>NC_142310.1:22702500-27502500 GCF_054855325.1 Carica papaya | reverse complement strand
GGAATATAAATCTTGAACATTTATTACACTTCCGCACTTTAATTACCTTTTATTTCTTTTGGATATTTTTGAGGTCGTTACATAATTGCTTCAGAATGATAAATATCTAACGTACTATGTATATCTATTGTAACGAAATAATTATACAATTTTTGCATATAGCTAAAAAATATCCATTGTAATAGAAAATAATGTAAATAAGTAACGTCGTACTTGAACAGACTTCTACTGTTTATTATAATAACATAAAAAAGTATTTAATTATATAAAATAATAGCATAATTAATATTATGATAATTTTATAAATACTTACTACAAAAATAAGCCTATTACTTTAAATTTTAGGTTATTGCATTGAAATTTTATTAAAATCGAATTATAAATTTTTTCTGCTCTAATAATTTTTCACTGAAGATTTGAGTAAAAGTGATTACCGGTCCAAAATTTAGACTAAACCAAATTGGACTTAATTGATAATCAATTAAAGATATAAGCAAAATTGAAAGTTCGATCGTTATAATTTTTTTGGACTGGATCAAACCTGAGTAAATATTTTTAGGTTTTATTTAGTTATTAACTAAAATAAATAATTTTTTTTAATCGTCTAGTGAAAAAGTTAAAAAAATTCAATAAAATAAAATGAAAATTAAAATTATTTCTTATTTAATTTTTAATCAATTTTGTAATAATTCTAAAATATGTATATTTGGTAATTCTTTTTTCTTAATAATAAAAGGTTACAAGCCGGTTGAGATTTTGGATAAAAGCTAGTCCATCCCGACTTCCGAGGCCCCAGTGGGGATCTAAACGGCCTCGTTTGGTCTGGGATGCCACCAAACCGCGTGTTTGGATATACGAGTGATTGTATACGGTAGTCGAACAACATGTCGTTTGGAAATAGAAGTGGCGTAGGATAATAAAGATGCGCAGGAGCTATAAATTGGTCCTCATCACCTCCCTGCGCAAATTAGGGCTACGCCTCGGAGAATGTCACCAAAATTGATTTGTCATTGGTACTCTCTCTCTCTCTCTCTCTCTCTCTCTCTCTCTCTCTCTCTCTCTCATATTCCGGTATATATATATATATATATATCGGGGGTCTTATTCTGAAGGCAATAAATTTGAAACTGAAGAGAGAAGTCTTTGTGTTTGTTCTATCCGTTCTGTTGTACGTATAAAAGCTTGATTAGCAGAATGAGTTAATGTTTAAGTCGATTAAGTGGTGGATATGAATGTCTATAATTCTGTTTCGAGGTAAAAGAAAAAAGCAGTAAATGGATATCTCCCATTGTTGGATTTATGCGACTGAATTGAGCTCTCTTTATACGAGTGCTCTGTTCGATATGTGCAATTTAAAGAAATGCTTTATATGGTGTTGGAGGACGAACCCGGATTATGATTGATTTTTTTTTTTGGGTGTCATTCGAGTGAGTATATACATATATATATATATATATATATATATTCATCTAAATCAGGCAGAATGAAGTGTTAGTTTTACATTTTTTTGAAGCCATGGTGTTCTCTAAAGCAAAGGCTTAGAAGAGCTTTCAGTGCTTAATAAGTTGAATGCAGCGGATTATATAGTTGAAAACATCATTTATCTTTCATGCTTTTGTTGGAAGGCCTAGGATGTCTGATGAATATGGAGCATTTTGATGCTTGGTTAATTAGCAAAGATGTTCTAGATGGCAAAGCTGTTACGAATATACTGATTCTATGACGCTAATGTATCATCGTTTTCATCATTTTGGTCTTTAACAAGCTACTAAACAATCATTGCGTGCTTATAGCTAAAGATTGGACTTGCACCCCATACTTTGGACTTCTTTATCATGTTCTTAGATCCTGTTTGTTGAACAAGAAAGGTAGGGATTTTGGAAAAATCTATTATTTTTAAGTTCGATATTGATTGAGGTCAAATTAGGTAATAATTAATTTCTTGTCTTTACATATTGGCTCAGGAAATTCTGTTGACCAAGTGAATTAATGTGGAAAGTATAATGTCTGACGAGGCTGGACAGATATTGATGGTTTATGATGATCCCTCAGACCAACGATCTTTGTCTTTAGATGATACAAGCAGCACAGAGGAATCACCAGATGAAATTACGTTCTCTCTTGAATCCGCTAATGATGCAGTTCCATATATTGGGCAAACATTTCCCACCCATGATGCTGCTTATGAATACTATAGTGAGTTTGCAAAGCGATGTGGCTTCTCAATACGTCGTCATCGAACTGAGGGAAAAGATGGCATTGGAAAAGGACTAACAAGACGTTATTTTGTCTGTCACCGTGCTGGTAACACTCCTGTCAAGACCTCAAGTGAAAGTAAACCTCAAAGAAATCGAAAATCCTCTCGCTGTGGATGTCAGGCATATTTGCGAATAAGCAAAATCACAGAATTAGGAGCTACAGAATGGCGGGTCACAGGTTTTGCAAACCATCATAATCATGAGCTCTTGGAACCGAATCAAGTTCGTTTCCTCCCTGCATACCGGACCATATCAGATGCGGACAAAAGCCGAATCCTTATGTTTGCCAAGACAGGAATTTCAGTGCAGCAAATGATGAGGCTTCTGGAACTTGAAAAGTGTGTGGAACCAGGATATCTGCCATTCACTGAGAAGGATGTAAGGAATTTACTTCAATCATTTAGGAAGTCAGATCCTGAAGATGAGGGCATAGACTTACTGAGAATGTGCAGAAACATCAAGGAGAAAGACCCTAACTTCAAGTTTGAGTACACACTTGATGCAAACAGTAGGCTAGAGAACATTGCCTGGTCATATGCATCATCAATCCAATCATATGAGATATTTGGTGATGCAGTGGTGTTTGATACAACACATAGGTTGACAGCATTTGACATGCCCCTTGGAATATGGGTTGGAATAAATAATTATGGTATGCCTTGCTTCTTCGGTTGTGTGCTTCTACGAGAAGAAAACTTGAGGTCATTGTCATGGGCATTGAAGGTACAAGTGAAAATTATGATTTTCTTGCAGTCAATCTAATCAAACTAAATTATATATTTGATTGCTGGATTTACTTGGTTAGTGTATGTATTTTGTGTTTTGATTTCCTCGCACTTACAAAAGCAAAATTGGAAGGTGAGGAAGGGAAGTATAAACTCAAATGAAATGGGGATGATGAATAGGATAGGAGGCAGGTTATAGTTGATGGGCCTAATGCTTACCATGGAGAGTTATGTGAAGCATCTTTTCATGTATAATATGATTTGTAAAAAGTTGATATTTCTACGAGGCAACCTTGGAACACCAGGAAGCCTGCCAAATGGCCTTTGTTCCCTGCCTGTTTTCTCATAGTCAATTTAATGGAATTGGTGCTTTTTTTGTCTTTCTCTACTAGTATAAATACTTATATTGAGATATGTTTTCTGTCTTACTTATCTTGTCTAGCCTGTCACTCTTCTTTGGATGAAAGATTGGCTTCTTTTCTGATCTTATGAGCTTCTTAAACATGCACACAGATACAGTTCATTTTGATGACCTTTATTGGCCATCTATTTATATTATTGTTCTGTTTTCCTATTTCGCATACAAAAGGCGTTCATAGGGTTTATGAATGGGAAGGCTCCACATACAATATTAACAGACCAAAATATGTGTCTCAAAGAAGCCATTGCCATGGAAATGCCAGCAAGTAAACATGCACTGTGCATATGGATGATTGTGGGAAAATTTCCATCCTGGTTTAATGCTGTTCTCGGAGAACGGTATAATGAGTGGAAGGCTGAGTTTTATCGACTATACAATTTGGAGTCGATTGAGGATTTTGAACTGGGATGGAGGGACATGGTTAATTCATTTGGGCTGCATACTAACAGGCACATTGCAAACCTGTTTGCTTTGCGCTCTCTGTGGGCATTGCCCTACTTAAGAAGCCATTTTTTTGCGGGAATGACAACAGCTGGCCAGTCAAAAGCCATTAATGCCTTCATTCAGAGATTTTTGAGTGCACAAACCCGTCTGGCGCATTTTGTAGAGCAAGTATGTTTTCTCTTGCTGCTTCTGGCTAAATGAATTTATTTTTATCGTAATAGAAGTTATGTTGTGCGCCCACATCAGTTGGATTTAGGAGTCTTACTTTTGACTGATGAAATAATTGTTTCTGTTAAATTGAAACTTCTCATTTTTCTTTTATCCTGAAGAGCGACAATGTTAGTAATTTGTTATTATCCTTTCAGATATGTAAGCATGCTAGGATTTTTTTGGCTGCATTGCCTCCACTCTTTCCAGGTTATGGCATCTTCATTATGTGTCATTAAATTTTAACTTTGTAGTTAAGACCATGATTACCACTGTATCTTGGAATTTACACAGCTAACCTAAATCCTAACATCATTTTGGTTAAGAAATTGTTGGAAACTGTGTTACGTGATATAGGTCTTCCATACTCTTTCATATGCTTATCATCCCTTTGGTGGAAGATTTTGGTTTATGTTGAAATGGTTTATTTGTCACTGACACATCATGATGCAACTAGGTGGCTGTTGCAGTAGACTTTAAAGATCAAGCAGCAGAACAACAAACGATGCAGCAGAATCTCCAAAACATTTGTCTGAAAACTGGTGCTCCTATGGAATCACATGCTGCCTCGGTCCTCACCCCATTTGCCTTCTCCAAGCTCCAAGAACAACTTGTTTTGGCCGCTCATTATGCATCATTTCAGTTGGAAGATGGTTTTCTTGTGAGGCACCACACTAAACTGGATGGAGGCCGAAAAGTCTATTGGGTTCCTCAAGAAGGAATCATAAGCTGCAGCTGCCAACAGTTTGAGTTCTCTGGAATACTATGTCGGCATGCTCTCCGAATCCTTTCGACAGGTAATTGTTTTCAAATCCCAGACAGGTATCTTCCCCTTCGTTGGCGCCGAATAAGCTCATCTTCAGCAAGGCCTATGCAGAACAATCCAAATGATCATGCAGAAAGAGTTCAGTTATTACAGAGCATGGTGTCAACACTGGTGGCAGAATCTTCAAAGTCAAAGGAGAGAGTGGATATAGCAACTGAGCAGGTTTCCATCCTTTTATCTCGCATAAGAGAGCAGCCAGTTCTTCACAAGGTCTGAGAGATATATCCCACATGCACAGGAATCTTTGGAATTTATGTCAAGACAGTAAGTGAATGCTGAAATCTGAGTTCTTTTGGAAAACACAGCAGTTTTGGTGAAGCATATATACGTAGTAGATCAGCAAAGCAGGGTTTGATGTATAGATGAATCCTCCAATTGTAGTGGCAAGATCTGGCCTATGTGGGATTTTATTCATTTCGAGCTGATCTTGTGCATTTTGTTATGTGTAATCGAAATCCTACTAGGAGTCTTAGTTGTGAGCAATGGCTGTACGTATGTTTCCGTGGGGTTTGCCTGCTTGTTTGGGTTCCACAAAGGTTCTTACATGTATAAATATCTACAGACTTGTGTTCTATGTGCATTCATGTCTTTTTCCCTTTTATTCTTTTCTTATTCTCTCTTTGTTTATCTTTTTTTAATATATTAAACTATTTAGTTATTAACTCACCTTACTAAACCGTAGCATTCTTTTAAATTTATGAATGGAAACGAAATCATAACTGAAATTTTAAAAACTACTAAAAGTAAAATCAAACACACACACACACACACACACATTTATTTGAATCGATTCAATTTTGCCATTACAAAGTTGCACTTTTTACTGGGTGATCTTATGATCTGTTACAAGAGGAATTTCGTAGTCTCCATAGACTAAGTCTTTGATGACCAAAATGAGTAACCGTGCAGGGATGGGGAAATATGGTTCCACTAAATCAAGTCTTAATGCTAAATTCTGTAATCAGTTGATTGTAGACTACTTTCCTATAATTTTGCTCTGAAAGTCTCATTTTTATGCATTTCTCTTTTCTCTTATGAGATCGTTTTCTTGTTTTCACAATTGTTGGGCGAGGACTAGGCAGCATATCGGTCGAATTCCAGATTGTAACGTTCATTCAGCTAAAAAATTTCACAAATTCTACGATATAATTCAAACAAATTGTCTCTCAATTCATTATTAAGTTCTTACTCGTCTCTATTACTATCCTATTCCCTAATAATTCGAGTTAAAATTTTATACCCATTACATGTTTAAAAATAAATAAATAAATAAATAAACAAGAACAAAAATTTAAAAAAACAAGTTCCCAGTCCTAGTTGAGCAATCCTCCAATATCGACAAACTGAAATATATCCCATGTTATTAATTATCTACTTCCTTTTCTGTCATAGAAAAATTGTATGTATAGTCCTGTTATATTTAACAAAATAAATATTTATAAATTCTTAACATGATATCAGATGTATAGGTTAAGAAACTTTATACTCTTTTATAAATTCTATTTGATTTTCATTACTAAAGTAAGCAAGAAAATTTTAAAGTAAGTTCGATTCCATTTCTGACCATTAATTACCTTTACATTCTGTTTGGATAAATTTTAATAATGGTTAATTAATATATGATAATGACAGTAATTGAACGACAGTAATATAGTATGTGAATGATAATTTTTTTTTATATTTAGATGATTATATATTAATGTATGTTAGTGACATATTTTTGTTTGAATGATACGATGATATGATTGTATTTTTAATTAAATTATTAATTTATCTCTACCTATTATATATAATAATAAGTAGTATAAAATAAAAAAAAAATTGTTTATTGATATAATTACATTTGTGTTTAAATAAATAATTATTATAAATTAAATTTTTATATTTAATAAAATAAATAATAAATTATGAGAATAAAAATAAAATTAAATATATTATATGAGGTTATAAAGGAGAAAAAAGTAACCTGTCAGTCACATACAATCGATTCGGTAGTTTTAAAATTTATCAGTCAGATACCGTTTGTTACCATTAAAAGTTGAAACAAACGTAATTTTCTCATACCCTTAAAATATCATACATTAAAATTCTATCATTTATTACGATTCAAACAACGCGTTAGTGGCTGGCCACCACAGTCATGAGTAGCCAAAAGGAACTGCTCAGTCTCCGACTGCTACAATTGCACACCTGCACTTGCACAGTCATTGTCTGGCCAACACTGGTACAAGCATGTACCTAGTTTCCTTCGCCACATGCCAAGCCTCCTCTGCTGCGCACAGCCAGCCACACTCATAACTAACCACGGCCCCTCTTGCTGTCTTCGTCTCTGTTAAGGTTTCTATGACTTGCATTGTTGCCCTCCTGCTCAATCGTTTTGGGTAGTGGTTTCGTCCAGGGCATATCACCATATCTACTGGTAATATGCTTCTCGTGACTTCTAATTTGACCTTATTTGTTCTGCAACTATTAAAATATGTTGGATGTTACATCCTAAAGTATATGCACAAATTCTAACATAACAAAATTTTAGTCAATTCAGATTGTTTATTGCTTCACCAAAAAGACTATTTGAGTTGATTATAATTAATTTAGATCACTTACCTTTGACGAGGAAGACTTAATAATTATGTCATGGCTCTAGAATTCTATGTCACTAAAGATAAGTAAAATATTTTTTTCTTCTCAATTTGACTTTCAAGATCAGAACACACAAAAAATTATTGAACATGCTCATACTATAAGTAAATTATACTACTTTGATGCACCTGATGGATCTTTCTTTGTTATTTCCACTGATCTAACCACAAGTTTTGTCTCTACCACAAGACTTGACCACTAATCTTTTTCTATTTTAAAGATTATATTTTTATTTATTATTTAAAATTTCTAATTATAAAAATTTACATTGCAATGTACGGGATTTAATGAAACGCAAAGTGTGCAAAATTTCTTATTAGCAATAAAAAAAAAAAAGTATACTTCTATTCTTTTTTAAAGTCGTAGTGATGTTTGGAGGTTTAGATATTTTTGAGATTTGATAATTTGTGTCATTTGCTAATAATTGCATTAAGGGTACATAGTTTTTCAGACTAAAATCCAAAATAGATGTTACCCATATTGTACCCTGAATTTATAAAATGATAAAAACTAAATTCAGGATTCACATAATATAATTTCACACTGGCAGTTTAAAGAATTTTATTAACATACAATTATCTTTTTTTTTTTTTTTTTCCACTAAGAAATGATTATTCATTAATCTTTATGCATCTTTAGTTCACAGCAAAATACAAGATAGATGAGACAATTAAGAGGTATAAAACAAGATTGGTAGTAAAAGATTATACTCAAAATCTATGGAATAGATTGCCAAGAGACGTCCGTACTAGTAATTAAGATGAGCATGGAGCGTATCTTATTATCCTTGTATGTTGATTTTGATTGGCAACCATAGCAATTTGATCTAGAGAATGTATTCTTGCATGAAGATTTGTAAAAAAAAATCTATTTGGAGATTCTATCAGGATT
The DNA here is from genome assembly GCF_054855325.1 of Carica papaya. NCBI lineage: Eukaryota > Viridiplantae > Streptophyta > Magnoliopsida > Brassicales > Caricaceae > Carica > Carica papaya. The sequence goes on along the minus strand of NC_142310.1, from coordinate 27,494,088 downwards.
TGACAAAGGGACAGTGTAACGGCCCCGGAAATATTAAAATGAGTATTTAAATATATCAAATGCGGAAGCGAGATCAAAATTTCAGTTAACATCCCTTACACGAAAAACCAAAAACGTACTTAAAATATAAAAGATTAAACTAACTAAGAGAGAAACTCGAAAATAAAACTATGAGTATGACTACAGAGTCTCTAGGCATCCCCTTCGTCGTCCTCCTGCGGAACGGGCTCGGGAACCATGTCTTCCTGATCTGAAATGGTTAAATAAGGAGTGAGCTACACTAGCCCAGTAAGAACATCACGATATCTCACCGTCACGGAGGTAAAGGTGGGTAGAAAACACAAAAAGACCAATGGAGCATAATTTACAATAAACTCGTTTATTAACATGAAAACCTTTACCATCCACTTACCTCGGTGGAATTTATGAAAACAATATAAGAAAAATAATAACATTATCATAATCATGGGATAATATAAGCTGTAAAACATAACACTTATCACGCCTCTTGTAATTCAATCATTGTACAACATATCCTTTTTCTCATTTACCAGCCTACTAGTATCCGTGGGGGTCCATAGGGGTTCCGCTACCCGTTAACCTTTAACATTCATAATCAGTTTCCAGGGCCGTCCCCATACCCCGTCCGGTATGGGCGCCAAAACCATGAACCTCAATACCCCGTCCGGTGTGAGGGTGAAACGGGCCGTCCCCATACCCCGTCCGGTATGGGCGCCAAAACCATAAACCTCAATACCCCGTCCGGTATGAGGGTGAAACGGGCCGTCCCCATACCCCGTCCGGTATGGGCGCCAAAACCATAAACCTCAATACCCCATCCGGTATGAGGGTGAAACGGGCCGTCCCCATACCCCGTCCGGTATGGGCGCCAAAACCATAAGATCTCCATACCCCGTCCGGCATGTGAGACCACAATCCCGGTAGGGTTCCCTACGGACCCGGTCCGTCCACCAACTCCCAGGATATCTAGTCAGGCTAACCCCATAATCCAATTATCAGTCTACACAATCTTTCATTTTCCTTTTCCTCAATAAGCATCATCAATTCACATTTAAGAAAGCAAATCGTAATTCATGCCAAACAGACAACATACAGTATCAGTTCTTCAGTCTTTCAACCCATAAATAAATAAAACAGTAATATATGCACTCGAAGCTATAAAATGAACACATCAAACCTCATAATGCATTTAATGCTGTAAAACAGGCCAAATAACAGTAAATCATAAATCACACTAGACTCGGGCTCCATTAGCAACCTTAAGCAATTTCACACATGCGTTAATTCAAGAAATACCGTTTTATCATTTTGAACTTTAATACCGTGATAGGAAATAGGGTGAGGGGTCCTTACTTGTTTTCGGGATCCGAATACGATTCACAGTGCGCCTGCAGGCTGTCCCTAATTTTCCCTGAATTTTTTCCGGGGAACTGAAACACACTAACAGTACCTGCACGTGTTCCAAAAAAAATCCAAATTAGGCCCAGGGCCTCTTTCAGCCCAAATCGCAACTCCGGCACGGCGGCTCCGCCGTGCTCCGGCGACGGCGCCGCCGCTAGCGGCGGCGAGTCGCCTCGGGTTGACTGTTTTCGGCCGTTTTTGGCCGAATTCGGCCACACTCGCATTGGTCCTTGTCAGAAAACAACCCTAGGGCCCTCGGGGGGCCAAAAAATCACGGAAAAGCGGAGCTTACCGGCGGCGGCGCTCTCGGGTACGGCGACTCTCCGGCGAGGTTCGTGTTTTAGTGATTTGGCTTCGGTCAACCTGTAGAGAAAAGAATGGTGATCACGGTGATATAAAAATTGCATCGAACGGAGGCCGGGAAGGGCCTCGTCGGAGGCAAAAACTGAGAGGGGGCGCGGCGGCGCCGCTGGGCTTCGGCCGCGTATTCCGGCCGTTTGGCCGGGATTTCGGCTTCGATTTGGCCATAGGAGGAATCAGTGGGGAAAAACGAGTCGGGGGTATGAAATTTACCTCGATCGGCGGTCGGAAATTTCCCCGGTGCGGCGGCGAGTGGCGGCGGGTGGCGGCGGTCGGCCTCTGGTTTGTCTTCTCCGGCGAGCGGCTGGCGGGTAGGGTTTGTGGTCTGGTGTGGGGGTTCTATTTATAACCCCTTGCCTTTTGATCACAGCCGTTCATTTCGTTTTAATCTGGGCCGTTCGTTTTTGATTGAATCTGGGCCGTCCGTGCGTTTGAATCTGGACCGTCCGATCGCGCGATTGATCTGGGCCGTCGGATCGCATCCACGCGGATCGCCAACGTGGCTCCTTTTGGAGTGACACGATCTTGCCACGTGGCAGGCCCCGGTTGGCCCCCCCCCTTTTTTTTTTTTTTTTTTTTTTTTTTCTCCTCCTTTCCGGGTGCTACAACTCTCCCCCCCATAAAGAAATTTGGTCCCCAAATTTGCCTCATTACTCTTGATCAAACAGATGAGGATATTGGGCCCTAAATTCTGATTCCAGCTCCCAAGTCGCCTCCCTAGGCGTGTGGTTCTGCCACAAGACTTTTACAAATGATATTTCCCGGTTACGGAGTATTCTGCTTTCTCGGTCCGTGATACTGACCGGTACTTCTTCATAAGACAAGTCCTCTCGGAGTGAAAGCGGTTCATGAGCCACGACATGAGAAGGGTCCGGATTGTACTTGCGCAGCATAGATACATGAAACACATTGTGAACCCGGGAGAGCTCAGGGGGCAGTGCAAGTCTGTAGGCAGTGGTACCAATCTTGTCTAAGATTTCAAAGGGTCCAATGTATCTGGGGTTTAATTTTCCCCTTCTGCCGAACCTACTAATTCCCTTGAAGGGGGTGACTTTAAGAAACACACGGTCACCTTTCTCAAAGGCCAGGTCTCTCCTCCGGGTATCAGCATAGCTCTTTTGCCTACTCTGAGCTGTCTGGATGTTCTTCTTGATCTTAACTATCTTGGACGTGGTTTCTTCCACTAAATCTGGGCCAAACAATCTTCTATCGCCCACTTCCTCCCAACAAATCGGTGACCTGCACGGACGCCCGTATAGCGCCTCGTATGGGGCCATGCCGATGCTTGCTTGGTAACTGTTGTTGTAGGCAAACTCTATCAGGGGTAGGTGGTCGTCCCAATGGCCTCCGGAGTCAAGGACACAAGCTCGGAGCATATCCTCCAGCGTACGGATTGTCCTCTCTGATTGTCCATTGGTTTGGGGGTGGAAGGCAGTACTGAGGGACAGCTTTGTTCCCATAGCTTGCTGGAAACTATTCCAAAACCGAGAAGTGAATATGGGATCCCTGTCGGATACCACTGTTACTGGGGCCCCATGCAGTCTGACTATTTCCCGGACATACATCCTTGCCAATTTGTCCAACGAATCAGTCATTCTGATGGCCAGGAAGTGGGAAGACTTAGTGAGTCGGTCAACAATTACCCATATGGCATCGTGTCCCGATCGTGCCTTGGGTAGTCCCGATACGAAGTCCATGGTGATGTGTTCCCACTTCCATTCTGGAATCGGTAAAGGCTGAAGCAACCCCCCTGGGCGTTGATGTTCTGCCTTGACCTGCTGACATACCAAGCACTTAGATACAAAGTCGGCTATATCTCTCTTCATCCCATTCCACCAGAATCGGGGTCGCATAGTTTGGTACATTTTTGTACTTCCTGGATGCATGGCGAACCTTGAACTATGGGACTCTGTCATGATGTCTCTTTTTAATTCATTGTCGTCTGGGACACACATTCTGTCCTTGAAACGAATCAATCCGTCGGCAGAGATCTGAAATTCTGAGTTCACTCCCTGTTCTGCATCCTTCTTGCGGTTTACTAGGGCGGGGTCGATTGACTGGGCTTCCTTTATTCTTTGGATTAACTCGGGTTGGGCTGCTAGGTGGCTCAAACATGTGGCCCTCTTCAGATCTTGCAGTCGAACCTGCTGCGTAGCCCCAATGGACCTGCATTCCGAAACCATCAGATGGGCTAGGGTGCCTGCACTCTTCCTACTGAGGGCATCGGCTACTACGTTGCCCTTACCTGGATGGTATAGGATGTCACAATCATAGTCCTTGAGGAGTTCCATCCACCTTCTCTGACGCATGTTGAGATCCTTCTGAGTGAAGATGTGCTTCAAACTCTTATGATCGGTGTAGATCTGAAAGGTCTCTCCATACAAATAATGGCGCCAGATTTTCAAGGCGTGTATGATTGTGGCAAGCTCCAAGTCATGGGTAGGATAGTTCTTCTCATGATTCTTTAGCTGTCTAGACCCATATGCTATAACCTTTCCATGCTGCATCAGGACACAACCCAGGCCCAGATAGGAGGCATCACTATAGACTGTATACCCTCCTGATCCACTCGGTAGAGCCAGCACGGGTGCAGTAGTCAGTCGCTTCTTCAATTCGGAAAAACTCCTTTCGCAGTTCTCATTCCAATCAAACTTTGCGTTCTTCTTTGTGAGTCGGGTTAGAGGGGCCGCTAGACTGGAGAACCCTTCGACAAACCGGCGGTAATAACCCGCCATCCCTAGGAAACTGCGAATTTCCTTAACTGTTATCAGCCTTTCCCAACCAAGTACCGCTTCAACCTTTTCGGGGTTCACCGACACCCCTTCCTTCGATATAACCTGTCCTAGGAAGGCGGTTTGCTCGAGCCAAAATCCACACTTGCTCAACTTTGCATACAACTTCTTTTCCCTGAGCACCTGGAGGACTTGGGCAAGATGATGAGCATGTTCTTCTCTACTTTTTGAGTAGACTAAGATATCATCGATGAACACGATGACAAATTTATCCAAAAACTCTCTGAAGATTCTGTTCATTAGATCCATAAAGATGGCCGGGGCGTTGGTTAGCCCAAACGGCATAACCAGGAACTCATAGTGTCCGTACCTGGTTCGGAATGCCGTCTTGGGGATGTCTTCTGCTCTCACTTTTACCTGATGGTAACCTGATCGTAGATCTATTTTAGAAAAGACCTGTGCACCCTGCAACTGATCGAAAAGGTCATCAATCCGGGGGAGAGGGTACTTGTTTTTAATTGTTACCTTGTTTATCCTTCTATAATCAATACACAGTCTCAACGTTCCATCTCCTTTCCTTGTAAAAGTAACCCCGGCACCCCATGGGGAAATGCTGTGTCTAATGAAGCCACTGTTTTGTAGCTCAGTGATTTGTTTCCTTAGCTCTTCCATTTCGATGCGGCTCATTCGGTAAGGAGCTACCGAGATGGGTTGGGTTCCTGGCTATAAGTCTATGGTGAACTCGACCTCCCTGTCCCTTGGTAGACCGGGCAGTTCATCCGGAAATACGTCTGGAAAGTCTCGGACTACTGGAATCTCTTGGATACAAACTTCTTTCTCGGGTTTACCATGTACCACGTCCGGGTCTGCGTCGGCATCCTTCTGGGTAAGATTGTAAACTCTGCCCTGGATTGGAGGCCTTCTCTGATTCTGGTTCCTGGGGCATTCCTTTGCATAGTGCTGGGCACTATCGCATATGCGACAGGTGTCGTTGAGGCGGTAGCAGGGTCGGTCCCCGTGATCCCTGCCGCAGTGCTGGCAGATCTTCCCACGTGCTGCCCCCATAGCCTGAGGAGGAGCCTGAACGGCAGGCCTGGGCCTCTTACTGGGTTGGACAGGCATGGTAGGCGCTGGCCTGCGGAGCGGGGCTGAGGGTCGGGGACTTCCCGCTAGCTGAGGGCGGGTGTCGAAGCTCCTTTCTATGATCTGCGCCTTTGCCAGGACTGCCGAATATGTCTCGAGCTCCATCACCAATAAGTGCTGTCTGATCGCCGGGCAGAGGCCCCACTGGAATTTCCTGGCCTTTCGGCCCTCATCCAACAATGTCTCCGGCGCATGTCGGCCCAGCTCCAGGAACTTGTGGGCATACTCCGACACTATCATATTACCCTGGACCAATTGAGCAAATCCCAATTCCTTTAAATGTTGGATGTGTTTAGGGAGATACTCCGCATGGAAGGCCGCTAGGAACTGCTCCCAAGTAACTGGTACAGGCAGGGTGGCCCGCTTGAGCTCCCACCAGCGTACCGCTTCCCCTACCAGCATGTAGGAGGCAATGGCAGTCCTCTGCTCAGGAATTACTCCCAAGGTCTCGAAAGCTCTCTCAGTCTCTGCCAGCCAGTATTGGGCTTCTTCGAACGAGGATCCCCCTGAGAAGGTAGAAGGGTTCAGTCTCCTGTACCTCTCTATGAAGCCGGGGTCGATCAAGGAAGGAGCAGGGTCCCGGGGTGGAGGGACTGGGACCGGCTGAGGGTGAACTGGGGGACCTTGTGGTGGAACCTGCTGATGTGGTGGGGGTACTGGAATGTGCTGTGGCGGCGCCTGCTGGTACCGTGGCTGTGGTACAGGGTCGTACCGCGGCTGTGGCGCCGGGTGGTACTGTGGAGGAACAGGCTCCTGCTGGGGTGGCTCGGGATCAGCCTGCTGTAGCGGGGGCTCAACCTGCGCTAGCGGAGGAGGTCCGGGTAACTCCCTTCTCTCCTCTTGCCTTCGCTGGGCAGCTACGAGAGCCTCCACCATCTCATACAGTCTGTCAAGATTCTCCCGAAGCGAATTATCCTGAGCCGCTCGGTTTAGTGGGGGCCTTCCTCTCCTCATTCCCGTGTACTTGCATTCATAAGGAATGATTGAGTAACGATATATCGGTGAGTATTTATCTAAGACACTATTGTGTAAGGGATGGGTCCGAGGAAATGCGGCTCTGATACCAACTGTAACGGCCCCGGAAATATTAAAATGAGTATTTAAATATATCAAATGCGGAAGCGAGATCAAAATTTCAGTTAACATCCCTTACACGAAAAACCAAAAACGTACTTAAAATATAAAAGATTAAACTAACTAAGAGAGAAACTCGAAAATAAAACTATGAGTATGACTACAGAGTCTCTAGGCATCCCCTTCGTCGTCCTCCTGCGGAACGGGCTCGAGAACCATGTCTTCCTGATCTGAAATGGTTAAATAAGGAGTGAGCTACACTAGCCCAGTAAGAACAACACGATATCTCACCGTCACGGAGGTAAAGGTGGGTAGAAAACACAAAAAGACCAATGGAGCATAATTTACAATAAACTCGTTTATTAACATGAAAACCTTTACCATCCACTTACCTCGGTGGAATTTATGAAAACAATATAAGAAAAATAATAACATTATCATAATCATGGGATAATATAAGCTGTAAAACATAACACTTATCACGCCTCTTGTAATTCAATCATTGTACAACATATCCTTTTTCTCATTTACCAGCCTACTAGTATCCGTGGGGGTCCATAGGGGTTCCGCTACCCGTTAACCTTTAACATTCATAATCAGTTTCCAGGGCCGTCCCCATACCCCGTCCGGTATGGGCGCCAAAACCATGAACCTCAATACCCCGTCCGGTGTGAGGGTGAAACGGGCCGTCCCCATACCCCATCCGATATGGGCGCCAAAACCATAAACCTCAATACCCCGTCCGGTATGAGGGTGAAACGGGCCGTCCCCATACCCCGTCTGGTATGGGCGCCAAAACCATAAACCTCAATACCCCATCCGGTATGAGGGTGAAACGGGCCGTCCCCATACCCCGTCCGGTATGGGCGCCAAAACCATAAGATCTCCATACCCCGTCCGGCATGTGAGACCACAATCCCGGTAGGGTTCCCTACGGACCCGGTCCGTCCACCAACTCCCAGGATATCTAGTCAGGCTAACCCCATAATCCAATTATCAGTCTACACAATCTTTCATTTTCCTTTTCCTCAATAAGCATCATCAATTCACATTTAAGAAAGCAAATCGTAATTCATGCCAAACAGACAACATACAGTATCAGTTCTTCAGTCTTTCAACCCATAAATAAATAAAACAGTAATATATGCACTCGAAACTATAAAATGAACACATCAAACCTCATAATGCATTTAATGCTGTAAAACAGGCCAAATAACAGTAAATCATAAATCACACTAGACTCGGTCTCCATTAGCAACCTTAAGCAATTTCACACATGCGTTAATTCAAGAAATACCGTTTTATCATTTTGAACTTTAATACCGTGATAGGAAATAGGGTGAGGGGTCCTTACTTGTTTTCGGGATCCGAATACGATTCACAGTGCGCCCGCAGGCTGTCCCTAATTTTCCCTGAATTTTTCCCGGGGAACTGAAACACACTAACAGTACCTGCACGTGTTCCAAAAAAAAATCCAAATTAGGCCCAGGGCCTCTTTCGGCCCAAATCGCAACTCCGGCACGGCGGCTCCGCCGTGCTCCGGCGACGGCGCCGCCGCTGGCGGCGGCGAGTCGCCTCGGGTTGACTGTTTTCGGCCGTTTTTGGCCGAATTCGGCCACACTCGCATTGGTCCTTGTCAGAAAACAACCCTAGGGCCCTCGGGGGGCCAAAAAATCACGGAAAAGCGGAGCTTACCGGCGGCGGCGCTCTCGGGTACGGCGACTCTCCGGCGAGGTTCGTGTTTTAGTGATTTGGCTTCGGTCAACCTGTAGAGAAAAGAATGGTGATCACGGTGATATAAAAATTGCATCGAACGGAGGCCGGGAAGGGCCTCGTCGGAGGCAAAAACCGAGAGGGGACGCGGCGGCGCCGCTGGGCTTCGGCCGCGTATTCCGGCCGTTTGGCCGGGATTTCGGCTTCGATTTGGCCATAGGAGGAATCAGTGGGGAAAAACGAGTCGGGGATATGAAATTTACCTCGATCGGCGGTCGGAAATTTCCCCGGTGCGGCGGCGAGTGGCGGCGGGTGGCGGCGGTCGGCCTCTGGTTCGTCTTCTCCGGCGAGCGGCTGGCGGGTAGGGTTTGTGGTCTGGTGTGGGGGTTCTATTTATAACCCCTTGCCTTTTGATCACAGCCGTTCATTTCGTTTTAATCTGGACCGTTCGTTTTTGATTGAATCTGGGCCGTCCGTGCGTTTGAATCTGGACCGTCCGATCGCGCGATTGATCTGGGCCGTCGGATCGCATCCACGCGAATCGCCAACGTGGCTCCTTTTGGAGTGACGCGATCTTGCCACGTGGCAGGCCCCGGTTGGCCGGGACTGCTGACCGGGCCTGCTGACGTGGCTGCTGACGTGGCCCCCCCCCCCCCCTTTTTTTTTTTTTTTTTTTTTTTTTTTTTCTCCTCCTTTCCGGGTGCTACAGACAGGACCGTATAAAATTTGTAAATTGAGAAAGAGACTTTATGTACTCAAGCAATCACCTAAAACATCATTTAGAAGATTTGTAAAGGTGATGACAGGTTTAGGATACAAGTAGCCTCAAGGAGATTCCACTCTATTTATCAAACATTTTGTGACAATGGGAGTTAGACCTCTCCTGATATATGTCGATGACATTGTACAATAGGTAAAGAAGAAAAAATACTAGGGAATGATGAAAAGGAGAAATTTGATATTTAAAAATGTATAATTAGAGAATTTAGAATCAACGCCTATCAATTTCATCTCTTAGCAAAAATACTTGACTAAAGAATTGAAGCCACTTGCTCAAAATCAAGAATCTTTATCTCCCAGTAGAAATACGAGATATATGAGCAAACTAGTTTGTAAAATAACTAATACTCCTATCAATCCCAATTATAAGCTAAAGCTGCATAAGAGAATATATTGGTAGATAAGGAGATGTATTAGAGATTATTTAACAGACTGATATATCTATCATACACAACATTAGATATTGTCTATGAAATAAGTGTTATAAATCAATTCATGAACAACTATAAATAAGTACACTAACATGCAACCTACAGAGTGCTGCATGATTTAAAAACGTCATATGGAAAATAGATTATTTTCAAAAAGAATAAAAGTTTGCTCCTAAAAGTGTATATGGATACAAAATATGCAACGTTAGTAGTGGATAGAAGATCTACCATATATTACTATGCCTTTTTTGAGGGTAACCTAGTTACTTTGAGGAGTAAGAAACAAAATTTAGATGTGAGGTTGATCGTAAAATAAGAATTATGCACAATAGCTTAAGGGTATGCAAATTATTGTGGCTAAAGAGAATTTTAGAAGATCTAAAAATCAAGTGGGAATGCCCCTTATGTCTATATTATGATAATAAATCGATTATAAGCATGACTCATAATCTGGTGCAACATGACAGAATCAAATATATTGAAGTTGATAGGTATTTTATCAAAGAAAAGCTAGATAATGGTTTAATATGTATCCCATATATATTAAATGAATACGAAACTTTCCTGAGTTCACTAACCTATGCATTTTTGAATAAGAGTGAAAACAACTGGTTAGGAGCCTCAATGCTACATGCACATTTATGGTTAGGTCATTCTATAATTATTTTATTTGCATGGGAAATAGAGACCAAGTTTCCTTCCCAACAAATATGGAATGTGAATGCTTTTTCTAGGGTTGCTTTTTCAACGTGGGAGGCAGTATGCATATGTATTGTCACTATTGGCAAGCTAGTGAAAAAAAGAAAGATTATGGTGAACAATTATTTTCTATTTATGAGAGCAAATGAGACTTGTGATCATATTTTGCTTGGGTGTCCAATTGAGTATAATCTATGGACCATGGCATATGTTTTTTATAGAGATTATTAGATAATGATTGGCATAGTAAGAGATGATATTTAAATTTGGAAGGGTATTGGAAAGAAACATGTAAGTTTTATTCCCCTTACAATACTTTGAGTAATAAGGAAAGAAAGAAACAACAAGACTTTTAAGGGGATGAGGAGAGAGGATTTAAATAGGGTTTGAAGCAGGTGGTTTTAAACCACGAGCTTTTTGGTTATAAGTCATTCTCTTTATTCTCTATAAAGGATTTTGAGTACCTTGTTGACATATTGATTGACATGTAAAAAATTTGCATATAGGTTGACATTTCCTATGTTACGGATCATATACCGTCTTATAAGGTAATGATCGTAGCAGACTTACTTAAAAAATAAATACTCGAGTTAAATAAAATAACTTAACTTTATTATTTATAATAGAGTTGTAAAAATATTACATTCCTTAAATGTAAAATATAACATATGTACGTGTAATATCCGGGGCCGAGATTTGATCTAGAATTAATTTTAAGAAAATAAAAAAATAAATATATAAAAATATAATTTTTAATTTTATAAATTTTTATTTAATATAAAATTAGAAAAAAATAGGTAGAGGATGAAATTAAAATAATTTTAGAAAAAAATGGTGAAAATTTAGGTTCGGGAGTATTTTTGAAGAAAAATAAGAAATTGGAGGTCAAAATATAATTTAAAAAAATGCACCAAGTAGGACTGTCCAGTCAGCATCCCCGATGAACCGGAGCGCTGACTCAGTACCACGTGGAAGGCCACGCTAGCAATCCGCATGTTCGCGAGTGGATCGTCCGGATCCATTCCATCTTTAGGCGCGATTGGATGGTCGCGATTAAACATGACGAACATCCCAAATCATTCATTTTTTAAATGCGATCGTACAGTCCAAATCAAATTGCGATGAACAGTCTGAATTTATTTTTTTTTTAAATGTGATTGGACGGTCGAAATCAAACGCGATGAACGATCCAGATTATAGGAAAACGAATATAAATATCTCACTTCACACCGAACCCTAAACCTAACTGACAGTCTCCCACCGGAGAAGAAGAACCAGTCACCAGAGAAGGGAGTCGACCATCGCCTGTCGCTGGGCCGGAGCCACCTCCGATCGCCAAAAAGGCAAAAAAAAATTTATTCGCTCGAAATTTGATTTTGAACACTCTCATGGCCAAATTGGAGCAAAAGGATTGACGGATGAGGCAGAAACTGCGGGTAAAGCCTAGTAGCGCCGTCGCGGGAAAAATAAAAAATCAGCTCCGACGACCCCTTCCCGATTCGTGTTTCGTGCGATTTTTTCACAATTGTATTCACCATTCTATTTTCTACAAGTTGACCGAATAAAAATGCATAACGGCGAAGGTGAGTCGGCGGAGCCACCGCACTGAAAAATTTTGCCGTCGGTGAGTTTTTAATTTTTGACTTTTTTTGGACAACCGAGTCTCCTTAACGTATTTTCTCGCATGGATGAATATAAAATCGGCCGAAGTTGACCAAAACTGGCCAAAAAATGGCCAGTCCGGGGTGAATCGCTGCCGCAGGCGGCATTGCCGTCACTGGAGCACAGCGATGCCGCCGTGCCAAAATTCTGAAATTGGCCGAAAAAAATTTTTAACGCTGATTTTGAATTTTTTGGGGGTATTTTTAGGTACTTGAAATGTATTTTGATCTCCGAAAGAAAATTTAAAAAAATCTGAGGACTGCTAGTAGGCACAGCTGAAAGTTTAATATTTCGAACACCGGTTCGGGTAAGAATCTCTCACTTTATTTTCTGTTATAGAAATGAAATTTAATTATAAATAATACAGTATTTTGCGTAATTTAGAAAACTTCGATAATTAATTACAGATTATGAATGGAGACAGAACCGGTTATTTAATACTGCTTGTCATGTTTTAACTGATTATTTGATTTTACAGTTTTAAATGCATAATAATACATTAGAGTTGGTAAAATGATTCAGTTATGTTTACTTGATGCATATATTGCTTGTCTTGCGTGATTTACAGTTAAATTGTGAAACTGGATATTAAATGTAAACGAAAAATTGCTTGATTAAATGAATGAATGTATGTTAGTCTTACTGGATATCCTAGGAGATGGTAGACGGACCGGGTACATAGGGGACCTTACTGTAAATGTTGCCTCATATCGGACGGGTATGAGGACCAAAATCCAGATCCTGATCAACAAGAGGGTTGTGAATAATTCACCACCCAGACTCCATTCAAATGTTAGTGAAGGTCGTCCTATGATAGCTAATTGTTTACTTTTTATTTATTTCTTGATTTTTTACTTATTCTTTTAGAAAGGTCATTCTCATAACCCTATTAGATATTTTGAATTATTGTGTAAGGAATGTAAACCCTAACTCTATTATTTTACATCCGCATTCAATTTATAATTTTATTTCCTTTCAAGTTTTAGGCCGTCACAATATGAGACTCTAAATTCTCTTACCTACATTACAAAACAACAATATGAAAGAGTATCCTTATATCAAAATCTAACTTCAAAAATTTTCTTCATATCACTGTTTACTCAGTGGTATCTTCGGTATTTGTAGAGTGATGGGTGAAATGAAATAAAATATTTAAATAAGTAATATTATGAAATCATAGCGCAGTACATACAATATATAGTTTTCGTTACACACAACACAAACATGTATCATATATATTTTTTTTCAGAAAATAGATTTACAATTGCTTCATTGTATACTTCATCACTATTACAGATGATCAATCAATTATCATTTATTATGCGTAGACATACATACTTATCACTGGTTTTCTATATACCTGAACACATAACGACATACATGAGTACGTTCAAATAGTGTTACTCCCCCGAACATGAAACGGTTAAAGCACACAGATCAAATTATTTTTCCATACACTCGAGTACAGTACAGTTATGTATGGTACACACTTATTACTTTGCCAATACACTCGAACACGGAATGGTATGTATGACCACGTTGAAGCCTAGTATAATGTAGGTACTTTTGGAGCAACTCTTTTCCATAATGAGTGATGTACTGGTACATACTTATCACTTTGCCAATACACCCGAATACAGAACGTTATGTATGGTCACTTTAAAGTCTAGAATAATGTAGGTATTTTTGGAACAACTTATTTTCATAATGAATGATGCACACATATCAAAATCATATTTTGAAAATATAAAGTGAAATAACACTTATATCGAAATAAAACTTTAACAAATACTTATTTAACAAATACGAAAGATAAATTAAACACTTACACATTTTATACTGAAAATACGTAAAATACTTCAAAGCTACATAAGCTAATGAATCCATAATATTCATGTACCTTATGTCCTTAGTAGTTGTATTTCAAATCTTTTAATTTTCTTGTAGAGTTATAATCTTAATTATGGCAGAGTTCTGGCTTTACATATGATTTTTTCCTTTAAAAAATCTAGCAGAATTTCGGTATAATGTTGGTTACTTTCTTTCTTAACGGTTTATAACTTTTTGTTGACCATGAGCCTTCTTCCTATTCCTTTGCTCTCACAATACTCTTACGAAATCACACACTTCATACTCCTTATTCTTTATTAGACATATGACATTTTAATTTCAGTACATTATTTTACTGTTCCTTTTAGTTTTTTGTTTCTTTTAGTTTCATTCGTTTTCTTATCAGTTTTATCTACTATATTTAATAGGGAGTTATTAGAGAAGTTAGTAAGTTAGTGGCTACTTATAACTTAGATATTGACAGTAATTTCTCATCAATTTTATCCATTATGTTTAGTGAGAAGTTGCTAGGGAAGTTAGTTATTTTTTGTACCTATAAATTCTACAATTAATAAAATGAAATCAAACTGGAATTTTTACTCATTTTTCTAAGTTTTAATTCTTCCAATTTTTGTTCTTACCTACTGCTATTATGTTTTACAATAGTGGCATCAGAGCCGCTGTTGATCTTTCAGGACCAAAACAAAACTTTTTTTTAACCCTAAAAAATGGCATCCAATAGCCTACCTTTAAATTCTTCCATCATCTTCACTGGTGAAAACTATCACATTTGGTCAGTGAAGATGCAAGCTTGTCTTGAAGCCTATGACCTTTAGGAAACTGTGACTGAGGATAAGTGTATACCTCCTCTACAAGCAAATCTGACTTTAGCTCAGATCAAACACAACAGTGAGAAAAAGGCAAAGAAGTCCAAGGCCAAGTCGCTTATTCAAAATTCTGTGCCAGATTGTGTTTTCTATAGAATTATGGCATATAATACTGCGAAGGAGGCTTGGGACAGGTTGAAAGAAGAATATCAAAGTAGTGATAGAACACACCAAATGCAGGTGTTGAACTTGAAAAGAGAATTTGAATATCTGAATATGCAGGAGGATGAAACAATTGGTTAGTATGCTGATTGAATTTCTTTGATTGTTAACAATGTTAGATTACTTGGTGAAGATTTTGCAGAAAAAGTGCTTATAACTCTTCTTGAAAGATTTGAATCAAAGATATCATCTCTTGAAAAATCCAAGGATTTAAGCAAGATCTCATTAGGTGAACTAATGAGTGCTCTTCAAGCACAAAAACAAATAAAGGACTATTAGGCAGAATAGATTAATTGAAAGTGTTTTCCATGTGCAAAAGCAACAAGTTGGTAAGGGCAAAAAATAATTCAATCAGAAGAACAAAGGCAAAAATGAAGGTGATGACAGCAGTGAAGGTTCAAAACATAAAATTTTCCTCCTTGTATGCATTGCAAGAAGACCACACATTCTGAGAAATACTGTTGGTGGAGGCCTGATGCAACTTGTGGGAATTGCAAGTAGTTAAGGCACGTTACAAAGGTATGTAAATTCAAAAATAAAAACTCAAAACCATAGCAAGCTCACTTAGTAGATGCAGCCAATGCACAGGAGGAGCAACTTTTTATAGTTTTTTGCTTCTCAACAAATGATTCATCTTATGCATGGCTCATTGACAGTGGATGCACATATCATTTATGCAATGATTCTGAAATGTTCATAAATTTTGACGAGACTTACAAGTCAGAGTAAAAATGGGCAATGAAGATTTTTTGGAAGTCAAAGGTAAAAGCTCAGTCAATGTTCAAACAAGTTCATGTATTAAAACTATTTATGATGTTTTGTTTATACTTGAAATCAGTCAAAAATCTATTGAGTGTTGGATAGATGCTTGAGAAAAATTATTCTTTTGAATTTTAGGATTATAAGTACACTATTTTTTATCCTTCTGGAGGACAATCATTTTGTGTAAAGATGAAGAACAGAAGTTTTGCTGTTGATTAGGAAAAAGTTTCTGAACATGCCTATTCCAGCATTATTCAAGTTGTTTCAAATCTTTGACACAAAAGATTTGGGTACTTTAATTAGAGAAGTCTCTTAAATATGAAGTAGAAGGAGATCGTTGAAAAATATGTTTGCAGTTATTGGTGAAATCCAATTGTATAAAACATGTCAACTTGGCAAGCAAACTAAACTACCATTTCCTAAAGGACAAACACAGAGAGCCAGCAAAAAGTTTTAGCATATCCACACTGATGTGTGCGGTCCTATGAAAACAGCCTCACTTTGTGGTAACAAGTACTTCATACTTTTCATTGATGATTATATTAAGATGTATTGTGTTTATTTTATTAAACTCAAGAGTGAAGTGTTTACTGTCTTTCAGAAATTTAAGGCTCTTGTATAAAATCAAAGTTGTTTGTTGATTAAATGACTAAGATATGACAATGGTACTGAGTATACTTCGAATCAGTTTGTTGAATATTGTAATAGTGCACGCATAGTTCATCAGTTTACCACACCATACACACTATAACAAAATGGTGTGTGAGAGAGAAAAAATTAAACAATAATGAAAATGGCTAGATGTCTTTTACTTAAGAAGAAAATGCCGAACAAACTATGGGTAGAGGCAGTCAATACCTCTATGTATTTGCTAAATAAATTACCTACCAAGGTATTGGAGAACATGACACCATATGAAGCTTGGAATTATGTTAAGTTTGCTGTGGATCATCTTCAAATATTTGACAACATATGTTATTTTCAAATATCTGAGCAAAAAAGAAGCAAACTTGACAACAAAGCTCAAAAGGGCATTCTTGTAAACTATGAGACAACAACCAAAAGATACAGGATTCTCAATTTGCAAACAAGAAAAGTCATCTTAAGCAGAGATGTGAAGATTGATGAAGCAACAACATGGGATTGGGAAAATCAGAAAAATGTATATCATGATTCTTTATTTGATATCCAAAATCAACTTTAAGCTGATGAATTGATAGATGATCTTCTAGTTAGGGATACAAGGACCTTGGATGACATTTACCAAAGGTGTAATATTGCAATCATTGAACCTACCAGCTATGCTGAAGCTCAAGATTTTCTAGCACGGAGGTATGAAAGCAGAAATGGAGATGATCAATAAAAATAAAACATAGCAGCTGGTTGAACGACCTAAGGATTACAAGGTGATTGGAGTTCAATGGGTTTTTAAAACAAAACTCAATCTAGATGGTTCAATATGTAAACCCAAAGCCAAGTTGGTCGTGAAGGGTTATGCTCAACAATATGGAGTGGACTACCAAGAGACTTTTGCTCCAGTAGCAAGATATGATACAATCAGACTTCTTATTGCTCTTACTACTTGTAACTATTGGCAGATTCATCAACTCGAGGTCAAGTTAGCTTTCTTGAATGACTTTCTTAATGAAGAGATTTTTATAGAGAAACCAGATGGATATGTTTTTCAAGGGAAAGAGGATCATGCGTACGTACTTAAGAAAGCCTTATATAGTTTAAAACAAGCCCTGCGAGCTTGGTATGACAGGATGGACAATCATCTTAATCAGCTTGGGTTCAATAAAAGTCAAAATAAAGTAACCTTGTATGTAAAGTCCTGTGACAATCATCTCTTAATTATCTCTACTTATGTTGATGATATGCTAATAACAAAAAGTCAACTTGGACTGATCCAAGAGTTCAAGAACAAAATGTAAAAAGTGTTTGAGATGACTGACCTTGGAACTATGAAATACTTTCTTAGAATGGAAGTGTTGCAATCTAACCATGACCTTTTCACCTATCAATAGAAATATGCATATAATATCTTAAATAGGTTTAAAATGAAGAATTGTAAACTCTTAGGACACCTATGACAACCAGTATCAAGCTAAGTAAGGATGATGACTCTGAGAAGGTAGATGAAAGCTTATATAGAAGCTTAATTGGCAACCTTCACAACCTCACAACAAGCTGACCTGATATAATGTTTGCTATAAGTGTTGTTTGAAGATTTATGCATTCTCCAAAGGAGACTCACTTTATAGTTACAAAACATGTACTTAGGTACATCAAAGGTACTATTACTCTTGGAACTTTTTTCTCAAAATCCCAAAGAGAGACTTTGAAGTTGATTGGTTACACTGACAGTGATTGGGAAGATTGTGTTGATGATTCAAGAAGCACTTCAGGGTACTTATTTTCTCTAAGTTCTAGATTTTTTACTTAGAACTCAAAGAAACAAGACGACAACTCAGTCTACTATAGAAGCCGAGTATATCGCTACTATCACTGTTGTCAACCAGACTATTTGGTTGAGGAAGATACTTAAAGATTTGGGACATGAACAAGCTGAAACAATCAAGATTATGTGTGATAATATTTCTACAGTCAAGATTATGTGTGATAATATTTCTACAGTCTCAATTTTAAAGAATCTAGTCTTTTATAGACAAACCAATCATATCAAGATTAAATTTTATTTTATTAAAAAGTCCAACAATCTAATGAAATGATACTTGTTCACTGTTCCTTTAAAGAAAAACTTGTAAACATTTTTACCAAGCCACTACCTAAAGAAAGGTTTTAAACTCTAAGGCAAAAGATTGGAATTTATCATCAAAATACCGAGGAGGAGTGTTAGACATATGACATTTTAATTACAACACATTGTTTTACTGTTTCTGTTAATTTTTTTTTCTTTTAGTTTCATTTATTTTCTTATCAGTTTTATCCATTATGTTTAGTGGGAAGTTATTAGGGAAGTTAGTAAGTTAGTGGCTGCTTATGGCTTAGATATTGGCAACAATTTCTCATCAGTTTTATCTATTATATTTAGTGGAAAGTTATTAGAGAAATTAGTTATTTTTCTTGCCTATAAATTTTGCAATTAACGAAATGAAATTAAGCCGGAATTTTTACCTATTTTTTTTAAAGTTTTAGTTCTTCCAATTTTTGTTTTTCCCTACTGCTATTCTGTTTTATAATATTATTCTTTCACCTCTATGTTTCTCACTATTTTTCTCTCATCCACCATGTTTCTTTCTCCATTCTCTCATCCTCTATTTATAGGAGTGAGGAGCCACGAGAAAAATGTTTTTACCATTCTGCTATGTCACTTTATTTAAAAGTTGTCACATTTCATCATGTTATTTCATACAAAAGGTTACCACTTTTCAAATGTCACTTTATTTAAAAAATTACTACACTTTACATGATATTTCATATAAAAGGTTATTACTTTTCACATGACACTTCATCTAAACATTATTACTTTTCGTTGTATTATTTTATCTAAAAGTTATCATTTTTCATTATACCACTTCATCTTTCTTACCTTTTTATATGCCTCTTCATGTTTATTCTAATTTCTTCATCGTTATCCATCATTTTTCTGTTTGACTCTAAAATATATTTTTAATTTTATTATATATTGTCAAACATATACAAAAATTAAATTAAATATATTAAATATAAAAAATTAACTCGAAAGTACTTTCGAGTTATTACATCCTAGGTAAGCAGTTCACAGTTTATAAAGGTAGAACCATAATGTTATATAACATTTATATTTCAAGAGAATATGTAGCACATACATGCTAAACAATTCACAATTTATAAATATATTGAATAAAGACTTGAGCAATCCAACATTCAAGACTATCATAACAATATATACTCTCCAGCTCAAGGGAGAGTACTAAAAAGAGTATATAACTAGATTAAAGAATCTTAGGATAAACTGGATCCTACGTAATTTATGTAATTAATTGTTTGTTTCTTTTTTGTTATAAAAAAAATTTGTGTACAAGTTTGTTATATTCAATAAAATAAATATTCAATAATGTCAACACTTCTCAATAAGATTTTTGCTACAAAGTTTCCAAATCATGAATTTACTTGCCTTTAATACAAATTAAAAATGTAAAGACTTGTTGCAAATGCATCACGAATTAGCATAAACTACAAAACCAATCGTCTTGCTAACTGCCATAGATGAAGCCCTGTATTTAACCTCAATTGATGTTACAACTGATATCACTAACTAATTTTTGTACTGTTTCAGTTTGCTGCTACATCAGTTTGCAGTAAATTTCTACCAAAATTTTTGTTTGCGTATTATTACTCAATTTCTTCATACCGGAACCTGAAATGGTCTTCTCATCCATTTAATTACTGGCCTCCTTTAGACAGTGAGAGATGCACCATTGTCTGCCGCTGTAAGATTGAGTATCATCGTAGCTGCCTTCAAAGCCCTGATACACAGAGTTAAGAAGGAAGTGGTTTTAGTTTCAGCCACCAAGTAATAATAAAAAAGGGAAAGAAAACAGTGCTTTCACTGCACATTTCTAGTTATGATAATCCATTCAATCCAAATGCTTGTAGTAGCAAATTGGAAAATCATATGCGTCATTTTCGTTGTAGTTGTCAACCAAATACTAAATTTGCTAAGACAACAAAAAGAAAAAGGATTATCTCCTCCACTATTTTTCATCCCTCCAGTGGCTATTTCTCTTTTCAACATAAACTGATAGTTTGTGGTATCAAAACATCAAATATGAATGATGCAGGTGAGCCATTAGGTATTGCAGTATGAATAAATGGGGAGAAAAATCACTGAATGATTTTCAAGTATTCATGTCAATGCCACTTTTAAAATTAGGCTACTTTTAAAATTATTCTATATATACATATGCTCCTCAGTCAAGGTAATTCAATGGCCACATTAGCAGCACCAAGGTTCTAGGAAGAGTACTTCAAGGTATCAAAGGACTTATCACAAATAGGATTTAATGGAACCTCCGCAGGCCTAAGTTGGCAGGATTGACTAATCAAACACATACAAGAAACAAACCCCAAATAGAAGCAACCGCATACATTTTAAACTTGCTGCAGTTGTCAGAGAGAAATAGATGTATTTTTTTCACATTCCTAGTATGACTAGTGTGGTCGAAATGCATAATATTTGGATTGTAATAGTTACAAGCATACTGAAACCAAACAAAAATGTAGATAGATCAAAAAGGAAAAGAAATTGCATACCATGCATCAGGTGCCTGGTATAGTGCAGCTGACGCCCCAAAGCATGATGCAAGCATGTCTGTGTGAATCACACCTGGGTTAAGTGCGACAACTGCCATTCCGTCAGGCAACTCCTTAGCCACAGCTCTGCTTAAGCCCTCAACAGCCCATTTCGAAGCACAGTAAGGTGCAACCTTGTGAAACACAATTAGATTCAGCAAAAGTTCAGTCTGCATGCCATGCCAAGATAACACTATAAAGTACAGACTGAGAGTACAAAATGAACTTGCCACAGTTCACATGCTCTCACTCTTTGTCCATAGCACAGATACAAATTTATTCTCCCAATATAAGGGTGTGAACAATAAAATAAGCTTGGACACTATATACATAAACAGACCAAAACCATGTTGCTGCAACATCTTTAATGTTTTTCCCTGTCAGTGTATGTACAAGCTCTTTAAAGTAGAATAGGAAATTAAAGTCTCACAATAAGTAATTAGTGTAATCACAACATGCTTCATTAGCGAAACCATGTTTGCTGCAACATATTTAATGTTTTTCCTAGTACTGTATGTCTAAGCTTTTGATGGTGGATTATGAAACTAAAGTTACTGGGTTACTTATTTAGTGTAAGTCATAGCACGTATTCATCAGTGAAGTAGAAACATTAACAAATTTCTGCAGAGAATGCGATTGGAGATTTCTGCTGTTAGCTAATGGATAACTTCTTATAATCTGAATGTCAGATAAGAATATAGAACCACAAATTGGAGTAGATGAGCATGTTTGAGATACAAGCAAAGATTGGTTGTCAATTTTACCAGCGCAGCACCAGATCTTCCCCATCCAGAAGACATATTAACAATAATCCCTTGCTTGTTTGGAAGCATCAAAGGAATAAAGTGGCGCAGCACATTTGCTATTCCTTTCACATTTGTATCAATAACAGTATCAAATTCTTCTACAGGAACCTCCCAAAGCTTGTTATTTTTGTTAATAGTACCTGCATTATTTACTGGAAACACCTTACTTTAGTTCTATAAACATGAATACAGAAAAATGAAGGCCAAAAGATGAAAACAACAATGATCTCCAACCACCAAGAAAAGCGGAAAGCAAGCATATGAAGTGAAATTCACATTGCTTAATTTGTATATGCTAACTGATTTTCTACCAACTTCCTGAAATGCTAATCAACCCATAACCATCTTTCAGTTATCATCACGCCAGAAATTTTCTAGGCAATGCTCATGATACTTAGCCTTTACACCAGATATTGCTTCATTAGTGAAACAAGCAAATACAATATGATCTAATAGTGCAATTTGTGAAGTAATAATTGTTTAAAGAAGTCATATACCTATGATATCCGGGACCCCCTTCTTTTCTATTACAACATGCGCTAGCTCTTCAACACTGTTATTGGATCTCTGCAAAAATGATCACAAAATCTTGCTCAATACATAAACTCACTTGCATTTAAAAGAAAAAAATTATCGAAATTCAAGAAGAATAACAAGAAACAATATAATCAAGCCTATTTATTTCATTCTATTCATATGCAAACATACCTATGCAAATACATGCACATAAATACTTGTTATACTTGTGTATGTCTAATAGATACATTCATATATAGAATTCTCCAGAAAGTATGCATTATTGAAACAAAATCACTACACTTGCCACTAATTTTATTTCCTCCCTCCCGCCCTCCAAGGAAATTTCTATGGAACTCCGTAGAAACTAAACAGCTTTACTCAATTGAAATGCAATTAAAAGAGTAATTGCGGTAAGCTTGTATTGTATGCGTTGCGTAGGAGAATGAAAAGAGAGAGAGGTACTTGCCACATCTGCGTTGAGGAAAAGGTGTTGGTCAGGCGAGGTAATCTCTGATTCGAGGGAGGAGATTCTATCGTGAGTGCGAGAGCATCCGATTACAGTGTGGCCTCTCTTTGCAAGCTCTAGGGCTAGGGCTCTGCCCAATCCTTTACCCACTCCTGTTATCAGTACAGTCTTCGCCACGGAGCTCCCGTTCCGGCAAAAGGGCGCCGTCGACATCTCTCTCTCCCTCTCTTTTCCTCGTGTTCTGTGCTTGCGCTGTTACGTTTCTCTAATAATTGAAACTGAAACTGAAAGGAAATGAGAATGAGAAGCAGGCTCGTCACTCCTTTCCCCTTCTCATGGAAACGTGTATAGGTATCTGTAATGACAGCTTCTGGAGAAACATGGTTGAGCTTGTGATAAGAAGAAAAAAAAAAAAAAGAAAGAATTAATAGCCTTCTCGGTAATCGACGAAGAAGAAGAAATAAATTTAACGGAAAAGTAGTAGTATTGATTTTGGTTGTTTATAGTTTTTTAATTTATAAAATATTTTACAATATATTACATTACACATATAAAAATAATAACTAATTTATTTAATTTATAAGTTTTTTTTTATTTTTAATTTAATTCTTGACTTTATAAATCTCTATAAATAAAGGTTATGAGAAACCTTGTTATACGATGACTTTTGAAGTTCTTATTTACTTTCTTATACTCTTCTTTTATGTATTTATATTTTCTTATCATATATATTTAAAGTTTATAATAACATATATATATATATATTTAAATACGTTTCATGATAAAAAATTTAATAAAACAAAATTCAACAAAAGAGAGAATACAAATTACAGTCACATGACATGGCCTGACCACAAAATTTCCACCTGCTTTCTTTTTTCCATATGTATAGATTTAATATATATAAGCTTTCCTTGTACCTGAAGAAATTTGTTTGGGTACACAACCTCTGATCATACTTTAAATGACTACCAGAATTTATTCAAACAGAGAGGAGGCAAAACATGTCCGAAAAACAACATCCAAATGATGTTAGTAAACTAACTGCTGATTTACATAAAGCTGCCTTATGTATTGGTTAACGGCATCTCCATCTCTGTAATTTCTAACTGGCACGTTCCAAAATGTGTGCGCTGACTGACTCGTTTTTCTATCTTTGTCTAGGGATCATCAAAGGAAAGAATGGGATTAATGGACTGGCGCAAATGGAAGAAGAATGAGAAAAGAATGACGGAACCTGTGTTCTTTATTTCCTTTCCATCCTGCTGCATTTATCTACATGGTTTATGGATCTCGTCCGCCAACATAGCAAATGCTAATCTCCGTTCGCTGCTTTGTGCCTCACTTGACAGAACCTTATGCATCACCTCTAACTCTTCTGAAGTGGCTTTTTTCATTAGACCCCGAATCCCCACTTGTATCTTCTCTTCATTGGCTAATTGCTGGCCTCCTTCATCCGATTGATTGTCCTGGTCGGCAGATTGATCATTCTGGCAAGGCCTCGTCAGATGAAAGCCGATTGATTGAATATTCTGGGGACACATTGCCAGATCAGTTGTGACAGATTCATTGTTCTGGTCCAGCTTTGTCAGATCAACGCCAAAAAGTTTTGCCTTCTTTCCCTCTGAGGAGCAACTAGAATCGGGTAGGGATTTAGTTTCACTAGTACTACCTGAAGTTCTGTGCTTGTGATCCCAGTACTCAACCAACTGATGATTCAGATCAAGAGCCTCAATAGCCTGAGAGGAATTTGGTTAGAACTAGAAATACAACTTCATAGAAATAACTGTAAACTGTAATGCGTAACTGAAAATTGAAGCAAATAAATGAGAGAAACTGCATATGCGTATGCTCACTTAAATTTACAGAAATGCACTTGAAAAATTAGCATATATGGGCAAAAAGAAATAAAAAGGTTAATACTTGTGATGAGAAAATAGAATGGGTGATAACTCAGGTGCATATTCAAACTATTATTTGAGGAATTTCAGATTAAATCTTCCATCTTCAATTACTTGAATATAAAGAAGAAATGAAAGCACAGGCATGACAAATCTAACTAAGACATTCCTCATAATTGCATCACAGTACGGCTTAGCACTGCATTGTGCAGTTAAATGACCATATAAGATCTCTATCATTTACTAACTGGTGGAAAAGCATGCTATATCAGCTGCAGAAAAAGTCTATTCTTTCCCAAATGGCTATTGCGGATTCAGAAATTTCCTCGCACAAGAAACTGAACAGATCAAGAAGAGAAAAAGTAGCTTTACCTGAATTATATCCGAGGACAGAAAACCAAACATTTCAAGCCCATTAATTTCTTGAAAAGGCTCCAAATCAGGAAATCCACCTTCTCCTCCTCCTCTTTGTCTTTTAATTTCTTGACTAAGTCGCTGCAACACCATTTCCCAGCACTTCTCTGCTGAAACATTTGAAAAGCTTTCGGTAGGGCATCCTTCCAAAGTGACCTGACAATTTTTTTTAGAAGTAAGCAAAGAGAAAATATAGGCTAGAGAAGTGTACGGAGAAAACATGAACAATTTTTTGGAGATAAAGAATATGATGTTAACTGGTGCCATGCAAGTGAATTTACAAATGAAAGCTTGATGATATGAGACCTTAAATAGGGGGCCAAGAAACCCAGCATCTAGGACTTCGGAAGTGTAGCTGCAAACTTTTTTCGGATTAAGCACACTAAAGAACTCAACACGGCTTTTGAATCCTGCAAAAATCACAAGATACTGAAAAGATATAACAAAATTCTCTTCTATGGGAAAAGTGCATTTTATTAAAGAATAAAGAAATAAAAATTTAAGAAGGAATTCAAAATCCATGCCAGCATTTAACATACCCTTTGGAAAGATAGCCTGCTTGCTGCACCATAGCTTTCCAATCATAAGAGAACCAACATCTACAAGCTCCACATAAGAACCTGTTTTTTTTATTGAAATATTTTGTTCGGAAACAGATTTCGATGGCAGTTCAGAATTTGGAAGTGAGTTTGTGAATTCTGGCGACTCAGAGGAACTACAACCACTTCCATCTTGCATTATACCTTCTTCTCTTGGTGCATCTGATTGCTTAAAGTTATGCATGTCTCCCATGTTCTTGCCAGGTTCGTTAACACAATCATTGGATGAATGCACAATGCTCTGTCCATGACCAGAAGATGTGAAATCAAGATTCAAATCAAGATGATCCTCCTGCATTGATTTCATTTTCTTGTTTGGCATCACTTCCTTCATCATGACTGGATCATCATTTAAGCTATTACCAGGAATAAAATCCACATGTTCGGACTCTGACTGGGTTACTTCTGATGAAACATGGTTGTTAGAAGCATCATCGTCATCAACAAAATCTGATCCAAGGTTTATGGATATCCATGTTTTTATAGCTTCAGTTTCTCCTTCCAATGCTTCAACTAGTAAGTGTAATTCCCTCATGGTATAACGATGGAGGATAAATCTGTTCTCTTCTTCACACGAACAAAGGAGGCTTACATGTTGAAGACATGCATATCTGTCAGGTGAACACTTGCAGCTGGCAGCAGATAGATGCAAATCATAGAAGCATGAGAAACATTCCTTTTCATTATTCGAGTCAAAGTCTTCTGCCATCTTTACCAACTTCAAACCAGTTGAAAGATCCTTCATTCTGTCCTCCTCCATCTGGACTCGTGCCTGTAAACCATAAATATGTTAGTCTTGCAGAGGATGCTGCAGTAAATTTGTGTGAGAGAGAGAATAAACATTCACCTTAACTGTCTCCGTAAGTATTCCATCCTTTCCACACACACTTTTCCACCTCAAATTTTGTGGGGTTTCATTTCCTAGAAAAGTCAACTCCCCAAAGGCCTGGACAGCTTCTCTAGCTGCTCCCAGCAGCAGCTTGTCATGGGATATAGATGACTTGCGATGCTGCTTGCTGTAAAGTTCCACTGCATTCTGTCCATGTGCTAACCAATCAACAGGGGCTACATTTACAGCCTCGGCACAGTTAAAACCACAATTAAATCCAGAATGGTATGCCCTTGGGAAGGTAAGAACAAACTCCCCAGGCTGCTGGACAGCTCGGCAGACTGGTACATCCTCATCTTTCAGAACTGAAGGAGATAACTGAGTGACCTGGACCAAAAGAGAAGGATAAGCTTTATATTCTAACAATTATTTAACAAAATGCAGAAGCAAAGATCAGGAAGAAAAGAATAAGATGTGACCTGCAATGGGTGAGTTGATGGAAAAGTGAATTGATAGCATAATTCAAGAACATGTTTCCAAGAGTAAAAGAGATAGAACAAAAAAATTGTAAGGACTTTATTAGAATGTAGGACCAGGTAGATCTGAAGAACCAACTAGATTATGAAGTTTCATGATTTAAAATGCCACTATTAAATATCATAAGCCTGAACTAGTGAAACTGATGCAAGATATCAAAAAAGCATATTCACTCCTAAAAAAGAGTTTAGACGACATGTAACATCCATTGGCCAGGTGCTGATACACTACCTATATCTCCTCTTCTGAGTTATATAATCCTTTTTGTTTCATGATCTCCTAAATACTATGGACAACTTTGGGACTCAAGCTCCCAGCAGATTGCATATTACGGTGATACTTTATCTTCATTATCTAAATCTCTAACGTACTAACCTCTTACCATTTTATGGCATAGAATGTATCTGAAAACAAATTAATATCATCCATGAATAAGCAAGTTAAAAAAGCAGTACAAATTGCTTATTTGTGTCTAATCATAATAGATTAAAAATGAATCTTCTCCTCACCAGTTCATGAAGTAAATCTGGTTGTTCTTCAAATAGATCTGGTAAATGCTTCTTCATAGCATTCTCCAAAGAAGAAGCATGGTTTCCGGGGACTCCATACCAGACTTTTGGGGCACCCCAGTGGAGATAGTTCAGTGAATACAAGTGATGATCTTCAACGTGCTGTTCAAATCACAACATAAAAAGCAAAAGAGAGGGTAAAGAAAAAGAATTAATGAGATCTATAATCATAAATGAACAAATCTTGCAACTACTTTACTATTTGACTAAAATCAACATCAGAACGAATTATATAGCATAATGACATTTCAGAAATAAAAGGCAATTCTTTGCAGAAAAGAAAGCACAAGGGACAAACTAAAGAAATGTTTGAAAAATCGGTTCTTGCAAAAATATGTAACACAAAATATTTAAAATTATACTTGTTGCTGTCAAAAGTAAACAGTTTGTGGGTGTGAATGCACAATCAATATGCATTCTAACTGGATCATTTGATTTATGACTTACCCAACAAAATGATGAAAAGCACATCCCAACATAGAGCCATGGTACTAGAACTCCTGAGATATCACATCCTTCGAAACAGAGCACAGAACCAGGTAGGCGCGGCAAGTTATTCAGGTTCCAGCCTGAACTAGCATATTTATCAGAATCATTATCAGCTACCATTGTTGACGCCTTAGGAAACCCACTTCCAAATGTTCCAGTTTCCAAATCAGCCCCGTAGTATATCTGCAATATGAATGGAAATCAACTTTAAATTAACAACCAGGCAGAAAAGGTGCGTTAAAAAGAGAAAGGAGAGTATCATATGTCATACCTCTACCTCCTCAGTGGGTTGCTCCACTATACGCCAATACTCACCCTCAATCTCCCCAACAGAAGGTTCCCATCTCTTCTCTATAGCCTCAGCAGATTTTACGTCCTCATCAGAAACATTGCTCCCAAAGTATGACTCTTTAAAAGAATCGGCATGTTTCTGAAATTCATCAAGTGTGAAGTCTGGTCCAGGATTGAAACCAAACTTCTCATCAGCTTCAGAGGAGACATTCACTTCAGAACCCGAATTAGTACGTCTTCTGGCATTTCCCATTCTTGAATATCTTCTTCGTTTTCGCTTTCGACCCCTGTTCTTCTTTTTCATGGGCTCCCGATTCTGAAGCAAGTCAATAAACTGGGTTCGAGTGGGAAATTTAGAATGCTCCCATATACTTTTCTCCTTAAGAGGACATGGGGGAGTCCAGGAAGATGGAGGGACTATCCGACAGATACCAAACAACTCTGCTTTTGGACGTATCTTTTCTATGTAACCAAGGGTATCCTCAAATTCCTGTGGATGAAGCATAAGAAAATACAACAAACGAGTAAATGGGGAAACATGATTAACAGAAGAACCAAATAACATGATGTGTTATTTCAGCAGAAAAACACCTTAGCAGAGGGATAAAATACAGGAGCTTCATCGACAACAGGCCTACAGGCTTTATCTGGATCCCATCTACAAGATATCTGTAACATACAACCAATCACATAATTTAATCAAAATCAGCTGACATAGAAAACTAATGGATATGCCTCAAAGATTGCAACAAAATCAGTGTATTTAATTCTATCTAGCATTTCAAACCATTTTGATCATGTTTGACAGAATATTAAAATGAGCCAATTGATAGATAAGGAGCACAAATTGAAGAAATATATA
Source organism: Carica papaya (assembly GCF_054855325.1). NCBI lineage: Eukaryota > Viridiplantae > Streptophyta > Magnoliopsida > Brassicales > Caricaceae > Carica > Carica papaya. Next base: position 27,464,851 of record NC_142310.1, on the reverse strand, counting down.
TATATATATATATTTATTTATCATGAAAGAAGTGCATAAACATTTTTTCCAGAGAAAAGGAATTTTCAAAATGAAAAGAGAAATTCAAAAAATTGCTTCATCATCCAACATATAAACAATGCTTCAACTATCATGATAGTCAATTTTTGACACATTCTAGACTCATGAAAGCAAAAACTGTCGATTATGGTCTCTGAGTGCAACAGAGGACAGATTTAAGTACAAACCAGGAAACTATATTAAGTTAGTTTACCTTTCGATTACGAGAACTGGCAGGAGAGTCCAGGTTATTTTCCTTTTTAGGGTGATTTAGAGATAGATCCTGCAAATACATATTCTGTTAGACATCTGTATAAAGGCATATAAACTTGCAAGCTCTGTGGCACGAACAACAAATCAAGACAGATGAAACATGAACAACACTCCGAGTTCTCTCATACCTTGTCCATATTAATTTTCATATTCATACCATATCTTTTTACCCTCACCAATCAAACAATGTCACCAATTTTCTTAATCTCCAAACACTGATTAGAATTTAGAAAATGAATTGGAGATGATCATATATACTATACTAAAGCAAATATTGATGGACTACATCGTGATCAAAATTCAGTGAGGGGCAAAGTTATATTGTAGGATGTAAGCACAAAAACGTGTACAATCAAACAGAACAAATACCTGCAACCTCATGAAAAAAAAACAAAAACAAAAAAAGACAAAGAACAGATCTGAAATTAGTTGCAGATCAACAACAACAATTATCACCAGAACAGAAGCAATTTATCATTCCAAAACCACAACAGCTAACATGGGTAATTCAGAACAAGCAAAAGGCACAAGAAACCCAACCTCTCTGCTGGATGATGCGTCGTCCATTGACTGTTCTATTGACTGTGATAATTGTGCTAATTGCACAGCAAAAATATCCCCCTGAGGACGGGCTGAAGAATAGAAGAATACAGAATAGAGTTACAGAGACCCAAATGTGCAAACCCTAATAATCCAGGATAAAACTGCCGTCTTTTTTATAAGAGAGAAATTTTACAAACACCGATTGAAATTTCATGCATGAACAGGGAAAAGAAACAATTAATACCTGCCCAGTGCCCAATTCGACAAAAACTCGAAAACCAAATCCAAAGAGGAGTCTATGAAACCCCCATTGGCATAAATAGGAAAACAAAAAACAGAAAAGAAAAAACTTTGTAGAAACAAAAAGGGGCTCAATTTGGTATACACATGCAATCTCCAATTGCCTGGAATTTCCCCTCAATTAATTTGAATTAATTAAATTATTGATTGAAATTCAAATAGGTCGGAAGAATTCAAGTTAAGAAAGAATGACTTAGTAAACCAAATTAAACCGGAGAAACAAATAATAGTAAAAAAAGAAAAAGAGGAATTTATTAATTGAGAAAGACAGAGGAGGAACAAATGAAAACACAAATCAAAAGATTTTGAAGAATTAATTTAATAAAATAAAATAAAGTATATAGATTTATTATTTTTAAATGTTCGTTAAATAAAAATAATTCAAAGAAAATAAGAAATACATTACGAACCGCTAAATTCCAAGTTGACCCGAACCGAACTCTTTTCTTTTCTTGATTTTATGGTTTTAATTTTATAAAAACGTAAAAAATTAAAAATTAAAAAAAGAAAAAGTAAATTGTGGTCATATATGATGAAGACTTACTCCTTAAACGAGGAAGTTGGATCTAAGAGAGAGACATCATAATTAAAAAATATATATAAACAAAATAATTCAAAAAAAAAAATAATTAATTAATTAAAAATTATGAAAAAATGAAAAAATAAAAAGATAAGAAGAGTCAACTCAAACTCGCCTACATACACCCAATATTAACGAAAAACAACAAAACCAAGCATGTAACAAAAAGCGACATCGTTTTATACTAACCGATAAAACAAGTTATACCTTTTCTTTCAGGATTGCTCCTGTTTCTCTTTGGAATTACAACCCCTGCCATCAATCGTTCTCTTAATCTAGTTCGCATGAGTATTGGCCTTCACTTCTCTTCACTTCACTAACTCCTATTTGCTTGGATTTTGCAGCTCTATACAAAGATTTAAAAATCAACCAAAGAATGGTAAAAATTAATAATAGGTTCGATTGTAAATTATATTAATCGAAGTAACAGAAATGAATTTAACCCTAGATTTTAGAAGATCCGATGTAGAGAAGTATAAATAAAAATCTCATATCCATGCAAGTATACTTATTATTCGACAAATTTGATACAGATAAATTAAAAATAAAAAGATGAATACAATTATAAATTAAGCAAAACAAATACTAAGAGAGATAGATCTAGACATTATTATATGACTGAAGCTAGATGATACGGAGAAATGAGGGTTTTCTAATGAATTGGACTGAAAGCGAGATACCTGGAAGAAGCGGCGAATTTGTATAAGCACGCTTGGCAGTAGGTCTTAACCTAATCTATATTTATAGGTGAGTTAAGATAGACACAAAGATGTTTTTTTAATCATTATCTCAATTGTTGTCATTAGCTTTATTATTTAAGATGTTTGGAGATATTAGGAAAATTTAATAATACATATCCGAGATATAGTACCTTTTTTGAGAAAACGTGTTATAATTTATAACTATGTTCTAATATTAATTTAATACTACATAAAAAGTTAGTAATTTAAAACACACTAAATCGAGAAAATACTTTATTACACAATTGAATGCTTAACATAAATGATTTTTAAAAGTTAAACCCAAGCCCAAAACCTTCAGCCCAAAAATTAAAAAAGCACTAATCAACTTGAAAAGCATAGTTTTGAAGTATGTCTTCTAAGAGGTGCACATTACTAATCATAAGTTAAGGTGATATATAAGCATAAGTATGGGAAACAAAAATTTTCTAGACCAACAATAAAATTTTTGATTGTATCCAAATTAATATTTCATTTAATTTCCATTAGAATGCTCAAACATATCTTAATTACAAATTATGTTTATCTCTTATCATGCATATAATTTTCATAAAACATTTTTTAGGTATAAAAGTTGTACCAACCTTGTTTCAGAAAGCTTTAGGTCAAAAAATAGTGTAGGAATAGTAAACTGTAGAGAAAAAAAAAATATATCGGGGTTTCAGGGTTTCTACTATGGTATTAAGGTTTTTCTCATTTATTCTCATCTTCCTTTATGCCAAATCTCCTCAATTTCTTAACGAAAATTCCAACTCCTTTCTAGTCTTAAAAATTTATTGTCTCTAATGATGTACATAAAACATAAGTTTATCCTAATTCTCTCAATATCATTTTTTTTTTGAGGATTTTACCTTGATTTTACGAAATTGCTAACAAAAGCTCATAAAGGCCTATTTATGGGCAATAAGTGGAGTGTTTGGCATGGGACTAAAGTACTGAAAACCCTCACAGTATCTATTCAAAGTTAATTAGTTTTAGGAGTAGAAATTCTCCCTAAAAATAGTCCAATGCTCATGGTTAAGGCCATTTTTTTTTCTCTCTTATCATACTTTCTCTCAACTAAACTTTCTTTTGGTACATATTCGTGTTCAGGTTTACTGTTAATTTTATCTTTAATTTCATATCAAGAGATTTAATAGAAGTTCGTATACTTAATAACATTAAGATTGTGATTTTGTCTCTCAATTTAAATTAATTAAAATTAACTAAAAGAAATAAATCCATAAAATTCTAATGTGATCATGATTTTGGGAGAATTTATCTCTTGTCTATGCATGTGTATGTGTTCCAAAATGCCCTTTTCTTGAAGGCCCTTAATTTTATATTATTGTGTAGGTCCATTATAAAGTACTATAATAAAAGTAAGAATTATTGATTAGTGGTGCTTTCTAAATCACTGTGGCCTTTAAACGATTATTTTTCGTTCGTCGATAAACCAACTTTTTCTTAAAGTCTTCTTCAAGTCCTAATTTTCCATAGTTGTCCTGAAGCGGCTGATCCTAATTCTTTGACATTTAAATGCCCTACATTATTGCAACTGGCATTCATTCAACTTTAGTTTCAAGCACCTCACCCTTCAACTTTGAAAGACTTAATGAGAGTTTATGACACCTGTGTCTCCCCATCCATCGTTCTCCACTGTAAGCAATTCAATTTCATCCATTTGTTCATCGGTTCAAACACATGGTTTCCCACATGCTCTTTGTCATTTTCAACTTTAACTTTATTTTTAAACTTTAAAGACAAAGCAAACTGAGGTTTGCTCATTGCAAAACAATCTCTATTTTACACTTTTTAACAGTCCTTTGCTCCAGGTACGTAAATTATGAATTAAATTATAGTTATATATTTTATTTTTGAAGCTTACAAATCTTCACATGTTCGTCAAAAAATTCTCAATTTCTCATTTGTTTCATTGATTTGAACATCATTTGAAATACTTTGCTATTTTCAAAATAATTTAAATAGTTTTTAAAATATATGCAACATAGTATGCTATATCATATAATATTTGGATATCTGATGTTGAAAGTTAACTAACTAAATTGTAAAAGTCCAAACCTTTATCCAGAATTTCGAGCATTTAGGCCAACAATAATATTTTAAACAATATTAAAAATTTTTATTTAGCGGAAGAATTAAAAGAATCAAAGATTACATTCCTACTATGTTTACTTAAAACGCCCAAATAGGGGCTATAGGAATGCTTTGGAACTTAAAATATAAAACATTAGTAATATATATGATTAGCCTTTATTCGAAATTGATGAAGTGGAAGAGATAATTGTTAGCTAGTCTCTTATTGTTCAGGATCCGACTCTTGGTCGTCCTGATCTGTAATGGTTAATAAAAAGGGGTAAGCTATATTAACTTAATAAGAATATCAATACTTCACTACTGACATAAAAGTCAAATGGTTGTAGAAAACATAAAATAACTGATGGAGCGTATTTTTTTTAATGAAATCCGAATGCTAATGCATCACTTATTGATTTTTGTTGAAAAAATTATCATTTCCTTCTCTTATTAACAATTTTCTAAACATATACATTAAGATATAATTAGAATCATAATTGAATCACAACAAACATGCAATTCAGTAAATATATAACTTTAGCTTCTTTACCATCTTACCCAAACTAGGATTATTTACTATCCTTATTTTTATTATATTATCTTTATTATTTTGACTACTAGTATCGCTGGGGGCCTATAGGGATCCCCGCTACACATGGGTGCATAACACTTTCTTTGTAAATCATCAACTGTTCTCATATCATGTCCAGTAATGGGCACTACATACTAAAGATCATCTTAATATCCCATCCAGTATAGGACTTCCCAGTCCCGTACAGTTGAAAATAACATCCACTGTAGGGTTAACCTTATGTACCAAGTCCGTACACTATTTTTCATGATACTTGACAAGCGTTTGATTCGTGTCATCATTTTATGCATTTATATGTTTCACAATTATCCAAGCAATCAATAGTCATGAGACCATACATTAAATTAGAAAAGAGTGTGTAATTCATGTTTCGATTACTAATAAAGATAAAATCGCAATCAAGAGTGGAATGGGATGGCAAGATAGGATGAAAGTTTCTTATATAAATAAATAGGCCAGATGAATAAAATAAGGCATATATAGAATAAAATAAAATATGAGAATGAAGCGAAAAGAAATAAACTAGGACAAAATACTCAAAACAATATAACAAGATAAACTAACGAAATGAAAATAAATAAAATAAATAAATAAATAGAAAGATAATTAAATAAAGAAAACAAACTTAAATGTAAAGATGCAAATGAAAACAGAGAATGACAAGTAAAATAAAACTAATAACAGAAAAAAACTGAATTGATTCCCTAGTCCAATCGGTAACCTGTATTTAATTATCAATAAATCACAAAACTGTTCAGAACTACCATTTATTATCATTTTAATATTAATTTACCATAACAGAAAAAATGGTAATGGATTTTTACACTGAGTCGGTGTTCAGGACACCACATTTTTCACTATGATTCTCGGAGATTTTTCGATTTGAATTTTCCTGGTACGATTGAAAACGTACATCAAAATAACATGAAAATACGCAAGAAATGGCAAAAAAGGGAAAAAAAATCTCACCGAGGGTCGGGTTAGGGTTCTGGCATGGTGGCGCTGCTGTGCTTTGCCGCCTGCCCCTTTTCTTTGGCGATGCTATCTCTCGATCGACCTGAATTTGGCCGATTTTTGGTGAAAATTTGCTTAAATCATGGTTAGAATGTGTTTTTTGGAGAGGGGAAGAGAAAAATAAGGTCTTACTGGCAGTTTTGGTCCTCCAGTGCAGCGGCTCAACTGAGCTCTATCGTCTCTCCATCGCAGTTTGTGGCTTTTATTAGTCGCCCAACATTGGAAGCATGTTAGATGGGTAAGAGTAGAGAAATGGGAAGAACATGAATGAATTTCGGGCTTATTAGAGTGTTTTAGTGTCCCAGCATGGTGGTGCTGATGTTCATTCGGTGGTTGTGTTCCCTTCCAGTTGCCTCTCTTCTTCTTCTCCGGTGTTCCTGGGTTGGTTAGGATTTTGGAGTGACTGAAGCGAGGTTTAAATTGATCTTAACCATTTGTTTGGGTAAATGTAGAGCGCATATGGCTGTTCGATTGGGCCTATTTGGGAAACTAATCTAGGCCATCTTTCTGAATTTGTGTGGGGCGATAGAAACCATTCTATCGGGGACTATTCGAAAAATTGATCTGGATCGTTCGCTCGTGCGGGAGTGGACATGAGTCATTCGATCTTCCTGGCATGCAAATTGCCAGTATATGCTTCCCGCGTGGAACCCGCGCATGATGTGGCCACTACATGGGATACAGTGGTTTGCTGCGCTGCTGACTGGGCATCCGCATGGCCCATTTTTCTCTTTCTATGATTCAACCCCTATTTTCAAATTTCTCTTTTAAATACATATTCCTTTATTTACAGTTTAGCATTGACTTTTTAATTCATTTTAAAAAATGTTCAAAATGTATATATTCCAAAAAAACAATAAAGATAATTAAAATTAAAAACTTATATATATTATTATTATTTTAAAAAATTAAAATTTCTCATTTCGAGCCTAATTTTTGGATTCGGGATGTTACAACTCTTCCCCTAAAAAAAATTTGGTCCTCAAATTGCTGCCTCCCTAGTCAAACAATTGAGGATACCTAGCCCCAAAATCTGATTTCAATTCCCAAGTGGTATCATCCTACGAATGATTTTGTCATAGAATCTTGATAAGAGAAATTTCTCTGTTGCGAAGTACCTTACTCTTTCGATTCAAAATGTTGACGGGTACCTCCTCATAAGATAAGTTCTCTTAAAGTGGGAGTGGCTTGTAAGATAAAATATGTGAAGGGTTAGGGTTATATTTTCTCAACATTGACAGATGAAAGACATCATGGATTCTGGATAGTTCTAGAGGCAATGTCAATTTGTAGGCAAATCTTTTAACTCTATCCAAAATTTTAAATAGTACGATGAACTGAGGATTCAACTTTCCCCTCTTTCCAAATCTAATGATGCCCTTAAGGAGGGTGACTTCAAGAAAAACTCGATCGTTTGTCTCAAATTCCAAATCTATCCTTCAAGTGTCTATAAAACTCTTTTTTCTACTCTGGATCGTTTGAATGTTCTTCTTGATTTTGACAATCTTTACTATTGTCTCATCTAGAAGATCTGGGCCAATCCATTTTCTATTATCTACTTCCTTCCAATAGATTAGTGACCTACAAAGCCGACCATACAATACTTCATACGGAGCCATACCAATATTTTTTTGATAAAGGCGAACTCTACTAGGGGTAAATGATAATCCCAATGTCATCTGAAATTTAAAACACATGTCTTGAACATATCCTCTAGTGTGTAGATAGTTCGTTCTAATTATTCATATGTCTGAGGATGGAATGCTATACTAAGAGATAATTTTGTCCCCATCGCTTGATGAAGACTAGTTTAGAACTTATAGGTAAATCTAGGGTCCTTATCTGATACCACTGTCACTAAAAATCCATGCAGCCTGACTATCTATTGAATATAAATCTAAACTAACTTGTCTAAGGAGTCTATTATTCTGATAGTTAAGAAGTGAAAGGACTTAGTGAGTTGATTGACAATTATCTAGATTGCATCGTGACCTGAACGTGCCTTAGGCAATTATGTCATAAAGTTTATGGTGATATGTTTCCACTTCTATTACGAGATCAGTAGCGACTATAGTAGCCCGTTTATGCATTTATGCTCTACCTTAACCTGATGGCATGTGAGGCATTTGGAGATGAAATCAATAATATCCCTTTTCCTCTCGCTCTACCATAATTGGAGTCACATACTTTGGTACATCTTGATGCTTTTCGGGTGCATGGTGAACTTTGAACTGTGAACTTTAGTCATGATATCTCTATTGAACCCACTATCACTAGGAATACACAACCTATCTTGGAACCTAAGCAACCCATTTGTAGAAACTTGAAACTCTGGATTCAAACCTTGTACTGTGTCATTTCTGAGAGCTACTAGAGTGGAATCAGCCAACTAAGCATCATTTATTCTCTAGATTAACTCGGATTGAACTACTAAATAAGACAGGCATGTGACCATTTTTAAGTCTTGGAATTGTATTTGTTGTGTGGCCTTTATCATTCTACACTCAAAGACCATTATAGAGCTAATATACTTGCATTCTTCTCGTTGAGGGCATCGACTACCACATTACCGTTACCCAAGTGGTACAAGATCTTACAATCATAATCTTTAAGGAGTTCTATCCAATGCATCTGACGTATGTTGAGGTCCTTTTGGATGAATATATATTTTAGACTTTTACGGTCTATATAGATTTTAAATGTCTCCCCATACAAGTAATGGCGTCAAGTCTTTAAGATATGGATAATTGTGACAAGCTCCATATCATGAGTGGGCTAATTTTTTTCATGAGTTTTCAATTATCTGGACCCGTAAGCTATAACATTCCCGTACTGCATCAAAATGCAACCTAACATTTGGTAGGAATCATCACTGTATACTGTATATCCCCTTATTCCATTCGGTAGAGTTAACATTAGTGTGGTAGTTAATCGTTCTTTGAGTTTTGTAAATCTTCTTTCACATTCCTCATTCCACTCAAACTTGATATTTTTCTTCGTGAGTCGTACCAGGGGGGGTTGCTATACTTGAGAACTCTTATACAAACCTGCAGTAATACTCTGTCATACCCAAAAAATTTCTAATTTTGTTGACCGATGTCAATTGCTTCCAACCCTTCACTGCCTCAATCTTGTCGGAGTTCACTGACATTCCATCTTTCAATACTCTGTGTCCTACGAAGGAAGTTTACTCAAGCTAAAATTCACATTTACTCAACTTTACATATTGTATGGTGGACATGTTCTTTCCCACTCTTAGAGTAAACTAGGATATCATCAATAAAAATTATGATAAACTAATCTAAGAATGACCTGAATATCCTATGCATTAAATCCTTAAAGATTGTAGGCACGTTAGTTAGTCTGAACGACATGACAAGGAACTCATAATATCTATACCGGGTTCTGAAGGCCGTCTTAGAGATGTCTTTTACCCTGATCTACACTTGATGATATCCTGAACGTAGGTCGATCTTGGAAAAAATCTAAGCACCATATAACTTATCGAAAAAGTCATCAATCCTGAGGATGGGGTACTTATTCTTAATTATGCCTCCATTCAGTTCTATGTAGTCTATGTACAATATTAAAGTCCCATCACTCTTTCTTGCGAATGTAACTCTAGCACCCCAAGGGGATATGCTGTGTCGGATGAAAATATAATCTTGTAACTCTTTGATCTGTTTCCTTAGTTTTTCTATGTCAACATAACTCATTCAGTATGGGGCAACAGAAATGGGTCGGGTGCTCGGTTGAATATCAATGGCGAATCTGTTTTTTGATCTACTAGCAGTCTTGTAGTTCATCAGGGAATATCTCTAGGAAGTTTTGAGCAACATGGATATCTTAAATGCAAATTTTTTTTTTGGGTTTGCCTATCGCGAAAAAAAATACATTAATGGTATTCGATTAAATTCAATGTACTACCACCATATGCCAATAATATCTAAGAATTTATTAATTAGTGAAAGACTTTTCATTAAGGATATTGAATACAAGCCTCTTGTAATAACAATCAACAATAGCATGATATGCCTTTAACCAGTTCATCCTCAAGATTATATCAAAATCTCTCATATCTAGTGCTATTACATTTACGCTCAGTTCTCTATCTGTTATTTCTATAATATGAGATTGTATATAACATTTTTCAGTAATATCTCGTCTCTAAGTGTAGACACCAATAATATAGAATCAAGACGTTCAGATAGCATATTTAAATATTGAGTAAAAAATGTAAAACAAAAAAATGTGAAGCACCAATGTCAATCAAAACATGTACAAGATATTTGGAAATAGTATATATACCTTAAATCACATATGAGTTGGCTTCAACATCCTATTGGATGAGCGTATAGACTTTACCATCGACCGTGGTCTAGCCTAATTCTGATTCCTTGGGTATTCCCTCGTGTAGTGTTGAGTAGTCCCGTATATACGACATATGTTGTTGAAATGATAATAAGGTCGGTCTCCATGATTCTTGCTATAGTGTTGACAAATCTTACCGCGTCCTGCTGTTGAAGCCTGGGGAGAAGCATGAGGTACGAGCCTTGGTCGTTTGTTCTGTTGGTTCAGTATAGTAGGTGTTGGTCTGCAATACGAAATCAGGGGCCTGGAGTTGCCCATTGTTGAGGGAAAAATACTAATGTTCCTCTCGATTAACTGTACATTGGCCAAGACTGCTGAATAAATACCAAACTCAAACACATATGGCTACTAGGCGACTGAAGAGAGGTATTTAGGTCGACATAGAGCGTGTATGGCTATTCGATCAGGCTTATTTAAGGAACTACTCTGGGTCGTCCGTTCATGTTCGCATGGGGTAACAAAATTCGTTCAATCGAGGCCTATTCGGGGAATTGATTTGGCTCATTCGTGTGCACGGGAGTGGACACGAGCCATTCGATCTTCCTAGCATGCGGTTTGCTAGCGTATGCTTCCCGCATGGAGCTCATGCGTGATGTGGCCAGCACGCGACATGCAGCGGTTTGTTGCGTTGCTGACTGGGCATCCACGTGGTTCATGCGATTCGACCCCTATTTTCAAATTGTTTTTTCAAATATACCCTCTTTTATTCACAGTTTGGCCCTGACCTTCTAAATTCATTTTCAAAAACGTCCAAAATGTATATATTTCAAAAAAATAAAAAAATTTAAAATTAAAAACTTATTATAAATTATTACTTAGAAAAATTAAAATTATCTATTCCGAATCTAATTTTCGAACTCAAGATGTTACATAAGTAGTGTTATGTGCCCAAACCAGTAACATGTTGTATTATTGTTAAGAATATTAAACGATATTGATGGAGAAAGACTATTTGAATTTTTTTAGTACTAGCGATTAATTTGATACAAAATTAAGGTATCTAAATTGAATAAAAATAAATAGTATAAGAACAAAAAATACAATTTTGTCTATTTATTTATTTAAAGATATTAAAAGTCTAATTTTTAATTTTATAATAGACTAATTTTTAAGTACTAAGAGTAGTTATGGCGCCCAAATAATAAATAAAAGTGCTATTGTATAAAATCTCATCAATTAGAAAGAGTTTGAGAGAAAAGTCAAAAAAATATATATATATATATTTCTTCTTCTCTATTGAAAATTCTTTATATATTAACTTAGAAGATCAAAATCTTAAAGTTAGCACACAACGGCATTCCCATAAGGTCAAAAATAGTAATGTAGTTGGTTGATTCCCATAAGTTAGAATTCATTAGAAGAATAAATCTACGATCTCTATTTTGGTGAAGATAATCTTGTTTACATGTTTTATGAGAAAGTATGAGAAAATAAAAAATATTAATGCAATTTACATCATGTATTAAATTGTAGTATTTTTCTTTTTTTCTTTTTTTGTGGTTAGCTTCTCTTTAATCTTCTATAGTTTTTTCATGCAATATCAATTAAGTATTTTTATGTATTTAAGTTAATTTAAAATGTTAAAATTGACATGAGTGAAATTTATTTTTTATAAAATGTGTTTTTTATTTTTTATGAAATAATTTTATCTTCTTATAATTAAATTGAATATAAATATTTACGTAAAATTTTGTAAAAGATATTTATTTAGTTTAAACATATATTATTAATATTAAAGTAAGACTAGAAATGTCATGAGTGAAACTTTTGTGTTGTTATTAAGTAGATTGTATTTGAATATTTTTTTAAATTATATTTTGTTTTAATTAATATTTAAATTTTTTTAAATTAAATTTAAATTATTTATTCAAAGATTTTATAAGACTTTTTAGGGCAAAAGAGAAGTAAATAGGTGGATTATTGGATATAGGATGGATGTTGGTGAATGTAAAGAGGTTACGAGTGTATGCTAATAATTGAGTCACCTTATCTATTTTTATAGTTGGAGTCTAAATTTTTAAATAACTAAAGTTTGTTAAACAATATACCATATTTAAGATTTATATGTTTATATCATGAATTAAACTTTTATTTTAGTGGATTATTTCAATATGCAAGTAGATAAAAATTTCTAAAAAGCTTATAAGCCGATAATTTTATATGATAGAAAATTTTCTCAAGTTAATTATATCACACTATCTACGTAAAAAAAAAGAACCATTTTTTATAGCAATCGTAAAATTAAAGTTAACTAGAGATTTGATGTAGTTTTACGTAAGGATTACCCATTAATTCTAATGTGTTAACTGACGGAATTTGTTTACATACTTTCTAATAGCTTTATGTGAAAAATACACTACTGAAGTTTCTAATTGTCTTTATTGCCTCTAATAATTATTAGATGCTTGCTTTTAAGTCTTCTTCCATTTATACGTCCTCCAAATAGCATCTACTTTAAGTAAAAGCCAAGTGTGTATGTACACGTATATGTATATATAGATATATAAAATCGCATGAAATTAAGAGACAACTTTGGTGGAATAAAAGGTTGGTATAGATAGTTTAAGAATTACATTACAAACAAAGAAGAGCAAATACAAGACAACCAGAAATATTCTTTGGGGCATTCAAGTGTAAATATATGTATAATATTTGCGAAAAAGATGATGAAGAATTTAAAGGAGGAGAGAATTGTTGGATTTTAGAATATTGGAGAATTTGAGGATAGAAATGGTGGAAATGATCAACATGAGAAGAAGACCAACAAAAGACGCAGCAAGAGCAGCACCGCCATGATCGCAGAAGGTCTGGAACTTGTCACAAATCTTATCCCATCTCGCATGTGAATTCCCGTTCTTCCCTAATTCCGCCATGAAAGCTGCCCCATTTGCTCCCCCAGATATCACCGCAACATTCATCTGTTACAGTATTTTCAATATTTTTTTTACTCAATTAATATTTTTGAGTAAAAGTTTCTCGATAAAAAGAAAATCAAATGTATTCAAATGAGATTTTTTTCGAAGATATTATTAATAAGGTAGACCCATGCTTCGAGTTGTTTTAGATTCTAAATAAACTCAGAACACCCAAAAAATTTAGGAAACATATGAATTCACATTTCTTACACCCAAAGCAGTCCTTTATTTTTAGAGCATAAACAATTTGCTTAACTTTACATCATCATTTCTAATACATCTGTGAAAATTAATATTATTTTCACATCTTTTGAAAATTAAAAAGATCATGCGAAGTTTTATCCTTGTATTTTTTTTAAAAAAATAATATTATTTATTTTTACTGTAAAAAATCATTAAATGTATGTATTAGCTGATTAACTATTAAATATTTTCAATTCGTTGAAAAAGTATTGTTAATTACGTAAACAAGATGATTAATTAAGCAAAAGATTTAAACTATGAAATTAATCAGTACCATGTCTAGTATGGCAATAATGGGAAGTCGGAAGCCTTTGTAATCGAGTCTCCGTCCAAACAACTCTGCGGCTAGCATCAACAAGTTATGGAGACTGACTATTCCATTCGCTATCACAAAGAACCTGCACATATATACATACATGTCACACAACTATTCATTTTCATTATAATATATATATATATATAATTTTTTTTTAAGTTCTCACTGATAGTAATCATACCCATCTAAATCCCACTAACTAAACCTACTGGTTTCTTTTTTTTTTTCTTCATGGAATTAAATCTACTGGTTGAATATTGTGAATGAAGAACTTTTATATCAGCATTATACATATATGTATATATATGTAGAAATAAAGAGAAAGACTTTACACAAACGCAGGAGTATGATGAAACTTGGCGCTAATAGTGGCAGTGATAGGAGTAGTTCCGACGGTGGCAACTACAAGCGTTTTAGTTTGCTTATTGAGAGCCATGATGATGGTTGCAGACATGGTTGCGCAGAATGCTAAAACCCTAATCACAACCAAAACGACGCTCCACACCCACTTTTTCCTCTCGCTTGGCTTCACGGCAGCCTCAGCAGAGTTACTCGACCCAGTCGCCTCTCGGACTTTCTCAACATTAGCTGCTGACGACATGATAAGAACAAGAACAAGAACAGAAAAACTCAAGCAGAAAGATTAATGGTGTTGAAAAAAGAGAGGAACTGGTGTGCTTTTGGTGCAGTATGTTAACTAATATGGGCAGATTGAGGGTAGAGAGATATGTATGACATGAGCATGAGTGTGTACATATATCTATATATATATGCTTCTGGTAAGTGAATTGTTTGTCTATATATATATATTTATATGTACACAGAAACACACGTATAGGGCAGGCGATGGAAGAAATTGAAGAGGGAGTGGAGTGTTATGTAGTTTTTTTTGGCTGGTCTAACCATTCACTTAACTTTAATTAATGAAATTAAGTAGGTTTAGTTAGTTGAGAAATGTATTTAACCCCCGGTTCTCTGTATTTGTATGTTTATTTTCTTTAACCAAAGGTGTTTTTGTGTATAGTTTTTACTTGGGCTTGGGTAAGTTCATATATACATATATACATATATGAATATATGCATATAATCTGCTGGCAATTAGGATGGTGCATTTGTCAATATCAATAATCAACTTATTTTAACAAGAATAAAATGTTAGTTAACTTTTTAATTAATGGGTTATTAATTATCTTTAAGTTTTCTTCGGTTGTTATTATCTTTTACAGCAAAGTTGATTGTGTTTGGCAAGTGAGAAAATGGAGGAAAGGCAGGTAGACTTGGAGAGAAATTTGAAGCTAAGTTATTTGACTTAATGATTTTATTTATTATTATTTTTAAATAAATAATTTTATTTTTTATAGAATAAAAAATTATTTAATGGGTTTCAGTTTATTTCCTTCAACTACCAAAAACTGTCAGTCAACGAGTCAAGGAAGCAATCAATTCAGCAAATCTTCATAATTGGCAACCTCCGTCAATCATATTAATTTATGCTGCGAATCTTTAAAACCATATTGATTATAAATTATAATTAATTACTATTAAAAAGATCATTATTTATTAATAAAAATAATTAAAAAGATCATTAGTCGTAGTTTTGTTATTTGAAACGGCGGCGTATCTTGTTGTTGATCATGCTTCATTTTCTTTGGCTACATATTTTAGTGTATGTTTTTAAGTATAATCAAGTGAGATTTTATCGAATGTTTAATACAAACTAGATCGATACTCAAGCAATTTGCTTTTAACTTTATGTCCATCCCGATGTATTATCATTTTTAATATGTCCGTTAGGTTATGTTTGGATACATTATGTACGTACATCATACGATCGTATCATAAATTTTTTAATGTCATAAATTATCAATCAAATTAAATTTATAAATAAATCATATATTTAAACATTACATGAATCAATAGTTTATTTTATCAGAAATTTTTTAATCAATTTATTTTTGGATCAAACTAATAAGAGAGTCAAAATACTATTTTCAATTAATATATTATATATTTCACGTTTTCTAATAATTGATTATGCATAATTATAAATTTAGAAATAAATTGAAATGCTAGGATAATGATTTCTCACCTAAAACCAAAAAAATATATATATATATACTTATAATTAATTATTTACAATTAAATATGAGTAAGAAAATTTATTTCTATATTCACAATACAACATGATTTATGTACCTGTTTATTTTCGGACATAATACAATGTAGATATATATATATATATATGCACGTGCTCGGGATATGGAATTTCCTCAGGGAATATCTCATGTAACGTTCCCTTCACAACCTCATTAAGCAAACATAATAAAGTCTCCATCAATATCTCACACAATATAAATATAGGAATTATAATACACCCATGAATTATATTATATGAGAAAAGAAGCTAACTCATATAAGTCTACCAACCAAACATTATTTCCCAGTATATCATCACACACAAATGACAAAATAGTTCCCTTTTCCTACTCCCTCACCTCAAAATGTAAAAAACACACTTTTCAAATCCCTTTGGACCATTCTCATGTTGCAATTACTTCTGTAAAATGATGAGATATACATAACTACGCCAATATTAATATACACAAACCAATTTTCATATCCATCAATCCGGCAAGTATCATAACAAGGATTCAGAGCCTCATCTCTACTGATACCAAACAAAACAAGGATATAATTCTCAGATTCATCTGGTCATTTTTTGTCCGTTGTCACGCCAACTACGACATTGCTCACCTGCAATATCAACAATTTTCTCCGTTAAACTTTTATTTCAGATTCTTCATGTGCACAATTCATTTTGCTCATTTAAGAAGAATAAAAGTATAAACTAGAAAGGGAAATGAAACAAAGGAGTTAACTTGGAAAAAGTTTACCAATTTTCCACTTTCATCAAGGGACATCGGGTTTTCAACAACAACAGTTTGGCTTTGTGAATGGGGCATTGAC
Source organism: Carica papaya (assembly GCF_054855325.1). NCBI lineage: Eukaryota > Viridiplantae > Streptophyta > Magnoliopsida > Brassicales > Caricaceae > Carica > Carica papaya. The sequence continues at coordinate 27,447,882 of NC_142310.1, read as the reverse complement.
TGCACAGGATAAAACACCAAAAGCACCTGAGGTAAACCCACTGACTGAAATATTTAGGTTGGCACGTAATAAATTTTCATGAACTTACAGTTGAAGTAGAGGGCATTTGTCCAGCAGTGGTCCCGTTGGGTCTGTTTGCTGGTAGAGGAACCCTTACATTGGCCATCTGAGAATGTTTTCAAGAGAGAGAGTGGATCTTTTAGAAAACATTTTGCAATGTCTATAATGATATAGAACTCCCAAGGGTCCAATTTGTTGTGGCACAGTAGGCAAAACAAGAGAATCATTTGGTCCATAAAAATGTGTTTCAGTCTAACTAACTCGAACAACATGAGAATGGCAATGACAAAAACATAACATTCATCTTTTGAAATCAAGTATCAAGTATCAATTGTTAAAATAAATAGGCCAAACAACGCTAATCTGAGTCCACCCTCGCTAAAGTGCATATGTTATTCAGATTAGTAAACCAAACAAATTTTGAGCTCAAGATCATTCCTTGAATAAACAAGCCAAACAAAGCAGTTAACATCTGATCAAAGAGCTCCGTTGGTACAGAACCTTATAGTCTAAACTGCTTTCTTCTTCAATTTTTTTTAAGGAAAAACCCACTTCATTTTGAAGCAAACATAACAGAAGTGTTCATGGGCATTTTGGTAGTTCCAGTCATACCAAGATTCCCAATTCCTAATTTCACAATAGCGCAAGCCAGATGCACAGAATCCAACAGAAATTTTAGATAGAGCCAAAAAGCAGCTTAAAAAAATTAAAAAACAAGTCTACTCACCCCGACATTAGTAACATAGTGACACAGAGCACATTTAACTGATGGAGCTCCATATGGGTACATAAGTGTTGTCCGACAGTGAGCGCAGTTGATATGAGCAACAGGATTTGATGCTTTTTCCACACAGATAATAAATTAAACAAAAAAGTCAGGTAAGAAGCTTAAGACCTAAAATTGGAAGGGAAGAACTAAAAAAGCAACACAAAGGCTGCAAATAAAAATCTAATGAAATGCATGCAATATCCACATCCAATTAAAAGAATGCTCACAGAAGATTTTCTTGTTTGATTGTCACAGGAAAAATCTCACATATCATCAATAAAAGACAGAACAATAGGATGGGGCATCTAATAGACCTTCTAGAATAAATTACTGGCTGACTAAAAATATTAAAATGACAGTTCTTTCCAAAATATTCTGCAAAATCTTATAAAGTACTATCTTACTATCTTACCTCAGCCCTTGTGTCAAGAAGACATTATTTGCAAGTCAAAAAGGAAATTTCAGATATAAGGAGTGAACAATTAATGCAAAAATTGATCCATTGACAATAATAAATTAACTCTTGTTGATAATTCTCATATTGTACCTGGTGCAAGATTTACTGTGTGACAGCAAGAGCATCTCACGCTAGTTGCCCCACGTGTGTACATCAGTAGTGTCCGGCAACCTCCACATATAAGTTGAGCCATTTCCATTCCTGTACGGGTTTTACACATATTTTTAGGTGACCAAAAACTGAAAATCTTACAAAAATAAATCTTTGTCATTAATGCTAATAAATATTTGCATAATTTGAGTTGCTCTCCACTAATTGAAAGAAATAGAGTCGATTGTGAAATTCACACATTACATCTCCTTTTTCTTAAATATAGTTAAGGTCAAGATCAATTTATGGTCTGAACTTAAAGGATATGCAACAATTAATTCTGGTTGTTTCAGTTCTAACAATTGACTACGTAAGCAATCAAGGTCTTCACTGCTACAATAGAAATAATAAGAGCTCATTTTTTATAAGATGCTTGTACTTATTTGGATTGCACCATCTTACTGCGTAATACACAAGTTCTTTTCTTTCCCAAGGAAAACAATTTGAAGTAAATTTTCATGCATCCTTAAATTAGTAGCTAAAAATCATATACTCCTCCCCAAGTTAGAATAATTTCAGTAAAGAAGTAATTTAATAGCACTGAGTACTTTTTTTAAACGAAAAGAGATTATTGTGAAGAAAGGGAAGAAAAGAACATCAGTGGAGACTAGGCATCCTACAAAAGGAAACGAAGAAACAAAAAAATGATCAATATAAAACAATCAGTCAATCTCTTTGTGGAATACACAATGAAACGTCCTTATACAGTCCATTCACCTCAGCCCAAAGAAAGTATTTAGCTTTTAACTCTAAATTCCGAAATCTTCTTCCATATCTGACATTTCTCTCATTGATCCCATATTCAACTGCTAAGTTCTCTAAATTCCCATCTCACAAAATTGTAGTTGCCTTCTTCACTTTCATCAAAAGACTATAAATTGGAGATTCAGCATCAAAGTAATGCACACTGGAGGGCTCATATGAATGGCAAATAAGGGTAATGTTAATACCGCCTCATATACTTCCTCTTACTGGCGTTTGAGTCCTTTGATGCTACCCTTCTGGTATTAGTTTATAATACATTCACTCTAATAGCATGATAGCTTCTAGATTGTATTACATTATAGTACATCAAGCATCAGTGGGTGCACTCATTTCCCCACAAACGCTTCATAGAGATGTTTTTAATCCTAAGAAAGCATTCAACATTGTTTACAATTGCTGAAACATATAAATCCAACAATAATTAGAACTATATATGAAGCTTAAACGCTGAGCAAGCGTACAAGGTGGTTTTTCACAGTACTGGCAAAGGTATTTTGATCATTGCAAAGATGTAGGTCCTACATCTTGGTCCCGTCTTGAATTTCAGATTATGAGAACTTTTAAGGTCTTGATAATTTGTAACTGAACAATAAAGAACCATGTTGATCAATTACCCCCTTCGAGCCACAACAAATTAATCTCCTCAACCAAAGTTTCTAAATGCTTTATCAAATTGTGTTGAGAAGAGGTTCAAGAGAATAGTTTAGCATAACGTCGGCAGTAAAATAAAATTTCATTCACATCACATGCCAAACGTTTGAAAAGAAAATTAGAAGTAAACTGTTGAAGAAATATACAAGCATGGAAACATCTAGACAAAGTGAAATAAGATAAGAAACAGAGCAAATAAGATATACCGGGAGGAGGGACAGTGGTAACTGCATTACATATTGCACAGCAAACGTTTGCAGCCCCTCTAGGATAGACAAGAATGCTCCTACACCCACTACACACAAGCTGGCTTTGCATAGCTGCAATTGACAAAAAGGAAAAAGAAAGACAAAAACTACATCAGCTTTATCAAGACAAATATATATTTTCTCTAGGCATCTGTAATCAACAGAATTGTCTTTCTTTAACATAGCTCTAAGCTAACACCCATTTAACAAATTCATCTCATTCCTATAAAATACAAAAACATCAAAATTAATATTTGAATCACTCAAGCAGCGGATTTCACTCTTTAATCTCACAGCTTTTTGCAGGTGAAGCATAAACGATGCCCAGGATTTTCCACCCTTCAAAACATTTAAAAAAAATTGATTCTAAAAAATTTTAAAAACGAAAAAAGAACACAGACAAAGGGAAAGGGGATAAATCATATCGATCAGGTTTTCCGAATCTCGAAATCAAAACAAAAACAGAGACACGGTTATCGATCGCATGTAAGCCACAGATAGAACATGCGATTAACTTGAGATTGACCCACCAAAAAAAAAAAAGCTTAAAAAAATCACCTGATTTCCCCGAAGAAGTGGGAACGCAAATGCGCAATTCAAATCAAATTCAAAGTCCGCCCTTCTACGATAACAAAATCGACCGAGTTCACGAACTAAACCCAGAAACCGTAAGCAACAATCGCTATATTGTAATTATCAAAATTCTTAAAATTACTATTACAGAAAGAAAAAATAAAAAACTTGTCACTTGCCCCCTCCTTCCTACCTTTGAGATGGCCAGGAATTGATTTGAAGACTGACAATGTAGCTGTAAAAAAAATACAATAAAATAAAACTAAAATGAAAGGAAAATTAAATTAGACCTGGGCTTTTTATGGAATTTACCAAAATAGAGAAATATTAATTGAAAAATCAAAGGGAATGGATGGAGATTAGAGTCTGAGAGTGGTTTGGAATGGTAATTACAAGTGGGTTGGGGTCAGAGGGAATGGAGAAATCGGGTTTACGCAAAAGGCGAAGATGTGCGTCTATGTTTTTGGTATGCAAAATAGGATAACGAAGAAGCAAAGAAATCCTCTTGAGAAAATTCTTTCACAATCTCGTTAAGGATGGGGATAGAATCTGTCAACGACAATAAACAATTATATAAATAAATAATTAGGTAATTAATTAAAGGGATTATCTCTTTAATTTATTATTATTATTATATTATGCTCCAATTAATTGAGGACCTGGGCCCATTATTTATGGGCTCTAGAAAATGTTATTAGCCCATTGGGTTACCGTTAATAGAGTTTTTATTTTTTATTTTTAAAATTTGTATCTAATTTTAGGATCCGTTATTAAATATAAACGAGGTAAAATTCGTGTTATAGAATAAATAGGTTCGGGTTTACAGACCTCCTCACTAAGAACACAATTGCCAAAAAATAAAGTCACGATACCACCATTTATTCATAGATAGTATAATAAGTTATCTTGAATCCTAATTTTCGTTATTTTTTTTAATTAAAATCAATGTTTATTTTTTCAGAAAAATAAATAGAACAATGGGTAATGTTGCATTGCCTAACAGAGTTCAGTCTAAGAACACAAATCAATTTCGAGGGAGATCAATAAATAAAAAATTTAGCTTTAAAACAAAAACTCAAACTACATTTTCAGTAAAGTTCTCTGTTTTACAAACTATATTTCTTCCCGCAGGTAATCTTGCTTTAATTTGAGAAAATTTACAGTTGAAGAAGCCACTTTGCATTTGACAGATTGCCATTATTGCCTTTCCCACATCATATGCGTCGAAGAGAGGCCAACCTCTTCTCAAGATCCTCGACATCAGTAGAAGATTCAGAACTGGGACAGAATCAAAACAAATAGTTACAAACATAAAAAACATTATGTGCTTGGGAAAGAATTCAAACCGTGGATAATCTAAGAGAGAGAAAAAAAAAAAAAAAAAAAAAAAATCCCTCGTGGTTTTCCCTTGTGTCCTCGATACAATGAGATTCCATTTAATATGTAAAATATTTTTTAGCTTTTATTTTTAAAAAAATTTATACCTATTTTATTCACAAAACATACAATTTAATAAACAATAAAGAGAACAACGTTGAAAACGATGATAGAAAGATAAATTTTTAAAATGTTGTTTTTAGTATTTTCTCAAAACTATTTTCTTTGTGTTTTCATTATTCCGTAAGTATGTAACTCGCATACACTTCGATGAATAAAAACATGCATAAATGCATGAGTTTAAAAAATAAAAACTAAAGAATATTTTTATATACTAATTGGAGGCTGAATCTCCATAAGGAGGTCTGAAGGTTTGAGGAATTCTGTGTTTAGTATTGCACTCTATTTGTCCAGGGTCTCTGCGGTAGTATCTGATTGATTCTGGATATAAGGTATGCATAGAGATAGTAAACCTTAGTTTACACACAATCACACAAAAATCAAGAGAACGATCACTAATTGATTTATAAACTTTAATATACTCAAAATACTAGAATTTTTCCCAACCAAAAAATCAAACTAGTTTAATATGACTTGAACCAGTTTAATATAACCTAAACCGAATCAAACTAGTCAAATCAAAATTCAAACCATATCAACAAATCATCTCTTTAGCTTGAATTCCCTCTATCAACATCAACTGATAAGAAAAATCATCTCATCACATTGTCTTGCCAAAATGCCCTCATAGGGGTACTATTGAGTATTACATAGACAGTGCCTAAACTTACTAATTAGGATCGTCTTGATCATCATATCTGCAAGATTCTCACGTGTAAATACTTTATGCACAATTATAATACCCCATTATACAATGTTCAAAATCAAGTGATATCTGACATCAATATGTTTGGTCAGCTCATGGTACATCTGCTTCTTGGTGAGATATATGACACTTTGACTATCACAAAACACAGAAAATTTCTTTTGTGTCAATCCAAGATCACTCACCAAACCCTGTAACCAAATAGCCTCTTTTTACTACTTTTGTTATAACCATATAATCAACCATCTATAGTAGACAAAACAACTGTAGCTGGTAAAGTCGCCTTCCAATTGATAATACTACCAGAAAAAGTAAATAAGTAACCTGCAAAGATATCCTCCTATTCAAATCCCCTGCATAGCCTGAATCCACATGGCTTACAACTAAGTCACCCATCTTGGCTTTGTCAAATGTCAATCACACATCTACAGTACCCTTTAAATACCTCAAAATCCATTTCACTATTTGTCATTATTGTTTCCCAAGATACGTTACGGATCTACTCACTACACTAACTACATGAGAAATATTAGGACGAGTGCAAACCATTGCATACATGCTGCTCTACCTACAATACTCGAATATGAAACACTAGACATATGTTTTATGTCCTCATTTGTCTTTGGTGGCATGCTTGTAGATAACTTGAAATGGGTAGGCAATCGAACAATCAAGGGCTTAGCATTACTTATGTTGAACCGTTGCAGTACCTTCTCAACATAGGATTGCTGAGATAGGAAAAACTTTCCAACACTTCTATCCCGAGTAATCTCCATTCCCAATATCTTCTTTGCAGTACCCAAATCTTTCATCTCAAACTCATTACCCAATTGTTTTTTCATAATATCAATTTGTAACATGTTTTTAGCAGCAATAAGCATGCTATCCGCTATCCACATATAATAGCTAATAGACAAATAAACATATGAGAGCCTCTTATGATACACACAACAATCCTATGCACTACACGTAAAGTCATTCTGTATAATAGCTAATAGACAAATAAACATATGAGAGCCTCTTATGATACACACAACAATCCTATGCACTACACGTAAAGTCATTCTGTATCATGAATGTATCAAACCTCTTATACTACTACTTAGGTGACTGTTTCAAACCATATAAAGATTCGTTAAGCAAGCAAACATGGTTTTCCATACATAGAATGACAAATCCCTCAGGCTGACTCATATAAGTCTGCTCCTGTAAAAAAACAGCATTCATATCTAATTGCTCAATCTTTAAATCACTATGCTTTGTCTACTACAGAGGCTAAGTACATGACTCTACCATAAGTAGTAAAAGAAGTTATTTGATTACAGGGTTTGGTGAGTGATCTTGGATTGGCACAAAAAATATTGACAGTGTTTTGTGATTGTCAAAGTATCATACATCTCACCAAGAACCAAATGTACATAAGTAGACCAAGCATATTGATGTCAGATATAACTTTATTTGGGGCATTGTATTATGGAGTATTATAGTTGTGCAGAAAGTCTCTACACATGAGGATCCTGTAAATATGATGACCAAAACGATCTCGATTAGTAAGTTTAGGTACTGTCTAAAGTTGATTGAAGTATGTAATACTAAATAGTGCCCTGATGAGAGCATTTTAGCAAGACATGTTGAGATGGTTTCCTTTCTTTATTGAGGTTTAGCAAACCATGGGAAAAATTTTGTTGATATGGCTTGAATTCTAATTTGACTTGGTTTAAGTTATAGTAAATCGGTTCGATTCGGTTTAGTAAACAGATTTGGTTTGATTTTGGAAAACCCTAGTATTTTTGGGTATATTTAGGTTTACAAATTAATTGGTGATTGTATTCTTCATTTTTCATTATAGTGGAAAACATTTTTTTTGTCTTGTTCGTGGATATAGACATCTCTACTGAACTATCTAAAATCTTGTGTCTTTTTTTATTCTATTATTTATTTTGTGTGATTGCATATGTAATTGAGATTATTTTTTCTTAACAATTAGTATTAGAGCAAGGAAAAAGAAAAAGAGAGAAAGAAAAGGGAAAAAAAAAAGAGAAAGGAAGCGGTTGCAATTGGCGGCCTCTAGGTTTCACTCTTGTTTTTTTTTTAAGCTTCCTAATCGAACTAGGAGAAGGAAGAGAGACACAGAAATCGGATCATTCATCATCAACGACCTCTAACTGAATACCATTATGCATATGCCTAATGAAATAATCTGTGATCTACATCAAGATTAAATAAACCCGAGAATACTAAATGCTCATATCAAGCATATTTCTTATATGATGAAATAACTTCATTATTATCAGTTTATTCTTAATTGGTTCATGCTTATTATTCAGAGAGGGATCATATATAATGATAACAACCTCTAGGGTTGCATATGCCTTATGAACCAAGATAATATCTATCATCATCAGTGTGAACCAATATGATGTTTAGGAGGTAGAGTCTTCAAAGTCCTCTTGGGTACAACAGTGGTGGTGTTTCTATGTGCACAGACAGAGAAATCGAATCATTAATTTGTAAACCCTAATAGACCCAAAATACAAAAGTTTTCCCAAACCAAAACAAATTGGTTTATCAAATCAAACCAAACCAGTTTACTATGACTTAAACCAAGATTAAAGCCACACCAACAGGAAGATGTGACTTAATCTTATTTAGTTCGCTATTAATAGAAGATTTCAAGGCATTGAGTATTATTAGTACTAGGGATTAGTCTTTGACCAAGGTGGGAGAATCTTATTGACATTTCATCTTTTAATGACTTAAAATGCCTCTTGTAATCTGTGATCTATACCAAGATGGAATAAACCCGAGAATACTAAATGCTCATATCAAGCATATTTCTTATATGATGAAATAACTTCATTATTATCAGTTTATTCCCAATTGGTTCATGATTATTATTCAGAGATGAATTAGATAATAATAATGACCTCTAGGGTTGCATATGCCTTATGAACCAAGATGATATCTATCATCATTAGTGTGAACCAATATGATGTTCAGGAGGTAGAGTCTTCAAAGGCCTCTAGGGTACAACAGCAGTGGTGTTTCTGTGTGCCCAAACAGAGAAATCGAATCATTAATCTGTAAACCCTAATATACCCAAAATATTAGGGTTTTCCCAAACTAAAACAAATTGGTTCATCAAATCAAACCAAACCGGTTTAATATGACATAAACCAAGATTAAAGCCACATCAACACCAAGGAAGATGTGACTCAATCCTATTCAGTTCACTAATAATAGGAGATTTCAAGGCATCGAGTATTTATTAGTACTAGGGTTTAGTCTTTGACCAAGGTGGGAGAACCTTACTGACATTTTGTCTTTTAATGATTTTCTGCCTCTTGTAAAATGGGGTGGCTTGGTGCCTTGTTAACATCAAATTATGTTTTCTTCTCAAAAGAAAAAGAAGAAGCAAATGGAAACAATAAACTATGCATGCACCACAGCTGGAAATAAGCCTTTTTCCCCTGGAGAACTTCGTAAAATTTATCACCCAATGTGACATTGAATTTCCCATCATCATCAAATTGTCCAAGTAGCAACAATTTAATGCAGCATTAGTAGATTTCGGGAAACGACCAAAAAAGTTCTTCAAATTTAGTAGAAAATGAACTGATTTTCCTATCTATTGGAATTTCTTACGCAAAGCCTCCTCTAAGGACTATCAGATAGAAGAATACTAGCACATACCTGGGAACAACTTCGGGAGCACTCCTTGATGCAATCCGGCCTTTTGGGGCTGAAGATAACTGTTGAATAAGGAGACCAGAATTAAAAAATTGTAAACATGGATGGAATTTGCAAAGCATAATCAATGTGGAAAACTATGTCACAGCAGAATTCTCAAAGAAACCAACCTGGGATGCAATATCCACGCCAATCTCATCAAGCACCTAAATCATAGCAATATATTTGTTAGGGATCATGAGGACACAAAACGGAGCAAGACGTGTAAGAGAAGGATAGTGCCAAAGTTGGCCTCCAATAATTTATATTGGCACTCCTATTTGAATTACTACTTCTGTGAAAAGCAATTTGAGGAGTGCTAATATAGTTTTTTGGAATGTAGGTGACACCACCCATTGGAGAAGGACTAAAAACAACAAGCAACATTCCACCTGGTTAGTGAGTTCTTCTGTCTCCTCCTCAGCTTCATCCTTGTCTAAAGTCTCATCAATAGCCTCGGACATCATCTCTATCTACAAAGAGAAAAACAAAATACACATGGTACAAGAATAAACTTACGAGAAATAAAAAATTCAAGCTATCATGGAGAATACATCAAGTATTGGATAACATGACGGAAAAAGTAATCTTGGGCAAAAAGAAACATTACTGTCAGGTCCATTTGTGCTGATTGTTTCTGGAATTCTTTTATCACTTTGGCTTGTTTTGCAGGTTCCATTTGCTGCGAAAGGACAGAAAATATAGTGATTATGCTCTACAAAGGCAAGTGATGCTTAGACTTGCTTCAAATGGACACACAGAGTGTTAGAAACTAAATTATAGCTTATGAAATAAATCAATCAAATAGTGTGAATTCCAGAAGACACATTAAAGGTATAACACCTATAGAAATTTCATTTATTTCTACTCACATGTTTAGTTATTAACTAACTGCAAATTCCTAGGAGCTGTTTGTGGGCAGATATTACTCAGACTAACATCTTCCGATCTGGAGATAACATTTTGCAGTTGATCAAGTAATACTAAAGTTGCAGCCATGAACATACCTTATTCATTGCAGTCATTGCTTTGGTGGCACCTTTCATCCCAGTAGAAATTGAAGTACTAGCATATAGTGCCTGCCAATATATAACAACGTCAACGATAAAAGTACAAATCAGAACAAGTTGCTAGAGTTGTAATAACTTATGCGGAGAAACTGACCTGTGTATGAGTTGCTACACCTCTTATCTGAGCACGACTCCCCTGTAAGTTAGTAATTTGTTGCCGGAGTCGAACAAGTTGACGAGCTAAGATCTTAGTGGCAGCCTAGCAAAAGCACTTGAAGCAAATGAGCAACTATTTTGAACATTATCGAACACAAACAGATAAGGCAAGATTAACATTATGTTTGATTTGTGTGTACACAATGGGGTTTGATTTGCTCATAAGCAAGACTAAATATAGTGTTTGATTTGGATGTTAGCAAGGCAGTTTTTGAACTAATTTACATGGTCCGTTTAACAACCTGTATGGTGAAAAAAAGAAGTTTGGGCAGAGAAGATATAACTATAAATCTACACAAAGTTAATCCCATAAATGAAGCAGCTTCCAGTGGGGTCTCCAGCATAATATTTCCAGAACTCTGATTGTTCAATAACTGGGTGCACCAGGCTAGCTCTGATACAAGCAAATTTTATACATCATTTTTTTATATTAGAATATTTAAACTCAGATGAGTAAGACACATGCAATGGTTATTCAAAAGTCTTAGCTCCATTTCTTTCTGCTTTATTCATTTACCAGTTACAAAACCAAGCAAAAGAAAAAAAAAATCAAATCCACAAACAAATACTATTGGTGAAACTTTAAAAATGATTCAAATGTACTGGTCCCCCTGAATTGTGAGAGCTAGTCTATCTTTGGCAAGGCTTGTTAAAATGAACCTTTCATGGCTCTCCTTAGAATACCAATCATTATACTTGACCATGAGATGTAAAGGTAAACCTTAACCATGCTTGTTGTTTGCCCGTGTGGAGACATCATTACACCCAAAATATGAGAGGAAAATGACAAATGTGGAGATCATGCATCATCTGTACATACCAATCAAACTTAGGATCCACTTGTTTGAACAAATACCTATGATCTTGCCATATTTATATTCATACCAGAAGAGTAGCCAAACTTAAAGAGGCCAACTTTGTTAACTCTGATATGTTATATAACATTAATCTTTTGATAGTGGTTTTCTCCTTATTTTCTATTAGCCTATATGCCCCAATGTAACCAAAACCATAAAATAACTAATTACCAAAAATTGCACTTGCCTCATTCCCAGTTTTAGCCGTTTTCTTGATCTCCGCAACCAATTTCCTCTCCTGAAAGTGCATGATGTAAATGTCAGACAGTACAAATTCAGAAGGTTGAGGTTAGTCCAAATCACACTTCCATAAAATAGAAATACAAATATAATACTCATGAAAATAGAATACTTTTGAACCAAAGGTCAAAAACTAAGTACCTCTAGTTGGAGAGATGAAATCTCGCGTTCAATACCTACATATTGAGAAAGTAGAAATTTAAGAATGAAGAGGCCGCGGAGTACAATTCCAGCAGAAGATAATCCATACATACCTCGTGTTGCCACAGCCATTTCCCTCTTACTCTCGCGCAGGGCATCTGTAAAATCAGGAAATTCATTTTTTTTAACTTCTTTCCTGTTAAATTAGGATGTGTTCGTAGTACTGAAATAACAAAAGCGAATACAATAACCACTGGAAAAGCCAGAATCGCTACCCAAATCCCTACCCCTTCTTCTGGTTGCTAGAGAACGGTTAATATATGGATTAAGTTTCCGGGACCGGACTGAAAACAATTTCAACCAACCAGACAAGAGAACGGAGAAAAAAATTTGAAACAAAAAAGAAGCAAAAAAGAGCGGGTCAAAAACGCCGGGATAGACTACAACCCCTAGATTCATACTCGAAAATTGAAGGACAAGAAAAATCAAGTGGAAGACAATCTTTACGTCCATTTCGATAAATGTCGAAGATTTTGATAAAATACATTAAAGTCTAAACAGAGATTTTCAGTTCTCGATACAAAAAAGAAACTACCTTCCACTATATACTAAAAATCCTGTTTGTTTCTACGGAAAATACAAAAACTCTTGCCAAGAAAAAAAAAAACTTCAAAAAAATGAAGTGGAAAAGAAAAAAAATGTAAATAGAAGAGAAAAAATGTACCTTTAGGGGAAGTTTTCTTCTTGAAGATGTTCATGGTCTTCATCATGGAGCTTGTGTTGAACTGAAAATGCTAGTCCCCCTGCGTACCTAGCAAATGAAGAAAACTGAAAACCCTAAAAATCCACAGATGGAAAGTGTTTAGATTCAACAGTTCAGTAAAGAGGAATCAGAGATATTCTCCTCTCGAAGATCTTAGCTTCTCCAAATGCAGAAAGAGAGCGAGCGAGTGGGTGAGTGAGTGGGACCCGGACGAGTTCTGAGTTTGGGGGAGCGTGCTGTTTGGCAAGGCCAGATCTAATGGGAGTGCGGCTTTTCCAACTAGCCGTTGCAATTTCTGCTCAAATTACTTAAATACCCTTGCTCCTTTATACAATTTTCAGTATTTATTATTTAATTAAGTTTATTATTTCATTGGAGAATTATATAAATTATATATAAATTAAAGAATGTGTATGAAAGAAGAAGATGACAAATGGTATTATAACGTATTGAAATTTGGATCATTATATCTTTTAACTTAATTAATTTAAATAATATCAGTTTTTATTTTTAAATAATACAATAAATTCTTACAATTAATTTTTTAAAAAATTTAATATTTTATTAATTAAATCTCACATATATATAATTTTGATAAAGATACATAATATATATATATATAGTCCACAATTTAAACCCACATTTTATACAAATAATAAAAATACTCTTTGTTCTTACTAAAGTTTATTTTAGAATTCCTTTTTTCTTTGATAAATAATTTTGAATGAAGCTTTACATAAAAAATATATATATATTATCCTCGTAACACCCAACATTTGTTTTTATTTTTATTTTTATTTTTATTTTTATTTTTTTAATATAGTTATTTATTTATTTATTTTAATAAAAAAAGATATAAAAATTTGTTAAGAATTAAATTAAAAATAATTTTAGAAAAAAAAAAGATGAAAATTTAGGTTCTTGAGATATTTTTGAAAGAAAAAAAAAATTGAAGATCAAAACGCAATTTAAAAAAATTGTGTCACGTCAGACGCTCGGTTAGCAGCCCTAACCAACCAGAACGCGCCAAGTGGCAGAGGCGCTAACGCGGAAGGCCACGCGGGGGGGAGCCACGTGGGCGATCTATGTGCGCGCGATCGAACGACAGAGGTTCGTTCCCGCGCACATGGATAGCCCAGATTGAATCGCACACGGATGGTCTAGATTGAATCGCGATGAACGGTTCAGATTCACTCAATATTTAATCGCGATCGGACAGACCAGATCAAAAGCGATGGACGGCCCAGATCAAAAGCCGATGGGTATAAATACCTCATTCGCACCCAAATCCTAACCCTAATCGCCAGAACCCCTCGTCGGAGAAGACAACCCAGCCGCCGGGGAGCCGACCGCCGCCACCGGCCGCCGCATCGGAACCTTTTCCGATCGCCAAAAAAGGTAAAAAAATTTCATCTTGCACGAAATTCGATTTTAAACCCACCCATGCCCAAATCAGAGTGAAAGAACTGGCCAATTAGTCAGAAAATGCCGCTGAAGCCCAACGGCGCCGCCGCGGGGAATTTCACAAACCGCCTCTGATGAGACCCTTCCCTATTTTCGTTTCGTGTAATTTTTCCACCGTTGTGATCACCGTTTTCCTCTTTACAAGTTGACCGAAGCGAAACACCCAACCGCACCTTGAGCTAAAGGAGCCATCGCACCGGAGAGCCCCACAGCTGGTGAATTTCAGTTTTTCGTATTTTTTCAGCCCACCGAAACCCTTTAGCGTGTGTGCTCGCAGGAATCGATGTGGAATTGACCGAATTCAGCTAAAAATGGTCAACTCGAGACGGATCGTAGACGCGGGCTGCGGCGCCGTCGCCGAAGCACGGCAGGGCCGCCGTGTCAGATTTCTGAAATTGGTTGAGTAGGGCCTGGGACTAATTTTTGGATTTAATTGGGACATTTGTAGGTACCATAAACGTGTTTCAATTCCCGAAGAAAATTAAGGGAACCTAGGGACTGCCTGTAGGCACAGTAATCATTTAGCTTTTTGGTGTCAAATCAAGTAAGAACTCCTCACCCTATTTCCTATCATGGAATTGAAGTTTAAATAAACAATAATACGGTATTTTGTACAAATTAAATAGATGTGTATAATTAATTATGGATTGCTAATAGAGCCCGAACTGGACATTGTTCTCTGTTGATTTATTTTACAGTCTAAAAATATGATGGTATCTAGTTTATCTATTTTAAGGTTTAAATGCATGTATTACTGTCTTACTTGACCACTGTTTAATTTTGAGATTTGAGATATGATTGCATTACCTGATGCATGTTTATTTGTTTATGTGATTATATTTGATTTGGTAACTGAAACTAAGGAAAAACAGAAAAGAGGTGTGATCAAATAAATAGATAAGACGACAGCTTCATTAGATATCCTAAGAGATGGTGGACGGATCGGGTTCATAGAAAACCCTACCGTGAGCATTATCTCATACCGAACGGGGTATGGAGACTTGGTAATTTGGCACTCATACCAGACGGAGTATGGGGACGGTCCACTTCACCCTCATACCGGACGGGATATTGAAGTTTAATATTTTGTCGCTCATACCAGACAGGGTATGAGGTCGGCTATGTAATTAAGATTGTTAAGGGAAATGGTTCATGTGTAGCGGAGACACCCCTATGGATCCCCATGGATACTAGTAAGTTGGTAAAACGAGAAACGGTTATGATTTAGCTTATTGTTAATAAATGTGAATTTATGATATGTTCTATGTTGCTGATCGTGCATGAAGTTATGATCTATATGATATTATTTCTTTTATAATTTATTTTCATAAATTCTCCAATGGTAAGTAAAATGGTAAATGGTTTTATTTTTAATAAATGTATTGGTTTGAATTTAGTGCTCCATTGGTTGTTTTTTATTTTCTACCAACCTTTACTTTTGTGTCGGTGATATAGTGTGATGTCCTTACTGGGTTAGTGTAGTTCACCCCTTATTTAACCATTTCAGATCAAGAAGACCTGGTTCCCGAGCTCGATCTGCAAGAAGATTGCGAGTAGATGCTAGATACTTTATATTTTCCTTTACTTTTCTCATTTCTCGTGTTTCTTTCAGAGAATTCATTCCGTGATGTTTGTTTAGTACTTTTAAGTTATTGTGTAATGGATGTAAACCTTAACCTTTTATTTCACTTCTGCACTTAAATTATTATATATTTCCTTTTAGATTTTCGGGTTCGTTACAGTTGGTATCAGAGCCGCGTTCCTCGGACTCATCCCTTACACAATAATACTTATAGAAACATCAAACCAATGAATTATCACTCAACCATTCCTTGTGAAATGCAGGTACAGAGAGATGAGGGGAGGAAGACCCCACTAAACCGAACAGCCCAGGATGGTTCGCTTAGGGAAGATGTTGACAGAATATTTGAGATGTTGGAGAGACTCATTGCTACCTAGTAGGGCCAAGAGGAGATAAGGGAGCTACCTGACCCTCCCCCGCTACCACAGGTTGAGCCACCACTGCAGGGAGAGGATCCGGAGCCACCTCGGTACGACCCTACTCCTCCACAGTACCACCCGACACCATCACAATATGATTCGGTGCTCCAGCCACAGTATTGTCTGGCACCGGCACAGTACAATCCGGTGTCGTATCAGCACCACAGGACCCCCCAGTATATCCTCAGCCTGGCCCAATCCCTTTTCTATGGGACCCAGTTCCTCCCACGATTTATCCAGGCTACATAGAGAGGTACAAGAGACTAAACTCATCTACTTTTGCAGGGGGATCCTTTTTTAAAAATACCGAGTACTAGTTAGTAGAGACAGAGAAGGTCTTCAAGACCCTAGAGATGACTTTTGAGCAGAAGGTCACCTTTGCTACCTACATGCTAGTGGGAGAAGCAGACCGCTGGTGGGAACTCAAACAGACCACCCTGCCTGTTTCAGTTACTTGAGAATAGTTCCTAGCAGCCTTTCATGCAGAGTACCTCCTAGAGCATCTCCGACATCTGAAGGAGATGAAATTTGTCTAGTTGGTCTAGGAGAACATGACTGTGTCAAAATATGCTCGTAAGTTCCTGGAGTTGGGCCGATACTCCCTTGAGACGTTGTTGGATGCTACCTACATGCTAGTGGGAGAAGCAGACCGCTAATGGGAACTCAAACAAACCACCCTGCCTATTCCAGTTACTTGAGAACAGTTCTTAGCAGCCTTTCATACAGAGTACCTCCCAAAGCATCTCCGACATCTAAAGAAGATGGAGTTTGTCTAGTTGGTCTAGGAGAACATGACTGTGTCAGAATATGCTCGTAAGTTCCTGGAGTTTGGTCGATACTCCTTTGAGACATTGTTGGATGAGGGCAGGAAGGCTAGGAGGTTCCAATGGGGCCTCCACCCAGAGATCAGGCAACATTTGTTCGTGCTGGAGCTCAAGACTTATTCGGCAGTTCTGGCCAAGGCACAGCTGGTGGAGAGGAGCTTCCACACCCTCTCTCAAGCAGCAGAGAACTTCAGACCCTCAGCTCCACCCCGCAAACCAGCACCTACTGCGTCTGTCCAACAGAACAAGAGGCCCAAGCCAATGATCCAGGCTCCAGTGGCAGGACGTGGTAAAATCTGTCAGCATTGCGACAGGGATCATGGGGACCGACCCTACTACCGCCTCAACAACACCTGTCGCATATGTGGTAGTGTCTAACATTATGCGAGAGAGTGCCCAATGAACCAGAATCAGGGCAGACTTCCTATCCAGGGCATGACTTATAACCTCACCCAGCAAGATGCTAAAGCCAACCCAGATGTGGTACAGGGCAAACCCAAGAAAGAGAATGATATACAAGAGATTCTGATAGTTCAAGACTTTCTAAATATGTTTTCGGATGAAGTACCTGGACTGCCAGTGGATAGGGAAGTCGAATTCACCATAGACCTACAGCCAGGCACCCAACCTATTTCGCTTGCTCCTTACCGCATGAGCTGTGTTGAGATGGAGGAACTGAGAAAATATATTACTAAATTGTAAGACAGTAGTTTTATCAGACATTTTGCCAGAAATGGATATGAAACGTTGAGACTATGTATTGATTACAGAGGATTGAACAGAGTCACAATCAAGAACAAATATTCCCTTCTCAAGATTGATGACATCTTCGATCAGTTGTAGGGTGCGCAGATCTTCTCCAAAATAGACATGCGTTCAGGTTACTATCAAGTGAAAATCAGGATAGAAGACATCCCCAAGACAGCTTTTTGAACCAAGTACGGACACTATGAGTTCCTGGTCATGCTATTTGGACTAACCAACGTCTCAGCCATCTTCATAGATCTGATGAACAAGGTCTTCAGATAATTCTTGGATCAATTTTTTATTGTGTTCATCGATGACATCCTGATTTATTCAAAAAACTAAGAGAAACATGCTCACCATCTAGCTCAGATTTTGCAGGTTTTTAAAGGAAAGAAGTTGTATGCAAAGTTGAGTAAGTGTGAATTTTGGCTTAAGCAGACCATTTTTCTGGGACACATCATATCAAAGGATGGAGTATCAGTGAACCTTGAAAAGGTTGAAGCAGTGCTCGGCTGGAAGAAATTGACATCAGTTAAAGAGATCTGTAGCTTTCTGGGAATGGTGGGCTATTACCGCAAGTTTGTTGAATGATTTTCTAGTCTAGCTGCTCCCCTGACCCGGCTCACAAAAAAGAATGTCAAGTTTGAGTGGAATGAGAACTGTGAAAGAAATTTTTCAGAATTAAAGAAATGGCTGACTACTGCACTTATGCTGGCCTTACCGAGTGGATCGGGGGGATATACAGTTTACAGTGATGCCTCCTATCTAGGCCTGGGTTGTGTTTTATTACAGCATGAGAATCTCATAACCTATGGGTCAATATGGTTAAAAAGTCATGAGACAAACTATCCCACCAATAACTTAGAGCTTGTCGCAATCATACATGCCTTGAAGACTTGGCGCCATTATTTATATGGAGAGATCTTTCAGATCTATACCGATCACAAAAGTTTAAAACACATATTCACTCAAAATGATCTCAACATGCGTCAGAGAAGGTGGATAGAATTTCTTAAGGACTATAATTGTGACATCTTGTATCATCCGGGGAAGGGCAAGATGGTAGCCGATGCACTCAGTAGAAAAAGTGCTGGTACATTAGCCTATTTGATAGTTTTAAAATACAGTCAGATTGGGGCCACACAATAGGTTCAGCTTCAGGACTTGAGGAGGGTCACGTGTTTGGGTCATTTGACCATTCAGCCAGAGTTAGTCTAGAGAATAAGAGAAGCTCAGTCCGCCGATTCCGCCCTAATAGTCCTAAAGAAAGATGCAGAATAAGGAATTAGCTCAGAATTTCGAGTCTCCGCCAATGGGTTACTTAGGTTCTAGGACAGAGTGTGTGTTCCAAGTGACAGTGAGTTAAAGAGAGACATCATGACAGAGACCCATAGCTTAAAGTTTATCATGCATCCCGAAAGTACTAAAATGTACCAAAGTATGAGACTCCAATTTTGGTGGAACGGGATGAAAAGAGATATACCTGACTTTGTCTCTAAGTGTTTGGTATGTCAGCAGGTCAAGACAGAGCATCAGCGCCTAGGCGGGCTACTTCAGCCATTACCGATCCTAGAATATAAGTGGAAATATATCACCATGGACTTCGTGATAGGATTACCTAAGGCACGCTCTGGACATGATGTCATCTGGGTAATTGTTGATCGGCTTACCAAGTCTTCCCACTTCTTCGCCATCAAGATGATTGATCCCTTGACCAAGTTAGTAAGAATGTATATCTGGGAAATAGTTAGATTGCATGGAGTGCCAATGACAGTGGTGTTTGACAGGGACCACAGGTTCACTTCTCGGTTTTGGAATAGCTTTCAGCAAGCCATGGGAACAAAACTATCCCTCAGTACTGCATTCCACCCTCAGACTGATAGAAAGTCATAAAGGATAATCCGTACACTTGAAGATATGCTCCGAGCTTGTGTCCTTGACTCCGGAAGCCATTGGGATGACCATATACCCCTGATAGAGTTCATCTACAACAATAGCTACCAAGCGAGTATTGGCATGACTCCGTATGAGCCGTTATATGGACACCCGTGCAAATCACTGATTTGTTAGGAAGAAGTGGGTGATAGAAAACTATTCGGCCCAGATCTGGTAAAGGAGACTACATCCAAAATAGTTAAGATCAGGAAGAACATTCAGACCGCTTAGAACAAGCAGAAGAGTTATGCGGAAAGCCGGATGAGCGATTTAGAATTTGAGGAAGGCGACTGGGTGTTCCTTAAGGTCACTCTTTTCAAGAAAATTAGTAGGTTCGGCAGGAAGAGAAAACTGAACCCCCCGATTTATTGGACTATTTGAAGTCTTAGACAGGATTGGTACCGTCGCCTACGAACTAGCACTACCTGCAGAACTTTCTAAGGTCCACAATGTATTTCATGTGTCCATGATACGCAAGTACAACCCGGACCCCTCTCATGTTTTGGCCCATGAGCCTCTTCCACTCCAAGAAAATTTATCCTACGAGGAAGTACCAGTCGGCATTGTGGATCGAAAGAGCAGATTACTCTGCAACCGAAAAATTTCATTTGTAAAGGTCGTATGGCAGAACCACACACCGAGGGAGGCTACATGGGAGCTAGAATCAAACTTTAGAGTCTAGTATCTCAGTTGTTCGATTGAGAGTGAAAGATAAATTTGAGGGACCAAATTTCTTTTAAGGGGGGAGAGTTGTAACACCCAACATTTGTTTTTGTTTTTATTTTTATTTTTTTAATATATATATTTATTTATTTAATTTATTTTAATTTAATTTAATGGAAAAAGGGGTAAAAATTTGTTAAAAATTAAATTGAAAATAATTTTGGAAAAAAGGGATGAAAATTTGGGTTCTGAGTGTATTTTTGAAAGAAAAATCAGAAATTATGGATCAAAACGTAATTTAAAAAAATTATGCCACGTCAGATGCCCGGTCAGCAGCCCTGACCAACCAGGACGCGCCAAGTGGCAGAGTTGCTGACGCGGGAGGCCACGCGGGGGGGAGACACGTGGGTGATCTGCGTGTGCGCGATCAAACGGCTGAGGTCCGTTCCCGCGAGAACAGACGGCCAAGATTGAATCGCGCACAGACGACCCAGATTGAATCGCGATGAACAGTCCAGATTAACTCCCTATTTAATCGCGATCGGACAGACCAGATCAAAAGAGATGGACGACCCATATCAAAAGCGGATGGGTATAAATAACCTCATCCGCACTCAAACCCTAACTCTAGCTGCCAGAACCCCTCCCCAGAGAAGACAACCTAGCTGCTGGGGAGCCGACCACCGCCACCCGTCGCAACAACGAAACCTTTTTCGACCGCCAAAAAAGGTAAAAATTTTCTATTTTGCACGAAATTCAATTTTAAACCCACCCATGACCAAATCAGAGTGAAAGAACTGACCCATTGACCGAAAAACGCCGTCAAAGCCCGACGGCGCTGCCGTGGAAAATTTCACAAACTGCTTCCGATGAGACCCTTCTCGATTTTTGTTTCGTGTAATTTCTCAATCGTTGTGATTACCATTTTTCTCTCTACAGGTTTACCGAAGCGAAACACCCAACCGCACCGTGAGCCGAAGGAGCCGTCGCACTGGAGAGCTCCGCCGTTGGTGAGTTTCGATTTTTCGTATTTTTTCGGCCCACCGAGGCCCTTTAGCGTGTGTGCTCGCATGAATCGATGTGAAATCGACCGAATTTAGTCGAAAACATTCAACCCGATGTAGACCGCCACTGCGTGCGGCGACACCATCATCAGAGCACGACGAGGCCGCCATATTGGATTTCTGAAATTGGCTGAGTAAGCCCTGGGACTGATTTTTGGGTTTAAATGGGACATTTGTAGGTACTGTAAGCACGTTTCAGTTCCCGAGGAAAAATTCATGGAACCCAGAGACCGTCTGTAGGTGCAGTAACCATTTAGCTTTTCGGCGTCAAATTAAGTAAGGACCTCTCACACTATTTACTATCATGGAATTAAAATTTGAATAAATAATAATACAGTATTTTGTACAAATTAAATAAATGTGCATAATTAATTACGGATAGCTAATGGAGCTTGAAGCGGACATTGTTCTCTGTTGATTTATTTTACAGTCTAAAAGCATAATGGTATCTGGTTTATCTATTTTAAGGTTTAAATGCATGTATTACTGTCTTACTTGACCACTGTTTGATTTTGAGATTTGAGACATGATTGCATTATCTTATGCATGTTTATTTGTTTATATGATTATATTTGATTTGGTAACGAAAACTAAGAGAAAATAGGAAAAGGGTGTGATCAAATAAACAGATAAGACGACAACCTCACTAGATATCCTGGGAGATGGTGGACAGACCGAGTTCATAGAGAACCCTACCGTGAACGTTGTCTCATACGGAACAGAGTATTGAGGTTTAATGTCTTGGTGCTCAGACCAAACGGGGTATGAGGTTGGCTATGTAATTAAGATTGTTAAAGAAAAGGATTCGCATGTAGCAGAGATACCCCTATAGATCCCCATGGATACTAGTAGGCTGTTGAAACGAGAAACGGTTATGATTTAGTTTATTGTTAATAAATGTGAATTTATGATATATTTTATGTTGCTGATCGTGCATGAATTATGATCTATATGACATTATTTCTTCTATAATTTATTTTCATAAATTCCCCAATGGTAAGTAAAAAGGTAAATGGTTTTATTTTTAATAAATGTATTGGTTTGAATTTAGTGCTCCATTGGTTGTTTTTTATTTTCTACCAACCTTTACTTCTGTGTCGGTGATATAGTGTGATGTCCTTACTTGGCTAGTGTAGCTCATCCCTTATTTTACTATTTCAGATCAAGAGGACCTGGTTCCCGAGCCCGATTCGCAAGAAGATTGCGAGTAGATGCTATATACTTTATATTTTCCTTTACTTTTCTCATTTCTTGTATTTCTTTTAGAGAATTGATGTCGTGATATTTGTTTAGTACTTTTAAGTTATTGTATAAGGAATGTAAACCTTAACATTTTATTTCGCTTCCGCACTTAAATTATTATATATTTTATTTTGGATTTCCGAGATCGTTACAATACTAAATTAGTTTTATGTGAAAATCTCAATTATATTAATTCTTAATTTTAATTTTAATTCTTATGATAAAAATATAATAAAAAATTGAATGAAAATAAGTTATAAATTAATTTTATATTTAATTTAAATTGTTTTTTTTGTAATTTATTTATTGAGAAATGAAAATCTTAAATCAATTGTTAAAATTAAAAATATAAATTTAGTTAATTGAATTATATATTATATATGTAAATTAATAATCACTAATTTATGTAATATCAATAACAATATTCTTGATATTAATATAATATATTAATTAATTAATTATACATTATAATTGATTGTGGTACATGAATATAATACTAATTACATAAATTGTGAAATAGATCATGTTCCCAAGTCACATTTTTTGTAAAGATACCGATTTAATTTTTCTTTTAAATTAATTAATATATTGAATGTAACGGCCTCGGAAATTTAAATGAGATATATGTATTAAAAATGTCAAATGCGGAAGCGTAATAAAAATTTTGATTAACATCCTTTACACAATAACCAAAACGTACTTAAAACATGAAAGAACAAAATAACTAAGAGAGATACTCGAAATAAAAACTATAAATATAACTATAAAGTCTTTAGGTGTCCCCTTCGCCGTCTTCCTGCGGAACGGGCTCGGGAACAACGTCTTCCTGATCTGAAATATTTAAATAAAAGATGAGCTACACCAGCCCAGTAAAAATATCACACTATCTCACCGCCACAGAAGTAAAGGTGGGTAGAAAACAAAGATGACCAATGGAGTATAATTTATAACAAACTCGTTTATTAACATAAAAAAAACCTATACTGTCCACTTACCTTGGTGAGATCCATGAAAACAACATATGAAAATAATAACCTTATGATATCATGAAATCATACACACTTTATAACATAACATATATCACAACTTTACATTTCAATCATCAGGAAACAGATTTCCTCTTTTACCAGCCTACTAGTATCCCTGGGGATCCATAGGGGATCCCATCTACACGTGAACCATTAACATTTACAACCTGATTCCAGGGCCATCCTCATACCTCGTTTGATATGGGTGCCAAAACCATGAACCTCAATAACCCGTCCGGTATGAGGATGAAACGGACCGTTCCCATACCCCGTCCGGTATGAGCGCCAAAACACATAAGGTCTCCATACCCCGTCCGGTATGAGAGACCCCGTTCCCGGTAGGGTTCCCTACGGACTCGGTCCGTCCACCATCTCCCAGGATATCTAGTCAGGCTGTCCACATTATCCACTCATCAATTCACATAACCTTTTTGCCTTTTTCCTTAATCTCAATCATCCAATCATACACAACATATAAACCAGTAATTGACACCAAACAAAACAGTACCGGGTTCACCATAATACAAACCATAATAAAAGAAACCATGATTCATGCATACGATACCATAACATAATTACATCAAACATCATGCTGCATTTAATGCTGGAAATTAAATCAGACAATAACAGACCAACACTGTATCATACTCGGGCTTCAGTGGCAACTTTAATCAATTATACATCTATAAAGTCGCACAGTACAGTTTAATTATTTATTTAGCTTTAATACCATGATAAGAAATAGGGCGAGGGGTCCTTACTCATTTTGGGGTCTGAATTCGACTTTACAGTGCGCCTACAGGCTGTCCCTAATTTCCCTAAACTTTTTTTGGGAAACTGAAACGCACTACCGGTACCTGCACGTGTCCCAAAAATCCCAAATCAGACCTAGGGCCCATTTCAGCCAATATCGCAATTCCGACACGGCGGCTCCGCCGTGCTCCGGCAACGGCGCCGCCGCTTGCGGCGACAATTCACCTCGAGTTGGCCGTTTTCGGCCGAATTCGGCCACACTTGCATCAGTCCCTACGATAAAACAAC
The DNA here is from genome assembly GCF_054855325.1 of Carica papaya. NCBI lineage: Eukaryota > Viridiplantae > Streptophyta > Magnoliopsida > Brassicales > Caricaceae > Carica > Carica papaya. The sequence continues at coordinate 27,423,041 of NC_142310.1, read as the reverse complement.
CCTAGGGCCCTTGGTGGGCCAAAAAATCACGAAAAACTGAAACTTACTAGCGGCGTTGCTCTCGAGTGCGGCGGCTCCTCCGGCGTGAGTTGTGTTTTGATGTTTGGCTCCGATCAACCTGTAGAGAAAAGAACAGCGATCACAGTGGTATAAAAATTTCATCGAACGGAGGCCGGGAAGGGCCTCATCGGAGGCAAAAATCGAGGAGGGGCGCGGCGGCGTCGCTAAGCTTCGGTTGGGTTTTCTGGCCGTTTTGCTGGTGGTTTGGCTCCGATTTGGCCATAGGCGGACTCAACATCGAAAAACGAGCAAGGGGGAGAAAATTTACCTCGATCGCCGGTCGGAAACTTCCCCGGTGCGCCAGCGGGTGGCGGCGGCCGGCTCCTCCGGCATCTGGTTCTTCTTCTCCGGTGAGGCACTGGCAGCTAGGATTTTTGTGGTCAGGTGTGGGTGGGGTTATTTATAACCTTTGCCTTTTAATCTCAATTGTCCATCAAGATTAAATCTGGACCGTTCGATCGCGATTTAATTAGGATTAAATCTGGGTCGTCCATCGCAATGCAATCTGGGCCGTCCGTACGCACGGGAACGGATTTGGGCCGTCCAATCGCGCGCACGCTGATCGCCCACGTGGCCCGTCCCCTGGTCAGCGTTTTCTTGCCACGCGGCGCGTCTTGGTTGGCCGGCGCTGCTGACCGGGCCGCTGACGTGGCTACTGACGTGGTACAATTTTTTTAAATTGCGTTTTGACCATCGGTTTCCGATTTTCTTTTCAAAAACACCCTCATAATCCAAATTTTCACTCATTTTTCCCAAAATCAATTTCAATTAAATCCAAATAATATTTTATCCAATTTTATCATTATTATTATTTTTATTTTTCATTAAATTAGACTAAATTAAATCAAATTAAATTAATTAAAAATCAAAAAAATTCAAATAATTACAAAATAAAATAATAATAACACTTGGGGTGTTACATTGAAAACATCTATTATTTTTATAAGATTTACTGTTTTATCTTTCGAGATTAGATTTTATAATTCTAATATTTTAAATTCAATAATTTTTATTATAAATTAGCAATTATTTCTAAAATTTTATTTAAACAAATAATTTATAATAAATAAATTTGAAATAAGAGTATGTTTTGGTAATTATTTTTAATTAGATAAATATGTATGAGTTAATCAAAAAGAAGGAACAAGTTAATGGAGAAATACTATAATGAATTCATAATTACATAATTCTAATTAAAAGCTAATTGTTGTTTAATTAAAAATCCTCAAATTTTAGTTTAATTTATGTTGAATTTGAGTCTTAAATTTCTAAAATATTGATACAACTTTAATTCTATTAAAATATTAATTTCATTCATTTAACTATATTTATTTAATTTAAGTTTTTATCAGTCATTAATTGGTAGTTTACTAAGACAGTGGAATCTCAACCTGAATTTTCACACCCTGTTTGAGACTAAGGTCAGGACAAGAATCAAAATTATTTTAGGAGGTCAAGGGTTGGAGGATAATTTAAATATTATTTTGAATTAGTGATAAATGTATCTAGACTCATTTAGAATTTAATAGAAAGGGGTGTATTAAATGCTTATGCATAAATTCTCTTCAATGATTAAATATTATATTTAATTATTGTGCGTTACAACATTACATCTTTTTGTTAATAACAAATCCCTTTGACTTTATAAAAAAAAAAAAAACCGACGACTTTTGTACTTAATGGTTAAGTAAGTTTCTATTTTCATATGTCAGCATTTTAGAGGATAGACATATCGTCATAACGATTAAGGAAGGGTAAATCGGTGAAAGGCAATTTGGATATTTTGCATTTTAAATATATATATCAACTAATCCTTACCTACCAATAAGACAGAGGTAGTTCTCACAACAATCATTTTTCATCTTCTTCCTAATTCTTCTGGTTAGTCTCATTAATTAATTATATATATGTTTTTTTTTTTTTGTGGCTAATGGGTTAATTAGTTGAGGTACGCTTTGTTACCAGGTTGATCGACAATGGAGGAAGGTGCAAATGGGATTATTTTGGAACAATCGGCTTTAACTTTTGGCCCGATAGGCAAGAGATCAGACAAAGATATGTCACCATCGTCCAGTGAATTGACTGTGACAAGCCCCGTTGATATGAACTTCACTTTGAAGATGGAGGCTCTTCCTCCTAGCGAGAGGCCTGAATTTGATCGTGAGATAGACGATATGAATGAGAAAAGGTACATGTAGTATATGTTGAATAATAAATTGAATCGATAGATTGATTGATTGTTCTCTAACACTTCTTCTCATGAGTAAATTAACAAGACCAAAAGCATGAATCACAATTATAGGCCTAATCAGTCTTGTATGAAATTAATTTTTAATACAATAGACATGCATGATTCAAATGTAAAGATTTTAAAACAAACTAGAATTGAATTTAAAATATGTTCATATTAAATAATTAAGATTAGATCTGTAAACAAAAATATCCTTAAATTTATATTAGAAAAAATCTGTATGTCATGCGTTAGATCTTTCAAATCCATATATTAATACTTTAGAGTTTTCATACACTCTCTTTTTGGATGAGAGGATGACAGAATAAAAAAATCTTAACATATGATTTTGGGACCATAACCGTCTGTTTATATCCTTAAATTTTTGTTATTTTAATTTTATTTATACAAAATTAAAAATTACATTTTTGATCTCTACATATAAAATAAAAGTTTACACTTTAAGGTCAAAATAATTTTAACCGTACTAGACACTTAAATAGACATAACTAAATTTGATAGTCTTTTATATATAATAAACTAATATATAAATCCACACGGTTGATTAAAATCCAACATCAAATACTGTATTTGTATTTGTAGTTCTAATTTTGTGTTAAATAATATATTGAATTAATTAATCTAAAATCTTTAAGGTCATTTTATGCTATAACACGTCCTCCAGGCATAGAGATGGACACCCATTAATCTGTCCTGACTCACCCCAGATGGAGCAAAAAAAAGCCTATATATAATTTATTAGGTACGAGGCATATATAGATAGAAAAGCATAAACGCCGAACGAATACAGAGGGAATTGATATATCTTTACTCCTCTTTTATGAATAAATATTTAATTTATAATATTATGTTATATTTTATTATTTAGTATATTATGTTTGAATAGTATTTTAAATTATATTTTATTTTGATTAATACTTGGAGATTTTTTAATTAAGTTTTCGTTATTTATTTAAAAATTTTAAACTTAAAAAGGGGATAAATGGGTGGGTAGGAAGTGTTATCCATGGACATGTATATGATTTTCTGTCTGCTTTTGGGGTATAACTTTATATATTTTTTTACTAGTAAAGTAAAGTGGGTATAAAAAATCAACATACTCATCTCGTACCTATATCTACCCGTACATGTGCCTCATTATGTTGAAAGTATGGATCAAACCGACCTTGGGTGAAGTTAATTTTTAATGAAAATGATGCTACGAGGATTATATTAAACAGATTATCTAAAAAAATTAATAAGATTTTGGTAGATTTGTACATGATTCACGTTTTTAACTTAATGAATTTATGTACGAGAGACACATTAGAATATAAATAATTGATTGATGTTATTTCTTATCAGTTTAAGTTTTTGAGATAATTAATTTACTTTATTATTTAAAAATATATAAAATTTATAATTCTTTCTTTTTATTTATAGATATTCTCCGTACATATGTTGTTATAAGTAAAAAATTATAAAATATCCTGAATGATTTGTTTTAATGTTTGTTAGAAAATTATGAAAGAAAAAATAAGAGTGAGTTACTCATATTTATGAAATTTTTAGTTGATTTATATTTTAAAATTACCTTATAATTAATCATCTTAAATTATTATTTTAGTTAGAGGTATGAGAACTTTGTAGGAAAATAATCCACCAGCATAGAATTTTGACATTATCTCTCATATTAATTAATTAATTAGAGTTAGGACATTTATACATATATTTTTAAATTTATAAATGAGATTTACATTTTCACCCCCAATAAGAAAATTAATGTATAAATATGGGTAGTTACTGATTTAGTCTTTTACTATATTAAAGAGTATATATAACCTATTAGTTAAGTTAAGTATTATTTATTTATTTATTTATTTTTTGATATACAGAAAATTTGCTAGTTTGATAAACTCCCAGAAAAATCCACCTACACAGTTTCAACAAATGAGTAAGGTTGAAAATAAGGTGAAATTCCCAAAGGTATGCATATTATTATTACTCCCATTCACTTATATATATATTTATGTTTTTTATTTCTTTTTTCTTGACTGTGTTTGCTTTCTATAATTATTTTCTAAAAAAAAAAAATAACATGGGCTACAATTAAGTATACGGATCTATTGGAACATTTATACTTGTTAATCAGGAAAGCCATAATAAAAAAATCACTAGCATATTTGTGTGTGTGTATATATATATACACTCAAGTGGGTATATGTGCGTGCCATTAGGCTGTCAACTAAGCGGCATAAAGTTAATTTTCAAATTTTTTAAAAGCTGATTTTCTTTTTTTAATTATAAGAAAATCAAAGTTAGTGCCTATATAATATTGTAATTCTAAATAAAAGTGAAATAACAAGATAAAATTCTCATCACTTTAGATTTGCTAAAATGGATAAATCATATCACAAAAATAGAAAAGACATCATCTTTGATCCGAAGAGTGATATAGAATTGGGAATCAGGTTAGTTGGAGAGCTCGGAGGGTGGTGGAAAAAGTTGATGTTTCCAGTCTATGTAGGCACCCTTGAGAGCACAACCGAGCTTTTGCATCTGGAAAAATGTATTCTTCTCAAGTTTTGACAAGGTTAAAGATGTATTCATCTCAAGAAGAATTGAATAAGTGTCAGGACCAACTTTTGGCATTATAAGGTATGCTTTGTTTGAGGAAATGGTGAAAATTGAGGCAAGAATAGGTGGTGTTATGTTTCAAAGTTTAAGGATAAGAGTGAGATTATTTGAAAATGTAGGTATTAGGCAATCAAATTGTAGATGTATCACAATGCAAGATCAAACTTCAATGATTAGAAGCAATATAGACAACCTGAAGTAGGAGATGACATTAAAAAGGATAAGGATGTTGAGGAGGCAGGTCTTGTTAGAGGCAATGGTGAATCAGAAAGTTACAGCAAACAAGAAAGCTGTGTTGATGATGTATCACACAAGTAAATGGATGAAGGGCAAGAGCAAGAGCAAGAGGTGGAGGACGACGTTGTGATAATCCATTTAACCAGGCCAGAGGAAACTGAATGGCTGAAAAGGTATGCAGTGGTAGAACTAAGAGGAGGATGTTTGACAAAGGACTTAAAGGAGGAAATGATGGGAAGGAACAAAGAGTTGTTGGATGGTTAAATACTGGAGATATGACTTAGCATTACCAACTTTCTACAGTTTTGAGGCCAGGGAAAATGTGCTAAAAAGCTATAGAGGTAGGCAAGAAAAACCAGTAGTCCATGGTTATCATGACAAGGGCCACCACAGAATGCCTTGAGCCGATGATAGGATGGAATATTCCCAGGAAAGGTCCAAACTTTTTAAGAAAGGAAATTCAAATTCAAACTGGGCAGGACCAATTTTCGCAATTTGATTATGGCAGACACGCCTAAACATGAGAGTTTCTGAGTTAGCGCTGAAGATAGAAGAGGGGAAGGAACATGGAACCAGAAATATAAGCATACTTTCAGTAGGAAGAAGAGGAGAACATACTGCCCAACCAAGTAAGGAAAATGGTTTTAATGCACACAGATGGGGTAGAATAATATGTCATACACCTATCAAGCTTGGGCTTCCAAAAAAGAAGGGTCCAAAAACCAGGGCCCTAATGTTATTGTAGACCCAATAAAAGAGATTGAAAATAGTGTGAAAAAAGCGGATGATATAGGACACGTCTGGCAATAGGACTTGGCCAGAGAAAGAGAAGGGAGGATGATGATGGAGATAATGTGTGTAAAAATCGAAAGAGCACAGAGAGGGGTGAGAAAAAGCAATTTGAGAGGGAAAAGAATTTGCGCGATGAAAGCTAAAAGGAGCGGGATTCGCCCTTAGCCGATGGGAATACTCAAGATGAAACTGTATCCTCAATTTCGGCAGATGGGCACTTGTGAAAGTGGGCAGGCAGAGATATAAAAGAAGAATAGGCATGAAGAAGAACAGAGAGAATGCTTGGTGCAGACAGGATTCTCAAGCAATCGTCATGGACGGTGTCGTCAGAAAGAGGAAAATAGTTACCACTGGTAATCGTGTAAAAATTAAGGAATTGGAGGATTTGGGATGAACACAATGTCTGATGCATGCATTCAAAATCAAAATAACGTCTTAAAGAGGGAAGTTCAAATGTTCCTTGAGGTTTCTGACCAGCTTGACGTAATCTTTTCTAAACAGAGAGATGAAGTCATTGGAGGCGTAGATGAGTTGGAAGAAATGCATTTGCAAGATGTGGAAGAGCTGGGAGAGGAGGTACAATTTGATGTTCATCCTATATATGCGCTTTCTTTGTTTCCTCTCTGATGATGATTATTAAATGGAATGTGAGGGTACTAGGAGTATTGTGAAAAAGAGGGTCGTGAAAAAGCAGACTAGGAGGGTTAAACCGACTATGGTTTTGCTTTAAGAACCTAAACTAAAAACTACTGTATGAATGTGATTAGAACCTTGTGAATAGCCATGGGATTGAGAATTACTTTGCCCCTTCCAGTGGCACTTCTGGGGACTGCTTTCTATGCAGGACACTGATGTTTTTGAGTTGACAAATTAATTCTATTTATGTGATCCTGACGGGCTCTATCAAACAAATTAACTTTTGTTGCGAGTTGGTAAATGTGTATAACCCATGTAATGACCAAGAGAGGAAAAGGTTGTGGGAGGATCTTGCTTCTACCATTTGTCCGAGTCAAATGCATATCTGTATTGGAGGGGACTTTAATGTTATGTTGGAGCCAGGGGCGACAATTGGGTTAAAGTGAACATGCTTGTAGAGATGAAGATTTTTGTGGACTTTGTGGGGAGACTTGATCTATGTGATTTGACCATGGCTGCTCACACTTTCACATGGGCTAATTTCAGGGATAGGACGACATTTAGCAGACTGGATCACTTTATCACAAGTCCTGCTTTTAGTGAGTTCTTCTTGGACATTTCTCATTTTGCTATTGATAATAATATATTTTGATCACTCCCAACTTTTGTTAATCCTACTTAATATTAATTGGACTCCGAAGGCTTTTAGGTCGTTTGATACTGTTTTAAAGGATAGAAATATCTATTTGTATATGTAGCATCATTGGAGTTCATATAACATCAAGGGGTCTACTAGTTTTCTTCTAGCAAGTTACATAAGGTTATTAAAACATGATGTAAGAGAGTGGTAGAGACAGAAACTTAGGAATTTAGAGGGCAGGATCAGTGATCTGAATAAGGAAATCAACCAGGCAATAAAGGTTAAACAAAATAATCTGCTGAAAAGAGAATGGAAAGATGGAGCTTACTATAGACTGAGGAGAGTATTTGGAGACAGAGATCTGGAATCAATTGGCTGGGAGATGGGGATAATAATACCAAGTTTTTTCATCAAGCAATATTAGAGAAGAGACGTATTAGTGATAATTGCGTACTTGTCTTTGAACAACATCTTATCTCTAAAAATGGAAATCCACCAAACTGACCATTCATTGTTTGTAGACTAGTTACGTTTTATATGGAGGCAGCTGTTTTTGTCCGTATAAATGAAAGAGTACAACTACCTTCCTAATCTCCAAAAAAGTTCTATAATCTTTTTAGTGTGTTTGGAAATTCCCTTTCCTTTTGTAAGTCTCTAACTCATTTCTTCTAATTTTAAGGTTTTGTCTTGATTTGATTATCTCTTTCTTTGCCGCTGGTCATTTGTAGGTGATTGATAAACAAGAATCAATGGAGAAAGCTGACAAGAAAATTTCTAGTAGAGGCAACCCACTGAAATTTTACTGGCCTGAAAAGTTCTCGCCCATTAAATTAACACCAACCAATATCACTTTAGCCCCAAGTAATTTTAAGATATGGAAAATGGGCAAATATAATGTCAAATCTACTGGTGATGATGGTAATGGTACTGATGATGAGTCTTTCGCTAGTAACTCAAGTACTAACATGGATCCAAGGAGGAACAAGAGGTAAATGATCACCATTTTGTATTTTCATATTTTTATATTAGTTTTATGCAACTTAATTTTTTTCTATTAATACGTAATTAAAGCATTAATAACATACGCTGATTTTTTTAGGACTTCATCAAACGAGCTGTGTTCTGAACAAGAATATAAACAACAAAAGGTTCAATCTTCTTCCTATATGGAAAAGCTCGAGCATTTATGGAAAAAAAATACAGATACATATATATTAAATTTATTTTTCCTAATTTTAATATGTTGATAACAACTACATATGCATATACATGAAAACACATATCTATTATCACATATTTCCCATGTATGTTGAGTCAGATGGCTTCACAAATTGAAAGCTCTGAAGATAAGGGAAGTACTTCGCTAATGGAGAAGAAGGATAGCTCAATGAACATGTCAGCTATCTCTAAAAATAACTCCACATTTCGGTTTGGTAAGTTCTCTTTCTCTCTCTCTCTCTCTCTCTCTCTCCCTCCCTCCCTATGCATTTTAATGTCTTCATCAGAAAATATGTGTATGTTCACTTATATATACATGTTTTTGGGAAGTGTCCTCTTATATACACATTTACTATATGTATTCACATAAATGCATTTTTTTTCCTTTTTTTTTTTTTTATGCAAAACAAGGTAAACTTATTAAAATTCCAAACAAACCACTACGGTATACAACAATCACTTGCATAGATACACATGCACAAGTTTGCAAAAGTAATTACAACAAAAATAAAACGTGCATTGACAGGTGAATTTGAAGAGAGACAAAGTGAGATAAATCATATGAAACAATTCTATAATAATCACCTCACCAGGCTAGCACATATTCAAAGAGAAACCGTGGTGGAAAATCAATTATTAGAAGCGCTGATGGCAAACTCGAGCATCTTAAATCTTTTTTTTGAAGAATCTGAACAAACACCCCACATGAATCCAAAGCAAGGTAAACATGGTCTCTCTGGATGAAAACATGGTCTCTCTGGATCCCATTGAATTTCATTCTAAAGAGTAACCTACAAACATTTCTCTAGAGATCAAATTTAAAGTAATATATATATATATATATATGTGATTCATTCTAACTCACACCTCCATTTCAGGTCAATCTAAGGATCAGTGAAGACAACAGGGTAAGAGCATAACCGTTGAGACCTGAGCTAGGCTGTGTTGGACCTATTTGAGGAGTGTTTTGGAACAATTTATTGAAAAAAAATGAGAAAGTTAAGACTTGTGAAGCCTCATATCTAGTTTTCAATTATATTATGTCAAAGAGATGATTAGAATGTTATAATTTTATATTATGTGAATTGCTGCGAAAATAAAAACTTTTGATAATTATTATTCTGATTTCTGTGTGCCCGTGCCCTTATAGGGATGCAGGATGTTATATTTATTTATTTATTTTTTATCTAAAAGTAATATTTTTTACATATATATTACATTATATTTATCCTCAAAAAACATATATTTAAGTCAAAATATAAATAAAGAAATATAGTAGAGTTAAGTAATCTAAGTTTTATAATATTTTTTTTATTGTGTATATAAATGTTGGTATACATGCATGCATATATTTACATAATTGTCTATGTATGTATATGTATACAATAGATGCATATATTATATGTAATATATAATTTGACTTTTTATAGAACTACTTTGTTTTAAAAGAAAGAACTTTATGAATAACATGAAGATTTTAGATGTATAACATTACAAATCTCAAATATAAGCATCAAGTTATGAGTAACAACTCGCAAAGCTTAGAAAGCATCCCAACTATACATAAAAATAACACAAAATTGTCATAAGTTGACTTGAATAAAAGGAAAATCATAACACATTCACCAGAAAAACATTAAGCTCACACTACCATGCAGGGAAAAAGTACAAATACTTGTAGTGAAGTTGTTTTAGAACTGTTTACTTAATTATTCCATTAAGTTGTTTTATTCCTCTTTTTTTTTTTTTTTAAATTTTAAAAATTAAATAATGTTATTTTTAGTGAAGCAATTTCTATTATTCAAGAATGTAGGAAAATATTTTTAGTAAAATTATTTTTCTTAGTGAAATTATTTTTAGTATATAGATATATATTTCATAATAGCTTTTATTATCATAAAAAACATATTGTTGCAAGTACAATTAGAGACAAAAGAACAGTAGAACTCATGGCATTAATAGATTAAGCTAAGAGAACATGTACCTACAACGACAAATAATTGGACCCAAGCGCTTATAGATCCAAAAAACAGTGTGTGTAAGAAGATGGAGAAAGAAATGAAGGAAAGAGGGAGAATACACGTTTGCCATTGGACTCAAAATTTGGCTGCTTCACAACTTAATATATTAGTACTTTAATTGATATATCATTACACCCAAATGCTAAAAGGAAGAGCTTAAATAGCAGTAATAATAATACCAATTAGTAGGTAATTTCTGTTATTTTAATTAATTTAAAATCCCCAAAATATTAATTTAATTTCTGTTCTTAAATTTCTAAAATATTGATATAACTCTTAACTCTTTCACATGGCTGAAGTTGATTCATCAAAAGTTGTTATTATTATTTTTAATTATTGTTTCTTTAATTATAACTAAAATTGCCAAGATAGAAAAGTTCAAAGAGCATAATAAACCAAAGTAAAATAAACAAGATTATCGATGCTGGAAAAGAGATAACATTAAGTGAGCTGGAGATAAACAAGCAAATCTGCATATTATTAATCAAGCTTTAAGCCTCCCGTAGAACTTGGCCTTCTCCTGGGTTGTCTGGAACCCACCATGGCCGAACTTGGAAGATGTGTCAATGAACTTGAGCTTAATCTCCTCCAGGGCAACCCTTGAAGTCTCTGATTCAACAGCGACTGCCTTAGAGTTACAACACGCTTCTTTGGGCCAACGCAGCATCCCTTGATCAGGATATAATCTTCCTTCACCAAACCATAATGGGGAAATCCTCCCATTGGCGTTATATCCTTTTCAGTCCTGAAAAACACAGAAAATCCAATCAATAAGAATGTTGATTTTGCTGTAACATCAACTGTCCTCACAATCTAAGTTCTTATACGATGATATTGTCGTGAAAACACAGTCTCTTGATAAACCAGGAGCTGCCAACCAAAAGGGGTTTCATCTCACTAAAATGAGACATTGACACAACAAACCTGTCATATTCTGTCATGGCTGAGTGAGTCTCTTGGCCAACCTTCCCCACCCTGTAAACTTTCTTGTTCAATTCCGTGCGGTGGTGGTAACCATTCTGCCCAGCCCTGGCAGCAGTAAACGAAACCCTAGCTGGATGCCAGGCACCAATACATGCAACTTTTCGAAGGCCACGATGGGTCTTACGAGGAAGACGGGTGACGCCCCATCGAGTGACCACACCCTCATAACCCTTACCTTTGGTCACTCCAATGATGTCAATCATCTCATCTTTTTGGAAAACAGCATCCACAGGAACCTGCTTCTCAAAGAAACTGTATGCATAATCAACCTTCTTGGTGCCATCACCACCATTGACCTGAATCTCCATCAAATGTGCCTTCTTCTGCTTCAGTCCCTTCATTTTCCTGATCTGCACCCAGAAAGCATATAGCCAACTTTAGTGAAAAAATATAATGCTTCCAGAGAGAGGTGAACACTAACTTCAGAACCCATAGCCCTCCCATCCAAGAAAAGAAGAGTGAAGTATGCCTGGGTATGTGCCAGAACACGAATCACAGTACAGTATTTCTTCATTTTCTCCAACTGTGCCTGAATATCCTTTTTACCATCCTCAGTCTCGTATTTCTTTGAATGTTTGGTGAAAGCCTTCTACTTGGACTTGCACCAGTTCTTGTAGAACCTTCTCTTCACATCTTCACTCAAATGCTGAGCCACACAGTGCACAATGAATGAAGACCACGAGGTGTCTTAACATAACCAACAACCCCAACCACCACCATTGGAGATGTTTCTATAACAGTAACTGCTTCACATGTTTCCTTCTTGTGGAGCTCTGGAAACAAAATTACATACCAAGCGTTGAGAATGAGCATTTGTGAAAAGAGAGATCTTGACCTTATTACAATTGTTTTCACAGCAAATTTCTGGAAAATTTTGGAACAGTTAAAAACATCATTAACTTCCAAGGAGCTGATAAAAAATTTGAAAAAGAAAACACAGAAGAAACTCACTTGACTGAGGTTTTTCAACTTCTCTAACAATATGAGTCATCCCAGCTTTGTAACCCAGAAATGCAGTTAATCTGCAGGGTTTAGATGGATCATCTTTGGGGAAGGCCTTCACTGAACATACCAACATTTAGAAGTAAACATCAGTTCCATGAAACTAGACGCTAAAACACATGCTGCAACAAATACCAACACATAAATGGTGCAATAATATCCACAATATTCAGGGAGCCAAACAAAAAACCAAAATGTTTGACAAGATAAATATCCTGAAAACATCATATTGCATTAGTTGTTAATGCTACTTAACTCTGTTTAGGAAGCGGGTTTCTTAATTTACCACATATCATACAAGGCAATATTACTTTTATAGAAGAAAACAACACAAAAAACTTCAAGAATTTGATGTACACAAGAAACCAAACGAGTAAAACCATTGATTACAGAATAGACATAAACTATACCTTCAGGAAACCTCTATAAGCAACAGCAGGCAATGTTATCTAAATTCAACAACAGATCAAAATCATAGGAATGGCAATCAAACTAAATCATGGGAGCTAATTTTAGAGGTCAACTAAACATTAAAACAAGACTGCACAAGAGGAACAATAAGGAACTTCGAATACATAGAAATAATGCACACGGCAAGAAATAGAAGAAAATGTAAGGCAAGAATCCTTCTACTTATTTACAAGATAGTTCAACAATCAGCACATACTGATACAAAAAAGGACAATTAAAGACATAATAGAAACCTTTTCCTCTATGGTGAGATGCCCTCTTCCTTGGGAGAAACCCCAAAGAGCCATGTCTTGGGTGCTCAAACTTGCGATGTGACATTCTTCCTCAATATATTACTCTGTAAAACTCACTCTTTTAAAAGGCATAACAAATTCAAGCATCCAAACTGTAACAACAAAGAAACAAAAATCTAAACATAAATTGTATAACTTCAAGACTTCCCAGTCCACAAAGCAATATAGCTGACAAAGCAAAAAACATAATACAAAATGTAAATCATATAAAATGTTGTTCAAAACCTTAGCCGCAGTAGATGAAAATCAGAGGGCATAGAAACAATTATATACAAAACGTTCTCATCTATTTTGAAAAACAAAAAGCATAATACAAAATGTAAATCATACAAAATGTTGTTCAAAATCTTAGTCGCAGTAGATGTAAACCAGAAGGCATAGAAACAATTATATATGGAACCTTCTCATTTATTTGTAAAACAAAAAGTATATAATACAAAATGTAAATCATACAAAATGTTGTCAAAAATCTTAGTCATATTTTATGTAAATCGCAAGGCATAGAAACGTCTCATTTATCTTGTAAAACAAAAAGCATTATACAAAATGTAAATCATACAGAACGTTGTTCAAAATCTTAGTTGCATTAGATTTAAATCAGAAGGCATGAAAACAGTTATATATAAAACCTTCTCATTTATTTTGTAAAAAGCATAATACAAAACGTAAATCATACAAAATGGTGTTCAAAATCTTAGTTGCAGTAGATGTAAATCAGAAGGCATAGAAACAATTATGTACTAAATCTTCTCATTCATTTTGTAAAATGAAAAGTGTAATACAAAATGTAAATCATACAAAATGTTGTTCATAATCTTAGTCACAATAGCCGTGAATCAGAAGGCATAGAACCAATTATCTGCAAAAAGCTCTCATCTATTCTGTAAAACAAAAAGCATAATATAAAATGTAAATAATACAAAATGTTGTTCAGAATCTTTGTTGCAGAGGATATAAATCAGAAGGCAGAGAGACAATTATATATGAAATTGTCTCATTTATCTTGTAAAACAAAAAGCATTATACAAAATTGAAATAATACAAAATGTTGTTCAAAATCAATTGCAGTAGATTTAAATCAGAAGGCATGAAAATAATTATATATAAAACCTTCTCATTTATTTTGTAAAACAAAAAGCATAATAAAAGATGTTGTTCAAAATCTTAGTCGCATTAGATGTGAATGAGACGGCATAGAAACAATTATTTAAGAAACCTTGTCAATTATTTTGCACAGCAAAAACATGGATGAATTTACAAACGAAATTTGAACAGAAAGCAAAACCATTTTCCTTTTGAAAAAACATATGATCTGTGTTCAGACACATGATGGTACCACCATTCCGGCAGATGACAGGAAACGCTCCCCAAACCAGAGGCCTATGGCATGAATGATGCCAATTCTCGGGCTCATTTAGTATTTCTTTCCAAATACCCATGACAGGTTTTGGCAAAAGAACCCTTTGAGACTCCAGCCTTGATTACTCACCGTTTCTTTTGGGGTTAGCCATTTCCATCATTGCAAGGTATCAACATGTCAATAAACAGCAAGCGCACAGTCAAATTAAAAGTAATCTTAATAATAGTAGTAACGTTTATGTTTTCCTTAAAACATAGAGGTACATGAAAGTGAAGTGCACTGCTTAACGCTGACCATAAGCCTAGCATTAACTAAGCTTAAACAAAGGATTTGATAGGAAAAAAGGTTTTAAAGAAACACGATTTTATCCCCAAAACAAATAAGCCTACAAGAACAAATATTGAATCTTGTCAGCTCAAATCGATTAGAACCATCAACTCAGTTTATAAATTCATATGCAAATCACCTTTCGAGTCGTTAACAATACTAAAAAAACAAGTCTTATAGAGAAAATGAAAAGGAAACGGATTTTCTAAGCAATTACTAACAGCAAAAGTTCGAATCATTATAGAGGAAGGCATCCATTATCCAGAACTTGCAAATCCAGTACATCTAACCGAATCATGATGCAAACTAGAGAAAATAAATAATAAGAATTTCCTAATTAAAGAGCATCGGAATGCGTAGTTATTCACATGCTTATAAAAATGAATTTCACATGGATACAGATGAAACTGAACAATAATACCTCACGTCGGATCAGGAATGAGAAAATGAAAAGGGACTGCAAGCGGCAGTGGCTTAATAAAACCCTAGCTCAGACTGACGATTTTATAGCATTATTGTAAGTGATTAAGCATTTATGATTGTTTGTTTTAATTTTTAATGATAGTAAATGATATCAGATCAGTAAATTTAAAATTAATTTTAAAATTATCGAATCAGTGATATGTGATCCGCACGTTATTTTTTTTTTTATATTTTGTGTAATATTCTTAATTTTATTTTTATTATTTTAAATTATTATTTATTTTATTAAATATAAAAATTTAATTTAATTATATATAATAATTATTTATTTAAATATAAATATAATTTTATTAGTAAATAATTTATTTATTTTTACATTACTTACTTTTTATATACCAAAAATACAATCATATCATTCTATTATACAAATAAAAATATATCATTAACATATATTAATATATAATCATTCATATATAAAATTTTTTATTATTTTCATTCTATGTTATTATCATTATTATATATTAATTAGTTATTATTAAAATTTATTGAAGCAAAATATTACGGTGGATATAAACTATTGGATCTTAATACTGGAGTTGGGCCAAACTCCCTACGTGGGCTGGATTTAGGCTTTTTTATTTTTTAAATAAAGATTGAAAAAAGATATTTTAGGATCCATCTATTATATAGATAAGTAAATTTTTTTTATTTTTGAAACTAGTTTTATATTTTATATTTTACATTTTTCATTTTTTTAATATCATATTTATACGATGAAAAATGTACAAATCTAATTAAAAAAAAAAACTAGTTTAGTTGAATTCAATTATATTGAATTAATTTATATCAATTTTCTCAAATTCAAACATATTTTTTTAAAAATTTATGGTTATTTTCTTTCTGATTAAATTAAATAATAATGATTAAGAAAAGATAATACAGATTTATTAATCAATAAAAACTAATAAGTAGGAATCAATACATACTTTGCTTTTCAAACCATAAAAAATTGTTATGTATAATTTGAAAGAATACATAAATAAAAAGGTAGGGTAGAATACCATTTTATAAAGACAAGCATTAATGAAATTAAATTTAAGACTAAATTTCTGTTTGTCTGTTTGTTTTTATCTTTGGGTTGGTTTATTTACAACATGCGCAAGAAATGAAATTAAAGAAAATAATTTCAAGAATACGAATTAAACTTCTAATTTCATATATCAAATATCATATGACATGACAGGACAGGACAAGAACATCCTGAAGATCATTGTCTACTCTTTTTCAGTTCTAAACAAAAAAAAAAAAAAAAAAAACATTATATTTGGCTCATCATCATTCATCTCTGAATCAAAATCGTGAATATTCTGCTCATCACCACTTATCTCCATGAATCATTCTTGTTACTGTAGCAATTTCAATAACTCTGTAAATTTGCTACCGGCTGCTCATTATCGCCCCAAAACAAGGAAGCCCAGTCGGTCACATATTCCGTATACGAACGCTCTTCCACATTCTGGGGAGTATTATCTGAACGACCATGTTGATAATCTGTTTCAACTAAAATGGATTCCAGCTGATTCTCCGACAGAATCGCAGTCTCACAAATTGACGAATCAGCTGTCTCCATCTCAAAGTTTTTGTTTTTCTTGTTGGGTTTATTATAAATCTTACAGAGAACCCATTCTTGAAACGAATCATCAGCAAGCCGATACTCATGCATAATCCACCCAGTTTTCTGGGCATCTTTCCGTTTCTTGGTGGTATCCTTATAGACAAAAAAAGAAAGTGTCTTCTTCCGACCGATGACTTTACCACGATGCAGAATATCTTTGTCGCCGGTGTCGGAACGCCACCATCCACAGTCGACGGTCCGTTTGGGTCTGTTGGGATTGCAGTTTGCAGAGACTTTGTGGCGTCTGGTGAAGTAGTAGCGATAAGAGCAAGTGAGTCCAGGGTAAAGTTCCCATGGTAAAGCCGCCGGGTGAGATTCGTAGACATCGGCGTCGATGATGAAGATGTTGAGAAGATGACTCTGCCTTCCATGAATTTTGTTGCGTAAAAAGTACGCAACTAAGTGTTGATCAGTGGGATTGAATGTTACTCCCGGTGGGAGGCCTAAACGTTCTTCTTCCTCAAAATCGAATTCATTATACCTACTGGTTTCCATCACTATCGATCTCTCCCGATGAATTTAGCAACCGGGTTTGCTCTGTAACAATGTGACTGGTAGATGGTCTCAAAGAGTTTGATCGTCCTTCTATTTTTGACCGTTGCCAAGGTGTTATTTTACGGAGCGGAGGAGAGACGACTAATTTGGAAATCTAATTAAAAAAAAAGGAAAAGAGGGAAGCTAATATGGAAACCGACTGAGATATGGAAATCGATTTAGATTATGAAAAATTAAGAGCTGGATTTTGTAGAAAGGAAAAAAATTAAAAATCGGATTTAAAATAAAGTTTGGAAACAGGGATTGCCCGAAAGATTACACGTTATCCAATATCGAGAGAAGCCGGGGAGGAGTACCAGCAGACGGGCAGACCCGTCGACGCCGCTCCTGCTCTCCGTCCGCTCCGGCGCCAGGCCGGGAATAATGCGGTCGGATACAAAGAGCGGCGCGTGTTTTTCGTACGACTCGTACGGACGTTTTGTCGACGTGTTGGGGATGTTGCAAAGACTTGCATCTTACCCTTCTGTTTTTAGCATTTAGCGGGTAATAGAAATTTTACCCTATATATATATATATATATATATTTATTTATTTATATACATACATACCAGCAGGATAAGTAGAGCAAGACGAAGCTGGAGGTCGCCCACTGCAAGGAGTAAAAAAAAAAAAAAAAGTAGATTCGGTGCGTAGGAGGCTGATCTCAGAGACGGGTGCTGTCGAAGAGGATTTGGGAATATATATATGGAGTATATGTATATTTCCAGTAAAATAATTTTGAGATTTGAAATAGAAAATTTTATTAAAAATTAAAATTATTTCTTAAAAGTTACATTACTTTTAGTTTAAAATCTATTGAAAGTAAATTTTATCTTTAATTATTACCAAAAGTGATTTACGTCTAATCCATTAAACTACAAAAATATTTTTCAAACACAAAAATAACCTTAAAACTGTGCGAAGCAATTGCTAGATTGAGATGTACTACATTTTGATTTTCTTTTATCCAACATTTACTATTATAACCCCATTAGAAACACAATTTTTAAACATCTATAAGCACATGAAGCTTTATACATTATGAATATATGTTCAGATTCAATTTCAAGCGTATTTTATGTAGATTTTAATAAGTAAAATTCTAAAATAATTTTAATTAGAATTCTGAGAATAATTCTATCAAAAAAGACTCCGAGAAGCATAAAGAACTCTTTTTTTTTTTTGTTGTTTTTGTTATTGAACGGTAGAGCGCTTGGGTTTATTTCTAGACAAAATAGAAGATAACATGGTTCCACACCCATATTTACAGCACCCAAAAAGGGCATTTTGGCTGTAAATGTTTATTTTGCTTGAAAGAAAACTATATTAAAACATTAAAAAGCAAAAAGGAAAAGATCCGTTTCACCATTATATAGAATAACAAATTACAAAGAACCGTGACAGTTAGATGGAAAATATTTGTCATGATCCGTGAAGTTTTCAGGCAGTCAAAGAGGATTCCCTCCCAAGCAAAAAAGATTTACATCAGCTAAAGAAATGATAAGGATGAAAACTGTGTACCATAATAGGCTAAAAATAGTAATACAATTACCTAGAGAATGAAGATTGCTGTCCTGTAAACTAATCCTTTCTATCGGTTTGTCGACTGGAAATAGAAAATATATATGTTCCACCTTCAACCCGAGACTTACATCAAGGGAACAAGATGATGTCGAGGGAAGATACTAATTACAAACTAACATGCCAAAGTCCAAGGGGCACAAAACTCCAGCTCCAACACACTTCTAGCTGCAACACTTAGAATGTGCGTCAACAGTATGTAATCTATCCACCGGAGACTGATAAATACACCTGCAGGAAAAAAGAAAATACTTCTCACTAGTATGCAAATATTAAATGACTTGAAACCACATATACATGTGAATTAACATGCAAGCACGCAACCAAGCAGGTCAATCTAAACAAATTCAAGCAATTAATACAGCAGAGAAATCATTAATTTTGAAAAATTTTACAACTCCTAAATCCAAGAAAGACAAAACCAGGAAGTTGATCTGTTTTTTCATCCGGATTTGAAGTGAACTAGAGGAAAGGCAAGAAACAACAAAAAAAAACTTTATCTTCCCTTGACTGAAAATTTGGAAAGGTGGAGTGTGCGACCACAGCCCAAGCAGAAGAACAGAATTCCCCTTTCTAAAGTTTAGATGTGCAGACAAAGATGTGATCCTTCCAGCTGACACAGAAGTGTCTGTTATTATCATCTTACAAATAAAAATGAATGCTCCACCCCTTGAGACCTTTCTGATGTAAATCCTCCCAACCATTGCTTATAAAAGAGGTGATGAATTTGAAAAACATGCATGACAAAATTTCCAATGCCAACAGCTTTGACAACTAATGGAACAAAATGAAATTGAATTTATTATATTTATAACCTCGCATGCTAGAATATGTACAGATATTTAAAAGGTTTACATAGTCAACTCTATTGAGATTCACTCATGTGGCAGCAAGGAAAAAGCAGCTCTGGTTAAATGCTCCATTAATATGGTATTGTATTATTTACATAGCAATTATCCAATAACTCCAACCCTCAAGAAAGGAAAAAGTCTACAGGGGCGAGAAACTGTTAATATCCAAAATTCCAAACAACAGTAACATCAAGGAAAAACAGAAACAAATAAAACAATATCACAAGTTGAGTCCAAAGTTGATATCAAACAATTAAAAGAAAAAACAATTTCGTATAATTGTAAGCTTCCTTCTTCTTCCTACTTACCACTCACCTCAATTTCATCTTTTTTGCTTTCATAACCATTTATGACGATTAAAAAAACAGAAATGCATATAACATACATATTAACATTTTAGGAAAGGCATGTCTTCATCCTCATTACCTCAATTATTCTACAATGTAAGGGCATTTTCTGAGACTTGTTTCTGACATCTTAAAATGTTCCCTCCAACTGTGGTTAGCCTTCCATCAAGGAAGCAATCAATTAACTACTTTACAATAACGTACATCAATCAGCTACTGTTCCAAGTTTTTGCACCAAGAATTCATCCAGTTCTCCCCAATTAGGGATGCCAGATGTACTGGTAACATTATCAGAAGGAAGTGACCGAATGCATCCAAGAATGTGTTTAACATCCTGCTTCAACCTAATACACATATGTATATGTATAAAAGATGAGAATTACTGGTTACTATCTAATTTCTAATGGAAACAAATGGCTCTTTGGACATAGGATAATAAAAAGAACTAACCTCTTCTTTGCTTGTGGAGTGTTTATCTCTAGGCGTGAAAATGCTTCTGAAATTTGTGTGTGGAAAATTATGATAACTTGCCTGTAAAGTACAAATAACATTCACAGGAATTATTGTTTTTCAGCATAAAAAGTATTTCATCTGTTCTCTATGAAAATACATTGTTTAGGGTAAAAGATTTTCATGTGAAAGACTAGATTTTGTTTTAGAAATAAGTCGTGTGCAAAATGGCTCTGGTGGCTCTATATTGCTTAGAATTGGAGCAAATATCTACTAATGCATAAAAGAATATTGAGGTTAATACTGCTAAAAGCTGTACCATCTGTGCACTATCAGACAAAATAGAATCAAAATCTCCACCAAAGCATTGGGGGCTACATATACACTCGATGTTCTTGCCAGGTAGCATGACAGATCTGAAGGAGAAGCTATTTTCTTAAATGCACCCCAAACTTCTATCATTAATTACCTTCAGCGACAACCAAAAGAGAGAAAAAACAAACCCCGAAGGAATAAGGGAAAATTTAACATTGGTTCCAAACTTTGGGTTTTTGGTTTTGGGTTATTCTCTATATTCAATGAAGGATTTAGGAGACCTTGTTGATATTCTTGCCAATATATAAATAAGTTGTACACGGGTTGGCACCTCTTTGGTGCTTGTATACCAATGATACACTATATACTTTTTATTTTTTTTTTAAAAAAGGAAATTTAACATTAATCTAACAGGCTGAAGATATCTCACCTGAAAATTGCTTGAACATCCATCTCATGTAACATTCGAGATAAAACACGTTGAAGGTAGCCGACTTCCTAATATATGTTCAATAAGTAATCAGGCTTGATTGATCAATCATAATTCATATGAAGAAAGTTACTAAGAAAATTTTATTTAAATAATATTAGAGATTAAAAAGAAAAAGCTGTTGAAAAAGATATTCAAATCAAAAGAATGCTACAAGCATTTTTTTCAGTAAGCTGTTATTTACTAGGTTCAGAAGCTAATAGATATTTATCAAGCTATATCTAGTTATCAAAAAGTCAGGATGATCATGAATTACTGCAATCAGTCTATGATTAAGTTAAAACCATGAAGTACTCCAAGGTGGAAGAACTGTGATGGAACTTCCATGGGTTCCATAATTGAATAGGGCAAACCTACTCAGTTCTGTCATGTGAAATCCAATTATCAAAAATCAACTGAATGTATAGCAAGCACATTTAGTTCCTAGTTTCCACAGCCCATATTTTCATAATATAATAACATAGAATCAGCAGTTGCTACTGCTACACAACTCTATTAATTCTTCCTGCCTATCATTTTCCCTGTCCATTACCGGGATGAAAAATTTTTGATCATTCAGTTATTCAACACACTGAAGAATCTGCCATGCAGTCTTCTTCAGCATAAGATTAGCATTCTGTTTTCAACAGAAGTAGTTTTGGAAATTGTCCAATTTGTAGCATAAGATATCTTACCGCTGATTACGATATTGATTCAGTTATTTCCAGTTCATAGACTACTTTCAAAGCATAATCTTTGAATTTCAAGATTTTTTCTTTCATTTATTGGAAAAGCAAGTATTATTGGCATCTATTAGGAAGTACCAGGGGGTGCCTCCCATAGTTACATACTCCATAGACAAAAAAACAACATATAGGAGCATTAAGCAACAACTTGAATTTCAGCATCTGAGGACCAGTGATTTAAGCCTGAAAAGTCATTTGGTTAATAAGACTTTGGTCAATTACAAATAGTATTAGAATATGTGCCAAACCTGGAAACTCTTTTTTGATGCGGTATTGGATTTTGAAGGCCTTTCATTATAATGTATGACAATGACAAGAACATCAAGGATTTCAGAGACAGACATTGTGATTTCTTAATCTTATATTGAAAATTATGTGATTTTTTAAAAGAAAAACGAAAATGTTTACGATTGTTAATTAAAGTTTGGCAATATAATACTGTTGAACACTATTTAAAGGCTCAAGCCATATGCTGCCAACAATTTGAGTTATTGAGGGATATTGTTGGGTCTGAAAAATAAAGGGACAATGGTACTTAAACCCAAGATGTTTCAATAATATTGTATTAATGACTAAGCCTTGGGCCTGAGATTTTAAGGGCCAAATAATGCTTAATCACGAGAAACTACAAGAATGTATGATAAACTATAGTGTCAATATTCTTTTGGGAAACACCTTGGTCAATAACATTAACAAAGTCAAATCAAAACACTCACCTTTGTTAGAGATCGAGCAAACTGACTAGGTTGTGGATCAACATCTTCAGGCCCATTCCAGCTCTCAACAATCTGAGGCAAACCACGCAGATGAACCAACAATCTTTCCCTCATTATCTGAACCAGCTTCGTGTGGATTTCATCTCGGTGAATCTTGTAATCCTGAAATTTGAGTTATTAAACCATTATGAGCAAAGATTTTTTTTCTTCTCATTTTAAAGAATAAATTTCTTTTATTTATCTGAAAGAAAAAAATTCTTTTTCTTCTCATTTATAAGAACAGTAGTTTTCTTTTATTGATCTGAAAAAGAAATACATCAAACCTTTAGATAGAACATGTTTCAAGTGGAATTCATGAGATAAAACACTGAATATAAATTTGTGGCTTATAAAACAATAAAGCAGCCCTAAGACAACTAGAAATCTTTTCTACCTATACAGGCATTCTGAAACAAAAGTGTCCATAATTGATTAATCACTCGTGTACATGTATACATTCTTCCTGTGCTGTTTCTTTTTTCCCCCTTCAAAAACACATTTTTACATACAGTAGCTGAAATATTATGTAAACAGCATTTGTGAGAAGTGCAGAAATATTATGTACCTGAGCTACTCGATCAATCTCTGACGACAATAATGCTTTTCGTGTCTCAGGTACTTTCAGAAAAAGAATTCTCCGGATTTCTTAGACATGCAAAGCAAGAAATCATCAAACAAACTCAGGAACTGTCGTAGACATGGTTTAACTCAACCAAACAGAATAAACTACAAATCACAACATGTAGTTCTATGGCAAATCCATATATTTACCAAGAAAATCCTCACTTGCGGCTTCATGCTTACAGTGAGTAGATAAAAAACATAGGTATAACAATGTTCCAATAGCATATGCTGTCCCAAATCATCCTAAACAAAAATAATTTGGTACAACTTAAGGACCATAGGGTTCTTGGTTCCGTACAAGATTCAGAAATCTAATTCATTGAGAAGTTCACACGATTACAGATATGTGCCAACATATCTGTGCACGAGGACTATGCTTTTCTCTAAATTTCACTTAGTAAGAAAAATAATATTGGGAAGCATCCATGTGTTCATATGAGATTTGCACCAAAAAAAGGACATTGTCTTGAAAATTAGGGAGAAAGTGAATTTCTTGTACGATGAAAATGAGCATATATGCGGGTAAATAGCTTTTTGTTTAAAAAAAAAAAAAAGAATCCAATTAGCAAATCAAATCAAGTCTCTCTCTCTCTCTCTCTATATATATATCAATGAAATTCTCTAACTGATGTCACATAATTTTAGGAATGTTAATTTTCTAATACTCAGATAGAAGATCGATGGATTTACAACAATATCCTATCAACACCTCCAACTGCTCTAGGAATTATGCAGAATCACAGATATCTCAAGAGGCAAACAATATGAGGCATAATTTGGTCAGGCAAACATGTCAAGGCTATAAATATTGTACCAGAGCAGTTAGTTGTCACTGCCTACCAGGAATAATAGCATATGTAAAGCTGATGACTTGACTAGCCAAGGCCAGATGCTTCGAAGTGATAGACTTCAAACCTGACACCTATAATCCAGTGAAGAAGCAAATTAAAAGATGAAAAGAATTCTAATCAGCACAGATCACATCAAGAAGTACGACTCTGCCATTTTCTCTTCACTACGAAAAAAAGAATTGAGAGAAACACAAAACTTACTAGACCCAGATATCGTGGCACTCAAGTGTCTATGATCAAAATCAACATACTGGCATGAAACAACTAAAGGCAAAGGAGAGCTTGCTACCTTGTAGTTTGAGATATTTCATTTTCAGTACATGTGGCTTATTTTTAGTAGATTCAGTACTTGTGGTTTAACCTCAGTCAAGTAACATAAGATTGTTAGTTTGAAGGCATGGATAGTCTGAACTTTAAAAAATTTAATAAATAGATGGCTCATATTAGATTTTCCAAAATTAAAAACAAAAAAAAAAACTAAGTTTTATCAGTTTTTATATACATAAACTTCCTGGAACTTCTTCAGTCCAGATTTTTTAAAAATATTTTGTATTTTAAATTTTATTCTTTAATTTTATTTTACTTTAAATTTTTATATCTTCTAAATTTTTGTTTTCGAAGGATAGAAATTCTAATTTGGGATGTCTGTATGTGAAACTTTTTAAAATTAAGTGTGTTCATGTGTTGAAACTAACGATATTTTATTATCTAACTAGCGTTCAAAACTCTAGTATTTAAATTGCTAAAAATAAATCACATGTATTGAATCTGAAAAGACACCAAACAACAAGGTAGCAAACCATAATTTGCTCGACAAATAATTGAAATGATTGGCAATATAATTCCCAGGTGACACATAATTGCATCAAAAAGCCTGAAATAATATTAACTCAGGAACACATGAACATAGAAGAGAACAGTTATGATAATAGAAACCACCTACTTCAATCTCTTAGTCAGTATTTTAATGCTCCAAGTAGTGAGTCAACACATTATACAGAGACATTTTACCTGCATTGCACCAGCACCTAGAACCAGCTGACACGTCCTCGTGTTGAAAAATTTCAGAATCTCCACAACACGATGAACAATTTCTGAAGACAATGCTGGCAAAAAATTGTTCATATCAATGTATTCTGACAACATCTTCAGTAACATTAAGCCACTGAAAGGAAACCCAAAACACAAATGAACCACATCAATTTTATAGAAATATTCCATAATCAAAGGTGAATCAAAGGGATGCCAAATGATATTAAAATAACTTTAGACAATGAGAATCTAAATATTCTAGATATACAAGACAAGAAAAGGCAAGAACAATATTAGCTCAGAAGATGTAATTTTACTGCTAGTGAGCAGCTTGGGAGAATAATAAACAAATTAAATGGAAAAGCAGCCACTGGCAATGGAACTAGAGAAATATCAGCTGCACATAGAATAAAATGTCAAGAAATAAGGAAAACGAGAGTGCAAAGAAGCAGCCGCAGATAACTGAGAAGCAGCAGATAACTGAGAGCAACACAAATAAAAACTGAAAACAAAGATAACTAACCAGTTTACCATGTGATAACCAACACCTCCATAGAAAAGTTTTTGGGAGGTAGATTTTCCGCGTTCCTTTGTGTTACTATTGTTACTTGGAGCTGGATGGGGCTCAGCATCAGCTTTATTTCTTTCAATTGCCTCAGCTGAAGATGTGGAATTAACTTTAGCAGTATTATGTACAGATATTTCACTTGAATCAATCTGCTTAATTCGCAATTCAGAATTCTGAGGCCCAGTGTCTGCCACAAAAGACTTATCATTGCTTGAGATGTCATAATTTGGGTCCGTTATCTTACCTTGACCATCCCCGGTATCACCAGAAATCAATGTTCCAGAACATAATAGCATAGTTACTATGGCCTGAAATTCATCAGGAACATCCACTTCAGCCCATGTTTCTTGGTCAAGCACAGCCTTCATTTTCGTCATCTACCAACACCAAATAAAAGAAAAAAAAACTCAGTCCTGAATAAATTGACGTTTAAACAACAATAAGTTTTGCAATCATAGAAACTAACTCGAGATTCATGCTGGAAATCAACAAAGGCTTTGGCCTGTGACTGCACCGTTCCTCTAATGCTATACCCCAGCCGCCCACCAATCTATAATGTTACCACCATAATGGCACTGTAAACATTAGTAAAATAAAATTCTGTCCTCTTATTTTTAACAGAGAAATATCAAAGAGTATAACCTTTTCAGTAGCAGTAATAAACTCTTGGGTAATGTTATATATGCTTAAGAACTCCAGCAATCTCAACTTTGGATGAAGGAGAGCACGGACACCAAGGAGCTTTGCCCATCTCCCATGAGCAGCATCACAAGCCGCAAACACAGCTTCTGTGTTCTCCCTTAATACATCAGCTCTGTTGAAGATCACATGTTTTCAGGATGTTAGAAGTATTTGGTGATGCTTTAGACACAAAACTGGATCAGAACCAGAATGAAATGCTTGACAAAGAAGAAGCTGATTATATAAATGAAACAATCTTGTATGTTCAACAAATAACAAAATATACTGTTAATGGGAGTATATAAATAGGTTAAAGAGCACTAGGGTAAAATACCCTTTATATAATTAATGTAATTAATGGTTTATTTTATTATTATTTTTTTAAATAAAAGTAAGAGTAGTATTAATATCAAAAGGTGCTAAGGGGGCACCCCCAATGTATAAAATTTACATCTCGATGAGCATATCTACAATATTACCTAAATCATCAAAACAATCAAGATTATGCCCTAAAATATAAGAGCTAAAATAGTTAAACCAGTTATCTTTGATGACGATAAATCATATTCGACTCCTTCGAAAGCTCGTTTGTTTCTTTCCTTCTAGATGACCCAAAATATAGTAAGAAGAATGAGTCTGGTGAACTTATTGCTGCTGCCTAGACCCTCCCAAGCCATTAATTCCGAGTTAGCATTTTCAGACATTACCCAAGAGACCCCCAACAGCCCTAGGATCATGTTCCAAAGATTCCGAATAGTGAGGCATTTCAAAAGGAGGTGATTACAAATTTCCAAGTTTTCCTTAGAAAGAAAGCATCTATTAACAATAGTGTGGCCTCTTTTCATCAAATTATCAAGTGCAAGTATCTTCTCCTTTGCAGCCTCCCAAGCAAAGAATGACATCCTTGGAGGAGCACCAGATTTCCATATTCTCTTGGATGGAAAAGTTCTTTGAATATTCTGTTTTTGACCATCCAGAAAGCAATACAACGAATTGACCGAAAAAAATCCATTCTTTTTGAAGTTCCAAATTAATCTGTCATCTCTATTAATAAGAGTAATGCTGGCCAATGTAAGCAGCAGAGATTCATAATCTTCCAACTCCCAATCATTAAGATTTTTTGCAACCGGGACATTCCAAGAAGCTTGACAGGCCGAACCAGCAACGTCCAAACAGATGCATGCTTGTTCTTATCTTTGAATTTTTCAGTTCCACACCAAATATCATCCCAAAGACAGATTTTTTGTCCATTCCCAATAGACCACTTAGAACAATAAAAAACAACATCATTCAAATTAATTATGTTCTTCCACATACTAATACCATAGTTGTTGTTCTAAATGTGTGAAAGATCATGAAGATTGCGTTTAAACCATTTGCAGTTGATAACCAAATTCCATAAACTGTTGTTGTCATTCCAAAATCTTCAAATTCAGTTCCCAAACAAGGCCTTGTTTAATTTAATCAAGGATCTCAGCCCCAATCCACCTTCCCTCAAGGGTTTTTTAACATCTGACCACTTAACCAGATAATATTTCTTCTTGTTTTCACTGTCACCCCATAGAAAATTCCATTGGATGGCTTCCAATTTTTTGTCAACATTTATGAGAATATTAATAACAGATAGATAATAGATAGGCAGATTTGAGAGAGTGCTCTTTATGAGTGTTAATCTACCTCCTTTGGACATAAATTTCTTCTTCAAAGTGGCTAATCTATTGTTGAACGTTTCAATCACCGGTTCCCAACATCTTTTGTCATTTTTCTTGGTTCCCAAAGGTATACCTAGGTAGGTAATGGGAAGGGTCAACTTTCTACAATCAAGAATATCACAGAATGTATTTCCAGTATTGCAGCAACCCAGGTCAACTAATTCTGATTTGTGTAGATTAATTTTTAATCCTGACACAGCCTGGAAGCATATCAGAATGCATTTGAGAAATATTAAATGACTTGTGTTAGGTTGACAGAATATGGGCAGGTCGTCTGCGAAGAGGAGGTGGGAAATTTTAATGTATCTTGCGTTGTTTCCCACAGATACCCCCTTAATTAACTGAATAGATTTAGCTCTCTTCAGTAATTGATGAAAGCCTCCATTACAATAATAAATAAAAAGGGGAAGAGAGGATCCCCTTGTCTCAACCCTCTAGTAGCAGTGAAAAAAGAGGAAGGTCCGCCATTCACTATAACAGCAAGGCTGGTTGTAGTGACACAAGATTTTATCTAGTTTCTCTATTTTTCACCACAACCCATTCTTTGCAGCATATAATCTAGAGAATTCCAATGAACATAATCAAAAGCCTTTTCCGTGTCAAGTTTGCATAAAATACCTTCCTTATCGTGTCGAATGGTTTTATCCACAAGTTCATTAGCAATAAAGATGGCATCAGTAATCTGTCTCCCGTTAACAAACGCATGTTGACAAGTACTGATGATAGATTTCAGCACACTTGCTAATTAATTAGCCAAAAACTCTGATAACAGTTTGTATATGCAACCAATGAGACTAATAGGACGATAATCATTGATATTCTTGGGCTGAGCTTTTTTTGGGATCATAACAAGAAAGGTTGAATTGAGAGAGCGAACAAATTTTCCATGAGCATGAAAATCCTTGGAAAAATCAAGCATGTCCGATTTAATGAGCTCCCAAAAGGTTTGTAAAAATCTGATGTCGAATCCATTCGGGCCTGGGGCTTTATTCCCATCACAATTTTTCAAACATGACTAGATCTAGGAGAATTCCTCCTCCAGTTGATTTTTTTGAACCTCATCAAGACTATTGAAGAAAAGATTGTCAAGTTTGGGCCTGTAATTGGTACTCTCCTTATACAGTTTCCGAAAATGTACTTTTGCCCCTGCTCTAAGAGCCTCATTACCTTTGATGCACTTACCTTCTATATCGAGTCCTTCAACATAATTCACTCTTCTTCTATGATTAGCTAACATATGAAAATATTTGGAATTCTTATCTCCATCTTTGAGCCCCTTTGCTCGTAATTTTTGTTTCCAGGAGGTAGCTTCCATTTGTAGTTTCTTAGCTAAATCAGCTTTCAGGTGACATTTCCTTTCTCTTTCCAGAGTAGTCAGATTACCATTTTCTTCTTCCCGGTCCAGGACATCAATTTCAAAAATAAAATCTGTTATGCTCTCTTCTTCTTTTCTGCCCTTGTCTCTGGCCCAGTTTTTAATTTCCTGCTTTAGAGTTTTTAGCTTGACAACAATTCTGTAACTGATAGAACCCTGAACATGAGTGTTGTTTCATGTGTTAGTCACTAAATATTTAAAGCTTTCTAGACTCAGCCATTTGTTGTCAAGTCTGAACAGTACAAGGCCCCATTTGATACCATCCATAGTAAGAGAGATCAAGAAATGATCTGAAGTAGGTCTTGAGAGTACATTTTAATTGACACCGGATAATTCCAGGAGCAACTCGGATGATATAAATAATCTATCGATTCTAGAGAAAAATAGTTGGCTTCTTTGATTACTCCAAGTCCATCTTCCACCCTTAAGTGGCAAATCATTTAGATCAAGTTTGTCAAGCAAGGCTCTGAAATCATCAATATCATTATTGGAGTAGTTACTGTCAGATCTTTCAAAGCTCCTCAAAACCATGTTGAAGTCCCCGCCAACAATGCCTTTGACCCCCCAATTGTTTTTGACGTTAAATAATTCCTCCTCAAGCAGAAGACGTTCCATTGAGTTGCCTCTACAATATACTCTAGAGAAATACCAAATATTGATATTGTTGTAACAAAACAGACAGGAAAGAGTTACTTTACCTGTGAAGACATTATGACATTGAACTCTATCCGTTCTCCACATAATTAGAAGACCTCGAGAGGAGCCTTTAACAGGGAGAAAATTTCAGCCAATATCGGCCATTTTCCACAGGCTGTGAATAGTTTTTTCAATGATTACCTCCATTTTTATTTCCTTATGGCATATGATGGTAAGCTTCCATCTATTTAGGCACCCTCTAATTATAACCCCTTTTTTGTGGTCATTAAGACCTCTAATGTTCCAAGAAATAATTTTGTCAATTATTTGGGTTGAATGAAAACGACCTCTGCTTCCTTGGACTTTTTGTTGCGACCCTCATAATTGATTGATGTCTATAAACCTTTTAGTTCTCTAGATCCACTTTCCATCTGTTTCTTTTTGCTAGTATGCAGGAGTATAGGCTCGGTTTTGCAAATTTCTAGTTTCTTCTCCAACTCAATAAATAAGTTTTTAACTTCTATTTCACAACTGAAAAAAGCAGCCCCAAGATGTTTACTGATGTAAAAAATATTATGTGTAATCCAATCAGAGAATAGTTGATGGTTGTACCTGTGCTTCTCTTTCAAAAGAGCATCAATAGACTCGATAACATCGGACAGAACTCTATCATTACCTAAATCTTCGAACCCGCCTGTTAGGCTTTCATTTTCGGAATGATGCACCACCAATTCGTAGCCCGTATCCGAAAGTAGCTCTTCTTCGAGACTCATAACAGGGCTGCATGAAATTTGTTGAGAACCTGACCAGGAGGTTGAACATAAGACATAAGCTGCTATGTCTCAATAGGAAATTCTAGGGCTTGGATTTTGCAAGACCGAATTACCATCTTTCCTTTGTGGCTCTGATATAATGATCAAACTTGGATTCGAGTTTGGGTGCGGATCCTTTTTCTTTTCTCTCCAAGCCCACTTAACTTGTTGGTGCATTCTAGTCAGGCCAGACTTCGATTTGTTCATGTTGCTTGGCCCACCTCGTTAGTCCATTTCCCCTTTTTGGCCCAAGTGAATCTGGGCTCCTTAGGATGGTGGGCCTTCTTATGAGTTGAAGTGACCCTCTTTTATATTTTTTTTCCACTTTTACTTTTCAGTTTTTAAATTTCAAAAACCTGGCTTTTGGGATTCTGAGTCGGATCGAATACAGTCGTCATCACCTGCTTAGGGTTAGTTGGGGGATTTCAGTAGACATCATTAGGTTTTCAATCATCCATTCAACTTCTTTTTTATTGAGAGTGATAGAAATTTTGTTTCCTCTTCTGTTTTCGTAGATTCTCATACCATCAAGCTTCTTTCCATCACAAACGATGTCAAAAGATTTTTTCCTGATAAGGACGAAGCACTTGCTATTTTTAGGAAGCATTGTGGGGAGATGGAGGTATTGGCCAGCCTCCCGGCCTACCCACTCTATCAAAGACCTACAAAGACATGTTAATATGGGCTTGTAAGGTAGAAAGAGATGAGATAGTAGAGAGTGGAAGGTTGAGAAAGATTGAGAAAGTAGAGAGGATTTTTAGAGAGAGAGAGGAGATTAAATTAATATAATTAATGGTTTATTTCCTC
Organism: Carica papaya; assembly: GCF_054855325.1. NCBI lineage: Eukaryota > Viridiplantae > Streptophyta > Magnoliopsida > Brassicales > Caricaceae > Carica > Carica papaya. Next base: position 27,390,889 of record NC_142310.1, on the reverse strand, counting down.
TTATGTTCTACAATTTGTATATATAGAGCTTTGACATTCAATTAAATAATTATTCGACTATTCTTAACATGGTATCAGTGCCTTAGATGAACAAATTAAACTCTTTTAGAAATATTATTTGGAATTTATTGCAGAAATAAGAAAACCTTAAAAGGGGCCAGCCTTCATTGCTGGCCACCACAATCCTAATCGCTGGCCAGCACTGACCCGCTATCTCGACCACAAGCCGGCCCTAGCCATTAGAATCTCACGGCCAGAAGCAGCCAGAAGTTTATCAAGCAAATGGGATTAGTTTGGCTTGAATTACTGAACGAGCCAGATGTCCTAACTTATAAACTGTAGGCATATGTGGTCCAATATAGGTTAATTAGTAATTTTTTTAATCTAAAACTTCAATTACTGCGGATGCGCATACTCTTTCATCGTCATGCACCCTCATCCCTCTTTATGAATCATTCAACCTAATCACCACCAAATATCAAATGCAGTTTTCCAAAATATTACAAGAAAGCAGGAAAAAGTTTAAGATTTAGATGTGGATCTCAATAATAACATGAAAATATTAAGAGCAAATAGGAATAAGAATCATACCTGAAATTTCTTGACATGTTTGAGGGGTTGGATGCATCATTTGCCTTTCCCTGCAATGAAGGGACCTTCGCAACACTTCGAAGAGATGAATATGGCAGAGGTGAACCAACTTGACTGTAAGTGTCCTCAGCTGATTCTGCAGCTGCTGCACCATGGGCAATTGCAGCTGCAACTGAGTCTGCAGCGTAATGACCATCAAGATTACACATAATCCACTCAATGGCCTTTTTCACTTCAGCAGCTCGAACTAAATGTGCCTGTATTCACTAAAAGAAGTGAAATTACATTACATCATACCCAAGCAGTAACTTTTCATAATAAGTCTTCTAATTCAAAAGGAAAAAAAAACAAAAAAAGAAGATTAGCTAAGCACACAAATAAGCTGGAGACCTACACCCCAGATACTTGGACTTCAAAAGTACCCTAAGGATCCATCTAAATTCACAGCACTCTAAGCAACATCTCAGAAAATATTTCCTCAAAGTGCCAAATAAACATCTTATGCATAATTCAAGGTTACCACAGAGAAGATTATTGCCCTCAGCCCCTTCATATTTCAAGTACAAGTCCCCCATGTTTCCAGATGAATCCCAGTCTCTGTTTAAGCTGAGATGTTGAACTTTGCTCAAGAAAGCAGGGATCTTGACTTTACATAACGCACAAGTACCATTTTGATTTGGATGATCATTCAAGTTATGCAGGCTTAATAACAAATGGTACTATCTGACCACCGGACCATTGCTGAACTATAAGAAATAGTTCAATTGCTCCCACGAAGCCCAAGTACATACTATGACAGAATCTATTCTCAACAAAACCACTCAAGCATACACTTCGGAATCTATGCAGGATTTAGAAAATATAGGTTTCCCACAAGCGCCTTCAACAAACAACACAAATGAAAGTAGATACATTACCTGTACAATCTTGAAGATAGCATCTAAAAGGTGAACAAAGCTATCAGATGACAAGCTCCTTAACTTACTTGCAAGGGACAAGCCGCCACCTATATCACCAGGAAAAAATTATACATTGTTCCAAAAAAATTAATGGAAATGCAAAATATTTGCTTCTGCACATAGAAGTGGTAGCATGGACTCTAACCGACTAATTCAGAGTTTGCAGACCTTTACTACAAATTAATCTGTCATCATCCATCCATCGAAGTTAAACTACCTTATTTTGTAATATATGAGAGATATATTAGCCTTTTCCAGAAATCCATGGCAAAGACAAAAAAGGGAGAGAGAGAGAGATTTATTGAATCAAATTCTTTAAAGAATTCCATACCAGTCAAAAACAAAGAGCTCAATCAACTAATAGATATAATTCCTTTTGATTTTTTCAAAGCTGGAACTTAGTATGCTAGAGAGTATTATTGGTATGGGGCCATTCCAATACATAATTCACCAATCACAAAAATAAAAATAAATGAAGGCTGATTATAAATGAACCTCTCACCATTTGTATCCACAGTACGATCTCCAGGAGTAAAATCTGACTCCAGTGGTCGAGAAACAAGAACAGGAAGCAGTTCTGCAACTGCCGTCTTAATAGCAGTTTTCATATCAGCTGTGAGAGTGTCACGATATATCCTCAAGACCGAGGGGAGCTTAGCCTGAAAGGAACCATCATAAAGTTAGCAGTTAAAACTACCAAGTGAACAAGTTAAGGTTTAGCATTCCACTCCCAAAAGAAAAAATAATAATACTAATAATATAATATATGACAAGTTAAGAGTCATTATGCCTACTTGGGAATTAAGGCTGCAACTCAGATAGCACGCTTAGGGATCCTCAGACATCCAATTAAGAACTATGAATTGGGATTCGATGGGTAAGAAAACAACTAGAAGAATAAATTAGGCATCAAATCTAAGATACCTTGATCACCAAAACTAAGGCGAGGTTCAGTTGCATAACATAACAGAAAATTCTCTCACATTGTATTTGTTTCGACACATTCAATTTTTTTAATCTCTTAGTTCATGATATGAAAATTTTTTAATGCATTTGATTCACAATTCAATCGATAGTTTGTGACCTGCACTTAATGAAGATCTTATTTGCTCATGATGTTCTTCACTATGGAGATTGACATTTGTCTCTTGTGGTAACTTTTGCTCTTTTCTTTTAAAGTGAAGAAAGTCTCCCTTTCTCTTCTCTTCTCATCTTCTGCCATCAGGTCCTTGGTTCCAGGCCAACCACCATTGCGAATTTCTTTTTACTTTCTTCATTTTGGTCCTTCCTACGGGAGATTCTTGGTCACAGAGGAAGTCTTTTGGAATTGCAATTGTTGGGGAGAGGGTTGACAACATCAGTTTAAGTGCAAAGGGAGAGGATTTTGGTCTACCATTCTCTTTAGTGGAGGAGAGGTAGATTGGTTGACCAGAGTTTTCAGACAGTTCTACTATGAGAAGGGAACTAGTTCATGGATCAATTGTGAGGAGAGGAAACATGGTTGGGAGAAATAATTCTCTTTGGCGAATATCTGAAGCATTCTTTTTTAAGTTAATTACAATTTACATCTTTGAAGCATAAATAAATCAACTTCACTCATGTTGTTAATCCGTACTCTCATCTATCAAGAAAGCAATCACAAAATTACTTTACTTGAATTGGAAATAGGATTCACTTGAAATTAGAAAACTATTTTGATACAAATTTCTATTCTCTTTGTATTACATTCTAACTATTATGCTATAGAATTGGAATTAGAATCAGAATTTGAACCAAAGTCACCATCATAACAAATATCAGATTTTTTAGTAGAAAAAAAGATATTACAGACAAATGGCACAAGGGGTACCACCCGAGTATAAAAAAAAGAGAAAAAGAACTACAAAATGGGATTAATGGAAATGTCTAAAAGGTCCCAAAGATCATCACTAGAATGAAGAGGATGACCAACCAAAAAAAGGAGGCCCGGTACCATATATAACTGATCCTAGAAAAATTAGATACAAGAATATCAAACACTCTTCTAATGTTCTTCCAAATGGTCCAAAAATAGATTGGAGGATTAGAGTAATCAACTAATTCTTGTCCTTGTTAACCCGGACACGAAGACAAGAGTTCAGAGGAATAGAACTACCTCTAGCCAACTTATGCTCATCAGCCCAATAGTTGACTCCCATAATTTTTCCCCTCCAAGCACCATAAGAATAATTACTAACCTACTTACAAGGTGTAGGTCAAGTACTTTATGCCACAAAATGACTACAGCTAGCTAAAAACAAAATTATTAATAATTTTTTAAAAAAATCCTCTCTACCTATGTTTCACTGCTGTGGTAGCGGTGAGCCCAATTTATTTGGACATCCAACCTAGGGATCTTCATGTCGACTTCCTCAACTAGGATCTTCCTAGTTATGGAAAAAAATCTTTTTGACTTAAGAGTTGGTGGGTAATAAGCTGGGAGGGCTCAAGCTGGGTGAAAATGGATGAGGATTAGATCATCAATCACTTTCTGAAAGGAGGAGATGGGAGATGGGAGATGGGATGAGGGTATGACTGTTTGTATTCTTTCTATTGGAAGAAGGTCAAAAAGTCATAGGTTAAAAGTTAGACTAGGCAGAATCACATCCTCTGGGTGACGATGGGGGAGAATTGTGAGGGAAAATATCTGGTTTTTACAAAGAGAAAGGGAGAGAGGAGGGTTGCGGTTCCAAAAGGCTTTCAGGCCAGTGGCTGGTGGAGGCTGCTAGGGAATGAACAGTTTGCTGCTTAGAAAACCTAAGTTTCCATAAGCAGAAAGGAGGATGCTGAAATTGTAGAACCAGACAGGAGGGAGGTCAGAAGTGATTAGCTGTAGCTTTAGTTGCCCAAGTCGTAAGGTTGAAGTCCATGCAAAAATGAAAATGGAGGAGTGCAAATCCTATGCTAGCATGATGAAGGACGCCGAGGATGGGTAAAAGCACGTGGAGAAGCTGAACTCTGAGCTAAGTCCAAGTCGGTCAATTTCAAATTTTAAATCTTCTCAAGATATTGGCCCGACCAGGCTGTTGGGGTCAAACCCAGTGTGTGGCAATTGATAGAAATAGGCCCAAGAGCTACATTGCTAGGGAGAAAGGTCAATGGGCTCAGGTTCTTAAACCCAAGCCCAAATGGAGGGAAAAACCAAGGGTTAGAGAAGAGAAACACAAAGGAATGTTGGTAAAGGGAGGCACGGCAGACGAGGTGGATGACTTTTCCAGCTAGACTGATTTGGAAAGTAAAAGCAACCCTAAGGATAGCCTTCTTCACCAGGGAAGTTGTTGGGTAACGCATTCTAATGGTGGACAAGCATATAAAGAGGGGGAAATTTTAGTGAATGGTTGTTAATTGTGTGAGAAGAGAAGCTAGGTCTTGTATTCATATTCTTCTGTGGTGCCCCTCCGCACATAAGTTATGGAATTTGGCTCATGGTGCTTTGGGCTTGAATTGGATCATAGCAAGCTTTGTGAAAGAAGTTATGTGCTTGAGGAGGAATTCATGGGAATAAATGATGAAGACTTATCCACTGGCTACCTTTTGGATGAAATAGAGGAAGAGAAGGTAATTTTGACAGATTCAGGGATTCTTGATTCCAGATCCTAATCGTTTTATTAATGGATCACCAATTTTATTCTAGAGCTGATCTTAGGGATCTTATAGACACTTCGATAGATTTGTAAATATTGTCTACGATTATGAGTTTTATTTTCAAATAAACAAAACAAAAAAATTATTAATCAAAAGTTTACCTTACATCACTCAAGCATTGGATAAGAAAGATGGTAAAAAGATTCTATTTGAAAAAAATAAAGATACATTGTGGACTCAATTGTTACCAGCCCAAAGTTATAGTAATTAATATCTGGCACCTTTTGAAAATTAAAGAGAAGAATATATGACTACTACATGTCTTCAAGCACAAAAGTAAAGTTGATAAAAAACAAGAATCCCTTCCAAAAAATCACGAGGAACTATAGCATCATGAACAAACAAGAATAAAAAATCACTTACTGTTCTGAGCAATCCAATTATAAGAGGAAGAAGACGATCTCGTAAACTAGAAGTTTCATCCTCATCCAACTTCACCTGCTAAGGTCACAACTTCAGTGATCAGCTCATGAATTGTAATTTTTAGCATATTTTTGAAAGTATGGTAAAAGAAGCAACTAACAAAAACTAAACCAAGAATAACAGTAAAAGACACCCAACAATTTAGGAGTCACAAAAAATAAAAAATGGATCTAAACCTGGGAACCATCATAGCTCATGATAAGTGCCAGCATCATAGCCAAATTTCAGTCATAACCATAATTTATTTCTGAAATCATTTAAAAGATGAAAATTAAAGATATAAATTTTAGAAAAAGAAGTTAAAAGTTTCAAAATGAAGGAAAAGATATTCAAGGATTGTCAAGAAAAGCTCCAAATAGAAATAGACAACATAAATCAGAACTAGAGAAAAGAAAACAAGAAGAGCCTTTACAGTAACTTTACTCAGAAAATTGAGAGAGGAGACATGAGAGAGGTCAGGCCAACAATAATATCTATAATACCTACATTAGTGGCATCCGCTCAGTGCCTTGTCTACAACAAATTAAACAAGTGTGTCTAATCTCTAGAGTGAACTAGAATTGTGAATTTTGATTCTATTTGTGAAGCTTGAAACTTAAAATGTGCACCATGCATTCAGCTATTTGGAAAAACAAAGAGGTAGAGGAGAGAGTGAGAAGAGTAAGAGATACCATGCGACCCTCCATTTATTGATTTTAGTGGGGATAGAAGAAAAAGCCATGTTTGGCAATAGTAGGTATTCTAGGCTACGGTACTGATGAGTAGAGTACAGGTTTCATCTATTGTTTGGGGATGATCCAGAGAAGGTGAATACGGCAGTGTATATTACCATAATATCCTTTATTTAATGTGTCTTAAAATAGAAATAACAAACATAAGAATTTAAAATAAATAAACTGATGAAATAAATATCATAAAATTTTAGATTACATTATTGTTTTAAATTTATAAAGTAATGAAACATCTTTTAAAAGCATATGTTAAAATTTTAAAATATTAATAATGTAATAAAATTATAATTCTATTCTTACCTTCTTCCTCATTCATCCATCCATTCTCTCTAACAGAATAAAAAACTTTCTATACTACACTACCTAATCTCATACTTGCCTGCTATCTCTGTACTCTTGAGAATCATGGCACCATCATCCTTAGTCTTTTTGCCTCCATGTCCCAACAACCTTCCTTCTCACTGCACATGCATTTGCTACAAAACCCACAGAAGCACTTGTTGTACTGGTTGCTGCAGACTGGGTCTTGGGCGGACATCGCATGGTGCAATGACAGAGGGTGAACCAGACGGTAGGCTTCAGTGCTGTTGCTGTTGATTTGGGCTGGAAAGGAGGCCACTATTGCAATTTTTTTGGGCTTCAACTGTGATGAATATTTGGTGCTAAAGATTTTGCAAAGAAGAGAAGAAGCTCATAGCATAATTGGGAGGTGATGTGGAGAAAGTCGTTGGATGTTGTCACCGGAGGCTGATTGCAAAATAGAGCACCAAGGGGTTTTAATCTGTCGTAAGGGTGGCAAAGACCCAGTACCAAACAGTTCAAGCCAAGCTTCACAGAGTTTTCTTCAAGCTCGGCCAAGGTCGAGCTTGAGCTAAACTCAAGCCTTAAAAAGAGCTCCTTCAATTAATCAAAGTGAACTCGAGTCTGAAGCCGTTTGCATCAAAAGCTTGCCAACATGTTCAACTATTTATTAGAGGAAAGTACAGTTTCATATCTTAGGTTTCCCTAATTGCAGTTCGATCCTTGAGTTTTTTAAACAGCTCAATACCTTGAGGGTTAATTTTGTGTCATTTTATATAAAACTTTTGATCTTTTAGATGACATTTGCACTTATCTAGACTTCTATTTTCTCTTAAACAGCTCAATACCTTGTGGGCTAATTTTGTGTCACTTCACATGAAACTTTACAGAGAATGAGATTTTAATTTGCTTCACTAATTAATAAATTAAATATTATATCTATTAAAACATATAATAAGTAAATTAAATATATAATATATACTTTATACCCATACATCAATAACTATTTTACTTTATAATTAAAAAATATAAACTCATTAAATACACTATGGGTTTAGTTTTCACAATTACTCATTTCTTTCTCTTCATCCTTTTGTTAAGATAAAAAGTGTAATAAGTATATTAAGTGAAGGCATCAAGGGAGTGCCGCCTATTTAAAAAAAATTTACAAGTCAATTAGAATATCTATAATGACCCCAAGATTGACAATACGATAGATATCATGTCCCAAAAACAACGAACCAAAATAATGTAGTCATTTATCTCTAACGTTAACAAAAAGATCTTCGCTATCCTCAAAAGCCCTGTTGTTTCTTTTTTTTTAGGTAACCTACATGATGGACAAAAGGATAAGTCAAAACACACCCTTATCCTTACACAACCCCTCCCAAGCTAACAGCTCCTTCCAAACAGACCAGCCATAACTCACTTGATGCCTAAGAGTCCATAAACAGTGCACCAAAGGCTATAGGTGAACAGGCACCATAACATGATATGATTGCTGGATTTGGTCTCGCATTTATACAAGAAGCATCTGTTAAACACAATTTTCCCTATTTTCATCAAGTTGTCAACAGTTAAATTATGTTCCTTCACTGCTTTCCAAGCTAAAAAAGAAATACAGGATGGTGCTTTTGATTTCCAAACCATCTTTATAGGGAAAGCAATAGGCCCATTCTCTCGATGACCTGCTAGATAGTGGTAAAGAGAGTTAACAGTGAACATTCTATTTTTCTCCAAATCCCAAAGAAGCCTGTCCAGGCTGTTGTAAAGGTTCACTGCGGCAAAGAGATGAAGGAGATCAACATACTCGTTAACTTCCCAGTCTTGAAGATTTCTTGAGACGTCCACTGTCCATACATTATTAATGTAAGCATCCTTAACAAGAATATGCTTGTGCTGGGCAATGGGAAATCTGGTTGCAAAACTTTGAATTACCACACCATTTATCATGCCAGAAGCGAATTCTATTACCCGAGCAAATCTGCCACTTTGTACAGTCAAGATACTCTTTTGGCATTGCAAAATGCTTTCCAGAAGCCCACACCATGCTTTCTAGTCTCCCAGTTTCTGTCGGTGAAGCCATCCCTGGGCCCTCTGCCCCATTTGGCCTCAATGATCTTCATCCACAAGCTGTCCTCTGCCCAATACCTCCAGCTCCATTTTCCCATTAAGGCTCTATTTACAACAGTCAATAATCTCAAACCGATGCCCCCAAGTTTCAAAGGGCGCTTCACATCCTCCCATTTGACCAAATGGTATCTTCTGTTACCCTCAAACTCGCCCTACAGAAATCTGCATTGAATGAATTCCAATTTCTTGGCAACACTAGAAGGGATGGTGAGAACAGACATAAGGCAGATGAGAAGGTTTGAAAAAGTGCTTTTAATCAGCGTAGCCTGCCACCTTTTAGAATGTATCTCTTTTTCAATGATCTTCATCGCTGGGCCCTTTGCCCCATTTGGCCTCAATGATCTTCATCCACAAGCTGTTGCCTCTGCCCAATACCTCCGGCTCCATTTTCCCAATAAGGCTCTATTTAGAACAGTCAATGATCTCAAACCGAGGCCCCCAAGTTTTAAGGGGCGCTTCACATCCTCCTATTTGACCAAATGGTATCTTCTGTTATCCTCAAAATCGCCCCACAGAAATCTGCATTGAATGAATTCTAATTTCTTGACAACACTAGAAGGGATGGTGAGCACAGACATAAAACAGATGGGAAGATTTGAGAGAGTGCTTTTAACAGCATCGGCCTACCACCTTTTAAAAGGTATCTCCTTTTCCAACCGGCTAGTCTGTTCTCAAACAATTTAATGACAGGCTCCCAGCTTCTCTCATTGTTATGTTTGGCGCCTAATGGGAGATCAAGATATTTGATTGGTAAGAGAATCCCATTAGTGCCATCGCAAATTCTCACCAATTCTGATTTATTCATATTGATTTTAAGCCCGATTATAGCTTGAAAACATAGTAATACACATCTCAAGTCAAGTAGCATAGAAGTCTCTGGCTGACAAAAGATCAGGGTGTCATTGGCGAAGAATAAATATGATATTTCCAAATGAGACCTGTTGTCTCCTGTGGGGATGCCTTTAATCATATTACACACTCTAGCTTGCTCATGGAGTCTGTTCAAGGCCTCCATAGCAATAATGAACAAGAGATGGGAGAGCGGGTCACCCTGTCTCAAGCCTCTGGACGCCTTGAAAAAAGATGAAGGTCCGCCATTGACAAGGACCGAAAGCTAGTAGTGGAGATGCACCATCTGATCCATTTCCTCCACCTCCAACCGAATCCCATTCTATCCAACATATAGTCAAGGAAATCCCAACAAACATGGTCAAATGCTTTCTCCATGTCTTGCTTGCAAATGATCCCTAAATCTAGGGTGTCTTATCCTAACCCTCCAGGCAACTAGATCTAGGGTTTCCCGCCCACACTTCTTCCCCTTCATCCTAGCCAGAAATAGCATATTGGAACTATGGCTTAACCATCCAAATTATTTCTCTTCATCCTGAGCCATCCTAGTAGCCTTACCCTAGCAATCTAGTTATCTTAACTCGTTTTTTACTTACTTCCTTTAGCCTATAGATCATCAAACCTTCTTCCACCTGACAAACCTTTCCCTACCTAAGCCGTCCTAGTTGCCTTACCCTAGCAATCTAGGCAACTCCATTGACCACATTGAAACAAATAAAACCCAACCTCACTAATACATCTCCAAACTCAAGCCATAGGACCACTCAATCTTTTACTCCTCAACCCTCTCCCCAACCTACACTTACCTCTGATAACCCTCCACCAAAAGCAATATTTATCATTCATCTGAAACCACTTGCCAATAAGCACTCTGTTAAAGTTCGCTAACAATCTTATATAAAGAACAACCAAATTCATCAGAATTTTAACCGAATACCAAAATACCAAGAGGAATCTTCTCTTCTCATCCAAGTCTCCCAACAAAATTGATATTGAATGGCTTCCAATCTCTTGGCTATATTAGCTGAGATTTAGAAAGAGATAAAAGGTAAACTAGTAGATTGGCAAAAGTACTTTTAATAAGAATAAATCTTCCCTTCTTTAGAAAGAAAACCTCTCTTGCATCAGACAAACCTTCTTCCAAACCTGTAGGTCATCGAACCCCAAAAGGTCTTATCTTTCAACTTGGCACCCAAACAAGGGCCCTAAGAATCTTGAAGGAAGAGAAGAAGAGACCTTGCATCCCATAATAATAGCATTAACTTTATCATCTACTCCTTTGTCAGGTTCTCACTCTAGTCTGAAACTAAAGTGGACTTGGAGGCCCCCAACGACAAAATTTGATACTCTAATACCATGGTATTTTTCCTATAGAAATTTTCAAAGAAAATCTCTCACTGACTGCTTAAGTATTGTGGGCATCAATTTTTTTTTTTGAAATAAGGGAAACATTAAATATTAAGCAAGACAAAGTAAGGCTTGTGTTAAAAAATTTCCAACTTCAAGATTAATGAGATGGTTTCAACTATTATGATCCAAACAAGCTAAAAGATAAGCAAAACTTAAAAGACAATGCCTTATGACTTGTGTTTTAGCCTACAAGACAATTCCTGACAACTAGCTCCATTTAGATTCACTCCATTGTCAAGTCCTAACTCTAGTCGGAAACTAAAGCAGACTTCAATGTTCAAATTTGATACATGATAATTTTTGTATAGAGCAAGTTCTTGATTTAATTTCTTAACAATTGCTTATTAAGTAATGTGTAATGTTAAAGAGTATATATATAATTAAGTTAAATGAGATTACAGTAAAATACACATAATGTAATTAATTGTTTATTTTCTTTTTCCATTCTAAAGCAAAGTGTATATATAGGGTCATGATATTCATAAAATACACATTCAACCATTTCCAACATGGTAATAAAGCTCTATAGGAAAAACTCTATCCCTCTTTTACAAACCATAATCGGCCTTCATTGCCAAAATAAGAAGAAGAAAAAATCCTAAGAGGGCCAGCCTTTATTGTCGGCCACCACAACCCTAGCAGTCAGTCCTCATGGCCAGCAAACCAGCCGTGCACAACTTCTGGTCTGCCTCTGTTCACTCATGCACCAGCCAAGCACTGCCCTTGTTCAACCGCAGCCAAGCACAGTCATTATCGGAAACGCTTCTGCTCTGCCCAGCTACGCAATCCCTCCAGCTGCGCTCTATTTTTTGCTCTCTTCAGTCGCACACTCTATTTTTTACTCTACTCAAATGCACACTGTTGCTGCCCTGTTTCGCATGCTTTGCTTTGAACGCACAGTCCCTGTTTTGCTTTGTTTTAGCCCTGTTTCACGTGCTTTTTTTAGCATGCTCTATTTTGCACACACAATATTGTTTTGCTCTATTTCAGTTATCATTCGTGTGCTTTGTCTCACACACATAGCCCCTTTTTTATCCTATTGTTGTCCTAATCAACTCCAGCGGCCACCTACTGTTCAGGTGCAAACAGAGACAGTCGCGTGCGCCATCTACATATAACAATTGCACAACCTACACAATTGTGTCTGCCTTCTGCGCGCAGCACAAAGCCATGCCTGCTCCTCCCTGGACAGATTGTCCAAACAAGGAAGTTTTCTTCCAACCTGGTAATCCCTAATTTAAAACTCTATTTAATTGGCTTCGTTGCCTAAAAACAATAAGTCATGTTCGAGGTTACATTGCTAGGTACCAGTCACTTGGACCATTCAGGTATGTTTTCTATATCTCATGGTTTAAACGTCTCAAATAAGCCATTTAAATTATCATGTATTGTAAACTTAGGAGTTACAGACTAATGACCAACTCCTCTCAATTTTTTAACACGCATATCCCATGCCCTAGCAATAGGAAAATCGTTATTGTTGATGGTTCACCAACCAGAATAGAAGGAATTAGAACCATAAAGTTTAGCTCTTACTTTAGATTTAATGATATATCACATGTCACTAAATTGTGTACCAATCTAATATTAGTAACTAAACTATCCCAATACCTCAATTATAAAGTGATTTTTTCTTCCTCTCTTTGTGAATTTCGAAACCAGAATTCGGAGAAGATGATTGAACATGCTAAAGCTCCAAACAAGTTATGCTTCCTCTAGACGCACCTTAGACACCGTGGACTGCCTTTTTCAACAGCACTCTCGATAAGACATGGTTGTATCGTGGAAGGTTAGGTCATCCCTCATTCTCTACCCTTAAGGTTATCTTTTCCTCTTTGTTTTCAAATTCCAATTATAGAAATTTACACTCTGACGTATTTAAATTGGCAAAACACAAACATGCAAATTTCCGTCTCCAATAACAAAAAAGCAATGTTCCTTTAAATTGGTCCACAGTGATATTTGGCAACTCTCATATATTCCCAATATTTTCGGGGCCTGATGGTTTAATTCTTTTATTGATAATTACACTAGAGTAACCGTACTTTTCTGGTTAAAACCCAAATTCAAGGTTAGTCATATTATTCCCTAATTTCACAACATGCTCAAAACCCAATTTTGAGTGACAATCAAATGTTCTCAAACAGATCATGTTTGTGATCGCTTTACTTAAACAGTATCCACCTTCTTGGATCATTCATGAGTCTTCCTGTACCTGCACCCTACAACAAAACAGAATGACAGAACGAAAAAACAGCCATCTGCTTACCACCACCCGTACTTTCTTGTTTTAGAATTATATGGCCAAAAGCTATTGGGAGAAAGCCCTTTTGACCGCAACCTATCTTATCAACAAATTACCATCTCGGGTACTAAACTTTCATAGTCCTACAAAAGTTCTAACTACATTTTTTCCTAAAGCCCAAATCACCTATAACCTTATCCCTTGCGTCTTTGATTATGTTGCTTGTGTTCATATACATCAACCCCAACAAGGGAAACTTAACCCTAGGCCCACTAAATGTTTGTTTGTGAGATACTTACCTACATAGAAAGGATATAAATGTTATCATCCTCCCACTCAAAAATTCTATATATCCGCTGGTCTTATGTTTGCAGAGACTGAGTTCTTTGATAAACCTTATCTTTAGTGGGGAGAGTATATTGGAAGATGAGGAGGATTATTCCTATTTGATATTCTCCAACCCTTAAATACTACACCCTCTCAAAAATTAACTAACACTTTAAAAAATCAAAGATCACAAGATACACCTGAATACATACCACCACAATATACACCTAAATACATACTACCAGAAAACCAAAACTAGAAAAATGAACTAGAATCCTTAACCATGAAAGACCCACGATTTTCACATGTGTATTCAAGAAGGGAAAACTCGAACTCTGATTTAAAGCAAGTTCATGAATCCAAGTCACGTGCTAGAAATGAGGTAAGCTTTGAAAATTCTTTATTCTCTGATACAAATATACCTATTGCACTCAGAAAAAAAACAAGAGAATTTGTCCAATCTATCCAACCTCAAACTTTGTATCATTTGAAAAATGTTCTCCATCTCACAAAATATTTCTAATGAGTATAAATATAGTATTTATTCTTAATACACAATCTAAGACTTTAACCAGTGAGGCACAGAAAAATGTCATGCATGTTTAAATACAAACACTAGAGAAGAGATAGACATAGGAAGTGGTGAACCTACACCAAAAAAAAGAAACTTGTTGCATGCAAGTGGGAGTTTACAATAAAATACAAGACATATAGGACAACTGAGAGGTAGAAAGCAAGACTAGTGGCAAAAGATTATATTCAAACCTATGAAATAAACTATCAAGAAATATTCACACCATTAGCTAAGATGAACATAGTGCCAATCTTACTATCCTTACTTGTTTACTTTGACTAGTAACTACAACAATTTGAAGTGAAGCATACTTCCTTGCACAGAGATCTACAAGAAGAAATTTATATGGAAATCCTATCAAAATTTATCAAAGGACACAAACAAATAAAGTATGTAAATTGAAGAAGGTACTCTATGGACTCAAACAATCACCCAGAATATGATTTAGTATATTTGTGAAGGTAATAATAGGCTTGGGATATAAGCAAGCCAAGGGAGACCATACCCTATTTATCAAAAACTTAGATTCAATGGGAGTTACAATTTTCTTCGTATAAGTTGATGATATCATTATGACAGGAGGTGATGAAAAAGAAAAACCGATACACAACAATTTCTGGCAAAAAGGATTTGAGATCAAGTAGTTGGTAAAGTTGAAGTATTTCCTATAAATTGAAGTCACCCACTCAAAATCAAGAATTTTCATCTCACAATAGAAATACATCCGCGATTTGTTAAGAGATACCAGCAAGCTACCATGTAAACTAGCTAGTACTCCTATCAATCTCAATCCTAAAACTAGGACTAGCAAAAGAAAACACATTTGTGGATAAGAATATGTACCAGAGATTAGTTGAAAGATTAATACACTTACCACATACAAACCGAACATTGCCTATGCACTGACTATAATAAGTCAATTCATGTATAACACTAAAGAGGTGCACCTACAGGTAGTCGACAGATTACTAAATTACCTAAAAAGGGCATTTGAAAAAAGTATGTCCAGAAAGAGTGATTGATTGCTCTAGAAACTTAAGTTGAAGCAAACTAACAGAGTCAATAGTGGACAAAAGATCTACCATAAGTTATCGTACCTTCCTTAGGGTAACTTAGTCACTTAGAGGAGTAAAAAACAAAATATAGTTGCAAGGTTGAGTGCGGAATCAAAATTCCAAACAATAATTCAAAGTATATGTGAACTTCTATTGCTAAAAAGAATTTTAAAAGATCCAAGAATCAAGTGGGATCACCTCATACACCTATATTTTGACAAAGAATCAATCATAAACATTGCTAATAACTCAGTACAACATAACATGACCAAACATATTGAGATTAACAGATACTTCATCAAGAAGAAGCTAGATAGTGGCAATATATGTACTCCATACATGTTTAACAGCTCATAGCCTGCAGATATGTTGACCAAAGACTTGAATAATCCAACATTTCAGACAATCATTGACAAGTTGGAAACAAACGATATCTATTCCCCAACTTGAAGGGGAATGGTAAAGAGTATATTATATAAATTATTTCAAAAAATGTAATTAGATTAAAGTGCATTAGGGTAAAATAGGACGAGTAAAATACACATTATAGAATTAATTGCCTGTTTTCTTTTTCCTTCCATAAAACCTATAAATAGAGGATCATGTTATTTAATAAAATACATAATCAATCATTCTTAACATGTAAAACATTAAATACTAAGCTAAAAAAATTAATACTAACGTTAAAAAATTTTCCACCAAGCCTAAGGAGATGTTTTGAATTATCACCATTCAGACACGTTAAAAGAAAAGCAAAAACTCACAAGACACTGCCTGGTAACTTGAGTCTTAAGACATAAACTTAAGAACCCCATGGAAAGTTCATAATTATCATAACCTAGTTTTCTAGATTGAGAAATTTACACAAAGCATTGAGGAAGTGCCTATCAAGCATGCAGGACTGACTTAGAAGCCAACATCATCTTAGCAATTGCAAAAAAAAATAATAATACAATAGTCTTTGGAAATTAGGATCTCCAGAAGGGAAGTTGCTGATGAATAATCTAAGTGCAGTAATTAAAGCAACAGAACCTGAAGGATTAACTATCAAAAGCAAAAACGTAAACGATCGTAGCTTACTCTGTCATCATCCTTTCCATGGGATGAAATGGAGGCTCTTGCTTTTGCTGTGGACAAGATGATCATATCTGTATCTCCAACATATATTGAAGCACGCATAAATTCTGCAGTGAGAATACTACAAAAATAATTTCAATAAGTCACGAGACTATGAGTGATTTATGTTACAGAACCATATAAGCAAGCAACGTATTGATATTATCACCCAGCTTAAATAAAGATTGGCAAAGGATTTAAACTAAGCTGACATCAATAGAAGTAACAAAAAAAGCATATCTATTGATATGATACCTGTTTATAGAATCTATTGAAGTTGTTACATGATCTCGAAGATGACGAAAGCAATGTAGACCAGTAAGTTCATCCCCATCCTATTATTGAAAACCACAAAAAATCAGTACTGAAACAAAGAAAATACAATCTAATCCACTGGAGATTCCCCCCCCTCCACCCCCCCACCCCTTTTTCTTTTAATTTGAAGATGCAAATGCAGTCCTTAGCTGTCAATCATATGGTTCACAAGACAATGGAAAAGATGTACTAGGAATTACAGAAAATAAAACTCATCACTTATCAGGAATGCATTACTTTTAATAACTGACTGATTATAATGAAGATAGGATCTGATGATAAAACTAGGTGGTAAGACAGAAGCAAATTGACAACCAATGCATATATTTTTAAAATATATATATAAAGCAATGACCACTGATACATAGACAACGATAAAGTTTACAAGCTTTCTATCATGTTAATAAAAAAGTAGCTGCAGCTTTAAAGGTTAAGTTTAAGTATTATGATGCCAGTCATTAGTTGCAAACAACCCAAAATAAGTGCTTGATCAGAGTTGCAAGAAAGCTCATGCCTTGAAATTCGAAGGGGTCATGAATGATATGTCCAAGAGGACAGCTAAAACTTCTTTTTCTTGTGAGAAGACTTATTAGACTTCTTTTTTTACATAAAAAGTTATTAAACGTTACTTTAGATAGGGGATACTAAAGTTTAGATTAAAAGTGGCATGGGGCTGATGCTGGCAGTAAAATATTTGGGCTCCACTAAGTCAAAGCACCACTAGGAAACCTTTCATGGATCGCCAGGTTGGATCATGGCTTGAGGACATCACAAGAAATATTAATGATTGGAAGATCAATGACTATGAGACTCTTTTTCTTGCCCTCTCTAGATGCATTTCCGATGGCCAAGGATTACTCTATTTGGAAGCTCAATGCTAGGGATATTCTCCTTTACTATCACTTGCCCAAGAGAAATGACATGTGCATGGATTTCCCATTAAAGCAGATCTTGAAGGTTAAAGCTTCACCTAGAGTGGGTTTTTTCACTTGGAATACAGCTAGAGAGTGCATTTTAACTATAGACAAGTTGATCAAGAGGCACAAAATACTAGTTAATGGTTGTTTCTTGTGCAAGAGGGATGCATAATCATGCAATTATCTTTTTTTGCGCCACCCGTTTGCTTACAGATTTTGGACTCCTATAATCTTCTGGGAATTAATTGGGTGATGGCTGAAACCATGAGGGATGAGATTCGAGTATGGAGAGGGATTCAAGAACTAAGAATTCCGCAAGTCTTCTTCATTTGGTTACGTTTCGATAGTTTGGAAGGAAAGAAATATGAGAACTTTTGAATGTATAGAGGCTACTTTTGACAGATTTAAGGACACATGGTTCAGACTTTAGCTTTTTTTTTATTAAGGGTCATCATCTTTATTTTTATCAGGATGTTAAGGACCTGATTGATATTTTTAGACATTTAAATATTTTGTAGACAGGTTTGCACCCCCTTAGTGCCTGTAAATAGATATTATTTTTATTTCAAAAAAAAAAAGACCAAACTTAGCTGGACCTCGAGTTCAAGCTTGAAAAAAAAATTAAGTAATCAAGCAAATTTCCAGCCTATGGAGTCAGGCTTAAAATGTATTAGTTTAGCCACTAAAAATATTATGCTTATTAATTAAAATATAGTATACTTATAAATTTAGTATGTTTTTAACTTAATTTTTATTTTATATTAATAAATATGATATATACTTCTATAGATGTTATATGCACAAACATATCCATGATTTATTTTATTTAAAATATCAAAAATATAAATTAAAACCAGAGGTTTCATTTCCTAATCTTCTTTTCATGTCAACACACATTAAACAAAGACAGGCTTCTGTTTTCACTGCAATGACAACCACTCTACAAACAATCCTTCATCTTCACCACCATCAACATTGAACTATCATTGGTTGCAAGCCACCACCATTTCCCTTCAGCAAATCACCATTGACAATGTCATCAACGTGCAGTCCTCCCTTCACCTCTGCTTCTCCCCGCCTCAGACACAGTTGCACTCCATCCATTTGTACACCTTTAACATATCAAGAACATGCCAAACTGACTCTTTACTTCACACTGTTGTTGATCAAAACATAGAAGCACATGCACTTGTTGCTATGCCTCTTCCCAAGTCTCCCAACTAAACAAACATCTGAGATCCACTTATCTCTAGTTGGTTTTCTTTTAATTAGTGTAGATTTTTCCTCTTTAACCTCAATGATAGATTATATGCACTACTTTGAAAGTTTATTAGCTAATGAACATTTGGGGTTCTTTTTTACTTGATTATGGTCTTTACTTTTCACAGTAATTGACCATCATTTGATTTTCAAGAAGATGTAGAAATGATTTTCTAAATATAATGGAGGGAGAAAACTTAATTATGCAAGAATTATCCCTTTTGTGATCAGAAAACTATCCAAGACCTAAAAGTATTCTGTGTTACCACGAGGGGGATCAGCAGGAGGGGGGAGTTCGCGTGAACCCTTTACTGTTAACTATTTGTGAATAATAAATTCTCTGAAGATAGCCACAACTCTAACACATATATATTGATTTTGAACTGGGATTATCTGAACCTACTAATAATCTTTTTCTCTTTTGAGAAAGTTTGCCACTTTTAGGGGAGATAAATTAAGAACTTTAATAACGGTCAAAGGTTACTTGTCTACCATTCGCAGTTATGAAATTAATTTTTTCTTTGCAGTTTTGGGGATTTTGATGTATATTCATTTCCATGCAAAAAGAAAAAAACTAAAAAAGAAAAGTCTATACATCTTTTCTTTTTCAAATTTCTATGCTTGTTGAGTTGGAAAGCTTTACAAGAGAATAAAGGGAAAAAAACTTGACAAGCTCAAACTTGAATCTGCTTCTCTATGAGGTCCAAACTGCTCTCATTTATATGGAGCTCAAGCTCTATGAAACTTAATATTTTATCAAACTTGAATCAAACCGAATTTGAGCTTCCTAATTTGTCCCTTGAAGCAAGCTGAAGCTAAAAAAAACTTGAATCTAGCTTCAAACTGAATTTGAATACTCCATTATTTGACCAGGACCAAGCCTGAATAGTTAAAAATTCGGCTCAGCTCAGCTCTTTTCCACCCCTGGATGTGATAAGTACTAGCCAGTAACAAGAAGCAAAAGGAGGACGCTTCCAGCAGAGAGTAATTTCAGTTTTTAGGAAGAAAAACAGAAGGCAGTCAGTAGATTGCAGTACAAGGGAATTTTTAGTTTACTGGAGTTTTAAAAACTGAAAGAGTCAATGCTGCACAGATTTTTATCAAAGATTGTTTAAGGGGAAATGAACATTAACATTAGGAGGGGGGACTGCAGGAACCATCCATTGTTCAGTTCATCCACCTAGGCAACCCAGTCATCTAATACTGATTTCTGATTGAAGTTTCTCAGATACGGGAACAACAAGTTAACCCTTGCAAATTCCACCTATGTCTTGTATAAATGTCCTATTATAAATGTCCACATTAAGCCTGAATGTAGTAGGTTGACAGCCAAAATATAACACAGCCATAATAAAGAACCTTGACGAAGGGCAAGAAAGAATTGCTGAAAAATCCAGTTGAGTTAGACATCAGAAAAGAATAATTACAAATAAGCAATTTTTCATTACAAACACGTACCAGCAAATGCTGTAAATCATCAGTGACATCCAAAGCTCCGGCACAATCTGCAGATGCGACAAGCTGAATGGCAGAGAGGAAAAAAATGTGTCAATTTTTCATCACAAAGAACGAGGAAGCACTCCTTAAGTCAAAACTACTTAGAATTTCTGGAATATTTAAGACCGGTAACAAATTTCAGATGATTAAGACCTAAAAAAAAAAGTGGTCAGGGGTCAACTGCTTGCTCTAGCGAGGACTTAAGGGACCTTATGAATGTTTTGGTATTCTTGTGAATTCTTTTGTATATGGACAGCACCCCCTTGGTACCTCTAGAATTTATACTTCTTATTTTTTAAAAAAAAAAAAAGAAGAAAGAAAGAAAAAGTGGTCAGACGTTCATGCAAGGATGTCCATGATAAAAATTTTACTTCAAGGCAAAAAAAGTAGGTACTTGGATGTAGTGAACTTACATATGCTTGAAAAGCCTATAAATGTAGTGCAGGATGTGTAAAAGGAAAAGAACGTTAATTTTATAGTTATCCATAAAAAATTATCTGAAAAGATTTACTGAACTCCAATAAAACATGGTAAAATTCTACAAACCATAGAGCCAGCAATAACAATCCCTTAGGTCAATAAATACCAGACTCAGATAGGACTAAACAGCATTTGTGCCAAAAGCATTTCCCAGGCTAACCTATCTGCTCAATATGTTTCATCATCACATTTACCTCCTAGTATATCTAATCATTGGTAAAAAATAAACGATTTTATTAATGCCTCACAATATGGCAAGAGCCAATAATCTGACAGCAATATATGAGCATATAGGCAAACCTTCTAAGAAAAACACCATTCAAATTCTTAAGAACTAGCATGCACTCTCTGCAACAAATAAAAAGAAGAAACCAAGCCCTAGAATACAAGCTTTGGGACTTAAAACTTATATTAGAAAGAAAAAAGCAGTAGTATGCAAAAAAGCTTATTGTTCAGTTCTCAGACTCGCATGAATTGCATAGTCCCATCTTGATCATAAGTAAAATTGCAACATACGGAAGAAAACAAATTCAAATAAGCCTCATCAAATGCTTAACTATCATCTATTCCTACTAAGAAAACAAGAAGATGACAATAAAAGGTATGAAACGTACCAATTTGAGCGTAGAGATTGCTTGATTAACATATAATATGAGCCTCAGTTTCTGTTGCAGCGCCAACAAATAAGTTCTGGCGGCGTTCAACTCCTGAACGTGCCTGGCGGAGTCAACCAAGTCCTGATCGAGAAGCCGAATGGTCTCCTTCAAGTGGCGGATCCTGCTACAACCCTCCACAATCTTAACGTTCAAGTCCTGCAACTGCCCCTGCGCCTCAAAAAACGAATTGGAGCGCAACGAGATCTCTTTCACCAAATGCAGCTCCACCACGTCCAAGTACTGTGACAACTTCTCCTGCAGGACTAAGTTCTCATTTACATTCGAAAACGGGCAAGCAGCCCGGAATGTGGCCCCATCCTCCAGGGCAAAATCCTCCTTAAAATAAAGAGCAGGAACCTCGCGCAAACAAGCCACCAGCGCCTCCCCCTGCCCACCGATCTTCTCCAAATCTAGGCTCTCTTTGCTCGCGTGCTCTCTAATATCCTCGAATCGATTATAAGACTCCGATATGGACGAAGCGTAGCTCTGAAAATCGGATCGGGCCAGGTCCGAGGAGGCTTTACTTGAGGTTATCGGCGCGAATTCGGGGAGGGTGACGGAGGTGGTGGAGGACCACCAACCGACCCAGGAGCCACCATTAGGATTGTTAAGAATAGAAGAGAGGCTTTGAATTCCAGCATCAGAGACTGATTTTACCAAGGTTGAGGAGCTGCTGCAGCCAAGGACGGTTACGGGTGAGCCGGTCGACGACCTTCCCGACTGGGAAGGCTGTGAATCCATTTTCAAGATCCGAGAGTCATCAACAACTGGTTACCTCTTCCTTTCTTGGCCAGTACTGTGAGCTTGAAATGAAATACGCAGTAAGAAATCAGGAATCAAAAAGAGAGAGTGGATTTTATTGGATCTAAAAAAAGAAAAAAAAAAAAAAAAAAGAAGTCCTCTTTGTTCAGTGATAGAGACAAAAATCTCGAAGTTGGAGGTAGATCTCGCTGAATTCTCGCTCTGCAACTTTTGAATATATGGGAGTTGGATCTGGAGAGGAACACAGAAGGGAGAAGGGAGGGGAGGGGAGGATGGCGATGATGCACACTTGCTCAGCGTGCAAGGAAATGGAAGTCGGGCCGGGTAATCGGTTTGGTTTTGAACCCGATATCCGGAAAAGTGGCTGCCGTTAGACAGTCCTTTCGTTTGTGCTTGAGTAAAAAATGCATAAATCAGTACTGTCAATTAAAAATATTAGTGATGGTAAATTACAGTTTTATTATATGTGAACTATTTTATTTTAAAATAAATTTAGTTTATCTCGAAATATCATGATGTCAATAACAACTTTAGAAAAAAGAAAGCTTATGGCTTGAATCCATTAATTACTTTTACTCTCATCCAATAATTACTTTCCATTCTTATTTTATGTAAGTATTATATATTATATTTGACTTAACAAATAATAAAACAAATAAAAAAAAAAAGCAAAGATATGTAAGCATTATACACTAAAATTTTACAAGACAAAAAAAATATCAATCCATATTTATAGAAAGTGAAAATGTTTAAATTAGTCTCTAAACTATAGTCAATATCATATTTTAATCTTAAATATTTCTCGTTAAAATTTAGTTTTTAAAATTTTAATTTTATTTAAAAATTGTTTAAAAAATATTAAAAATAATTATTATACTGACTAATATCAAATTATATGAGTTAAGATTTTTAATTTTAGTTAATTAAAAAACACAATAAATTCATAAAAGGTTTAATATGATACTTTTTGAAATGGAGGTTGGATAACGTCATGAATGCATTTTTTTTCTTTGGCTTTTTCTTAGTCTTACACTTTTTATTTGCCTTTTTTGTTTCTATAAGCACTTCATTTTACTTTTATTCGAGTCTTTTTAGCTCATCCATAGTTATAGTTTGGGTTTAAATTTTGAAAATAATTAAATACATATCACATATTTGATAAGAAAAAATAAATATTTAAATTTAGAGTTCTATCATATACACATACACATGACCCTATTGGTGTCTCTGTCAATGGTGGACATCTATATTATCTATTTTTCGTAGGGTTACGATAAGCAAGTTCTCCATTTTTTCTATATATATTAGCTTGTAACTAAAAAATGTGGTTACTTAAAGGAAATATTGCATTGTTGGAATCATCCAAGAAGATGAAGATGAATAGAGATGAAGATGAAGAGTGTGATGTGGTAAGTTGGATAAAGTTTTTTCTTTTTTTTTTTCAAACAAGTCTTAAGTAAAGCTTATCTTTTACATATATTTTTAATATTATTAAACTTTTGAAACAAAATTACAAATTGCACGACTAAATTATAAAAAAAATATATTTAGCACTAAAATGTAATATTGATTATAGTTTATGGACTAAACTATGTGTTTACACTAACAAAAATTGATAATAATTATAGTCATTGGGTTGTTATAATCATAATTATAAAATTGAAAAGGAACTCAATTTTGTATTCAATAAGTAAATTAATAAAGTAATAGTAAATCATAAATGCATTATAAGATATTTACATGACTAATATGATTAGAATATTTACATACAAAAACAATAATTTTCTAACTAAAAGAAAGCAGTAAGTTTATTCTAATAACACCTAAATATGTTAAACATTTGTAGAAATACAAAAAAATATAATTAGATAAATATAAAGTCACTTAGATCTTATACTTAAAAATATTTTATGTTTGCATCATTCTCATTGCCCAATACAAATGAACTTCGAATTTTAAAACCTCAAAATAGTAAGAAGATGTACGTTTTGAACTAATCTTCCTAAAAACTAATTTCTACCAAACCTAAATTATCTTGAAAAAATATGAACGTAACATAAAGTATGCATCCAAAAGGATTAATGAATGAAGTAGGAATGATAAAGTCAAATGCTAAGAAAATTTGTTTATCAATAATAGGAGGAATAAATAAAACTTTTATGTAGCCTTTATCAAGTGGACCCTCGTTACTTCTTTTGCATGTAAAAAAAAATCAATTTTTCCTCTTATATCTTATAGAAAAAAGAGGAGGTCTAGTGTAGTCCTAAAGGAAGATGCATTGGGGTAATACTACCTCGTATGCTTTGCTTCCTCCTACCTTTAAAGACTCATAGGAAAAAAGTTATGAGCATGTTCCTTCACACCCATAAAAAACAAACTCAATACATAATCTTTTAGAGGTAATACTAGATTGCATTAATGAATTTTTTAGTTGTTAAGAAAGGAATCACTATTTCAAAATAGATTTTAGAAGCTAACTAATAGGTTAAAAAAAATATCATAAGCAATCACAATAATTGAGTTTATTGACATTCAAGATACAGTAGATATTATCACATATGCAATCATACTCAATTCGATGGAATTGTTTGATTTTAAAGGGGATATTTTAAAATTTTACACGTGAGGGTCATTTTTTGGTTTCAATATGACTACTTATGAACATTATTTATATCTATTATTATAAAAAGTAATCAAATTATTAATGACAATTGCTAACTATTAAGTTCAAATATTCATTACTATATGACTCAATTTCTTAACTAGAATACATATTCATTACTATATGACTCACTTCATTTTGTTTTATACAAATAGATAACTCTTAACATATTATGACATCTATATCAGTCTAATCATGCATTAGAACATCTAAAGATTTTACTGTCTTCATAAAAACTAGTTTAAGTTATCACAATAGTAATGTGAGGCAAAATTCCATAAAAAAAAAGTTTATATTTTTTAAACCTTTAGGAGATTTAAAAACACGAATTTTTGACTGATCATATTGAAAGTAGAATTAAAAGTTAATCACAAACTAATCATTTTATCATAAATTAAGAGTAAAAAACTATATTACTAAAAAGGTATAAGTTACATACTCTGTGGTGTAGACTAAATGTTTAACCTAATTTGTATGCGTATTCTAAAGATCCAACTTCTGTATAATGAGGATTTTCGAATACATTAAAATGAAAATAAAATGAAGAATTAGATTCAAGATTAGATAACTCTTTTTAGCTTTGGTTTCCAGTTTCCCCTACCATTCAGATAAAATTTCAAAAGAGTATTTTTCATCACAAAACCAAATTTGTTAAAAAAAAACATTTTAAACTTGTTGTACTAACTTGCAGAAGCATTAAGACAAATAATTCTACCCATTTAAGAATGTAATGTTTTTAACTTTATGAAATAATTTGTGGAATATAAAAAGAATCTACTCCCTAATTGCCAAAACATGATTTCGACTTTCAAATTTTCCAAGTATACCAATTATATTATGCCTTCTTTGAAAATCCACTTATTTGTTTATATGAACAATTATCACAATAAGCAAGTTTTAATTATAACTTATGTCAAATCAAGATGATAGAATCTAATTTGTGCAAATCACATGATGCCTGTAATACCCGGGCCCGAAAAATGACCCGAGATAAATTTTTATTCTTTAATTATTAATTTAAAATAATTGATCAATTTATTTTATTTTTATTTAAATAGAATTTTGAGAAAAAATGAATTAAGGACGAGATTGAAAATAATTTTGAAAAAAAAGAGTAAAAATTTAGGTTATAGGAGTGTTTTTAAAAGAAAAATTAAAAACAGGGGGTCAAAGTACAAATAAAAAAAGTTCGACCGCATAGGACTGCCCAGTCAGTAGTCACGATGAACCGGAGCGCGCCGCGTGCCAAAGTGCTGACATCGGTGCCACGCGAGAGGTCACAGTAGCGATCCGCATGCCTTGTAATCAGATGGCTTAGGATTGATCATGTGCGCGTGGATGACTCGAATTTATTTTTCCCTTAGGCACGATCGGACGTTCGAGATCAATCGCGATGAATAGTCTAGATTCATTTTCTCCTTAAGCGTGATCTAACAAACGAAATCAATCGTGATAGACGGTCTAGATAAACGCGAGATAATTATAAATACTTCGCATCACACGGGAACCTAAACCCTAGCCACCAGCCCCCGTTAGAGAAGAAGAACCAAACGTTGGAGAAGGAGGCCGACCGCCGACCGTCGCCGCACCGAAGCCAACGTCAATAGCCAAGAAAGGTAAAAATTCCCTCTACCCACTCGAAATTCGATTTCAAGTATCTCTGTAGCCAAATCAGAGCAAAAGAGATGACGAGTGAGTTAGAAATCGCGGGTAAAGCCCGGTGGAGTTGCAGCCGCTAAAACCCCAAAATTTTTCTGATGAGCCCCTTCTCAATTCTCATTTCATGTGATTTTTTTATTATTATATTTACCGTCCTTTTCTGTGCAGGATAGCCGAAGAAAGAACCTTAGCCGTGAAGGAAGACCGGAGGAGCCGCCGCACCCGGAAGTCTCCCCTGCCGGTAGGTTCGATTTTTTTTTGTGATTTTCCAGCCAAGCGAGGCCCTAACGTGTTCTTCTGCAAGAATACAACCAAAACTGACAAAAATCGACAAGACCGAGGTGAATCGCCATGGTAGGCGGCAGAGCCGATGCCGCCATGTCAGAACTCCAAAATTGGTTGAAATGAGTTTTGGACACCGATTTTGGATTTTTGGCGTATTTTTAGGTATGTAACGAGTGTTTTGGATTCTAAATAAAAAAATTCAGGGAACTCAGTACTATTAGGAGGCGTAGTAGATAACTCGACATCTCGAAACACCGATCCGAGTAAGGATCCCTCACCCTATTCTTTGTTACAGTAAATTGAGCCTTAACGATTTATAATTTTGTATTTTTGTGAAAAATTAGAAAATCTTAAAAATAATTACAGATTACTAGTGGACCTGAAACTGATTAGTTTACAATTGTCTTGATTTTCTGTTTATTTTTTTGTACCATCCTACTTGCTTTATTTTCGTATAGTACATGTTCTTAATTTATAGTTCAATAGTCTTATCAACTTATCTGATTATTTTGGTTATATATCGTTAGCATGAATGTAGTCTAATTAATATGTGAATGTGATATGAGATATTGGTATGAGTTGTTGGTGGTTTGTTGATGGAAATTTGTATGTGAAAGACTTGTTGGTTATCCAAAAAAAGAGCAGACGAGTCGGGAACATAGAGAACTCTACCGTGAATGTTATCTCAATCGGACAAGGCTAGAAAGTCCCTTATCGGAAAGGTTTGGGAGATAAGGTTCACCCTCATACCAGACGGTGTATCGAGACGATGAAATATTTTGCACTCGTTATCAGACGGGATATGGGGATGACTGGTCAATTGTAAAATTAGATATTGGGTTCACGAGTAAGGAGAACACCCCTTTGGACCCCTAGGTGTTTCAGTAAGCAGGTAAGAAAGGAAAATTATTCTTTCTCGTTCTCTTATACATGAAAGTGAAAAGTAATATGGATATAAATTTTCATAGGTTGTCTTTGGAAAACTCATTATGGTATGTATTAAACAAATGTCTTCAAGTTTCAAATGTATTTAAATAAAGTAAGATCTCCATTAGTTGTTTTTCATATTTTTGTACCAATCTTCAGTTTTTCATATATGTGATTAGTGTGATATTCTTACTAGACTAGTATAGTTCACCCTTTCATTAATTATTTCAGATCAAGAGAACCAAGATCCAAATCCTGATCAACAAGAGGGCTATGAGTAGTTCACTATTCGGACTCTCTTCAAGTGCTAGTAAAGGTTGTCTTAGGATACTTAGTTATTCGTTTTTCATTTTATTTCTTTAATTTATCTTTGTCTTTTAGAATGGACATTCTCGTAACCCTATTGAGCATTCAAAATTATTGTGTAAGAAATGTAAACCCTAACTCTATTAGTCACTTCAACATCTAATTTATGAATTTATTTTCCTTTAAGTTCAAGACCTTTACAGTTGGTATCAGAGTCGGGATCCTTGGAACTAATCCTTGCACAAAAATTTAAAAACTCCAAATACAAACTATTACTCAACTTTTCCTTGTGAAATGTAGGTACAAAAAAATGAGGAGAGGAGACCTCCACTAAATTGAGCAGTCTAGGATGGCTCACTTCAAAAGGATGTTGATTGACTCTTTGAGATGCTGGAGAGACTCATCTCTGTCCAGCATGCCCGGTAGGAAAGGATGGAGCTGTCTGACCCTCCTACGTTGCCACAATTTGAGCCACCCTTGTAGCAAAAAAATTTCGAAGCCACCCCAGTATAACTTTGCTCCTCCACCATACCATCCGACACCACCACAGTACAATCTAGTGTCTCCACCGCATTATTCGGTACTGCCACAGTACAACATAATGCCTCCACCGTATCATCCAGCACCATGTAAGGCCACTTGGTCCCTCCCTAGTACAATCCAGTTCATCTTCCATGGGATCTAGACTACATTGAAAGATATAAACGACTAAACTCATATATCTTTGCAGGTGCATCCTTTTTTGAAGAGGCTGAGTATTGATTAACTAAGATAGAGAAGGCCTTCGCGACTTTTAGGGTAGTTTCCGAACAGAAAGTTGTACTTGTAATCTACATACTTGTGGGAGAGGCAAGCCGCTGGTGACAACTTAAATTGGCCACCCTCATCGGTCTAGTCACTTGAGAATAGTTCTTGATGGCCTTCAATGCAGAATATCTCCTAGAGCACCTCCGACATTTGAAGGAGATAGAGTTTGCACACCTAGTCGATGGTGAGATGACTATATCGAAGTATGCCCCAAGGTTCCTAGAGTTGGGCCGATATTTCTCTGAGAGCATGATAGATGATGGCAGGAAGGTAAAGAAGTTCGAGTGGGGCCTCCACCCTCAAATCAGATAACAATTGTACGTATTTGAGCTTAATACCTACTTAACTATTCTGGCCAAGGTGCAGCTAGTGGAGAGGAACCTTCGCATCTTTTCTCCAGCAATGGAGAATCCCAGACCCCCATTTCACACTGCAGACTAGCACTCACTGCACCAGTTCAGCAAAATAAGAGGTCTAGGCAAGTGATTTAGGCTCCTCCTCAGGCTCCAGTAACAGGACGCCGTAGGATTTGCTAACACTGTGGCAAATATTATAGGGACCGACCTTACTATCATCTCAATAATACTTATTGCATATGTGGAAGTACCCAACATTACACGAGAGAGTGCCTGCGAAATTAGAATCGGGTCAGACCTCCTATTTAGGGTAGAACTTACAAACTAACTCAGTAGGATGTTGAAGTCAACCTGGATGTGATACAGGGTAAGTACACTATCTGTAATCACTTTACATATGTTTTGATTGATACCGGTGCTTTACATTCGTCTGTCTGATACACTTTTACACAAAACTTAAATGTATCACCGGAAAGACTTAATTTTATATTATTTTTATCTACTCTTGGAAGTAGGACACTACTAGGAAATGTTATATACAAAACTTGTATCATAGACATAGTAAGTAGGAAATTGAGTATGGACCTAATAGAAATTAACATAAGGGACTTTAATGTAATCATAGGAATGAACTGGTTAGTGGCGTACCACGCCATCGTAGATTGTTTTTATAAGAAACTTATATTTAACTCTCCTAATGAAGAGCCATTTACAAGTTAATAAAAATTTTAAACGTTATTTTTCGATGATAATTTTATCATTATATAGTGCTTTAACTCTGTTGTCTTCTCTATATTAGGCAAACCTAAGAAAAAATTTTGCATTCAAGAGATTCTGGTAATCTGAGATTTTCTGAATATATTTTCTAATAAACTACATGCACTACCAGTAAACAGGTAAGTTGAGTTCACCATAGATCTTCAGTTTGGCACCCAACCTATCTTTGTTGTCCCTTACCGCATGAGCCGTGTTGAGATGGAAGAATTGAGAAAACATATCAATAAATTGCAAGACAGTGGGTTAACCGACATAACGTATCTTCTTTGGGTGCTGGAATCACATTTGCAAGAAAAAAGAATGAGACATTACGATTGTGTATTGACTACAGGGGATTGAACCGAGTTACGATCAAGAACAAGTACCCCTCTCCAGAATTGATGACCTTTTTGATCAGTTGAAGGGTGCCCTATTATCCAAAATAGATTGATGTTTGGGTTATCATCAGGTAAATATCAGGGCAGAGGACATTCTCAAGACAACTTTCAGAACTAGGTACAGACATTATGAGTACCTAGTCATGCCATTTAGACTAACCAACACACCAGTCATTTTTATGGACTTGATGAACAAGATGTTCAAATAATTTTCAGATCAGTTCATCATTGTATTTATCGATAATATTTGATTTATTCAAAGAGTAAAGAGGAACATGCTTACCACCTGACTCAAGTTTTACAGGTTCTCAGGAAAAAAAAATTATATGCAAAATTGAATAAGTGTGGGTTCTGTGTCGAGCAGACTACCTTTTTAGGATAGATCATATAAAGGGATGAAGTATTAGTGAACCCTGAAAAAGTTGAGACAATGCTTAGATAGGAGAAATTGATCTCGGTTAAGGAAATTTATAACTTTTTGGGAACGACAGGTTTATAGAAGGATTTTCCAGTCTAACCACTCCTTTAATCCAGCTCACAAATAAGAACGCTAAGTTTGAATGGAATGTGAACTGCGAAAGGAGCTTTAAAGAACTTTATAAGTGGTTGACTATTGCATCCGTATTGGTCTTACCGAGTGAGACAGATGGATATACAGTGTACAATGATGTCTCCTACCTAGGGTTGAGTTGTATTCTGATGCAGCATGACAAGGTCACAACCTATGGGTCCAGGCAGTTAAAGAGTCATGAGAAAAATTACCCAACTCATGACTTGAAACTTGCCGCTATTATCTACATCTTTAAGACCTGGTGCCACTACCTGCATGAGAAGATTTTTGAGATTTTTATTGACCATAAAAGTTTGAAACTCATATTCATTTCAAAGGATCTGAATATGCATCAGAGGCATGGGATAGAGCTTCTTAAGAATTATAATTGTAACATCTTTTATCATTCGGGTAAAGGCAATGTAGTAACTGACGCGCTTAGTAGAAAAAGTGCAGGTATGTTAGCTCACATAATGGTTTCTGAATGCAGGTTAATAAGAATCTCACAGCAGATATGACTTCAGGACTTAAAGAGAGTTGCATACTTAGCCCACTTAGTTGTCTAACTTGAATTGATCCAGAGAATATGAAAAGCACAATTAACCGATTCCACTATAACCGCCCTCAAGAAAAATGCAGAACAGGGAGTACATCCAGAATTTTGAGTCTCTACCGATGAATTGCTCAGATTTCAGAACAGGGTGTGTGTTTCAGATAATAGTGAACTAAAAAGGGACATCATGATAGAGACTCATAGCTTTAAATTCGTCATACATCTCGCAAGTACTAAAATGTATCAAAGTATGTGACTCTGATTTCGGTGGAGTGAGACAAAAAGAGAGGTAGCCGACTTTATTTCCAAGTGTCTAGTATGCCAATAGGTTAAGATAGAGCATCAACGTCTAGGCGAATTGCTTTAGCTATTACCGATCCTGGAGTGGAAGTGGGAACATATCACAATGAATTTTGTAACAGGGTTGCTTAAGGTACGCTCAGGACATGATGTCATTTGGGTAATTATCGACCGACTCACCAAGTCTTCTCACTTATTAGCTATCAAAATGACCGACTCCTTGAACAAATTAGCAAGAATATATATCCGAGAGATAGTTAGGTTACATGGAGTTCTAGTATTAATGGTATCCGACAGAGACCTTAGATTCACTTTTTTATTTTGGTCTAATTTTCAGTAAGTCATAGGAATGAAACTATCTCTTAGTACTGAATTCCACCCTCAAACCAATTGACAATCAAAGAGTACAATTTGCACACTGGATGATATGCTCCGAGCTTGTGTTCTAGACTTTAGGGGCTATTGGGATGATCACCTACCTCTGATAGAATTCACCTACAATACTAACTACCAGACAAGTATGTGCGTGGTTCTGTATGAGATATTGTATGGCCACCCATGCAGATCGTCGATCTGATGGGAAGAGGTGGGTGATAAAAAATTATTCGGTCCAGCTCTTGTAAAGGAAAGTACGACCAAGATAGTTAAGTTCAGGAAGAACATCCAAACAGCTCAGAGTAGGTAAAAAGTGACCGAGTCTTTCTTTAGGTCACTCCTTTTATAGAGATCTAGGTTTGACAAAAGAAAAAAATTAAATCTCTGGTTAATCGAACCATTTGAGATCTTAGACTGGATTGGTACGAATGATTAAAGATTGACACTACCTCTAGAGCTATCTAGGGTTCATAATCTGTTCCACATATCTCTGTTATAAAAAAATAACCTAGACCTCTCACATATTCTGTCCCACGAGCTCTTTTTACTTCAAAAGGATCTATCCTATAAGGAGGTATTGGTAGATATTGTAGACCGAAAAAGTAGAGTACTCTACAACTAAAAAAATTCATTCATCAAGGTCCTATAGCAAAACTATACGTAGGAAGAGGCTACTTGGGAATTGGAATCAAGCTTCAGGGTCCAGTACCCCCCAACTATTCAACTGAGTAAGAGAGTGACAAATCTGAGCGACCAAATTTTCTTAAGGAGGGGGGAGTTGTAAGACCCAGACCCAAGAAATAACCCGAGATAATTTTTTTATTATTTAATTATTAATTTAAAATAATTGATCAATTTATTTTACTTTTATTTAAGTAGAATTTTGAGAAAAATAAATTAAGAACGAGAGTGAAAATAATTTTGAAAAAAAAAAGGTAAAAATTTAGGTTATGTGAGTATTTTTTAAAACAAACTTAAAAATAGGGAGATCAAAGTATAAATAGAAAAAGTTCAGCCATATAGGATCGCACCAGTCAGCAGTCTCGACGAATCATAGCGCGCCGCATGGTAAGACGCACTGACATTGGTGCCATGCAGGAGGCCACGTTGGCAATTTACGCACCCCGCGATCGGACGGGCCATGATCGATCATGCGCGCGTGGACGGTCCGGATTCATTTTTCCTTTAGGCATGATTGGACGATCGAGATCAATCGTGATAAACGGTTCATATTCATTTTTTCCTTAAGCACGATCGCGATGGACGGTCCAGATCAATGCAGGGTGGTTATAAATACTTCGCATTATACGGGAACCTAAACCCTAGCCGCCAGCCCCTGCTAGATAGGAAGAATCAAATACAAAAGAAGGAGGCCGACCGCTGACCATCACCCACTGGAGCCACCATAGACAACTAAAAAAGGTAAAAATTCTTTCTACCAGCTCAGAATTTGATTTTAAGTACCCTTATAGCCAAATCGGAGTAAGAGGGATGATGGATGAGTCGAAAACTACGGGTAAAGCCCGAGGAGCCGACACAGCTAATATCCCAAAATCTCTCCAATGAGCCCTTCCTCGATTCCTGTTTCACGTTATTTTTGATAATTGTATTCACTGTTATTTTCTGTACAGGGTAGCCGAAGAAAGATCCTTAGCTACAAAGGAGGACCGGAAGAGTTGTCGCACCCGGAGGTCTTCCCCCCCGATTGGTTTGATTTTTATTGTGATTTTCCAATCAACTGAGGCCCCTAATGTGTTTTTCTACAGGGATATGACTAGAACCGAGAAGGTGGAGGTGAACTGCAATCGTGGGCTACAAAGTTGGCGCTAGAGCACGACGGTGCAGTCGTGTTGGAACCCCAAAATTAGCTAGAATGAGTTTTGGACACCGAGTTTTGATTTTTAGGATATTTTTAGGTATATGACGAGTGTTTTAGATTCTACAAGAAAAATTCATGAAATCCGGTACCATTAGGAGGCGTAGTAGACACCTTGATGTCTCAAAACGCTGATTCAAATAAGAATCACACACCCTATTCTCTATTATGGTAAATTGAGGCTTAACGATATATAATTTTATATTTTTATGAAAATTTAGAAAACTCTAAAAATAATTATAAGTTATTAGTGAAGCCGGAGCCGATTAGTTCGTAATTATTTTAATTTTCTGTTTATTTTTCTGTACCGTCCTACTTGCTTGATTTTCATATAATACATATTCTTAATTTATAGTTCAATAGTCTTATCAACTTATATAGTTATTTTAGTTATATACTATTAGTATAAATGTAGTTTAATTGATATGTGAATGTGATATGAGATATTCGTATAAGTTGTTGGTGGTTTGTTGATGGAAATTTGTATGTGAAAGACTTGCTGGTTAACTAGGAAAAGGGTGGAGGGGCCCGGTGCATAAAAAATCCTACCGTGAGCGTTACCTCAGTCAGACGGGATTAGAAAGTCACTTATCAGAAATGTTTAAGAGATATGATTCATTCTCATACCAGACCGGGTATCCATACGATAGAATGTTTGACGCCTATTATCAGATGGGGTATGAAAACGGCTAGTCAATTGTAAAATTGGATATTGGGTTCACGAGTAGGGGGACACCCTTATGAACCTTCAGGGGTACCAGTAAGTAGGTAAGAAAGGAAAACTATTGTTTCTCGTTCTCTTATACGTGAAAGTAAAAAATGATATGGATATGGGTCTTCATAGGTAGTCTTTGAAAAACTCGTTATGGTAAATATTAAACAAATATGTTTAAGTTTCAAATATATTTAAATAAAGCAAGGGCTCCATTAGTTATTTTTTTGATTTTTTTACCAATTTTTAGTTTTCTGTATCTGTGATTAGTGTGATATTTTTATTGAGTTTGTGTATCTCACAATTTCATTAACTATTTTAAATCAAGAAGACCAAGATTCAGATCTCGATCAACAAGAGAGTTGTGAGTAGTTCACTATTTGAACTCCCTTCAAGTGTTAGTAAAGGCTGTCCTAAAATGCTTAATTATTCACTTTTCATTTTACTTTTTTAATTTTCGTTTGTCTTTTAGAATGGACATTCTCGTATCCCTATTGGGCATTCAAAATTATTGTGTAAGGAATGTAACTCTAATTCTATTAATCACTTATGCATTTAATTTATGAATTTATTTTCTTTTAAATTTTGAAACTCTATAATGCCTAATAAACTCAAAATAATTATGCAAAATCTAATTTTAAATTCAACAAGGGAGCAAAATCCTAGATTGGTTTTATAAATCAGCTTCAATTTTTCGGTATATGACGAGTGTTTTGGATTTTACATGAAAAATTCAGGAAACCCGGTACCGTTAGGAGGTGTAGTAGATAACTCGACGTCTCGAAACACCGATCTGGGTAAGGATCTTGCACCCTATTCTCCGTTACTGTAAATTGAGGCTTAATGATGTATAATTTTGTATTTTTGTGAAAAATCAGAAAATTCTAAAACTAATTACAAGTTATTAGTAGAGCTAAAACCAGTTAGTTCACAATTGTTTTGATTTTCTATTTATTTTCCTGTACCGTCCTACTTGTTTTATTTTCGTATAATACATGTTCTTAATTTATAGTTCAATAGTCTTATCAACTTATCTAGTTATTTTGGTTATATACCGTCAGCATGAATGTAGTATAATTGATGTGTGAATGTGATATGAGATATTGGTATGAGTTGTTGGTATTTTGTTGATGGAAATCTTTATGTGAAAGGTTTGGTGGTTACCTAGAGAAATGGTAGATGGGCCTGGTACATAAGGAACCCTAACATGAACATAATCTTTATATTAATTTTCGTTTTTCTTTTAGAATGGAGATTCTCGTATCCCTTTTGGACATTCAAAATTATTGTGTAAGGAATGTGAACTCTAATTCTATTAATCACTTTTGCATTTAATTTATGAATTTATTTTCTTTTAAGTTTCGGGCCTCTATAGTGCCTAATAAACTCAAAATAATTATGTAAAATCCAATTTTAAATTCAACAAAGGAGCAAAATCCTAGATTAATTTTATAAATCAGCTTCAATTTTTAGGTATATGACGAGTATTTTGGATTTTACATAAAAAATTCAGGGAACTCGGTACCGTTAGGAAGTGTAGTAGATAACTTGACGTCTCGAAATACCAATCCGGGTAAGGATCTTGCACCCTATTCTCCGTTACCATAAATTAAGGCTTAACGATGTATAATTTTGTATTTTTGTGAAAAATTAAAAAACTCTAAAACTAATTACAAGTTATTAGTAGAGCTGGAACCGGTTAGTTCACAATTATTTTGATTTTCTATTTATTTTCCTGTACCGTCATACTTGCTTTATGTTCGTATAATATATATTCTTAATTTATAGTTCAATAGTCTTATCAACTTATCTAGTTATTTTGGTTATATACCATCAGCATGAATGTAGTATAATTGATGTGTGAATGTGATATGAGATATTGGTATGAGTTGTTGGTGTTTTGTTGATGGAAATCTTTATGTGAAAGACTTGGTGGTTACCTAGGGAAATGGTGGATGAGCCCGGTATATAAGGAACCCTACCATGAACATAATCTTTATGTTAATTTTCGTTTGTCTTTTAGAATGGAGATTCTCGTATTCCTATTGGGCATTCAAAATTATTGTGTAAGGAATGTAAACTCTAATTCTATTAATCACTTCTGCATCTAATTTATGAATTTATTTCCTTTTAAGTTTCGGGCCTCTATAGTGCCTAATAAACTCAAAATAATTATGCAAAATCCAATTTTAAATTCAACAAGGGAGCAAAATCCTAGATCGATTTTATAAATCAGCTTCAATTTTTAGATATATGACGAGTGTTTTGGATTTTACATAAAAAATTTAGGGAACCCGGTACTGTTAGGAGGTGTAGTAGATAACTCGACGTCTTGAAACATCGATCCGGGTAAGGATCTTGCACTCTTTTCTCCGTTACCGTAAATTGAGGCTTAATAATGTATAGTTTTGTGTTTTGGTGAAAAATTAGAAAACTCTAAAACTAATTACAAGTTACTAGTAGAGTTGGAACCGGTTAGTTCACAATTGTTTTGATTTTCTATTTATTTTCTTGTACCGTCTTACTTGCTTTATTTTTGTATAATACATGTTCTTAATTTATAGTTTAATAGTCTTATCAACTTATTTAATTATTTTGGTTATATACTGTCAGCATGAATGTAGTATAATTGATTTGTGAATGTGATATGAGATATTGGTATGAGTTGTTGGTGTTTTATTGATGGAAATCTTTATGTGAAAGACTTGGTGGTTACCTAGGAAAATGGTGGATGGGCCTGGTACATAAGGAACCCTACCATGAACGTTACCTTAGTCGGACGAGGTTGAAAAATTATTTACCAAAAAAGTTTGGAAGATATAGTTCACCCTCATACTGCGATGTTTGGTGCCCACTACTTGACGGGATATAGGGACGGTCGGTCAATTGTAAAATTAGATATTGAGTTCACGAATAAGAGGGAATGCCCCATATGAACCTCTAGAGGTACCAATAAACAAGTAAAAAAGGAAAACTATTGTTTCTCGTTCTCTTATGTATGAAAGTAAAAAGTGATATGGATATGTATCTTCATAGGTTATATTTGAAAAACTCATTATGGTAAGTATTAAAAAAATATCTTCAAGTTTTAAATATATTTAAATAAAGTAAGGGCTCCATTAGTTATTTTTTTGATTTTTTTATCAATCTTTAGTTTTCTGTATTTGTGATTAGTGTGATATTCTTAATAGGCTACTGTAGCTCATTCTTTCATCAACTATTTTAAATCAAGAGGATCAAGATTTAGATCCCGATCAATAAGAGAGTTGTGAATAGTTCACTATTCAGACTCCCTTCAAGTGCTAGTGAAAGTTGTCATAGAATATTTAGTTATTCGCTTTTCGTTTTATTTCTTTAATTTATGTTTGTCTTTTAAAAGAGACATTATTATATCCCTATTGGACATTCAAAATTATTGTGTAAGGAATGTAAACCCTAATTCTATTAATCATTTTTGCATCTAATTTATGAATTTATTTTCCTTTAAGTTCCAGGCCTCTACAATGCCTAATAAACTCAAAAAGATTATGCAAAATTCAATTTTAAATTCAATAAGGGAGCAAAATCCCAGATTAATTTTATAAATCAGCTTCAAATTTTAGGTATATGACGAGTGTTTTGCATTATACATAAAAAATTTAGGGAACCCAGTACCGTTAGGAGGCGTAGTAGACAACTCGACATCTCAAAACACTAATCTGGGTAAGGATTCCGTACCGTATTCTCTATTACGGTAAATTAAGGCTTAACAATGTATAATTTTGTATTTTTGTGAAAAATTAAAAAACTTAAAAACTAATTATAAGTTACTAGTGGAGCCAGAACCGGTTAGTTTACAATTTTCTTGATTTCCTGTTTATTTTCCTGTTCCGTCCTACCTGCTTGATTTTTGTATAATACATGTTCTTAATTTATAGTTCAATAGTCTTATCAACTTATCTGGTTGTTTTGGTTATATACTGTCAGCATGAATGTAGCATCATTGATATGTGAATGTGATATGAGATATTGGTATGAGTTATTAGTAGTTTGTTGATGGAAATCTATATGTAAAAGACTTGCTGGTTACCTAGAAAAATGGTAAATAGACATGGTATATAGGAAACCCTACCGTGAATGTTACCTCAGTCGGACGGGGCTGAGAAGTCGTTTATCGGAAAGGTTTAGGATATATGGTTTACCCTCATACCGAACGGGGTATCCAGGCGATGGAATGTTTGGTGCTCGTTACCAGACGGAGTATGGGGACGGTCGGTCAATTATAAAATTAGATATTGGATTCACGAGTAGAAAAGACACCCCTATGGACCTCTAGGGGTACTAGTAAGCTAGTAAGAAAAGAGAACTATTGTTTCTCGTTCTCTTATGCGTGAAAGTAAAAAGTGATATGGACATGAGTTTTCATAGGTTGTCTTTGAAAAACTTGTCATGGTAAGTATTAAAGAAATGTTTTCAAGTTTCAAATGTATTTAAATAAAGCAAGGGCTCCATTAGTTATTTTTCTGATTTTTTTACCAATCTTTAATTTTCTGTATATGTGATTAGTGTGATATTTTTACTGAGTTTGTGTATCTCACAATTTTATTAACTATTTTAAATCAAGAGGACCAAGATTCAGATTCCGATTAGTAAGAGGGTTGTGGTAGTTCACTATTTAGACTCCATTTAAGTACTAGTGAAGGTTGTCCTAAGATGCTTAGTTAATTCACTTTTCGTTTTATTTCTTTCATTTTCATTTGTCTTTTATAAGGGACATTCTTGTATCCCTATTAAACATTCAAAATTATTGTGTAAGGAATATACACCCCTAACTTTATTAATCGTTTTCACATCTAATTTATGAATTTATTTTATTTTAAGTTCCGAGTCTCTACAGTGCCTAATAAACTCAAAAAGATTATGCAAAGTCCAATTTTAAATTCTACAAGAGAGCAAGATCCTATATTGATTTTAAAAACCAGCTTCAATAATTGGCAAAAAATAAAAGAAAAAAAAACGATGAAGGGGATCTATCATTTTTCAAATCGATACAAATTCAACATGGATCTATGATCGTTTTAAAACTGTGATGTTTTAGAGAAGGCTGCTTGGGCGTTTGAGCTTTTGAGCTTCAAGGCCTGGCTTGAGAAAATTGAGAGTCGAGTTGAGTCAGAGTTATTTGTGTTCATTACAGAAAGCTAGTTGGATTTTAAAGAAAAACTTTTAAAGTTTTTGCTTGGGGTTTGGCCAATTTTTTTTTAAAAAACCTAAACTAATTTGACTTTTAAATAAAACTGAAGTATTACTTAATTACAATTATATAATATAATTGTATATGGATATATATATATATATATATATGTATAAATTGAAAGTTTCCATGGAAAGTTTTGGAAACACAGCTTTTCCTTGAACCTTTTAAATGCATATAGGACGGTATAATTACTTAAACAATTTGTTTCTTTTTTTGTTTTTTTCATTTTTTTTTTATAAATTTTTTTGATTCTTTGTTCTTTCATATTTTACATATCTTTAGCTAATAATAGAATATAAAAATTATATGGGAAATTAAGGATTTTTTTGTGTATTTTCGTTAGTTGTCATTTTTTATTTTAGTTAATCAAACCCCATAAAAATTAAAAGGGTATGACAATTTTCCATATTTACTTGG
This sequence comes from Carica papaya, assembly GCF_054855325.1. Classification (NCBI taxonomy): domain Eukaryota; kingdom Viridiplantae; phylum Streptophyta; class Magnoliopsida; order Brassicales; family Caricaceae; genus Carica; species Carica papaya. Next base: position 27,350,454 of record NC_142310.1, on the reverse strand, counting down.
GTTTTTATTAAAGACTATAATAACATTAATTTTCTACAGACAGAAAAATCAATTTTTCTTGAATGGTAAAGTGTCATACTTCAATTTTGTTGAATTCAAATAATAATAATTATAAAAAATAACAGTAAGAATAATGACAATAATTGTAATAATAGTTATAGTAATAATAATAAAGTATTAAAATAATTAATAAAAAATTTAAACAACTATATCTATTTTTTTTACAATTAATATTGTTGTTATTATTATTTTTACTATCATTATCATTATTGTTATTAGTGTATTTTTGTTGCATTATTATTATTGTTATAATTCTTCATTCGATTTACTATTATTCTCTTATATGGCAAGCAAACAAAAAGAAAAAGTAAAAAAGAGAAGAAAAATAAAAATAAAAAATAGGAAAAACATGAAAAAGAAATTAAATGAATGAGAAAAGAGAAGTGCAAAATCAGGCTCGGACGTTTTATCCTAAACGCGTGCACAAAGCCTAGCTTCGACGAACGGATTCAGCCTAGGTTTTTAATTATGCTTCGCAAAACGATGTCGTTTCACGAAGCTTTTTGTTAACCGCCTCCAATGACGAAGATCAGAGAAATGGGGAGGGTTAAGGCTTACTTTCTTCCGGTATTTGAAAATATAAAATTCGAGAGAGGCTGGGGAAGGCAAACTACAAACCTGACTAGGGTTCAACGGTCGAGATTTCGAGAACCGATAAACATGAAGAAACGCTATGGTTAGTGTTCGAGGAGGATGACTCTGGTCAGAGGCCTTGCGTGAAGTGCGAAGAAAAGGAGGAAAACAGGAGCTTCAAGGCAGTCGTGGACTCGAGGTTTACAAGAAAAAGGAGGATGGACGTTGTCAAAGGAGAAGTTGATCCATCAGTCAATCAAAGCCGAAAGAGGAAAGAAAATTTAAATTTTCTTCCTCTCGCCGTGGTCATTTGTTGAAGGAAGAAGAAAAGCCAGAGGATTAAAAATGAAGATTCTGACGGTGCATGGTAACAGGGGAACCAATTTGAAAGTGACAATTCAGAGGAGAACATCAGGGTTCGCTATATCCCCTGCGTGTTCTTGAAATACCTTTCGGCCATAAGAAGGGAGGAAAGTAAATAGAAGGAGTACACCTTCTGGATTTTTAAAAAGGAAAAAGTTAAGGGGAAAAGGAAGAGAAAAAAAACGAAAAGTGAAGGAATGCCGTGATAAGCGATTGGCTAAGGAGAAAAGAAATGCGGAGGATACACATTATGAGAGAATGAGGTGATTCAGGCAAGAAGAAGTTGGCAGAAGGATGCGAGGCTTGGAGGTAGAGGAGTAGAAGCCTTAAGAAAGTCATTTAGGTATTTCCAACCAGGGTCCCTCAGGTAAAATCTAAAATCCTAAATTCTTGTGCTTTTGTGCTTGTTGCTTGGATTTTTGAAAACTTGTTGCTATTATTGAAGGACATTATAAGCTCGAAATGGACTCTTTCTTGTAATTTACGTTTAATGCATATTTGCGCGTGTTTGAACTGAGGATTTGGAATCTAGTAGCTTGAATCTGCTTATTGAAGTGCAAATTGAACGAAGATCTAAAGACTATGATATTTCAACTATTAAATGCACGTACTTGAATGGGGACAGTATGTGATTTCTTCCTACAGCTTGACTAGGCCTGTTAGTGCTCATAAATTTGGAAGCATTTTGTAATATTCAAAAAAAAATTTGTAAGCATTTTGTTCTTTGATACTTTCAAACTTCATTTTTTGGGATGGAAACGCCATTTCCCACTGTTTTAAGTTGTTTCAAGGTCCTTAAACTAAAAATCATTTCTTTCTTGAAACGTGAATATCTCGCTTAGGATTTTGGCCCTTTATTTTTCCTCTTTTCTTTAGGTTCTTAAATTCTCAGTGACTTCATGAATATGGTCGTGTTTTTCTTGTTATGCTATTAATTCGCTTTGCTTTCTTAGATTGATATAATGCCTCAACGGTTCTGCTTTGTATTTTCTAAACTAGAAAAAATCAATGTTTTATTTGCAGTTTTAGAAGTGAAATAAATTGGAGTGGAAGGCTGTTTTATGTCTTTTTGCATTTATTGTTTTGGGCTTTCACATTTAAATACTCTCTGGTGCTATTTGAATATAACACTTGCTGTTTGGAAATGAAATAAATGAATACTGAAGCTGTTTTAGGTACGTAAAAAAAGCGGTTTCAAGGCTTAAAGAGGGCCCATTTTCATGTATTTGCATTCACTAATTTTAGTTTAAACATCCAGGGACTACTAAAGGATATTTAAACTGGAAACTGAGATGTTATTCACTCTTTCATAAGTGAAATGAATGGGAATCAGGGGTGGTTCCATGTCCCTTTACATTCACTGTTTTGATTCTGCATTTAGAGGTTGTTTTGGTGTTCTTTAGACAAAAATTGACATGCTACTTATCTTGTTCTCCTAAATGCAATTAATAAAAAAGTTTTTTGACTTGAATAAAGACTTAATCATAGTTTCCATGTAGTTTTTAATGGATTTTTTTTGCATGAATTAGCATTTTTTCTAAATTAGGTATTTTATTTCATTTTTGTTATCTCACGAACTATCTTTTTGTGCAATTTTTGTTTTCATCTTTTGTTTTTACTTTTATTTTTATTTTGTTTTTTTAATAACCCAAACTAATTAACCTACACCACTAGATCGGTGCCTTGCCCCTTCACGTTTGGTTTCAATTTCTGGATTTAATTTCTCTTATTTAGACTAGTGTATGTTCTGGTGCCTAATCCGACATTAAAAAAAATTAATGATAACTCCTTTTTGCATTTATTCCAAATTCTCATTTTTGCGGAATTTCACTTCTGCTTCACAGCTGCGACAGTAAGAACTATAAAGACATATGTTCTTGTGACCAGTATGGTACTTGTCTCAAGAAGATATACATTGAATAGGGCCATTTTCACATGGAGCCTTGAAAGTTTACTTGTTAATGAATTTTGAAGTACTTGGGTTCTTGATGATATATGGTTCTAGATGGTATAGGAATTTTAAATCTTCAATCCCTTTGTAGACCCCACATCAATAGAATACATCTTTGTTGGTTATTCGTTAAATCAAAAGCAATATAAATGTTATTCACAGTCACCCGAAAGTTCTATAACTCCATGGATGTCACTTTTTTTTAAAAACAACCATACTATAAAATTGATATTTACAAGAATCCCATTTTTGGGATTCTACCATTGAATATCTTCATCTTCCTCCAACTAAACTTATTTAGTGGCTAAAGAGTGTATTTTGAGTAATGATAACTTGATGAGAAGAGGGAAGATTATAGGGAATAGATGCTTCCTTTGCAAGAGTGCTGCCAAGTCCAATAACCACTTACCACTTTGGTGTCCTCTAACCTACATTCTCTGGACCTTAGTCGATAGTCTTATGGGTATAAATTGGGCAATGGCGGGTTTGGTGAATAATGAACTATTGGCTTGGAAGGGCCTTCGTAGGAACAACAAATTTGCTCGTCTAATTATTTTGTCCATTTTTTGGATTATTTGGAAGAGGAGAAATAACAAGGCTTTTGAGGGAAAGGGAAGATTTTTTTGTGAATATTAAAGATAGGTAGTTTCATTATTTTAGTTTCGTCATTTTGGGACATAACCTTTATAGTATGGAGGATTTTTGAGTCATTGTAGATATGCTAATTGATATGTAAATCTTTTGTACATGGGTGACACCCTCTTGATGTCGTTTACTTAAAGAAAAAACCTATTCAGTCTTCAAAAAACATGGATCGAGATGAAATACCTGTACGTGAATCTACTCATTACATTGAAAAACCTAAACTTTGGTTCTACACCAGAAGGAACAAGAACCAAGAAGAGAAAGAGTCACAATCGGCTGATCAGAGTCATGAATCCAATTTGGATCTAAATCCACCATCATTGAATATTTCAAGTAATTCAAGTTCAGATCTCTTCATTAATAATTTGTATGATGATAAGTTTATTGCTCTAAGAAAATAAAAAAAGCATGTATTGATAATCCAATTTATAATTTTATTTCATACAAAAGTCTGTCATCAACTCGTTAGAAATTTTGTTAGCAATATTGATAATATACAAATATCAAGAACAATAAATGAAGCATTGAAAGTACTTGAATGGAAAACTGCAATCATAGAGGAAATCCAAAACTTATAAAAGAATGAGACTTGGTAACACAAATACCACTTGAGGAACATCTAGTTGACTCTAAGTTGATGTTCACAATCAAACATAATGTTGATGGTAGCATCAATAAGTTTAAAGGTTTATTAGTAACCAAATGCTTTACTCAATCCAATGGAGTTGATTATTAAGAGATATTTGCATCAGTAACAAAGCTTAACACAGTTTGGATACTAATATCCTAAACTGTCGATGTGGATTGATTACTACTAGATGTGAAAATTAATTTTTTTAATGGAGAATTGGAGGAAGAAGTGTATATGGAGATACCATTGGCTTTGAAAATTAAGTCACTAATAGAAATGTCTGCACACGCAAAAAGTCCATTTATGAACTTAAATGATCTTCAAGAGTATGGTTTGACAAATCCACTAAGGTAATCAAGGGGTTTAAATATAATTAATGCTAAACAAATCATACTATGTTTGTTAAGTATTATCCTCCAAGGAAAAAGCGCAATCCTCATCGTATATGTAGATAATGTAATAATTATAGGGAATGATACATTTGAGATACTCAGACTAAAAAAGGTCGTAGTTAAAGAATTTGAGATTAAAGATATAGGAAATCTCAAATATTTTTTGGAAATGGAAATTGCTAGACTGAAGAAAAAAATCTAAGTTTTTCAATAAAAATATGTATTGAATCTTTTAAATGAGATTGGAATCCTTGGATGCAAGCTCTCAAACACACCCATAGATCCCAATATTAAACTGAAAAGTAAAATTGGTAGTATAATTGACAAAGAAAGATACAAACCTCTAGTGAGTAAATTGATTTACTTGCACACATATCAAACCATATATGATCTTTTTCGTTAATGTAGTAAGTCAATTTAGGAATAACCTAACTGAAGAACATATAGAGGCAGTATTTCAGATTCTCAAGTATTTAAAAATGGCACCTGGATAAAGATAGTTTTTCAAGAAAGACAGAAGCTAAGAAATTGAATCATATATTGATGCAGACTATAACGATAGAAGATCCACTTTTGGGTACTTTACATACGTACAAAGAAACCTAGTTACTTAGAGAAGCAAGAATCAATCCGTGCTATCACAGAGTAGTGCTAAGGCTAAGTTTAGAGTTTTAACACGTGATATTTGTGAAGGAATGTAGTTACAAAGGGTATTGGATGAATTGAGAATTTTTCTCTTTAGAGCCTATGAAATTGTCATGTGATGATCAATTTACAATAAGTATATCAAAGAATCCAGTTCATCATGATCGAATTAAGCATGTGGAGATTGATAGACATTTTGTTAAAAAGAAAAAGAATTATGAGTACCATCTTTGTGGTATATTTACTCTTGCCATCAAATAACATATATTTTTACCAAGGCATTATTAAAGAAGAGTTCCGAAGAATAGAGTTTCAAGTTTGGTTTGCTTAACATCTTCAAACATTGAGGGGCAACATAGGAATCTGACTTTTTATAGAAATCCAATTCATATACAGATTGGTATTTTCAGAAAAATCTTCGCATAAAGTAGACTTATAGTCAATTTGTGTAAGTGAATTTTTTTTTTTCATGGGACTGATTTGCATTTAGTTTTCTACTAGAACTCTTATACGGGGTAACCCTTACCTTCGTGTATAATAATACTTTTAACTTTTATCTCAAAAAAAATTTTTCTACTAAAATTCTTTTTAATTTTCTTTTATATATTTATCAATTGTAAATTAATATTATGAATAAGAATTCAAAAAATTTAATTTCTAATTTTCAAATAAAGGATTCCATCTTGGCAAATTTGAGTTGGCTAAGGTGTAATGCTTTGTTGAACTATCAGGCAAGCTATATTTATATGTTTCTGTGAGAAATTGTTGAAAAAGAAGCTGTTAGAATGCAACACCAGTTTCAAAGAGTAATTTTCATGATTTTTCGTTGTTCATATTTATAGCACATAGAGTTAGTATTTAATCGAAACAATTTAATACAAAATGATTAGATCAGAAAAGTAGAAACTAAAATAGATCAGAAAAACTGATTCTTTTTCTGTCTTAAACTGCATTTTTTGCGGCAATTCCTTCTTCTAAGCTAAAGACTGGAAGTGCTGCAATAAGTCCAGAATCTTGTCTGACACCATAATTCTGGTTTCCAAGGTGAACTTTGTTTGGGATTTTTGTTCAGACTGAATTTCTGATGGATTTGGAAATTAAATCTTATCTTTTACAGGACGAAATGGGAGAACTGAAGACTTTCTTTTATCTGGTGGTGAAGGTATTAATTTTTGAACTAGACAAGTATAGTTTATTATGTTTGTTTTATGATGACTTGCATCAAGTAAAACTTTAGACATATACAAAGAAAAGCATGTTTTCTTACATGTGCTGGTGATTCCTGCAAACATGATATTTTGAAAACTCATTCTTTCCCTTCTGGACTAGCAATGAAAATAAAGAAGTAATCTTGGATCATATTGAAGTAACTTCATTTTATTGCGTATACATGAATATGATACAACATAATATGTAATTGGATGAATTATGAGACAAAATAATCCAATATTTAGTGATAAGATCAGATATAGCAAATATAATTAATTATACACATTGGTGGAAAGACCTTTATCAAGATTATTCATAATATTCCAGAATTATTTATACAAAAATATTGCAAAACAATTTATTTATTTTTAGTTTTAATTAATCATCATATCAACACAAGGTAAAAAGAAACTAAACTAAAATACAACATACAGAACCAGAACGCATTGGTTCAAGGAACTTGTGTATATTCATTTTATTAAAGTTACATGCTAGCCTTTGATGATTCTGCAAATTCTTCTAGGAGTTGCTCAATAATTTTTCGGGATGTAATCCTATCAGCTTCAAATGCCCTCATGTCATCTTTTAGACCTGCATCCGTTGCAGCAAAAAGAGTTAACTGGTCAATTCTTCAATGAAGATACATTTCGCCATTTGAATGAAGTACATGCATGGAAGATAACAAGCAGCCACATGCCACCACCACATGTTTGGTAATGGAATTTACGCTTTCCTCATTTTGGCAAAAACTAACCTGGCTTGTGGAGAAGTTTCAGTGGCAGTTGGGAGGCATTTGAATCCAAGAAGAAAAGGAAGTTCTTCATAAGCTCCATATATTCAGTTGAGATCAGTAATTCCCTCTGAATGCACAAACAACACTTTCATGTTGGATTGAGGAGAAAATATCTAAGGCGAATGAATGTTGTTTCAACCATAAGGATAGATTAAGAAATTACTGATTATCAGCATAGTCATTGACTTAAAAATATAAGATAATTTTAAAGACCTAATGTAAACTCCATTTGGATACTACCATCATCATGTTTCATTTGATTCAAGTTTTATTCTATTCCTTGAGATTACTTAATATATATATATATATATAGATATAAATGAATGATTGGATCGAAATTTGTATATTTGATACATAATTTAATCAATCCCACTTGTATATTAAATTCTATAGAAATAGATTTCTGGTTTTACTTGGCCAGGTAAGATTCACAACTTTATCGAACTTGAAAGTCTTGTGTGAGCAATGGTGCCTAACAAGATCAGCACTAATGAACTTGCTTCAGGCCATTAGATTTATAGGATGTTGTCTCCAAATGTTTGTTTGACGCCCAAAAGCAATGAGCAGTTGAAGTCTAAACTTGGTTTAGCAAAGGACTTACCAAGCGCGAAGGAAAGGGCCTTCACCACTTGGAGCCATATGCGCCCTGGGAGGGCTTGCACATGCAAAGCTAGTAAGAGTCATCTTATCCCAATAGCATATATTTGTAAGGCAATATGGAATATATAATACGAGTGTGTTTTGATAATTGATACACTTCACATTAAAAAATTTTCAAATATTTATTTATAAATAAAGAATAAAACAATTTTTTAACAAAGTTTGGATATTTGAATTTGTCATAAAATAATTGTATAAGATTGTCTAATTAAGTTGGATTGTTTTGATACTCAACACATATTCATTATGAAATTGTTTTCTAAAAGATCCATTATCCTTAAAAAGAAAGAGCCTCTAGTATACCTTAACATTGGCGATATGATTTTAGGTAAGTTTGCTTATTGATAACAAGTTACAATTTAAATTAGGTACAAACTACTCATTTTAAAGTTAATTCCTTTGAGATGTAAATATAATTTATTTTGATCACTCTTAAGCGAGATCAATCCGTTATTTTTACAGTAATGTTCTCTTGACATGGATTTTATTCTTGGAATAATGTTTCTTTTTCCATTACGTGATTAGATGTCTACGAGTCAATAATCCAAATATCTTAACTTTTGAAATAATATTAAGAACTGTAGAAAAATTATTTTCTCCGATTGTTTTCCCAAATCTTATGATGTTATTGATAGACTTTTGACGTAGGAACATTTTCTGAGGGATTCTATCTACACCTTGTTAAGTGAGCATCATTTCTTAATGAAGACACCTTCATCAATAGAGGTATGATTTTTTTTATTTTCCTTATCTGTGGTTAATTTGTGATCTTTAAATCAGTTGATTTTTCATAAATTTTTCAGAAATTGTCTCAATTATGATGTGGTCTTACATTTCTTTTTTGATTTTTTGAGTTAGGATGATGATCTTGGACAATCAAGACATAATAGGCCTTGTGGATCTATCTCCTTAAATTACCTTTTTTTCCTTTTGCTTCTTCTCTCCTTATTTTAGAAAATATCTCATGAAAATTAAATAATGGCTTCATTCCGAGTATTCGTCCTCAAACTTCAACTAAATTTTTATTCAATCTTATGAGAAATTTAAAAGTTCTTTCTCTTTCCAAAATTTCTATGTATTGTTTTGAATCATCTGAACAACTCCATGCAAGTTCCTCAAACACATTGAACTGTTATTAGTGACGAGTAAGCATACCATAATTTTAGGTTACAGATTGGTCTTCTTATTACAGGTCATGGAGGCTAAATTCGACTGTAAAATCTCCGATGTGTTTTCTCTACTAGAGTAAAACTCCTTGATTGTTTTCCAAATTTCGTGTGCTATCCCGTACAAAAAGAAACTCTCACTGATATCATTTATCATGGAGTTAATCAGACATGATATAATTACATTATTCTCGATCTTCTATATTCGAAGTTTTAAGTCTTCGATGCTCGGTTGAGTGACTTCTCTAGTGAGGTATTCTTCCCTATCTCTTTTGTAGTTAAACTGTCAGGAAACCCCTTAAGGTTTACTACAGAATGAAAGGTAAAAAAGAAAATATACACATAGCAAATTGGGAAAAACACATAACAACTGGGATTATGGTTGACTAATCCTAAATAGAATTCCACAACCGATGCATTTGCCTTTCAGTCCATCTCGTAGATGAAACCAATCATCATCATCACGCAATTCCGACTGCGCAACTCTAGCAAGCTTGATTCTACCTTGAAGAATGATTTTATTTAATGTATTTAAGTGTATAAAAAGGGGTTCATTCCATCGATTGTAAGCACAACTAGAGATTAATAAATCTTATGTTTTCTCTTATCGTTCTTCATATTCTCTATTTTTTTCTTCTTCTTCTCCATTTTTTCTTCACAAGTTCAGAGGCATGTCCAAGGCTTTGGACAAGTTAGTATTAGAAAAAGAACTGGTTGAATTTTACGCCGGTATTACCACTTGAACACGCTCAAAAGGAAAGGCCCCAATGGTCGAACCAGAAGGTTCCGATTCACCCACCACAAGGAACTTGATATGAAACTAACGGCCTTCATGGAGTAATCACACAAGTAGTACAACATGTTGCTGGAACTACTCCGATGCATAACAGAATGAATTGAAGGAAGTTCTGCGCTATAGGAAGCCGAGAATTTGCCCAAATTGGGGTTGTGGTTACCTCGTTTACCTGAATCTATATCTTTTGCACCAGATCTGATCGAAAGGAGAAACGGATCTAGACAAACCGATTTGACCCGACCCGATTTGACACGATCCAATTTGACTGAATCCTATTTGACCGAAATTGGTTCGAACTGAACTACTCAGAAATTACCCTATGGAGTTACTAGATCGCACTGGATCACCCGCAATCGTGCACTGAAGTGGTACACTCCCCATTTATGCACTCCCTAAGGTGAAAATTTCCCTTTTTAAAGGTGAAACCCTCGCGGGTGGGTTCGATTGTAAAAAATATTTTATGGTTCACCATACTCTCGAGAAACAAAAAGTTGAGATTGCATCCCTATATTTGGGTGAAATCGCGGACATATAGTATCGTGAGTGGTTAGTTAAGTTTGACACCCTACTTTGAAAATATTTTGTGGAAGAATTCTACTGACGTTTTGGAGGACTCTCACTGAAGGATTTCATAGAAAAGTTCGCAAAATTATACCAAACATGTATCATTCTCAAATTTATAGAAAAATTTGAATACTTACGTTCTCTTATAGATGCAGACAACCTAACACTTTCAGAAATATTTTTCATATCCACTTTTATTAGTGACGTCAGGCAACAACTATAACCATGATAAGGATCTTCAAATTACAAACACTCAACCAAGCATTCGAACAGACCTTACTGCAAGAATAATCTATCATAGAGCTCTGAAATCTCTATCTTCCCAACTATGAAGCTCCCTCAATGGAAAGAGACCGATATCATGATAGACCTTCCAGGAGCATGGGAAAGGGAGTAGATCCTAAAAGATCAACAACTTACTACAAATGTGGATATAGATATTTCTCAGAACATTGATGCTCTAACAAAGCAGTAATGATAACAGAAGAGATTTTGGAGGACAAAGCCTTTGAGAAAACTAAAGAGCTTGACGACGACTTTACTAGCACTCTATTTCTACAAGCAATAGAAGGGGTCACCATAGGAAGCACCCTAAAGATATGAGAGAAATATCATGTCATGATGTGTTGGTCCTATTGAATAGTGAAAGCTTACATTCCTTTCTGGACGAAAGAGCTTCTAAATGGATCAAGAACTAGGCGGTCAGCAGTAAACCCCTAACAATTATGTTGACCAACAGGTAAAAGATGTCTAGTCACCTTAAATGCCCAAAGGTGACATGAACCAAGCAAACAAGCTCATCTACAATTTTCGCATCATTGTATTAGGAGATTATGACATAATACTAGGGGTCGACTGGATGAAGCGATTTGGCCCAATGATTTTGACTTTCTCCACGCAACAATAAGATTTGATTATGGAAATTTACATATATTCCTACAGGTTGTGTCTCCCGCAAAACATCCAAGGCAAGAGAAATAAAGGCGAAACATTTGGTCAAACATAAGCAAGCGGTCAAAGGTGGAACTGTATTCTTAGTAATGGAGGTTCCAGAAGAGGTACCTAATTTCGAGAGGCCCAACCCAACACTCGAAGCACTACTAGGACAATATCAAGATGTCTTTCAGGAACCGCAAGGGTTGCCACCGCCCAAAGCTTTCAACTACGTCATCACCTTGTCCAAATAGAATGTATCGGTGAATATTCGACCTTACAGATATTTGTTCCATAAGAAGAACAAAATAGAAAAGTAGATACAACAAATTCTGAAGGATTTATTAATATGATCTAGCCGAAGTCCTTTCTCTTCACCAGTAGTGCTTGTTAAGAAGAAAGATGACACATAGAGGTTTTGTGTGGATTATAGAGAACTAAACTCCTTAACTGTAAAAGATAAGTTCCTCATGATCTTATTGATGAATTAGATGGAATAAATATCTTCTCTTAAACTAATCTTCGAGCAGGGTCTCATCAGATCAAGATCAAGGAGGAAGACATCTACAAGACGGCCTTCAGGACACACTAGGTCATTATGAATTCAGAGTGATGTCTTTTAGCCTGACTAACACATCTTCAAGGCCTTTCTTTGAAAATTTGTATTGATCTTCTTTGACGATATTCTATTCTACAGTACTACTGAGTAGGAGCACCTTATTCATTTGAATGAAGTTTTAAAGATATTCTGAAATAACAGGTTTTATGTAAAATAATCTAAGTGTTGTTTCTTCTAAACAGAGGTGGAATATTTACGGCATATCATCTCTGAACGAGAGGTAGAAACGAACCCCCGAAAGATTAAAGCTATGGTCACACAAAACGTCTGAACACTTAGAGGTTTTGTGGGGATTATAGAGAATTAAACTTCTTGACTGTAAAAGATAAATTTCTCATACCCATTATTGACGATCTTATTGATGAATTATATGGAATAAATATCTTCTCTAAAACTAATCTTTGAACAGGGTATCATCAGATCAGGATCAAGGAGGATGACATCTACAAGACGGCTTTCAGGACACACCAGGGTCATTATGAATTTAGAGTGATGCCTTTCAGCCTGGCTAACACATCTTCAAGGTCTTTCTTCAAAAATTTGTATTGGTCTTCTTTGACGACATTCTAGTCTACAGTACTACTAAGTAGGAGTACTTTATTTATTTGAATGAAGTTTTAAAGATACTCCAAAATAACAGGTTCTATGTAAAACAATCTAAGTGTTGTTTCTTCTAAACAGAGGTGGAGTATTTAGGGCATATCATCTCTGAAAGAGAGGTGGAAATGAACCCCCCGAAAGATTGAAGTTATGGTCAACTGGCCCACTCCCGGATGATTAAGGCTTTTTGAGATTTTTTGAATTTAACAAGATATTACCTCAAATTTATATAGAATTACGGAATCATCCCCAACTTCTCACCAATTTGTTAAAAAAAAATGTGTCTTCGAATGGAATTCAGAAGTTGAGCAGGCTTTTCAATCGTTGAAGACAACCACGACTTTCAGTCCGATTCTACGATTGCCCCAATTTAAAGACCCCTTTACTATTGAGACAAATGTAAGCAACAAAACTATTGGAACGGTCTTTATGCAAGAGAATCAACCTATAACCTTCATAAGCAAGATTCTATGTCGTAGGACAATGGCGATATTACTTAGAAGGAACCTCCTTCATCATCAGAACAGATCAGCGAAGTTTAAAGTACTTATTAGATCAAAGGGTTTCTTCCATGGTACAACAGAAGGACATCTTGAAGCTATTGGGTCTAAATTACACGATCCAATACAAGCAAGGATCGTCCAACAAGATAGCAGATGCTCTGTCAAGAAAGGACTCTCATAACTCTGCAGCAGAAATCTTATACACCCTCTCCATATCTATGCTTGCCTGAATGGTAGAAGTAAGTGATAGTTAATCCAACAACTGCTATCAGAACTGATGGTTTCTCCTAACAGTAGGTCACATTTTTCTCTACAACAGGGCATATTGAGATACAAGGGGAGATTGGTCATCGGTGATAAAAAGGATCTTCACAACCAACTGCTCTATCAGTGTCACAATTTAGCAGTGGGAGGTCACTTTAGAGTTAGAGCCACTTATGAGAGGACCAAACAACACTTCTATTGTTCCAATATGAAGAAACAAATTTTACAATGTGTCCAACAATGCGACATCTGTCAATGCTGCAAAACAGAATGAGCTCCCACTCCCGGACCACTGCAACCACTGCCTGTTCCACCACATGCTTGAACACACATATTCATGGACTTCGTTGAATGGTTGCCCAAATCAGAGGGCAAGAACACTATATTAATGGTAGTAGACCGCTTCACCAAGTATGGATATTTTATTCCCCTATGACACCCTTTCACTGCAGCTGGAGTAGCTCGAAGTTACATGGAGACGGTACACAAGCTACACGGGATTCTGCAAGTAATAGTAATTGATCGAGATAAAATATTCACCAGTTTATTCTAGAAGGAACTAATGACGGCAGAAATGACAAACTTGTTCTTCAGTACCACATACCACCCTCAGATCGATGGACAAACAAAAAAGCTCAATTAGTGTTTGAAAATGTACTTACGATTCATGGTTAGAAGACTTGGGCCAAATGGTTATGCAGGGGCATCTTGTATTGCTGAATAGAGCGCCTACTCTGCATAGATTAGGCATACAGACATTCCAACCCATTTTAATGGAAGGAGCTATTTGTTTACATCAATTAGTTCGTAAAGGATTCAATGCAAACTTTGATGGAAATCAAATGACTGTTCATGTGCCTTTATCTTTAGAGGGTCAAGGCTAAGTGGTGGTATAACACTTCGTACCATTTGAGTTTGAAGATGACACTTTTCCAAGCACCTCACGGATACCCACCTCCATATTTCTCAAATTCCATAGAGTTTGACTCTGCATTACCCTCCGTAGAGATGGTCTTAATAGAACGAGAGGAGACTAACAAGACCTTACGACAATAGCTCTTATAGATATAAGCCAGAATCAAGCAATATAATATGCTGATAACAATCGAAGTAAGAAAAGTTTTGAAATAAATGACTAGGTATTGCTCAAAGTACAATCTTTCAAATAAAAGATACTCAAGGGATAGGACTCCAAATTATCCATCCAATACCACAAACCATTCCAACTCTCTCAGAAAATTGAGAATGTAGCATACAAGCTCCTATAACTCGAAGAATCAAGGATTCACCCAGTTTTCCATGTATCCCAACTCAAGATATACATCCCCAACACACAGGACATCCAAAAAAACTTGCGACCATAGGCCACATAAGACTTCATTAGTGTACAACCCTAATAAATCTTGCAACATAGAAATATATTATGGGGTAATCGACCCGTGGATCAAGCTCTTATCCGCTGGGAAGGAGCTCCAACTGAAGAATGCACATGGGAAGATTATAAGTATTTACAACACCAATTCCCGCATCTCAACCTTAAGGACAAGGTTGCTATTCAAGGGAAAAATATTGTCAAGAAATCCCTTAGGGTTTACTACAGAAAGAAGGGTAAGAAGAGAAATATACACAAAGGGCAAATTCGAGAAAACACAAAATAGTTGGGATTAGGGTTGACTAACCCTAAACAGAATTCCACAATCGACATCAATCATCATCATCACGCAATTCCGACCGTGCAACTTCAGCAAGCTTGATTCCGCATTGAAAAACGATTTTATTTAATGTCTTTAGGCCTATAAAAAAAACCCCTCCCATCGATTGTAACCACAACCAAAAATCAATAAAATGTCTTCTTCTTTCTTTCTTATCGTTATTCATCTTCTCTATTTTCTTCTTCTTCTTATCCATTTTTTCTTCACAAGTTCAAGGTCATGTCCAAGGCTTCTGACATAACATCTTGACCGACTAAGACCATTGAACGTAGTTGTTTCAGTTTAAATTGTGATTAGTGATCAGAATTTGAGTGACTTTCAATTCGAGTAGTTTGATAAAAATAATTCTATCAGAACAAAATCTGACTTTAGAAAGGTCACTAATCCTTAGTGTGATCATCCTGTATTTAGTCATCAAAAAGAGAGTGAAAGAATTTTTTATTTTTATTTTTGTAGGTTCAGAGATTTTGTTTTGATACCATGAAACAAATTTTCTGTTTATTTGACCCGTATTTGGCCTTCCAATAGCTTTTATGAGTACTAGAATTTTTGGAGAAGAAATCCGTCCATTCCTAAATGCATTTGATCATCTTATGCCGCAAACAAAAAGTTCCTATAAAAATATCTTAAGTCATTTACCTAATAGAGAAAATTTTAAAATAAAATTCCTAATGTCCAATCCACCATTATCTTTAAAAACATAACATGCTTCCCACCTCACCATATTATCTCACAACACCTCCCCTATCCCATACCACATAAACTTCCTCATAACCTTCTCCAAACTCTTGGCCACCCCCAAATGGATTCTAAACAAGGATAGATAATAAATAAAAATACAAAACAGACAAGTTTGGGTTAGAGTGATTATACTGTCTAAAGAGATCCAACACTTGAGCCTTCTAGAATCTCTAGTAACAATGTCATCTTAGTGAGGAATTTTGCTATGCTACCTGCTGACCACTGTGAGTACTACGGTAGCAAAGTTATCCTCCATGTTAAACCGCACCAGACCACTCTTGTTTAGGTTTATGTCAAGCTCTGAAATACTCTCTAAATTTTGAACAAGGGTGAGAGCATTCTTAACCAATCTCTCATTATATGGAAAAACAAAAAACAAAAGAAAACAAAAACTAAACAAAACAAAATAGTAGCAATTGCAAACTGGAGGTTAGAGATCTTCACTCTATCTTTCCCAACAATGTGACACTTATCCAATCTCTTGCTGATCCTCGCATTAGTATCCAACTAAGCACACCAACCACCAAAGGGAAAGCAAACTGAGAGAAACGATTCCCCTGACTAATGCCTCCAGAACTTAAACAAGAAGCTCATGGCTTACCATTAACAATAATTGTAAACAAAATCGAAGATGAACACTCATGAACCCAACATCGACTTGATTCTCCATGAAGACACAACCAACCCCCCAATGGAGACATTGTTAAAGAGTGCAGATACTTGCCTTCATTTGATGCTGAGAGAACACAACTTTTTCATTGATTTTCAAGCAAAAATTGGCCTTAAGCTGCTGAATGTTTTCGCCATTATAGTAACCCTCTCTAAAGTATTGCTAAACTGTTAAGTGGGGATCTAATGGGCTGTGTTTCCTACTCTTGTGATAGACTTTCATTGCTAATAATAATAATAATAATAAATAACAAAATTAGTAGATTCACTCTGACCTTATTTCTTTTCTATAGCGTTCCTGCCTTTGGTTATGCGAAGTTAACATTCTCAACCCAACATAGCCTAAAATTTCAATCAACAGAATTCTATAACTGATTTGCAGGTTGAGGTGAATGTTGGTTTGGCAAATTCACCTATACTTTCAAGTGAAAAAATTGGGAATGACAACAGTTCCAAGACATGGAATCCTTGTCTCCCCTAAATAGATATGAGAAACATGTTCCAGGGAATTTCATTAATCACATGAATGTGCTATTTATAACTTTACGAAGGATTAGTTTGTGGAGGCTTAATGAACACAGAAAAAAAACAAGAGCATTTATGCAAACTACATAAAAAATTTAAAATCATATCAAATATAAGAATATATTTATCTCTTTATATACTACTGGCTGTATAATGTGATGTATAGGACCCTGGTTCTAAAAAGCAATAACACCATTTTCTTACCAAAAAAAAAAAAGAAGTCGTTATTCTCTAGATCTCAATAAAGAAATTGAGGATAAAACATATCAACAAACCTTGAAGTTTTTCTGTGTATCATAATACCCTGAGACAATTATAAGAAGCCGAATTTTCTCCAGCTCTGAAATTACAAAAGAAGCATTCAATATATAAATAAATAAGTCAATATTTATTGCTGAAAAATGCCAAGTTAATTTGACTAGAAGGTTTGCTGATGGGAAGAACAGAACAAAACATTTTACACTTGTATCAATTTTTAGTTTAGAAAGTCCCTCTTTCCTTCTACTACGCTTGTTGAACTCTTTCTAGCTAAAACGGAAAAGGAAAAAAAAAGCCTTTTTCTTGACCAGTTAATGATAATATAATTGTTTAAACTCTATACTTTCCAATAAGAAAAACATTTTCTCTCATCCTAACAACATATCCAGAAGATAATTTGAGGCAACGTGGTTTCCTTATTCCATTTACTCCTTTAGTCTTCACTTATTTTCAGCAAACTTACTATTTGGGTTAGGTTGTCCTACACCAGCTTCTCAGTGACAAGAACAAATACTGGTATTCTTATCTTAATATTGTATTTAAAATCTCATGTCCAGTAATATAAATTGATGCTGAACATGGCTTTTATCACTTACTTTGAAAATATTTTATTTCTTGAGCTGATGTATCCTCATGAGAAAAAAGTTGCTCCACCGAAATCCCAATAGAACTCATCCCTATGGATGCCATCTTTAATCTTGAACTACTTCCATCAGGTTTACCTGGTTCAATGATTCCTATGTCAACTAAATGCAAGATGAAATTAATAGTACAATTACAAAGGTGTTTTCTTGGATGACAAATAGCACCTCAAGACAACACAAATACTCGATAAGAAGATAGGATTGGTAGTTAAATGATATTATCAAACTTCAAAACGATTGCATGTAACATTGTGAATCCCTTCTTGTCAATCTGGGAATTAAATAGAAGTTGAGCATACAAGTAGAACTATTACAATATGTAGGCTTGGAACGAAAGCAACAACAAGTTTCAAAGAATATAATGTTAATACAGAAATCAAGACTATTTTTGGTACATGAAAACATTTTTAAGTTTCCATCTTCTAAATTTTTATGTATTTTATTTATAAAATTATGTAAGTTAAATGAAGTAAATAATAGTTAAAAGATGATGATAGAGTTAGAAAGTTTTAGAAGATTGTTGTTTTTTAGTATCTTCTAAAACAATATTTTGTTTTGTACTTTTATTATTCCATAAATATGCAACTCTCACATACTTTCATAAATAAACACATGCATAAACACATCTAAATTTAAAAAAATGAAAAACTATAAAATATTTTATGTACTATAAGTTTCATTTTTCTCTCTCTTCATGTTCCAATAATGGACAAAAAATTGGCACTAAAACTCTATCCCAATAAATTTTCCTTTCATTTCTTAAACATACATATGGATAGAGATAGACTGAGGGGAATAGAGGAGATGGAACAGAAAATCGTTTCACTTTCTCTTGCTTGGGAGTTTAATTTTCGATAGAATAGAAGTAAAAAATATAAACTTTAGTCTTCAATTTCTTCCTGCTCTATTATTTTTGTAATTCTCCAAATTGGAGTCAATGAAAAGAAAATTAAATTACCACGGTGAAAAGTTTGAATTATGCTTCCTACATTAGTACAATTATAAAAATAGATGTTTTCCTTTCTTTACAAGCAGACAACTTTAAATACTATTCTCTCTATTCACTTTTCACCCAGTTTTTAGCATCCAAACAAGAAAAGTAAAATAGTATCCTTTCTCTTCCTTTCCACCGTTCTTATGTTTTTCTTTTCTCTTCCCATGTAATGCTTGGTCCAAGAAAAATTTATTATTTTTATTCACCCAAAAGCGCTTAAATTGCTATTTCATAAAATAAAGAATTATTTCGAAATAAATAAAATTTATTTATAGTTTATTTATAGAGACTAATTTAGGAAACTCTAGGTAATCCTAACAGATGAGAAGAAAAGGCAAGAAGGAGCATTGATCTGCAATCAAGAAGTAATATCCAAACCTAATCTAGGCCTCAATTTAATAGCATCTGTGCTTTGGGGCTAGAAGACAAATAGAGAAGTTGAACATGCAGTACCATTCCAGCAATTCTGTCATTTTCTTCACCAATTTCTGAAGAGCAAACTTATATAGATAGAATATATATCATAATCTTTTAAGAAATCGAAATTGCATGATTTGGATGAGAACCGAGTAAATTATGATTTTTAAATAATTACTGCTAATTCTGGGATTTCACTTAGTTGATTTTGGGCTACTGGATCCCCTTCATCCAATGATCATGTCTAGTTTTTTAGGTATATAAGAACTGTATCTGGATTGTGTCTCTGCTAGGAGCATTGAATCCCAAAGTAGGCTGCATAATAATGCAAATCTGAAAATTCTTTTCAGTTTTAATGAATGATGTTGGTTACTGAAATTGATAATTTTTTTAACTCCTGGCAGAGAATTTGGATATGCAAGGTATTAGATATATATTACATATTAGAGTTTTTTTAGAGTCTATTGAATGTATAAAAAGGGAGGAAAAATGTTTGATGTTGCTAACATGAGCATGTTAGATTGCTAGAATTGCATGGTTTCTGATGATTTGAGAATTTTGCATAGATGCAAAGTGATTATCTTGAACACAATGCAGCAATAATTTAGCATTAAACAACGAAGTGGACCTTAGTTTGTGAATTTCGATGGTGGAATCAATTAGATGTAAATATTTCTACTTAGATTTAATTCTAAAGATTTCAGTGTGTTCTGTTTCCAGGACGTTGTTATTGGTCTCGTAACACTAAAATCTGTACAAATGGGTATTTTCTAGATCTTCCTTTACCTGTTTGGAAAGACGGTAATATAGGTTCTATTTAAAGAGAAAACCCAATTACCTCTCTGAGTAAGAAAGTGATCAATACTTTTCTGAATAAATTTCTGCATATTTATTCCACAATCAGCAGAAATACTTATTACAAAACTTTGGGATAATAACAGTTTCCTTAAGACCAGGAACTGCTGCCTGTCCAACTAACTTGTAATACACTAACTGACTACAAAAACTGTCATTACATCTGTCAGAATCTAGGATTTAGAACATGTTAAAACAGCCAACAATGTCAAACAACACCATACTAGAATAAATGAAATCTGTCACCTGACTATGGTTAATTATTTTTCTTCCTCCTTTAATATACTTAAACCAATGGCATAATACCATGACACATAACAAATGTCAATTATCTCTAGAGTCAGATTAAGCCCAGGACTGCGAACCAAATCAGGTTGGGATAGTAAACCCAAGTTGGCCCAAGCATGGTGGCAGTGGCCTAGGTTAAAATACGATCATGCCCTAGGTTGCGTTGGGTTTAATCAAATCGAAGTGACCCAGGACTGCGCCTAGTGTTTGGTCGAGTAGAGAGGGGAACCGTACTCAGGACAGGCCTAGGTAGTGCCTACTATGAGCCCAAACAAGCCAAGTCTATATGTAAGTTGAAGCAGTCAAGGTGGTTTAATGCAGAACCCAAGATCAACGTGCAATCCGAATCCCATATACACAATTAGCATTAAAGCTTACTCTTTAAATAAACTCTCTCTATATAACCCAAAATTACTAAATAATTGGAACTAAGATAATTGATAGTGTGCATAAATATCAGTTTTATTCTTCGATTTGAGGGCATAATTAGATCGATTACAGCCTAACAGAAGGAATTTTGTTGAATTCTAATGCAGGTATAAATGAAGGAGCCAATTTCAGAAAAGTTCCTGGTTGAGCTGATCTCTGCACAAGAAAGTTCGTCCGTACACAGTTAAGCCTTGAATAAGGTTTACACCCTAAAAGCGGCAGCAGACATTAGTTCGTACACAATTAAGCCTTGGGCAAGCCTAACACCTTAGTGGCGGCAGCAGGTATTAATTTTTCAGGATTCTTTCAAACTCAAAGAAAAGAGCAAAAATAGGAAACCAAGTAAAAGAGATACTTTTAAAAATAGAAAGAAGGCCGAAATCAGGGAAAGAAAAACCCTATCTGCACACGGCTTCACTCTGTAAGTAGAAGCAGAAAGGAGAGCCGCAAGAGAGCCAGAACAGAGAAGAAGTTGACGAGCAGATTTTCGTACCTGGTTAAGCCTTGGGTAAGGCTTACACCCTAAAAGCAGCAGCAGACATTAGTTCGTACACAAATTAAGCCTTGGGCAAGGCTTAGGTAGCAGCATATATTAATTTTTCAGAATTCTTTCAAACTCAAAGAAAAGAGCAAAAGCTAGAAACCAAGTAAAAAAAATACTTTTAAAAATAGAAAGAAGGTTGAAATCAGGGGAAGAAAAACCCTATCTGCACACGGCTTCACTCTTTAAATAGAAGCAAAAAAGGAGAGCTGCAGGAGAGCCAGAACCGAAAAGAAGCTGACGAGTAGATTTCTTTTTTGTTTTTCTGTAATTTTTCTCTGTTATTCTAAACAATTGCTGATGTACTAAAGTCACTATAAGCGGTTAGATACTTCTATTTTCTAACTAAGGATTTAATTGAAGTTTTAATATCATGATTGTAAAATCTAATCGCTTTACTTTTGTTCTTTTTTATTTTAAATATTTGTCTATTCTTTTGTACATACAAAAATTACTGTTTGTTATTCGTTACAATAGGGCTTATTGTGAGCGCCTAATGTAAATCATCATTCGAAATTTCTGAATCCATAATTATTTCAGAAATTTCGATAACTAGTGGTAAATTAGTGTTTATTCTAAAAAGTATATAATCTAATTTGAATAAATCACACGGTTGAGTTCATTGGTTAGAATTAGATCTTTTTAGTTATTAATACTGTGAGTGAATTAAATTCTACAAGCATCTTTGGGATTGTTCATTAATAAAGGTTAATCAACGAGCGTCTCTTGGTTAATCTAAGATTAAGCAAAGGTTGGTTATTAAAAGCGTCTCCAATAAATAGAACTGATTTATTGAAAATTAGTAAGAACTATTTTTGCATCAATGATCAATCTGCATATTGAAACTGATGTTATTTTTTGATAGGAACCTATTTACAATTAATTCTTATGTTACTTAATTTGGTGAATTATTTTCTATCAATTTCATTTAGTTGACTTTTATTTGTTGATATGTTTTAATCCATTGGTTGTTTAATTTCAACTCAAAATAAAAATTCTCATTTTTTATTTTTATTTTATTTTTGGTAGTAAAAGAATATTAGAACTCAATTTTATGTGAATTCGACCCTATTTATCACTGCTACAATATTATTTTCTTATTTCAATAGAAATTTATTTTTGATGAATTCGATATTCATCAATAATAGGGACGAAAAAAAATGAATTAATTAAAATGCCATAAAAATATCTTGATAATTCTTGATGCAACAAAAAGATTTAAATACCTCCTAAGAAGCAAGCTAGCCATTGGCTACCTTAAGTTTGAGTACTTTATTGATTTATTGAATGAATAAAATAATTACAAGATGGTCTATTCATAGGAGAATTCAGTAAGACTCCTAATAGGAAAAGACTACTTAAAGTAGGATTCCTATCAAACAATAATGCTTATTCTTAGATGGCATAAGAACTCTAGATAATAAAATACTTTTAGGTGATAAGGTAAAGCACTCTTAATTAAATCATATTTTTATACATGCCATATTACACATTATAAGGACTCTTTATGCTTCATTTGGCTAGCCATGACTTGTAGTATATGTATTCTTATTCTTCATGAGATTGGAACTTCGATCATGATACGAAGAGTGGTTGGCAAGGACTCTTAATTAAGAAGAGAATTCGGTTTGTTGATGAGTTGAAATCTGGTTATACCTTGTAGGATAAGGTCTCTTTATTTTTTATGAAATTGAGGTTAAAATCCGGGAAAAATTAGAGGAGTGATCGACAAGACTTGTAGAAGAATGATTGGCAAAGTGTCCAAGACTTTAAAGACTCTTTAACTTGTAGAAGAATGATTGCCGAGTGTTCAAGACTTGTAGGACTCGTAGTGATTAGTTACCATGAGTTGTAGAAGAGTAAAGATTCTTATTGGTTGGTTTGTAGCAAAGTTGGCCAAGTGTCCATGACTTATAGGAGAATGATTGGTCGTCTCTCCCAATGGCTTAATGGATTCAGTTTGCATCTTTCATGGGTCTCCAAATCTAGTCTAAGCCTTCCTTTTTCATTGATCCATTCTTGAACATAGGCTTGAAAGATTTACTTGAATTTCTTGACTCATGATCTTGTGATTGGTCCATTTGGCATAATCATATTCTGCCCATGTGGTTCAGGTGCATCTTGACTAGTGTCCATCCTAGGCCCACCTCCATGTGGTCCATGTGGCGCATCTCCTTGCTACTCATGCAACTCATCTCCTTGATGCTCATATGGCCCATTAGGATTTCTGCTATCTTGATCTCCATCATTCCCCCCTTCCTTAAAAAAATTCGTTTTCGAATCAGGACCATCACCTATTAGAGCTGATTTGGATTTACTTTATTTAGAAAACCTCTCTTTCCTCATATGATCTCCATCCTTAAAATCCTGAAAGAGAGAAAGAACACCACTAGGCAAAAGAGGGTTAAGGTTAGTCGAATTCAATAAAGTCTCTTTGTACTTAAGTACAATTAGACTTTTTCGCTCATAAAATTCATTTTAACTCTCTTTATTTTCTTTTCTTCTCACTTCCTCATTTTCTCTCACCAATGGGTCATTGTTATCTTTTTCTTTCTTGGCCTCTTTTCCTTCTTTGTTTTCATTTTTATTTTCACAACTCGAATTCCCCTCAAGTGATTTCTTGATCTTCATTTGATCTTTAAACACTTCTTTGAGCGATAGTGGAGTAAAAATATAACTCTAATAATTCAAGTTAAGGGAATAGCGATTCCTAAAGTCATTATGAATGTGCCTTATCATACTGTTATGGTTGTCCACATAGAATGTGACTAGCGTGCATGGGTATAACATCATAGTAAACTTCATTGTAAAAGAAACTAAAAGAACCTAAAACTTGTTTGGTTATTTCCAACTCCTCACATTCATGTAACCACTGTAACTTGTAGGAATTACGATGTCTAGTGCATGTCAAACCTAATTTATCAACTAGTATAGTACTAGCAACAGGTATGGAAGATATTCTCTCTTTGGTCACTATTTTCTTATTTCACTTGCATATTCAAAGCTCTTCTAATGGTGGCTGTCAGAAGCCTTTGACATGGTTATGATCTAAAGGAAAAATAAGAATGAAGAAAAAGAAAAAGAACAGAGAAGAAGATGAAGAATATTGGAGAGAAAGACAAATAATTTTATTGATTGATTTTTGATATATTACAATTGATAGAATCAGCCTTTTATAGGCCAAAAGGAAAACATCTTTCTTGGCAGAATCGTCCTTGTCGTAATCGCACGACGATGAATGGCACAGTGTCTGCCACAGGATGAGAAAGGATGGTTGAGGCGTTAGCTGCGGCATTGATGAGCTGATCAAGATTGACAAATTCTAACCCTAGTTTTCTTATTGGTGTGAATTTCCTAACTTACCATTCTTTTTATTATACCCTAAATGTGTTCCTGACAATACTCTCCCCTTGTGCATCAACCTTGTCTGCAAGGTTAAATTGTAGAAATTTTTTCTTCAAGATTCTCTTCCGTAACAATTTCCTCCATAGCCATTACTATTTTTTTGTACAACGGTGTCTTGGGAAATACCTATCTCCACATTTGTAACAGACTATTGATTTTCTAGGTTCTGCTCTTTTTTTACGCTCCTGGGGAGTCTATCATTATATTGATCTTTTTATGATAATGGAGCATTGTTGTTGGGAAGATAGGGATTTAGATACAACTCTATTACTGTTTGTTCTTGTAGTAAGATTTATTCGAATGCTTGATTAAGCGTTTGTGTCTTGAAGAGTCTTATTTTGGGCGTAACTGCGGTCTGAGGCCACTAGTAAAGATAGATATGAAAATTTTTTCTGAAAGTGTTGAGTTATTTGCATCCATAAGAGAATGTAAATATTCAAATTATTCTACATGCTTAAAAACAGTACCTGATTGGTGAACTTCTCACTGAAATCTTTCCGTAACGGTCCTCCGAATCACTTGTAGAGTTCTTCTACAAAATATTCCTAATTCATTGTATCAACTTTGGCTACCCACAGCAGTACTATATATCGGCGACTTCTCCTAAATATACCGATGCCATATCCACTTTCTGCTCATCAAAAGTGTTGTGCATTATAAAATATTTTTCACATCTTCAAACCTATCCACGGGAGGTTTGCCCTTTCAAAAAGAGGAATTTTCACATTAGAAAATTCGAAACTATGGGCAAAACGGGTACAATTCATTGTTGTGGGCGATCCAATGCATTCTAGAGGCTCCACTGGGTTGCTCCGGTTCAGCTAAGTCGGACCCAGTCGGGTCGGACCAGTTCGATTTGGTCTGTTTTTTTCTTAGTAGAACTGGGTATAGAGGAAATCCTAACCCAATTCTACCTCCTTCTGCAGATGCGCCATTCAGGAGAGACAGGATGCCCTTGTTTTCGTGAGCCTCAATCGCCAAGCGCGACAAGCTTCCTTTGGCCCAGTCGATGGAGATGCTGCGAAGCATATCCAATATTGATGTGAGTTGCCAACGCATTTCATGGCGGAATTCGTTCATTTTGTCCATGAACACAGAAAGCTTCAGGTCAACCTCTTTCGCAATGACCGTCTCAGGGCTTTCGGGTTCAGCCATCGCGGCCTTGCCTTTGGTTCGAGTTCAGGTGGCTACACCGGTGTAAGATTCGGCTAGTTTTAGCTCTGATACTATCTTGTCAGAAGCCTTTGACATGGTTCTAATATGAAGGAAAATTAAGAACGAAGAAGAAGAAGAACAGATAAGAAGATGAAGAATATTAAAGAGATAGACAAATAATTTTATTAATTAATTTTTTATATATTACAACTGATAGAATAAGCCTTTTATAGGTCTAAAGGAAAACGTCTTTTTTGGTGCAATTGCCCTTGTCGTAATCGCATGGATATGAATGGCACGGTGTCCGTCGCAGGATAAGATGAGGATGGCTGAGGTGTCGGCTACATGATCGATGAGCTGATCAGGATTGACAAACCCTAACCCTAGTTTTCTTATTATT
Organism: Carica papaya; assembly: GCF_054855325.1. Taxonomy (NCBI): domain Eukaryota; kingdom Viridiplantae; phylum Streptophyta; class Magnoliopsida; order Brassicales; family Caricaceae; genus Carica; species Carica papaya. The sequence continues at coordinate 27,324,054 of NC_142310.1, read as the reverse complement.
TTGTTTTTTTGTGTAAATTTCTTAACTTACCATTCCTTTTATTACATTCTAAATGAGTTACTGACATTGAGATGCTCTTATTATCTTCACAATCATACTCACTAGCAGTATCAATTTCACCATTATTTTTTAACAACATAATCTTTTTATTAGGTGATATGATATTGGATGACCCAAATTTGATGTCAAAGATGTCAATGTACATCAAGGAGGAATTCAGTAGGTCCTGACTCAAATAAGAAAGTAAGTTCCAATTTTTTAAACAGAAACGCCTAGAACAGGAAAGTAGTTTAATCCCTAATTACTTTCCTAATTAGGATTATTACAAAAGATGGATCAAATTTGTTCAAGCCAAAAGACTTAAGACCCAAGTAAGATTGGGCTTGAAGAATTGTAAGAAAGCCCATGCTCGAGGAAGATGGCCCACGTAAACCAAGCGTGTGCAACCCACATGCGCGCAGCAAGGCCTGCGCCCAAATGGACCTAGCTGTCCGCCTCATGGCCCAGAAGGCCTGCAAGCACCGCTCATGGAAATAGTTGCGTGTGTGCAGGCCCAAGGGACCGAACACGTGCACCCCATGCGGATGGGCCCGGAACCAGCCCAGCCATCCCAGCACGCAACCTGCGTCGGCCCGTGCGGATCGGCCCCCCGGGCTGACAAACCTGGCTGGCCCGTTCTCCACCTTTTAATTAATTAAGTTCTTTTATTATTTTTATTTTTTATTTTTTTAAAAGGCTTTGGGATCCACTTTTTTAATCACTCATGTTTTAAATTAAAATCTCACTTGCCTAAATTAACTTCTCCATGTGTTTTACATGAAAATCATATAGGATAACTCTTATCTTAATTTTATTATTATTTTAATGTAAATCTTATCCTTAAAATTATTTAATTAATTTTTTTGTATTTAGATAAGATAGAATAAATATTTTATTACGTAATTATCCTAGAATTAGATAGAATTTTATATAGGATATTATGTTATTATTTTATTTTAAAATTTTGTACTCATTTAGATTTTCTAGAAAAATGTATAAATAAACTTTCACCTATAGATTGTAAACACACCAATTACAATCAATTTGAGAAAATTCTTGAAAGTTTAGACTTTTCTTCTTTTAGCATTTTTACTAAATTATTTTCTTCAAGTTTTTCAGGAAGTAGTAGTCTTTAGAAATCTTATTAAACCAAGGACAGAGATCAACTTATCGGTAAATGCGTGGCATTTTTCCTTTCCTTATTTATTTTCCCTAATCTATATTTTTACATTCCTTTTAAAATTGTAGATTCAATTAGAGGGAAGAGCTCATCTAAGCGGTTAAGTTTTTGTTATTGCATACGTTGAGTGGGTTATAAGAGTTGCTTCGATCCTCCCTATACCCTATCGCATCATCTGGTATCAAAGCTTAAGCTTTTACAACCCAAATATATCTTTATTACTTTTAGCATTTTTGTTCTTTAATTAACTTTCAAATTTATTTGATTGTTAATTTGTGTTGCATCCCGCTTGAATTTATATCTATCTGTTCAATTCAAGTGGTTCGTGTTTATTATTAAAAAAAATTATACATATCAAAATACCAAAAATATCCCCATTGCAACGCATAAGCCAATTGACACATTGTTTGCATTTTGCATGGCAAAAGCAGAATAGTTGTCTGATTGGTGACTAGAAATCCTTTGAGAAATCAAAGACAAAGTACGTTACCTAACGGGTACGAGCAAAAATTTTTGTTTTCATTCCGCACATTGTCCACATTTAATTTTCGAATTGCATTTTTATAATTCTGCATCAACGTTGCAAAAAAAAACTTGACCAGTTGTAGAGTGTAGCTAACAAATTGGGGATAGTATAAGTAGATACACCTGTCGATTATATTCATCGAGATTGATCAGATCCCTATGCATCAGTTAGTCTTTTCAATCTTTATGATCTACATTTCTTTCTTTTATTTTACGATTGTTCTATTAAAAAATTAAGTAACTAGTCGATACTAGTTGTTTAACACACAAGAGGCACACTATCCCTTTTTCTGTGTGCTTCATTTTGAGTTTCAATAGAAATTGGAATCCTTTGAGGTTCTTTGTTGTGTCATAATGACTAACATGCAGTCCCGATTCAATTGATTTTGATTACGAACGCTCAACTCGACAGATGAAACTCTCAATTGAGAGATTATCAGGTAAACACGAGGGAATGTGAGGGAGAGAATGTATTATTTTCACTAACCTTTCTTACAAGTACTACATTATGTCCCAACCCATCGAAGATACTCCTCTTGGGAGTAATGTCCTTGTTGTCCGAAAAGCTCTCAACGTTCAAGTTAGGAGTGAAGACAACAAGCATAAGAAGAACATATTTCACACGTGATGTCGTGTCAATAGTAAGGTATGTGGAATGATCATTGACGGTGGTACCTATGCTAATGTGACAAACACTCTACTCGTGGGAAGAGCAGGGTTGGCATGCATCAAGCATCCAAATCTTTACCAGTTACAGTGGTGAAATTTAAGTTATCGAACTACTCATAATACCGTTCTCCATAAAAAAAATATCACGATGAGTTACTTGATACTTGGGAGACCATAGAAGTTTGATAGACAGGTACAATATTACAGCCGCACTAATTGATATTCATTGCGAAAAGACAGTTTAAATCATGTCCTTACGCCTTTATCACCAAAAGAGATACATGAAGATTAGTTCAAAATTAAAATATCCTTTGATGAATACTCAAGAAGGGCAAAGAAGAGAAAGAAGGCCACAGAGAAAGTCAATGGCTCATTGAGCATAAAGACTGCCCAATAAACAGTTAAAGATGATCCATTACGAGAAAAATAAAGAGAGAAAACAAGAGAGTGTCCTGATGATAGGGACAGAATGTTAACGAATATCTTTTGTGAAAAGGGAAATTTGATTATGCTTACTTACAAAGAGATTCATTTTTACCTTAACCACTCTTTGCATAGTCATACTGTTTTCCTCTTACAGCTAATTACCATGGCAAATGTGATATTGGATGGCTCAAATTTGTTGTCAATGATGCCAATCTACATCAAGGAGGAATCCAGCTGGTACCGACTCAAACAGAAAGTAAGTTCCAATCTACTAAACGGGAATGCCCAAAACAGGAAAGTAATTTCATCCCTACTACTTTCCTAATTGGGATTATTCCAAGAGATGGACCAAATTTTTTCAAGCCAAAAGACTTAAAACCCAAATAAGATTAATGGACTTGAAGAATTGTAAGAAAGCCCACACCTGAGGAAGATGGCGCATGTAAACCAAGTGTGCGGATTCACATGCGCGCAGCAAGACCCAAACACAGGCTGACCCAGCTGCTCCGCTGCATGGCCTAGAAGGCCCGTCAGCACTGCTTGCAGAAACAATCGCATGCGTGCCGGTCCAAGGGGCCGAACGTGCACACCCCATGCGGACGGGCCCGGAACTAGTCCAGCCAGCCCAGAACGTGACCCGTGGCCCAACCCGCAGGCTTGCTGTTCGTGGCCCGTGCCGACCGGCCCCCCCAGGTTGCCCAAACCCGGCCGACCCGTTCTTCACCTTTTAATTATTAAGTTATTTTATTATTTTAAAAGGCTTTGGGACCCACTTTTTTAATTACCCATGTTTTAAATTAAAATCTCACATATCTAAATTAATTTTTCCATATGTTTAACATAGAAATCACATGAGATAAATCTTATCTTAGTTTTATTATTATTTTAATATAAATCTTATCCTTAGGATTATTTAATTAATTTATTTATATTTAGACGGGATAGAATAAATATTTTATCATGTAATTATCTTAAAATTATATAGAATTTTATTTATGATATTATTTTATTATTTTATTTCAAGAGTTTGTATTCATTTAGATCGATTGGGAAAAGTTATAAATAGCTTTTTGCCTATAGGTTGTTCTTCTTTTAGCATTTTTGTTAAATTAACTTCTTCAAACTCTTCGAGAAGTAAGAGTCTTCAGAAGTTTTGTTGAGATAATGAGTGGGGATCAACTTATCGGTAAGTCTGTGACATTTTTTCTTTTCTGTTTTATTTTCTTTAATCTTTATTTTTGCATTCCTTCTAGAATTGTAAATTCAATTAAAAGGATGGATTTATATAAGCGGCTAAGTTTTTGTTATTGCATACGTTGAGTGATTATATAAGCTGATTTGATTCTCCCCATACCCTCATGCGTCATTAAGACATTGTGATACAATATGATTAACACCTAAACACCTAAAGCATTTAATATTGTTATGATTTTGATTAGAGTTAGATATTTTAGAAATATCTTTAGGGTTGATTTGGACTTACTTTTCTTGTCTGTTCATATCAACCCCATCTTCCTTAAATCTCTCATATTTTCTTGGACATCTTGAACTATGATTGCAGATGAAATTTGAAAGTCCCTTTGTGGACCCCTATGCTTTAGCTGCTTTTGAACTTTCATGGGCATTTGCACCATGTTTTCTAACTCCACATAATATTGCAACTCAACTACATTGGCAATGTCTCTATTGAAACCATTCAAAAACTATGCCGAAGTAGTTTCAGAATCCTTCTCTACATTGGCTCTAGTCATTGCTACCTCCATCTGCTTGTGATAATCCTCAACGGACAAGGATTCTTGTGTCAATGGTTGCAACTTATGGTGCATCACATGATAATAGTATGAAGGCACAAATCTTTCCTCATGATAGTCTTCATCTCTCTCCATGTTGAGATAGGTCTTTCTCTATCGCGTCTCTTTCTAGTTAATAGTTGATCCCACCAAAGCATGGCATAGTCGGTGAACTCAACCGTAACAATCTTTGCCTTCTCTCCTCACTAAAATTGTGGCAATCAAAGATTTTCACTTTTCGCTCCCATTCCAAGTAAGCATCTATGTTATTCCTTCCTTTAAAACGTGGTATCTTCATCTTAATGAGCTCAAGTTGTTATCTCTTTTATCTTCCTTTCGAGTCGATTATACTTCCTCCAAATCATTATATAGTTCAGCCTTCTCTTCTTGAATTCGACTTTTGGACTTTGATGAGATAGATGATCTTTGCTTTACTTCCTCATGGTTAGATCTCAAATCTCCCATCTCTGTACCAAGTTTTATAAGCTCTCTTTTTATAGTTCCATGTAGAGCTAGATATCATGTAGGCATGATGCTCATTAGATAATGAAATTATGAAAATCTGCAAGAAAATGATAGTAAAAAATAGTCCTATTTAACACTTTCTTACGTGTTTCACTCTTGTGCTTCACTCAAAATTTAGCTTTAACCTTCTTTTGAGCTCACCATCTCAAGCCATTTATCACTCAATATTCTCTCTTCAAGTTGGACTTTAGAATTGAAATCACTTAAATCAGGATAATTAAGTTTTGTTTTAGGACATTGCAAAGAATCTAATGGAAAAAAAATGGTAAATAATCAAATATCTTATTAATGTTAAACACCGGATGCAAAAGGTGAGTGTTTATATTATTAATGTTAAGTAGCTAGAATACAATTAGTTACTTAATAATGTATAAAAACAAGATTATAAGAAAGAAAGAACTATGAGTACAAAGAAGAAAATATGAATATGTTGTAATGGATTCAGTTTAACTCCTAATGAGTAACCGAAGATGGGAACCTAAATACTAAACCTAATAAGCTATAATATATTGATTTTGTTTATTGCTAATAATGTGTCTGAGTAAAATATGGATGCAAATTAACTTGAATAGGAAAAAAAATTTGTAACAAGGGGAAATGCACCTCTAATTGTTGAAGAGCTTGACTTTAAGCAACTTGAATTAATAATATAAGGAATTAACTTTATCAAGCCGAAATTAAAGACAAGATTTTGCAATTGGTTATGACCAAAGAAGGTTAAACCAATGGATCAAAATCAAGGATAAAACCAAATTGAAATAAGCAAATTGACAAGTGCACGGTTTGAAAAACATAACATAAGCAAGATAAATTGAGATTTATCTGGTGTATAAGCTCTGAAACCAATTTGATATGGAATCCATAATCAACATACGATCCAAACCCACACATAAACAATTAGTATTAAAGCTTAATTCCTAAATAAATCCTCCCTATTAACCTACTGTTGATTTTTGGAGAAAAAATAAATAATTTTATTTATCATCATAAGCAAGATAAATTGAGATTTACCTAGTGTCTAAGCTCTGATACTAATTTGATATGGAATCCATAATCAACATACGATCCAAACTCACACATAAAAAATTAGTATTAAAGCTTAATTTCTAAATAAATCCTCCTTATTTAACCTATTGTTGATTTTTAGAGAAAAAATAAATAATTTTATTTATCATCCTTTAGGTTGTTACATTTAGGGTATTTATAAAATTTCTAACCTACTAATAAGTAAATTCTTATTATACTAAAATTATAATAATATGAAATCATTATTCTCATAAAATCTTAATTACAAAATGCCAAATAATCAAACAATTAACTAATAAAATATGATATTCAACAACCCTCTCAAGTTGGTGCATGGATATCACACATGCTAAACTTGCAAACTAAGTTCTGAAGAGTCATCCAACAGTTTATCAATGCTAAATATGCCAAAAAAAGTGTTGCAAACTAAAACCAGATTTATGAGGCAACAGCTCAGGTCGGGTTCGGCTCAAAAATAGCTTAGGTTTGGCTCAAAACGGCTTGGATTTGACTTAAAACGGCTCGGATTCAGCTCAAAACGACTTGAAATCAGCTTAAATATGGCTAAAAAATGACTTAAACTCAGCTTCAAATGGCTCCAAACAGCTCAACCTCGGCTCGAAAAACGACTTAAACAAATCTGCACGACGCGTCGTGGCTAGAAAAAGGCCGATGATGGATCTGATTTGGTTAAGACAAATCGCAACAATGGCACAACTAGGCGGATTTGGTACGCACGAAGTGTTCTGCGGTGAGTTCTGGTCACTTTGCGGCGAGGTGCGGTGGTTCGGCAGCAGTCTGACAGTAATCTGGCCTTTCTTCCTCTGATCTGGCTCTTTTTTTACTATTTTTAGGGTTTGAAAAAAAATTTAAAATTAGAACCCCAAAATGGGGGATGAAGGTAGCTTTGTAAGTGTGTACCAACTCAGCCTATTGGGAATATTAGGAGTTAAAAGAAAACCCTAAAATTAGAATCCTAAAATAGATTTATTTTGCTTTGATACTATATTGATTTTTTGAGAAAAAATAAATAATTTTTTTTCTCACCATTTGTTACATTTAGGGTATTTATAGAATTCTTAACCTACTAATAAGAAAATTCTTATTCTACTAGAATTCTAATAATATAAAATTATTATTCTCATAAAATCTTGATTATATAATACTAAATAGTTAAATAATAGAATATGATATTCAACACCTACAATTAACAAGTAATTGAAACTAAGATAATAGAGATGAAAGGAAAAGGAATTGATTAAAATGCCACAAGAATACCTTAATAAGTTAAAATCAATTCTCGATTCAACAAGAAAGTCGAAAGAAACCTCCCAAGAAGCAAGCTAGTTGTCGGCTATTTTAACTTGAATACTTTATTGATTTGTTGAATGAATGAAACAATTACAAGAGAGTCAATTTAGCAAGAGTCCTAATAGAAAAAGATTACTTAAAGTAAGACTCCTATCTAACAACGATGCTTCTTCTTAGGTGGCATAAGAACTCTGAATAATAAAATACGTTTAGGTGATAAGGTAAAGGACTCTTAATTAAATCATAATTTTATACATGACATATGACACATTAAGGCCTCTTTATGCTTCATTCGGCTAGCCATGACTTGTAGTATAAGGATTCTTATTCTTCATGATATTGGAACTTCAATCAAAATAAGAAGAGTTGTTGGTAAAGACTCTTTATGCTTCATTCGGCCAGCCATGACTTGTAGTATAAGGATTCTTATTCTTCATGATATTGGAACTTAAATCAAAATAAGAAGAGTTGTTGGTAAGGACTCTTAATTAAGAGGAGTATTCAGTTTGTTGATGAGTTGAAATCCGGTCATGCCTTATAGGATAAAGAATCTTTATTCTTTATGAGTTTGAGGTTGAAATCTGGCTAAGATAAGAGGAGTGATCGGGTAAACTTGTAGAAGAGTTATTGAACAAGTGTCCAAAACATTAAAGATTCTTTAACTTGTAAAAGCATGATTGATTGAGTGTCCAAGACTTGTAGGACTCTTAGTGATTGGTTATCATGAGTTGTAGAAGAGTAAGGACTTTTAAAAATTGGTTTGTAGCAAAGTTGACCGAGTGTCTATGACTTGTAGGAGAGTGATTGGCCACCTCTCCCAATGGTTTAATGGATTCGTCTTCCATCTTTCATGGGTCTCCAAATTTGGTCCAAGTCTTCCTTCTTAATTGATTCATTCTTGAATATAAGCTTGAAAGACTTACTTGAGTTTCTTGGCCCTTAATCTTATGATTGGTCCACTTGCCATAATGATATTCCGCTCATGTGACTCAAAAGCATCTTGATAAGCCCATTTCCATCTGACCCATGTAGCTCATCTCCTTGCCACTCATATGGCCCATTAGGATTTGTGCTATCTTGATCTCCATCATGGTTCCTCTTTCTTGGTAGGTTTACAAACGTTTTACATATGGAAAAAAGGTAAATTGATAAAGTCATTGCATGACTCAAATCCAATGTGATTTTTTATTATGCGTAAAGGTGGGGGAATTACTAGAAATATTGACCCCTAAATTAGTTAGTTAGGTAAATGGGTAGCAAAGGGGAACAATTGTAATAGATTCAGTGATAAAAACCTGTATAGCCAATGACGAAATTATAGAATTGAACCTGGATTTGAAACTCCCTCCTGTGTGTCTTCTTCTCCTTGTCTTTCTTCTGATATCTTCTGTCTGCCTATTTCTCTCTGTCTCAATTTTTTCTTGCATCATTCCCTCTGCTTATCTCTGGTCTATTTCTCTTTTTCTCTCCAATTCTAGTTTTATGCTTCTGATTTTTCCTTTATGTCTAGAATAATTGGAAGTGTTTTAATTTTTTTTTAGTTTACTTAAGTTTATAAGTTTTACTTATTAAGAAGCTATTTATGTAACAGATGATAAATATCTGTTAAGATGGAAATGCAAGTATGCAAAATTTGTTTCAGATTTGAAGTCACTTATAAACTTTGAGATCAAGGGTTCTTTCTGAGAAGTCTTTTCTATCCTCATAATTGTATAGAAAAGTTAAGATGCATATAAAATTTCTAATTTCCTCTTAGATTACCTTGTTTCTAGACCCATCATCTGATCCTTAAACCATAAACCAAACAATTGGCAAAAGAGAAGTGTGTTTTTTACTTCCTTCATCAGCAGGTAAAATCCTTTTCACCTATCTATTAGGAGATTGAGCGATTTTTTGCTCTTATTAGCAGACTTTAGCCAGATAGTTGGAAGAACTTATTAGGGAATTATCTGGCATTTGCTTTGAAGGAAGTGAGGCAGTAAAGGAAATTATCATATCGACCAAGTGCCTACCAATGAAGGTGTTGGAACTAGCTGTGTTGCCAAATCCTCAAAACTAGATTTCCCTCGCTTTGATTGTATGGTTGATCCAATAGGTTGACTTAGTCGTTCTGATCATTTCTTTTGCCACCAACATACTGAAAAGAGAGAAAATGTAGCACTTGCCCTTGAGGACAAGCACTCTCTTAAGGTGGGGAAATGATGTTATGAGCCTAAAGAGGGTAAGTCTCAATGAATTACGGGGTGGAAGCAATCAAGACGGTTCCTTTTTTAGAAGAAAAATGTGAGAATATTCAAAAAGCACCAAGAGGATGCAATCCATATATATATATATATAAAACAAAATATCAACCAGAATATGGTTACTTTTTATAGGTAGTTCTATAAATGTTTTACCATGGAAAACGAAAATTGACCAAGTCAAGGAATAATCCAAATAAGCTTCACTTAGTTGTTTATGAAAGTTGTTGGTTTCTTTCCAAACTTTGAAACCCTAGTGTGTTATGTCTAATGAGCCCTTATTGTTATAATGGGGAAGAAACACACGAAATCTTCTTAACATTCACTGCATCACTTAGTGTTAGAATATTATAAAATATTTTTTATACATAATAATATGATTATCTGTCTAAATATGTAAGCATAATTAGGAAGAAAATAATTAGGATAATTTATGTTGGTTACCGTATATGAATCCGTATACATGTATATATATCTATACTTTTCATTTCAATAAGAACATAAGAGTTATTCAGTATTTTTCTTTCCTAACTCGTTATATGGTATCAGAGCTCAGGTTAAGTTTAGAGTTTTAGAGGTCAAATCACATCAGACCAAAAGAAGGGTTGAACAACCCATTCCCGATGTCGGAGAAAGACAACCACCAATCTCCAACTAGTTCAAAGTGCAGCCAGCACAGTTGTGTATGCGGGAGAAGCCGAGGAAGCGGTTCGTGCGGCGGTTTGTGGCTGTGTGCGGCAGGATTGCCGGAGGAGAGCATTTTCGTGCGTTCTGGGTTCCTATTCGAGGATAGAAGCAACAGAGGAGTTAGGTTGGCCGGTTTTGTGCACGAAACCAGAAGGTTGAAGAGAAAAAAGGTGCGGCGGAGCAAATCACCCGACGGCCAGCGATTCTCCACTCTCCTGCACGATTTGGGGTGTTTCTGCGAGCACCATTCTGGATTAGGGCTGGCATTGAAGTTCTGTGGTGATTACTGGCCGAAAGGAGAAGGTTTGGTGGTTTTAGGCAGGGTTCATGCGGCAACGCAAGTCCTTCGGTGGTTGACAATGAGATCCTTGTAGGATTGTTGATACCCGTGTGTGAAGAGATACTCTGTTTTATTAGATTTTCTAGTTTCTTTGAAATGTTTTCTGAGTATCTCTACTGTTGTGATTTGGGTATTATGAGTGGTATTTTTTTGTAATTTCTGAATTAAAATAGATGATAATATTGTCTGCTATTACTGCCATGAATAAGGGCATATAAAGTGGTACTGTAAGAAATTGCAGAATCACAATCGGATGACACAGACTACTAATATATTGTTGCTGCTATTGTAGTTTATCTTCTGAGAGAACTGTTATAATTTCAGCTGATGAGTATACTAAATTTACTCAATATCAGGAATCTTTGAATAAATTTTCTAATCTTACTGAATCTGGAAAAAAATGTCTTATCTCCTCCTCAAACAGATGGGTGATTGATTCTGATGTTACGGATCACATGACAGGTAATCTTTATATTTTTTCTAGTTTTCAACCACACAAAATATCTTTTCCTGTAACTATTGCTGATGGGTCGACATATAATATTGTGGGTTTGAGGACCACAAAACCAACATCATCTATTACTCTATCTATTTAAACTTGTCTTCAATCTAATTTATGTAAGTTAACTAAATATTTGAATTGTTGTATTACATTTTTTTCTAATCACTGTGTTCTTCAAGATCTTATGACGAAACAAATTATTGATAAAGCAAATACGTCGAATGGTTTTTACATTCTTGATACTTGGGTACCTCGATCTGTTGCATGCTCCAGTATTATCTCTCCATTTGAAGCACATTGTCAATTGAGACATCGATCTCTACCTGTGTTAAAGAAGTTATGTCCTCAATTTCACAATATATCCTCACTGAATTGTGAGTCATGTCGATTTGCAAAACATCACCGTAGTCCATCAAGTCCAAAGGTTAATATGAATCTATTTTTAAGTTAGTTTATTTTGATATTTGGGGCCCCTGCCCTATTCCGTCCAAAACTGGGTTCAAGTATTTCGTTACTTTTGTCGATGATTTTTCTTGCATGACTTGAATATATTTTATAGGAAATCGTTCATAAATATTTTCTAATTTTTGTGCTTTATATGCTGAAATTAAGACACAATTCAATATTTTTGTGCATGTATTGAGGATGAGTGATAATGTCAAGAAATATATGTCAGATTCATTTCAGAACTATATGACTCAACATAGGATCATTCACCAATTCTTGTGGGTTGATACACCATCTCAAAATGGGATCGCTGAGAGGAAGAACAAACATTTACTTGAGACAGCTCGAGCCCTCTTGTTTCAAACACAAGTCCTTAAGCGATTCTGCGTTGATGTTGTTTCTACAGCTTATTTCTTGATTAATCGTATGTCATCAACAATACTTGATGGGATGTTCCTTACAATCTCCTTTTTTCGAACAAGTATTTGTTTTCCGTACAACCTAAGATATTTGATAGTACCTGTTATATTCGAAATGTGCAACCTACTGTGACAAAATTATACTCAAATATCTTGAAGTGTGTATTTTTGGGGTATTCTCATCTCCAAAAAGGATACAGTTGCTACTTTCCAGATCTCAATAAATATTTGGTATCAACTGATGTGGTTTTTTCAGAGAATATACCATTCTTCTCCTCATCGTCCAAGTATACAAGTCCGAAGGTAGACAACAAGTGACTCATTTATAACTTCAAACCAAGCGCCTTTACTGAGCAAACAAATAAAAGTACTCCTCCAGATGATGTGCCTCTAGCTCTACTCTAGTAAGTTGATAATAATGTTCTTGTGTCTCTGACCCGACTACCACCACCAATTGTTCATGTTTATTTTAGAAGACAACAAACTAATGATACATGTCCTGCACCAAATCTGTCGTCATCTGATTCTATCGCACAGGACTTTGATCTTCTCATTGGTCTTTGTAAAGGCAAATGTCAGTGCACCATTCCTACGCTAACTTATCTCATTGCTAATTTTATATCATATGACCATCTCTTTCTTTCATCTAGTACTTTAATTACTTTTATAAATTCAATCTCTATACTCAAGACAGTTAAGGAGGCTCTGAATCACCCTGGTTGGCGTAATGCTATGCTTGAGGAGATAAATGCTCTTGATGATAATCATACTTGAGATCTGGTAGATTTACCTAAAGGAAAAAAGATTGTAGGGTGCAAATGGGTATTTGCAATCAAAGTGAATCCAGATGGCTTTGTGGTAAAACTTAAAACTCGACTGGTAACGAAAGACTATGCTTAAACTTATGAGGTGGACTATTCTGATACATTCTTTCCTATGGTCATATTTATCTCTATCCATTTATCCATATCTATTGCAGCCTCTCAAGATTGGCCCTTACACCAGTTGGATATTAAAAATGCATTTCTTCATGGTGATCTCTTAAAAAAAGTGTATATGAAACAACCACCTGGGTTTATTGCTCAATGAGAGTATAGGAAAGTATGTCATTTAAACAAATCTTTTGTATGGTTTGAAGCAGAGTCCCTGTGCATGGTTTGACAAGTTTAGTGAGGTAGATGTGAGTTCGGATTGAAGAAAAGAAAATGTGATCATTCAGTCTTCTATAGACAATCAACTGATGATATTATACTTTTTATTGTTTATGTTGATGATATTGTGATCACAGGAGATGACCATGTAGAAATATCTTCTCTCAAGTCATTCTTGCATACCAAGTTCAATACTGAAGACTTGGGACAGGTAAAATACTTTTTAGGGGTTGAAGTAACAAGAAGTAAGGAAAAGATTCTGTTATCTCAAAGAAAGTATGTATTTGATCTACTTGCAGAAACAAGAAAACTGGAAGCTAAGCCATACAATACACCAATGCTACTAAATGTACATCTTACTAAAGATGATGATGATCCCCTTGATGACCCAGATAAATACAGACGACTTGTTAGAAAATTAAATTATCTTATTTTGACTCGTTCAAATATTGTATTCCCTGTCAGAGTTGTCAGTTTATGTCGACACTTACAGTCAAACATTGGGAGGTTTTGGAACAGATTTTGTGCTGCTTAAAAAGTGCCCCGTGGCTTAGCATAGTATTCAAAAATTAGGGGCATACTCATATTGAATATTTTACAGATTCTGATTGGGCTAGATTTAAGATTGATAAGAGGTCTACTACGGAATATTGTGTTTTTGTTGATTGGAATCTCATCTTATAGAAAAGTAATAAGGAAACAGTTGTATCTCGCTCAAGTGCAGAGTCCGAATATAAAGCTATGCCCCAATCCATAGGCGAAATCTTATGGATATATCATATGTTAGATGAAGTGGGTTTGAAACCCACATCTCCTGCAAAACTCTGGTGTGATAATCAGGTTGCGGTTCATATTGCTTCAAATCCTATGTATTATAAGAGAACCAAACATATTGAAGTTGATTGTCACTTTATCCGAGAGAAAATTTAAAAAAACTTTATATTTACTGGTTATGTGAAGACAGGATAACAACTTAGTGATATATTCACAAAACTTTTTAATGGAATACGGATTGAATATTTTCGGAATAAACTGTGCATAATTAATATTCATACTTCAATTTGAAAGGGAGTATTAGAATATTACAGAATATTTTCTATATATAATAATATGATTATCTTTCTAAATATGTAAGTGTAATTAAAAAGAAAATAATTAGGGTAATTTATGTTGGTTACATATATGAATTTATTTACATGTATATATATCCCTACTTTTTATTTCAATAAAAACACAAGAATTATTCAGTATTTTTCTTCTCTAACCCATTACACTTAACAATCAGCTGTATAACTGCTGACTTGCTAAATTATCATATTGTATGAAGGTCTTCCCACAATTTATCTCTTTCTAAACGGGGTCACTGTCTAGTAAAAAGTAATTTGAGGATTCAATTCACTAAAACAAACCTTCATATGAAAGACAATGAAAGATACAATGTCCCTATCCGTAAATGATTTTGGAAAACAACAATTAACGAATTAAACCCTTTACTATAGCTTGATAATTTGGAGGTATGAACTACACTTCATGCAAGAGCTAATATTGATGTAATAAAGAAATGTATACTCAAGAAGGCATTAATCTATTTTAATACATCTTAAAGTCTCAGATCGGAGTAGCTCAATATAAGGAAATCCTAACACCCTAAACTCCCCAAAAGAAAGATTCATAGACCCTAATTCTGAGTTCATGACCTCATCCAAAAGTAAAATATTTATAAAGCCATGAGCTGCTGCAACAGGCAGGCTATGGCTATCGGCAAAAGCTAAAATTCACACAAGTAAAAAAAAAGGTCCCTATTGACTTGATCGCCTAACCTACTGTAAGTACTAAACATGTGAGTCTAACGTGCAGGAACTACTGCCACTAGTAACTCAATTTGGTTATGATACTTGGGTCATCCATAAAATTTTCCACAGTTAGAAAAGCTATTTTGCATAGAAAAATTGCTCATCAAACACAAAGGCTAGATATTTTCCAGCTAAAAAGATAGATTCTAGGTATTCTCAGGAGTTTATCAAATCAATAACTGACATCCATATTCAGATTGAAAGTAAGAGGAAGCAACAGAAATTTGGGTCAGATGCTCTAGTTTTTATCAAATAATAACACAAGAGGATAGTGCATTTCCAGACCTACTCTTGTCCACTTCTTGAAATCCTTCCGCAAGACATCCACTAATTTAAGAGTGGACACATCAAACATCTTGTATCTCACTTCAACAAGAAAATGAGAACCACGAATTAGCATAGAAGTATCAAAAGGAACAGCAACAGAAAAGCTGAGGACAAAGCAACCTACATATCTCGTAAAGACCATCACAACCAAAACGGCCAGCACCATTGAGCAACAATGTAGCCATATATTTGTCTTTGGAGGTACAACCAGGGGATGTTAGGTTCCCAGTATCTAGGAGGATGCCAGCTAACTGTGTGTACAGGAAGACCAGAGAACAAACAGATTGAAAAGAGATGTGTGAGTTATAAAGGAAAAGAAGGCTACAGCAATAACATTAGGAGCAGTAACTACCAGAAGTCGACTAAATCCTTGCCCAGCCAATATTTCAGGTGAAGTCAGGGCAAACTTCTCAGCAACAAGCGTGGAGCATGAACAATCCTGGAAGCAGAGATACGATATGTGATTACTCAGGCTGGTCCAAAATTAAGAGAAGCTATGAAAAAGCCACTTGCTCTGTTTATCCCAATGAAAAGTTCCACATTATTCTGAATGATGTTTTTCTTCTCCATTACTACTATTCCGTTTCTAAAGAATCAGTTATGCCACATTATTCTAAAGAATCATTTGAGATCTATTTTCACAAATTCCCAAATGAGATTCCCATGAAAAAGGTGGAAAAAGAAAGAACAATTCTTCTGCCAGAAAACTGAAGTAATGATAAATTACAAGATATAAAAAGGAAGAATTTTAGGGTTATAGAACATTATGAGAGTGATTATATAATCTTGATGTCTTTTACTATGTTATGGAAATATTTAGCTAATTTAGAAGTTCTGGGTCTTGTAAAGTTTGTTCAGGGTTCAATAGTCTTGTTTCTTTTATCTTCACTAGAATTTACTTTCCTATTTGAGAGATAAGTTCTCAAAACCTGGTGTCTATATAGGAGGACCTTTCTTCCCCTAATTTCTCTATTCTTTCCTATGAATTTCTCCATCTTTTCCTTTTGCTTCTTGCCTTGGATCAATTAGCGTCGTAGCTTGTCTATCTCATACCATAAAGTTGCTAAATGGCAACTAAAAATACAATATAGGTCTGCCTCATATTATAATTAAATTTGTGAACTCGTCAAGATCCAGAATAGAATCTCAGAATTCAAATGTATCATTAAAAGTTTGAAGAAATGATACCTGCCCCTCAGTAATAGTCTCAACCCAAGGATATAAAGAGTTCTCCTGTAAGACAAAAATCAGTGTTATTATGCATCCTCACATGTGAATATATCTTGACATAAAAATAAAAATAAAAAACAAAAAAATTAAAAAAAAAAATGCCAAAAGAAAACCATACAGCAACAAGTATGTGTACCTTTCTGCAATTGAAGATTTCAACTACTGCTTCTTTTAGTGCCTGATCCAGAAAGAACATATATCCGTTGTTTATTAATAAGAAGAGAGTTGGTTTTTCTAACAAAATCTTACCTCTTGTTTGGTTGGTAGCTTATCACCATTCAGAAGAACTAGCTTTAGACCACCAAATATATCATAATATGACAGGTCAACCTGTTCAATGTTTCATCATTCAGAAAGAAGAAAATTACACAATAATCATGGCGCACGACTTATGAAACTCAGCTGAAAGTCAATTCATGAAGAGTTCTAAGTGAGCATACTTCATCTGCAAAGATTAAGGATGACTGATCGATTTGACAAAAATCCAGGAGCCATTTTAGCTCAGCATGGGAATTCAGGTCTGCTCTCCTCATGTTGATGACAGGCACAGTGCACAAATGATCATTCTCAAGAGTTTCACTCAAGTAGAAAGAATACATTATTGTTGAAGCAACAGTGCCAACATCTGTGAATAGTTTAGTGACAATTAGAACAACATGATATATTGTTCATTAGCAGTTGGAATACAATATTGGAATGTCTTCCTTTTGCGGACAGAAATGCTTAAAAAAGAGCATAATTTCTGGCAATTACCAGTTGAAACAAAATCCTGGAACATTTTCCTTTTTGGACAGTAATGCTTAGCAAGAGAAATTATTATATATTATGAGAAGGACAAACAAACTAGTTCACCAGATTACCAATAATATAACAAGAATAATGCTTTTACATTAGAGAATAAAGGGAAAGACTGTTAATTTAGTTTGTCCAACTACAAATGGAATTTTTATTTCATTCAAGTTGAGAACAAATTTCTAGATATAAACGATGACTAGGAGATCACTTGAACAAAAAAAGTGATGCAGAAGCAGCATATGAAACCTGAATAAATATTTGTTTTCAGCTATTGAAATATCATTACAGTCTCTTCATCCTCGGTTTCATGCATTACTATCTTTGTTTGAGAAATATTCATGCAGACATTGCTATAATATATGGACCTAGGCATATTCTGTTTAATATATGTTTACAGTACTCCAAACCCACAAAAGCCAACACTTTAATGATCTTGACAAAGTAGCAACGGGTAGAACAATTAACCAGTAGGGATTACCAGAGCCATCTTGCCCAATTACAGCATGTAAGAATCTTCCAGGGACACCAGCATGGAGGTCGTCTCTTCTTGCTTTCAGATACAAGTTAAGTCTTTTGATGCCTTGACATGATTCCACAATTTCCATTTGTGGTGAGTACCCATTATAAAATGATGCTGCTGACCTCGGGAGTGGAATCCTCGAGAAATCGTGCTTCCTTCTATTCAAGATATATGACTTTTCAAATGAAGGTGTCACTAGAAGAGATGAAGTATGGCTATCTTCAGTTTCCATAGACTTGGGACTATAGTCTACTGATTCACTTGGATTACCCAACTCAAGGCTTGACTCTGACTGAACATTTGAACTAGTAAATGGAGTTGTTTTAGTAACAATTGATAAAGCTTCTGATGAAGTATGTTCATAAGATCTGATTATAATATCAGAGGACATGGCTAATTCAAGCTTTGCAAATCTTGTATCACTTATATCAGAAGTCGACCTAAAAAAATTCTGATTTCCAGGACTTCTGTGAATGTCAGAAAAAGAAGCTTGATTCCTCGGGTCACTGTCAACTCTTAACAGACCATTGAAGTATGGATCATAACGACCTCGGATATATGGTTCCTTCAAACCAAAGATAAGAAAAGAAGACAGAATAAATAAGAACAGTGAGGGTGGGAAGAAAATGAAGCTACCAAGAACAGTAATTTGCATAGAAGAAACAAATGAACCAATAACCAAAAAATCAAAGAATCAAAGCATATTAAAATCACTCTTTGCTAACATAATTACTATTAACAATAAAGTTACGATAGTAAGAGATGCAATTCCTATGAGTCCAAACTACAAAGCAGGCAGTTTATATCATAAGATTAATCACTGGCCTAGTTTTCCAATTACAACTTTCTAACCAATGCTCCAAGGGCCACCACCCATGTACAAACAATATTCTAAATCTTGACTTTTTAGTATTTATTATTATAAATCAATATTTGCTGAACAAGACAGAAATCACTTGCCCATTTTTCACATTGCTTTTGAAGTTTGAAGATGTATACATAATTGAACAGCAGTATAGGTTGAGAATCTTCAGCTATCAAAACTGGGACATCGCAAACAAATATATTAACAAGAGAAATCATCCGATTGAATAACCAAAAATAAAAACGAAACATCAACGACAGAACAACTTCTGCTTCCAAAGAATGCGATCGGAAATTAATCAAGATGACGCAAAGAAGCAAATGGAATAATAGACAGCCAAAGCCATGGAAATAAATCAAGTTTAACACTAACCTGAACGCCCGCTCTGTTAGACCTCATTTCAGGGAGAAAAGAGAGAAGAAGACACCAAGAAAAGAAGAGGTGCTTTTGCGCGCTGGCTAGCAGACGGTACGTATAGAAAAATAGAGACGAAAGCCGGCAACAAGAAACCCTTCGTAGAACCCGCCATTACAAGAACTCAAAAGCTGTTTTCGTGCCACCATATTTTGGCGTTTGCGTATGTGACATTTGAGTTCCCTTCGCGAAAGCCAAAACAGAATCGCCTCGTCGCCACCTTTCATCGCCATCATCATCTTCAAGAAAACGAGTCTCCCATAGCAGACACTTTGACTCTTCCCTTTGTTGTTCTCTGGTGCGAACTGACACGAGTTCAGTATAGAGAGAACCAAAGGTAGATAAAGAAGAAGAATCCATGAGAAACATTGAAGAAAGAAAGAAAGAAAATGAAGAGGATGAAGATAATTTTACTCATCTGCAAATATTTTGCTTCCGTGTCTAATGAGGTGCAAGGAGATTCGAGAGTGAAAATAAGACGTTGGATTGAAGTCCCAACGGTTATTAAGTCAAGAACTTGCCGAGAGGAGCTGATTTTAAAAAATTCAAAATTTACCGTGTCTGTTTGAATGGCGGTATAATAAGAGCTAAATCTTAAATTTACTCCTCCGGGTGCGGATCCAAAACTTTATTTGTCTTTTGGGACCGTAATTTAATGAATAATACAATATGATAATATTATGTTATTATATATTAAATATCATGTGATTAAATTTAGGCATAACTCTTATTAAGTTATAATTAAAAATATTGTGCATGACTCTTATTAAAAATTAAATTAAAGTTACATAGCCTTTCTATGTGTATATTTAGGCTTCAGCCAATAATATTTGTACTTCAATTTAATTTAATTTAATTTAATTTAATTTTTAATTGTATAGAATACATATAAGTAAGCTACACCCATTGTGGAATATTATTATCAGTAGCTCTTCTAATTAATAAATTTCGAGAAATTATAATAACTTTTTGTAAAACAATAATATTTTGCCTCCCTCATTTTCTTTTGCTTTAAAACTCAATATATAAATGAAAGAAGTAATAATTTACTAAATATTTGCAAGTAAAAATATAATTAGAACAAAAACAAAATTTCAGTCCTGTAATTTGTTCAAATTATTTCATTATCACTAAATTTCTAATATTAAATAATTATAATTCAAGTATAAGGAGTTAATATTAAAAAAATGAGTGTAAACATTATGCAGCAAGAAAAACTTCATTAAAACATTTCAAGATCAACAACCAGGCAATTAAAATCCAAAAAAAAAAAGTTAACAAATAACAAAACTTGACTGATAAGAGCTGCCATTAATAGAACTAAAGAAACTCAGTATAAGCAAAAACATCAAAACCCCTGGCCTTCATTCTTCCTCTTCTTCATCTCCATCACCACCACCAGCTTTCTTAGCAGCTGCTCTCATGTTCTTCCTCTTCACTCTTCCGGGACGACCACCGCCAAATGGACTTGTGAGTGAGAAATCAATGTGCTTCTGTGAGTCAACCCTCACCATGAAAGATGGAATGTTCACAACCTGTCTCCCAACCCTGCCAAACCAAGAACAAATACATATGTTCAAACAGTAACTTGCTTTTTTTTAATGGAAAGTTATAATATTATATCAAGGTAAACCCAGAACTCGTATTTTACGGGAAAGGTAGAAAATGCATCATCATACTCCTTTCTTTTCCACCAGGGGAAAAAAAGAGAAAAAACAACAATGAACAAACTTTCCTATGTCTTGCAAGATTGCTTCTAATGGAATAAACCAACGACTTCAAATTCATATTGCAGACAGTTTTTCTTTCAATGAGAAAAGTACTTTTTAGGAACGAATACTTTGTTGACAAACTTTAGCATCTTATATAATGCTAAGCTATATCAAAACACAGCAGCAACAGTTCTTTCTTGATATATCAACACCAAAATAATATTTATCAAATATATTTTACCATATTCCTTAAGAAGAATACATATTTGCCATACTGGTGTCTGAAGTGCCGTCAGCTAAAGCTATATGCAAAACAACCGTTATCATCCTTCAGGGATACAACCATATCCATGGTCTCAACAGTAACCAGACAACAGGGTTTTGCAAACATTAAAAAAACTACATGGTTTCACTGTAACATCCGTCTGTCATCTTAATCAGGATTTTTGACAATGAAATCATAATGCCCATAGGAATATTATCCATTGTTCCATTGGAAACCCAAAATCCCTTCAAATTTAAATATTCTCAAGTTAAGTTCTTTCAAAATAGCATCTTATTGCTAGTTTGGGCTTTGCGGTTTTCCCCCAGAAACATGCACTTGGATTAAAACATGTTCAAGAGATACAAAGTAAGATACCATGATCAGAACAACTGTTTAGTAGAAAAGAATCGACCATAAGCTGCTAATATCCCAATGACAGGCACCAAATTAGATAACTTTACCTGATATGCTTCTGTCTAATGAGCACTCTGGCATGATGAATGGACTTTGCCATACCCGACTTGAAAACAAGGGTCTGCAAGCGACGCTCAAGGAAGTTCTCCACGGTCAATGCTAAGACATAATCAAGCTTGTTCTGGCTCTCATCCAAAAGCCCATAGCGGTTCATCCTCCGTAGCAGAGCCTCACCTTCAAAGATCCGGCGTGGGTTCTTCTCATCCAAGGTGAGCAACTCCCTTGCAGCATTTCGGATGCGGCTTAGAGCATACTGAATCCTCCACAACTCTCTCTTGCATCGCAATCCATACTCACCCACCAGCTTCAGCTCAGCATCCAACCGCTCCTTCTCATAAGGGCGGCGTGGCTTCTTGAATGTCTTTCCACCTGCATCGTTCAGGATTTACAGAACATATCAAAACTCAGCCAAGACAAGAAAACAGTTAATTTTGTCACATCCATAAATAGACACCTAAAAGCACCCAGGAGGCATACAGGGAAACAGAAAATGAGCTTACAGTTGCGGTAAGAGGAAACATTCACCATACTTGTCCTTCAGCAAGCAAAAGCCACTCTCCTCACAATCTCAGTCCTGTTAGCAACCACACCTTTTCGTTAAAAATAAACAATTTTGCATATAGATAAATTACATGTACCAGAATTTCTCTTAACCCAAATAACAGCATGTTTAGAATGCGAAATAAATCTAATTAAGCGAAGAGCGTAAAATGAAAATTGCTCACATAGTAAGAAGGTGTTAGACACTTAACCTGGGATGTGACTCATCAACTAAGCCTATTAAGAATGTTCTACTTAGGTGCCTTTTGGGTCCATATTACGATACACAAAAGAAACAAAATCTCTCGTGAGTGAACTACAACCATTGGACTCTCAGCTCAACTAAAAATGAATCACACAATTTACTAATGGAGATAGGGAACTAATACGATCCAAAGAGAAAATAAGGGGAAGTCCTAATCTACTAGGAAGAGTTACAGACCAAAGAATCCAAATAGACAAACAAAGGGGAAAAGTTTTGAAGAAAAATTCATACAGGATCGTATGAAGTAAAGAGAATCAAAAAGAGACAATAAACCATGATCATAACTTATGCAACATACTCTAAATAGCAGACAGACTCCAACTGAGAATGGAGATTTGTTTCATTAATTGCAAAACTAGTCTATATGCAATGCAAAAGAATTATAATATTTTTTGTTTGTAGTAATCTGTAAAACCATTTTTATCATATATGCACTGAAACCCATTCCATTATACAACCAACGAGTTAAGGAAGAAAACATTTTAAACCTTTTCTCCACGCCCTAAACATCATACTACCTACAGACACTGCAAAGCTTAAATAACTAACTGGTTACATGTTCGACAAGTGACAGATAATATACACTGCCATTGACAAATCAATCATGAAGTCTAACATAAACCATTGTAATTTATCAATACCCAGAAAAGGATATTCGGATAGAAAAAATACAAACCAATATTTCAGAAACATAAATCAATCAAGGTAATTTATTGATCCTCAAATAGAAGGGAAATATGTAACACACAAAAAGGTCACATATATCAGAAAACAAAAAAAGTAAACAAAAGAAAACAGAGGAAGCAGCCTTTGGCTCACCTAGTTATTTACTTTAAGCATCAACAAGACACCAATCAATAAACAGAATCGAACCTCAAGTAAAACAGACAAGACAGACGAAACAAGCAACAGGTAAATTGAATAGGCAATAAATAAATCCAAGGAACAAAATTAGCAGGCATTTTCAACATGTATGTTCATTCACTTGTGCCAAAAAAAAAACAGATTGAAAAGAAATCAGACAGAACATAGGGCAAAGACAGCTAAAGCAACACGAAATAAGTGAAATATGGAAATCTGAAAAAAAAAAAAGAAAGATAATGAAACAAAAATCGGAAATAGTGTAATGCCTTCGATATAAATCCACAATCTCAGTTTTCAATTAACGATATTCAAAACAAGAAAAATGAGTAGGGGACGCAATACCTTGTTTGCCGAGATTGGAGCTGCACGCGGTGTTCCGTGAGATTTCTTAGCCGTCGATGCTTCTGATTCCGGCAGTTTCTTAGTGCTGCTAGGATATTCCGAGACGGCAAAAGGACGCGAGTTATGAAAGAGAGGGTATTTATACGGTAGAGGGTAGTGTTAGGGTTTTTTGACAGGACGGGAAAACAGACACGTGAGTTTTCAAGTTTGGATTATTAGCTAAAATAAAATAGATAGAAATTTACTTTTTATTTTTCTAATTTTCTTAAATATTTCTTGTTTTCACTTTTTAAATTTTTATTTTTTTCTCCTTTTTATTACAAGAGCAAAAAAAAAAAGTAAAAATGATACATAAATAATTAAATTTTATGCAAAAGTTTAAAGCAAGGTAGAAAATATTAAATGAAACAAACTGAATTAAATTAAAAAAATTTGGACTCTTCAATTTCAGACTAAAAAAATTATAATCTAAGAAAAAATTAGTCCAATTTTTTTTCAAATTATTTTGATTAGAAATAATTAATTAAGATTGAAAAATTAAAAACTTATAAATCATAATTATCTATGAAATACGTAATTAATAAAATTAATAAAATAAAAAATAATTTATTAAATATCAAATTCATAATTATGATTTTTTATTTTTAAAAAAAAATTAGTTTTTCAATCTAAACCAAATACTATATTAGATCTAAAATTCTAATTTATTCATTATTAAACTAAAAATCAAATGAAATATAATTTAATCAAACTTAGGCGATTGAATCTTCTAATCCAATCTATTTGATCCAATCCATTTTAAATTTTTAATTTGAATCAAATTATGATTATTTTTAAATAAGATATTAAAGTGTAATACTCGATCCCAGAATTTTATCCGAAATTAATTTTAACATTTTAAATATATAAAAAAAATTATTTTTAAATTAATTTATCTTAATTTTTGTTGAATTTATGGAAAAAAAAAATAGATTATAGATGAAATTGAAAAAAAAATTAAGAAAAATGGGTAAAAATTAGGGTTCGGGGAGTATTTTTGAAAGAAAAATTAGAAACTAGAGGTCAAAATGTAAATAAGAAAAAGTTTGCCACGCAGAACCACTCAGTCAGCAACCTCGACGAACTGAAGTACATTGCGTGGTAAGGCATGCTGACATTAGTGCCACGTAGGTGATCCGTGTGCCCCGCAATCGAATGGCCCAGGATCGATCCACACGCGTGGACGGCCCGGATTTGTTCCCCCTTTAAACGCGATCAGACGGTTGAGATCAAATCGTTTGGTCATATGAATTAATAAATGACAGTCTTACTCGATATCTTGAGAAATAGTGGACGGACCGGGTACATAGAGAATCCTACCGTGAACGTTGCCTCATATCATATAGGGTGTCAATGAATGGTATTTTTGGTGCTCATAGTGGACGGAGTATAAGAACGGCTCGATTCACCCTCATATCGATGGGGTATTGAGGGATGATACTTTTAGCGCTCATACCGGACATGGTATGGAAACGACTGGTTAATTGTTTAATTGGATATTGGGTTCACGAGTAGAAGGACATCCCTATAGACCCTAAGGGGTACTAGTAAGTGGGTAAAAATATAAAATGATCATTTTTTATTATCTTATATGTGATAAATAATAGTGCATGAATATGAGTTTTCATAAGTTATTGTTGAAAAAAACTTGTTACACAAATATGGAATAAATGGTTTTCTTTATAGTAAATGAATTTATATTAAATTAAGAGTTTCATTGGTTATTTTTCTTATTTTAAAAATTTTCAGTTTTTCGTATTTGTGATTATTGCGATATTCTTACTGGGCTAGTGTAACTCATTATTTCATTAACTATTTCAGATCAAGAGAACTAAGATCCAGATCACAATCAACAAGAGAGTTGTGAATAGTTCACCATCTGGACTCCCTTCAAAAGCTAGTGAAGGTCGTCTTATGATGCTTAGTGATTTGTTTTTCAGTTATTTCATTGATTTTCGTTTGTTCTTTTAGAATGAATATTTTCGTATCTTTACTGGGTATTCTAAATTATTGTGTAAGAAATGTAAACTCTAACTCTATTATTTTACTTTCGCATTTAATTTATGACTTTATTTTCATTTAAGTTTTGGGTCTTTACAATTGGTATTAGAGTTGCATTCCTCGAAATTATTCGTTACACAAAGACCCAAGGAAACACCAAAAAAATGAATTATCGCTCAACCATTCCTTGTGAAATGCAGGTACAGATATATGAGGAGAGGAAGACCCCCACTAAACCGAGCAGCCCGAGAGGATTCGCTTCAAAATGATGTTGACCGATTATTTGAAATATTGGAGAGACTCATCGCTGCCCAGCAGGCCCGGGAGGAAAGGAGGGAGTTACCTGACCCTCCCCTACTCCCACAATTTGAGCCAGCCCTACAGTGGGAGGATCTTGAGTCACCCCGGTATAATCTTGCTCCTCCACAGTACCATCCAACACCACCACAGTATAATCTAGTATCCCGATCACATCACCTGGCACCACCACAGTGCAATCCGGTGCCTCCACCGTATCATCCAATACCACCACAGGTCATTCGGTCCCTTCCCAATACAATCCATTCCCTCTTCCACGGAATCCAATTCCACCCATGATGGACTCAATCTACATTAAAAGGTACAAAAGACAAAACTTATCTACTTTTGTTTGGGCATCTTCCTTTGAAGAAAATGAGTACTGGTTAGTTGAGATAGAGAAAGCTTTCACGACTCTTAGGGTAGTTTCCGAACAGAGAGTTATACTTATCACCTACATGCTAGTGGGAGAGACAGGTCGCTAGTGGCAGCTCAAGTAGGTCACCCTACCTGTTCCAGTCATTTGGGAATAGTTCTTGATGACCTTCAATATAGAATATCTCCCAGAGCATCTCTGAAAGTTGAAGGAAATGGAGTTGCACACCTAGTTCAGGGTGATATGGCTGTGTCAGAGCATGCCTGAAAGTTCATAAAGTTGGACCGGTATTCCCCTAAGAGCATGATGGATGAAGGCAGAAAGGCAAGAAAGTTCGAGTGGGGCCTCCATCCTGAGATTAGACAATAGTTATATGTGTTCGAGCTCAGTACTTACTCAGCCGTTCTGGCCAAGGCACAACTAGTAAAGATGAACCTTTGCATCTTTCCTCTAGCAGTGGGGAACCTCAAGTCCCTGGTTTCACCACCGCATACTAGCACCCACTGCACCTGTTTAACAGAACAAAAGACCTAGTCCAGTGACTCAAGCTCCTCCTTATATTCCGTTAACAGGACGCGGTAGGACTTGCCAGCACTGTGATAAGGATCATGGGGACCAACTCTGCAATCACCTCAACAATACTTGTCGTATATGTGGGAGTACCCAGCACTATACGAGAGAGTGCCTGAGGAATCAGAACCAAGCCAAATCTCTTATCCAGGGCAAAGCTTACAACCTCACTCAGCAAGATGCAGAAGCCAACCCAGACGTGATACAGAGTACTTACACTATCTGTAATTATTTTGTACATATTTTGATTGATACTGGTGTCTCACATTCATTTGTCTCACATGCTTTTACATCAAACTTGAATGTATTACCTAAAAGACTTGATTCTGTGTTGTTTGTATCTACTTTTGGGAGTATGACACTATTAGGGAATGTTATATACAGAGCTTATATCATAGATATAACAAATAAAAAATTAAGTGTGGACCTAATAGAGATTGACATGAAGAATTTTGATGTAATCCTAAGAATAAACTGCCTAACGACATATCACGCCACCACAGATTTTTTTCACAAAAAATTTGTATTCAACCCTCCTAATGAAGAGTCATTTATAAATTAATAAAAATTTTAAACATTATTCCCTCATGAAAATTTTTCTATTACAAAATGGTTTAACTCGACTATTTTCTCTAACAATGCAAACCTAAGAAAAAAATTTGTATTCGAGAGATTTCGGTAATTCAAGACTTCCCGGATATGTTTTCTGATGAACTACCCAGACTGTCAGTGGATAAAGAAGTTGAATTCACCATAGATCTTCAGCTAAGTCGTGTTGAGATCGAAGAGTTGAGAAAACAGATCAATGAATTACAGGATAGTGGGTTCATCCGACATAGTGTGTCCTTTTAGAGTATTGGAATCACATTTGTAAGGAATGAGAATAAGATATTAAGGTTATATATTGACTACATAGGACTGAACAAGGTCACGATCAAGAACAAGTACCCATTCCCTAAGATCAATGACCTTTTTGATCAGTTGCAGGGTGTCCAGGTCTTCTCCAAAATAGATTTATATTCAGGTTACCATCAAGTAAAAATTAAGGCAAAAAACATTCTCAAAATAACTTTTCGAACCATATACGGACACTATGAGTACCTGGTCATGCCATTTGGACTAACCAATGCACCAACCATCTTTGTGGATTTGATGAACAGGGTTTTCAGATAATTTCTCGATCAGTCTGTCATTATATTTATTGATGATATCCTAGTTTGTTTAAAAAAAGATAGAGGAACACGCTCACTATCTAACTCAGGTTTTATAGGTTCTCAGAGAAAAGAAGTTATATGTAAAGTTGAGTAAGTATAGATTTTGTCCCGAGCAAACTACCTTCCTAGGGCATATCATATCAAGGGATGGAGTGTCAGTGATGTAACGGCCCCGGAAAATTTAAAATGAAATGTGTATTAAAAATATCAAATGCGGAAGCGAAGTCAAAAATTCGATTAACATCCCTTACACTAAAACTAAAAATGTGCTCACAAAATATAAAAGATCAAACTACTTAAAGGAGAAACTTGAAAGTAAAAGCTACAAATATGACTACGGAGTCTTTAGGCATCCCCTTCGTCGTCCTCCTGCGGAACGGGCTCGGGAACAATGTCTTCCTGATCTGAAATGATTAAATAAGGAATGAGCTACACTAGCCCAGTAAGGATATCACGATATCTCACCGTCACGGAGGTAAAGGTGGGTAGAAAACACAAAAAGACCAATGGAACATAATTTACAATAAATTCTTTTGTCAATAATAAATCCTTTACCATCCACTTACCTCGGTGAAATTCATAAAACAGTATACGAAAGCAATAACATTATCATCATCGTGAAATCATATATAAACTGTATAACATAATACTTATCACGCCTTTTGTAATTCAATCATTACACAACATATTTTCCTCTTTTACCAGCCCACTAGTATCCATGGGGATCCATAGGGGTCCCGCTACCCGTTAACCCTTAACACTTGAAATCAGATTCCAGGGCCGTCCCCATACCCCGTCCGGTATGGGCGCCAAAACTATAAACCTCATTACCCCGTCCGGTATGAGGGTGAAACGGACCGTCCCCATACCCCGTCCGGTATGGGAGACCACAATCCCGGTAGGGTTTCCTACGGACCCGGTCCGTCCACCATCTCCCAGGATATCTAGTCAGGCTGACCACATTATACAATTACCCATTTACATAATCTTTCATTCTCTTTTTCCTCAGTCAACATCATCAATCCACATACAAACAAGCAAAACGATAATTTATGCCAAACAGACAACATACAGCATCAATATCCCAGTCATTAAATCCATAATCAATAAAATAGTAAAATATGCACACGAAACTATAAAATAAAAACATCAAACCTCATACTGCATTTAAAACTGTAAAACATGCCAAATAACAGTTAACCGACAAACACACTAGACTCGGGCTCCATTAGTGACCTTAAGTAATTTCACACATTCGTTGATTCATGAAATACCGTTTTATCATTTATTGAACTTTAATACCGTGATAGGAAATAGGGTGAGGGGTCCTTACTCGTTTCGGGGTCCGAACACGGCTTCACAGTGCGCCTACAGACTATCCCTAATTTTCTCTGAATTTTTCCCGGGAAACTGAAACGCACTACTGGTACCTGCACATGTTCCAAAAAATCCCAAATTAGGCCCAGGGCCCCTTTTTGGCCAATATCGCAATTCCGGCACGGCAGCTCCGACGTGCTCCGGCGACGGCGATTCGCCTCGGTTTGGCCGTTTTCGGCCGTTTCTGGCCGAATTTGGCCACACTTGCATCGGTCCTTGCGATAAAACAACCCTAGGGCCCTCGGGGGGCCAAAAAATTACGGAAAACCGAAGCTTACCGGCGGCGGTGCTCTCGGGTGCGGCGGCTCTCCGGTGAGGTTCGTATTTTGGTGATTCGGCTCTGATCAACCTGTAGAGAAAAGAATGGTGATCACGGTGATATAAAAATTGCATCAAACGGAGGCTGGGAAGGGCCTCATCGGAGGCAAAAACCGAGGAGGGGCGCGGCGGCACCACTGGGTTTCGGCCGTGTTTTTCGGCCGTTTGGCCGGGGTTTTGGCTCCGATTTGGCCACAGGGGAAATCAGCGTGAAAAAACGAGTCGGGAGTATGAAATTTACCTCGATCGGCGGTCAGAAATCTCCCCGATGCGGCGGCGGGTGGCGGCGGCCGGCGTCTGGTTCGTCTTCTCCGACGAGGGCAGGCGGCTAGGGTTTTTGTGATCAGGTGTGGGGATTCTATTTATACCCTTTTGCCTTTTGATCTCAGCCGTCCATTTTGATTTAATCTGGGCCGTCCGTTTTTAATTCAATCTGGGCCGTCCGTGCGATTGCATCTGGCCCGTCCGTACGCACGCTTGATTTGGGCCGTCCGATCGCACGTACGCGGATCGCCAACGTGGCCCATCCCCGGTCGACGTGGTTTTGCCACGTGGCAGGTCCTGGTTGGCCGGGACTGCTGACTGGGTCTGCTGACGTGGCTTTTTTTTTAAACCTAATTAAAATAATTAATAATAAAATAATAAATTTTTTTCAAATTTCCGAGCGTTACAAGTGAACCTTGAAAAAATTGAGTCAGTGCTTAGTTGGGAGAAATGGACCTCGATCAAGGAGATTCGTAGTTTTCTGAGAATAGCATATTATTACCGCAGGTTTGTAGAAGGATTTTCTACCCTAACTGCTCATTTGACTTGGCTCACAAAGAAGAATGCCAAATTTAAGTAGAATAAGAACCGTGAAATGAGTTTTTTAGAACTAAAGAAGCGGTTGATTACTGCACCTGTGTTGGTCTTGCCAAGTTAGATAGGTGTATATACAGTTTATAGTGATGCCTCCTACCTAAGGTTGGGTTGTGTTTTGATGCAGTATGGAAAAGTCATAGCCTATAAATCTAGACAGTTGAAGAATCATGAGAAAAACTACCCCAGCCACGACTTAGAACTTGTCGCGATTATCCACACCTTGAAGACTTGGCACCATTACTTGCATGAGTAGACTTTTTATATCTATACCGACCATAAGAGCTTGAAACACATATTCACTCAAAATGATCTCAACATACGTCAGAGACAATGGATAAAACTTCTTAAGGACTAGGATTGTAACATTTTGTATCACCCGGACAAGGGTAATGTGGTAGCCGACACACTTAACAAAATAAGTGCATGTATGTTAGCTCACCTAATGGCTTCAGAATGCATGGTAATAGGGGGCGCACAATAGATACAACTTCAGGACCTAAAGAGAGTTACATGTTTGGCCCACCTGACTAAAGGAAGCTAAATCCGTCGATTCCACCCTAGCAACTCTCAGAAAAGATGCAGAACAGAGAGTAAATTCAGAATTTTGAGTCTCTGCCAATGGGCTACTCAGATTTTAAGATAGGGTGTGTGTTCCAATGATAGTAAATTAAAAATGGACATCATGACAGAGGCTCATAGCTCAAAATTTATCATGCATTCCGGAAGCACTAAAATATATCAAGGTATCTAACTCCAGTTTTGGTGGAACGGGATAAAAAGAGAGGTGGCCAACTTTGTTTCTAAGTGTCTAGTGTGTCAGCAGGTCAAAGTAGAACATCAACGCTTAGGCGGACTACTTAAGCCATTATCAATTCCGAAGTGGAAATGAGAACACATCACAATAGATTTCATGACATGATTACTTAGGGCACTCTCGGAACATGATACAATTTGGATAATTGTTGACCGACTCACCAAGTCTTCTTACTTTTTGGCCATCAAGATGATCGATCCCTTGAATAAGCTATAAAAAATATATATATGGGAAGATAGTCAGGTTACATGCAGTACCAGTGACAGTAGTATCCGAAAGGGAGCCCAGGTTCACTTCTCGGTTCTGGTCTAGTTTTCAGCAAGTCATGGGAATGAAACTATCTCTTAGTATCACATTCCATCCTTATAACTATGGACAATTAGAAATAACGATCTACATACTGGAGGACATGCTCCGAGCTTTTGTTCTTGACTTCATGGGCCATTAGGATGATCATTTACCGTTAATAGAGTTTGCCTACAATAACTACTAGCAAGTAAGTATCGGCATGGCTCCATACGAGGTGTTATATGGCTGCTCATGCAGATCATTGATCTGTTGGGAAGAGGTGGGTGGTAAAAAATTGTTTAGCCTAAATCTTATGGAGGAGATTACAGTCAAAATAGTTAAGATCAAGAAGAACATCCAGACATCTAAGAGCAGACAGAAGAGTTATGCGGATACTCGGGGGAGGGATTTGGAATTTGAGAAAGGTGATCGAGTGTTCCTCAGGGTCACCCCATTCAAGAGAATCAGTAGATTTGGCAAGAGCTGCCTTCGACCGCCAAATAAGGTAAATATTCTCATAGCCACTCGAAATTTGATTCCGAGCACCCCTGTAATCATATCGGAGCAAAATGAACGGCATGTGAGCTGGAAATTGCGGGCAAAGCCGGCGCCACCGCCATGGACAAAATCCACAACCTTTTCTGATGAGCCCCTTCCCATTTCCTGTTTGATGCGATTTTTTTATCACTGTGTTCACCTTTCTGTTTTCTACAGGTTTACCAAAGAAAAACTCTCAGCCGCGAAGGTGAGCCGACGAAGCTGTCGCACTCGAAAAATTCTACCACCAGTAGGTTTTTATTTTTTTATTTTTTTGGCCAACCGAGCCTCACTAACATATTTTTTTCGCAGGGATATGTATAAATCCAGCTGAAATTGGCCAAAACTGGTCGAAAACGGCCAGGACGAGGCAAACCACCGACGCAGGTGGTGGTACCGTCGCTGAAGCACAATGGTACCACCATGCTGGAACTCTAAAATTGGTCGGAAAAGATTTTTTAAGCTGATTTTAGATTTCTATGGTATTTTTAAGTACGTGACAAGTATTTTGGATTCCACATGGATAATTCAAGAAACTTGGTACCCATCAGAAAGCGTAGTAGTTACCGTGGCGTCCTGAAACACCGATTCCGGTAAGGATCCCTCACTCTTTTCTCCATTACAGCAAATTAAGGTTTAATAATTAATAATTAATAATTTTATATTTTTATGAAAATTAGAGAACCTTAAAAATAATTATAGGTCACTAGTAAAGCCGGAACCGGTTAGTTCATGGTCATTTTGATTTCCTATTTATTTTTTTGTATTGCCTATATTTGGTTACTATTATACTATGCGTAATTCAATTGATAATTTTTAGGGTCTTTTTGGTTATTTGGTTATTTGTTTCCCTTACATTGTATGTCGGTATTTCGGTCATTGATTATTTAGTTGTGTTAAACTACATTATTGTCTAAGTGAACTATTAGTATAAAATGAGACATGGTTATTGCATGGTTGATTGTTATACTGATGGAAATCTGTATGAGAAAGACTTATTGGATACCCGGAAAAGGGTGGACGGGCCCAATACATAAGGAACCCGATAGTGAACGTTACCTCAATCGGACGGGGCTGTGAAGTCCCTTACCAGTAAGTTTTGAGAGATATGGTTCAGCTTCATACCGGACGGGCTATCGAGGTGGTGGAATATTTTGTGTCCATTACAGGATAGGGTATGGGAATGACCGGTTAATTATTTAATTGGATAATGGGTTCACGAGTAGGAGAACATCCCTATGGAACCTCAGGGGTACCGGTAAGTGGGTAAAAATATAAAATGATCGTTTCTTGTTATCTTATATGTGATAAATAATAATGCATGAATATGAGTTTTCATAAGTTATTGTTGGGAAAGACTTGTTGTAGAGACTTGGAACTTAAAAAGAAATAAAGACATGAATTGAATGCGAAAGCGGAATAAGAGAGTTAGGGTTTACATTCATTACATAATAGTTTAGAATACCCAATAGGGCTACTAGAATGTCCATTCTAAAAGGAATTACAAAAATTAAGGAAATAAACAAAAAGTTAATAACTGAGCATTCTAGGACGACCTTCGCTAACTTTAGAATGGAGTCCAAGTGGTAAACTATTCACAACGCTCTTGTTGATGGGGATCTGGGTCTTAGTTCTCTTGATTTGAAATAGTTAATTAAATGGTGAACTACACTAGTGCAGTAAGAATATCACACTGTTCACCAATACAGAAACTTAAAGTTGATAAAAATCATAAAAACAACCAATGGAGTTATTAATTTAAGTAAATCATTTATCATAAAAAAAAACTATTTATTGCATATATTTATTGTTTGCGAGATTTTCAAAATTGGCTTATAGAGACAATAACCCAAATGACATTCCAATCTTATATTCAAGTGAGCAAAAACAATAACTTTTCCTATTTATTTGCCTACTGATATCCTTGGGAGGCCCATAGGGATGTCCCACTACGCATGAACCCATATCCAACATTGTCACCAAACTGACCGTTCCCATACCCCGTCCGGTATGAGCACCAAAAATACCATCCCTCATGGTATGAGGATGAATCAGGATGTCCCTATACCCCGTCTGATATGAGCATCAAAAATATCATTCCTCAATACTCCATCCGGTTTGATGGTGAATCAGGCCGTCCTCATACCCCATTCGGTATGAGCGCCAAAATTACCATTCATCGATACTTCGTCTAGTATAAGGCAATGTTCGCGATAGGGTTCCCTATGTACCCAATCTATCCATCATCTCCCAAGATATCCAATAAGGCTACCATTTTTTTCATTCACTTAACTAATCAATTTTTTGTTTATATTTAATTTTTTAATTTCATAATTTAACCATAAATCAACGCAAGACAAATAATACATGCATCAAAGAAATACAACTAAATTATTTTACTAATTTTAGTATATTATCATGTATTTAAAGCTGTAAAATCAAATAATTGATTAAACAGGACAAACAATAATAAATAACTGGTTCTGCTTCCATTAGTAACCTGTAATTAATTGTCGAAGTTTTTTAAATTACGCATAATACCGTATTTTCCATAATAGGGAATAAGGTGAAAGATTTTTACCCGAATCGGTGTCCGAAACACCAAACTTCTACTGTGCCTGCTAGCAGTCTCCGAGTTTTCTGAATTTTTCTACGAAGATTAAAACACGTTTCATGTACATAAAAATACCCTAAAAATCCAAAATTTCAGCTAAAAATATTTTTCAGCCAATTTCAAAATTTTGGCATGGCGGCACTGTTGTGCTCTGGTTACGGCACTACTGCCCGCGACGGCAATTTGCCTCGACCCAGCCGTTTTTAGTTAGTTTTGGCCGATTTCGGCTGGTTTCATACCCATCACTACGAGAAAACACGTTAGGGGGCCTCAGTTGATCAAAAAGTCAAAAAAATAAAAACTTACCGGTGGTGGAATTTTCCAGTGCGGCAGCTTTGCCGGCTCACCTTTGCTACGAGCATTTTTCTTCAGTCAACCTGTAGAAAAAAGAATGGTGAATACAATTGTGAAAGAATCGTACGAAATGGAAAACGAAAAAGAGCTCATCAGAGGCGATTTCTAATTTTGCCCACGGTGGTGCCGCCGGGCTTTACCTGCGATTTCTGCCTCATCAGTCATTCCTTTTGCTCCAATTTGGCCATGGGGGTGTTTGAAATCAAATTCCGAGTAGATAGGAGAATTTTTACTTTTTTTAGCGATCGGAGGCAGTAGTGGGCGACGGTCGGCTCCCTTCTCCGACGATTGATTCTTCTTCTCCGGCAGGAGGCTGGCGGTTAGGGTTTGGGTTTAGTGTGATGCAAGCTATTTATACATGTCTTCCTTAAATCTGAACTGTTCATCGCGTTTGATCTCAACCATACAATCAATTTTAAAGAGAAAATAAATTTAGACTGTTCATCGTGATTTGATCTCAATCGTGCGATCTCGTTTAAAGAGGGAACGAATCTGAGCTGTTCATCGCGTTTAATCGTGACCATACGATTGCCTCTGAGGAGGGAATGGATCCGAACAATCCACGCGTACCGGAACGCATCCAGACCGTCCGATTGCGGGCACGTGGATTGCCAGCGTGACCTCCCGCATAGCACCGAGTCAGCGTGCCTTGCCACGTAATGCGTTCCGGTTCGTCGGGCTGCTGACTAGACAGTCCTACGGGGCATAATTTTTTTTAATTGCGTTTTGACATCCAGTTTCTGATTTTTCTTTCAAAAATACCATCCGAACCTAAATTTTCATCTATTTTTCTCAAAATTATTTTCAATTTCATCATCAACCTATTTTTTTCCTAATTTCACATTAAATAAAAATTTATTAATTTTAAAATTATGTTTTTATATATTTTTTAAAATTTAAAATTAATCTCTAACCAAATTCTAGACCCTGGTATTACACTTG
This sequence comes from Carica papaya, assembly GCF_054855325.1. NCBI lineage: Eukaryota > Viridiplantae > Streptophyta > Magnoliopsida > Brassicales > Caricaceae > Carica > Carica papaya. The sequence continues at coordinate 27,287,709 of NC_142310.1, read as the reverse complement.
TTACACAAACATGGAATAAATAGTTTTATTTATAGTAAATGAATTTACATTAAATTAAGGGCTCTATTGGTTATTTTTCTTATTTTTACCAATATTTAGTTTTCTGTATTTGTGATTAGTGTGATATTCTTACTGAATTAGTGTAGCTCACCATTTTATTAATTATTTCATATCAAAAGGACTAATAACCAAATCTCAATCAACAAAGGGATTGTGAATAGTTCACCAACTGGACTCTCTTGAAAAGCTAGTGAAGGTCGTCCTACGATACTTAGTGATTTATTTTTCATTTATTTCTTTATTTTCCTTTATTCTTTTAGAATGAACATTCTCGTATCCCTATTGGATATTCTAAATTATTGTGTAAGAAATGTAAACGTTAACTCTATTATTTCACTTCCGCATTTAATTTATGACTTTATTTCTATTTAAATTTTAGACCTTTATATAAAGTGTTAGTAATATTTTATGTGTTAAACACCCAATAACATCTAATTTCAGTGTTATTAATTTTAAGTATTTGGCCATAATCTAGTTGAAGTACAATTGTAACGACCCCAGAAATTTAAAAGAAAAATGTATATAAAGAATATAAGTGTGGAAGCGAAATAAAAGGTTCTGGTTAATATCCCTTACACAATAACTTAAACGTACTAACAATACCGAAAATAAGTCCTCTAAAGAAAAATACTGGAAATGAAAGAATATAAGAGAAACTAATAAACATCTATGTAACTACTCGCCGTCTTCTTGTAGATCGGGCTCAGGAACCAAGTCTCCTAATCTGAAATGGTTAAGTAAGGAGTGACTACACTAGCCCAGTAAAGATATCATACTATATCACTATCACAGAAATAAAGGTTGGTAGAAAATAAAAAAAACCAATGGAGCACAAGTTTTAAGTAAATTTATTTATCAATAATCAAACCATTTACCGTCCACTTACCTCAGTGGGATTTATAAAAACGACATATGGAAATAATAACATCATAGATATCATAAGTTCATACATAATATGTAACATAGTACATGTCATACTTTTATCAGCCTACTAGTATCCGTGGGGATCTATATGGGTCCCCGCTACCAGTGAACCATTCCCTTAACAAACTTAATTTTCAGGGTCGTCCCCATACCCCGTCTGGTATGGGCGCCAAACAATAAACCTCAATACCCCGTCCGGTATGAGGGTGAAGCGGGCCGACCCCATACCCCGTCCGATATGAGTGCTAAGACATTTAAAGTCTCCATACCCCATCCGGTATGAGACAACGTTCCCGGTAGGGTTCTCTATGGACCCGGTCTTTCCACATCTCCCAGCATATCTAGTGAGACTGTCAACTTATCCATTTATCAATTCACATACCTTTTCTATTTTTTTTTTCTTAGTTTTCCGTTTCCCACATAAACATGAATACTTAAACAATTAACGAGCACCCAACAAGGCAAGCATATTATTAGATTCACGAAATCAGACCGAAATAAAGTAAGCAGTGATTCATGCATTCAAAACTATAGAATAAATAAAACAGATATCATACTGCATTTAAAACTGTAAAATAAACAAAACAGGAACTGACAGAGAAATACGTCCGGTTCGGGCTCCATTAGCAACCGTAATAAACTACGTATATCTATATAATTCATAAAATACAGTTTTATCACTTATTAGACTTTAATTCCGTGATAGAAAATAGGGTGAGGGGTCTTTACCTGATTCGAAGTCGAAAATCGGATTTTTCACTGCGCCTACGGGCAGTCCCTGGGTTCCCTTAATTTTTCTCCGGAAACTGAAACGCGCTTATGGTACCTACACATGTCCCAAATAACTCAAAATCAGACCCAAGGCCTATTCGGCCAATTTTAGAACTCCGGCACAGCGGCTCCGCCGTGCTCTGGCGACGGTGCCGCAGCTTACGGCGGCGATCTGCCTCGGGTTGGCCCTTTTTGGCCGTTTTCGGCCGAATTCGGCCAAACTTGCATTGGTTCCTGTAAGAAAACACCCCTAGGGCCCTCGGTGGGCCGAAAAAATACCAAAAACTGAAACTTACCGGCGGTGGGGCTCTCTGGTGTGGCGGCTCCTCCGGCTCGAGTCGCGATTTGGTGTTTTGCTCTTGTCAACATGTAGAGGAAGGAACGGTGGTCACAATGGTGTAAAAATTACATCGAATGGGAATCGGGAAGGGCCTCATCGAAGGCAAAAATTGAAAAAACCCGCGGCTTGGCTGTCTTCTCCAGCGAGAGCTCTAGCGGCTAGGGTTAGGGTTTGGGTGTGGATGATTTTATTTATAACCTTCCGCTTTTAATCTGAGCCATCCATCGCGATTTAATCTAGGCCGTCCGATCGCGATTAAATAAGAAATGAATTTGTACCGTTCATTGCAATGAAATATGGGCTGTCCGTACGCGTTTTTTATCTGGGCCATCCGTGCGCACGGAAACGGATCTCAGCCGTTCGATCGCGTGCACGTGGATCGCCCACGTGGCTCCCTTCCGCGTGGCCTCCCGCGTCAGTGTCTTTGCCACGCGGCGCGTTCTGGTTGATCGGGACTGCTAACCGGGCAGCTGACGTAGCGCAATTCTTCTAAATTGTGTTTTAACCCTTTATTTTTAATTTTTCTTTCAAAAATATTCTCATAACCCAAAATTTCACCCATTTTTCTCAAAATTGCTTTCAATTAAATCCTTAAAATAAAATTACCATTTTTATTATATTTATTACTATTATTTCTGTTTAATATAAATTAAAATAATTTAAAATAAATTAAATTCTATCAATACTTAATTATATTTATTTAGAATTAATTAAAAATAATACAATAAAATAATAATAATAATAATAAAATATATATATATTTTTTTTTTTTTGGTGTTACAACAATTCATTCAAACTATCAAAAATGTTTGTTTATAGTTTAAGGTATAGTAGAGAGTAAGTATCCAAAACTTGAGAAAACCAAGTGGATACCATTTGATATGCATGTAGTAGATGCTAACCACACAATACATCAAAATTAATTGCCACTTTTTTTTTTATTTTCTTTAGGAAAAATCAAACAAAGACGTGCGAAAGTAATTTTTTTTAAAAAAAAATAAATTATTGATTGAGGATAAATTTTTTTCAATTATTATATTTCATACCATTAGTGAGTCACCAATTCTCTCGAAATTACAAGGCTATTTTGACGAAATTTTTAGAAAAAATTGTCTTACGTCCCTAACTATTCTTTATCTATCCACCAATGTTAGTTTTGGATATAAATACTTTTTTATTGAAGGTCATTCGAATTTTTTCTAAAAATAAAGTATGAATTATTTCAACGTTGTAATATCTGGTATTCGAACATTAGCTTGATATATATATTTTTTTTAATTATAAATTTATTAAATAATGTTTCTAACCCTGAAAAGAAAAAAAAAATTAAAGATTGAGTTATGTTTTGAGGATTGCTTTCAAATTGAAATTTTTTCACCCACAAATTTTGATCTTAAGCCATAATTTTTCTTTGCCAACACGTAATTAGATGTTAAAGTAATTTAATTTTTTTAAGTGAAAGAATAAACGTGACAATATTAACGTTATTTTGTTGGTGTTATAATCAATTGTCTCGGCATATCTTTCAATTGTAACATTCACTATTATGCAACAAAAAATAAAAATATATATATATTCATGTAAATTTCAAATAAAATTTAGCCTCTTAATTTTTTTTTTATTTAAAAAAGTATATTTATTACATGTAGCCCAATAACCTATATTTAGTCTGTTGAAATTCTTGTTATTGTTTCTGGGGGGGTCACAATAACCCATATGCGGTTTATGCCTCGGCCCGTTGGAAAAGTGTTTAAAAATTTATTTATACGAAAAAAGTCCAACCTAAATGGTTGAAATTAATACTCAATTTATACATTTAAAATTTTATTTAAGAAAAATACGAAGTTATAACACCTGTCTCTATTGGCGGTTATTTTAATAGTTAATTAGACAATTAGTAGAATTGCTACACCTAAAATTTTAAATTAGATAATTAATATTATTAGTTAAATTATTAACAAAATTACAATATTTTTGTTTATCTTAGATCATAGGAGTATATTTTTAGTTACTTTAAAAACTAAATATCAGAGTTTAATTTCGTCTTTTCCTATCTATGTTGGAAATTACGTTTTTGCACATTTTTCTATTTATTTTGGGATCTACATATTAAATTCTAAACTATTTATTTCTGAATTTTCTTTGATTTTGAAAATTAATGTATATTAAAACTTCTATTTTTGTATAGTTAAAAAGCTAACATACGTGGCAATTACTTTAATATATATAGTTTGTATTAAAAAAAATAATAATAAAAATTTACTTGATAGAGAAAACAAGCTACAATACCACGAGGCACTATGTTTGAATTTCATAATAAATTACTATGTTGATTATAAATAATGTTACTAATAATTTTATACAGTTTTAAGTTACACTGGCGCGCTTTGATACAAAACGACGTAGCATTTTCCGCAGAAAATTGGGCGGCAAAAAGGAACTGAAGTTCAGCGATATTCTCGGGCATGACATCCTTAATTTTGCACCGTGATTTTAGGGTTCAATTGAAACCGTTGACATAATTATTACCGCGTGGGAATACAAAACTTCACTTTTATGTTTCAGAAATGCCAATATATATATATATATATATATAATTATAATATGAACAGGAAAATGAAATAAGATAACAAAGAATATCGCCATTGAATTGTATGTACTACTACACTCATAAAAATACAGGAATTTCCTTTTAAAATTTTATACTATAAATAACCTATCATACATAATATACTGACTATTCCACTAAAGAATATTTAATAAATAACCTCAAAAATATTTTTTAATAACTAAATTCAAACCTCACCTGTACTAAAAACGTATTAATAATTTAATTTTAATGTATATAACAATATAAATCATGTTCCTATAACTTGAATGTATTGTTTCATAAACAAACAAAAGTATTGACGATATGAGAATAGAAATACATGCATGTATATATATATATAGAGAGAGAGAGAGAGAATAAACAGACATGCTTGGCTCCTCGCACGCCACCGGCACCGGCCAATCATCGGAAAGATCGGGTTGTGCTTGTGGCATACAGGGAGCCAGGCATAACTATGTAAAGTCTGTCACCTTTATATTTCTCATGTAAAACCCTTCTTCTGTATCTCTGTATATCTGCTTGAATCATCAAGAAAACGTACATACAGGAAGAGAGAGGAAGAAGAGAGGAGGAGGAGGAGGTGAGAATACAAGGCATATATCTCCTCTTTATAGGACTTTAATCAATAATAATATGGAAAAAAATAAAATGAAAAGGATTTTGTTACTGTAAATATGTTTAGTTTTTAAAGGAAAAATATCATTAAAAATAAAAAGGAAGAAGACCCCATAAAGCACTTTCCTTAAAGAACATAATTTTTAAGATTATAATGTGTATGTATGTCTATATATATATATATATATATGTATAATTATATATTTGTGTATATAAAGAAAGAATCTGATAAAAAGAATCCAAAAGGCAGGCAGCACCGCCACACCAACCACAATTCAAACTTTTCTTTTTACACTCTCCCATCACTTTCTTTTTTGCATGCTTTGACACAAAACTCAATCTACTATACTTTCATTTATACCTAAAAGCATTCACTACTAGATATCACACACACAGAGAGACTTAATTATTAATGTAAATATAGAATAACATTATCATATTTACATATATAGTTAACAAGTATATAATAAAAATTTCAAAAGATAAAATTTTAATTACATTATTAAAATTGTAACCTCTAAAATTGTTTTAAAAAGAAATAAATTCTAAAAATTTAAATAAATGTAAGGGAATGTAGTTTTAAAATTATTTGAAGAAGATTTAACCATAGCATACAAAAGTTGACTTGAATATAATCTTGTTTTTTTTTAAGAAACATATATAATAATTATTATAAATTATTGATATTAAATAATAAATTTAGTAAAAATATATTTTTTATAAAGAAAAATAAATAAATAAGAAAGAAAGATAGTCACCCACGGCTCAAACATGAAAAAAGAAATAGGGTCCCCCTCTACTTTAATATTTATTTTCCAAAATTTATAATATCTATGGTTAGGGCCCCCTGAACACTTTGCCAAAATTCCATACAAATAATGTATTCTGGTGGTCAAAATAACATGCAATGATGATAATTATTTAGTCTTGTCCTCATAATTCCATTTTTCTTTTTATTTTCTAAGAGTACAGAGCATGAATGTTGTTACCAATGGCCAACAGTAAGAATTTGTTTAACTTCCAAGTTATTGGCAATTAATCCACTACTTCCAGTACAGTGAGGTCTTATTTCTAGAACTCTTGGAAGAAGAGTAAATTTTTTTTACATAGGGAGATATTAGGTATTAAGCAACATATCATGGATATTTATTGAGAAATATGTTATATTTACTCACTAAAATATCAAAACATATGTGTTTTAATAATTTAAATACATTTAAATTATTCTTTCAATAGAATTAGTTTCACATTTATTTTTTTAATAAAAGATTCACGTACATACTACAAAAGCATAAATAAAAAATAATATAACTAACAATATTTGACTTATTGATAAATTGAAAGCTCGCGTTAGTAATATTTTATAACTTCTATTTTCTCTTATTATTGTTGTTATTAAATGCTTAACGTCTCCATAGCGTTTATAGATAAAGAAAAAAGCATTGATGATGAAAAGTAAGAATGAAATCTCCGTAGTCATATACGTTAAGATTTTGAGGTTAACGTTGAAAGAGAATATTATTTTACCGTCGGACTCTTATTTTTATTATTTTAAAATATAAAAATTAAATTTTACATCAATAAGATAAAAAGATAAAATCAAATATAATTTCTTCCGGTATGAAATTTCATTTCCACAGTAGTCTTGCAAAAAAAAAAAAATCTAGCGACAAATAAGATGCACGAAGATAATGTATTCTCATGGTACTATCAAGCTAAACATACTTAGGACACTTTCATGGATGAAGAGATGTAGGGTTTGCTAATAATATAATAATGCAGAGATTAACTTTTTTTAATGAAAAAATTTCTTGATTAAAGTAGAAGAAAATTGAAATTAATTAGATTACTAGTTACCATTGATTCTATATGACGAGTAGATTTCTCATAAAAGATTTAACTTTACCATACTTAATTTAATTCAAAGACTCACATAACATTTCAACATTTTCACTTGGTGTCTTTTTTCTTTTGATGAATTTTAACTGGGGCCTTTTAAGACGTCTGGATTTGGACTTCGGAGACAGAAAAAATCTTGGCGAGGACCACCCATCTGACTATCTGCTTCATTCACGCCGTATTTCTCTTTACTTTGTCAACCTACTTTTTTAAGCTTCTTTTTCATTTTAAAATTTGCATCATATGGTCTTTCAGTTTTCTCAAATATGCATACACATCTTTCCAAATATATCTTATTTGCTATTGGGAAAATGTTGGTTTATATGACCCAAGACAAATGGTTCATCTATTTTTGCAAACAAATTGGGACTAAAATTCCAGCACCTTTTCCTAATTTTTCTTTTTGGGGTAATGTATGGTTAAGAATCATATTTTCTTCTTTTGTTAGTTGAGTTTAGACGATAATTTATGTTGAAATTATCCCTTATCTTATATGCATGTTTATGCCACAAGGAAAATATCATGAAATACATTATTATATATTATATATTATATTTATTAAAAATAATTTTTAAAACAGGGATCTTCTCTAAAACTCATAAAAAAAAATATAGGAGAAGTATAAGTTAAAGTTGTAATTGTTGCAATAAATCTAATGCTCAAGTTGTTTTATAGAAACAATATAATGGTACGGTATATTTATAAAAAAAAGTTCTTCCCAAATAGTCAAAATAATTTCATCAAATTTGGCAAGTAGAGAAAACTTTAGTTAATGAGATCGTTTGACATGATGTATAAGATAAGAATGATTGTGAAATTGAAGTCAAAATCTCTTGTTACTTAATGAAGTTTTGGACCACTTGGTTTCATAAAAGATTAACTAAGATTATTTGGGTCTTAAATAGGAAAAAAAACATACGATTATCTAGTTCTACCATATAGTTTCATCTCTTTTAAGGAAATAGAAGAAGTTAGAGAAATGTGTATTTGTATGACTCACAAAAAATAATCAAATCTCAAGAAAGCCACGTGTTAAAAGGGTGGAGGAAGCCATTTATGCTTACTTATTAGCTTCCGTTTATGTTGGACCTCTTAAATCAACCTAGGCCTTGTGTCTTAGGGATGACAAGTCACCCTTCTTCTTATGCTATATTCCCTTTTGTGTTGTTATTTTAAACTTTAGTACCTAATTTTTTTAAAATATTTATCATATTTTTTTATTGTTTTTTTTTTCACTTTTGTAAATTATTTTCTCTCCTTTTTCTATGAGAAAAGTTCATATAAAATATGTTATCAATGAGCTCCAAAAAAAATTGACTTCCTATTTTAGTGTATTCACTTCTGTTATTAAGGTAAACATGTTTTTTATTTTTTATTCAATCAATCAATCTTAATTATCTTTATTGAATAAAATATCTCTCTTTATAACTTATTAAAAAAGAGATATAAAATTAAGATTACTGATGGTTTTTAAGATCCATTAGCTCATAGAGACGAAAATCTCTTATTCTATCCAAAGTTACTACAACATTATTACTTTAATAACACTAATTAAAGTTAGTTATTCACATACATACATGTAAATATATATATATTGAACGAGAAGTGTGCATCGGAAGCATGATAAAGAGAAAATTTTCAATTGTTAATGATAAAAGACTCTCCATTGCTAAGTTTTACAGTTCCTTACACCTATTTCATAACGGTGTTTTATTATATTATGATTGAAGAACTTATGGATAGGTTAATGACATTTATTGACTTATTTAAATTAATTTTAATATATATTAAAATTAATTAATATTAAAATAATTATCTTTAAATAAGATTTGAAAGGAAAGTTATAGCAAAATCAAGTGTGGAAGATAAAGAGAATAAGAATGAAACATTTGAGCTATTGGATATTACAAATTGTTTGTTTTTTTCATTCTTTGTTATGTAAACTTTAAATTTAGCTTAAAATTTCTCTGACGTTTTAAAATTTCAAAAGCATATATCCCAAAGATATGGTGTAGTGCAATACCAACTTTTTTTTCACAATTTTTTTTCAAAAAATATAATTTGAGATTTATATGTTAAAAATCTAAAAAATAATTTTAAAACAGCATCAAGATTTGAAGACATTTTTTGAAATAAGAACACAAAATTTGCAAAACAATGAAAGAAGCGGTACAATGCGTTACTGCTACCACACTCTGAAGTTATTTTTTCCCTTCGTTTCAACAAGAATTGTCCCACATTGGGCTAAAAAATGATACGACTTCAGTAAATCATCTTCCCCCGTTATCCTATACACCTTGACCATGGATCAAAACCAAGGCCGTTTCTGAAATTGAGAAACTACGAACTTCCTAGAAAGAAACCATGGCCTATACTGAAAAACTACATATACAAAGTTCCAAAAAAAGAAAGAATCTCCTGTGCCTTTGTATGCTTACACTTTTTTCTAGTAATCGTGTAATCATTACCACCCAGTAGTTGCTCTTGCCTCTTTCTCCTTTAAAATCTGTAATGTGGAATCCAAATATCCTTCCAAACATGTCAATTTCTCCCTTGAAAGTGCATCCAGCCTCTCATCCCAATTAATAGACCACCTCTTCTTTACTTTCTTCATCTTTTTTGTTTCAAGCTTCTTCCTCTTGCTATCTACAAAGCTGGTGAGATCAAGTTGTCGTCTATGTTTTTCTTTGTCACCCAAACCCTCATACCGAGATATGATTCCTTTTACCTCTTCCTGATTTTCTGGCCATATATCCAGCTTCCCATCAGGTGCATAACAGAGTAAACATACAGATACATCACAGAGTTTGGCCAACTCCTCAGCCTTCTTCTTCAGGGTGGGCCTTCTCTTCAAGAAGCTGATAATACGGGACTTCTCATTCTCCATTGATTCAATGCTGAAGAATCTGTTCCAAAGTGGGATAAACAATGATAAGATGGCAAAAAATAGAGTTGCAAGAAACAAACAGAAAAGAGGGTTAGAACTGTCTTAGAGACGCAGGATAAAACTTCATAGAAATATAAATTGTTCAAGAACTTGAAAAAGTATGCTACTAATCCATTTAAAATGGGATTATGCACCAAATCATGCACTGGTCTAAATAAAATAAACTAGTTCCAGAAAATGGTACTAGATAGTAAGAGGTGATGCACCCATCTAAAAGCATAGGATCATTAATTTTAGTTTATCAAACAATAACGAAAACTTAAGATAAGGGTTAAAAAGATATGTAAAGTGACCTAAAGACCCAAAGGGCAAAGAAAAATTAAGTAAATTAGAATGAAATTTATTCATGCAGAGTGCCCAAGAAAAATGTTTCCAAACGCACTTAGGACAACCCTATAATAAGTCTCCAAACAACAATTAATCATCATTTTTTAACACCTTAGAAACCATGACAAAATATAAAAGTATATTGACTCAACGCAAACTAAGATAAAATAGGACCAACTTTTTTTACAAAAAAAAAAACAAAAACACAGGCCCATTGTTCACTGTTCTAAACCTACAAGTAGCATCCATTTTTTCAAAAATGTAGCACCTTTATCTCCATTTTTTAAACCCAAAAAATAACTTTATTTTGAACACATATAAATGATTTTTCTCATTTGCTAATCATGCAACGACCTCTTTCTTTTGAAACACTGGACAGCAGCCAAGACAGAGAAAATAAACATGCAAAGAACCATTCAGACATCCCCCAAAAGCAATAGCCCATTGATTTTTTGCTAACCGAAAACCTAATCCCCTCAACTAGATAAGTCCTCTTCCAAAACTTCAGGACTGATTTCATGACCACCAAACTACTTCCCAAAACAGTCCACTCTTTTACTTTGAGACCATAAAATGACAATGAATGGATCACAAGCGATAGTGAAAGCCTAAACAGCAGCCACGCATACATAGAAAACAAATTGTTCAAAGGTACATGATTTCCATTCTCAAACACAGCAGCCATAGTAAATGCCCTAACAGAACAGACGAACTTCTAATTTCATGACAAGGATCTGAATTTAAACATTTATTTCATTCAAACATGACATTAAGGGAAGTGCCAATAATGTTAAAGAGAGTGCGCTGTTTTGATTAAAAATAACACCTTTAGCTACGGTTTAAAATAACAACTATTTAAGTCGGAAAGAGAAAGAAAATAGAACCGAGATTGAGCAATCATAGCTAGAAATTTCAAGAAATGGTTGCGGACGTAACCTAATGCTAGTCTAGAGCAGAGGATTCAACTATGCAAGAGATGACCATTCCTTTAAGCATAACTGATGCAAATCAGGGGATAAGTGTGGGATGACAATGGCTGTTAAGCGTGAAAGCGAACTTTTGACAGTAACAAAATGATTTAGGATGACAGATTTAATAAAAAATGTAAAGCTATCACGAGTGGTATGCATACACAGCTCAGTTGTGGTGTCAAATCTCGCAGTCAACTTAAAATAACTTACCCCCATTTTACCAAAACTCTGACAGGCATGCTCAATGAAGTAGAAACAAAGTGGTGATGCAAGGCTTGAAATACTTTTGTAAGAAGAAAATTAACCAAGTATTTCTATACTAACAGATCAAGATGCAGTTGGGTAGAGGGAAGAAGCAAGGCAGTCGAGAATGTCAAACACCTGACCAAACTGCACTCCACACAAACCTTAGAAAAATTTCAAAATTCAATCCACAACCAAACACTATAGAGAAAACAAAACAGAATATGCTGATGGTTTTGAGAGGATTCAGATTGATAAAAAACACTCACCAGGAAGACCGTCAAAGAAAACAATAAAGCAAGATTATATCCCCAGTATGTCTACTTGTGCATTAATGGATAGGTTGGTTTCTTACTGTTCATGATGCATTTAAACTAATTGCTCTCTATGTTTAAAAGAGAACCGTCTATTACACTGTTGTCTCCGAATCTTGATAACCCTTAGACCTATTGCATGTCAACATAAGGAACACCTTCACTGGTCATTCTAAAACCACAGGCAAATAGCCAACTCATGATTTTTTAAACCATGTAACACGAGCTTCAAACGAGGAAAGAAAGGGTGTATCGCTATGGGTATTCCAGACTTGGTTTACAAACTTTTAAAACCAAAGATACCCGAGTAACATGAAATCAGAATAGGAACCTAAACATGACCTAAATAACCAAGTAAATTTGAACATTCATTGGTTACTTTATCGACATAGAGCATGCATACAAAAGAAGTCCAGAAATTAGAAGAAAACCATATTAACGGACATTGTCTAGGCAAACGAATGTTCCACTCATTACAAATGCATTTTTCGGGCACCCAAAACTTCAGAAGTTGGTCCACTGTAACATCCAACAGATATGTATTATGACCACGTATAGATTGATCATAAACCATCCAGATGCAAACATTCACGCCATCGAAAAACCAAAACAATATAGACAGCCTTCACCGGATCATGCTTACATTGATCAACAAAACAGAAACGATCAATAGCAGTTTTAGTGTTCGGAGTTTTACCGAGTGGCCCAGATTGGAGTTCCCGAGTAAGTTGGCTCTGTCACCTTATCGGTTCTTTCTTCTCTCACAATTTCCTTCCTGCATCTACCAAAAGCTTCCCTGACATCTCCTCCCCTTCCTTCAAGGCTTCTCAACCTTCTTTCTGTAATCGACTTTTGTTCGGACTTTCCCTTTCTTGCAATGACTCCTGCCCTAGGAACAGGTCCTACCACGCTGGCCTATTCGCTCGTATGCATTTTCGTCGCCATACGCGCCTGCCTAGTTGTGTTCGCTCGGTAGTCCTGCTCCCTTCGTTTTTCTTTCTTGCTTTTCCTTTTCTCTTGTTCCTCTCTCTCTCTCTCTCTCTCTCTCTCTCTCTACACCTTCTCTCTGAACCCTACTTCACACTTTTTCTAACCGCGCCGATAGCCTCAGCCGACTGTCTCACCGGATTCAACCCTAAAAACCTGCACTTATTTTCCCTGGCAACTAAAGAGCTGAAGAAACCAGCACTCCCCAACGCTGTTCGCTGCTAGGTGGGCCGGGTTATAGCCTTAATTCCCATGGGCTGAGCGGGTCGGGTTTCCTTCATTAAAATATGGGTTATGTGGGCTTCTTCATTGGGCCTAATGCCTTAGAAAATTTTAATCATGACGTTAACAAATATTTCATCCAAATAGTTTGATAGTTCTAATTTTAGTATTTTAATTATATTTTTTGTTTCAGTGTAATTTTAATTAAATAATTAATAAAGTTTTTAATAAAATAAAATTAAAATTAATTAAATATTCTACTAATTATTATATTAAAAATTTGTCTGTGTTATGAACTGTAATTAAAACTACAGAGTTAAAAGAGAAATGCGTGGTACTCGCAATACTATTAACTGAAAATTTACTGAAATTGAAATTTTCCAATTAAATTTTAATATTTATTTAATTAAAAATTCTATTAAAATTAATATTTTCAAATTGAAAATTATATTAGTAACAATTTAAGTGAAAATTCATTCATGTTTGATGATTACAGTAAGTAAAAGTTCCACAAAAATTAAAATTATTTAATTAAAAATTGTACTAACTATAACTGTTTAGTTAAAATTTTATTTAAAATAAAACTCATTGTGTCCATTCTATTCAAGCTAAATTTTTCTAATAAAAAATTCCAAAGTAATTAAGATGGTATAGTTAAAAAAACATACATGTCAAGATTTTATTAACTGAGTAAACTCCATATAATTGCAAGAAAAGTGATAATTAAATGAAAATGAAAATAATTTAATACTTAAATCGCAGATCATATGAATATTAAAATGATCTGCTAAATAATTTCGAGAAATAAAAACCCCCAACAAAATTTGTTATGAAAGAATTAATTTGGAAATTTAAAAATATTTTTAAATTTCCAAATTAACAAAATTCCTAATGCTGCAAGGCTCTCCACCCTCTCGCCTGTATGTATAAACTTAATTATCTCTCTCTCTTTCTCACTAATTACTTGTCTGTAAAGTTAACGTTTTCCATGTATCTGTTGACCCTAAAACCTGTGAAGAACAGGAAACGATCAGTCCACTCCATCAACAGCAACAATGCAAGAAAGTCAATAGGAAACGAACCATCAAGGTTAAAGCTGAACAACGTGGTACATTGTGTGATGTACCTGTTTGTTTAATCGGTTATGGTCCGGACGGCGAGCTGATTACATGGCCGGAAAACAGACCGGAAGTGAAAGAGTTGGTACCTAAATATAAGAAGAGTACTAGCAATAGTGAGAAACGCAATGAGTATGATCTTGAATCTTTCTTGAAGACGAAGAAGAGAACTCTTGGACAAGACAATGGCAGAATTGCCGGAGACAGGTGGCCTACTTCGGACAAGAGGCTTGATGGATTGGGGAATTTTGATTTGGTGGATTTAATGGTTCAGTTGGATTCTAAACTGCAGAGTTTGACACAAAGAAGAGATCACTTGATTAAAAGTACTGCTGTTCCATTGAATTTTATGTTCGCAAAACCAGCTAGAGAGTGAAATTGAAAGTTGCCAGAGATGGAGGTTTCTCAATTATTGTTGATGATGCTTCATCAAAATTTGCTATTTTCTCTGTCCGTCTCTGTTGTGGTAGACCGCAATGGTCTAAATCTTGTGTCTCTTTTTTAAATGCTTATTTGGTGTTCAGTTTCCTGTTCAATTTTTTTTTTTTTTTTCAGTTAAAGTGTAGTGTTTAGTTAGTGGTTGTATAGTACACCTACGTAATATTGGGATATACAGAGTTTTGTACAAGGTAGACATTTTATAGAAAACCGATGTGAATAATAGTAAGAATTGATTGATTTCACCAGAAATTTTATATTTTTTAGAAAGAAAAAACAAAAAACAAAAACAAAGATAACCGATTCCCCTTAAAATAATGGGTAAAGATAACACTTGACTTTTAGAGTGTCTTTCATCACCCTTTTAAAAAAAATGTTGGAAAAGAATTACAGATAAATGTTGTGTCGTTCAACCTCTTAAAAAGATATTTAAAAAATTAGAGATAAATCATAAGATTGCTTAATCTTTTCAAGACCCCCTACCCAAAAAATTTGAATTCGTAATTATAATTTTTTATAAGAAAAAAAAAAAAACATTATATAGATCCAATAACACCTGATATTCAACTCATAAGGAGTAGCCTAAAAGCCACAAGAGCAATAATCTTACACAAGAAAATGCTCAAAACAAGCCGGCATTGCCAGTACAATGTGAGAATGATAAACCTCCAGAAATAAAGGGCAGGTCTAGAGATTTATACAACTCTATTAAATTAAAGAAATTACTAACATCAACCAAAAAGACCCCAGATCCTAACTACACTATACAAATGCAAAATTGATTAAAGAACACAAAGGATAAGACATTGTCAAAGCTGCCTCCACATCTTAAGAACTGTTCCCTCTACCACTTTGTACACTGTCTAAAAACGCCAAGAGATGCACCTTCGCTCTTCCATATACAAGAACAGCATCTTAACAGCAAGAACTTATATCCCTTGTCTGTATGCTCAGTTTCTACAATGGTTCAAGTGTCCCGCTTTTAAGTCTCTCCATCCTGGCCTGAAGGCCAGACAAAGCCTTCTCATCCATAGGAAGGACTGCACTCTGTGAATTCTCTACACCAGCGCGGTCTGAAGTCCAGGATTGACTCGAGAGCCCATGCATAGAGTTATCATTCATTGACATCAATGGCCTGCTTCCAGAATCAAGGTTTCCACCAGCTGCTGCTAGTTGCATGCTTTTCATTCTTTCTCTAATTGCATCTAGTGTGCCACTAGTAACTACAATCCGAAAGTTATATCAGCAGTTTGGTCTTTCAATGCATACAGATCTTTTTTGAGGAAAAGGATATATTGTATAGCAAACTGCAGCAAATGTACATATAAGAAAAGGAAAATAATGCATATACAAAAAAAATGACCATGATGCATAAGACTATATTAATGAGGCCTATGAGACTCACACGCAGGATGACCCTGGAAAATGAGCACACAGGGTTTCAAACCAGGAATCCAAAACAAGCAAAGGGGAGAACTAAGGCTCTTCTATTCATTTCCTTTCAGAAAACGAAAAAACTGCCAGCACAAAAGGGGACATGAGCTTCTAGGATTCCGTCATGCAGATAAAACCCCCGCACAGCTAATCTCTGGCTGAACCACAAACCACCCAGCTAATAATGAAATTTAGGGGAAAATCCCATAGCATTCCAGTTTTGGGACATGAAGCAAAATGGCTAGGGATTAATTCTCATTCTGACACAACAAAAGAATCTTTTAACCATGGCTCTATAACTAATTAAATAATCAAGGATTTCTGGCCCAAGCCACCATCCAGGCAAAATGATCCAAAATGTTTACAGATCTCTAGATTCTTTTAGAGAAAATAATCCAGAAAATTGTCAGGTGCTTGAAGGTGAGGTAGTCGTATTTCATTGGAAAGCATACCAGCAAGTTTCCATGCAGAAAGATCAGTCCAAGCAAGATGTGCTGCTAGTTTCCTAAGTGTGCCATCAAATAAACCATTTGATTCACCTCCTAATAGTTGAGATTCTAGAAAAGGAACATTCTACTGAATTCCACCACTGTAATAGTCGTCAGTCCTGGTCCCTTTAATGTTACAACGCTGAATGTGGAAATGAACCTGAATTTTGTTGGCATTCATCTCCACACAAGCAATCTTCCTAGGATCTAAGGCTATGATTACCCACAATGCATCAAGTTTAGCTCAACTCTGTAGGTCCAATTTCCACCAGTACATTTCAAAGGGCAGGAGTCATAAATGTACTTTGATCCAAGCCAAATATCCTACCCCTCAGCAATTCCAAACTTTGCTATGCTTAATTCTCTACTACAAGCTATCGCTACATATCACAAATCCCTATTTCCATTTCAGCTAAGCATTTGCCGAAGCCCCATATAAATCCAATCCATAAGCCTGCAACTTCACACAACCCCCCCCCAACACCCCAACCCAAAAAAAGGTTCCTGATAATTTCCGGCCCACCAAATGATACGTCATCTTTTCTATTACCTTAAAAGAGCATCTCCCCGCCTGCTGGGCAGATTCCAACCTTTCATCTCTCCCAGCAAGGATCTAAATAGTAAGATTTCAGTTAGGTCAGCTGCCAGCCTTAAAAAGAAACCATCTCCTCTAACTTACCCAGTGTTTTTTCCATCTTATCACAATGGGATCCCATGTTAAATTTTAGCTCCCGAAGACAAACCAAGAAATTTGCAGGAAAAAAATACCAACTTGCAACCTAAGATCTTAGCAATCTCAACAACCGCCATAACGGCAGCAAATGCAAAAATTTCACAGTTCTCAGGCTTCTAAAAAAGCATATTTATCTGGTGCTTTCATACTGGTTTCTGCTTCCTGGAACTTACTGAGAAATTATTTTAGCAAATATACATTGGTGTTATTTATCCCTTTTCGTTCTTATCAGAGAAAACAAAAAAAACCTGGAGTAACCAGCAAAATTCATGGTGTCCTTTATGAATCTCCCAATAAAAATGAAAGGCCATACCATATCAGCATATACACATTGTACATATAGTTCCTCAGCCTTGAGCACCATGCAGCTGAAGGCTGCCATGGCATACATAAATAGAAAGGGAGGAGGTGATCACCTTAGTCTCAGGCCCCCACAGAGCTTAAAAAAGTTGGAAGGGCCAAGTGTCCATAGATCTCAGCAAGGTGCACCATTTTATCCGACCACACTATCTATGCCCAAAACCCATAAAATTAAGCAAGGAAAGGAAACAAGATGCATAATCTTTAGCCTTTTTAATATCCAGTTTACAGCATAAAATTTAAAAAAACAAAGGAAGCCTGTGGGACAAAAGCCTTATGCTCCTTCACTACCACAAGACCACATCCTCACTCATCCTACAAGTCAGAACCTTGGCAATCACTTCAAAGATGCTACCTCCAAGACTGGTCAGTTTGAAATCCTGGCACAACTATGGCGTTCTTGCAAGAAAAGCCAGGATTGCTAAGGCTAGCAACTGGAGAATCTAGGCTAATGAAAACCGAAAGCTAAGCCTCTCCCTCTCTAAGACTCATAAAAGAGTGATTGAGTTTGCTTGGAGAACTGCACTTTAAGCATTTACGCTTTTGCAAAAAATAAGCATTTTAAAATTAAATATTTATTATCCTGTTTTGCAAAAGATTTGATAAATAACACAAGTAACTAAACATGAAAATTATAAGCACTAAATAAGCAATGTCAACACCCTGTTGATGCATACAAATCATAGTCATTGAAAATCTACATCCTAGCCGTAAATCGATATTTTTTTAAAGCCGAGGATCGAACCATAATATTCACAACCTATTTTAGGAATCAAAGTTTGGTAGTTTTTACATTTTTTGAAGAAGCAAAAAAGAAAATGCTTCGAAAGAAGATATTAAAAATATTTTGTAAAAATTTATTTATGGTATGATGATGCAGCCAAATAAAAGAACAGGTATCTTCGGAACAAACTATATATATGGAGAAAACCTTGAATGACCAATGTTTTTTCTCCAAAGGCCGAAATCTGAAGTAAATCAAAGGAGACTATCATTCTTTTTGAAAGAGGAAGCCATCAAATTCGTGTTATCCAATTATATAGCATCATCAAATTTATATTCATAATCCACTTCTCCGTCTCGTGCTACATCATCATACTTGCCCTCTTTCACCTAGAATTAAGTGTCAATTCCATTTTTTCAACTTCTTACATGAGAAAGAAATACTGAATGGACTTTTAAGTATGATAAATCTGACCTAGCCTAGACCAAATAGTATCAGAATTGGCTGAATTATACAACTCAATTCGATTTATACGATTCACAACCAATTCAAATGTTCCTTCTCCATTTCTCGATATAGTCCAATTCACCTATACAAGCCACACTGTTTTGCTTGTGAAAAAAAAAAAATCATATCCTAAGATTCTTGATCTTAGGACGCTTCTCAATTAAGAACTTATGATCTTTTTCTTTGAAATAAAAAGAATATCCATCACAAGCACCAAGGGGCTACAAACTCATGTACAACAATATTTATATGTCAAGCAAAAAAATCAATAAATTAAGATCTTATAATCTAACACATGCAAATAACAATAAGCAAGAAAAAATTTAGAAGCTTTGGCAAAATACCTCCACTAATAAATCTTTCGTTCCTTTGGTCACCCAGTGTGTTTTCAGAGATGAGGCCTCTTGAAGTAATTGCAGTGTTGGTCCTGCTGTCATCAATATATGATGGTGGTAGATTAAAATTTGTTGGTTCAGGTTTTACATTTAGCAACTTTGCATCATTCAAAGAATTTGCATGTACTGGGGATAGAGGGGCAAATTCAGGGGAGGAAACAGTTAAGGAAGCTGGAGGAGGGGTTGACAATGGTAAACTTGAAGGAGTCCTGCCAGCTGCTGCATTCTTCTCCATCTGCAGTAAAAGTAAAAGCAGTCACGAGACACACTCCAACAGAATATCCAGCACCTTTACCGGAAATAAAAGCACAAACCTGGGCTAACCCATCTCTAATGTAAGTACGAAATGCCTCACTAGCATTCTGGAGCTGAGAAAATATATCAACCTACAATGATATTAGAATTTTTAATGTAAGTATAGGAGCTAGAGTGGTAAAGAATAGTAAGCCAAAAATTTCCAAGTCAACATTGCACACCCATCAAAGTACCTTTGGGTATAGTTGCGTAATTCGGTAAAGCTCATAAAGGCCAATACTGCATGTTTGCTTGTCACCAATTTTCTTAAATATTGCAGCAAGTTCTTGCTGAATCCAATAAATTAAGTTAAGTGATGAAAAGGAAAGATTCAATATATGAACAAAAGGACATTGGACATTGTTCAACAATATGGGACACGAGAAAAACTCTTGCAACACAACACCTTCAACTGGGCATCCGCAGAATTTGTGGCAGGTGATGGATTGTTTGCTGCTGAGTCACCCCAATGAGTTTGACCCGCAGGCCCAGTTGATGTCAGCATTCTCGCTGCAGCTAAAGTCTGTAAATTCCAAAATTATTAGACATAATAAAGTGATACATTAACAAAGATAGTGTAAACACATAATATGTCCAACTCTCTGAATTCTCTGACCTTAGATAAACATTGATAACAGTAATTGCTTGTTTCTGTAGGCTTATCATTTGTTAATTCTTTCATTATTAGAAAAGAATTTATTGAAAAACCACCAGGCCAAAAATTCTTAAGGTCAACAGAAATTCAGTTGGGCCTCTAAAATTCTTTTCATCGGTATAAGCATGTTTATTAAATAAAAGAGTACGAGAGTACACATGAAAGTAAATAAAAATAGTTCAAGAGTACACATGGAATGATCCATGATGGAGAAAGAACTTTATATCTCTCCAAAAGGTCTTGTTTTCCTTTGATCCACACTACCAAAATAATGACCAAAGTGAAGAAATCAAGTTAGTCACTTCCTATGAGGAGAGCCTCCCTTCCATGCTCCAAATTCTGAAGTTACCAATCCAAGACTATTGACCGAGCATTAGCAAAAGGAATAGCCATATATGAAGCTCGTGTCTGTATTTAGTTCATTCTAGCCAAGGCTCACCAAACCTCCTTTATGAAGTAAGAAAAATAAGCCTCCTGTACTAGTGCCATAACACCCCAAATTCTATCAAGTCCAATTAGCTCATTTCAATAAAAACTCCACAACCTCTTAAGTTCATGGCTTGCAACCAATGAAATAATTCTCGGTTTCCCAGAATCCACAGCATTGAATAATCTACAACCTTTAAGACCCTCTGGAACTGCGTATGAAGATTTGGACAACTTAGGAATTAATTTGTTCAATATTTTTCTTTTTTTTAATGTAACTTTGTTTAATAGTTTAACATGCATAAAATTATAGATTTCACTTTTCAGTTATTTGTGGTAAAAAAATTTCAAAACATTCTGGTTCAGATATGTTAACTTGGAAAGCACATCGTACTGCAAATCCGATTTGTTGAAAATTTGTACATGGTATTCAATAGCTATTAAACATAGAGAAAAACGAAAAAAGAAAGAACATTGAGCCTCAAAAATAATAAATAGGAGAGTTCATGGCAATATAGGGATGCCACCCATGTATAACAACTATAAGATCTGCAAAGAATTCAAAAAGTCCAATGAAACGAGAAACAAAATGCATTTGCATCCTCAGTTTTACCTCAAGATTTAGATCAATATAGGCAAGAATAATAGGCTGAGGTTTCATGTCTATGGGAACCATAGACAGATGCCCTTTAATTGCTGCTCCACGAAGCTTAACAAGTTCATGCAGAACGGTTTTCACCATTCGTAATGGTTTGTCATCTGCTCCAGCTCTTCTCAGATGAACAAAGTAGGAAAAGGAAAACAAAATCATATTATATTATACTATTTAGTAGACTGAGATAACAAATAGCTGATCCTACAGAGAAACAAAACATGAAATATAAAATTATAAAAAATTAAGAGAGAGGGAATAGAATAGTTTTTGAGGGGGTCATAGAATTATTACACATACCTTCTCCTAATTTCTTCCATTCCTAACTCTTGCAAGTACAGATGGATGCTTTGGAGGATACGATCAAGATCGACGTCATATATTGTGCTTTGAAGAACCTGTATCACATGGAGAGCAGTTCATGGCATGTCCAACACAAGCAAACCACTACACTTTCTGGAATAAGCATACATACATGTATACATAGAATTATATATATAATTAGTTTCCACTCTAATTATTTAAATAATGTTTTCTTTTCTAAAAATTATCCTAATACTCTAAATTATCTCAAAATATTTCAATATATTTATTATTTTTATTCATTATCAATAATTTTATAATTATTATTTAATTTTAAAAGTAATGTTATTTATTTATTTATTTATTATTTTAATCAACATATAATTAATTTTAGATTATTATTTAATTTTGAAATAAATATTATTTTAATAAATTATAATAATTATAAAATTATTGATAATGAATTAATACTATATTTTTATTAATAAAAATATTTTATTTAAAAATACCTCCTAAAGCATAAATCATTTCTGAAAAGTATCTATTTCCAACTTTTGATTTCATGTTCGTTAAAAGCCAAGAACAACTATTGCGTTTACCTAAAAGCAATTTCTTTAGTGTTTGGTAAGTCTCTGCTTTTTGACAGCATAAGTAGAAGTAAAGACCAACTAGCTCTAAGAACGACAGTAGTAAACGCTTAAATATAGGTGATTAGTTTACGCATAAAGAAACCAGGAGGAAAATGTATTCTTTAAATATAGGTGATTAATAAGCACAACAAAAATATCTTACCTTTGTGAGTTTGATCAGGCATTTTACAACCAGATCAGAGAACTTCTGATTTCGGGTAGCAAAAGCTTCATTTGACGTAGGAGAAGGCCATCGCGACGGATCCAATGGCCGCAACAAATTAATAAGGACAACAAAAGAAGATGTTCGGTCTGCATTATCCTGTACATACACACCAGTTTAAAGCCAGGGAAAGAACTCAGAAAAATTACAGAAAAGAGGTGCCTTAGGAATTATATTCATACCAGAATTTTAAGCATCAAAACATTCAAAGCTTTCAGAAGTTGACTGCCATCATCCATGCGAGGAACTCTTTCATCCAAAAGCCAAAGCAGAAGCTCAGTAATAAGACTGTCAAGAGTACCCTCCTTGACAGCATACGCAAGCTTTTTATTTTGAAAAGTCTGCAGAAAAGTTCATTTAGTTATTCTTCTGTAGGAGTAAGATTATAAATGCAGAGCTTGCTGTATTGGAGAATATGGAAGAAGATATACATCCAGTAACCATTTAAATCAGAGCATCTGCAACTTACAGTTCTCTCTTTTTTTCTCCCTGTTACCTTCTTCCCACAAAATAGCAATGGATAAAATATGAAAAGCAAGATTATATTTGAAATTATAGACAACTTTTACCATATCCTTACCTGCATAAGTGTGTTAAGTACATATTTGCAAGACCTTGATGAAGCTCCAGTCAAACTGAAATCAAAAGTCTTGGCAACCTATACAAAGAAAAGAAGCAAAATATCAATAACAAAAAAATCAGAAGTCTTGAAGGTTATATACACCTAATTAAAAACTTTATCATTTGTATCTGTGAATAAAAATGGAGAGAACAAAAAATCTATTATAATAAATGCCTTATTCGCTAAACATGAAACAAGTCTATCTGCATCTTTCACAAGCTCATCCATTGCACTGCCTTCTGGATCAGTACTGGCCTGCGCTAACTCATGGCAAACAACTTTCATTCCTTCAACAGACTGCAAGATAGATATGTAATAACTTTAGATAGTCAGTTTTCACTACAAATTTAAAGCCTTAACAATATGGGGTGCAGGGAGAAAAAAACACTGAATGGCTGCAGCTTGAGTATAATCAACACAAAAATAAAGCAGACACCTAGTTTATACTTCTGCTAACTACCTTCTCTTTAATTGTTTCCTCGTTTCCTCTTTCCAGTATTTTCCATGTCAAAGAAATTAATAGAAAATCTTTATCAAACAATATTGCGAAAAAATCTCTATCAAACAATAAAAGTATAACTGAATATAGACTAATTAAAGAAACGCAAAACAGAAAAAACTTTTAGGGTCCCTATTAATGGACCTATTTATGGGACAGTTGATAATTCAATACTATTTGTGACTGTTCATGAGTTCTTTCCATATCAAAGAAATTGATAGAAAATCTCTATCAAACAATATTTCGAAAAAATCTCTATCAAACAATAAAAGTATAACTGAATATTGACTAATTAAAGAAACGCAAAACAGAAAAAACTCTTAGGGTCCCTATTTATGGGACGGTTGACAATTCAATACTATTTGTGACTGTTCATGAATTCTTCTTTCCTTACCTACCTTCAATAAATTTTATGGACTTGTTAAGAGAGAACCAAACAATCTAAACCTTATAAATATTTTTCATCAATAAAGTCTGTCCAGAATACAGCAATAGGTTTTATTACTCTGAATCGAAGATCTACCTCCATGTCTTACTCTTAGATTTAGCAACTACCCACACCCAATACATAAAACTGCCAAATATTCCAACACATAACAACACTTCAATCCATATACAAACTAATTATTAAGTTCAGAATTTTTTTTCCTCTATGATACACCTTAGCAAAAGGCGTTTATTACCACTTGCAAAGTCCTTAATAGCAAACATTCAGACATACATATGCACATATATAGAAACTATGTTGTTAAGAATAGTTTGATGAGTATTCTACTAAATATTATAACCCTATACATGTAGCTTTTTGTAAAATGAAAAAGGAAACACACAATTAATTACATAAGGTGTAATTACTTTTATACTCTTTAACTTAATTTACTCTTTCTTTAACACTCTTCATCAAGCTGAAGAGTAGCTATTGTTCATCTCAAACTTGCAATAAGAATTTGAAATACTGGATTGCTTAAACCTTTAGATGACAAATCTGTTAGTTGAGAATTGGTAAACATGTATAGAGTACATATCGGACCATTATTATGTTTTTTTTTTTTTGATAAAATGTCTATTAACCTCGATATATTTGATCAGGTCATGTTGCATCGAATTGTGCGTAATGCTTATGATTCACTTACTGCCACAGCATAGGCACATGGAATGTTCCTACTTGATTCTAAGATATTCTAAAAATAATTCTTATCTATAATAGTTCATAAACCTCATGTCTCATTGATCGAAATTCGGATTTTGCACTTAATATAAGAACTATATTTTACTTCTTACTCCTCCAAGTGACTATGTTACCCCCAAGGAAGATATAGTATCTTGCAGTAAGTTTTTTGTCTATAACTGATCATGCATAATCTGCATCCATCTCCTAGGAGTAGCCGATTATTCTTCCTGAATATATTTCATTTTTCAGTATGACTATGCAGTATTTTATAGGTTACTTGCAAGTGCACTTCTTTCGGACTGCACACGAATTGACTTATAATACTCATTGCAACGATGATGTTTCATCTCGTATGGGATAGGTATATCAATTATTTACTAGTATATCTTCTTCTACTATTCCTAATTTGTGATTAGAACTAATAGAAGTACTACTTAGTTTACATGCTAATTTTTCAATCTTTCAACAAGTCATGAATGTATTTCTATTGAAAAATAAAGATACCGAATTTTGAGTGAACGACTTCAATTATGAGGAAATACTTCAACCTAACTTAATTCCTTCATTTCAAATCCTTTTGCCAGGAATTGTTTTAATATCAATTTTTCTCTCTCATCATCCACTGCTACGATAATGTCATTGCGTCATTAACGCATATTAGACGAGCAATAACTCCCCCTGTCTTTGAATGCTTAATGAATAGAATGTGATTTCTTTGAGTTTGCTTACATCTCAAGTTTATCATCACTCTTGCATACTTGCAAAACCATGCTCTTGGCGGTTGCTTGAATCCATACGGTATCTTCCTTAGTTTTTTCTTCTAAATCTCCATGCAAGAAGGCAATGTTTACATCAAATTGTTATAGTTGCTCATCAAAGTAAGCAGCTAATAACAACAAAATTCACTTAGTGTTCATCTTCGCTACTGGTATGAATGTCTCCTATTAGTCAATCTCATATGCATGTATATAGCCTTCTGCTACCAGTCTTGTTTTTAAATCTCAATTATCTCACGCGTTGTATTTGATTGTAAAGACTCACTTGCATGTCATTGGTTTCTTGCTTTTGGGTATATTCACTATTCCTATGTCCAGTTCTTTTCAAATATCTGCATTCTATTTATCATAACATTTTCTCATTTTTCACAAGAAAATACATCAGCAGTTGTGTTATGAATAGATTCAATATTCAAACTTGTGATAAAATTTTATGAGATGATAAGTACTTATCAAATGATACAAACTGCAAGATAGGATAAAAAAAATGTTTAGTGCATCCTCTTGTATTTTTATGAAATGCAAAAGATATATTAATCAGACCGTACAGGGTTTCTGGGACTTACGCCAGTTCCGAGATCAAGGTCGAATTCTTGGATCAACTTGGGCTCAATATTTGATATCTTCCTCTTTGTACACACTTGGGAAAGCCTAGAATCTGATATAATCTATTGAGTGGATGAGTTCCCTAGTGGATTCTAAAGATTTTCTTCTAGTGACGATGTTGGGATGTGTAGTAAAGCGATGTGTGGAAGAGGTGGTACAGTAAAGTTCGTTAAGAATTCATTATCCTTATCTTTCCAATATAAACTGCCCTTAAAGATAAGGTTGAGTGAAGTCGGATTCTTATTCAACAAATGTGATATTCACAAACATAAAATTTATAGGACAGTACCATTTGTACCATTTTTGAGAGGAAGAGTACCCCACAAATACTAATGTTGTTATTGGTTGTTCGTCAATTCCAGTACAAATATCTATCAAATTGAAGTCAAAAACACTAGTGCAAATGGTTAATAATGTAGGTAACGGTAAGGACGGCTTCGTCCAATATTATTATGCAATGTTGTCTTGGAATAGGAAAGCTATAGTGGTGGCTAGAAGACAATTATTTTGGCGTTCCTTTACTCCGTTTGATTTGTGAAGTATAGACGCAAGATAATTCATGAAAAATTCCTACCTAATTGAAGAACGATAAAAGTGTGTGATCAAAAAAATCTTTAGCATTTTTGGTACCAAATCTTTTTATACTAGCTCCAAATTGGGTTTTTATCATGTTGTAAAACTACGGTATTATATGACTAATATCATATTTGACTTTGAGCAAAAACAGTCAGGTGACTATAGTACAGTCATCAATAAATGACACAAACTATCAAGTCTCAGAAATATCAGGTGTAACTTGAACCCCAAATATGATTATGAATTAATGAAAAGGGAACTAAACTTCTTTCTAATGGAAGATATTATACGTTTATGTTTTAGGAACTCACAACATCTTAATATAAATCTCTATTTCCTAAATTCTTAAAAAATAAAGAAAACATAATCTTCAAAGTGAAAACGGATTATTGCCCAAGTCTTTTATGATGGAACCATATTTTATTCTGCAAGTTCGGTAGTAACATCAAAGAAAAATCCCCCAAGTGCATACAAGTAGTAGAGTACATTTCTAACTTCAGCACATCCAATTATCTTCCCCAAATTCTGATCTTATAAACTACGGTGGGAATCCTGAAATATTACTTTATAGTTCAAGTCTTATAATATATTATGGACTAACACAAGATTAGTGATACAGAATATTAATATTGTTTTTACAGAACCATATACAATGACAATCTTATTAGTCGCATGATCTATTACTCCAAAGTCTACAATACAAGAATTTTCAAAGAGTTTATTAGAGGTAATTAAACTGTGTGAAAATTAAACCACACCTAAATGTTTTATTACACTTGTACCAGTTGGCTTCTCAAGGACCACTAATCAATTTCACAGTTGTTCAACCTCAGGTTTGAAAGCAATGAAATTGGCAGGTGTTTCATCTTCCCATTAATGAGCTATATGAACCTCTTTGAGAATCTTCTGTGAGAGAGTTCTGTATCCTCACTATTTGCTGAAGGTATTGGACTTGTAGTGAAATGTCAAATATTTTTCTTTGGTGTTTCTAGATTTTTTGCCAAAAATACACCAAAGATTATTCATGTTATCTGCTTTCACAATTGAGTTCTTAGAGTGACTAACTTCTTCTATTCGCTAGCAAGGTTTAACCTCATAAGATCAGGATTGACCTATAGGTGGAAGAATATTCTAATATGATCGGCTCTATGCCTTCTTCCATTGTTACAATGAAAATTACCTCATCAAATGATGACATTTTCTCTTTTTCTAATATCTACTTGTACTTGATCATATTCAGAATTTAATCCAGCCAGAAATTGATATGTACTATCTCTTTCTACAAACTTTTTGAGAGAAACTATATCCCTTGAGCAAATCCATGGCCAGACTATGGTCTTGGTCAAGTTCCTGCCATCAGGTTTTTAACGTGTTAGAATATTCACTGACTAACTTATTTCCTTTGTTTGCGAACCATATCTTGACAGTTAGGTCATAACTATATGCAGCATCATTGATCTTAGTGTAGGTTTCGCCCATTGCATCCTACACTGTTTTTGTTATGGGTAGGAACATTATGGTCTTGCTAATTTCTAGAGTCATGGATTTCCAGAAGCATACATTGATCATGGAACCCTTTTGATCTCAGTCATCAAATGTGCGGTCTCTGGCTTTGATTCGATATCCAAAAGACGATTGAGTTTGTCTTTCCCTTGAGGTTGATCTGAATTAATTGGGACCAACTCAAATAGTCTTTTCTTGTTAAGCGGTAGGTAGACTATATGTGTTAAAATTCATTGGTTGTATTCTCCATATGTACGTGTTAGACCTATGGATTAAGATGTAACCTCTGACATTTATAAAATAGATGTTTGGAAATTAAGTTAGGCGGTTAATCCTAGCAACTGGAACAAAGGTTTCGTTGGGCAGTGTGAGGATGGTGGTGTGGTCCACGCAGCTGCACAAGGAAGATTCTAGAGGAAGAAGGTCCCACTGATAAAAGTGACGGACTGGGAGGCCGCTAGGATTGATGCAGGCTCAGACAAACCTAAGCTGATGCTTTGACACTGACGCTTTGACAGGTTAGAAATACAAGTGCTCACTTGGAAAATGATGCAGGCTTTGATAGATCCAGTTGCTGGAGCACAGAGTGGTGCAGAGGAGTGAATGCTCGTTTGACACCATGCCGCGCATCAGCTGGTGTGGTCATGTCAGCGCAGCGGCCGCATCTGAGCAGCAAGACAGAACAAGAAGATTGCGTCGGGGTTGTGACCACATTTGGATAATGTGCGGCTGCAAAGAACTACACATCCGGAGATGAAGGTCAGCAGGGGCAACAGGTGTAGCAATTGTGGCAGAGGGAAGGTGCGTACCTAGACAAGTGGAAAGAAAACACTACCGGACAGGAATGCACCCAGTTAGGTGCACGACTAAAGGATTGGTGCCAACTATGAAGGCCTGTTTGGCTGCTACTGGTGGCTGGCGGCTGGTCTACAGTGGTCGACTATTAAAGTTGGCCTAATCCCTTTAAGGTTTTCTTTTCTTTTCTTTTCTATTTCGATAATGAAAGTCGAATAGGATTTGTAAAAAAATTTAGGATTTATGTAACCTAATGCCCAGATACCATGTTAAGAATGGTTTGATGTGTATTATATTAAATATTACAGTTGTATATAAAAAGTTTTATAAGATGAAAAAGAAAATAGACAATTAATTACATAGGATGTCATAGGATGTAGTTTACCTTTATACTCTTTAACCTAATTTACCATTTCTTTAACATACGTTATACTATTCTTTTTCACACTCATATCAATAAAACTATGAGTTACAATCAAAAGACAAATAAGCATATATTTTTACCAGAAAAGACAACTAAAAATGTCCGACAAGCTCTCCCTGATGCAAATCAAGAATATTTCAGGATGAACATATTTCAATAAATAACAAATTTATGTAGTTATAATATTAGCATATTATTAAAGAGGTACCAACTTATTTACAATGTATTAACAATAGTCCTAGTATACAATTTACTTATCACTCAGACGTCTTATTTTGTTATTGTTTTCCTGTTTAAAGATTCATACTAGGTTATGTGGATACCCTACGAAACATGGGCAATTGATCATTATTTTAAAGGCTGCTTTATGAACAAAATTTATTGATATTCTCTACTTCAGTCCTTCAACCCTAAAAAAACTGGAAGTTCATAATCCAATTACTCTGACAATTAGAGTCTGACACCCATTACAAATTAAGACAATTATAAGCAAAATCTAGGGGGTAAGTAGACTATTTTACATTTTCATGCAGTGACCTGAAAGTAATGTTACATGAAAATTAATCTTCAAACCGAATAGGGTAGATAGCAATACCCTTCAAATGCTCATTATTCTCGCTTCTATGACTTGAACATCCTTAGAAAAACAACTCAACTAAAAAATACTTCACCCATCCTATTCTATTGATATATATATATATATGTAATCTTCTCAATATTCCAACCGGCATTTTGAACCAAACACATCTTGCTTATCCAACCAAGGACAGAATTCATACCCTTCTTAGCTATTTCTGAAAGCAAGTTTGTGTTACTCTCCTGAAACTCTTACTTCTAGTAAGACTATAATTTTGTAGTTCTAATGACACATACACACACACACATCTATATCCATATCAATAGATACATATATATATCTTATTTCTGAGCTGAGAGTTTTTCTTAGCTCTTTCGCATTTCATACTCCATTCCATTATATTTACGAATCAAAAAGCACAAAAATCACAAAGATGTAGAAAGAATTGTAGCAATCAATGATTCTAAGCCATGGAATAACTGGAAATTACTTCGTAACAAGTGGTCCAAGTTAAAAAAGTCTTCCACTCAGGTCCTTTGCATGGTAACCAAATATTATGCAATGTGCCCGATGACTAAATGTAACATCCATCTAGAACAGCATATAAGTAATTAAATAGAAAGTACACAAGTTTCTGACACTTGCTTATGAAATCAAGTGGACAAACAGGACTTCCTGGTAAAAGATTTTTTTTTTCAGAAAAAAAAAAAACAAGGTTGATAAGAACCTGCTCCGGAGACCCAAATGAAATGATGTCCAAAGCTTCATTCCAGTCTGTAGGGCCAGCAGCACCAGCAAACGCTCGTGTCATTAAATTTCTCTCCATGTTGAGTTCGGAATGTCCATAGTTTCTCCTGACAGAACGAGTTAGTTACATTATATAGAAGAAGTTAGTAGTGGGAAGAGGACATTATATACATTCTAATGGTAACAACAAAAACTGTAACACCTTGCAAATGATGGGCCAGAAAGAGATTGTGAAACCTCCCCACTTTGTTCTGCTACGTCAGACCTGATAATCAAAAACATATAAGCTGCTGAGAAACTAAATAAAGAATAAAGGGATTTTATAATACAACCAATATCTATTTCTATTGTAGTTAGGAAAATGCGAAGATGAAAAGAACTTTTAACAAATTGGCCTGATAAACATAACTGCCAAACGCATGAGTACGTGATATAAGCAGGAAAAAGATACCTCTATCCAACACCATGTGGGGAGGCAAAAATATTGATGTTAGGAAAGAAAAATAAAAAGTGAATGAGAGTCAGAAAGATGATAATGCATATTGAATCACACACTACAAAATGCTCTATATATTAATTCATACACTACCTAATGTCCTTCCCTGTGTCAAGTACAATAGATGATTAAAAGGTCAAAACTATTGGAAAAACCAAGAGGGCAATAAAGCCTTTACAGAAAGGCACCAACAACAGAAAATTAGCAGACCGGAGGCTCGGGAAAAAGCTGAATCTTTTTGCACTTGTAAATGCTACAAGTATAAATTGCCACAAAATAAGTCATATCCTCTCTGAAAAAATATGATCAAAACAAATGACAGGTGCCATTTTATTTTTAGAAGTATCAATGCCATTTTATTAGGGCTTAAACTATCTAAACTCCAAGGTTCAAAAAGCAAAAAAACAGAAATAATTATGCAAGAATTGACCCACAACTCTCAATCCTCTCAAGCTTTACCTCATCCAGACATATCATGGTTGAGAATAGAAGTAGGAGAGAGGAGATACTCGCGAAGGATAAGGAAATAAGAGGCAAATCTCTTTCAATACAAAACAACCATATTTCCCCAAATAGATACACACCCATTTTCTCTGACAGAACGCCTTAAAGTAGCTCGTGCTTCACCAGGTTTTCCTTCCTTCCTTTTCTCCATCTCTCGGACCTAAAGCAGTAGATCATTAAAAGTGATAAAAACAAGTTGAGAATTAGACAGTTGACTTGTTATGTTTGTGTATATATAAGTATATATGCACATAGGTCTCTCCATGTACTGACTTTCCACTTAAATCTGTCATCTAGCATGCTTCTTTGAGCATCCGTTAGCTTCCCAACATATCTCCATATATCATCACCTATTGAAAATTATAAACCACTCAACAACATCAAAACAACTGCATTAAAGAAAAATTCAAAAGAACTGATGTTTCGATTATAGAAAACAGGATGCTAAATGACCACATCACTTGCCTAAATGAGAAAGTAAGATGAGGTACAGGAAGTTGTTTACATATTAACTCAAACACCAAAAATAGGTCTCATATTCTTCCGTTCAGAATCCCCATAATTATAAATTATGACTTCGAAATGGCCATGAAACAATTTCACATACCGAGAATCTTATAACCAGTAGCAAGTGTGTTTAGAGCAGCTTTCCTGATTTCACCATCTCTTTCTGCAGTCAAGCTTGCAACCATTTGCAAGGATTTAAACAATCCATTGACCTGCTTCAAAAAAGTAGTAAATAAAGGCACCCAAAAAGCTCCATGAATATCCAAAAGGACAATATATATAAGCTTCTTCTCGTACCTCAGCTCCACGATTCTCAATCAAAAACCCAACAAGATCAACACATTCTATCCGAGTGCGGTTGTTTTTAGAACGCAAACCCTCCAAAATATAAGGATAAGTTTTTATTGCCGAATAATAGTGGACTATCTGCTTTGTCAGTTCACGCATCTTTTCTCTAACTTTCTCAATGTTATGCCCCAACTGCAGTATAGAAAACATAAATTTCAGCAAATCTGGATCTGAAAATTACTCAATTGTCAAATACTAAACCCATAAAAAGAACAAAGCAAACAGTGATGAGATATTCATCAAAGAGAAACTATCAACACAACCATAGAAGAAACAAGTAAGAAAAAGGGAGGAGTTCATTTTCGGCTATGAATGGACAAAAATGATGTTGTTGACGAGGACTAACCTTCTCAATCAAGCAAGGAAGAAATATGGCAGCTTCCGATTCGGTCATAGAGTATGCCTCATCCTTCAATATATCAAAAAGTTCAGGAAGAACTTCAAGTACCTGATTCAGTCCGAAGAATCATGGAAAATCAATAATCATAAGCCAAGGTTCTTGTGTTAGATTCACAAGAGAGCAGATTTTCAATACAACGAAAAGCAATCAGATAAGAAAAACAACCACACCTTCAACAGGCATGTTGTGTTAGATTTACAGAACTGCAAAACAAACCACCTCAAAAGTATATCCAAAACTTCAACTATCTCTTTTCGAACAGATGCAAGCGCCTGCATTCAAACAACCTTTTGAATAACACAGCTACCCAAACAACTCAGAAACAGATGCACAAATGTGACAGTAAAATACCTTCTGCAGCATCTCAAGCCCATCAACTTGCTTTTTGAAATCTGTGCTTAACAACCGCCTGCTCAAATCCTCCCTAAAATATTTCACCATATCATTCTGCAATGAAGCCAAATATCATATTTAGCACAACGAAGCAACTGAAGAAACAAATAATTTTAAAATGATTTTGTGAAAAGAGACCTCAAGATCTTGTATCTGTTCTAACCGTAGCTCTTCAAACTTAACCTTACGAACCACCATCCTCTCTCTATCTTCCTGTACATGAGAAAGTCTGAATTACATCTGTTCTATTAATATGATAGAAAATCAGTAGAAATGTCAGTCTTCTGTACATTAAAGTACCTTATTTGAATCCTTGATACTCAGCAAAACCTGAGAGTGAACAGCTATATCATTAACAGAAGCAATTGACTCTGGTCTTGAGCCCTTCATTGGAATGATTCTCTTTCAAAGACACAAGAATAACAATCAATTAGCCAATTAAGTTTTAAAACTGATGTAATTCAAATGACTGCTAAACTTACTGAAGATATAGCTCTATTAGCATGCTTTGAGACACCATTGGAAGCAGCTTTTACAACTTTGGAGCTTCCTCTAGAAGTCACTCCCGTCGAATTTGCTTTTGTAGATTCAAAAGATTCTAGGATAAATAATGCAACTTAGCTATCATTAAAGACCGAGCAGAGAAAATAACAGAACAAAATGAAAAGATCAAAATTACCTTGAATGATGCCATAGGGTTTCAGTCGTTCAAGAATAAGTGCTAAAGCTGGTCCATGGATATCTTTAAGATTTTTCTCAACCTGAAACGATACATGTGCATGAAGAAAAATGTTTATATATGAATCTAACCTCAAATAGGGAAGAAAAGCACCAGAGTTCTAGTGCACATACTGTTTCTTGTCCGCTAACTCTGAGAATTTCAGAGACGCAAGCTTCTGCTGCTTTTCGTACATCTGATAATTTGTCCTAAAAAACATTCAAGCATTCAGCAAAATAGTAAAAATATTAACATTACATGCCTATACCATGATCCAAAAAAGGATAGTGAAAAAAATTTAAAATCATCAAGTTAAATAAATCTACCGTCATAGCAGAGCTGGCTGGTTTCAGCAGATGCACAGCATCAGGAAAATCACTTAATCCAGCAAGTTGCTTTGACAACCAATCAAAAAGATCCTTACGCCCTTCTGCACCGAGTTTGGTATCCATCAAAGCTGTCGTAACGTAAGGAATCTACAAGAATAAAATAGTATTAATTTAAAGTAGACCTATATTGAATGGAAACATGAAAATTTCTCAAAGTAAGCCCCAATAAGTTACCATTTTATCAAGATGAACAGCAGCAAGCCAGGAATCAAGTGCATTCAAAGTGCATTCTCTCATATGCTTCTTGTTGTCACCAAGACACTTCAAAACATCAGATAGAATACCCTGAAAGAAACAACTCTGAAGTTCATATTTGTCAAATATAAACATATATGGAAGTTAATGAAGTTGTAAAGGACCAAAACCTTGCTTGACTTCTCAACAGGAAGTCCCATTGCAGATGAAACACCACCAATAGTTGTCAGAGTTGCCATAACTATATTTTTGTTGCTATCATAAAGACGACCTCTAAGAGCACCAAATAACTCTCCTAGCAGTGAAGAAAAAAATAATAGTAATACAGGAAAGACATATAAAGTATCTAGGAAAATTTCAGATATCTAGAATTTAGACAACCCTTGTACAAACGAAAAAAATGCAAGGAAAGTTCATACCAGTTCCAGTTGGCTGAATACGCTTGTTAGCATCCTCCAGAATTTTATTTACAGCTTCAATTGACTCCAAACGGATCTGAGATGAAAAATTGCCAAAACAATAATAATGAAGGTCATTCCACTATTCAGAGGAAATATCCCTAGGAAAACAGAAATATGACAAAAAAGAAAGCATTGATAATATCATACCTTCCAATCAGGACTTTCCAAGCTCTTTAGCAGAGTGGGAGTAATCTTTCCGCTAATATCTTCACGTGGCAGGCCATCCAGCCCACCTGCAGACGTTGCCATTGTGGATACTGATGACTTAACAGTCTTCTTTGTAACTGCAGAAGCACCCTGAAGCATGACAAGTGAGGACAGCAGGAATCCACTGAAAAGCATCACTAAAATGGGCAGCAGCTATCATATATACCTCATATGGATTTTTCTCATACTCAGCATCAAGTGCAGTAAGCAATGCTGGTTTGACATCTACAAGAAATCCTTTGATATCTGCATAGGAAAAACACACACATACAACTAATAAACTCAATGAAGACATACTACTTTTTCGAAAAAACAAATGTCTCACCTGGACCAACAAATTTATGTAAAGAACCCAAAAGCTTAATTGTAGCATTTCTGGTGGCAGCTGCACTGGATTGCAGTCCAACATCCTTACAGAAATCAATTAATTCCTGTAAAATAACAACATATGTATCTCTCTTTAACATCAACAATAAATAAATGACAGATGAAAATAAACTGTAAATTTTCAAGAAGCTAAAATATTGTGATGGAAAAATCATGAAGACCTTAAGCTTCAGATGTGCCACACCAAAGTCTTCGACTGCAGAAACCATCCACAATAACCCTTCACTAAGAACCTTTGGATTCTTGTGCTCTTTCATTATTTTGTAGAGCTATAAAACAAAAAATTCGAAGACATTATTGAGACATGTTCCAATTAAAACAAAAAAAAGCAAATAAGTTTCTGCCACAATTACTCTTTCGAAAATAAATCCTGGACCAACTGCTTCAGAAAAAGTAGTAAGACATTTCATAGCATGGGCACGAGTCTTGATATCAGCCACTCGTTCACTTATGCCTGTCAATTATGCAAATAGGACAGATTAGGGCCTGGATTGAAATCTATTAAGTAAAATAAGCACCACTAAAAACATCCATTTTATTAGAAAGCCAAACGAATTAACCTAGAAACAATTCACTGATTAATTCAAAAGCAAAACTCCATGTGACTTAACACCCACCCAAAAGGCAAAGTACAATGCATTTCTTCGGAAACTTTGTCGCAACAGAAGCTATGTGAGCGATAACTTCAATAACCTGCTGCTGAACCTGCATTTATTAAATTCTTTGGTTGATACTCTTCTTTATTCCAAACTAGGAAAAGTAAGAAACCATAAGACAATCTGATGATAATCAAATAACAATGCTTAACCAGCAAGTTAGTAAATTCTGTGGATGTACTCCAGAAGGGGGAAATGTTTGAAAATAAAGAAAGAAGATAATCTGATGATTTAATAAGAAAAAATAAATAAAGAAAGAATATTGCATACCTGAACATTTTTCTCATTCCAACCAGGAATAGCACAAAGTAGACGAATCAAAATCTCAACGGACTGATCGAGGTCCTGTATACCTTCAACCTTTTGTTTTAATGACATCATTGCTGCAACAGACAAAAAAAGATCATGATATAGAAAAACCTCTGCGATTCAGATCTGTCAATTCTTTGAATAAAACTATTTATAACTTTCTATTACAGTTTTTCTCTTTTCTACAATCTAAACTTGTTAGAAGGTTTACTCTTTTCACCCAGATCTCTTTATCGGAATGCTGAATATTTTGGCACCCAATGACATAAATGAAACTTCTTTTGCTCAGTTTCCTACTATGCACCTTTGGTACATGAGAAAAGGGTGGATTGAATCATTTTTGTTGCATAGTAACACATTCACTTTTGGGTTCACAATAATTGAGACGAGTTAATTGTAGTCCAAGTCTAGCGATTTTGTTAACGTCATAATTCATGTCTTCACATAAAATCTTATTTTCTTTTTCTGAAAATGAGGATAACACTGAAATGCACCAAGGGGGTACAACACATCTGCAAAAGCTATACAAGACAAAGAAGCAAGGAGTTAGTTAAGCATCAGCCAAGAAATAAGTGAGCTCCTTAAAGACTTCTCCATCAAGGATAAAATGACTATTTTTGTTTCTGATTTTTAATGAGGATTAAATATTGATTGTTTTGGAGAATTACTATTTCTACTTTTCTTTTTGAGTAAATAACATGAGTATTATTCACAAGGTTCCAAAGGAATGCCCCTTGTATAAAAGGCATATGCACAAGACTATTAGCCAAAATATCTACGGGATCCCCAATATCCTTCCCATCAATGAGAGAATAGCTACTGAACAACACACACAGAGTTTGGGACCAATGATCTAATGTGAGCAATCTGCACGTAACTTCCATTCCATTTCTGCAATTAAGAACTAAAGGACCCATTAGAGATTTTATGGAATTGGTGATTTATTTATTGAAAAACATTTTATTCACAAAAAAGAAAAGAAAATTCATGGTCATCCTCTCAATGAACTCCATCTGTAAAATACAAGTTAGATTAGATAAAACAACAAAAAGCAGCCAAGAAGTGTAACAAAAATCAAGATACAACATATAGATCAAGCCTATTACATATTTAACTATAGTTGCAGGTGCAGTATGTGGTCCAAGACAACCATCCATGGGTAAATTCTAGTTGCAAAATTAAATAATGATTTTAACCAAAAGGCTTCGAAACTTTGAAGAAGGCACTGACAAGGAGATCCCAAGCAACAGCATTATGACTGTGGGGAAAGATAGCAGCAAAAAATAGCAATAACGACAATAACCACCAACCTTCAAGCCGTTCTTTCCATACAGAGCTCTTCAACTGAGAGATAGTATCTGTCTGAATAAGAGAACCTAGTCTACTTTCAATCTCTTCAAGACTCATGTCCACAGGCTGCAAATACAAAATAAACCGATAGGGAAGTATCAGGACCCAAACTAGTAATGCATTGCCCAAAGGCACCAACAGATGCCACCTGGGTAGAAAAAATTGTTGACTAACAGCATTAATCTTTCGACTTCAGCCAATGTCATAGCTTCACCTCAATGTCTTCAGGTGGTTCAGCTGATTTTGAAGTCTCTAACCGTCCAGAACCATCCCCTTTTTTATTACCAGCCAATTTTACTGAGCCACCCTTTTTGTTTGCAGGCTACACGAAACAAAAATTT
This sequence comes from Carica papaya, assembly GCF_054855325.1. Classification (NCBI taxonomy): domain Eukaryota; kingdom Viridiplantae; phylum Streptophyta; class Magnoliopsida; order Brassicales; family Caricaceae; genus Carica; species Carica papaya. The sequence continues at coordinate 27,249,142 of NC_142310.1, read as the reverse complement.
GGTGAGCAAATGTCAAAAGACGATATGGTAACATTTCTGTCCTATGGCCTCCTCGCTCAACATGCCCCACCTCCCCCACCCGCACAAAAGAAAAGAAAATAATAAATTAATGATATAACAGAAATTTCCAATGCCTGCACAACCAAGATTGTCTTTTGATAAACAAAAGTCACCTGCCACCTCATCGAGAATAACAAAATGTTAATAATTATAATTCAGAAACCTTGTCCCCCACGGCCCAATTGTGTCCCAACCCTCAAAATATAGGAAAATAAATGAATAACTCACAAGAGCAGAAGCAGGTCTTTTCCCACTTAACATGCTTGCTGCTGACCTTCTAACAAAGGAGGCTTCTGAAGTCTGCACAAATTTAACAAAATATTGAGGCATAAGCACTTGATCTACATGCATCCAGAAAAACCTTGGGGGCACACTAACAAATAACCCACAAGGAAGAAAACAGTGTAAAATTCAAGCATGACTGATGTGCAACAAAAATTATAAGTTACCTAAACATCAGTGCCAATGGATAAGAAATGCATTGATCGAACTTCATAAACTGTTTCCTTCTATATTCAACTTAAATATAAACCAGCACATGAACTAGGTAGTTCTTTAACATTTTTGGAGAAATAAATTATTGTCACAAAAACATCGGCGACCTTGTAATTTATTACGCAACGTATAGAAAAATAAGTGAAAATTTTCCACAAAAAGTCATTCATTACCTAACATTTTTTGGTGACTTGAGAAAAAACATCAGCTTTCTAATTTTCTACAACAGAAACTTAAACAAACAAATAAGTAAAACATCAAAAGAAAATTACTGAAATAACTTGGGAAAATAATCGCAAACAAGTCACAAGCTAGCTAATGAACTTAAGAATGCACTAAAAACAGGACTTGTGGCAGATGTGTGCAAGAGAGATGCCAACCAAGATAAAAAGCATCGCCTGAGAAACACCAAGTTGAGCGTACCTATCCATTTAATTAACATTTTAAAATCCTCCCTAGACATTCCAAGACATTAACTCAGATCCAAATTATAGAAAATAAGCCTAGAAGCAAAATATATTAAGAACATCCTGGAGAGAGAAGTCGAAACAAACCTACCTCAGTAGAAGGCACGCTCCCACCTAATGATTGAACTGGCACTGACATACCATGATAGGACATTAGCGAAAAACTTGGTAAAATATTATACACACATATATACAAATCAAATAATTTCTGACAGTAAGTAAATAAAATATTTTACAGATGTAAAATGAAACTTCCACAGACCTGAGCTTGTGCTAGTAGATGTGCCACCTCCAGAACCTCCAATCATTTCTGAAAGTTTCTTTCTTCTTACATCATCAAGTTTCTCTAATAATCTCTCCAAAGGTCTCATACCAACAGACTATTAAAATAACCATACAAAAAATGAAGTTGAATCACGAAACTAAATTTGGACCACTTAGCAATACACACACACTTTCTATGCCCTCAAATATTACCTTTGCTATCGCTGCCAAAGCTGAAAAGGCTGCATCCCGCACTTCTGGTGTACCATCATTGAGGCACTGCAATATTTAAATTGTTTTAGGGAACTAAATAAAAATAAAAGTGAAAGTTTCCCTGATCCCTCAATAACATTTTATCAGTAATCTGTTGTTTCTGAATATCCTAATTAGTTTACCAGTCTAAAAAGATCAAACCATAGTATATTTGCCATTTAACCTAAACAACCTCGAGTCTTTTTCTCTAATACCAGCACAACATTTTAATAAAGCAGAGCCCTGTAGGTTTCTGACAGAGTAGTTAAATGAAATGACATATTAACTGTAAGAACAAATCAATAGTGGATTGTGTTAACTGTAAACTGGAATACAACTAAAATGACATATAAACTAGAATTTGAGAAAAAAAAACTAAGTCAGAAGAACTATAATCTGCATAGCACTGTGGATGCTTCCCCAAGCCTTCTCCCGAACACCCTCAAAGGTTTAGGCCTAAAAACATGTTACATAACAAAGTGATCAAAGACATTTTTTTTTCTTTTACCATCTCAAAGAAAAAGGGCATTCAAATAGAAAGCTGACCACTGTAGCAGGTGAACAATCCACTGACTAAATCATTACCTTGTCAAAAAAAAAGCACAAAGGTTTCTGATGGTATAAAAAGTTTACTATGAAGCTAGGAAGACGGAATAAATTTTCAGAGTTAAAAGGCTAAAGTTCCAGAATGATACACAAGACCTTAAGGCATGGATGTACTAACCTCCATCATGATAGAGACATAATCCTTATGCACCTTCAGAATAACAGCTTTTTGACTTGTTTCAATGCAATACGTAACCCAGTTCAAAGTTAATGAGCGCACAAGAGGAACTTTATTTTTCACTGCCGTCTTAATATCTGCAGTAAGCGGCAATTATCATAGTTTTATTTATAGAATAATCTTTGTGAATATAACATCCACAACAAATATCCATCTAGTGCCAAATGGAAAATGATCACAAATTTAATGAGTGGAAGTAGCTTGAGCAACCACTTTGCTTATAGAGCATGAACATACAAGATCCTATATGTCATTTCATTGATTGAGGCTTAAGAAAAAAGGAGAATACATTCTAGTATATAAAATGAAAAATATCGTTGATGAACTACCTGAACCTTATAATTCATCAGGCAGGTTGTTCAGGTTATAGCAAAACCGTGTGAAAAAAAACACCTCAAAGAAAAATATTCCACATGCAAAAGGGATATTAAATGGCTGGCAAGAAACTTGCCTTCAACAATGTCAGCAAGATTTAAGCACCCAGATTTATGCATTGCTTGAAGAGTTTGTGTAAGTGATTCTGTCAATGTAGGTTTTTTCTCTTTCAATTTTTCCTATGAAAAAAGAAACGTGTTAGACAAGCAATAGCTTGATGAGATGAATTCAGAAATTAAACATACACAATCAGAATAAACAGATCATTCAGAATTTTGAGGACACAATTAACTCTTAACAGCAGCAAAAGCAAATCTTCTCACTGTTTTACATTACATTTTTTCATAAACATAAAACACCATAATGACTAACAAGATGAGAAACTAAGACATGAAAGTAAGCACTACCAGAAAAATAAATCTATTGTCATCCCCAGAAGCCATTATTTGTTATCATAAAAGCAATGATCACGAGTTAATTGAAGCAATTAATCAAAAATGGCATTCTTCTCCAAAATTAATCAAGAGTAACCCCTTCTAATAACACTTGTGCAAAGCAGAAGTGGAGTCCAAATCACAAAACAATATTACCATAATTTCAAATACAAAGTGAACAAATAGGAGTTGCTATTTATTTTTATTCCAAAAATAACAATGAAAAATGATTAAAACAATTGAACAAAGTAAGCTCTTCAAATAGCACAAGTCCAATCTTTTTTAAAAATAAAAAATATAGTATGACTAAATATTTCACAAGCACCAAGAGAGTGTCAACCCGTGTACAAAAAAGTATTTACATGTTAATTAGAATATCAATGAGGTCTCCAAAATCCTCCATTATATAAAGAGAATGACCGATTACCAAAAAACTCAAGGTTTGAAATCATCTATCTCTAAACCTATCAAATTCATCTTCTAACCCCCTTAAAAGCTCTCTTATTCGTCTCGTTCTACACCACCCAAAGATAGCAATGGGAATGAGATTCACACTTTTATTCCCTCCACTAATACCCCTCTAGGCCTGAATCTCTTCTCTTACCGAAGCAGATATTGCCCAACTAATCCCCAGTACTCTGTAAGCCATAGTTCATAACTTATATGCAAGACACACCAAAGCAAGATGTGATTACAAGATTATGTCTCCCTCTTGCATAAAAAACAACTGTTCACCAAAATCTCTCCCCTCCTCATCAGCTTGTTGATAGTAAGTATACACCCATAACCTAGTTCCTATTCAAAGAATGCAATACCTCGTGAAGCATTAACCTTCTACATTTGTTGAAAAAGAACATTGGTTTTTGTGGTGTCATTCTTGGTCAAATATCTATAAAAAGAACTCAGTGAGAAAGACCCTCTAGCATTAGGACTCCATATTTTTTGGTCATTACTCCCATTAATTGATGTGGAGGAGCGAGTACACTAAGGAGAGTTTCATAATCATTAATTTCTCAATCATTAAGATTTCTCATAACTTCCACATGTCATTCCCTTTCCCCCTATTATCCTTGAAAAACTCAAGAACCGTGAGCCCTTATATCATGCAATTGTATAGATATGGGGAAATTGATCTTTGCGATCACTTTCCAAGCCAGTAGTCCTGCCAAAAGTTGATTTTGACCCTAATGTCAACCATCCACCTGTTATAATCCGTAAATCTCCACATCCATGTTCAATGCGGTGCAATCAATGCTCTGGAGTATCATCCTCTATCCATGATACCGAACTTCGCCACTATTACCCTCCAACATAGGATGTCGTCTTCTTTTGTGAATCTTCATAGCCATTTATTCAGTAAAGTCATATTCATCTCTACTAAAGATCTCAACCCCAAATCACCCTAAGACATTAGCATTTTGATCTCATTCCATGCCACCAAATGATACATATTTCTATCCTCATAGTCGCCCCAAAGGAATATATATTGAATTGAATCCAGCCTCTTGGCAGCACTCACCAGGATAGTCAAAAGGGATATATAATAAATTAGGTTGGCCAACGTACTTTTAATGAGTGTGAAGAGGTTGATAATGTTGATGGTTTTGATATTTTAAAGAATAGATGGTTTCAAACTCATGGTTTTTTGTTAAAAAGTCATCCTCTGGTTACTATAGAGAATTTTGCAGAACTTGTTAATATACTAATAGAATTGTAAATATTGTAAATAGGCGCCACCTCCTTGATGCCTATATTAATACATGATATACTTTATATTTTAAAGAGCCTCCTCTCATTAGACAAAAGGTCTCTCTTCCATCCCACCAACCTCCTCTCAAACCTCGCCACTATAGGATCCTACATCCTCACATCTTCATATTTGACCTCCAGAGATAATCCCAAGGACTTAATCGGCAACTCTAAACTTTTACACCCCATGACTCTCGCCAACTTTGGAGCATCCCTCTCATCACCCATCTCATCATTTCAGACTTGGTTAAGTTGATATTGAGACTAGAAACTACTTGAAACTCAATAAATTGCATCTAAAGTTAATATTTGCCCTTTTGTCTAGTTCACAAAATACTAAAGTGTCATCAGTAAAAAATAAGTGAGTTACCTCCTTTATATGCTCACCCTCACCCACCTTTAAATTTTTAAACTCCTACTCTCTGACTCTTAACAATATTTTGTTTAAGACTTTCATGAAAACAATAAAAAATATGGAATATAATGGATCATCTTGTCTAAGACCTCTGGATGCCTTTAAAAAAGAATATGGATCCTTATTCACCATAACCGCAAAAGAGGTTGTAGTGACACAAGAGTTAATCCACCTACACCTTTTGTCCACGAAGCACAAATTCCTTAACATATAATCAAGAAAGCCTCAATTTACATGATTGTAGGTTTTTCCATATCGAACTTACATAGGACACCCTTTTTATTCATCAATAACAGCTCATCCACAACTTCATCAGCCACAAGAGTCGCATCCTGAATTTGTCTTTCTTTCACAAAAACATGTTGACACTCGCCAACCACTTTATCCATCACATTGGCTATCCTTCTAGCCATTAATTTCACAATGAGCTTAAAGACTCCACCAACTAAGTTGATAAGTCTGAAGCTCTTAATATTTGTTGTCCTTTTACCTTACAAATGAGAACCAAGAAAGAAAAATTAAACAATTTAATAAAGTATCCAAATTTATGCAATTTTTTAAAATGCTCAAGAATCTCCTCCTTTATAACGTACCAAAAATTTTTGCAGAAAACCCATGTTGAAACCATCAGATCCAGGAGCTTTCTCACTTTTGCATTGCATGAATCCCTCAAGGATCTCCGTAGTGAACTCTTTTACAAGCGATTCTCAGTTCAACTCATCCAAAAACATAAAGGTGAGACCATCCAACTTGCGCCTCAAACTAAACTCCTTACAATATAATCTACATAGTACTTCCATCTCCTCTGTAGAGTAAATCCTCTTATGATGATTTGCCATGGTATGGAAGAATTTTGTGCTTTTTTCTCCCTCTTTTATCCACCTGGCTCTCGATTTTTATCTCCATGATATGTTATTCATTTGTAATCGGTATACCAATTCAAGGTTTATGGATTCCCCTCCATCCTTTCAATAACCTCAATATCTTGCAATAAAGATTGGGCGCATATTCCTTCACTCCTCCCCTCCTCCTTGCTCCACTTTTTAATTTCAATCTTCACTACCTTCATCTTTTGAGCCACTCTAAAGCTAAACTTACCATTAACGATTGCTCCTCTCCACACTGCAAAGACCATTAACTTTCAACCACTTATCTTCAAACTTGAATGGGGAATGACCCCACTTAATCCCATCTGAGATACGGCAAATAGGCAAATAATTAAAGATAGTCCATTACAAAGTTTTTCGCATAGACCCATTATTTGCAATTGGTAAGAAACCGACACCAAAAACATGTTAATTTTTGAAGCCAGATTGAGTCTCATATTGAACCAAGACCACATTACCTCCCATTAGAGATAAATCCAGTAATTCAAATATGTCAAGATTCTCTTTAAATTTTTCAGTACAAACACTCGAGAAGTGCTCTCCAAACCTTTCATGTCTGTTCAATAATATATTGAAACCATGGCACATAACCCACGGGAAGTCCTATTTTTGCTTGGAGTCCTCCAAGTCCTTCCACAGCGAACCTCTCTCTCTCCTTTTCCTCTGCTATAAACACCAGTAAACAATCATTTTCACCATTTCTATGATTTTAAAACATGCATGAAATAAAGCGTTCTCCCAACATCACCTCCTCACATTTAAAAACCTATTTCCACATAATTAAAATCCCTCTAGATGCTCCCATAACAAGTAGATCTTTCTAACCTCTCACCGTAGTCTTTCAAGCCCCTATATTTTAGATTTCTGCCGGCAAACCACATCATGGACCAGTAGTTTTAGTGGTCGACTCACTTCTTTCTATATATTCATACAACCTCCAATAACTTGTATCTTCTTATGGTGATTTATACTCTAACATTACAAGAAATGATGCGACGAAACATGAATCAAACATCTTCAAACACCCTTGCTCTCTTTTTTTTCCCCTTTCTCAAATTCTCATAATTAATGGTAGACAATAGCCTTCTCAATTCTCTGAAACCCTCCACCCCCTATTTATTTTTTGCATTTGCTTTTTTTAATCCCTCTCTCACCATCTACCTTCTTTTTTTTATCTCCTTAAAAGTTTCATCCGTCAAAAAAGACCCCAAGTATGCTACTAATCCATTAAACATTCTAAAGGACCTATCTTGAATTTCCTTCCCTCCCCTCCCCCCCCCCAACCAGAATTTCCACCTCCACCACTTCGTCTCGCCTCAGTGTGATTATCAACACCTCACTCTCCACCAACACCACTGCCACAATTCAGGAGGAACCCTCCTCTCCAGTCTCAGCCAGGTTACAGTGAGCCATAGAAGCTTCAGTTTCTCTCCCCTTCTTCCCACTAGATTCTTCCTCCTTATGATCACCACTCATCTCCCCACTCCACTGCTATCCTCTCCACCACTGAAATCAATGCGAGCATCCACCTTCACTGCCGATCAGGAGAGTTCCTGCTCAATCTCGATACACTTCGTGGGTTGTTTTTTGGGTCATGGGTCTCTAAATCCATTTTAACCAAGACCTGATCTTCGAACCCGTCTCCCAGACTCAGCCTGCTCAACCCATTTCCTTTTCTTGGCTCGTGTCTGACGTTTATATAGCCCATCATTCCTTTTGCAAGGCTCACTCCTCTAATACCCATTCCGATTCTAATTATCCCCAAAACGATGTTTGCCTCCTACTTTTGGGCTACACAAAAACGATACACCTCCCCTGCATTTTGGTAATTAGAATCTTGAAAAATAAAATTGACCAGACCCGACCCGTATTGGAAACGGGTCTTCTCTCTCCTACCCAACTCCCTTGTCCTAAATTTGCCTCCACAAATTCAACAAAGCTTTTCCCTCTCCTCGCCTCTAATCTCACCCAGAGCTTCGTTCTATAGTTTGAACAGCATAGGATGACAAACGAATTCCTTGACCTCCTTCCAGACTATGCACTTACTTTTGAACATCTATTTTGGCCTCCTTGGGCTTCTCCAATGTCTCAAATTCTCTCCCCACCATTTCAAATAGCTTCATCGTCATTCTCCACCATCTGCCAGCCTATGGCCCTTTTAGAATAAAAATTCACCTCAATGCCTCCCCTTTCTCCTCTATGAAGACCACAAACTTTCCCCTCATGTTCATGCTCATGGCCACCCACAAGTTGTGGCTCCTTCTTGTCTTGTTCTGACCTCATACCTTTCTGCCTTTAGTTCAATAATTCATAAAGCTCCCAACAAGTAGTCCACTTCATCTCCCCTAAAGTCCCACCCATTCTCACTCACCCTTATTCCTTCTTATTTTTTCCCTTACAAACGACATCAAAGGTCTTGCTTTCGATGGTCAAAAATCTTCTTTCTTGAATAACCATTCTGACCACCCCCCAGTGCGTCAACATTGGATGTCGAAGCATGCTCGGCCTACATCCTGTTATCTTCTCTTAGCCGATCAAAACATATGGTCAAACCTCCCTCTCGTCCGGTTGTCACTTCTCTTGGTCATCACTCCTCTCAGCACAAGTCCAATCTTACCAGAAAGTAAGCATCCAAATGACAAGCAAGATAAATATGATTTCATTTACTTTCAAAAAAAAAAAAAGATACGTACGATTTCATATGTACAAACATAAAACAATTAAGCTTTTATAACTATTAACATACTCCTAACCTTAATTCTAAACCAGATTTTAGCTCAATTATTATAATAACCATTGCCTTAACTCTATAAAACAAGCTTTCATTAAAAGATTACATCAAACTTTTATATTTCATATCACTTTCTGTAGAAGTTAAAGCATTTTCTTTCTTTTCATAATTTGTTCATTAATCATCTTGTTTTAAGTTTCAAAGAACACATTGCTTGGAATTACATCACCAATCACCACCAAAAGCTCCACTAGGAATAAAAGTAGGCATAGGTTAATAAATAGAACATGACATATGAGAAAACCTGCATTGCATCAAGAAGATAACAAGAGAGCACATTGTGCCATCAAAATGCGCGAATAAAGAAGTAGATATTATACTCACGAGCAAAACAGGTAACAAAAAGCGTGAACTCCCGGAGAAATGAGTTCGTAGACCACGGGCAAGATTACCAATGGCTTGAATAGCTTCAACAGCGACAGCTATGTTTACATCTGTAATTAGCTGCAAAAAAATAATTGTTTGAAAGATCTTCTTTGTCAAATAAAAAATTATTGCATCAACAGACAATACATTTCACATGGCATGCAAAACTCTAACTGTTTAATTAGAAACACATTGACACACATGCCAGGAAAAAAACTTTGAATCTTATTTAACAGTCCTGAAAGAATGATTATTTTTTTATCAGCCAACTTCACATAAATACACTGAAGTCTTGATTCAAAGAAAACACTGCTTGTTTTAAGATTTCTAAGCAATAACACTTGCAGATTCATATCACACCAGCACCTCCTCCTGTAATGGCATTAATTTAATGCACCACATGTTTGGCCATCAATGAAATGAATCAAAAATCGAAGCGCCCAAAACTTTAAAAACACGCCATATTCTAGTCAAAGTCTCAAAAGAACCAGTGTTTCAGCAGAACATTCAATTCCATACCAAACAGGGAAAATTTTTCTATCAACATAGAACATATATTGACCAACCCATACCACACCATTACAAATTTCAAATTTCAGTAGATGTCAAAAACCTAATCTCTTAATATATTTGTATCTAGGGTAAACATTTTATATACTTATCATCAAGACATTAGTTGCACATAGCTTTCGAAATTGTGTACACTACTAAGCCAAATTAAGAAAACAAAAGAGCTGAAAACCTCTTGAAAATGACCTTTAACCTCCTTCAACTAAAGTTCTCGTCATTCCTGTGATTATACCATCACTATTCAAACAAACACATCATGCATCTATATTCAACTTCTTATGCACAACTATCAAAGCAGGAAAAATGAAAACTCATTCTTTTACCAAAATCATGCACCACGAGAATAATTAATTCCATTTGTGTCAAACACAATGAAAATAACAATTTCAAGCAAAAAGAAGACTTTATTCATTCAACATCTCAGCATGCATTTATGATCTTGATGAGAGTAAAAGATCTAATCTGCAAAAAGAGGACTGTAAAAACAATCATGAAATAACAGCCCTCTAATTTCCAATTGGTATACACCTTCTTCAAAGTCCGGCAAACTTCGGTAAAATCACCAGGCGCTATCTTCTTTGTTGAAGCAAGCTTGGTTAGCTCTGCAACAGCCTCCTTTCGTTCCAACCACTTGGCAGCTTTCTAAAAGAAAGTTTTATTACAAATACAATCAATAGATCTGTCTAAATATTGAATAACTTTATATCATAATACCAGGACACAGAACTTACGACTCCATCCCAAAATCCAGACTTCTCTAGAGGAGTCAATATATCAACTGGATCAACAAGCTCATATTCATCTATTTCCACGGGAGCTGATAATCAAGACATGTTAGCATACATCGCAAGAGATGGTTTCCATACAGAATTTTTCTCTGTAATAATAAATATCTTCCAATCAAGACCAGTCAACAACATACCATCAGCTGCAGATTCTTCAGAAGGGCCAGGACCAGCAACTTCAGATGTAGCTTCCAGTTCTGGCTCCTTGTCTTGCTCAGATCTAAACACATGTAAATCAATCAATCCAATATCCAAACAGAGTGGTTTAATGTTATCAATCTAATTCTAAAATCCCAAAGTACCAAGTTGTTTATCAGGAAAAAGCAAAGTGATACCAACACGAATGCATCCGTTGTTTCTCACAGAAGATCGTTTCACTTTATTTTTTCATGAATAACATTGTGGACACTCTGAAACATATGTACTAGAGAATACAGACTGAGAGATGGCAACCCCAGGGGACAGGATGAACATTACCATTATCTGGAAAATGTATTTCATACAAATTTGCAGGCAGCAAAAATAACACCACCACATGGAGTCCAATTCACCAATTCAAGATCAATTCAACAAGCTAATCAATAGGCCAGACCAAAAAAACCTATGCAGTAAAATAAACTAACAAAGATCTTACACAAATAAAAAAGAAAAAAGGTGACAAGACAAGGATATATGAACATCAAAACCAGATATCAAGCAAGAAATCACTGTTCACCCTTGTGATGGTGTAAACTTTCAACTAAAAGCTGAGTGAACATCAGAAAGGTAGAAGACAGATATCCCATCAAGAGAAACCTTCTTATACATGGTTTTGCACCATCTCAACAAACTAACTAAAAGGAAAATCACTACGATATCAAAAGATGATGGGGTTCAAAAAGAGATCACTTGTTACATCCACAACCAGGAAAGGTCCTCTCAGCCCCATAATTTTTCGAAAAAGTGTTTCATCTTTTTCCATGCCATAAAAGAATTCTTCTTAAGAATGTGAATCTCACCTTATCTTCCTAGAAGGCTTAGCCGTACCCGTAACATTGACCAACTCAGCCTCCAACTCTTTTTTCTTCATGCAGCAGAAGAAACAATCATATAATTGCCACCAAATGACCAGATAAAGGCATATGCATGTCAATAACTATCTTACCATTGTATCCCGCATTTTCTCAAATAATATTGATTTTACAGGATCCTTCCCAATCCAACGGCAAAGCTCTATAGTCAACCCTTTAGATGATGCACGAACATTTTGATCTTGATGGTCAAATAGTTCAGGAAGCATCTTCAAAATCCGTTTTGGAGGAACAATTTTTGCTCCAAATTCACTAGGTACAAAGAGAAAAAGAACATGATCAATTACATGAAAAAAAAAAGACAAAACTAAAGCATAGATTCATTGAAGAGTTATCATATGCAAACCTTAATGCTTGAAACATGACATCAATTGCTGGAACTACAGCTTTGGCAACTTTGTTTTTTATAGCTTTCTCCATTGCATCCTGCAATTACCATAAATCTTTTTCTCATTCAAGAAATTTCTTACTTGAGATATTTACATAAATAAAGATCAAGCATGCCAATCACACACAGATCAAAAATCATCCTATATAACTAGAGAATGAAGCAAGGAAAACTGGAACAATAAATTTATACGGAGCGCTTCTGGTTCTGGTGCAGGACAGATGACTTATAGACGCGATTCCCCTCTGATTTGTGGTATCACCCGGAACAAGAACATGCTCATTGAGAAGGCTTTTGGTGATGAAAATGGCAGCGATTGGAATATTGTAGTTAGCAGGAATTTGCAAGACTGGGAGGTGGAAGAATATGAGAACCTGTTGCAGCCTTTGGCCACCATACGTCTCAGCAATAAGGATGATAAATTACTTTGGTCATTGAAAAAAATGGCACCTTCTCTGCTAAATCTTCCTACAGTTACTTAGATGGTCATAGAAGATAGTAGAGGACGGATTTTCCTACAAAAATAATTTTGAAGGCTAGCACTTCTCCTAGAATTTGCTTGGGAAGCTGTAAAAGAACGTATACTGACTATCGACAATCTCATGAAGAGAGGTAAAATTATGACTAACAAATGTTTCCTTTGCAAAAGTAACGCAGATTCCTGCAATCACATTTTGGTGTGGTGTCCTGTGACTTACAATCTTTGGACACTGGTCTATGGACTTTTGGGTATCTGCTGGTCTATGGCCGGATCTGTTAAGAGTGAGTTAATGGCTTGGGAGGGATTGTGTAAGAAGAACAAGTGTTCCGTTGTATTGGGACATAACCTTGATAACTTGGAAGATTTTAATTACATTGTAGATATGCTTATTGACTTGTAAATTTTTTAAAAGGTAGCCCCCACTTGGCGCCGACACATCAATATACATCTTATACTTTTATTTCAAAAGAAAATCTACATTTACAAACTGGAATCTCTCCTACCATCAAATCAATATTCAATTTTTTTGTAGGCATCACACATGGAATCTGACAAGAGAAGTTGTCTGGTTTTAGGGGAAATGGAAATTCTTATAAATAGATCCTTAAACAAAACTTTCACTGCTATATCCATAAATAATGTGAATATTAATTTAAATTTCCTACCACAAACAAAAACCAACTTAAAATTCAAATAAGTTTTTAACAATAAGACAAAGGGAAAACAACATACAGAAAATATATATATATATATATATATATAGAAGGATCCCTTTAACCAACTATAATTTTGCCCTTCATAGTAGTTTTCAGGAATCGCTCTAAAAGGTCCTTAGCCCCGTTTAACATGAATTAGGAAACATATGTAACTAGCCAATTCAATTAAATCATTCACTTTCTCATATTTACAACAGTTCTCTGGATTTTGAAAAAAAAACTTTTTATGACAGATCCTTGAAGAAAGCTTTCTCTGCTAAAAAGCCATAATAAATAAAGTAAATGAGAATTTTAAAATTCCTACCACAAGGCATAAACCAGCTAAAAAGATTCCAGTAAAACAGTTCTTTACTAATACAAGGGAAAACAGCATACCAAAACAAAATTAAATGAGAAAGCATCTCTAACCAAGTATGATCATGCAGAGAACAGGATGTCCTCCCCAAAAAAATTAAATAAATAAACAGAAAAATAAAGGAGAAAGGCCAGTGAAACTCAGTAAAGAATAGCCAGCCAATCTCTATGCAAAGTACACAAAGAATAATCTTCAATTAAATTTCCCATACTGCATATCAATAACAGTCATGTGCATGGCCACTACGAATTTGAGCTTAATTCAAGTTCCAAGACCATGAACATTTACAGTTCAGGTTCAACCAATTCTAAAACCCTAAGCTTCCATTCTAGCGAGAATCTTGGGAACATATTGATATCTTGATTTCATACATGGTTGCATCTGCTTGGTGCTCTTGAACATACTCATTTTTAAAATTTAAAAAAAAAAAATCTATGGTCATATATAGTTCATTTTCATTTCATTCCCAGCTAATTCATATATTTTATTTTCCATAATAGTTCTAATATATGCCAGTACAACATGATTTTGTAATGTTTAAGGTACCATGCCTTTTTTTGAAGTTTCTTTTTTAAGAATTGACCACAGGTACACATGGCAAGACCACAAGAAGTCCAAGGGCATGGCAACTAATAGCTTAACAAATCTGGGCATGGTCTGTTCACATCACTAGATCATGGGATTTAGCAAGAAGTCAATTCAAGGCTATTTGATTAGCGTACTAATTTGCTCTGGCTTGGCAATGGTATGAATCATAAAGTGTCAAAATTTAATATCTTTGATAGGGCCCATGTTAGTTGGGAAGATGACTCTTCGACTTGACTAGGGAGATGATATATCAATATATGCTTTTTCCCGAGGAGTATTGAGCCAATAACTACTGAGTTAAAGCATTTGGTGCCCATGGGCACATGATTCTTGAGGGATATACCTATGTTTTGACACATGGCGTCCTCTTAGGAGCTAGGTGTAGTAACTCTATCATTAGCTCCTTCCTGTAACGGGCATAAGACTAAGCTCGGAGAGTTTATGCTCTGACCCGAGTAGCATGGGGAATCCCATGTGAATCAGCAAGAACCACCTTGTAAGGGAAAATACTCATGGGTGACCGATAGCGAAGAAGTGCCGTGAGGAAAGGATGAAAAGAACCTCAATCAGGAAGTGAAGTAGAACATGAAACCATAACCTTCCAAGCAGTTGGAGGAGCCCAAGGCTCTGACCGCGTGCCTGTTGAAGAATGAACCGGTGACTCATAGGTCGTGGCTTGGTTAAGGGAACCCACCATAGTTGTAGCGAAAGCAAGTCTTCATAGCGCAATTGTCACTACTTATGGACCCAAACCTAGGTGATCTATCCGTGAACAGTATGAAGTTTGGGTGAATCTAAGTGGATGTTCGAACCAACAGAAGTTGAAAGAATAAAAGGATGAGCTGTGATTAGGGACAAAATGCCACTCAAACCCTAGAGCTTAGCTTTTCATGTCTAGATGGGTGTGCCTAGTGCTTTGTTTGAGGGGTGTAACAACCCAGAATTCTATATATTAAGGCTCGAAGAGTTATGCTCTGACCCAAGTAACATGGGGAATCCCGTGTGAATCAGCAAGAACCACCTTGTAAGGGGAAATACTCATGGGTGACCGATAGCGAAGAAGTACCGTGAGGAAAGGGTGAAAAAAACCTCCATCAGGAAGTGAAGTAGAACATGAAACCATAACCTTCCAAGCAATTGGAGGAGCCCAAGGCTCTGACCGCGTGCTTGTTGAAGAATGAACCGGTGACTCATAGGTCGTGGCTTGGTTAAGGGAACCCACCATAGTTGTAGCGAAAGTGAGTCTTCATAGCGCAATTGTCACTACTTATGGACCCAAACCTAGGTGATCTATCCATGAACAGTATGAAGTTTGGGTGAATCTAAGTGGAGGTTCGAACCAACAGAAGTTGAAAGAATAAGAGGATGAGCTGTGGTTAGGGACAAAATGCCACTCAAACCCTAGAGCTTAGCTTTTCATGTCTAGATGGGTGTGCCTAGGGCTTTGTTTGAGGGGTGTAACAACCCAGAATTCTATATATTAAGGTACCTTGAAAATTAAACATCGTGATTTAACTAGAAATGGAATTGGAATAAACCACATGGACCATAAGAATCGAATACATGGCTAATTAATCCTAAGATGAAAGAATTTCAAACTAAAAGGCTAAAACAAAATTAACAATAGCAAATTTGGACCAAAAAATAAAGTGGGCCTACACCAAAAACTAGTGTTTTCAATACAAGCAAACAAAACTGATGATAACCTCAACTCAAATATGGCTCAAAAGAGCCATTACCAAGAGCCAATAAGATATTTTCCACACTAAGCTCAATTACCATTTTTTATATTTCATCTTGAAATTTCACGCACTCAATAAACATCAAAATTAATAAATTTTCTTCACCTATGGAAAGCTCATAAGCTTCCTTTTGTTTGTTCCAACTCTGAATGTCACAAAACATTACTTATTGTGTTTAGCGCCATATCCATCCAAAACGGATTTCACATCTCTAACAGTTGTGTTTGTCAAATTCAATGATACACAATTTGTCCTTTAATTAATCTCAAAACATCAAGAATGTCACAAACTCTCTATCTCTCTCTAAGTTCTCATGCACAACACTTGGCATATTTTTTGAGTTATTGAACATATTAACCCCGAAATGTCTAAAAAGAAATAATAAGAACACCAAATAAGGCAATTGATCAGCCAATAACTCTAGGAACGTCACAAACATATAGGACAAGGAAAGAATCACTATTATAAATGATGAATTCATGACTGAGTTATGGCACGTGCTTGGTAAATGTAAAGAATCCATATTCATTTGCTACGATGTTTTATTTCAGTTCCCTCTATTCGGATCCTTGACTTATATTTGAGAGCATTTTAAAGGTAGCATGTCCAGCCAAGAAAGCAAGTCAGATGTCTATATTTCAATACATGTTTGTAGTGTAACCAGACTATAGACTGATATTTAAATTATTGGATTTTCAGCTTTTCCTTCCTTTACTGATTTTCGTGAAAACCTTTTATACAACTCATGAAACTCCAAGGAAGGTCCCATGCCTTAAGAATTTTAGCTAGACTTAATTTTACATAAATTGTAAATTCTAGTGCCTATTGTTTGGCAATGGTGGGATCAGTCAAGGATGAGTTATGGGCTTGGAAAGAAATTAGCAAAAGAATGAAGCATGTAGAGCTCATCTCTCTTACAATATTCTGGATTGTGTGGAATGAGAGAAATAAGGGAGCTTTTGAAGGAAAAGAAGAGGATCTAGGTAGAATTAGAGATAGATGGCTCGAAGTGTTGGGTTCTTTGGTGTTGGGGTAACCAATTCTTTATTTTGATGAGTTTGGGATTTTATTAACTTACTAACTGATTTGTAAATAATTTTGAACATGGATGACACCCCTTTGGTGTTATGATTTAGTGATATGTTAGACTTTTTATTTCAAAAAAAAACTCTTGTAAATGTTCTCATATTTATACCCAACAAGCTACACTGTAGTCTTACTTATTAGTGATTAATTATTTAGGCACAAAGGATCTTGGTTAAAGATTGTATTGTAAGTGGGCCATTCCTTCCAGAATTAGTAACATCTTTCTTTTGATATAATCATTAATTCACAAGCACTGAGGGGAAGGCACATACAAAATTATTTACAAATCATTGAGTATGCTTATAAAATTCCCAAGATCCTCCATTGCATGAATAGGATACCCTATAACCGATGCTCCCAAATATTGCAGCCATTTGTCCCTGATTTCAATAAATTTTTCTTCCACCCCCTCAAAAACTCTATTATTTCTCTCTTTCCCAACCACCCAAAACATAGTAAGCAGAATGAGATCTACAATTTTTCTCCCCTTACTAGTTCTATCCCATGCCCAAATCTCATCTCTAACCGAACCAACAATAATCAAACTAATCACCAGTAACCCATAAACCATAGTCCATAACTTATAC
The DNA here is from genome assembly GCF_054855325.1 of Carica papaya. Classification (NCBI taxonomy): domain Eukaryota; kingdom Viridiplantae; phylum Streptophyta; class Magnoliopsida; order Brassicales; family Caricaceae; genus Carica; species Carica papaya. The sequence goes on along the minus strand of NC_142310.1, from coordinate 27,231,435 downwards.
ACAGTAGGGCACCACAATAGAATATGATTGCAAGGTTCTACTTCTCTCTTACATAGAGAGCATATATCTATTCACCATAATTTTCCCTTTCCCATCAGTTTGTCAATAGTCAAAATATACTCCCTTCCCTCTTCCCATATATATAAAAAAAACAATTCTTGGAAGAGCATTCACCTTCCACAGCTACTTAAACGGATACCTGGTTTCACCTGTAGCTACATTTCTTACCAAGTAACTGCAGTAGGACTTGACTGTGAACTCTCCTTTCTTCTTGAGTTTCCATATTGGTTGGTCATGATTACCGTTAAGATTGACAAGTGAAAGTAAATGTAGCAATGCCTCATATTCATCAATCTCTCAATCATTTAGATTTCTTATCACATCCACATCTTACTCCCTATTTCTTCCAAAATTAGTAACATTAACCACCAATCAATTACTGTCACTCCAAGTTCCCTTTTCTCTTTCTCTATTATTCATCATTTTTTGTAGAGTCAGGATTTAATAAACTGTTACATCACTTTAAACAGCATCCTGAAAAATGTTCATTCGAAAATGGCAAACCAATAAGAAACTTGATTATTCAATTTCAAACTAGCAAATCTCGGTTAATGATCATGCAATCAACAGGTGTGAGGCAGTTATTTCTTCCACAATTAGCAACATCAACCACCAATTTATATCAGTAGTACTGAGTTCCATTTCTTTTCACTGTTTTCTAGTATTTATCGACCTTTTGTACTACCGTTGTTTAACCAAATGTTGAATCACCTTTAGAAAGACTGCCGAGAAAAGTCCACTTGAAAGTGGTAAAACATGTAACACAACTGGAAGGAAAATAACTTTCCATAGCAAGCGAACCATTATAGGAAGCATAGGAAGTAGAAAACATACCAGGAAAACGTCCACGGCTTCCAGTTCTACCCATAGCATGAATGCTGCCTGAGCCTTCTCCACCGTCTTTGGCCTGCCAGTGAGGCATTTCGCGACGATGGCATCACATACTTCCTTAGCATATCTGCGCATCAATTCCAAAATCATAAGCAAAGAAAAAAACAATTCAAGAAAAATAAGCAAATGCAGATTGAAAAGCAAAATTAGAAGCAGCTTTACCTGCCCGCATCAGCATCGGCAGCTCGTAAGTATGCAATTAATGCATCAAGCGCCTTCTCTTGCACCGGAGCATTCGAATCCGCCACCGCCTTCTTGAACAGCGGACCTAGCCCCATAACAGCCATCAAAAGAAGAGGAAAAATCGAAAACTAGAAAAGCAAATCAACCGAAAACCATTGCACGACAACACATTTTACATGCACGAAGAAATGCAATCAGATCGATGAAGGAAAAAAACGGGAATCAGATCTGAACCGAGGAAATGTCAAATGCAGAAACCCTAAGAATGAAGACTTCAAACGAACACTCACCGAATTCGCGAAGACGATGGTCCTTGGGATCCGTAATGGAGTCGCAAACCGCGGCTAAGTCGATATTTGCCTCGTTCCTCACCTTCCAGTTCTTGTGCAATAGCCGATCTTCCCATGGCAGTTTCTTAGCCTCCTTCAACAATTTCTCTTCTTCAGACATTTCTCACCTACAATCTATAGACTCACCTGGTAACTACAATCTACCGATCTCTTCCACCTTCACGCAGAGTTATAGAGAGAGAGAGCGTCTCTTCCCTTTCAAATTTTCTTTGTTTTCTTTTTCCTGCCGAGTGCCGGCAAGAGAGAGAAGCCAAAATGACAAAACGAGGGTCTAGAGCGCTGCTTACGACATCATTAAAGCAAGAAAGAGAGGGGGAAGGGGTATTTTGAGTTGTACGTTTCAATAGCGTATAAATCCCACGCTTCCTCAACGGGACGTGAAGTCACGGTCCAATGAGACGACGAGATGTGGCGATTTCAAAATTAATTGCCCACGTGAAAGTGGGTATCAACTTGCTACAGGTGGCGCGTGTTTGAATGAAGATGTTTGTCTCCGCCGTTGTGGTTGAGCTGTGTAATCCTACGGGCTCAAGCGGGTCCCGCAAACGAGAGCTGTGCGAGTAGCTGAGGGGTTTTTCAAATTCGGATTAAGAGATAAAATCATTAGAACATTAGAGCCAAAAATTTTAAATTTATTATATAGCGTGTAAAAATATTATTATTGCTAGATGTACCCTGATGATTGTGTGATTATTATTTAAATATAAAATAATTGTGATAACAAAACTTATATGTATAAAATTTTTTAATAAAAAATTATTTCAAAAAATAAATTATGCATGATAAAAATAAAATTATACTTTTAAAAAATTACTAATTGACTATTTTCTTTGAAGCACATAGGTCATATATTGTCAATTACAATAAAATATATCTTTTCATAATTTTAGTAAGTTAAAAATAGTACACTCTTTTAATTTAATTTTTATTAATAATAATAAAACACAAAAAATTATTTGATGTTTAAAAAAAATTATATTTTGCCATTATTTAATAATTTTGCACCCAAATTTGTTTCAATTTTTTACTTATTTCTCTCTTTCATTTAATGTTTAAATTATATAAATAAAAAATAACTGTAATATTGAATATTACAGTACAAATATTATTTTGTGATAAATAAACTAGTCATTGAGTATGTCAATTTTCATTAAAAAAATACTTGCAACAAATTTTTTGTGATTTTATCACATTAAAGTTATATAAATATGATATATAACCAAAAAAAAAGTTACTCATATAAATGACAATATGCAACTAATATTTTGTTAAAAATTCAAAAACTTCTACCAATTTCTGTCAAAATATTATTTGTTTTCAAATATTATTTTCTATGATGGATCTTTGCTCGCAATTACAACAATTAAATCATTATAGAGTTACAATATATGGCATCAAAAATTTACTAATATGGTATAACTTACTACCATTAATATATTAAATACAACATAAAATTTTTAGCATTTAATAATTAAAAAAATATAAAATATATATTATATCAAATTCACATTATAAGTAAAATTATAAGATATGAACACATGCATATCCATTATGAGAATTAAAATAGTTATTTTCAGTATCCATGTCAATTTAAAAGAAATGTGGATTTAGTCTTCCAAATTTTAAACAAAATAATAAACACTATATAATAAATTAAACAAATAAATAAATAAAATATATTACAATGTATACCTTAAATGTAATCTATAAATTTAATATATAAGAAAAGCTGTAAACTTTATTTATATAGTTTCAAACATCAATTTTATGCGTATGTCATTTACTCAATCCCACTTGAGATTTTACTTATAATCTCAAATTTTTCTTGCAAAAGTTAATTAATAAATGTGGGTGGTAGAAAAATTGTGATCAGCAAAATATGTTATATGATCTAACCAAAATTATAATAAATTTTTACAGAATCTAATTATTATATGAAATTAGTTAATTTTAATCGATGATATAAATTTATTTTGATATTGACAATATCAATTTAGTTATATTTTTGAGATAGCAAATAAATCGTAATTGAATAAAGTAAAAAACAAATTATAAAAGATAGTATGAGTATCAACAAGAATATTAACAAAATAAATACTAAATGTAAACTTATTTTTAAATTTATTTATCTTATATATAAATTATATAACTTAAAGATTTAGTATCTTTTTATTAAAAGATTTATTATTTTTGAAAATAATTTTAATTGTTATTTTCCTTAAAATAAGTAACTTTGTTATTTTTTAACAAAAATTATTTTTAAACCAAAATTTATATGTGCGGTGAACTGAAAATAAATTTAATTGTTATTTTCCTTAAAATAAGTAACTTTGCTATTTTTTAACAAAAATTGTTTTTAAACCAAAATTTATATGTGCAGTGAATTTTTAAAGTGTAAATTTATTTAACAAAATATTTATTTATGTATCACCATTTCTTATTAAGAATCATTTTTTTAAACATATAGAAAATTGTTTTAATCAACAAGTGTGTCATAATAATTCATTGAATATAATATTTTTTTAGGCACATAAAGATGACAATTGAAATTTAAGTATGACTAAATATATATGTTTTTAATATCATATAGTTTTAAAATAAAACTATATTTATTAATATTAAAAAATGTGAAATAAAATAATTTCACTAAATTAAGTTAAATATTATACTTATAAAAATAAAAAAATAAAAACTATTTTTTAAGATAAACGTGTCAAAGCTTGTGATCTATAAAATTAAGTCACACAAAAAGTCATGCATTTTTAAGCAAGTATCTACAACATTTCAAAATATCAAATATAGTTTCAAAAAGTTTTAAATGACTCATCTCGACTTTTTTACATACAAATATTTTTATTTAATAGATTTTAGATAATTTTTTAAAATTAAATTTAAAAATAAAGAAAGAAATCTTCTTCCTTCCTCATAAGCTTCAATTAACTATTAAATGTACTATTTAATTATTAATTAACTATTTAATAGATAAAAATATAATATTTTTTTTATACATTTCTAAAACATCTTAATAATATAATATAATACACTTTAAAATTACTTTTTAAACTTTTATTACAAAAATATCTAATTTTCTTTAAAAAACTTATATAATGTATCTTACTATATTTTCTCCAACACACTGGAAGAGTAAATCAATCGTAAGTCATGTTATATTATCCACTATGTCAATATTCCATAGTCAAACTAGAAGTTGACAATTGATATTACCATTTCATTATTACATAGATTACCATAATATTAAATATTAACTTTTTAACGAAGCTAATAAATACAAATTTAAATTATATTATATTTTCATATTAAAAATATAGTTGTCTAATTAAAAACATGTCTCGTTAAATTAAAGTTATCTTGTAAAGATTGTTACAGCTCCCCATATCAAAATTAATTGTCTAATTAAAAAGTTAATACAACTAAAATTGTATAACTTGAAATAACATATTCTGCAATTGTATTAATTAAAAATTTATTTGAAGATAAACTATTTTTTTTTTCTGAAATTAAAACTCTGTAGGTACTAATTATGCTGATTATCTAATTAAAATTAAAATATATACTTAGATCTCACAATACTATTGAAAATTACATAGAAACAAAAATAACTCAATTAAAAAATATACTCATAATTTAAAAAGTATGTTTATGTCATATTAATTATAATTGTGCAACTGCAAATGTTATCATAATTAAAATGATATTATCATTACAATTTAATTAATTAAAAATTTTATAAAAATTAAAAGTATCTAGGATAAATTATACTAATTGTTTAACATACAAAATTAAAATTAAAATTTTATTAACTGAATAAAAAAATATAAGACATTGTTTGAATGATAATATATTAATGTATAATATAATTTTTGATGATTTTACATTATTTGTTTGTATTTTTAGACTCATGATATGATTTGTTCAAATATAAACGTATTATATTTTTATTAATGGTGCAATTAAAATACTTTTAAATAAAAATTATATTAATAATCTAATTAAAAAATTCATTTTAAAAAATAATTAAGTAAAATATGTAACGGTCTGAAACTTAAAATGAAATAAAGACATGAATTGAATGTGAAAGCAGAATAATATAGTTAAAATTTACATTCATTACACAATAATTTAAAATACCCAATAAAATTACGAGAATGTCTATTATAAAATAACAAACAAAAATAAAATAAATAAACGAAAAATAAACAACTGAGCATCATAAGATGACCTTCATTAGCTTTTAAAGGAATTCATGTGGTGAACTATTTACAACCCCCTTGTTGATCGGGATCTGAATTTTGGTCATCATGATTTGAAATAGTTAATGAATGAGTGAGCTACACTAACTCAGTAAGAATATTATACTACTCACTGATACAAAAACTGAAGATTGGTAAAAATCATAAAAACAACAAATTGAACCCTTAATTTAAGTAAATTCATTTATCATAAGTAAAATCATTTATTACATACTTACCGTTACAATATTTTCAAAACTGACCTATAGAGATAATAGCTCAACAATATCATAATATCATATTCAAGTAAGCAATAATAACTATTTTTTTTATTTGTCTACTGGTATCCATGGAGGTCCATTGGGATGTCCCACTACGCGTAAACTATTATTCAACATTGTCGACTAACTGGTCGTCCCATACTCCGCCCGATATGAATGCCAAAAATATTATCCATCAATATCTTGTCCGGTATAAGAGTGAAACGAGTCGTCCTCATACATTGGGATATCCAATAAAATCCATCGATTTTCTGTTTACGTTTAATTTTTAATTTCACAATTTAACTGTAAATCAACGCAAGACAAATAATACATGCATCAAGGAAAAAAACAACTAAATTATTTTACCAATTTTGATACATTTAATTTTCAGTTTCACAATTTAACCGTAAATCAACGCAAGACAAATAATACATATATCAAAGAAAAAATAACTAAAATATTTTACCAATTTCGATATGTTATCATGCATTTAAAGCTGTAAAATCAAACAATCGGTTAAACAGGACAAACAATAATAAATAACCGGTTCTGCCTTCATTAATAACCTGTAATTAATTCTCGAAATTTTTTAAATTACGTAAAATATCGTATTATTAATAATTAAAGTTTAATTCCATAACAGATAATAAGATGAGAGATTCTTATCCGAATTAGTGTTTGAAATACTAACCTTTTAGCTGCGTCTATTGGTATCTATGGGTTTTTTAAATTTTCTTGCGGAGGTTAAAACACGTTTTACGTACATAAAAATATCCAAAAAATTCAAAAATCAGTGTTAAAAATTTTTTTCGGTCAATTTCAAAAATTCGGCATAGCGACACCGCAATGCTCCGACGGTGGCACCGTCGGAGCACACTGTCGTGCTCCGGTGGGTGGCAGCACTGCCGTGCTTTCTGCCCACAGCAGTGGTTTGCCTCAGGCTGACTATTTTCGGTCAGTTTTCGCTAGTTTCGGCCAGTTTTATATCCATCCCTGTAAAAAAATACCTTATAGGGTATCAGTTGGCCGAAAAAAGTTAAAAAAAATAAAAACTTACTGACGGTAAAATTTTTCGGTGTGGTGGCTCCCCCGACTCACATTTGTAGCTGAGTGTTTTTCTTTGGTCAACTTGTTAGATAACATAATGGTGAATATAGTGGTAGAAAAATAACACAAAACGAGAATCGGGAATGAGCTCATCGAATTGATTTTTAGTTTTTCCCGTGGCGCCGCCGCTAGACTTTACCTGCGGTTTCTGGCTTATTACCGTTTCTTTTGCTCCAATTTGGCCATGGGGGTGTTCGAAATTAAATTTCGAGCAGATAGAAATTTTTTCACATTTTTGGCGGTCGGAGGTGGCTTCGACGCAGTAGCGGTCGGCTCCTTTCTCCAGAGGGAGGCTGGCGGTTAGGGTTTAGATTTTGTGTGATGTAAGATATTTATACCCGTCTCCCATAAATCTGGACCGTTCATCGCTTTTGATCTCAACCGTCCGATCGTGTTTAAAGATGAAATGAATCTAGACAATTCATGCGTGTGGGAACGCATCTGGGTCATCCGATCGCGGGCACACAGATTGCCAGTATGGCCTCCCGCGTTGCACCGAGTTAGCGTGCCTTACCACCTTGCGCATTTTGGTTTGTCGCGGTTGCTGATTGGGCGGTTTTACATGACAAATTTTTCTTTAATTACGTTTTGACCCCTAATTTTTAATTTTTCTTTTAAAAATACTCTCCGAACCTAAATTTTTACCATTTATTCTCAAAATTATTTTCAATTTCATTTTACACCTTTTTTTTTTCCTAATTTTACATTAAATAAAACTTCACAAATTTTAAAATTATATTTATATATATATATTTTTAATTTTAAAATTAATTCCGGACTAAATTTTAGGAGTGGGTATTGCATAATAATTAACTGCAAAATTTACGCACAATACAACATAGATAACATATCTAATTAATGTTATTAAAAAATAATTCAACTCGACTTATAGAAAAAAAAAATTTTTAAAAATCTTATTTATAATTTTAAACTGAATGATTTATAATGTAAATACCATATGTATGTATTTGAAAATTTAATTAATAAATTGAGGTTGCTATAAGTGTATTTAGTAACAAATTATTCAATAATATACACCACATATAAATACATAATTTATTTTTTCCTAAATTGAGATGCTACATCATCAAGTGTTTAATGCATGACATATATGTTATATTTACATTTAATCTTAACAGAATAAATTGAGATGTTACCAAATTTTATGCTCATTTTATAAAATAACTATTTTTTTATTTTTAAATTCAAATATATTACATATATTTATTAGAAAAAAGCCTAACAATTGTTTATTTACGGAGTACTAAATAATAAAAAAGTAGTTTTGTAACAAAGTACTAAAGAGTAGTTTAAAATTTTTAATCTATTATTATCATGAATTAATTAATTGTTAAGTTTTGCAATTGGTTTACATAAAAAAATAGAGTAAAAAAATAGGGTTGATAATTGTTAAAAAAAAAAAAAAGAAATGTTAGGGAAATATATAAAAACCAGAAAAAGAAATATCCGAAGCTGAGTTCTTTTTCTTGAGGGTTCATAGCACTCGTGTCTTATTGTTTTTTTTTCCTGTATTAACAAAAAAGAAAAGCCCACACATAGAGAAAGGAAACAGCGCTACTGAGGAGGAGAAGAGGCGAGCATTAGCAACGAAGGTCTGCTTCCATCGCTAGGTTTGCTCTCTTTAACATCTCCGCTTATCTTTAATTTTTCCAAGAGCCATTGCTCGCTTTCTTTAACGTTTCTCTTTCTATCAAATAAAGCCCTAGAATGTTACAAGACGTTAGGTTTCAGATCTTGGTTTTGCTCGATTTTGAATGCAACCAGAGTTTGCTGCTTTGAAAAGGCAGTGATTTTCCGCATGGAGAATGAATTTTATTGCCTAAATTCAAGGATTTTGGTATTTTTAATCTTCGACTGCTTGGTTCGTCTTAAAAAGTTGTTTTCTTGCGCTCCCTAGGTTTTCTTATGAAAATTTTAGTATTTACTTGCTGTTTTGTGGATAAAATTTGAAGAATGATTATAGATAGCTAGATTTTCCGTCGTTTCGACCTTGAAAAATTAGTGCAACTACATATTTGTAAGCCATATCAAAATTCGTCAAGTTGTTTGTTTTATTTTACTTGTTTTTGATCTTTTGCGACTGTGAATTTTGATCAGGGTAATAATATAACCCAGTAATGAAGTAAATAAGGCGTGTTCCTTGTATAGGCGTTGAATCTGGGTTTGCCATATCTTAGTGTTTTGTTTTACAAGATAAATGGCTGGATTGTTGCCCGGAGAATCCTCACATCACGTGGGGTCAGATAGTGGCCTTTCTAGAAATTCTCTAGAGAAGCCAGAGGAGGTTGCGCGCTGGTATTTTACAAGGAGAGAAATAGAAGAAAGTTCGCCTTCCAGGAGGGACGGCATTGACTTGAAGAAGGAAACATATTTTCGCAAGTCATACTGCACCTTTTTGCAGGACTTAGGCATGAGGCTCAAAGTGTAAGTTTATAGCAATCCAACAAATCAACTCCAATTTTACTTCTTGGCTATATGCAAAATTTGGCTAAGCTATTCCTGTTGTTTTTTCTAAAGTTTGCTCTGCTTACAATTTCTTAGTAGGACCTTGTCGCTTAATGCAGTATCCATCTTGGTAGACTAAAAACTTAATTTTACTTTACGTTCTCTGTTGCATCCATTGTCTCTTTGTTTGATTTGAAAGTGAGACAGATAGTTTTGACCTATTATAGACGTTATAATTGCTGCCACCGGGAATATAGGTTGTCTCTTGATTTGTAAAGCTTCTAGAACGTAATGGTGCATATGGCTTCTTTCCATGCCCCCCAGATGATAGGAAAAAAGAATATACGGACTCCATTAAAAGAAAACTGTTCACTACTCTAAAAAGGAGTTTATGTGCTGACACACATATAGTAATTACATTGAGGGAACCTTGACTGAAGGAATGGTATGATCTCAAGCTGGAGCCAGAGGTGCTAGTAGAATATTTTGTGGTCAATCTTGAAATGCTTTTATAAACTGAGTTATAATCCAGTTTCTTTAGAAATAAGTGGTAGAATAGCACCAAGAGAGGTGCAGATAAACTTGTAGGAGTTTTTTCATTTCAAGCAGTTTTATATGAATATATATACACATCTACACTATTTGCGCACTATATTAGAAGCTTCATTTTAGTCTTAAAACGATTGACTGAAATAATTTCCAATGCAGACCCCAGTTAACAATAGCCTCGGCGATAATATTTTGTCACCGGTTTTTCATTCGGCAATCACATGCCAGGAATGATAGAAGGGTGAGTTAATACTCTCAGTTGAAGTGAATGTTACTTTTGTTTTACTGAAACTCGATCTTTGATTTATTGTTCATGAGTTTATCTTGCTTATTGGGAGGAATGCATGTGTAAAGTATGTTATGAGTGTTTAGATGCTATCGAATTCTATGAAGAGTTCTTTGATAGCATATCTTAGAATGATATAATCTTCTTTATAGTCTTTAGTGTGAGAATGTGGCTGGAGTTGAGGAAAAAAGAGAATGAAATTAAAACTCACCAAGGGGGTCCATCCATGTACTAAATATTTACCTCCCTCTCAAGGAGGAAATATCAGTGGATCAACAATAAAAACCTCATTATACATAGTGTGGTGCTTAAACAAAATATGAATGATTCTAAGCCAATGATTCTAGATTGAATTAAAAGGGGAAGAAGAATTTCGTAAGCTTTATTGTTCCTCTTCTTACAAGTGAATGACATGGGGAATGAGGAAGAAGCCTACAATTGCAATATAACTTTTATGTTTGAACTACCTCTACTCCCATCTTGATGTTCTTTGAGATGAAGTTTTAGAGAATTCAAGGTGGGAGTAGGAGTGGTTAAACCGTGAAAATGCTGTTAAGATTCTAGATAGAAAGATCAATTAAGTTATTAAGTAAATAATCAAGGTAATGATTAAATAGAATTGAACCAAGTGGGATATAATTGTGATACTTTTCTCTTTAATTTTTCGATCAACTCTCTTGTAGGTTCTATTTGTGATTTTGCAATTTGTAGATAATGTTTTTGTGGTTGTTTATAAGGTAATATAACCATGAAATGGTACTTCTTTAAATGAATTCAATCAATAAAGAAACTCATCCTTTTTTTGTAAGGAAAAAAGGTCAACCATAGACCTTTTCCTTCAAATAGTGCTGCTTAACATCTCATTTCTTTTTACAAGGGACCATTTACATATTTTGGGTACCACTACAATAATAAATAATTCCTATAAAATTTATATAAGGATGAAATAAGAGAAAGGGCAATAATAAAGGAAGGGAACAAGAATAGAATAGAGGCAATGGGGGAAAAAAATAGAAGAACACAGGGCACAAGTGGTCAAAGAGAATGAAGACTCTCTACTTCAAGTCAATTTGTAACATACCTTAAGAGATGGAACTATTCATTGAGCAATAAAACAAAATGTGAAAGGAAATTAAAACCTAAAACTAAAATTTCCAAAAAATGTAGATATATCTGATTGTTCTGATATGAAAATTACAGCGTAATCTATGATAATCTAGAAATAAATTATTGTATGTCAATGCCAGAAATAATGAACTTTATTCAATTTCATGTCTCGTTATTCTTTCTTGGAGAAAACTTGACCATGAGGTGTATCAATATTCTGGAACTTTTGTCAGGCGCGATCAAGCACTCTTAATTTAATAACATGGATAGAGAAGAAAAAGCATGGCTAGATGTATGCTTGACTAAATAGCTTAAAACCCAGTAGGTCGAGCAAGTCGATAGAGTGAATAACTTGAGGTTTTTAACCATTTTTCCTTGACTAGGATATTGCAACTATTCATCCTCATTGTTTGTAAATTCAAGAAATTGACTGCATGACATGAAATGAGCTATTTGTCTTCTTCCTCTTAGTCGTCTTATCTTCTTTGATACCTTTAGGCTATCGAGCTTGAGTTACTTGACGCTTCTTTTCCTCCAATCTTTTATTCTTGTTATGCAGGTTGAGAATGAAGTTTTCAAGATGTGAACAATTGTGTTATATGACTTAATTTTAGAAATGGGTGTCCCAATTTTCTTTGATAAGAGAAATGGTTGTCTTCATTAGACAACATTTTTCTGTGTTGGTTTTGTGTCCTTACATATAGTATCAGTACTGTTTAATTAGAGTTCCTAAAACTTGAGTTTGCTTAGTTGATTGTTTTTCTTTTTGAATGTAATTCCTAATGAAAATTGATATGCTTTATTTAAGTAAAATGTTCTTTCTATGATTGCATTTTATTCTGTATTGACAAGAGTTTTGGTCATGCTCCCTGTTGTAGTGAGGGCCCTTGGAACCCCTGAAAATGATGACTTAAGTGCTGTAGGTGTAAGTCATAGAAACTGTGAGCGTAAATTTTGAATCACTGGCTTAGATATGATGGTTTTCATGATTCTTACGTAACTAGAAAGAGGAGTGCACAAAGAAGAAAATAATAGTGCTGAATTATGGTGACTGTTGATCTGTACTTTTTCCTAATTTTTTTCTTCCAATTTCCAGACAATTGCAACTGTTTGTATGTTCCTTGCTGGGAAGGTTGAAGAGACTCCTCGGCCACTGAAGGATGTAATTATCGTATCTTACGAGATAGTACATAAGAAAGATCCTGTTGCAGCTCAAAGGATCAAACAGAAGGTATTCTTTATATAACGGTCATTTACCAGTGTTTTTTTTGGGTATATTATCAAAGTTCATGGCAAGTTTCTGTGTATCTTTCTCTCTCTCTATCTAGACATATCTCTGTTATTCCTATGAGCATAAAAACTCTCACATGGCTTTAATCCCTGTTAGGCTCTTAAGTGAGGATTGATGCATGAATACTATTATTACTAATACCTCGAGAGTGAGAGGCTAGCCACATATCAAAAGCCTTTCCAGTTTGTTGGTCTTGATACCTGTTGGATGATGATGCTAAAGTAGTTAAGACTGCAGCAATTTATTTGTATCTGTTGGTTATTACTGCAAGACCTTTTTTTTCTTTGTGTCCCTTGAAATTGATTAAGTTATGCTTTTTCTTGATTTTCTCTAACCAAGAACTTTATTGTTGGTAAGTTATACCATTACCTTCCTTGACTCCTTTATGTTTTGAACTATTGCTTTTATAAATTCTTTAGTTTGTAGCAGAGCAGGGTGTCACACAGAGGAGTTGAACCCGAGTCTCCCTTGTGGGGAGGCCTGAAGGTGACCACAAGGTGAAGACAGTTGGTCTTTGCTAATGTCTCGTGTTGTTAATTGATCTCATGTATTCTGCAGGAAGTATATGAGCAACAGAAAGAGCTTATCTTACTTGGGGAGAGGGTTGTACTGGCCACTTTGGGTTTTGATCTCAATGTTCATCATCCGTATAAACCCCTTGTTGAAGCAATAAAGAAGTTCAATGTTGCAAAGAATGCTCTTGCTCAAGTTGCCTGGAATTTTGTTAATGATGGGTATGTGTAGATGCTGTTTTCTTCAATCTTTTATAGTTCTCTCTTCCTTTCGTCGCCTTCTTCACAGCTGGAGAGTGGGTTGCAGGCTGAGGACGTCGCTCTGCCTGCAATTTAAGCCCCATCACATTGCCGCAGGTGCAATTTTCCTGGCAGCCAAATTTCTCAAAGTGAAGCTTCCATCAGATGGTGAGAAGGTGTGGTGGCAAGAATTTGATGTTACTCCTCGCCAGTTGGAGGGTTAGTGCTGCTTTCTTGATTGCAGTGAGATTTTTGGTTTTTAGCAGGTCTATCTCACAGTTCTGTCCAACCAGATGCTTGTTGCTATTCTTTTTGAAAATTAATGATGTCACTTTGGGAAAAGATGGTGGGTAACCTGTGAAGACTGTTAGGGTATTACATCCATCCAATTAGGCTTGGGAATTTCCTTAACTCTTTTGCATGGTAGCTAAATAATCTGAATTCTAGTGTACCATGATGCTTATTGGTATTATCTGTAAAAAGTCATTGATGTCACTTTGGGAAAAGCTGGTGAAGCCTGTGAAATTTTACATTTGTGTAGTTAGGCTAGAAATTCCCTGAAGTCTTGGCAGGGAATGGTAAGTAATGTACCCTGGTGCTTCTATTATTTGCTTGACTGTCCTTTTCTTCTTTACTCACTACATGTTTTTGGACATTGGTTTTAATCATTGTGGCTATATCCTACAGAGGTTAGCAATCAAATGCTGGAACTATATGAGCAAAACCGACAGCCCCAATCTCAGGGAAGTGAAGTGGAAGGAGCTGCTAGTGATGGAGCTCATCGTGCCACTATGAGAAGTACTGCTGCAAGTGAAGAACAGGCTTCAAGGCAAATATCTTCACGCGCTGCACCTGAACATTCATGTGTTGACAATCATGTGGGTTCATCAGGAGCCATCCAAATTCAAAACAACGATAATGGGAGTGGGGAGACAGGTAGTGTGGTTACTGACCACAAAATGGAGATAGACACTAAAGATAATCAGCATCCTGAACAGGTGGCCCATAAGGAGAATATTAGAGAAGGTTACAATAAATCTAAGCATGGATTGGAGCGAACTGGGGGAGAAGACCAAGAAGGGACTGTAGGAAGAAATGAAACTACAGAAGCAATAGAGTGGAGGGATGATGGTGCACCTCGTAAATCTAGCAGCAGCATTGTTGGTCGAAATGTGGATATTCGGGATGGCCCAGTTGGTCAGTCCCCGAAGGAAGCGATAAAAATGATTGACAAAGATAAGGTAAAGGCTGCACTTGAGAAAAGGAGGAAGTCTCGCGGGGAAATGACCAGGAAGAAAGATTTGATGGATGAAGATGATCTTATTGAAAGAGAGTTGGAAGATGGAGTTGAATTGGCTGTCGAGGATGAGAAAATCAAGCGAGAAAGGAGGCAGAGCTGGTCAAAGAGTTACAACCCAGACCATGGTAAGGAACATGGAGAAATCATTGATGGAAACCATGTGGGCATGAAGGGGCATCCATCAAGGGGACATGAAGTTGAAAATGCTGAGGAAGGGGAAATGCTAGATGATTCTTCTCCAAGGTTAAACAGTCGAAAGAGGAAAGCTAGTCCTCTGGATAGGCAATCAGAGGGAAGAAAACGACATGATTATGGTTCAAATTACAATCATGATGCAGTCGAAGATGGACACAAGATGGCTCGGAGTAGTTACAGTGATAGAGAGCACAGAAGGCATGCACAAGAGAATCATTAGCGAGATAGCACTGTATTGTATTTTCTAATTTGTCAGTCTGAAGTTTTTTGGATGGTGATAACTGGCAAATGGCGTATGATTTTACTGGACTGAGGGGCTTGGCTTTACATATAGTCAGTATGATCTCTGGAGTTGGACAAACATGCTAAAGTGTAAGTAAATCAGTTATATTATGGAGTTGTCTTTCACCATAAAAGAATAGTAAGATATGAGGATAGTCGTGTTTCAGCAAGGTGAGGGCTGTGCTGTTTAAAGTCCAACTAATTATTATCTTTTGCATCAATCTTTTTGCCCTGCGCCTGGCCTGGACTCCTTGTTTTCTATGTGCTCACTCTATATTATATTTGGAACCGTATATAAACAAGGGGTATTCTTTTTAGTACCCATTTCAGTTCTGCTAGGAGTTCATTTTGAAATTGATTTCTACCTATTTATATTAGATTTTGTTTTCTTTTTTCTTTTTATTTACTTCTTCTAGTACATTACATAGAGGATGGGTATAGAGTAAATGAAATTAATAATATTTGAAATGTATAGCTTTAGTTGTATTACAAATATTTTATGTCAATTTTAATTATTTTAAAAGGATCTTTATTATCTTATGTTTAGAATAAGTTTACATATGTTTAAATATGTTTAACAAATAAACGCAGTTTTTGCATAATCACAGTTCTGGATTTTCAAATACAAAAGATGAAAGGAAGCTTTTATATGCTGAAAAAGTTCAGTGCCAACCAGCATCAGCATTTCAGCTGACTCATATATATATATGTATATGTATTTTGTTCTGCTACCTACATTTCAGCCAACTCATAATATATTTTCTGCTAGGAGCAAATGTGGTTTCCCCAATCTAGGGTCAAGCCCTCATTCTCTTCAGGGTGTGACCACTGAGCTGTTGCTTGGCAAATCAGACAAATATAATTATGTATAGTCAAAAATATTTATACACACACACACGACTGTGTCAGCAATGAAGAAAACAAGAGCCAATTCAGATAATATAGGAAATAATCAGTAATAAAAAAATAATAGTATTTTTAAACTAATGTTTGCAATTTGTAAAATAGAAACGATCCTATCATTTAAATAGAAATTCACTTGTAATTCTTGAAAAATAAAAATAAAAATAATTATTAGTAGACATTTTGTTGGGTCTATAGTAAATATTTTTATTGCGCATAAATAATTATTATTTAATAGGAAAACTTACTTGTAACTAATAAAAAATAAAATATTTTAGTTGGGTCTGTTAATGTAATCTTAATGTCTATAAAATTATTATTTAATTTGACAATTTACTTGTAATCTTGTAAAAATAAAATAAAAATAATTATTATAAACATTTTAATTGAATATATGTTACATGAATGTGGTCAGATTCTAGGAACAATCCAAGCTCCTTTAGGATTGGTTGTTTTATAGCATTAACCTATTTTTATGCACACATCTTGAGTATGCCACAAAAGCTATTAGAACATACTACTTTTAGATTCAACTAAAACATGTTCTTTTAGATTTGGAAACATGTACTTAAATATGTGGGATTTCTGAGATAAAAGTCTAAGGCATAGTGGGATGAGGCTGTTGTCGAAGGTCATGCTAGTTACAAAGTAAGAGGTCATGTAAAAGCAAAAGATAAAGGAAATGGAGCAAAGTTGAATTTAGGCTGAATTCATTAAGGAGGGATTATATTCTTGGGAAACACTTGGCTGATTAGGAAGGAATATCATACTATCATTGGAAGATGAAAACAACAGAGCTAACATTTATATTCAGGTGGTAAACTTGATTTTGATAGAGAAGATTGAGTGGAGGCAGAAATCAAGTACCTTATGCCAATTTAGATGTTGCATTGATATTCGAAAGTAAATTCCACGAAATTTTTATTAACTCTTTTGGTTTTTATCGCACTATAATAAAACTTTACTAAAATTTTTCATTTCGAACTAAGTTCTCAGACCGACTCATCCATATTGTAGTTTATTAAATACATTTTATGTATGCAAAAGAGTTACAATGTGTGACAATTACTTTTCTCTTGTGATCTCTTTTTTGTTGATATTTATCAATAGCTTATGAATTTTTAGGATAAAATAGGTTTTTACTAGTTTGGTAAAAGAGCAAATATGAATTTGGAGAGACATCCATAAAGATCAATATTATTATAAAAATTTATACAATTTTCTTGTATGTTATTTGATCATACAAAAGAACTTTTAAGGGCATTTAACATAGTTAAAGATTTTTCTTAGACATTATAATTTTTTATTAAAAGCAATTTGTTTTCACACTTACAAGAAATTAGGGAATTCGTCATTTAATATTTTTATATATTTAAAAAAATGTATATTACCAAGTGATAAAAAAAAAATAAAACTTCTAACAAAATTATAAAAATAAAATAAAATGTATCAAAATTTATAAATATGATACATGTGTAACAAGTACTATTGATAATTAGATAATCTGATAAAAATATTATCTATTTACCTGTAGAAATCAAGTATCTTAATGGAACTAACTATATGATCAAATAGCCCCAGAATCAATTATCTAATTATTTATTTTGGTACTAAAAAATAAAGAAAAATTATTACTTGGTTATGAAGAAGGTTGAAAGCTTGCTGTAAGAGTATTAACTTGTGATATGTTTGTTGTAGCTGTGGAAAGTTGAATTATAGCAATGAGCTTCTGATATTGTTCTTTGATGAAAGAAAAAGATAGGTAATATGAAATATTACACTAAGAGTTGAATTGCATATAAGATTCAACTCATGTAAAATTATTCTCCGTTGAATGAGTATTTGTTTGCTTGATACTAGACATATTCCTTGACTTTGATTTATATCTGGCGGATAACCATGTTTCTTATAACATTTATCCACTGTTTGACCAACAAATCCAAATGTGTAAAAGTCGACCTTTTATTATTAGCTTATGCATTATTCTTATATATTAACTCCAAAATCATAATACAGGTCACTCTGTTGTTGAACAAAAATCTTATTTGAATATAGTATATTCCACTCATATTAAATAGAGATTCATGCATTAAGATTCTGCTCATGTTGTAAGACTAATGCAAAGACCTTATTCAAAGAAGGCAGAGGCTTAATAAACATAATTTAATACTTCAATATGCTAAATGACTTATTCAGTCTGTAATAAATTAGATTATTTTATTTATTTTCTGATATTTTTTATTTGTATTAGCTATATTATATGTACAACTCGATTCACAATTATATATAGGAACATGTCTCAAATTTGAGAATTTGTCTTATGAAATCTTCGTCTGAGTGAAATATTCAGTAACAAAATATACTTATTTAGAAAACAAATTTCATATTAAAGGTCAGAAACATGTACTATATCACTTTGTGCGAATTGATAATCCAGATCTTTCTATAAATTCTTTGCGTAATCTATACAGATTACGCTCTATGCTATGAAAGACGATAATAATTTATTATCTAAAAAAACGACTAAAATATTATATCGTTCACATGCACTATAAAAAGGATTATCTCTACTTAGAACAAGAAGAGATCCATCGACGAACTTCAACTTACTAATAGAAATTAAAGCTAGTTGCATCAAACAAAACTAAAAATGAAAGTTATTACCTGAGAATACAATTGAAATATGCTGGACTGAAAGATTCTCACTCGAATGTAAATTAAAAAGATTGGAAATAACTTCTTCAAACTTCGACAAATCTAAACTCATAAATGTATATATGATTGTTTGTCCAATAAAATCCAATGAACAATGGTACATAACACATAATTTATAGTTTCGTCGTACATTCACCATCACCGATTGATCAAAGAAATCACAAATGCTCTTATATCATATCAGATTTTTTAATAAATCTGAAATATTTAATAAAAATCTTGTATAAAATTATAAAGATTATGTGAAGTCGGTGAAAGGAAAAAAAAAGGTGTTCGAAAAGTTAAAAGTGAGTATAATGCGGTGTTTACATTTTTAGCCATTATTTACAAATAATTATATGAGACTCTAATATAATATTGTAATTTACTTTTTTAAATAATTTATACACATCAATTATTATAACATAATCTAAATTATAGAAATACAACCCCATTTTAATAAACGAAATTTAATTTAAAAGGCACAAAATGGCTGGCTTTCTATTTTCAGTAGGTTATAGCTTTCAACGAAGCCACGCGTAAAAATGAAAAGTGGAGTTCATGGAGAGCACACGAAATCTCTTATCCGCTGTAAGAGAGATAACAAGAGAAAATCTGTCTCCCCAGCCAAACAGACCTTTAAACCAATTAAATTCGTCCACGTCATCACTCTTACTCCTTCGCCCTTATCCTCCTTCCCCACCACCAATCTCTTCTTCTCAGAATCTAAAACCCCTCCCTCCTCTCTTCCTTCCTCTCCCCAAATCCTTCTGAAACAATTCATCAGAAATCAACAATGTCTCTCACAATTCCTTCAAATCTCTCTAAACCCATTTTGAAACCCAGGTTAAACTCCCCAACCAAACAACTTAGACCCTCCATTGTTTGCTCCTCCTCTGGAACAACCCAAGAGAAAACATCCTCTACATCGCCGCTTCAGGCTTTCTCAGCTGCTCTCGCACTCTCCTCCATCCTCCTCTCCGCTCCTCTTCCCGCCGTCGCCGACATCTCCGGACTCACCCCATGCAAGGAGTCAAAACAGTTCGCCAAGCGCGAGAAGCAGCAGCTCAAGAAACTCGAGTCGTCGCTAAAGCTATACGCACCCGACAGTGCTCCGGCTTTGGCAATTAACGCGACGATCGAGAAGACGAAGAGGAGGTTCGATAATTATGGAAAGCAAGGTTTGCTGTGCGGATCTGATGGATTACCGCACCTGATTGTGAACGGAGACCAGAGACACTGGGGCGAGTTCATAACTCCTGGTATTTTGTTCCTGTACATTGCGGGTTGGATCGGGTGGGTGGGTCGGAGCTACCTGATTGCGATTAGCGATGACAAGAAGCCAGCGATGAAGGAGATCATCATTGATGTGCCTTTGGCTTCGAGGTTGCTCTTCAGGGGATTTAGCTGGCCTGTTGCGGCATACAGAGAGTTCGTCAATGGCGATCTTGTTGTCAAGGATGTTTAAACTCTGAAAAATGGGGTTTGTTCTGTTTTTCTCTGGAATCTCTTTTCAATTTCCGTATCTGTTTTTCTCTTGAATATCCAATAATTGATTTTGAATTTTGATTCATTAGTCAACAGTTTTCTACTTGAAGAAAATAAATAGTCAAATTCATCTAGAATATAGTTTTTAAATAGAAAGAGAGAGAGAGAGAGAGAGAGAGAGAAAAAAAAAAAAGAAATGATGTAGTTTTTTGTTGTCAAATTTTAGTAAAAATCCTTTGCAAATTGCAGATCCAACTAGAAAATTTTGACCCTATTATGAATCTATTTCAAAAAAACTCCAATTCAACATGAACACTTAGTGTTGGTATAATTTGGGTTGATTAATTTGTGGAGAATAATTTTGGTTTTGCAGTGGAAGGAAGGATTTGGGTGAGGAAGAAGCGAGAAGAGATGGAAGTAGTTGAAGAGGGGGATTTGTTGTATGTTAAATATGTAAAAGTGTATATTTTGTTTCAGACACTAATTTAATTAAGATAAGTTGAAAAGAATAACTGTTTTATGTCTGATTTTTTAGAAATAATTATGAGTTAAAACTTCTAAAGCAAAAAACCAACATTTATATTAAATAAACCCTTTAAAATAGCATCATGGTATAGATACAGAAGAACGAGTTGATGTTGGATTAAGCGACGGAGAGCTTAACGAAAGTGTAGTGGAAAATTTTCACAAGAGAAAAAGAAATTGGATTTAATTAAATAATTTTTCTGTTCTAAACTAATAGAATCCAATCTAACAATTATTATTATGATTCTAAGTTTTAATTCAGTAATTTTGGTGCTGATGCTACGATTTGTAGCGGGCAACACAAACAGAATTGTAAGAAAAAGTATTTCGTCATTTTTAAATTAAGCCACTAAAAGTGATGTTAATGAAAAACTCATTACTTTTTATTTTATAAAAAGGTTTGAAATCTTATGGACCATAGCCCAACAAAATGCTGCCTCTTGGGCCATCCTAGGCCCAATGAGCGACGCAATCCGTGCATTCGTCGTGAAAGGTCGGATACAATGACTTTTCAAGCCTTGATTGATGGAAATCTTGTTGATCATATTGATATGTATAAAAATGTCAAGTATGCTTAAAATAAACATATGATTCGTTGTTGTGATCTTAGGTGATATTTAGACCATGTTGATGTAGAAAATGAAATGTGCATGTGATATGCCTTTGGATTGAATTTTAGTGGGTAGAGAGATTCATTGGCATCAATTTCTCAAGAATGTAGTCGAGAATATCCAACTCATTGGAAGAAACCCAATTGCAGTGTGAATGAGATGAGGCCTGAAACATGTCATGCCAATGAATTCACAACTCTAATATAAAAGGAAGGAAGTGGCCGAAAGAGTTAAGACTTATCATTATATCAAAATCTAAAATTAAATAATATTTTAATCCCATTTTCTGTAAGAAAACTAAAGAAATTATGCTTTTTTTTTTTTAAAAAAAAAAGGAGAAGAAATAAAAATTATTCTCAAAATAAAAAATTCTTTATATAAAAGTTGAAAATTATATTTTAAATTTAGAATGTATTACTTTAATTTCATGTGAAATTTATGTAATGTTAATTTTTAAAGTATTTTATTATTATTATTTAAAATTAATTGTCAGTCATGTATAATCATAATTTGGAGTGTACAGAATTGAATCCAATCGAAAAAATGATTCAAAACCAAACCAATTAGAGAAAATGAATTCGGTTCAATGAGGACGAAAACTAGTTCGGTTTCAATTTAGATTATAGTTATATATAATGTATACATTAATATAATACCTAAAAGCTAAATCTCTAATTCTTAATTTCAGTCCGGTCACCCTCTTTTTTCTCAACACACATTTTCCTCCTTCAGTCCTCATCAGTACGGAACACCCACCCTCTTGGTCATCGCATCTTAGTCGACAATGCAAAAACTCTCGTGTCTTCTCCCTCTCGGCTCTTTCAATCTCCACACTCCTCACCAACATGGACGCATAACTACACGAGGCACCTTCACAGTCTCACTTCCTTTTGGCTCTGAGACTCTTACCTCTTAATCGAACCAAAATCCAAAAGCTCTCTTTGGATCTCTCTCTACCATTTGAACCAGAACCTCTCGTCTCACAGCTTTAGATCTCAAACATTTTCATCGGCGTGGAAATGGAAGGTCCGTGAATATTTTTTTTTTTCGCATTCTTAATATTTTCTCTTACGATCAGGTTATTAACTGTTAGAAATTCATAGGTTAACATATAATCTACATATAAACATTAATTAACTAAGTTTTCAAGATCAATACGCATAGTAACACATACAATCACGTTAACATTGTATGAAAATTTATACGGCGTAAATACCTCTTGTAAAAATCTAAATTTTTGAAGAAAAATTAACAAAAAATCTCTTCTTCTTCTTCTTTTTCACAGAAGCAGAAGTTTTGAAAGAGAGAGAAAGAGAGTCTTTTTTGTGTCTGTTGTGTCTTTTTTTTTTGTTTTTCTGTATTTTTTTTTTTACCGAACACTAAGTGGGTAACTTCTTATTTTCTTCCCTTTTTTTTTTTTTATAAAAATGTGGTAACTAATTACAATCTTTTGATTTTGAACTTTAAGTGGTAAAATCTCTATGGGAGCAAGCCTAAGAAGAAGTTTCCCTCTTTTAATCCTTTCAGCCTCTGTAACAGTTGGCCTCTTCTCATGATTTGGGTGCTAGCAAGAAAGTCCCACCACAAGCATCCTCTGCATCTCCACTGCATTAAACGTCCCTTTCAACTTTGGATCAACTGCCTCAGTCAGTTTCCATTTCTCCCAGTAGCTACGCCCAGGAAATGGCTTTGTTGCTTTCCTGCCTCGCCCTTGGCTGGATTTCATCTTTAAGCTGGATGCCTTTAGCTGGTTCCGATTTTTGGATTCAATGGCTAACTCCTCTTCTCTTCCGGACAGGTTTACCCGTCACGACACACTTTTTAGCTTCAAGTGGCGCGCCACCTATCGATAAAGGGTTTCACGTCCAAACCATTATAGGTGACCCACCCGATTAAATTCAATATTAACTGAGAATGTTGTTTGGTTTGTGAATACGAACATTAATTTTTGTATCAATTTTGCTCTTGGCTTGACACTATGTTTCGTAAATGATATGATCTGGTCATTGATTGAGAGTGTTTTTTTGTTTGTGAATATTAATATTAATGTTCCTATCAACTTTACTCTTTGTTTGACATTCCTTTTTGTGAATGTTATAATCTGGTTTATAACTCTTTCCATATACAACAATATTATCTAAAGATTAACATTTGTTTTGGGTCGCTGTTATAGTTCATGTAGTCATATAGGAACTCTAATGATAGATCACGAATGTCAACATACATATTTAATTATAATGTATATATAGCACCCAAACTTGCGATTTAGGTTTGGGATAATTAAAATTATATTAATAATAAATTTAAAATTTTTAATTTTTAATTTTTTTCTAAAAGTTTTAAAAAATATATATTTTTTTGTATATTTGAAAATAATTTTTAAAAATCATGCCTAAATTTAAAATAAAAAATGGTTTATATTAAAAAAAAATTAAAAAATTAGGACAAAAATAAAAAAAGTATAAAAGTAGCCACATAGGACTGCCACGTCAGCAGCGCGGCCAGTTTCGTGCGCTGCATGGCAGGTACGCGAATATGCTTCCACGCAGGAAACCACCCGGGCTATCCACGTGCCAATTGATCCAAAAATCCAAATTTACTCCTGCGTACATGAACGACCCAGATTCGTTTCCCTTTTACGTGCGATTGAACGGTCCTGATGCATTTGATCATGCAGTCCTAATTTATTTTCCAAATAAGATGGATCTAACGGTGGAGATTAGGTCACGCATCCTCGAACGGATGGCCCGGATTGAAGGAATGAGGAACATTTAAACTCATCTTCCACCGAAGCCCTAACCTTAGCTGCAACCATCTCGCTGAAGAAGAAGAAAAAGAGCGGCTAGAAGAGAAGCCGACCATCATCACTGCCGCATCGGAACCCTCGTTGACGCCAAAAGGTGAGTTTTTTATATTCTCTTTTGATTCGTATTTCAATTCTAAGCCACCTTAAACCCTTATCGGCACCGAAAAACCAAAGAAGAAGCCAGAGACAGATGGCAGAGCTCGGTCGAGCCGTCGTATCCACAACCCAAAATCCTTCTGATGAGCTCGAATCCCCTTTTCGTTCCCTTCTATTTTCCGACCATTGAATTCCTCACTTATTTCTAGTGTAGTACAATCGAAGAAAAATTCCGACCTCTAGAGAGGAACGACATGAGTCGCCACATCGAAAGCCCTACCCGCTAGTAAGTCTCGACTTGTTTTCCCTTTTTCTGCCAATAGATGCTACATAACCTCAAATTTTACAAGTTTTCGCACAGGACTGGCCGAAACCGGCTAGATTGAGAAGAGGTACCGCCGTAGGCGGCGGAGCCGCCGAGTCGAAATCTTAAACCGGCCTTGGGAAAATTTAAAATCATTTTGGCTGTTTTTCGAGTATTTTAGGATATTTGACGCGTGTTTTTAGTTTTTGTAAAAAAATTTAAGAAATTCAGGAACCGAAAACTGTCATGAAGTGCAGTAAAAAAAACAGTATTTTGAACACTGACTCGGGATAAGAATCTCTCATCCTTTTTCTCATTACGGTTAATTAAAATCCAATAAATAATAAACAGTAAAAATTTTAAAATACTAGCAATCCCTGATTAATTAATATAGGTTATTGTAGAGCCGGTAAGTGGTCAGTGTATGATTGTACTAGTTTATCTGTACTACTTTTTATACTGTTTTGTTTGCCTACCGCTACTACATGCACTTTGATTCATTTTATCCTATTAGTCAACAAGTTGAATGAATGTCTTGATTGTGTCTTCTTTAATTACCGAGTATTAAATTATATTGACTATTTAATTATCGTCCTATTATCTTATAATTATGAAATAAAATTGTTATACATAATTGGTGGCTAAATGATGATGTGGACATGTATGTGTTTAGTTAATATTATTAAACTAAAAGGCTTACTGGGTGTCATAAAAAAAGATGTATGGACTCGACATATAGGGCAAACTCTACCGTGAATGTTATCCTCAATCGAATGAGGTTGAGAAGTCCCATACCAGAAAGAGGTTGGGAAGTGTTTGTTCACGTTCATACTAGACGAGATATTGAGATGGTGGTAAATTTGGCGCCCATTACTGGACGGGATATGAGAACGACCGGTTGATTAATAGAATGACTATTGGATTCACGTGTAGCAAGAACCCCTACAGACTCCCAGCGGCATCGGTAAATAAGTAAAAAGATAAGTTTGATTATTGTTATTCTTTTAAAGTATATAATGTATTGTTATATTGATTATTTCCTTCATAAGGAGTATTTGAAAACTTAAAAGGTGAGTACAAAATTAATGTTTTCAAGTTAAATAAATTTACTTAAAAAGAAAAATAGTTTTATTAGTTATTTTGCGATTTTTATCAACATTTAGTTTTTCGTATCGATAGTAAAATATTGATGTTCTTATTGGGCTCGTGTAGCTCATCCCCATTCATTAATCATTTCATATCAAAGCAACCAACATCTGGATCTTAAACAGTAAGAAAGTTAACAATTAGAGATTTTTTCCTGTTTTCTACCAATTGTGTAGTGGAGGTCAACCCATTAGGTCAGGTCTTCATTTTGCATTCTTCTTTCTTTTACGTTTTTAATTTTTTCGAAAGATATTTCTGTAATCTTATTAGATATTTTAATTAAACTGTGTAAGGAATATAAATAAATTCTTAATTGCTTTCGCTAATATCATATAGATTTTAATATTATTATTCGTTTAAATTTTGACTCGTTACAATATCAATAGGAATGCTAATGGTAGGTCACCAATGTCAACATGCATACTCAATTATTTTGGTCAATAACTGAACAAACTAAAGTATTTCGATCATTCGGTTTCAATTATCATCCAAAATTGTCCGGTTTTGTTTAATTATTTTTAATAAGTCGATTTTTTAAATAAAATTTTTTTAAAATCGAAATTAGTTGAGGCGATCATTATCACACGGCCATGAATATCTCCCATACACATACTTCAAGGTTTATACTAAATTTTTCCTTGATTTAAAAAAAAAAAAAAAAAAAAAAAGAACCCAATAAGTCAATTATCTCATGTTGTAAAATTTACAATGTAAATAAACACAAGATAGCATAGAGAATATTTCATAACAATATAAATAAAAAAACTGAAAACTAAATTTTGTTCAATTTATAAATTATTGTATAATCTGATGGACCCACCAAACCTTTTATTAGAAAGAAAGAAAAAAAAAAGAAGAGAACAAATCAGGTGTTTGTTTTTCTTCTTCAAAAAAGTGGTCAAAGACAGTTAGCTGCATGTTAGGTTATCAATTGGCAGACCACTCTCGGGATGTGTATGGCTTCTAAGCCTCATAATGGGCTCAGCAAAATTTCAAAGGATAATTTGGTTTAGCATGTGAAAATAATATTTTAGTTTTTAATTTTTATATTTACCTGGTAACACATGAAATATATAAGTCAGATATATATATATATATATGTGTGTGTGAATAAAGAAAGAAATGTAGGAAATAATTTCGATGTGGAAATTGGGTAAGATGTGATGTAGAGGTCCAGAGACAGAAGCTTATGATTTGGTTGTTGGCCATGCTTAACGGCCGAATCATGCATTGTGGTTTCTCCTATCGGGCGGGCCCTGAGTGTCTTTCTTTTCTACATACTATTCACTATTCCTTCCTCATGTGTCCTTTTTGCCTTTCTTTTATTTGTTTTGTTTTGTTTTTTTTTTTTTGTTTTTAAGAAATCTATTTTACATAAAAATAAAAAATAATGATTAAATTAAAGTCTAATAATTTTAAGGAAATTACTCTTTTAAGAAGAAAATTTTATCATTTTCTTCAATTTTAGGTAAAGATTGTTTGACTTTTGACTTTGACTAACAATTGTCTTTCTAATCAACACCTTCCTGCATGCATGAGTGTAATTTTAATATTAATTATAAATATTTAGAATAGTATCTGGTATATTACTATTTTATTACATGTCATTTCACCATTTTCAAAGCTTTAATTTTCTTAACAACAATCTTTTTATCTCGTTAGCTTAGGATTGCATTAAATAAACGTCATAAATCCAAATATTCTTCGTGATAAGAAGTTTTTGTATATTACTTCTCCTGTACTTAATTATATATTCTTTTTAGTTACCCCTCCTTACCTTTTATTGGAAACATCCAAAGACCAATTTTCCTTCTCATGTTTGACATAAACCAGCAGCATGAACTAATTTTTTTTATTACTGAGTAACTAGGAGCAAGTTTCATCTGAATTATTATTTAATCAAACAAACAATTAATATATAATTGAATTAATATTTGTGACTTTAAAAAATTTGTAATTTGTACATTTTTAAGTGGTGAAAAGTTTTAGTGTTTATTAAGTACAAAATGAAAATTGATTAAAATAAAATTAGAAGGAAAAAAGAAAAAGAGATGGGGATATTCTTTGCTTAAACAAGGTAAAGAAAATGAGAGTGAGAAATCTAAAAGGGGATGTGTAGAAGAGAGTCCACAAAGCCCAAAAGTCAAAGTCATGATGGCATTTGCAACCTCCAAACATATATATATATATATGTAAATATAAAATAAATCATGATCAAAATGATTAAAGACGTTCCTACTTGTTCCCTCTTCACTTCATTTCATAATTTAGGTCTACATTTTGCTTTTTAATTTATTCGTATTACACGTGCATTTCAAACCAAACACTACTCAATTAAATCTTGTCTCATTATAGATTAATTCTTCACAAAATCAAATCATAATTTTAATTTCTTTTTTTTATTTATATTTATGTTTTGATATATATACACATATACATATATATAGAGAGAGAGAGAGAGAGAGGGTAATATATCTTTCATTATTTTTTTAAAGAAACATTTGTAATATATTTTTATTATACATGTGATCACAACTACATATATATTTATAAAAAAAAATAATTAATTAAAATAATATCGAAAGACATAGTAGACCCAATGAAAGTAAATTATTTATACTTATATTATAAAATCTTAATTTGTTATGTGGTTGACTTAAAATTTAATCTCGGGTGATTATTGAAATAATATTTATTAAATTAAATCACTTTTTGAATATGATAAAATTAAAGGATAAGCTATCTTACCACATCACTATAAAACTTGGGTAAAAATTAATTTTAAAATTTAAAAAGTTAAATAATTATACCAAAGTGTATGAACAAATTTAGTGGTTATTCAACATAATTTGGCATTATTCGATGGCACACAAACAAAAGTATTAGTCGACAATTTTTTTTTTTGAAAAAAGTAGACAAGCAACTCAATCTTATCGAATCCTTCTCCTAATTGCTTAATATCAAAACAATGTATCTATATATGTATATACATACACACACACACACACGCACGTACATAATTAAGCATGTAATTTAAACACTAATCACTTTTTTAGTGGGTACATTAATAGATACCCAACATAAATTTTTTTGCTTGACCAACAAGTCACCCACTCTAAATCATGGTACCTTCCAATAAAATTTATTCCCTCCATCAACACATATCATTTATATTATATTATATTATATTAAATAAAAGAAGCACTAAATACCCTCCCTCCTCCGTGAAAAGTAATGTTGATTAATTAAGTTAATTAGAGCTTTTAATTTTGCAGCAGGTCAGTGTCAGTACATATCATCAAATATATTTTGTTCATGTCATGCTGCAGGCAGGATCTACGTCTGCGATCACCACAAAATCTTACTGACACTAACTTCTGAGTACTATTTATTATTATTTGGATCGCAGAATCAATTTCATAATTAATTAAATACTAATCCTATTTTATAAATCTTTTAAGGGATTTATAAATGGGAATTATTTGAATTGATTGTATATGCCGTCAGCAATAATATTTAATTAATTTTAATTTTTAATGACAATTAATAATAATAATATTTGGTGGTTAGTGATTTATGGTTGAATAAATTGGTGAATTAGCCAATTAAATTATTAGCATGTACATAGTCGTCACCAAATCCAACAAAAGAAATGGCATGACATACCCAACATTTACTTTTGCTTTGTTTTGTCGTTTCTGGTTTTTAATTTTTTATTGTAATTAATTTATTAGCCTCTTTTTTTTTTTTTTTTTTTTTTTTTTTTTGGGTTTTTATTTTTTTTTTTGAATTTTAAATTATATATACATACATATATATATATATATATACACATATATGTATTTGTTTGTTAATTTATGAGTCTTCCACCATTGGGGTCAACATTCATCATCCTTTTTTCTTCATGGTAAATTAATTCGTACGGACATAGGAACCACGTTGGTCGTTTGGTTCATCTAAAGGACAACAACATCTATTCTTTCATTAAAAGAAACAAATATATATATACACACACATAAAGAAAGTAAAAAATTAATTGATAAATTGTTAAACTATTTACGAGTAGAATTATTAAATTGATGATAGGTTAATGTAATTGTAGAAATGGGAATTCATTATTTTACTTAAAATTACTATTTTATTGAATAATTAATATGAAATTAATGATAAGATAAATTTATTAATTAATCTGTGATAAGTGTACTTAGATTGAATAAAATCATTATATCTAATTTTCTTAATTAAATTAAAATTAACCATTTAATCCAATTATAAAAGAATGGTTTTATTTAAGGGAGCATGTCTCCGTCAAATTCAACTTCAGTTTTTCTTTCGTTACATCACATTTAACCATAGATATCTAGCCACTTATATATAAAATGGTCATTTATTAATTAAATATTTGGTACATTTATATATTTTTATGATGCTATAGATTTAAGTCAATTTTCGTATTTTGTCGATACCATATTTGTAACGATACAGAATTTAAAATGAGATAAATTATAAATTGAATACAGAAGTGAAATAATAAAGTTAGAGTTCACATTATTTACACAATAATTTAAAATATCTAATAGAACTACGAGAATGACTATTCTAAAAGAATTAACGAAAAATCAAAGAAATAAATAGAAAGTAAAAAACTAGACATCCTATTCGCAACCCTCTTGTGAATAGGGATTTGTATCTTGGTCGTTTTAATATGAAATGGTTAATGAAAGAGTGAGTTATACTAACCCAGTAAAAATGTCACATTACTCACCGATACAGAAATAAAGGTTAGTAAAAATTATAAAAATAATTAATGAAACTCTTAATTTAAGTAAATTCATTTATTATAAATAAAATCATTTACCACATACTTACCGTAATGAGATTTTCAAAACCGGCATATAAAGACAATAACATAACCCATATCATAATCTCATATTCAATCAGTCGAAACAACAACTTTTTCTTTTATCTGCCTACTAGTATCAATGGGGGTCTATAGAGATATCCCCACTATGCGTGAACTTTTATTCAACATTTTCAACTAACGGACCGTCTCTATACTCTGTTCGGTATGAGTATAAAAAAATATAATCCTTCAATACCCCGTACGTTATGAGGGTGAAACATGCCGTCTCCATATCCCGTCTGGTATGAGCATCAAAAGACCAATCCTCGATACTCCGTCCGGTATGAGGCAATGTTCGGGGTAGGGTTCCCTATGTGCCCCGTCCATCCTCTATCTCTCAAGATATCAAGTAAAGCTCCATTCATCCATTTACTTAATCAAGAAATTTTTCATTTATATTTAATTTTTAGATTCATAATTTAACTATAAATCATGCAAAACAAGCAATACATACATTAAGAAAATACAACCGAATCATCTTACCAATTTTAATGTATTATCATGCATTCAAAACTATAGAATCAAACATTCAGTTTAAATATGACAAACAGTAATAAATAACTGATTTCGGCTCCATTAGTAACTTATAATTAATTATAAATATTTTTTAAATTATGTAAAATACTGTATTATTTATAGTTAAACTTCAATTCCATAACAGAGAATAAGGTGAGGGACTCTTATCCAAATTGGTGTCCAAAATGTTAAACTTTTAGTTGCACCTACTGGCAGTCCCCGAGTTCTCTGAATTTTCTTTTGAAGATTAAAACACGCTTTAAGTATCTAAAAATATCCAAAATTGATATTAAAAACCTTTTCCAACTAATTTCAGAATTCCAGCACGGCGCTGCCGCCGTGCTCCGGCGACGGCATCGCCGTCTGTGGTGGCAGTTTGCATTGAATTGGCTATTTTTGATCGGTTTTATACTCATTCAAGCGAAAAAATACGTTAAGGGGTCTCAGTTGACAGAAACAAGTCGAAAACAAAATTCACCGGCGGCGAAATTTTTCGGTGCGGCGGCTTCACCGACTCACCTTTGGGATTGAGTATTTTTCTTCGGTCAACCTGTAAAAAAAGGAATGGTGATTACAATGGTAAAAAAATCGTACGAAATGGAAATCAGGAGAGGGTTCATCGTACGCAATTTTTCATTTTTTTCGCGACAGTACCGTCGAACTTTACCCCTAGTTTCTATCGATTCTTTGGCTCTGATTTGGTCATAGGGGTGTTTAAAATAAAATTTCGAGCGACTGAGATAATTTTTTACCTTTTTTGGCTGTCGGAGGTAACTCTAGGGCAGCAGCAGTCGGCGGTCGACTCCCTTCCCGGCGACTGATCTTTTTTCTCCGGCAGCCGGGGGGGAAGGCTGGCGGTTAGGGTTAGGATTTGGTGTGAAGTGAGATCTTTATATCCGCATTTCTTTAATCTAGACCGTGCTTCGCGTTTGATCTCAATCGTCCAATTGCGTTAAATGAGAAAATGATGCTGGACCGTTCATTGCGATTTGATCTGGACGGTACGATCGCGTTTAAGGAGTGAATCTGAATCGTTCATTACGTTTATTGCAACCATCCAATCGTGTCTGAAGAGGGAACGGATCTGTACCGTCCACACGCGTAGAAACAAATCTGCATCGTTCGATCGCAGGCACACGGATCTCCAGCGTGGCCTCCCACATGGCACCACGTCAGTATGCCTTGCCACGCGGCGTGCTCCGATTCGTCGGGGCTGTTGACTGGGCGGTCTTACGTGGTACATTTTTCTTAAATTATATTTTGACCCTCCAGTTTTTGTTTTTTCTTTCAAAAATGCCACCAGAACACAATTTTTCACCCATTTTTTTCAAAATTATTTTTAATTTCATCATCCACCTATTTTTACGTAAATTTTACATTAAATAAAAATTCATAAATTAAAAAATTATAATTTATACATTAATTTTAAATTTTTTAAAATTAATTCAGGGTATTACAATATTAGGAAGTTGTAATATTGTTGGTTATGTTGTTATTATTATACAAATATGGTTTAATTATCGACATGTATAATTTTTATGTAAAAATAAAATAAGAATACCCTATTCCTCACAAATTTTCCTTCCAAACCAAAGTAAGAGCAAGCCTCATGTATTGCCATTTGCACTATTAAGCAAACAAATGATCAAGCTCCTCTTTGCGCCCAAGCATCGAATCAATCAAATCCAACTTGCAATAAAGAAATATGCTAAGTCTCGCTACAGTTATCATAGAGCCTTTAAGATCTCTAATACACTCAATAAATCAGAATCAATTTTTCTATCAAAATTATCATAAATTATTCTTGATTAAGTTATTACAATGCTTTAATTGTTTCTTTACCAAATGCTTACACCTAAAAAATCTACCATAAATTTAATATTATTCAAGATCAAACGATTCTTCATTCAAAACAAAAGTATATTTTAAGAGATGAAATAAGAAGAATATTATTTATGAAAAAAGACTAAAAATACATAATACATAATTTATCATTATAAACTTTTGACAAACCAAATGAGATTAATTTCCTTCTCAACCTTTTCTTCTTCAATGGACAATTAAATGACTTGAGATTTACTATCTCAATTAAGTTATAATGACTCAATCACTTGGGTAGAGTGGAAGAGACTTAAGCCCTTGGAAGATATATATTGAAGAAATACTTGCATAATATTTAACCATGATTGTTAAAATAATAATTACAACATATATCTCCAAGATTAAACTATTACAATAGTTTCTTATTCATACCTCATATAATTGAGGTATGAATAAGAGACTTAATGATAGCGATCAAATGCACAAAAGCTCAAATATTACTAATCAGGAAGCTCAAGTTTGTGAAGATGATAATTTAATCAACATTGCTGGTCCAATGGCACGTTCAAGAAGAAAGAAAATGCAAGAAGCCTTGAAGAATTTGATTAGCACAAGTCTTTCACTAGAATGCTCTAAAGCCCACAATGCGAAGTCCAGAATTATGAATTTCATGACTATTTCAGATCATGGGCCAATAAGGGATAATGGATCATATTAGACTGATCAAGACAATCATTTTGGCCCATAATATGGCCTAAAATTCGTGCAAAAGCATGGCTGGTTCAAGACTACACTCTTTTATCAATTATAGTCAACAATAATGGTTTGACTTTGAAGTTAAAGGACATCAATAAATCTGATCCTTTATGAACAAGATTGGAGTCTTCAAAAGCATTAAAACTCTTCATTGGATGATGAAAAATCAGCATGGAGTAAAGAGAAGTCAGCTTGGGAAAAATGAATTCAAAAAAGACTAAAATCCCAAGTCATTAATTAGTCTTGAATTCTCTTTTTTTTATTAATTTCTATTTTCAAAGCTGATTTTAAGTAATTTACTTTTAAATTTCGCGCTTCCTATGACCTATAAATAGGGGTGCATTCTACTTGTAGAAAGGATGAAAATTACGTACTTGTTAAGGATTTTCCTTAATTTGCTAGCTAGTTTGGGTCTTGCAAGTTGCTTGCAAAACTTATTAGGTTTATCAACTAGGATTCTTTCTCTTATGTGATTCAAGGGTGATAGGTTTAATATACCTATTATTGTTGGGTTCATTAAATTTAGGGTGGGTAACAGTAGTTCAATTTTTTTACCTTTTTTTGTGATTCAAAGGTGGTAGGTTTAATATACCTACTGTTGTTGGGTTCAAATAGGTTGGGTTGGGTTGATTAGAAGATTTCCATAATTCTTTCTTTTGATGTAATTCAAAGGTGTTGACTTTGATATTCTCAATGTTTTTGAGTTCATCCAAGATTGAAGATTGGCTGAACTAGATCATCAAGGAATGATCTTAGTCAATGGATAACCGTTGCTATCATTTTATCTTAATCAACGGGTAATCGTTGCTTATCATTTTTGGTATCAGAGCTAAGTTTTTCTTGATTCATTTGATCAAAAATAGCCATGAAAAAAATAATGATTCATTTGATCTTTGGCAGTACTAACATCATTTGTTTTGAAGGTTTCATCATTGGAAAAATAAAGAGTTATAAAAATTTTCAACACCTTTGAATCGATTCTTCCTTTCTTTGTTTCTTTCTTTTTTTTTCTTTCATTCTTCTTGATTTTCCTTGTTCACTTTGTCCTTTTTTTTATAGTTGTTTTTGCTTAATAAGTGCTGTTTTAGCATTTGTAAGACTTGAACGAATTTTTAAAGGCTTACAACAAGGAAAAGAGTGGTAAGAAACGAGTGAATCTATCCCCCACTATATTAAGCTGAGAGTTACATTTGGGGAGTTACATTTTAAAAAGGGAAACAAGGGTGTGAGGATTTAAACTTTTCATTTCCTATGGATACAACAGAAACGGAGGCACCACAAGAAAGCTTTGAACAAAAGGCTTGGAGACAACAATTGTTGAGACAATTCAATCAAACAATAGAGATGGTGATTGAGCGCTTGGATCAACTCGAAGCAAATTTACAAAGAAATGCAAGTAGGCGTGAATCTGATGAAGAGGTTCAATCCGAAAAATCATAAAGAAGGAGGAGATGGAATAGAGGTAGAGTTGATGATAATATCAAAAGCATCAAAATGACCATTCATACATTTCAAGGTAGAAATGATCCCGAATCATACTTGGAGTGGGAAGCAAAGGTGGAAAAAGTCTTTTCAATCCACAACTACTCGGAAGAAAAAAAGGTAAAACTTGCATTTCTTAAATTTTAAGGTTATGCACTAACTTGGTGAGATAAGTTGAATGTCTCTAGAAGGAGAAATAGGGAATGACCTATTGGAACTGGGGAAGACATGAAGGCAGTAATGAAGAAGAGATTTGTGCCCCCTCATTACTATAGAGACTTATTCAATAAGTTACAAGGTATAACTCAAGGATCAAGGAGTGTGGATGAGTACTATCAAGAGTTAGACATGGCTATGACCAGAGCCAATATTGAAAAAGATCCTGAGGCTACTATGGCACGTTTCTTAGGTGGTTTGAAAAGGGAGATTGCTGATGTTGTTGAATTGCAGCACTACATGGATTTGGAGGAAATGCTTCATATGGTTGAGAAGGTAGAAAAACAATTAAAAAGGAAGAGTGGTTCAAGTAAGTTTTCTTCTACTCAATCATCTTGAAAAGGAAATAATGTGAATAAAAAGGATGATGTGAAGAAGGCATAATCTAAGAAATTTGAGCCAAAGAGTTTTTCAAAGGGTGATTCAAGTAAGAGCTCTTCTATTTTTAAACTCACATGTTTTAAATGTTTGGGAAAGGGGCATATTGCTTCTCAATGTCCTAATTCCAGAACTATGGTTATGTTTGATGATGGATCTTATGTGAGTCAAAGTGAAGGGGAAGATGAAAAGAAAGCCAATTCATGTGAAGATGAAGGTGATCAATGTGAATTCAGTGGTGATGAAGTTCTTGTTACTATGAGGGCTTTGAATATGCAAGTTTAAGAAGAAGAGGCCCAAAGGCACAACATATTCCATGCAAGATGCAAAGTGTAAGATAAGGTATGCATGCTTATAGTTGATGGTGGAAGTTGTATTAATTGTATAAACACTTATCTTGTAGACAAGCTGGAGTTGCCAATGATCAAGCATTCTACACCATACCACTTGCAATGGCTCAATGATAGTAGAGAAATAAGGGTGAATCGGCAAGCTATGGTAAAATTTTTCATTGGTAAATATGAGGATGAAGTTCTTTGTGATGTAGTACCAATGAGTGCAGGTCATATTCTACTTGGACGGCCATGGGAATTTGATCGTGAAGCCAATCATGAAGTCAGATCCAACAAGTACCAAATTGTTCACAAACAAAAGGTTTATACCCTTGTACCTTTGACACCCCAGCAAGTACATAAAGATCACATGATAATGAAGAAAAAAAGGCTTGAATATGAAAGCGAGCTAAAAAAACCTCCGGAGTGTGTTAAGAAAACGCCAAAAAACAAGAGAAAAAAAATTCTAGAATATGAAAGTGAGCTGAAAAAGTCTATGGAGTGTGTTGAGAAAAAGCTAAAAGCAAGTGAGAAAAAAGGCTCTTTCTTTGCTAGCATGAGAGATGTAGATAGGGCCATGAATTCTCACAAACCTGTGATTATGCATTTGTACCATGAAACTTGTTTGGTTACTAATGATTTACCTAACGATTTGCCTTTAGAAATTGTTGGTGTTTTGAATGATTTTGCAGATGTGCTACCCGAGGAAGTGCCTGATGGATTACCTCCAATTCGAGGTATTGAATATTAAATTGATTTCTAGCCCGGTGCAACTATTCCAAACTGTTCAGCATATCGAGCAAATCTGGAGGAAATAAAAGAACTCCAAAGGAAAGTTGATGAATTGTTATCTAAAGGAAAAATCCATGAGTCTCTAAGTCCTTGTGCTATTCCTGTGATTTTGGTTCCAAAAAAAAGATGGTACATGGCGCATGTGCATTGACTATAGGGCTGTTAATAAAATGACCATTAAGTATCGTCATCCAATTCCTAGATTAGATGATATGCTTGATGAGTTACATGGTGCATGCATTTTTACAAAGATTGATTTGAAATCTGGATATCATCAAATTAGATTAAAAGAAGGTGATGAATGGAAGACGGCCTTCAAAACAAAATTTGGTCTTTATGAGTGGCTTGTTATGCCCTTTGGTTTAAGTAATGCCCCCAGCACTTTCATGAGATTGATGAATCATGTTTTGAGGCGTTTCATTGGAAAATTTGTGGTTGTTTATTTTAATGATATTCTTATTTATAGCAAGAATATGAGTGATCATATTAAGCATCTTAAGTTTATTCTTGCTACCTTGCGTGAAAAAAAGTTGTATGCTAATTTGAAGAAATGTATTTTTTGTGTGGAAGAAGTAATCTTCCTTGGTTATGTGGTAAGTGCTAATGGTTTGAGAGTTGATGAAGTAAAGATTGAGGCTATTCTTGATTGGCTAATTCAAACAAGTGTGACTGAGGTAAGATCTTTCCATGGGCTTACTAGTTTTTATCGAAGGTTTGTTAAAGATTTTTCAACAAAAGCGGCCCCTCTTAATGAGTTGGTAAAAAAGAATATAAAGTTTGAATGAGGTAATTCACAACAAAAAGCTTTTGATCAATTGAAACATGATTTGACTAATGCAACCATTCTAGCTTTGCCTAATTTTTTTGAAACTTTTGAAGTTGAATGTGACGCTTCAGGAATTGGAATAGGTGCTGCTTTGCTTCAAGAAGGCCGACCACTTGCTTACTTTAGTAAAAAGTTGAAAGGAGCTCATTTGAATTATCCAACTTATGATAAGGAGCTTTATGTCGTTGTGAGGGCATTGGAAACATGGCAGCATTACCTCATGCAAAAAGAGTTTGTGATCCATACTGACCATGAATCTCTCAAGTATCTTAGGGGACAAAAGAATTTGCATAAGAGGCATGCTAAGTGGATAGCATTCATTGAGACTTTTCCCTATGTTGTGAAGTACAAGAAGGGTAAGGAAAACATTGTTTTTGATGCACTCTCCCGAAGGTACACACTTTTTGTTACTTTAGATGCAAAAATCATGGGATTTGAGTACATTAAAGAATTGTATGCTAATGATTCTGATTTTTCTCAAATTTTTGAAACATGTGAAAATTGAGCTTTTAACAAGTTCTACAAAAATAATGGTTTCTTATTTAGAGAAAATAGATTGTGTGTCCCACATTTTTCTTTAAGGGAGTTACTTGTGCGAGAGGCACATAATGGTGGATTAATGGGACATTTTGGAATTTGTAAAACTTTTGATGTCTTGAATGAACATTTCTACTAGCCACACATGAAAAGAGACCTTGAAAAACTTTATGGAGGATGTATTGAGTGCAAACGAGCAAAATCCAAGTCCCTTCCTCACGGACTTTACACTCCAATGCCTATACCTCAATCACCTTGGATTTACATATCCATGTATTTCATTATAGGGCTGCCTAGATCATAACGAGGTATGGATAGTATTTTTGTTATGGTTGATCATTTTTCTAAAATGGCTCATTTTATTCCTTGTAGAAAATCGGATGATGCAAAGCATGATGCCAATTTGTTCTTTAGAGAAATGGTTCGACTACATGGGGTTCCTAGAAGCATAGTGTACGATAGAGATGTCAAATTCTTGAGTTACTTTTGGAAGACACTTTGGGAAAAATTGGGAACCAAATTGTTGGTTTCAACCACAAGTCATCCTCAAACAGATGGACAAACGGAGGTGACAAATCGAACTCTTGGTACACTCCTAAGGGCAATCCTCAAAAAGAATCTCAAGAGTTGGGAGGATTGTGTACCAATTGCTGAATTTGCATATAACCAAACTTTGCATTCATCCATAGGTTTATCTCCTTTTGAAATTGTTTATAGTTTTAATCCACTAACTCCTTTAGATCTTTCTCCTCTGCCCATAAAGGAATATTTGAATCTAGATAGGGTTAAGAAGGCTGAGATAGTCAAGAGCTTGCATAAAAAAGTTTAGGAACGTTTGAAGCACAAAAGTGAGCTAGTTGCTACAAGGATCAATCGTGGATGAAAGGAAGTTGTCTTTGAACCCGGAGATTGGGTTTGGGTTCATATAAGGAAGGAAAGATTTCCCAACAAAAGACAGACAAAGTTACACCCTAGTGGAGATGGTCCATTCCAAGTCTTTCAAAGAATCAACAATAATGCCTACAAGTTAGACTTGCTCGGTGAGTTTGGAATTAGTAATACTTTCAATGTTTCTAATCTCTCTCCATTTGAAAATAATGCAGGACATGATTCGAGGTCGAATCTTTTTAAGAGGGAGGGAACTGATAGCGATCAAATGCACAAAAGCTCAAATATTGCTAATAAGGAAACTCAAGTTTGTGAAGATGATAATTTGATCAACATTGCTAGTCCAATGACACGTTCAAGAAGAAAAAAAATGCAAGAAGCCTTGAACAATTTGATTAGCACAAGTCTTTCACTAGAATGCTCCAAAGCCCACAATGCGAAGTCCAGAATTATGAATTTCATGAACATTTCAGATCATGGGCCAATAAGGGATAATGGATCATATTAGACTGATCAAGACAATCATTTTGGCCCATAATATAGCCTAAAATTCGTGCAAAAGTATGGCAGGTTCAAGGCTACACTCTTTTATCAATTCTAGTCAACAATAATGGTTTGACTTTGAAGTTGAAGGACATCAATAAATCTGATCATTTATGAACAAGATTGGAGTCTTCAAAAGCATTAAAACTCTTCATTGGATGATGAAAAATCAGCATGGAGTAAAGAGAAGTTAGTCTGGGTACAATGCATTCAAAGAAGACTAGAATCCAAAGTCATTAATTAATCTTGAATTCTGTTTTTTTATTAGTTTCTATTTTCAAAGTTAATTTTAAGTAATTTACTTTTGAATTTCGTGCTTCCTATGACCTATAAATAGGGGTGCATTCTACTTGTAGAAAGGATGAAAATTACGTACTTGTTAAGGGTTTTCCTTAATTTGCTAGTCTCTTTGAGCTAGTTTGGGTCTTCTAAGTTGCTTGCAAAACTTATTAGGTTTATCAACTAGGATTCTTCCTCCTAGTTGTGGCACCTTAGCCTTTCTTCTTTCTCTTCTGTGATTCAAAGGTGATAAGTTTAATATACCTATTATTGTTGGGCTCATTAGATTTAGGGGTAGGTAACAATAGTTCAATTTTTCTACCTTTTTTTTGTGATTCAAAGGTGGTAGGTTTAATATACCTACTGTTGTTGGGTTCAAATAGGTTGGGTTGGGTTGCTTAGAAGATTTTCATAATTCTTTCTTTTGGTGTAATTCAAATGTGTTAAGTTTGATATGCTCAATGTTTTTGAGTTCATCCAAGATTGAAGATTGGCTGAACTAGATCATCAAGGAACGATCTTAATCAACGGGTAACCGTTGCTATCATTTTATCTTAATCAACGGGTAATCGTTGCTTATCATTTTGGGTATCAGAGCTAAGTTTTTCTTGATTCATTTGATCAAAATACTTGCATAATATTTAACCATG
This sequence comes from Carica papaya, assembly GCF_054855325.1. NCBI lineage: Eukaryota > Viridiplantae > Streptophyta > Magnoliopsida > Brassicales > Caricaceae > Carica > Carica papaya. The sequence continues at coordinate 27,190,611 of NC_142310.1, read as the reverse complement.
ATTGTTAAAATAATATTTAACCATGATTGTTAAAATAATAATTACAGCATATATCTCCAAGATTAAACTATTATAATAGTTTCTAATTCATACCTCATATAATTGATTTGTTTAGAGAATAATTCGACTACATAATTTTTATAAATTATTTTGACTTTGATTATCAATAAAATAATGTTTATAATATGTTTATACAATATTTATCATTCATATTCTTATATGATTCACTTACTAAGATGAGTATACTATCTAATTCTTATAAATAACTGTGATCAATATTAATTAGCATTTAAAACTTAAAATCACTATATCCTCTTTTTGACCCTAAAAATCTACTTAGTGTTGTACCACATGCTGTAAAGGCCCGGAATATTAAAAAGAAATAAATTATAAATTGAATGTATAAGTGAAATAATAAAGTTAGAGTTTACATTCTTTACAGAATAATTTAGAATACCCAATAAAGCTACGAGAATGATCATTCTAAAAGAATAAACAAAAAATTAAAGAAATAAATGAAAAGAAAACAACTGGGCATCCTATTCACCTCCATTTTATAGATCGGGATCTGGATTTTGATTCGATTCATCTGAAATGGTTAATGAAGGAGTACGCTACACTACCCAGTAAAAATGTCACACTACCCTCCGATATAGAAATAAAGGTTGGTAAAAATTATAAAAACAACTAATGGAGCTCTTAATTTAAGTAAATTTATTTATCATAAATAAAATCATTTATTATATGTTTACCGTAGCAAGATTTTTTAAATCGATCTATAGAGATAATAACACAAACAACATCATAATCTCATTTTCAATTAGACAAAACAATAACTTTCTCTTTCTATTTGCTTACTGGTATCCATGGGAGTCCATAGGGATGTTCCACTACGCGTGAACCCTTATTTAACATTGTCAACTAACTGACTGTTCCCATACCCCGTTCGGTATGAGTGCCAAAAATACTATCCCTCAATACCCGTCTGGTATGAGGATGAAACGAGCTTTCCTCATGCCTCGTCCGGTATGAGCACCAAAATACCAATTCTCGATACTCCGTCTGGTATGAGGCAACATTCATGGTAGAGTTTCCTATGTACCCGGTCCGTCCACCATCTTATAGGATATCCAATAAGGTTATCATTTATTCATTTACTTAATTAAGTAATTTTTTGCTTATATTTAATTTTCAGTTTTACAATTTAACTGTAAATCATGCAAGACAAGCAATACATGCATCAATAAAACACAACTGAATCATCTTACCAACTCCAGTGTATTATTATGCATTTAAAACTGTAAAATTAATCAATTAGTTAAAACAGGATAAACAGTAATAAATAATCGGTTTCGGTTTTATTAGTAATTTGTAATTAATTATAAAAAAATTTCAAAATTTGTAAAATATTGTATTATTTATAATGAAAATTCAATTCCATGACAGGAAAGAAGGTGAGAGATTCTTACTCGAATCGGTGTTCGAAACACTAAATTTTCAGCTGTGTCTACTGGCAGTTCTCGAGTTCTTTGAATTTTCATTCGAAGATTAAAACACGCTTTAAGTACATAAAAATACCCTAAAAAATCCAAAATCAGTGTTAAAAATATTTTCGACCAATTTTAAAATTCTGGCACGAAGGCACCGCCGTGCTTCAACTATGGCACTGCCGTCTACAGTGGTGGTTTGTCTCGGACTGGCCATTTTCGATCATTTTAAGTTAATTTCAGTCGATTTTATACTCATCTATGCGAGAAAATACGTTAAGGGATCTCGGTTGAACGAAAAAAATCAAAAGACAAAAACTCACCGGCGGCGAGATTTTCCAGTGCGGTGGTTTCGCCGGCTCATCTTTGCGGTTGAACGTTTTTCTTCGGTTAACTTGTAGAAAACAGAATGGTGAATATAATAGTGAAAAAATCGTACGAAACGAGAATCGAAAAGGGGGTTATCGGAGGTGATTTTTTGTTTTTTCCACGACAGCGCCGCTGGGCTAATCCATTTGTCCTTTTGCTCTGATTTCATCATGGGGATGTTCAAAATTAAATTTCACATGAATAATTTTTTTTTACCTTTTTTGGCGGTCAAAGGTGGCTTCGGCGCTGCAACGGGCAGCGGTCGGCTCCCTTCTCCGACGACTGGTTCTTCTTCTCTGGCTGGGGGCTGGTGGCTAGGGTTAGGGTTCGATGTGAAGTGAGATATTTATACCCGTGTTCCTTTAATATGGACTGTTTATTGCGTTTGATCTCGATCGTTCAATTGCATTTAAACAGAAAATGAATCTGGACCATTTATCGCGATTTGATCTAGACCGTACGATCGTGTTTAAAAAAGAAATGAATCTGGACCGTTCATCATGTTTAATCACGACCTTCTAGTCGCGCCTGAGGAGGGAACGGATCTGGACCGTCCACGCGCGTGGGAACAAATCGGGACTGTCCGATCGTGGGCACATGTGTTGCCAGTGTGGCCTCCCGCGTGGCACCAAATCAGTGTGCTTTACCACACGGTGCGCTCCGGTTCGTTGGGGCTGCTGATTGGGCAGTCTTACATGGTACATTTTTTTAAATTACGTTTTAACCCCCAATTTCTGATTTTTCTTTTAAAATTATCCCCCAAACCTAAATTTTAACTCATTTTTTTAAAAATTCTTTTCAATTTCATATTTTACCTATTTGTTTCCTAATTTTTACATTATATAAAAAATTTTATGTTTAAAAATTATATTTATATATATTTTTTATTTTTTTAAAAAATTAATTCCGAGCCAAATTATACTGTTTTGAGTATTCATTTCCCATTTCCTATATTTCTATATGATTCACTTACTAAGATGAGTATACTATCTAATTCTTATAAATAACCGTGATCAATATTAATTAGCATTTAAATCGTAAAATCACTATATCCTCTTTTTGACCCTAAAAGTCTCCTTAGTGTTTTACCACATGCTATATGTTTGGAGGATTTCAAAGTTTGGAGAACAATAGTTTGATCCTCATCTAATTTCAAATATTTTAGTTTATATACAATTTTTTTTTTTCCTTGAGCTAACCTATTCAAATTTTGAAAAAGGAAGAAGAAACTTTCTTTTTTTATTTTGTGGTTGAAATTAGACTTGTTGCTGTCTTTTTTTTTTAAAAAATAAAATAAAATAAAATAAAATTGAGAACCTCAAAGTTATCAAAAAGATTGTGACTATATATGAAGAATGTATATCTAGGTATTTTAAAATAAGATTTAACTTAAATTTACTTAGAAAATTACTGTAAATCATGAGTATTGATGATAAGTACGAAAATTTACATGAAAAACTAGTATAATTTAATAAAAAATAAGGATAAAAAAATTTAGTAGAAATTAACCAGAAAAAAAATTTCATCAAATGAAGAATTGTAACTTAGTTTAAGAAAAATAATACGAAAATTATTTAATTGATTTTAATATAAAGAATTAACAAAAATAACATATCTTAAAATTTTGAGATAAGTTGGGTTATCTTAAAAAAAAAAAATTACTGATGTCATTAGTCAAAACAAATAACGTGGCTGATATAAGCAATGAGCTATTATTACTAATGTGTATATATATATATATATATACACACATATATATATTCTGTTTTGAATTTTATTATTCCAAAGAAGACAAAAATGGGAAAAAGAGACTTCTGGAATCTGATGGCGTTCCCGCTTCTGACCGTTTTACCTTGAGACTAAAAACAATGAAATGGAAAGCACATGGTCAAAGTTTGACGCGCGCGTGTATATATATATATATATATACACACACACACACACCCACACAAAAACATACGCATATACACTACATTTATATCTCGTCGGATGTAAAGAATATAATTTTAATAATTTTATATTATTTTACATCAACAAAAATTATATATAAAAAATAAAAATGTTGAAATGAAAATGCAAAAAATATTTAAATATTTTTTATATCTAAAATATTTAAATAAGTAATTATTATATGTTATTAAATTAAATATATAAATAATTATTATCTATATTATCATATTAATATTACTTTGATTCATTCTTTTAGAATTATTTTTATATTTAAAAATTTTGATAAATAATTGTTATATATTATCAAATTAAATATTAAATATTTTGCTAAAATAATCAGAAATTAACACGTTTTCATGATTGGTCCTATATATATATATATTTCAATATTTGGTCTCCATTAACATTAGACATGTAATTTTTTTTTTTTCAATTATAAAAGAATCCTTAAAATTTCAGGATATTTGCTGCAAGATTTATTTCCTAAAAAAAAAAAATCACATTTATTAAAAAATATTGCTGGCTAAAACATTAGCATGAGGCGGCAAGGTAATGCAGGACAACATGAAGGTTGCTTTTCTATGTATACAAATTCATTCATATGGTAATTGCACATGTTACTAAACAAGGAGCAACCAAGTTAACATGCTGATGCTGTTGGAGAATGAATAGAATCAAAAGTCAAGCTCAATAATGTTGTAAAAGTTCGGAATCTTAAAATAAATAAATTTATAGTTTAAATATAAAATCGAATAATAGAATTAGAGTTTATATTCCTTACACAATAATTTATAATGCCAAATAAAAATACGAGAACATCTCTTATAAAAGTCAAACGGTAATTAAAAAAAAAAATAAATAAACATCATAAAACAACATTCATTAGCACTTGAAGGGAGTTCGGATGGTAACTACTCACAATTCTCTTGATGATCGGTATCTGAATACTGGTTTTCTTGATCTGAAATGGTTAATAAAAATGTGAGTTACACTGACTGAGTAAGAATATCACACTAATAACAGAAAATATAAAACTAAATATTGATAAAAATCAGAAAAATAACTAATTAAGTTTTTTACTTTAATTAAATACATATAACATAAAGACGTTTGTTTAATGCATAACGTTACGAATTTTTCAAAAACAACCTATGAAAACCCATATCCATACCACTAAACATTTTTACGCATAAGAGAACAAGAGATAATAATTTTTTTTGTTTACTTGCCTACTGGTACTCCTGAGGGTCTATATGGATGTCCCTCTACTTGTGAACACAATATCCAATTTTAACAATTAACTGACCGTTTCCATACCCCGTCCGGTAATGGACGCCAAACATTCTATTGCTTCGATACTCTATTTGATATGATAGTGAACCATATCTCCCAAACCTTTCTGGCATGAGACTTTTAAGTCCTGTCCGACTGAGGTGACGTTCACGGTAAAGTTCCCTATATACCAGACCCGTCTGCCATTTTCTTGGGTACCCAGTTAGTCTTTCACATAAAGATTCTTATCAAACAAAACAACCAACAAATGTATACCGATATCTTATATTATATTTACAAATCAATTAGACTAAATTTATCCAGACGATGTAACTTATCATAACAGGGGATCAAGTAACAAGATAACCGAATAAACCAGATAACCGATAAGACCATTAAAATTATAAATTAAGAACATGCACAATACGATAACAAGCAAGTAGAATAGTACAAAAAAATAAATAGAAAATTAGGAGAATTACGAACTAACCGGTTCCGACTCTACTAGTTGTATGTAATTATTTTTAGGCTTTTTAAATTTTTCACAAAACATAAAATTATACATCGTTTAAGCCTCAATTTATCGTAATGGAAAATATGGGGAGGGATTCTCACCCGGATCGGTGTTCGGAGACATCGTGCTGTCTATCACGCTTCTGAACGAGTACTAGGCTTCTTGAATTTTTTTTTTCGGAATCCAAAAAACTTGTCATGTACCTAGAAATTCAAAAACGGTGTCGAAAACTATTTTCAACCAATTTTGAGGTTCTAGCACAGTGGTGTTGCCGTGCTCCGCCGCCCATGGTGGCAGTTCACCTCGAATTGGCTAGTTTTAGTTGGTTGTATACATATCCATATAGAAAAATATATTAGGGAGACTCGGTTGGCTGAAAAATTATAGAAAAGTCGAACTTACAGGCAGAGGGGTCTCTAAGTGTAACAACTCAGAATTTAAAATGAAATAAAGTCATGTATTAAATGTAAAAATGAAACAATAGAGTTTAAAGTTACATTCCTTTCACAATAATTTAGAGTTCCCGTTAGGGTTACGGGAATGACCATTCTGAAAGAATAAACAAAATCAAGAAAATAAATAAAAGACAATATACTGAGCATTTTAGGACGATATTCACTAGCTTTTGAAGGGAGTCCGGATGGTGAACTATTCATAATCCTCTTGTTGATCGGGATCTGGGTCTTGTTCTTCTTTATCTTAAATAGTTAATGAAAGGGTGAACTACACTAAACCAGTAAGAATAGCACAGTACTCACCAATACAGTAACTGAAGGTTGGTAAAAATTAGAAAAACAACCAATGGAGCTCTTGATTTAAATAAATTCATTTATCATAAAGAAAACTATTTATTGCCTACAATTACCGTTTGCAAGATTTCTAACTAACCCATATAACATTCCAATCTTATATTTAAGTGAGTAAGAAACAATAACTTTCTGCCTTTATTTGCCTGATGGTATCCTTGGGAGCCCATAGGGATATCCCACTACACATGAACTATTATTCAACATTGTTAATTAACTGCTCGTCCCCATACCCCATCCAGTATGAGCGTTAAGAATACCATCTCTCAATACCTTGTCCAGTATGAGGGTGAAACAGGTTGTCCCCATACCATGTCTGGTATGAGCGCCAAAAATACTAATTATCGATACCCCATTCGGTATGAGACGACTTTCACAGTAGGGTTGTCTATGTACCCGATCCATCCACCATCTTCCTGGATATTCAGTAAGGCTACCATTCATTCATTCATTTAACAAATCAATTTTTCGTTTACATTTAATTTTCAGTTTAACAATTTAACTATAAATTATCACAAGAAAAATAATATATGCATCAAGGAAACATAACTAAATTATTTTACCAATTTCAGTACATTATTATGCATTTAAAGCTGTAAAATCAAACAATCGATTAAACATGACAAACAATAATAAATGACCGGTTCTGTCTCTATTAATAATCTGTAATTAATTCTTGAAGTTTTCTAAATCATGCAAAATACCGTATTATTGATAATTAAACTTTAATTCCATAACAAAAAATAAGGTGAGAGATTCTTACTCGAATCGGTGTCTGAAATACTGAACTTTTTACTGCGCCTGCTGGTGGTCCCCAGGTTTCTTAAACTTTTCTGCACAGATTAAAACACACTTCACATACCTAAAAATACAAAAAAAAAATTAAAATCAGTGTTAAAAACCATTTTCAGCCAATTTCAGAATTTCAGCACGGCGGTAGTTTGCCTTGACCTTGCCGTTTTCGGCTAATTTTGGCTGATTTTATACCTATCCCTGTTAAAAAATATGTTAGCGGGCCTCGGTTAGTCGAAAAAAGTCAAAAAATAAAAACTTACTGCTGGCAGAATTTTCTAGTGCAGTGACTTTGCCATTTCACATTCGTGGCCGGATGTTTTTCTTCGGTCAATATGTTAAAAAAAATAGTGAACACAATGGTAAAAAAATTGCACGAAAAGAGAAACAAGAAGGGGTTCATCGGAGGCAGTTTTAGGTTTTGCCTGCGACAGCGCCGTCGGACTTTACCCGCAGTTTCTGCCTCATTCTCCATCCTTTTTGCTCTAATTTGGCCTTGTGGTTGTTCGAAATCAAATTTCAAGCAGATATGAGAATTTTTACCTCTTTTGGCTGTCGGAGCTAGCTCCGGCACGGCGGCGGGCGGCAGTCGGTTCTCTTCTCCAGTGGGAGGCTGGCGGGTGGTTTAGGTTCGGTGTGGTACAAGATTTTTATACTTGTCTCCCTTAAATTTGTGCATTTAATCACGTTTGATCTCGAAAATCTGATCGCGTTTAAAGAGACAATAAAAATGAACCGTTTATCGCGATTTGATCTCGATTGTACGATTGTGCCTGAGGAGAAAATGGATTCAGACCGTCCATGCTCGCGGGAACTCATCCGGGTCGTCCGATCGAGGGCATGCAAATTGCCAGTGTGGCCTCCCGAATGGCACTTAGTCAGCGTACCTTGCCACGTGGCATGCCCCAGTTTGTTGGGTTTGCTGTCTATGTGGTGCAATCTTCGTTAATTGTATTTTTACCTCCAATTTCTGATTTTTCTTTCAAAAATACCCTATGTATCAAAATTTTTACATTTTTTCTCAAAATTATTTTCAATTTTATCTTTCACATATTTTTTCTTAATTTTACATTGAATAAAATTTCATAAATTTTAAAAATTGTATTTACATATATTTTAATTTTAAAATTAATCCCTAGTCAATTTTTTGGGTCGAGTATTACACTTGGTGCGGCGGTGTAACACCCCGGAACTTAAAAGAAAATAAATTATAAATTTTAATGTGGAAGTGAAATAATAGCGTTAGGGTTTACATTCATTATACAATAATTTAGGATATCCAATAGGGTTATGAGAATGACCATTCTAAAAGAACAACAAAAAATCAAAGAAATAAATGAAAAAATAAACAATTAAACATCCTATTCGCAACTCTCTTGTCAATCAGGATCTGGATCTTGGTCCTCTTGATCTTAAATGGTTAATGAAAGAATGAGCTACACTAACCCAGTAAGAATCTCACACTATTCACCGATACAGAAATGAAGGTTGGTAAAAATCATGAAAATAACTAATGGAGCTCTTAATTTAAGCAAATTCATTTATCATAATTAAAATAATTTATTATACACTTACCGTAGCGAAATTTTTAAAACTGACATATGGAGGCAAAAACACAATAATATCATAATCTTATATTTAATTAATCAAAAAAATAATCTTTTGTTTTAGCCAGTCTACTGGTATCCATGGGGGTCCATATGAATGTCTCCACTACGCGTGAACCCTTATTCAACATTGTTAATTAACCACCGTCCCTATACCCCGTCCGGTATGAGGGTGAAACGGGCCGTCCCCATACCTCGTCCAGTATGAGCGTATAAATACCAATTCTCGATTCTCCATCCAGTATGAGGCAACGTTTATGGTAGGGCTCCCTATGTACCTGCTCTGTCCACCATCTCTCAGGATATCCAGTACAGTTACCATTCATTCACTCACTTAATCAAATAATTTTTCGTTTACATTTAATTTTTAGTTTCACGATTTAACAGTAAATCACGCAAAACAAGTAATACATGCATCAAGGAAACACAATCGAATCATCATATCAATTCTAGTGTATTATCATATATTCGAAACTATAAATTCGACCAATCAATTAAAACATGACACGTAGTAATAAATAACCAGTTCTGCCTCCATTAGTAACATGTAATTAAGTATAGATATTTTTTAAATTATGTAAAATACCGTATTATCGATAATTAAACTTCAATTTTATAATAGGGAGTAAGGTGAGAGATTCTTACTCAAATTGACGTCTGAAATGCTAAGCTTTCAGCTGCACCTACTGACGATCTCTAGGTTCTTTGAATTTTCTTTCGAAGATTAAAACACGCTCAAAGTACCTAAAAATACCACAAAAAAATAAAAATCGGTGTTATAAACCCTTTTCCTCCAATTTTAAGATTCTGAAACAGCTGCATCACCGCACACGACAATGGTTTGCCTTGGCCTAGCCATTTTCTACCAGTTTCAGCCGATTTCAACCGGTTTTAAACTCATCCTTGCAACAAAATATGTTAATGGGCCTCAGTTGGCCGAAAAAAAGTCAAAAAACAAAAGTTTACTGGCAGCAGAGTTTTCTAGTGCGATGGCTCCGCAGACTCACCTTCGCGATTGGGCCTTTTTTTCGTTCAACCCGTGAAAAAGAAAATGGTGAATATAATGACGAAAAAATTAAACGAAACGGGAATCGAAAAGGGCCTCATTTGAGGCAGTTTTTGATTTTTTCTGCAGCAGTGCCACCGGGATTTACTTGCACTTTTCGGCTCATCCACTGGTCCTTTTGCTTTGATTTGGCCATATGGTTGTTTAAAATTAAATTTCAAGTAATTGGGAGAATTTTTACCTTTCTTAGTGCTCGTAGGTGGCTTCGGTGCAGTAGCGGGCGACGGGTGGCTCCCTTGTTTATGACTGGTTCTTCTTCTCCGGCCGAGAGGGGGGAGGGGGGGCTGGCGACTAGGATTAGGGTTTGGTGTAAAGGAGGTATTTATATACGTGTCCTTTTAATCTCAGTCATCCATCACGTTTGATTTGGATCGTCTGATCACGTTTAAATAGGAAGTGAATCTGGATCGTTCATCACGATTTGATTTAGACCATACAATAGCGTTTAAAGAGGAAATGAATCTGGACCGTTCATCGCATTTGATCGTGACCGTGCGATCACGCTTGAGGAAATGAATCTGAACTGTCCACGTACGCGTGAACAAATCTGGATAGTCTTATTGCGAACATGCAGATCTCTAGTGTGGCCTCCCGCGTGGCACCTTGTCAACGTGCCTTGCCAAGTGGCGCGCACTGGTTTGTCAGAGCTGCTGACTGGGCAGTCCTACATGACACATTTTTTAAATTACGTTTTGACCCATACTTTCCGACTTTTCTTCAAAAATACCCTCAGAACCCTAATTTTCACCCATTTTTCTCAAAATTATTTTCAATTCCATTCTCTACCAATTTTTTCCTAATTTTTACATTAAATAAAAATTTATAAATTAAAAAAATTAAATTTTATACATTAATTTTAAATATTTAAAATTAATTCTGGGTATTACAGGCTGTTTCGCCGGTCCTCCTTCATGACACAGGTTCCTTCTTCGGCTAAGCTGCGCAAAAAAAGACGATGAACATAATGATCGAAAAATTACATGAAACGGAAAATAGAAAAGGGCTCATCAGAGAGATTTTTGGGTGTTGGCCGCGGCTTCTTTGTTGGGCTTTGCCCACGATTTTCGGCTCACCCGCCATCCCTCTTACTCTAATTTGGCCACAGGTATGATCAGAATCGAATTTCGAGCGGGTAGTGGGAAATTTACCTTTTTTTGTGGTCGGTGGTTGGCATCCTTCTTCAGTGCCTAGTTCTTCTTTTTCGGCGGGGGCTGCCACCTAGGGTTTGGGTTCCCTTACGACGCACGATATTTATACCCATCCCGCGTCGATTTGGATCGTACATTGTAATTGATCTTGTCTGCCTTATCGCGCCTAAGGAGAAAACAAATCTAGGTTGTTCATCACGATTAGTCTTGTCCATCCGATTGCACTTAAGGAGGGAACGAATCTAAACTGTTCACGCACGTGAGATCGAAGTTGGATCGTCGAATCACTGGGCACGCGAATCGCCTACGTTGCCTCCTGCGTGATGCCGTTGTCAGCGTGATTTGACACGCGGGCTGCTCCAGTTCGTCGGAGCTTCTGATTGGGCCATCCCATGTGGCCAAATTTTTTCTTTTTGCACTTTAAACCCTTGTTTCTAATTTTTCTTTCAAAAACACCCATCAAACTCAAATTTTAACTCATTTTTTCTAAAATTATTTTTACTCTCATCCTTAATTCTTTTTTTTTTCAAAATTTTTTTTAAATAAAGATAAATAAAATAAAATAATTATTTTAATAAAATAATCTGATAAGAAAAAAATTATTCCAAACCACTTTTCGGGTCCGGGTATTACAACTAATCTAGGGAATGAAGTGCAAGTCTTTAGTGAAACAAGTGATGATGTACTTGATCAACAATAACCATATAGTATTACAACAATCAAAGATAAAAAATTGATTAGACTATCACAAAGATATGAAAATCTAGTTGCATATGTGTTGTCAGTTGTAAGGACAATTGATTTGCATGATCTTAGGTAGTTTAGATGCATATAAGAGGGTTGGTGCTATGTGTGAAGAATTTGATAAAATATATAATTTTTTTCTGAAAATTGTATAATAAGGTACTGAAGTTCTCCAAAAGGTATCTATACATAAAAAGCCTACATATATGATGACTAATACAATCTCGATTAACAAGTTTAGACATAGCCTAAACTTAGTTGAAGTATATAATACTTAGTAGTGCCACTGTGAGGGCAGTTTGGCAAGACAATATGATAAGACAATCGCTTTCTTTATTGATAAAGAGAATTTAAGCCAAAATTTTTTATTATAGATGTAGCTTTATTATGAGAATATTTTATCTATATCTTGGGAGATATTTTGTCTTTATCCTATGAGATATTTTTATGTTTATCCTGAGAGATATTTTGTATTTATTATGTGGATATTTTATATATATCATGATGAATTTTTTGGAGTGAAAGCTTTCATAATTTTTCTATATAAAGGGTCTATAACTTATTGATGATATACTATCAAATTATTATAATGAATTTTTTTTTATTTTTAGTTTACTCATGGATGTAGTCATAGTTACCGAACTGTGTTAAATATTGTGTCTTTTCTTATTTGTAATCTACTTTGTTGTGCTTGTATGAATTTAGGAATTTATTTTTCCAAGATATATAATATTATACATATATAATATATACACAAATTTGTGCACATATCTTATATATTATACACAATAGATAATATTATGTATATATGATTCATATTACAATATAAATTGTAATACCTATGCCAAGAATTTAGCTCGGAATAAATTTTCTTATTTATAAAATAAATATAAATAATTAAAAATATTATTCTAATTCAAATTTCATTGAATTTTTTGAGAAAAATAAATTAGGGACGAAATTTAAAGCAATTTTAGAAAAAATATGTGAAATTTTGAGTTCATAGAGTGTTTTTAAAAGAAAAATTTGAAACAGAGGGTTGAAATACAAAAATGAGAAATTTGATCAAGTGGGATGGCCTAGTCCAGCAACGGCAAACCAGAGCACGCTGCATGGCAAAATATGCTGACATCGGTGCCACGTAAGTGGCACGCAGGCGATCCACATGCCGACCGATCTGATAGTTCAGATTTCATCATGCACGCGTGAACGACTCAGATGCGTTTACTCTTTAGGCACGATCGGACAGATAAGATTAATCGCGATAAATGGCCTAGATTCGCCCACTTAATCAGCCTAAACAGGAAATAATAAGATAATTTTTCTCGCTCTACGTCGCCCTGAACGAATAGCCCAGATTGATGCGGGATAGGTATTTAAACATTGTATAGCAGGAAAACCCTAATTCTAATCGTATCTACCCTTGCCGGAGAAAAAACATCCACCAGATAAGGAGACTGACCTCCGGTCGCCGCCACACTAGAGCCGACTGCCAAAAAAGGTAAAATATTCCCCTTCTTGCTTGAAATTCAATTATGTGTCTCTGTGTGGCCGTATCGGAGCAAAAGAGACAGTGGGTGAGCCAGAAACTACGGGCAAAGTCCTGCTAAGCTGCCGCAACCGAAATGTTAAAACCTCTCCGATGAGCCTTTTTTCATTTCCTATTTCATACAATTTTCTGATCATGGTGTTCATCGTCCTTTTCTATGCAGGTTAGTCGAATGAGAAATCTCAAACGCAAAAGAGAATCGGCAGAGCTGCCGCACCTGAAGACCCCCCTGCTTGTAGGTTCAATTTCTTTTATTTTTTGGCCAACCGAGACCCCCTAACTTGTTTTTTCACATGGATACATGAAAAAGAGGCTAAAATCGACCAAAATGGGCTAAAACAAACTAGGCCAAGGCAAAACGCCGCCGTTGGTGGCAAAGTTAGCGGCGGAGCACGACGACACCGCCGTGCCGGAACCCTAAAATTTGTCGTGAAAGGTTTTCAACACTGATTTTGAATTTTTCGATTATTTTTAGGTACGTGACGAGTATTTTTGATTCTCATAGAAAAAATTTAGAAAATTCGGGACCCGTTAGAGGCGTAATAGATAGCACGATATTTTATAAAATCGATTTAAGTAAGGATCTCTCACCCTATTCTCAGTTACAATAATTTGAGGATTAATAATCGATAATTGTGTGTTTTGTAAAAAATTAGAAAAACGTTAAAAATATTACAGGTCATTAGTGGTGGCAAAACTAGTTAGTTCACATTTGTTCTGATTCCCTGATTATTTTTCTGTACTGCCTAACTTGGTTACTATTGTATTGTGCATGTTTAAATTCCTAGTTTCTATGGTCTTTTCGATTATCGGTTATTGGTTATGATAAATTATATCATTGTCTTAAATTTCGTTTAAATTAATCAGTGAATATGAAATGAGATGTTGGAATGCTTTAGTTGTTTGTCTGAATTATGAGAATATAAATAAATGAAAACTTATTGGGCATTCTGGGAAAGGGTGGACTGAACTAGTACATAGAGAGTAGAGCCCTACCGTTGACATTATCTCAGTCGGACGGGGTTGAGAAGTTCCATACCAGATGAATTTTACGAGATATAGTTCATCCTCATTCTGGACGGGGTATCGAGACGATGATGTTTTTTCCACCCACTACCGGACTGGATATAAGAACGGTCAGGTTATTTATCAAATCTTGATACTGGGTCCACGAGTAGAGGGATGTTCCTTTGCAGCTCTAATGGTTCCAGTAAATAGGTTAAAAATAAAAGATTGTTGATCATATGCCTGAAATTGAAATGTCATTTGGTTAACTGTCTTCATAGGTCAATTTTGAGAAAAACTGTAACGGTAAGTACCGAATAAAAAGTGTTAAAGTTAAATATATTTACTTAAAGTAATGACTTAATTAGTTATTTTCTGATTTTTACCAACATTCAATTTTCTGTATCAGTGATTAGTGTGATATTCTTATTATATTAGTGTACCTCACCCTTTTGTTAGTTATTTTAGATTAAGATGACCAAGATCCAGATCTCGATCAGTAAGAGGGTTGTGAGTAGTTCACCTCCCGGACTCCTTTGAAGTGCTAATGGAGGTTAACTCTTAGGATATTTATTTATTTATTATTATTATTATCGTTTGTCTTTTTATAAACTAATATAGAATAGATATTCTTTTAATTCTATTGGACATCCCAATTTACTGTATAAGAAATTTGAATCTTAATTTTATTGTTCGCTTCCGCATTTAAAAATATAAATTTATTTTCTTTAAGGTTCCGGGCCTTTATATAAATAATTACTAAAGTAAATTGATGTCTTTTATTATTTTTTATATTATTTTATTTATTTTACCAAGTATACACAATTTACTTTGTCTTATTCTCTTCTTATATCATTTTACTAATTTCATTGTCAAGAGTAATTTTAACTGAACAAGTAACTTCAATTTTTTAAAATAATAACACTTCTATAAATATTTTTTTTTTATTAAAAGTGTTTTTGCATAATAACAATTTTAACAACACTTTTTAAACTAATAATATAAGCTATAGTAGCTGGGAAAGGCACTTTTATTATTGGCTGAATAATGGATCTTTTGATTATTTTCTGTGAGAGTGAGTTCTCTAAGGACATATTTATTATTATTATTTTTTTTTAGTATCATTTTTTACAGTTATCATCATCCAGCTTCTAATTAAAAATATTTGAACTTAAAAAACTATTTCAGTACTATTTTTAAACTTATGATATAAGTTACAATGATAGCCCCAAACACACCTTTATTGGCTGAATAGTGGGTCGTTGGATTATTTTCTATTAGAATTTGAGTTTGAATCATGAATTGTATATTTAAATTTGGTAATTAGTGTTATTATTAATATATAAATTTTTATTTAAAAAAAAAATAGTATTCCATATGCAAATACCAAATACAATAAAAAAGATTACAAAAGGATAGTTGGATATACATACATACATACATACATACATATATCTACAATTAATCCATCTAAAATTTTGCTATACATTTTTTAGATATCGAGTTGTTTGTGGAAAACATTACTCTGCCCGCATAGTCTCTTCCAATCCAATCACTCTTGAAACCTAACCAAAGAAAATGAGTTCCAAATCTCTCGAAATTTTCTTCTCACATTTAGGGTCAGAGGACATTTGACCAGGCTTTGATGATTTTTATTTATTTATTTATTTTCTTGTCAGATCAATGAATTAGTGTAAGAGTAGCAACGAAGAAAATCTCATAACTTTGAAAAATTAAAGTTTATGGAAACTAGATTATTGTATTATACATAATTGGTCTGCAATTATGTTAGATTAATTATTTGAAAGCTGTAGATTAACTTAACCCCAAGTTATTTCATGTTGTAATAAAACTTTAACATGGTGTATTTCTTCAAATTTAGGACCTTATTCCTACTTTATACCTTTGAAAATTATTGTTAGATGTAGGTAATCATTGACTTGATCTACTAGTTTAGGTAACCAAACATAACATATGGGTATTTCTGTAATATTAAGTAACTACTATGATATTAAGTTAATGTTAAAGGATTATGGTAATTAAGTAGTATTAAATATAATGAGATAGTTTGATAATCTTAATTGTTTATTATCACAAAGTTAGTGTCATGAGAATTAAAAAATATATATAAGACTCTACGAAGAAATAATTTTTAAATTTTGAAATAATTTACAGCTTAGGTACCAATTTTATTAGAAGTGAAATTAGAACGTTTTAAATCATATCGTATTAATTTAATTTTGAGATTCCTGATGATTTTGACTTAAAAACTTAATTACGGTGCTTGAATGTTTATAATATTCATAATTAAATTCATTACTTACAATATCAACAACGTGGCATAGAAATTTAAAAGTAAAGTAAAGTAAAAAAAAAAAAAGCATCATTAGTCTCTTCACGTTCTCCCTTGGTGAACTCCTTGCGTCATTAAAAGAAAATGCTTTTTGATCCAATATCAAGCCAACTTTAACCCAATTACACAAAAGAAATGGGATACAACTGACGAGTTCTGGATCGAGCTAGCATAGAGACATGCATAAGCTAATACTCTTAGGATTTATGAGGTCAAACAAATAATAACGAATGTAATAAAAAATCATGATACTGTAAGTACATATTTCTCGAAACTCAAAACTCTCTTTGATTAGTTATTTAATTATGAGTTAATACCAAAATGCACCTGTGGAGGGATGAAAATTGTGGTTGAATATTAACAAAGAAACTTGGTTATGAAATTTTTGATAGTACTGAATGAATCATACAAATGCATGAACGCGTATATTTTATTGATTACACAATTTTCAAACATGAATAAGGTGTATTCCATCATCGAACAGGAAGAAAGACGTAGATAGATATAGATAATTTAGCAAATAAATCATTAGCTTTTACTATAAAAGACCCCAACAAAAGTATTAGAGGACCTTGTGCAGGTCTTGAAAAATATGATTGCTTACTCTGTAAAATGATAAGTCACTCAATTGAGTGGTGTCTTAAAACCAATTCAAACAAGCCCAATTACATTTATGGTATTAGTAAGATTTTAGGCATTCCGCGTGATGTCTGGATACAGTTCGGATACTTGTTATAAGGTGCATGGATATTAAAGAGGCATAAACTTCATGTGAAAGTCAAGATGTTGAGAATCAATCGAGTATCCTCATTTTTTTTCAAATAATACTAAAAAACAACTAATGATTCCATAGAAGCATTATGCACAACTCTTGACATTATTGCAATCGAATTAACCCTCTACTCACTTAGTGCAATAATATCCTACTTCTTTTTAGGACATGAATGCACTAAATTTTTCTAGTATGTCTCTCTGCCTTTATCTGCATCCAATACAACCAAAAAATCGAGCAGTAATTCTTTGAATAATTGATACTGGTGTAACAACCTGCTTTCCCTGTTGAGAAAGGAACGCTATTTCACACACATAACTTAAAAAATTTATGCAACAAAAAGGAAAAACTTAAGATTTAATTATCTCCTGTATAGAGTTACAAGTCATGAGGCTTACAAAATTCTTTATATTATATCGCTACTTACAATTAAACTGACTTTATAAGGCGAAGTCTCACTGTCACTGAAGTTTCTTTAAAGTTTTCTTTTGACCTTGAACTTGCTTTTAATCTGCACTAATCTGCATTGGGAGATGTGTGAATTAGAGTAAGCTTCACGGGCTCAGTAAGGATAATGAGAAATGCTCATAACAAAAATAGACACACTCAATCACACAAGATTTATAAAACATATACATATTTTCTTTAAAATCAATTTTCAAGCAATACAACAACCATAATTTCATATATCTCAATAATTTACTCTTTCACATATGATTTTATAGACATCACAAATACTTTACTATCACATATGCATAAACAAATAATATTGTTCACTGGTTTGGTAGCACTTGCACTTCCACTTTCTAACAATCACTTGTACTTGTTACATAATTGCATATCATTATATATGTTAGTATTGCTTTCACTTTGCATTATTCACTTATCTCTTTTCAGTTATACTTTCATTCCCAGTTACATTTTTATTAAAGTTTATAATTTTTATTTTTCGTCTTTTAAGAGTTTTGTTGTGCGATGACGTTTCCGTCAGCATCAACGAGATTAGTAAGGATCTTCTTTACCATGTGAATACGTCTCAATTCGGTTCACAGTTCACAGTTTGCAATACATAGTATAAAGTTCACAGTTCCTATCACTTCATCACGTTTAGCTAAAGTCGTATCCACAGATAGGGTTCACCACAGTCACATACCAAAAGGCTACACACATATCCACCCGTCGGTGATACCGGTTAAACGAATTTTCTCATCTTTTAAAGATTCTTATGTTATTCTTTTACTAATCAGGTGTATCACTAAATGACCCACTCAGGCATGCACCTACGTATATATCATATATATTATACATCAACATATTTACATAATAAGTATAATATATACACTTGATACGCATAATTATTGACTCAAATAAGTATATATAAGCACACAACACATACAATATGAATATACTTGTATATTTATACAAGACATATATATATTCTATAAGCAGACACATACAAGTTTTTCATTCATACATACACACGTTACACAACCTATAATTATACACATATATATACGTCAAACACACCTATAACTTGATAACTAATATGCATAAAATTTGCATATACATACAAGTAACAATATGAATACATAAATATACGTCAAACACAATATCACGTAGGTCTCCAATCATATACAATTGTATATACACACATATGATGAGTTCACAGAACTCGTGGTAGAAAACTTATACAGTTTGTAAAGTCTGTAAACAATTCATTTTAACGGAAAATAAAGTTTCATAAAAATATGAGGGCCTCTAAATGAGACTAACCTAATTCCTTACCTACAGTCAAATCAAAAATATCAGAATCCTTATTGGATTGAGTTTATACTCTCCTCTAAATCCGGTATTATTTAGATAATTCTCTCGTTTACGCATAAAAATATATGGGTTAATTACGGATACTTGTAAAAATAATTGTAATATAGAAAGAAGATCGAGCTTTACAGTAGTGCGATCCTGGTCAGTAGAATCGCCACGCACCACCATACAGGTGTCCTTGATTTGGTACGTGTTGCTGTCGAAACACTGTTGGCGGAGCACCGAAGCTGGACCACCGCCGCGAGCCACCGCGAATCAACTGAAATTCACCATGAAACAGTTTGTGCACTTAGATCCAGTGTGTATATGATGAAATCGCACTAGAAGAAGCCAAAGATAGGCGAAATCATGCGATCAACCACAGTGGATGTCCTTCTTCTTCATATGCATGTCGTCACACGATTCTCCTTATGGTTTCCAATTGGGCAGATACTCGGCCGATTGGACTCCTAAACTTGTCGTGAGGAAAGCCGCGCACGGTCATAGATCGCCTCGCGCAGGTCGATGGCAGCCGCGACTTCCTCTCACAAGTCTCCTTCTCTCTCTTCTCACAACTCTCTTTCTCTCTCTCTATGCACAGATCTCTCTCTCTCGTCACGCACGAGATCTGCCTCCCATAGAACGAGTCTCTCCCTTTTTGTGGCGGAGAAGGGCACGCCTCTTCTTCCATCTTCTCCGACATGCAGGTGTGTCCTTCTTCTCCTCTTTCTTCAACTTCCAGAGGCGTGGTTGCCATGTTTTTTTTCCTTTTTAATCAAAACAGCGCCATTTTGAGATTTTCCAAAACAGCGTCATTTTGTTCCTTGCTTTTCTTAATGCCCTGTTTTGGGCTGGGTTCCATTTTCTGAACCGGGGTGTTACAACTAGTTTCTCAGATCATATTATATCTAGACCATGTCGAACATAAGCAATGAAGCAAATATTTGCTCCCTAGTTGTTTTGTAACGCCCGAAAAATTGGAAAATTTTGGTTATTTTATTATTAATTATTTTTATTAAGTTAAAAAAAAAGAGCGCCACGTCAGCAGCCACGTCAGCAGACCCAGTCAGCAGTCCTGGTCAACCAGGACCTGCCACGTGGCAAGACCACGTCGACCGGGGACGGACCACGTTGGCGATCCGCGTACGCGCGATCGGACGACCCAGATCAAGCGTGCGCACGGACGTCCCAGATGCAATCGCACGGACGGTCCAGATTCAATCAAAAACGGACGGCCCAGATTAAATCAAAATAGACGGCTGAGATCAAAAGGTAAAAGGGTATAAATAGAACCCCCACACCTAACCACAAAAACCCTAGCCGCCTGCCCTCGCCGGAGGAGACAAACCAGACGCCGGAGAAGCCGGCCGCCGCCACCCGCCGCCGCACCGGGGAGATTTTCGACCGCCGATCGAGGTAAATTTCATATTCCCGACTCGTTTTTCCACGCTAATTTCCCCTGTGGCCAAATCGGAGCCAAAATCCCGGCCAAACGGCCGAAAAACACGGCCGAAACCCAACGGCACCGCCGTGCCCCTCCTCAATTTTTGCCTCCGATGAGGCCCTTCCCGGCCTCCGTTTGATGCAATTTTTATATCACCGTGATCACCATTCTTTTCTCTACAGGTTGATCGGAGCCGAATCACCAAAACACGAACCTGACCGGAGAGCCGCCGCACTCGAGAGCACCGCCGCCGGTAAGCTTCGATTTTCCGTAATTTTTTGGCCCCCCGAGGGCCCTAGGGTTGTTTTATCGCAGGGACCGATGCAAGTGTGGCTAAATTCGGCCAGAAACAACCGAAAACGGCCAACCCGAGGTGAATCGCCGCCGTGCCGGAATTGCGATATTGGCCAAAAAGGGGTCCTGGGCCTAATTTGGGATTTTTTGGAACACGTGCAGGTACCGATAGTGCGTTTCAGTTCCCTGAAAAAAAATTCAGGAAAAATTAGGGACAGCCTGTAGGCACACTGTGAAGCTGTGTTAGGACCCCGAAACGAGTAAGGACCCCTCACCTTATTTCCTATCACGTTATTAAAGTTCAATAATGATAAAACGGTATTTCTTGAATCAACGAATGTGTGAAATTGCTTAAGGTCGTTAATGGAGCCCAAGTCTAGTGTGTTTGTCGGTTAACTGTTATTTGGCATATTTTACAGTTTTAAATGCAGTATGAGGTCTGATGTTTTCATTTCATTGTTTCGCGTGCATATTTTACTATTTTATTGATTATGGGTTGAATGACTGAGAAACCGATGCTGTATGTTGTCTTGTTTGGCATAAATTACTGTTTGCTTGTTTGTATGTAAATTGATGATGCTGACTGAGAAAAAGGAGAATGAAAGATTATGTAAATTGATACTTGTATAATGTGGTCAGCCTGTCTAGATATCCTGGGAGATGGTGGACGGACCGGGTCCGTAGGGAACCCTACCGGGATTGTGGTCTCCCATACCGGACGGGGTATGGAGATCTTATGTGTTTTGGCGCCCATACCGGACGGGGTATGGGGACGGCCCGTTTCACCCTCATACCGGACGGGGTAATGAGGTTTTTAGTTTTGGCGCCCATACCGGACGGGGTATGGGGACGGCCCTGAAATATGATTTCAAGTATTAAGGGTTAACGGGTAGTGGGACCCGTATGGATCCCCATGGATACTAGTGGGCTGGTAAAAGAGGAAAAATATATTGTGTAACGATTGAATTGCAAAAGGCTTTATAAGCATAAAACATGAGGCTACTACTGTATATATGTGTATATGTATATATTAATGGAATACAATTATTAAAATTAGCACGTGAGGGTACAATTTTTGAATTCAATGGATTTGGTTTAATTTTTGGTTGCTCCAAGACTCACACCCGTCCATATACATACATATATGGTTAAGTTCTAAGTTGCGGTAGCCCTAAGTTTGAGATTCTATATTGTAGGAATGTTTTATTTTTCAACATAATTATAAATAATTTCAATTCATCACGTTGCCTCTAATCATTACCACTATTGAATTTTCCCCCTATATAATTCATCTATTTGATTTCATTACTCTATCCATCGACTTATGCATTGCGTACGCACACACGTGCATATACATACATACATACATATATATATATATATATGTATGTTAACTAACATATTTTCATCCCCAAGAATTAATTTATCTTTTGAATAAGAAATTATGCATGCTTGGTAAACAAAATTCTACCAAAAAATTTATAAATTATAATTTTAAATTCACATTCTCAATCTTGAATTGTGTGGTTCGGAAGTTAAGTAAAAAATTTTTAAAATATTTTTTCAGTATTAAATTTTAATTGAAGAAAAGTGCTCCAATAGTATTGAATCTTAATGTGTTGAACTTATTAGAGTTGAACTTAATACACATAAGATAAAATACTAGGTTTCTACATGTTTATAACATGTTGAAGAAAAAACTTCAAGGAAAGTAACTATATTTGTAATAGATACGTATATATGAACATGGTTTTATGATGCTAAGTAGTGTGAAAATAAATCTATTATAATTTTAGATGAATGAAATATTCATTAAGATTAGATTCTTTTATTTGGGGTAATCACAACGTATTATAATCTGATCTAAATTTTTCTTCTCTAATAAAGAGTGAGAGTGTGAAAGCAAGGTGTAAAAATAACTTTTCAAACGATGAATCAATTTTAACCTTTTTGTCTTCTAATCGAAGAACAATAATCTAGCCACTGAAATCATAACCTATAAAGGCATCAAAAACTAAGCAAGACATAGTAGGTGTAATTACAAACATGTTGAGCTTCAAAGGGAGCTAGACATATAGGTTGATGGAAAAAAACAATGATATAACTATGAATGAAGTTTATGGTGTTTTTGATTTTTGAGGGAACGGAGATTTAACTAGTTGAAATTTCTGCTATTGAGAGAAAAAGAAAAAAGTTTTTAATTAAAACATCTAAACTTTTTTTATTAATGATATTTTAACTTGTATCATATTTGTATTTTTTTAATAAAAATGTGTATTCAAATTTATTATTATTAATATGTACTGTAACAGACCAAAACGACGTCATTTTGAGAAATCTCAAAATGGTGCCGTTTTAGGTAAATAAATAAAAAAAATTCAGAAGTGTGTTTGCCTCTGGTCGGGAAAGGTGAAGAGGCAGAGGCGTGTATACCTCTACCGCCGGCTGAAAAGGGAGAAGAGAAGACCTGCACGCTGAGGAAGAAGGGTCGTGCAAGACTCCTCCATCCGCTCCCTATAAAACATAAACGAAGGGAAGGAGATCGGTGCAGGAAGAGAGAGAGGAAAATAGAGAGAGAAGGGATGCGCTTACTATAAATCTTCTAATCAGATATTACGTGTTTTCTGAATTAAAAAGAAAATTATTTTGAATCATCTCCGTTGGTAGTTTTATGATTTCTACCAACTTGGACAGATTATTTTATTATTTATTGGTACTTATATGCTTACCGAGCATATTAAATTCATCTTATTTATTATTATTTTTTTAGATCAAGATATTCAGAACACCACTTCTAAACCGTTAAAGACTTATTAGAAGATCGTTTAGTTTTTATTTTAATCTGAACAGTAATTAAATTTAATTATTTCTTTTTTAGTGAGTATTTATTTTAAAATTTAGACATATCTTATAAATATTTGATATTTTGAGTTAAATATGCAAGAGATGTATTTTTTATTATTTTAAAATATGTTGTGTGAAATATTCATATAAATTATTTTATCATGACATTGTGAGCATTCGGTTAGAATTCTAAATGAGAGTATGAGATGTTATATGTACATTGTTCATGATATTTTCATTAGACTAAATATTAAATTAGCCTTTATATTATTTGTAAATATGCAAATTGGTCGATGTACTAAATTTTACTTTTTTGGTCATCTACTTTTAAAAGATATGTGTATTAGTTTATATTTATTTTAAATACTACTAATATTGTGAGTACATTTGTCATATGACATTGAATCAAATACATAGTTATTTCTGATTTAGTAAATTTTCAAGTTAGATGACACTTAGTATTTGATGTGTAAAAAATAATTTAATTTTCAATTATTTTTAATGAAAAAACTAAAAATTAAAAGCTTAAAACAAAGAATACCCATTTCCCCTCTGACCTCTTTCTCTCTCTCCCCCCTCATTTTCCTTATTGTCATCCACTTTTTCCTCCACCTCTTCAACATCATTCTTTCTTTAATGACCTCACCACCTCCTACATTCCCGTCAACACTTCTGACCTCTTTGTCATCCTTGGCAACATGCACAAGCTCACTTCTCCCACCATTTTTATTAGTTAGATTAATTACTAGTTAGTTACAAATTATGTGTTAAATTAGTTAATTGTTATTAATTAGTTGATTAGCTAGTTGTCAGTGGTAATATATATATAAAGACACCTTATGTATATATTAACACTCAATTAACAAGAATTGAGCCTTTTACCCTCATAATATGGTATCAATGTGATTTTGATATATCGGAACACTTATCAATAATTTCTTCTTTTGTCTTTTTAATCTCTCAAAAAACATTTGATTCTCTGCCGACTTCCCTTCTTGATAAACAAGCTACAAGAACTCTGGTTAGAATAACCTCAGTTCTTGACTATTTAACCCTAACCTTATTTCTTGAATCTTCTTCTTTCAAATAAACCAAATTTGGAAGATATTTTCTCTTAGCTTCAACGTAAATACACATTCGATGACCCAAACAACCCTTTCTCTTTGGACTATTCAAATAATTCTAACATCGTGTTGATGTATCAACAGCTAACCAGATATAATTATGCCGACTGAAGTAAAGTAATGAAAATCTTGCTCTTGACAAAGAACAGATTAAGAGTTTTAACTAGAATAATTAACTGATTCGGGAGCCCTACAATAAGAAGATTATTAGCAGAGTCGATAAATGGAATAATATCTACGTTTATTTTCTTAAAGGTGTTCATCAGCAACAACGAATCCTGTCTTTGTCAATAAAGTCACTGTTTAAATACGACATAAGTGGTTAGGACATTTATCATTTTTTATACTCGAATTGTTATACTCTAATTACAATTCCTTAATTCTAGGTGCATGGATAAATGTATTTATCATGTCTACCCTCTAGCTAAACGTAGACGTTTAACTTTTAATTGTCACAACAACGTGTCTCAAAATCCATTTAAACTTATACATCGCGACACATGATGTCTCTTTTTTATATCATCGTATAATGAATACATATATTTTTTCATAATTGTTGATGATTGCACATGTTTTATACTTGAATGTATTTTCTGAAGAATAAAGTGATGGTATTACAATAATTTCCTAATGAGAGGTCTTCCATCAATTTTCTTGTGTAGAAACTTCACAACGAAATTCTGTAATGAAAAGAGAAGACTGATATATGGTAAATGTTGATAGTCTGTATTTTCAGTTTGAAGCGTCTTTATAGTTTTGAATTGAATGTAACATTCTTAATCAATAGAGAGTCCATTATCGTTTACTTCACAAACAATCTCCTTCTTTTTTCTTTTTTTTCTTTTTAACTTGAAAAATTAAAAAAAAAAAAATGAATTATTTTTGCTTCCCTTGCCTAACCTGAACAATTAATTGACAAAATTAAGAGAGAGAAGATATATATTCGGCAAATTCTATCTAAATCCAACTAATAAATGACCAATAATTTTTTTTTTTTTAAAGTAATCAAACTATTATGGTTATCAATATCCAAAAAAATTAAAATAAAAAATAAAAAATAAAAAAATATATATATATATATATATATATCTTTAAAAAGAATAATCAGTAGAAGAAGTCATGCCGCTATCTGAATAATTTGGGTGCTCGAATGGTCTGCAAGTAAAAACATTTGAAGATGGAAGGTTTGACCAAACAGATCACGTTGTCTTCCCTCCCCCTTTGACATGTGCATGCACATGCTGCATATCCCACAGATCCCTACGCTTTGTCTTTTTTCTCCTAATTAACGGTTACATATACATTTATACAGAATATTTGTCTTTCAATAATTGTATATAAATAATCTAAGATGCTCCGGGATCCTAAGTTAAATCACAACTATTTTCTTATTTTATTAATTAAATCACATTTATTTTCTATATAATTTAATATATATATATATATGTACATGCATATTTTTTAATTTATCTCTTCACATTAGGTAGGTGACAAATATTTCTGAGTTAACCTTATATCATGTTGAGTTATTTTAGTGTTTATCCGCACTTATCATTCTACTTTAATTTTCACTTTCATAAAAAATGATTTTAGTTTCTCCCATTTGGCTGCGAAGTGCTTTAGCACCATTGAAACTATAGTAAGTGAGCTTAACAATTATCCAAGTATTAACATTCCTAAATTGGTGATGATGAGTTAATTTAGATTTCAACACATCTTTTTATTGATTTAAACTTTAGGTATAAGTAATTACTAACTTTATTTGATTTTTTTTTTTTTCAATGGTTCAAATGTTAAGATTTGTTAGTTGTAAGAAAAATATTTATTTAAAAAAATAAAAATATGTTAGAAAACCAAATAAGGTAGATGCCGCAAGACCTTCACCTAATAGCTAAGGGGCATGTATTAAAAATTCTTACTGCAAAGCTAAGACAAAGAGCAGAGGATGGAAAGTCAATAAGATGTTAAAAAGATACTTAGGTAGGGGGATAAGCTTCTTTAAGCTTACTCATCCAATCTAATCTTACTAGAATAGTTAGAGAAAATAGTAACATCTTATGCAAACCTTAATAGGTGTAGAGATAAGATTGAATTTCCATCCTACCTCCTTACCTTCATATGTTTGGAAATTATAAGGATGTGAATCACCGTATAAACTAATATACACTAACTGATTTGGTGATAATCTAGCGATAAAATGCTCTAATCTAAATCAACTTACGTTTTTTTTTTTAAAAAAAAATGTAACTCTTTTATGAGGTGAGCATTATTTGAAAAAGCTATTAGGACTCTAACTCTCCCAATGGATATGCCACTTTATGTGACTACTAGTATAGATTACCTTCTAACAAATGAAGAAAGAAGGAGAAGATATATTATCCAAGATAACAAGTATACAAGATATAACTTGCAGAGTGAAAACATCCTTCATGTTATTTGAGATTTTCCAATGGCAAGACAGGTTTGGAATAATTTAATTAATGCTCGATTCAATTATTCTTTTTTCCACTTTTTCTTTAGACAAGTTAACTAAATAAAATAAAATTTGAGTTGGAAAACATTTTTTTAAGACTATAACGTGGATCTATTAGAAGAAACAAAATGAACTCGTTCATGAGGACCCACATCAAGAGCTCATGCCTACCAGTGCAGATATAAGTACAACAAAAATAGAATTCTAAGAAGCCAACCTTCACCTAAATACAAACCTTTAATTTGATAATCCACTGATATCCATTAGTTAAAAGAATAGTTCATCTGACATAGTGGTTTAACTTAAAATAGATGATGAAGCAAGAGGTGACTTGGGAGCTTCGACAAATGGCCTAATTTGTGATGATGAATAATGGATTTTGGGCTTTATGGCTAACATAGAGAATAGTCAGCCCCTTGAGGTAGAGACTTAAGGTGTGTAGGAAGGTTTGAGGATGGCACGAGACAAAGGGAATTAAAAAGTTCATAACTAAAATTAATTCCCTCTATGTGAAATACCTCTTTCTTTGGTGGACCAATTATAAGGTACTGATTTCTCTTGTTGAGATATAGATCTACGACTTCATTAATAAGAATTGAGAAATTTAATATTTTCATGTATAATCACCATGAAGACAATATATGCATATATCTACTAGGCAACCACACTCAATGTCATCTTTGACTTCTTGATCAACTATTGGAGAACATATAAAATTATTTCTCAACAATTGCAAGATAGACTTATTGCAAATAGTTCATTTGAAATCATTTCTTTTTCTTTTTTATAAAAAGAAAAAAGAAAATTAATGTATATTTTTATACCAAAGTGATAGAGATTTACTAGTTAGTGAAAATAAAAGAAATATTTGGATAATTATAGTAAAAAGTATGACATAATTTTGAGGAAAACAAAATTATTCTTTTCAAACTCAAATTTCTTTTCAAGCTCAATTTATATATTTTTTTTAATCATTTTCTACTCTTATTTTTACTTTTGAATAATATGCATACTGCTTTGGTGTAGAAAAAATAAATATTTAAAATGATTTTCTAAGACTACATGGAATGTTATTGTTTTCAGCACGTATAAAATATCAGTTTTCTTACACACACTATGTATATGTACTTTTCGTTGTTTGTTAAAATGTATAATTAATGTAATTAATATTTATTATATTTTGTTGTTGAACGTCTGGAATTGATTATTATAAAAAATTAAAAATCATAAAAACTTTTTGTTGTTTGGTTGAATACAAATAACATAGTGCAACTACTTGTATGCGTGTTATTATTATTTACTCATAATTTTTATTCTATATACATTAAAATTATATTAACTAAAATATCATATAGAAAAAATTTGTTAGTAATAATAAATTTAAGTACATATTTTCATAAAAATAAATAGATAAAATATAAATTGAATTAGTATTAATTAAAATAATTTATTCTAATAATTACAGATAACTAAAGAATAATATACAATGTGTATGTATATATGTTAACCGTATATTACTTGTTTTAAAACTAATACACGTGAATAATTGCATCAATTATATATTACTATGATTATATTCTATTAATTAATGAATTGTATTAATTAAATATCTAATTAAAATTCATAAGCTAAAAATAATAATAAAATTATTTTTAATTAAGTTAATTTTAAAAATGATTGATATTTTCTTAATGTTGTTAGACTTTCAGTAAACTTTATTCAATACGTATAAAACTATTATACTTATTATATAAGGGAGCATGTTATGACATAAGTAACTTATTATTGTTATATATATCCAATTAATTAGATTATTTTTTAATTTGATTTCGATATTCAAAACGTCTATAGTAAATTTAATTATTAAAAGAAATAACTTTTAAAGCACAAATAGTGTTCCATAAAAGTAGTAATTAAGTCAATTAAACACTCCTTGTTTATCTCCAAATGTCAAGAATAGGAAATATTTGGTTTTGTGGGGGGGTTCAATGTGTACAGGCAATGCCACTTTCTTTGAAATTAGTTAATATCATCTTCCAAAATTAATTAATTAATTAAGCAATTAAATTAATTATTTTAATTAGTGGTGGTTAAGGACGAGGTTTAATTAATTAATTATTATAAAATAGAAAAAAAAAATGTTGGATGATTCATTAATTAATTTTATATATTCTTACGCATGCACAAGTTTTTTATTGATCATTATTATGATATTTGAGTAGTTAAATTGATCTATACACATATACAAATCCAAAAAGTGACCATGCAATTTTTTTATAAAAAAAAAAAAAAAATACTTAATTATATCATTTTCTTATCAATTAATTGAAATGAAATTTTGTATTATATTTTTAATTAAATTTCTTTGTTAAGTAATTAAAATTTTCCACTATTAATTAATATGGGATGTATTAAAAACATTTATGTTAAAATAAACATGAGTAAAAAAAGTAGTAAAAGTTGGGAGGCTGGAAGATGGAGAAATTAGAAAGGCTCATGCAACACATGAAGCTCTAAATCCTAGAAAGTCATGGAAGATAATAATTAATATGTGAACTTTCTACATGGAAAACTGCATGCATCGGATCCCCCCATGTTAATTTACTTTATAATTAACCCAAAAAAATATATGTATTCTAATATATAGAATTTTCTTGTGTTAGTTTGTAATTTATTTTGTTATTTTTTAATATATACATATATATATATATATATTACTAAGAGTATATAGAGGCTAAGTGTAAAAAAGTTCGAAGGATATGCATCATTTTCACACTATCTACTCTACAAACCACCTTTAAAAAGAAAATAATAAAATAAAGTACGGACCCACCAAAATAAAATTATGAAATCATGCAATGAGCAAAATGATTATATACGTATATGTTTGTTTTTATGTGTGTGTATATGTATATGTATATGTATCATACATCATGTCTCATGTATGTATATTGAAGGGAGAGAGAGAGAGAGTAGCTGAGCATAAGAAGAAGAAAACGACGACGAAGAAGAAGAAGAAGAATAATGAAATAATAAAAAAGTTTTGTCCAGTGATGAGACTTTGGAGAGATGTTTTATTTTGTGGACCAAAAATCTAAAGGGTTCTTGTGTTGTGGAAGAAGGGGGGGGGGCCTGCATGTCTCTTTTAGGTTTATAAAAAACCCTCCACCCTTTGTCCCCCTTCTACCTTTTTCTTTATTTTCCCACCTCTCCTCTCTTCTTCTGTACTTGTGTTTGGCTGAGAAGAAAAATTTTAAGAAAATGAAGGAAAGTGGGAGAAAACAGGGTGCAGCTTCACCTTGTGCAGCATGCAAGCTTCTCAGAAGAAGATGTGCACAGGACTGTGTGTTTGCTCCTTATTTTCCTGCAGATGAGCCTCACAAATTTGCTAATGTTCATAAAGTTTTTGGGGCTAGCAATGTCAACAAGATGCTTCAGGTAATTTTGTGATTTTTTTTTTTCTTCTTTCTTCAAATTTAAGTTTACATTCTTGTTCTTTTCCATAAGTTATTACTTCCATTTTTACTTTCTCCGTGCCTACTTATATATATATATATATATATATTATATTTGTATATTTATAACCCATCTCATTCGTTGCATACAGTTCTTCTTCCCTGTGATGCCTCCTTTTTCCTTTTACATTTCAATTGGAATTATGGGGACGATGATCGCTAAACCTGATATATCACCCACTCAGTAAAAACAGAGATCTAGAGATAAAATTATTTTCTTGGTGATTTGTAAAGTTATTAAACTGCAGATGCAAATAAATGAATATTGTCCAAATTACAAGATTATATGCCAAGTATTCACCCACATACACATAGATATATACACAGACAACCTAATCTGTGTTGTATCACATTTTATTATTCTATTTTGCACGTGAGCCCCCCAAAATTATTTTGCTTCTTTGTTTTTTTGTTTTCTTTTCCCTTTCTTTCAATTTCATTGATTTTTTTTTTTTTCTAATATAATAACTAGGATTAACTTTAGAGCAATGGTAATAAATTACAAGTAAATATTATTTATTTTAAAAAAAAAAAAGTTTTAAAGTCATTAAATGATGTCACCCTGATGTATACCAAAAAAATTGGGCCAATAAATATTGGGCCCTGGCAATCGTTCAATGGGCCTAATTTACTGAATTTTACAGGAGTTGCCAGAGCACCAGCGGGGAGATGCCGTTAGCAGCATGGTGTACGAGGCAAATGCAAGAGTCCGAGACCCAGTTTATGGCTGTGTCGGAGCCATATCGTCCCTGCAACATCAGATCGACATTCTTCAAACCCAGTTGGCTTTGGCCCAGGCTGAGGTGGTGCAGCTGCGGCTGAGGCAGACTGCCTCCTTCTCAGCTCATGGGCTCAGCCCAACTAGCCCAAGTAGTAGCGGTTCGCCTTCCTCCAGGTTCATCACCTCACAACCCAAGCCAATTTTTGACATGGACATGGGAATGGACCAGGCCAGCTTGGGAGAGCCGATGTGGTCGTGCTAGTTTTATAATTTTCATTTCATCATTTGTTAAAATACTTAATACACATCTAGATTTACATATATCTATATATATATATATATATGTTACCCTCTAATCACGGTGCTCTTATAATTAATTACCGTTTAAAAAATATATATAAACTATTATTTAGCGGTAATTAAATATGTAAAAGCATCGTGGGCATATTTTTAAAAGGGTAACTTGATATATATTTATAATTATAGATTTACTTGAGTAGAGGTGTTGTTAGATATGGTGAGAGTGATCAGCTCTACTTTTTGGATTGAGGGTCTTTTTGGTCATTGACTATGTATATGTATATAATTTTAACCTATAATTTATAAATATAGTGAGTAAATTATATATTAATATACATGAATTTTCTTCTAAGCTCCACGTGATGTGAGATGACTTGGTTTGGCTGTCACGTTGTGTCAACAGTTAAATAAATATACTTCAGTAATTAGTTAATTTTATACATATATATGCATATATGTACGTGTAGTTGAAAATTCTGAAGTCCAAAAGTGTCAAAGTTGTTAGAGCAAATTGTTCAAAATTTTAAAATAATTGAAATTCGGTGTTGAAATTGGATATGTAGTAAGGTAGGGCAAGATATGTATAATAATGTAGACCAACTAGGACGTAGTAAAAATTCACAGCCATGATTATATCAATCCAAATTTATGATGTAAGTGAACTTAAATTCAATTGTTCTATTATATTATTGGTTTATTTTGTTTAATTGATCCCATATACTTAAATTTAGCTAAAAAAAATCAAATCAAATA
The DNA here is from genome assembly GCF_054855325.1 of Carica papaya. Classification (NCBI taxonomy): domain Eukaryota; kingdom Viridiplantae; phylum Streptophyta; class Magnoliopsida; order Brassicales; family Caricaceae; genus Carica; species Carica papaya. The sequence continues at coordinate 27,157,906 of NC_142310.1, read as the reverse complement.
CTTAAATAACTTATTTTTACTTAATTATGTATGATTATTATTATTTTAATTTAGTCCAAGTGTTATGGCAACCTAAAATGCAGATAAATTGAATTCCCAAATTTAAGCAATTTAAAACAAGAAAATCAACGCTCCAGAGAAATTAATTAAATAAATTAAAATTGGTAAAAGAGATTGCAAACACAATTTATAGAGGTATCTCTTCAGATAACTCACCTTAAAACTTTCTATTATTATCAAATAACATAGTTTTACTAGCTTAATCAGGTACTAGTTCGTTAATCTCTAGTAAATAAGCATAGTTTTATGTTTAAAATATCTCAATATGTTGTATTAATAATATTCTAGAGTTTGGACATAATTTATTTGGTGTTTTTGAGCACTATATGGTTCAAATAATTAGTTTAGAGGGTCTTTGCACTCTGTCTCAATTTCTAAATTGACTCATTTCACACCTAATAACATATATAAACAATACCATCTATCTTAATATAGTATATAAACACAATATATTCTTATAAAAATATTTATATTATAGTGAAGTACACGTGAATGAAAACGAATACAAGTCAAAGTCAAAGTCGTTGGTCTATTTGAAAAGAAAATTATTTTTTTTATTCTTAAAAAATTGACTGTTTTAGTTTTACAACAAGTTTTTCTTCAACGGGAGCAATTGTTATTTAATTTTTTTTTATAAATAAATATTTATTTAGTTATTATTATTAACGAAAATTCAGTTTAAGTTTAAAAAGACGGAGAAGATAGTGACATTAGCTAACTTGTGTGGCATAATAATTAAGATAAGCTTTTCATTTTCAAACAAAATAATTATTGATTGTAATAGTATAATTAATCTTTTTTATCTTCTGTAAATCTCTTTAAATGACTGCAGAAGAAATTTTAAGTCTTTTCGATATAAATTGGTTTGGATTGGCAAACTTTAGAAAAAAAAAACTACAAGAAAAAGCAAACCCAGTAACTAATGAAAAAATTACACAAGAACTATAAACTTTATGGTAGAAAAATGATGGAGAAGAAAACTGAAAGCTTAAAAATGGAGGAGAGAATGATGAGGAAGATTTTAAAAAAAAAAAAGCAAACAGAACTTAATAGATTTAGAGTTCGAGGAGGTGAAAAGTTTTATGGATATGGAGTTTCTGTTTTTGGAGGAAGACATGGATTTAAGCTTAGTTTTTATTATTCCTAGGTTATAAAGACTTAAGAGAAACAAAAACTTTGAAAGAGATATAATAACGAAGAAGAAGAAAAAAGAAAGTCTAAAATGACAATATTTTATCTATCGAAGTTATGGAGGGGTAAACGAAAAGTGATTAATAATAAGCTGTTAAGAAATTGGAGAATTTCAATTAAAGGGAATCAAGTGGATATTAGAGATCATCTCAAGTTCTGGGCTCATATTGTTGCATCAACTATTAAATAATTTTTTATTTTTTAAACAATCTAAAATAATAAAATAAAAATCTAAGAACAAAATAATTAAAATTAATTCACGATTATAAATATTTATAATGTATGAATTAAAAATAAAGAGAGATACCAACATGATTTATGAAAGTCTAAACATTGATTAATGTCTATATAATTTCTTAAAACAAATTGTTTGAGATTTTTCTCCGATATTATCAAATAGTATATACTTACTAGCTTAATTTGGTACTAGCTCACTAATACAAGTATTTTTCATTACAAACATACTTAATCCTTTAGATATATATATTTGTCCATATAACTATTTCAATTGTTTCCACGACCTTATTTTGCAATTTTGATGCATTATTATAATTTGTTTTGCAATTTTTTTGCCCATGTAACTATTTCAATTCAATTGTTTCCATGACCTTAAATAATAATAATAAAAATAAAAAGGAATTTTTTGGCCCATGTAACTATTTCAATTCAATTGTTTCCATGACCTTATTATAATTTGTTCAAATGGATTCTATAACATCCAAAAAAATTCCTTTTTTATTTTTATTATTATTATTTTATTTTATTTTAATTTATTCTATATAAATATAAATAAATATTAATAGAATTTAATTTATTTTAATTTATTTTAATGAGAATAATAATAATAATAATAAAAGGGATAAAAATTATTTAGGAATTTAATTAAAAATAATTTTAGAGAAAAAGAGTGAAAATTTGGGTTTTGTGGGTATTTTTGAAAGAAAAATCGAAAATTGGGGGGAGGGGGCAAAACACAATTTAGAAAAATTGTACCACGTCAGCTGTCCGGTCAGAAGCCTCGGCCAAGCAGGACGCGCCAGGTGGCAGAGACGCTGACGCGGGAGGCCACACGGAAGGGAGCCATGTGAGCGATCCTCGTGCGCGCGATCGAACGGTTGAGATCCATTCCCGCGCGCACGGACGACCCATATCAAAAATGCCCACGGACGACCCATATTACATCGTGCACGGACGGTCCAGATTGAATCGTGCACGAACGGTTTAAATTGAATCGTGATGAATGGCCCAGATTTATTTTCTATTTAATCGCAGTCGGACAGTACAAATTAAAAGCGATGAACGGCTGAGATCAAAAGCGGATGGATATAAATAATCTCATCCGCACCCAAACTCTAACCCTAGCCGCCAGAGGCCCTCGCCGGAGAAGAGAGCCCAGCTGCCAGGGAGCCGACTGCCGCCACCCGCCGCCGTACCGGAGCAATTTTCGGCCGTTAAACGAGGTAAAAATTCTACCATTTGCTCAAAATTCGATTCTAAATCCACCTATGGCCAAATCGGAGCGAAAGCACCGGCCAATTGGCTGAAAAATGCCGTCGAAGCTCAGCGGCGCCGCCGCTGAGTGTCTCGATTTTTGCCTCCGATGAGGCCCTTTTTGATTTCTGTTCGATGTGATTTTTCTACCGTTGTAATTACCGTTTTCTCATCTACAGGTTGACCGGAGCAAAACACCTAACTGCGACGTGAGCCGGAGGAGCCACCGCACCGGTGAGTCCCACCGCAGATAAGTTTCGGTTTTTCATATTTTTTTGGCCCACCGAGGGTCCTAGGTGTGTTTTCTCACAAGAACTGATGCAAGTTTGGTTGAATTCGACCGAAAATAACCAATTCGAGGCGGATCACCGCCGTGAGCGGCGGCGCCGTCACCGGAGCACGGCAGAGCCGCCGTGCTGGAATTCTAAAATTGGCCGAGTAGGCCCTGAGTCTGATTTTTTGGTTATTTGGGACATGTGTAGGTACCGTAAGCGTGTTTCAGTTTTCGAAAAAAAAATTTAGGGAACCCAGGGACTGCCCGTAGGCGCAGTGAAAATCTAGTTTTCGGCATTAAATCAAGTAAGGACCCCTCACCCGATCTCCTATCATAGAATTGAAGTTTGAATAAATGATAATAATGTATTTTGTACAAATTAAATAGATATGCATAATTAATTTCGGTTGCTAATGGAGCCCGAACCTGACATATTTCTCTGTCAATTCCTTTTTGATTTATTTTACAGTTTAAATGCATTATGATATCTGGTTTATTTATTCTATGATTTTGAATGCATGAATCACTGCTTACTTCACTACTATTTGATTTTGGAAATCTAATATATGCTTGTTTTGTTGGATGTACGTTACTTGTTTATGTATTCATGTTTGAGTTAGTAATGGATAGTAAGGAAAAATATGAAATGGGTGTAATTTGATAAATGGATAAGATGACAGCCTCACTAGATATCCTAGGAGATAGTGGACGGACTGGATTCATAGAGAACCCTACCGTAAACATTGTCTCATATCGGACGAGGTATGAAGACTTTATAGTTTTGGCAGGAAAAATATGAAATGGGTGTGATTTGATAAATGGATAAGATGACAACCTCACTATATATCCTAGGAGATAGTGGACGGACTAGATTCATAGAGAACCCTATCGTAAACATTGTCTCATATCAGACGAGATATGAAGACTTTATGGTTTTGGCGCTCATACCAGACAGAATATGGGGATGACCCGCTTCACCCTCATATCGGACGGGGTATTGAGGTTTATTGTTTTGACACTCATACCGGACGGGGTATGGAGATGACCCTGGAATTAAGTTTGCTAAAGGGAAAGGTTCACGTGTAGTGGGGAACCCTATGGATCCCCATGGATACTAATATGCTGATAAAAGGGGCAATTGTTGTTTGATATTTTGAATATAAAAGTATGATATATGCTATATTACAGATTATATATGAATTCATGATATTTATAATATTATTGTTTGCATAGGTTGTTTTTATAAATCTCACTATGGTAAGTGGACGGTAAATAATTTGATTATTGATAAATAAATTTGTTTAAATCTACTGCTTCATTGGTTGTTTTAATTTTCTACTAATCTTTACTTCTGTGACGGTGATTAGTATGATGTCATTATTGGGTTAGTGTAACTCATTCATTATTTAATCATTTCAGATCAGGATGACCTGGTTCCCGAGATCGATCTACAAAAAGACGGCGAGTAGATGATAGATACCTTATAATTTATTTTATTTTTATTTTAAAAAACTTATTCTATGATTTTATTTAGTACTTTTAAATTATTGTGTAAGGGATATTAATTTTAATCTTTTATTTTACTTCCGCATTCGGATTATTATATGTATTTCTTTTTAAATTTTCGGACTGTTACAGAATTAATATGTTTGATTTAAAAAATTGCATTGTACTTATTTTTACACACCATGTGAATATTGAATTAGTTAAAAAATTATAATTATATATGCATGTTACTTTTTATACTTATTCTTATTTTTATTATGTAAAATACTAAATCAAATCAAATTCAAATAAAAAAACCACCCAAATTACTAGCTCAATCAAACAGGCCCTCCGCGTTGGAAACGTCCGAACTCAGAACAAGGCCGGTCCCTGGAGCACTTCCCTCCCACCAAAAACCTTCACGCCGCCTCTTAGTAATTCTCTTCCTCATCTGCACCACCTTCTCTGCTCGCGTTACTGCAATCGGTTTGCCGGATGCATAGAGAGATTCCAATTTCGAGCGATATCCTAGGGTTAGAGTCAGTCTTGACTATATAAACCGAGAATAAAAATCGTATTCGACAGCGTGGCGTTGTATAAACCCTTCTTAATCCTTCTCTCGAAACTCCCTAACTAAAGAGGAGGAAGAATGTAAGAAAAATTTCTCATTAGTTCTTATTTTTGTAAATTATTTATTTTGAATAGCTGAATCATGTGAAATTTCAAGCTCGTTTCCTTTTTATTCTTCAACTTTGCTATAGCTAAGTGTTTTGCAAAATTGAAGTTCTCTTTTTTGTTTTAATTTTGTTGTGTAATTGTTAAAGCTTGTTTTCTATTTTTCTTTTTTAAACTCAGGTCTAGAATATGCGTGAAGAATTTGCCCAAGTATGTTGCAGAGGATCGATTGCGTGAAGTTTTTTCGCAGAAAGGAGAAGTTACAGACGCTAAATTGATGCGCACCAAGTATTACTTCCATGTTTTTACCACTCTTCGTATTTGGTTGGAGGTTTTTTATTTTTTATTTTTATTTTTATTTTGATTGTGCTGAGGGGGATATTTGATTTTTTAATGCATATTTCAGAGATGGTAAAAGTAGGCAGTTTGCTTTCATTGGGTTCCGAACTGAGAATGAAGCCCTTGAAGCTATCAAGTACTTCAACAAGTCTTACCTTGATACTTGTAGGATAACTTGTGAGGTATGTGTTTTATCAGTTTCTTTTAACTTTTGATAATTCATTAGCTTTCCAATTGGAAGGACTATCACAAATTGGATTCTTATTCAAATTGTTAATACCTGGTTATGTTTGTTGGAATGAGAGATTTAAATCATTTTGGTAAGTAATTAGCACTTAAGAGAATGCAATGAATATAAGTGGAAATTTTAAGAGTGACTAACTCTGCATTCTTACTTCCAGATTGCTAGAAAAGTTGGGGATCCAAATACTCCTCGTCCATGGAGTCGGTATTCTTTGAAGAAACAAGAAAAAGTGACAGAAACTGAAGAAAACTCTGGCAGCAAAAGTTTGACCATTTTGGGTGCTAAAGGAGAGAAAAAGAAAGATAGAAAGTCAAGGGAAATTGAGGACCCTCAGCTTCAAGAATTTCTTCTGGTCATGGAGCCGAGGGTTAAGTCCAAAATGTGGGCAAATGATATGTTGATTGCTCCCACTGCTGACCAAACTGGCAAAATCACCACGAAAGATTCTACTGCCAAAGGTGAAAGCAGAGAGGGCATGGCTCTGGTGCAGGTAGAGTCTAACAATGCCTCAGTGCATGTAGCGTCTAATAAAGACAGAAGAGTAGCCGGTTCTCATGACTTGGGAAAGTCACAAAATATTGCTCATGATGAAGTGATTTCGGATATGGATTACTTCAAGAGTAGAATGAGGACAAACTGGTCAGATTCAGGGAGTGATAGTGATGTCAATGATAGTAAGGATCACATTGAAGGTGACGATGATCTTTCTGACAAAGATGACAATGATTCTGTTAAAGAAGAAGTCAAGGCCCATGATTATCAAATGTCTCAAAAGGGAGAACATGAAAGTCTTACAAGAGATGCTACGCAGGTTGCAGTTGAAAGAGCTTCTCTAGAAGATGGTGATGATGAGCATCGTCCTACAGAGAACCTATCATCAAGCTTGAAAGATAGCAATGTCGATGTTCTTGAGACTGGTCGCCTTTTTGTTCGTAATCTGCCATATACAGCAACGTATATATCTTTGCACTTGGCTTGATTCTCATTGTTTCCTCTTTAATGCTACACATATCTCTACACATCTTTTGTTTCTTTATTATCATTGAACTTTTATTATAACAGTGAAGATGAGATTCAGGAGCTCTTTAGCAAATATGGAGACGTCTCACTGGTTCATCTGGTTGTTGATAAAGATACAAAGCGGTCCAAGGGACTTGCTTATATTCTATATGCACTTCCAGAATCTGCAGCAAGGTACTAAGCTTTTTGTTGCTTAAAAGCCTGAAGATCTACTTTATGTTTTCTAGACTCTGTTATTTTTTGCAATGGAATTTAGTTTATCAAGAAGCAACTTGAAAGTTGGTGAAACTTGTATTTATCTTAATCTGAGGCCATGTATATGTACCATTATGTGCCACTCACCACTAGACTTGAATCTTCTGTGCCCTTTAACATATTAGTCAGAAGTGGAATTGATTTGACACTTAGAATTGCATCACACAATCAATGTATTGAGAACATTGTTATCTAAAACATGTCTGGATCATGATACAGGGCATGAATATGAAATATGTTTTATACTAAATTTTGGTCTAAAGGGTGTATGCTTAGTCAGTATGTTATTTTGATCCATATTTCCATTGAACCACTTATTAGGTTCATTAATCAGATCATAAGAAACACTTCAATAGTTTAATGGTACATTATGCTTCATTGGTTCTTGTTCTTTTTTTATGAGAAGATATCTAGAATAGATCTTTTTTGTAGCTATAACAAGAAGATGAATGCTCATACTACAAATTCCTAAATGTCTGGTTAATGGGTTACAAGCCTTTAAAGAAGGTATCAATATATTTTAAGTTCCGAAAAAAGAAAACATTGTTTGATGGACTCTTGCTTTTCACTTGCAGACCTACTACTTCCATTTTACTTACCAAAGTCTCCATAACATATGGAATAGAAACTCCCAGATATGTGATTATAAGCTTTTTCCTTGGGAGAATTGCGAATTAGACCACCCCCTCCTTTGTTTTCAAAGAGTCAACAACTTCATTGCCAACAAAAGCGGCATCAAGACTCCCTCTGACAAAAGTATTTTGGAACTCACCAACCACACTTCCATAAGCTGACCAAGGCTTCTAACAAGTACCTTGGGAAGAAGCTTGCACACACAACCCATTGAGCTGATGGGTTGAAGTCCCTTATATTACATGTGTTCTCAATTTTCAGGATGAGAGCTAGGAAATTAGCATTGAGACTTGACACAAAGGATCCTTTGAAAAAATCAGGGAGCATATCACAATATCCTTTTCAACCAACAGCTAATGCTTCTGAAGAATATCCATAGAGAAGCCATGGGAGGCTTGAGGCTTTCTCACCCTTACAATAATGGAGAGTTCCAAAAGTCTTATCCTCAAAGAATGGCTTCTTCAGCCAATCTCTTTTCATGCCCTCCAAGGAATTGAAAGCTAAGCCATCGCAAAAAAGTTGCTGAACAAAAGGTTTTTCTATAAAGCTCCTTCAAAAAGCCTTTAACTGCCTCTCTAAGGATCCCATTGTGATAAAAAGATCGACAATTTGTCTCCACATTTACCACAAAGTTACATATCCTATAATGACTACCAAGGCTGTGAAAAAACCTTTTGTTTCTAACCTCTTTTGTGATCCAAGTACCTCTAGATCTTTGTCCAAGCAATCTCCTCCCGCAGTAAAAGATTTGCAACTACCACTTTGCACTGTTCTGAGGATTCTTCTCTGCACTGTTCTGAGGATTCTTCTCTGCATTGTATGAAGCCTTTCCACCCTTTAGCTTATCAAATCGATCGAACTCCTGCATCAACCCATCTTTTTTGGCCTCCATATCCCCAAAGTTAGCTTTACTTTGTTGCCGTGTGCTCATTTTTCTTGTAATCTTAATGCTTGCATGGCCGGTCACTGTATATTCCTCCCACCACAATTTGACCTTATCCCTAGAGCTGGGGTGCATAACTGTTTCCTTTCAAATCTTAGGCTGGGCTCCACCTAATACTATTAGTCTCCAAGCACAAAGGGAAGTGATTCAAAGTTCTGTACAATCAGATTTTTTCTACTAACCTAGGAACCTGAGAATTAAAATGCTCAATAACAAAGAAGAGGTCAATTCTGTAAAAACTAGGCCTTTACCTTAAGTTAGAGCAGTCCATCTCTTGCTTGATAAAGGGAGATAAATAAGATCGAGTTTGTCTAATAAGTCTTCAGACTCTTCAGAACAAACCCGCACAAAACTTCACCCAATCTTCTCTGGCCATGAAGAATTATATCGAGTCACCTCCAACCACCAATGAAAAATCTCATTTCCCATGCACTACCTCCAAGTTATCCCACATGACTTCCCTCTCTTCATGCTCCCCCTAGTGTACACCCTTGAAAACATCTAGCAACATTAGAAAGTCCTAAATTTTAGGATGCAAGTAGCCAAGCATTTACCCCTGAACCAATCCACCAATTCCAATATGCATTCTTCCACATGACAATTACTCCCCCAAAGTCCCCATTACAAGTAGATGCCATGACCCCAATTTGACCCTCTATTAGTGATTGCTTATTCTCTTCCTCAATATTTACCATATTTAAAATTCTTCTAAAAGAGGACTGCAGAGTGAGATTCTGATCAAACAGAGCAGAAGTACAAAAAGGGCATGCCAAAACACTTAGTAACTGGTTTGAACTGTTGGAAAATTGGTCTGGAGAGGTTGAATGAGTTTAATTGGACCGGTTAAATATATATGAACCAGCTAAAACAGAGCTGTTCTTGGGTCACTTTTTTGTGGGGTCCACTCGCTGATCAAAGTTCACTAGAAATTGTGATGTAAACAAGATTAAAAACATTCAAAATACTCAAAAAGCATCAAAAGATGACTTAGAGTAAATTTCAAATGACGTAAACACAAATAGAGTTCCAAATCTGGAAAGTTTCAGCGGACCAGTAACAAGATCAAAGGTAAAGAAATTTAAAGAGTTGCTCCAAGTTTTCACTCAAAAATATGTGGATGATGGGCTGACCAATTGTGAGAAGTTCAAATATGAGTTTTTTGAACATCCTAAATTCGTAACTTTAATTGAGTTTAAATGATTTGAGATAATTTGGGCTTGTTTGAGTTTTATTGGTAATGGGTGAATAAGTCTTGTGTATGAGTTGAATTAGTTGAGTTGTTTTAAGTATTTTGGATTGTTTTATTTTAGTTTGAGTTAATTAAGCTCATATAGTCAAGTGTAACTCATTTTGAGCTTAAGTCTTGTTTTAGTGTTATTACAAGAATGAACGCATAACTATATGGTGTCACAAACAATTAGTGGTGTTGGTTAAGAAGATTGGAGTTACAAGAAGTTATATAACAATTACATGCCTATAATTAGCCTAGTTATTATTAGAGTTACAATTGTAATTATCACATAATTAACCTAATTATTGTGGGAGTTACAATTGTAATTATTGTATTGTAACTTATCATTGATTTCTTTGGTTATAAATATCAAAGAAATTCTTCTTTGTGAATATCAAGAGTTGTAATTAGATATTTTAGAATTGAGTTGAGAGCGTTTTGACTTTCTTTTCACTTTATGCATAAGGTGTTGATTTGAAATACAATTGCTATTATTTGTATTTCAGTTTTGATTTCCTATTTCAATTGTTCTTGGTGCTTGTTTGGATTGAGTTCAAGGGATATCATTTATCTTTCTTGGGGGTTCTATTTAACTTTTACCATTTGGGTGATTGAACAAATTTGATTCTTTTTTACTTGTGATCTAAATTCTGTTTTAAACCGATTGAAAAGTTCTAAGGTTCAAGCAAAGGTTTTGGGATTTCGCATCAAAATGTCAAATTCTGATGGTTGACCTATTTGATGATGGGTATTACAGATCAGGAACCCATGTGAGATTCTGTGGCTGGACAATTTTGATCTGCTGTGCAGCAGTGTCTCAGGCTCTTTTCGGCAAGTGACACATTCTTCCCTCGGGTTTTGGGGCGAGTGACCAGGAGAGGGAGCAACATAGGTTTTGTCTAAGGCTAGTGGTGGTGGCTATGATAGTCATCTTCCAGGCAGTGTTGGTGATTTGAGGTAGTGACGCTATGAGAGTTTAGCTTTCTTGTAGTTTTGATTTTTTTGTTTGCACGCAGATGGTGAGATCTTCTTGGACAAGGTTGTGAGATTTTGGGTTATAGAACCTTTTAGCTATATACCCATTGATGTAGGACAAATAAATACTAGTTTGCCTACTTTTGGATTTGGCTTAACTTAGGGATTCTTGGATATTTCACCTAAAAATTAAAGATAGGAATAACACAAGATGAACTAGGAGTTACATTAGGATCCCTTAAGGCATCACACGTAAGGTGACAGTTTCTTGAATATCACACCTAACAGTTGATTGTATTACACAATCAAAGTTTTTTTTTTGGAGATAAAAAGTGTAAATATATATTAACAAGGTAACAATGAGAGTACCACCCATTTACAAATTTATAAAGTTGTTAGGGTGTCAATAAAATCCCTAAAATTCTCATCTCTAATGATGTTATAAGCTAACATAATGTTACCAAAATAATTAAATCATAACTCTCTTAGTCTATTAATATCTCTCTCAATACCATCAAACGCCCTCTTATTCATTTGTTTCCAAATGGTCCAAAAAAGGGTTAAAAGGATAATTTTAATAATATTCTTTTTTAGATCAATCCCATTCCTAGCCCAGATCTCATCAAAAACCGAACCAGAGATGACCCAATTGATCCCAATCAGTCTATAAATCTGGCATCATAAATCGTGGGCCACCTCGCAGTGAAGAAGTAAGTGGCAGCAAGATTCCTCAGCCTTCTTGAACATAAAACACCCGTTAACCACAATCTGGCCTCTAGTCTTCAGCTTATCAAGTGTCAATATACTTTCTCTGCAAGCCTCTCATGCGAAAAAAGCAATTCTAGGCGGAACACTGGATTTCCAAATCTGTCTTGAAGGGAAAAGGGGTATGTTATCCTGCCCAGCCCCCACCAACTGCCAATGAAATGAATCAACCGAGAATTCACCCTTTTTGAATGGTTTCCATCGAAGCTGGTCCACTCCATCACTAATTTGACATTGTGAGACCAGTCTGAAAACCTCTTCATAATCAAAAACCTCCCAATCATTTAGATTTTTAGAGACATTCACCGTCAAAGGCAAACCTCCATTTTCCGTCACAAACGCCTCCTTAACTCTCATGTTTTTGGATCGTGCAATGGCATATATTGTAGGGAATATAGTTTTCAAGCATCCCCCATCCAACCATTCATCATGCTAAAACCTTATGCAGTTTTCCCTACCCAATTTCCAGCCGATACACTCTCTAAATCTCGACCAGTCCATGGTCCCTACTGTCACGGCAACACTCCCCAGCAAAATCGAGACTGCACCATTTAGCTTCTATCACCTTTCTCCATAATATGCTCTCTTCCTTAAAGAATCTCCACAGCCACTTGCCTTGAAGTACTTTATTCATATGAACCAAAGATCTGATATTCAAACCGCCCCATGTTATGAGGTTTTTTAACTTCTGGCCATCTCACCAAATGATACTTTCTTTTATCAATACCGTCCCCCCATAGGAAGCGACATTGAATTGATTCCAATCTTTTTGAAATGCTGACCGGTATAGTTAGGGTGGTAAGATAGTATATTGGAATGTTAGCAAGTGTACTTTTGATGAGAGTATATCTTCCATCTTTTGATAAGAAATTCCTCTTCTAATTCGCAAGCCAGTTCTCATACATTTCAAGGTATTGAGAAATTACACAATCAAGGTATTGAGAAAACTATCTTGATAATTTTAATTAACTGATAATTTTGTTAACTGATATCTTGATCTCAATAGTGAAATTAAATAGGTTACTAAAGACCTAATCTAATCTGTAAATAAAATCTTAAAGTTACTAAACACCTAGTCTAATCTGTCTGATTACTTTAAATTGTAGATTAGCGGGAGATACAATTTCTAATCAATTTAGAAGTTCTATTTCATATCCATTCTTCATTATTTTTAGTTTCCTATACATTTATACTAAAATTTACATTGCTTATTCAAACTATGTAACTGTCAGCTGTTAGCAGATACTAGTAGCATTTACACAATACATTTATACAAGATTTGTGTTTGAGTTGGATTTTATATTTTTTCCTTATGTATTCCTCGCTTTCTTAATCAATTCATTGAATTATTACTTTTATTTTTCTGGAATACAGAGCGTTAGAAGAATTAGACAATTCAATTTTCCAAGGCAGATTGTTGCATGTAATGCCAGCAAAACTAAAGCATTCATCAGAAAGAGAAGGGTAAGTAGTGCTACATTGACCTATTCAATTTTTTTTTTCTTGTGTGGGTATAACCTATACAACTTTTGATCTCTAGTAATGCATTGCTTCTTTTCTTAGTAATTTGATGACATTATTCTTTTGAGAGAATTTTTTATGACATTACTACCACTGTAGGAATGATGTTTCTACAGTTCAAGGTCCAAAAACTTTCAAGCAAAGAAGGGAGGAAGAGAGGAAGGCATCTGAAGCTAGTGGAGATACAAAAGCATGGAATAGTTTATTTATGCGCTCTGATACGGTATGTTCTATTATAATGAAAAACTTGCAGTAATTATCACCAAACTTCCTCTGTACCCTGGCTATCGTCAGAACCATTTAGTTTAGAAGGATGTTGCTAACTGTAATAGTTGTCTTGATATTGATGTAGTTCTGACAGAAGATGGAATTGCAAATAACTTTGTTTGATATTATTCAAGCTTACATGATGTTGAACAAATTGAGGATAAGTTTCCTTGCTTAGATCTTGGGTTAAGTTTGGGAATTCTTGAATGCTTAACCTAAAAATTAGGAGAGAAATCAGATATAAGTAGCATGAAATGATTTCATCACGTAAACAAGGGTATTGGGAGAACTTTCATGATAATTTATTAACTTACGGCTTCATCTTAAGAGTGAGATTGCGAAGGAACTTATAGTGCTCAACTAATCCTAATCCAATGATGAAGTTGCAAGTATCCAATAATACGATCTTGGAGCTTAGCAAAAAAAAAAGAAAAATCAAACTTTGCGCTTGGTCAACATTATTGGAAGCAAAACAATGGAAAGAGACAATTAATAATGAGAGTGAAGCCTTGTATGTAGGACAAAGTCAATAAATTGACAAATTGGTGTGCAAGTTCCTTCTTGGATTGTTGGGGGTTTGTGATTTCTGTTGGGTTTGCAATTTCTTTTGCTGTTGTTTTTTTCCAAATGGTTTAGGACCACTTGCGGGTGGGGTTAGGAATTTTTGGGTGTTAGGAATTTTAGGTCTTGACACCAATTAATGTCAAATTAAGATCAATTTACTTAGCAAGGATTTTGGGTAAACTAAGAAATCTTAGATATCAAATCTCAAAGTTGGATGGAAATCCAAAAGATAACTGGAATAACTCCTGGAATACCAGGAGCATCATACAGTACACTGGGTTCTTAAGGACATTTAGGACATGGTTGCATCATGCAACCAAGGTATTGAGTTAACTCTTGTAATAGGTTATTCTCTCAAAAGAAAGTCATTACTCCATCTCAAAAAGTGAGATTATCATATCATCTGTAGTGCTTAAACATAAAATCCTAATATAACTACAGTTAGAGAAACCTAGCAGAGAAGTTATAACTTAAAAGGAATATAAAGATAAACAAAATACTAAAGCTAGTAAAGACTTAATTTATCCATATTATTGTAAGAAATTGGAGATTAGCTAAGAAAACAATCCCTAATATACTTATGAAATTTTAGTTCATATATTGTACAACATTATGTGAAGCTTTGATTAGTTGAGGTCAGAAAGATAACCTAGAATTTATTATGTTTTCAAACCCCCCAAAAAAAGAGATTCTTTTAATCTACCAAGAAGATAGTTAAGAATGATACAATTATTAAAATCCAATGTCTTATGGTACCACTAATAGAACTTGTACACTTTTAGTGTTCTTAACATTAATTCTGAAAGAATAATGATTACTAGAAAATGAATTAGTACTAAACAAATTAATGCAACCCTTGATTAAATAGAAAAAGAATCATTACTAATCTAAATGTAAAAAGGTAACTAAATTTATAATATAAGTAAAATAATATTAATAGTTTAAACTACGATAGTTGTATTTTACAATTCTTGTTAGCATCATATTCTGCTTGGGTTTATATCATCTTGATTATATATAACAGATTCTTTGATATCTCATGTTGGTTAGAGTTGAGGGAATTTTCTTGTATGAAGAGACCACTTTCTCTCTCAAGTGAGGCATATTTTACAGGATAAACAACTAAGTAAATACCTTTCTTGGGCCCAACATATGTCTGGCTATATTATTAGCTGGTCTGTAGGAACCTAGTTGTTGAGCACTCACCCATAGACTCATATACTGAGAGATTATATTGGTCAAACGGATTTCTTCAAATGAGAGGCTATGGTGGTGTATGAAAAGGTCTTCAATCTCACATTGATTAGAGTTGAATAAATCTTTTTACTTATAATAAGAGGTCAATTTCTCTCTTTAGTTGGGTGTCAGTATAGAACTCTGAGGGGCAATACTTCACTTGGGCTTGAAGAGATTCTGGCCGCATCATTAGCATTGTCTGTCAGAACCTGTCTGTCAACAGCCTGTAAATAGACTTATAGTTTGGGGTCAATACTGGCCATATAGATTTTCCCAGGTAAGGGGCTTTGATGGTATATAAAACATTCTTTGATATCTCATATCATTTATAATTGAAGGATTCTTCTTACTTATAAGAAGTCATCCTCTTTGCCAGGTGGGGTACCTTTTACAATATAAAACCCTGGTGGGACAGTACCCCACTTAGCCTTGATGAGACTTTGACTGCATCAGTTTATCATGTAACTAGAGCTGTTGGATTATTGTGACTTGACTGAGGATTTTCTTGCATTCATTCCATTGTTTTTTAACTTTCTCTTCATTAAAGATCTTTATATTTTCCTTTTGGCAATTTAACAGGTAATAGAAAACATTGCCAGGAAATATGGTGTAAGTAAGGGCGATTTACTTGACCGCGAAGCTGATGATCTTGCTGTACGTATAGCTTTGGGAGAAACTCAAGTTCTTGCAGAGACTAAAAAAGCCCTAACAAATGCTGGAGTAAATGTTGCAGCTTTAGAGGAATTTGCTGCTGGGAAAACTGATGGTCTGAAACGAAGTAACCATGTTTTGTTAGTGAAGAACTTGCCTTATGGTTCTTCTGAAAATGAACTCGCCAAGATGTTCGGGAAGTTTGGGAGTTTAGAAAAAATTATTCTTCCTCCTACAAGGACATTGGCCTTGGTATGCATTCAGTTGTTTATTTCGTTTTGTGGTGCCTTGAATTTATGCTCCGAAAAAGAAACAATGAGGAAAGTTCCTCATTTGTTTGTTATTCTACACTTTATGCATCATATTTCAGGTTATTTTTCTTGAACCTGCTGAAGCTCGTGCAGCTTTTAGAGGATTAGCATACAAGCGTTATAAGTAAGTTTATATTCTTTTTTGCCTTTGTTTAAAACTCTTGATATAAGACTGAATAATTCATTTACGATGCCAAAGATTCATGAAGGTCATCAAGATTTCTTTTAATCCTAATAACGAAGGAACTCTTTTAGGAGTTAACAGACATACTTGGTTGTTCAGATTGAAGTCGAGTTAACATGATTGTGATCTACTGGGCTCTATGCATAAAAAAATTGTAGGGTAGTTCTAATTTTCTTGAATGAAACTTTAACATGTGCTCAGAAATAATAAAATGCTTCTTCCATGATAAGCAGATGTGGAATAAATTTCAGAATCGAGATTTAACATAATGAGAATGAATGAGCTAATATTTCATCTCTTCGGGTGACTTGTGCATTTTTTTGAAGGTTAGGGGGAAAACTCTTATTAGTTTGAAATGCTGAGAAGATGATAGTCATCAGCATAAAGCATGAGTTGAAAGTTTTAGGCTACACACAATTGGATTAAATTGAGGTCTTATGCTGCTGTGTAAGAGAAGTTGTCAGCAGCAAGAGCCATAGCTCAAGTATGAGTTTCTTGAAACCAAAAATCTGGTTTACCATGGATTAATTTCCTTTCTCTCTAGCAGCCATAGTATATTTTCAAGGAACGTAAGTAGATATGAGGACAAGAAGGGGTAAATAGAGTTGGGAGTCAAAGTAGGCTGTATATTACAAGCATATGTTGGTGCGGTAAAAGAAACAGGACACCATGTAAGGCTAAGATTCTAAAACAACAAAAGAAAGTAACTCAACTTAATACTTGATTGTTCTTTCTTTTTGTAGTGATAACTAATACATAGAGTCCATATGTTGCTGCAGAATGGTAATTAAAATTTTAAAAAATTATATGAAATGTAATAACGAAGGGAATGTGGAGTGATAAATAGCATGTAGGACAGCCTTTTTTTTTTTTAAATAAGCATGTAGGACAACCTATAAACGCATATAAATGCATAGAACTATCTCCTCTAAGTCATCCTTTTTTTCCCGAATTCCTGCACGGCAAGTAATCTTCAGGAAGTAATAGAGGCAAAGAATGTACAGATACTAATTGGACTATAATTTTATTCTTATTGCATACATAAATACGTTTTTGTTCAATGTGTGATTTTCTGCTTGTAACTTCGGATTTCTTACTCTGGGAAGCTGTGATTTGAAACTGAATAGTTCTTTTCTGTTTTACCTGCTTTTCTTGTATTAATACAGAGATGCTCCATTGTATTTGGAGTGGGCTCCTGGCAATATTCTTAGTCAAAAATCAACCACCAAGAACGGTGAAAAGGCTAACGCGGCTGTTGGTGAACGTGATGCCAAGAGATTGATTTTGGAACAACAGTTGGAAGGAACATCAGATATGGATATCGATCCAGATAGGATTGAGGTGTGCCATTTGTATATGTTTCTTGCAAGTATTTTCCCTCTTCTTCATACTTTACTGCTCGGATATTCTAATATACTTGAATTACCTTATTTTCTTTAATTCTTACCTGTTTATTAAATCTGTCTTCTCAATAGCTTATATTTGTCAATTGGTTCTAAGCAATGGTCATTGGTGAATCTGGGTGATGGTCTTGCTGATCCTTGCTTCATCTATTACTTCCTTCAATGTGCACGATGTGCATAAGGCTTATATTCTTGTTTACATGAGGATATGTTCTTAAGCTTTTTGCTATTTTGTGCCTCTGTCTATGTTTGACATTACCCATCTGATAGAAACTTTAATCTGTCATTTTCTTTGTGTATGCATTCAGCTATTTTTAGGTAACCAGCATGTGTCATTTTCTTCAAATATCCTTATTACTTTATCATTCATTTTGTGAAGAATTCCTGGAGCTTAAGGTGCCTTAAGCATTTGAAATTATTCTTATTATGTTATTGGCAGGTTGGTTTTGGCTCCTCTGTTTTGTCAGAATATTTGTTGGTTGGAATATGGGCTGGCAGGCGGAATCAAGATTTTTATACTGTTAAATATAACACTGACTAAAGAAGTCTAGTTCCTATATATGAGGGCTGAATAAAGATATACAATGTAGAGTAGGATTTCAGAAAAATAGACAAAAGTAAAATATTAAGACTGGATATTTAATCAAAATAAATAAGTATATAAGATCAGCTTTGCTAGAAATAATGCTCTGAAGATGGAAGGCAAAGAAAATGATCTTTCTAGGAATGAAAAATCACTCCTGCTCGGCAACCCTTTGCTGGCTTGATTACAATAATCTTCTGTTTATATCATGATTTGAAAAAAAAAGAAGGTACTAGGTACAAAAATAGATGAGAGCACTTTGGCAGTTGGGATGGTGTAGGCAAACAAACTTTAGATTCCTTAAGACTATTTGGGTAGCAAGTTAAGGAATTTTGTGGATTCATTTTGTAAAGCATATTTAATTTAATAAAAAAATTATGTAAATTCTATTTGCAAGATAATAAAATTCGACCTCACGTGTAATTCTATTTAGAATTGGAACAACGTAATTCAAATTTCATCAATTGATGAATTCACTTTTCTAATTCCATACAAAATTCTGCAATAAGGAGGATTTTCACCATCTTCTTACCGAACTAATTCTGAATTTCTAAACGAGTTCAGAAAAAAATTTGGATTTGTTCCAAATATAGCCTAAACATGCAAAACATCTCTAATGATGTTTGAATTAGCTCAAAAGTCTGCTGCTTTAATTATCAAAGTAATTGTTGTTTTTTGTTCTCCGGTTCAAATATGTATTTTCACCAACTCTTTACTTTCTGTTATGCTGTAGTCAAGATCACTCTTTGTGAAGAACCTGAACTTCAAGACTTCTGATGAGAATTTGAAAAAGCATTTCAGTTCACGCGTGGAGGGGGGAAAAATCCTAAGTGTCAGGGTAACTTAATCTGATTCTTTAGAACCGTAATTGTGATTTTACTTAACAGTATGCCCTCTTGATGTGGTTTTGCACCAACCATCTGCAGATAAAGAAACATTTAAAGAATGGAAAGAATGTCTCAATGGGTTTTGGTTTTATTGAGTTTGATTCTGTTGAAACAGCCACCAGTGTTTGCAAAGATTTACAGGTAAAAACAAAATTTGTGATCTGTGCTATGGAAATTTATTTTGTTAACTGTGAAGTTCTTTTTATAGTTTTTTTTTCCCTCTCTCCTTCAGGGAACCATTTTGGATGGGCATGCTCTTATCTTGCAACTCTGTCAGACCAAGAAGGATGAACAAACTGTGAAAAATGTTGAGAAAGATAAGAGTTTGACAAAATTACTTGTGAGAAATGTAGCTTTTGAAGCAACAGAAAAAGATCTGAGACAGCTATTTAGCCCATTTGGACAGGTGGTTGTTTGATTTTGATTTGTGGGGTAGTGCATATTTTTGGAATTAATTGATGCCCATAGAGAATTGTGACAGCACATATATCTTTTATGCATGATTCACAAGGAATCAGAAAATTGTCTGCCCTTTGCGGTCTAAATGAATGACTTCTATATATATATATTTCTATCTTCTGCAGATCAAGAGCCTGCGATTGCCAATGAAGTTTGGAAATCACAGAGGTTTTGCATTTGTGGAATATGTTACAAAGCAAGAGGCACAAAATGCACTTCAAGCACTTTCAAGCACCCACCTTTATGGTCGGCATCTGGTGAGTAACTACAACTGTTCACAAGCATCCTTGTGGCTTTTTTTTGGGTCCCTTATATTCTTCTTTTCTGGCTAAGCATGTGATTAATGCCTATTAACATAATAAGAAGACAGCTATAACCTCTGCTGTGATATTTTAGATACTTGAGAGGGCAAAGGAAGGTGAGAGCTTGGAAGAGTTACGGGCTCGAACAGCTGCTCAGTTTACAGATGAGCAAACTGGGTTTCAGAATCCAATTAAATTATCCAAAAAGAGAAAGCACTTGGCCATTTTAGATGAAGGCAGCATGAGGTTTGAAAGGATTGCTGAATAAAAGCCTTAAACGAAACATTCTCATGTACTATTTAAGTTATAAGTGACTACCTATCCCCCTCCCCCTTCTCCCTCCCCTCCCTTCCCCTTTTCTGGGGCTTTTCTTTTCTTCTTTCACCCTGTATGGTTTATATTACAAAGTTTATGGCTCCAGTTTTACTTGATCGGAGCCCGGTGGCTGTTGCTAGTAGAGAGCGAAGACATAAAATGGAGTTGCATCTTGTTAGAAATCATTTGCTGAGAGAAATGGAAGAGATAAGAAAACCTTGACGGAGTCCTGAGCCCAATTTATGTCGCAAAGGAACGGAATTTACTTACGTCTCGCTCTTTTCCTATTCAACAAAAGATCTTATTTTCCAGAAAGCAAGACGATTTTGTATGATTCTGATTTGGTAACTGTCCTGTCAAACAATTCAATGCATCTTCTCTTCTTCTTAAAATTTTTTTAAAAAAAAAAAGAAAAAAGAAAAGGGTGAAGGAGAATTTAGCCTATAGGACAAATGATATAATGCAAGCAAGAGATAATAGAATAAATGGATATATAAAACACCATGTGCTGCCTAAGTCCGCCATTTGTCTCCAAAAATGGTTTCAATAATTACGTATCCAGTTTGACTTATGGATGAATATGCTTAATGTTTGTTTTGAGTTAATAGGATTTTTTAGAAGAAGATATCATTGGTTTAATGATAAATAAAAAGAAGATAGAAAACATGTATAGTGGGTGTCTATTTATTGTCCTTCAAAAAGTATAAAATATTTCAGACTCTTCGAGGCATTTTTTTTTTTTAAATTTTTAAAACCATCTTTTTAGTTTTGTATTTTCAACTGCCAACAAAGGAGGAAAATTAGAAATTATCTTCCATTCACTAAATGAAGGTTGTGTTGGACATACAAAAATCTTTTTGCTTTTATTTTTAAACATATATTTATAGGCATGTATGTTAGAATTTCTTCCCTTATTTTAAATTAAGAGAAATAATCAACATTGTGAATTTATCTTTTTGCTCTTTAAATAAATTTTTTATTTTAATTCTCTTAATAGATAATAATTATTTTATTTTTATTTTTATTTTTATATATATAGGATGAACTCTTAAGCAATGTAATTATATATTTTTTTAAAACTCTATTTTATTTGAATTATAAAATTTAAAATTTCAAGTATCATATCGTTGAAATTACAAAAATATCTGACTTTTCTATTAACTTTAAATAAAATATATATAATAATAAAATGATTTATCATAACAAAATAATGAAATTTTGGTTATTTTTCTTCTTTTTCTTTTACATTAACAAAAATAACCTCTCTTTATTCTCTCTTTTAAAAAAAAAATTACGAAATACTTTGAGAATTTGTATAGGTACATCATATATAATTAAATAACATCTTTTCGACATAGATCACTGCATATAGATATTCTAAATCATTTTAATAGAAGGATGTGTTCTTTGTTTAAATTTAAAGTATCAAATATAATTAATGTAATAGAAAAATATACTAAAATGAAAAGATTATAAAAAGAGTGTTTTTCTTTTGGTAATTCCTAACATGGAATTAGGGTTTATCAACAATAAAAACAAAATCAGTTTCCATAATCTTTTATACTTATGTTAGAAAGAGCCAATATAATATTTTGCAGCAAGATAATATATGGAATCATCAACATATTAATAAATTACAAAAGATCTTCTTTAGAAATAATTGTTATACATCCAATTTCTTGTATTGAAATAATTTTGTAACTTTTCCAATATCACCAAGTATGGTAGACTGCACCATAAATATATATATATATATATATATATATATATACAGTGAAGATTTGCCACTATTTTTATTTATAGAGAGCACTTTTGCTTTTTTTTTTTCGGAAGAATAGACAAAAATCTTAAACTTAAATGAACCAAAAAAGAAAACAGTTCAACTGAAAATAAAACCGTAATTTGATGTATTACCACAACTCTGAAGCCACAGCAAACAGTTGCAGTGGAAAGAGGAAAACGAAAAACTCCTTTTGGTTGCCATGGAAATAGCTTCGTGTTCAATCCCTCAAGCTCTTCATATTTCATTTACCAAAACCATTACTAGCAACAGATATTTTAGCTATCAAAAACTGCCAAGAACCAGCAATTTCGATTGTCTTCCTTCATTATCTCCTCCTACTTTCCCTATAAGCTTCAAGATTCCCAGAAAATTTCTGCAGTTCAATGGGTTCACTGCTTTCAGCTCACTTCCCAATCAAGAAAGCGAAAACCCTTCTCAAGAACTAGCTGTTCTTCTTGAATTTGATGGGTACTTGCCAAATCATTCTGTTAAACTGTTGGTTTATCCCAT
The DNA here is from genome assembly GCF_054855325.1 of Carica papaya. Lineage (NCBI taxonomy): Eukaryota > Viridiplantae > Streptophyta > Magnoliopsida > Brassicales > Caricaceae > Carica > Carica papaya. The sequence goes on along the minus strand of NC_142310.1, from coordinate 27,135,349 downwards.
GCTATTGCTGTAATACGACTGCTTCTTTGTTCTTTCTTCGCTTCTGGTGTTGTCTACTTTCTCGACTGCTGCTGTTTTCTTATTTACATTATAATAATAGGCCCTTTGTTGCTTTCTTGGTGATTTTGGAATTCGATTCAATCACTTTCTCGCATTTCGCTTTATAGAATGGCATTTGCCAAATCATATTTTTTTATTTACATACAAATTCCTCGCGCTTAGTGACGATTCCTTACTGTTCTGTGCTGTCGTATTCGCCATCCCAAGTTTTTTCTTGAGAGATGTTTCTCTTTTGTTTTCTTCTCTGACCAGATTTCTTTGCTTTCTTGTTTCAAAGGATTCTCGGCATGTTAGTTTCTTTTATTTGGATTTTGCTTTTTAATGTATTCGTCTATCTTCCAGGATCTTTGTTGATGCTTATCGCTTTGGGAACCGCCAGGCCTTTAATGCAGGTGTGATCAGATTATATAATTATATGCCGTTTTCTATTGTTTGTGTTTATAAGTAGACATGCTAATTTTCTTTTATTTTCAGCATTTAAAAAGCTTGGACTTGACTGTGCAAATTGGTCGGGGCCTGTTTATGCAGACCTTGTCAAGTATATCTCAATCAAGACCTATCTTCTCATAGTTATCTTGTGTTTCTTATGGGTTTCTCTTTTTCATTTTCTACAATGCGAATTCCTCCTCTCCACTATTCATCTATTTTTCTTAATCAATCTTTTCTCTTTTTTGCTAGTGGAAAATTTTCCTAATTTTCAACTATCAATGGAGAATCTATCGTCTAATGTTTTTTGTGATTGCTTTACAGAAAGAATGCTGGTGATGAGGAGAGGATGCTGTTTTTGTTTTTTAACCGTGTAAGTTGCTCTTGTGACTAGTCTTCTGGTCAGAGCCTGCAACTTTCTTTGTTTCTGTTTTTTATTCTTATTGGGTTAATTCCTTTTCTTTTTCCTCCATTTCTTTTGCAGATTGGTTGGCCTACTTCATTGCCCACCAGTGAGAAGGAAAGTTTTGTGAAACGTGTTTTGAGAGAAAAGGTACACTTTTTTTTCCAATAAAATGATACAAAGCTATTTTGGGGTCCAATATACGTATAGTTGTGATGTTAAGTTCTCTGATGGAGAGTTGTCTTGGCTGCCTACGAATGTACCATGTGTTTTTCCTTTCTCTTTTCCTAGAAATGCAGCAAATTAGATTTTTAGAAAAGTGAAATTGATAGCTGTAATATTACTTATGCTACTTGGGAAAATTGATTGGATATACCCCTGGAGACACTTAATTATTAGGCCTAAACTCTCTGATTCACATATGCGGCATAAGCAGCATTCTAGTTAGGATTTTTTATCCTGAAAACCATTTAAAAACAGAAGTTAAAGTTGAACATTCTCCGTAACTGATTATATCAAGCCCTCTTCATCGTATCTCCTTAGTTTTACTCCATCAGCCAACTTTGGTTGAATTTTTATAGAATCATGTACTGAACTTTCTTTTCATTATTAGATTAGAGACTTCCATAAACAACCTTGCCAGAAATAAGATTGATCTTTATGGATGAGTTCAGTGAACTTTGCACATCGAGTTGAATGTCAGAAAAAATACTTCTATTCTTTTCATCTTTAGCCTTCAATTCTCTATCTATTCAACTTTTTTTGTGGTTTAGCACGTTGAATTTCAGCTTTTGTTCAAACAATGATGTAATCTTTTTTGATTTCCATTTCTCAGAATCTATGTGACCAGACTTTAGGTAACCTACTGTATTATTGCTTGCTTGTTGGCAGAAAAATGCAATGGATGAACTTCTGCTCTCGGGAGGTCTACCTTTGAGGCCTGGACTTGAAGAGTGAGTTGTCCCACTTAACAGAAAAATGAAATTGTGATATCTATTTGTTATTTCGAATGTTACAGAATCCATCATATAGGAGGCAACGAACATGAATCAGAAATTGCTGCCTGAATTATGTGGAAAGACATATTAAAACATAATTTGCTTATTTGCAGTTTCATAGATGAAGCAAACAATGAGGGTGTACCTGTGATTGTCCTGACTGCCTATTGCAAAAGTGGGGAGAAAGTGGCTCGGTACATGTCTCTACTTAGTTGTAGTATTTTGGAAGTGTTAGAAGTAACTTTTAACTCTTACTGAGTTTTTTAGGTTCCCTTCGGCTCGTGGAGTATTTTTTAATTTTCAATTATATGTATATATGTATGTTTTTATTTATTAAAATATAGAAGAGTTGTATAATTGTGGAATAATAAAGCACAAACAAAATAATTTTCTAGAAAATGCTAGAAACAATATTATAAAATCTTCTAATTTTTCTCATCATTTTCACAATCATGCTTTCAATTGTTAACTAACTTATTTGTAATTTCATGAATAAACTATAAATAAATTTAGAAAAATGAAAACAAAAAATACTTTAATGTACTAGATGAAATCTTAGTTTCCCAGTATGCTTTTTTCTTCTCTGGTAGCTCTGCAGTAGATACAGCAGTGCAATCTGAATATAAATTAAAGAATGTGATTTATATATGATTTATGAATATGGTCTAATTGTCATACTTCAGTAAGCTCTTTTACTAAGATTACATTCTATTGGCTCAAAATCATTAGGTCTATTATTGAAAAGCTCGGTGACAAAAGAATTTCAAAGATAAAGATAGTTGGAATTGAGGAGGTAGAGCAGAGTTTGTATGGCCAACTTGTACTGGGTAAAAGAATGTCTTGTGATTTGGATGAACAACTAGCTGAGGAAGTAAAAAGAGCGGGTAGGCTCTTGAGCATGTGTTGGTTGACAGCTTTTACTGTACATAGCATGAGCTAAGTGCTGTTTCTTGCTTTGTTGGCTAGCTTCTGCTGAGAAACAAAGGATAGCCAAGGAGGTTGCATCCATACTAAAGTTGAGTGTTGATCTTGACACGAGTTCATCTGAACGGTTAGTATTTTTCTACTTTCCTTGTCCCTCTTTTTTCCTCCATTATTTAAAAGGATCAACAAATATCTTCAGACTTTCTGTGCAAAAGATTTCTAGGCTTTTGGTTGAGTCAAAAATGGCAGATAGAACACAGATTAAGACTAGGGGGTCTACCTGCCATTTTGGCAAATACTTGGCCTAATCCACATGGTCAAATTACTTGATCCAAAATTTTCTTTGCCATCTTGGTAAAATTTTGTTTTATCCAGTTTACAGAAGATTATTGCCACACTGCGTGCGGGAGCAGAATCTGCAGGGTTACCTTTTCAAAATTGCATTCTTATTGCTGGAAGCAAACCTGGGGTAAATGGAGCTGCGCAAATAGGGATGCCATGTGTTGTTTTACGGAGCAGGTAAATACTTATTTCTCACTTTTTAAATGAAATTTCTGGAATATCTTATCAGAAAGCAGACCCACCCAGATAATAAATTCCAAACCCAACACAATCAATTTTCTCCATGCTAATCACTTAATTCCATTGCTATCCAAAGAATTCTTTTGGACCATATGCATACTCTTTTGTGGTTACATTTGGTTCAAACTTCAAACAAACTTAATTTCTAAATCCTAGTTATTTGGTATGTAGAAACTGGTCATAATTTTATGCACTCTCTGTATAGTTACATCAACTTCATTTATGTTTTTAATTTCTCAACCATGAAGTCTTGCTAAAGTCGGTCCATATGTTTTGTTTATTATGTTTCTGGCAGTTTGACATCAAGAGCTGAGTTTCCTTCAGCCAATGCAGTACTGGACGGATTTGGAGGTGCAGACCTAACAATCTCCAAGCTACGGAACAAGAGGAAGCCATAAGATGGACTCGAGAACTTTAGCTTGTGAAACTGATATATTGAGATGTGTTTTCTTTTTTTTTTTACTTTCTTCAGATCATAATCCGACGGTCAGAAAAAAAAGAGCCAATGGGTCTTGTACATGTTAGAATGTATAAAAGAAGGATGGTAAGATCATTGAACATAAGGTTTGTTTAGTAGAATATGCAGTATTCTTTGTGAACAATCCCTCATTCATAAAGTTTGTCAAGTAGATTTTGTGGTTTCTTTTTTGAATTTCATTTTTCCTTTTTTTCTTTTAAATATATTTTATTTTATTTAACTTTTTAAATTCAATTGAATTGGATAACAACCTATTTTAAAATTATACTTTTAACTAGAATCATTTAATATTGATAAGTTGTAATTAGTTGTACAACTAAAATTATTTTAATATTGAATTGAGTAGATTGGTATGAAGTAAATAATCATTCTTACGGTTGTACTAATAATTTGAAAAAAAAAAAATTTATTATACTGCAACTATTTTTTTTTTTTTTTAAATTTTCATTTTGATTAGTCTCGATCAAATGCCGGTGGAGCTTGAGGAAGTTTAGAGGGACCTAAACTCCATTGCCTTTAGCATTAATAAAAGATTGATCAACTTATTTATAGGTATTCTATAATTGCTAGTTGTTATGCTACTTGGATTATACTCAATTATATGTCAATATCACGTATAATTTTTATTTTTAATGTATTACATATAAAGATGGTAAAAAAAAAAAAAAATCATAGTAACACAATTGATAATATTGTCAAAAAATTGTAATAGAATAATAATGAGAGATAACAATAGTATCATAATAGTGTAAATAATTATAATTAAATAATAAGATAAAATAATAATAACAAACTAAAGTTATTATAATATATGATTTAAGAACCTGTAGAGGGACGAAAAACTTGAATAACCTTCTTAGGGGTAAGGAATTTAACTGCTTCCAAAATAATTTGTCTTCCTTCATATTCCTCCATGTTAGCCATTTAAGTTCAAGATTTTCCTAGGTTAACCAATTAGTTGTGGTAGAAATAGGACCGAGGCAGGAGGTAATCAATTAATGAATACATAAATAACATAAAATGTGGAGCCTAAATCAAGGTAGTTCTAACATAAATCTTGTAAAGACAAAAAAAAGTTTAATAAAATCTTAAGGTAAATACACAAAATTTTTAAATGTTTTAAACGATTTCTTTTCAAGTAAATTTGATAAAAATTATTTAAGTTTTATGTTTTTTTGAATCATACAAGTAAAAGGCTGAACAATTTATTCCATTCATCCCTAAAAGTGAATAACATCTTTGCCATCAAAGACGAACATAAGTGTTCACCTATTGAAGATAAATAGAAATGTCAACCTCTTTTCACTTGGTAAGTAGGGACAAATTTGTCCATCCACTAACAAAAATTAATTAAGGGTAGGCAATGGATCCATCCAATATATATATATATATAATTTTCTTTTTATATTTTTAGAGTATTTCTAGAAACTTTTTTTGTTTAAAAAAGAATTTAGAAAAATAATAATTTATAAAATTAAAAGTAATTTTTTTAAATATTTTTACTAAGCTGGTAAGGTAATAAAAGTATGTCACATCTTATGTATCAAATAAAAAAATATATAGCAAGATATGAAACACATGTTACAATAAGTGAAAAATATGATACATCAAAAATCTAAAAGTTATATGATAACTTGTAACCATATAATTTAAGTTTTCTCAGGAGTAACCTACATTTATCTTATAACTGATCATAATTGGATAGTATTAATTATATTACACTATCACACCAAAGTTATTATGATTAACATTATGTTCTTACTATATTTATATTATCGTCATAAATTACATATATTATTTTTAACTTTAAACTGTTATGAGATTAGATTACATATAAGTAATAAAAATAAATATTTTATTCTTTTTATGCTCACATTTACTCCTTTAAATTTAAAAAATTTTCTTTCTCTCACTGATTTGACGATTGAAATATCCATATGAGATAAAATGTAAAGATTATCATTTATTTAATTTTATAAAATATAGTTCGTGGGATCACACTGAACCTTTATATTTTTCTTATTGATTTTAGGTTCAAACTTTTTCTAATTTTTACTTTTGATTTGGTTTGTATTAATGTGCACCGATTCAATTTTACATCATTGAACACCTCTAATTCAAGTTTAGATAGCCATTTGTTATTAGCTCAAAGTTATTTTTTGACTACATATCAATGATTATTTTTATAATTTAGTTGACTTATTTAAATTAAAATTTGAATAATTTATTTACATTTTAAATAAAGACATCTTAATTAATCAAATTTATTGCATTTTGTAATATTAAACATTATGTATATTAAAAATAATTTATAAATATCTTATTTATAGTTTATATATTTATAAAAAATTTCACATTTTATTTAGTGTCCCTTAGAAAAGAAATAATACTAAACCATGCAATGGACATGTGAAAAATAATTTTATGAAATAAAAAAAATTAAAGACTATGTATGGTCAAGATTATTATTGATAATCGTCCTTGGAAAGTCAATGCGAAATGATTTTCTCATCTTTTTCTGTTTTTGGCATACCAAACAAGACGGTTGAATCATTGTAAAAAAAAGTAGAAACGAAGCCGGTAGAATTTCTCCTTCCCTGATTTCACTGCCACGGACTCGATCCCTGCTCTCTCTCTCTCTCTCTCTTTATATGCTCTTTGCTTCTCCTCTACTCATTCTCCTCTCTCTCTCTCTCTCTCTCTCTCTCTCTCTCTCTCTCTCTCTTAAACTTTCCCGAGAAAATCCAGAGGAACGTAGTGCACTGTTGAAGTAAATACTCACTCTATTTACGTATTTATAAATTTATTATTGAATTGCTTTTTGTTTTTTTCTTTTAGCTTTTGATAATAGTTGATTATTCTTCATTGATAGTGAAGCGAAAGCGATCACGAAACATCTGCTACTGTTTGTTTACCTGACAGATCCGTATTAGCTCTACTGAGCTCTGCTCGCTGTTGCAGTAAACCCTAGTCTTCTGCCGATTTTTGATCATTCACTTTCGTCTTCACCACTGCGCGCAGACAAGTAGTGGAAACAAATCGGGGCCATGGAAGAAGACTGCTGCGCCACGCAACTTATCGACGGGAATGGTGAATTCAATGTGGCGGGGCTCGATGAGTTCGTGAACAGAACTAAGCTTGTCCATTGTGGCCTATCCTATGCGGTGGTTGCCATCATGGGACCGCAGAGTAGCGGTATGTGTTTAATGAAGTTGTTTGTTAATTTAGTCATGTTTTAGAATTGATTGTTGCTGAATAGTGAAGTTGCAGAGTTGCTTCTTGGAATTGTTTTAATAGTTGATTATATTTGTTTAAGTTGAATTTAGCTTCACTGAGCTATTTTGTAGAATTCGTAGCTTGTTAGAGTTGGTCATACTCCCTTGTTAGTTTTAAATGGAGGTTGGATGAGTTTCTGGTCTTGGATGTGCTAGTTTTAGGCCATTACTACCCTCTCGGGAATTAAATAAATGGATGAGGGGACGAAATAATTATTTGAACCTAAGAAAATAAATTGACGAGTTACGGACATCATTAGACTTGGCAATAGACATGCTTAGCTGATGGCCTTTGCTCTAGCTCTCAGCGAACAGGAATCGGCTGGCATCATCTTCATGGGAACCTGCTTTTAATTCATAACTCAATTCTGAGATGTACAAGTTCTGTTATTTCATTTTTTTTTTTGTTTCGATCTTTTTGTTTTTCATGTGCGCTCAAATCTGCAGCTGTGTGTATGCATTACATATTAATAAATATTTATGTATGGAGTCACAAATTAAGGGATCTTCTCCTAACTTTGTTAGCACATGTTGGATTTCTTATGTATTTCTATGAATACATTCCAACTGCATACATCTTAGACGGATGTAGCTGTCAGGAGATTTTTATGGAAATAACATATTTATAGGCTCTAACTACCACTGTGTTCTGTTTGCTTTCATGTCTGTGTGCGTACGCATGATGTGAATGCAACTTGACGTTTATTTGTGCATGCTTCTGTTTGTCAATGTCAGTGATCTAATAGTTTGGATGAATCTGTCTTTTTCTCCTGCGAGCAGGGAAGAGCACCCTCTTAAACCATCTTTTCCATACCAGTTTCAGGGAGATGGATGCGTATAGAGGAAGGTTGGTTGCTTCTGGTTTTCCAACAGAATATGTGCTCTTGGATTCACTCCATGAGAGTGATGGACAATAAACTATCTCTTTAGTAATACTCCTAAAAAAATCTAACCTTTTGCAGGAGTCAAACAACTAAAGGTATCTGGATAGCCAAGTGTATTGGCATTGAGCCATGCACAATTGCCATGGATTTGGAGGGCACAGATGGAAGGGAGCGAGGCGAGGTAAAAACGATCATTCTGGGAAATTCTAAAAAATTCTCAACCACCTTTTACATTTATGTTGCAAGTATTTTAGCAGAACTTTATAGGCAGTACTACCAACCATCGACAGGGCTCAAATCCTTGTTGCTCAAAGTGGTTGGTTGGTGATGAACATGAAATAAGGGATTAAACTTCTAGAAGAGTTGCCTTCTCAAGAATATGTTGGAACATGCATCTCTAAAATGCATCCAAGTGGACTAAAATTTAGCTCTGTGAAAACTATGCACCGGTACCTTATTCTTTTTACCACTATGAAATAGTAGGATTTGTATTATACTGGAGCATGTTCTTGTTTTCAAGATTCTGGAAATAGACATATCTTTTATCTCTCTTAGGGATAGTTCCTGTCAGATATTGATTATGGTGTATGACAAAGTAGGATTAACTTGCCTGAGGAACAGGTTAAACCTTGATATCCCGCCTCAGTTTTGTGGATATCACGTCTAAGAAGAAGGGTTCATTGGCATGAAATCAGGAGTTGATTGCATCCTACAACAGGATTTGATAAAATTCTAACATTTTTGGTGGTGAATGATGGCTTCTAATAATAAGATTATAAAGTATTTATAGGGCTCTGGTTTATTCCTAATCTAACAATAACTAGAAATCCTAATAGGAAACTAAAAAAGTTTAAAGCATAAATGAAATTCTAATATTGCTGTAGTCCTAATCTTAACCATAGAACTTTGATTTAAAAGGAATATGATTCCTAATGCATTTAGGAAATCCAGGTTAAATCCATCTGCATCAGGTTAGTTTCATATCTTGTAGGTAGATATATGTTTTTATATGTATATTATGACAGCTGAGTGAAAGAGGTTATGATGTCTCACTTCCTGAATTTACTAACTGATAAGTCTGTTCTTTATCTACTCCTTTTCTCTCTTCTCCCCTTCTAACTAATTTTTTCTTGCATTATTGGATTTTATGTTTTTCAGGATGACACTACATTTGAGAAACAAAGTGCCTTATTTGCTTTGGCTGTTGCAGATATTGTGCTGATAAACATGTGAGTTTGAGTTCTGCTGTACAGTTATTGATTTTATTTCTCTGCTTGATGATGCCTTCCTTTTCTAGCAGAAAAAGAGGTGTTGACTCTCACTACTGATTTTAGGAAGGCAAACTCCATCCTTATTTGAAAATAATCCAGAATAAGTATGAATTAGGGAAATGGTTCAGTTGTTGTCAAGTTTCTTTCACTGGAATAAAAATTGCAGCATATTGCTGTAAGCTACCACTTCTGTACATACATGCTGGTGATTTTATTTGATTGAAATCATCTTGAACCTGGCCTAATTGTTAATAATAGATATGGGTATGGTTTGAGTTGGACATGGTTTTTCCTTGCTGTTAAGGATAGAAAAGAATAGTGAGAAGATGATCTTTTGCCATCTGTGTAAAAAGCAGGTTGGTGTAAGAGTTTCTTCTGGTGCAATAGTAAAATTCTCTCACTGCCAAGTATGTAAGTAGGTTTCAATTCGGTGAAAACTTAAGAGTCATGATAAAATAGCTGAAAGACAGGATAGCAAGTTTACCTCACAAAAACTTTGAAGAATTGTTGACAAATTTTTTTTTTTTTGAAATAAAAATGTTGACAATTGTTGACATGTTAGGTTCATTTCTCTATTTTCCTCAACTTGATTTCACCTACTATTATTTGTCTCCTGGCCCCACTTCATTACATTGCTAGCGGATCTTAAGTTGGGATATCAATAAGCAACGGCCATCTAGAAAGTAAACTTCTAATTTCCAATAAAGAAATGAAAAGCCTGAAATTATTCAACATGATTGATCTATATCTCTATTTCGTTATGTATTATTTCTGGAAGTAAACATTTTGAGACATGAAAGAGAAAAAGTGACTCCACAATACACGAAAAGGAAACAAGCGAACCCTGTGGAAATTATGATTAATCAACAAGATGGATTGGTAGTGAATTTTTCTCCTAATTCCAGAATTCTTCATCCTCTTGGCCTGCTGATTTTTCAGACACCTTATTGATTCTATTTTCTCGGTGTTTTCTATAGGAATCAGATATTCTTGTTGTGGCTTTTTCAAAGAAGCTAATGTGTAGCACAACCTCAACACACACAAGGATACAATTGCATACACTTGCACACAAATTTCATTAGTCATCTTGGGATGTTAATGAGATGTTGAATATTATAGGTGGTGTCATGACATTGGTCGGGAACAGGCAGCCAACAAACCTCTTTTAAAAACAGTTTTCCAGGTACTCAAGCTATTTTGGCTATGGGGTCTAGTCCAGTCTTTGGGTTAACATATTTCACAATCAAATTCTGGTTTCATTGCAGGTCATGATGCGTTTATTTAGTCCTCGCAGAACTACTCTTTTGTTTGTTGTACGTGATAAAACGAAGGTTAGGACTTGTTTCATTAAATTTTATTGGAAGATGATTCCTAGAACCTCATTTTCCACCTCTAAAACGTGCCCTTTTTCTTGTACTAAATCTTTTTTTTATGTTTTTGTAGACCCCACTTGAACTTTTGGAACCTGTTCTAAGAGAAGATATTCAGAAGGTAATTTAGTGCATTGTTTCTTATATGGCATTGTGCTTGTGTGCCGTTTTTTATTCTTTTCCTGATGTATGGATTTTGCAGATATGGGATGCAGTTCGCAAGCCTGAGGCCCATAAATATACTCCTCTAAGTGAATTCTTTAATGTGAGAAGGCATCCTCTTATTTGATCTTCTATATTTTGACCATATAGGCCTGTTTGTAGTCTTGACCATTTTCTGGTTTCCAATGTATGGCATAAAGGTTGAGGTGACCGCATTATCAAGTTATGAAGAGAAAGAGGAGCAATTTAAAGAACAGGTAGTTCTTAAATGTTTCAATAAACAGATCAGCTTGTAGAGCCTTGAATTCTTGACATTACTTCTAGATTTCATCAGTCTTTGGCAACATTTTCAGTTTTATTTGAAACTTTACTCAGTTGTACTTCTTACAACATTATTATTATCTCATATGCAGGTTGCTGAACTGAGGCAGCGGTTTTTCCATTCTATATCTCCAGGGGGACTTGCTGGTGACAGGCGGGGTGTTGTACCTGCTTCAGGATTTTCTTTTAGTTCTCAGCAGATATGGAGAGTTATAAAAGAAAACAAGGACCTGGATCTTCCTGCACACAAGGTTTGTTTATTTGTCTCTTACTGTTATGAGCGAAATTCGCTCTTATTTTCTAATAGGCATACATCTTCTTTGTGTTTGTTAGGTAATGGTTGCCACTGTTCGGTGTGAAGAGATTGCAAGCGAGACACTTCGGCGCTTGACATCCGATGAGGTATGGTCGAACATATCTTCTTTCCATGATTCTATTTGATGGGATGTCTTTTTAGTCAGTACTAATGGACTGGATTTAGGTTTGGTTGGCGTTGGAAGAAGCTGTTCAAGCTGGCCCTGTTTCTGGATTTGGGAAAAAGCTGAGTTCTATCTTAGAAACCTACTTCTTGGAGTAAGTTGATTTTTTTTACAGCTTACATTGTGAAACAAATAATGTGAACGATGTTCCTGTCAAAATGCTTCTACTTTGTTATGCCATATGACAAAGTTGTTACTTGTGGTGGATTTATAATTGGTATCAAATTGGGAATTTAAAGTGATTTAACAGCCAGGTTTGAATGATATTTTGTTTAGAGTGATTTAAAGTGTTTATTCTGACTATGCAACCAAACTATCGTGTCAAGAATCTAGATTTGCTGTTACAATGTTCTGCCAGTTGTTTGTACGTCCAACCCCGTCAAGTACTTCCCTTATTCATTTTATTTCGAACTTGATCTTACTTTTTTGCATCTTCTCCTTTTCTAGATATGATATGGAGGCAGTGTACTTTGATGAAGGTGTGAGAAACTCAAAGCGGCAACAGCTGGAGGCAAAAGCATTAGATGTAAGACAATGCATTCTAGTAATCACAATAATTTTAATCATGAACATTTGTGTATGACTCACTGTCTCGTTAATTTCCCAGTTTGTGCATCCTGCTTATATTACCATGTTGGGGCATCTAAGATCTAGAGCTCTTGAAAGTTTCAAAGCTAGATTGGAAGACTTACTTAATAAAGGAGAAGGATTTGCAGCGTCTGTCCGTACATGCATTGAATCTTCTATGCATGAATTTGACCAAGGATGTGCAGGTACTATTGCATGCAAAAAGTAGATGTTGCTTACTTTTTTGCACTCACATCCTAAAGTCCATATATATTTTAGTTTCAAGCCATGTAAGTTGTAAGATGCATATGCTTGTCACTGAATCTCTATCATGATCCATGCCCTGGATCTGGTTAAGGGTCTTTGAACTGAAAAATCAGATTCGAGGTCTGCAGAATGTTTTTGCAAATGCCTCCCTCCTGAGCTATTTTGTCTTGAAAGATTTGGGCGTATCAAGAAAGAACCCAACTATCTGCTCGAGTAAGAAAGTATTCAAAACTTCGCTTGAAATTTCTGCCTCCTGTTTTATCTTTCCACTAACACTTACATAAGAGTAAGTTACAGCACAGTATGGCAGAAGTAACGGCCAACATATACTCAAGAACTTCTCCTAGAAAAGTTACAAAGTGACAAAAATAACTGAACATTTAAATTTAAAAATAAAACTGAAAGTAAACAGACAACTGAATTGTCCATCTGAATCTTCCATCTACTGATCTGTCTGTAACTGATTAGACAAAAGTTCTAAAGGATTTGGTCTAATTGCAACTGGATCTATAGTTCTTTTTTTTTTTTTGAAATATCAACATAGCCTTTTCATCAATTTTATAGTTAAAAATTTTTGAGAAAAAAAATTCTGCACATAATTTATGTTATTTTTATGCTCTTTTTAGTTGTTTTCTTTACCATATAGCTAAAATTATAATTATTTCTGTGTTTCCCTAAGCAGAATCATTTATTATGTTGCTGGTTTTGTTAGTTGACAGTCATTTAATTGTTATGTCATACGTATCAAACTATCTATTTTTTGTAAATGGATTAGCACCACATTGGTGCTTGTGAATGAATGAATCACACCATATTTTCTATCTCAAAAATACTTATTGAACTATCATTTTACATCTATTAACAATCTGAACTTAGTTGATAGATATAATTTTGTGTAATGACAAGCTTGTTATTTTGTAGCAGTCCTATATAATTTTTATAATTTTTCAACACTAGAGATTAATTAAAGTGCTTGCTGCTGCGTTATTTTATTAGAGGCCTTAAGATTACTTCCCTCCTTAAAACAGCTGTTGTTCTGGGATGAAAGAATGAAAATGCTCCTCTGTTGGAAATAATTAATAGAATTCTGGTTTGGCCACCTCCAGTTGATCTGCCATGATATCTGGATTGTCGAACCCTTCCAGCCAAAAGAGCTTTCTTGAATTGATGTTCAGCAGTGTCTCTTTTTATCAAAATAAGAGCATAATCCCTTCATTATATGATCTTTCATCTTTGCTCTAGACATTCTTTTCACAAATTGAGATGAGTTAGTTGTGCTGGGGAAGGAATGCCGGGAACTCCTGGATTTAAGAGTGTTGTGGTGATCTTCCCTTCTGTCATATAGGTCTGCCAAACTCCTGCACAAAGTAGATTGGGAGGTTGGTGTAGTTAAACTTATATTATTGTGGAATTTAGGGAAAAAATGAATTTTTTGTACTTTGAGAGGGAGCAAATACGGGAGTCTATATTCGTTGTTATAAAGAAACAATAGGAAACTAATTACGCAAATGGAACCAAATCAAAGCACATCTATATATATTGATTTTTGGAGGAAAAATATTAATTTTTATTTCTCCCCCTTTATATTGTTATATTTAGAATATTTATAGAATTTATATTATATTGATAGAAAAATTTTTATTTTATTAAATTTCTAATAATATGAGATTATTATTTTCATAAAATACTAATTGCAGAATACTAAATAATTAAATAATAAATTAAAATAATTAAATAATAAAATATAATACTCAACATCTCTCTCAAGTTGGTGTAGAGGTATCACATATGCTCAACTTGCAAACCAAGTTTTGAAGAGCCATTCTATAGTTTACCAGTGTCAAAGAATGCCAAAAAAGTGATGCAAACTGTAAACAAATCTGTCAAGTAGCAGCTCGGCTCGACTCGACTCAAAATGGCTGGGCTCAGTTCAAAACAGCTCGGCCTGGCTCAAACAACTTGGCTTGGTTCAAAATGGTTTGGGCTCAGCTCTAGAATGGCTCGGGCTCGCTTCTAAAATGGAGTACTACATGAGCTCTCACACGCTGCCACGGGCTGATAGACTCCCAGTCACTGGACAGCCACGTGCTGCCATGCACTGCTGCCAGAAACACCACCCCTGCAATCACCAGAGTCTCACGTGCCTCCGCTGGACCACCACGCACCGCCCATGTGCATCCACTAGAACAGCCACGCACCGCTGCTGATCACCACACATCGCTGCTGGAAATTATTGAAATACCACAGAAAACGCCAGCGGTTCCAAATCCAGCACGGATTTGGTGAGATTGGGCTGAAAACCGCCCAGAAACGCCCCGGATCGGGCTTCACACAATTTGGCTGTTGCCGTGCTGGTTCATCTTCTCCGGCGTGCGTTCTCTCTCTTTGGCTCTGGTTTTGCGCATAGGCCGACATTTCTTCTCTCCTAGCCACAACAAGAAGCACCAACAGCTCCTTTCAAGCAGATACGGATCCGACCTGCTTCTCCACTACGCAGATCTGCTTCTCTGATCACCCGCCGTCGCTTCGCTTCTGTCGGGGCAGGTCCACAAACAGACATAGAAGGCCGACCGCCGTGCGCGATTCGTCTTTTCTGGGTTCACGCAGTCGCACTAGTCTGGCTGCTACTCGTGTGTGATCTTGTCTGATTCTCCGCCCGCCACTGCCGCTTGCACTGCCACTGCCGCTGTTTCCCCTCTCTCTAATGTGATTTGTGATGAGGCTCCGACGCTGTTTAGAATAGTGATAATGATAGATTTAGATAAATGAGTACTAATCTAACCTATTGTGTTATTTTAGGGTTTGAAAAAAATTTTAAAATTAAAATCTTAAATAGTTTTATTTGACTATGATATCATATTGATTTTAGAAAAAAAATTAAATAATTTTATTTATCAACATTTAAAATTGTCACATTTAAGGTATTTATAGAATTTCTATCCTATTAACAGAGAAATTCTTATTCTATTATATTTCTAAAAATATGAGACTATTATTTTCATATAATTCTAATTACATAATATTAAATAATTGAATAATAAATTAAAATAATTAAATAATAAAATATGCTACTCAACAATATGTCAATATGATTCCCTAACCAATATCTCATATTTGAGAATTGGAGATGAATTTGGTTTTACATGGTAAGTGGCTATGGAAATTCATGAATGAAAACGGTATCCTATGTTGGAAATTGATAGTGGAAAAATTCATAACTGTAGATAGAAGGTGGTATTTTGGAGTATTGATTAGACCGCGCAGCAAGAGGATGTGGAAAAAATATGCATGTATAGGAATAAATTGTAGGATTTTATCAAGTGGAGGGTTGATACTAGGGACATATTCAGTTTTTGGTAGAATGCTTGGTTAAGACTCAGCGAATAGTTTCCCCAAATCTATGCTATTGCGTGAAATAAGAATATATCAATTTATGAGTCATTTAGAGATTTGGGGGAGGGGGGGGAGAGGAAGGAATGACATATGGAAGTTATGAGAAACCTTAATGATTGGGAAATTACTGACTATGAGACTCTCATTCATATATTCTCGTTTGCCTTAATTAATAAGAGTAATGAACAACCAATTTGGAGACTTAATACTAGAAGATCTTTCTCAATTTGGTCTTGCTATAATTATGTAATTAAGAATGATGTTACAGAGACTAGTTTTTCTTTTCAGTAAATCTGGAAGGTTAATGCTCCACTTAAATTTGCTTTCTTTGCATGGGAAGCAGGTTGTAAGTGTATCCTTACTTCTGATAAATTGATTAGGGGAAAAATATTGGTAAATAGATGTTTTCTATGCTAGAGGGAGGCAGAGTCCTGTAATCATATCCTTCTTTGGTGTCTGCTTAGGTATAAGTTATGGACCATGGCTTACGGGTTATTGAGGATTGGTTGGTGATGGCTAGATCAGTGAGGGAAAAGATTTGGGTGGAAAGGTATTAGTGTAGGGAAGAAACATGTGAGCCTCATTATGTTTGCTATTTTTTTGATGGTGTGGAAAGAGAGGAGCATGAGAGCTTTTCAGGAGGTGAAAGATGATTTTGATAGGGTTAGAAATAGGTGGTTTCAGACTTTTGATATTTATTGAGGGTCATCCTCTTTATACAGTGGAGGATTTTGAGAATCTTATTAATATTTTGATTGACATGTAAATATTTTTTTATATATGGATTGATACTCTCTTGTTTCTTGTGAATTAATGAATCTTGTCATTAAAAAAAATATTTTTAGGGTTGTTAACTAATTCCTTAAGATTCTATAGCTTCTTTTCATTGAAAATATGATTCTTTTCCATGACATTTGTGTTTCCCCTTTTCAGATGCTACTATTCAACAGGCTAAATGGGATGCTTCCAAAGTCAGGGAAAAACTTTCTCGTGATATTGATTCACATGCATTATTGGTTCGCAGTTCTAGATTGTCTGCCATTACAGTCAACTATGAGGTAATCTGTTTTATAGATGTAGGATATGGGGCATGTCCTGTAGCTAATAAGACTTTGAAGTTTAGTGAAGTAATACCTTACTGATAACAGAAACAACTTTCGGAGGCACTTACTGCTCCTGTGGAGTGTCTATTTGAAGCTGCTGGAAAAGACACCTGGGCTTCGATAAGGGAGCTCCTTAAGCATGAGACTGAGGCAGCTGTATCAGAGTTCTCAAATCTCATTGTTGGTTTTGAGTTGGACCCAGCTACAGTTGATAAAATGGTGCAAAATTTAAGGGACTATGCAAGAAATTTGGTGGAGAAGAAGGCGAGGGAAGAAGCTGCAAAAGTTCTGATTCGCATGAAAGATAGGTAGAAAATTTATTCTAGATATTTTCTTTTTCTGAACTATGGTCATGCTTATTGTTCTTGGAATATGTTCAGGTTTTCAACCGTCTTCAATCATGACAAGGATTCGATGCCAAGGATTTGGACTGGAAAAGAGGACATTAAAGCAATCACCAAGGAGGCCCGTTCTTCGGTAATGCGTGAGTTTTTAGCAAATGGGATTTGAATATTGCTGTTACCTCTACAGTAATATCTGGATCCTCATCTATTACTCTGTTGCAGGCCTTGAGCCTTTTGTCTGTTATGGCTGCCATACGCTTGGATGAGACTTCAGATAAGATTGAGAATGTTCTTCTTGCATCTCTAATGGATAGAACCGTTGCTCTTCCATCTTCTCTGGACAGGAGCTTTGGAGCTTCTACAGACCCCCTAGCCTCAAGCACATGGGAGGAGGTAGCGCTTAGTTCTTGTAGATATATGCGGCATTTTGGGAAGAGAATCTAAATATGAGAAAATCTTACTTGAGGACTTTGTAGAGAACTAAGAGAATCAATTTTGGTTCCAATGATAATTATGGAATTTAAGAATTTAAAAGATAGCTACCTCAAATATATGTTTGTTATTGAAGTTAATTAATTTGGATTCAAATGTATTTCAGGTTCCCCCAAAGAATGTGGTGATTACACCAGTGCAATGTAAATCATTATGGAGACAGTTCAAAACAGAAACAGAGTATACAGTTACTCAAGCAATTTCAGCACAGGTAAAGTTTGTAAAAATATGATTAGGCCAAATGCCACTGGATTTAACATATACACGTTAATAGCAACATGTAACATTGAGAATTCTTTTGTTGAAACTGTAGTTACGAAAAAAATCACATGTTGTTATTGGGGGTCTGGAAGGGGTTTGTGTAGAACTAATCAACTCTGTAGCTTTTGTTATGAATGTTTAGTAGCTGTTACAAAAGACTTACAGCACAACCCATGATTTTTTCTATCGCTTTTCAGATAGTGACTTCGCAAATGAATGTTTGTTGACCATATATGAAAGATTTGCAGCATGTCTTTCAGATTGATAAGCTAGTACTATTTTCTTCATCTATCATAAACCAAAATAAAGTTTTCCTCTCTCTGCAACTCATTTGCATTTTGTTTGAGGCTTCGAAGTTTCAGTTAGCCATTTAGATATAGTTCCTTACTCCAGCCGGGAACTTCTACCAAAGCAAATGTTTTGTAGCCAGGTTTATGTTGAGCAGGATGGTTTTCTTCAGATAATTACACAAGCAGTCTGAAGTAATCTTAGGGTCGAATAAATGAAATACTTAAATGCTATGGCAAATAGTAGTCTGGCAAGCCAAACATGTTATGGTTATGAAAGTTTACTTTTGCCTGTTTGTGTGTATTTTATTTGGGCTTGGTTTGATTTGGTTTGCTCTCTTTTTTTTTGGTTGCAGGAGGCTTACAAGCGAAGCAACAACTGGTTACCTCCACCATGGGCAATTGTTGCCATGGTTGTCCTTGGTTTTAATGAGTTCATGCTCCTTTTGAAGTAATTATTCCTGATTCTTCTACCACTCATACAAATTTGAAAGCATGCTTATCTTTAGGTATATTATGCTTTCCATATTAATAATTGTGATCATTGACATTTTTCTTCTGATGAAACAGGAACCCTCTTTATCTTATGGCTTTGTTTGTCATTTTCTTATTTTCCAAAGCTTTGTGGGTGCAACTGGACATTGCAGGGGACTTTCAGCATGGCGTTGTGAGTATGAAATTGAGCATTTGAATGCTCTTCACGTTTAACCATCATTTTCACTAGAAAGATGATGAGGTTTCAGCTATTTTGTCCTATGCTTAAAATGTTGTCATGCACATACTCAGCAGTATCCCCAAGTATCTGTCTGTCTTATTTGGTTACATGAATTAGTTTTAAAGAAAATATTTGTTTGTTTGTTTCTTTAATCATCCACATTTCCCTAGTTCATTTCTTTTTGAAGCATGGATTGTGAAATTTTCAAGATTTTTATATTTAGTGTCGCTGGACAATCCCTTGGGCAATAAATTTTTTCCTTGAGCCTTGGCTTAAGGGTAATGAAGAGAAAAATTTATCAAATCCAGTAATAAACTTTACTTGGCTGATAAATTTCCCCCTTAAAACTAGTCTCTAATGCTTTGTTGCCTGTATTATCAGCTTCCTGGACTTCTTTCCCTTTCGTCAAGGTTTCTTCCCACCATCATGAACCTTCTAAGAAGACTTGCAGAGGAGGCACAAGGTCATCAAACCCAAGAAGTTTCGAGACCATCTCAGTCTCTTCCTTCTCAAAGTTTGGGCAATCAATCCTTTAAACCCCTGTCATCAAGTTCAATGCCTCGATCATCAGTGTCATCTAATATTGCATCTTCTGATGACGGAGACGAGTACACGAGTCCTAGTTTGACTCAGAGGCGAAGTATCAAAGTCCAGGAGGCAGAACTCTCTTAATTTGAAATCCCATGTTGAATAATGTATCGAAGAAAGGTAGCTTCTCTACTTGGCCATGAATACTGTAGCTTTCTTGCCGAAGACAGAAGGGGGAGTGGAAGACCATTTTAGAGTCTTAAGACTGGATGAACTGCTTGTTGTTATATTCAGATGGGTGAACAAGTTAGTCCAGAAATGCTGAGAAAATATGTATGTCGTTACAGCGTTAACGTGTATTTTTAACTGTAAGAAAATCAATTTTGGGGCGATGTGTAAGTTATACAACGTTAATGTCCTTTTGATTTAGTAATAAAATCGATTCTGCTTTTATCGATTCATCTTTGTGAAACAGACAAGTGCACTTTTTGTGCTGGTGCTACCGGAATTAATCAGACCTATGAGAGCCTCGCACAAGGAGGGTTACAAGTTCTAATTTTTTTTAACAAAATTCTTTGACTACCTGATGTTGATTCAAATATTAAATAATTTATTTTATTTTTTATTGTCACATTAATTTATAAATGATTATTTGTTTACAAATTTACGCAGTAAACCTGCTGCTGCATATGAATATAATCTAAAAAATTTATTGAATAATAAATATATTAAACATAAACACTTTAAAGAAAGCATGTTTTAGTAATAATTATGGCATAATATAATAAATATTAAAAAAAAAAATTATAATTAAAAATAATATATGAATTTATTATTTATGTTTAATTTAATGTAACTACTTTTAATACATTTATTAGAATAAAACAGATACAATCAACTGAAATTTGCTATTAATGTAAATCTTATTGCTATTCAAATTAAGATTACTTTAATTGCTTTTATTTTAATTTTCTTTAGTAATTTGCTAAATATTTATTAATTTTTAAGACAATTATTCATATAAATCCCAAATTATTAATTCTTACGATAAACAACGAAAAGTAGATTATTTAAATGAGTAGATTTAGTTGTAAATAGTTAGAATTGAATGAATCAATTTAAATTAAACTTTTTTTCTTGAACAAATATTACAATATATTGATACAACTGAAATTATTTTGTTATAAAATCAAATTGAATTATGAATACTACAATTATTCTAACAACATTTATATAAATATTATATGAAAAGACACAAGTAAAAGTAGCAAATTTGGGTAAATTTTGTTTGATATAAAATTTAAACATAACCAGAGATCCACTGTGTATGCATACATAATACACTTTGAGAGTAACGCAGGCTAGAGTCCAAAAACTTGGAACGAAAAGAACCAGTCAAAGAGCTCTGTGGTCCCCACTTCAGTCAAGCCCTAGTCAAACCGAGCCTGAACTTTTCCTACCCAACCGCACCCCTCTCTCGTGTCCTACCTGGCAAACAGAAAAAGAAAAAGAAACAAAAATGATGCTGACGTGGCACACGGGCTTTAGATGCACGTACGCCCTTTTCTATAAAAAGACGATTTTGACCTACTTATTTTTCTAAAAGGACATCCCCAAACAACAGTAAACATCTTTGGGGGGGTTGTTTTAGTAATTAAGAGAAAGTGCAGGGGCTCCTCGTGTAATTTCATATTTGTTTTGGTGTTAATATAAAATATTTGTAACAGTAATGTTGCATGGTAAGGAGGTGGAGGTGATTACGAGGTTAAGCAAATGATAAACATGTTACTGAGTCTTTTAATGTAGATTTCTTGTTTTTTGATTTTCTCACGAGAAAAAGTAGACTATATTTGCCAGAATCTTTTTTGACAGTCTTGTATCATTAATTTAATTTCTACCATGGACCACTGTTGCAAACTGGCCTCGCCTTTTACATATACACACACACACATATATATATACTGTATGTTAACGACAATCATATAAAAATCTAAATATATATATTTTTGTGAAAATGAGATGCAATTTCTGTCCTTATTTTTTCTTTATAGAACAATATTTCCTTCCTTCAATCTCTAACTGTTTGTTATTTTTGGTGGAGAATAATCCGTTGAAGGAACCAATAATTATTCTTAAATCATTGAATGTCGATAAATAGAGACGAAGATTGTTCAATTTTTTATATGATTTGTTTAACGAGAACTCTTATTTAGTTTTTGGAGGCTTGATTATAATTTTTAGTTTATCAAAAAAACTTTGATAAGATATATCAGAGAAAAATACTTGCTCTTACTTTTGGGAGAAATACACCAAGAAAGAGTCTTGTTTTTGCTCTTGAGAAGAATAGTCGAAAGCCGAGTAGATGTTTTACTCCTCTTGCATTTGAGAATAGATCGAAGAAGATATTATGAAAGAAAAAAGCTTTATTTTACTCTCAAAAAGAAAACTTTAAAAAATATAGAATATAATGTTAAAGTCATCTTCAACAATAGGTATATTTATAGTTTTACGTTTATAATTTATTAAATTAACTGTGCAGATAATTTATATTTATTATTATTATTATTAATTGAGATATCTCACTACAAAACTAAAATTCAGTATTGATTGGTGAGTAATGTGTGTGTGTACATATATATATATATAGTTGACAATCCAAAGATATGTTAGAGGCTAATCTCATTTAGGTAAATTAAAAGCAAATGATTTATAGGAAGAGTAAATGTGTCATTAAAAGCTAGAAAACAAAATGAATAAATGAAGAAAATTTTGATTCCTGAATCTCTCATGGGACTATATATTTATGTAAGTACTGTGTGGCTATCTCATTAATAACAGACATGTTATAAATTAAGTCACATCACCGACAAAATATTAAATATATATATACACACACATACACAAACTTTGCAAAAAAAAAATCATATATCTAAATGGAAAAGAAAAGGGAACATTGAGGAATTTCAATTCATAAGCAAGCCAATCACAAAATGAACCATCAATATATATGTACGCCATTTATCTATAGTGGCGCATGCATGAATTATAATTAATAAGTGAGGCTATGAATGAGTGGAGATATATATATATATATATAACTGAAATGGGTTTGGGAAAAGGATTTGAAGAGAGTTTAGAATCTGCCTAGGATGCTCACAAAATCTTAGAATGCTCATTAAAGTGTTGAACACCACCTCTTCTACTTCAAAAGGATGTGATCATGATTGGTGCCTAGACCACGTGTGTGGGCAGCACTCTCTCATCTCTCTTTCCTCTCTAATTTTCTCTCTCAATTTTCTTTTTCTTTCTCTCCCAAGAAAAATTTCCTTGCTTCCCTCGATTCCATCTAGCTCTGGGTGAAATTTTTCTTCCATGTCAGTTTTAATGGATTTGCTTGGCCTTTCCTCATAATTCACATGACTTCTCCTCTCCCTTTCTCTATCTCTCTCTCTCTTCAAACTTTTCTCTACGCTGAGTATTTAGGTGGGTTTTTTCTACTCTCAATTTTTTAGCCATGGAGGATTCGTTCTTTCTTCCTTTTATAAGACAAGATTAAGTAGAGAGAGACTGATTCCTGTCTTGATTAGTCAAACCCAAGTACTTGATCAAGTAATAAAGCTTGGAAGTTTTAGTAATTCTTGTAATTATATGGAGTCATTAGATCAGGCGCTACATATATCGGAGTGAATATTTCTCTTTCCTTTTTTCTTTTTTTTTTTATCTCTTGATGTTCTGATCATCGTATATAATCAAATCACCAAATAATTTTGTCTTTAATTTCTTTTCTTTCTCGCTCAGAGGCCATGAAATTAGCAGGAGGATTCATTTTAAGAAGACTGATGTTTACAGTTTATATTGATGTTTGTTTAGGGTTACCCATTAATATCTCTTGCCTAATTTGGCAACCTTAGTTAGATTTGACTGGTTTGAAAAACAAAATCCACATCAAATCAAGTCTCCAAAAGGAGAACAACACAAGGCAAAGATAGCCCATCTTCTTTTTTCTTTCAAAATTTTGATTCATCTCTAATTAATTCCATTAGCCATTATACGGTGGTGTTTTGCATGCATTTTGATGATGGCTGAGCAAGGTGGCAACAGTAGTATGACAGAGTACAGAAAAGGAAACTGGACGGTAAGTGAAACTATGGTGTTAATAGAAGCAAAAAGAATGGAGGAGGAGAGGAGAATGAAGAGAGTAGGAGATGTGGGAGAAGGAAGAAACAAAAGAGCAGAGCTAAGATGGAAATGGGTTGAAGATTACTGTTGGAGAAAAGGATGTTTAAGGAGTCAAAACCAGTGTAACGACAAATGGGATAATCTGATGAGAGATTACAAGAAAGTGAGAGAGTACGAGAGGAAGATTAGTAGAGATGGTGAAGAATCATATTGGAAAATGGAGAAGGGTGAGAGAAAAGCAAAAAACTTACCCAGCAACATGTTGGCTCAGATATATGAAGGTTTGGTTGAGGTTGTGGAGAGAAGAGGTCATGATAATATAAATACGAATCCAAGTTTAGGTTACATGGGGATGGAGAAAGCTGCACATGTGATGACTAGTAGTAATGTTCAGACACCGATGTTGATCACATCTCCATTGTTGGAACATCAAGTTTCTACTCCATTAATGCCTGCAGTGTTGCCATTGCCGCCGCCATTAGTACTACCTCAGCCACCGATGCCTCAACCTCAACCATCTCCTCCTTCGCATTCTCAACCAGTAGGTACTCTCTTTCATTCTTTCTTTCTCAACCAAAACTTTCTAATATCCATCTTACACACATAAAAATATATATATTTATACATATTGGCTTCTTCTTCTTATTCTTCTTCTTCTTCTTCTTCTCTTATTGATATATGTTATGATCTCCATATTCCCATGATTTTCTAACGTTAATGTATTTTTCAGTAATATCTCAACAAACAAACTAGAAAAGATTTATCATATTCCGATTATTTAGGGAAAAATTTTTTTAATTAGTTTCTAAATTGCTGGTCAGTTAATACTCTTCTTCATGCATTGAACATTTAAGGAACAGCAAATAATTAAGTAAGCATTCTAGTATAGTAGTATCCCAATGGGAAATGGGTTTGCCTTTTTCTCTCGCTAGCTTCTGCAATATGGCAGAATGCACTGCAAACATTTTCTTTTATAGAAAATAACAGCGGCAACTCTTTAGTAAATTAATTAGTGTCTTTTTGAAATTTCTTATCTCTTGCCTTCTGGGTCTGGTGATATTTCATAAGGTGACTGTTGGTAATTACAATGTTGATAATATTTGGTTCAATTAATATTCAGATTGTGATACAAGTGAGGATTCAGAGACATCAGGAGCAAAGAGAAGAAGAAGATCAAGAAGAGATTACAATGGGGGAGGAAGCAGTAGTGGTGAAGAAGTGGGGAATGCCATAAGGAAAAGTGCAAGCATTATAGCAGAAGCACTTGAAGCTTGTGAAGAGAGAGAAGAGAGAAGACACAGAGAAGTTGTAAGTTTGCATGAAAGAAGACTCAAGATTGAAGAATCTAACACTGAGATTAGCAGACAAGGTATTAATGGTCTGGTTGATGCCATTAACAAGCTTGCTAATTCTATCATGGCTTTGGCTTCTCACAAGAATCACTCTCCTCCCAAATGATCCATCCATCCATCCATCCATCCATCCATCACCCACCATATTAAATTAATATCTATAATTTTGCAGATATATATTAATGTAAGCATCTCATTACAAGAGTAATATATAAACAGCTATCTTTATTTTTCATCATTAATCCCCATTTAATTTGTTGCCCATATAATAAGATTCAATAATACTATAACTCCCATCTCCCTTACTATAACTTCTTGCATGCATGTTAATTATATATGATTAACCCAAGTCTCCCGAGTAATAACCAGTTGATGACGACATGCATGTATACGAGTATTATTACGGGTGGAGCGTGGGGGAGACGCGGGGGAAGGAGAAGTGAGGGAGGGGGTAGGGGAGTGTTAGAAATGTGATAAGAGAGAAAGAGAGGCAGGAGCAGGGTTGCAGTGAGCAGTACTTGTCTGAAACTGGTCAAAGGCGACCGGTCAATGGATCTCTGCCACAGTCTTATATTTACCAAAATGCCATTTTGTTGTTATTACTGGTGACAACACCATCGTCTCCTGCGCGGGATTCTCAAGAGAAGCCGTGCCGTGACCCCTCCCTCTCAAAATTAAAATAATAAATAAATAAATTGTCTTCATTTTTAATAATGAGAATTCACAAAGAGGCGGAGGAGGGGCCATAATTGGGCAAATCGGTAGGCTTGGCTGTAAAATTCTCTAAAAAGCAAAGAGTGTACTAAAGTTGCCTTTTTTTTTTTCCTTTCTCTTTAATATTCCTAGACGAGGTGCATGATGATATGATGGGTAGGCCGGGAATCTAAAATGCCCATTTTCCCCTTTTCATTTCTATGTTACCGAGGGATACTCGAAACTCGATTTTTTAGATTAAACTCGACGTAATTCGGTTATTAGTATCAGAATATTGAGATTAAAATTTTCAATCCGTATTGACTTGTATCAATTTAAAACGATACATCACCGTGCATCTAATATATACGTATTGAAAACCTAAAAAGTTAAAGAATTTATTAAACTACTATTAATTAATACATAAATAAAAAATCTTTTAGTTCGTCTTATATTTATCTTCATGTACATATCATATAAAAAGTGTTTGAGAACAAAGAGTGCACTATTAATATTGTACATTACATAAAATTAATTTATACTCTACTAAAATTGCATATTTACTAAAACACTCTTTAATCACTTAAAAAATGAGTTGTACTCAAATCATTGAATACACATAATCAATATGATTTGACTCAAAATTTATGAAATGAATAAAAATGATATCATAGATATTAATAAGAAAAAGATGTCCGTACAACAACAAATTTTATCGAATGAATAAATATTATATTATCAATATGGTAGAGATATATGTAAATACAAACACTATTTGTGCCATTATGCCTTTAAACATGATATCAATTATTATTATTATAATCTTTGAGTTTTAAGTCGTCTTTATAGTAATATAAAATATATTAGTAGTCTTATAAAGATATTAGGGTGTCCTTTTAATTCTCTTTTAAAACAAAAAAATACCAAACATTAATGGTGATTGACCATTCGACTATATACAAAATGTTAAAGTGCTTATTTCAAAAGATTTCATAAATTAAGTTACGATATTGTTACATATTAGAACTTTGGACATTCAATTCTCTTTTTCTTCGATCCTTAAGAGTTGACCTATGCTCAAGTTACAACTCTTAACCATTAAAGCGTCAACGAGTTTGAAGTTATTTGTATAAGATCTCTTTAAAATGTTATAAATATAAGTTTGTTGAGATAAACATATAACTATTTTCTTGTGATTTTTAACAATATTTACTCCAAGTGCTAAGCATATAATATGCTTCACTATGTCTTAGTTGAAAGAATGCAATCCAAATTATTTTTAATTAGTGAAATGTCATAAAACATAAAGTAATGAAATAAAAATATTCTAATTAGATAATTTAATATACATGTAATAACCATCTTTTTAATATGTAAAGACTAAATGAAGTAAACTGTGGTAAAATCACAAATAATACTACTTAAACAATTTATTGAAGTAGTTAATAAAATATTTAGTATAGAACATTTGTATTGTTGTCCTCTGATCTCAAACTCTCTATTTGATTCTTATGAATTTTTTTTCCAATTCCTTATTAAGAAATATGTTTTTTTTTTTTTTTTTGTATTTATTTGAAAATGCTCAAAATCTTTTAAAGCAATAATAACTAAAATAAGGAAAGAGATCTCTTCAAATACTACATATTTTTCGTGTAGCCTTTTGTCATCAGTCATGTTTTATATTTGTTAATCGTCTTGTTTTTTGTGATTAATCTTAAAAATATATTTATTTATATATATTTATGCTATATCAAAGAATCAATAAAGTTCACATATGATCTTGACTATTGATCTCATCTCATCTTATAATGCACACTAGGTAGTAATTCATTTTTTATTTTTACAGAAAATGTAACTAACTTTTTAACTTGAATTTTATTATTAACATAACATAGAAAAAAACTTGCCCCATCAAAATTCAATATCAATGGGGGGTACTCTTTCATTCTTGCTCCTATATATTTATGAGCCAATAGATCCCAATAGACATTCTCATTGAGATAGAAATAATATACTTTATCTTCAACTATTATTAATTCAGACATATTCATCTTTCTTCCTCACTTCAAGATAGAATTGAATCATATATTTCATAAATATTCAAATCTTTCTTACACTAACAAAGTTAGAAAAATTATTTTTAGTAAGATCAACATTATAAAATTTAATAGGTGTCCTTCTCCCAACTAAATATTAATCACTATATATCACACAGTCCTTAGAATATTTAGGAGAACAAAGATATTTTTGTTATGGGACCAAATTTTCATTTTTAAATGAAGAATTGTAAATATACCCACCAACTCCGTGGGAGGAAAGGTGGCCAAAATTAGGATTTCCATCGTAACATAAACAGTGAAATAAATATTCAATTGGAGTAATTTTTAATTTTCATGCTAGTTTTTAAATCAAATCATGGATAGGTGACGTCGAAATTGTGAAGAAGGCTGCCGTTCTGACACGTGTACCATCTACAGTATATAGAAAAATTAAATATTACAACTTTATTTTCTGTCTACAAAAATGAAAAACGAGTTTTTTTTTTTTTTTTTATATATTTTAATTATTTATTTATGAATAGTAGACAGAATACAAGTAGTTTTCTAAGGAAATTACCCATCGCTTTCGTCTTTCCTTGGAAAACAGGTTGGTCGAGGATCCTTTCCTTCGCCTTCTTCATCCTTTGCCTGCCTCCTCCCAACCTCCCTTCTTCCTGGTCAGCACGTGTTTCGTCAACAATCAGCATACGCTTTCTCCTTCAATTTCTGCACTCGGATTCTCAATTGCAACTCACACTCGCAGTACTAGTCATGGCCAGCACTGGAAACAAGAACATCAATGCCAAACTAGTCGGTTCCTTTTCAATCCCCTTTTCTTCTAAGCTCTTTTCCACATCGCTATTTGTTTTAATTGTGTTTCAACTGTTTTCTTTTTATGCTAAATTTTGCTGCCAGTGTGCGTTATTTCTGGAAATTTCTGGGTTTGATCAGTAGTTTAAGGTTTCTTTCTATGCAAATCATGATCTGGGTTTATCTTAATTTTGGAGAATTGTTGTTGGGTTTGGCAAGCATATCTGTTTCTTTTTATTTATGACCATTGTGAACAGTTGATATTGGTGGAAATTCTGATGTTTTGTGGGTTAATTCTTTTGTGGCTTGGTTTCGTTTTGTCATTTTCATGCTGGTAATCTGGTTTAGAATCATATCGGAAAAATTCTATCTTAATTTCGTTATGCACATACATGTCGATTTGCCACGGTGTTGAACCTTTTTGTTGGGTGTTTCTTGAATCTCTGAGGCGAATTTTGATGCATTTCTGATCTCACGTCACCGGTAATTTTGATTTTATGAAATATATAAGAGGATAAGTAAGTTTTCGAACCAAATAAAATCATTTCTCATAAAATTAAGTTTGAACCTGAAGAGTATTAAAACTTGTTCTTCCGTGTGTGCATCAGTTTGCTTCTTCTTTCTTAAGTTTTTAATATTGCTATGCTGATTGCTCACATAACTTATTCTAGTACCAGTTTTAGTTCACCCATTAGCTCTTTCGTTTATAAATCTTTGTTTCTTATTATCTATATGCTCCTATTATCTATAGCTTATCTGCTTCTTAATAATAACAGTAATAATAATAATAATAATAATAATAATGATAATAATAAAAACAATAACTATATCTTAGAAAAATTTCCAATTCTAAGGAATTTCTAATGCTATTAAATCAGATTTTATATGTATTTTCCTTTGTTTTTCTGTTTTGTTTTTGTTTTGTTTTTTGTTTCTTTTTAATGATTTGGTGGACTTTTTCCTAGTTTTGTTGTGCTTTCCTTTTCCAATAGTTTTCCTTGGGTTACCACTAACATTTTCGTTTCTATGCGCCAGGTGCTGCTTGGTGACGTTGGAGCTGGAAAGTCAAGTCTTGTGTTACGTTTTGTTAAAGGACAGTTTGTAGAATTCCAGGTTGGCACACTGGTGTTACAGATTCCATGTTATAGTTGACATTATGCTTTTTAATCTTGGGCTTGACAGTTCTTCTGCCAAATTTGCAGGAATCAACCATAGGTGCAGCTTTTTTTTCACAAACATTGGCTGTAAATGATGCAACCGTAAAATTTGAGATATGGGATACGGCTGGCCAAGAGAGATACCATAGCTTAGCTCCTATGTATTATAGGGGTGCTGCAGCTGCAATTATTGTGTATGACATAACGAATCAAGTAAGTGATGTCAGAAATCTGTTCATTCTTTCTCCTAAGCCATTAATTTTTCCCAGGACACCAAAAATTTGGACATATTGCATTTTAGGCTGTGAACACGGGAGATGAGTTATTAGACTTTGAGAAACATGAGTTTGGGATGGCTTTAGTCTCCTTCCACAAGGGTTTCGATTGATTTAGGATAAGTTAGGTTAAATCTCCCTACTTAGAAATTTAGAGATAAAACTTGGATATTATACATATTCTTTGATATTGCATCGAAAAATTTTTAAGTATCACAATTAAGACTTTAATTGCACCGTACAACCAGAGATGTTGAGAAAATTCTCAAAAGAACTTCTTTTGAATAACTGAACTTTCCAAGAAGTGAGATTATAAAGGTATCTATAGTGCTTCCATGGTGACCTTTTTCAAATATGATTTTGCTAGAAATACTAATACTGGTAAGAATAGAAAAATTAACTAGTTAAAAAGAATAAAATTCTAAAGTTACTAAAAATAGATGGAGTCCTAATTCGTGTAATAGTTTTATATTTAAAAAATCATTATTATTTATAATTCATTTAGGAAATCTGAACATAACTAATTATGCATCATAATCTCCTGGTTGGATAAAACTCGTCTATGATTTTTGAAGTGGTGAATTATATAAAACACTAATCTAAGTTTTTCATGAAAATTTACAAGATCTGCACTTGGTTGTTCTCTTCAATAGCAAAATAGTAGAAACAAAACTGGTTCAATGCGTATAGAGACACACAATTGGCTCAATGTGTAAAAACCCCATAGTTAGGACAAGATCGATATTGACAAATGGTGTTTCACATTCATCCTTGAGTTGAGCATTAGTAAACTCAATTACTGGGTTAATTCCCTCCTTGCACTTAACTTCTACAATATTTTCTTTAGGTAGAGGATCTTGGTGGTTCTCAAAATCTTTGCCCTTGGAAGACATGATGATTCTTATTGTTCCTCAGCTTCAATGCGCTTCATCTCTTTACCCTTTTCATTGACATTGGGTTCTTTTGGGTGTTAATATTTATGCATCTTTTCTGTACAATAGGTTTTGAATCTACATCCTTTATGGCAAGTATAAGATGCTAAGTATTGGTAGTCTCGTCATGTTAAATATATCAACATAACACCAAAATTGACCTAGAAGAATATATGTGGACCTTCTAGAAATCACATCACACGAGATCGAATAACTGTAGGCACCATAGGTTTTGTTGAGTTACCGAAATACTTATGTCATTCATCCACACTAGTCTATATGATAGCAGATGTTGTTGCATTGAAATATTGATTTGTTCAATTCTATAGATTGAAATAAGGTTCTTACAACAGTCCTTTTGAATGATAAGTTTCTTACTTTTATTTTCATAAAGGATTAGGATTTGAAAATTTGGAGAATGCTTCAAATCATCCTCTAGCTAATGGCTTGGTTGTGCTTAACTACATTCAAGAAGAATTATCTGTGAATGATGGCTTATTCCCTTCCTTAATATTCCACATATTCAAAAATTTTCTGTATAGTAGAGTTCGAATTGGTGGAACATAATGGAAAAATTATAGGCGTATAATACTTAAATTTGGAAACAGTGAACTTTTGTGTTGATCAAGTCCAAATGAGTTTTGAATAATATCTCTGGATGAACTGGTTTCGTGAACTTAATGAGAAAGGTCAAGACAGAAGTAATCTGACAAAGTCCACTCTCAGTTGCAGATTGGGTTTGTTACAACTACTTGTGCCCTGGATGGTGTTGATCTGATGGTATGGTGGTTGGGTGAACTTGTGGCTGCGAGTGGCACAATTTTTGATGGGATGTCATGGCAGGGTTAGCCATGAAAGGAGACATAACTATGTGGAGGAGATGTTTGTTGGTGGGAAGGGTGTGAGGGGCAATGAGGCTATGAGGGAGGCTGCTAGGGCATTTTATTTCGATCTTTACAGTGAAAATGGGAGCCTAAGACCAAAGCTAGATAATCTGCAGTTTCCGTGCTTGAGAGACAGCGATAGAGCAGAGCTGGAGGGGGTCTTTTTGGAAGAGGAGGTCAGGTCCTGTTTATTTGACTGTAATGGGGACAATGCACCAGACCCTGATGGACTTAATATGAGGTTTTTACAAGATTTCTGGCTTGTTTTTAAGGATGATATCATGGAGCTTTTTGATGAATTCCATAAAAATGGTTCATTTTTAAATCTTTGAATGCAACATTTTTAGTGTTGATTGCTAAAAGAGGGGCCAAAAATATCAGTGACTTTAGACTGATTAGCCTTGTGGGCTGCATATACAAATTGATCGCCAAGGACTTGGCAAATAGGGTGACGAGAGTCCTTGAGTATGTGACGGGGAAAGTCAACATGCGTTTGTTGAAGATAGGCAAATTATGGATGCTGTCTTGGTGGCCAATGAGGGGGTGGATGATTTGATTGGGAGCAATAAAAACGGAATGCTATGTAAATTGGATATAGAAGAAGCTTATGATCATGTTTGTTTGGACTTTGTTGATTATATGTTGGATAGGTTGGGTTTTGGTGGGAGATGGAGAAGCTGGATTAGGACTTGCATTACCACTGCTTCATTTACGGTTATGATAATGAAGGTCCATCTACCTTTTTACAGGCTACTCGGGGGCTTAGGCACGGTGATCCCCTATCCCTACTCCTCTTCATTGTGGTTATGGATGCTTTCTACAGGTTGTTAGAGAGGGCCAAATGGTGTAATCTGATAAGAGGGGTTAGGATTGGTAGAAATCATCAGCAGGTGGAGGTATTTCACCTTTTTTTTTGCGGATGACATGTTGGTTTTTTGCCAAGCGGAGGAGGAGATGGTTCAGAATTTAAGGACTGTTTTGTTGTGTTTTCAGGTTGTTTAGGGTCTGAAAATAAATCTCGAGAAGTCAGAAATTGTTAGATGTGGGGGGAAGGGAGGGGAAGATGCTCTTGTGGGTGTGTTGGGATATAAAATGACTAAACTTCCAATTAAATACTTGGGTGTTCTATTGGGAGCGGGATAAAAGAGACTCATATATGGGATCCGGTGGTTGAGACTTTTGAGAAGAGATTAGCATGTTGGAAACTGAATTTTCTATTTTGGGCAGTACACTCACATGGGTGAAAAATGTTTTGTCCAATACTCCTATTTATTTTCTTTCTCCTCTCAAAATGCTGGCCTTGGTTGCCAAAAAGCTTGAGAGAATTCAATGCAGATATTTGTGGGGAGATGACATGGAGAGAAGGAAATGCACTTAGTTAATTGGAGGGAGATGAAGAAACCTTTGAAGGAAGGAGGCTTGGGTATTAGATCTATTTTACATATGAATAGAGCTCTGTGTATGGTAAGTGGTTGTGGAGATTTTTAAGTGAGGAGGGCAGTTTGTGAAAGAGGGTGGTGGAGGCAAGATGGGGCAATAGGGATGGGAGAGGTGTTTGGGAAGGCACCTGGGAGCAGGTATCTGGTTTATGGAAGAGTTTCACAGGCGAGTGTTGTGATTGTGTGAGATGGAGGATTGGGAGAGGAAATAATGTGTACTTTTGGACTGATGATTGGGTGGAGGGGGGTTGTCTAAAAGATGGTGGCCAGATGTGGTTTCCTGCTAACCTGATCTGGAGGTCTCAAGCTTCGCCAAAGATTGCTTTCTTTGCATGGGAAACATGCAGAAACAGCATTTTGACGGTACATAACCTTATGAGAAGGGGTATGGTGATGGTCAACAGATGTTGTTTGTGTAAAAGGGAGTTGGGAACTTGCTGTCATCTTCTTCTTCACTGCACTGCTGTACAGGAGTTATGGCACATAATTTACAGATACACTGGGATTTGCTGGGTGGTGGGGGGGTCGGTAAGAGAGGAAGTGGGTGCTTGGGCTGGTCTGGGTTTAGGGAAGAAGAAACTGACTAGATTAATTCCTTTGACTATTTTTTGGATTATTTAGAAAGAAGGGAATCGTAGGGTTTTTGACGGGACTGAAAATAACATTGGAATGATTAGGGAAAGATGGTTTCATTTATTTAGTTCCCTAAATTCCAGCTTCGATGGGACAGCTTCTTTCAGAGTTGCAAGCAAACAAAAACTGCTGAAAAATGAAATAAAAGCTTGGACCAAGGAGGAAATCAGAAAGAATGGTGAAGAGATGGATAGTTGGCTTAGTGAATTGGTGTTGCTGGATGATATGGAGGGCAGGGAGGAGCTGGGGGTTGCTGATCAGCTCCGTAGGGATGAGATCAAATTGCAGATGGCCAGAAAATCAAAGATGGAGGAAGTGAATTGGAAGCAGAGGTCAAGAGAGAAGTGGCTGTTGGAAGGTGACAGAAATACTAAGTATTTTCATGCTTTAGCCAGTCACAAGAGGAGATGTAATTACATTGAAGAGTTGGGGGTGAATGGAGTGAATTACAGAGGCAATGACCAGATGAGGGAAGCTGCCAGGATTTATTTTGAGGATGTGTACAAGGAGGAATTTAGACTGAGACCGAAACTGGATGGCTTAGACTTCAGGAGTATCAGCACACTAAGCAGTCAGAATTTGGAAGCAGTGTTTGCTGAGGAGGAAGTGCAGACTGTGTTGATGTCCTGTAATGGAGATAAAGTCCCTGGACCGGACAGTTTCAACATGAGATTCCTCCAAGACTTTTGGTATGTGATTAAAGATGATGTGATGGAGTTATTTCATGATTTGCATAATAATGGTAAGTTTGTGCGGGAACTTAATTCTACCTTTCTCATATTGATTGCAAAGAATAAAGGAGCAAGGAACATACAAGACTTCTGCCCCATTAGCTTAGTTGGGTGCATATGTAAACTTATTGCAAAAGTGCTGGCTGCGAGATTTACTAGAGTTTTAGGGGAGGTGGTGGGCGAATGTCAACATGCTTTTGTGGAGGGAAGACAAATCCAAGATGCTATACTTGTGGCTAATGAGGTTGTGAATGATTTGATGCACAATAGAAATGGGGGGATTGATTTGTAAACTTGACATGGAAAAGGCTTACGACCATGTTTGTTGGGATTTCGTGAATTACATGTTATCTAGAATAGGTTTTGGGAAGAAATGGAGATTATGGATGAAAGTGTGTTTGACTACTTCTTTCGTTGTTTTAGTCAATGGTGGACCTTCAAAATTTTTCAAGGGATCTAGGGGGCTGAGACAAGGGGATCCACTCTCCCCGTTATTGTTTATTGTTGTCATGAAAGCTTTGAATGGCCTGATGGAGAGGGCTAAAGAACTGCAATTGGTTAGAGGGGTGCAGGTGGGCAGAGGTGATAATTATGTTGAGGTATTTCATTTATTCTTTGCGGATGAAACATTATTATTTTTGCAGCCAAAAAAGCAATACTTGCTGCATCTTAGGTGCATCCTCCTCTGCTTCTAAAGTGTTTCAGGACTCAACATTAACTTAACTAAATCTGAATTAGTAAAGATGGGGAGTGCGGGTGAAGATAACAGATTGGCTAAGATCCTTGGTTGTAAGACTGCGCAGCTTCCCATAAAATATTTGGGGATGCCGTTAGGGGCGAGATACAAAGATAAACAAACATGAGAATTGGTAGTTGAAATGTTTGAGAACCGACTTGCGACTTGGAAGAGGAATTTCTTATCAAAAGGTGGAAGATAGATTCTAATCAAAAGTATACTTGCTAACCTTCCAATATACTATCTTACTACCCTAACTATACTGGCTAGCATTGCAAAAAGATTGGAATCAATTCAATGTCGCTTCTTATGGAGGGACGGTATTAAGAAAAGAAAGTATCACTTGGTGAGATGGTCAGAAGTTAAAAAACATCACAACATGAGCGGTTTGAATATCAGATCTTTGGTTCATATGAATAGGGATCTTCAAGGCAAGTGGCTGTGGAGATTCTTTAAGGAGGAGAGCAGATTTTGGAGAAAGGTAATAGTAGCTAAATGGGGCGGGCTTGATTTTGCTGAGGAGGGTTACTGTGACAGTAGGGGCCATGACCTGGCTTTATGGAAGAATATCAAACAGGGTCGGGCGAGATTTAAAGAGTGCATCAACTGGAAATTGGGTAGGGGAAACTGTATAAGGTTTTGGGATGATGAGTGGCTGGATGGGGGATGCTTGAAGACTAGATTCCCTAAAATATATGCCATTGCACAATCTAAAAACATGAGAGTTGAGGAGGCGTATCCGATGGAAAATGGAGGTTGTCTTGGACAGTGAATGTTTTTAGAAATCTAAATGATTGGGAGGTTTTGAGGCTGGTCTCACAATGTCAAATTAGTAGTGAAGCACACCAAATTCGTTGGAAACCATCCAAAAAAGGTGAATTCATGATTGTTTTGCTTTATCGGCAGTTGGTGGGGACTGGGCATGATAACATACCCCTTTTTCCTTCAAAACAGATTTGGAATTCCAGGGGTCGCCTAGAATTGGTTTTTTCACGTGGGAGGCTTGTAGAGGAAGTATGCCGACACTTGATAAGCTAAAGACTAGAGGCCAGATCGTGGTTAATGCGTGTTTTATGTGCAAGAAGGCTGAGGAATTCTGCTGCCACTTACTTCTTCATTGCGAGGTGGTCCACGATTTATGGTGCCAGATTTATAGACTGATTGGGATCAATTGGGTCATCTCTGGTTCGGTTTTTGATAAGATATGGGCTTGGATGGGATTTACCTGGAGAAGAATATTGTTAAAATTATCCCTTTTAACATTTTTTTGGGTTATTTGGAAAGAAAAGAATAAGAGAGTGTTTGATGGTATTGAGAGGGATAATAATAGACTAAGAGAGTTATGGTTTAATTAATTTGGTAACATTGTGTTGGGTCATGATATCATTAGAGACGAGGATTTTGGGAATATTATTGACACCCTAATAACTTTGTAAATTTGTACAGGGTACCTCATTGGTACCCTGTTTATATATATCTACACTTATTATCTAGAAAAAAAAAAAAATTATTTGGTTCCCTATTTATTGGGAATGACTTGTATAGGGTGGATGATTTTGGGTACATAATAGATAGCCTAACAAATTTGTAATATTTTTGTACATGGGTTGCATCCTCTTGGTGCTTTGTTGATATATTTATATTTTTTATTTAAAAAAAACTCATAAATGGGTACATAATAGATAGCCTAACAAATTTGTAATATTTTTGTACATGGGTTGCATCCTCTTGGTGCTCTGTTGATATATTTATACTTTTTATTTTTAAAAAAAGACTCATAAATAATACAATAGTTTTATATTTAAAAAAACTATAGGTTCTAATCTTTTTAGGGAATATAAAACCTAATCCTCTCAATGACACTGATGTTTTGTTTAATTAATCCAACAAAGTAAAAATATATATACCAATTTGTCAGAGTATTTTTATTTTTTCTACATAATATGCAAATTTTCTCTACAACCTTTAATCCTGGTTGATTTTGCAAGGGGGATGTCAAAGATGTAACTTAGGAACATTTGTGGATTCTTAAATATTTGGATTCTTATATTAGAATAAATTGCTAAATCTTGGATGATGACTGAAAGAAGATAATTTTCGTAACTTGGTAACAAACATGGTTTATTGATCCGTGATCTGCTTTTCTTTTATGGAATTTACTGTCAGATGCTTGTCTAAAGTTTAGGTTTTCTGATTTGTAGCCAAGTAGTTTAATCAGGCAGGTGTTTTGCACATTTTACTTTTGGCATGGTTGTATGTAATTGGAATTGAGTGCTGCTAACTATATGTCATGGAATGTACCTTTAAACTCTTTTTTCCTTTGTTTTTTTTGTAGGCTTCATTTGAGCGAGCCAAAAAATGGGTCCAAGAACTTCTTTCACAAGGTAGTGTTTTCCATTGCCCTAAATTTCCGTAATCTGAGTTTTCTTCGTCATGTGGCATATTTGTCTCCAGACTTGTAATTACTTGGAGCAAGTTCTACACATAAATAGTTTTTTATGAGTCTGTAACTATCATCTTGTTTCATCTCTGTAGTATCTGATTTGTGTTTTCTGGTTATGTTTAGTTGATTGGTTAGCATCTATTAGATTTGTATAAAGTTATGTTTTCTGTTGTATCTATATCTATTAAAGCAGTATTAAATGGTTCTTCTTTTATGGTTTATTTGTGTCTTATGTACGACTAGGCAATCCAAATTTGGTTATGGCACTTGCTGGAAACAAAGCTGATTTGCTGGATGCAAGAAAAGTGACAGGAGAGGCAAGTACATGTATTTTGTCTTTAATGCTGCTTTTCTGAAATATATTTTTACTTCTTAATGTCCCTTCTGACACTTCAACAACAAAATCATATTACATTGGTTGTTTGATGCCAACTGCTTTGAACTTGAGTTAGATTATAGACTTGGCCTGCCATGCTTGCGATAGATTTTGAATTTTGATAACATTTTTCTGTGTTATCTTCTTTCTTTCTCTTCTGGGGTTTGATCTGTGATGAGGGATCAAATTCTATTGATAATATGTTTTGAAACCTCATTAATCTTTTGTTGTAACTACCAATCAAGTTAGTTTTGTAGTCACTGCTAACTACCTCAGTGGATTATTGGCAGTCTGACATTACAGTTGACCTAATGAGGATAGTTGCACCATATGGATTGTGGAAGCAACTGTTAGATCAAGTTGCTCACTAAAGGGGGACTTTAGTTAGGTTTGTAGGTTTGTTGGATGACCAAGGCCTAGATTCTCTACATATTCACATTATAAGATGTGAACAATGCATGTCTTAGGAAAAGCATTTTAGTTCCAGGTGTTGCTTTTTACATCTAGCTTTCTATGTTGTTGGTTTGTTTACTGATGCATGGCTAAAGCAGCAACTCCTAGGAACAGCAGGTAAGTTTGATCAGTTTAGAGTCTGCCACTGAGATTGGCCATTTGGTAGGGGTTGACATCTGGGCCTTACCAGCCGAAGTACTGCTGGACAATTTTAGGTCAGTATTCATGCAAATTTGACCAGTTGGAGAATATTCTTTGCCGCTATACTTTGGCAAACCTTGGGGCCCAAACAACAGGGAAAAAGATCATTGAGAATATGGTGAAATGAAAAACAAGGGTCTGCTTATCTACTTCACCTGTCTGGTTGTAAGATCAATTACATTTTTTGTCATTATATTTTCTTTTGTTTTTATCCTCAGTTATTCAAGCGTATGGTGGGCCTATTAACCATAAAAATAGAGATTATGTTTTTGTGGTTGCTGAAAATTTGCTTGGGCCATCATTTCATTTTATGTGCTTCAACTGTCACTTCAAAAAAAAAAAAGATCTAATGGGGGAGCAAGTGCCTTTTAAGTATGATTTGCGTGCACATGAAGCCCAGGAAATAATAAATTTTCAGTTATTGAGGCTTACTTCTGCAAATATTTTTGGAAACCTTATTTGTCTCAG
Organism: Carica papaya; assembly: GCF_054855325.1. NCBI lineage: Eukaryota > Viridiplantae > Streptophyta > Magnoliopsida > Brassicales > Caricaceae > Carica > Carica papaya. The sequence continues at coordinate 27,095,958 of NC_142310.1, read as the reverse complement.
AAAGCTGTGGAGAGCTTGGTAAAATGATCTCAGCGCTTCTAAATTTTACTAAAGAACTAGTTTGGAGCCCTCAAATTATCTGGGTTTTCCCTCTGCCCTTCTTTCTAAAGTTTCAGCTGCCCATTTCTTCTTCCCCGGGGCCCCTTTTTTGTCTCTTCCTCGTGTCAATTTCATCCAAAGGAACTTTTTTTTAGACCATGGCACTTGGGCCTGTTGGTCACTTTTCCCACTTAGTTAAGTGGGGTGGGGATCTGTTCTGCGTTCAACACCCAAGATTACGAAAACTTCTAGGGGTACGCAGAAAAAAAAACAGATATACTTTTTTAAAAAATACAACAAATTTTTTTTTTTTTTTTGGTTTGCTTGCCCTATGGGCTTGAGAACAAGGGTTAGAACCCTCGACCCGGACCTCACTCATCGTCTCTGATGAGGAGATGCCAGTGGTTTACAAAAAGTTAAATATTTAGTTTAAAATTTTAGCCTCATTTTCTTCCATGCAGGAGGCACAGACATATGCTCAGGAAAATGGCCTTTTTTTTATGGAGACCTCAGCAAAAACTGCAGCAAATGTCAATGATATTTTCTATGAAATAGGTATTTCAGCAGTTCGATTATGTCTCTAAGTAATAAAGCATAATGCGTAATGCTATAGTTGGTTCATTCTGTTACATTGTGCCTGATATGTGTCTGATATACAGCAAGAAGGCTACCTCGGGTGCTGCCGGCACAAAACCCAGCGGGAATGGTTCTGATGGATAGACCTGCAGAAAGGACAGCAAGTGCATCTTGTTGCTCTTAGGTACTCAAGGTAGTAGTGCGGCTTGTCACAGTCACTGCTCATGGTATTGCATATTTTCTGTAATATGGTCTAGAGATGGACCTTTTATCTTGACTCTATTACACCCTGTTCGTGTACCATTTTATTCAGATTTGTAAATGTTCTTTTTTTTTTTTTCTTCATTTATCTTGTCAACCCAGGAATGGTATTGGAAATTTGTCTTTCTTGTAAGTAAATGCTCTGGTGTGCTTTAATTCCTGTGGAAACTATGAGATTAGTTCAGCTTCTCTTGGTAAAATTACTTTCTATTAGCCAAACGTTTATAAAATAGAACTCATCGGTAAGTCTAGGAAGAACTTGAGATGATCTCAACCAATACCCAATAGGGAATAGAACACAAACGTTTGTTAATAGCCTTATTTGCGTATGGATAGTTTTTTGGGTAGTTGATTTTGATATATTGGATCGAGCTCTATTCGGATTATAAATTGAATCTGTTAAGGTGCAATTTAAAGGAGATATATTTGTCTGCAAAAATATTTTATATATATATTTTTTTCAATTATACACCTTGAGCTCATACAAACTAACAACTATGCAAGCAGAAGGAAGAATTACAAGAAAATCATGTTTGATTTGTGTGAAATCACCATTCAAAATGTTTTCCCTTATTTTCATTTATTATAACTAAGAATTACAAGAGATGTGATTCTTAATATTCCTCACCCTTGGTATCTCATTCAACCAAATTAACACGAGGACATCGGCTAGCAGTTAAACAAGTTCATCACAGATGAAGGAATTCGCACTTTCCCTCTGCCTTGAATTTCAGTAACAAAAGTGAATTTCTGCTGGCTATGGTTAGACGGTCTTCCTGAGTACCATTTTCATTTCAAACAACTGAATATATATTAAACAAAAGTGTATGAATATATATGTAATATATATATATATATTGTAATATTATTTTATTGGAAACTAATTTAACTGCTCGAACGATCCAGCCAATGAAAATGTATTACATATCAACTAACTGATTATATATATATATATATATAATATTATAATAATTTTAACTATTTTAATTCTCCCTTTTGCCGTAAGATTCCTCTGGTTTTTCAGTTATGTTAACATTTTCCTTCTTGTGCATGTTAACTGGCAACTTCTGTCTCCATCATGCACCCTTTGTCATAGGAAATGTAAGCCTTATAATATATATATATATATACACACAATACTTATTCCACCTCAATTTGTTCCTCCGCTGCGAAGCATTGAGAATATTTCCAACTCATTTTCTCACAAATCCCGAAGTTTTCATTTGACGGAGAAAATAAAGTTTGTACAATTAAAGACTTGGAAGTACAAATTAACATCAGCAAAACAACAAAAAGCAAAATTCATTTTTTTAGCGGTTTGAAAAAGAAAATTATTGGGAAAGAAGGAAGCAGCAGTCCAATCTTTTTCGGGCTAGAGCATATAGAGGACCGTTGAAGTGTAAATATAGTCCCTTTAGAGTGCCTTTGAAGTGTCTTCAAAGACCTGATTTCATTTGAAAGCTGCATTTGAGGCACAGTCCATTGGCTGAAACCCAACTCTTGCATTCTCTAAATCATAAACTACATGCACATCTTGTTGTTGGAAGCTCCCAAAGATCCCAGCTGGTCCATAATCACCCTCCTGCATGCTTTGAAACAACAAGCATTTGACCACACTCGAGTTACTTGGTGCATTCATCGCATAAAATTTGTTTTTCTTTGGTAACACAAGGCTCACATTGTTCAAAAAATGAAACGTGATTGAAGGAAACATATGTTCGTGTTGATCATCTATAGCACTCAAATTATTGTTTGGACAAGGTACCATGTAACAAAGATCAAAACCGGTCCGATCCTCCGTCTCTTTGGCTCTTGGGTAGCTTATCATCGACTCAAGAATCGAGAGAAGTTGTGAATAGAATGGCTCTGGGAGGTGAGTATAAGTTGTTCCAGAATCAATCAACATGCCACCATTGCCTTGAGAATCAAACTCTCTCAAGTTCAAAGACACGGGGGTTGAACTAATAGTGCTAATATTACCTACACTTATGGCCTCTAACCCAATATAATAGTAGTTAGGCAACATGGGATTGGTCATCATGGGGGTGAACTGCATTAAATCACCAGTGTTAGAAATAGCAGCATCTCCTAAAACTAAAGGGCTTGTGATATTAGGATTGTTTGCATACTTAAAGGGCAAGAAACAATGAGAGAAACCTTTGTTGAGGAACCCTAGTTGGGAGGGTATAGAGAGAGGTCCTCTCCCAAATCCTGCAATTCCAATGGGTTCTTTATAAGTAGAACCCACACATCCGAAACGAAATTTAGGTACTTCCCTAATAAAAATAGTATCAGAGGACCCATGAACCCTAAGAGTATCCTTAGTTAGCATCCCTGTTACCACCCCTCCCTCGCCATAAGTGTAAGCAAATGAAGGGCATGGCCTGGAACATGTGCCCTTGAGAAGGGTACTCAACGAGCAACCAGCCACTGTGCAGGGATCAAGAAATGTATCAGAGCTATGGAGGTCGGTACAGAAGGAGGAAGCACATGTGTCCCTAACTGAAGAGGATGAGCGAGAAGGAGAAAAGGTGTCCATTAACTTGTAGTTTCTATACTCGTCACAATCCATGCAGTCAAATGATAAGTTGGATCCACAGGGAACCCAAGTAAGGTCACTGCCAGTATCCATATAAACTTGAATGGTCTGTGGGGGTGTCCCTATATTTAGAGATAGTAAGTACCCATCTCTTATTTCCCTAAGTGACTCCACCATGGCATCTCCTACTGATGAATCTAGCTGGGAGATGAAGACGTTGTTATTGTATGATTTAGCCCTAGAATGAGTGAGGCCAAGAACTAGTGGGTTGAGATTTTTGGGTGATCTTGCTAGGGTTTGATTGAAGTTTAAAAAGGTTACCATCCCTATCATCATAACGAGAAAGATTCTCATGGCTATAAATGTGTCTGAAGCTTAATAATCTTGATATGGACTCGTTCGTATTTATAGTCTTATCTCTTGCTGAGATTAAGATTTATTTAATATATATATATATATATATATGTAATCTAATTAATGATAAACATTGCAGGAAGATTTAGATATAGTTTGCGGCGCATGTATATATATATATATATTCTTCTTTTACAGTAAGAAGTGAGGAAGTGCTTTTTTCACGTGTGGATCCACAAGAGAGTGTTGGGGAGAGAGAGAAAAGCAAAGCAAATACATATGTCGAGAGAAAATGATCATAATTATAAGCTGCATTTTTGTTTTTGACATATAAATCTTACCTAAAAAGCATATAAATGATCTATTTACATACAAATATTTAGTGCGCATGCTTTTATTTTATTATCCATATATATTAAATATTTTTCTGAGTCTAATGTTCGTATATTAATTAATACTCACAACACACATGTTTTATTAAAAAAAAAAAAACACACACACACACATATATATATATATATAGTTTACCGTTAACATGGATATTTAATTAGGCTTACCTTACCCATTTTTGAGTTCGATGTCAGTTTTACGAGGATCTTCCATACATAAATATATAGACACACAGATGCATACATGTAGGGTTATTAATATTTTGGTTAGTGAGTAGATTCAGAGTGGAGAGCACGTGCATTTCTCGTGGCATATAATTGGACAAGATAATGCAAACTAGGGTTACAGCATTTGGAGAAGAAAAAAGATAATTCCAAACATTTTTGTGTGTGTGTGGGTGTATGTACATGCATCACTTTCACATTTATTAATTACATGGATCGAATTGAAGAAAGAAATATGAAAGTTATGATCATGTGTTTGTATTAAATAAATAAATACGAATTAATTAATTTATTGTACAAGTTAACGACTAATCATAAAATATACTTAAATTTTTAGAAACATATTTTTTTTTTAAAAAAGAAAGTAAATTTTAATATTAATATTTTTTTAAAAAAGAAATATATATATATATATATATGATGTAAGAGAGTATCAAATAAAGTGCTGAGAAAAAGAATTAAAATTTTATTATTTTCATGATTAACTTAGTTAAAATATATATTTTTTTTTTTAGTAAAATACTAAAAAATGAAAGAAACAATTAATTAAGTGAATTTGTTAGCATGTTTTAGATAGATAATTTTATGGGCTTTATTTAAAATAAAATGTTTATTTATCATAAAAGAAAACAAATTTAAGTAAATAAATGGTGTATGTATGTATGTATATATTTACGACAAAGGATTTGCCCATTACTCAAATTTATATTCATATCATACAAATTAAAGTTGTTTTTAACATTTAAATTAAATGGGGTTTTGGATATCAAACTGGAAAGCTGCTTACGCGGAGATGACACAACATCCTTAAAAACTTGAGAGAATATTGATCGATCAATCCTAAGATGACATGTAAATATTGTCACATGGGTTATAGTTAACCCCCCACCCCCATATAATGTGTGTGTATATATATATATATATATATACGTACTGAAAAAGAATTTAACTTTATTAAAAGATGGTAGAATATTAATCAATTCACTTTAAGCATTTTCTTTTGAAGAGGTTTACCTTCTTAATATATAAAGGAAATGTACATATATGTATATTTAATTAGATAATGGAAAATGACCGATCATAAAGTTGTGTTTGATGAGGAAAGGATGATTATCAGAAAATAAGAGCATCCCATTACCATCTGGTCTTGATAAATTGTCAAGCATAAAAACTGACCTGAAAATTAACAATCAAATAACAAATTGTATTATCAGTGTATATGCAGATTCATCTTTTTTAACTCCCCAAAAAATACTGACTAACTTATAATATTTCGATTCATTAACATTAAAAACTTAACTTATTAGTATTTTAATGAAATTATAGTGACTAATTTGACTTAAATTTTAACAAGTTTGTTACATTTTTTAACCCCCCAAAAACAAAAAAAAAAAAAACATTCCAAGGTGTATTTCTAACAATAAGTCACATTGTTGTTCTTAGCTTGGAGGAGAGAGTGGTGTGTGTGTGTTCTCTTATGTGTGAGTATAAACATTAGAAAGTGAAAGACACGAAAAATAGAACTAATTAATTTAATTAATTAATTTTATATTTAAATCTTAAACTAATCCTTTCATTTTCCACGCTCGAATACATTACAAATTTTAATTATTTTAGATAATATTAATTAAAATGTATTTATATATATATATATATATATATATATATATATGGTTCACCTTACATGCAAAACTCATCAAATTTAAGATCAACTTTTTATTTGTTATCATTTATCTTAAAAAATTCTAAAGTTTTAAAACTTGATGTTAGTTACACCCCAAGTATCTTAAAGGATTTCTTAGTGGTTGAATGGAAGAAGGAAGGCTTTGGAATTAAGCCTTAAGGGCATGAAACCTTAAAGGCTTTGGAATTAGCTCTTCGGCCAAATCCATCCAAGACATGGAAGACATGAAATGGGCATTGGAAGGATATCCAAAACTAATTGCCTACTTTGACTTATTCTTAATCTTCTTCCAACTTTTAATGTAATCCAATCTGAATTCTCTCTCTCTCTCTCTCTCTCTCTCTGAGTATCAATGGAAAGAATACAGATTTTCACAAGTTGACACATCTGGTGGTTAGTCTAGGATCATTCACTTGAAAACTTTAGAAAGGAATTCCTGAGATTGACTGAAATCAAGAGATGCTGTTTACAAATCGAGCTAAAACACATGAGATATTAAGGCAATAAAAGCAAGAGAAAAACTTGTCTTCTCAAGAGATTTCTTCCCCTTGATAACACATCCTTCTGGATCTATCATATTAGCTCGATAATCGAATATCAGTAACAATAATATCATTTTAATTATTTATTTTTAAATTTTAGTCATATCAGAAGAAAAAAAAAATTAAACCGAGAAAAACGGTAACCAAAAAATTTGAAACAGCATCAACTTGAATGTACAGCCATGCAGATCAGATATCAAGGTTATACTTGAAAGGTATTCAGAGTTAATCATTTACAAGAAGTTGATTTCCATCCATATGGAAATCAAATAAACTTTCCCTATCAATTATACATACAAAATGGAAATAAAAGTTAAATAAAGTGCATTACCTAATAAAAGAGAGATCCTACCAGTCACTGCCTCTTTGCTAAAGTTTTCTTCAACCCCTTCAAAATCTTCCCAAACCACATCAAGTTCATCGCAGCTAGTACTGATGGTACCACAAAAACCAAAAGGTATCCAAATGCGTGCATCTGTATGACCTGCCAATGCATTCAACTCCAAACCATTACTGGAAATTGGCCGAGTCCTTCACATCTTCAAGTTCAAAGTATAATCTATTGTAATTTGATGCTAAACCAAGTCATCATGACTCGTGCTGTGTCCGCTATTAAATTACTTAGTAACCAATCTTGATATTAGAACAGTATAATATCCCAATGAGATTAGTTTACTTAATCTTTTCCCAATTCAATAATTAATAATAGGGTTTTGTGACTGGCCCAGACAGAGCAAGTAATACCATTAAAGTTCTAACAGCTAATCTTGGCAAAGGAACAAAATTAGAATCATTACGCTATAACAATTTCAGAAAGCGAGTCTCAAATATAAAAAGAAATTTGATACCCCAATAAGTAAAATTACAAATCCTCCCAAATAAGCTAATATCTAAATAACTTCAGTTAGTACTTCTGTGGAAAGATGTATATTACTAGAAATTGTTCTACAAGAAGACTTGGAATCCAAAGAGAGGTTTTTTTTTTAAAAAAAAAAAATTCTAAACAGAGGTGTTAATTTTGTCAGTTTTTAAGTTCCTAAAAGACAAAATTGGCACAAAAGCACAATCATCATCCCCAATTTTTGTCAAACTCCTATTGTAAAGTACAGGGTGAATATGAAGACTGTACTGTTACATATTTTTCAACTTCTGGAAATAAATTAATTGAAACTTTTTCATTAAAAATTTGCCAATGAACTTAAGTTTGCTCCTACTCAAGCAACAAGAAATGACTCTAGAAACTCAATATGAAAACCACAGTGGACGGATAAATATTTGCACCCATAGTTAAAGAAAACTATTCAATCAGAACAAGTTTAAGGAAATAAAGATTCTCAGTTTCCACAATTTAAAACAAAGCACATGCAAGATCCCAGACAATCATTATTACCTGGTTGTAGTGCAGGTAAACATGGTAGAACATGTAAACAAACAGAAGAACTCTTGCAACCTGCATTCCATATTCAGAAAGTATCTGAAGGTTAAAGAAAAAGAAAAGGGGGGGTGGGGGAGGGGGGGGGGGGAGGGGGAGGAGGCCTTTGTAAGGATGAAAAAGAACTCATATAAGCAGAAACTATAGGTCACAGTGGCATTCAGGTTATGGAAACCTCAGTTTGTCACAGATGTAAGAGATAAGAAAGATTCCAATTCAGGAGAAACCTCAGTAAGTTTGTCACAAATGTAGAAGATAAGAAATAATGCCGTTCAGGTTATTGAAACATCAGTAAGTTTATCACAAATGTAAAAGATAAGAAAGAATCATCAGCTCTTTTTCCTGTGAGAGCTTAACTAAATGTCTTTTTCCATGTTTTTCTTTATTCCGCCTTCTCCAAGGGACCGATTACAGGGGCATCATGGTGCAACAATTTCTTCTAAATGAAAATTCTAAAGGATTTGAACTCACCAGCCAAGCGAAAAAGATAACTACACCATTAATAAGATATGCATTAGACCTCTTCATGCCAGCAATATCAAGATACCTACATAAGACCAAACAAATGATTTAAGCAAATTTCAAAATCCCTTTCTTTAATAGAAAAATAAATATTGCTAAGACAAGGGACCAAGGAGGTGCCACACCTATGCATAAAGAATGCCAAAGACGAAGAATTAAATCAAGATTCTGATCTCAATATAATTCAACTGCTGGAAACTCACCATCTCATATTAATCTCTGGAGTCGTGACCTCAGAGATGAGAACCATGTATGTATAAAGCTGTCCTTCTCCAGAAAACAGAGAATATGCTACTGCAAGTCCAGAAAGAGAGTGATGTACAACCTGAGACCAGATATTATTAGCATCTTATTAGTTTTACTGACATGCCTCTACAATGCATATACAAGTTCAGTATAGAGTTCTCATTCATGCACGCTCCACATTATGATTTACCTTATTGCAACCTAATCTATTATATTATACTGCTGACTAGCCATTTAGTGGAGATTAGTCCTCAATATATCAAAAAAGGCCTTAGAGCTACTTAAAAGTGATAAATATGCAAATGGCATGATTAGAAATTCATTGAAATCCTGAGATCAAATATGGAAGTCAAGGTTATAACCTTTTTTATTTCCATCTGAAGATACTATGCTTCACATTCAATGAAGTAAACCACAGCAAATTAGGAATTTAAAACTCCATAGTTGAAGGCAAATGTTCACATATTTAAAAGCAAAGATAGCAGAAGTAGGTGCTTATATGCACATGTTAAAAAACCAAGGCAAGGTAAGGCAACAGAAATGCCATATGAAATAAGGTGTTTCTTTCCAAATCTTCAAAAGATCTATAGGAAACTTATAGGTCCATCTAAAACTATAGAAAAACCTAATAAGACTGAAATTACAAAAGTAGTATTCAATCTTTAAGCATTTAAATAATGTTAATTTGTAATGGTGCTGCCTTAGATTTACAAGATGCTCTTGCAGGATTATGAAAAAAGCATATCTACCATTTCATTTAGACCTGATTTTATACCAGGCCAAACATGCAAAAGTCTCAGATTATTATCCCTCTTCCTAGCCACCTTAACTGATGCTTTACAAAGTCTAATGCTAGACATGATTTTTCTTCATGGAACAAAACCATTCAACACAAAAAGCTTTTATTAAATAATACAAAACCACAACTCCGAAGGGAAGGTTGGATGCTGTCTTCTTCATGTTCAGCTACATCTTCACCAACAAGAATGAAGACTACATTACGTTATGAAAAAGGGGAACTGAGGCTTTGGAAAATATTTTTTGTTTAATTATGATGTTCAGGAAATATTTTGTACTTTGATAAACTCCAATATAATGTACTCAAGGACAAATAAATAAATGAATAAACAAGAATAAGCACTAGCCACTACATGTCCAGCCTATACATTCACTTACATACTCTATTCCACCCAAAGAAGGATATAGCCAAACAATCATTCCAAGATCAGCAAGGAAGTAGCCAACGGAAACCTGTAAAAGGATATGCAAAGAAACACCATATCACCTTTAGAATGCTTCTCAGAATTTTGCTCACAAGTCAATCTAGAATAATTTACTAAAAAAAACATCGAAAAAAGTTCAACATGCTAAAAAAAAGGTGGGGAAATGAATGATGACATTTGATACATGAAATAAATTGTATGTTATACATACAAATATGTATAAGAATATGTATAGTAACATGTGGTGGATGATACATAAAAGTATTAATTAGAAAAACAAGAACAACACTCTTGAAAACACTAAAAGCAACCTTTTATTATATTTTCGATCAAAAGAAAAAGAAACTTTTGTTATGGTGCATACTTTATTGTTACTTTTGTCTTTCACCCATCCTATTCATTTTCAAGTATCACATGTTTTTTTATTTATGAGCGTATGAGAGTTAGAAAGCTGAAATGCAACCTATACCTTGTACGTGTTTCTTCGCAGGTTCCATATATTGTTTAATGTCACACAAAAAAAAAAAAAGGAAGTATCTCTTTCGAGGAAGTTCAAAATTGAAAGGAAAAAACTAGAGGTAACATAAGCCCGCACAACTATATGGATATGCCTCACTGAATGGGCAAACTAGATTTTTAATTTTAGGCTAAACAGCAAATATTGTACAGAAAGTGCTAATAAGAAATCACAAAAGCAAGAAACTATAAAGAGTTTGAAGAAATTGCATATCAAATTTTAATCACACTTATTCCACAAAAATAATTCACTCATTCCTAGCATAACCAACAAATTTTAAACACGTGTCATAAGTTGCACAGTGATACATTAGTGAAAGCGTTCCAAGAAATATTAGAAGAATTGTTCTGTTTGGAGCACCAAAGCAATACATCACTAAGAACAGAAAATATAAACTGCCTCCAAGGTATAAGACCAAAGTCAAATGTTTGAGTCACTAAAATAAAATAACACATACCCCCAAAGCAAATGCGGAAACAGGTGAGCTACGAAAGGTGACAAGACCACCAATGTTTTGGTCAGAAAAGAGATCTGACCAGAAGACAAAGTACAACGATATAGCTGTGATAAAAATGGCATGAACCGTAGAGATACCACTGCCAGTTTAGATCATTAATCAATAGGTATAAGCAATAATCTAAAAATTGGGAGGAAATTTGAGGAAGGATCATGTCCTTACCGATTGTTCCATTCAATTCGCTGGATTTTTGTAAGACCATTGTAAGTCTTGAAATTGAAGGCACTAATTAACTGAACGAGATCATATGCCTGTGTCAGGAGAACACATACAGTGCATGTTAACATGACAGTAGCTCGAACTGGATAAATTGGTCATGCAACTTAACTGAATCTGAAAGAAAGCCCAACAATACCCAAAAAAAAAAAAAAAAAAAAAGGAAAAGAAAAATCTGGTTGTACTCAGGCAAGGGCTTCTTGTGTGCATACCACTTTGCAAACAAGGATACCAGCTAGTATAGAAGTGTATGGAATGAAGGGATCTGCTAATAAATAGTTCTTAACCAGCTCCTCAGCCTGATTTTGGTAGGACTTGATAGCCATAACTGTCTGTGATGACATTGCTATCATACCACAATCTTTCAACTGTTATTCTATTAAAAGGCTTTAATGAACCTTCTTCATCCCTTATCTTCCTTTCCTCCCTCGTCAACCTGCCATTTTATCCCATCTATAACACACAAAGAAAAAAATATGATTACAATCAACCACAGTGGATTTTACATTTTTAGAATAATCTAGAAAATTATAACTCCTAAACCACCATAATTTTCTAAAATATGACCAAAATTTATTACATACCCAGCTTTGAAGAAATTTAAAGAGGAAAAGTTTCTATTTCGCCTTTCCCTGGTTAAAGCAAGAAATAGTAAACTTTTAACACTTACTAGCACCACATTCAACTAGTCCACATGAAAAGCTGAAACAGCCAGATACTTCAAATTACAAATGCAATCTAGGTTTACACTGCTATCCATAATAATTTATGATGTTGTGAAAATTTACTTTATTTTACCATCAGGATGAATATCAGCATGTGAAAGAAATAGTAAATGAATCATTACTTCTTATTATTAGTTCAGCTCAATATTCTTCAAATATATACTCATTTCCATATATCTCCATAAAGTCATTACTTCCCGTGACTCCTTTAGGGCTTACCCACAGTATGTCAAGTTCAACCATTTAAGGTACATCAGTTACAGTGTGACTCTCAGCATGATTAGTAGCTCATAATATCTTTATCATCCTAAACAGCACTAACAAGTAAAAGAAGAAAACATCAGACCCTGTTATTACTAGAGAAAAATAATGCTATACAAACGTCAAAACAGACAAGAAGGAAGGGGACACTATCACCCGGTAACGCACAGTAAGAAAATAAAATAATTGGAAGGAAAAGGGAGAACCCAGAAAACTTGATTAACATGAGATTACGAAGATAAACGCCGAATCAAATTCTTAACTTAGAGAGGAGAAAAAAACATTTGAGACCAAAGGACTCCAAAGTTAATCTAAATATAAACTTTTTGTTTTGCTAAGGATCTGATATCACTAGAAACAAGTCACAGTAAATACTATATGTTTAGCGGAAAAAAAAAGGGAAAATCAAAAGACCAAGGGAAATAAGTATAGAGAGGCGAAAAATAAGATTGCAGAGCATACCGCAAGCACTAACATCCCGCCATCGATGAAGAAACCAGACGAGGTATCATAAAGCGGCGAAAACGCATATGAGCACCAGGATCAACAACCGATGGACAAAAAAGAAGGAGAAAAGCAAATTTGTTTGTTTGATAATAAGGAAGAAAAAAGAGTAGTGAATGAAGGGCGAAGGAGAAGAATCCCAAATCTGGAGCAAAAAGAAGGAAATGGGAAAGGTTAAACACGCGGGAAGAAGCAATCCATTGAGCAGAAGGCGAAAAAAGGCGAAAGGGTAATGTAAAGGAATAAATAATAAAACCTAAGGAATGGGAACCATGAAGAAAAGGACTTGAGGAAGAAAGAGAGAGAGAGAGAGAGAGTCAATGCAGTGGAGATGCGAGGTCAGTATTCTTAGAGAAGGAAAGCAGAGAGTCAGAAAGAGGCAGATGTTAACATCATGAGGAAGAAACAGGATTTCATGACCAACAACCCGTAAGCTTCAATCAATAAGCTAATGAACGGAATCTTCCAGAGAAATAATAAGAAGAAAAAGAGGATGGATATATATATATGTATGTATGTATGTATGTATGTACACGCACATATGTCTTGTGGGTTGATGATGATGATACGTGTAGCGGAAGGTTTGGGTGAGGAGAGTTGGTTGGTTGGGCCGTCGTGGATTGCGTTTTGTCTCCTCTTCAATTAATCCTTAAGGGTAACGAGGAGCGTGGTTACACGTTCCTTCAGGCGCGTACACCTTTTCCCTTCTCTTTCTTTTTTTTTTTTTTTTTAATTTGTTATTTTAATCATTAAATTTTTATTTATTTCTAAACATATTTAATGTCAATAGCTTTCAATTTAAAGCAGTTATTATTTTATGCGTTATGCATTATTATTACTATTATTATACTATCCATTTCTATAAAATAAATAAATTTAAGACCAATTTAAAATCTTTTTTTTTCTGTTAATGATACATTTTGCACTTAATTTATATTATCTGTATGATTATTATATTCAATAATCAATCTTATAATTTAATTAGTTAAAAATTATTTTATAATCTCCAAGACAAATTTAATTGATTAAAATTTTTATCCCTACAGTAATAATCAATCATGTAAAGTTAATTAATAAATTTTAAATTTACTTTTAAAATATTATAAAAATTACATCAATTTATGATTATTCAATAATCAAGATCTATATAATTAACAAAAATAATAATAATAATAACTTGGAAAAAAAAAAAAAAAAAAAAAAAGGCTGCCGTCTCAGCCCAAATTGGCGGACGCCGAAGTCTAAACTCTAAAACCCTTTCTTTTTTAGGGTTTTAGGCAACGGCGCCGGAAGTAATTTTTCGTAACTGATGATGCTCTCTTGACCGAGACAACTTCTTGTTCTTCCTCCTAAATAAAACCAGAAGTCGATTGCCACCTCTTGGAGAAAAGCTAGGTAAGCAAAGCAGTTCAACAACAACTCGTATTTATCTCTCTGCTCTCTTTATTTTCTCTGTAAAATCATGGGTTACCCAGAAAAAGTTCCATGAACTAGGAATCGTTATTCTTAGTTAAAAGGCATGGTTAGATCACCAGTTCTAGATTACCTATAGTGCTTTTTTCTCTGTATTCCTTAATCGTATCATGATATTTCGCAGATTATCTGAAATGCTTACCCAATCCAATCAATTTCTTGCTTTCCCTCCAATTTTGTATAAAAAACCCTATCTTAAGCTTCAGTTGTTTCCCGTTCGGTTTGAATTTCGATATTTTCATGGCGCTAAACTCGCCCATAGAACAAAGATTTCAGTCACCGAGTCAACTCATTCACCCTCTTCTCTGTTGGCTACTCGTGTCTCTCGGGTTGCAAGAACAGAAGCTCAAGGGGTTCTTTTTGATTATTTGCACTGTACTAGAAACTTAAGCTTCACAGACGCTGAACATATTAGCAAAAACTCACCCAATTTTGTTCAAGTTTTGTTGTCGAAGATTCATTGTGAAAAGGATGTGACCCGGTCTCTGGCCAAATTTCTTAGATACAATCCATTAAATGAGTTTGAGCCGTTTTTTGAAAGTTTGGGTTTGAGCCCGAGTGAGGTCACAGCTCTTCTTCCTCGGGACTTGATGTTTTTAACTGATGACAGTGTTATGCTTGAGAACTATCATGCTTTATGCAATTATGGGATTCCTCGTGCTAATATAGGTAAGATGTATAATGAAGCAGGAGAGATTTTCAGATATGATTATGGAGTGTTGGCTTTGAAGCTTGAAGCATATGAAAGTTTGGGTCTTGCCAAAGCAACAGTCATAAAGCTTGTCACTTGTTGTCCATTTCTTCTGGTTGGTGGTGTTAATGGCAATTTTGTTCTTGTTCTTGATAAACTCAGGAGATTAGGAATGAAAAATGATTGGATTGGAGGATATTTAACACCGAAAAGGACATACAATTGGTGTAGAATACTTGACACCATTGATTTTCTTGATAAAGTGGGTTACTCCGAGGATCGCTTGGGTAATCTGTTGAGGACAAATCCTGAATTGGTGTTTGAAGGTTCAGGGAAGATGGTTTCTGTGTTGTTTGGCAGGCTGCTGAAACTGGGGCTTAAGATGAATGAAGTTTATTCTTTGTTTATGAAAAACCCAGAAATCTTGTCATCTAAATGTATAAAAAATTTGTTTGAGGCACTGAATTTCCTGTTTTATATTGGGATGGGAACAGAAGACATAGCGAAGGTTGTGTCTAGTAACATAGAGCTTATGGGTTCATCTTCTTTGAAAGGACCAAGGACTGTCTGCAAAGATCTAAAAGTTACCAAAGATGGCCTATGCCAAATTATTAAGGAAGAACCACTCAAGTTGTTCAGCCTGGCTTCTAAATCAAAAGTCAGAAGAAAAGAGCACATAACTTCCCTTGATTCAACTAAACATATGGAGAAAACAGCATTTTTATTGAGGTTAGGGTATGTTGAAAACTCAGATGAGATGATGAAAGCTTTGAAACAGTTTCGAGGCAGAGGAGATCAATTGCAGGAAAGGTTTGATTGCCTGATAAATGCTGGTTTAGACTGCAATGTAGTTACTAGCATAATTAAACAAGCTCCAATGGTGCTTAACCAGTCAAAAGATGTTATTGAAAAGAAGATTGATTGCTTGAGAAACTGTTTAGGTTATCCGCTTGAATCTATAGTTGCATTTCCAGCATATTTATGTTATGATATCGAAAGAATAAACCACAGATTTGCAATGTATGTGTGGTTGAGAAAGAGAGGTGCAGCAAAAACCATGTTATCCTTGAGCACCATTCTTGCTTGTTCCGATGCAAGATTTGTGAAGTATTTTGTTAATGTTCATCCTGAAGGTCCAGCCTACTGGGCTAATTTAAGAAAATCATCTACTTCAAGCTAACAGTTGTTGTATTTTTTTTTTTTTTTAATTTCTTTCTTGAGAAATGTAATAGTCTTTAGCAAGAGTTATGTAGAAGATAAAATTCATCCTGCACAAGAAGAGGGGCCCGAAAATCAGGAGTCACCTCCAGACAGATAAAAGTCATTAGATACTCATATAATGAGGATTCTTCTATCTTACTTTTATATTATACTAATAAAATTCATTTTTTCTTTACACCTTCATTCACATTCAGGCTACTCTAATGCGGAAAAAAAAAATATATATATATATATATTTTCTCTTCCGATTGTCTTGTTTGTTGTGCTATTATGTTATAAGGACTCATGTAATGTAGTATAATTTAATGTAGGGAGGGTCATTATGATTCATTACTTCTTATGAACATCCTGTAACCCTTTTTGAGTTGGAGAAGGGTGAATGTAACTCTTGTTGAATTTTGATAAATAGTAGTTTAAACCTGTCTATTTTAATTTAATTGATACAGTTTAGTACTAAATTAAATGTAAGTTAAAGTAATTGAATGATAAGTTTAAAAAAAAAAAAAAAAAAAAAAAGAAAAAGAAGGAAGAAAGGAAGGATTGAATTCTCAATCTCTTCTGTTCTGTGATTTGATTTTTGTATTTTAGTCTGGACCATTCTTCTCATCTCATGTGGAAACAGAGAGGGGATGGTGTTATAACATACTTAGTTTCAGACCACATATTAAATGTTTATATATGCCTGTATATGGAATAAAATTGATTGGAGGCAACGAAGCTTAAGCTTGGCCCCCATTTTGGAGATATATACATACACAAACATGTGGGTGGATATGCAATTCTCAAATGTTGCAAGGGAAATGAGAAGATAAATGTTAATTATTTGACAAATAAATCTCTCTGTGTTTGTTCAAGAGCAAACTGTTTATTATGTTGATATTGAGAAATTCACGAGAAAATTTTGAAGACGACATTTATCTGATCCGATCCATTCAAAGGCAAAAACAGTATTAACTTTGTCGTTTCCGAGTAACCTTGTCCGGTAGAATTCTGATGGGCTGATCCTTCACTCCATGACTAATTTCTCATTCACCACAACTTCCTAACATCAAATTGGTCATATCCATGCCGATATAGCTTGAGACTTATGGGTTCTGGATTTATATACATATAAATTTTACATGCAAACCCAATAATTTTCAAGTTAATTAATTCCAAGCGAAGTTAGTATTTTTATTAACTAAAAATTTATATATTTTAATAATTACACAACACGTACGGTAACTTTCTAATTTGACACACATAAAATATACAATCTGATTTGAAAAAACAAAAACAAAAACACAAAAATATCAACTGATGAATGATTAATTCTTCCATAGTAATTAACTTACACGTAAAAGGAGAAAATTAATTTGAACAACTCAAAAATTTGTGATTTGAATTCTAAACTAGAAGTTACAGAAGGCTCTCATTTTATCAGCATTCTAAAATTTTGAGGATAAAATTGGTTAATTCTTCAACATCTCAATTTTTTTTTTTTTTTTTTTTTTTATAAAAAAAATAAGAACTACTTACTTCTTTCTCTTGCATAATGAAAGTTGTATCGAACCCTTAGTAATCACCTTTAAATTGAACAAGATTTGAAATATACGATTTACAAGTTTGTGAACATCCACATAAGCTATAAAAGAGAAAAACAAAAAAAGTTGTGAATCAATAAAATATATTGTAGATGAAGACTCTTACTTTTGTTCAATTAACATCTCCTTTTTTTGTCAACTTTAAAAACTAAAGTAACCTACAATGTTCAATTGACGGGAAATAAGAACAATTGACATCTCATTCTTGCCAACTTTAGAAACTGAACCTACTTATTATCATGAAATTAGTGCAATTGAACTATTTTTGTTCAATTTTCAATCTTATTTTTGCCAACTTTAGAAACTAAATCTATCTATTGGGTCCATTGTTTGCCAACTTTAGAGATTAAAATTACCTACAACGTCCACTTATAAGAAATCAGAACAATTGAATTAGTTTTGTTCAGTTAATATCTCATCTTTGTCAACTTTAAAAGTTAAACTTAACTTGTCAATTGATAGAAAAATTAAAATAGTTAGACTGAACTTTAACATACCATCTTTACTAACTTTAAAAAGTAAACCTATCTCTTGATTGAATTATTTTTGTTCAATTAACATCTCTTCTTTATCAATTTTAAAAACTGAACTCACCTACTATCTCTGTTAATAAAAAATCAGAACAATTGAATTATTTTTATTCAATTAATATCTCATCTTCACTTACTATATGTATTGATATGTTAAGTCAGAACAAATGAATTACTTATGTTCAATTAACATATTATATTTGCCAACTTCATAAATTAAACCTACTTATTGTGTCCGTATGATAGGAAATCAAAACAGTGGAACTATTTTTGTTTAAACTAAACTTACCTACGATGTCTGTTGATAGGAAATTAGAACAATTGAACTGTTTTTATTAAATTAATATATTGTTGTTTTATGTTTACTAAAACACTAAAATTAATACTGTTTAGTACAAAAAAATTCTAAACAAAGGAGAGAACAAGAAAGTTAAAAAGAGAATCTTTCTTTCTTAAGAATATGGATGATTATTTATAATAGAACATATGTTCAATTTGAATTCAAATGTTAACGGTGTTACTGTACATTAACAGTCAATAATTAAATTAAAAAAATTTATAAATATATATTTTGAATATTTTAAAATAGTATAAGAACTAATTTAATTTTTTTGGTCTTTGATTTAATATATCATTTTTATGTAAAGAAAAAAAATAAATAGTATTAAGTAATAATTTAATAGAAATTAATAATAACTATAACTAGTGGCATTCCCAGTGTTGAAAATTTCTCAAAAAATGAGACTGAAAACTACAGGTGAGTCTACTAAACCAGAATTAAGAGAATGAATCATATGGGAGAAGAGAAAAACAATTGAAATTCAAGCTGTTGGAACGTAAAGAGATTTACCCTATTTTTTAACCAACAAGTCCAACACAATACTTTTCCTCTTCTACCAGTATAATTATTAAAAACACAGCTAAATCATAAAGACATTACTTAATTTAACATAATTTATAAAAATATAATTACATACAAACAATTATACAAAACATAATTATTTTTATATCCAAAATGATAGGAAACACTTCCTAGAGTGCATCAATATGATCTGTTTGATTTGGATTTCATTTCAACTCAGCTGTTATTACATAGCAAAAAAAAGTTTTAAGGTTATCTTGCATCTCACTTTAGAGTGAATAAGTCCTTTTACCAACAAAAGTAAATAAGTTTTTGCTACATTCTCTCAACAAACAATAGTTTACAGATTTAAAAAAAAAAAAAAAAAAATTCCTACCTAAAATTGTATAAAAGACCAGATCAGCCAGATTCTTAATGAGGCTAAACCTAAAAATCCATTTTGCTTGACACACTTTTCAAACAATTCTGTCTTCACAATCCATTTAGCTTCTAAGTTACAGCATCTTTTAAAGAAGATGAAGACGAAGAGGAAGACAATCCAGAGCAGCTACTTCGGGCTTTGTCTTTAATAAATGCCTTTTGGACATCATCTTTAAGCTCCATAAACCGAGTTCTCTTTCTTCTCTGTTCATCAGGAGTGCCCTTCTCAAGGTAAAACAAATCTGGGAGGTCATCCTCCATGAACCTATCCAGCACTTCAGAGCAATGAGGGAAAAAGCGGCGACCCATGTTCACTGCATTATCAATAACCCAAATTATTATGTGGCTTTCTAAAATTATATTTTCTTGGCTTGTGCTCCATTGAAGGAAGAATCTGGCTTCGTATAAGAAATTAATGGAAAAATACAAGTAACATTCATTACATGATTTGGACTGCACTAACCCATTTTTGCAAGTTGGATGATCCCATATAGCACCCAAACGATTAACTTATCATAGAGATACTCAATGGATCATAGATATTTCTGAGGATTCTTTTATATGTGGTGGAGAAAGCTGAACCACTAACAGGATGAAGTGAGAGTTTGCACCATAATTATCAAATACCAAAATATATGTACAAAATACATACATTTTTAATTATTACCTTGAAAGGCAAAAAGCAAAATTGCAGCTTTTTTTTTTTTTTTCTCATATCCTAATATGTAAACAGAAAATCTTTAAACATGAAACATATTATGTTTTTACATGCAAGGTAACCACCCAATCCAAACTCCAAAGTAACAAAATTGCCATCTGGTTTTCCCTGGTTGCCTATAGACCTACTAGACCACTATAACCAATTGCTGCAAAGAAAGGCACCCTAAAGTACAAGTTCCACAGGAGATTGAGAGTAACACGAACAAAATAACAGAGGCCACAAAGAGATGACATCGTATTCAATTGAGACAACGTGAACAAAATATTGAATATGAACAGATTTAAAGCTTGTACCTGTTTTCATAAGTGATTCCACCCTAGAAAGAAGCCTTTTCTTCTGCATGGTAGGTGTCTCATTTAAGTCAACCTCCCTTAGGTTCCCATTCGATCCTGATGAGGCTGAAGGACCGGCAAACTCAGATGTTTCAGCATTAGCAATGTTCATGGCTACCCTGGCTTCAGCAGGGAAAAATAATCGTGCAAATGAAACTGCAACACATAAAAATAGAAGCACATTAAGAAAGGGATGCTAAAACATTCCATGTAAATAAAAAGATATTCACTTTAAAGTGAAATTCCAAGTAATAACATAACCAGAATGTCTTTATGAAGGAAAATAGCTTCGAAAGTGTCGTCTACAAACTAATACCTCTGTTTTCCAGGTATAGCAGCTTCATGTGCAGATCATCAGCCACTGTGTGCGAGTTCATAGATACATCTCCAGCCATTGGATTCCTCCTCATTTCTCTCTCTAGAATATCGATGCATATCCGGTCTTTATTGGTTTCTTGGCCCTGCTCCATTTTTGCGTGATAATCTTTTGGCCTTGTCAAACCCCTGCAGATGTTAACAGAACTCTGCCCATCCAAAGTCAACTCTGAAGCAGAAGCTCCTTTGGTCAAAAGTGACACTAATATTGATGGCTCTTTACGCATTGCAGCGATATGGAGAACAGTGTAACCCCTAGAATTCCGAAGATTGACATCAGCCAGACCTAGGCAAAGAACCTCAGACACAACTTTTGGATCACAGTATGCCACAGCATAATGGAGAGCATTAGCATCATCTAGACTTATATTAGACTCAGTCAGAAGTAGCTTCACCAGTTCAACATCATCCGAGTCCAATGCTTTATGTATTCGCCTGACTCTTTTTTCACGAAATGGGTCCAAAATTTCTCGGTTATTGTTTTCATCAGGCGGAGACTTGTCTCTCACCAGTCTAATATCCTCTGCAACTTCAAAGGGGAGTTCTTTCTCAATGGAAACCTTGTCAAGATCTGACCTTGCCACTCTATCAACACACTGAGCAATAAGCTGAGTTAAATGGCAATGAAATGCTACCACAAGGATTGGGAGAACATGTTCCACCATAGCCTTTCCGGTAAAGTTAAGAAGACGCCGCTGCCAATATAGAAAAAGTTGATAAGATGAGCCTGAAACAGAATTTATATTCACGAGTACAAGTCCCAGGGTTCATCATTGTAAATATGAAACAGAGGTTTAAATTACAGTTATTAACAGGCAGAGCAGCACTGGTATTGTTACATTTAAATTCTAATAAAACTAAGTTTTTAGGTAAAAAAATTCAAGATCCACATTAAAGATAAAGCATGGTTTTAAACAAAAATTCAAGTTCACATCAACTTTTTGATGCAAGGAAAATGCTGCAATGTGATACAACTACTGCCCATGCTAAGATTGCTCTAATTAATTGCATAAATTTTTTCCTGGTATTTCTCATGGCAATACAATTTGATATAGTAATGACTTATAGATGACCTTGCTGTGAAAACAGTGACCTATCCAATGTCAAAAACTAAAGGTGATGAAGCATGAAGCTTGCACTTAGAATTGATCAATTAGGTTACCAAAGCTGGTTGCTCATAAGAAATTCATCAAGCCATTTTTCTAGGTACATGCATAATGAAACATTTCACTAGATTAACCAGATACAAGACCCAAGTAGACATTTATGAATAATGTTTCTACACTCTGTACCACATTAATGGTGGAAGATCCTTACCCCCAGTGAATTAGTGTTATTTGCAGAGTGCTTCACTTTATTCAAAATCCTTTGGAGAAAAAGTATAAAATAATATATCCAGAATTCAAATCCACATCCTACAGGTCGATAGCCTTAATATAAAAGGTAGGGTGATCAAGTATCACCTCAAACTTCATACTCATGTATCATAATCATCTCAACAATCACATAAGTAAAATTTTTTCACAGTTTACAAATTTTGTAAACATGGAATTCACGAAGGTCCCATGGAGCCAGGCGCTTCGCAAATTAGGCCTTACCTTAAGGTTCTTAGTTTTCACACAGTAGTTCATCCATAATACTCTATTATTGTTTGTTATTAGATCATGAAACCAACTAAGTGGGTGCACCGGATTTTTTAATTGTCAATGAAGGGAACAATTAAGTGACCAATGAGGCTAACCCTGAGCATCAGTAAGAAAAATAATAGAACTGCACCACTATACAATACAAATTTACAGACAACAAGCAAGAAGTATAACTTATGCTCATTGTGAGTAGCACACTTGCCTGGAAGAGGGAAACCAGCTCTGGTATTTGGAATATGGACGAGGCATACATCAACTCCACAGCAAAATCAATGGCTGGCCTACAGGCATCATGGGCGCATGCAGTATCAACACAGGTCGATACCTCCATGGGAGAAGGCTTTAATTTTCCAGTGTACAAGTAACTCAAGAATATCAAGAAGGCTTCATATCCAACCTTGCCATGAGGCAACAACTCACTCATTTTGAACTTTGGTTTTCCTTCTTTTTCGGGATTCCCATTTTTTTTCCTGAAGAGATCATTGAAGAACTTGCTCCTAGCAGCCAAAATACATCGATGAACACCAACAGAAATGCCCTCCACAATGATATCAGCATCACTGTAATCACAAGTTGAATCAATCAGGAGCCGTTCCAAGTTGGAGCTTAGCCTGCTTAGACTGATCACCTCAAGATTAGGCCCCGTTTCATGGCAAGAAGAGGATGAGAAGTTATGGCTAGCTGAGCAATTTGATAAGTGGGAAGATGAAGTAAAGCTCAAAGATGATGATGGCTCAGCTGAATTAGCCATTAACAATCTACTTAAGAACCGATTTGTACTAGTAAGAGGGAACTTTTAAGCTAACTTTCATACTTCTCCAGTAAAAGCTAAAATCCACCCCCCCAAAAAAACTGAAAATCTATAGAACTATCTTAACATTCTTGATCGTTATCATAAAGGGAAGTGCCCATTTCATGGAAAAGCTATCACAATTCATGAGAGAAACAGAACGCGATGAAACATAAATAAGCCTTGTTATTAGATTCCTGGAGATGGAAAATAAACCTCAACAGACAGAAACCCGGGAAAAGAAATTTCCCGAATGGGTGCGAGACAAAGCGAATTTAGCATAAACATGAAGCTATGATTAGTTACTGCAATCAATAAATATAGAAACATAGATTACAATTTAAACAAAAATGAAACTACATTTGACAACACTATTTACTTCAATTTCTTGCTTGAATTTCCAATACCACCTAATCAGCATAATGACTATGAGGAAAACTCATTAAAGAAAATTAGCTACCGAAAACAATTAACATATAAAATTTCAACAGCTTTCATTTCATTTATCTAAAAACAAAAACAAAAAAAAAAAAAACTGAAGCAGATCTAAGAAAAATTTCTTAAAGAGGAAATCAAAGACGCACTAATCAAGGAATTTCTTAAAGGAGAAAAAAATCAGATAAGATTTCTATTCAAGAGAAGCAGGATGCAGAGGAGAAGCAAAGAGAGAGAGAAAAAATAATAAATAACAAGAGTAATCACCAAACGAAGTTTCCTATTTCGCTATCGACGCAAACAGGAAGAAAGAGAGAAATAGAAAGCAATTAAATTACTTAAAGAGGAAGAGAGAGTCAAGAGAGGTGAAGTCGTTCTG
Organism: Carica papaya; assembly: GCF_054855325.1. Taxonomy (NCBI): domain Eukaryota; kingdom Viridiplantae; phylum Streptophyta; class Magnoliopsida; order Brassicales; family Caricaceae; genus Carica; species Carica papaya. Next base: position 27,071,728 of record NC_142310.1, on the reverse strand, counting down.
GGGACGAAGATGATGGCGTCAGCCTCCGTAGCTGGATTCTGCTGATGTAGACAATGGCGTCAGGTTTGTGAGAGAGAGAGAGAGAGAGAGAGAGAGAGAGAGAGAGGTGGGGGGAAGCTTTGTCGTTTTTTCAACGAAAATCAAGACCCTATTTATAATATCAAAGATTTCGTGTCCTCGTTAGCAATCAAAATCTAGGGTTCATTATGAAAATATTGAACAGAAGAGAGGTTTTTAAAAATAAAAATATTTCAGTAGGCCCCGGTAACTAATTATAGGAAATATTCTGGGGGGATTTCATATTTTTTAAAACAATAATTTTTTAAAAAAAAATTACATGTATTTATTTATAATATAAATTAATATTAATGGATATTGTATTTTTGTAGTCAAATCAATTTATAGAATAATTTAATGATAGTTATGGGAAAGGTCCAAGTTGTTATCATAGTTTTGTATTTTCCTCGTGGAATCCGGTTGAAACTATAAAACCAATAATAATAATAATAATAAGGCTTCTTCCACGAAAATAATAAAATAATTAAGTAATATAATAAAAGTAAATATTTTAATTAGTTGATATGAATTATTGTAACGATTCTGAAAATTTTAAAGAAAATAAATCATAAAATAAGTGTAGAATTAGAGTTTACATTCCTTATATAATAACTTAAAATACTAAATAATATTACGGGAATTATCATTTGAATGAAATATAAAAAAATTAAAAAATTAAACAAAAAATAAATAAAACTAGCATCTTACTCGCACCCCTCTTGTAGATTGAGCTCTTGATCCTGATCCTCTTGATCCGAAATTATTAAATAAGGAATGAGTCACACTAGTTCAGTAAGAATATCACGCTACTCACCGACACAGAAATGAAGGTTGGTATAAAAATCAAAATAACTAATGAAACTCTTAATTAAGAAAATTCATTATCATAAACAAAATCGTTTAACGCCAACTTTTCGTAGCGAAATTTACAAAACAATTTATAGAGACAATAATATAACACATTTTATAATTTTATATGCAATTAATTAGAAAATAATTTTTTCTTTAATCAGCCTACTAGTATTCATGGGGGTTCATAGGGATGTCCCCACAATGCGTGAACTTTTTCCTTTAACGTTTTCAATTAACGAGTCGTCCTCATACCTCGTTCGGTATGAGGGCCAAATTATAAAACCTCGATACCCCGTTCGGTATGAGGGTGAAACAGACTGTTCCATACATTGTCTAGTATGAGCGTCAAATTACTAAGTTTCAATACCCCGTTCGATATAAGGCAACGTTCACAATAGGATTTTCTATGCACCCAGTCCGTCCACTATCTCATAGGATATCCAATAAGGCTACCGTTTCATCCATTCACTTAATCACACAGTTCCCCATTTACCTTTAATCTTTAGTTTTCCAGTTCAATCATAATCACATAAAATAACAATACATACATTCAAAACTTTAAAATCAATCAACAGATATTATCATGCATCCAAATTGTAAACTAATTCAACAATAATCAATAGTGAATAATTTTTGATTTTGGCTCCATTAGTAACCCGTGATTAATTATGGATATTTTTTAAATTGTATAAAATACTATATTATTGTTAATTTAACTTCAATTCCATAACAGAAAATAGGGTAAGAGATTCTTACTCAAATTGATGCCCGAAAAGCTAAACTTATTTACTGCAGCTACTGGCGGTCCCCGGATTCCCTGAATTTTTCTTCGGGGATTAAAACGCGTTACAAGTACCTACAAATACCCAAAAATCCAAAATCGGTGTCAAGACCTCTTTTTGGCAAATTCTGGAATTCCGGCACGATGGCTCCGCCGTGCTCCAGCAACGGCCGGCGGCGGTTTGCATCGAGTCGACTGTTTTTGGCCATTTTCGATCAAATTCGGTTAGTTTTGCATCAATCCATGTGAAAAGATATGTTAAGGAGCCTCGATTGGCTGAAAAAAATAAAAAATTGAAACTCACTGATGACGGGGTTCTCCGGTGCAGTGGCTCCACCAGCTCACATTTGCAATTGGATGTTTTGCTTCGGTCAACTTGTAGAGGATGAAACGATGGTTACAATGGTGAAAGAATTACGTAGAACAGGAATTGGGATGGGTCTCATCGGAGGCTTTTTTGTAATTTTCCACAGCGGCACTGCCGAGCTTTGCTCGCGGTTTCCAGTCAATCTGCCGGTCTTTTGACTTTGATTTGACTATAGGGGTGTTTAAAATTGAATTTCAAGCAAAAAAAATTTTTTTTACCTCTTTTTGCGATCGAAAGTAGCTCTAGCGTGGCGGCGGGTGACGACGGCTCTCCTTCCCAGCGGCTATGTATTCTTCTCTGGCGATGGTGTCTGGCGGCTAGGGTTAGGGTTTGGTGTTAATAAGGTTATTTATATTCGTCTCCTTTTAATCTGGGCCGTCCATCGTGTTTGATCTGAACTGTCCGATCGCGATTAAATAAGAAGTAGATATGGACCGTTGATCGCATTTAAATTTGATCGTTCGATTGCGTATGGGGAGTGCATGCATCTGGGCCGTCCGCGCGCACGGGAACAGATCTGGGTCGTCTGATTGCGGGCACGTGGATCGCCCGCGTGGCCTACTGCGTGGCACCGCGTCAGTGTCCCTCGCCACGAGGCACGTTCTAGTTCGTCGGGGCTACTGATTGGGCATCCTACATGGCACAACTTTCATAAATTGTGTTTTAACCTCCGATTTTCGATTTTTCTTTTAAAAATACTCCCAGAATCCAAATTTTTACCTTTTTTTTTCTCAAAATTGTTTTTAATTTCATTCTTCACCTAATTTTCTTTATTTTTACGTTAAATTAAAATTAAAAAATTATTTTTATAAATTAATTTAAAATTACATAAAAATAAATTGAGTATTACAACTCTCCCCCCTTAAAAGAAATTTGGTTCCTCAAATTTGTCTCTCTCTCACTCAATCAAACAGTTGGGGGGTATTGGGCTCTGAAGTCTGATTCTACCTCCCATATGACTTTTCTCGATATGTGATTCTATCATAGAACCTTAATAAAGAAAATTTTCCAGTTGGGGAGTAATCTACTCTTTCAGTCCACAATACCGACCGATATTTTCTCATAGGACAGATCCTCTTGGAGTGAAAGAGACTCGTGGGCCAAGATGTGAGAGGGGTCCAAATTGTACTTGCGTAGCATAGACACATGAAACACATTATGGACCCTGGAAAGTTCTGAAGACAGTGCTAGTCTGTAGGCGGCGGTACCAATTCTTTCTAAGATTTCAAATGTTTCAATAAATCAAAGATTCAGCTTCCCCCTCTTGCCAAACCTACGGATTCCTTTGAAAGGGACGACTTTAAGGAACACCTGATCGACTTTCTCAAATTTCAAATCTCTCCTCTTGGTATCTACATAACTCTTATACATGCTCTAAGCCATTTGAATGTTCTTTCTGATCTTAACTATTTTGGATGTAGTCTCTTCTATGAGATCTGGGCCGAACAATTTCTTATCACCTACTTCTTCTCAACATATTAGTGACCTACATGGGCAGTCGTACAACGCCTCATACGGAGCCATGCTAATACTTACTTAGTACCTGGTGTTGTAGGCGAACTCTATTAGGGGTAGATGGTCATCCCCATAGCCCCCGAAGTCAAGAACACAAGCTTGGAGCATATTCTCAAGTGTGCAGATCGTCCTTTCTAACTGTCCATCGGTCTGAGAGTGGAATGTAGTACTAAGGAACAGTTTCGTTTCCATGTCTTACTGAAAGCTGGACCAGAACTGAAAAGTGAACCCGGGGTCCCTGTCGGACACTACTGTCACTGATACTCTATGTAATCTGACTATCTCCTGGATATACATTCTAGCTAACTTGTTCAAGAGATCGGTCATCTTGATGGCCAAGAAGTGGGAAGACTTAGTAAGCCGATCAACAATTACCCAGATGACATCATATCCTGAGCATGCCCTAGACAATCCTATCACGAAATCCATAGTGATATGTTTCCATTTTCACTCCGGAATTGGTAATGGCTGAAATAGCTCATCTAGACGTTGATGCTATGTCTTGACCTGCTGACATACTAAACACTTATAAACAAATTCAGTCACATCTTTTTTCATCCCGTTCCACCAAAATTGGGGTCGCATACATTGATACGTCTTAGTGCTTCCGGGACGCATTGTAAACTTTGAGCTATGGGTCTATGTCATGATGTCTCTTTTCAACTCACTGTCACCTGAAACACACACCCTGTCCTGAAATTTAAACAACCCATCGGCAGATACTCGAAATTCTGAATTTACTTCATGTTATGCATTTTTCTTGAGGTCTGCTAAGGTAGAATCGACTGACTGAGCTTCTTTTATTCTCTATTGTGCGGCCCCTATTACTCTGTATTTTGAAACTATCAAATGAGCTAATATACCAGTATTTTTTCTGCTGAGTGCGTCGACTACCACATTACCCTTATACAAGTGATATAAGATGTCGTAATCATAGTTCTTGATGAGTTCTATCCACCTTCTCTTACGTATGTTGAGATCTTTTTGAGTGAATATGTGTTTCAAGCTCTTATGATTAGTATAGATCTGAAAGGTCTCCTAATACAAGTAATAGCACCAAGTCTTCAAAGTGTGGATAATTGCGGCTAATTCTAAGTCATTGGTGGAATAGTTTTTTTCATGACTCTTTAACTACCTGGACCCATAGACTATGACCTTCTCATGCTACATCAAAACACAACTAAACTCTAGGTACGAGGCATTACTATAAACTGTATATCTACCCGATCCGCTCGGCAAGGCTAACACAGGTGCGGTAGTCAACCATCTCTTTAGTTTTGAAAAACTTCTTTCACAGTTCTTATTCCACTCAAACTTGACGTTCTTCTTTGTGAGCTAAGTCAGAGGAGCAGTTAGACTAAAAAACTTTTCCACAAATTTGCGGTAATAACCTGTCATCCGCAAAAAGTTACGGATCTCCTTAACCGAGGTCAATTCTTCCCAGCCGAGCACTATTTTAACTTTTTCGGGGTTCAGTGATACTTCATCTTTTGATATGATATGCCCAATGAAGGTACTCAAGGCAGAACCCACATTTACTCAACTTTGCATACAACTTATTCTCTCTGAGAACCTGTAAAACCTGAGTCAGATGGTGAACATATTCCTCTCTACTTTTTGAATAAAATAAGAAATCATCGAAAAACACAATGACAAACTAATCTAGAAATTGTCTAAAAACCCTGTTCATCAAATTCATGAAGATGGCTAGAGCATTGGTTAGTTTAAATGGTATGACCAGGAACTCATAGTGTCCGTACCTAGTTCGAGAGGCTGTTTTGGGAATGTCTTCTGCCCTGATCTTTACCTGATGGTAACATGAACGCATGTCTATCTTGAAGAAGATCTGGGCACCCTGCAGCCGATCAAAAAGATCATTGATTCTGGAGATGGGGTACTTATTCTTGATCGTGACCCAGTTCAGGCTTCTGTAGTCAATACATAATCTCAACGTCTCATCTCATTTTCTTACAAATGTGACTCCGGCACCCTAAGAGGACATACTATGTCGGATGAATCCACTGTCCTACAATTCAATGATCTATTTTTTCAGTTCCTCCATCTCAACACGATTCATGCAGTAAAGAGCAACCGAGATAGACTGGGTGTCTGGCTGAAGGTCTATGGTGAATTCGACTTCCCTGTCCACTAGCAGTCCAGGTAGTTTATTTGAAAACACATCTGAAAAGTCTTGAACTACCGAAATTTCTTGAATACAAATTTTTTTCTTGGGTTTGCCATATACCACGTCCGGGTCGACTTCTGCATAATGTTGAGTGAAGTTGTAAGCCCTACCCTGAATAGGAGGTGTGGCCTGGTTCTGGTTCCTCAGGCACCCTTTTACATAATGTTGGACATTATCGCATATGCGACATGTGTTGTTGAGGTGATCGCAGAGTCGGTTCCCATGATCTTTGCTACAATGTTGACAGGTCTTCCCACACTCTACTGCTGGAACCTAAGGAGCCTGAGTCATTAATCTGGGTCTTTTGTTCTATTGAACAGGTGCATTAGGTGCTGGTCTGCGGTGTAGAGCTAAGGGCCTGAGGTTCCCTACGGTTAGAGGGAAGGTTTGAAGGTTCCTCTCCACTAACTGTGCCTTAGCCAGGACAACCGAGTAAGTGCTAAGCTCGAACATAAACAACTACTGTCTGATCTCAGGACGGAGACCCCACTTAAACCTTCTAGCCTTTATGCCTTCATCTGTCATGCTCTCTGGGAAATACCGACCCAATTCTAGGAACTTGCGAGTATATTCTGATATAATCATGTCCCCCTAGACTAAGTGTACAAACTCCATCTCCTTTAGATGTCGGAGATGCTCTGGAAGGTACACTGCATGAAAGGCCGTAAGAAACTATTCCCAAGTGACTGGAAAGGGAAAGGTGGCCTGCTTGAGTTGCCACTAGCGGCCTGCTTCTCCCACCAACATGTAGGTAGCAAGGATGACTTTCTGTTCGAGAGTCACCTCAAGCATCGTGAAAGCCTTCTCTGTCTCAGCTAACCAGTACTCGGCCTCTTCAAAGGAGGATCCCCCTGCAAAAGTAGATGTATTTAGTCTTTTATACCTCTCAATGTAGTCTAGGTCCATCATGGAAGGAGTTAGGTCCTGTGGAAGAGGGACTGAACTGCGCTGAGGATGGACTGGGTGGCCCTGCGGTGGTACTGGATAATATGGTGAGGCACTAGATTGTACTGTGGTGAAAGGCCTTTCATGCAGTGTACTAGATTGCACTAGATATAATCATGTCCCCCTAGACCAAGTGTACAAACTCCATCTCCTTTAGATGTCGGAGATGCTCTGGAAGGTACATTGCATGAAAGGCCGTCAGGAACTATTCTCAAGTGACTGGAAAGGGAAAGGTGGCCTGCTTGAGTTGTCACTAGCGGCCTGCTTCTCTCACCAGCATGTAGGTAGCACAGATGACTTTCTGTTCGAGAGTCACCTCAAGTATCGTGAAAGCCTTCTCTGTCTCAGCTAACCAGTACTCAGTCTCTTCAAAGGAGGATCCCCCTGCAAAAGTAGATGTATTTAGTCTTTTATACCTCTCAATGTAGTCTGGGTCCATCATGGAAGGAGTTGGGTCTTGTGGAAGAGGGACTGAACTGCACTGAGGATGGACTGGGTGGCCCTGCGGTGGTACTGGATAATATGGTGAGGCACTAGATTGTACTGTGGTGGTGCTGGGTGATGCAGTTGGGGTACCAGGCCATACTGTGGTAATGCCGGGTGGTACTGTGGCTGGGACACTGGATCATACTTTGGTGGTGCCAGGTGTTACTGTGGAGGAGTAGGGTCATACCAGGGTGGCTCGGGATCCTCTCGCTGCAGAGGTGGCTCAACCTGTGGCAATGGGAGAGATTCAGGTAGCTCATTCCTTTTCTCCCGGGCATGCTGGACAGCAATGAGTCTCTCCAGCATCTCAAATAACCGGTCAACATCCTCTCATAATGAACCCTCCTCTCACCCCTCTTGTGGGTCGGCATCTGAATTCTGGTCCTCTTGATCTAAAATAGTTAAATAAGGAATGAGCTACACTAGCCCAGTAAAAATATCACGCTACTTACCGACACAGAAATAGAGGTTGGTATAAAAATCAAAATAATTAATGGAACTCTTAATTAAGCAAATTCATTTATCATAAACAAAATTGTTTACCGCCAACTTACCATAGCGAAATTTACAAAACTACTTGTAGAGATAATAACATAACACATTTTATAATTTCATATGCAATTGGTTGGAACAATAATTTTCTCTTTAATCAGCCTACTGGTATCTATGGGGGTTCATAAAAATGTCCCCATAACGCGTGAATCATTTCCTTTAACATTTCTAATTAACAGGCCGTCCTCATACCCCGTCCGGTATGAGCACCAAATTATTAAGTCTTGATACCCCGTCCAGTATGAGGCAACGTTCATGGTATGGTTCTCCATGCACCTGGTCCGTCCATCATCTCCCAAGATATCCAGTAAGACTGTTGTTTCTTCCATTCACTTAATCACATAGTTTTTCGTTTACCTTTAATCTTCACTTTTTCAATTCAACAATAATTACATAAAACAACAATATATACATTCAAAACTATAAAATTAATCAATAGATATTATCATACATCCAAACTGTAAACTAATTCAACAGAAATCGATAGTGAATAATTTCTGATTTTGTCTCCATTAGTAACCCGAGATTAACTATGGATATTTTCATTATTGCACAAAAACACTGTATTATTGTTAATTTAATTTCAATTTTATAACAGAGAATAGAGTGAAAGATTCTTATTCAAATTGATGCCCGAAAAGTTAAACTTGTTGACTGCACCTACTAGCGGTCCCCAGGTTCCTTCAATTTTTCTTGGGGGATTAAAACGCGCTAAAAGCACCTACAAATATCCCAAAAACCTAAAATCAGTGTCAGAACCTCTTTTTGGCCAATTCTGAAATTCTGGCACAGTGGCTCCACCGTGCTCTGGCGATGGTGCCGCTGCCCGCAGCGGCGGTTTACTTCGGGTCGGCTATTTTTGGCCGAATTTGACTAGTGTTGAATCAATCCCTGTTAGAAAACTTGTTAAGGGGCTTCAGTTGGCCAAAAAAAATAAAAAAATCGAAACTCACCGACGGTGGAGTTCTTTGGTGCGGTGGCTCTGCCAACTCACCTTTGTGGTTCGGTATTTTGCTTCGGTCAACCTGTAGAGGAAGAAACGGTGGTTATAATGGTAAAAGAATTACACATAACGAGAATCGGGAAGGGCCTCATTAGAGGCTTTTTTGCAATTTTCTGGGGTGGCGTCGTCAGGCTTTACCCACGGTTTTCGGCCAATCCACCGGTCTTTTGGCTCCAATTTGGTCATAGGAGTGTTTAAAATTGAATTCCGAGCAAAGAAATTTTTTTTACCTATTTTAGTAGTCGGAAGTGGTTCCGGCATGGCGGCGGCTCTCCTTCCCAGCGGTTGGGTCTTCTTCTCCAGCGAGGGTGTCCGGCGACTAAGGTTAGGGTTTGGTATGAAGATGGTTATTTATATCTGTCATTTTTTAATTTGGACTGTCCGATTGTGATTAAATGAAAAGTAGATCTGAACTGTTGATCGCGTTTAAATTTGATCGTCCGATCGCGTCTGGGGAGTGCACGCATCTGGGCCGTTCGTGCGCGCGGGAGCGGATCTGGGCTGTCCGATCGCGGGCGCGGATCTCCCGCGTGGCATCGCATCAGCGTCCCTCGCCACTCGGTCCGTTCTGGTTCGTCGGAGCTGTTGACTAGGCATCCTACTTGGTACAACTTTCATAAATTGTGTTTTGACCTCCAGTTTCTGATTTTTCTTTAAAAAATACTCATAGAACCCAAATTTTCGTCATTCTTTCCCAATTTTTTTTTTTTCAATTTCATCATTCACCTAATTTCTTTCATTTTACATTAAATTAAAATTAAAAAATTAAAAAATTATATTTATAAATTAATTTAAAATTACATAAAAATAAATTAGGCATTACAATTATAGAAAATTTTATGTAGAAATTTATCTCTATATATAATGTAATCACATGTTTTTAACGAATTGTTATTTATTATATTGAGAAATTTATTTGTTATTCAAAAAATATAGAAAATTTATGTAGAAATTTATTTTTATCATTTAATATATATATATATATGTAGTATGTGTTTATTCTTAATTGACATTGCTGATTTTACTATGACAATCACTACTGATGTGTTGATAATGTAACATATATTTGGTACATATTTAAATACATTAATAAATACACATTATCAAAATAAATTTGTAAGGTACATTTTTAAATGTATTTTTTTTTTCTAATTTTAGTTACTATTTAAATAAAAACATAATATATTTAAAAATTTATTAAACCTGCCAATATTAGATTATTTATCAGGTATTATTGTATCATGTCATGTTATATGGAATGCTACATTGTGTATTAAATTTAACACAATTTTATAGTTTAGGCACAAAATTATTGAAAATAAAAAATTTCAGAATATCAAAATTGATTCTAAAAATCAAAAGGAATTCCAGCCCAATGGCTACTCATGTTTTCGTTTATGTTTAAGATTTTAATTTTGACTTTTATCTAATATAAGAATAATATATATTACATTGTGTTTAAAAAAATACTCTTATTTAGTCTAAAAATAATATGTACTATGTCGTAATTTTTTTTTTTTTAAAGTAAATTTACTTTATATATATATATATATATGTACAGCTTTTATATGATAAAGAAAATAAGTAACTCACAAAAATACAATGAAAAGAATGGGTGGGTTTGAGTAGAAATAGTAATTTTAAACTTGAGATGGAAGAGAAGTATTCTTTACACTTTATTCCAAAGTAATAAAAAAAATAAATAAATAAAAAGAAAAGATAATTATTCCATTCCATGCATATATTAATCTCTTTTCTTCACTTAATTGCTTTTTTTTGTTTTTTATTGTTTTCTTAAAAAAAAAATGGAGAAACATAAATTACCAAGAATTTGTAAAGTAAACATGGAGCCCATTAATATATAATATAATATATATATATATATTGACAATTTCTGAATTTTTATGTTCTTTTACTGAAATACAACAAAAAATCTAAATATTTTCAAGATTTTACTGAATTTTTATAATTAAAAAATGTAAGAACTAAGATAAGGTTTCAAATTGATTTATCTTTTAAAAAAAAGAAGTGGGTAAAAGAGAAATAATTATGAGACAATAAAAGCCATGTAATGAGACAAAGAGAGAATGACATTGGGAAATGAGAGAAACATCACCAAAAGACATAACAAATAAACACCACAACATTTTCCCCACAATTATTTCTTTCCACTAATATCATCGCTGTATACACACACACACACACACACACACACACACACACACAATGTGGGTGTGAGTGGTTTTTCTTGCCTACTAGAAACTATTGTTACACAATTTTAATGAATAATTTTGGGAATTTTTTAATTTATTTAATTTGACTATTAGATATAAAAAAATTATTTAAAAATATTATTTTAAATGCAACTTGAAAATATTTCACCCTAATCAATTATAGTGATTATCTTTGAAGCATTATAATTTTTCCTAATTGATTTTTCTTTTGATTCATTCATGAAAATTAATTAATGAAAAGATTCAATTTACATAATGAAATGTAATATTGAAATCTTTTTTGTTGAAAATATTTTATTCAAATAACATAATTTAGTTAGAATACGAATACTAATAACAAAACACAAACAATAATATGCCAAATCTCCTAAATAATAAACAATTTGAACCCCTAAAGTTATTAAAAAAAAAAAAAAAAAAAAGTATACAAATACTATTTGTATAATCAATTAATGATTAATAAATGATGTAATATTCTTATTATAAAGTTTATTTTGAATCATATTTTTTTTATTTTTTTATAATTTTTTTTTTAGAAACATGGACCAAAAAAAACCAAAACAAAACATGAAAGTCACACAAATGTTGATTGTCCTCACTTGAGTTGTCTTTCTTCACTTCATTCTTACACTTGCTTTCTTCTATGCTGTCCTTCATTATCTTCTTCCTCCAACAAGAATGTCAATGAACCATTTACCTCAATTCTCAGAAAACAATGGCTTCTCTGCAACAACTTCTCGCTCAACAAGGCTTTCAAACCTCCAAAAACTACATCAAAACATCCACAACAATGAAGCTCCCACACAGTCAACAACCAGAGGAGTCAACAATACCAGAGGAGTTCTACATCTGCCATGGTCCAAAAAGCTTGGATTTCTCCAGGCAGACAAGTGAAAATCCTATCCTGCATCATGACCGTGACCGTGACCATAACCAGTCCTTTCTGGATGACTCCAATTCTAACTCATTGCTTAAAGATGATATAAGGAGAGACGAGCCTGCAATTGATGAAGTTGCCATCAAAGCAGTGATTTCTATTCTCACTGGCCATATTGGGAGGTACTGTAAAGATGAAAGTTTCAGGAGAATGATCAGAGAAAAGTGCAATGCTTGCTTGCTGAGAAGGAGAAAGGAAGCTGACAATGGCGTCTTTGTAAATATGGCGATGGGTATTGAGAGCATTGACAAAGTGGTTGAGGGAAAAGTTCTCAGGAAAGAACTGAGAACGAAACTGTTAAGGAATTCAATTAGGCTTTTGAGCATTGTTGCCTCTTTGAATTCAAGAAAATCAAGAAGCTCTTCAACTTGTGGAGTCCTAAATTCAAATCTCTCAGTCTGTGCTCAGCTCTACTTATCCATAGTCTACAAGCTTCAGAAGAATGACAGGCTTTCGTCGAGGCACTTGCTTCAAGTTTTCTGTGATTTGCCATTTTTGGCCCGGACCCACTTGCTTCCTGATCTTTGGGAGCATTTCTTTCTCCCCCATCTTCTCCATCTCAAGGTCTGGTACCTTAAAGAACTTGAATTTCTTTCAAGCTCTGACTATGGAGAGAAAGAAAAGAGAATGAAAACTTTGAACAAGGTCTATAATGACCAAATGGACATGGGAACTTGTCAGTTTGCTTTGTACTACAAAGAATGGCTCAAAGTAGGGGCTGCAGCACCAGCTGCTCCTGTTGTCCCTTTACCATCAAGACCAAGTAGTAGATCATCAAGAAGGAGATCATCTGATTCGTATGCTTCTTCACATTCAATAATCAACAAGAGTTTGTAAGTGATGACATTAAATTAGTGATTATAGTTGGATTACAAGTCAGTTTGTGATTATTAGCTCTATGTATTTACAAGTCCTGTATATTTTGCTTCATGATTGCCTGGGTTTTGAAAGATACCAAGCTGTTTTTGGACCCACGACTGAGAGTGGATCCACAGATTTTGATAGTAGAAATGGTGCTGCAATCGAGGCATGGGAGCAGGGAGAAGAGGAGAAAATGTCTGCAGATGGAAAAGAAGGCTACAAGGACTTCAATTATGTCCATGTGGGTAACTCTTTGTCTTATCTCAAAACTGCAATTCTGTCTTTCAGACTTTGAAAAAGCTTACTGTTGAAATGGGAGCATGTATGAATCTGTTTTTCTCATTTTTGGCAGAGGAACAAAACAAAGCCTCAAGGCAGATCAAGATCAAGCCAAAGTCTCAGAAACCCAAGACATGTGTTGTGGCAAGAGAGACAGAAATCAGATTATCTTAAGTTGTTTATCTGCCAGAGTTTACCAACAGAATGCTTGATAAATGGCAATCATGTAGTGAGGAGTAGTTCAGTAAGAAAAGAAGGAAACAATCATCTTCTTTCAACCGAGCTAACCAGAGCCATTGCCACTCTTTGCTCCTCTGATAATCTAAGTGACTGTGAAATTGCAGTTCGAGTCATTACCAAAACTTGGCTGCAATCACATGGTGATCCTGCCACTGAAACTACCTTTTCCAAAGCACCTATCATTGAGGGAATGCTAGAGGTCTTATTTGCTTCTAATGATGATGAAATTTTAGAACTAGCAATATCAATTTTGGCTGAATTTGTATCGAGGAACAAGAGCAATAAACAGATAATATTGAATTCAGATCCACAGCTTGAAATTTTTGTGAGGCTCTTGAGAAGTAGTAGTCTGTTTCTAAAGGCTGCTATTCTTCTTTACCTGTTGAAACCCAAGGCAAAACAGATGGTTTCAGCCGAATTTGTACCACTCATCCTCAGAGTTTTGGAGTTTGGTGATCAAGTTCAAACCCTTTTCACAGTTAGGTGTAGTCCTAGAAGTGCAGCATTTTACTTGCTAGATCAACTCCTAACAGGTTTTGATGAAGATATGAACTTAGAAAATGCATGTGAAGTTGTGTCTCTTGGGGGATTGAGTCTGCTGCTAAGGAGCATTGAGATTGCAGATGATGTTCGTGAGAGGAACAATGCTGCTTCCATCATCTGCTGTGCCATTCGAGCCAATCCAAACTGTAGAAATTACTTAGCTGATAATGTGAACAAAGCTTCTCTTCTTGAACTCATTGTTCTAGGGAACCATAACAAGTACTCCACCAAGTTTGGTTTTGGTTTACTAACCGAGCTGCTCTGCCTCGATAGGTATGATTCAGGATTATTTCTGGTATTAAATTCAATATCAATCCATAGTTTTTCTTAGAATCTGGACTGGTAACTTTGATGGTCTTAGGAGTCTTCTTTTTTCTGGTGCAGAAGAACGTGCATCATAAAATTTTTAGAGGGATTAAAAGAAGGATGGGCAGGGTTAAACACAATGCATATCTTCTTAGTTTATCTCCAGAATGCTTCAAAAGAAGAACAGCCATTGGTGGCGGCAATCTTGCTACAACTTGATCTTCTGGTAATTCCATTATTTTTGTTGCTTTGCATTCTCAAATTAAAAGGAAAAGAGTAATACACACCCAATTGGTTTTTCAGATCAAGATTTCATTTCTGAATCCTTTTCATTCATCCTATAATTTTCTTAGTATCTCAGTTTCTTGCTTGTTTTTCTTTCTGAGTAAAATACCCAAATTCAAAAAAGAGTATGAATCTGTTTTCCTCATCCTACAATTCTTTCGGAAACGAAATCGGAGGATTTTCCCTTTATCATGGTGCAGTTATGCTGCAGGGAGATCCATCCAAGTGCAGTGTATATAGAGAAGAAGCAATCGATGTGTTAATAGCAGCACTTGATTGTCAAATATGTGACGAGAAGGTTCAAGAACAATCAGCAAGAGCTCTGATGATGTTGGGTGGTAGGTTTTCTTACACAGGAGAGACAACAACAGAGAAATGGCTGCTAGAGCAAGCTGGTTTCTGGAAGATCTCAGGCGAATCATTTCACTGCAATGAGGTAGGTAATGATGAAAGTTTGATAACTTTAGAAAGTTACACTAAATCATACAGTTAAACAATACAAATAATTGATTAGACCATTTCCTATCAACTTAAGATTTCAAGATAATCGGTTTAACCTAATATTCAAAAAGATATCAGAGCAAATCTAGTTTTCGGATCATAATTCTCTCATTTCTCTTAAAAATTAATGACATAAGGTTTAGTGTGCATGTGATTGATTCAAGTTTTCTGCCAGGTGGGCTTTCGCGTGAAGGGTATATATTAAAATATAAATAATTGATTGGATCATTTTCTATCGGTTTAAACTTTTGAAACAATAAGTTCAATTAGATAATCTCATGTATTGACATATATCAGACTGAAGAGGAGGTTGCAGCTGAAAATTGGCAAAGAAAAGCAGCAAGAACTCTGCTGAATAGTGGAAAAGAAAAATTATTGGGTGCACTCGCAAAATCGATAGTGAACGGGACTCCTAATCTAGCACAAGCAAGTCTGTTTACTGTTGCATGGATAAGCAACTACATCAACTGGGTTAATGATGAGAAGCTTGGGTTTATGGCAAGCTCAATACTGGTGCCACAGCTGATAGAATCGTCTAATTATGACAGAGTTATTGAGGAAAGAGTACTAGCAGCCTATTCATTGCAGAATATTGTGAAATGTCCAGGTATATATGGTAATTTTCCTAGTAACTTACCTTTACCCAGTTAGGTATTAAGTAGTAAAATGAATTGTCTTTATCCCACAGAATCGATGTCTTTGCTCTCATCACTGGAGAAGGAGCTGCTATTATTTGAACCTCAACTTCTGCGGTGAAGATCAAGACAAGAACCCCATTTGTGTGGTTAAAAAAACAAAGGCAGGCAAATTATATTAGTTGTGTGTTTATATACATGTCTTATAGTTGAATTTATTTTCATTTATATTTTTGTACAGGCCAAGTAAATGTAGGCTGAATTTTTGCGTTTCAAAATTGAGATAACGGAAATGTAAAATCGTTTTTCTTTTGAGACTGAACACAAGGAGAGGTCGCTATCCGATAGAAGGAAACAATTATTTATAGGTCGAGCAGACTGATCTGTCTTCCACCAAATTGTGCAAATATGTTGGTATGGAGAAAGCTCACATGGTTAAGAATGGAGTAGAAAAAATCTATATGAAGTTGTAGAGAATAGAACAAGGAAGAAGTGATTTTTAGTACTTTATATATGTCTAAAGTTTTTGTAAAGATTCATCCAGTTGTAAAACAACCAAGTAGTGGACCAGCTGCATATGAGCCAGATAAAATTTATATACCCAAAAAACAAAACGCATGTCCACCAGAGAGAGTTGCATGTAGTCTTGAATTTAATTGAAGGAATCTAACAGATGGACCACATGAGCATTTTTTAACTTTGAGTTTGGTAATTTCCCATCTAAAGCATGTTTAATTTTGTTCATTAATTCATAGGAATTCAGATTTAAGCTCCTTTGGAACATAACTAAAAAAAAATCTCTTGTTACCTATGCATATATATATATATATGTATACATATTTACTTAAAAATATGTTATACTCAATGTTGATTGGAATATTATATTATTGAGATATATTTTTTTTTTATAATTATTTCTGAAATCTTTTGTATAAAAATATAATTAATTTATAAAATTAATTAAAATCTTTACAATAATATAAATTTCTTTATTCATAGATAGAATTTTGCATATATACTCTAGTTGTAATATTACAAGACGTATTAGAAAATAAAGTTAATATTTTTTCTTCAAAATTTTCATAGTATCAAAGCCAAAAATAAGGTTGCATAGACTTCTAATTTCAAGATTTTTTTCAAACCTTAAAATATCACAATAAACTGAGTTGATACCCACTTATCACGATCTACTCTCACCACCACCTTAAATAGAATAATAGCCTCACTGTCGGCCTACCCCTTGACTTTGTTGACTATTTCCAAAGCACGTGAGCCACACGCACCACCAGCAACAAAAACGTGTGAGCCACACGCGCAACCAATAGCAGAAGTGCGTGAGACACACGCCGTAAAAAAAACCTACTCGACTTGAAAATCCTAATCGTGATCGAGACAGATCTGGCCTTGTCGCACACGATCTGGCTTTACAGATATAGTTTCGCACGATTTCGTTCGGCTTCTTCATGCGACCGTCGATCACGCATATTGTTTTCCCCAACCGGTTTTGGTTTCACGCCGCGCCACGCACCACTAGCTCTCTTTTTGCCGCGCGACTCTGATCTAGTCGTGTTGGCTGTTTACTCTCCCCGCACCATGCCATAATCATCTTCTCTAGCTTTAGTGTCGCAACTCGTCTCTCTCCAACTCGATCTGGTCCTACTACTGAGCTAAGTTGCCTTCTACTGGGGTTGCCTTGCCGAACAGACCTGTTTCTGGTGATCTTCTGGCTCGCATTATTTTTTCAATCTCCATTGGTGCTGATCAGAGGGTCTATTCTATTTCATTGAAATTAACTATTGAGTATTTTTCTTTCCTTATCTCTAGTTACTTTAAACAGTGACAGAAATAAAGAAATTGGGTGTTACTAGTTCGGGTAACTCTTCATCAGTTATTGGAGTCTTTTTAAACGAGGAGATTCAAAACTTGAAACGTATCTTATCTCAACTTAACCCTTCATCAACTATTGATGCATAAAAAATGGTAAAATCTGATATTTCTCATCTTCTTGATAGTTCCAATTTTGACATTTGTATATACTTTGGAACTAATAGACACATGACAAACTCTTCTAAAGACTTCCCAACTTATTTTTCTTTTACTAAAAGGAATGTTCGTATCCCATATGGATCATACACTCTTGTACCTAGAACAAGTTCCATTAATTATACTTCTATTATTACTCTGTCTGCAGTCCTTCATGTGCCTAATTTTCTTTAGAGTCTTTTATCTATCAATGATATCACTAAAGATCTTAATTATAAAATTGAATTTTTTTCTGATTATTGTATATTTCAAAATCTTTAAATAAGGAAGAGGATTGACACTGGTAAACTATAGGATGACTTTATATGTCTTAAATAAAAGTCAAAACGTAATTAAAAATCAAGCTGCCTTTGGGGATATAGAAGTCAATCAGAAAATTCTACAATTGCATCGACAATTGGGACATCCTTCTTTATTTGTTTTAGAAAAATCATATCTCAGTTTATTTAAAAAAAAACTTCTATAGATTACTTATTTTGTGATGTATGTGAACTAACTAATCATAAAATGAGTTCTATCATGTGAATAATTATAGAAATACTACCATTTTTATGGCTATTCACTTTGATGTTTAGTGACATATTCAGAATACCTCTTTACCTATTCATAAATAGTTTGTTACTTTTATTAACTATTATACTTTATTAACATGAATTTATTCGTTGAAAATAAAAAGTGATGTATTCTCGTACTTTCAGTCATTTCATAAAATAATATGTACACAGTTTGATGTTAAAGTTAAGATTCTAAGAACAGACAACGATATAAAATATATGGATAGTGGATTTAGTGCCTACTTGGAGTCTAATGGGATAATCCATTAACGAGTTATGTCTACACCAGTAAACCAAATAATCTTACTAAAAGGAAAAATAGACACATATTAGAGATAATTCAGTCTTTTATCTTCACCATAAATCTATGAAAAAGTTACTCGGGATATGCAGTTCTTTTAGTTGCTTATCTCATCAACAGAATGCATTTGAGAACTCTTGATTTTAGAAGTCATTTAGAAATTTTGTAAAGAAAAAATTCATACATTGTTCCTTCAAAGGTGTTTAGAGGTATTTATTTTGTCCGTACTAGAAATGTAAACTATAACCTAAAGCTCTCAAGTGTGTATTTGTTAAATATTCTTCTACTAAAAAAAGCTACAAGTGTTATCATCCACCATCTACAAAATACTTTGTGACTATGGATGTTACCTTGAGATAATATGAATCTTACTTCAGTTTAAACCCAACACCTCTTTCAGGGGAGAGTGAGAAAGAAGAGGTTATGTCCACGTTAGTAACTCTTAACAGTCGTTGTAATACCCAAGTTTAAATTTAATGTAAATTAAATTTATCTAAATGCAATTTTTTAATTTTATTTTATTTTATTTTGGAGTAAAAATGAAATAATTTTGATGGATGATGAAATTGAAAATAATTTTAGGAAAAATGGGTGAAAATTTGAGTTCTGGGCGTATTTTTGAAAGAAAAATCAGAAATCGGGGGTCAAAACAAAATCAAACGCGGGCGATTCACGTACCGGCAATTGGACGGTTAGATCTGAACACGATCGGATGGTTCAGATTAGATCGCGATGGACGGTCCAGATTGGATCGCGATGAACAGTCCAAATTCACTTCCTATTTAATCGTGATCGAACAGTCTAAATCAAACGCGATGGACCGCCTAGATCAAAAGTGGACGGATATAAATAACCCTCATCCACACAAAACCCTAACCCTATCCGCCAGACTCCCTCGCTGGAGAGAAAGACCTGGTTGCCGGGAAGGAGATCGCCGCCACCTGCTGCCGCACCGGAGCCCTTTCCAACCGCCAAAAAAGGTAAAAAAAAAAATTTTTTTGCTAGGAACTCAATTCTAAACAACTCATTGCCAAATCGGAGAAAAAAGATCGGCCAATTGGCCAAAAAACGCAGGCGAAGCCTGGCGCTGTCACCGGGAGGAATTTCACAAAACACCTCCAATGAGACCCTTCTCGATTCCCGTTATGTGTAATTTTTCTACCGTTGTGATCTCCATGTCTTTCTCTACAAGTTGACTGGAGCAAAACACCCAACCACAACGTGACCTGGAGGAGCCGCTGCAACGGAGTGCCCCACCGCCAGTAATTGATGGAAAGTCGGCTGAAAACAGCCAAGTCGAGGCGGACTGCCACCGCGGGCGACGGTGTCGTCGCAGGAGCACGGCGAAGCCATCATGTCGAAATTCCGAAATTGGTCAAGTGGGCTCTGGGACTGATTTTGAGTTTCTTTGGGATATTTGTAGGTATTATTAGTGCGTTTTAATTTCCGAAGAAAAATTTAGGGAACCCGAAAATCGCCTGTAAGTGCAGTCGAATAACTTAGCTTTTCAGACATTAAATCGAGTAAGGATCTCTCACCCTATTCCCTATCATAGAATTGAAGTCTAAATAAATAATAATCTGGTATTTTGTGCGAATTTAGAAAATGTGCATAATTAATTACGAATTGCTAATGGAGTCAGAACTGAAAATTATCTACTGCTGTTTGTTGATTGTTTTTACAGTTTATATACATGATGGAATCTTATTAATTTATTTTATGGTTTTGAATGCATGTATGGTTTATTCTATGTGTTTATGGTTGAACTGAAAAAAAAGAAGGTTTAACGGTAAAAATTGTGTGATTAAGTGAATGAATGAAACGACAGTCTTATTGGATATTCTGGGAGATAGTAGACGGACTGGGTACATAGGAAACCCTACCATGAATGTTGTCTCATGTCGGATGGGGTATCGAGACTTGGTAATTTGGTGCTCATACTGGGTGGGGTATGGGGACGATCCACTTCACGCTCATACCGGATAGGGTATGGGGACGGTCCATAATGGAGAATGTTAAAGAAAAGGGTTCACGTGTAGCGGAGAAATCCCTATGAACCTTCACGGATACCAGCAGGTTGGTAAAAAGAGTAACAGTTATTATTTGATTTATTAATGATGGATATAAGATTATAATATGTGTTATGTTACTGATTATACATGAAATCATGATCTGTATAATATTATTATCTGTATAAGTTATTTTTATAAATTCCAATACGATAAGTGGACGGTAAATGGTTTTATGATTGAAAAATGAAATTGCTAAATTTAGTGCTCCATTAGTGGTTTTTTATTTTATACCAACCTTTATTTCTGTGTCGGTGATATAGTGTGATGTTCTTACTGGGTTAGTGCAGCTCATTTCTTATTTAACCATTTCAGATTAAGAGGACCAATTTTCAAAGCCCGAACCGCAAGAGAATTGCGAGTAGATGCTAGTTTTCTTTATTTTTCATTTATTTCCTTATTTCTTGTATTTTGTTTTTTAAAGAGTGAACTCCGTAACCCTCTTTGGTTCTTTAAGTTATTGTGTAGAGAATGTAAACCTTGAATATTTATTACGCTTCTGCACTTAATTTATAATTTATTTTTTTTGAATATTTCCGGGGTCGTTACAGTCATATTTAAGGAGAAAGTTCTATTTTAGAAGATCTTATTCAAGAAGAAAATGTTGAACACTTGGATAGACCTAACTTGAAGAGGTATTTAATGAGAGATAAAACAAAAAAAAACTATCATGCAGTCTGTTTTAGGTCAATAATCTTCTTCAGTTCCTGAAGATACCTATGAGTTATCTTTACCTTATGATTTATCTTATAAACACATTACTTTTAGAAAATAAATTAATACTTGCTTCTAATTTTATTTCTTATGACTCTTTATCTCCCCCCTATAGAGTTTTTATTTTATCTGTTTCTTTTATGCCTATTTCATAGGATTAGAGAGAAGTTCTAGAATATCCCAAACAGAAAGAAGTTATGATTGAAGAAATAAAAATTTTGGCAAAAAATGAAATATGGTTACTTGTTTCACCTCAACAGGGAAAGAAAATGGTTGGTTGTAAATGGGTGTTTACTTTGAAACACAAAGTAGACGAGTCGACTAAAAAGTACAAAGCCAGACTAGTGTTGAAGGATTTATTCAGACCTATGAAATTGACTATCAACAATATTTACACAAATCACAAAGATGAATAGAATCAAAATATTATTGTCTTGTGCAGCTAACCTTGATTAGGACTTACAACAGTTTGATGTCAAAAATGTCATCCTTCATAAAGACTTAGAGGAAGAAGTATATATGAAATTCTCCCTGAATTTGAAGATGAAAGAAAACAAGGGAAGTTTTATAAATTAAAGGTTTAGAAAAGTTATAATCTCTTTAGATATCAACAAAGCAACGTTAATCATATCTTGCTTATCAAGCATTATGAGTAGTGTCACTCTTCTTATTACTTAAGTAGATAATATTGTGGTGACCAGGGATGATATAAATGAGATGACTCGATTGAAAGAACTTTTTACTCAAGAGTTTGAAATAAATGATCTAAAAAAATTGCCAATATTTCTTGGGAATTAAAGTTGTCAAATCTAATAAAAGGATCTTCATTTCTAAAAAAAAAAATATCCTAAACTTATTAAAAAAGACTGGTATGATGCGCCGCAAGCTGACAGAATCTCATATTGAAAGCAATTACAAACTACAAGTGGGTAGTGATATATCAGTTGACTTGGGAAGATATCAGAGATTGGTTGAAAAACTCATTTATTTCTCACATACAAAATCTGATATTAGCATATACGATTAGTTTGGTGAGTCAGTACATACATGATTCTCGTGAGCCTCATTTATATATTGTTTTTAGCATATTATGATACTTAAAATCTACAGTAGAAAAATGTCTACTTTTTTCTAAAAATATCCATTTTAAGATAGAAATATTTACATATGTTGATTGAGTTGGATCTCCGAATAATAGAAAGTCAACTATCAGTTACTGCACACTCGTAGGAGGCACCTTAGTTACATAGAAAAAAAGAAGTAAAGTGTAGTTGTCCGCGCCAATGATGAAGCAAAATATCATCTCTAGAGAAAAAGATATAAGTATTTCTGAAGCAGTAACTAGAGCCACTGATTCAATTAACAAGATACCATCTCTCTAAAAGTGGTGTTTATCATCGATGTAGCCAGAGGAATACTTGATATATGGTAACAACTTGAAAGACAATAGATTCACGCACAAACTCCTTTGCAAGTCCTCATTGAAAAGCAGTAAACCTTCATTTCGGCATTTCACACAACAGTGGTAAAATGCATACATCTTCACTTTCCAATCTTGATTTGTCTTTGCTCCTTCAAACAAAAAACATAATGTTTTCTAGATCAGCATGCACCTTATAGAACTTCTCATCGAAAGATTCCTCTGCAGACAATGAAGACATAGTCAATGTGGAAGAAGATGATATAGCAGAAGGTGGAGACTGCTTCTCTATAACTGCTTCATGATACAGCCGCCCCCTGTAAGCAACAAGATCTGCATAGTACACTGGAGGTATCAAGGATACAGATTTAGTGCATCGGGCAAATGTGAAGCACATGTCATAAATGAGCTTCTGCAACTGATCAGAAGAAAATCCATTCTCATCCCACAACACATGGTAGTGTGTAGGCTTGCTTGTCCCAATACTCCCATAGTGACTACAAAGATAAAAGTCGAACTCAAAAGGGTGAATGATTTTTGTATCCACAACAGTACCAGGAGGTATATTACCGGTAAGACCCCCATCTTTCTCACTCTCTGGAAAGAAACGAGTTTGATGACGCTTCTGTGCCACAACAATAGTTATATTTGGGAAATAACTGACTTTTTGAAATGCGTCTTTCATGTCAAGTAACTCTTCGTTAAGAACCATATCAAACTGCCCCTCACTCACCCCATCGCGGAAGACCACAACTTTTTTAGGTTTCACTCCTTTATTTAGCCGAGCATAAGTTTCAGCAAGATCCAGACACATACTCCCGTAATTAACAATCCTCTCTTCACGATGGTTTTGAGCACGAATCCTTGCTGCGTATTGGTTAGCTGCTGGCCAATTTATAGTGGCAACTACAGCTGCTATCGATGGACTTGTTGTGTTCCGTGCAGCAGGATGATTGACGTCAGCTCCCACGAACATAACATGGTCTTCTCTTTTGAAATGAGCAGGGGCATCAACCAACTCTACGTTACTACCTCCAAGCTTAGCATTGATCTTAAGAGCAAGATTAGCAAGATACTGATCATTCACTTTGTTGGCACTAGTGGACAAACAACATTGTGTCACCACACCAGTTCTCGTCTCAGAGATCCACTTGAGATACTTGTAGCCAGGATCCTTTCTCGACATCACACAGAGAATGAATTGTACATGACCTCCACCACAGTAGTAAGCTCCACTAATAACACTTTCAAGCAATTCATAAAGATCATCAGTGTTAGACAATTTATCCATTCCAGTGCGTTGATATAAAACAGGTTCTTTCATATGCATCCCTAGAGTCCTGCAGCGATTAATAAGCTTCGGAATAACTAGGTCAGCATTCAACCTACATCGATCAGATGAGCTAAAGTCAAGTACAGCCCATCTCTCAACAGGTTTTCCTTCCACTACTCCTTTGCCAAGAAGATTCCACTGGCATCTCTTCCTGTCAACTGTTACCTTAATCAGTCGACCATCAGGAGCACCTAACTTCAAGTCGGGAGGCCGGATAATTCGTCCAATAACTGATGTCATATTCACATCAACCTCAATTCCAAAATTTCGGATGCCATATCCACTGCCAATATAAAAATTCTCCAATTTGTTAAAATCCCATCCATAAAATATCAGATTATTCAAAATTCAAACTGAAGTAATTTAATTAATCAGTTGGTTCACAGGATTTACATGGAGAATGTTCGCAACAAAACCTAATATACAAATGCATACAACAGATGTCCACAAATTATAAGTTAAATCCATCAGGAAGGCATTTAGACAAATGGCTATTGATCCATCACTTATTTCAACAGCACGATTGACTCACAAAATGCCCCTCTGGTTCTTAAAAGCCATCAATTGACAAAATAAGAAAACATTTATCCATAATCACCGGTCAACTTTAGTATCAAATACATGAATAGGTCAATCACTTAATCACTGATAACCTGTGCACACTTATATTCACTATAATCACCTAATAGACTCATAGTTGACTGTCAATACAGCTCCTCATGAGAATCAAAGATAACTGTTCTGATTTAAATAAAATTAAAAAAAAAAAAATTGTGCCAAATACCACAAAACATTTTAATGAGATTCTACCCAAAATAAAAAGACAATAATGCCCAAAAGCAGTTCAGAGCTGAAAATTTAAGTGCAATAGCAGGAATGAGGATTGCAAGTTAAAAGATTAAATTGTTTTCTCCATACCTATATGGTCCATCAGTAGCCCCTACAATCTTACAAATCCTGCTCTCTCTATCTTCTGGTTTTGCCAGTGACATGTTCTTCAACCTCCAGGCTGCATCAGTATGCAGCTGCTCTTTCGGATAAATCTGTCCCTCCACTAAGACGCAGAATTCCATTGGTACATAGCTCGCCCTATTGTTTTTTCCTAGATCAAGGCAAGGAATATCTTTATGCACAATATCCCTGCCGTATTTCTCTCTGAAATAATCAACTATACTAACTTGTCTTTTTGGACATTTGCCATCTGGGTCTTCCATATTGAATTTAATATTCTTTGTTCTCTCCTTGGTCAAACAAACAATAGTGTACTTTTGTTTGGTTTTACGGTGGGTTACTGTAACTTTTAAGTTTGTCAAAGCATTTGCAACAGCATTCCTAGAGACATTAAAATTGTTTAAAGAAAACCTATGAATATGCTGCTTCAGAAACTCAATAACTGGCATCTTTTTCCAAAATGCCAACACGGAATAGTCCACACAGAGTGCTAGACCTTGTGAGGTGGGCTTGAGGCTATGTCGATACCCTCTGGATGCAGTAAGACCAAATCCAAGATCATCATCTGGATCAGGGTTAATGAAATGAAAGCCACGACCAGCAGAAATCATACATTTGGTTGGATTCTCCTTCATTACGACATCCATTCCTTGCAGTATATCACGGGGTACTGTGCAGACATTCCCAGTCAAATAATCCCGCAACTTGTGAAGCTTGAGTTCATTCACCAGCTTTATAGTACACATGTATACTCGTATCCTCGAGTCTTCCACCTCAGACAATTCCACCTTATATACTCCCTCTTCAAGTGGAACTAAACTATAAATATTCTTCTCACCGTCATATGCTGTAGCTGAGAGCGGGAATTTGATGGGATTATCAGTGAAAAGTTTCTTCCTGATCATAGTCATGTTTAACTTTGAAATTTTCCCTGGGCAACTATTTTCAGGGACCACCTCTTGTCTAATATTAATGTCATAGTGCATTATAGTACTGCCGACACTAAACTTAACTAGAAAATGGTTGACACGAAGTCTTGCAGTATGAATGGCCAAGGTACCACCTTCATCAGGTCGTGTAACTGGAAATCTTTTAGAAGTGTTTTTGGGTGTAGAAGATGAAGGTGGCAATTTCTCTGATAATGTCACTGATTGTATCTCTTGAGAGAAAGAATCTGTTAACAAAATCAAAGTGTTGTCCCACAGGACCAATACATGACAATACACACACCGTTAATTTCAAGCTTTAGTCATGAAACAGAAGCCACAAGTCTTACAAACAATGGAAAACCTAGAACATGCACGAAATTTCTCCTGAGCAAGAAAAAACTTAAAAGTTTAACTACATTTGCTTACTGGGCTACAAGTTACAAAACTAAATAAAAAAATAAATAATAGAACAACAAAGGAAGACCTTCTGCACAGAAATAAAAATAAGCAAACAAAGCAGCAACAAAGAGTCCAACTTCAGTAAATCCACATAACTTTTACAACTGTATTAAATTCTACTTCGTATCTTTAGCTGAAATTATTGCCAAAAACTTTTTATTTGTATTGTGAACATGAAACAAGATAAAATTTCTTCACCTTAATTCTTCGGATGTCAAAAGTTGATACATTTTTATAATGCTTGAATTAATTTAACTAAAAATACAAGGAGAAAATTGATAAAATGATAAAAATAAGAAAATTTTATGATATTGACCTGATTTTTAATTTTTATCATTTCTATTTTTCACATATTAGATGTTCAACATTATTAGATTGTTCAACATAAGAAATTTTTTTTTTTTTTTTGAAAAAGTTATCTATTATTTCGAGTTCATTGAAAGTTTTACGTGTTTGAGGATATACAGTACAACAATCCTCTGGTATTCGAGTTTATTCTAATTTTTTGGTCAATTGTTTATCCTATAACAAGTCTTATTCTTTGACTACACTTCTAACGATTAAATAAGACAGAACTCGTATCCAATTAATAAGACAGATAAAATTTTGAAAAGAAATTTGCAAGGGAAGATCCATATACCAGGAAAAGGCTCAGTAAACGGAGGTCTATATGGCGGCACTGGAACTCCACCTCTGTTTGGGATCCAAACCTCTCTTCCTCGTCGACTGTTTTCCCCCTTCCCTGGCCCAGCTCCACCCGTACCACAACGACGACCACCATCATGACTCGAATCAAACAATGAATGCGTCTGTCGGCGCTGGAATCCTCCATGATCATCAGGCCTCCGTTGCCTCTGATGATGATCCTGATACTCGTATGAATTCTGATTACGCTGCTGATGATGATGATGATGGCCTCCAAAACCGTTGGAGCCGCCAACATTGCCACCTCTATGACCACCGCCACCACGTCCGCCTCTTCCTCTTTCCCTATATCCTCGTCTCTCCATTAGACGAATCTCGGGAGTTAAGCGGAGACCTAACTCAGTCCATGTAGTTTCGACAGTACACCAAATAGCAGGACGAATGGAGCAAAGGCAGAGAAGGTAGACCTTTTATAGGGAGGAGAAATGGAAGCTTGTAAGATTCTTGAAAGATTCCGGAAATTCGGTGAATCCGAAGTGGCGTCGGATCCGTTGGTTTCCTAATTAGTGACGGAATTATTTAATGGTAATAAATTATAAATATTATTAATGTCTTATTTAATAATATCAACTCTAATTACAAAAAAACTTGAAAAAGTAAACTTAATATGTAATATCATAAAAAAGATTTTTAAGTAAATATCTTTAAAAATTATTTCATGTAGATTTTTAAGTAAATATCATGAACTTCACATAAACATTAACAATAAAAAAATTTAAAATTCTTAATTAATCTTCTCTACTTGAATCACATTCAATAATTTAATACAAATTAAGATAATTAAAAATAAAAATAATTATAAAAAAGACGTCAAGACTTACCCAATAAATCAATTTAATCCTCTAACGCAATTAGATTATTTAAATAAATATTCTAAATTTTATTATCTATAAAATTAGTGTTTACATTATGTAGGCTTTTACTTAATTAATTAAACTAAAATTAGGATTATATAACTCTATTAAACTCTTAGTCTAAATAGTATTTAAAATAATTCAAACTAATCTAAAACTCTTATAAAATGATTAATTAATTAACTGGATAAAGCTCTCTCTCCCTTGGCCGATTGTGGGAGTTCTCCTCGATTGAGATGCTCTTCATCTTCTTGAATTATCCTTCC
Source organism: Carica papaya (assembly GCF_054855325.1). NCBI lineage: Eukaryota > Viridiplantae > Streptophyta > Magnoliopsida > Brassicales > Caricaceae > Carica > Carica papaya. The sequence goes on along the minus strand of NC_142310.1, from coordinate 27,043,566 downwards.
ATTAATTTATTAATTCTGTTAAAGAAGTTGGGTAGGAATCATGAAGAAGAATTCAGTTAGGAGAGAAATCCTCTTTGGCCGAATTTCAATATATGATTTTCATCCTCCTCCGAATTCTTTCTTCAATTTGGTGTGGAATCTTTATGGCAACAAACTCCACCTAAAAAGGAAATCTAAACATGAAACATGTGAGAAAATAACAAGAGGAACTCCTTGTGCGAGTGGAGTCCTCCGCCCACGGGGTGGTCTTCTCGCATTTCCTCAAGCTCACAGTCTCTCTTTTCTTATCTTCTTTAAGTCGTTCTTCACGTTTTAAAACTCTTCTTCCTTACCTCATCTTGTCGCACCCTTTAGTTCTGAAAGAACCCATTAAAACCAACTTGGAGGAGGAGAAGACTTCTGTAGTGGCCGACGAACTTAAAAGAAAATAAAATCATAAATTGAATTCGAAAATGGAATAATAGAGTTAGGGTTTACATTATTTACACAATAATTTTAAAAACCCAATAGGTTTACGGGAATGTCTCTTCTAAAAAAACAAACGAAAATCAAAGAAATAAATGAAAAGTAAACAACTGAGCATCATAATACGACTTTCACTAGCTTTTGAAGGAGTTCGTATGGTGAACTATTCACAACTCCCTTATTGATCGGGATCTAAATTTTGCTCCTCTTAATCTGAAATAGTTAATGAATGGGTGAACTACACTAGTTTAGTAAGAATATCACATTACTTACTGATACAGAAACTGAAGGTTGGTAAAAATCATTAAAAAAAAAACTAATAAAACTCTTAATTTAAGTAAATTCATTTATCATGAGTAAAATAATTTATTACATACTTACCGTTGCGAGATTTACAAAACCGATATATCGAGACAATAGCTCAACAATATCACAATCTTATATTCAAGTAAGTAATAATAACAACTTTCTCTTTTTACTTGTCTACTACTATCCATGGGGGTCTATAGGGATGTCTCACTACGTGTGAACCAACATCCAACCTTATCAACTAACTGGCTATCCTCATAACCCGTTTGGTATTAGCACCAAAAATACTATTCATCAATACCCCGTCCGGTATGAGTGCCAAAAATACCAATCTTCGACACCCTGTCCGGTATGAATATCAAAAATATCAATCCTCGATACCCTGTCTGGTATGAGGCAACATTCACAGTAGGATTTTCTATGTACTTGGTCTGTCCACTATCTCTCAGAATATCCAATAAGGCTACCATTCATTCATTCATTCACTTAATCAATCAATTTTCTATTTATATTTAATTTTCAATTTCACAATTCAACCATAAATTATGCAAGACAAGCAATACATGCATTAAGAAAACACAACAGAATCATTTTACCAATTCCAGTATATTATCATGCATTTAAAGCTGTAAAGTCAAACAATCGGTTAAACATGACAAACAATAATAAATAACTGATTCTGTCTCCATTAGCAACTTGTAGTTAATTCTTAAAGTTTTTTAAATTACACAAAATACCGTATTATTAATAATTAAACTTCAATTCCATAACAGGAAATAAGGTGAGTGATTCTTACCCGAATCAGTATCCGAAATACCGAACATTCAGTTGCGCCTATTAGTGGTCCCTAAGTTTCCTGAATTTTTCTACGAAAATTAAAACACACTTTACGTACGTAAAAATATCCCAAAAAACCTAAAATCGGTGTTAAAAACTTTTTTGGCCAATTTTAGAATTCCGGCACAGTGGCACCGCCATGCTCCGGCAATAGCACTGTCGCCTGCAGTGGTGATTTGTCTCGGCCTGACCATTTTTGGTCAGTTTTAGTCGATTTCTACCAGTTTTATACTCATCTTTGCGAGAAAACACATTAGGGGGCCTCGGTTGGCCCAAAAAAGTCAAAAAATAAAACTTACCGACGGCAGAATTTTCTGATGCAGCGGCTTTGCGGGCTCACCTTTACGACTGAGTGTTTTTCTTCGGTCAACCTGTAGAAAATAGAACGGTAAACACAATTGTGAAAAAAATCACACGAAACAGAAAAGAGTTTATCGGAGGCGATTTTGGATTTTTTCTGCTGCAGTGCTGCCGAACTTTGCTCGTGATTTTCAGCTCATCCGCCGTTCTTTTTGCTCTGATTTGGCCATGGGGGTGCTCGGAATCAAGTTTCGAGCGGATAAGAGAACTTTTACCTGTTTTGGCAGTCGGAGGTGGCTCCAACACGACGGTGAGCGGCGGTCGACTCCTTTCTCCGACAACTGGTTCTTCTTATCCGGCGGGAGGCTGGCGGCTAGAGTTTGAGTTCGGTGTGATGCAAAATATTTATACCCGTCTCCCTTAAATCTGAGTTGTTCATCGCGTTTGATCTCGATCGTCCAATCGCGTTTAAATACGAAATGAATATAAACCGATCATTGCGATTTGATCTCGACCGTATGATTGAGTTTAAAGATAGAATAAATCTGAACCGTTCATCGCGTTTAATCGTGACTGTCTGATCGCGCTTGAGAAGGGAACGGATCTGGACCATCTACGCGCGTGGGAACACATCTGGACCATCCGATTGCGGGCACACGAATTACCAGCATTGCCTCTCGCGTGGCACCGAGTCAGCGTGTCTTGTCACACAGCGCGCTCCGGTTCGTCGGGGCTGCTGACTGGGCAGTCCTACATGGTATAATTTTTTTTAATTATATTTTGGCCTTCAATTTTTTATTTTTCTTTAAAAAATACCATGCGAACCTAAATTTTCACCAAATTTTCTTATAATTACTTTCAATTTCATCATCAACCCATTTTTTTTTCTAATTTCATATTAAATAAAAATTTATAAATTTTAAAAGTAGATTTATATATATTTTTTTAATTTTAAAATTAATCGCGAACTAAATTTTAGAATTGAATATTACAACATCGGGTGAGCCTCAGGTGCGTGGGAGGTTCCCACAGAAACAGGTTCCCTTCCTCGCAGATGTGAGCAAAAGGGCTCTCTTGATCCCTCTTGGCTACAGGCCTCCTCGGCTGAATGGCCTTGAGTTTTAGGCCGGAGGCTGGCGCTCTTTGTCTTGTAATTATTCTTCAGGGTCACGGCCTCTTTCATGAGCTTGACTTGTCTAGGTGAGAGTCTCATTTAAGTAAAAACTTCTGTTTATTCTTTTTTTAAAGCTTTTAAATTATTATACCATTTTATTTATCTTTAATATACATAAACCATAAATCCTTATAGTATTTAATACTTAATTGCAGTTACATATAAGAATTTGAAAGTATCTTTTGTAATTTTTTACCAAATTTATATTAAACAATTAACACAATTTTAAATTAATTTTCTTATTTTATCTGAAATTATACCTAGACATGACAGTTACTCATAAATTAGATAATAAAATTTTGATTGCCTCAATTTTTGTCTTTATCAAATAACTAGTAGTTCTTTTTTAAATAGATGCTTTCTTCTTCTTCCTCCAAAAATAAAAGAACTAAAATCAATTAATTCTCTATTTTGAATCAATTAATTCTGGAATCAGGTTCCTTCCTTCAATTTTTACTTATTTTAAAATTTACTTGAAACAATACAAATTGCATTACAGCAGTTCTATTTAAAACTAATTATTTATGACAGTTTTATATTCCCATCAATTAAAATAAACATCTTCGTGTTAAAAGGAAAGAGAAAAAATGCAGGTGCCCCATCATTGTCCTAGCCGAATTAGATTCACGCACAAACCCACTCACCATAACTAGTTTTCACGCAAAACGAACATGAAATGTCAAGACATAACCCTCTTCATTGGCTCTAACCCTTCAAACAAAGAACATTATGTTTTGCAGATCAGAATGCACCTTGTAGAACTTCTCCAAAAATGCCTCTGATAATGATGATGAAGTCAATGCAGGCGCTTGTGACCCCCCCTCCATGACTGCTTCGTGATACAGCCTCCCTCTGTAAGCAACAAGATCCGCATAGTACACAGGGGGTACCAAAGATACTGATTTCGTGCACCGGGCAAATGTGAAGCACATGTTGTAAATGAGTTTCTGCAGTTCATCAGAAGAAAATCCATTCTCATCCCACAACACATGGTAATGTGTCGGCTTGCTTGTTCCAATGCTCCCATAGTGACTACACAGATAGAAATCAAACTCAAAAGGGTGCACAATCTTTGTATCTACGACTGTGCCAGGGGGTACATTAGCAGAAGTACCTCCATCTTTCTCACTCTCTGGAAACAAACGAGTTTGATGACGCTTCTGTGCTACGACCACAGTGACATCTGGACAATAGTTAGCTTTTTCAAATGTTACTTTCATCTCAAACAACTCCTCATTCAGAACCATATCGAACTGTCCCTCGCTCACCCCATCACGGAAGACCACGATTTTTTTAGGTTTTAACCCTTTATTTAACCTTGCATAACTTTCGACGAGATCCAAACAGATATTCCCAAAATTCATAATCCTCTCCTTGCGATGGTTTTGAGCACGAACACGTGCTGCATAACGGTTAGCTGCTGGCCAGTTTACAGTGGCAACTACAGCTGCTATTGATGGACTTGTTGTGTTCCGTGCAGCAGGATGATTGACGTCTGCTCCCACAAACATAACATGGTCTTCTCCCTTGAAATGAGGAAGAGCATCAATCAACTCTACATTACTACCTCCAATCTTACAATTGATCTTAAGAGCAAGGTTAGCAAGATAATGGTCATCCGCTCTGTTGGCACTAGTGGACAAACAACATTGCGTCACCACACCAATTCTCGTCTCAGAGATCCACTTGAGATACTTATAGCCAGGATCCTTGCTTGACATCACACACAGAATAAATTGTATATGACCTCCCCGAGAGCTGTGATTTCTATTAGTGATGCTCTCAAGCAATTCACAGAGATAATCAATGTTCCGCAATTTATCCATTCCAGCACGTTGATATAAAACAGGTTCCTTCATATGCATCCCAAGAGTCCTGCACCGATTAATTAGCTTTGGAATAACTAGGTTAGGATTTAGCCCGCACGGATGAGATGAGCTAAAGTCAAGTACAGCCCACCTCTCAACAGGTTTTCCTTCCACTACTCTCTTTCCAAGAAGGTTCCATTGGCATTTCTTCTTGTCAACCGTCACCTTAATCACTTCACCATTGTGAGCACCCAACTTCAGTTCAGGAGGCTGGATGATACGGCCTATAACTGATGTCATATTCATATCAACCTCAAGTCCAAATTTCTTCATGTCATATCCACTGCCAATGAGAAAAAACCAATTAAGTTTAACAAGCCTTCATCCATACTTAGATTTCAAACGTATAGTACAAGTTATTACCAATCAGTTACTTAAATTGATTTACGTAAGAGGATCTTTTCAAACGTATAAATGCATACAATATATTTCTAAAATTTATAAGTTGGATCCATCAGGCAAAAGACGTCATACCAGGTGAGGTTTTTTGCCACTTATTTTAACAGACCATAGCTGATTCCCAAAATGCACTTAGAATCACAAAATGTCCTCAAGTGACAAGAACAATACATGAAACCATTCACACCAGTCGACTTTGGCAGCAAATCCATAAATGACATGCTAATTCAACAAGTACGAAAACCAAACACCCAGCAAATCACTAAAATGTGTAAGTATTTACTTTCACCGTCACCAGATAATAGTTGACTGACACTGAAGCACCACATTCTGATAAACCAAGAACAACAGCGCTCAATACCACCTTGACATTTAGCTACATTTTACCATAAAGAACAGATAATCATGCCCAAAATCAGCTTGCAGTCAAAAAATTGAAGTGCAACAGTGAAAATACAGGATAGCAACTTAAGAGGTGTATAATGTTTTTTCTACATACCTGTCGGGTCCATAAGTAGCCTTTACAATCTTACAAATCCTGCTCTCTCTGTCTACAGGCGTTGCTAGTGATATTTTCTTCAACCTCTTGGCTGTATCTCTATCCAACAGCTCTTTTGGATATATCTGCCCCTCTACTAACAAGCAAAACTCCATTGGTACAAAGTTCACCCTATTGCTTTTACCCATCAAATCAAGACAAGGAATATCTTTGTGAACAATGTCTTTGCCATACTTCTCTCTGAAATAATCAACAATTCTAACTTGCCTTGTTGGAGCCTTGCCGTCTGGATCTTCAAGAGGAAATGTAATATCCTTTGTTCTCTGCTTTGTCAACCCAACAATGGTGTACTTTTGTTTGGTTCTACGGTGAGTCACAGTGACTTTTAAGTTACTTAAAGCATCTGCAACAGCATTCTTACACACACCAAAATTAGTTAAAGAAAACATATGAATATGCTGCTTCAAAAAATCAATAACCGGCATTGGTTTCCGAAATGCCAAGATTGAGTAGTCTGAACAGAGGGCTAGGCCTTGGGAAGTAAGCTTAAGGTTATGCTGATATCCTCTAGATGCCGTAAGACCAAATCCAAGATCATCATCTGGATCAGGGTTAAGGAAATGAAATCCACGACCAACGGTAGTCATACTCCTGGTTGGGTACTCCTTGATTACTACATTAATTCCTTGCAAGATATCCCAAGGTCTTGTGCGTAAGTTCCCAGTCAAATAATCTTTCATCTTAGAAAGCTTGAGTTCATTCACCAGCTTTATGGTAAACTTATATGCACGTTTCCTCGAGTCTTCCCCCTCAGACAATTCCACCTTATATACTCCCTCTTCAAGTGGAACTAAACTGAAGATATTCTTTTCACCATCATATGCTGTCCCTAACAGAGGGAATTTGGCAGGATTATCTGTGAATAACTTGTTTCTGATCATAGCCATGTTAGACTTTGAGATTTTCACTGGGCGACCATTTCTGGGCAGCTCCTCTGGCTTGATATCAACATCATAGTGTAATATAGTACTGTGAGCACTAAACTTAACTAAAAAATGGTTAACACGCAGTCTTGTAGTTCGAATGGCCAACGTGCCACCTTCATCTGGTCGTGTAACTGGAATCATTTTTAAAGTATTTCCGGGGGTAGATGAAGACGGAGGCAATTCTTGGAGGGTTACTGATTGCTTCTCTTCATGTAAAGAATCTGTTAAGAAAAACAAAGCATCGTCCCGCACGACGAATTTATAACTAGACAATACATTCAAAACAAAACCATTTTCCAAATTCAGTCAAAAAGCCGAAGCCATTGTTTTCAGAAACCATCATCAAGGAACATCTGACTAAAAAAACCGAAAACATTCATGTAATTTCTCCCAAATTAACAATAAGATGACAGTTCAACGTTGCTTGCTACAGGTTGCAAAGAAATAATACTAATAATAATGATAGAAATAAAGCATCCCACCATAGGCTGAAAATTTCAGCAACTTCTAAAACTATAGTATTCGGTTAGAAATCGAAAAAGCCAAGTAGGTAAACCAAAAAGTTCATATATATATATATATATATATAACGATCAGATCGCTGATAAATGTTAAACAAGAAATTTGCAAGAGGAGATCGTTTAATACCAGGAAAAGGATCTGGAACCGGGGCTCTTTGTGGCTGCATTGGGGCTCCACTCCTGCTAGGGACCCAAACCTCTTTTCCTCGTCCACCGTACCCACCCCTTCCGGGTCCAGCTCCACCGGTACCACGACGACCGCCACCGCCATGACTGTTTTCAACCTTAGGAGGATGATGAGGCCATGAATGAGACTGCGTCGTCCCCTGCAATCCTCCATTTCCCTCGGGTCTCCGTGGTTTCTGATGATATTCATGCTGCTGAGGACGGCCGCCATGAGCACCAAATCTACCTCCTCTATGGCCACCTCCGCCTCTGCCTCTGTAGCCTCCTCTCTCCATCGGATGAATTTGGGTGGTTAACTAGGTTGACTCAGGGATTTAATCAGTGTATGGTTTCCAAAGTAAATCCAAAAACAGCGTCAAATTTGAATGATGTACGCAGAGAGAGATAAATGAAGCTTTTTTATACAGGGACAGGCGGAAGAGTGAAATGACGAGAAGAGTCAAAACTTGGCTGCCAAGGAAAAACTTGAGGATTCCGGAAGGTTCTGGAAAATCAGATTACGTGGGAATTGGGTTTACGTGAAAAATGCGAGCTAATGACGGTTAATTTGTTATTATTATTATTATTATTATTAATTTTTTTATGAAGAAGATTAACGGTTAAGTTTTTCAATTCTTAATTACTTTAGATGATTCAATCTCAGCAAAGGAATGAGAAAGGTTAAAAAAACAATAATTAACTGAGTTATCATCCTTTTAACTTGAAATTTTAGTACAATAATTTTTTATAATATATAAAAACACAATAATATTCTCCTCGATTTACAGAAAATATAATAATCGATATAGTTAAAATTTCAAAATAACTAAAAGTTTAAGAAGTAGATAAAATAATAATTTTATTTTTAAAGCATAAGTTAATATATATATATATATATATGTACGGACAAATATTATTTACGATGGAGTTGGACATCCACAAAACATCTTCCAACCCCCCCCCAACTGCTCTCCTTACCCCATTTTGTTCCCTTGTCCTCACTGTCACCCACAATCTCTTAAAATCGTCTTCATCTTCGTCTGGTCATCAACTTCCTGAGCATTTGACACGAGTTTTCATCCCCTGCTTCGCCTACATGCGATAATCATCAAGTCCAGAAAGCAAAAGATCTTCTTTTGGCATTGCCTCTCTTTGTCGCGTTCTCTTCCAGCCTTCCTATTTTGCTTCTCCGAAAAACATCACCACTCATACCTAAGTACCATATTCGGACTACCATCATCAGACTGCAAAACCCTCCTTCTCCCTAACCCTTTTTGATTTAATGATTCTTTTAACAATCTGAAATGAATGTCTAAATGATTATTATGTGAATATCAGAAATTAAAAGAGTTGTCAAATTAGTTAGAGTTGAAAGCTCGAAATACATTAATATTTTTTTTTAAAAAAACTAATTGATGTACTACTTTTGTTTCTTCACCTAGCTAATAATTTTGCTCACATTTTATATCTCCGTTGATTTCTTTTCTTTTCTTTTCTTTTTCTTGGTTTGAAAAAAATGGAGATAATGAACTTTTTTTTGTTCTTCATTATAATTATTTTGAATACTATTTTATAGTAATAAAAAAAATAAATAATAAATTTATATATTACATGCACAAAATTAGTACGAGGAATTACAAATTGCATAAGAACTTCCAAAAGTATTTTAGTCAATTCATGTATATGACCAAGATTATTATTATTATCTTAAAACATTACAACATGAATATCAATCTGACCTGTTTAGAAAAATTTTTAAATATAAGTTTTGTTTTGGACACAAAATTATGGCAGGGAACCATCTAAGAGCTTTTCAAATATTAAAATTAGAATGAATGAATGAAAATTAACTATAAAAGATTGCGCGATAAATTCATTATTATTAAAAACACAAAATCTAAATTTGTTATTTTCAATTTAATTTCCTTAAATTTGTTTCTAATTACCCGATTTAAACCTAAATCCTATTGGTTATGTGTCCTGCCCAAAAAGGGCAAATTAATAATTTAAAAAAAAAAAAAAAAAAAAAAATAGGACTGCAGTTTCCTCATCTATATATATGTATGTTCCGCACAAAAAATAATATTCAAAAAAAAAAAAAAAAAAAGAGAGAGAGAGAGAGAGAGAGAGGGATTGTGCGGAAAAGAAAGAGAGAAAAAGAGATATATATATATATATATAGACGATGAGTGACTGCCAAGAATAAGGAAAAACAAGTGGTTTTCACTCTCTCTCCTTGGTGATATCATCAGTGACATCATCAATTTTGTTCTTTTCTACAGAAGTTTAAATTTTTTTTTTCCTTTCAAGTTCTGTACAAGAAAAATATTATTGTTTTTGTTCTAAATTTAATTCTTATTAGATTATTTGTACTTTTTTTTTTTAATAGTAAATTTAATTCAAACCTAGACTCACGATTTTTTCTTTCACACCGGATGATTTTTTACATAAAATTATATGTCTATTTAATTTTTTAATTATCATCTATTTATTATTTTTTATTCGATTATGCATTAATTTAGCGTGAGATTATAGTTATTAGTTCCTGTTAATTAATTTAAAATTAACTTAATTTATACAATTAACTCTATCTCTATTCGGGATCCAACAAGTAATCTTAAAACTTAATTAAATGGTTTGTTGATTGATTTATGATATAAGATTGATTGTGTGAATTAGGATGAAGGAATTTGCTGGTATTATGATCAAATTAGTAAGTCAAAGATGGAGAATAATTTTTATTGTATGAATTTATATAATCCGATTAAGTTAGGAACTGCTAAGTCAATGAAAAAATCAGATGATAATTGAGAGAATATACATAAAAAAGACTATAGAAACTATTCGACAATGGACGGATAATAGCGTCTATTATTATATAAATAAAGATTTAAATGTACAAGTTTTATGAAATAAATTAAAAAAATATATGAGATGAAAAATGCTCGGAATAAGACTTTTATCATTAGAAAGTTTGCTAATCTGAAGCAGAGTTATGGACAATCATTTGCAAAACAATTGAGTTAATTTCAAGAGATGATAAATGAGTTGAACACAATGAAAATGGCTCTAGATGATGAATTGCAGGCATTATTGCTCTTAAGTTCTTTGCTAGACAGTTAAAAAATCTTAATAGTGTCTCTTAACAATTCTGCTCCATATAGTATTTTATCTTTGCCTATGGTAATAAATAGTTTGCATAATAAAGAGATTAGAAGAAAAGATACGAGTATTAAGACTTCACAGGCACTTGTTACAACAACAAATAGCAAACGTAAAAGTAAAAGTAGAGGTCCTAAGGGGCGCTATAAATCCAAAGGTAAATCACAAGTGAAAGGAAAGTTTAGTTATTATTATTGCGGCAAAGAAGGACACATAAAAAGAAATTGCAGGATTTGAAAAAATGAACAGAATAATGAGAAAAGTCAGAAAAAGACATGATCAGAATACTACTGCAACTGTAGATGATGACAGTAAAGAATTGGTAGTACTTTCATTTGTTGAGGATCATAGTCATGTCACTAATTCTAATACTGAATAAGTTATTGATTCTGCAACCTCCTATTATGCTACTCGAAAGAGATATTTTTACTATATACAAAGTACAAGATTTTGGCAGATTGAAGATGGGTAATACCAGTTATGCAGACATGTGAGTATCTGTGATATTTATGCGCAAACAGATGTTGGTTCCATGTTGACTCTGAAGAACGTGTGACATGTACTAGATTTACGTCTTAATTTAATTTCTACTAATGCTCTTGATTTAAATGGTTATTACAATCTATTTAGTGCTATAAAATAAAAACTTACTGAATGTTCAATTGTGGTTTTAAATACAAATTATGTCATACATTTTATAAGACTTAAATGAATACTATTAGAGGTGCACTGAATGTAGCTAAAGATAATATTTTACAAGACTTGTGGCATAAGAGGCTGGCTCATATGGGTGAGAAGAGGTTGCAGATTTTGACAAAGAAGTCCTTTATTTCCTTTGCAAAAGGTATGAGTCTTAACCCTTATTATTATTGTGTGTATGGTAAACATCATAGAATTTCTTTTACTAGCTCATCTGAAAAGAAAAAGAATGTTCTTAAATTAGTTTATTCTTATGTGTATAGTCCTATTGATGTAGAAACTATAAGAGGTAGCAGATATTTTCTTACTTTTATTTATGATGCTTCACGAAAGGATTGAGTATTTGTGTTTAAAACAAAAGACCAGGTTCTTTAGTATTTTAAACAATTTCATGTCATGGTGGAAAGAGAGAAAAGAACTTACTTAAAGTGTCTTCGCAGTGACAATGACGGTGAATACACTTCAAAGGAGTTTGAGAATTACTACCTATAGCATAGAATTAAATATGAAAAAACAGTGTCTGGTACTCCTCAACATAATGGTGTAACTGAAAGAACAAACAGAACCCTCCTTGAAAATGTCATATGCATGTTGAAAATTGCTAATTTACCAAAATCATTTTAGAGTGAAGCATTCTACACTGCCTGCTACTTAATGAATTGATCTCAATAAGCTCCTTTAGATTTTGATATTCCTCAGATAGTAAGGTTTGATAAAGACATCAGTTATTTTTATTTGAAAGTATTTGGCTGTAAGACATTTATGCATGTACCAAAAGAGCAGAAATAGAAGTTTGATGATAGGATAATTTCATGTATTTTTTTAGGTTATGAAGATACAGAGTTTGGGTACAGATTATGGGATCCAACGAAAAAGAAAGTCGTCAAGTCCAGAGATGTGATTTTTAATGAGCACAAGATCTTATCAGATTTTGAGACATCAAAAAAAACTATAAGTGAAAATATTTCTCTTCCTGCACTAGTTTTCCTTCAGTCGGAGATGCCAAAAATAAGGGAGAATTACATGATGATCAAGGATTTGATGACATGTCAGCACCAGATAACATTGAGTAGGGGGAACAACCCCTTGCATTCCAGGTTACAAAAGAACCTCAATTTAGAAGATCAATTAGAACACATCATCCTTCTACCAGATATCCTAGTTATGAGTATATTATAGTTACTGAAGAGGGAAAGCCAAAAAGCTTTTAAGAAGTTTAGAACTATCAAGAAAAGACTCAACGGTTAAAAACAATGGAAGAAAAAATGAGCTCTTTGAAAAAGAATAATACCTGCGAGTTAGTTGAACTTTAAAAAGGTATAAAAGCTTTGAAAAATGAGTGGGTATATAAGCTTAATATGGACGGTGAAAAGCTAGTGAAATATAAGACTCATTTGGTAGTAAAGGGTTTCAATTATAAGAAAGGAATTGACTTTCATGAGATATTTTCTTTTATTGTGAAGATGAGCTCCATTCAGGTAATTTTTGGTTTGACTGTTAGTTTAAACCTTGAGTTTGAATAACTAGATATGAAGACGACATTCCTTCATAGTGATTTGGGAAAACAAAATCTACATGGATCAACCAGATGAATTTGAAGTCAAAGGAAAAGAACACATGGTTTGCAGGTTGAAAAAAAGTTTGTATGTACTGAAACAGGCTCCGAGATAGTGGTACATGAAATTTGATTCTTTCATGGTCAGTCATGGTTACACGAGAACAGATGCAGATCGTTGTGTGTACTTTAGGACATTCTCATATGGTAAGTTTGTCATTTTGTTACTTTATGTTGATAATATGTTGGTAGTATGATAAAATACTATAGAGATTAGTGGTTTGAAAAAAAATTGTTTGGCTTTTTTTATATAAAAAATTTAGAACCAACACGACAGATTTTGGGTATACAGATTACTCGTGACATGAAAGTTGAAAAGTTATGGTTGTCAGAAGAAAGGTATATTGAGCAAGTTCTAAAAAGATTTCATATGAAGAATGCTAAGCCAGTTGGCACACCACTTGTTAATCACTTCATACTTAGTAAGAAATTATGTCCTGTTACTCAAAAAGAAAAAGAAGAAATGTCAATTGTTCCTTACTCCTATGCAGTTGGGGGTTTGATGTATGTTATGGTTTGTACTCGACCAGATATTGCTCATGTTGTTGATTTAGTAAGCATGTTTCTTTCTAATCCTGGTAAGAGTCATTGAGAAGCAATAAAATGGATTTTCATATATTTGAGAGGTACTTCTAATATGTGCTTATATTTTGAATGTTCAAAACTAATTTTAGAGGGATATGTAGATGCAGATATGACAGGTGACCTTGATAGCAGGAAGGCTACTTCATGGGATGTGTTTACTTTTGCAGGGAGAGTTGTATCATGACAGTTTAAATTGTAAAAATGTATTATCTTATCTACAACTGAGGCAGAGTATATAGCTATGACTGAAGCAGGTAAAGGAATGCTCTGGATGAAAAGATTTCTTGAAGAGTTGGGTTTGAAACAATATGAGTATGTGATTAATTGTAATAGTCAAAGTGCTCTAAATTTGAGTAATAATATCACATATCATTGTTGTATTAAGTATATTCATGTGAGATACTATTAGATACGAGATGTGGTAAATAACAAAGATACGTTATTGAAAAATATTAGTACTGATAAAAATCCAGCTGACATGTTGGCCAAAGTGGTGACTCGTGACAAGCATCAGTCTTAAACCAAGAAGGTAGGACTGATTGGACATTGAGTAATGTATGGTGAAAATCTCCTGATGGGCTGGAATGAGAGATTGTTGGTTATATGTACTGCCCCAAAAAGGCAAATTAGTAATTTAAAAAAAAAGAATTATGATTGTAGTTTTCTCATATATATATATATATGTCTGTTGGACAAAAAATAAAAAATATTCAAAAAAAAGAGAAAGAGATAGAGGTTATGCGGAAAAGAAAGAGAGAAAGGAGAAAGATAAGAGAAAAGTAAGAAGAAGAGAAATATATATATGTATATATATATATAGATTGAGTGGCTGTCAAGAGAAGGAAAAACAAGTGGTTTTCATTCTCTCTCATTGGTGATATCAGCAATGACATCAGTAATTTCGTCCTTTTCTAGGAAAACGTTGTTCTTTTTGTTTTAAATTTAATTCTTAGTGGATTATCTTATACTTACTTTCATTAATAGTAGATTTGATTCGTAGCTTGACCCGTAGTTTTTTCCTTCACACTGAAGGGTTCATGTAAAATTCTGTGTCTATTTAATTTTGCAGTTATTACTTGTTTATTATTTTTTGCTCGGTTGTACATCAATTTGGCTTGAGATCATGATCATTAGTTCTTGCTAATTAATTTGGGATTGATTTAATTTACACAATTAATTTTATCTCTGTTCGAGACCCAACAAATTCAATTTATAAAAACGATTTAATTACCTTTGAACTCATGCCTAACACAACCCGACTCAAACAATATCTGCATACTATTCTTTTAAATTTTCGAATGACGTCATTTCAAGGAGCTTTCTAATGATTGACAAACAGAGGCTGTCAAAGGTTCCTCTGTTTTTGCATTGCTAGAGAGAGAAATAAGTGGATGGGGGAATCTTGGAAGCAGATTGGAGGGAAAATCAAGAGATTATTAGGAAGGGGTTCTCTTTTTTTCTTGAGTCTTCGGGGCGTTAGGCATTACGATTCTTGGTAAGGGAAGTAGAGAAAGAGTGACAAAGATAGAGAGGGTCTTCTCTTCTTTAAACGGAGCAAAAAACAAAGAAATAGGATTTTATTGGGTTTCTTTGGAAGAAGAGTGCAGAAAAGGTGGCTTTTCTTCTTCTCAGTCTTATCTATTATGGGAATTTAGGGTTTCTAGGTTTCTTTTGGGTTTTAATTAGTGAATGAAAAAGAGTAGAATAAGCTCGTTAAGAAGTTTTTGATTGTTATAAGGTTCTTGATTGCAATAGATTTTCTTTCTTTTGGTTAGATTCAAATAAGTTGTGATTTGTCTAAATGTCTATTTAAGTATTTCTTTTTTTTTTAAGTACCATGAGATGCGTATAGGGAAGAAGATACTTGATTTACAGGGGTTATATTCGGGATGTCATTTTACATGGGAAATATTTCATCAAAGGAATAACATTTATAGTCGTAATTTTGTCAAATCTCTACAATACTGAGAAAATTTTTAAGCATGAGCATTGGATTCATGAGTATCCACACATAATGGAGTTTGCAATTAAACTTTTCTCTTTGAGGTAATGATCATCTACTCCAACTCCATCATCAGCTCCTCACTATCTTACTGACTTACAAGCAAACCTAATAACCACTTGAACAACATCACCACTCTCAACAATGGGCTTCTCCTTCATCACTTTCCCCAGTAACCTTCTGTAATACTCGAGACCGAAATTTGGCCTAGGATTAATTTTAAATTTATAAAAATATATATAAAAATATAATTTATAAATTTAGAAAAAATAGGTGGATGATGAAATTGAAAAATAATTTTGAAAAAAAAGGGTGAAAATTTGGGTTGGAGAGATATTTTTGAAAGAAAAATTAGAAATTGGGGGTCAAAACGTAATTAAAAAAAATTGTACCACGTAGGACCGCCTAGCCAGCAACTCCAACGAACTGGAGCGCGCCGTGTGATAAGGCACACTGACTCGGTGCCACGCAGGAGGCCACGCTGGCAGTTTGCGTGCCCGTGATCGGACAGCCTGAATGCGTTCCTGCGTGCGTGAACGATCCGGATCTGTTCTCTCCTCAAGCACGCTTAAACGATCGCGATTAATTACGATGAACGACTAAAATTCGTTCTTTTTTTAAACACGATCGTACAGTCGAAATCAAATCGCGATGAACGGTCTAAATTTATTTTCTCTTTAAACGCAATCGGACAATCGAGATCAAAAGTAATGAACGATTCAGATTTAAAGGAGACGGGTATAAATATTTCGCATCATACTGAATCCAAACCCTAACTGCCAGACCGCCGCTAGAGAAGAAGAACTAGTCGTCTGAGAAGGAAGCCGACAGTTGCCCGCCATTGCGCCAAAGCCACCTCTAACTGCCAAAAAATGGTAAAAATTCTCCTATCCAATTGGAATTTGATTTCGAACACCCCAATGGCCAAATGAGAGTAAAAAGAAAGACAGATGAGTCAGAAACCACGGGTAAAGTCCGACAGTGCCGCCGTAGGCAAAACTAAAAATCGCCTTCGATGAGCCACTTCTCGTTTCCGGTTTCATGCGATTTTTCTTCCATTGTGTTCACCGTTATATTTTCTACAGGTTGACCGAAGAAAAACACCAGCCACGAAGGAGAGTCGGCAGAGCAACTGTACCGAAAAATTTCGTCAGTGGATTTTCATTTTTTTTATTTTTTTGGGCCAGCCGAGGCCTCCTAACATATTTTCTCACAGAGATGGGTATAAAATCGGCCGAAACTGTCCAAAACTAAGCAAAAACAGCTAGGCTGAGGCAAACTGCAGCCGCACCCAGCGGTGCCATCGTCGGAACACAGCAATGCCGTCGTGCCAAAATTTTGAAATTGGCCAAAAATAGTTTTTAACATCAATTTTGAATTTTTGGGATATTTTTAGGTACACGAAGCGTATTTTAATCTCTGCAAGAAAATTCAGAAAACCTTGAGACCGCTAGTAGGTGCAACTGAAAGTTCAGTGTTTCGGATATCGATTCGAGTAAGAATCTCTCACCTTATTCCCTATTATGGAATTAAAATTTAATTATCAATAATACGATATTTTGTGTAATTTAAAAAACTTCGAGAATTAATTACAGGTTATTAATGGGGTCAGAACCGATTATTTATTATTATTTGTCCTGTTTAACTAATTGTTTGATTTTACAGCTTTAAATGCATTATAATATATTGGAATTGGTAAAATAATTTAGTTATATTTTTTGTATACATGTATTGTTTCTCTTGCGTTGATTTACGGTTAAATTGTAAAACTGAAAATTAAATGTAAACAAAAAATTGATTGGTTAAGTGAATGAATGAATGGTAGCCTTACTGAATATCTTAGGAGATGGTAGACGGACTGGGTACATATGAAACTCTACCGTAAACGTCACTTCATACCGGACGGGGTATCGAGGATTTATATTTTTGGTACTCTCACCCTCATACCGGGTGGGGTATTGAAGGATAATATTTTTGGTGCTAATACCAGATAGGGTATGAGGATGACTGGTTAGTTGACAATGTTGGATATTAGTTCACGCGTAGTGGGATATCCTTATGAACCCTCATGGATACCAGAAGGTAAATAAAAAGAAAAAATTGTTATTTTTGCTTACTTGTATGATGTTGTTGAGCTATTGTCTCTATAGGTCGGTTTTAAAAATCTCGCAACGGTAAGTATGTAATAAATGATTTTACTTATGATAAAAGAATTTACTTAAATTAAGAGTTTTATTTGTTGTTTTTATGATTTTTACCAACTTTTAGTTTCTGTATCGATGAGTAGTGTGATATTCTTACTGGGGTAGTGTAGCTCATCCATTCATTAATTATTTCAGATCAAGAGAACTAAGATCTAGATTCCGATCAATAAAGGGGTTGTGAATAGTTCACCACTAGGACTCCTTCAAAAGTTAGTGAATGTCGTCCTAGAATGTTCAGTTATTTACTTTTCGTTTATTTTTTTTATTTTTGTTTGTTTTTTTAGAAGAGACATTTATATAACTTTATTGAGTATTTTAAACTACTGTATAAGGAATGTAAACTCTAACTCCATTATTCCGTTTCCGCATTGAATTTATGATTTTATTTCCTTTTAAGTTCCGGACCTTTACAACTTTATCGTCTTCTTTTCACTCTTTCTCTTATCAACTACACCAGAAGAGCTATTCTTACTTTTCAATATACCCATCTTTACTATTATATTAATTTATTAAAAATTAATTTAATTAATTAGTTAATAATATTATTAACTGAACCAAGTATAGATTAGAGACTAGTAATTATTTATACTATGTGTTGACACACAATATGAATGTCCTGCCACCCACACTTGGGAACAAGAGAAGGGTTCATGTATGTGTGTGTCTCTTTTTATATGTATATACTTGAAGAGAATATCAATCAATATGCAAGTTTGAACTGTCAATTTCATTCTTCCTAGAAATGATAAAGATTTATTTATAAATTTGATTTTTTGGATGATGTATATTATTTTTAATTGATTAAAATTAATTTTTTTTAAACTATTTTCAATTAAGATGAACATAAATTATTTAAATTTTAAATTTGAGTAAGATAGTAAAACGCATAATGCATGTGTTTCCCTCACTAGAGATGCATGAATTATCCAAGTTGACTAATTATTTTTGTAGAATGTATTTATAAATATATACTTTATTAATCCAAATTATAAGAGTAATTAATAAGCAATAACAAATACATATTGAGAATAAACAATATGCAGACTCCAAATCTCGATTATAAATAAAAATTTATATATATATTTGATTAATTAATCTATTTCTTAACACTTTTGAGCTGTCACATACCTAAACTACTAAATTAAACAAGTATGTATATATATATATATATATATACATGAGACTAACACTTTAAGTACAAAGTGTTCTTGCTATTTTTTATTGTATGAAATTACTAATATTATTTATAGTTGCATAAATATTGATTTTATCAAATCCATTTATAATATATCAATTTTAAAGAAAAATAAAAATAAAAAACAATACATGCACTTGCATGTGCCAAACATATTTGTAAGTAAATAATTTTGGCTCAATAAATAAGTTCTCAATAAAATTTCTATTATAATATTAAAATATAAAAATTAATTTTATAAAAAAAATATTTTGTATATTATTAAATAATATAAAAATATATATTATTATAAATAAATTACCGCACATATATAAAATAATTATATATTTATGAAGTGAGTAATAATTATCTAAATTTAATTTAATAATTATCAATTTTTACATTAATTAATAAAATATATAAAGGGGTTCTTAATTAATTATTATTAAAATAAATGCAAAAAATGAGAAAAATGTTCGAGTGAAGAAATTGACGTGCACGTGGAGTAAGTGGGTAATTATAAGAAAAGAATTTTAAAAAGAAAATTGGAGGGCCCACATTAATATATAGGGAATTGTAAAACGATTTTCGATGGTGTCGCCATCAACTGCGCAAGTTTAGATTACTTTCGTCGGATCTACCAAACACTCTTTTAAATTTTCTCTTCATATGCAGAAAATATATAAATAACAAACATATTTAATTTAAATTTAATATTATTTTTATTCAAATTTTATTACATTTATAATTTTCAATTTACATAAATGTAAAAAATACATATCAAAATCAAAATATATAAATTTTCTGTGCATCAGTGCACAGTAGAAGGACACGTGTACAGTGGGCCCCATCTTGTCATTGGTAATATACTAAAAATTTGTCGTACTTGAAGCTCGTCTTTGAGGGCAAGAAAAAACATTTGTCCTGCTCCACTTTTATAATTCACACACAGAAAATTAATTATAAATAAAAAAAAACATATATAAATATGAAACAGAGGGCCATCATTCTGCTGCGGATGAAATCAGATTGTACTTTCGCTTCCTTTGCAGAGACGAATAAAAGGGAAATTATCCGCGGTGTACAATCCCCACTCCTCTCTGACCCTTTTAACCAATCATCACTACACTTGCTTCTTGCGCCACCATTTTCGTTTCTTTCTTTTCCTGGATTTTCTTTTTGGTTATGTTTTGATTTTTGGAGTTGTTGTTGATTCTTTTTTTTTTTTTTTGGTTAAATATTATTCGACCAGTGTTTGTTTTCTATAATTGTTGGTTTCTTCTTGGCTGTCATGATGGCGATGGTATGGTTTGCTTTTGGTTCACGGGATTTGAGGGTTTCTTTTCTCTGTATTCCTTTCCGTGCGTGAATCTCTCCCCGCTTTTCCTTTTCTGGGCTTTGCTCAGCCTTCAGATTCCTTTTATCATAACTCGATTTGGGTGCTTGTTGGATTCAATTCCAATTTTAAAAGGTGAGCTCCTTGCAATTCCTTATCATGCTCTGTTTTCTTTTCAGTCTCTGTTTTTAGTTCTTCTTTCTCGTAGCTCTTTGTACTATTTGTTGGTTCCTTCAATGTATCTGGGCTTAGAAGGAATCAGCTTTAATGGTTTTTTATATAATACGTAAAGGGTTTAATGGGTACCACGATTTTCTACCGTATTCGGTTGAATTGCCATCTAGGTTAGATTGTCCTTTTTCCTTTCATTACCTTATATATGTAGTTTTATAATTTGTTTTAAGCTCCATGCTTAAATCTTACTAGTATACTTTCTGCCAGACGCGAAGCTTGTGAAGTAAACGACCCTGTAACTTCCGTACTTTTATCTTGTTTGACTTTGATTCTGATGAGAATTTCTCTTCTTGCATGCAGATTAACTCAGGGATAACGAATCTTTAGATCGAATGTGCTGCTTGTTTTGATAGTCTCCTATCCGGTATAGATTTAGTTAAGAAGGAGCGTCATATTTCCTAGCTCAGGGTAGTTATAGTTCAGGTATCTGCTAATTTCCTTCTTGAATCAGATTCCCTTTGAATTTTCCTGCAAAGATGGTGGATACAAGAGAAGAATAAATTTTCTGGTTGTGAATCTCAAATGGAATTCGCCTCAAATTTTAAGTACTCGCGATTCTTTGGCTGCTTCTTGAAGTCTGTAACATGCAAATGTCTTGGTTTGGTTTTTGCTGCTCTGGTTTTTAGAACAGTATTACTTGCTTCATTTTCTGGGTTCAGTGGGTTCAGTGGAACAGAATGGAGCGGCATTGGAATAATTCATAGCAATTCTCTGTGGTCGAATTCTGGTGATGGGGTTCGGATAGATAAATTTTTGGAGGTTCCACAAATCGTGTGGGGACTAAACAATCAGAAAATAGCTTTTGCAAGAGCATGTCTGACAGCAAGAATGCTGAACAGAACCCTTTTGATGCCAAGCCTAAGTGCTTCACTGTTTTATAAGGAAGTTGAGCGATTGCAGCCCATTTCTTTTGACAAGGTTTTTCAGTTTGAAAGGTTTAACTCCCTTTGTAAGGGGTTTGTCCGTCTGGGCCATTACTCAGACCTGAAGAATGTAAGTGGGGTATTTGATCTTCACAAGGGAAGTGGAAGGAGGTGGACAGTCGAAAAAGATTTGGAACAACTGAAGCAAGCAACCAGAGCCCCAACTGAGGGGTATGAGGTCATTCGAATTGTTGGAAAAAATCCGTTTCTGTGGCATGATCATTGGCCTGTTAAGGATTATGCGAAAGTATTCGAGTGTATGGCTGTAGTGAAAGAAATAGCCGAAGAGGCAAATAAAGTCATATCCAGGATTAGAGAGATTGGAAGAGAGGCAAGAAGCAAACATGTTGCTGCTCAAAATGATGTTGATTCGGAGGAGTCTTTGCTGCAGCCTCCACCTTATGTTGCAGTTCACTTGAGAATAGAGATAGACTGGATGATTCATTGTAAGAAGTTAGAGCAAAGATCAAACATGAGCGAAATTTGTAGCAGCAAGGAGGAGATTATGAGAAGAGTGAACAACATTGGTGGCCTGAGAACTCCAACTGTGGTTTATCTTGCTGTTGCTGACAGTCTCCTTGAAGATTCTTCTATATTGACTGGTTGGGAACATGGATTACTTCCTTTTGAGAAGAAGAAACTGGGTGTTGATGGAATTTACAAAAGGTACCCCTATCTCATTCAGTCGGCAATAGATTACGAAGTATGTTTAAGGGCAGACATTTTTGTTGGAAACAGTTTTTCTACATTCTCTAGCCTTGTGGTTCTGGAGAGAACACAAAAGCTGATCAGTATGGGCGTCACAAGCTCCTGCAATTCGGACGTGAAGTGGGCTTCTTATGCGTATAACATACACGGGGAATCAAATGGTGCTCAAAGATGGATGAGTAACATGTCTGATTCGAGCCTGAAAGCAATTAGCTATGGTTCTAATGTTATCTCCTGTTGAAAGGGTGGTGATATGCAGTTTGATGCACTATTTCCAGCAGTTTTAGTAAAGCCTGTTTGATCCCGTTGAGAATGGCTTCGGAATTTATCTTGTAAAGAAAATCAAGGATGGAGGCGAATGTTGAAAAAGTAGTAGAATACCTGCCCGAATAGTTAACAGTTGTTTAGGATTTTGTGGGTGTTATTATTGACCGAATTTCATTCATTTGTTTGATTTCAATCAAAATTTTGATCATGATTAATGGAATGCATGCTTGGCGTACAAGTAAGAAAAAAGAAAGAATGACTGGATTCTAATAATTGTATCTTGTAAAATGGTTAAGAGAAGAGAGGAGGGAATCTGGAGGCAGATCAGAATTTGGATCAACACTTGCTTTAATAAGAAGAACAGCAACAGTAAGTAAGTTAGTAATCATATAATTAAGAGATGATTTACTGTTTGATTATTCGAATACTTAACAATTTGTTCTTTCTAAATTAAAATAAATTTATGGTCTAAAGTTGATGCATGATTATAAATCTCATTCTAAATGTGATAAATTCCGCGTGGATTTTGGTCAGACCACATTACATATTAATCAAATATGATTTATCTTATGAGTATTTTTAACACCAAAACTCATCCTTGTCTGGTTTTAGTAACCAAGAACCAAATGCATCAGTTTGTAAATCTATAATTAAAATAACTGTAAATACATTAAATTATATAAATGTCTATTCAGAATTTATGTATATATATATATATATACACATATATTTATGAACACCAAATAAGAATAACCCTCCCTCAATTCCTCCTCTCTTCTCAGCTTTATAAAAATGTTTATTTTAGGATGAAAAAGATTTCTGAATCCAAACAACCACTACAACCTAAACAACATAAAAATTTTCCACCTTCCTCCTAGCAAAAGCACAAAATTACACACAACAAGCAATTAAGGGGGGAAAAACATTATAAAGAACGAAAAAGGAAATACATACAAAAATTGAGAGAGAGAGAGAGAGAGAGAGAGAGAGAGACCTGGAAACTAAACAGATTTCTTTCATTAACATGTTGTTTCAATTCAGTGATATTCAAAGTACTTTTATCTTTTTCCTTTTTTACTTTCAAGAAGAAAGCAATTACAATACACATATGCTTCATTTTTCCATCTTATGCAAGGACCTTGGGAGTCAGAAAGAAAGCAAATTAAGTGTGTCATAAGATGGCTACCTTCAGCAATATGCCCAAGTATTAAAAAAAAAAAAAGAAAAAAAAAAACTTGGCAGATAGAGCGAGAGACTCCCTTGTAAAGCTTATCGGGCCAGCTAAGCCTTTTATTATTCCCCAATTTTGGAATATAACACTTGAGAAGTATAACTTCACTGCATATAATCATCATAGTAGTTGTCACTTATCACAGACACAAACCTCTCCAGCCATGGAAGCTGGCGAAGGTCTTTCATCGCATCTACATAGGAGTCTGTACAGCGGGGCGGAGATTGATAGGGGTGATGGTCGCTCAGACTGAAACCTCCAGCCAGGAACCTTTGAATAAGTTGCAGCTGTGATCTCTCTTGGTCTGAGTAGGCATCCATGATCATTGGTAGTGAATTGAAAGTCTCCCATGCCCACTGTTCTGATTCTTGGACAGAATGATTCACCAAGTCTTCAGAATTGTCTTCATCCCAGAAGGCACACTGACAGGTCTGCGGGCCCTCCCTGTACTCTGCACCGCAGGAATAACAGAATTCATGCCCGCACCTGAAAAGTAGACACGGGAGCCCAAGCATCATTAGTATTTTGTACCTCCGTAATTTCTAACAAAGTAAAGTTTGAAGAAAACCAGTTAATCAATCTGAGTAGGTGTGCATGTGCACAGATCATAAAATTCTCTCCTAGAACCTATATAGGCTGATATGTCAAAGGAAAGCTCTACTTTATGCAATAAACTCAATGTTTCTTTTACAGATTGTCTTCACACACAGAACAGAGCCATAAAAGAAATCTATGTGCATCAATGAAGCAAACATTAGAGTAGGAATTATGTTCTAAACAAAATAAACAAGAACAAATCGAAGGCATAATACATTTGCCTTGAAGAACGCAAGCCAATTCTTAGTTCCAAACCTGATCACATAAGCAGGTAAATCCAATTCTTGAAAACAACCCAGCAAAAGAAAACTAAAGACGTATGATTTCCTATCAGTCTTCTCTCTTCCTTTTGCAATTCTTGTTTGCACAAGTGGGTGGGGTTACCAGAATGGTGTAGAACAAATAGGGTTTGTTTGTCTAATTATGAATTTGAGGATAAAAACATAAACATCACACAAAGAGTTTCTTAGACATCACATCTAACAAATCTTAAACATCACATTTAAAAGTTTGATTACATCACACAACCATAAAACTAAAAAACTCTCAAAATACATTATTGAATACTTGAATACTCCAACATATGAAATTACAAGCTATTTATAATAATCTCTAAGTAATCTTTCTTAAGTAGAATTAAAATAAGAAATAGTAAACTAATAGAATTAGGAATAATTAATCTTAATAAGAATAAGAAATTGATACTAATAATATTAGAATTAAATCTTAATACAAATAGAAAAGTACTAATGAGAATAAAATCCTAAATTACTAAAATTATAATTATACTCCTAAATAATATAAAATAGCCTTGTAAATAGCATAAAAATTTTACATTTAATATAACTAAAATTTTATAATTTATTTAAGAAATCTAGTGCTAGCCTATTTTGCATCGTAGAGGGTAGTCAGTTTCTTCCTGAGCCGCACTAGTAACTTAGCAGCCTGTTCAAGCATTAGAATTCAGAGCTGCAGCAAAATTGGCACAGATGGCCATAAAAGAAGTTTTAACCCACAACTGATAGTATATAACAGCAGCCACCTTCTAAGGATTTACTTTATTTATGAATTTACTTCTTTACGATTTAATTTATGTTTTCCTAAGTTATTTATGATTTCCTAAGCAGTATTAGCATCTATATTTTTGGAAATTCTTAAGATTAATCCTTTCTGAAAATGTTGCTTAGAAAGCACCAAAAATAACTTTATAATCTCACTTTTGAGAGCAATTCCATTATTCAATAAAATTACTCTTGAGAATTTTCTCAACATCTTATTTGGGTGATGCAATCAACTTCTTAAATGAGATGCTTAAGAACCCTTTCTTAAATTTGTTGTCTGAGAAACCTCATGTGTAGAAATGTTTTCCCAAGTTTATTATAAGCTTCTAAGTAGGCAAATCACTCATGACTTGTCCTCAATCAACAACATTCTTATTACTAAAGAAATATTTAGAAAGAAAGATATATCTTACCGACAAGTCATATGGTAGCAACCTTGGGTCAGTTCAATCATCCTTCGGCATTGCTGACAACGCTTCCACCTTTTATTCTGTGCCAAACGATGCAAGGTAATGTCTGAGGCATCTCTTTCCTCAAGAGGCAGGTTCTGGTACTCTTCGCAGCTCATTGCCGAATGCCAAGGCACCTCACATTCCACACAGATAAACCTCTGACAAACTGGGCACTCAACACAACTATTTCCGGACATACTTGATGAACTTGCACTTGGAGACAAACATTCCTGAGAATCAAGCAAGGCAGAACAATTTGGATAGGGGCAGTACATTTTATCTGAGTGAAAAATATTTGCTTCTGCAAGTGCTCTTTCCAAAGACTCGTAGGACGTAAGTGGAAGGAAAGATTTGCATTCAGTGGTTGAGATAAAATACTTGCATTTCAACTGAGGGCATCGGATGGGGACTTGAGATGACTGAACCTTTCCATCTACATAGGTTCTCATGCAATGTGAACAGAACTTGTGGGAACATTTCATTTTAATCATCATCAGTGCTGGCTTGTCCTCACAGCAGATGGAACAACTTTCAACAGACTTATCTCCCTCGGAAGGAGAAGAGACAACTCCAATTGCTACTTGGGCTAATTCAAGTGGTCTTTCAAGATCCTCTCTTGGAACTAAATCTAGAAAAAAAGCATCTAGACTATCTGTCTGTTCAATGATCCTTTGCCTCAGAGCAATTAAAAGCGGGGTCTCAAGTTTGTCCTCATGCATAATCTGCCACTAAGTTATGTCACTAGAACATAGTTGAAAGTAGCCTATGAAAAAGTATGCATTGTTAACTCAAAATAAATTGTTTTACAATTAAATCCTATGATATCTATCCTCCATTAATTGCTTGTAAACAACCATTCAATGTTTTTCACTCCTCAAGCGAACAAGTCTAAAGCGATTAAAAACTGTGTATTCTACCTTTTTTGCTGTTAAAACCAGCTACAAAAACATAACATGCAGAAATAAATGCTTTCTTAAGTCTTTTTACCAGAATTAAATACATTAAATGGCTATTAAAACACAAATATCATAGATCCAGCTAAGGTTAAAGACAAATATAAGAAAATTTCCTAAACATAAAATCCTACCAAACTTGAAAGTTCTCAAATAAGCTTATCTGCAAAAAATGATCAAAATGAAGGGCAGAATTAGTTGTTAAAAAAGCCTTCAGAAATATTATTTGAAGATAAAACAAGATACTAGACAAGAGTGATTGAAGTCAGTGATTGTTAGGCCACATATTTAGTATCATATTAACCATATGATATTGGACATTCCATATCAAAATTACAGAATAGAAATATATGAATCTCGAAAGATGGACTCACCTGATCATAAAGCAGCTCAGAGTCAGTGAAAGCATATACACGATTGATATTATTTTGAATGGCCTCTGCAAGACCGTCCATCAAGGCCAAATAATCAGCCACAGATTCCTCAACATAAAAACCAAGCTTTTTCTGCACCTGAATGAGAGGAATATTGGGTGATCTCTCCATCACCACTCCAATTCCGGAATACCCAGAACCAGCATCCCCCGCCTCAGCTATTGATATCCCCTTGAAAAACATCTTCACTGAAAATTCATCAAGATCTTCCTTTGATTCTTCAGTCTTCCCCAATTCTTCAGTCTCCTTCCACACCTCTTCATCCTCACAACAGCTTCGGAACTCTTCCTCATCTTCCTCTAATCTCAATTCTCTGACTGAATTTACATGAGACCCATGAGAAAGACTCTCTTGGTCCTCCATATTCAAAGCCAATTTCTCCCAACCCCACCGCAGTCAGGAGCAATATAATGCTTTAATACGCAGTCAAAATCTAACCGCCACTAGTCAATCTGAAATGCCGTAAACATCCAAATGAAAAGATTCTCTTGGTTCCTATATAATTCAATGCAATACAATCCAAATCCTGAAAAAATACAAGCGCATATATTTAACATCAGGAAGAGATCTTTTTCCACTCCAATTAAATTCCAGAGTCTTTCACAAAATATCCATCATCACATGAACTAAAATCTACGAATTCTTAGACCCAAACCATCAAATTAAGATCACGACAAATTAAGACCAACCCAAACAAGGGAAAAAAAAAGATATAGGAAATGAACATAATAACTCTCCCCAAAAAAACAAGAAAAGAAAAAAGGAAAACATAATCGAAATAGAGTCAATCTAATACCCAAACTGACTAAGATCGTAAATCCAAAACGAAAACGCAAATCTAAATAGATTGACGATAAAAATATAGAAGAGGGGGAATAAGTTAAAGGGCGACAAGTGAAGGTTCCATACTAAGGGAGAAAAGATAAAAGATATGAAGAGGGAATTTAGGGAGTAAATGGAGAGAAGGTGTGTTAGGGAAAAAGCATATAAAAACCCTAACCTGACAACTGCCTCCTTGTGCCCCCCTCTTCTTCCCAGCCTTGTCTTCTCTTTTCTCTGAGAAAATGCTTTTTCTTTTACTTGGTAAAAGATTAAGATATTGAAACAGAAGGGGAGAGAGAGAGAGAGAGAGTATTTGGCGTTTTAATGGCGTAAGGGAAAAGTAAAGTCGTCCGACATGGCATTCTCGCTTGACATGGATAGAAACACAGTTTTTGGAGGATGAGTTAAGGAGTCTTTTGCAATTCACAAGATTCTCATATTATCATCACATAATATTAATTTTATAATAAAACAATTTTTACATGATAAAATGATTTTTTTCAAGCAAATTGTTAATAAGAAAAGGAAATTAATTTAGTGGGTAAAAGGGTGAAATACTTGCAATCAACTCTTTTTTTCAAAGTGCCCACTTTTTCAAGATTCTTCCAACATTAAATTCATGCTAATAATTATTACACCCATGTTTGACTTGTTACCTCACTGCATGATGAGAGAGGGATCAAAGAAACAAAACAAGGAGAAATAAGTTTACTCTTAGGTGAAAGAATATAACTTTTATTCTATTTTTTAAAGTATATATAAAATTTCTTGTACTATAACTATTTCACTCCCCTTAAAAGCAAGAAAATACATATGAAGGTAAATGTGCTAATTGTTTATTGTAAAGGTTACTCCTTTTTTTTAAAAAAAAAAAAAATGGAGTCATTCTCATATTCACCCTTTTTCTTTTTATGTTACATTTAAAAAAAAAATTAAAAGCTTAAGTACGATAAGTCTCTAATAGAAAGTTTGATTGTAAGTGAGACTAAGTTTGTATTTGTTAAAGGGTGTTAGTTGTTGGATAATATATAGAATGCATCTAAGGTGGTCAATCTAATGAAATAGAGGAGATAAGACTTTTCTTTTCAAAATAGACTTTAAAAAGGTATATGATTCAGTGAATTACAACTCCTTGGATGTGGTGATGGAAAAAATAAACTTAATGCTAAACTTAGAGAATGGGTTAGGCGATGTGTCTCGAAGGTTAATTGATCACCAACTAACAGTTTACAATGAAAAAGGGATTAAGGTAGGGAGACCCTTATGTCCTTTGTTGTTTAACCTGGTGGCCAAGTGTTTTTCGAGGGTTATGGAGAAGACAAGGGAGTTATAGAGGATTAGAGGGATTATCTTGGGGAATCTAGGGCTTATAATCAATATCATGTAACATATGGTGGTGGGTACGTAGCATTCATGGGTATGATAAGATAACATATTTCCTTGAAGAGAAAATCTATATAAGTATATGGTGTTCTTAAAAAGGGATCATTAGAAATAGCCTAGAGGTTTATAGACAAAGTGTGAGGGATAGGGGTCGTTTTAGGATTTGTATTGGTGATAGGAAAAGAATTAATTTTGAAATGACGTATGGGTCAGTGAAAAATACTTGAAGAAAAAGTTTCTCATATTTTTTTATATTTTCATGAAAAGACTTTAGGTGGTTAAGGATTTCGACTATTAAAAAAAATAATAAGTGGATATGGATAGGGCATATTTAATGAAATCTAAGTGATTAAGTATTAAGCAAAATGCAGGGGGTAGGAGTGTTCGTGCTTCAGAGAGCTCAACATAGAACTCTGAACGCACTCACAAAATAAAAGTAATTGAATGGTAGCTTCTAAAAGGGTAAGTTTTAGTGGTAGATTATTTGCATAAGTGTTGAGTTAAGCTAAAGGTCGCCAATAAATGTGTCTTATGTGAATATGAGTTAGATTCGATAGATCATGTGTTTCTATATTGTGAATGAATTTAGAAAATGGGGCTAATTGTACGGTTAATGGGGTATTGCATGGGTTTATTCTATGTTAGTTAATTGATGTTTAATGGGAGACCAAGGTTATGGGGGTAAGAAATGGAGGGAGTGTGTGGGAGATTTATTGTTTTGTGTGGGTGTGGTGAGGAATGAGAGAATTTCTAGGTAGAAGTCTATGGGGATGAAAGAGTTTATAGATATTATCATAATGAGACCAGCATGGTGGTTAAAGGTAAGTGTTCCCACCTTTGAACCACTTTTAGTTAGTACCATTTTCACTTTTGTCTTTAAGTTGTTTATGTCCTTAAGAATGGTTACTGTGAATTTAGCTTCCATGTGGTCTTATCCATCATCGAGGACATGAAAATTTAATGCTGATGGGTCATCATTGGACAAATCTAGCATGATTGGAGTTAATGGTGTGCTATGGGATTAGACTGGTAATATTCATTATTTTTTCCCAAGTTGTGTCATAGTGAATTAGTTGTGATTGAGGAAATGATAGTTATATTATGTAATAATAGTACAAAGGAAGTGAAGAACTTCTTAATAGAAAATGATTCCCTTGTGATTGTTTAATGGGTGAGAAATGATAAAGCTCTATGGCATTTTAATAATGTTGACAATTTTATTATGGATGTGAAACAGAGGTTGAGATATGTGAACTTTATTAATATTAATCGGAAGAGGAATTTATTAGCAAATAGTCTTGCGAAAATGAATGTTAATCGAGAGGACTTTTATGTTGGTTATAGTTCTGTGCTTTTTTTTTTTGTTTGCCACGTCGAATCTTGATACTATGGACCAAGACTATCTTGTATAAGAATTGTTCAAAAATCTCATACGGTGTGAGTGTGGATTGGTTTCTAACGTGTGTTTCATTATTTTGCATGTATTAATTTCTTAACTAGTAACATGTGCTTTATTGGTAATGGAGTTTAAAGTTATTTAGGTTGTGTGGATAGGATTGTTTTATATTAGGTCTTTAGAAGATTATTTATTTTGTCGGAAATTGATTCTTTTAACTGTTTAATTTATTCTTTTTATTTTTTTTTTGTTTTTAAGAATATTTATCTAATTATTAACCAGATCGATGATTAAATTATGCGTGTCTTGTAACTACTTTCCTTTCATGTTTATTCTAGTGTGCAGGCCCTTGATGGTTAATGGTTATTGTTGACGAAAAGTAGTGTGTTAATTTTCTTTATTTGGTTATAATTATTTGTCTGGCTCTTTTTCTTTTTGGATACCTTGAATTATCATCGCATACGTGTGGGACAAAGGTATTTTGTGGGGTTTTATTGTGCTTGTTTCTTTAATGTGATGCCTTCCTCATTACTAGCTTAAATGGGTCATGGATGGTCTCTAGGTAGCTTTTGCTAAAAGGTTCTCTTGCCCTTTGGGTTGGAGTGTTTTACGTTTGGTATTTGTGTATGCAAAACAATTGAGATTTTTTTTTGGTCATAATGTATTTTTCTGGTGTTTTGGTAATTTATCTTCTTTGTAATTATGGTTATATATTAATATAATTGTATTAAATCATTTATTTTATTAATCATTTTTGTGGTCGTGTTATCAGCAGTCATAGTTTTATATGACTTTTTAATTTAAGATTAAAACCTTGTTTAAGAAATCTAGGCACGCGTTGACATGTATGTAATAGAAGAAAAAATGATACCGTTTTAGCTTTTTCAGTTCGTCCAAACCCAATATTTTTAGTAATTAATTTATATTTACTCATTTTTAATTTATAATTATCTTCTTCATGGAAGAGAGCAATTATATTTAAATAAATATTGTTTTTTCAATCATAAATGTTGCTTATTTTAGTGAATTATAATTGGCTGTTTGGCATTCGCGGCCTTGTTTATGCATGAAAGATTCCTGACATATATAAATAAATAAATAATTAATTAATTCATATAAGTATAGGAATGACTTTCATGTATCAAAATACACTAATGTTTCTCAATATTACGTAACTCACATTGCCTCTAATTTCCTCTGCGGAGTATGCAATTCAAGTTGAGAATGTTAATGACAGTTCTAATTTTAATGTTTAATGTTTAATGATTAATAACACAAGATTTGTACAAATATGAAAACGCATTTAATTAAAAGTATAACATATTCAATTGCATTTAATGAAGAACCTTTAATGGTTGTACGGTCTCTAAAATTTGCTGCTACTACCTTACCATCTTGTAGTTTTATTTTTTATTTTTTAAATTATATATTCTTTAATTTATAAAAATTAAATGAAGCAAGATTGAGATATGATTTTTTTTTTTATATTATAAATAATGATTTAATTAGGGTTGATGGGACATGCACACTTGTCGTGCTAAGTTTTAATCATATGGTATGCCATGTTACAAGAGGAATGTTAATGGTATTAAGGTGCAATTATGAAAAGTCATTAATTGAATATGCGTAATTAAATAGGATTGGATACGTTAGGCCTTTGATTGAAACATAAAAAATGTTTTAACTCTTGGATATAAAGTTTAGTCAATGTCTAATTATTAATCTTGAAGTAAGTAAAATTGTAATATATTACATATTAATTTGTTCAAATAAAATTATACACGAAATTATTGGTACATTAGGTATGAGAAGGTAAGGTTCCTCACCTTATCCTACCTAATGTTGGTTTTTTTTTTTTTTTTTTTTTTTTTTTTTAAGTAAAGAAATTTTTTAATACTAATATTTTAATGTATAATATTAACTACGTGACGCTTTTATTATTTATATTAATATTGTCACCATCTTGCTTTTTTTCCTCTCTACTTATATTACCATCACCATTGATATTATTATTGTTCCTATTGTTACTTTATTGACAGTTCTTATCACTTATGTTATTATTATTATTGTCACTATTAGTAATTAATATATTAAGTTTAAATAAAGTTTCAGTCAACTTAAATTAAATTTAGTTTTATATTTTATATTAATGATTTATATGCATATTAAAATGAAAAGTTATATCCACTCATCAGATAAGATTTTAGAATACTCAAATCAACTGTAACTATATTAAATTCAAAATATGTATTAAGACTAAATAATTTTAAATGTAAATTAAATAAAAAATAAATATATAAAATAATAAGATTATATATTTTATACATTATTAGTATAATTTAAATATATATATCTATATAATGCATATAGGTCTTGTTTGGATTTGGTAATTGAATATTAAACATGAACTCAAGCTTGATTCTCTTGAAATCTAAATCATCCATGAACTTGATATGATGACCTAAGGATGAGAAATCAAGAGAGTGGCTCATTGGTCAACCCAAACTTGCTTAATACATGTTGACCTAGTCAAAACCTTTAAAGCAATCAACAGTTCAAGCTTAGCATGCCTATAAATGTGGCAAGCTTGAACAATGTTACTCAAGTCGAACAACTCAATTTGAGCAAGTTTTGGCTTGTCTATATATGGCATAACGTTAATATGAATTTAAGCCTAAACATGACATGATTTAAAAAAGAAAATTAAAGATAAAACTTTGTTAATAAAGTAAATAGTAAAAAAAAAAAGAAGAAATATTCGGTTTAGTTCTGGAATTATGATTAATATTACATTTTAGTCATAAATATTTTATTTTAAATTAGTATTCGAGCTTTTAATTTTCTTTTAAATTGTAAATAACTTCTAGATTTAGGATACGAAAAACTAAATTTATAAAGACCCGAAACTTTCAGAAAATGAATATATATTGTATTTGTAAAAGAAAAGCGGAAACAATTCACAATTTATGGTTTACATTCCTTACATAATAAATCAGAATACCTAATAAAATTATGTGAATGTCTCTTTAAAGAAATTCAAATAACATAATAAATAATTAAAATAAAACATAACTAAAAATCCTATAGGGTTAACCTCCAATGGGCAACTCTGATGGAATTTGGGAGGCAACTTTTATTCACAACCTTCTTACTGTTCAGGATCTGGATCTTGATCTTCCTGATCTGAAATGGTTAAATAATAAGAATGAGTTACATTAGCCCAGTAAGAATATCACACTTAACACCGATACGGAAAATCAAAGGTTAGTAGAAATTGTCAAACAACCAATTAAGCTATTATTTCTTTTTAAATAAATTCATTTAACTTAAAAATCATTATCCCATCTTATAAGGTAATAATCGGATGATACTTATTTAAATCATGTAAACTCAAATTAAGAAAAATAACTTAATTTTATTAATCATAAAAGAATCGTAGAAGCATTAGATGACTTAAATGTAAAACATAAACACATGTACGAGACTTTAAATTTTCTTACTTACATTACTAAATAAAAGTACGAAACAATAACTTTAATATCAGAGTCTAACTTCAGAAATTTCCTCCGTATCACCACTCACTCTGCAGCGGTACCTTAAGTATCTGGATGGTGATAGATGTAAGATAAAATATCTCAATAAGCGATATTATGAAATCACAATATATTATTTCTTAACACACAACAAAACATATATCATATAATCTTTTCAAAATAGATACGGAACAGAAGATGAAAACATAAATTAGAAAATAGATTCAAATTGTATACTTCATCATTATTATAAAGGATCAATCAATTACCATACGTTATGTATAGGCACAGATACTTATCGCTAGTTCTCCATGTACCCAAACATAGAACGACATACATGAATACCTTGAAACATTGCTACTTTCTAAACACAGAACGGTTAAGGCACACAGATTAAACTATTTTTCCACACAACTGAACATGAAATAGTTATATATGGTAAACACTTATCACTTCGCCAATACACCCAGATATAGAATAGTTATGTACGACTAGATTGAAGCACTTATCCTCACATGAGTTTTTAAAATCGATCTATAAAAACAATAACCCGAATAACATTTATATTTCGCACTTAAAGGAATAATAGTAATAAACTTATCTTCTAACCTGCTTATGAGTATCTCTAGGGATTCATAGGGATATCCCCTTACGCGTGAACCTAATATATAATTATTAATCAACCAGTCGTTCTCATACCTCGTATGGTAATGGATGTCAAAGATACCAATACTTCGATATCTCGTCTAGTATGAGAGTGATCTATACCTCTCAACCCCTTCCGGTATTGGACTTCTCAACTCCGTTCGACTGAGTTAACGTCCACAATAAGTTTTTCACATGCACAAGGTTCGTACACCTATACTCATGATACTTGATAAGCCATTTAGCATACATATTCACATCATTCACTAGCCACCAATTACACGCAACTAACTTATTCTATTTTTACAGAACAATAGAGTGATAATTATATAAGCAGTATAAATTAATAGATTAACAATTCAGAGAGACATAATTAAATATTTATTGCAAACAAATCAACGGATGAGGACAACACGACGGTAGATAAACTAAATAAACGAGAAAGTAATTAAAATCAATAAATTAAAATATACAATGTAACAATAAGCATTTTAGGCAGTATAGGAGAGAATAAACAACAAAGCTAAGACAAATATACACTAACTGGTTCCGTCTCCACTGGTGACCTGTAATTAATTTTTAAGATTTTTTAATTTTTTTAAAAATACACCATTATTAATTATTAAATTTTAATTTATCATAATGGGGAAAAGGGTAAGAAATTCTTACCCTAGATCATTGTTCGAAATACTGTTCTTTTCACTGCACATTCTAACAGTTCTAGAGTTTCTTGAATTTTTTCTGTGAAAATAAAAAAAACGCGTCATGTATCGAAAAATATCCTAAAAAGGCCAAATTAGGTGTTTTTGAAATTTTTCAGCTGGTTTAGGCTTTCGGCATGATAGCGCTGCCGGTTCCGCCGCCCGCCATGGCAGTTCCTCTTGGCCTAGCCATTTTTAGTCGGTTTAGGCCGATTTTTCATGAAAACCTTGGAAAAATAAGGTTTGGGAGCCTTTGTTGGCTGAAAAAGAAGAAAACCGAGATCCTACTAATGGAGGAGTCTCTCGGTGCGACGGCCCCTTCGTTCTTCCGTTGCGGTTGGAGTTTTTTTTTACTAACCTGCACCAGAAAACAATGAGGAATACGATGGTAAAAAAATCGAGAAAAACGAAAAACGGGAAGGGAGTCATCGGAGAGGTTTTCGGATTGCAATTGGGACAGCTCGGTTGAGCTTCATTCGCATTTTCTGGCTCGCACATTGTTCTTTTTGCTCCAATATGGGTATGGGGAGGTTCGAAATTCAATTCCGAGCGAAAGAAAATTTTTTTTACCTTTTTCGACGTCGGTGGTGGTTCTGGTCCGGTGACGATAGTGTCCCTCTAATGGGTGAGCTTCCCTCTGGCTGTCTTTCTTCTTCTTATCTGGCCAGGGGTGTTGGCTAGGGTTTTGGGAGCCGACTGAAGAGAGGTTTAAATACTAATCTTGATCCTAATCGTTCATTCGCATTGATGTGGAGCAATAAGGACTGTCTGATTCGAAGCCTGTTTATGTCGATCTGTGTGCAAATCTGGATTGTCCATCACGATCAAATTCAGCCGTCTGATCGCGTTTGAAAAAAAAGAGATCTGAGTCGTCCGTGCGTACGGGATGCGATCTGTACCGTTGGATCTCCTAGGCACATGGATCGCTCGCGTGGCTCCCATGTGGAACCGGTGCCAGTGTGTCTGCCACACGGCGCATTCTGACTCGTCATTGCTGCTGACGTGGTCGTTCCACGTGACCTGTATTTTTCCTATTTGAGATTTGACCCCCTGTTTTAAATTTTTTTTTTCAAATGCACCCCTCTTTATTCATAGTTTGATCATATTTTTTAAAATAAATTTTAATTTCATCCCAAATCCATATTTCTCGAAAATTAACAAAGATTAAAAAAATTAAATTGTTTTTATTTATTATTTTGTACAATATTAAATTATTCCGAATCAAATTTTTGGTACTGATTGTTACCAGACATATTGTATCTTATTTGGAATACCTTATTTGCTCTATAAAAACAGGCCCTAAAATAGGTAGTCAAATAGCTGTCCATTGTCTTCCTCCTCATCATCCTGCATCTCTCTTTCTTTAATATCTCTTTATTCCAAAAATCTGCAAAGAGAACTTACACGTGGGACCAAATTGGTAAGGCCACCATTGGAGAGAAGCGTCATGGGGGGAAAGAGAGAGCTTATGAAGAAACTATGTTTCACCACTAAGAATGGAAAAAGAGAAATGGTGAAGTGTATTCAAGGATGTGTATTTGTGCTTAGAGGGTTCCCAAGTTGCATGGAGAAAAAGATTGAAGGGATGGAAAATGGTATGGGACAAGTGGAAGTGAAAATGGGAAAAGTAAACACTTTCTGGAATTTCTTCTTCAAAAAGTTTGGTCATGAAAAATCTCCAATAACACAAGTGGAAATGTTTTTGGCCAACAACATTCTTGATAAATGTTAGCCTTTCGAAATAAAATTAAAATTTTAGAGACTAATTTATAAATATATATATATATATATTTAGTACCACATATAATATTTTTCAAAAATTAAGTTAGATATTTGACACAAAATCAATAAATTAATGGTAAAACTATTTAAAATAATAAAAAATTAAATGATTAAAAATAATAATAAATGAATTTAAAAAAATGTGGCCCCTGGGCCGAATTAAACCCAACTCAAACTACCCATCAGGCTTTGCACTAGTATCTAAAACTAGAACAAATTAGGAATTTATAGCAACGCTTTTTTATATTGAGATTCAGACAAGAGTATGATATATATATATATATATACGTAAACATAATAGAGCATTCTTATATTTATGTATATGTAAATCTGAGATTGCATTAAGAAACAGGGGAACACCTGTACGATTCATTAACAAAAAACAAAAAGCTACTCGACATTGTTGTACATTGTTGATCAACGAAGAAAATTTAGAACAAAACAAGGAAATTTATTTGAGTTTCTGGGAGTAATTAATTAAGCCCATTTAGCCATGAGAGACATGCCACCAGCACCCAACAAAACGGCAGCATATGATTTGATTTGAAGCTTAATACTTCTCTGCAACTTAGGACCCATGAAATCCGCGGCAAGAAGGTCGACGAGGGCCATGTAGACGAGAAGTCCGGCGGAGCAGGCGTTTAACAGACCCACCGTTATAAGTGATCTCGGACTATTTTCTTTATACATCGTTGACAAAGCCATCCCCAAAGCTATGCCAAACGGCGTCGTAACCGAGAAGAAAAATACCATTATAAGTCTCTTCAACAGCTTGTACTCCGCCTATACATACACAATACTAATTACTTTTTTGTTTCTTCCTAATTAATATAGTTTTTTTATTTAGATTTAAAGAAAGAATTGAACCTGGAGAATGCAGCCACCAAGACCCATGCCTTCAAACATTTGATGGAAACAGAGAGCAGCTACCAGACCTTTAATGGTGCATACGTTGTTTGAAGCTCCCAGTGAAAGTCCGATCACCACTGAGTGTACCACTATACCCAGCTCCAGTACCTAAGCAAGTATGATTAATCTAAGTAATTAATATTTTTTAAATATAATTACTACAAATAAATATTTAATTAATTTACTCTACATATCCGTGTTTTTAAAATTCAACCAATCCCGAAAACGACATCGTTTTTAAACAATAATTATATCTTATCTTCAAAACCAAATGAAAAATACATTTTCATTTTTAAATTCATATTTCACATAACAGTTGACTATCTTTCAGTTTAACATTTATGATAATAAAAATAATAATAATAATAATTAGATGAACGTTTAAACTAAATCAAATCGCAAAAGAAAACAAAATTTCCAATATATATATGTACCATCGTTATCCTTATAATCAAGCTTGACCGCCAACACCTACATATATATATATATAGTGTATATATTGTTGTTCATGAATTATATATATATATATATATATGTGTGTGTGTGTATGTACTTCTTAGAAATAATTACTTTTACTTATTGTTAAGATATAAAGAAATTATAGATGTACTTGTGCCGTGCATGACCAACACAATAATAATTCTGTGCCAGAAAATATTTCTATATTCTACTACCAACTAAGTGGGAGTTTGACTTAGACACGTTTAGAACTTAATCTTTGTTAACTCCAGATTACGTTATTTTAATCATAAATTAGTAAGCTATGTTATTATATAATTTAATAAAAATTAAATGATAATCAAAATGTTTCACATTAATTTAAACTATATATTTAAGTTTAAAAGTAAAATATCTTTTCTGATCCTAAAATGATCCCAAAAAAGTAATTATGATCTTTATTAATCTCTTTTTTATTAAAAAAATCTAAAATCATATTTTTAACTATTATAATTATTTTAATTAAGAAAATTTAATTATTAAAAAATATTTATTTAATTCAAAAACATATATACTAACTAAGATTTAGTCACCAAAATTAGAACAATTAAAAACTTTGAACCCATAAAGAAGAATAGCTGGTTTATTTAGTTTTTTTAATTAGATCAGTTAAAAATAAAAAAATCGACTAAAATTTTTAGTTTTCTTTTAAAAATAATAATTATATATACATATCTAAACATTTAATTATATATTTAATAATTTTAATTAATATGTTTGTAAATATTTACAATAAATAATAAATTTTATTAATTTATTTTGGTTTATTTGCGGCTGATCTAGTTTCCATAGTTATGTATGTTTTGACCGGATATGTGGGTCTTTATAAATAGCATATATGTGTATATCAGGAAAACCAACATTGACGAAGAAAGATACTTACCATGGCAATAACGCGGTAACGCAGCAATTCTTTAGAACCAACACTAATTTCATCGCCCTTGGGCCCATGATTGTGACCGTGAGAATGCCCAAAAC
Organism: Carica papaya; assembly: GCF_054855325.1. Lineage (NCBI taxonomy): Eukaryota > Viridiplantae > Streptophyta > Magnoliopsida > Brassicales > Caricaceae > Carica > Carica papaya. The sequence goes on along the minus strand of NC_142310.1, from coordinate 27,003,759 downwards.
CAGCTGCCGCCATCTCCACATCACCCCTGTTCACACCCTCGCCGCCGTCGCTATTCCCCTCCGGCAGGATTTCAGTACTGTTCTTCTTGCTATAAAAGCTGGTGGCCATGGAATCAATCATCAGCGTCACAATCGCCGATAACATCGCCACGAACCCAGTAAACGGAAATTTGTGCCAGGGATTCTCCGGCAAGCAAGGCGACCATAACATATCGAAAGAATCCGGCAACACATGCATGAACCCGGTGGCTAGAATGATGCCGGCGGCGAAACTTTTGACGATGATGAAGAGGTTTCGGTTAGGGCTGAGTGCCGGAATTGAGCGGCTGAAGAGGGGGGCGCAGACGCCGATCACGCTGGTAACAAGGATGGAGAAGATAGCGATTATTTTTAGGGTTTGAGCTCTGTCCTTGTCGATGCAGGAGTCGTTGGCTTCTTCTTGACATTCTGGGTTAGTGGGATCTGAAAGAGCTCCGGGTGTGAAAATGGAGATGAGGACGAAGAAGACGAAAAGTGTTTTGAAGAGGAGTGAAGTGGTGGAAATTGCCGCCATCGACGATGACTTTAGTCTTCGTCGTCGTCGTCGTTGGTGGGAGTTATGTACGGTGTTGATGATTGTTGAAGTTGATAACAAGAGAAAGCTCTTTATATAGAGAATTGTTGACGTTACATTATGGTTTTAAATGATGATTTGATTATTCTCTATCTTTGACAAAACCAATAAGAAAATAAAAAAAATATATTTCTTAAGGTAGAAATTAGTATGGTTATATTTCTTTCACTTTCATTTTGAATAAAAAGAAATGGTTAGTCCATTATTTGCGTAATTATTTAAATTAAATATATATTTTTTTTTATATTTAGACATTGATTGTATTACTGGATGTATTTTTTTATAAAAATTTATTATATTATTATTAACTTATAAATTAATTATTTAATTGTACAAATTTTTATTAAAAAATTATGTGTATAATTATAGACTAATTGAAAAATCGATTATTAAACCATGAAAATAAAAAGTAAACGGGAGGAGATAAGACTTGCAAATCTCCACGCTTCATGCCGCGATTGTTTTTGTTTTTCTAAGAAGATAATGATTAATCTTCCTCTTAAAAATTAAATTAATTAATTATTATTTTTTAATTTCTAAGGAATGAGATGATGCAAAATAGGCAAATTATCTGCGGCCTGAGTCGTTGACTGTCTCAGCTCGTGGCTACATGTGTTTGAGCTTTGGTTGTATGAGGTCGTTTCGTATATTATTCTATGCACCCAGAATGCCACGTGTCCTCCTTTGAACTTTTCCAACTACATTTTTTTTTTTTTTTTAAGGTTTTTGCGGCATGAGGAGTGCCAGTGTTTATTATTTATAACATAAAAGCCTGTGGGAAATTCGTGTCTACATTCGTTTGTGGTTCATGTGGCTCCTGTTTTCTTGAATTAGTACTACTACTAATTATGTTAATATCATTAAAATTAAACTCAGATAATTAAGTTTTATTAATATAAAAATTAAATTATATTAATACAAAGAGGAAAACTTCAAATAAAGTTATGAACAATTAATTTCATTAATTTCCCAATAAATTTAAGAATCAAATGATCAAGTTATTGAATTATTTTTTAATTTTCCCCCTCTATATATCAAAAGAGAATCATACAAGCTAAAGTACATTTTATAAGCTATTGGTTCTTTTTTTTTTTTTTTTTTTTTATTATTAATTAAAATACTATATTAAATATTATAGTCATATATAAGAAAAAGAAGTAGACAAGTAATTATGGAGGGTGCAATTTACCCTTATATCTTGATTTTGTTTTCTCTTTTAATTCTCTTATTTATTTATTCTTTAATATTTTGATTTTTTTCCTCTTTAATGTCCTCATTTTCTTTTCCTCTAAGGTCCCTTTGGATAACTTTCAAAATAATTTATTAATGTATGATATTATATGATAAATACATAGTATAGAAATGTCAAAATTATATAATGTTTGAAAAGATTGTGTATTAATGTATGATAATAGTATCTATTTTTGTTTCCTATGATAGTATGATATAGTTATATATTTTATCAAATTATCTATTTTTTCTATACTTTATTGTATATAATAATAAATAAATAAATAAAAAAGAAAAGATAAAATATATATAATTATATATGTATATATATAATTAAATATATTATATATCTGTATATATAAAGGTCTAGAATCTTAAAGAAAATTAATTTATAATTTAAATGTGGAACCGATTAATAAAGTTAGTGTTTACATTCTTTACACAATAATTTAAAATACTCAATAAGGTTACGAGAATATTCATTCTAAAAGATAAACATTAATTAAAAAAATGCAAAGAAGACGAACGAATACAAAAGTACCATAGAACAACTTTCACTAGCACTTGAAGGGAGTCCGGACGGTGAACTATTGACAACCTTCTTACTAGTCGAGATCTAGATCTCGATCCCCTTGATCTGAAATGATTAATGAAAAAGTGAACTATACTGATTCAGAAAGAATATCACACTAATCACAGATACAAAAAACTGAAGATTGGTCAAAATCAGAAAAACAACTAATGAAACATTTACTTTATTTGAATACCTTTAAACTTGAAAACGTTTGTTTGATATTTACTGTAACGAGTTTTCCAAAAAAAAAGTAATGAATGCCCACTTCCATTCCACTTTTCACTTTTATGCATGAGAGAATAAGAGAATAACTTTTATTTCTTATCTGCGGACTGGTACCCCTGGGGGTCAATAGGGATGTCCCCCCTACTCGTGAACCCAATATAAAATTTTATAATTAACCGATCATCCCCATACCCCATCCAGTAATGGGCGCCAAACATTTCATCGTTTCGATTTTCCGTCCGGTATAAGGATAAACTATATCTCCCAAACTTTTCTGGTAAGGGACTTCCCAACTCCATCCGACTAAGGTAATATTTACGGTAGGGTTTTCTATGTACCGGGTCCGTCCAATCTTTTCGTGGCTAACTAGTAAGTCCTTCACATATAGATTTTCATCAACAACAAGAAACAAATGCATACCAATATCTCATATCACATTTACAAATCAATTAAACTACATTCATACTAACGGTATATAATCAAAATAACCAGATAAGTTGATAAAACTATTGAACTATAAATTAAGAACTTGTACGATATGAAAATTAAGCAAGTAGGATAGTAGAGAAAAATAAATAAGAAATCAAGATAATTATGAACTAACTGATTCTTACTTCACTAGTAATCTGTAATTATTTTTAGATTTTTTAAATTTTTCATAAAAATACGAAATTATACACTGTTAAACCTCAACTAATCGTAACAGAGAATAAGGTGAATGATCTTTATCCGGATCGATATTTTGAGCCATCGAGCTATCTACTACGCCCCCTAACGGATACTGGGTTTTCTGAATTATTTTTGTACAATCCAAAACACTCGTCAAATATCTAAAAATACCCTAAAAATTCAAAATAAGTTTCTAAAACTCTTTTCGGCCAATTTTGTGGTTATGGCACAGCAGCACCATCTTGTTTCAACATCGGCTCTATTGTCCACGGTGGCAGTTCACATCAAATTGGATGGTTTTGGCCAATTTTACACGTATCCCTACAGAAAAATTTGTTAGGAGTGCCCCGGTATGCTAGAAAATCACAAAAATTGAACCTACCAGCGGGGGGGAGAACCTTCGGGTGCGGCAGCTCTGTCAGTCCTCCTTCTCGGTTCAAATTCTTTCTTCGGCTAAGCTATACAGAAAAAGATTGTGAATACAATAACCAAAAAATCACATCAAACGAAAAGCGAGAAGGGGTTCATCAGAGGGATTTAATATTAACCTATGCTCCTATAAGAGATTTGTTAAAGTTCTTCGAAAGCTTAACTAGCTTGTTTAAGTATGCAAAGAATTGGTGGCAAACTTTCTTTAAATAAAGTTTGTAATATCTGTAAACCCCAGGCCTAAAATTTTAGTCCCGGATAATTTAATATTCGTAAGAAAAATAAATTTAAAAAAATTTAATTTTTTTTTTAGGAATTTTTGATGAAATTTGTATTTTTGATGTATTTGGAAATATTTTTAAAAATTAGAGCCAAAGTGAAAATAAGAGAGCACCTATTTGAAAAGAAATATGAAAAACTGAGGTAAAAATAAAATTTTCGAAAGTATTTTCACGTGGACACATATCAACGTGACCGATTAACAAGCTAGTGGATCCAATGGTTCATATCGCATCCTGAGCACACGGACGATCCACATGCATTTTCTCTTTAGGCGTGGTCGAATGGCTAAAATTGATCAGATCATGTGACCTAGATTAATTATCCACATAAGAGAAATCTAACGGCTGAGGATCAGTCATGTCACCTGAAACGAACGGATCATATTTAACAAAGAGGAGTATTTAAACTCCTTTTCGCAGGGAACCCTTACCCTAGCCGCTAGAAGAGTGATCAAAGAAGAAGAAAGGTGGACAGAAAGTGAACCAGACGCTAGAGAAAGAGACCAACCACCATCGTGGGTACACAGGAGAAACCACTGATGTCGAAAATGTAAACCTTTTCTCTCTTCCGTTCAGAATTGAATTCGGAGTCGAAAGGCCGACGGATGAACTAAAAAATTAGAGCAGAGCTCGGCCGAACTGTCACGACCATAACCCAAAACCCCCTCCGACTACCACCTTCTCGTTTTTGGTTTTTCTTGATTTTATGATCATCATCTTCCTCATTTCTTTCTGGTGTAGGTTAGTTGAAGAAAAACTCTGACTGCAAAAGAGGAACAGTGCAGTCGCCGCACCGAGAGACCCCTCCACCGATAGGGTCTCGATTTTTTCCTTTTTCGGCTGACAAAAGCTCCCTAACCTTATTTTTCGTAGGTTTCCATCTAAACCTGACCAAAATCGGTCTAAAACTGACAAACCGAGAGGAAACCAGTTGTGGGCGGTAGAGTCGATGCTAGAGCACGACGTCGTTGTCGTGCTGGAAGCCTACACCGGTCAAAAAAGTTTAAAAGCACTTATCTTTTCCTTTTTGGGGTATTTTTGTATATGTGACGCATATTTTTTTTTTCTGCAAGAAATACCAAGAAACTCTGGAACCGTTAGAAGGCGTAGTGAAAAGAATGGTATTTTGAACACTGATATGAGGCAAGAATATCTCACCATTTTCTCCCATTATGGTAAATTAAATCTAATAATTAATAAATATTTTGTTTTGTAAAAAAATAGAAATTTCTAAATTAATTACAGACCCCCAGTGGAGTCAGAATCGGTCATTGTATATTTGTCCTAGCTTGTTGTTTATTTTATACAATACTACCTAGAATGCTTACTATTATATCGTGTGCTTTAATTTATTGATTTTAATCACTTTCTCATTTATTTATTTTATCTACCCATGTTGTCCTCATCTATTGATTGGTTTGTAATAAATTCCTTGATCATGTCTCTCATACTTGTTAACCTATTAATTTATATTTCTCGTGTAATTATCACTTTATTTTTCTGTAAATATGGCGTGAGTTGGTTTGGTGTGATTAGTGGTTGGTGAATTATGTGAATATATATGTTAAAGGACTTATTGAGTACCCTGGTCATGGGTGTACAGACCCAATGCATAGGAAAATCCTACTGTAGATGTTACCTCAGTCAAACGGGACTAAAAAGTCTCATATCAGAAGGGGTTGGAAAGTATATATCACCCTCAAACCGGACGGGGTATTGAAGTGGTGGTATGTTTGGCGTCTATTACCGAACGAGGTATGGGAATAGCCAGTTTGTTGATAAATTGGATATTAGGTTCACGTATAGGGGGATATCCGTATGGACCCTCAAAGGTACTGATAAGTAGGTAAGGAGGTAAGTTTATTGTTATTTTCTTTTGAATCTATAATAAAACTGTTGTTCGAGTTATTGTCTTCATAGATTGGTTTTGGAAACTCATAAAAATAAGTATGAAATAACAATTTTTACGTTAAACAAATTGACTTAAAAAGAAATAGTAGCTTCATTGGTTGTTTGACTATTTTTACCAACCTTTTATTTTCTATATCGGGGTTAATTGTGATATTCTTACTATACTAGTGTAGCTGATTCCCCTTATCTAACTATTTTATATCATGAATATCAAGATCCAGATCCTAAACCGTAAGAAAGTTACGAATAAAAGTCGCCTACCGTATCCAATCATAGTTTCCCAATAGAGGTTAACTCCATAGTGTCTTTAGTTGTATTTTCTTTTATTTATTTATTTTATTGCTGAAACTCCTTAAAAGGGGTATTCTTGCAGCTCTATTGGGCAACTCGATTTATTATGTAAGGAATCTAATCTCTATACTCTAAATCGGTTATGCTTATTGTTACTTAATTCAATATTTTCATTTCTTTAAGTTTTTGGCCTTTACAGTTGGTATCAAAGTTGCATTTTTTGGAACCATTCCTTGCATAAAGATTTAAATCATTCAAATACAACCCGACACTCAACCCTTTCTTGTAAAATACAGGTACAAGGATATGAGGAGAGAAAGACCTCCATTAAAATGAGCAGCCCAGGATGGGTAGCTTTGAGATGATGTCAATCGACTCTTCTAAATGCCAGAGATACTTATCTCTTCCTAGCAAGCCTAAGAAGACATGAGGGAGCTGTCTGACACTCTACCACTACTATAGTATGAGCTATCCCTGCAACAAGAAGATTCAGGGCCTCCCTAATACAGCCCTGCTCCTCCATCGTATCATCTGGCACTATCATAGTATAATCCAGTGCCCCCACCACACATCTAGGTGCCGTCACAAGACCACCCTGCCCTTACCCAGCATAAATTAGTCCCACTTTAATGGGACTCAGTTTCGCCCATGATGGATTCAGGCTATATTGAGATGCACAAAAGACTCAATCCACCTACTTTTGCAGGAACATCCTCATTCGAAGAGGTAGAGTACTAGTTAGCAGAAACAAAGAAGATCTTTATGACTCTTGGGGTGGTTTCCAAACAGAAGGTCGTACTTGCCACCTATATGCCCGTCGGTGAAGCAGAAAGCTGGTGGCAGTTGAAGCAGACTACCCTACCCATTCTAATCATTTAGGAATAGTTTCTTATAGCATTCAATGCAGAGTACCTCCCAAAGCATCTTCGGCATATGAAGAAAATGGAGTTTGCACACCTGATCCAAGGTGACATAACAGTGGTTGAGTATCTCTGGAAAGAATGATGCACGAAGGCAGAAGGGCAAAAAAGTTTGAATAGGGCCTCCATCTTGAGATCAGGCAATAATTGTATATATTTGAGCTCAGTACCTACTCATTAGTTTTGGCCAACGCACAGTTAATAGAGAGGAGCCTTTGCATCTTTCCTCCAACATGTTAGCAATTAAAGACCCTTTATTTCACACCGCAAGCTCCTTTTCACGCCCTGGTAATAGGACACGGTAGGACTTGTCAGCATTGTGGCAAGGATCATGAGGACTGACCTTGTTATCGCCTCAACAATATCTGCCGCATATGTGAAAATACCAAATACTATACGAAAGAGTGCTCGCGAAATCAGAATCAGGTCAAACTTTCAATCCAGTGCAGAGCCTACACCCACACCCAGCAGGATGCTGAAGCCAACCCGAACATGATACAGGATATATGTACTATCTGCAATCACCTTGCACTTATTTTAATTAATACTAGTGCTTCACATTCTTTTGTTTCGCATGCTTTTGCAAAAAATTTGAATATGTTACTTAAAAATCTTGATCCTGTGTTGTTTGTGTCTACTCCTGAAAATGGGACACTATTAGGAGATTTCATATACAAAGCTTTTATCATAAAAATATATAGTCAAAAACTGAGTGTAGACCTAATAGCACAAGACACAGGGAATTTTTATGTAATTCTGGGATGAATTGGTTATCAGCGTATCACGCCACTATTGATTATTTTTATAATAAGTTTTTATACAATCTTTTTAACGGAGAGTTATTCACAAATAAATTAAAATTTTAGATATTATTCTCTCATGGTAACTACATTGCCTATATGATGCTTTAACTCATTTGTTCCTTTCCACATTAGGCAAACATAAGAAAAAAATTTGCATTTAAGTTATTTTTGTAGTCCGAGAATTTCTTAATGTATTTGTTAATGAACTACCCAGATTACCAGTAGATATGGAAGTTTAATTACCATAGATCTTCAGCTTGACACCTAGCTCATTTTAGTTTCCTCTTACCATATGAGTTATATGAAAATAGAAGAACGGAGGAAACATATCGAAGAATTATAAGATAGTGAGTTTATCTTACATATTATATCTCCTTGAGCCGCTGAAGTAACGTTTGCAAGAAAAGGGTACGGGAACCGGAGGTTGTGTATTGACTATAGTAGATTGAACACATTATCAAGAAGAAGTACCCCTCGATGATCTTTTCAATCAGTTACAAGGAGCCTAGGTTTTCTCCAGGATTGACTTGCATTCAGGTTACTAACAAGTCTTAAAGGTAGATGACATTCCCAAGACGGACTTCAAAGCCCGGTACGGACACTATCAGTTCCTAGTCATATCATTTGGGCTAACTAATGTGCCAGCCATTTTTATAGATTTGATGAATAGAATTTTTAGGCAGTTTTTGAATCAATTTGTTATATTATTTATTGCTGATATCTTTGTCTTTTCATAGAGCAGAGAGGAAAACGCTTAGCACCTGACTTAAGTTTTACAAGTTCTTAGAGAAAAGAAGTTGTATGTAAAATTAAGCAAGTGTGAGTTTTGTCTCCAGCCGACGACTTTCGTAGGGCACATAATATCAAAGGATGGGGCGTCAGTAAATCCTGAAAAGGTTGAGGCAATACTGGGTTAGGAGAAATTGACTTCAATTATGGAAATTCGTAATTTTTTGGGGATGACAGGTCATTACTGCAGGTTTGACGCTGGATTTCCAAGTCTAGTCGCTCCCTTGACCCGGCTTAAGAAGAAGAACGTCAAGATTAAGTAAAATCAAAACTTTGAAAGGAGATTTACGAAACTCAAGAAGCAATTGATTACCGCACTTATTTTAGCTCTGCCAAGTAGGACAAATGGATACACAGTATATAGTGATCCTTCCTACCTAGAGTAGGACTGTGTTCTGATGCAGTATGAAATGGTCATAGCTTATGAGTCTAGACAGTTGAAAAGTCATAAAAAAAATTTTTCCACCCATTACTTGGAACTTGTCGCTATTATCCATGCCTTGAAAACTTGGCGTCACTACTTGTGTAGAGAAACTTTTGAGATTTATACAGATCATAAGAGCTTAAATCATATATTGACCAAAAATGATCTCAACATGCATCAGAACTATTGGATAAAGCTACTCAAGGACTACGATCGTAAGATTTTGTATCACCCAAGCAATGGCAAAGTAGTGGCCGACGCACTCAATATGAAAAGTGCAGGTATGTTGGCTTACTTAATGGTTTTTAAATACAGGGTAGTAGAGGCTGTACAAAAGATATGGCTTCAAGATTTAAAAAGGGTTATGTGTCTAGTCCATCTAGTTATTCAACCCGAACTGATTTAACGAATAAATGAAGTCCAATTGACTAATTCAATCCTAATATCTCTAAGAAAAGATACAGAACATGGTATAAATCTAGAATTTCAAGTCTCTCCCGATGGGTTAATTAGGTTTCAAGACAGGGTGTGTATCCCAGATGACAGTGAACTAAAAAAGGATATTATGACAGAGACCCGTAGTTCAAAATTCAACATGCATACCGGAAGTACTAAGATATATCAACGCATGCAACCCCGATTCTGGTGGAGTAGGATCAAAAGAAAAATTGTTGATTTTGTTGTCTAAGTGCCTTATATGTCAGCTGGTTATGGCAGAGTTTCAACCTCCAACCGGGCTACTCCAGCTATTAGTAATCCTGGAGTAGAAATGGGAACATATCACTATAGATTTTGTAATAGGGTTACCTAAGGCACGATGGAGCTTGATGTATTCGGGGTAATAATTGACCTACTCACCAAGTTCTCTCATTTCATAGCCATCAGAATGACCGATCTCTTAGACAGGCTAGCAAGAATTTATATCTGAGAGATAGTCATGCTACATGAAATTCCAGTGACAATGGTATCTGACAGGGATCCTAGGTTCAACTCTCGATTTTGGTCAAGTCTTCAGGAAGCAATGGGAATAAAATTATCCTTCAACACAACATTATACCCTCAAACAGATGAACAATCAGAACGAACCATTCCTACACTAGAGGATATGCTCAGAGCTTGTGTTCTAGATTTCGGAAAACATTTGGATGATCACGTAGCTCTTATAGAGTTCACCTACAATAACAGTTATCAAGAAAATATCAGTATGGCTCTATATGAGGAATTGTATGGTCGACCCTGTAGATTGCTGATCTGTTGGGAAGAGCTGGATGATAGGAAATTAATTGGTTCAGATCTTGTAGATGAGACCACAGCTAAGATAGCTAAAATTAGGAAGAACATCCAAATATTCCAGAGTATGCAAAAGAGTTATGCAGATACCAAAATGAGAGATTTTGAATTTGAGAAAAACAATCAAGTGTTTCTTAAGGTCACCCTCTTTAAGGGTATCAGCAGGTTTGAAAAGAATGAAAACTTAAACTCCATTGTTCTTTAGATCATTTGAGATCTTCGACAAGGTTGGTACATCTGCGTACAGACTAGCACTACTTCCAGAGCTATCTAGAGTTCATAATATATTTCATGTGTCTATACTACGTAGGTACAACCCAGATATCTGACATATCTTATCTCATTAGAGCTAATTTTACTCGATGAGGATCTATCATATGAGGAGGTATCGTTAGGGATTTTTGACCGAAATCCCCTTCGTCGAGGTCTTATAGCAGAATCACTCGAAGGACGAGGCTATTTTGGAGTTAGAATTGGTCTTCAAAGCCCGATACCCCTAACTGTTTGACTAGTGAGAGAATAGCAAATTTGAGGGACCAAATGTTTTCTTAAAGGGGGGGAGTTGTAACACCTGAATTCCAAAATTTAACCCGCGATAATTTAATATTTTTAACAAAAATAAATTTAGAATAATTTAATTTTAAATTTTATGATTTTTTTTAATGAAAATTGGGTTTTAAAAGCATTTTGAAATTTTTAAAAAATCACGGCGAAAATAGAAATAATGGAGAATGTATTTGAAAAGAAATCTAAAAAATCGAGGTAAAATAGAATTTGCAAAAGTACTGCCATGTGGACCGCCATGTCTGCAACTCGGCCAGTCCCTATCTGTCATGTGGTAGACACATGGACACGTGTCAACACAGGAGGCCACACGAGCGATATGCGTGCCATGGATCCAACGGCCCAAATCGTATCCTGCGCGCAGAGATGATCAAGATGTTTTTGCTCTTAGGGCGCGATCGAATGGCTTGATTTGATTAGATCGTGCGGTCCAAATTAATTTTCCAAATAAAAGAGATCCAACGACTGAGGATGGACCACGTTGCCTCGAACAGACGGCCCAGATTTAATGAAGATGAGTATTTAAACTCCTCTTCACTGAGAACCCAAACCATAGCCGCAAAAAGGGTGGTTGGAGAAGAAGAAGATAAGCAATCAGAAAGTAAACCAGACTCCGGAGAAGGAGACCAGCCATCGTTGACGCTACACCAGAGCCACCGCTAACACCAAAAAGGTAATATTTTTCTCTCTTCTACTGGAAATTGAATTCTGAACCTCTCCACCTCCAAATTGAATCTGAAAGGCTGACGAATAAGCTTAAAAAAGGAGCAGAGCTTGGCCAAACTACAACAACCTCATCCTGAAACCCCCTCCGTCGAATCCCTTTCCGTTTCCCATTTTCCTTGATTTTTTGACCTTCATGTTCTTCGTTTCTTTTCTGTGGCAAAAGAAAAGTCTCAACCGTAAAAGAGGAATAGCAGAACTGCTGCATCGAGAGACCCCTCCACTAGTAGGATCTTGGTTTTCCGTTTTTTCGACTGATAGAGGCTCCCCAACCTTGTTTTTCATAGTTTTCCACGTAAAACTGGCTAAAACCAACCAAAACTGGCTGAAAATGACCAGGTTGAGACGAGCCACCGCTGTGGGCAGTGGTGCCGGCACCGAAGCACGGTGGCGCCGTTATGCCAGAACCCCAAACCAGCCAAACAATATTAAAAACACTTATATTGCCTTTTTATGGGTATTTGTGGATATGTGATGCGTATTTTTTATTTCTGCAGGAAAAATATTGAAAATCCGAGAACCATCAGGAGGTGCTGTGAAACGAACGGTGTTTCAAGCACCGATTTGAGATAAGAATCTCTCACTATTTTCTACTGTTATGGTAAATTAAATTCTAATAATCAATAAACGGTTTGTTTTGTGAAAAAATAGAAATTTGTAAATTAATTATAGTTCACTAGTGGAGTCAGAACCAGTTAGTGTATATTTGTCATAACTTGTTATTTATTTTCTCTTATACAACCTATAATGCTTACTGTTATATCATGTGCGTTAATTTATTGATTTTAATCGCTTTCTCGTTTATTTAATTTATCTACTTGTGTTTTCCTCATCTGTTGATTGGTTTGTAATAAATTCTTTGATCATGTCTCCCTTAGTTATTGATCTATTAATTTATACTACTCGCATAATTATCTCTTTATTTTTCTATAAATATGGAATGAGTTGGTTGCGTGTGATTTGTGGTTGGTGAATGATGTGAATATGTATGCTAAAGGACTTATTGGGTACCCTGGGTATGGGTATAGGGACCGGGTACATAGAAAAATTCTACCGTAGACGTTAACTTAATCGAACGGGATTTAGATGTATAGATCACCCTCATACCGAACGAGGTATCAAGGTGGTAGTATGTTTGGCGCCCATTATCAAGTAGGGTATAGGGACGATTGGTTGATTAATAAATCAGATATTAGGTTCACGCGCAGGAGGATGTCCCTGTGGAACCCCAAATCTACTAGTAAGCAAGTAAGAAAGTAAGTTTATTTTTATTGTTCTTTTGAATCTATAATAAAAATGATATTCATGTTATTATCTTTATTGGTTAGTTTTTAAAACTCATAAATGTACGTATGAACTAACGGTTTTTAAGTTAAACGAATAGATTTAAAAAGAAATAATGGCTCCATTGGTTGTTTGACGATTTTTTCCAACCTTTGATTTTTCATATTGTTAAGTGTGATATTCTTATTAGGTTAAGATAGCTCATTTCTCTTATTTAATTATTTTAGATCAGGAAGACTAAGATTCAAATCCTAAGCCACAAGAAGGTTGCGAATAAAAACTATCTCTCGCATCCAATTAGAGTTGCCCAGCATAGGTTAACTCCATAGGATCTTTAGTTGCGTTTTCTTTTATTTATTTATTTCATTGCTGAAACTCCCTAAAATGGGCATTCTCGTAGCCCTATTGGGCATCACGATTTATTGTGTAAGGAATATAAACCCTAAACTCTAAATTGCTTTCACTTATAGGTACTTAATTCAATATTTTCATTTCCTTAAGTTCTAGGTCTTTACAATATCTCTTTCATATTCTTTTAATTTTTATATTATATTTAGCTTACTAATTGTGGATCAATTTTTACTTGTTTGATTAATTCTTTTTATGCTTACTTGTTTTTCAAGTTATTTAAATTTTAAAAGACCCAATTTACCTCCCTTCTTGAGTTGACTTAAATATTTGAGCTAACAATTGGTATCAAAGCAAATTTTTTAATTTTTTTCACTTAAATATCTTAAAGCAAAGATATTATGACAAATATATTTAATGGAAATCATTCCATCCCTAAGCTACCTCTTTTTCCTTTGGAACAAATTATAATGGAAGTTTTTGTTGAAGTTATGAGTTTTGGTATTTGGAATATAATTGGAAATGATTTTTATTTCTCATATAAAGTTAGTGACTTTTTTAGAGATTAAGAGTGAAAATGAATTGAATGAATATTATTTAAAATTAAGTCAAATAAACACATAAATTATGAACTATCTTATATTCTTCCTTGAATGCTAGCATTTTCATGAAAAGGCCCAATACTTAGTAAAAAAGAAAATATTGAAGTGATAAAATAATAGCGGAAGCAATTAAGAGTTTAGGGTTTACATTCATTTCATAATAATTCGAATGCCCAATAAGGCTACAGAGATGTTCTTTTTAGGAATTTAAAATAACAGGAATAGAAATGTAACTAAAATCTTATAGATTCAACCTCTGCTGGGCAACTCTGATGGGATACGGGAGTCAACTTTTAGTCGAAACTTTCTTATTGTTCAAGATTTAAATCTTAGTCTTTCTGATTTAAAATTGTTAAATAAGGATAATGAGTTATATTAGCTTAGTAAGAATGTTGACACTTAATACCGATACGGAAAATAAAATATTGGTAAAAATTATAAAACAACTAATGGAGCCATTTTTCCTTTTAAGTAAATTCATTTAATGTAAAAACGTAAATTTCATACCAACCCTTTTAAATTTTCAAATCCGATTTATGAAACCAATCAAGATAGCAATTTATTACACTTTAAAAGGAACAACAACAGTAAACGTTATTTTGTTACCTACTTACTACTGCCTCTGAGGTCCATAGGAATTTATCAATTAACCGGTCATCCCTATAGTCCGTCCGATAATGGGTATCAAACATACTATTGCCTCAATACCCCGTCCGATAATGGGTATCAAACATACTATTGTCTCAATACCCCGCCCGGTATGAGCATGAACTATACTTTTCAATCCCTTTCGGTGTGGGACTTCTAAAATTTTTAACTGAGATAATATCTACGGTAGGGTTTGTCCTATGTACTGGGTCCGTATACTCTTTTTCATAATACTCAATAAGCTTTTTTATATACATATTCACATCATCAATTAGCCACCAATTACACACAACCATTTCATATTTGTATATTAATAGAACGACAAACAGACAATACAAATTTATATTTTAACAATTAAGAAAATGTGATTAGGGCATTTATTTCAAGTTAGTAAACAGATGAGAATAACGGTTAAGTAATCAATAAACAAGAAAGCAATTAAAATCAATAATTTAAAGCACACGATATAATAATAAGCAATATAGGCAGTATAGGAAGTAAATAAGCAAAACAGTTATACACTGACCAGTTACCGACTCCACTGATTACCTATATTTAATTAATTAGGAATTTTTAATATTTACAAATGCACTATTAATCATTTATTAAATTTAAATTGGTTATATCGGGAGAAAATGGTGAGGGATTCTTACTCGGGTTAGTATTCAAAGCACCGCCTTTATCATTGCACTTCCTAGCGGTTCTCGAATTTCTTGGATTTTTTATGTGAAATCAAAAGCACACGTCACGTATCACAAAATACTCCAAAAAGGCCAATAATAAGCATTTTTAAATTTTTCGACCGATTTAAGGTTTCGGCACAATGGCACCACTGTGCTTTGGTGCCAGCTTCGCCATTCGCAATAGCCAATTTTTTTCGGTTTTTTTTAAAATCTGTAAAAAAAAAAGGCATTATGCGACCTCTATTGGCTGTAAAAGAGAAAAATCGAAGCATTACTGGTAACTGGGGAGGGGGGGGGGTGTTTCTGATTTGGCAGCTCGATCGTTTCTCTCTCACGACCGAGGATTCTCTTCGGGTGTTTCTGATTTGGCAGCTCCATCGTTTCTCTCTCATGACCGAGGATTCTCTTCGGTCAACCTACACCAGAAAAGGGTTATGGCCACAATGGTCGAAAGATTAAAGGGAACAGGAAACGGGATCGGGGTTGCTTCGCCACGGCAACTCAACCGAGCTCCGCTCTCAGTTTTATGCTTCTCTTTTGGCTTTTTGGCCCCAATATGAGTGTGGGGAGGCTTAAAATCAAATTCTAAAGCAAAAGGGGAAAAAACTTATCTCCCCGGTGTCAGTGGTGGCTCTGGTGCGGCAGTGATGACGGTCGATTTTCCTTCCGATCACCCTTTTTCTTTTTCTTTAGTGAGGACATGTGCGGCTAGGGTTAGGATTTTCTGGGATGCGATGCTTATATACCTTCTTCGCGTCGATCTGAGTCATCTGTGTAGGAACACATGGCTCACTCTTCACTGTTAGCTCATTCTTATTTGAAAAATTAATCTGCACCGCATGATCTGATTAAATCTAACAATTCGATCGCACTTGGAGAATAAACATATCTGGGTCATATGTGCGCACGGAAGGAGATCTGGACCATTAGATCCGCTAGCGCACGGATCACCTCCGTGACTTCTCGCGTGGATGC
This sequence comes from Carica papaya, assembly GCF_054855325.1. Lineage (NCBI taxonomy): Eukaryota > Viridiplantae > Streptophyta > Magnoliopsida > Brassicales > Caricaceae > Carica > Carica papaya. The sequence continues at coordinate 26,987,483 of NC_142310.1, read as the reverse complement.
ATGTCCACGTGTATGCCACGTAATGCAAGGCAACCGGCCGCATTGTTGACATGGCGGCCTACGTGACCAAATTTTTTTATTTTCACTTTTACGCTAATTTTTAAATTTTTTTTTCAAATAAGTTCTCCTTTATTTTTATTTTATCTTTGATTTTTAAAAATATTTTCAAAAATTCAATTAAAAAATTAAAATTAGTTTTTTTAATTTATATTATTATTATTTAATTATCCTAAACTTAAATTTCGGGTCTGGATATTACAGAAGTTATATATAGTTAATTATAGAAAATATAAACTTCATGTTGTAAATTGAAATATTAAATTTGAACTCTATAGTAGATTAATACGAATTAATGGAGAAAATATAATTTATTTTAGTTTTAATAAATGAAGAATTTCTTTTTAAAAAAAATCATTCGTTATCATATCATTATAATATATATTCTATTCATACCATATGGATTGTTCGTTTCTTTGGTTCCATTGTGGCTTTGAATTATATATTATAATATCCTGTAATGCTTGAAGTAACAATTAGTGATAACTGATAAGCATCACTTGCATGTCAACATGTTCATGACATAATTTAGGGATTAAAAAATTTAACAATAATATATATATATATATGTATGCATACACACCTACATACATTCTTTCTGAGCCGACCAACAAGAAGATTTGACCTTTTGCCACATAACATATGAATATAGATTTAGAAAAAGTGACAGGTATATGAATGTATATAATATATTACTGAATCAATTAATTGGGAAATTATTAAATTAAAATAAATATTAAATAATTCGAGAAAAGAACATTAATCTTTTCATTCTTTAATCCGTACACCATTATGTTCACCAAATAGGAAGGCTGATAGTCGCCCCCCCTTCTGGTTGGCAGTCCTAAGGCTGTGTTTGGGAATAATTTTTAATATATATATATATGTATAGTTTTGTTTTCTATTTTAATTTTTATATGTCTTTTGTCAAAAGAAAAATATATGTATTTTATAATACCTAAATTAATTTTGATGTAATTTAAATTAATTTATAAATGTAATTTTTTTAATTTTTTAATTTTAATTTAGTGTAAAAATGAAAAAATTTTTGAAGGAGAATGAAATTGAAAACAAATTTGAGAAAAATGTATCAAAATTTAGGTTCTGAAGGTATTTTTAAAAGAAAATCGAAAACTGGGGCTCAAATGCAATTTAAGAAAGTTGTACTACGTAGGATGCCCAGTCAGCAACTACGACGAACCAGAACGGACCGCGTGGCAACAGATGCTGAAGCAGTGCCACTCGGGAGGCCACATAGGCGATCCGCGTGCCTGCGATCGAACGACCTAGATTCACACCCGTTCCCATGCGCATGGATGGCTCGGATGCGTTCTCTCTCCAAACACAATCGGACGATCAGATTTAAACTCGATATATGGTTCAGATATACTTTCTATTTAAACGCGATCTAACGGTCCAAATCAGATCACAATGAACGCTCTAAATTTACTCCCTATCTAATCGCAATCGGACGGTCCAGATCAAATGCAATAAACAACCTAGATTAAAAGGGGACGAATATAAATAACTCAATTCATACCAAATCCTAACCTTAGCCTCCAGACACCCTCGCTAGAGAAGAATACCCAGCTGCAGGAAAGGAGAGCCACCACCACTCGCCACCGTGCCGGAGCCACTTCCGATCACCAAAAGAAGTAAAAATTTCTCTCTTTGCTTGAAATTCAATTTTAAACAACCCAATGGCCAAATCGAAGTAAAAGACCGGCTGATTAACCAAAAATCGCGGGCAAAACTTGGCAATGCCCCTGCGGGAAATGGCAAAAATTGCCTCCAATGAGTCCCTTCCCGATTCCCGTTCTAAAATTTTTTTCTACCGTTATAATCACTGTTTCCTTCTCTACAGGTTGACCGAAGCAAAACACTCAACCAAAAAAGTGAGCCAGCGAAGCCACCACATTGGAGAGCCCTGCCGCGGTGAATTTCAATTTTTCATTTTTTTTTTACCAATCGAGGCCCCTTAACGTATTTTTTCGCAAGGATTGATGCAAAATTGGCCGAATTCAGCCAAAAATGGTCGAAAATAGCCAACTCGAGGCGGACCGCCGCTAGGAGCGACGACACCGTTGCCGGAGCACAGCGGAGTCGCTGTGCCAGAATTCTTAAATTGGCCAAAAAGGAGTCCTGACACTATTTTTGGATTTTTTGGGATATTTGTAGGTACTTTTAACGCATTTTAATCCCCGAAGAAAAAGTAAGGAAATCCAGAGACCGCCAGTAGGCGCAGTCAACAAGTTCTGCTTTTCGGACTTCGAATTATACGAGAATCCCTCTTCCTATTCTCTATTATCAAATTGAAGTCAAATTAAAAATAATATAGTATTTTTTATAATTAGAACATATCTATAATTAATTACAGATTGCTAATAAAGTCATAACTGGAAATTATCTATTGTTATTTCTGTTGATTGTTTTTACGGGTTTAATGCATAATAGTATCTGATTGATTGATTTTACAGCTTTAAATGCATGTATTATTTGTTTTATGGGTTTACGGTTGAATTGGGGAAAAAAAGATTAAAGAAAAACGAAAAATTACGTAATTAAATGAATGGATGAAACAGCAGCCTCACTGGATATCCTGCGAGATGGTGGACGGATCGGGTGCATAGGAAATTCTACCGTGAACGTTGCCTCACTCTGGACGGGGTATCGAGGTTTTATAATTTGGCGCTCATAGCAGACGGAGTATGGGGATGGCCCGTTTCACCCTCATACCAGATGAGATATTGATGTTTAGTGGTTTGGTGCTCCTACCGGATGGGGTATGAGGACGATCTGTTAATTTAAAATGTTAAAAAAAATGGTTCACGTGTTATGGGAACATCCTTATGAACCCTCATGAACACCAATATACTGATTAATGATAGAATTGTTGTTCAAATCGATTACATATGAAATAATGATATGAGTTATGTTATTTTCTTTATGAATTATTTTGTAAATCTTACTACGGTAAGTAGATGACAAAAGATATTATTTATAATAAATGAATTTGTTTAATTAAGAGCTCTATTTGTTATTTTAATTTTTCTACCAACCTTCATTTCTGTGTCGGTGAGTAACGTGATATTCTTACTAGACTAGTGTTGCTCATTCCTTATTTAATTATTTCAGATCAATAGAATCAGGATCCAGAGCCCGATACACAAGAGAGTTGCGAGTAGGATACTAGTTTTATTTATTTTTTATTTATTTCCTTAATTTTTTGTATTTTCTACAATAAAGTAATTCCTGTATCACTATTTGGTACTTTAAGTTATTGTGTAAGGAATATAAACCTCCACTAATTTTTTTCGCTTCCGCACTTAATTTATGATTTATTTCCTTTGGAATTCCTGAGTCGTTATAAATGATATCAGAGCTGCGTTCCTCAGACCCATTCCTTACACAAAATCCTTAGGAAACCCAAAAAAAAGAATTATCACTCAACCGTTCCTTATGAAATGCATGTACAAATAGATGAGGGAAAGAAGGCCCCCACTAAACCGAGCAGCCAAGGAGAGTTCACTACGAGAGGATGTTGACCGGTTATTTGAGATGCTGGAGAAACTAATCGCTACCCAACAGGGCCGGAAGGAAAGGAGGGAGCTATCTGACCCTCCCTCGCTGCCACAGGTTAAGTCACCTCTGTAGCGAGAGGATCCCGAGCCACCCCAATACGACTCTACTCCTCCACAGTACCACCCGGCGCCACCACAGTATAATTCGGTGCCCTAGCCATAGTACCACCCGGTACCACCATAGTATGTCCCGGTGCCCCAACTGCATCATTTGGCACCAGCACAGTAGAATCTGGTGCCTCTACCATATCATCTAGTACCACCGAAAGGCCACCCAGTCTATCCTCAGCGCAGTCCAGTCCCTCTTTCACAGGACCCACCTCCTCTCATGATGAACCTAAGTTACATCGAGAGGTATCAAAGACTAAATCCATTAACTTTTTTAGGGAGATCCTCCTTTAAAAAGGTCGAGTACTGGTTAGCTGAGACAGAGAATGCCTTCATAACGCTTGGGGTGACTCCCAAACAGAAAGTCATCCTTGCTACCTACATGCTAGTGGGAGAAGCATGCCGCTGGCGGTAACTCAAGCAGGCCACCCTACTTTTTTCAGTCACTTGAGAATAGTCCCCGACGGCCTTAAATCCAGAGTACCCTCCAGAGCATCTCCGACATCTGAAGGAGATAGATTTTGCACACTTGGTCCAGGGGGACATGACTGTATCAGAATATGCTCATAAGTTCATAGAGTTGGGCTCGTATTCCCCAGAGAGTATGACGAATGAAGGTAGGAAGGCTAGACGGTTCGAGTGAGGTCTCCGTCCTGAGATCAGACAGCAGTTTTTTGTTCTCGAGCTCAACATTTATTCGGTTGTTTTTGCGAAAGCACAGTTGGTGGAGAGGAACCTTCGAACCTTCCCTCCAGCAGTAGGGAACCTCAGGCCCTCGGCTCCACACCATAGACCAGCACCTACTGTACCTGTTCAACAGAATAAGAGACCAAGGCCAATGATTCAGGCTCCTCATTAGGTTCCAGCAACAGAGCGCAGTAACACCTTTCAGCACTGTGGCAAGGATCATGAGGACCGACCTTGCTATCCCCTCAACAACACCTGCCGCATATGCAGCAGTGCCCAACATTATGTAAAGGAGTGCTCGAGGAACCAGAACCAGGCCAGACTTGCTATACAAGCAAGTCTTACAACCTCACTCAGCAGAATGCAGAAGCCGACCCGGAAGTGGCACAAGATACATAGACGATCTGTTACCATCCTGCTCATATTTTGATTTATACTGGTGCATTGAATTCATTTATTTCACATATTTTTGCATAAAAATTAAATTTATTACCTGAAAAACTTGATTCTGTGTTATTTGTGTCTACTCTTGGGAGTAGAACACTACTGAAAAAAGTTATATTCAGAGTCTATGTCATAAATATAGCAGATAGAAAATTGAGTTTGGACTAAATAGAGATTGACACGGAGGACTTTGATGTAATCTTCGGAATGAACTAGCTAGCGGCATATCATGCCATCATAGATTGTTTTAGTAAAAAAGTCTTATTCAACCCTTCTAATGAGGAGTCATTTAAAAATTAATAAAATTCTTTAACATTTGTTTACCTCATGGCAAATTCTCTTATTATCAAGTACTTTAACCCGACTGTTTTCTCTAACTAGGCAAACCTAAGAAAAAAATTTTTATTCAATAGATTCTAGTAGTCCAAGACTTTTCGGATGAACTATCTGGACTGCCAAAGTGTAGATAAGTCGAATTCACCATAGGCTTTCAGTTAGGCACCCAATCTATTTCGGTTGCTGCTTACCGCATGAGTCGTGTTGAGATGGAGAAACTGAGGAAACAGATCACTGAATGGCAAGACAGTGGATTCATCCGACATAGTGTGTCCCTTTGGGGTGCTAGACTCACATTTGCAAGAAAGGAAGATGAGATGTTAAGGTTATGTATAGATTACAGAGGCCTGAACAGGGTCACGATCAAGATCAAGTACCCCTGCCCCCCAAGGATCGATGACATTTTTGATCAGTTGCAGGGTGCCCAGGTCTTCTGCAAGATAGACCTGCGTTTAGGTTATCATCAGGTAAGGATCAGGGCAAAAGACATTCCCAAAACAGTCTTTTGAACCAGGTACGGACACTATGAGTTCCTGATCATGCTATTTGGATTAACCAATGCTCCAACCATCTTCATGGACTTGATGAAAAGGGTTTTCAGAAAATTCATGGATCAGTTCGTCATTGTGTTCATTAATAATATCCTAGTTTATTCAAAAAGTAGAGAGGAACACGCTCACAATCTAACTTAAGTTTTATGAGTTCTTAGAGAGAAGAAGTTGTATGCAAAGTTGAGTAAATGTGGATTTTAGCTTGAGTAAACTACCTTCCCATGGCAAATCATATCAAAAGATGGAGTGTCGGTGAACCCTGAAAAATTTGAAGCAGTGCTCAGCTGGGAAAGATTGACATCGGTTAAGGAGATCCGTAGCTTTTTCGGGATGGCAAGTTATTACTGCAGGTTTGTGGAATGATTTTCTAGTCTAGTTGCCCCCTAACTTAGCTCATAAAGAAGAACATCAAGTTTGAGTGGAACGAGTACTGTGAAAGAAATTTTTTAGAACTAAAGAGTCGATTGACTACCGCACCTCTCTTAGTCTTGCCGAGCAGATCAGGTGGGTATACAGGTTATAGTGATACTTCCTACCTAGAGTGTGGTTGTGTTTTGATGTAGTATGAAAAGGTCATAATCTATGGGTTCAGACAGTTGAAGAGTCATGAGAAAAACTATCTCACCCATGACTTAGAACTGGTCGTAATTGTCCATACCTTGAAAACTTGGCGCCATTATTTGTATGGAGAGACCTTTCAGATCTATTCTGATCATAAGAGTTTAAAATACATATTCACTCAAAATGATCTCAACATAATTCAGAGAAGATGGATAGAACTCTTCAAGGACTACAATTGTGACTTCTTGTATCACTCGGGTAAGGACAACGTGGTAGCCCATGCGCTCAGCAGAAAAAGTGCAGGTACATTAACTCATTTGATAGTTTCAGAAAGCAGACAGGTCAAGGCGTGTATGATGGCGACAAGCTCTAGGTCATGGGTGAGATAGTTTTTCTCATGACTCTTCAACTATTTAGACCCATAAGCTATGACATTCCCATGCTGCATCAGAATACAACTCAATCCTACGTAGGAGGCATCATTGTAAACTATATATCCACCCGATCCACTCGGCAAGACCAACACAGATGCAGTAGTCAACTACTTCTTTAATTCTGAAAAACTTCTTTCACAGTCCTCATCCCATTAAATCTTGACATTCTTCTTTGTGAGCCGAGTCGGAGGAGCAGCTAAACTAGAAAACTCTTCCACAAACCTGCGGTAATAACTTGCCATCCTCTGAAAATTACGAATCTCCTTATCTCATGTCATTTTTGTCAAATCGAGCACTGCTTCAACCTTTTCGTGGTTCATTAACACTCCATCCTTTGATATGATGTGTCCCAATAAGGTAGTCTGTTCAAGCCAGAACTTGCACTTACACAACTTCGCAAACAGTTTCTTTTCTCTAAGGACCTATGAAACTTGAGTTAGATGGTGAGCATGTTCCTCTCTGCTTTTTGAATAACCCAAGATGTCATCGATGAACACAATAACAAACTGATCCAAAAATTGTCTAAAGACCCTGTTCATCAAGTTCATAAAGATGGCTGGGGCGTTGATAGTCCAAATGGCATGATCAGGAATTCGTAGTATTCGTACCTGGTTCGAAAGGCTGCCTTGGGGATGTCTTCTGTCCTTATTTTCACCTGATGCTAACCTGAACACAAATCTATTTTAGAGAAGATATAGGCACCCTACAACTGATCGAAGAGGTTATCGATCCTGGAGAGGGGATACTTATTTTTTATTGTGACTCTGTTCAGATCTCTATAATCAATACATAGCCTCAATGTCCCATCTACCTTTTTGGCAAAGGTGACTCTAGCACCCCAAAGGGACACACTATGTCAGATAAACCCACTGTTCTGCAATTCAGTGATCTGTTTCCTCAGTTCTTCAATTTTAACATAGCTCATGCGGTAAAAAGCAACCAAAATGAGTTGGGTGCTTGACTAGAGGTCTATGGTGAATTCGACTTCTCTGTCCGCTAGCAGTCCAGGTAGTTCATCCGAAAACATATCTAGAAAGTCTCGGACTATCAAAATCTCTCGAATACAAATTTTCTTCTTGGGTTTGCCTAGTTAGAGAAAACAACAAAGTTAAAGTACTCAATAATAAGAAAATTTGTCATGATGGAATAAATGCTAAAGGATTTTTATTAATTTGTAAATTGCTCCTAATTAGGAGGATTAAATACAACTTTCTTGCTAAAATAATATACAATGGCGTGATACACTGCTAACCAGTTCATTCCTAGAATTACATCAAAGTTCTTCGTGTCTAATTCTATTAGGTCCACACTCAATTTACTATCTACTATATCTATGACACTGGCTCTGTATACAACTTCTCCTAATAGTGTCATACTCCAAGCAGAAGACACAAATGATACAGAATCAAGTTTATCAGGTAATACATTAAATTTTGATGCAAAAATAGGTGAAACATATAAATGTGATACACTAGTATCAATCAAAAGATGAGCAAGATGGTTACAGATAGTGTACGTACTCTGTACCACGTTCAGGTTGGCTTCTACATCCTGCTGGGTAAGATTGTAAGTTCGGCCTTCGATAGGAGGTCTGGCATTATTTTGGTTCCTCGGGCACTCCCTCGTATAATGTTGGGCACTACCACATATACGACAAGTGTTGTTGAGGCGATAGCAGGGTTGGTCCCATGATCCCTTTCATAATGCTGACCGATCTTATTGCGTCCTGCCATTAGAGCTTGATGGGGAGCTTGGATCATCAGCCTAGGCCTCTTGTTCTGTTTAACAGGTGCAGTAGGAACTGGTCTGCGGGGTGGAGCTGAGAGTCTAAGGTTCCCTGCTGCCTGAGAGAAGGTTTGAAAGCTCTTCTCCACTAACTGTGCCTTTGACAGAATAGCTGAATAAGTCGTAAGCTCCAGCATAAACAACTACTATCTGATCTCTAGGCGGAGACCCTACTCGAACCTTCTAGCCTTCTTGCCTTCATCCAACAATGTCTGAAAGGAATATCGGCCCAACTCTAGAAATTTGCGAGCACATTCTGACACAGTCATGTTCCCTTCGACAACCTGTACAAACTCCATCTACTTTAGATCTCAGAGATTCTCTGAAAGGTACTCTGCATGAAATGCTGCTACGAACTGTTCCCAAGTAACTGGAACAGGCAAGGGGGTATGTTTGAGTTCCCACCAATGATCTGGTTCTCCCACAGGCATGTAGGTGGTAAGGGTGACTTTCTACTCGGGAATCACTCTTAGGGTCTTAAAGGCCTTCTCTGTCTTCACTAACCAGTACTCTACATCTTCAAAGGAGGATCCCCCTACAAAGGTAGATGGGTTTAATCTTTTATACCTCTTTATGTAATCTGGGTCCATCATGGGAGGAGCTGGGTCCCGTGGAAAAGGGACTGGGCCATGCTGAGGATGGACTGGGTGGCCCTACTGTGCTACTTGTTGATACGGTAGGGGCACCGAATTATACTGTGGTGGTACTGTGGCTGGGGCACTGGATCATACTGTGGTGCCGTCGGGTGGCACTATAAAGGAGCAAGGTCGTACCGGGGTGGCTCGGGATCCTCTCATTGTAGGGGTGGCTCAATCTATGGCAGCAAGGGAGGGTCAGGTAGCTCCCTCCTTTCCTCCCGGCCCTGCTAGGCCGCAATGAGTCTCTTCAACAACTCAAATATCTGGTCAACATTTTCTCTAAGCGAACCATCCTGGGCTGCTCAGTTTAGTGGGGGTCTTCCTCTCTTCATCTATCTGTACCTACATTTCACAAGAGAAGGTTGAGTAATGATCTATTGTTTTGGTGTTCCCTGAGGATTTTATGTAAGGAATGGGTTCGAGAAACGCGGCTCTAATACCAACTGTAATGACTCCGAAAATATCCAAATGAAATAAAAGATAATTAAAGTGCAAAAGCGTAATAAATATTCAGGGTTTACATTTCTAACAAAAATAATTGAAAGTACCAAACAGTATTACAGAATTCACCATTTTGAAAGAAATACAAGAAATAAATAAAAAATAAAGAAATCTAAAATCTACTCACAATCCTTTTGCGAATTGGGCTCTGGAACCTGGTACTCTTGATCTGAAATGGTTAAACAACTGATGAGCTAATCTAGCCCAGTAAAGATATCACACTATATCACCGATACAGAAATAAATGTTGGTATAAAATCAAAAAAATACTAATGGAGCACTAAATTTAGCAAACTCATTTATTGATCATAAAAATTATTTACCGTTCACTCACCGGTATGAGAAAACCACGGTAGGGTATCCTATATCCCCAGTCCCTCTGCCATCTCCCAGAATATCCAATAAGGCTGTCATTTCATCTACTCATTTCATCACACAATTTTTACCGTTTAACCTTCTTTTTTTTTTCTATTCAGCAGTAAACACATACAATAAACCATACATGCATTTAAAGCTATAAAATTAATTAATAAGATATTAATATGTATTTGAATTGTAAAACAATTAACAAAGCAACAGTAGACAATTTTCGATTTTGGCTTCATTAGCAATCCGTAATTAATTATGCACATTTTTTAAATTTATATAAATAATGTATTATTATTTATTTAGACTTCAGTCCTATAATAGGGAATAGGGTGAGGGATCCTTACTAGATTTAATGCCCGAAAAATTAAATTGTTCGACTGTGCCTAGGACGATTCTCGATTTCTCTGAATTTTTCTTCGGGAATTAAAACGAGCTAATAGTACCTAAAAATGTCCCAAACAAACCCAAAATAAGTCCCAGAGCTCACTTGGCCAATTTTAGAATTCTGGCACGACGGCTCCGCCATGCTCTGTTGACGGCGTCACCGCCCGTATCGGCTGTCCGCCTCGGGTCGGCTGTTTTCAGCCGATTCTGCATTGATCTCTACGAGAAAACACACTAAAGGCCATCGGTTGGCCGAAAAAAATACAAAAAATCGAAACTCACCAACGCCAAGGCTCTCCGGTGCGGTGGCTCCTCCAGCTCATGTTGCGGTTGGGTATTTTGCTCTTGTCAACCTATAGAGAAGGACACAATGATCACAACGGTGAAAAAATTACACAGAATGGAAAACGAGAAGGGCCTCATCAAAGGTGTTTTGTGAAATTCTCCAAGGCGGCTCCACCAGGCTTTGCCGGCATTTTTCGGGTAATTGGTTGATCTTTTTGCTCTGATTTGACCGTGGGTGTGCTTAAAATTGAATTTCGAGCAAAAAAAATTTTTTTACCTTTTTTGGCGGTCGAAAAAAGCTCCAGTGCGGCGGCGAGTGATGGTGGTCTCCTTCCCGGCGGCCGGGTCTTCTCTCTGGTAAGGGGTTCTGGCTGCTAGGGTTAGGGTTTGGTGCGAATCGAGATTATTTATATCTATTTAGTTTTGATCTGGGCCACCCATCGCGTTTGATCTGTACCGTCTGATCGCGATTGAATAAGGAGTGATTTTGGACTATCCATCGCGTATGATCTGTACCTTCTGATCTCGTTTAAATTTGGCAGTTCGATCGTGTTTGGAGAGGGAACGCATTTAGGCTGTCCATGCACACGGGAATGGATTTGAACTATTTGATCGTGGACATGCGGATCGCCCGCATGGCACTGCATCAGTGTCCGCTGCCACACGGTGCGTCCTGATTGATCAGAGCTGTTGACCGGATGTCCCACGTGGTAGAACTTTCCTAAATTGTAGTTTAACTCCTAGTTTTCGACTTTTCTTTCAAAAATACTCTTAAACCCAAATTATTTTCAATTTCATCCTCCTTCAATTTTTACTTCATTTTTATCCTAAATTAAATGAAAAATAAATTAACAAATTATATTTATTAATTTTAAATTACATAGAATTTTATTTTGCGGTGTTACATTAATAGGAGTCGGAATTGATACTAACCAATATGTTGAATATTAATTGATATTTATCTCGTACAAAATTTTATTGGTGTTGTATAAATTTAATTGTTAATAGTAACTTATACTGATCTCTCTTGCATAACAAGAATGAGGTTTGAGTGACTTTAAGTATTGTTTGTTTTCATTCTTTCCAATATAAATGTACTTAGTAAATAGCAATGTATTCTTCAATACTCAATCCGATAATTAGTCAGATATGTTTTATTATTATCAAATAAAAAATGCATTTGTAGAATTGTATTGACTCTGTTCATTACTTTTAGGCTATTTTTCATCATAAATTTAAATTTTGTTTCAAATTATTTATACTTTAATATTTTTTTGTCAATTAGATGATAAATAATATGCTCTAAAATGATAAAGTTTGAAATTTATTATTCTTATTTGGAATAATTTTTTTTAAAAAAAAATCAATTTGTATAAGATAGTTATGTATTTAATTAAAGTAATTAAATATAAATATTTATAAAATGATTTGACACAAATTTTTAAAATAGAATTCTTAGCATAATTACAAGTGGCATTTTTTTTTTTTCCTCGAATGATAATGACATCAACCGAATGCATGAAGAATTTTGTTTAGGAAATTATGAGCTTCAATGCAAATAAGTAGGTGGTGATATTTTTTTTAGAAGCATCAAATATTAATTGATTATTTTTAAGGAAAAAAACTAATTATCTATTTTTTTAATAAATAAAAAAAAGGATATTTTTGTTTTTTAAATTTAATTTTACATAAATATTTCAAATAAAGCGTAATAATTTAATTTATTTATATTTTTAAATTTAAATTTCATTTAAAAGTCTTTACAATATTATTAACAAAATGGTGATAACTAAAGTTTATCTTTTTAACTTAGATTTAAATAAGACATCTCGTGTGTGTGTGTGTGTACATGAAATGTGGTTCTTTGAATCTATATGTGAGTGTGTGTGTGTGTGTGTGTGTGTGTGTGTGTGTATATATATATATATACACACATGAGTGTAGGAATAAGAAGAAAATTTCAATGGGACAGGCAGGTAAAGAATTTTGAATGATCTTTTTTATTGGCCGGCGGATTTTGTTGAATTTGTTTTTCTTCGTTATTTTGTGAAAACATCTCTTTCAACGACTAATGTCATTCTATCTATATAAATATATATCTATCTATGTATGTATATATAATAACTTAAAGCAGCGGTCGTAATAAACTGAAGTTTTATTACATTGACTTATCTTATTTTATTTATTCTTTTAAATGGAAATCATTCACACTTTGGCGAGCATCTAATTTCTAGATATTTGCCCACAAATTTTCTTCATTTTAAAATTTACTTCCATATAGAAATACAAAAACAACGATATATATTGAATTTTAATATAATTTTAAATTTGTACCTATCTCATTGAAAGTGAAATCAAATTTAATTCAATAGTATTATTCTAAATTCAATAATAATATAAAGTAGGAATATGCCATTAATTAAGAATATAATAATGACAAGAACTTTAATACTTAAATTAATCTCAACATTTACATAGTATGCAAAGCAAAATCATGGATGATGATCAATAAACGTCTCAACATGTTCAAAGAAAGAAAGAAAGAAAAATTCAATAAAACTAAAACAGAAATAATGGGATTTTTGGAGGAATTCTTTTGTAAAGAAAATTTTCTAAATTCTTTATTAAAAAAAAAAAAAAACTTTTAATTCAAAGGTGGATCCCCGACTAATTTATGAGACTTTAGACGTGCTTCTTGAAATAGTGTTGTATAGAAAATCATACCCAATGTAGGTTGAGGTGTGTAATTGGTAGATTGGTTGGTGAATCTTATTATGCTTTTGTTAAAGGGAGACAAATGTTGGGTTGTGTGCTAATTGGTTTAGAAATGGTTAATTTGATTCGAATAATAATAATAATAACAACAACAACAACGAGACTGGGGCACTTTTAAAGATTGACTTCAAGAAAATCTACGATATGATTAATTGAAAGTTTTTAGAATTTTTTTTTTTTTTTTGAAACAAATGAATTTTGGGAATAAATGGGTGGAATGGATCATGAAATTATTTCTTTTGTTGGAATCTTCATTTTAATTAATGAATCTCCTTTGAGACAATTTTGAATAGAAAAGTGGATCCATTGTCCCCTTCTTTTATAATCCAAAATTGTAAATAACTAGTGATTTTTTAAAAGGTTAACCTTTTTTTTTTTTTTTTAATGATTGTGGGGCCAGGAGGGGAGGGGGAATGTAAATGAGAATCAAATTATAACTCCCACGAGAGTGTTGAGATGTTTTGAATTTATTTATAATTTGAAAGTTAATTTTTAATAAGTAAGATTTTTGGGGTTGGTATAAATAATGTATGGTCATGTAGAATATTTAATCAAATTACGCATAAAGTAGATTCGTTACCTGTGTACATACTTAGGCTTTCCTTTTAAGAGTTTATCTTACTTTTATTTTATTACGCCAACAGATATTTGATAAGTTGAAAAAGAGGTTAACAGTATAGGAGAGAAAATATTTATCAATAAGGGATAGAGTGAGTTTGGTAGAGATGGGTTTTAGAGTCGACTCCTTTATTCTTTACATCACTCACAAAAATATTGATTAGTGTAAGTAAAAAAACAAAATATATTATTAAGAATTTTATAGAATAACTCACAAGATCATAGAAATTTGCATCTAATATCATGTAAAATAATATACTTAACAAAGAGGGAGGAAGGCTTAGGGCTTGGTATTATTAGGGAAATGAATGGTGCATTGTTAAATAAGTGGATGTATATGTTTCGTAACAAAAAGAATGTGCTATGGAGGAGATCCATTTATGATATCCACATATATGATGAATGGAGGGATTTTAAATTTAGAATGTAAAATTTGAGAACAAATCTTTTTGTTATTAAAAGAGATATAAAAACTTAGTTTGACATTATTTTGAGTAAGATAGGATTAAATAAAGAATATAATAATAAATTGGTTTGGAGATTTAGTGGGGATGAGATTTATCGATTGAGGAATGAAGGAGGAAAGCTAGGATCTTTTCAGGTGATGGAGAGAATAGAGATCTTGAGCCTTCTATCTAGAAGTCAAAAGTGCCTCATAAGGTGAAGATTTTTTTCTTAGGAACTGATTAAAGGAAGAATGTTTGTGTTAGACTATTTATATAGTTATCATATTCGCATGGGCACACCTAATGCTTATCTTTTATGTGAATGTGGTGTAGTCATGATGGATCGTGTTTTTCTTCATTATAAGAGGAGTTTAAAAGTGTGGGGTATATGTCTAGGTTGGTAAGATATCAGTTGGGTAGCTTCAAGCACCACTGGGGAAGTTTTGGCTTGTTGGAAGTCCTTTTTGGTTGAAAAAGGGAAAGAGAAAGTTGAGAACTTTTTATTGTATGTAATATTTGAGTGTATATTAGAGAAAATTGATAAAATATTTAGGCAAAAAAGAAATGGTTTTGATGGATTTGTAAATATCATTAGAATTAGGTTCGCATGGTGGCTTAAATCTTTCATTTCCACGTTGCCTTTGAACTACATTTTTATTTTAAATCTAATTATGCCAAATAATAAAATGGTCTCCCAAATTCAGACCTATCATATCATCTGGGATCATCCTCCTGTTGGATGTTAGTAGTTTAATGTTGGTGGTTCCTCTTTGGGAAAATCGGGTCTTGGTGGAGTTTTGAGAGATTTGTGTGGTAATATAAGAAGTTTTTTCTTTAAAAAAAAAAAAGAAATTATGGTTTTATGGACTCAATAAAGCTAAATTAGTAGCAACTAAAGAGGTTCTTGATTTACTTGTCACTCATTCTGTGGAAGGACGGGTATAACTTTATGGTAAAAAATTTGGCTGTGACATGTGGGTTGTTAGTTTGGCCAATATCACAGCAATTTAGGGATCTTTTTATGGCCTCGGTGAAAAGAGAGTGGTATTGGTAAGAGAAATTGATCCTTTGGAATCTTGTGACCCAATTGAGCTTCTTACTAATATGATTTTATTTTTTATATTTCATGTTTTGCAATGTTTTAGCGGAAACTTGGAGGAATAGATTGTTTATGAATAAATAAAGATAATTGAAAAATAGAAAGGAAAATAAGGTGAGAGATCAAAAAAGATGAATCTTATTTTGTCAAGTTATGGCTATTGCATTTCATTTTAATAGGTGTAGCACTTTTTTCTATCTTTTTTGTTTCTTTATGTGTTTTGTAATACCTGGACCCAAAGAACGACCTGAGAAAAAAAAAATTAGTTATTAATTTAAAATAATTGATTAATTTATTTTATTTTTTATTTAAGTAGAATTTTGAGAAAAAATGAAATAGGGACAAGATTGAAAATAAATTTAGAAAAAAAAAAGTGAAAATTTAGGTTATAAGGGTGTTTTTAAAAGAAAATTTAAAAACAGGAGGTCAAAATATAAATAGAGAAAGTTTGGCTGCGTAGGATCGCCCAATCAGCAGCCTCGACGAACTAAAGTGAGTCGCGTGGCAAGGCGCGCTGACGTCGGTGCCACGCGGGAGGCCACGCTAGCGATCTGCATGCCTTGCGATCGAACGACTCGTGATCAATCCCGCGCGCATGGATGGTTGAGATTCATTTTTCCTTTAGGGACGATCAGATGATCGAGATCAATCGCGATGAACAATTTATATTCGTTTCCTCCTTGGCCTCGATCGAACGAACGAGATCGATTGCGATGGATAGCCCAAATCAACGCGGAATGGTTATAAATAGTTCGCATCATACGGGAACCTAAACCCTAGCTGTCAGCCCCTGCCAGAGAAGAAGAACCAGACGCTGGAGAATGAGGTCGACCGTCGCCGCACTAGAGCCATCACCAACTGCCAAAAATAGTAAAAATTCTTTCTACCCACTGGGAATTAGATTCTGAGTACTTTTGTAGTCAAATCAGAGCAAGAAGTACGGTGGGTGAGCCAAAAACTGCGGGTAAAGCCCAGCAAAGCCACAGCGGCTAAAACCTCAAATTTCTCCGATGAACTCCTTTCCGATTTCTATTTTATGTAATTTTTTTATCATTATGTTCACCGTCCTTTTCTGTGCAGGGTAGCCGAAGAAAGAACCTCAACCGCAAAGGAGGGCCTACAGAGCCGCTGCACTCTGAGGTTTCCACTGCCGGTAGGTTCTTTTTTTGTGATTTTTCGACCAACCGAGGCCCCTAACGTGTTTTTCTGCAGAGATACGATCAAAACCGAAATCGACTAAAACTGGACAGGCCGAAATTGCCACTGTGGGCGGCAAAGTCAGCGCCACCGTGTCAAAACCCCAAAATTTGTTGTAATGAATTTTGAACACCGATTTTGGATTTTTTGAAGTATTTTTAGGTATGTCACGAGCGTTTTGAATTCTACAAAAAAATTCACAGAACTCGATACTTGTTAGGTAGCGCAGTAAACAGTTCAACGTCTCGAAATACCGATCTGGGTCAGGATCCCTTACCATATCCTCCGTTACGGTAAATTGAGAGTTAACGATGTATAATTTTGTATTTTTGTAAAAAATTAAAAAATTTTAAAAATAATTATAGGTTACTAGTGGAGTCAGAATCGGTTAGTTCACAATTGTCTTGATTTTCTGTTTATTTTTATGTACTATTCTACTTGCTTGATTTTCGTATAGTACATGTTCTTAATTTATAGTTCAATAGTTTTATCAACTTATTTAGTTATTTTAGTTATATACCGTCAGCATGAATGTAGTTTAATTGGTCTGTGAATGTGATGTAAGATATTGGTATGAGTTTGTTGGTTGTTTTATTGATAATAATATGTATGTGAAAGATTTATTGATTATCCAGGAAAAGGGCGGACGGGTCTGATACATCAGAAACCCTTCCGTGAATGTTATCTCAGTCGGACAGAGCTGAGAAGTATCTTACTAGAAAGGTTTGGGAGATATAGTTCACCTTCATAACGAACGTGGTATCGAGGTGATAGAATGTTTGGTGTCCATTACCAAACAGGGTATGGGGACAGTCGGTCGATTGTAAAATTATATATTAGGTTCCCAAGTAGGGGGGACACCCCTATGCACCCTAGGAGTACCAATAAGCAGGTAAAAATGAAAAATTATTGTTTCTCGTTCTCTTATGCATGAAAGTAAAAAGTTATCTGGATATGGATCTTCATAGGTTGTCTTTGAAAAACTCGTTATGGTAAGTTTTAAACAATTTTTTTTAAGTTTCAAATGTATTTAAATAAAGTAATGGCTCCATTAGTTATTTTTCTGATTCTTTTACCAATATTCAGTTTTCCGTATCTATTATTAGTATGATATTCTTACAAGGTTAGTGTAGCTCACTCTTTCATTAATTATTTCATATCAAAATGATTAAGATTCATATCCCGATTAATAAAAAGGTTGTGAGTAGTTCACTATCCGGACTCTCTTCAAGTGCTAGTAAAGATTGTCCTAAAATGTTTAGTTATTCACTTTTTATTTTATTTCTTTAATTTTCATTTGTTTTTTACAAGGAACATTCATGTAGCTCTATTTGGCATTCAAAATTATTGTGTAAGAAATGTAAATTCTAACTCTATTAATTGTTTCCGCATTTAATTTATAAATTTATTTCTTTTAGGGTTCTGAACATTTACAAATTTTATCATTATAGTATATTAATAGTAATATAATTATGTTTGAATTTATATTTATAGCTATAATTACATAGATAATAAGTAGGTCAAATTTAGACAGGTTTTGAGAAGCCAAACTCGAATTTATCTCGTCCTTAACTCTCTATTTAAAACAAAAAACAAAAAAAAAAAATCATATAGGATTGAATTAAAACATATCGGATCAACAATGTCATTCTTAAGCAAAAAGAAGAGTTTTATTAATGCACATAATTGTATTTTATGTCGAGTTGGAGAGAAACATTTGGGCCCTTGTCTACGAAAATAAATAAAAAATTATAATTTCCCTGGAGCAACCTATTGGGCCAATGTTTCCAAAACAATAGAGGAGGGAATCCGTTGGGCCCATGGGCCTGCCTGTTGAACCTCCAACCATACAATCATTTGTGGGTAACGTGAACAAAATATTTTTAATTACAATCGAATTAGGGTAAATTACTATCTTCTAATCTGTGATTTGTTTCAAACTCTAATGTTACGATACATGAATGTAAATATAATAAACAATAATATTTATGTTATTTTTTAAACATGTACAAAAATAATAATAATATATTGTTATCGAATTAAAAATAAAAATAAACTAATCTAATTATACATCAATTATATACATCATAATTAATTTATATTATCTATAATTTTTACTTATTAAATAATTAAAATTTAAAAACAAGTTAATAAATAACGGCTAATACAGGCTGTGCCTTGGGTCATCGTCTTGATCCCCGAGTTCTTCGGTCGTGTCAAGCCTAATGTCCTTCATCTACCTCCACCCTCGAATTCCCATGCCGTCAGCTATATTACTCGCACTATATTTATGTGTGTGTGTGTGTGTGGTAGGTATGTACTGTTTGGGAATCTACGGCGTCGTTTTTAATCTGTTATTTGAGAAATGCAGGAGGCCAACGAATCTTGGGGGGGGGGGGGGGGGGGGGGATTAATGCAACTGAAAAATTGGCAGATGGAAAGATTCAAGTCAGATTGTTTTACTGTCTGAGTGGGCGTAAGGAGAAGAGGAATCCGGCGTGCGGCGGCGGCTGCCGGAGGACCATTGAATGAAAGTAGAATAAAGAAGAGATTTCTTTATTCGATTGGGCTTTCATAAAAACACAATCATTCTGGACCCGACTCATAAAGGAAATCACCATCTTTGCACCAAATAAATCATAAATTAAAATATTGCTAAAAATATTGAAATTTCTATAAGAAAAATGTTGAAGATTAAATCTATGCTACATTCGTTAAAAGAAATTAATAAAACCGTGTTAAGTTATTTATGTATATTAATTTCTAACGCTATTCACAATATCAAAACTAATAATATTTTTTTTATAACAATAAAAATGAATTGGGAAAATAAGAGGGAATTCGAGGAAGAAAGAATATAACCTAATCACAATAGTCTTTTTGAGTAAATTTGTTCATATAAAAGGAGTTTTTTCTTATCTTTTTATGCAGAATGAAAAGGTTATATTCTTATTCGTGCTCTTCAAAATTGTGGAATTCTTGTCTCATTATTTTTTGTAACTTATATGCACTCAATAATTCTAACACACACCCTACCTATACTTACTTGCCAATTTCCCAATGTTACTCATCTTAGGTATAGTGTTTTTTTTTTTTCTCTTTTCACTTTTACTCCTTAACGAAAATGATAAAATCTCTACAATCATAACTCATGTTGTTATTGTCATTCTTACTGTTATTATATATATATCTGTAATTATCTTTATTTTCACTATTATTACTACTGAACTCATTATTTTCTAGTTATTATTGTCACAACCACAATTATTATTATATTCATTTTTCTACTATTTTTACTAAGTATATCGCTGATGTTATGAATTTACCACCATTATCAATATTATTATAGTCTCATATTTATTACAATGACTATTATTGCCAATATTATTATCATCTCTTCATCTTTGTTATTATTGTCATCGCTATTATTGTTGATACTCGTTACTATTATGTTCACATTATCTTTATTATAATTATTATTTTATTATTGTTAATATTCATACTACTATTGTTATTGTTGTAATTGTTTTAACTGAAATTTTTTACATCGATCGCTTACATTATTCTTAAAATCACTATTAATTACACGAATTAAATAAAAAGTAAATAATATTTTTCTTAAACGTATAGTAAGATAGAATTTCATAAAGGATTCTAAGCAATTAAATTTTTCTATATTATCTGAGTATTTTATGTAATGCGAAACATCACCTAAATTCCAATCTCACAAAGATAGGTACCTACTTTTCTTTTCTTTCTCGTAATACTCTTAATTTTAAATTTAAATTAAAAAAAAAAAAAAAAAAAAAAAAAAAAAAGTGAATTACTACTAGTTAAGGTAAGTAATATCGCTTCCTGTGCTCCAAAACCATTGACCAAGAAAAGCCTGTTTGCAATCTAACCTTCGTTACAGCAATGCCCATAAAATAGAGATAATCCCATTATTATTCTAACTACTTTTTCTTTTTCAGAAAAAAAATAAAATAAAATAAAATAAAAAATACGGACAGCATAATTACATTTTCTTATGCGGTAAAAAAAAAAAAAAAAATCATTTTTCTCCTTTTAAAGAAAAAATATTAATTGAAAAAGAAATGGAAATATATACATACATGTATATATTATATATTATATATTGGAATTGAAATGAGTGTATTTTGTGTACGATGGGTCAATTCTCGGTACCCACTTTGCCAGTTTGCCTATTGAGTAGTTACATAATCTCCTCACCCACTCTCTCTTTACTAGCAATGATGTAAGGTAGTATCACTTTACACATTTTGAGGTTTAAAAAGAAAGGCTCCACCCACCGTACTCGTTGCTTATTTTTCCACTAACTATTTATATGTATAAATAGTTTTGAATTGAAAAATGAACCGAGGATGGATAAGAAAAACGAAAAAAAAAAAAAAAAAAAAAAAAAAGGGTAATTGAAGTAGGATAATATATTTGTTTTAATATATATTGATATATGATGCGTAGGCACTTCGTAAAAATAGTAGTAGGTTAGAAAGAATAGGTTTTGAACTTTTGGGGGTATTGATTAGGGTTTCTTGGAGGGTGAAATAATTAGATATTTGGCTTTAGTTCTACTCTACTCCATTCACCCACTATCCAAATTCCCATATAAAAAACAAAAGGACATGCATTGAGGAAGAATGCGAGTGGGGTCATTCATTCCTTTTTTTTTTTTTTTTTTTTTTTTTTTTTTTAAATATATATATATATATTTTTAACAGGTCTCATTTCCTTCTTCCTTGTTGAGTCCTCTTTATACTCTCTCTCTCTCTATATATTTATATATATATATATATAAAAGTAATTGTGAATTGCTATAATTAGTGGTGGGTCACATTTTTGTAAAGTGAAAAGTATTGTTCCAAGGGAACAACACCCATTATTTTAAATAAAAAAAAAAAAAAAAGAATTGATTGATTCATGTATTGGGGGACCACAACATTTAATTTACCCAGAAGAAGAAGAAGAAGAAGAAGAGGAAAAATCCCAAATTCAACATTTCATGCCATCTCAATCAAACCCCACCCACCCAACTTCATGGATAATTCTGCACCAAAGTGGACTCTACTCTTACCTTTTTTTTTTTTTTTTTTAAAAATATATATTATTATTATGACACACCCTTTCTTCCATCTCAGTATGTATGTATGTATGTGTGTATGTATGTGTGTATGTATGTGTGTATGTATACAAATATATATAAATAATTGTATAACATCATCATGCCCAATCAAAACATTCAAAGACACAGACATGGGCTTAGATACTATGGGATCCCGTATGTCTTTCTTTCTTTCTTTCTTGTGGGCCCCTCTCCCCAATAGTACTAAAACCAATTAGGTGGCCCCCTCCACTCTTTTGTCATTTTGGTACTTTGCTTCAAAGTATTAGAGGAAATGGGTCCCACCCTTAAATTTTGTGAAAGGACAAATTCTATTCTCGCATTATCATTCCCCCCCCCCCCCCCCCCTTTTTTTTTATAATATTTTTTTAGTTTGATGTCAACATGTGATTCTTCTTCCTTCTTATCACAAATTTTAATTATCACAACAAACCAAAACCAATACATTCAACTACTAATAATTATCTTCTTCGTATTTTATTTATATTGAAAATTTACAATTTCAAATTAATTATTCAATATTGACATCATGCTTTGGTTTCTTAGTTCTTCCTATCACGAATTCCTCCACACACACACATATATATTTTATTTATAAACAAAGTCAAGAGAATATGTTTTTCCATTTATAATAAATAAAAATCACTTAGTTTTTTCAATAATCGAAAGTGGGTTTATAATTATTTTATTCATCCCTCAAAGTGAAGGAGACATGAATGGTTGCTCTACCTCGAAAATTATAAAATAATTTAATTTCCTCAAATCCACGGGAAATATTAAGGCGGCCAACGTACTCACTCGCAAATCTTTTAAATTAATTAGCTGACTAATCCTAATATTAATTGGTCCTAATCAACTGTTATCTTAGCCAAGTAATTAATGAATGTGAACGAGAGTTCTGGGGAGATGGGAGATTGATGAGATGCCGGTCACAGAGGGACAACAAACCAGTGGGTCCCATTTAATCAGACGTTACTTTCCTTTTTTTAAATTTATTTATTATATAATCTTTATTCTCTTGCTTCTTATGCGTGCACGTTCATCACACGTACGAGAGACATTTAATTATAAATACTTAACCCAAAGTTTCTTTAATCGAATGCTTACTTTTTGATCCACGCATCTTTTAATTGAAACATTGATTTTGATAATATTTTAAAGTCTAATAATTACATATGCTTGTTATAAATAACAGAGTGTTGTCTTTGATTGGATTGGATTACTAGACTTTGGCATGAAATTTTTGATATATGTCAGCCAAACCCAATCACAAGTTGTGGAATATTAGCAAGAGCCTAAACAAAACAAGCAAAGGAATGAAAACAGAGCCTACCACCATTCTAGCATGCATCAAATGTACTTGGTAAAGCACATGTCGTCTGCATAATTTGTGGAGCGCACACATAATCCCTAAAACCATATTTAGTTCTATTTAGGTAATTTATGTCTAGAGTGAATGTATTTTTTTATTTAAAAAAAAAAAAAGATTGAAAATGTATCATGGGAAAATAAAATAATTAATATTATATTAAATAAATAATAAAATTATTAACAAGTAAGTAATATGGAAATTTACAGAGGTTTGATCGGGTAAAAGGTGAAAAGGGTATGGTGTAATTACATTAAAAGTACACAAGGTAAAAAGTGAGATGGGGAGTGGAGTAAACGTGTCGATAGCAAAAAGCAACAACCTTTTCACGTGGACCCCTTTTGTCCGTATTTAATTAAAAAAAAAAAAAAATGTATTAATTTTGGGAAAAGTAAAGTTTGTGCGTTACCATAACTCATAAAACTGAAATATTTGTCGCCTTTGCACCCCTCCAATTTTTGCACTAAATTACAGATGGGTAGCCACCAACGTACGTTTTCTGGCGCAGGTACTCGCCGTGTTTCAAGGGTCCTCTTTATTTATTTTATTTTATTTTTTATTTCAAAATTCAAAACTCACCCAAAATACTACTATTTTTTATCAAATAAAAAGAATCCAAAGTACTTGAATAAACCTTATCCACTAATATTTAATTACTTTTTACAAATAAGAAAATTAATTAATTGGAGTGCACCTGACTCTGTCCTACTCACGTGGTGGTCCCCGCTCTTTATGTCTGTGACCCTGACGTGGCCCACTTGCCACGTGCTCCTTCTTAACGCTCCCACGCTCCCCCGTTTTATTTTCTTTTTTATTTTTTATTTTCTTTTCTAACGTGCGTCTGAGATTTTTATAGAGAGAGAGAGAGAAGCATTCAAATTGGAATACCAACAAAATAAAGAAATCAATCAAACGCGCTAATTATGTAGAGACACTGAAAAGAATTTTGAACTGTATTTCCTATCTCTCCAAAAACAAAATTTTTTTTTATGTATTTTCCTCCCCTTTTTTTTTTCTCTTAAATCTTTTTTCAATTAACTAAAAATTATAAAGAAAATTACGACATGTTAACATGTACACTTGCGTTCATGGCGGAATTACACACTGGGCAAGCGCGTAGCAGACTTGACCCACAAACCGTACACAGACACAGATGCCTGCATGGCAGCAACAACACACTCGATTCTCTCTCCCCACACTTTCTGCACATCCGATTCCCACCACCATTTCTCCCTTCTGCTTCTTCTCCTCTCTCCGATTCCTCCGCCGGATTGCAGCTTCCACAGTTCGATTCCGCGTCGTCTGCCAGGTCGTTGCCGCCGGTGGCGTGACGGTCGTCGGATACGTGCGCGAGGACTTGCTCCAGGTTCGTGCGCAAGGAGTTGGCGGTGGCTTCATTTGTCTGGGCTAAATCTCTCCAGATTTGATTTTCGACGTATAAACTCTTGACCCTTTCTTGAAGAACCCAGTTCAGTTTTCCCATCCTCTGAATCTCCTCGTCTTTTTCCTTGAGTTTCTTGATTACCCCTTCTTGGATTGCGGCTATCAGCAGTCTCGATTGTCTCTTTCTTCTCTCTTCGAGTTCGATTCTCACTTTCTCAGTCTGTCAAATTTCACATAACACCAACCCCAATCAGGAAAATCCACCAGCAGGGGAAAGGGGAAAAGGGAGAATCGGGGAAAAATCAAAAAGAAAAAAAGCATCGAACAACATAACTAATGAGAAGAAAGGAATGAATGATTACGTGTTCGGCAATGAAGCGGTCAATTTCTGATTGCTGTTGTTGGATCTGGAAGATTACATTTTGGTCGATAATGGATGAGAAGGGAGAGATTTTGTGTTTCTGAGAGGCAGCGAGAGCATCGAAATCATCAACAGAATCTCTCGGCCTCTTCTTCGGCGCAGGAATATTGTAGGTGAGACCGCTATCAGCTTTGTTGTTCATGGAGGCCTTGGCCGAATTGGGATCACAAAGAAGTGCTTGGTAGAGAGGGAGTTGTTCAGGCATTGCAGTATTGGGTAAAGCAATCCCATTATTCATCTGGGCATTGTACACGTTGCTGTTTCCTTGATTCGTCTTGATGAAATCTCTGCAAAACATTTTTAAAAAATTAAGAAAAAAGACTCGAATACATGACGGGTATCAGGGAAAAAAGAGAGTGATTTGAGAGACGGTGATGTATATACCTATTAGCGAGAAACTGAGGAGCGAAGATATTCATGTGGCCAGCCTCAACCGCCATGGAAGACGATGTGGTTTTCTTGAGCCGGGGTTTGTTCTGTTGTTGTTGGGTTATAGAGGGAGAGGAAGAAGGGGAGAGGTGAGGGGCAAGAGATGATGATGATGAGGACCAAAAAGGGCATGCAAAATAGAGGTGGCAGCACTCCGGATGCTACTCTATATAGCTTTATTTTTTATATATATTTTTTACTAGAGAGAGAAAAGTCAAAGAAGATTTATATTACAGAGAGAGAAAGATTGAAACCAAAAAAAAAAAAATCCTGCTTTACTGATGAGTTTTAAATTGATTATGATTACAAATATATATAATGTCCTGTCCACACAAATTAGTAAAAAAAAATATATATATATATATATTAATAGTTGGTAGATTTTGTTCCTAGATTCGCTTTTAATCTCTTATTTTTCTTCTACTTTTTTGGCACACAAGTAAGTAAATACGCCCCCCCAGTTTTAAAGCTTTCGTTTCCCCAAGTAAAAAACTAGAAGGGTATTTAGAGAATTTCGACGTTGAAAGTCAGTAAAAGGCGGCCTCCTCTCCTAGACTTGTCAGTCACGGGACAGAGTTTTGTATGTATCTGACGGTTGGTGACGTGGGAAAAATCTGCCACGTGTAGACACGTGCCACGTAAGCAGATACCCAGCAATTTAATTTCTAAACACATAAAATTGAGCATCTTCTAACCTACCAGTGGCAGGGGAGCAGTGGTAATTACTTACTTCCCTCCCCCCAAATTTATTATTTATTATTAATTAATTAATTAATTTTATGGTGGGGGCCCACTTGTCCCACGTGTGACTCGTGGTGGGAGTGGGGTGATGGACCGAGGATAGTCGGGTCTTTTGGCCTTTTTTGGAAAAAAGAAAAAGAAAATAAAATAAGTGAATAGAGGAGATGCCCACGTCGTCTGGATTTGGGGGTGGGTGGGGCCCATCTGAGGTTTCCCATTTTGCTACCTTGTCTGTCCCCCGCTTTAATTGGTAACGCCAAGTGTATCTCTGTACGGACAACCAGGCATACAATGATTCGGTGCGTTTTATTTTTATTTATTTATTTTTTTTCAATTATTAATTATTAATCAAATCAAATGTATGAGATTCAGAAGATAAAAATGCATTGAATGGGTTTTGATTTTAAAAGCAGCAGCCTTCCATTATTATTATTTGCATTGACAAACACAAGGTTCAATAGTTCGTTTGTAGAATATATTTATTTGGAAAAAATATCAAATAATTTTTACTAATTAAATATAATTTAAGAAAGAGTATATGAGAGGAGTTGGGGAGGGCCATAGGCAATTTAAATCAGTGTTTCTGGTAAGTTTCATTCGGTACTGCCTGCCCATAAGCCATTAATTTTCTCAACAAATATAAAAATTCATAATTAATATTTGATAAAGAGGAATAGTTTAAGAGATAGAGATCACATTGCATAAAAGCAATATGTCTTGTCTACTTTATTGGGGGAGATGCAACCTTATTATTATTGCATTTGAAACCATCTCCATGCCTTTTTTAAAAAAAAAAATTTATTTTTAAGATTATATAAAATTCTTTCATAATTTTATAGCAATTATTGAAGATTGTACCTAATTTTCTTCACATTGCAAAGCACACATACACCATTAAAAAAGCAAAATGAAAGCTTACCTAAATGGAGATTACACTTTCCACCTCTAATTATACTACCCATATATATATATAATAACTAGAGAGAGGAGGGCAACTATGTAATGATATTTTTTTAATTGTGAAACATAAGCATCTCTCTTTTTAATGTCTTTACACTTTCTTTTCCACCCTCAATTGAAGAAAATAAAAGAAAAAAAAAAAAAAAAAGGAGAGATCTTGAACCTTGATTCTCAAGATAATATAAATCTTATCTCCTTCAGCCTTTCGTGACAATTTTTTCCTTTTTTTTTTTCCAATGTGATAAACCACAACTCATAATTCATATCCCTGTCCAATACACAAAACACTTTGCACATGCTTCTTTTTTTTTTTTTTATAAATAAAATAAAATAAAAAAGAAGAATGTTAGTCTATTTCTTATAATTATAATTATAATTATTAGGGTAAAGTGTTTATAATGCCTATATTTCAAATTACCTACAATGATGTAATCCCCACCAAATTAAATAATTATTTACCATTTTCAAATGTCAAAAAAGAAATATAATTTCTTTATAAATAGCCAAATGACATTACCATTTGTTGTTTGAGTGTCAAATTTTCACTTTGCCATTTGTTGGCATTAGGAAAAAAGAAATCTTATCTTCCACCTATTTAATTTAAGTCATTTCAATTGTGATTCACATACATATATATATATATATAAATCCCAATTGAAGTATATATATATATAAATATATACATATAGAGGGAGAGAATGGGTGAGTGAATAAAGGAAGATGTGAAATTAATGAGATCCAAATTCTCCAGCACAAACCAAACATGGTCCCCCTTCCTCTCTCTCTCCCTCCCTCACTAAAAAGTTGAAAATGATGGGGAAATCAGTATAATGGGTAATTGACCAAAAAATTGAATGGGATGCAACAGTCAGCCCCCATTATGTCTTTAGACCATCTAACATTGGTCTTTAATTCCCTCAAGCATTCACTTGGAATTAAATTTTTCTAAAAAAAAAAAAAAAAAAGTAAATGGAAAAAAGATGTTGCCACCAAAAAAGGTAGCAAATAAATGCAGAGACAGATGGATTCCCACACCCATCGACACCACTCCTCTCCTCACTCTTTTTCTACCTCTTCATAATTGCTTTTCTCTTTTCTCTCCCCCCCCATTTTCATTATTTTCTTTTCTTTTTCCTTCAACCTAGTGGCATACACAGAGGAGTATGTATCAGGGAAAATGGAGACACAACACACTGCTATACAAACCACAACTAGTATAGATAAAAGAGGAATGATTATGCTTCAAAATCAAATCTTTATATATTATCTTACATTTATACCACCAGCAATCTAATGGGTATTTGCAGATTCTTGAGATGAACAAATGCGTGATTATATTTTAATATATAAGTAGAGAGATGGATGAGTAAATTTGTCTTGTATGAATTGCCCACCACCTGTTTGTGGAAATGCGTTTCTTGCTTTTTCTTTAACTATCAGGAGGAGTGGACCATTTGTCTTAATCATATCTTCTTTTATTTATTTATTTATTTTATTATGATTCCTGAATTGAGAGACACCATGTTGTATCGGGGGAATAATATACATATTTGTTATGTGCCAATCAAATTGGGTGAGAATATTAGAAAAAATTCATTTGTAAAAATCAAAGTTTGTTGGAAGCACTAGCCTGGCCACTTTCCTTTTAAAGCTCAATTTTATATGCCAACCACTAGGAACTTCCTTTTATGATCATTCAACAAAAGCTCTCATTTCTGGGATCCACAGACTCAAATATAATAAACAAAAGATTTAATTTTTAGTTTTATTCAAGAGAGTTTTTTTTGTCAATAAAAATTCTATTTAGCCAATATGGTTGATAAAATAGAAGCAATTGATAAAAAGTAGAGATGCTTTTTCCTCTACCAAGGCCAATGGAGGAGGGTACTGGGTCCTCATCAATACCTTTAAAGTTTAGGGCATGTGCACTTCTTGCGGTTTCTTTTTTATTTATTTTAAAAAAATTATTGGTAAAATAAAAAAACAATTAATGCATATACATGTATACATACATACATGCACATATATATATATATATAGATATATATAGAGAGAGAGAGAGATAGGGGCAGTTAGACATGAAATGTGCTCCTTTCTGGGATCAAATGATTTGACACCACCATACAATGATGTCCCTATGTGCCAGCCGCCTTGGCATTATCACTAGTTTGATGTTAAATTCCATCTCAAAATTTGCCATTAATTTAAACATTTGCCTAACCCACAACAAATCATGTCCCTAAATTTAACCCCTAATTGCTTCTCAGTTTCACATGACTAATCTATATCCTTAAAATAATATTCTTAGGTTCCTTCTTTCTTTATACTCAAAAATTCATTTGTGTTTTTTTTTTTTTTAAATTCCCCAACATGTAAATTTGCCCACTTCATTAATTTTACCTAACTTCTCAAACTAATGATATATTCATTTTTAGTTTATACTCCAACTAAATTTTAGTTGACAAGTTTGATTAAAAATAATAAAATATAATAAATTTTTTAAAAAAATTCATTTCATTTTTTATTTTAATCAAAATCGTACCCAAAAATGCCAATCTGATTTGTATCAAAATTGAAATGGTTCGGTCTAAAGTTCAAATTCTCACCCTTAGTTAGATCTTCAATTTGGTACCATTTGAATATTCATAATTTTTGTTTACCCCTGAGTAGTGAAATATTACCAATTAAATATATTATAATATAAGATTATGCACATATATATATAAATATTTGAGTTGTTGGAAACATCCAAGAAAGTGGATGGTGTGTATTATTAAAAAGAAAAGGTGAAAATAGTGAGGCATGATGAAAGATGAAATTGAAATTGGTAGAATCCCATGTGATGTCTAAACACTTGCTTAATTACTCTGCTAATAATTAATCACAATTTAGTTTAAAAATATTCAATTTGGGTGTGTGTGTGTTTATATATATAACTGCCGTTAAAACAAAATTAACAGTGAAATATTTCCAATTAAAATTAGACAGATTTGAGATTTGTCAAATCAAACAATATTAATTCTCCCCCCCCCTTCTCACGGTCACTGGTAAAGACAGATGAGACGAGACGAGACGAGACATTAATTTGGGAATCTCATCAGAAATTGTTTTTTTCCTTTAAAAAAAAAAAGAAAAAAGAAAAAAAAGAAGAAGAAAAAAGGTTATAATAGATTAATGAAAGTGAAAAGGATGTGGAGCGACGTCGTTTTCTTGGAATTTCTCATTTGGAGGCTGCTTCTGCCGTGACAAAACCACGGATGATGATGGATACAGAAAACGACATGTCGTTTTGCCTTGGGGTTGGGACTTTGGCTTAACTCAAAACCCTTTTTTTTTTTTTTCTTTTATATAAATATAATAATATTACCTGTGTTGTCATTAATCACTCATCTTTATTTTCAAAGAAATTTTAATTTGCACACCCACTCCAAATCCCAACTCAAAAATAAAATAATTTATTATTGAGTACATATATATATATATATATGTATATATATGTGGAGTATTTGTAGAGTAGTAATTTGTTTGTTTGTTTGTTTGTTGAGACAAATTTAACATAAAAGGTGACAGCTTGTTGGCCTCTTACTCATAAAAAGACATGCATGCATACACACCATGTCCTTTCCATATCACCAATGCCTAAAACCATTAAAATACAAACAACTTAAAAGTCATATTTTTTTGATTTATTATAGGGTTAATTTTTATTTTTTCTTTTAACCTAAAATTCATAATGATAGGTCATTATCATATATATATATATATATATGCACATTAAACTGGTGATGATGGGTTGTGAAATTTGAGAGGCTTAGGTTCGTAATCGTCTTGGCTAAATTCCAAAAAACATGACTTGTAGGATGAGAGTTCTAGTATGTAAGGTAACCTATAAATCACATTAAATCATTTCTAGCTTTTTATTATTTTTCACACTTTCCCTTCTCTTTATATCCATTTTGGGTAAACATAACCTAATTAGCAAATACAAAGCTTAATTTTTAATTTTTAATTTCAAATCAACTTTTTTAAAAAAATACAAACTTTGTATGAGGTAGTTTTATTCTTTCAAGTTGTAAATATGATACGGCGCGGACTCAATGAATAAAAAAATTTATCATTGAAAATATTAAAAAAATTTAAAATTTAAAATTATCAATGAGTAATGGATGAAGATATCGAATGTGAAAACATCAAAGTAGAAGACAAAATTTATAGCAAGATGCTTAATTGAGAAGCTTCACAAATCTTTTTTTCTATGTATATATATATATTTTTTTATAAAAAAAAAAAAAAAGCAAATAGCTTGATAATTGATTAGAAGCTTACCAAATCTAGATCACTACAAGACTTTAAACACAAGAGACAAACAAATATGTTGTAATTGTACACGCCATAATGGAGGAAGAAAGTTGTAGATGCCGAGTAGAAGTTGGAAAATGAATAGAGATGTCAACAAACGACAATCTCATTCAACACAAACAATTTCATCTTCTTAAGCACGAATCTAATTAAAACCCTAATCCAAATGATCCCAACTTCAACAAATTATACAGTTACATATGTATAATCGTTTGCATATCGTTGGAAATATGAAATATTGGGTAGTAGACCTCCGGGGGGCTACTAAATCTAAATGAATATTTTTTCTTTTTGCTACAATCGAGAAAAGCATCCCGTAACTATTCTTAACTAATATTAGTTTAACAGGACTAATTAATTAGTATTAATTAATAAAATGTGCACGTCATGCATACTAATCAATGTTGTAAAAATATTAAAATCAACATTTTTTTTTTAAAAAAAAAGGAAGAAAATAAGATGGGATGAGGATAGGTACTACTTTTTTTGGTATTTCAATGCGGCAGAAAAATCCAAAATGGGATTTATTTGTTTATTAGATAATCTTATTTAATTAGTCTGCTAATCTATTTGTTTAAATGCCTCAATCAACTAACCTTTTAATTTGTTTGTTTTATCTTGTCAATTATTTGTTCCAAAGTTAAAATTTTATTACCATGCGCTTTTGGAAAAACCAACATGTTGCATTCAGAGAAAAACCATTTTATGTACACACTGTTTCCTTTTATCGTTAACTATATTCTTGAACTATCCCATTTTTTGTCCAACATTCAAATTTTAGTTTATAATAAAAATATAATTTTTTGACTCTCATTTAATTAAAAAATTAATATATATTGTGTTGTATTGAAAAATATTATTTCTAAAATAAAATTTTTAACTTTGATATTTAATTTTTATTTTTATTTTTTATCACATCGTCAAAACAAAAGACGTAGAAACTCAAATGTTTAAGTATTAAACTACCCTATCAAATGCACTAAACTATTTATATCACCTTAAACTAATTAATTTGATCTACCGATAGACCATATAGTATATATATAATTCTTAACTGTGTTAATACACTAAATTTACTAGCTAATATGTAGCTAATAATAGGATATAATGGATGAGAAGCGCAAAGAGGCTTCCGTGTAGATTTGATCTCTTCATTTGTGAATGTTTTTTTTTTTTTTTCAGCATTCTCAATTTATTTGTTAATCACCCTTACAGGTTCTAAGGAAGCAACGTAATTATAATTGAGAATATCTTGATTCTTTCATATCCAGAATATTCATATTGAGAACACAAAAATGATAGTTTATGACACTTGTCCACCCATAAATATAGATACAAAGATTAATAGTAAACCGTTGACATCCCTCTTGTTAGAGAAATCAGTGTGAATATGAAAAGATATCAAAGTCGTCCAAATGAAATAAATCTCAGGATCATCTCTAAGAACATGTAGGAGGGATTTTGTCCCACTATGACAATCACAAATCATGATCAATGGTTTACAAGATCTAAGATCACATCAGCCTAAAATCACCTAGTTGACGCATGTTATAATTATATATATATATAATATTGTCTCATGCCCAAATACCATAAGTTAAATAAATTTTTGGTTAAAATAACTAATACTCAAAAATTTAAGTCCATATTATTAGATCACATCAGTCTAAAGTCATCTAGTTGACACATGTTCTATATATATATAAAACATTGTCTCATGCCTAAGTACCATAGGTCCAATAAATCTTTGGATTAAAATCACTAACGCTCAACACTTTAAGTTCATGTTATTGTTAGTATATTACTCGAGTTTATATATAAAACTCAACAATCATATAAATTTTTAAGAATATTTAGGATCTCTTGTTGATCCCCCAATATTCTAATTGATATCCAATATAAATGTGACAATAATAAAGCTTATGTTCTCCAAATATGAGATATATTCTAAGAGGAATAATGGAGATTCTTTCATTTGAGTATTTAGACCTGGATAATGTTTTTCTCGCAAGTAACTGTAACCCAAGTTCATCAAAAGAAGACTTCATTCATCTCTCTAGCATTCCGAATATATAAATTGCTATGTCGATTTATATGATTTTATCCTATTGAATGTTTCTTTCACTCTTTGTGAAGCCCTAGATGAACCCCAAGTTTCATCTTATAAGGAATGCCTTTAGGGAAAAAGGTTTGTCTACTTCACGTGATCAATTATAATACTAATACATGAAATCAATCATCTCGAGTTTCCAACTAAGGATAACTTGATTTACTCTCTCATGGATTAATAAGATCTCTATATATTTTCAAATATCAACTATAAAAAAATGCTATAAAATTTGAAAAACACACTAGTGGTAATCATGCTTGATTTATTGGCATTCACCAATATCCCGAGCGTAAACAAAAAATACAATGCCATTATTTCATAAATCAGAGCTAACCATGTGAAGCTTCCACAATAAGATTATCAACGAGAAAAAGTAAGTCTTAAAGTTTTTGACAAGTCATTCTTTTTCTTGACTATTAAATCGTAATGTGTTACAATCTTTACATTTAGATGATAAAGGTGTAAATGAATAATGACTCTCTTAATGGATGCCTCAAGATGATTTGAACTCCTTTATCTATTCTTCATTAATTATGTTTTCAACTTAGTTGCCAAGATATAACTGCTAATGACAATGATCTAATATTTTAATAAGTTTGTAAGACAATGTGTTTAAGTAATAAAGTCCAAATTCTGTTTGCCATAAACTCTTTTGATATTGAATTCGATAGTTATACCTTTCTTTCCTTTTTGATTCTCATTCATTGCATAATCTCCTAGGCAACAATAATGTTTCTTATGATTTGGTAGCCATGGATAAAGATAGATTAACTTGGGGCACTTAGACCATTCAAAATGCTTTGAGCCTATTAAAAATTACTACAATCACTAGTTATTCTAGATTAATGTTTGTTTTTTTTTTTTTAAGTTTATTAATCCTCGTTGTTGTTGGCTTTTTTTTTTTCTATGTTTCTTATTTGTTAGTCTTTTGACTTCTTAGAAGGAAAATCTTATTTATATGAGGAACTACGTTACGGGACCCCTTTTGGTCTTCTCTTACAAAAAAAATGAGAATTTAAAACCTATAAATTTTTTTCTGACACTTTTGTATCAAATTTAAGTGTGTTAGTATTAGTTAAAATTATATATTTAATATTTATTAATTACTAGATAAGTTGAATGTGATTCACGAAATTAAACAACAATTTTTTTAAAAAAAAAATTGCGCAACTATGCAATATTTTTTTTACTAAGATAAGCATGATTATGAAAAAAAAAATGTTTTGATTTTGAGGACATTAAATGATTGTAAAATATTGGGTGTAAATGTAAAAATGGTGTTAGATTATCAAAAAGGGAAAAAGGTTACAAGTGATCTTTAATGCTGCAATTAGTATAAACCCACCATCTCTACAGAATCATTTTGAGTTATTTGATGCTTTCTAGAGAGTCAAAAACAGATGATGGAAATTTCAATTAATAAATCGAAATTCAAATAATGGAATGGTGATGGCCGTAGAGACTTACTAAAAAAAAAATTAGAATCAAAATCAAAACCATGTCACCTGTCATGTCTAACACTTAAAAAGATAATATATATATATATATATATTAATGTTATATCATCCCAACCTACATATGAATATATATATATATATATATATATATATATAGGCATGACATTACATCACAACCATAATTTTGCACACAATATTGATGGTATTCTCAATCACCCTTTCAATCGTCTACTTAATCTTCTCTTTAAGGAAAAAGAAAAAGAAATCAAATCGTTTTCGAAGCATCCATTTCTTGGAAGCTGAAACTATGCCATACATACGTCTAGGATAGAACCAAACAAAGTTGATGTATCTAAAAAACCTAATTAATTTATGTATCAAATAAAAAAAACGTTAGGTGGTTAATCGCCATTTTCTTGCTGTATATTACACATACTATACATACAACCGACTTTCTCTTACAAAATTAACCACGACACGCCATGGTTCATGCATGAAAACCAGCATGTTTAATTTTATCACCATTTGACCTAATCAAAACTGCACCTAATAATTTTTATTTTAAATTAAAATGTCCTGTTCTTTATATAACAAATGAAGACTAACTGTATATTGAAACATCGTCTGGGAAAAGAAAAAGATAGATAAGCTAATATGTGAATATATATAATAAATTAAAGAAAATGTAAATTGGAAAAGTCGAGTGCATGCATTATTCATGTGAAGGGAGAAAGTTGTTTGTTTACTTGGTTTCTTGGACTTTGGTACATATACCTATCTGGTTGTTAATTGGTCAATTTTCATTTAATAAGCTTTCAAATTAAATTATATATTACAATGTGTATATATATGTACATACGTGCATATATCCAATTATTTCAAGAGTCCACCTAAATCCTTATCATCTATGGAAGATTAAATCAATGCCTTGATTTCGGATATGGGTACTTACTATATAAATAAATCTACTAATCTTTGAAATTTTTTTTTTCTTTGATAATCATATAACAACATTAATTACGTTAATTAAAAGAGCAACTAATATTTTTGAGACTGTCAATGACACGAAACTCTCATTACAAAATTGATGAATTAGTTTAAATTTGATAATTACACTGTCAAAAATAAAAATAAGTTATTTATTGAATTTATTAGCATATATAAATTATAAATTCTAAAAATTTTATATTTTCTTATGCAATGCAAGGAGAGAACAAGAGTCTTTCCATTAATAGAGGAAAATAATCTTACACCTAGAAGTAAAAATGAATAAGAAGGGCAAAGAGTTCATTGATCCAGTAGGAGAGAAGGTGGAACCCCAAAGACGAATAGTGGCTAAACACCAATGGAGTAGTGGTACAAACCTACTATATTTTAATGGTTATAGTAGACATATTTTGACAATAGAATCTCAAATTTCATCATTACAATAAGGTAGTTTTAACGATGCTTTTACTATTTATGAAAATGATTAAAAAATATTATAGAAAAAATACATCGAACTTTCTTTGAGTGAGAAAAAGGTTGTTAGGAAACTTTTTCTCTTTAATTAAAAGATGACATATCAAGACAAAGAAAATATTTTGTTAATGTACAACTTATGCATGACATGAATAATGTATGGACATTGGGGTGGAAGGTTGTTAAGAATGAGAACCCATTCTCAGTTCATCTGCTAAAAAAATTTGGCAAATGAAGATTTCTTATAGCCTTTTAGAGGCAAGAAGGAGTCTATTATTGGAATGTGCATGTTAAAATGTAAATCCCTTGTACCCTTAGTCATTCATTAGATAGTGTGAAACTAAAATAAAATCTATATGACTTGGTAAGTGGCTAAGACCAACCCTTCTTATAGAATGTTTTAGGTTCATAATGGATGAGAGAGAATGCATGTTGAAGGTCAGAAATATATATAGATAATTATGGATGCGTTTAGTTACAGTATGTTTGACTTAAAATTCATTGGGGTATATTGAAGAAATTCATAGAACTGCATATATAAGGTGCATTAGCATACAAGGTGGATATTTATGAGGTTTATCTAATAATAGAAATTTTAATTTCAATTGAATGTTGAAATTTTGAGTAGAGCCACCAAACATAGTGATAATTGGAAATGGATATGAAAAGTGAAGGGCCCTGGATGCGTGAGCATGATAAGTTGCTCGCGGATGTAATGCTTAAGCAAGTCTACATAGGGCAATTGTCATTGCTTATAGATGTGAACCTAAGTGATCTATTTATGACAAGGATGAAGCTTAGGTGAAACTAATTAGAGATCCGAACTAGCTAATGTTGAAAAATCAACATATAAGTTGTGGTTAGGGGTGAAATGCAACTCGAATTTTGAGCTAGTCGGTTCTACTCGAAATGCATTACAACGCAACAGTTGACTGGATATATACAGGTAAAACATTATTTTGATGCAGGCCACGAGAACGGTACCAAACCAAGACAAAATTTGAATATTAGATATGATAATCAAAACAATAAGGGTCAATGTAAGGATGATGGGAGGATAAGCTGCATCTTCAAAAGAGAAATAACCCGGATCACCAGGTAAAGAACCTAAATAACTGCTTAGTGATAAAGGAGATAGAGATACTAATATAGTCAGGAGAGTTTCTTAGAAGTAGCCACCCTTAAAAGTGTGCATAATAGCTCATTGACCGTGCATTCTTATGCTGAAGATGAACGAAGATTATTTGAGATGTATCAACAAGATGTAATCGAGCCTCCTTGCATTATGCGATAATATAGTGGATCCAAATTATCTCTTTTAACATGATGTTTTCTTCTTTATTAGTGATATGCTATGACTAGCAAAAATACAATTTGAGTATGGTGAGAAAATGTAATAGGAACAAGTGGTGTGTTCTTTTCATTTATGCTGCTTGGATGTTATGGATATCAAGTAATAGGGTTATGCTTGATGAGTGTCTCATATCTTCAGATTTTAGTATTATACACTTCAATAGCATATATAATGATATGATTGAAGTCATAGATGGTAAAGGGAAAGATAAGGCGAATTCTTGTTTTAGGTGGAAAAAACTTGAGCTGTGATAGATTAAATTGAATGTTGAGGGGCTAATGTTGTTGGAGCTGGACATGGAGCGGCTGTGCTTAGTGTTACTTTTGTCCATCCTTCTTTTTCAAGGGGGAAAAAAAAAAAAAGCAACCAATATTTGTTGTTTTCATATTATTTATATGTATATGTATAATATTTTATTTTTGAGAAAATAACTACAAAATTAAGCAATGTGTGATAAATAATAGTAGCAATTGGATCTCAAACTTAATTAATAAGGTAATTAATTAACATTAACACTAAACTTATCGGGTGGAAATCTCGTGCATATGGCAATTATTATTGTAGATTGCACGAAATATTTAATATTTAATAGTCATGGCCATCATAATTATGATTTAGAAAGTTTGATAACCTATACGGGAGCAAGGCCGAAAGGTTAGTAATTATCATATTATTATTTGGGTGAAATGAAGAGATGGCCCGTCACCGGCGAAGGCGATTCCAAAGGCATAAACGGTGTCGTTTCGCCACCTAATTTTTCATAAATATATTATGTCATTTCGTGTTTAATTAATTAATTATACATTGTTGATTCTTTGGGCCAATATTCAGTATGTGTATATATTTATATGCAAGTTATAGTAGTAATTTATAGTTTTAATTTTTTGGAATAAACTGATTAATTTTATTGGATTCGAGACCCTCCCCCCAAAATAATCACACGCATGTTACATTGCCAGAGGTGTTGTTCCACTTTAATTAACATCTTAATTTTATATTATAATTACAAAAATTGTACCTTGCAAAATTAGAATATAATAATTGTGTTTGTTTCCATAAACGTTTACTAACAAAAATAAAAAAAAAATAAAAATTAGCTAATTAGTTAATATAGTTAAGGTGATTATTAATGAAGGGGGACCCAATAAATTGGGACATGTTGTTTCTGAGTTATAATATAAAATACCCACAAGTTGCCTCCCCTCCTAGTTATAATAATATTATTTTATTTTACGATTAATCCATATAATATTATATTACTTTAAAATAATAATATATGACAATCATCAATTATCTTCCTTCAAAACCACGTATATGTTGTTTAGGTTAGGTATTATCTTATATTTTATTATTATACGTAACACACACACACATATATATATATATATATATATCTAATCCAGTTTAACACACATAATTAAGCACGCAGACCAACAGCATGATAATGACCACTTAGTTACTATTATTAAATATCATAAATAGTGCCTCGATCATATCAGATGCAACCATACAATTAAATATGCATATGTACATGTATGTATATATATATATATATATATATAATATCCATGTGTATCTGTTACAGCAATTACATAATAATATCGTAAAAGAAATGCCTTCTTCATCAAACATTCATTAAATCCATTAAAGACGAGCTTTCTCTGAATTGATTAATGGAGAAAGTTGACCAAAACTATTTGAATTTCCGAACATTACATTAATCTTTATAATTTCAAGTCAAAAATTCCACAACGCACTAATCTTCATCTGGAATTTACTTTCCCATGAATAAAGAAAAACATGACTTGGACGTACCCAGATGAATTTAACAAATTCTTTTGGTGTTAGATATAATTTGACCAACTAATTCATATATATATATATATATGTATTATAAAGTAACATTTTGATTACCAACTTACTAAACCACATAAATTAGGGTATTAATCATAATAATTTACCCCCAATTAAATCATTCATAATTTCAACATGACTAGCAAAACAATTAAGCATTACGTATAGATAACAGCATTTTTATGATGCGTAATTTAACTAATAGTGAGGTATGTACATTTTTAATCTTTGTCGCTTAAATTCAATTGTCAATTTTTTTATATAATCTTTTCGAAACAAAATATCGAATGCACACACAAAGCACAAAACTGTAAAGACCCGAAACTTTAAAGAAAATAAATTTATCTTTTTAATACGAAAGTAAATAATAAAGTTAGCGTTTACATTTCTTGCAAAGTAAATTAGAATGTCCAATAAACCTATAAGAATGTTCCTTCAACATTTGTTTATAAAAAGACAAATAGTAATTAAAAATAAATATATAGATATCCTAGAGGTTAACCTTCACTAGCACTTGAAAGGTGTCCGAGAGGTAAACTATTCACAACCCTCTTACTGATCGGGATCTGAATTTTGGTATTCTTAATCTGAAATGGTTAATAAGAAGCAAGTTACATTTCTTATACAGTAAATTGGAATGCTCAATAGGGTTACGACAATATCCCTTTTACATTTGTTCATAAAAAAACAAACAGTAATTAAAAATAAATAAATAAATATCCTAGAGGTTAATCTTTACTAGCACTTGAATGGAGTACCGGGAGGTGAGTTACTCACAACCCTCCTGCTAATCGAAATCTGGATATTGGTCTTCTTGATATGAAATGGTTAATAAGAAGTAAACTGCATTTCTTACACAGTAAATTAAAATACTCAATAAGATTACAAGAATGTCTCTTCTACATTTGTTCATAAAAAGACAAGCAGTAATTAAAAAAAAATATATAGATATCTTAGGGGTTAACATTCACTAGCACTTGAAGGGAGTCTGAAAGGTGAACTACTCACAACTTTCATGTTGATCAGGATCTGAATATTGGTCTTCTTGATCTTAAATGATTAATAAGAAATAAGTTATATTCCTTTTACGGTAAATTTGAATGCCCAATAGGGATACAAAAATATTGCTTCTATATTTGTTCATAAAAAGACAAATATAATTAAAAAAAAATAAGTAGATATCCTAGAAGTTAACCTTTACCACCACTTGAAGGGAGTCCCGAATGTGGGCTACTGATTACCCTATTGGTAATTGGGATATGAATTTTAGTCTACTTGATCTAAAATAGTTAATAAGAAGTAAGCTATATTATCCCAATAGGAATATCACACTAATCACTGATATGAAAAACCAAGGGTTGGTAAAAATCATAAAAAAAGCTAATGGAGCCATTGATTTAAGTAAATAAATTTAACTCTAAAACGTTTTATTTCATGCTTACTGTTACAAATTTTCCTGAAATCAACATATGAACACAAATAACCAAGTGACGTTTTATTTTCGTGCATAAGATAAATAATTCTTCATTTTAACCTAGTTATTGGGACCTTTGGGGGTCCATAGGGATATTCATCGATTCGTGTATCAAATATCAAGATTTGACAATTAACCCGGCCGTCCTCGTATCTCGTCCAGTAATGGACGCCAAAAAACCATCTTCTCGATGCCCTGTCCGGTGTGAGGGTGAACCATATCTCCCAAAACCCTTACAATATGAGATTTCTCAACCTCGTCCAACTGAGATAATGTCTACGGTATGGTTCTCTATATACTGGGTCTATCAATCTTTTCCCAAGATGTTTAGTAAGCTTTCATTTACTTAAATTTTCATCATCCAAACAACTACCAAAGTATACTAATGTCTCATTTCATATTCATCGATTAATTGAAAAAATCATAAAAATTATCAATTTAAATACGCACAATATAATAGTAAGCAATTTAGACAGTACAAAAAAGTAAATAAATAATCAGGACAAATGTGAACAAACCAGTTTCAACTCTATCATTGACCTCTAATTATTTTTAAGGTTTTTCTAATTTTTCACAAAACACACTATTATCGATTATTAATCCTCAATTTACCGTAACAGATGATAAGGTGAAGGATCTTTACCTGGATTGGTATTTCGAAATGTTTTACTATCTACTACACCTCTTAACGAGTCTCGAATTTTTTGAATTTTTTCTGCGTGAATCAAAATGCTCATAATATACCTAAAAACTTAAAATCAGTGTTGAAAATCCTTTTCAGCAGATTTTAAAGTTCTGGCACAATGCTGTTAGCTCCACCGCTATGGCAGTGGTTTGCCTCGGCTTGATCAGTTTTGACTAATTTTATACGTATTCCTATGAAAAAATACGTTAGGGGTTCTCGATTGGGTAAAAAATTAAAAAAAAAAACTGAACCTACTAGTGGGGGATCTCGGGGTGCATCGACTTTACCGATTCTCTTTTGTGGTTGAGGTTTCTCTTTCGGCTAATTTGTACAGAAAATGACAGTA
Organism: Carica papaya; assembly: GCF_054855325.1. NCBI lineage: Eukaryota > Viridiplantae > Streptophyta > Magnoliopsida > Brassicales > Caricaceae > Carica > Carica papaya. The sequence goes on along the minus strand of NC_142310.1, from coordinate 26,945,084 downwards.
AATACAATGATCGAAAAATTGTGTGAAACAGAAAATGGGAAGGGACTCATTAGAGGGGTTTTAGGGTTTCGACTACAGCGGCTCCGCTAGGCTTTGCTCCCAGTTTTTAGCTCACCCACCATTCCTTTTGCTCTGATATGACAACAGGGAGACTTGAAATCGAGTTTCGAGTGGGAAGGGAAATACTTTACCTTTTTTGGTGGTCGCTGGTGGCTTCGGTGTGACAGCGACTAGGGGTCGATCTCCTTCTCTGATGTCTAGTTATTCTTCTCGAGCGAGGGTAGGTTCGACTAGGGTTAGAGTTCCCTGAGACGCGATGTTTAAATACTCATTTCACGTCAATCTGGATTGTTCGTCTGCCTCAACAGAAGTGGGAAGAGTCGTCTGATTGTTGCTTAGTTAGGCCGATCGCGTAGGTGAATTTGAGGCATTCATTGCGATTGATTTCGTTTGTTCGATCGCGCCTAAAGAGAAAATGCATATGAGCTGTCCGTGCGCGCGGAACGTGATCAGGGCCGTTGGATTGCCAGATATGCAAATCACTCGCGTCATGTCGATGTCAGCGTATTTTGCCACGTAACATGCTCTGGTTCGCTGTGTGGCTGCTGACTGAACTATTCTATGTGGTCGAATTTTTTTTTTTTTTTACGATTTTACTTTTTAAATTTTTTTTAAACACCTTTATTAAAATTATTTTTAATTTTGTTCTTATTTTATATTTTTTTATTAAAATAAAATTAATTTCTTATATAATTTTTATAAATAAAAAAAAAATTATCCTAAGACTCGATCTAAAAAATCTCAACTGGCGTAGACGTGTATATATATGTAACCATGCATTAGCGCATATATATATACACACACATATAGAAGGATGTAATAAAAGTGTAGGAGTAAAAAGAGGGGAAAATTATTGAGGTTGATTATACATGCAAAAGTCACATCATGTACCTTCAATACTATTAATGATAATGCTTAAATAAATTTATTTCAAAATGTATTAATCAAAAGAAGAAAAATTGTAGGGTTGTCTACATCTACGTTCATCAATTCAATAATTTTCCAAAAATTAAAAAAGGAAACCCAAATCATGAACAATTAATTTTGTTATGGGTAGAAAATAATTATTAATTTTGAGAGGGAGGACATGAAGAATCGTGTTGATATGGTAATTGAAAGACAAGGTAGAGGACCACCAAAATTTAAGACAAAAGTAATTTTCTTTGGTGCATGGGAATTTACGAACGTGACCAAATCGTGGAATATTTATTATCATGCACTAAAAGACAAGTTGCAAGTTATACGTTTTGTTCTTGTATTTAATAACATTAAATTAAATTTTACAACCAAAGTGGTCAATTACATCCTCTTCAATTTGTGGATCCTTCATTTTTTTTTCTCTAAATATATATATATATATATATTGAATCAACTTCACTCACTCAGTATCTACATTTTACAAGTATAAGTTTATACCTTCACTTTGTCAAGAAAAAGTTACACACTTGAATCATGTTTAAAACAAATCCTAAAATAGTAGAGATATGTTTTACTAATTCACATTTATTTCAAATAGAAGAAGGTGTAAATGATATTACGATTAAATAAATCATATGAAATTGTAACAATGCCTTCTTAATTCAATCAATTTTAATGTATTCTATGCGGAATCACATTTTTATCATTTTAAAGCGGATGGACCAATTTTAATATAAACTAAATGCAAATTGTCAACTAAATTTTTTTTAAAAATATATTTTTTCAATTGGAGAGAAATTTAACTTATATAATTGGGGTTGTTAATATATATATATATATAGAATTGATGATTTATGAACATAATCCTAATTTAAAAAAAAAAAAAGAAAAAGGGAAAAAACGTAACGAAATATTGCTATAATATACTGATTATAAAGCGTAGGCTTTCGGCATCATTTCTCTTATGTGATAACTCGGCCCAAATTCCACTAATACTTTTTCTTTTAAGCCCACGAAGCTTTTAAGCCTATAAATTTTTAAATGGTTGAATGGGTAAAATCCATTAGCAATTTTTATATAACATATCAAGATATTCGGTCCATTAACATACAAGTATATATGCATAATCATATAAATATATTATTATTATTATTATTATCATACTCTGTAAAAGAACACACACACACACATATATATATATATATATATATATATAAAGTTATAAATATACGAGGCAACCCAAGAGGAGAGGGGAGAGCAATGAATTGGGTTTAAAAAATATTTGGTTAAATTAGAGTGATTCAATAAGTGATAAAATGATAGAGGAAACATATTGAGTTAATGTTGAAGCTTTTGCTATTATTGAGCGGCTAGTGATGGTGATAAGACAGATCAAATATTAAAAACTTTCAATCGGAGTGTAGTAATGCATAAATAAAGGAAGAGAGATTGCGAAGGTTCTCTCTCAAGTCATTTATTAAAATATTATTTCCACTTATTTTCAAAAATCTAACTTCACCCTTCATAAATGTTAGTTTAAAGTGCCTAATTTTACCATTAAAAGTATAGTTTCTTTTTAATCTCCTATCTAAGAAACAGTGTTTCTCCCAGGTTTTTTTTTTTTGCACATGACTTGTTAAAAATCAAATGAATACTCAATTTCTAAGAAGTTTCCTACACATCTCCAAGACTTGTTAAGAACACATAATGAAAAAAAAATCAAACCTTCTAATCACAGAGAAGAGATAAACAATGTAATGCTAAAATATGTTATTATTAAGTTTGGGTGAAATTAAAAAAAAAAAAAAAAAAAAAAGATGGAATGGGATTTAAAATAAATAAATGACAATCAAAAGTTAAAATAATTTTTAGATATTTATCTTTTAAAATCATGTCATATTTTTACTGCCTTATGCAGAAAATATATTCTGTGTAGTAAAAGATAATTTTACTGCTTTTTCACGACACAAATTATTTATTTATTTATTTTTTTAACATTCTTTAAAAATAAAACTTGGGCCAGAATACGAAGACACACGGTTAACCCAAGCAGTATGTATTTATTGCTAAACTTAATATAATAGGTTTTTAATTTTATATTGCCAAAAAAACTTTTTATTAAAAATACAAACACCAATGAAGGCAAAGAGTAGTGGGTTGAAATGGTACTTACAAACAAACACACTCCTATAATTTCGAATTCAACTACTACTCTACTCTGAGTGTTTCTACTTTGATTATTTAGACTCAATCCTTGTTAATAATGAATTCCATATGAAAAACGTGTGCTTTTTAAGATTATCCCAAAAGAAACATACCCCACCAAGCAAATAACAAATTACAAATTGTGTTCTATTTAAATAACTAACTAAATGCCAATTATTTCAATTAAACCCACAAATTTCATTCACTCAAAAAATATTCATTTACCGAAAACGTGTAATAAATTTGTTACAAAATTTGATCAAATATTGGAATAAAAAGGTGCCCAACAAAAAAAAATGTTTGGTCACGCCATCAGAACCTAACCAAATTTATAAAACAAATAATATTCCCAATTTAAAGCCCTAAATTGCAAATTTAGGTTTCTAACCAATCACCATCCTTCTCTCCCTAAAACACTCACCGCCATGAGGAAAAACGCTAAAGCAGCGTCCACACCCGCCATTCACTTACCAGCAACCCCCTCAGATTTCTCCTTCACTCTAACTAGAACAGCTGTTTCACAAATTTGCCGGTCCATAGGGTTCAAGACCACCCAGTTCTCTGCTCTCGAAACCCTAACCCTAATCGCCTCCAAGTACCTGCAAACACTAGCCAAATGGGCCTCATCGTGCTCACATGCGTCTGCCCGCACTGAATCTAACCTTCAAGACATCGTCAACGCCCTCCACGATATCTCTTCCCTACGAGGCTTCTCTGGCGCGTCGGATCTCCAACACTGCCCGCTCCGATCCACCCTTCTCAAAAACCTCTCCAGTTTCGTAACTTCCACCGCAGAAATTCCTTTCGCCCAGCCAATTCCAAGAGCGGAAGAGCCGGATATTCCGATTGGGCCAGCGACCGCGAATGTAGTGGACAACAAGAGGGGTGCCCATATCCCGAGCTGGCTACCGGCATTTCCTTTTCCGGCCGGGGGAACGTGCAATGGCAGTGACGATTTGGCGGAGGAGAAGGCGGGCTTGGTTTTGCAGAGTGGTGGTGTTGGGGGTATTTTGCCCAAGGACAGGGAGAGAGTGAGGTTTGAAGTGAGAAGGTTGGGCGTGCAAAACGGTGCGTATAGGGGTAGGAAGAGAGTACTGCGGCCCGATCGATGTAGTACTTCTGGTGTGAACGGGGGAAGTATCATCCAACCAGAGGAGAAGAAAAAGAAAAGGAATAAGTCTGTGCCTAAACGACTGCGTTTTTAATTTAATTTTAATATTCAATTTCTTTGGGTTGGTTTTGGAATAGAGGGATTTGAACCCGCGAGCTTATTGTGAAAAAGGAGGAGGCTATGGGTGACCATCAGAGCGTTTTGCTCTAGTAATTACTGAGAGACTACGAGACTCGTATTATAAAAATTCTGCTTGCTAATTTTGTAACAAAGAAATCTAACATTTTGCTTTATGATTAATTTTTTTTTTATTTCTTCTTTCTCCAGCTTTAATTTTTAAGAAGTTCAATTGAAATTTAATAATTAATGTAACAACTAGAAAAGACTGATGCTATACTTATCAAAAAAAAAAAATATATATATATATTTTTTAATTGCAGTCAACTATTTAGTTTTTCTATCAATGTCAACAGATTACCATGAGTAGTTCAAATTAAAGTTTTTAAAATTTATGACTATTGAAACCATAGTATAATATTTCCTTTAAAAAATTATTACAAGATAATTTATTGAAACGATAAAATAATATTTCTTCAAAAAATTTCTTAATAAATTTTTTCTATATGTATCAAATTCATAACAAGTTAATTGAATTAAACACAAAATTTTATTCTTAAAATGTAATAAGTTGGTACTTTAAATTAAAAAAATATATTACCTCAGAGGCCAAAGTTACTGAAGATACTATCTTACTATTGAACCCAAAAAAAAAAAAAAAATATTGAACAACAAATTTTTGGTTTGAAGTACCAACTTGATACAACTTAAAATATTAACTTTTTTATTTGAATTGATTACATTGTCGTCAAGCATCAATTTGATATATCTGGTTAAATAGAAATTATTATTATTATTATTATTACTTTTATAGATAAATACCCTACACTTATATCTAGGAAATAAGTAAGGTAATTACGGTGAGACTCTTGTCATTTATATTAAATTAATCTACAATATTTTTATTAAATTAGCATAGTTTGTTTTTCTCATGTTAGTTGTTTCCACCCAGCGATGTTGGGTGCTTTTTTCATTGTGAAAATTTTGGCAATTTGAGATAGTGTTCTGACCTATTTTGACACAATTATGTTTATTCCTAACTGAATCTAACTACGTCATAAGATATTTGCTTTGAATTTCTTCGATGTTTCTTGGGTTTCGATTTCAAATTGCTGGAGCTGGTTATGAGATCTTTTGAATCATCTTTAGGCTCTAGAATTTAAATTAATAATTAGATCATGAGAATATGTGTAAGTGATTGATTTGAAACAGTGAATGGGACACATTCAAAAGATGATATTCACACCAATTTCATGTAGAGAATAACAAGACCAATAACCAAAAATCTCAAACCATTTTTGTAACTCCTTTCAACTCTAGCAAAAAATCTACAAGTATTAATGTTAACTTTAAAATTAACCTTGAGTAACGAAGAGGGGGAGATAGTGGACAAATGTATTTGGAAAAGAGATTAGTGTATATATATATATATATATATTTTAACTTCTTACAAGCCAGCTTGAAGTCAGTGAGAGTTTCGGCTTTGCAAAACATCTTCCAGCAGTTTATCATTTACTTTGATATTTGAAATCTAAGCCTGACCATATATTATTTTGTTCTTCTCAATCTTCCTTTAAGCTGTAAGCTTTTTGTGATGTAGATTGAACTAATTTTGTAGATTCCTGTAAATCTATTCCAAACTATTGTATTTTCCTTGGTGAGAAATACAAACTAATTTCGTATGCATCTTTTCTCTTCTGCTATGTTGCCTGCGATATTCAGACCACTATCCATGTTACTATCAATCCTATTTTTTATGAGCGGACTACACATATCTCAATTGATTGTTATTTTGTGACAAATCATCTGAATTATGGAACAGAGAAGCTTCTACCAGTTAAGTTTGAATGTCAATTAGCTCATCCCTTCACTAAGCCATTATAATCTCACCTATTTTTTCATTTACTTTTTAAGATGTCTATGATTGATATACATAGTCTATCACCCATTTTTCATTCACTGATGCCTCACTCTGACAAGCTCAATATCAAAGATCAAAGTGCCCAATGTCGTACCTTCACCATTTGCAAGACGGGTTGGATTGAAAATGGTGGTAAACAGTCTCTGCCTGTCAAAGAACTGCAAAAACTATAAGCCGTAAGCAAGTAAATTCCATTTCTTAACAATGGAAAGTAACAAAGAAATTAGGAGGAAGAAGTTTTAGTTGAGAAATTGGAAATGGTAAAAGATTATAAAATGAAGAAAGAGACGAAATAGAGGAAGGGACAAGGAAGAAACAGAAAGGATGGTAGAGAAATATATACATTTGGAGGCAGAGGTTGTTGAGATGTGTTCTGATATCCTTGTGATGGGGGAATAATGACTCGACGAATACCACCTACCTTCATTGATCTCACAGCTGCTTCAATGCCTGAAATCACCTGCAATTTGTTTTCAACTACTAAAAACAGGCTTCAATTTTCTTAAGCAACCTTAATCATCATCTTGGCAAAAATTGTAAACATCAGTGCTACTTGGATAGTCCAGTGTAATCAAACTCCTCAACAATCGATAAGTTTTTTGCTTTTGAATCATTCAGCTTATGTGAAGAATACATGAACGATTCTTTCCAGGAATGGAAGGGATCGCAGATTTAGAAGTATGGAAGCTAGAAAAAAAAGAGAACGTAAGTTACTTTTCCAGAGCCGAGGGTGAAGACAAAAGGAACTGCATCGCCATTGCCGTCTTTGTGATCGTACGTTGAGTCGAATCGCCATCCTTGTTTAGCCGCTAATCTTCCATAATAATGTATCGCTACCTTCAATTTCACAATACCTCCCCAATTCACAACCCAACCCTATGTTGTTTGACATTATTATTTATCTAATAGAGAAAGAAAGAATACCTGGTCGCCGTCGACCGGGACCGCACCAGAACCAAGGCGAAGGTCCAAGGCCTTGACGCCGCCTGAGTTAGAAAGGTCGAAGAAGTCAGTATTAACGGCGGATTTTGAAAGAGCAGCAAATAAGGAGAAAGTCAATGTAGAAAAGGCTGTGGTGGTTACGATGTACATAGAGATTGCTCTTCTAGTCGAAGATGCAGATAAACAGCAAGTTGCAGAAACTTTCTTTGATGGTCGAGACTGCAACAGGAAGGTGCAAAGGCGGGGAGTAGGGCAAAGTGACGGTAATGCAACGCAGCGAATCACCATTATAATATTCTATCTCTATCCACCTTGTCTTCAGCTGCTGCAGCTGAAAGGCCAAAAAAACAGCCTAAAATGTGGATAAAAAGGGAAGCGCGTACGCCGTCTGTGGGAATCGAACCCACGACCACATGGTTAAAAGCCATGCGCTCTACCAGCTGAGCTAAGACGGCTTTGCTTTTTCCTTATTTCATATTTTTTAAATCGTCTATAATAGATGAACGTGTGCTGATTAGACTTTGACGAGACTTTAATGACCGTCCAAGAAGGTTATCAAAGCAACACAAGTTCCAGCATTGTAGCCACGCATCAGGAATGGAGGTATAGTAAATTTTAGTAATTAATAATTAATGTATAATAATAATATAAAACAAAAATAATAAATTTTTTTATATTTAGATAATTATATATTAATAATAAATATTTTATCTGAATAATAAAATAATATGATTATATTTTTAATTAAATTAATAATTTATTTATATTTATTATACATAATAATAAATAATATAAAAAAATATATAATAAAAAAATATAAAAATATAATTAAATTTATATTTAAATAAATAATTATTATTTATATAAAAATAAAATTTTTATTTAAAAAAAAATAATAAAAAATAAATATATTTTATAAAAATATAATAGAAATAAAATTATTAATTTATTAAATACTATTGATTGCTTCAGTAATTTTAAAAATTATTTTAAATTTATCATTCGAATACCGAATACTGCTCTGCTATAGTGGTGAGTTCTTTTGAAAATCAAATCCAGTGAAGAACAGGAAACTATTACTGAAGAATAAGAAACTTGCAATTGGACAACGGAAGATCCCCAAGAGGAGAAGAAAAAGAAAAAGGAGAGATGACGATGGATAGCAGTGAAGAAGAAGATGACTTCCCATCCATTGAAACCGTCACACCTCAGTCCAAGATCGACTCCCTCCACCAGTCCTTCACCGAAAAGGTCTGCCTTTCTTCTCTCTGTCTTCAATCTTCCATTTCTTGTACCAAAGTGTAAAAAACATGGCAAGTGCGAAAAGAAAAGTCAATGAAGCTGCCTCGTTTTGTTTTGCAAAATAACAACCTATGTTTTATTTGTCTTCGAGATTCCGAGTTCAGTTTACCCATATATTTAATATAGTTAGAAGCGATGAGAACATCAATTTTTTCCCTCTTATCTCCAAATTAATGCGCAAAATCGGTTCCTTGGTGGCGAGGCATTTTCCTACGTCAAATTTAAACTTTGTAGAAAGTGAATGTGCATTACTGTTCTTCTTACTTAGGCTGTGTTTAGTTGAATCAATTGAAAATCCTGCCTTGTTTGATTGCGTAATGTATTTCAGTGTATTTTACCACTTCCTTCGGCTGTTAGCTGCATTCTATAACTAGTTTCTTTAATGTGATTTTGATTTTTGTAAGCAAGTTAAGGACAATTGTGGATGCAGGGAATCCGAAATCTTTGTTGTGAGCTGTTGGATTTGAAGGATGCAGTTGAAAACTTATGTGGAAATATGCATACAAAATACTTGGCATTCTTGAGGTAATCAAATGTCAGTTTATTTGTAAGTGATAAATTGAAAGAGAAGTATGATTTAAGCATTTTTGTGGTCCATGGCGCACTGATGCATGCAAAAACAGTAAAATTAGATTTTGTATATAGAGGTACAACCTAATCATTTCTAGCTAATGCACAGGATTGGCCCATTTAGCAGTCCAAGTATCGGCCAGCACTTTCACCTCTCAAGTGCCAAAAGCCTTTAAATAAGATGCTGGATAGCACCCACTCTAAACGAGGGATTAGAATTCAAGAACTTTCAAAGCTTTGGATCATAAAGTCTAACCCTTCATGTGATAAGAAGTTTGTATGGCACACTACTTTGTGGAAATAAAAATGGGTAGCAATTTGGAAAACGAAGGAGCATAACCTGTATTAGAGATATCCTGATTGAAATAATTGACCTAGGCCCTTAGCAGTCAACTTAAATGCAGTACCATGTCTATCTGATTTTGGACATTTGAATACGCACACAACTCATCCTTAATGCTATGCTGTTCCAGTATGTGCTTATTTCTCCTGAAAAAAACATTATCTGCTGGTTTTCTTCTATATCTTTATTCTCCATCCATGTTTATCTTTTGTTCTTGATGCAAATCACTTTCAACTAATTATCTAATTTAATTGGCTGTGTTGTCTGATTTCATAATTATTTTTCAATCATGATGATCTTTGTAGACTATCTGAAGAAGTTGTAGAAATGAAACATGAACTAATAGAGCTGCGAAAACATATTTCTGCCCAAGGGATTCTTGTGCAAGATTTGATGACTGGTGTATGTTGTGAATTGGAAGAATGGAAACAAGCTAATAACGGAGGTATTGATGAAACTCAGCAAGAACCTCAAATTTGTGAAGTTCAGGATCCACCGCCAAATGAAGCAGATGATCTGAAGATGATGTTCTTGGAAAAGATTGATGTTCTCTTGGCTGAACATAAGATTGATGAAGCATTAGAAGTCATGGATGCTGAAGAGAAAAATTCCCCAGAGCTGAAAGGCTCAGGAGATACTTCATCAACAGAAGCATCCTTGTACAAGTCTGCCTTTCTGAAAAGGAAGGCAATGCTTGAAGATCAGTTGGTTGGGATTGTTGAACAGCCTTCAGTAGGAAATCTTGAAATGAAGAAGGCGTTAACTAGTTTAATCAAACTTGGGAAGGGACCTTTGGCACATCAATTGCTGCTAAAGTGCTATGGCTCACGTCTCCAAAAGAGCATTGAGGTTTTTCTTCCTTCATGTTCTGTCTGTCCCAGAACATTTCCAGCCACACTGTCTAGGCTTTTGTTTTCTATTATCTCATTAACCACAAAGGAATCCAGTCTGATATTTGGTGACGATCCCATATACACCAATCGAATTGTTCAATGGGCAGAGTGGGAAATTGAATATTTTGTACGGCTGGTGAAAGAGAACTCACCATCTGCGGAGACAGTTTCAGCAGTACGTGCAGCCAGTATTTGTGTTCATGATAGTCTTAATTACTGCTCAATGTTGGAATCACAAGGCTTGAAATTGGCAAAGCTACTTTTGGTGCTTTTGCGACCATACATTGATGAAGTCTTGGAGTTGAATTTTAGACGGGCAAGAAGGGCAGCCTTAGACTTAACTGAAATTGATGGGAGCTTGCCATTGTCACCACATTTTGTTTCTCCATTATCTATATTTGCAATAGCTTCGGATGGTGTGCTTGTTGATAGTGGAATCAGATTTATGCAAATCATTCAAGTAAGTCAATGTGTAATTGTTCTTTTTTCTTTTTTGGTTTTTAGATCAAACTGTGATAATAAGCATCTTTTCATATTTTTTGTTTATACAATAACAGGAACTCTTTATTCTTTGTTTGCATTTAGAAACTATAAATCAAACATGTCTTTGACAGATTATACTCCAGAAACCAGGACTAAGCCAGTGATTTTGGGATAGCTTAGTTGATGAAATGTGTTCAACCCTCAGTTTGTAGGATTTGAACAATAGAACTTTGAATTTTTTTGTTAATTTCTTGCTATTTGTTTTTGGGACGGCCGTGAATTTTGAAATTTTAGTCTAGTTGTGATATGATGTATGGCATTTTGCATATTGTAATCTTGACTTGTCTAGATTCTAAAGTGGTTCCTAAATAGTCTCCCTGTATCATTGTGTTTTAAAAACAAGCTTATAGTAAGTTGACGTTACTCACTAATAGCAAGAAGCTATAGTACCTCTTAGAACTTTTATCAGGTAACTAGGGAATGTTTGGTGATAATCAGTGGGTGAGGTAGTTGATATAGGATAGGAAGTGTAGGTTAATTTAGGTTTGGGATAGTTGTGTACGGAGACGAGCAAGATAGTCATATGGCTATAGCATCCATGACGTAGTATGAAATATTAGTAATTAGTAAAATTTAAAATATTAAAAATAATATAAAACTGCAAAATAGGTTCAATTTTTTTTTTAAAATTGAAGTGCAAGTCATTTTGAAAATATAAAATTATTCTAAATTATGTGTTGTAGAAGAATATGTAGAAGAAAGCATAGCATTGGCTGCAAATCACGACAGGTGCTGCAACTAGCACTTGGCAGCTTTAAGCTGTCTTTGTGACCAGAAGCTGTCTTCGTGACCAGAAGCTGTGATTCCGGAAATGTTTTCTTGACTAGATAGGTAACTGCTTTTCGATTTCCAGGTGGTATTTTGGAGATTTGTGGTAGCATCTTGTCAATTTGCTGTTCAGATGTGGTTTATGGTGGTTTCGGGCAGAGGTTTTGGAGATTCCAGCAGTACAAGTGATGGTGCTGGATTATAGTTGTGGCCTCCCCAGTCATTTGAATTTTTGTTCTAAAATGTGTGCAATGACCTTACCTTCCCTATCGAGTGAAACAATTGGGCTTAACTGTATCACATTTTTTGTTACATGGGCCACTGCTTTGGCACACTAAATAATACTTCTCTTTTTATCAAACAATTTTCTTGTCTATCAGAAGTTTTTGCAACTCAATATAATATAAAATGAAATCATCAAAGATTTGACCTTTCCGAACTCTGTGTAACTTTCTATAGCGCTCAGATAACAAAGATCAGATGTATATGAACGGGATATCCAGCAACAAGAAGGAAAAGGATTGAATGGAGGAACTCTCAAACATTTGGCAATATTTTATTTGTTCACTATTTATACATAAGAGAATCCTGGATTAATCTAAACTAAGACTGGACATCTCCATTGATTGTAGCAGTGCACGAATATTTGTTACATGCTTACAACTAAAAATTGGAAATCTTTATTGATCATGCAGGACAAAAATTAGTACATGCTTACAAATTTGCATGATTTTCTTATTGATTAGATAAAGTTTTACCCATTCATCATGTAATTCAGAGTGAAAGTACATTTTACAGGATATACTGGAGCAGTTAACCCCACTGGTGGTTTTGCATTTTGGAGGAAATATTTTGACAAGAATCTCTCAACTTTTTGATAAATATATGGATGTGCTGATTAAAGGTCTACCTGGCCCCTCTGATGATGAGAGTCTTGTAGAGCTGAAGGAGCCCATATTGTTTAGAGCAGAAACAGATTCAGAACAGCTTGCCCTTTTGGGAATAGCATTTACAATTGTAGATGAACTTTTACCAAATGCTGTTGTGAAAGTTTGGAATCCAAAGAATGAAAGCGATGAACAAAGTGAAGCCATTTTACCTAATGGTTCCACTCCGGAACTGAAGGAATGGAAGCGCCATCTTCAGCATTCATTTGACAAGCTCCGTGATCATTTTTGTCGACAATATGTTCTGAGTTTTATTTATTCAAGAGAAGGCAAAACAAGATTAAATGCTAAAATTTATTTGACTGGGGATGGGGAAGATTATTGGGACTCTGATCATCTACCTTCACTACCATTTCAGGTTATTTTCCTTTCTCTTTTATATTGGAATTCTGATAATCTATCTTCACTACCATTTCTGGTTGTCTTTGTTTCTCTAAATTTGAAATTTTCTTCTTATTGGCTTTGGATATTATACTTGGGTGTTGTAAATGTTAGCAGTCATCTTTTGCATGCTTTTGACCTTTTTTAGCTTTGATTTATTTTGTAAATTATGCCGAATTTCTTCTGCCCTTGGCATCAGCTCCATTATTTTCTTTATTCCTGCCAATTTATGTGCAAATGTGATCATAAAATTTTAATCAAAGAATGAAGATTAAGAAAAATGGAACTTTCTTTGTGTGTCAGATCACATTTTTTTAACCTGGTTTCTGTATAAGTGTAAAAATGAAAGAAAGCAACTCGTTTATGTGTCACTGCATGTTTTGCTCCATGCTTGCTGATGGAAGATGCTTTGTTGTAATGGCTTCAGATTATGTCATCATTTCATTTTTTTTCCAAAGCTCCCCTCTCAAACAAGCTGCCTTTGCTCATGTTACACATTTCCCACCAATATATCTGGTACTGATTTTGAGATTCTTATCATATTACAGGCATTATTTGCAAAGCTGCAGCAGTTAGCAACTGTGGCTGGAGATGTGCTACTTGGTAAAGAGAAATTACAGAAAATTTTACTTGCTAGACTAACAGAGACAGTGGTGATGTGGTTGTCTGATGAACAAGAATTCTGGGGTGTGTTTGAGGATCAGTCAGCCCCGCTTCAGGCTCTTGGATTGCAGCAGGTGATTCTTCTTTTCAATGACTGGAATCTATTTTTTGTTTGTGTATATATTTGTATATGTAAATGTGAAGGTATTTTTTTTGTTTGTGTATATCTTTTGCCATAATGTGAAATCAATCCTTGTGTATATTTTAAGTCATTTTTATGGTATAATATGGATTAAATACAGATCTAACATTATAACAAAAGCGGAAACAGAATTTCTTTTGTAAAAGTATTGCAAAAAATGTTACAGCAAACAGAAACGAAAAAGGAAGAGCAGAACATGGGAAGTAATCCACAGTAACTAAGAAAAGTTGGATTAAGAAACTTATTACTGATCCTTTGTTTTATCTCCGTCCCTTAGATTTCAACTTATGCACTCAGCTTTTTGTTAAATATCTTGGCAGTTAATTCTTGACATGCACTTCACCGTTGAAATTGCACGTTTTGCGGGTTACCCGTCTCGCCATGTACACCACATTGCTTCAGCAATAATTGCTCGGGCAATTAGGACATTTTCTTCTAGAAGTGTGGATCCACAAAGGTAACTCATGGCTCTTCAAATATTCTTTTCATCATCTCTGCTTTCAACTCTCAATTTACATGGCATTGTCTCATCAGTGCACTTCCAGAGGATGAATGGTTTGTGGAAACTGCTAAGTCTGCAATAAATAAACTTCTACTAGGGACATCTGGTTCGGATGCATCAGAAATTGATGATGATCACATAGTTATACATGATGACGTAGTCTGCGATTCAGACGAAACTGCTTCTTCCCTCTCATCAGTAGAATCATTTGAATCTTTTGCTTCTGCAAGCATGGCTGAACTGGAAAGTCCAGGAGATTCAACCGATCCAGAGGGCTGAAACTTGATTTTGACGTCCTGATTCCAATTCCCATTCAAGGTGAAAGGGGTCTAGATTTTGATTTTGTAGATTCAGGTCTTAATGTACAACTAATAGAATCATGCAAAGGAAATGTTGTATTTAAGTAAATCTTGTATTATTCTCAGATGAAAGTAGATTTAAACAAATTCAAGATGGTCACTCTCCTTCCTCTTCACTATTGAGCAGTTGTTCTCATTTTGCTTCAAGATTTTACTTTCACCAAAGCAAGAGAAACAAGAGAAGCATAATGGATTTATATTCATTTTGATACACAAAAGGTTTTTCCTAACTTTCTTATATATACGTATTACATATCTATACGTTTAGAAGTTAAAAATAAAAATAATATTTAGAAATGAAAATAAAAATAAATGGTTTGTTTTGAAAATAATTAATTATTTTTTAAGGTAAGGTAGACATGAACATTTTCGAAAGTAAAAACACATACTGCATATATTTTTACATTTCAAAATGTCTGAAAAAATTAAATTTTTTTCTTATATAACAACTTAAACTTGTGCCTCTATTTAATATATGAAAAATATTTTTAATTTTTATTTTCTATATATATATATTCATGCATAAAATTGTAAAATATGTATAACAGTTAAAATATTATTTAAAAAATAAAAATAATTAAAATTTGATTGCTCTTTTTTTTTTTTTTTTTTTTTAACAAAAAAGAAAAGTAATAGCTCTATATTTATACACTTCACAAACATAAACTTAGATATACACAAACCACACATACATACTGCTGACGTATACAAATACATACAGACGGTAGAACATGTATAGCATCACATATACGCACTCATACAAATATATATAGACGTTATAAGTATAAATCATTCATATCAAAAGATGCATATGTACATGCATGGACACATACTTACATATATACATTCATATAATAAACATATACATCTTATGTTTTTAGATATCAATCATATATACATATGAATGCATGCATACAGTAGTTTGTTTCTGAACTCACAAATGTATTAAAGTCTAATTTTTATGGTTAATATTAATACAAATTTTAATCTCTTTTATTGGTATTATAGTATTAATTTATTAGATAATTTATCTATATAAAATTTATATAAAAATAAATTTGATATTTTTATTTACTTATTGTAATAAAAATATTAGTAGTCCGTAGGGTTTATTTTTATCGTAATAATTAAATAATGCAATTATTTACCTGAACAAAAAGATAAGATATATATACATAAAAAATAAGTATTAATAATAAGTAAGATATAAAAAAAAGAAAAGAGGAGTTAGAAAGCGCGGGAAACAAAGTTCGTCAGTGTGGCACTAGTGAAACAAGCAGAAAAAGTGCGGGTTTGACGATTTGAGACTCTAGCCCGAGACGGATGGTTAGGGTTAGAGTTAGAGCTAGGGTTAATGTTAGGGTTTAGAGTTAGTCTGAAGAGTGAAGCAATCAAAAGGGGAAACGATGGAGGGAGAGGGACGTTCAATAAAATTAAGCCGAGACGATAATTTATCAGTGGTGAACCTCAGTGGTCACGTCCACCAGCTCCCTTGCTGCGTCAAGTACGATGGTTCTTGTGCCGTTTCTGATTACTTCAAACCCAAATCTGCCGGTAATTCCCCTCTCCTCCTCTCTCTCCTCCCTCCTTTGGGTAGTTCTCTAATAATTGCTCTTTTTTTGGGTGTAGGCATTGGGGTTGATGGGTTAAAAGTGGAAGAAGTCCATTTCAGAGGAAGGAAGCTGCAAGGAGCAACAATCCTTCTACCAGCTGGCTATTCTGGTACTTAACACAGTGATCGATAAATTCGGTGTCATATAGTTTACTGACCCTTATCTTGTTTTTACGCTCTTTCCCTAACTCTGTCCCTTATTTATTTTCGATCTCTTTTTTTTTTCTCCCCTCATTTTTGTTAAACATTTTGAGTTTTTTGGCCCATCTCTTTGAAACCGCATCGCAGAGGACATTCCCAAAAAGATGAAGGCCTGGACATCTACCATCAGTGTCCAGATCAGAAATTCAACTGAGAATGTCAACAACTTCCGAGTTATTTTTATTAGGGTAGAGTTTTAGCTTTCTCAATATGGTCCTAGCTGTTTAATTGTTAATTTGGTTGGGTCCAGTTTCCACAATAGTGTGTCATGGTCCTGCTTTTAGATCTGGTCGCATGGTCTTCTAAAGTGAAGTCAGCAAGCATGCTACACGATTTTATGATAGTGTATTACTATAATAAATCTATTTTTGGCCTTTCTGGCCTACTCTAAAGCTCATCTACTAGAACATCTTATCTTCTAGAGAAGAATTCTTGGAATTAATAGTTGATGATTTTCTTTATGGTAATATGTTTACTACAGTAAATTGATTTTGGGTTCCTATTATAATTTTAGGAATCATAATCCTGATTTTATTCCAATTCTCTAATTTGAATATAAATAGGAATCATAAGTTCAGTTTTATCCCAATTCTCTAATATAAATTTAAATACTTAATAAAAAATTTAAAAAGAATTCTAATTCTCATTGATTCCTTAAAGAAACTGATTTCCTGGCCAACTATGTACTCAAACTCCATTTCTTTACTGCTGCTATGGTTCCCATACTTACATGTCTTTCCAATAAATCTATCCTAAAGAATTTCCTGCTGAGGCCTTTTTTTCTTTTGCAATGTAACATTTCTCCCTTCCTCGAAATGAAGCTTGTCTGCAAGTGCCGACATAGAACGTAAAGAAACCAGCTTCTTACCTAACTACAGCTCTTCGTGTGTGATTTTTGGCCAAATGTTGGTCTCATTCTACCTCGGATGCACATTGCTCAGGAGTGAGGGTTGACACACTTAAGAGCTGCTTTAAACGCCATTCGCGACTCTTCCTTTTTACTTCAACTTAACCAGTGCTCCCAATTTGTTTTTATGTATTGACAAATCTAAGGTTGTGTTAGGATTTAAATTCTTCCCAAGAGAGCTTCGGTCAGTCTTGCTCAAGCCTCATGAACTATAATTGGGAATCATCTTCAAGGTGAAAAGAGGCTAAGCCCACCTTGTCTTCTTTAGCAGTCTTTTGGTGTTGGAAGAACTGCTTGCACCAGTTAATTCACCCTAGCAGATTGGTCGAGCCATTGTAGGAAGGAAATTCTAGTTTTGTAAACCATGATATCGTACTTCCCCCTTCTGCATCACTGCTGGAGTTGGTTGACTTCTTTTATTTTATTTTGGTTCAGCTGGTAGTGTTAGGATCCTCCCTCCTTGTGGCTGAAAGTTTCAGGGAGAGGTTTTTGACCTAAGCTGTGAGCTCGTGCTGCCTCTCTTTCAAGTGGGCATAGTCTTCCTGATATTGCCTTATAAACATTGAAAACTTTTGGAGTCCCTATAGAAAATATAAGAAAATAAATTTGTTTCTTTTCTGTTTTGCCTAGTGGAGAGAATTTCAGAATGGTTATAATCATTTCTGCAATTCCTTCTCCCCATAAATTTGTTAGGAAGTTGTTATTTTGTTGCTTTATTTTTTATAAATTGTAGCACCACCAAGAATGAAATTAAGACAAGTAGAAGAAGATTTTCTATTCTTCAAATCTTCATGGTATTAGAGCAACTCTGATCCAGGATAATCATCCCAATTGAGCCACTGTCAAAAATGGCCTCGAGAGAACTACCGTCTTCTCCACCCGAGATTTCATCGGGCTCTTACCATCCTTTTCCTACCAGCCATGGCTTGGTTGAACCATCCTCATCACTCATCACTGGGCATAAGCTGAATGGTAGCAATTACCTTCAGTGGTCGTCGTCAATATTACTCTTCATCTGAGGCAAAGGTTGCGAAGAGTATCTCACTGGTGAACTCTTACCTCCACCGGCGAATGACCCGAATGCTTGAATATGGATGATTGATAACAATATGGTGATGTCGTGGCTCGTAAGCTCGATGACGCCCAACATCGCAGAAAATTTCCTTCTCTACGAGAGTGCACAGGAAATTTGGGAGACAGTTCGGGAACTCTATTCCAGCAAGAAAAATACATCAGCTATCTTTGAAATTGAGTCCACCCTTCACGAACTGAGACAAGATGAGCTAAATGTAACTCAATATTATAACCTTCTATCTCGCAGCTGGCAGCAACTAGATGCCTTCGAAGAAAGGAGATAGAACTGTCCCGAGGACGTCAGAAATTTTCGGTCATTTGTGGAGGAGAAATGTATTTTCAAATTTCTGCTAGGTTTGAACAACAACCTTGATGAAGTCCGAGGCCCAGTGCTTAGCATCAAACCATTACCTAGCATCCGCGAAGTCTTTTTCGAGATTCGACAAGAAAAAAGCCGAAGAAGAGTGATGATGGGTGATGCGCAACTCACTCAATCTGTCGAAAACGCTTTTGCACTCTCGACGAGAACTCAGGACCCGAGGGGGAAGAAAGGTCGGCCTTGGTGCGACCACTGCAAAAAGTCTGGCCATGTCCACGACAAATGCTGGAAACTCCATGGAAAACCAGCTGACCGAAAGTTGCCTAGACCAGAAACCAACCACCATGGCAGTCACGCGTCTGCTGGAGAAGCCTCTTTGAGTTCTGTGGAGAGTAGCCCCTTTAGCCCCGAGCAGCTGGAAGCACTTAAGAAAATTTTGACCCAAAAAAATTATCAGCCTCCCATCAAATAATCAGTGGCACACAAAGGTAAAATTCATGATTTATCTGTGTGTTCAGCAAAACAGGTTTGGGTGGTTGATTTTGGAGCGTCAGATCATATAACTAGAGATGTGTCACTGCTCCAAAATTACAGTAAATCTGAAGAAAATATTTTGATTAAAATTGTTGATAGGTCTGTCTCCAAAGTGGCTGGATGTGGCTTTGTAATTTTATCTCCAAATTTGACACTTCATTCAGTCTTTTATGTGCCAAAATTAGACTGTAATTTGTTATCAGTGAGCAAGCTTTGTGTAGAAATGTGTTACTAAATTTGTCTCTAATTTATATGAATTTCAGGACTTAGATTCGGAGAGGATGATTGGCAATGTTAGGATGATTTCAGAACTATACCTTCTTCAAACAGACACTTCTAGGGGACAAACTCAAAGCGCAATATGTGCAAATTCTGTTTCTATAAGTCATTTAGATAATGACCAAAATATCATGTTATGGCATTATCGATTAGGACACCCAAATTTTGTTTATATAAAAAAGTTGTTTTCTTCACCGTTTAAGAATAAAGATCCTGTTTCATTTCAATGTGAAATATGCCAATTATCAAAACACATTCACAATTCTTTTCTTAGTTTACCATATAAATCTTCTAAACCATTCGCGTTAATTCATAGCGATGCATGGGGACCTTCTCGAGTCATTAACATTACCGGAACTAGGTGGTTTATATCTTTTATTGATGATCATACAAGAATTACTTAGATATTTCTTATGAGAGAAAAATCTGAGGTTGGACTTATTTTCAAAAAATTCAATGCTATGATCCAAACACAATTTCATACCAATATTCAAGTTTTAAAATCCGATAATGCATGTGAATATTTCGAAACCTCTCTTGGGAAATATTTCACCGATCATGGCATTATTCACCAAAACTCGTGTGCCCATACCCCACAACAAAATAGTATAGCTGAAAGGAAAAACCGACACATCCTGGAGGTTGCCCGCTCAATCATGTTTACCACTCACGTCCCAAAATTTGTTTGGGGAAAGGTTATACTCACTGTCACCTACTTGATAAATCGGATGTTTTCCCGTATTCTCAATTTCTAGTCACCATATAAATTACTTTCACAAACCTTTCCTTAATCCCATATCATAAATTGCCTACCACTCAAAGTTTTTGAGTGTTCTGCATATGTTCATATTCATCCACATCTTCAAGGGAAACTTGATCCACGGGCTGTAAAATGCATCTTTGTTGGTTACTCTACCCATCAGAAAGGATATAAGTATCTAGTTCCGGGTACACGTCGATTTTATAACACCATGGATGTTACATTTTTTGAAAATCAACCTTTTTATTCCATAACTGATATTCAAGGGGAGAACTTTACTCAGGAATATCAGTTGCGGGATGTTAGCATATCTCCTCTCTATTCACCTCCTCTCTATTCATCTTATCCCACCTGGAACCTGAATATATCACCAATACTTCAGCAAAAACCACACAGAAAGAACCTGAGCCAGTGTCAAGAACAGAAAATACATTTACTGCAAATAATGAGTTACATGTCTACACTAGAACGAACAAAAACCAAGGAGGGAAGGCACCTGAATCAGACAAGCCTTGCCATGAATATGTTCTGGCTCCAGGTACTAAAAAATTTACAGGTAATGAGACATTTATCCCTGCTACTGATGTTGATAATGAATTGCCTATAGCTTTGAGAAAAGGGACTCGAACATGCACCAACATTCGATACAGGACTATATCTCATTTGGTAAGTTGTCTTTAGAACATCATGCCTTTGTGTGCAGGCTAGACAGTAATTCACCAGAGCCAAAGTCTATTCATGAAGCTCTGGAAATACCGGAATGGAAAGCTGTCATCCAAGAAGAGATTAGAGCACTTGAGAAAAATGGGACATAGGAGTTAACTGATTTGCCCATACGAAAGCGTCAGGTTGGATGCAAGTGGGTCTTTACAACAGAATACAATCCTGATGGGAGTATAAATTGATACAAGGCTCGCCTAGTAGTAAAAGACTTTACTCAATCTTATGGAATAGACTATCAAGAAACATTTGCTCTAGTAGCCAAGCATAATACAATACGGGTATTATTGTCACTTGCTTCTAATCTTGATTGACCACTTTGTCAGCTAGATGTAAAGAATGCGTTTCTGAATGGTGACCTAGAAGAAGAAGTATACATGGATATCCCATCAGGATTTGAACTAACTGATTATCCTCAAAAAGTGTACAGGCTCAAAAAGTCACTATATGGTCTAAAGCAATATCTAAGAGCTTGGTTTGACAGGTTCACAAAAGTAGTAAAACAAGAAGGGTATGGGCAATGCCAATTAGATCATACACTTTTTGTTAAACACTGCATCTCAGGTAAAAAAACTATATTGATTGTCTATGTAGATGACATTATTTTGACAGGAGATCATATTGAGAAAATTCAAAGGCTTGAAGAATTCCTAGTTAAAGAGTTTGAAATTAAAGATTTTGAAATGATGAAATACTTTCTTGGTATGGAAGTAGCCCGGTCAAAAAGGAGAATTTTAGTATCACAATGAAAATATGTTCTTGATATCCTGAAAGAGACCGCAATGCTCGGAAGTAAACCTACTAACACACCTATGGATCCAACCATAAAACTTGGATTCAACATCAGTGGTAAAAAGGTTGATAAAGAAAGGTACCAGAGACTGGTGGACAAACTCATCTATTTAGCACACACTAGACCTGACATCAGTTTTGCAGTTAGTACAGTGAGTCAATTCATGAATGAACCAACTGAGAAGCACATGACTACTACATATCGAATTCTGAGATGCTTAAAGATGACTTTAGGTCAATGATTGTTCTTTCAGAAAACAAAAAAAAGGAATATTGAAATCTTCACTGATGCTGATTGGGCATGATCAGTAACTGACAGAAAATTTATATCAGGATACTGTACCTATGTCTGGGGCAATCTAGTAACTTGGTGTAGTAAAAAGCAGTCTGTGTATCTCGTAGCAGTGCAGATTCTGAATTTCGAGCACTTGATAATGGAATATGTGAAGGAGTGTGGTTGAAAAGGATATTTGTAGAACTGAAAGTTTATGAAGGTATCTCTATGAAAGTTTGGTATGATAACCAATCTACCATTAGCATGGCCAAAAATCCAGTTCATCATGACCGAACTAAGCATATAGAAATCGATCGACACTTTATCAAGAAAAAATTGGAAGATAGAACTATAACCCTTATGCATATCTCAACAAGTCAACAGGTTGCGGACATCCTAACAAAAGGTCTGCCAAGGAGAACCTTTGATAATATTGTATCCAATTTAGGTTTACTTAACATCTATGTAAACTAGATTGAGGGGGAGTATAGAAAATATAAGAAAATAAATTTGTTTCTTTTCTGTTTTGCCTAGTGGAGAGAATCTCAGAATAGTTATAACCATTTCTGCAATTCCTTCTCCCCATAAATTTATTACGAAGTTATTATTTTGTTGCTTTATTTTTTATAAATTGTAGCACCACCAAGAATGAAATTAAGGCAAGTAGAAGAAGATTTTCTATTCTTCAAACCTTCAGTCCCCATGACTAGTGACTCTAATACTAATTTGGCATGGTCCTGAGCTTTGGATCTAGTCACAGGGCCTTCTAATGTAAAAGTCCCAAAGCAAACAAGTGGCTTGGTTCTCAGGTTTTCGGCTTATGACAAGACTCGTCTAAGAGAATTTCTAATCTTTTAGAAAAGAGGTCTTTGTAGTTGGTGATTTTATTCATGATAATATACATATATATATATATATATATATAAGGAAGCTAATTGATTTCAATATAAATTATAATTCATATGCAAAAGATTTGTCATGCACTCTTCAAACTTCATGGAGGAATCATGCACCCTAATATTTGTGGAGATCCCTTTATTGCCAACATTTGCTGAATTCAAATGTTTATTAAGATCATCGTTAACATTGGAGCATCAATTGAAGCATATTAGTGGTAGTAGCTTTAATCTGTTGAGATATTCATCCTTGACCTAAAGCCTTGAGCCACAGTTAGCTTTTCCACATGATTCTTTGCACGTAATTTTTCCAGTTTGAGCCAGGCTTCATGAATGGTAGCAACTGATGCTATGAAAGGAGTAACTCCCTCTAAAATTGAAGCAAGGATTTTATGAAGGATCAAGCAGTCTTCTCTCTACTAAAGGTTGTAGAAAGGGTTAGGAATTGTTGGCAAGGCATTGGCCATGGCTCTGAATAGACATTGCTGCTATCTCTGTAGGCAAGAAGTCTAGACCAAAGATAAGAAGGAACTAAGCTTGTCATGGCAGGTGGTTGTCAGTACAAGTAATTCGAGTCTAAGTAAACCCTTCAAAGTTTATCTTAGGCGTTGAGCTAAGGGGTAATGACCGACTGGGTCAATTCATGCAATCATGTTAGGCAAGTTGGTGGGATCGAGTTAGAATTTTATTCTGTTCATAGCCTTAACGCACTTGTAATTGGGATATAAATGGGAAATTTTGACAACTATTAAGGTATGCCAGAAATTCAAATTACAGATTCAAATTTCCTCTCTTCTTTTCTCTTGACTACAGCTCTCCCTCCTAAGTTCTTCCTCTTTCTTCTCCTCTAGTTATGTTTAGTTCTGTTGCTACGAGCTAACTCATCAGAGCTAAATGACCAACGCTCTTGACAGTGGTTGTATGGTGAAAGCTTTAAGGGAAGCTGTGTTGTTTCCTTGATGGAAAGCAGTGGTTGGTTGGTGCTAGTCGGAATAACACCAGGTGAGACCAGAGTGGGTTTGCCAAAGAGGAGGTTTCTTGGAGTCAGACTTGGTGATTGAAGAAGGTTTATGAGTGGCTGGTGGGAGCACTTAGGCCCCTGATACTACTAAAGATGTCTTGGAGAATTTTCCAACTAGATTAACTGGTCACAATATATAAAAGTTTTATCAATAAATGTGAATAAGATACAAGTTGTCAAACAGTGATACATTCAGTATTAGATAGGACAATCTTAGGCTAGAGCTAGAGTTCTTCCTTAGGTGGGACTGTTGATTAGATTTGTGGTCTGATCCTCTTACATATGATGGTATCTTGACAGAAGCTTGTTTCTCTATTCAACCATTTTCTACTTTTACTCAAAAAAAATAAAAAAGAAACCAAAGCTGTCATCCTGAGTACAAAGCAGAGTTTTGCACTAATATGTCACAAGGTTTTTGATCCTTCGATTGTAAGAGAATAATAAATTTATTTATTTTTAGGTGCTAAATACTTGGCCCAAATATCGGGAGGTGCTCAGGATGTAAGTGGAACAAGTGGTTGAGTGTCCTCTGCATACTATTTGTCTACGATTATCCTGTTAGTTTTTGTATAATGATGTGAAAGTTGACACAAAAAAGTGGAAAAACAAACTGCTGGAGAGAAACCTTAAAAGTTTGTTTCTTCTTGCAGATTTTTTTCTCATGCTACTGCTTTTTACAAGTATTTTCTTCTGTACATGACTGATACATCATAAAAATAAAAGACAATAATATTTTTCATGGCACTGCTCAAGATAAGACACTGATCAAGACAACTGCAACTTACAAAAGTAAATTATGCAGGTTATAAAGAGAAACTAAACAATAAATTTTAATTTTGAAATTCACTCGGAACTCTCATGCTTAACATATTGTAGGCATTTAAGGGTAAAACAGCTATATTGGTTTTGCAGAGGCGTCTATAGTGTCTCGAGGGCAGAGTGCCAATGGATATAAGAATGTAGTGCATTATGCCAAATTGCATTAATGGTGCTTAGATGTAAAGCCAGCCTGGGAGTGTTATCATAATGTATTAGTAGGTATCGAGATTTGATTATGAACTATTGTAGAATTTGGAGAAACAATATAACTTTATTTCTTACTCTTTAATTTGTTACACTTAAAAATATTTATAAAATTCATAATCTACTAATAAGAAAATTCTTATTCTACTATAATTTTAATAATATAAGATTATTATTCTCATAAAATCTTAATTACATAATACTAAATAATTAAATAATTAAATAATTAAATAATAAAATATAGTATTTAACGTCCCTCCTCAAGTTGGTGTAGGGATATTGCACATGCTCAATTTATAAATTAAATTCTAAAGACTCATCATGTAATCTACCAGAGGTTTACGCTGCTCGACTCGGCTCAAATGGCTTGATCTGACTCAAAACGACTCGGTCTGACTCAAAATGGCTTGATCGAGTTCGAAATGGCTCGACCTGACTCAAAATGGCTCGGCTCGGCTTTAAAACGACTTGGGTTCAACTTTAAAACGGCTTGGGTTTGGTTCTAAAATAACTCAGACTCGGCTCTAAAACGGCTCGTAGTTGGCTCAAAAAACAGCTCGAAGTCGGGTTGGCTTGTCTTCTCCGGACAGATCTCTGAACGTCCGCAGAAAAATAGAATGATGTAGTCTTTTTTACCGGCATCTGTAGATGTGCGGTTGTAACTTTTTACCAGCGTCTGCGGACGTGCGGTTGTACCTTTTTACTAATGCTTGTGGATGTGCGGCTGCACTTTTTACTGGTGCTTGCAAATGTACGGCTGTAGTTTTTTACTCACGTATGCAAATGGGCGGCTGTAACATTTTACTGGCGCTTCAAGAGTGCAGCTGAAAATCACCGTAAACACCACATAACACATCGGTGGTTTCAAATTCATTTTGGGTGGTGGTGAGAGTAGATTTGGATAAAAAGGTACCAACCCAGCATATTGTGCTATTTTGGGGTTTGAAAAGAATTTTAAAATTAGAAGTCTAAAATAATTTTATTTGGTTATGATATCATGTAGAATTTGAAAAAAAAAAAAAATTTTATCTCTCACCTTTTAAGTTGTTATACTTATGGTATTTATAGAATTTCTAATATATTAATAAAGAAATTCTTATTCTATTATAATTATAATTTTATGAGATTATTATTCTTATAAAATTTTAATTACATAATACTAAATAATTAAATAATAAAATATGGTATTCAACAATTATGATAAAAATGTCAATAGAAAATTTAAGCTCTAATTCTTGACAGAATACAGCCCTCTCTGATTTCTATATTTCAATTTTATAGGCTTTTTTTGGTTAATTGGTTTTATATCATTTGGATGTTACTTTATAAGGCATCTTAAATATTTGTGCTAGTGAAGTTTACAGTGTCTCCATAAATTTTTATCGGTTAATTGATTTGATGCCATTTTTATATTTCATAACAGTTCCAAAGAATATCCTTTGAATTACCTTCCTGCAGGCTTTGTCCTTGGAAAGAGGAGTCACGAAAAGCAAAAAACTTCTGACATGAGTGAAAGGGACTTGTATTGGGAGATGAAAGCTAAATTTGATAAATTGACATATTGGAATCATGACAGCCTTCCTTCACAAGATGATGCTTTTGCCCGATCATTTCACTGGTTTCCTTTAGCAGAAGCTGTAAGTTCTCTTTCATACAGTAATAAGATATTTTTTCATCAATGTTGAGTTTATATCTAGGATCGAAAGGTAAAGTATCTCCTCCATAGCTTTTAGCAAACCTCTTGAGCTTTTATTTTCTTATGTATATGGCCTTGCTCCAATTTCTTCAATAAATAATTTAACTATTATGTTGTCGATCACTCACAAGATATAACTGGCTCTATATTATTCAGAAGAAATCTGATGTCTCAAGTGTATTTCCCAAATTCAAGAGTGGTTGAGAAATATTTTCATACCTCGTTATTCAACTCTATACTGATGATTGAGGTGAATTTCTTGAAGCACATGGCATCACTCACCTTTTGCCTCCACACACTCAACACAACAGTCTCACTGAACGAAAATATAGATACATTGTTGAAAACGACCTCATCCTCTACCAAGCTCCTTCCCTTACATTTTCGGTCTTCTTCTTTTGATTGCATCATCTGATGAATCGGATGCTCACTCTCATTCTTTTCATGATCTCCCTGTACCAGAAATCTCCCGACTTGCAGAAACTTTGAAGTTTTAACTGCTAATGCTTTCCCTGCTTCAAAACTTCCACTCATCACAAACTTGAAACAGGAACCTTAAGAAAATTGGCTGCATTTGGGTTCTTTGATTTAAGAAAAAATTTTCATGACCTCTCAAACAGGCACCTTAAGCCTTGTTTCATAAAGGGATAAATATACTCGTATATATATTATAATTTATGTTTATCATTATCATTATATTATTATATTAGTAGATTCTACATCTTAATATTTTATAAGATTAGAACGCCAGATGCTGGTGTTTTGTAACATCGTAAAAACATATTCATCTGGTAATAAAATTAACTACTGAATTGTTTCATAACTGTTCAGAGTATCAGAGCACAGAATTTTTTTGTTCTCTTTGTCACTAACGGTTTAAAAAAATCAAGTTCTCTCTCTTCTCAGTTGCAAGCTTCCTCTCATCCTCTACCAGATCGTCATTTTCCTTCCCGTCATCTTCTCAGCCGCAAGTTTCTGTCACTATCCTAGCAGCATGGTATGTTACCTCTCTCCTGCACCAAGACCACCAACCTGCGTCTCTGTGCTTCCACTGTAGACGTGCTGGCTTCGCTTTCTGTTCTCTCTCTTTCCTGGCTCAGACTATCTCAAGCCACATTCTCTCTCCTGCACAGTAGGTGTTCTTTGTTTGTTTCTCTCTTCTATAGCATCTCCTGCCTCTACTTTTTGTTGTCTCTCTTCCCTGCCTTAAATTCGCTACAGTCACGTTTCCCTCTCCGGTACAGTAGTTGTTCTGTGTTTTCTCTCTTCCTTACCTCAAAGTCTCCCCCAAAAGCTTTCTATCTTTATGCCATTATTTTTTGGTAGGCCCTACGGTTTACATATACATGCATATATTGGTTTCTAAAACTGTTTATATAGAAATAAATAATTTTTACTATTAGTTACATTCTACCACTAATCAGGCTTAATATTATTACTAATCTATTAATTTAATTAAATTAGTTAAAATATTTTTTTGAGCTGCATTTTATAGTATCCAAATAGGATGTATCTATTTTAAGTTTTATTTTTTTTAAAAAAAGTAGAATAAAAGTGAACATTTGAAACAAATAGAAAATATAGGCAATCAGATTACAATGGAAGAACATTAGGGACTAAATTATAACAAGTCCCAAATTTCGGAAATTAATTTGATATTTTGTCTTGGAATCAATCATTGGATATTTTTCATAATCATTCATATCTAACTCTAAAAGTGGTCCTGCTCATCTTTGGTTTCACCATTTCTAGAATTGTTGTTTTTCTTTTTCATCTTAGTCAGGTCTTACCACCACTTTTTTCCTTGTTTATGTTGATAAGCTGCTTCTCGCTAGCAGCTGTAACAAGTTCATGCAATCTTTTGTCATAGCTCTTCCTCAAAATTGTCCTTGAGCACCTCAGTAATCTTCACTTTTTTTGTGTGTGTAGAAACTGTTAAGAATTCCTTTAGCATATTCCTCATCAAATAGAAGTTTATATCTGATCTCCTATACAAAATCAACATGCATGATTCTAAGGTCATTAGCTTTATGTCCTTGTTGCAACCCCTGGTTCTCAATGATCCTAGCCAACCTGCTGATGCTATTGAACATCGGCACTGTAATTGGATCTCTCCAATATCTCTCCTTTACACACTATGGTAGTTGCTTTTCTATTAATAAGCTTGCACAGGTCATGCACTATCCAAAAGCTATCCACTGACAAGCCCTTCTTCACACACTCTGGTAGTGTATTCACTATTAATGAGATTGCACAGGCTGTGCACCATCCGAAAGTTATCCACTGACAAGCTCTCAAAAGGCTCTCATGAGACTTGAAGGGCATCTGACTTTGGCCTGCAATTCAAAAGCAACTTCCACATCAATTAATTATATTCTCAAATGTTGAATAGGCTGGTGATTGAGATAATCTTTGTTCTAATTCAGCCTTCATCAGTTGTCTTGGCTCTACGCCAGTCTCTTGGTGCTCCCTTAGCAGAAAATGATGGTCCGATCCTTAATTGAAGCTAAATGTCATGCTGTAGCCACCCCCATCTCCAAACTCCTATGGTGCTGATCACTTCTTAATGAGCTTTGCATTCCTATTCCATAACCTCTTATTGTACATTGCTACAATATTGTTGTCACTTGTCTGCCAACCTCGTCTTTCGCAATAAATGAAACATATATTTCTGATTATCGTTGCCTGAGAGCAAGTTCAAAATGGCAAACCAATCAACTGATCCTCTCACTTGCCTCAAACTAAGCCTCAATTATAATGCTTTCATCCTAGCTCAATGTTCTAGATGGTGACATTGACTTGCAAGGGCATATTCATGATATTACTTGGCCAAGATTGCATCGTTGAACACCACAAATTCAGAAGCTAATCACTGCCAAATTCTCACTCATCAGCATCATCACGCTCCACTATTTTTATTCAAGCATGCGTACGATCATTTTTTTTTCTATCAGATCCCCAACTCTTTATTACATACATTTTATACATTAAGGTCCTGGACATAAATAGCAGCACGTTGTAATTCTTTGAATAAGTGAAAAATAATCACTTCTCCAGCTATTAATACACTGTAACGTCATTAGCCTAGTTGATACCTTGATTTCTTGTTTATTGTATGACCATCCATAGTTTTGGATTTTGGAAAAATCTGTTAGACTTAGTTAAACACAATTCATGACAACTTGACTTCTCCTTCTCATTAAATTCAGTAAAAGGACATGCGAACTATTTCTCAGACTAGGTTGAATTTGCAGAAACTGCACCAGCAAAAAAGGTCATCAAGTTATCTACAGCTGTGATAAAAGGGAAGTTAGTTTGATGAGTTTTAGGTTTTATTACGAAATTCGAACCGATGAAAGCGATGCATATTGTTTTAGTGAAATTTTTATCTGTGCAAATAATTGAATGAGAGTTTTGTTTGACTGCAGTTGCATAAGCCGGCCACGACTGAAGACTTGGTTAAGGCATCTACTGAACTGAAGAACAAGTCACAAACTGATCAAGTGCGGTGAGCAACTTATCACCGTTGAATATTTTAGTGTAAGCTGTTGTCATGCATGTCCCTCCAGTTGGAGCAGGGAGTTAGAAGATGCAGCAACAAATGTGATAGGGGGTCGTCCTGGTTCTCCTCTATTTGAGAAAATACGTTGTTCTTCCTCATATTAAAAATTAGAAATAATGCCACCACCAGTCTTTTAAGTTAAACAACTTAACCTATTATTATAAAATTTTCAGAATACTTTTTACAAATATTTTAAAAATATCAATTTTATTCTCCATTTTACATTGCACTTGTATTATTTTGTATGACTCATTGTATAAATATTTAGAAGATTCACAAGTTTTAGTTGACTTTACATGAATTTAGTCAGCATATATCTTTTCTGACAAACAAGTTGGAGACGTTAATTAATTGCATAAATTAAAACTGCAATATCTTATCAATCAAAATAAGTTCATCTACTTTCCTCTTCCTCTTCTTTATACGTATAAAATAAGTTCTTCTACCTCTACTCTGTTTATTTCCATGGCTTCCTTTTAAGTTAAGTTGAGATCAACTGAAGTATGAGTTTCAATCATGTACTAGAATTCTTTGTCTCTAATTAATTAAATAATCAAAGTCAAATAGAGCGACTAGGTAAACATGTTTTAATTCTAGTGAGAAGGAGATAAGTATCTTCATCATGGAATCCAAGATTTTTAAAAAAAAAGGAAAATGAGCTTATTCTTCCTTTCTCTTCTCTTTATTCTCTCTCTCTCTCTCTCTCTCTCTATCTCTCTCTTTCTCTTTCTTTTCGCACAACTTCTCTCTTTCTGAATATTTTTCTTTTCCTCCACTTGATCTAATTTTGACTCTACTTCTCTCCTTTTATAGGTTAGAGTAGCAGTTTAAATCAACTTCTCTACCTAGAAAGATTTTCAAAAATCTAAAATTTTATCTCCTGTTTGTTTTCGTATTTTTTTTTGTCTTAATGGGCTGGACTTAATAATCTCTCCCTCTAGCCCATGGGAGATCTACACATCTGTTACTCAATTTCCACTCAATCCCCCTGTCTTGGTGCCAGATTGATATTTGTCAGAAATCTTGGTTACCATGTTAACTAGATCAGTCTAAATCTTCTTCTAAGAATTCATGTCCTGTTGCATTGCATTTATCCACTAAAATTTTTCTTTATGATTCTGCACTCCTTAGAAGCTCTCTGACTCCCATTTTCAGTAACTATAATATACTCAGAACTGAGATATCTAGTAAATAAATGATGTGTTCTACTTGACCTTTTAATGTGAGGTTCTTCAACAATCTGAGGTGGAGGGGACTACCCCCCTTGCTCAATATCATCAGTTATATTTACTAGTGCTGACACATAATCATTTTCATCTCCTTAATTACTGACACATAATCATTTTCATCCCCTTAGTTACTGACATTTCTGATTGTAGGGGAAATTAATGCAGAAAAATGAATCTCTTCACTTGTAGTTTTTTTTTATATCTCAAAATCCAATAAGGTTTTGTGTTCGTTGAAGATTATGTCTCTGTACCTAATGACTTTCTTCTTCACCGGATCTCACAACCTGCACTCAAACTCTGTAACTTCATAACGCAGAAGAATGCATATATTAGTCTTGTCATCTAGTTTCTGTCTCAGCTTTTTAGGCACATGCACAAATGCTTTGCACCCGAATACCTTCAAGTGAGAGTATCTAATATCATTCCCAGACTATACTCCATCAAGAATATTAAAATTTAAAGCAGTTGATTGAGAAAGATTTATTATATAGTAGGCAGTGTAAAGTGCTTCATCTCAAAATGACTTTAGTAGATTAACCATTTTTAACAAGTATCTGACATTCTCTAGGATGGTTTTGTTTGTTCTTTCAGCAACACCATTTTGTTGAGGAGTACTTGGAACAATCTTTTCATATATGATTCCATACTATAGATAGTAATTCTCAAATTCTTTTGAAGTGTATTTGCTGCCATTGTCACTGCGAAGACACTTTAAAAGTGTTTCTTTCTTTTTTTCTAACACAGTATGGAACTACTTGAAACACTGTAGAACCTGATCTTTTCTTTTCAAAACAAACACCCAAGCTTTTCGTGAAGCATTATCAATAAATATAACAAAGTATCTACTACCACTTAATGATTCCACATCAATGGGACCATATACATTAGAATAGACTAACTCAACTACATTTTATTTTTTTTTTCAGAAGAATTACTAAAAGAAATTCTATGTTGCTTATCATATGAACAATCATCAAAAGAATTTAAACTCATATCTTTGCCAAAGGAAATGAGAGACTATTTTGCTAGAATTTGCAATCCTTTCTCACTCATATGAGTCAACCACTTGTGCTACAAGTATAGTAAAATATCTTCTTCTACTATATTCAGAGTTATCTCTAATTGTCTTTACCTGAGTCTTGTAAAGTGTATGATACAATCTACCTCTAGTAATCACAATTGAACCTTTAGTGAGTTTTTATTTTTTACTACCAAATAGATTGTAATAACCATTTAAGTCAAGAGCATTAGTAGAAATCATATTAAAATGTAAATTTGGTACATACCGCACATTCTTCAGCGTCAACATACAACTAATATCTGTTTGCACACAAATATCACCAATATCCACAATTTCTACGTAGCTGGTATTACCCATCTTCATTATGCCAAAATTCTCTACTTTTTATATAGTAAAAACATATCTTCTGGGTGTAGCATGACATCATGCTGTAGAATCAACAACCCATTTAGTATTAGGATCAGTGATGTCACTATGATCTTCAACAAATGAAAGTACAACCAGTTCTTCACTGTCATCAGCTACAGTTGCAGTAGTGTTCTGATCATCTGTCTTTTTCTGATTTTTTTCACTATTCTATTCATTTTTCTAAATCTTGCAGTTTCTTTTCATATATCCTTCTTTGTCGTAATGATAATAACTGAACTTTCATTTCGACTATGATTTACCTATGAATTTATAAGATCCCTTAGGACATCTACTTTTATTTCTATCCCTGCTCTCTGTGACAAAGACTTGTGAGGTATCAATGCTCATATCATTCCTTCTGATATCTTTATTATAGAGACTATTTTTTTTTTTTACCATAAATGAAGGCAAAACATCACTTGGAGTAGAGTTACTAAGAGACACCACCAAGATCTTCTAATGATCTAATAACGAACTCAAAAGTAATAATTCATGCATTTCATCATCTATGGTTAATTTCATAATATTCAATTAATTTGCTAGATCTTGAAACTCACTCAAGTGTTCTGTTATTGACTCTCTATCTCCCAGCTTCAAATTCACTAACTTTCTGATAACAAAAACTTTATTTTGAGCATTTTTCCTCTCCTACATATTCTACAATTTCTTTCATAAATCATGTGCATTGGCCTCTTTGCTTATATAATGATGGATACTCATATCTATCTACTGTCAAATAGTTTTCACAGTTTTTGTGTGTATTTCTCTCAATCATCTTCATCTTCGTCTTCCAAATTGAATAATTTGAAGTCATCCGTTTAATCATATTACTTGTATATTCGTCTATCTTAATTTGCACAATTAATTTCGAACCACAGATTAACCTAATTTTGATATCACTTGTTGGGTTCTGAACAGAGATATAATTAATTATGTAAATTAAAATAATCTTAAATTAATTAGCAAGAATTAATAATAATAATCTCAAATCAAATTGATGTACAATCGAGTAAAAATAATAAGTAGATAATAATTTTACTAAGAGTTAAATTCTGAATTGAATATACTATTAACAAAATAATTTATTAAAAATTAAATTTAAAATAATAATAAAAAAAATAACTTTTTCTTGCGCAAAACTTGAAGAGAAAGGTAAACAAAGTTTGGATAGAGGGAAAACACAAAATAATTGATATAAGCGATGATGTTACCGAGGTGAGAGAATGACAGCCACTGCCACTCAGACCCTTCCTTTTTCTCTTCTATTTCTTCTCTCTCTCTCTCTCTCTTTCTTCTCCTCCGCTTTGATTTGATTTCGACTCTAATCCTCTCCTTTTATAGGCTAGAATAGTAGTTTAAATCAATTTTTCTATTCAAAAGGATTTCTCAAAATCTGAAATTTTGTCTCTTGTTTATTTCTAACTTTTTTTTTTTTTTTTTTTTTTTTCTTAATGGTCTGGACTTAACGAAAGGCACTTGGAAGAGATAACTTTGAAAATCCAATGACAAGAGTTTATTCAAACACTTTCGAAAAAAATAGTAAATTTGTTAAACTGGAGAATCCAGTAAATAAAATTATTAAAATATAATTTGATAAGTGGAATCTAAAACGGAATAATTTGTAGTTAAGAAGGAACTGCATTGATGAATGAGGATCAGTTCTTTTCATTTAATTGGATCAATCATGGTATATATTCTTTTTCCTTTTTTTTTTTTTTTTAAATTTTTTGTCCCTTTCAATCATTTCATTTATTTATATATACACACACACATCTATTTGAGTATTTCTATTTTGTGCAAGCTGTTATATCTATATATATGTGGCATGGTATACTGATGATTTCGTATACAAGCCAACTCCAGCACTAAAAATTCCCAGCTTGTTTGATCGGTTACTTTCTTTTGTATTCTCCTTCACGTCTTATATTCCTTGAGTCACATATACAATAAATACAAATATATATTCTCTTATATATTAATATATATATGTGTGTGTATATTGATTACTAATCAATCCATCTATATATACACATCTATTATGCCAAAGGCTTTGCGTATTAAAGGACTCGTAGAATAACCAAAAATTTAGGAGAAAATTTAAAATTTGGTCTACAATGTCTACAAAACTCAAACCCCATCACCAAGCGACGGCTGATTCAGTCGCCTGTACGCCTGACAAAGTAAGCTTAAATTTCAGCCTCTTAATTTCTATCTACGCATGCTGTATATGGAGTTGCTACTCTTATTTCATATATAGATATAGATATAGATATAGATATAGATATACATATATTTGTATATCCTATTAATTATTTCAGCAAGCCTGAACCAGATTTACTCCAACATCTCTATATATATAAAAGAAAAAGTTACATACATTAACATATATTTGAGCTTATATATACTCGAGCTTATTAATGATTTAGTCTTTTTTTTTTATTATTAAAACATGGTAATCAATATTAAGGTAATTTTCATGTGCAGGAAGGGAAATATGTTTGTATAATAACACTCAAGAACCTGAATATTACATGGGGCAATGACCCACGCTATTGGTATTTACCTAAAGATAGTCAAAGGTCAATCATCCTCTGTCTTTAATCTTTTCTGTTTGATTAATTAATTGATTTTTTTTTTTTTTCTAAATTGAAAAGTATTTCTTTACAGTAAATATTATACACACATACATACTCGTTATAAATGTTCTTGTGCTGTTCTTTTCTCCTAAGTAAGTGCGGATTTGTAAGTAAATTTAAGATCTAATCTTTTAGAAGGAAGAATAGGAGAATTTTTCTTGTTATAAATCTCGTATACCTAACATATAACATATAGAGTCTGCGTTTGACCAGGTCAGTGCATAAGAATTGCTCCGAAAACACCCAAGTGTTAAAGAAATTTTAAAGAAGATGCAATTAGAAATTTAAAAGGGGTATAGTTTGAGATCATCATAAAAACATAATATATGTAGATTTGTTGCTTTTTAATGCACTTAATCATCTGACATAAATTTTATACTTATAACGTGACACACACACACATATATATATATATATATATATATTGTAGAGTGGTGAATGGTGCTGCAGAGCTGAAGCAGACATCATGGCTGGAGGTGACGGGCAAAGTGAGATTTACTACGAAAGATGTTGGATATAGAATTAGCTTCAAGGTGTCTTTGACGGCAAATTCATTTGGGTGGAGTGAGGCTCCAGTGTTTCTCATGGTTAAGTTTGGGAGAAAGGGACAGACCATATGGAAGCGAATCAAGTCGTTGGCTCGTCACCACAAAAATAAACTACCATCATCACCAACTGATCCTTTTGATATTCCTGATCCCATCATCGATCACGGTCCTTTTGAAATCTCAAAGGATCAAATATCTTCTATTCGTTATGACGAACTTTACTTTGGATTATACGAAGTGTGGAGTGGTAAGTGGAAGGGAGGACTCCAAATCCACGAAGTTCGTTTTCAACAACTCTAATAGTCTTTACAAATTTAAATAAGAGATCTTTTTAAATGGAACTTTAAAAAAAAAAAAAAAAAAAAAGGTAAAAATCGATTAACCTAATTTTTTTTTTTTTTATAAGTTGTTTTTAATTAATAAGCTTTAGACATTATATTTGTAATTTATTTGGAAATATTTCTTTTTATAACAAACATCACAATTATTATTATTTGTATTAATGTTCACTATAGTGAACTTGAGTGGCTTTGGAGCCAAAATATGCATGGAAGTCTTTAATATTGTAATATTATTGTGCGAAAATTCTTGAACTTTTAACATGCAAATAAATAATTTGATTATTGGGTCAACAAACAGACTTTTCACCTAAGTAAAATCCTCCAATAAAAAGATTAACAATAATTGTGCCGAAAAAATTGAAGAGAGAAAACACAAAAGCTTATGAAAGTGAATGTAGCCAAGAGTCACCTTTCTTTTTCTTTTTCTTTCTTTTTTTTTTAAAAAAAATTTTCAAAAGATTAGATTATGAGAAATATAACATATTTACAGCGAGTTTCGTTGCTATCAACTAATTTGCAATATTCTTTATCAACAAAAATAGATACAAAAAAAAAAAAAATTGTTCATGATTTTTAATCAATGGAAATAAATAGTTAAAACTATTCATTGCTGACATAAGAAGATGAGAACTCGTTGATCACAATAAGATGGGGCTTCATAGTTTGAATCAAGAGTTGAAGTACTATAAAATAATGTCTGAGTTAGAAAACTATGACAACTGAAGCCAAACCGAGAGGAAGAGGAAGACAACGAAAAATGAATATTCCATAGGCATAATAAAGAGGTAAATGGAAGAGAGGCTCTTGGTCAAAGGTGTAACAGTTTGCCTCAAGAAATGAAACTTTAAAGATGATTAGTAAGTCCCATGTGTTAATAAAAAAATTATTAGAGTTAGCTTTGTGATTGAACATTTAATATGTATATTTCAAAATGATTATATTTAATAATCTGTGTTTATTTCATTCTTGTACATTCATGTCTATAGATAGAGACACATTGAATTACAAATTATGAAATTTATAACCTCTTACTTTGTATAGTACCAGAGCACGATGACAAACTTTAAAATCAACTATCTTTATCTCTCATATCAAAATAGCTTTTTATCTACTCCTTCCATCTCATACCCTTATCTTCTATTTATTATTATTCACTTTTAGTTAAGTTATCTTTCTTTGGAAGATTGTATTTTTTCCTAATCTAAACTACCAAAACCTATATGCTTTTGTTGATGGGCCTCAAACATCTCTACGTAAAATAATCTCCTCTACAGATGGATTCTTAATTCATAATCCTAAATATACTACTTTGTTATAAAAAGAATAAATGCTCATGATATGAATCATATCCTTTCTCACATAAGAAGTTTTTTCTTATGTTATTAGTCAAGAAATATTTCTACACGTTCGAAATGATTTACATAAAGTTCTTGTGTCTATATCTCAAACTCACCAGTTACAATCCACATGATCCTCTAGGAGTTAAAATAAAAGATAAAAATGTATTTTGACATCTTCAAAAAAGTAAAACTACTTATTGATGAACTTGCAATTGAAGGTAAACTTCTATCTATAATAGAATTTAATTTAACAATATTTTATAATTTAGATCATCAATACCATTATCTTATCATTACTTTCAATATGCAATCTAATTACATTCTAATTCATGAATTAAATAGAAGTTGTCTCACTCATGAGGTTCTTCTAAAATTTAGCTATGAACTCATCATTACAAATATTGCTTCCAGATCAAGTAATGTTAATTCTCAATCTTTGAGATTTCATATTAACAATTTTTTTTTGCTCATGAAAATTATAATTAGAAAAAGAAAATAGGACTTTGTTTAATATGCAACCTTAATAACCACATTATTGATTAATGTCGTAAATGGTACTAAAATCTCGATCTTACTTTTAGCAATAGTAAAATCATTAAGCAAATCTCACATACATTGACAGTTCTAATACATCTTTTAATACTTCTAATGTTACATAATATCTAAACTGTAGCCACTCACCATGTACTCTAAATATCTCTAGCCTCAGTTAGCAATAGTGATGCGAAACTCGAGGATCAAAGATTACATCTAAAATCCTACATATATATTTAGCATAGATAAACCCACAACTAATTTGTAATTGAGAACTTAGGTGATTGGGATGAAATAAGTAAGAATGAATAAATAACACAAAATAACTTGATAAATTAATTCAATTCTTGATACAACAAGAAGAATAAAAATTCTCGCTTGTCAAAGTTCTACCAAGGGCAATGAAATTCATTTAATAATTGAAGTGTGTTATATTACTTTGTAAATGAGATATTTATAGGCTACAACTCCTAAATTCTGCTAAAGGATTATAATTCGATGACCTAGGAAAACATGAACATAATTTAAATGATATAGAAAAACATGATATTAAATGATATAGGTGAACATTGTATTAAATAACTTAGGAGAATATAGTATTAAACGACCTAAGAAAATATAGTATTAAATGACCTAGGGAAACATAATATTAAATGACCTAAGAAAAGATGAACATAATTTAATTATCTACGAAATGACTAAAATGATCCTAGATATTCATTCTAAATTCTGTCCACATACTTGGATGAAATTAATGATCTTCTTTGGTTTCTTTGATTCTTCAAATAGTTCGCAAGTGTTAAGTTCTTGATGTATCCATCTTTGTACAAAATCTTGAAATGCATGTTTTAGCTTCTTGACTTGAAATCTTGTGTTTGGACCAACTGGCATTGTTGACTTGAAATCTTGTGTTTGGACCAACTGGCATTGTAATATCTTCCTCATGCTTCTCTTTAATGTCTTTTGAACCCATATCTATATTACAGGGGTAATAATAAACATTGCTAGTTGATAATGAACAAGGCTTGGATTTTTTAAGTCTAATTCGTCCTCCTTACCTCCCTCTACTCATCCTTACCTCACTCTACACCGTTTTATATTATTTTAAATTTAAAATTGTTGAAAATTGACTAGTGTGGTAAAATTTTAGTACTAATCTAATTTTTAATAAGATCAATGAAGATTATTTTTTTTTTAGTACAAGGAAAGGTAAAAGCTAAAATTTTTTTAAAGAAATCATCATGTACATCCGAGGGTAAGAGACACCCATGATATCGTCAGTGAGGAGCTGTTGGAGATCATTTGACACTTGAACATGAGAGTGGAGGCCAATCAGTAGAGAGAAACTAGCATTTACCAACCAATCAACGCATTTATTTCCTTCATGATAGACATGTTGGATCATGACTTGCCAATTTTACAATAGTAAGTGCTTGATCTCACGAATAAGAGCGACATATGCATTAGTGCCGTAATCCTCATTCGTAAGTAACTGCACCGCTAGAGTGCTATCCATTTTCATAATAATACTAAGAAACCTGGCATATTAAGCGAGTTGAAGACCATCGAAAATACTCCAAAGATCGACTTGAAGAATAGAGCATCTGCCAATCTTCCTACTGAAGTTTCTCAGGCAAACACCATCCTCATCCCTAATAAGTCTACCACAGCAGGCGAGATTGGTAGTAGCACGATAAACACCATCAGTGTTCACCTTCCATCAACCCCTAGGAGGTTTCTGCCATGCTAAAAGTTCTTTCAACCTATGCGCCATACCTAAAAGAAAATAAAGATTCATATTATTAGCTATAAAAGTATAATCAATCATGAATGAAACATCCTTAGCAAGCTCATTGATGCTGCTCTCACTCTCTTGGAAAATAAATTTATTTCTATGGTTCCACAAGCTCCAACAAGTAAGGCAAAAGGTCACTCTCCAATCCTGAAATGTCTTGCACCAAGGCGAATTGCTTTTTAGGTTTAGCACGAACCACTCATCCACAACACCAAAGAAGAACATTGATTGGGCTTCAGCAGGTATGATCTTCAACCATAACAGCTTAGCCACGCTGTAATTATAGAGAATATGATCCACATCGTCAATAGGGTCCCCACACTTACTGCATTTCCCAGTAGAGGACATGTGACATCGGTATCTCTCCCAATTTGTCAAGAGCTTCCCCTTAGCAGCCAACCAAAGGAACGTATACACCCGTTGAGCATCTGGCTAATGATAAATGTCTCTCCAATTCCTATCTGTCGAGTGCCAATGATCGCTCTCCAAGAGGGCGTAAGCCGAGCTAACTAAGAAATACTCAGAGCTCGTCATACTCCAAAAGTAAGAGTCTGAGATATTGTCATCTCCAGGGGTTGGTACTGCAGCCATCTGGAGCAGTGCACCCATTGGCAACACCTGGTGTAGGGCCTCCTAATTCTATTGGCCGAACGACACTACGTAGTCTTTGATACATCTATGGAGATCCTGTTCATCAATAGGTGCGAAAGCTAAAAGCTTAAACGGCTCTAGGTCCAATAATCTTCCCAAAACCAAACATTTATCCCCAATCCAATGGACCCTTTGATGCCAACTCGAAGGTCCATCTAGAGATGATTAAGGTTAAGCTTAAGATGGGAGATTGGTCCTGTCGGCTTGTAACTCTGTGATAAGGCAGACCATCTGTACTTGTGGGTGAGGACCTGGACCCATAGTAGATCGGGCTTCATAACCATAGCAAAGCCCAATTTCATCAGAAAAATTTAGTTTTGCTTGTGGATAGACCGAAGTTCACTTCCCCTAGCATTGTAGCGCATGCACATGTTAGTCCAACTGACAATGCTAATTTTTTAGTTGTCACTCCCGTGGCCCCAGACAAACTTCCTGACCACCGCTTCAATATGATCACATAGGGATTTAGGCAAGGCCATGGTCTGCATAACATTAGCAGGGATAGTCATGAGGACAAACTTGGCCAAAGTTAAATACCCAGCAAAGAAAAGGAGGTTAGCATTCCAGCTAGATAGCTTTTGGTTAATCTTTTCAAGAATGTAATGATAAGTATCTTGTTGACTCTATCGTGTAACAAAAGTACTCCTAAATACTTATTAAGATTATTGAAGGCTTAAAACCCAAATATCTTACTAATACGACTAGCCTCACTCATGGTAACATTACAAGAAAATAAAGTGAGGGTTTTGGTCGCACTCACTTTGTGGCCTGAGCTTGCACAGAAATCCTCTAAGACTTTTTTTATAACTTGACCCTGGTCCTCAGTGGCTTTCCTAAGGATTTCCAGGTCATCCGCAAAAAAAAGTTGTGGAGGGCAGGACCCTTCTTACCAAGGCGGATCGGCTTCCCCTTACAATTTCTTACCCAAGTGTTGATGCAAAGTGATAGTCGTTTCATGCATAACACAAATATATAAGGTGAAAGCGGATCCCCTTGTCGAATGTCTCTAGTAGGCCAGAACTCCTGGGTGAGACAACCGTTCCACAACAATTGCATGGAACAAGAGGAGATACACTACATGATGACTCTAATAAGGTTAGGAAGGAGACCAACATTAAGTGGAGTGTCCTCCATATATTCCCAACGGATGCGATCATAAGTTTTTTCTAAGTCCACCTTAATGGCCATCCACTTGTCTTTCCCATGCAAATGTCGCATAAAATGGACCACTTCTTGAGCAATAACAATGTTATCCGTGATATTCTTACCAGCTACAAAGCTAACTTGGGTAGGGTCAACCAAAAAAGGCATTAGGTGCTTGAGTCTACTGGCTATGAGTTTAGTAACGATTTTATATAACATCGTTAATAAACTGATCAGACAAAATTCTTTAATAGTCTATGTTCTAGCAACTTTAGGGATGAAGATAATAAGGGTCTTGTTAATCTCAGTAGATAACTATTCGCCATGGAAGATACCCTTGACCATTGCGCAAATCGACTCACCTACAGTCTCCCATTGGTTCTGAAAGAACGCCGCATGAAGTCCATCCATTCTGGGGGCCTTCAGTGGATGCATGCTAAATAAAGCGTCATAAATTTCATGGTTCATTATCTCAAAGTCCAATTGAGTGACTATGGTAGCTGTTAACTTCAGGAACAAGCCTCTAACAGGGTACTGTGGTATGGGTCCCTCTTTAGTCGTATAAAGGTGCTCAAAGAAAGTGGAGGCCATTATCTAAAGTTGGCTTTCATCGGTACTCCAATTATCATCCCCATCCTTAAGCATACTAATTTTGTTCTTTTTTCTTCTAGAGATGGTTTAAGCATGAAAGTATTTGGTGTTCCTGTCCCCTAAAAAAATCCAATTACATCGGGATTTTTTCTTCAATAGCATCTCTTCTTGCAGTAACACCCTCTCTAATTCCTCTTTCAAGGATTTTTCCAACTCTTGGAGCCGAACAGAGTGGTGTCTCTCCAATGCCCATTGGATCCCATCCAGTCTTGCTAGGAGGATACATTTTCTCTCAGTGATATGACCAACATATTTCTATTACAGTTCTACACAGTCTCACTGAAATTACTAATGTTCTCCTTGATAGGAAGATGGTTTTGCCAATTTCTCCTAACCAAGTTAGGGAAATCAGGGTGGGATAGTCACGCAACTAAAAAACAAAAGGGCTTGGGGTCCTTATTGCGAGTGTGACGAGTGTAAAGGATAATCAGGATAGGCCTATGATCATATTGCACTTTTAAAAGATGGTGAATGATGGCCTTCAGGAATTGGGATAACAATATCAAGTCGTTAAAAAAGGGTCCCACGTCGCCATGTAAATTTAGGCCCTACATAATCAAGCTGCTGCAAGGAATTAACATCAATGAAATGGTTAAAGAGAGTGCATCCTTTAGACCGTTTAGCCGCCTCCCCTCTTCGATCATCTGACTCCAAGATGGCATTAAAATCCCCAACAAGGAGCCAAAAGCGATCCATATTATGTCTGATAGTGATGAGCACCTCCCAAAGGTCTTTTTGTTTCTGGGGCTTTGGGCTCTCATAGACAATAGAGAGGGAGAAATCCTCTTAACCATCATTCTTGCTTATCCTAGAATGGATAAACTGATGATGGTTGTAGTCCACATTAACCTGGACAAACTCTCTCCACATCATCCAAATGCCCCTCGAAAATCCAACCGCCTAAACTTATGAGAGTAGTCGAACCTCAAGTTTTTGATTACTTTATCCACTTTCTCGCTTGCCATCCTAGGCTCTAACAACGCAATCAAGGCAGGGTTTTGGATATTGACAAATGACTTTAGGGTGCGTCGGAAGCCAGCTTTTGTAGTGCCCTGATAATTCCTCACAAAAAATGAGCAATCCATAGGGTAAGGATAAGGGAAAAAAAGAGTAGATGCTCAGAAGAAAGACTATGCTTGCTCCTTCTAAAGGGTATCAATAGCGCTCGAAACGAGGCTTACATCTTTGTTGACAAGCTCTTGAATTTTGGACATAAGGGGATTGATCATAGTGGAATCAGTGGACATAGTTGCCTCGTCCCCTTTCTTAGCCTTAACTTGTTTTTTGATTGTTTTATTAATTTTTATGCCTTTGCTGATATCAAGTCTATCTAGTAGTTTGACTGCCAGCTTGATGCGATCTCTCAAAGAGATCGTTGGTGGCATAGATCTATCGGGGGAGGACCGATTGAGTTTGTGGTCTTGGTCAGTCCTATTTTTAATTATTAAAACGGTATTCTTTGAAGTTCCAACGTAGTAGTGGCCTGACTTATTACAAACTTCTCATTGTAAGTCATTGCTGCGCCATGGAGGCTGATGTGTCTCTTTGTCCCGCTAGATTCTCCGACCATATTAGTCATAGGTATCACACGTCCAATTATGGGTTTAGTATTAGCCAGCGTTGTGGAACCCATGATTTCAAGAGGGCATCCATCTTTTGATC
Organism: Carica papaya; assembly: GCF_054855325.1. NCBI lineage: Eukaryota > Viridiplantae > Streptophyta > Magnoliopsida > Brassicales > Caricaceae > Carica > Carica papaya. The sequence goes on along the minus strand of NC_142310.1, from coordinate 26,900,768 downwards.
ATTATCTTCCACCAATGATGTTTTTCTATTTTTCCTTGGGGGTTGTCTCTCACTTGAGACTCTGTACTGTTTAGGGGTTTTAACCACCAGCCAGTTTGGTCCTTCTAAGGCTCCATCCATGTCCGCAATCATATTAAATTTTGATTTATTCATATTATTCTCTCTTGCGTATCTGAGCCTTTGCTTAGCAAGATAGGGCCCTTACTTTAAACTTTTCTGCCTTTGCGTTGGACTTGCATCCAAGGACCATAATTTTCATCTGACACCATCACATTATCTGTACACTAAGGTCTATGCTTCTACTCTTAACTAACTCAATCTCCATCTCAACATTTTTCTTGCATTGGTCTTTATGGTGTCTATAAACTCTGTAGCTGAAACATATAATAGGAAAACCCTTATATTCCACTCTCTATAGGCGTCTATCCAACATAAACTTAGAAATGAGTGGTTTGGTCAAATCAATTCCAAATGCCAATCGAGCAAACTTGCCCCGTTATGTGAATTCAGTATTATAGTCAATGCGAAATACCTTCCCTATCACCCTAGAGATAACTCTGAGCATGCTCTTATGGTAATAATGGATGAAGAGGCCAGGAAATCAGACCCAGGTCACCACATTAGTGACATCAGGGTTAGTAGTAGAGAAACTTGGAGATCAAGGCTGCACCGTGAGGTAATGGCCATATATAACCCATGAGCCATCCGTAAGAACGTGCAGGTAGTCCTCTGTCAAGTGGAACTTGACCATATAATAATCATTATCGAGGTCAATCAGGTGTAATCGATTAGTAGGCTTGCACAGGCTATAAAGGTTTGCCCGTAGTGCTTTATACCCAACCAGCTTCCCAAGCAGTCGAATAACCACTGTAAGTTTTATATTTTGTGCTAGGAGGTTATGCACCTTATCCAGAAAACTAATTCTTGGTATTCCATTCTTCATGCCAAACTTAACATCCTCATCCCTGATCTTAATTTCATCTTGGCTGTTAGCAGTCTGATGACTATTGATGAGTTTATCTCTAAATGAGAGTTTTACATTCGGTGTTTCTTGTGGCGAAAGAGATTTCCTAATGTGTGTGGTTTACGATTTCTCGCCTGTAAATTGCCTAAGGTTCACCACCTCTTCACCCATTCCATAGGAACCATCCCCAATCACAACATCCACCATAGTTATATATTCCACACTCAACTTTTCCCCACCAGACCAGAGCAAGGTTGGGGCCACCGATCGGGTCGCATTAGGAGAGCCGCCTCTGTTGCCGGCTTACCCTCAATCAATGTTGTCTCCATCATCGGTTCATCCTCCGCAACCACCACCTGGATCGCGATTGGCAGGGTCGCATTCGGGCACGCAGGTCGGGTCGCACCAGAATGTTCCATCCCCCTTGTTTTTGCATCTCCTCTCATCAGCATTGGGACCAGGCTTTATTCGCCTGCCATCGACGCGAGACAGTCAGCCCCAGCTCGAGTCGCATCGTTTCACCGTATTCGGCTCGCTTCCGAGTCAAGCGGCGTCTCTTCTGCTTCCATCGCTTTCGCCGTTCCTTCCTCCATACTCTGTTGCTCATTAAAAAATGGAGAGTGATTTTTCTCTAGCCTTATCTTAACCTTCTTCATGGACTGATTTATTTTCGGGCAAGGCAGCGCCTCCCCTTTTTTCGTTAAGGCGATGTCGAGAGAGAGAAACATCTAAGGGTTTCGGTGGTTTAGGGGCGGTGGCTGAGAGAAAAAAAAAGAGCTTTTTTTGTGGGTTTATGAAGATTCTTTGTTATTAAAATATATTATTTTTTAAAAGTTTAATTAGTATGACAATAAGTTTGTGGTTTTAAATTGACAAAAAGGAAACAAGTTGGACCTAGTGGGGTTAAATGATGAGTTTTGGGTATTATTTTAAACATGGATTCTATAAAAAAAATTAGGGTTGGATTTAGAAATGTGGATTCAGGATTGAAATAAAAGGACTTTAGACTTTGAAATGAATTCAAAATGGAAGGAGCATAATAATAATAGTAATAGTAATTGTAATAATAGTAATAAAAATAACATAACAAAAATTAGTTTAAATGAAGTTAAAGCATTATGTTAATCATTTGTATTTATTTATTCTTATTTTATGCTATTACATTCATGCCTACATGCAGAGGTATATTAAAATATAAATTATAATATTCAAAACCTTTGAAAGTATACTGATAATAGGATAATATTAATAATATATATATTACTAATTAACATTGATGCTTAAAACTTAAGATTTATTGTCGTTTAAATAGGCCAGACAGTTGAGATTATAACATTATGTTTGGTTCATTTGTATGAAATAAGGCTGAATTGGCATAATTATTGTAAAGGAATTGAATAAGACTATAGCAGAATTATGGTTATATATGTTTTTTTATTTGCAATCAGTGATGAATTATTTCAATTTTTTATTTTTGGATACAAGGGGAAAGCAACAAATTGGCTAATAAAAATAATCAGACATGGGTATTACATAGTCTAGGCTAAAAAACACAAAGTATATCCTCACAGAGAATGCTCAAGAGCTCAGGAAGGGGTTTCAGTAAGGAGTGGCCCCCCATGGGCCAATTATAAATCAGGTTCGCCAAGTAGTCAACGCCTCTGTTGCCCTCTCGGTATGTATATTGTACCTTAACAATCCAGTTTTTCGTAAGCCAAGTCCTAATTACAACTAGGAGATTGGAATTTGCATTTGTGGCAATCATCTTGTTATTGATCATCTTATTTAAAAGTTGAACAATGAGGGCACTTTCTATCTCCAGGATAACACGACGTGATCCGAGGTCCAAGCAAGCTTCAGCCCCTCCAAGGCGCCCTAAAGCTCTTCCTGAAGAACTGAACAAGACCTAATTTTCTGGAGCCAGCCGTTGAGCAAATGTCCCACACAATCCCGACCCAACACCCCAGCACAAGCAACGTCACTGTTCTCGTGGAAGGCTCCATCCTTATTGATCTTGATCTAGTCCAGAGGCAGCGGATGCCAACTGACTAGTCTCGCATTTTTTTGGCTAAGGTGATCCGACAGCTTGGAATTGAAACTGGAGGCCTGAAATATATACTTTGTCATCATGAAAATCTCCTGTCTTACCTCATCCACACTGAGCAGCTAACCATTAAAGACCAGGGCATTCCGTTGCTTCCATAATAACCAGCAGGTGATGTCAAAAACTGTCCTTCAGCATTGGAAATAATAGCACCAACTATATTGATTTTGTAAATTGGTGCAGAGCCATTCGTTAGAGGTCATGCTGAAGAAAGTGTGGGTGGCTGTGCATAGAATAATCTTTTGCCATAGACCCTGGGCTTAATGACACTCCCTTAAGACATGGTTGACGTCCTCGATGCCACAACCACACACCATGCAACCCGGGTCATCTGCCGTATGCCGTTGGACCCTCTCTACATTGGTAAGGAGCCCTCTCTTAAGAAGCAGACACAAAAAACGCCGAATACATTGTGCTCCTGGCTAGTTCCATGCTACAGTCCATCTCTTATCTGTAAAAAGAGAAGAAATACCAGAAATCATATGATAAGCGATTTTGACAGAAAACGTACTTTCTGCAGAGACGCCCCAGTAGGTACATCAGCCCCTAAGCCCTCATGCAGAACCCGTGCCTTGGCCAGGTGCAGAAGGATCCTAGTCGAGAGTTTGTTCTATAATTAGTGCCAATTCTATTGACCATGCCGAGTGACCAAATCCCTAACCATTTGAGTTTTGCTAGAATTATCAAGGGCTTGGTAGGCAAGGAGCTTGAGTGGCCCATAACCTCCTAACCAATTGTCCTCCCAGAACCGTACCGTCATGCCGTCCCCGATGTGTCAAGCCAAACCTAAGTGGACATCCTCCCAAAGGCCACTTAACTTCCTCCAAATGTGGGAATAAGGACTAGAGTATTTGGTCACACTATAAAAAAGATCCCACTTATACTTATGTCGCAGGACCTTGACCCAAAGGACGTGCAACTAAGCAATAATATTAAAACAAACTTTCATGAGGAAGGCTTTATTGAGGCTCTTAAGGTTCATGATACCACCACCCCCATGCGTGATCGGCTGTCATATCTCATGCCAGCTAACGAGACTTGTCTTCTTCGCACTGATGGAGGAGCCTCAATGAAATCCTGCACTAATTGGTTAATATGATCACACAAAGAGCTAGGGAGCGAGGCAATCTGCATGGCGTAGGTTGGGATCGCCATGAGCACAGACTTGGCAAGGGTCAGCTTACCCGCCATAAATAAGTTGGTAACTTTCCACCTAGAAAGCCTCCTACGTACATTGTCCAAAATATACCTGTAGGTATCTTTAGTAACCCTTCCATGCAATAGAGGAACCCCCAAGTACGTACCCAGGTTATAAAAAACCTGAAACCCAAAAGTGTAACTAATATGGGAAACCTCTCCATCAGCAACATTGTGGGAGAAAAAGATGCGAGTCTTGGCATACTGATCTTGTGGCCGGAGCCTTGGTAGAACTTGTCAAACACCCTCTTAATAAGGTGCATCAAACTACTGAAGGCCTCACTAAAAATGATAAGATCATCAGTAAAGAGATGTGCAAAAACTGGGGCCCCCCCACACTCAGAGTAATCAGCCGCCAATCGCCATAATGGACTAATTGATCGATGTATTGAGATAATCACGCCATGCATAAAATAAAGACATACGGTGAGAGAGGGTCACCCTATCGGATGCCCCGCGAGGCGATGAACTCCTTCGTGGCTGCACCGTTCCAGAGGAGCTGCATGGAGCAAGAGGGTTTCTTCAACGAACCCCTAGCTAAGCCTATCATAAGCCTTCTCCAGATCCACTTTAATTGCCATGCAACCTATTTTGCCCTTCTTACACTTCATCGAGTGAATAACCTCCTGGGCTATGATAATATTATCCGAGATACTCCGGTCATCAACAAAACTTGTTTGCGTTTTACTAATTAGTCGAGACATAATTTTCTTGAGTTTGTTAGCAATGAAATTGGTGATAATTTTATACGAGACATTGAGCAGACTTATGGGTCAGAAGTCTTTTATAGACTTGGAACTATCCACTTTAGGAATAGGGGTAATCAAGGTTTTATTCTGGCCAAGCTCCAACTCGCCACCTTGAAAGATCCCAGTAGCCATGGTACAGATCGAGTCGCTAATAACGTCCCAATAGTGTTGAAAGAAGGCAACATGCAGACTATCTGACTCAGGCACCTTGAGGGGTTTCATGTTAAAAAAGGCCCCTCGGATCTCCTCCCTAGTGACGGGCCTACTCAGAACGGTGATACTATTGGAGCTGAGAATGGGGAACCTACATCGAATAGTGAACATAGGCCTATCAGGAGCCTCCTCGCAATATAAGTGCTAGGAGAATTCACTGGCCATCTGGCTGAGTCGACTCTCCTCCGAGATCCAATTCTCCATCTTGTCCTGGAGTATAAGAATCCTGCTGCCTTGTCGCCTAGCCATCGTTTGCGCATGGTAATAGGCAGTGTTCTTGTCCCCTAGAGAGATGAACTCACACCTTGACTTCTGTATCTAATAGATTTCTTTTTATAAGAGGAGCACTTCGAGCTCATGATGAAGAGACGCCTCAAGCTTACTCAGATACTCAGAGGAGGAAGATTCAAGAGCCTTCTGAACTCTATTGATACGAGCCATAAGTTGCCTCTTCTTACGAAATATATTATCAAACACCATAGTGTTCCAAGTCTTAGCGAGGTGAAAGAAGCTATCCATAATGGCTTGGAATGAAACGCCACCTTCCCGTCTTCTTCGAACAAAATTAGGAAACTCGAGATGGGTAAACCAAGCGGCAAGGAAGCAAAAAGGCAATGAGTTCGATGTATGGTGCGTCCTAGAACAGATGAGAAGAGGTCTATGATCAGATTGGATCCTAGTAAGGTGTTGTACGAAGGAGTCTGAAAACTTGTCAAGCCATGAGGAATTAACGAAGGCTCGATCTAGGCATTGAAGTAGAGTTCCCCGTTGCCAAGTGAACTTAGGTCCCACAAAGTCGAGTTGAGAGAGGCCATTGTGATTGATAAACTGGGAGAAGAGAGGGCACCCACCACTACCACTAATGGCTCTGCCTTATCTATCAAATCCCTCAATAATCGCATTAAAGTCCCTAGTAAGTAGCCTCGGTTTCTGGATTGTACTACTGAGCTGAGAGAGATGAGACTATGGGTAGCAATGCTTATCTGAATGGGAACTCCCATACACAGCAATAAACAGGACACTTGACTTACTACCATTGTAATGAATCTGGGTATGGATAAACTGGGCATTATTCACCAGGATCTCCACCTGAACTTGATCATTCCAAAAAAGCTAAATACCCAAGCGAAGCCATGGGCTTCCACCCTGAGAGGAATTCAAACTAAGAGAATGATGTGATCTGCTTTCTCCCCTGAGATGTGTGGCTACATCAAAGTAAGTATCAATGATTTATGTTGCCAAACAAACATTTGAAGAATGCGGCTGACTTTAGGATTAGCCACACCTTGACAATTCCAAGTAAGAATTCTTAAATCCATAAAAAACTTAACAAAAAAGATAAAACCCTAACCCAAAAAAAAAATCAACCGTCAACAGTAGCATGGCTGGCCTCTATTTTGGTCACCGTCAGACTGTCGACCACGCTCGGTCTTGCGCGCGCATAACCCAGGAGCTCTGCCGCCGAAAACATCGTTGTGTCCAAGACTTCCTCGCGCTGCTTCTTTACCTTATGGTCATAGTGCGATGTTTTGTTCACTTGGATGCCTGAGCACCGTCGATCTGAGGGCCAGGCCATCATCTAGGTGAGGGAGTTTGACGAAGGAAAGTCGACCTCCCCGATTTTGGCCAGGTCGACTTGGGAAGTCATCGCACCTCTGCATAGCCGTGTGCTTGGTCGGTTAAGAAAGGTTGGACCTTGATAGATTGAGGCCGCCGAGTCTGGACTGACTGGGAGGCCCATATTCTCCTCACTAGGCCTACTCGCAACGGGCCGCTTAATCCCAAACGCTCTAGTTATTACTGGGCCCGAGCCTTCAGGCATGTTACGAGGGCCCTATCTATATCAAGAAACTCAACCTCCCTCGACCTTACCTTTTTGTATTTTCTTCTACATATTTAAACTGTGTTCCTCATCTACTACCCTGTCACCGAGATTGCCTAAATTTCCTCTCCTCTCTTCATCAGCATTAACACCCCCCAAGCATAATCCCTCAAATTTCTCATGCAAATAAGCATTAATATTATCTTCTTTTCCAATCCCTGCAATCAACTCAAAGGGGGATCCTGACCCATTACGGCTGGCAAATCCAGGGCCATTCTTTTTCACAGAGTCATTTCCTTTTTTATCGCTCCTCCGTCCCTGCCTCGTCACCTGCATCCAAGGTTCGAATTTTTCTCCTTCTGTCGTTGGCTGGGGCGGCACAGACTGATTCCTTCCTTCTCCTTAAGTGGCTTCGTCAGTCGGGGCTTCTGTGACTTTCCTCAGGCAGTGTTCTTGGAGGTGGCTGTAACAGTCGCACTCAAAATAAATCGTTGGAAGCCCTTTATATTCCACCCGTTGAAGGTGCCCCTCTATTCGGATTTTAGAAACCAAAGGCTTGGTCAGGTCCACCGAGATGGTTAGACGTGCAAACTTCCCCCTCTCCATCGACTCTGTGTTATAATCAATCTTCACCACCAAACTAACAGTCCTGGCAATGGCTCTCAATACCTCTTTGTGGTAATACTGGATAAGCATCCTCGGAAAGTGGACCCAGGCAACCACCGAAGTGAGACGGTCATCATCGACTGAGAACGAGGTCGTCCATGGCTGAACTGTCAAATAGTGCCCATAAATGACCCAAGGGCCCCTGGTCAAGACATGTGAGTAATTGTTGGGATTAGTAAATTTTGCTAGATAGAAATTATTCTCAAGATCAACTAGTTGAAATGTTCCTGTAGGCCGCCAGAGGCTCTAAAGGCAGTTGAGGAGAGGCTGGTTGCCGATGGCTTTGCCCAACAGACGGACGACCGTCGAGTTCCTCATGGATTGAGCCAAGTAATTCTGGACCCCATCCGAGAATGCCACTGTCGGATATTCCCCATCTGAAGCCAATATCACATCCTCTTTTCTAATTTCAAAGTCGACAACCTTACTCGCCACTAGTTTTGCATTAGTAAATTTGTCTTTGAAGGACACCCAATTGCTTTCCTAGTGCCTGTAAAGTCCCCTGCTTTGCTCCCCATCCTCTGATTCTGTCAAATCCATGTCACTAGCCTCTTCCACATTCTTGTCTAAGGTTGTGGCAAATGTCCTCCTCTGTCGATATTAGCTAGTCGGGACGTTCCCTTATTCTCACCTTCTTGGTCGAGCGATCATCGTCCACGCACAGCAGTGCCGTGACTTTGTCAAGCAGTGAAAAGTCGTTCAGAGAGAGTATTTTTTTCCTTTTTAGATTTTATTTAAAATGATTTAAGTTAGTGTAGAATTGAATTATTTCAATTTTATTACTGTATGTGAGAGGTTGGAATAAAGTTGTAATAAGATGTAACTAATATTATGTCAAATTAATATAACTTGTATCATTATTACTACATTTATTGAAAATTATATTATAAAATTTATTTACCAACATGGCCTGGTAAAGTTATAAATATGTACAATACTTTAAATTTTAAATTTATGTTTCTAGTTTTAAAAATGAATTTTAACTAATATTTATGGATATTAATAACTTAAACATCCATATATTTATATTACAGATAATTATTATAAACTTATAAATTATAGAACACTTAAGAGAATATATAAGACTAGTTATTTTCACATAATAATCATTTTTTCTGACTACTTTTTTTTTTTAAAAAAGAAAAATTTATCTTGTTCTTAGAATTCAAGTAAAATATTGTAAGTTTATATTTATTTACCTTGATATATATATTTTATTAGGTTTTTTTTTTGTTCTAATTATTTAAGATCGTTATATTTTAGGGTTCTAAATAAATACATATTTTTGTTAAAAGACTAGAGATTTATAAATATTAATTTGTAGAAGAATATTTTATAATTAATTTCTAACTATTTGTGCTAGTTAAAAGTTCAAATTATATATACAAAGAGTATTTTTATCGTTAATTTTAATATCTTTGTAAAAAGACCAAAGATTCTTTGAGTATGTATTTGGCTGAAAAGAAAAAGAAAATGTATAGGAAGAAGAACTTTATTACCATGGTCCAAACTCCAAATCCCGAATATTGTTCTTCAAAAAACAGCATATATATAATTAGAATCATTTCGCTGCCGACCTAGGCCTAAATTTCAACCACTCAAACTGGTATTCCAATGAAACTGGGCCTCATACTTCGATCCCAATGGAATAAACTCATCTCTCTCTCATATATATATATACGTATATATATACTTTGATACCTTCCTTTTTTTTAAAGTAACTAGCTTCTTTATCAACCTTGTTACTTTCTTTCATTTTCTCTTTGATCAATTTGATTTTTCACTGTACGTTATAATATTCCTCGAGTGATGTCAATGCAATGAATAACTACTATATGTTGTTTATAAAACTATATATAGAATTTCCTGCTATATATCGTTAATTAGGTGTTTTCATACGATAGAGAAAGATAATTAAAAAGAAAAAAAAAATCCTTGCATCCATTGACAATGTCTTCAGTCTCCAAACCCCATCACGAGGCGTGCGATACCATGTCCCTGAATCTGGATCAGCTCTGGAAAGAGCAAGTAAGCTGCATGCATGCATGTGCTTAACTTTGTTGCATGTACATATATATATTTGTTCTTGAAAACTTCATTGACGATGATATATATTTTGCATGTGTTTTAATTTTTTTTGAAAGGGAGATGGTAAGATTAGAGTCTGCACGTTAACACCCAAGTATCTTAACATTGTATGGGGCAACGACGATCGCTATTGGAAGATACCAAAAGATGATAAAGGGTATATATATATTACAATCCAAATTATCAGTTTAATTTAAATCATATATGCGTAGACATTATAACATATATATATATACACACACACTTAACAGGAAGGAGCTTGAAGGTCTAGCGGAGCTGGTGCAGGTGTCATGGTTGGAGGTAACAGGTGTGGTTCCGTTACCCGAGGTGACGGTGGGAAAGAAATACAAAGTGAGGTTTCAAGTGTCTCTAATGGCAAAACACGCAACCAGCTGGGGAAGTTGTCCGGTTTTTCTGATGGCAAAGGTGGGGAAAAAAGGAAAGTATAGCTGGAAAAGAATCAAGTCTTTAAATTTAAGATCAAGTGGAGATGATGAAGTTCCTTTCCTAATTCCTGACAAGGATGATGGAGAACTTATAGTTACAGTAACTTCAGGATCAGCTGATAATAACCTTCTGTATTTTGGGTTGTACGAAGTGTGGAGTGGAAAGTTGAAGAAAGGTCTCAAAATTCATCATGTTTGCATATCAGAATGTTAATTAGACTATAAATAGTAATTTAAACTTTTTGGGTAATTAATTCAATCAATTATTACCCGAACTAGATATATATATATATATATATATATATCTATCATGTATTGATTATTTTTATAATTTCATAACGCTCTACTTGGTTATATAATATAATTAATTATCAACCGTATTAGTAATTGATTTATGTTTTATTCTACGTTTGTTTGTGTGTTATAACATAGATTCATATGTCATACATAAACCAAATTTGTATTTGTTTTAACCATCATCAATTGCTTCATACCAAAAGTAATAGACCAAGTTAGCAGATCCATATATAAAACCTATTTCAATAGTGGATATGATAAATCTCTCCAGCCATAATATCAACTAAATGCCATTTTAAGGAGAACCTCTATACATATATATATATATATATATATATATATATATAGAAGGCAACATAGTCAACATGAGCAGATGTTAATATTCTAATGTTTGACAATTGCTTAGAATTAATGATTTTTAGATTTGGAATTAATTTGGACAAGGAAAAAAATTATATTAACAATGAAGCTTGGATGACTAAGTGGGGTTTGATACATTCCAAAATATCAAGTTACATGACCATTTATTTATAGCCACAATTGCTGCCAAAATATGTATAAAAATTCTCTTTAAACTAGCTTACGCATATATCTTATGATACTTCAATTTTTATATCTAAAAAATGTATCATTATTTAGCTGTATATAGAATAACTCAAAATAAACTATTGATATTGATACTTGATTTTGAGTTTTTAAGAACTAGTAACTTTAGTCTAAAAAGTTATTCAATCTTTTGACAATATGGCTTTACAAATAGAATCAAGTAAATATCAACTCGATAACTTTAATTAGAGTGATTTTGAATTTTGGATTATAATTTTTGATTAGTTATTAAAAAGATACGTGATTATTAAACTTTATGTAAAAATTATTAGATCAATAGTACATGAATTTGTATATCACGTGTCGAATTCTACCTATTCAAAAAAATTTCATAATTTCCTCAACAATTGACATATACTTGCCTAATTTCACTCTAAATTCTTCTTGTTACATAACATACGGGATTAAATGATCGGCATCTATTATTGTAATATACCTTAGCGATAAAAGTATTATTAATTTTTACTTTTTGGATAACGTCAAAATTATTTTAAACATATAAAAATTTATACACCATGTACGTACGAGAGTACACAGGTAAGAGGAAATTACACAATCAACTTTCCTTCACCGTTCCAGCGTCCGCATCCACCAGTCCCTTGTTGTGTAGCACACCATTTGTACTTGTGGCATGCATGACTCTTAGTCAGCACCCACCGAACAAGATCCCATTAGCCCGCTTGATAGCTTTCTTGACTTCTTTCCTAATTCTATATCTCTCGAAATTAAATAAATCATATGTGTTGTTTCTTCGTTTCTAAATAGATATATCCGTAGTTGTAAACAAGAAAAATAGCTAACATCAATGTTGTCCACAAAGTTAGGAACAAAATTTTCCTCCATTATTTGATTATATTAATGTTTTCTCATGAACCTTCTTCCTTCCATTTAAAGATTAAACACATCTTGGTTAATTGATGTCTATAGAATCGCTCGCTAATCTTTGTCTTTCAACTTGCACAGGACTATCTCAATATTCTTCTCCCGCAACTGTCGTTTATGTTGGCACTCACTTAAACCCCATCTAAAATTAAGTGTCTAAACGTGCTTTTCTTTTTGATAATAATCAAAAGCAGTAAATAACTGTATAAATGTCCTTTTGTTGTGGACTCAGATAAAACTTTCTTAATTATACTGCTTCATATGATGCGTATATCGTTTGCAATATAATCTTCCTCTTATTTAGTAAAAATGGTATTATCTTTTTGTTTCTTTGTAGCTACATTACTAGTTTTTAGCTTATGTAAAATAGATAATTTAATCTACCGAATCACCACTTGTGTAATTAACAAGCTTATTTTCTTTTACTTAATTTGTTTTCATGTTCTTCATTCTCTGCAAATAATGTAAAATTCTTTTTGCTAATGCACAGTGTATCTTGCTCGAACTCTTATATAAATATTTGAGATATTAAATTGTTGTGCAAATGTTTATTATTAACAAAGTTGGATAATTTTGAACCAATTGTTAAAGAATATTTATATTACAAGATTGAGATATATATATATATATATATATATTGCAAATATTCTTCGTGCGTTGTCAACTGATGTTACTAAATGAAGAATCAGATAGCGTTCTTTTCATTAAATTTCTAAGCATCAATTCTTCATCTTTAGTTACAATTTTGCTTTCAATTTTTACTTTTGCTTTTGATCGTGGGATTGAAATTTGATGCATCTTATTATCTCCTTTTCTTCTTTTTTTTTTTTTTTTATCTTGACCAACTTTAATGATTCTAAAATGTATCTATATATATATATATATATATACATGTGTGTGTGTGTGGATATATATATGTAAGCCTCACTCCAATAGCGTACTGTATGACCAAAGATTAAAAAAGTATATAAATATTAAAGCGAGAAAAACGAAAAGAAATCTGCTTCAGAAGTAACATACTCTTGATGTCTAATCACGAGCCAGGTCCTGATTTTATTTCCCGGACGGTAAGCTTAACTCTTATGAACCGTCTCTAATAATTTTGTAAAATATTTTATTAAATTTAGAATAGAAAATATAATATACGTTGATACATGTACACAATATTAATTTCCAGACTAAAATTTCCACGTCTATTAAATAGGAAGATAAGAAGACTTGCATATTTAAGCCAAGAGGCTTAAACATCATATGAGGCAGAGACTTACGGTACTGGATCGTACCTAATTATGAGCCGTAAGATTATCAATTGTTTACTCGGATTTTTTGTAAACTTAGCACACGTAATACTGATTATCAATCTGATTGTTAAAGATTCTAAAATGTTCAGACATGATCCAAGATCAATTCTGAGAACTTTACTCTCTAGACCTCTAAATCTATACCATGAAAGTACGTTTCATCCCCCTCCCCCCCCGCTTAAATTTAGTCAATCCATGTGACAATATCGTTGGTTGGTTCCGAAAAGCAATTGCAGGTGCGGCTGCAGAGCTAAAGAAAGTTTCATGGCTCGAAAGTAAGGGGAAGCATAGAGGTGGGTGGGTGGGTGGAAACAAGTACGGAATAGGCTTCACGATATCGTTGACTGCAGATGCTAGTGGTTAGGAAAGAGCTCCATTGTTTCTAATGGCAAAAGTTGGGAGCAAAGGAAGAGATTTGTGGGAGAAAATAAGGTCTGTGGAGGACAAAAATGGCGAAGTCCCTTTCATTGTTCCTCAAGACAACCCCTTCATCATCACTGTTCCTCACTCCTCTCATAATCCAATTCTCTACTTTGGATTGTATGAAGTCTGGTCCCAAAAACAGAAAACTGGCTTACAAATTCATGAAGCAATTGTTGAACAACTCTCTTAAATCAAATCTAAATTAGTCATTAATAATTAAATATATGACTTCATCTATTGTTTTATAAATCATATATTCTTAATACAAATGAGATAAATATTTTAATATTATAATTTTATATTCATTCCAATGTTTAAATCAAATGAAGTGTTTTTATAATTCTCCTTCATATATAAGATTATAAATAGATCATTAGAGGATTGAAAATGTGAATAATATTAGCTCAATTCTATATCAAACATGTAAATTATAATTAAATTCATATGTTTAACCATAACTAAAAATAACTTTGCATAATTCTTCTAAATGGATTAACAATCAGTCATTAGAGATAACTTCCACAACAAGAAAATATGTAGAGAATGACCATTTATCTTAAATTCTAATTTTTCGGTTCAACAATTCATGTAAAATCAATTCTATCTATTATAATGATCTAGACCAGATGACAGACATTATTATTAGAGTAACGGTATCCTGACGGAGGATTTAGGTAACCCTTTCAGATAAATTACCATTTAGAAAGGTATTATTTACATCGATATGAAAGAAACTCTACTTCACTGCACTACTGCTAACAAACTATGAACAAAGATCAAACAGGCAACTAGTACAAATGCTTCCTGATAATCAATGACAAGGAAATTAAGAAGGTGAATGGTCATCAATCAGCAGTAATCACCCAAATTTTATAATTAGCATGATTCTGTGATTAAGCTAGGAAAATAATCACAACACTGCATTTACCCTAACTACATACAATAACATACTCTAACCAGTCTACACCAGGTTTTAAGGAGGATCGTTGTTCCCAGCTTCACAAGCATCCTCTTAAATGACTATTAGCAACCATCCAAATGCATGGACATGTTAATTATAATTTGAACATCCTAGTTAATTTAATAGTAATGCATGCATTGCAATTCATAACAAAGTAGCATTCACAACTGTATCGAAAAGATTAATGATAATATTCCCTCCGTAATCTAGTGAGTTGAAAGGCATCTTATAAAACCAAAACAAAACAAAAAACAGAAAAGATAATGAATTGAGTTTACCTGATCAGGATCTGGCAAATGGCAATAAAGCAATGATCCCAAATTCTAAAACGAATCTCGTCTCTTTTGCTTTGGCTCAAAGGAATCAAATTTTCTTCTCTTGAGCATTTGCCTCCACTTAACTTTATACCCTTTCATTTTATGATGGTCCATAGCCAGTCTTTAGATTAATGAACACACCATATGCATCACTTTTTCTTTTAATCAATTGAAGCTATCTAGTTGACAAGGAATATGCTGAACAAGAAACAGAACCTCTTGATACAATTATCAATTTTGACATAAGTTATCCCAACTTAACTACAATACTAACTTATCTTAAAATTGTTCCAACCCCTACTTGAAAGAGATTTCTGATCGATGAAAAAAAATAGCTAAACCTCCATAGGTTGCTGACATGAAGAGATGGGAACTAACTGGTCACAGGGTGAAGCTCCAGAGTTCGAACCAAGAGGTAGAGTCTTACAAATTCATGTCGAGTCACAGAATTATGACACTGAAGCCAAGGTAGAGGAGAAGACAGTAGAAAAAAATCTTCCACACAGCTTCGAGGGCATCATTAAAAACTCAGATTCAGATATTGACCGATCCTCTGTGAAGAAGCTGTATGATCAGCTCCACGCTGGAGTTTTCTTGAACCAGAAGCGAAAGGCAGGATAGATTATAAATCTAGAATCAGTATATATCTTATACATAGAATAACATAAATTTTTACAAAAACTGATATCTCTGTTATCATGGTCTTGGTTTTTGGAAATGCGTTTTACAGAGGTACTGGGTAGATAAGAAGTCCAACAAGAACTGCTTCATGGTGCTCTCAAGAGGTCTGGCAATCACTTGGGCTGAGGATGCTCGTTTCTGGCATTGGCAAAATCTTAAAGACACAACAACGTACAACAAAACAATTTTGATTTCTTGTTTTCAATTGTTTCAGTTCTGATAATAGATTTTCTTTGAATTAGTTATGTTTCATTCATTTCATTCTGGATTTGTGAGTTCCAGATAAGTTTCATATTGTTTAAGTTCATACCATATCATCTAACTATCAAAAATATCCTAATAGTAAGCTTAGAATTTTGCAGTGATGAGGTTATTGAGGTTGCAGAACTGCTGAATGTATGTTGGCTAGAAGTTTGTGGAAAGTTTGAGATAGAAAAGTTGTCACCAGCAACTTTATATGAAGTCGTGTTTGTGATTATGTTGAAAGATGCCACAGCAGCATATGGATGGGAAATTCCAGTAAACCTAAGCCTAAGTCTTCCAGATGGAAGCAAGTTTAACTGCAGAGAAAGCTTGATGACCAAACCACGTTGTCAGTGGATAGAGATACCAATAGGTGAGTTCACAACTTCAACGCAAAATGTTGGGAACATAACATTTTCCATGTATGAACATGAAGGAGGGAAATGGAAGAGAGGACTCGTGATAAAGGGTATTGCAATCCGCCCCAAGGACTAAAATCTCTAAAGACAATCAGCACAGCCCATGTAACGAGAATAGCAATAATATGTAATAACCATTACAGATTGACAACCAGCTAATGAGAACAGTGCACCATGTGTTTGTTTGGGATTACGCTTAACTGATTCAGACGCAGAGTAGATAAGCCCAAACAAATGGTGCTGTAAAATCATGTTTGGCCTGTTTTCTTGAATTTCTGTTCAAACATCAGCTGTTTCTCCTTGCTATAAAATTGCACAACTACCATTTACACTCTTTAAAATCAATTACATTGCAGTTGGTCAGATGGCAGAGAAACCAGAGTCATTTCCATTTATGAATTTGTTGACTGCAAGTGAGAAATGAAAGGAAAGAACAGAACTCTTTATTTGCAACTATACTGTGAATTACTTAACACAGATGAAGATTGTCTACTTCCCTTTATGTTAAGAAAGCAAGAAATTTCTATATGCATGACTTGGTTCATTTGGATGAATAAAAAATTAAAAGAAAGGCAAACACCTTTGCAAGAGGAGTAGACAGCACCTGCTTGCTGTGGAGAACTTAAGAGTAGAAAAAGAACTCTTGGACACACTAAAAGTCTGTGCGATAATTTTCTGGCTTATACCATAATGAGAAATCAATTCCTTCATTTTTCAGTTTCTCTGTTGCAGGCCCGATTCGCTCCAAAAGCTGCAATTTCCAAAACTACATTTTGAGGCAAAAGTACATAGTTTTGATTGTTTATGATGCTGCAAACTCATTATAAATGTTATAACATTTAACCTGATGTTAGCGCTAAATAGCTAAAGAAATGACAAAAGAAGTACAATACTCATATCAATTTTCAGAAAATTATAGACCAGAGTCAAACCTTGGCATGCAGAGCACCATTTGACACCAAAACAGATCTATCAAATACACAAAATTTTCCACCGTCCATTTGAGTAACTGTGCCACCAGCTTCTTCTACTATCTGAACAAAAAAATTAATAATTGCACTGTGAATGCAAATTCCCTCATTGCCTAAATTTCAGTTTCATATGAATTAAAGGCATGAACCTCATGAATTGGACATGAAACTGATTGGTAAATCTCCCGAAAGTAAAAGTTGATATACACACACGCGCGCGCGCGTACATAAATATATCATAAGCTTTGAAATAACCAGAGTATAATTTTGTTAACAATCTTTAAAAACCTTTGATCTCTTGTTTTTTAAAAAAATCTAAAATCAGTTGCTTAAACTTAGAAGCATGGTTGACACTGGGTCCATCTATTAACATGCTTTACCACCAAAATATTGAGTCCGCAGTGTTTCACTTTGAAAATACTTGGAAAGAGTGAGTTTTACAGTCCTTTCTTAGGATCTAGTTATGAAATTTTGTAAATAGTATGGGCTCTCTAAGAGAGAAATAAACGATTTCTTAGAGTTTAAAGTACTCAAGAAATTTTTTTGACATATTTTTTTGCATATCCAGTCCAGATTACAATGCTCTTCTTATACAAAAAGAGAGTAAAAAAATAAAATAACATAAAATTTAAAAAAAAAAAACTTCTAAGAATAGTAACTTCCCTAATAGGAAGTAACTAACCCAACATCCTATAAACCATCTAAACAACTATCCCCACATCCCACAAACTACCAACACATATCCCAAATATCCTTAAAACTACCTTCATACTTATTCCACTCTAGCAGCCACATGTCACCTAAGTCGTGTCACCCACTATAGCAGCCATGTGTCAATCATTTCTAGTAGCCATGTGGCACATAACAATACACCCTCCCTCAATAAGGTGCTTGTCCTCAAGCAGCCAATCCTTTCTCTCCCTTTTTTTCTTCTATTTTTCTCGAATATAATCCTTTACTTTTTTAATCAATAATTTTTTCCTCCAGTTCCAGATCCTTGTAGTTTGAAAGCAAATTAGTATTGGCCGCATGAATCATGTGCAGTTGTAGAAGTCTGAGGCGGGAAGGTCAAGGATATTTCCAACTTAATGGAATCCAAAATTTATTATTGGAAACCGGTTCACCCAGTTGCATCGTCGTAGAAAATTAGTTGCCAATAAATGCTGGAAGAGAACCATGTTGTTTTGTCAATAATTAATTCTTCACTAACTGGTTCCTTTTTTCAGCTCATGATAATTGCTTTTTTCATAAGGAAATGACAACAGGTGAGTTGACTTATTGGGATGAAAAGAATTAAAATTTACCATCTGATGCAGGCTGCAACGTTCTTGCCAAACCCAGTCTTGTCTGCTCTCATTAGAGATGCATAACACTGCCAAGGGATCTAAGTTATGTGTTGTTCTGCTCTCTTGACTTCCCTCATATTCCGTCTTCTCTCCTTTCTTCATCTCTGTCTACAGTGCACATTTTTGTTGAAGTCTGAACCAGATTCACACCACTATTACCTGAATCATGTTCTTATTTTGGGATCCAAACAGAGTATGGTTATCGATCTGCTTGGTCAATATTCTGGTCTTGAAACTTCCTAGCAGCCCTATCATATTTCTTATGGGGAAAATCAAGTTTTGTATACTTACAATGAGACTGCTCCCTTTTTTCAGCATAGAGACTATCGCCATAATGCTCTTGGCGACCATGATGGATGTTATCTTCTCCCAGATCATATGGCGCACTTCAACTGGCCAAAAGTTTTTTGGAGCCATCATCCAAACGATCTGCCAACAGACCAAGCTTCATACAATGTTGATCTCAATTTTCTTGGTAAATTATGAGAAAGAATTCAAATATCAAACTTAAATCACCCATAGCTTCTGGCTCTTATACCAAATTGTTACGGTTCTTTGTTAGGATCTAGTTATGAGATTTTATTGACAATATGGGATTGTTAAGAGAGAACTCAAGAAATTTTTTGACAAAATTTTCGGCATATCCTGTTTAAATTACAATGCTCTTTTTACACCTAAAAAAAATTAACTTCCCTAGTTCGAAGTAACTACCCTTACATCCTAGATACCACCTAAGTAACTACCCCAAGATCCCATAACTATCAACACTTACCCCAAATATCCTAAAAACTACCTTCATACTTATTCCATTCCAGCAGCCATGTGGCACCCAAAGCAATGTGTCACCATGCCATGTTCATGCAAACCAGCCATGTGTCACCCAAGCCATCTGTCTCAACCAGCCAAGTGTCCCAAGCAGCCATGTTTCATCCAAGCAACGGGTCACACACTTGAGCGGCCACGTTCAATCATTTCTAGTAGCTACGTGTGTTGATTACCATATTTTATTTTTTAATTATTTAATTTATTAATTAGTTAGTTATGATGATATAATTAAAATTTTATTACAATAGTAATTTCATGTAATTAAAATTCTAGTAAAATAATAATTTTTTAATTTGTCGGTTATAAATTCTATAAATATCTCAAGTGTAATAATTTAAGAAGTAAAAAATAAAATAATATTTTTTCCGCAAAAATCAACCTGCTATCAAAGTAAAATAAAGTTATTTTATGATTTTAATTTCAGAGTTTCCTTCAAACCTTAAAATAGTACAATAGATTAGGTTGGTACCCACTTATCTATATTTACTTTCATGACCACCTTAAAAAACCATATCAGACACGTGTGCTGACCGCGACTTGGAGAAGCCAAGGCAGCAGCAGTGCAGAGGAAATCGCGCGGTGGAATATCTATATCTGGCGTAACCAGATTTGTGTGCCATTTCAAGCCATGGCTACCGACGATCTGAGTCGGCGCGGCCTGGAATAAGAAAACAAAGACTCGGCAGGCGGATTTGTTCCATTTTCAAGCGAACCAAGACCAAATCCAGAAAGGTGGGTCATGGTGGAGGAAGTGCAAACGTGCGCCACTCGCACGAGGAATACACATTGCGAGGTGGAAGAAGAAGGTCGGCTCTAGTTGCCCCTGCATGAACTCGTCTATTCGTGCAGGGACTTCTGCGCAAATCTGGGTGCCGTGGCTAGTTCTTCTTCTCGAGACAGATGCATTGTGCTCAGAGATGGTCGCGCACCGATCTGCCTTCTTCCGCAGCCTCTGTGCAGTCTTCTAATGCAGATCCGCATGCTTTCCTTCTGGTGTCACGGATCTAGTCACGGGCCTTCTTCTTCCACTGCGTGCAGATCCACATGCATGAAGCTTTCTGGTCGTGCCGTGTTATGTGCATATCTGAGCTTCCCCTGTCGTGATCTGCTTCACTTCTCGTAGATCTGATTTGAGTCGTGACCAGGCTGAACCAATTTGAGCTACTGCATGAGCCACTCTCCCTTTGAGCCGCGTTTGAGCTGTTTTTTAGCCAAGTTCAAGCCGTTTTTTACTTGAGTTTGAGTCATCTTTTAGCCGAGTTCAAATCTTTTTGAGTCGTTCTCAAGCCGTTTTTGAACCTATCTTGAACTATTTTTTAGCCGAACTCGGACTGTTTTGAGTTGAACCGAGCTGAGCTGTTGCCTGACAAATTTGGTTCCAATTTACAGCACTTTTTGATATCCTTTGGTACTAGTAAACTGTAGAATGACTCTTCAAAACTTGGTATGCAAATTGGGCATGTGTGATATTTCAGTACCAACTTGAAGGGGAGTGTTAATTACCATATTTTATTATTTTAATTTATCATTTAATTAGTTATGATAATATAATTAAAATTCTAATAATATAGTAATCTCATGTAAATAAAATTCTAATATAATAACAATTTTCTTATTAGTATATTAAGAATTATATAAATATCTCAAATGTAATAATTTAAAAACTAAGAAATAAAATTAATATTTTTTCTCCAAAAATCAACAATGTAGCATATAAGAGTGAGCTAACATGTAAGGATTGGAAAGCACGGAAATGAATATCCACAAAACAAATCAACATCCATCAACTACTAAGGATCCATTGGGGGTTGTAAATGGAAAAGATTATATGAAAAAAATAGTTCTATTTTGAAGTTCAAGCAAAAGACTTTAAACTGCAAATACATATCCAGACCTACATGTGTGTGGCAGTGTGTTATATAAACATATGAAGTGAATTATATTAAGTACATCAAGAAAAAAAAAAAATTCAAAAAAAAAACTAAGTTTTACATTAAAAAAAAAAAGAAAGTTTTAAAAAGAGTAAGAATGAAAATTCTGTCTTTTTTATTTTTTTTTAGAATGATACAATGATTATATTTGTAATACAAAGCTAGTTACTACATTTGGACAAAAGAATCTTCCTAATTAGAAGGAAGATTTTTAGAATAAATAGTAAATCAAATGAGAGAATTTTGGCCAACCTTGACCTTAAATATTCTAAAATAGGAAGTAAATATTTCTATTATAGTTGTATAGCTATAATTACTCAGTTTTCAAAATTCTCCCAAGCTGGACTATAAATATTAAACAACCTTAGCTTAGATCTTATATTTTGAAATTTTGCCTTTGGTTAGAATATTTTCCCCATGTTGATTAGTTGGAATGTAGCAGATGTTAACTATACCCCATTATTTTGTAAGAGATTACTTGAATACGAAAGAGTGGGCTGGCATTTATAAGTTGGAATTTGCCTTTTGTTCGTCGGTTCGACTTCGACCGCTTTCTATGTGATGATCATAACATAGGTATGATCATGCTTTTTAGAAGGAAGTAGAAATCGTGTCATGTGCCACTATAATTGTTCCATTGAGCACCTATCCACTCATCTCCTCCTCGATGAAGTGTCTACCTATTTCCATATGTTTTATCATGTCATGATGAACAGAATTCTTGGTTATACTTATAACAGCTTAGTTATCATACATCATTGATGATATATCACTTATTTGAACTTTAAGTTCGTTAATAAGTGTTTTAATCACATTCTTTCATATATCCCATGGACCATAGCTCTGAACTATGCTTCTTCACTACTTTGGCAGCAACTATCTGCTTTTTGCTTCGCCAGATAATCAAATTTTACCATATATAAGTACAGTATCCTGTCAATCTTCGATCAATAGTGGAGCCTGCCCAACCTACATAAATGAACGCTAAAATAGTCCTGTTTTTAGTCTTATTGAAGTGAAGACCTTCTTCATGAATTCCTTTTCGAATATGTCAGAATATGATATAGCTGATCCATGTGTGTTTCAGTGGGACTATTCATGAACTGACTAGCCACACAAACAACAAAGCCAATATCCAGTCATATGTGTGTGAAAGAGATGAGTTTCCTGACTAATCTTTGGTATCTTCCTTCGTCAACTAGAGCATTGTTTTCTTCTCCATTTTCTTTGGTGATTGCTTCTATTGGAGTATTTGCAAATTTACAATCCAACATCCATGTTTCTTTGAGTAAATTAAAAATATATTTTCATTGTGAAACCACAATTCCTTATTGAAACCTTGTAACATCCATCTCGAAGAAATAGTTTAGGTTTCCTAAGTCTTAGACTTTGAATTGATGAGGTAAAACTTTCTTAAGTTCTCTAATCTCCTCTTCAAAATTTTCTGTCAATATAAGATCATATACATATAGACAATTATGATAGATATTCTTCCACTAGAAAAATAATTAACAAATAAGGTATGATCTGACTGAAAATATTTAAGTTTCTTATTACCTTAAAGAATCTGTCAAACTAAGCTCTGACTGACTGCTTAAGACCATAGAGGGAATTGTTTTAGCTTGCAAACCTTGTTTGAGTTAGTCTAATCTATGAGACCTTCAAGGATCTCCATGAGCACTTCCTCTTTTAAGTCTCCATTGACAAAGACATTTTTGATATCTAACTAATGACACCATTTGAACTCAAATGGTATCAAGTTTTGCAATAGGTGCAAAGTCTCCGAAAGTCAATGTCACAGGATTGAGTAAATCACTTAGCAACCAAACAAGCCTTGTATTTATATATGGTGTCGTCTGCATTGTGTTTAACAGTGAAGATCAACTTGCATCCCAAGGTGTTTTTTCCTGGAGGTTGATCTACAAGTTTCCATGCACCATTTTCCTCACGCGCCATGAGTTCTTTAATAACAACTTGCTTCCACTCATGAACCTGCATTGCTTCTTAAATGATATTAGGAATCTAGATTTCTGTAAATTTAGTGGTAAAAGCACGATATTCAAGTGACAACTTCTTATATGACATGAAGTTGTAAATAGGATGATGAGTACAAGACCCAACTCCTTTCCTTTGACCAATTGGCAAAACGAGATCTTGTGATGTCAACTTATCAAAAGTGTTAATTGATTGTGCCTCCTCCCAGATGGGCTTCGGTCCAGCTTCATAACTAGTTCTTTCTTGTATTTGTTCCTCTTCAGTTTCCTGATTTTTCTTTCTTAATGAGTATATTGCAAGTTCTTTCTCTTTGAGAAATACTTTAAAGGGGACTTTTGGACTAGAAGTGATTTGGAAAGTGTCGCTCTCAAATTGCTGAAAAAGATATTCTTATATATTTTCACTCTTTCCCTAAACATCATTTTTGGAGTAAAATTGTAATAACCCAAATTTTCTCTAGATGAATTTCTCGTGTTTGTATGGCCATTTAAGTCAAAGACTAATTTTTATGGTTAAAAACTAAGTTTTAAGTCAAGTGAAGCGAAAACGATAAGATTTAGATAACCAGAATTCCTTAAGAAGAGTTTTTTTCCTCATAAAGAAAAATTGAGTTTTTAGGCTTAAGAACACTTCTCGAGGCTAGAACGACCTCATAGAAGGTAAGAAAAATGTAATACCCTAAATTAATTTTTTTGTAATTTAGGGTTTAATTATAAATGTAAATTCTTAATTTTTCAATTTTTGTAATTTTAATTTAGAATAAAAATGAAGTAAAATTAATGGAGAATTAAATTGAAAACAATTTTGGGGAAAATGGGTGAAAATTTGGGTTCTTGAGGATATTTTTAAAAGAAAAATTGGAAAATATGGGTCAAAATACAATTTAGAGAAGTTTCACTACGTCATACGCCCGATCAGCAGGCTCGGCGAATCAGGACGCGCCGCGTGGCACTGGACGCTGACGCGGTGCCACGCGGGTGATCCGCGTGCTCACGATCGAACGGCCCAGATCCATTCCCGCGCACACGGACGGCTCAGATGAGTTCCTTCCCCAAACGCGATCGGACGGCTCAGAATGGATTGCAATGGACGGCTCAGATTGAATCGCGATGAATGGTTCAGATCCACTCTTTATTTAATCCCGATTGAACGATACAGATCAAACGCAATGGACGGCCCATATCAAAAGCGGACGGATATAAATAACCCCCATTCACACCAAACTCTAACCCTAGACGCCAGACCCCATCGCCAGAGAAGAAGACCTGGCCGCCGGAAGGACATTGCCGCCACCCGCCGCCGCACCAGAGCTTTTTTCGTCAGCTAAAAAAGGTAAAAATTTTCTCTTTTTCTCGAAATTCAATTTTAAGCACACCCATGGCCAAATCAGAGCAAAAAGACCGGCTAATTAGCCGAAAAATGTCGGGGAAGTCTGGTGGCGCCGTCGCAGGAAATTTCACAAAACGCCTCCAATGAGACCCTTTCCGATTCTTGTTCTGTGTAATTTTTTCACCGTTGTGATCACTGTGTCATTATCTACAGGTTGACTGGAGCAAAAGACTCAACCGTAACGTGAGCCGGAGGAGCCGCCGCACCGAGAAGCCCCGCCACTGGTGAGTTTCGGTTTTCTGTATTTTTTCAGTCAGCCGAGACTCTTTAACGTGTTTTCTCGCAAGATTCGATGCATAATCGGCCGAAAACAGCCAACCCGAGACGAACTATCGCCGCAGGCGGCGGCGCCGTCACCGGAGCACGGCGGAGCCACCATGCTGGAATTCCGAAATTTGCCAAGTGGGCTCCAGGACTGATTTTAGGTTTGTTTGGGACATTTGTAGGTATTATTAGCGTGTATAATTTCTGAAGAAAAATTCAAAGAACCTGAGAATCGTCCGTAGGTGCAGTCAAACAGTTTAGTTTTTCGGGCATCAAATCGAGTAAAAATCCCTCACCCTATTCCCTATCATAGAATTGAAGTTTAAATAAATAATAATACGAGATTTTGTATGAATTTAGGAAATATGCATAATTAATTACGGATTGCTAATTGAGCCAGAACCGAGAATTATCTACTGTTGTTTGTTGATTGTTTTTACAGTTTATATGCATGATGACATCTTATTAATTAATTTTATGGGTTTAAATGCATATATGATTTATTCTATGTGTTTACTGCTAAATCGGAAAAAACGAAAGTTAAACGGTAAAAATTATGTGATGAAATGAGTAGATGAAACGGCAGCCTTACTGAATATCCTGGGAGATGGTAGACGGACCGGGTACATAGAGAATCCTACTGTGAACGTTGTCTCATACCGAACGGGGTAGGGAGACTTGATAATTTGGCGCTCATACCAAACGAGATATGAGGACAGCCTACTTCACCCTCATACCGGACGGGGTATTGAGATTTGATAAATTGGTGTTCATACCGGACGGGATATGGGGACGACCCGTAATTGAGAATATTAAATGAAAGGGTTCATAAGGGTTCACATGTAGCGGGGACATCCCTATGAACGGATACCAGCAGACTGTTAAAAAAAGTGACAGTTATTGTTTGATTTATTGATGATGGATATACATTTATAATATGTGTTATGATTACTG
Source organism: Carica papaya (assembly GCF_054855325.1). Taxonomy (NCBI): domain Eukaryota; kingdom Viridiplantae; phylum Streptophyta; class Magnoliopsida; order Brassicales; family Caricaceae; genus Carica; species Carica papaya. Next base: position 26,874,714 of record NC_142310.1, on the reverse strand, counting down.
ATTATACATAGAATCATGATCTGTATAGATTGTTTTTATAAATCCCACTACGGTAAATGAACGATAAATGATTTTATTTTTAATAAATGTATTGGTTTAAATTTAGTGCTTTATTAGCATTTTTTATTTTCTACCAATCTTTATTTCTGTATCGGTGACATAGTGTGATTTCCTTACTGAACTAGTGTATCTCATCCCTTATTTAACCATTTCAGATCAAGAGAACCAGGTTCCATAACTCGATTCGCAAGAGGATTGCAAATAGATGTTATATTTTTTTATTTCCCGTTTATTTCTTTATTTTTTTTTTTTTCAAGAATGTGAATTTTGTAACATTGTTTGATACTTTAAGTTATTTGTGTAAAGAATGTAAACCCTGAAAATTTATTACGCTTCCGCATTTTAATTATCTTTTATTTCCTTTGGATATTTTCGGGGTCGTTACAAAAAATGCTTTGGAAAAGTGAGAAAATAATTAGATGAAGAATCGGGAGAGAAATCCCCCATGTGCGGGTGAGAATCTCTTGAGTGAGAGAGAAAATCCTTTAACAAGCTTTTTTTGACCCTTTTAGATAGATTTGTATCTTGAGACTAAAGTACTTGGAATTTTAGATTTACATTTGGCTGAGGGCTAGCCAAAATATTAAGGAAGAAGTTATGGAAAAGAGAAAAATGTCAGAAGAAGAAAAATTATGAGAAATGAGGCAAAACCCGAGAGACATGCACATGAAGGATAGTTTTGATCTTTTGGGCTTTTTTGGCCCACAAGTGGGCCAAATGGACCCGAATGAAGCCCAAACAAAAACCATGTGATAGCCGCTTGCTTGAGGAACACGTGAAGCATAGGTTTGCCCAAAAGGATTAATAATTGAGCAAGTTATAGAGTTTTGAAGTAAGTGTATGGCCATGGGCCTAACTTTAAGTGCGGTTTGGATCTTTTGGGTCTTAGGTGGACCTTAAGGGTTTGTTTGGATAAATTTCAGTGATGGTTAATTAATGTATAATAATGGCAGTAATTGAATGACAATAACATAGGATTGTAATGGCAAAATTTTTTTACGTTTGGATGATGGTATATCAATGTATGTTAATAACATATTTTTATTTGGATAATAGGATGGTATGGTTGTATTTTTAGCTAAATTACTAATTTACTCTTACATATTATATGTAATCATAATTGGTATAAAAGAAATATGTAAGAAAAGAAAAATTATTTATCAATATAATTATATTTGTATTTAAATAAATAATTATTATACATAATTAAATTAAAATTTTATATTTAATAAAATAAATAATAATTATTTATATTATCATATTAATTTAATGAATTTTTAATTGTCATGACATATATGGAATTAATTAAATTAGATAGGGTATAATAGGAAACAAATAGAATGCTCACCAAATACCACTAATTTGGTGGTTTAAAAATTCACCCCAAAATTTGTCAATCAAATACCATTTGTTACCATTCGAAGTTGAAACAAACACGGTTTTCTCACGCCTATAAAATACTATACATTAAAATTTTACCATTTAATATGATCCAAACACAGGGTAAATGGGCTAAATGTGGTCGTTTTGAGCCCTAATTTGGTCAGTAAGTAGTTGAAACTACGCCAAGTAAATGAAGGTAAAATAGGCCTGAAATTCATAAGAATTGAGGGAGTTATGGCTGTTTAAAGTGAAGGCATGTGCATGGAGTGCAGTTTTGGGCCTTACGGGTTTAGGTGGGCCTAAGGCAGTCCAAAACATATCGAATTGAGCCCAAATTTGGTACGGAAGCTCCTAGAAGGTGGATAAGACATAGGAGGAGTCTGGATAAGATCGAATACTCTAGACTTACCTAAAGGCTAAGGAAAGTAAGAGATAAGGATAAGGATGAAGCTTGAGGAGGTTTAAGTAGCCAATCACGTTTTGCCACCTCTCCCATGCTTATCAACTTCCATGGACGTCCCTTCCCTATAAACAGGGGTGTGGGAAGAAGGGAAAAGCATTCTGGAGTTGAGAGAAAGCAAGGTTAGAGAGAGAAAGAAGAGAGAGAAAGAGAAGAGAAAAAAAAGAGAGGAAAAGGAAGAAACTCAATAAAAGTGAGGGCAATTGAAGGAATTTAAGAATTTTTCCTTGAGGAAACTCTACCTAAATTATGAGAAAAAGAGAGAAGAAGGAAGAAGGAAAGGAGAAAACCGAAGAAAGAAGAGAAAAGGAAAGTAAAAGCTCACGACCAATCATGGGAGACCCGCGAGCTTAAGGTAAGTTTTCTCCTTCATCTGAATTCCATTTGTCTTGAAATATTGATGGTTTTTGAGTGATGTGAGGGATATTTTTTAGGCTACATATTGCTCAAAAGCATTTCGGAACTCTGCCAGATATTTGAGAGAAAAAGCTTAGAAATTAAGTTAGGACTCTACCGAATTTAAAGTAGCATGTTTTGCGAGGTATGTAGCTTCGAGTTTCTTTTCATGGAAACTAATTTATCTATAATGAGAACGTTTTTTAGTGTTAAATCATGATAATTCTAAAGGAAGATGTTGCTGAAATTTCGGTAGGAATTTGAAGAAATATATGGGGAAACTTTGTCCAAGTGAAAACATAAAATTCAAGTATTTTTAAGGGAGGACTCTGACCGAGTGGATAGAGAAAATTGAGAAAAATATTAGGGGAAACTGTCAGAATATGCAAAGTTTAGATTGATTACATCGGACTCGAGGTAAGTGGGTATTGTAATTGCATAACCTATGTAGTTTTCGTAGTGTTTTCAAAGTATTTTCAATATAGTAAGTGGATGTTGTGATTTCATGACCTATGTAGTTTTCAAGTGTTTTTATCAGCATTTTATACATATTTTCATATATAAAGTGCAAGTGTTTGTGAAAGTACTATTGTGTTTTAAATATTATTTTGCCTATATGTTTTGAAAAGTGATTTTAATAGGTGTGCATCACTCGTTATCGAGGCAAGCTATTCCGAAAGCACTTGCATGATGCTAGGCTTCAGTGTGCCCTTATATAACTGTCCATTTTTGGGTGTAGTGGGAAAGTAATAAGTGTAAACCCATACATAATCGTTCCCGTTCCCTTTTTGGGTGTATAGGGAAGTGTTAAGTGTTAAGTGTGCGCATAACATGCATGGCAGTAGGAAGATGTGAATGGCCCCCCATAACGGTGATGAAGTAGAGTTTATTGTACAATGTAGCGAAGTGCATCTGTTTTCTGATTTTAGGACATGTGCCTCGTTGTACAATGTGGCGCACTGTATCTACTGAGTTATCTGGTACATGTGAGAGCATAGTGCATTGTACAATGCAGCAATGTGCTTTATGAATTGTGATTCTGATTTTAGTTTTGACTGTGCATCTGTTTTCAGTAAAAGTGAATATGTTTCCGAGAAAAGTGTATCAAATATATATGTTTTGATGTGTGTAAAAGCGATATATATTGCATGTATTAGTTGTGTTGTCATAATATTTGCTTACTGAGATAAAATATCTCACTCCCCCATCATTTTCAGATAATGAGGATTGCGCTGCAGAATAGTATGTGATACGAAAGAGAATTGAGAAGTTAGAGATCAAGTTACTATTTTTTTGTATTGTAAGAAAGGAAAAAATTATAGTCTCGTATTGTATTGTAACTGATGTACATTATTCAAAAGATGTAGCGCTTCTTCATACTCTGTATATTAATAAAAATTAAGTTTTGTTATTTAATTATGTGGAAAGTGTAAGTGTGCTTCGGACACGCCCCAGAAGAAGTGGGGGCGAGCCGTGACAAAAATGGTTCATTTTCAAAGAATGTAACATCTATAGAGTGATAGAATTTCTTAGTGACAATAAAGTAGCATTAATTAATATCTCTGTTGATTTAGTTTATATCCAAGGAAGATATATTTAATGGTTTTGGGATCAAATTTGCTTCTACATTTTTTAGGAACATGAATAAATGATGAAGATCTGATGATCTTTAGAAGGATTGATGAGATCAGCTATATTGATGGATAGGTATCTTTAAAGACTTGATACAAACTTTGGAATTGTAAGGAGATGGGAAGGCATTCGATTGACTAAGTTGGCTGCAGTGAGTATGGCATCTCCCAAAAAGTTTTTGAAACATGAAATTGGATCATGATAACTCATGCAATTTCTAATAAGTGACTATTTTTTTTCAATTATTTCAATTTGTTGAGGGGTATCAATGCATGAATTTTTGTGAAAAATGTCTTTTTTTATTAGATAATTCACTAAAAATAGAATTGAAATAATTTTTGCTCTTATCTGTGCTGAGAATTTGGATTTTTGTGTTGAATTGGATTTACACATTTTTATATGACTATACCTCAAATTTTTCCTTCATAATGAATACCCAAATGAGGTGTGAGTGATTATCTATGAATGTTGTAACACCCAAACAATTTGGGCATTTTTTTTGATAGTATTTTATTAATTTTATTTAGTTTAATTTAAAAAAAAAAAAAAAGTGTCACGTCAGCAGCCACGTCAGCGGCCCAGTCAGCAGCCCTGGCCAACCAGGACCTGCCGCGTGGCAAGACCACGTCGACCAGGGAACGGGCCACGTGGGTGATCCGCGTGCGCGCGATCGGACGGCCCAGATGCGTCCCCGCGCGCACGGACGGCCCAGATCATGCGTGCGCACGGACGGCCCAGATGCAATCGCACGGACGACCCAGATGCACGCGCACGGACGGCCCAGATTCAATCAAAAACGGACGGGTCATATTTAATCAAAATGGACGGTTGAGATCAAAAGGCAAAAGGGTATAAATAGAACCCCCACACCTGACCACAAAAACCCTAGCCGCCTGCCCTCGCTGGAGAAGACGAACCAGACGCCGGAGGAGCCGGCCGCCGCCACCCGCCGCCGCACCGAGGAGTTTTCCGACCGTCAATCGAGGTAAATTTCATACCCCCGACTTGTTTTTCCACGCTGAGTCCCCCTGTGGCCAAATCGGAGCCAAAATCCCGGCCAAACAGCCGGAAAACACGGCCGAAACCCAGCGGCGCCGCCGCGCCTCTCCTCGGTTTTTGCCTCCGATGAGGCCCTTCCCGGCCTCCGTTTGATGCAATTTTTATATCACCGTGATCACCATTCTTTTCTCTACAGGTTGATCGGAGCCGAATCACCAAAACACGAACCTCGCCGGACAGCCGCCGCACTCGAGAGCACCGCCGCCGGTAAGCTTCGGTTTTTCGTAATTTTTTGGCCCCCCGAGGGCCCTAGGGTTGTTTTATCACAGGGACCGATGTAAGTGTGGCCAAATTCGGCCGAAAACGGCCAATCCGAGGCGAATCGCCGCCGTGCCGGAATTGCGATATTGGCCGAAAGGGGCCCTGGGTCTAATTTGGGATTTCTTGGAACACGTGCAGGTACCAGTAGTGCGTTTCAGTTCCCCGGAAAAAAATTCAAGAAAAATTAGGGACAGCCTGTAGGCGCACTGTGGAGCCGTGTTCGGACCCCGAAACGAGTAAGGACCCCTCACCCTATTTCCTATCAAGGTATTAAAGTTCAATAATGATAAAACGATATTTCTTGAATCAAAGAATGTGTGAAATTGTTTAAGGTCGCTAATGGAGCCCGAGTCTAGTGTGTTTGTCGGTTAACTGTTATTTGGCCTATTTTACAGTTTTAAATGCAGTATGAGGTCTGATGTTTTCATTTCATAGTTTTGTGTGCATATTTTACTGTTTTATTGATTATGGGTTGAATGACTGAGAAACCGATGCTGTATGTTGTCTTGTTTGGCATAAATTACTGTTTTGCTTGTTTGTGTGTGAATTAATGATGCTGACTGAGGAAAAGGGGAATGAAAGGTTATGTAATTGATAATTGTATAATGTGACCAGCCTGACTAGGTATCCTAGGAGATGGTGGACGGACCGGCTCCGTAGGGAACCCTACCGGGATTGTGGTCCCCCATACCGGACGGGGTATGGAGACCCTATATGTTTTGGCGCCCATACCGGACGGGGTATGGGGACGGCCCGTTTCACCCTCATACCGGACGGGGTATTGAGGTTTATAGTTTTGGCGCCCATACCGGACGGAGTATGGGGACAGCACTGGAATCTGATTACAAGTGTTAAGGGTTCACGGGTAGCGGGACCCCTATGGATCCCCATGGATACTAGTAGGCTGATAAAAGAGGAAAATATGTTGTGTAATGATTGAATTACAAAAGGCGGGATAAGTATTATGTCATACAGTCTATATGATTTCATGATGATGATAATGTTATTACTTTCGTATATTGTTTTTATGAATTTCACCGAGTTAAGTGGATGGTAAAGGTTTTATTATTGATAAAAGGATTTGTTGTAAATTATTCTCCATTGGTCTTTTTGTGTTTTCTACCCACCTTTACCTCCGTGACGGTGAGATATCGTAATGTCTTTACTGGGGTAGTGTAGCTCATTCCTTATTTAATCATTTCAGATCAGGAAGACATTGTTCCCGAGCCCGTTCCGCAGGAAGACGACGAAGGGGACGCCTAAAGACTCCATAGTCATATTCATAGCTTTTACTTTCGAGTTTCTCTTTTAGTTAGTTTGATCTTTTATATTTTGAGCACGTTTTTGGTTTTAGTGTAAGAGATGTTAATAGAAATTTTGACTTTGCTTCCGCATTTGACATTTTAAATACACATATTTCATTTTAAATTTCCGGGGCCGTTACAAATGTTATTAACCATCTTACTCTACTTAAAATCTTGACTCTTTACGGTTCCTAGATATCATTATAAATCACTGAAAAAAATGATTATTTGTATTCTTGGATAGGATAGGAATTTCAAACATATTTTGACAATTGACAAGATTCACATTGAAATCCAATAGAGTTTTGATCAAACAATAAAGGAAACAGTTTTTGAGATATAAGATATTTGCATGACCTAAACAATCGTGATATAACATTATTTCACTATACGTATTCTGATAGTAGAAAAAGATTGTCTTTCTTTGGCTGAAAAATTCTAATGATGTTTGGGTACGCTGGACATGTAAAGTCCCAAATACAAGTCAATACTACTAATTATCCATCCCATAGTTAAATCCTGAAAAATATATTATTTAGAGATAAATATAACAACACAATTTCTTTCCCTTGTAAGTTGACTAATTGACAAAAGATTCCAATCCAGATTTAGAACCAATTAAACTGAATAAGGGTAGGTTTTTAAAGAGAATAATATATCCTCTACCGTCACTTTTGAGACTGATTCACTAGCTATCTTGACAGTAAAGTTTTCAAGACAAGAAATGAGATTCCAGATAAGAGATACATCACCAGTCATATGATTAGCGACTCTAGAATTGCTATCTGTGAATTCTTTTCCACCTTATAAGTTTTGAGGACTGCCGAAAAAGAAAAAAAAACACCTTTATGTGCAACATTTTCTGTTGCCAAGGGATTAGAATTTGGAGTAAAAACTTTTTGTGCATCAGCAATTTGCTTTTGAATGATTTGCAACTGCTACTTGCTAAATTGGTTTGGTTGCTCTTAAACTGTACTATGATTTGCACGTCCTCCCTCTTGCTTTTTGGATTTTAATCATGGGGTTTTCCATGAATATTCCAGCAAGTATCATGGATGTATCCAGGCTTGTTGCAGTGCTCACGCTACGATCTTTCCTTCTTGTTGTGTTTGTCCTGTTCTTCACGATGCAAGGGTAAAAGCATTGTTGTTGTTGATGGACTGGTTCCGAGGCCCCATCTTTATCTTTTTCCAGCTTTCTTCGACTTCAATGCTGTCTCTTGAAGATTAAGTAAAGGTTTAGTTTCTAGGATTCAACTATGAACTTCATCAAAGTTTCTGTTGAGTCCAAATAGAAACTTGTAAATTCATTTCTTCTCAACGATCTCTTTATACTCAGCTGCATCCACTGAGCAGTCCTATTGAGTAGTCTTATCACAGCTAGTTGCTTCCAATACTTAGTCAGATGGCTGAAGTATTGGATGACTGAGAGGTCCTCTTGATGAAGGTCATGAAGGATACATTCAATCTCGAATGCCTTTGTTGTATCTTCCCTATTTGAGCAAGTCCCTCACCCGGCATCGCAAATTTCTTGTGTTGTTTCATATAGAACAAAATATTCTTCATCATTTGTCATGGAATTCATAAGGCATAATATTTCTAAGATAGTTTCAATTCTCCACGTCTTATAGAGTAGATCATCAGACTTTGGTTTAGTGACTATACCTATAATGTAGTCATCTTTTCCTCGACCACCAATGAACATCATAAATAAATGCAAACATTGGAGATAGTTATGGTCATTCAATTTGTGTCCAGTAATGATAAGACACTAGATTCAGATCCTCCGTTACAGCTGGTAATAGATGAGAACAAAATATCAGAGATGATTGACGCCATTGAAAAAGAAAAGAGGAAATTTGTTTTTGGTTTTCCAGAACTGTTCTGATACCATGAAGAATGAAAATTCTGCATTTTTCTTTGTTTTTCTGATAACAATATAAGAACTATATTTATAATATAAAGCTAGTTACCATATTTATACAAAATAATCTTTCTACTTAGTGAAAGGATTTTTCAAAACAAAATGACAGATCGAGTCAAAGATATTTGGTCAACCTTGGTGTCAAATCTTCTAAATTAGAAAGTAAATATTTCTAATAAGTTGTATAGCTATAATTGCTCAGTTTCAAATATATCCATGCCCACATGTGTGTGGTAGAATATTTTGTTAATTTTAATGAAAAAATATTAATTTTATTTCTCATCATTTATATTGTTATATTTAGTGTATTTATAAAATTACTAACCTATTGATAAAAAAATTCTTATTATATTAGAATTCTAATTATATGATATTACTATTTTAAAAAAAAAATTATTACATCATCTTAACTAATTAAATAATAAAATAATAAAATATTCTAATTAATACTCCTACAAGTTGGTGTAAAGATATCACAAATACCTAACTTACAGATCAAGTTCTGAAAATCATCCTGCAGTCTACCAAAGGCGTACACAAGCGGAAGGGCTGAAAAAATGACCAGACTCGTGTGAGGAGGAAGTAGATTTGCACTAGAAAGCGAAACTAGAGGTGGACTCGCACAAAAGAGCCAGAAAACGGAGTGCGCAGAAGAGCTGAAAAAATTATCAGAAAAGGCTGGACGAACCGGCTCGCGCGTGGAAGAAGCAGATATGTCTGGCAAGGCAGCGGCTCGGCTCGGCTCAGGCAGCAGTTCGGCTCGGGTTAGGCAGCAGCTCGGCTCGGTTCAAACTCAGCTCAAGATCAGCTTGGCTCATATCGACTCCAGCACGGATGACTCGGCTCGGCTTAGGCTAGACTCAGAGGGAGAGCGGCTTGGCTCGACACATCTTCGCTGGACAGATCTGGTTTTTTTTTTTCACTGCATGCAAAGCCAAAAAAACTGTTCTTCTCTATCAACCGCTACCACCCAATCTGTTCGTTCAGGGAGATCGCACGAACTGATCTGTTTGTGCAGGGACTTCCATGCAAATGGCCGCTGCAGGTAGTTCTTCTTCTCCAGACAAATATGTTGCCCTTAGCGTTGGTCACGCACCGATCTGCCATCTTCCACGGCCACTGCACAGTCGTCAGATCTGTGTGCTTTCTTTATGGTGTCACAGATCTGGTCGCCGGCTTACAGATCGCCAGTCGCCGCCCTCTTCTGCCAACCATCACTCACCGCTGCGATCTGAGTTAGTTCTTTTTCTCTCTCAGATGTGACTTTCTAGGGTGGTGATAAAAGTAGATCTGGATAAATGGGTATCAACCCAGCTTATTGTGCTATTTTAGGATTTGAAGAAAATCATGAAATTATAACCTTAAAATAGTTTTATTTGGTTCTAATATCATGTTGATTTTGAAGAAAAAACATTAATTTTATTTCTTACTTTTTATATTGTTACACTTAAAATATTTATAAAATTCATAATTTATTGATAAAAAAATTCTTATTTTATTAAAATTTTAATTATATGAAATTTATTTTAATAGAATTCTAATTAGATCATTTTAACTAATTAATCAATAAACTAATTAAATAATAAAACATCCTAGTTAACAGTGTTATATAAACATATGTCAGTATGTTATATTAAGCATATCAACCAAAAAGCTTTTGAGTCTTACCAAAACGCCAGCAGCCATATCCCATGGTTTTAGACGATATTCCCAGTATGCTTCTACAATCCCCAGTGCTACATGGCACATATCCACTGCTGCAGCACCAAGTCTCCTGACACCCTAGACATTTACAATTCATGCACATGAACAAGAGAGACAGAACAACACACACACAGAAAGAGAGAAGAAAGTAAAAATAGGAGTTGTATTAATCAGTGTCAAATTGATTATTTACCCTACTAACGTCAGTGAAGTGCTTGAATAACTCCATATTGGTAGCCCAGGGATTATCATGTTCATATCCAAAACCTGTGACTAGAAGAGATCGCTCCACCTAACACAAATAGCAAAGCTTATATAACATTGACAATTTTTGCAAATTCAAAACGATAGAGAGCTACGATCCACTATACCATACACGTCAGCAAATGTTTTTCACCTCACAAGTAAGAAAGAAGAGAACCAATACAGCTACAATTTAAGGTAGATAATTGATGTTTCATATGTATTAGAGTTAGTCAAAAATACGAAAGGCTTCTTCATTAGAAAAGCGTATTAAAGCTAAACGTTACAAAGGATTATCATGTTCATATCCAAAACCTGTGACTAGAAGAGATCGCTCCACCTAACACAAATAGCAAAGCTTATATAACATTGACAATTTTTGCAAATTCAAAACGATAGAGAGCTACGATCCACTATACCATACACGTCAGCAAATGTTTTTCACCTCACAAGTAAGAAAGAAGAGAACCAATACAGCTACAATTTAAGGTAGATAATTGATGTTTCATATGTATTAGAGTTAGTCAAAAATACGAAAGGCTTCTTCATTAGAAAAGCGTATTAAAGCTAAACGTTACAAAGGACATGCAGATACTGCCAAATGTTACAACAGCAAAAACTTAATGAGCACTTGAACTCTTCCTACCAGAATGCAAATAATGTATCTCTTCAGCCAAAGCCAAGTTAGTCACAAAATAATTTTGACTCATCTACTGAAATTAACATAAAATAATCCAAATAATACATACATATAAATGTTACAAATTCTAGATTTTTACAGTACACCCGGAAGAATAAATAAAGAAATAAAAGCTCACCTGATCCGTATGACTCACATGAATTCTCTGACCATTGCAAAATGCTCCTCCACCTAGAATAAAAAGTATCAATTCTTTCAACCATGGATAGAGAAATTAAGCAGACAATCATAAGAAGATTCTCTTGATAGACAACAGGTTTTTTTCTGTGAAGAGAAAAAATAAAAATTATCAGGCCACCAAAGCGATACTGCTAAATAAAAAACACAGAACTTCTTACCAGCACTGGCAGAAAACGTACGGGTGTTCCAACACATAGGGCCCCCAACAAACTCCACCTGAAGATTTGAAACAAATTATAATCTTGTACATCCACAATGAAGCAAACTGCCATTCACATCATATCATCCCATAATAATATTGGAGCAGTACAAGAAAGGCATAGGATAAACGGAATAAACTTGGCTAAGAAACTATTTCATCAATCTGAACTTAGTAATTATCTGATTGCAAGTGTAGAACTTTTTATTGAGAGAAATATGTAATATTTTACATGGCAACAAGAAGTGTACCACCCATGAGCCAAAAAAGTATATAGAAGAAAGTTTCATTGAGGTCATCATGCAACCAGAAAACAATAGATTAGGAGTGCAAAACCAATTATCCCTAAGCCTGTTGACGTAAAAAAGATAACCCTCAAAAACCCTCATATTTTCTTTTTTCTTGGATAGAAAAAGAAATTACATTAAGATAAGGAAGGAAACACTACAAAAAGGATAGTGGATAAGATATCCAGCTGAAATAAAAGGAAATAAGAATATAGAAAAAGAAAGCACCAAATAGAGAATAAATCACATGACTACAGCATCCCAACTCCTACATAGGACGGTGAAAGAGATGACAGTATTTCCCATGAGCGTTCTCCCATATGAGGTTGTCCTACAAAGAACGGTTTCCGAATATCCATAGATTTCTTTCAATCCAAATGGTCCAAAGACCACCAAAAAAACTCCCTACCACAATGGTCTAGCCTTAACCTTAACACGAAGCCACCCAAATTTGTGTTGATGAAACAATCCAAAGGAGTAAACAATACTAGGTTAAAAGTGTCAAAAAGCCTAGGCCATAATTTCCATGCCACTTCACAATGTAAAAAGACAATAAAAATGTGTTTTCCTGCCCTTATGACAAATAATACACATGTTTGGAGACAAAAATCGGCCAGGCCTACATATTTGCAGCAACTCCTTAGTGTTAAGCCGATCTAGAATTGCACTCCACACAAAGATGTTCATCTTCGAAAGGACCTTGACTTTCTAGAATGCTTTGGTAAAGGTACTTTGGCAACAATCAGATTTTTTGTTATACAATTGAAAAATGATTTACAGGATTATGTACCCGATGAGTCAAGGGTCCATATCCTGTAATCAAGGTTTATGTACCCAATTTACAGGTTTATGCTATACCTCGATATAAAGACATTTCTGTTGAAAAGACATTTGGAGATGTGAAAGAAGCAGGCAAAGGCATGAGGAGGTCTTGCAGAACCTCAATGATTGGGAAATCAATGAATATGAAGTAATTTTGAGTATAATGGAGTTGATTTTGTGGACAAGGATTATGATCAACCGATTTGGACACTCAGCACTACTGGGAAATTCCTTGTTGGGTCCTTCTACAGATACTTGACTAAAGAAAGAGCCCATTGAGAACAATTTTCCATACAAACAAATATGGAAAGAGTAGACCCCTTCCAGGGTAGCTTTCTTCGCTTGGAAAGACTATGGGTGTAATTTGACTATCGGTAAGCTGAAAAGGAAAGGAAAAATTATAGTACATTTGATGCTGCTTATGCAAAAGGGGGCAGAGGAGACCTGCAACCATATTCTACTTTAGAGTTCCATTGCGCGTAGCTTGTGGTCCACGGCATATGGGAATTTTGGTTTCACTTGGAGTCAGGGATGAATTATGAGCTTGGAAAGGATTAGCATAGCAGAAAAAACATTTTTGGCTTATCCTCCTCGCAAACTTTTGGGTAGTGTGGAAGAAAGAAATAGGGAGTTTTTAAGGGGGTGGAAGAAGGTTATTGATAAGATTTGAGAGAGATGGTTGCAGACCCTAAATTTTTGGTTATGAGTCAGCTGTTGTAATCCATGGAGAATTTATGAGAACTAATTGATATCTCCTGGCTGACTTATAAATAATTTTATACATGAGTTTGCATTCCCTTGATGTCTGTACTTAACGATACGTTTTATGCTTATTATTTCAAAACAAAAAAAAAAAGTTTCTAAATAAACTAAAAGTATTTTAATAATACAATATTACAATTGAATAAATATATCTTATTAATGAAATATATTCACTTCAAAATCTTCCTGTTAATGCATCACCAATCCTATTGACCTGAACCAGGTTGGAACAATATAGTTTCTAAAATAACACTATCAAATCCTGCATCTCCAGTCATTAGAATTCCTTATAAATGGAACTTCCTGCAGAAAGACATGTCTCAATGAGTCAATCTAAAACCAAGACTTCTTTGTGTCTAACCAGAAAAATAAATCTGGAACTAGAGACCTCAAAGTCTCATTGTCACAACATCTGTCATGCAACCCATCCTCATGTTGAAACCAATATGCTTAAAAAACTGCATCCAGTTCAAACATGTCCCAAAGCAAACTTTCATAGTGCAGGCTCACTCGGCTATGGAGTCATCCACCTTCTATCAAGAAAATCATATTATGATGGAAACCATTTCCCTCCATGAACTATTCCATCCACCACAGCCATTTACTTTAACAAAGTAACATTTGTTTCCTTGATGGACTGCAACCCCAACCCTCCCTCCCTAAAAGGAGACTTAAGGACATCCTATTTCACAAGATGATACTTTCTTTGCTCTTCCATGGTCACTTCATAACAATCTATACTGAATAGATTCTAACCTCCTTGCTGCTCCACAAGCAATGGAGAAAGAAGAGATGGTGGATAGGGAGATTAGAAAGGATGGTCTTAACAATGAAGGAAGGCATCCGTTGGACAGAAATTACCTCCTCCAACTGTATAATCTTCTCCCATACTTGGAAAAGATGGGGTATGCTGGCTCCCTATACTAGGATGGGAAAGGCCAACGTAGCTAATGGAAAAGACCAAGACCTTCATGATTTTCATATTGCCTTTGCTCCCTTTACAAGCATTTATATGAAAAGCAAATATTTATCTATATGTAGTTGCAAATAACAAAATTTTTTAAGAACTTTTCGTATAAATGCTTGTAAATCAAACAAAAGCAGTATCAGCAATATCAGAAACCACGAAGGTCTGAATCCGGTTGCAAGATACAAACATTACCTTAAAGATATTACAATATTTTAGATGCAGAATCAAGTACATATTTTAAGGCAAAGTATGTGATTCATACCACAGCTGCAGAAGCAGGGCTGCCACGAAACAGAACTCCCACAGAAACTGCAAAGCACGGATAACAGTGCGCAAAATTTGTTGTTCCATCTGCACAATAGCAAAAAGCTCAGATAAGTTATAGACAAATAGATAGCAATGTTCATAATCAGATGACATGGTAAAAAAAATTCAGTTTAATAGGAGTTTCAGGCATGTACTTCCTAATGTAAATTGCATGAGTATTTTTGCTATTTTTTCTTTTCTGAAAAAAAGTGCAAAGTGCATTCCAAGGAACGAAGATGGTGCTGCCATGTTCAAGAGAATTTACAAAGAGTGACCAAAAAATTAATAAGGTTCTAAGATCAACTCTATCACAGACAAGATAATGCATGACAAGTTGTAATTAAGCTAATTTATCCAAAATTTTGGGAAAGAAGCAGAAGAATGTAGGTAAACCAGAGGAAAATTGGAGATCTAGCAAATAATAAATATATGGAGAAGCAGAATAAACAGAGTAAATTAGAGAGAATAACAACCAAAAGAACAAACATAAACTGAGATAATAAAGAATAAAATCCTAATAAAGAAATTCTTAATTCATCATGTTTTGTTTTTCTCTTTATTGGTAGCTATTAGCCTTTATATAACCATTAGTTACAGCTAATAAGGAAAATTATAATAAAAGAAATATAAAAGATTCTAATCTCTAATGAAAAAACCAAAGCAAAATGGACCAAGGAATTATTAACATACGGAGGGGAGATTTTTTTTTTTTGAGATAAAAGAGAGAAATGGTATTAAAAAGGACACCAAGGGGGCATAACCTATTCACAAGAAGGAAGGATTTACAGCTCTGTGAGAATATTTATAATAGAACCTAAATCCTCAAAAGAGTTAAGGTTGTGACCAACTACAATAGTATCAAAAAAATAAAGTCACCTATCCTTTTGTGTCTTTACCCTCAAAAATCCTACAATTTCTTTCTTTCCATAAAATCCATAAAAATGTAAATGGAATTACTTTGTGTCATCTATTCCTCGTTTTAAGTCCTTCCCAAAGCAATTCGCCTTTAATAGACTTGGAAATAACCCAGGAAATGCCAAACAACTTGTAAATCATAGACCATAGTTCATAGACAACAGGGCACATGGGAGGTGGTTTCAAGACTCTAAGTTCTTCCTGCACACTGTACACCAGTTAACGAGAACAAAACCTCTTTTCATGAGGTTATCTGAAGTAAGGATACATCTCATAGCAGCTTCTCAAGTAAAGACAGAAATTCTTGGTGGAACAAAGGAGTCCCAGATAATCTTATGTGGGAAAACAGAAAAAGAGTCAATTCTGTCTCTCAAGTTCCTGTATAGTAATTCTAATGAAAAAAAGTCATTCTTGCACAACTTCCAGCTTAATTTATCAGACTCAGTGCCAATTTTCACATTAGCCAGCAGCCAGAGCAGGTTTTCATACTCCACCACCTCCCAATCTTTCTAATTTCAGGTGACAGCCACATCCCAAAACAGAGAACTAGTCCCATAAGCATTTTCAATGAGCATAGCTTTGTCTCTAACAATAGCATAAATGTGAGGAAACTGATTCTAAATACTCATTTGACCACACAAAACGTTCTACCAGAACCAGACCTTGTCACATTTTCCAACCACCCAATTGGAGTTTTTCAGAACAAGTTCATTAGAGTTCAGAATATTCTTCCAAAGATTGAGACTGAATGGGCTCTTGTTCACTTGAGCAACATCAGAAACATCATTACCAAACCATTTGCACATGATAACTTTCTTCCAAAGGCTATTGTTGACGTTCTAAAACCTCCAAATCCACTTGTCATGTAAGGCTTTGTTAAGACACATAATGGATCTTAGGCCTAAGCCACCTGCTTTGGTCAGTTTTAGAAGCTGTTCCCATTTTACCAAATGAAACTTTCTATTCAAATTATCATCCCTCCAAAAGAAACGATACTGAATAGATTCAAACATTTTAGCAACTTTTTTGGGTATAGTGAGCACTGAAAGATAGTAGATTGGAAGATTGGACAAGGTACTTTTGATTAGAGTTTGTCGTCCACCTTTCAATAAAAATTTGCTTTTTCAACAAGCCAATCTGCTTCGAAACATATCAATAACCAGCTTCCAATTGGAGTTGTTTTTATGTTTAGCACCAAGAGGAATCCCTAAATATTTTAAGGGAAGTTGGCCAAACTTGTAGCCACGAACATCAGCAAGGGATCCAACAGATTTTTCCCCGAGCATAATCAATTCAGATTTTTTCATGTTGATTTTAAGGTCGGAAACTGCCTGGAAACACAGAAGGATGCATCTAATGTGCAGTACGTTTCTGACATTATCTTGACAAAAGAAAAAGGTGTCATCCGCAAAGAATATATGAGAGAATTCCAATTAATGACCATTTTTCCCCACAAGAAATCCCCAAAACACCCCTAAGGATTGGGCTTGCAATATAAGTTTGTTGAGTGCTTCCATGACATTAATAAATAACAAAAGGGAGAGAGGTTCACCTTACCTTAAGCCCATAAAAACGTTACAGAAATTCGACAGCCTCCGTTTATCATCACAGCAAAACAAGTGGTAGTAATATATTCCTTTATCCAGCATCGCCATTTGATTCCAAACCCAAGGTTCTCGAGCATATGATCAATAAAGTCCAACGAGACATGATCAAAAGTTTTCTCCATGTCCAACTTGCAAAAGACACCTCTTTTTTTGTTTCTTATGACATCATCAACCACCTCATTAGCCATAAGGATAGCATCAGAAATTTAACATCCATAAACAAAAGCTTATTGGTTTTCTCCAATGATGGATCCAATAATTTTAGACAATCTATTAGCCAACACTTTAGAGAGAAGTTTATAGACACAGCCAACCAAACTAATAGGGTGGAAGTCTTTAATGTTTGATGTATTTTTCTTTTTTTGGAATCAAAACCATAAAGGTAGAATTTATTAATTTGAAAAACGAGAAATTCTTATGAAAATCCATGAAGAACTCCATAACATCATCTTTTACCACACCCCAAAACAAATGAAAGAATTTCATGTTAAATCCGTCTGGACCCGGGGTTTTGTCACCTCGGTTTCAGTAAATTCGACTTCCAATTGGGAAATGGCTAAATCATCTAAGTTGTTAAAGTGATGATTATCTAGTTTCGGTCTCCTAGAACATTCTTCTATAAACATATTTTGAAAATATTTGCATGCACTGTCTCTCATTTCTGTGTTGGCTTCAACTCTGGAGTTGCCAATAAAAAGTTCTTCTACATAATTAATGTTTCTACGATAATTGGCAAGGCAGTGAAAATATTGGGTATGTTTGCCATCCTCTTTAAGTCATTTTTCTCTAACTTTTTGTTTCCAAGATACGATTTCCAAATTGAGTTTGGTTGCTAACTCTAATTTAAATTGTTTTTCCTTTCTCTATTAGTAAGAGACAAACCCGATTCACCATCTTTCTTTTCCAAGATATCGAGTTCATTCATAAGCTCACTGATATGAATTTCCTAGGCCCTTTCCACTTTCTTAGCCCACATTTTAATTTTTTCTTTCAAATTTTGAACTTGTTGGCAAGGCAATAGTTAGGAGGACCTCTATAGCTTGAATTTTTCCACAGATTCAACCATGGTCTTCAAACTACCAATTTTATACCATTTATTGTCAATTCTAAATGGTGAAAGACCCCATTTGATACCCCCAGGATCAAGAACAATAGCGAAGTGATTAAAAAGAGATCTAATGAGTACCTTTTGAGTGAGACTCGGCGTGTCTAGGAGAAGATCATGATTGACAAGAAATCTATCGATACTTGAGTAAGGAGTTCCTCTGTCATTGCTCCATGTCCAATTCTCACCTTTCAGAGAAAAATCAACCAGACCATAGATATCAATAAAGGATTGAAACTCTCTAGCTTCATAAACAAAGAATTGATTGTTGGACCTCTTGCATCTTTTCAGAGTCATGTTGAAATCTCCACTAATCACCCTGTTATTACCCCATCTGTGCATACAAGCAGAAATTTATTCCCAAAGAGTTGTCCTCTCAGCATTGTTATCTCTACAGTACACGCCTGTGAAGAACCATTCAAAACCGTTTAAAGAGCTATTGAATAAACAGGAAGCAGTAGTTTCCCCCGAAAGCCAATCCATGTCTTTATTCCACATAACCAGAATGCCCCCAGCATTTCCCCAAGCCGTACTGGAAAACCATCCAATTGAATTCAAATTCCACAAACTTTTAATGATTTTCTCACTGACCTCCTGGATTTCGGTTTCTTGGAAGCATACCATCGTTGGTTTCCATCTAGACAGACAACCTCTTATAATGTTTCTTTTATTTGGATCATTGAGACCCTTTACTTTCTAAGATATGGTTTTTCCCATCATTGAGACACTGTTGTATTCTCTGAAGTAGTCCCCTGCATTTCTTTCCTTCCTGTCATAGTTTTACTAAACATTGAAGTCGCTTCAGTTCCTTTAGCCCCACTTCTTATTGTTTCTTCTTTCCCTTATTCGTCTGTAGACTAGTAGCATCCTTCTTACCATTTCTTTTATCCCACTCAGCAAACAGTGCTAATGCTCTGTCTTCAAACCCCTTATAAGAGACACCGAACAGTTGGTTAATACCTTTGATATTCTGAATTACGCAAGAGGAGTATATCTGGGCAACTCCACTCAGCAGGCACATTAGAAGGCTGCTTAACCACTCCATTTCTTTAGAGATCGGCAAAGGGGATGAAACAGACTCATCATTGATAGCCAATGCAAATGGGTTTTCAGACTCAAGAAATCGGAGTCAACACCTCGAGAGATTGAGTGAACCCAAGAGACGGAAGAGCAACTTCATTGAGAAATTTCATATTTAGTGTGATTTCATAGTGAGGGACAGTGTCTACATACCTCTTCTCGAAACAAAGCACGACCATATCTTCAATATCTCCTCTTTTAGGGCACAAGTCCGAAGGCAGAGCGGAAGTTTTTTTCTGAAGAAATGCCCGACTCAGTGTTTTTTAGCAATTTAGGGTTAATATCTTGTGTCGAGTTGACTTTTTTGGGCCTCCATTTAACTTTCGGGCGTCTTGTTTTGAATTTTGGACTTCTAGCCTTGGCCCCAAGTATCTTCCAGGTTTCCTTACTCGCCCCCACATGATCAATCCATTTACCTTTTTCAGCCCGAGTGAATTTGGGCTTTTTCGGAGTGGGCTTGGGTGAGATGGATATGGAATTTCCTCCGCCTAACACAGGAAAATGGTCCCCAATTTGAATTTTGAAATTCGAAATGACCAGGTCGGATCCCTTCTTCTCCAGCTGGGATGTAGACATAAGTTAGGATGGATTCTAGCAATATTTGGAAGACTAACAACTCCCAGTTAAGGGTCCAGTATGATGCTCATTTGATCACTCCCAGGCTCTTCTCCTGACAGCTGCACTAGTTGGCGGCACAGCTGGCTTTTGACTGGAACAGGCACGCAGGACGGTAGGCACAGCTAAAACAGCTGACTGGACAGCTAAGCAGAAGGTGGTGCAGCTAGAAGATCCTGGTCATGCAGTTAGGGCACGACTGAGCTCCTACTACTGATGATTAAGGTTGGTCTGGGTTGCTGGTGGCCAGTTCTTTGGTGGCCAACAGCTGGTTGTGATGGCCAGCAATAGAGGCTAGTCTCTTAGGGTTTTGTCTTATTTCAGCAATAAAGGCCAAATAAAATTTGTAAAAAAGTTAAAGGTTTCTTAATCTAGAGTTCTGATACCATGTTAAGAATAGAATGTTATGTATTTTAATGAATAATATGTCCCCTATATATACAAATTATACGGACTAAGAAAGGAAAGCCACCATTATTTACAAAGGAAATATTTACCCTCATACTTTTTGACCTAGTTTTCGCTAATTACACATATACATTTTTTGACAATCCTAAAAGGTAAAACTACATTTTCAAATTCAATACACATTCTCCATGCTATGTAGCTGTTGCACATTTGCAAAAACATCATACCTAGAGGATCAATGCACCAGAGATAATCAGATGACGAATCACCTATAACTCCTCCTTCTTCCCCAAGGATGAGGTGATCTCCAAAGTTCTTTCTCACTATGTCTAAAATAGCAGTCTCACTCATTTTATCTGTGCTGCATGTCCACAAATGTGATGTAAATTTTTTCAAGCATACTTCAAGAATCCAATTATTTATTGAAGCAAGGGAGATATTACCTTACTTGGAAAAAGAAATCTCATGCAACAAAACCTAAAGAATCTAATCAACAATGAATCAGTACTATTAAATACACCAAAGATCTCAGATCAAAAGAAAACGTATGCATTAAGAAGACTCCTCTCAAGACCACTGTAAATAAGATTTGTTGATATTTCATAGACTTTTGACTCTAAACTATTTAAAAGAACATGTTAAAATATGTTCCTGACTGCAATTTAGCATTCAATGAGAATGTATAACTTCATATTTGTAGAAAAGGTAACACCAATTTCATGCCACCATTTTTGAACTGTAATCTGACAGATGCAATGCTTGATGAGAAGCTGATATCATTACCTAAAAATAGTTGCTTTGCTATACCAGTTCTAATTTTACAGGCTTTAAAGGTGTCTTTGATATATTTACACCATCAATTACTTCTCATGGCTATAAAAACCTTTAAAAGTGAGATTGCCTTTTAAGTGCTTACTCAGTTACTAAGTCAGTCAGTCCTTTATATGTGATATTTCGAGGCTTATTAACAGCATCCATCACGACCTGTCACAAAAAATGGAAAGATTAACCAACCAGACAAATGACAATTAAAGTGGTGCATGTCTGTATAAGGGTTCACTTGATTGATAGTTGCAGAAAAGCAGGCATCACGACAAAAAAATTGAGATCCAGGTAAAAGTAACCATATTGTTGGAGCATTTATGCAGTATAGAAATTACCAATTCTATTATCCATGTAACAATTTCCTTATACTGCGATAGTTTTTCAACAGCCATTCAGACCCAACTTAACCTTCATAGAATAGAAAGATACAAGAAAACACAAGGAAGAAGAAAAACAAACTGTCATAACATCTCGAACATGAACTCCTGACAGTACTGAGAAAACATTAGACTTCACAAGAAAATAATTCATGAAGCCACATATATGCATCAAGAAATGGAATATGTAACCAAGAGACACAAATTTTCAAGTACAAACATCAGGACATCAACTCAAGAACCGCATACTTAAATGCAAGCAGAAATTACCAGAAATACAGAAGTAAGAAGGAATATGATCAATTACAGGAAACCATAAAAGAAACTACAAAGAGCTCAATCTATATAATTTACAGTATAATTGACTCAAGAGAAGTGAAGTTAAAGAAAATGAAATGAGGGAATGCCTACCCTTATTTCACTTGTTTGAATAAAAAACAGTAACTAAAATTGGGTATGTTGATTATCTTTATCTCTCTCTTAAAACTCTAATTTTTCCTCTTCTTTACTTTTTCAGAAGTTATCCAAACAATAAAAACATTTTCCTTTTCTTTAAAAGCTCTGTTTACTTAGTATTTATCTTTATTCCTCAAAAAAAGTCTTTTTCTTTTCTTTCATCCTCTCAATTCCTTTCTTCAACTTTTCCTCACACATAATATTGAAAAGATCATTTTTATTAGAATTTTACAATTCCCAATTTGAATCTTATACTTTAACTTGATTCAATAACAAATAATTTGAAACCTATTGGTGAATCACAATCTATCATGAATATAACCGAAACTTAAAAAGTGGTAAATAACTTATTTCAATTATTTTAATTAAAAGATCCAATATTTATAAAATTTGCTCTAGAAACAAATGTTTTAATTATCATATAAATCTTCTAAAATATTTTTTTTTTAAATAAAAATATGTATATTACGTATATGACTCTAAAGGGGTGCCGCCTCTATACAAAATATTTACATGTCCGTTACTACATCAAATACCATCCCAAAATCATTCCACCTGTATACATTATGACCCAGAATTAGAGTCTCAAAAGTATGTAACCACCTATCTCTAATTCTACCAATATCCCTAACACAACCATTGAATGCTCTATTGTTTCTCTCTTTCCGCACCATCCAAAAAATAGTTAAAGAAATCAGTTTAACAATCTTTGATCTTTTCCCAATCCCTCCCCAAACCCAAAGTTCATTTTTTACCGAGTTTCCAATTACCCAATTGATACCTAATAAAGTATGCACCATATGCCATAAACTATATGTCATTGGACACCAAAGGAGAAGATAGTTGCAAGATTCAGCAGCTTCCATGCAAAGATAGCAACCATTGACCATAATATGACCCCTTCTTGTCAACTTGTCAATAGTAAGAATGCACTCCCGACCCGCTTCCCAGAAAAAAAAAAAAAAAAAAGCAATTCTCAATGGCGCATTCACTTTCCAAATCTGATGATCCAGGAATTTCAAACCATCATCCTCCCTAGTTATCAAGTAGTCATATAAGGATTTTACAGTATAAATGTCATCTTTCTTGAACTTCCAAGTAACTTTATCCCTAAAAGTATCCAAATGCACATCAGCAAGAACTTGAAGGAGTCTTGTAAACTCATCAATCTCCCAATCATTCAAAATCCTAACCAGATCGATGTCCCAACCACTCCTCTCATCCACTCCCCTAAACACCTCCTCTACCACCAAATTCTTCCTCATCGCCAAATTATAAACTCTTGTAAATTGGTTCTTAAGACTACCCCTCCCTAACGAGTCATCCTCCCAAAAATTAATGATATTACCCCTCCCAAGCTTCCACTGAATACCCTCCGTAAACTGCGCCCTCCCCATACTAATACCCTTCCAAAGTCCCACCCCATGAGGCCTAGCTATCCCCCTGCTATATAAATCTTCTAAAATACTTAATGTTGGATATTTTTCTTTGATTAGCGAATTAAGTTTTGAATATTACAATTAAATTTGACTGATGATTTCCAACTCAATAAACTGAGTTTTCAATTAAGAGTTTGAATTTCAATATCCTGGCTTAAAGAAAAAACAAGACCAAAAAATTTTTATCTGGGCTTAGCATAAGATAAAGAATACAATGAGAGATAGAGAGGAGAGAGAGCGAGAACCTCAGCGCCAGTTTTAGCAGCAGTCTCAACAACTTGAAGGAGCTGAGTTGGAGGAATTGGTCCAGTTACTTGGGCACCCACTTTTGGGAACTTTTTCTGATTGGAGACATCTGATAATGCAGCTCTCATGCATAGTTTCTTACTGGATTTGGTGTTGAAAAACTGAATTCTTTGATACCCACGTTGAGAATCGCCACTAACTATCTGAACTCCATACTGAGTTGGGGGGTTCAGAGGTGGAATCAATCTGGGTCGTGGAGAAAATCTGAGAGGACAGTTGGTGGAGAAGACAAGAGACCGACCCATTCCAATTTCCGGTGCTTGTATTAACAAAATTTTCTTGCTACCTCCTCCTCTCCCTCCTTTTCAGCCTTTCTCAAATCGCATGTGTGTACGAGCTTTGGCCTGTCACCAATGGCAGAAGACGATAAAATGGAATAATTACAGGATGAGAAAGAGAATAAGCTGCTGAGATTACCGTTTTTACGGAAATTTCCTATTTTATTCCCATAATTAGGTAAAATTTCTTATAATTTAATTCAATTGTTATTTAATTTTAAAATTTTAAAAAATTATCTTAATTTATAATATTTTTATAAAATTAAAAATTTTCAATAAATAATAACAGAAAATTTACCTGTTTTATTCATATTTTACTTTTAATAAAATTTAAAAATTATAAACATTAAAGATTAATATCACCAAATAAAAATAATATATTTATTTTGTTGAAGTAATATGAATAGTATTAATAAAAAATAAAAGAATAAAATGGTATAAGAAGTTATTTTTTTTATGCTATTATCAAATAATACAAAAAAAATTATTATTTCGAAAAAATTCATTAAAATATTAAATTTTTAAAATAAATTATAAGTTTAGAAACTAAATAGTAACTATATATATATATATATATCAAATTATAACGTAGTTCATAGTTCATTCAGTAAATTTCAAATTCATCTTAATTTTTTTTTTCAAAAACTTAAGAAATTAAGACAATTCAAATTGTTACGTTCTTCAACTAATTTGGATTCATGAAATATCTAATAATTTTTAATGAAAAAATATTTATTATAAACTTTCAAATCTCATAATTTATAAACTTTTACATATCTTTTATTTTTTATAACATCTCAATTGATAATTTATTTTTCACTTATTTCATATTTAATTCATGATTTAGTTTGAAAATATAAGTTATAAAAAGCTTAAAAGAAGTGGATTTAAAAATTTATATCTACTTTTCTTGTGTTCTTTTTTTATTATTTTTGGGTGTTTCTATCACATAAGTTACATTACAGCATGATTTTAGTCTCCCACAAAAAAAAAATAAAAAATATATATATATATAAAAGGAAAGGTCACGATGGATTAATATTGTACCTTCAAATCCTATTGATTTACCATAACTTAGAGATATTTTTTTAATAAAAAATACACATTTTATTAATTAAATAATACACACACAATAATTATAATACAATTAATATATTGACACCAACATATAAGAATGTATAATTTAATCTACACACAACTGTTTATAAAGGATTCAAAATTACTGAACTATTGATTTAAAAAACACTCTTCTTAATTACAATACAACTTTATTTTTTTCAACCTATACCCCAAATTCAAACTCATGCTTTTGTACAAGTATTAATCATTCAATTATAAAATATAACTTTAATTCCTATGATCTTAAATTATTTAGTAACTCGTGTCATTTCACGTTCAAATATAATGTTTCAAAAAAGAATAAATAAAACTTCTAGTTAATCTTTTTTTTTAAATGAAATAAACATTAGATATACAGTGCGTAATTTTGTAAGACTAAAATCAACCATTCATCGGAATCTGAAATTGTTGCCACTGTCCATTGCCATTTAGAAGTTCTAAGGGACAATTACCAATTGAACAAGATACCATAAATTTTCACTACATCCTAACAATTCAAAGTAAAAGCTAAACGTCCGTACTTATATAATTTACAGAGTATGACGTTTTCCATTTTAAGAAATGACAAGCAACATTAATGTTCTCTGTAACAGACAAAGGTTAAGAAGTCCATATCACCTTAGACAAAGCTCCTATATACAAACATGTACAACATTTGGCACTCCATTTCTTTCTGCTCGAACCCAGCTTTAGGCGTCAACTGAAACACTAACAGCATTAAGCTCAACATGCTGCTTACCCTCAGTCTGGGGATGAATTATAACAGTGGCACGAGCCTCTGCCCGAGAAGAATTATTTTCTCCTCCCTGAGAAACAGATATGGAGCTTACTAGAGGCTCTCTTTTAGCAACATTGTTGTCCACATTATTATTTTCTTGGTCTTCTGAAATAATTTCCCATTCTTCTTTGAGTGAGGTGACCTGTATGCCTTCCTCTTGATGCTTTTCCATTTCAAATGCAGTCGGTAGGATCACATAATCATTTAAAGGGTTGTAGTATGGATCTATTTCACCTGCTTTAAGCCAGTGCTTGAGAATTCGAAACACATGATGCTCACAAAGAATTCCCCGGTGTTCACCGGGCACTCCAACCCTTGCTTCTGCCTTAAGCCCATCAGCCTGGAAATGATTAAGGGAAAAGGCTAGCTAAGAATCTGCATGGAGTTCAGCATTTGTAAAAATAATGACAAGTAAGAAAATTGCAACTTCCATCAACCCCCCATTTTGGACTCGGTCTCTCTCATCCTCAAATTTTATTGGAGACTTATAGTTTAACTACTTTCCCAGCACTGCCCACTCTTCCAACCAAAATGGAAGAATCCATTTTTCCCACCGTTTTTCCTCTCTCCCTATTCTGCTTCATGAACTTAATTTTGGGTCAACAGATTTAACAGTTAAGTTGACACTAACACATTCTTTTGCATTAAAATAAATTAATTTCTCATTTATAAATTTGAAAGAAAATAATTGATTGCAGTGGATCCAAAAAAAAATCAAGAACAGATCCTTTGTAGAAAAGGTGAAATCATAGCATAATCAAATAGCTAAACAATAGTTATACTTAAAAATAGAACAACCTTAGCAGATTCAGCTGGAACTGTTCCATCACCATCTACGCATACATATGTAGGCTGAAAAATTAGAATACAAATCACCATCAGCAAATAATCAAAAATGACAACTTCATAGCAAAAGACTATATATTTAATAACAAAAGAAAGCAGAAATTTGTTTGCATAAATGCAAATTGCTTGAACTATGGAAGAAGATTTTTCAAGCTAGGATTCCCAAAAAAGAAAAACTTTGCAGAAACAGCACACATTATATACTACACTGCATCACAGCAAAAACAGAACTCAATAGAAAAACATGACCTGGAAATATCGTAGTTGTTTCAGATCTGTAACGGGTATATCCTCACTTCCATAGCTGCAGATTAGTAAACCAAATTAAAGATATACAGACCCATGAATATATAGAAAATATTAAGTAAAACTGGTGGCATGAAGCATTTAAATTAAGGAACCACATTAGTAAGTCACTGAAACAATGATGAAGTCCTTCATTCTGAAGCAGAAGCATTACCAAACACTGTGTGGCGTTTCAAGATTTATTCCATATATGTTATAGAATTTAACTTGAGGAGGAACTTTGGCACGGGATAAGATCTTGTGTGTTTCATCAGTCCATTTCAAGATCTCTAAGTTGAAAGGAAGAGAGATATTCTCGCCATCATAATTGACCTGAATCATGAAGTGAATGTACACACACAAACCAAACAATTATCCTAAATAAGAGAGCCAATACAGGTCGTAAAATAATGCAAAACTTAATCCACAAATGTCAAAGCAGTTCTCTTGGAAACCATAAAGGAATGCTTTTATATAAAGAAAGAGGAGGTCTATAAAACAAAATAAAATTAAATAAAGAGGAAACCTATAAGAGCGGGATAATCTGCAGTAACAAAAATTACTTGACCACATAAGCATCATCAGGCATGTCTCAACGTGAGATAATTAAGCAGATGTCCCATTTTATTGAACCTTTTACTTCCTAAAAAAGTTACACCTAAGATGTCTATCTTTATCATCACTTTGCATGTTATGCACTGTACCTCACCGTATTACTCAAAAGAGCTTCCTTAAAGACTTTGATGCTCTCTATCGGGGGGTAAGACTCCAGAATAACGCCAGGGTTTCCGTCACAACCTTGTTTCTCTCTCCACAATTCCAAAAGAGGACGGTGTTGCCATTTGAAATCTGGACAAGCCATCAATTCATATATTGATGGGCATTCAATAAGCTGAAACATCGCAGCAAACAACAACATTGATGTTGACTCAGTAATGAACTTAATCTTGTGTGTAACAGGCAAAATTTATAACAATTGGACCTTAGGGTGCCATTATAATAGATGTTAAGCCACAGAAAAGAATCGCTGTAATTCAAAAGCCAAAACAATGTACCATACCAACTGATGCATGCTCCACTTTGAAATAAAAAGATTTTGCTCCCATCCGTCGACAAATGACATTCCATTTAGAAGGGCAGATGCAATATATCCGGGAGCACCTGTTGACAAATGTTGAAAGCCCACCTCACTTGACAAAACTTAGAGGAAATAAAGTTTCAAAATAAGATGGCTTGATACTTCTAGTTGAATCACTGGAGATAGAAATGCAAATCAATACCTTAATCTAGTCTTAAACATTCAAATCCAATAAAAATTAGGACCAGATTAAATATGGAAGATGCTAAACACCAGGCTAATAAACTTCCAAGAAAATATACTCCAGTGAAGAAATTCAATAGACGAGTTCACCACCTGGTATTAATGAGCTAAAGAAAATGCAATCCTGTACTATGAGCAGAAAATACTACGAAAATCCTTAAGCATTCTTTCAAGCATAAACACTGAACTAATTCTGATAAACAACTTTATTGCAAAGAAAAGAATCATGTGCACTGATCCTTGCAGAATTTCCTCACCTCAATTCTGTCTAGATTTCCTTACTGTGTTTTTCTCTTTTTTTTTTTTTTCTTTTGAAAGGCAATACGCTTTATGTGCTTCAACTTCACACCCGGAAAAGCAATCAAATCACAGTACTGAAGTCAGACCACTACTCTTATTTATAACCTTAATTACAATAATTTGAGTGTTCATTTTCATTCTGTAGGTTATCTTGTGCAATAGAAATTACAGTCTGAATATTACCCTGAATGTCCACTCTACAAATTGCTTACAACCACTTACCACGGAATGGTGCAGCAATAGCAATCCAGTTCTTCACATACTTCTCAAATATCTGCATAACAGAGCACCAGTAGATTATAAATACGTCAACTTAATTTCTCGTTCTGTAAAAAGATATATTGGCCACCAAAAATGGTTATACAGAGTGTTATAGAGAGAGAGAAAGAGAAGATGTTCACAAGAATAAGGAAGATAAAGAATTCAAATTCAAAAGAGGATGGTTTACATCACTATGCAGGCTCATGAAACATTTCACTAGAAGACCTCCCATCGAATGACTTATAATATTTATTTTTTTCTCTCCTGATGCTTTATAAACAGACTCTAATTTTGCAGCAAAGCGATCTAAGGTCTCCTGCAATCTGAAAGATTATAAAGCATTTAAAAAGAGCATAAGATTGCATCGAAAAATATTCTCCAAAGCAAGAAAACAACATGCATCAGGTTGCCAGCAACATTTTAACTCACAAATACCAGTTTACTCCGTGAACAGATTGACAAGACACTTTATAAATGAACTAGTCTAATGTAACAAGACATTCAAATCCTTCAGGGGAACCAAATATGGAAAGCCCATTTCATCATAAGATGGAACTCAATTATAATGTGCCATGCTACAACTGCGAGTATTACCTTCCAGCAGTTCATTATTCTTCCATAAATTAGGCATCCTGTGGTCAATGTTCAATTACTTCTCAAAGAATTGTGGCTTTTTATCTTCAACAGAAAGCCAAAGAAGCAAAGGAAATGCATATTATTCACTCTAGCCACCAGAAAATGAATGGTACCTGTTACTTTGCCGAAAATCATACCCAAATCCAAATAGTGTCTTTCCCTCTTCAAAACCCCACTTCAGCAGTTCAAGAATCATATCATGGAAATAGCAAACGCATTCTCTGCCAATTATCTGCAGTGGACATGGTAATGGAACCATCAGTTAGTTAGCCTTGTTAAAGTTTTATGCAAAGTAGATTTTGAAGAAAATTGTGAACGAAGCATCATGAACTAATCACAAAGTTCTCCAGGGGTTAGCATGCCATCGTCTACAAAAGTTTTAAAAAGACAAATGATAGATTTCATACAAGATAAGTTTGCATAAAGCATCACGTGAGATAATCCACAAATATACTCTCAAAGCACAAAATATCCAAATAAAACCAATTTTCTACGGATTCTTCCAAAAAAAAAAAATAAACAAATTTTCTACCGAAAAAAACTGCAGAAATCGTGCATTAAAAGTCAAAGACGAAAGGTACCAAGTCAGGGTCCAAGATATCAATTGCGTACAATCCATATCGATCCTCAGGAACCACAATTCTCGTTTTCGGATCAAGAGTAATGGTTTTACCTGCAAGATAAATAACTACTTAACAACAAAAATCGATTACTTAAAACCCTTAAAGATTGATGAAAAATCAAAATGTTCCCTTTCCGTATATTCTTTCTTTAGTACCGTCTTATTAATTAAATGCACGCTCTTGTAATAACGAGAGAAAAAAAAATTCCCCGCCCAAAATGAAAAATTAAACGTTCACGAAACGGCAACAATTACCAGTAGAAGGATCGAAATAGGACCAAAGCTTTGTTCTAAACGTGTAATCGGCCCCCAAAAGCCGGACCCAAACTCTCTCTTCTTTCCCTGTCTCAACATCCACAGCATTTAAAATGGAACCCGCAATACCCGGTACCAACAGAACCGGGTCGAGATTCGGGTCCACATAGGGTTGTGGCTTTCTCCTCCTCAGTCTCAGCCATAGCTCCACGGATTGCACGATCTCATCCAACAACACGGCCATAGTAAAATCAACAGAAATGGAGAAATTGAGCTCTGATTAGCCCCTAGCCGGAGGAAGAGGCAGGAATGGAGCTGAAAGAGGGGCCTATGAAGTGTGAACTAAATTAGAGTAATTTTAAACCCTAAATTGAGGTTTCTCAAGTGTTTGAATTGAAAGGCAAATTAACAACTGATCAGATTTAGGAATCGTATCTTGAAGTCGGTTGATGAGATTGGGAGCGTAAGAATGGAAAAGTAAAGCAACAGCCGTGAAGACAAAGGAGACAGCAGAGGCTCACGGAAGCTACGGAAGAGACAGAACACAACTCAGTTGAGAATTGAAAATGAGAGTGAGATATAAAAATTTAGAATAATTTATATTTTATTGCCAAAAAAATTATGTTTTAACAAGTGACAATATTTTGAATTATTCCAAAGTATCCTCTATGATACATGAAGTACTTATTTTAAGAAAAATAATTAATAAAGAAAAAATTATTTTGAATTTAACCAAGCAATAATAATGAAATTTATCAAAATATAAATAACATTAAAATATTAAATTAGTATATTAAAATTAAAAGAAGAGTTACATACTTCAATATAAAATATGAAAAGAATAAACAATATTAATAAAAATAAAATTAGTATAAGTCAATATTATATATGGAGAGAGAGAGTGAGAGTTATCATTTGACGCCACATTTGAAGCTTGTCAAGGGCCAAGGGATCATGGCTTCCTCAAAAACTTTTTAGAATTCAAATTATATAATATGATTTCTATTGTAGGATTTAATTAAAATTAAGAAAATATGATAGTTACCATAAATTGTTTATTATCTAATTAAATTTTTGAATAAATTAAGAAAATTATCATTGTAGAATTTATAATATTTTGTTTAGTATCTATTTGTTTTTTATTGTTAAAAAGTCATAAATCTAACCAAAAAATTCCCAAGTTTGTTGCTTCTGGTCATTTCCTGCATTTATAAGAAACCAAAAAAATCAATTGTTCTCCAATTTTCCCCATCTAGGATGAAATTTCTAGACCAAACTTTATTATATATATATATATATATTAGTTCACACACTACATTTAATGCACTAATTAATCTTCTTTCAAATTTCAATCGTATATAATATATATATATATATTATATTATATAAACATCTGAGGCAGCAAAAACGATTTCTTTTTCTAAAGTTTCAGTCACGTGTCATCTTTCTTCTTTTCATAATATGTATATAACATATATATATATATATAGACGTCAACAAGAGCAATGATTAAATTTTTTCTTCCTGAATTTCAGGGGAGTGCCTTTTTTTTTTCCCCCTCATATATATGACATAAAAAACTCAATTTGGTCCCCTTCATTCTGGTCTTTGGTTGGAAAATTAATCATAATTTGGCATTGGTCTAATCATAATTTGGTATTGGTTTTGCCACGTCGTCAAATATTTATTTCTTTGAAAAAGTTACAAAACATTAATCATATTTAATCTAATTTAAGAAAATATATACTCTATATTGGAATTATATGGGAATATAGTATCTTATTTATATTCTCTTGTATTTATTAATTAAAAAATATTGAATATTTTGATTAAATCATATTCTTATATTAAAATCATTTAAAATGAATAAAATATTTTATATAACTAAAATACATCTATAAAGGGAAATGAAATGTTAGTGAAATGTAGTCGAGAAGGACACATATATAAAGTTGAATTCTTTTTTTAAGTCCTCTATGTATACAAAAGAAATGAAATAAAATAATGAAGTAAAGAAACAATGGCTCTATTATAATCATTCATATGAGGTTTTAGTTTTAGTTTTGAGACTACAAAGTCATATTATAACACTAGAGTCTAGGATTTAGGTTCTTGATAATCAAAATTATATTAATAATAAATTTAAAAAAATTATTTTTATTTTAAATTTTTTTTGAAGAAATATATATTTTGAGTGCATTTAAAAATAATTTTCAAAAGTCAAAGTCAAATTGAAAATAAAAAATTATCTATCTGAAAAGAAAATTAGAGCAAAAATAAAAAAAACGAAAAAGTGGCCACATAGGACCACCACGTTAGCAGTGCGGTCGGTCACCGTGCGCAGCGTGGCAGACACGCGGATACACGTCCACGCCGGCAATCCACGTACTAACCTATCTTACGACCCAGATTTACTTCCGCGCGCACAAATGACCCAGAATCGTTTCTCATTTAGGCGCGATCGAACAGTCTCGATGCATTTGATCATGCAGTCCTATTTTATTTCCTAAATAAGATGGATCTAACAGCAGAGATTGCGCCACGCATCCTCAAATAGACGACCTTAATTGAAAGAATATGAGTATTTAAACTCCTCTTCCACCGAAACCCTAACCCTAATTGCAACCAGCCCGCTAGAAAAGAAGAAGAAGGGTGGCCGGAAGAGAAGTCGACCATTGTCACCATTGCACCGGAACCCTCATCGACGACGGAAGGTGAGTTTTTTCTTCCCTTCGATTCCCATTTCGATTCTAAGCCACCCCAAACCCATATCGATGCCAAAAAAACCAAAGGAGAAGCCGAAAACAGAGGACAGAGCTCGGCTGAGCAGCTACACCTGCGACCCAAAACCTCTCTGGTGAGCCTGAATTCCCTTTCCGTTCCCTTTTATTTTCTGACCATTGGATTTCTGACTTATTTCTAATGTAGGGCAACCGAAGAAAAACTCTGACTGGAAAGGAGAAACGCCAGAGTTGCCACACCAGAAACCCCACCCGCTAGTAAGTCTCGATTTTTTTCTTTTTTTCCACCAATAGAGACCACCTAACCTCAAGTTTTGCAGGTTTTCACATAGGACGGACTGAAATTGGCCATACTAAGAGGAGGCACCGCCATAGGTGTCGAAGTCAGTGCTGGAGCAAGGCGGCACCGCTGTGTCGGAACCCTAAACTAGCCTCGAAAAATTTTAAACCCTTATTATGCCCATTTTTCAAGTATTTTCGGATATTTGATGTGTGTTTTTGGTTTTCGCAGAAAAACTCAAAAAATTCAAGAACTGAGAACTACTGGGAAGTGTAATGAAAAAAGCGGTGTTTTAAACACCGACTCGGGATAAAAATCCTTCATCTTTTCTTCCGTTACAGTTAATTAAAGTCTAATAAATAATAAATGGTGAAATTGTAAATATTGACAACCCCTGATTAATTAAATACAGGTCATTGATGGAGTCGGTAATTGGTCAATATGTAATTATCCTATTTTATCTGTACGGTTCATTTATTGTTATGTTGTTTTGTTTGCTTACTGTTACTACATGCACTTTAATTTATTAGGTTTAATTAATTTCTCACGGATTAGTTTACTCAACCATTTTAGCCATTTAACTTATTTGAATGAATGTCTTGATTTCACATTCTTTAATTATCGTGTATTAAATTACATTGTCTATTTAATTATCATCCTATTGTCCTGTAATTATAAAATGAGATTGTTGCATGTAATGGGTGGTTAAATGATGATGTGGACATGTATGTTTTAGTTAACATTATCAAACCAAAAAAACTTACTAGGTGTCATGGAAAATGATATACGGACCCGGTACACAAGATAAACCCTACCATAGATGTTACCTCGGCCGAACAGAACTGAGAAGTTCCATACTGAAAGGGTTGGGAAGTATTTTGTTCACGCTTAAACCAGACAGGATATTGAAGCGGTGGTATGTTTGGTGCCCATTACTACACGGGGTATGGAGACAACTGGTTGATTAATATATTGAATATTTGGTCCACGTATAGTGGGAACCCCTATGGATCCCCAGCGGCACAGGTAAGTAAGTAAAAAGGTAAAGTCTGATTATTGTTAGTTTTTTAGAATGTATTATGTATATTACTATTATCGTTCTTTCATTCACAAATGGTATCTGGGAAACTCAACACCCTATTTGGATAAATTTTAGTGATAGTTAATTAATATATGATAATCGTAGTGATTGAATGATAATGACACAGGATGAGAATGACAAAAATTATTTATGTTTGTATGATGGTATATTAATGTGTATGTTAATGACATATTTTTGTTTGAATGATATGATGATATGGTTGTATTTTTGGTCAAATGACTAATTTACTCCTACATATTATATGTAATAGTAAATGGTATATAAGAAATATGTAAAGAAAAAAAAATTATTTACCAATATAATTACATTTGTATTTAAATAAATAATTATTACACATAATTAAATTAATTTTTATATTTAATAAAATAAATAATAATAATTTATATTATCATATTAATTTAATTTTAATAAAAATAAATTATTTATATATTAGAAACAAATAGTTGTAATTATATATTATTATATTAAATCTAAAATTATTTTAACAAATAAAAAATTAAAATATGCTTGAAATAATCACATACTATAAGTTAATTTATTAATTAATATTGTTTAAAAAATTAACCATCAATAAAATTCTATGTGCGTAATCATTTTTTTTTTATTAGTTTCAAACTTCTAAATTCATTTTTTTAACAAAAATGTATAGCATATATGTACATATGTAGATATCTTATATTCATATTCAATAATAGAAAAATATTTATATTTTATTACCAAATTATTTGAGAATTAAACAAATACCATAATAAACCAAAACTGCTTCAAAAATGTAAATAGTAAAAAATATTGTCCACAAACAAGTAAAGAAAGATAGAAGAAATTAGTTTATTTAACATAAATTAATCAATCCAAAATAACAAATTAGCCCATTAAAATAATAAGATTCATCTATTAAACATCCAATATCAGTTTGATAAAGGTTCTTAAAACCATAATATAATCTTGCTTTTCAGCAATAACAACCTCCATTTTCAATTATCTGAAAATTCGAATAAAGAAAATAATCAAAACCAGCAAAATAACAAATAAAAAATATTCGAACTTAAAATATAATATTAGTCATTACCTGGTAAATTAAGCAAATTGGTCATGAAAAAATTACACCGATCAGGAGAACAAGTCATTAAAGCTTTACCCATGTTTGGTTTATCCATAAGTAGCATAACAGTTTTTGTTCTAGAAGGGGATCTAATCCCATATGAGAAACTTCTTGATATAACTCTTATGCTGAAACATGCGCTTTTGAAATTGTTAGTATTTGCTTCATTGAATTTAAAATAGTTCGAACTTCATCCATATATTTTTCTTCATAGACCGTTGTCCAATGTCTCACTTTTTTCTGCATGAAAGACTCTTGCACCTCATGTTCAAATTTTGAAGTAAGAGTTTCGGGCGTTGGAGCCTTATATGAACTATCCAAACTATAAAAATTAAAATTACCACTTAAATCTTCGGTAGTGTCCCACTTGTAGCATCAAGACCATGTTCATCACCACTCCTCTTTCTTTATTTTCAAGGGTTTAGGGATGTCTCACTTGTAGACCCACTAACTCTATCCCTTCCATATATTTTTAAAATTTTCTTGTAAATTCGCATGCATTTGTTTCTTAGTTCCGCTGCATCAAAATGAGCCTAGAATGAATAACTATATTAATATTTGAACAGTATAAAAAATGACAAATAACATATAATAAAGTATGAGATTTACCTTTATTAGTTGCTCCCAAACTTCTTTTTCTGCTTCGAATTGTTCAATTGTTGGATTCCAAGCAAAACCACTCATTCCACGTTTGAAAATATCATAATATTTTGAGAATTGTCTTTTTATATTTTTTACACGGTTGTGTATTCGCTCTTTATCAATGTTTAGATCTAGAAATGCATTTGTCAGTTCTTTAAGTGCACAATCAATGGCGTGCGATGTGAATGTCCAACCCGATCTATGACAAAACAAATGTTGATCGTAAAATGAGTTTATTAGGATGTCATCCATATGATCTAACCAGTGGATCATTTAACTTCCTATATCTGCATGTCTATTCCTCCTAGCCATTTTCTAAAACATTTATGAAAATACTAAATATAATTATATGCAAAAAAATATAATATGATTACAACAAAATAAATTTCAAATTGTAGCATTCAATTAAAATATTTAAGTTACACAAGCATCATAAGTCATACAAATGTCATACACTATACAAACATCATAAACTATACAAATGTCATAAATTACACAAAATATAATCAGCCCATATATAAGCTGCTATTGCATCTCTAATTGCTTCGCGTTTTCTCATTTCTTCAGTATTGTCCCTAAAGTTATATGTACTTCGTTCGTCTAGAGAAACATTTCAAAGTTCTTCATCAACCTCTTGAAGAAGTTCATCAGTTTGATCCTCACCCCGTAAATAATTATGCAAAATGGAACAAGCAAATATAATGGTATTAACAGTTTTAATTCAATAATGAGGTTCAGTTGAGGTTTAGATAATTGAAAAACGTTTCTTTAGAACTCTAAAAGCACGTTCAATCGCATTACGCAAAAAAACATGTCGTATATTAAATAGCTCACGAGTATTGTGTGGTGGATTCCTATAGTATTCACTCAAATGGTAATGTTTTCCTTTATATGGTGTAATTAGTCTATCTCGCAACATGAACCCAATATCTATAAGGTAAAATTTATCTATGAGCAATGAATAAATTAAATTATAACATTTTTCTTCAAAGGTATACATTACATATTGAAGTTAAATATATTTTAATTAGCTTCAGAAATTACTAAAGGATCATCCACTTTGTTTAACGCATCCTTTATTATTCTTGAATTTGATGCGGTTCTCTCCCACCCAGCTAAGGCGTATGAAAATTTCAAATCAAATGTACAAGCTGCTAACAGGTTTTGGGTGAGGAAATCTTTTCTCCCGTGAAACCGTGGAGCATCTTTTCTAGACACTTTAACACGTATATGTATTCCGTCAGTCGCATCAAGACAATCTTGAAATTAATTATTTACTAATTAATTAAATATGCACTAATGTTAAAAGAATTAATTAAATGTATATAACTTATATATATACCTTAAAAAATGGTAAGAATCTGGGATTGTTAGCTATTTCCGGAGGCACTTGTGATCCATTTAGCTGATTAATAAATTTATCAACCATATGTACTATACATTGTAGCACATTGTGAAAATGGCGACTTGTCATCTCTCCGGATCGTCAAAAAGCCCAAGATATGACTTAATTTCTTTCATTGTGTCATAATAGGTAAAATATCTTAAGTACCTGTTCCTTTACAATTGCACGAATGGTATACCTAAGTTCACCATCTATAACTAGTAAATGACATAAATTCAAAAAAAGATGAAGCTCTCATCCTAATTATATGACGACAATACTCACTTGATAACAAATTTTGCATAAGCTTATCTCGAGCTTTCTGTCCCTCTAGTCTTAATTCATGAGTAAGCCTATAACTTATTTCACGCTTTCTATGAACTACTAGCCCATGAAGTATGATAAACTAGCATACTAAAATAACTACACGTCTCAAAGTATCCATATTTCTTATCTAATGTGTGAACAAAAACAATAATAAATGCCTGAAACAAAATGAAACAATGAGTATAATTATTCTAAATCAAAGCATGTCAAAGCATATATTTTAATTAACATATAGGATGACCCAACTCAATCCCCTGTTTATGGCTGTTTTAAACCAACAAGGATGCGAGCAGTTAAAAAACTTAGCAGATCATCACCATTATATTCAACAACCATACCCTCCTACTGTGACAAGTATATTCCTATCCTCATGCCTTCTGTCATCAAGAGGGAGAGTAATTCAAGGCTCAACAACATATTTTTCGAGCAACCAGATTTCATACTTAACAAATGATAGTGATCCAAACATACTATTCTAAAAGAAAAGACTCAGCTAAACGACTTAGTTAAATTAGATAATTAAAATAACTAAAGTTTTAGCCCGCAATATATATATATATATATATATAATTTTATAATAAATTTTTATAGTTATATAAAAATAACATAAATTTGAAAAATTCCCAAAGACATACTTGAAGAATTATAATATGGTTATGTCATTGATTCTTGTGGCACATTAATTGTGCTCCTCTTAAGGTATTTCTGTAGAGCATGCATTCCAGCAGTACAAA
Source organism: Carica papaya (assembly GCF_054855325.1). Taxonomy (NCBI): domain Eukaryota; kingdom Viridiplantae; phylum Streptophyta; class Magnoliopsida; order Brassicales; family Caricaceae; genus Carica; species Carica papaya. Next base: position 26,835,917 of record NC_142310.1, on the reverse strand, counting down.
GTTCAATCAAGCTATTAAAAAAAAGTGAAACCATAGATTAAAGGATTTATATACAGTACTAAACCATAAATTAAACTAAAGCTCCTATAAAATTGGATAAAGTCTTGCTAAGTATTTTGCCAATTTCGCTTTCAAAGCGGGTGAAGCTTCATTTCTCTCAGCTCCATAATCCTACTCTTTCTATAGGTTTTTATATGTGTATATATATATATACATATGTATATATATACACATGCTCATACAAATGAAAATATATATATTATAACTAGTGTTTGTGCATAAAATTTTCAGTTTTCAAAAACTAAGGGGTCCTTGCATTTTGAATTTTGCACTCAGGAGTGGTCGTTGCTGACAAGTTTCTCCTCTTCAGTGCTCCAAAGTAACTGAGCAAAAAAAAAGATGTATCTGCATAAGGTGAATTTGTTTACCATGCAATTTTTCCTCTATTATTTCTTTCTCTTTGTGGATTAAGGAAAATCTGTAGTTTTGATTATAAGCTAGCAACAATGAAATATTGAAGCCAATAGCCGCTTAAACTCTGTTATTAGTTTATAAAGCTGTGTTGTTGGTATGTGATGATATTGTATGTCACTGAACAAGTGCTCTTTGTAACTCATAGAGAATGTGTTTTAATTATTTAAGCGAATTCCAGTATAGAGGATATATATACAAAGCCAACACATGTAACATTCACTCTGCTCTTGATTCACACACCACACTCTTAATTAACTCATGAGCATATGTATAATATGAATTAATTTATGCTTTTTGTCCTTTGTTTTTCTGCATTTTTTAGACCTTTGTTCTCTCTAAATTTTCTATTTTCTGCTCTTCTAAACACAAAGGCATCCAACACCAAAACAATATATGAAGCCAACACATGTAACACTCACTCTGCTCTTGATTCACACACCGCACTTTTAATTAACTCATGAGAATATGGCAAAAGAATCTTAATTAACTCATTAGGGAAGGAACAAAATTTGTATTGAATGCAATACAAATAACTATTTATCTGAAGCGTAAACAAAGCATTTATATGGGACTATAAAAGATGTTCCCAATTTTATGTTGTCGGCTTGTGCTCATCTTTACCTCAGTGTGATCTATAAGTTACAAAAGAAGGATAACATGTCAGCTAAACATCTTTTGCAGGTGTTTTGTGATTCTCCATTTCAGGCACGTGAATTATTGTTGTCTAAACTTTGGGACTTCTTATTTTTTTCGCATCTTTCACATTTAAAAGATTTGGTATGATTAAGAGGTTGCTTCACTGAGTTGATGCACCAGGAAGGTTGAGCAAGTTGAAGCTTTTTGAGAAAGTCTATAATGAAATTCTGGATAGTGATACTTCCCACTTTGTATTTTACTACTGGGATTGGTTGACGGGTTGAGTCAAAGCCCCTTCCGTTCCTTTTATACAGGTTTCTTCTGTACCTTTCCAGAGACTTCAAAAAGGAGGTTCCTTTTCTAATTCTTTAGAGGTAGCTAGCCCCTCTGGTTCATTCTCACCTCAACCAATGTTCAGTAGGAAATTGTATGATGCCATATGGTCAGTAATCTAAACTTGAAGTTGATACTGTTGAATATGATATAGAAGCTAATGACTTTGAAGATTATGTGTAGAGCTCTGGTGGATCTACTGAACTTAAACATCCATTAAGTTACTATTCTAAGATGGTTGACCATATTGATTTAGAACTTGAAGAAGGCTTCTATACGAGTGCATGTGATTGTGAATTTGTGTCTGTATGTAACCTTGTTTGCATAAGGGCATGTGCATATTTGCATTGTTCTTTAGTTACAAATGCATATTGATAAATTTGGCCTATGCTTTACAGAATCTCCTAAAAAGGTTCCTGAAAGGATTGTTAGTGCTAGATTTCATCTTTTTTCTCATAAAAGGTTCCACCGTAACAAGAATCACAAAAACAATAATACTTACTAATGGAGAGAACTTTATAATACATGTTCCACCGTAAGTGAAATATGGAGATAATACATGCAAATAAAAGAAAAAACAAAAATACTTGATGCTGGAAAAATCAAAGAAAAAAATACAAAAATACTTACCGATCAAGAAGGTGAAGAACTCAAATCAAAAGTAGAATCAAGGACTCAATGTTTGGAAGTAGTAGAAGAAGAAGAACAAGTAGATATTGATCAGAGAAAAAGAAGATTCAAGTAGTTCGGTCCTTCTTTTGGCGTGAGTGAGGAAAGAAGCAAAAATAGTGTTTTTAATTTATGAGGATAAAAATGAAATTAATTATATTATATGGGGGTATAAGGGAAAAAAAATAACATGTCTATTATATACTACCGATTCGGTAGTTTAAAAATTTATCCCAAATTTACCAGTCAGATACTATTTGCCACAATTAGAAGTTAAAACAAACATGATTTTCTTACACTTGTGGAATACCATATATTAAAATTTTATCATTCACTATGATCCAAACAGGATATAAGGGTGAGTAAGAAACGAATATTTTTAAAATTAAATGAATTTATTTAAAAATAAAAATAGCTTCATCGATTATTTTTAATTTTTACCAATCTTTAGTTTTCCGTATTGGTAGTAAAGTGTTGATGTTTTTACTGGGTTAGTGTAGTTCATCATTCTTTATTAACCATTTCAGATCATGATAACCAAGATCCGGATACTGAGTAGCAAGAAAGTTAGAAATTAAAGGTTGCTTCCCGTTTCCTACCAGAGTTGCACAGCGGAGGTTGACCCCATAGGTTTCTAGTTACACATTTCTTTTTGTTATTTTAATTTCCTTCGAGAGACATTTTTATTGCTCTATTAGACATTCTGATTAAACTGTGTAAGAAATGTAATTTCCTCTTCTTATGTCTTAATTTCCTTCGAGGTTGACCTTAAATTCTTGATCGCTTTCACTAATATCTTATAAATTTTAATATTATTATTCAATAAAACTCTAGACTTCTACAATTGGTATCAGAGCCACGTTTCTCGAAACCATTCTTTGCATAAAAGGTTAGAATAATTCAATACAACCCAAATCTCAACCCTTGTTCTGAAATGTATGTATAAAGACATAAAAAGAGGAAGACCCCCACTAAATATGGCAGCCTGGGAGGGATCGCTTCGAGAGAATGTCGATCGACTCTTTGAGATGTTGGAGAGACTTATCTCTGCCCAGCAGGCCAGGAAAAAAATAAGAAAGTTGTCTGATCTTCCTTCACCACATCCATAGTATGAGTTACCTCTACAACAAGAGGATCTAATGCCACCACGGTACAACCTTGCTCCTCTACTGTATCATCCAGCACCACCACAATATAATCTGATGCCCCCGCCATACAACCAGGTACCTCCATAGGGTCACCCAGTCTCTCTCCAGCATAATCTAGTTCCCCTTCAGCAGGACTCAGCTCCATCCATGATGGACCCAAACTACATTGAGAGGTACAAAAGACTTAACTCATCTACTTTTGTAGGGGCATCCACTTTTACAAAAACTAAGTACCGATTAGCAGAGACGAAGAAGATCTTCACAACTCTTGGAGTGGTTCCCGATTAGAAGATCATTCTTGCCACGTGCATACTCATGGGTGAGGTATAGTGTCAGTGATAACTGAAGCATGCCACTCTACCCACCTTAGTCACCTGGGAATAGTTCTTGACTGCCTTTAATACTGAGTACCTTCTAGAATACCTTCGACATATGAAGGAGATGGAGTTTGCACATTTAGTCCACGAGGATTTGTCAGTATCAGAGTATGCTCGAAAGTTCTTAGAGATGGATCGATACTCTCCTGAGAGCATGGTAGTCAAAAGTAAAAAGGTAAAGAAGTTTGAATGGAATCTCCGCCTTAAGATTAAATAACAACTATATATGTTCGAGCTCAGCACCCACTTAGCAATTTTTGCCAAAACACAACTGATAGAAAGGAACCTCTGTATTTTTCCTCCAGTAGTGGGCAACTCCAGGCCCCGATTCCATATTTCAAGCCAGCACAGACTGCACCATACCAGCAGAACAAAAGACCAAGACCCGCGACTCAAGCTCATCGCCAAGTCCTGGCGACAGGACGTAGTAAGACTTGCTAGCACTGTGGCAAGGATCATGAGAACCGACCCTACTATCGCCTCAAATATACATATCACATATGCGGGAGTACATAGCACTACGCGAAAGAGTGTCCACAGAATCATAATCAAACCAGACCTGCAATCTAGGGTAGAGTTTAGACCTTTACTTAGTAGGATGCTGAAGTCAACACGAACGTGATACAAAGTACGTACACTATTTATAACCATCTTGCGCATGTTTTAGTTGATACTGGTGCTTTATATTCTTTTGTTTCACATGTCTTTACTAAAAATTTAAATGTGTTACCTGAAAACTTTGATTTTGTGATGTTTGTGTTTATACTTGAGAATGTGACACTATTAGAAGATGTTATATACAAAGCTTGTATAATAGAAATAGTAGGTAAAAAATTGAGTATAGATCTAATAGTACTTGACATGGGAGATTTTGATGTTATTCTGAAAATGAACTGTTTAGCGACATATCACACAACTGTGGATTGTTTTCATAAAAAGCTTGTATGCAACCTTATCAACGAAGAGTTTTTCATAAATTAATAAAAAATTAATATATTATTCACATATGGTAACTGCATTATTTATCAGATACCTTAACTTACCTATTTTTTTTTATGTTAGGCAAGTCTAAGAAAAAAATTTACATTCAAGATATCCTTATTGTCCGAGATTTTTCGGATGTATTCTGTGATAAACTACTAAGATTGTCAGTAGGTCGAAAAGTTTAATTTACCATAGATCTTCAATCTAACACCCAACCCATCTCGGTGCCCCATACTGAATGAGTCGTGTTAAAATGGAAGAACTGAGTAAACATATCAAGGAATTGTAGGATAATGGATTTATCCGACGTAATATATCTCCCTGGAGTGCTGGCGTCACGTTCGTAAGGAAGAGTGATGGGTCTTTGAGGTTGTGTATTGACTACAAGAAATTGAACAGAGTCACAATAGAGAACAAGTACCCCCTCTCAATATTGATGATCTTTTTGACCAGTTATAGAGTGCCCATATTTTCTCTAAAATTGACTTGTATTCGAGATACCATTAGGTGAAGATCAAGACAGAGGACATCCCTAAGACAGTCTTCAAAACTTGGTATGTACACTATGAGTTCTTGGTCATGTCATTTGGGTTAACCAATGCACCTACAATCTTTATGAACTTGATAAACAGGGTCTTCAAGCAGTTCTTAGATTAATTTGTCATAGTATTTATTGATGATATCTTTAACTATTCGAGTAAGGAGGAACATATTCAACATTTGACTCAAGTCTTACAGGTTCTCAGGAAAAAAAATTATATGTAAAATTGAATAAGTGTGAATTTTAGCTCGAACAGACTTCCTTCCTAGGGCATATAATATCAAATGATAGAGTGTCAGTGAACTCCGAGAAGATTGATACAGTGATGGGTTAGAAACAGTTGACTTTGGTTAAGGAAGTTCAAAACTTTTCAAGTATGATAGATTATTACCGTAGGTTTGTTGAAGGGTTTTCAAGCATAGCTGCCCCCCTGACCTGACTTACGAAGAAAAATACCAAGTTTGAGTGAAATGATGAATGTGAGATGAGCTTTACAGAACTTAAGAAGCGACTAACTACCACACCAGTCTTGGCTCTGCTGAATGGATCGGGTAGATATATAGTGTACAGTGATATGTTCTATCAAGGACTGGGTTGCGTTCTGATGCAACACAGGAAAGTCATCATCTATGGGTCCAGACATTTAAAAACTCATGAAAAGAATTACTCCACCCACGACTTAGAACTTACCATCATTATCCACGCCTTGAAGACCTGGTGCCACTACTTATATGGAGAGAAAGTTGAAATTTATACTGACCATAAGAGTTTAAAATATATACTCATCTAGAAAGATCTCAACATGCGCTGGAGGCATTAGATAAAGCTCCTCAATGACTATGATTGTAAAATCTTATATTAATCGGGCAAGGGTAATATTATAGCTGACACCCTCAATAGGAAGAACACAGATATATTAGCTCATATAATGATTTCTGAGTGCAGGATAATAAAAGCTATGTAGCAGATACAACTCCAACATTTGAAAAGGGCCACATGTCTAGCCCATCTACAAGTTAAATTCGAATTAATTTAGAGAATAAAGGAAGCTCAAATGACCGATCCTACTTTAGCAGCTCTCAGGAAGGATACAGAACATGGTTTAAATCAGAATTCTGAGTCTTTGCTGATGGGTTGCTCAGGTTTTAGGACATATTATGTGTTCCAAATGACAGTGAAATGAAAAAAGATATTATAACAGAGGATCACAGCTCAAGATTCACCGTGCATTTGAAAAGTATTAAGATGTATCAAAGCATTTGACCCTGACTTTAGTGAAATGTGATGAAAAGAGAATTTTTGATTTCGTCTCTAAGTGTCTTGTATGTCAACATGTCAAAGTAAAGCATCAACGCCCAGACGGGTTACTTCAATCATTACCAATTCTGGAGTATACATGGGAACATATCACCATAGACTTTATAATAGAGTTGTTTAGGGCATGCTCAGGACATGATGCAATCTAGATAATTGTTGACCAACTCACTAAGTCCTCTCATTTTCTGGCCATTCGGATGATTAACTCCTTGGACAAACTAGTTAGAATCTATATTCGAGAGATAGTCAAGTTACATGGAGTTCCGGTGACAGTGGTATCAAACGGGGACCCCAGGTTCATATATCGATTTTGGACAAGTTTTCAGTAAGCAATAGGGATGAAATTGTCTCTTAGCACAACATTCTACCATCATACAGATGGATAATCAGAACGAACCATTCGTACACTGGACGATATGCTTATGGCTTATGTTCTAGATTTTAGAGGACATTGGGATGACTACCTACATATAATAGAGTTCGTCTACAATAACAGTTATCAAATAAGTATTGACATAGCTTCGTATGAGGCATTGTATGACCGACCTTATAGATCACCGATTTGCTGGAAAGAGGTGGAGGATAGAGAATTGATTGTATCAGATTTTGTAGATGAGACTACAGCAAAGATAGTTAAAATAAGGAGGAACATCCAGATAGCCCAGAACAAATAGAAAAGTTATGCAAACACCCAAAATAGAGATTTTGAATTTGAGAAGGGCGATCAAGTGTTTCTTAAGGTCACTCATTCAAGGGTATCATCAAGTTTGGAAGGAGGGCGAAGTTAAAGCCCCAGTTCATCGGACCGTTTGAGATCTTGGACAAGATTGGGACATTCGCCAACAAGCTAGCACTACCTCCAGAACTATCTAAAGTACATAATGTATTTCATGTATCAATGCTACGTAAGTACAATTCGGACCTCTCATACGTCTTGTCTTATTAACCACTTTCACTCTAGGAGGATTTATCATACAAGGAGGTACCAGTTAGTATTTGGGACCGGAAGAGCAGAATACTTTGTAATAGAGAAATTTCATTCATGAAAGTCCAATGGCAGAATCACTTGCAGGACGAGACTGCTCTGGAGTTGGAATCAGACTTCAAAACCCAATACTCTTAATTTTTTGACTAGTGAGAGAACGAAAAATTTGATAGACCAAATTTTTTTAAGGTGGAGAAAGTTGTAACACTGAGCTTCGGATAATTAAAACTATATTAATAATAAATTTAAAATTTTTAATTTTTAATTTTTCTTTGAAATTTTGAAGAAATATACATTTTGGGTGCATTTGAAAATAATTTTTAAAAGTTAGGGGCAAACTGAAAATAAGAAAGAACCTATTTGAAAAGAAAATTAGAAAACTGTGGAAGTGAAAAAAACAAAAAAATGACCATGTAGGATCACCATGTCAGCACGCGACTAGTCGACGTTCGCCGCATGGCAGATACGTTGATACGTGTCCACATAGGAAGCCATGGGGGAAATCCTCGTGTCAACCGATCCGACGACCTAGATTCACTCATACACACATGGACGGTTCAGATTTATTTTTCTTTCGGGTACGATCAAACGGTCTTGATGCATTCAATCGTGCGACCCTGATTTACTTTCTAAATAAGATGGATTTAACGGTAAAGATTGGGCTATGCATCCTCGAATGGATAGCTTAGATTAAAGGGGGAGGAGTATTTAAACTCCTCTTCCACCAAAACCATAACCTTAGCTGCAACCAGAAGAGAATCTGGCACCATCACTGTCGCACCGGAAACCTCGCTGGCAGTGGAAGGTGAGCTTTTTCTTCCCTTTGATTAACATTTTAATTCTAAGCCACTCAAATCCATAACGGCGCTAAAAAATCAAATGAGAAGTCGGAAAAAAAAGGTAGAACTTGATCGAGCTACCACATTCACGACCCAAAATTCCTCCGATGAGCCCGAATCCCCTTTCCGTTCTCTTTCATTTTTTGACCATTAGATTCCTGACTCATTTCTGGTTTCGGACAACCTAAGAAAAACCCCAACCGCGAAGGAGGAACAATGAAGTCACCACACCAGAAACTTCACTTGCTGATAAGTCTCGATTATTTTTCATTTTTTTTTATGTTAATAGAGGTCACATAACCTTGTTTTTTGCATGTTTTTGCACAGGACCGATCAAAAAGGGCTAGACCAAGAGGAGGCACAGCCGTAGGTAGCGGAGCAGGCGTCGAAGCACAGCGACGCCGCCGTGCTAGAACCCTAAAGCGGCTTTAAAAAATTTTAAACCCTTTTTTGGCCGTTTCTCAAATATTTCTAGGATATTTGACGCGTGTTTTTAGTTTTTATAGAAAAATACAAGAAATGTGAGAACTAGGAACTGCTGGAAAGTGTAGTAAAAAAGACGGTATTTTAAATATCAACCCGGAGTAAGAATCCCTTATCCTTTCTCCAATTAAGGTTAATTAAAGTCTCATAAATAATAAATGATGAAATTGTAAATATTGACCATTGATTAATTAAATACTGGTCACTGATAGAGCCAGTAATTGATCAGTATGTAATTGTCTTATTTTATCTATACTGCTCATTTATTGCTATGTTGCTTTATTTGCTTATCGTTACTACATGCACTTTAATTTATTAAGTTTAATTGATTTCTCACTAATTAGTTTACTCAACCATTTTACCCCTATCTGTTAACTAGTTTGAATGAATGTCTTGATTTCACCTTCGTTAATTATCGTGTCTTAAATTACATTGTCTATTTAATTATTGTCCTATTGTCCTGTAATTATAAAATGAGATTGTTGCATGTAATGGGTGGTTAAATGATGATGTAAACATGTATGTGTTAGTTAACGTTATTGAACCAAAAAGGCTTACCAGGTGTCATAAGAAAGGGTGTACGGACCCTGTATATAGGATAAAATCTACCATGAACGTTACCTTAGTAGAATGGGGTTGAGAAGTCTTATACTGGAAGAGGTTGGGAAGTATTTTTCTCATGCTCATATCAGACGGGGTATTAAGGCGGTGGTACGTTTGACACCCATTACTGGAGGGGGTATGGGGATGCCCGGTTGATTAATAGATTGAATATTAGGTCCGTGTATAGTGGGAACCTCTATGGACTCCCAGTGACACCGATAAGTAAGTAAAAATGTAAAGTCTAATTATTGTTAATTTTTTTAAATGTATGATGCGTATTACTATTCTAGTTTTTTCATTCACAAATGATATATGGAAAACTTAAAGGTGAGTAAGAAACGAATATTTTTAAAATTAAATGAATTTACTTAAAAAGAAAAATAACTCAATTGGTTGTTTTTTTTATTTTTATCAGCCTTTGATTTTTCGTATCAGTAGTAAAGTGTTAATATTTTTATTGAGTTAGTGTAACTCATTCCCATTCATTAACCATTTCAGATTAGGACGATCAAAATCCAAATCCTGAGCAACAAGAAAGTTAGCAATTAAAGATTGTCGCCCGTTTTCTATCAGAGTTGCGCAGTGAAGATCGACCCTATAGGTTTCTAGTTACACTTTTTTTTTCTGTTATTTTAATTTCCTTCAAGGGATATTCCCTAACCCAATCGGACATTTTGATTAAACTGTGTAATGAATGTAAAGTTTAAATTTTTTATTGTTTCTACTATTATCTTATAAATTTCAATATTATTATTCAATAAAACTTTGAGCTTCTACACATATTCATAAACAGCTGAGAGTACAAACAAAAATTTATTGTAATGCACAACAAATTATTTCACAAAAGCATTAGGAGACAAGATGGGCTCCATCTTCGATTGGGATAGTAAAAATTAAGATAGGCACATCTGTTGGAAATGATGGGTTGTTAGGTTTAGGGGTTATTGGTCGACGCTCATATGGTGATTTTTTTTTGTTTTTTGTTTTTTTTATAGGTACGCAGAGGATACTTTCTCCTTTTTCTGTTGATTTATTGAAATTCAACCTCTTATATACGGTATGGAGATGATACCCTTTCAACACATGATCATTAAGAGAGTCTCTATGATCACTTATAAAAATTTACTTTCTATCTCATTTTCAAATCAGAAACTTAATTTACTTGTTGATGATGCATGTGTTTTAAGACATTCTTTGGTCTTTTGGTAACTTTGAATTTTTAAAGAGTATAATTTAATTGCACACACTTGATTTATAAAGGTTCATTTTATATGAAACAACCAAAAAATGATTAATTAGATACCACTTTATTTGTTTCTTTTTGTTTTAGGAAGGTAGTAGTCTTTTTTTTTTTTTTTACATTAAAATTTATACTTATAAAAAAAAATAAAGCGAGAGAGCATGAGTTACATATTTCTAGATTTAATTAACTTTTCATATTCCAATCCTCCTTAATTTTAATTAAAAATTTGTTGGGTTAAAAAATGTATGGATCAATGCCAATGTCAAGTTATATATATTGTTTTTTTTTTAGAATATGTTAATTAAAAAAAAATGTATTGATTTGATCTTTTTAAAATTATCAAATTTTCTCTAATTAAAAAATTATCCTTCTCAATAAAACTATGAGTAGAAAGTACATGCCGGTGTGATTTAATTTTAACCAAACTAATTGGATTGACTTGAATGTAATTTAAAAGTAAGCGTACATTGAATTAAAATTTTGATTTGTCGTGAAGATTTAATTTTCTTTCGATTTTATGCTTTGAATTCAACACAAAAAGATAAGACGTACAAGTGATCCCCCTTTTTTGATTTATATATAAAATAAAGTGAATCCCTTCACTTCCAAGCAAATGAAAAATATATAAATGAATATTATATATCTATATAAAAAGAGTTGAAAATATTGAATAAAATCCTTTTAAATTAAAAAAGATATGTAAAGCCCAAGTCCATAACCACAAGGTAAATATTGAGAAAGCCTGTGGCCCATTTTCTTCTTCTTCTTCTTCTTCTTGTTTCTCTTTTCTTTTCTTTTCTTTTTTTTTTTTTTTTCTTTTAAAGCCTTGTTTATCCAGAGCAAGAGAGGGAGAGAGAGGAGTGAGATGAGGCTTCTCTCTGTTGCGCCCAATGCCGGGGATCAAATCTTTGCGCTCTCCATTAAGGTTAAGGTATCTCTCCTTCTCTTCTTTCTTCGATTATGGTTTTGGTTTTTCTTCTGCTGTTTATGTGTGTGAAGAACTGAAATGTTGCAATAATTTTTTTTTTTTTTTTTTATAAATTGAAACGTTTATTTGTGCCATCGGAGGAATGAAATAGTTTTTGTTGGAAGGGAAAGGCAAATGAAGAAGGGCAGAACCTTGTTACTCTAAAGCAGAGACATGTGACAATTTTCAAGAAGTTTGCTCCCCCATTAATGGCTGCCATTGTAGCCTTATCTCCTATTTTCAATACCCCAGGTGACTCTCAACCTAATTCTTAAACGCTCACATTCAATTGCTTTTTGCACTCAAAATTACCACCAATCTCTTAGCATCACTGGGTTATTTGGAAGGAAATAAAATTCTTGCAGTTATTCACAGACTTGTTATATATATATATATATATATATATATATATTGCATAAGGTTGCTGTTTATGCACAATAATTTTGATTTTCTAATATCTATATTGCCTGGCAAGTGAAATTTGCAGTTGAATCAATTTTGGATCAAATTGAATCCACACTGGGATTTGGTTTGAAGTCCATGGATCAATTTTTGGTGCTTGTCTAGGAAACCAAGTGCCTTGAGTCCATTATAGATTACTGTCCCCACCTAATTTATGGTAGAATTACTGAACTAAACACAAAATCTAAAGTACAAATTTCCGTTGTGCTTCACTGAAAATGCTGTACTGCTATGTTTCCAAATTGTCAATGCTTCATTATGCTTCAGTCTTTTAGCTTTAGTTACTAAAAGGGACAAAAACCAAAAATTGAATGTTAATAGAGTGCATGATGGAAGTTTAGAGTTGTTTTAGGTAGTTTCTCCATCTTTGACATATATGGATCAATCAGTGGGCGAGGCCCATGTATTACTAAGTAAAAATTAAACTCAAAAAGACGAGGACCATTAACCAAATGTTATCTTATTTGGTTCATCAGTTAAATATCAATATGCTACATAAGATGCTACTCACATAAGAATAAAGTTGTTAAGGTAATTACTTTTTATGACCCAAAGGAAGTACTTGATAATAATTCAATTTGTTGAGGTAAGTAGCTGGTCATGGTTGAAAGCTATTCCCAATATTTATATATAAGGTAAGAGTGAGCATGGCAGGTAGTTTGATTTGTTTTGCTCCTAAGAGAAAATTTTCTTTTCATCTTTTTATCAAATTCCCTAAAATCTGAAAGTATCTTTTTTTGGTTAGTATACCATTGTAGTTTTTATGTATCAATTGCATGTCTCTGCTTTTCTTTTAGGACTCATAGAAGAAGATTGAACTTAGGTCTTTAAAAATATCGTTCCAAAGATTTTTCTGTTTTCTACAGCCTATCTTCTGTTACGAAGTAATTATGTTTCAGCTTTTGTGTCTGCTACAAAGAGAAGCAGATGTGTATTCCTTTTATATATTAGTATCTGAAAATGTAAAACAATTATGATAAATCTTTGAAAGAAATCTCTTGAATCCCCATTCACTTGTTTTCTCTTAGCTTCTTCCATGTTGTAGTGTCATTTGGACAAAGCATAGATATACAAAAGGGAGCTACATTGTTTCGTCGAGCTTGCATTGGATGTCATGATGCTGGTGAAAATGTAATTCAACCGGTGAGTCTTGGTGTACTTCATCATAAAATTGGCTTACCTCTCTTTAAGTCTATCCACATCCTCAAATAATCCATTGCTTCTCTCTTCTCTTCAGGGTGCAACTCTTTTTACAAATGATCTACAGAGGTAACCATGTGACATCTCAAGCCATCAGTAACAGCTTGTACAGTTTCTGGATGCTATTTAGATATAGTTAACAGAAAATCCTATAAAAACTAGAGTAAAAAATAAGAGGAAACCCTGATAACTAAAAACTTTTGAGTTTTTGATAAGATATGGTGAAATATTTAATCTGTGTTATAAATTGATTGTTTCCGACTCTGGGTAGCCACTTAATGGATCTTGTGGTTCAAAGGAATCTTTAACTGGGTTTAAGTTTCTGTTAAACTGGCTTCACACTCTTAACCAAATTGAAATGAAAAAATTGAAAGGATTAGAAATGATAACAGCTATTCCTCAAATCTGGGTTTTTGTACCTTTTACATCATCTTGGGAAATAATAACAGCTATTCTATCACTATATAATTTCTAAATCTTAATTATTTAATATGTAGAATTTAGTATTAAATTACATATTTAATTCGTAACTGAACCAACTCTATAAATATCTTCAATTCCAAAATCATGCAATTGTATTCTTACTTATTTTTAAAAAATAATCACAGAAATGTCTAACTTGAATTACACATGAAACTGACTTAGAAGTTGAATATTATTTCATTCCAAACGTTATTTACATTACATTGAGTTCCTATTCCTATTTTTGTAAGTGAAATTTGACCAACTTAATGTTAGTATTTTTCTTTGTAACTTCAAATAACTGATTGTTTTTGTTACAGAAATGGAGTTGACACAGAAGATAAGCTATTCCGCATCACATACTACGGGAAAGGCAGAATGCCTGTAAGTTTCTCTCCATGGTATTAAATAATTTTAGTTAGTTATTTGTGCAGGTAAAGAGTATGATCTGTAATTTTCAGGGATTTGGCGAAAACTGCACACCAAGAGGGCAATGTACTTTTGGACCGCGGTTGCAAGATGAAGAAATCAAGCTTTTGGCACAGCTTGTAAAGTTTCAGGCGGATCAAGGGTGGCCAGATTTGCCAAGTACTGATGATTGATTCTTGCTAAACCCAAATGAGGGTATATAAATTATGAAACATTTTACTCTTGTATGTGATTAGGTTATGGCAGTCAAATTCGAAAAGCCCAACTCCACTTGATTGTAGCACTTTGCTGCCTTGCTTTTCATCCGATCACAATCAAATTTAATTTGTTAATCGTTGGTGACTATCTTGTGTGTATATATAGTATGCATGTCTTACTGGGTAGTTAAAAGTAATTTTAGGTGGGATAAAACCAAGTGTAGAAACACCTCTAATAGGAGTTCTACACATTACTGAATCAAAAGCTTTGGGCTGAAGGAAGTACAGGTAAAATAGCTTTTGATACATGTTTTGGTGAAAATTTTCCTTAGAACGACCTACAAAATAGATTATTTGCTTGAGATATTTAATTTATAATTATACTTTTCAACCATAATTGATAATTCTATAAGTGGATAACTTTTATAGTTATAATGAGAAATATCTTACATTAATTTTCAAGTAGTAATTTTTTATCACGAAAAGAAACCTAGTCTTGCTACTAACTTGTTGCCATTAAGCGCGAACTAAGTGTTGAAATTGTATTGGTAGTGATAGTAGCTCACATGCACCAAACAAACTCCGCACGAGCCATATGCAGCTTCATTTGATCATCGATACATAGTTTAGCTCTAATTATGCACTTTTCTAGTGTATTCCAGCATTCCATAATAGTTACTTGTAACACATGGTTAAAGAGCTTGGTTCAACTACCAACCTGCGTAAGTCCTTTTAAGGCTACACTTGTGTTATACCCAGTCTCTTCTATTTTCGTAGAGGAAGGTTTGTGAGTAGATGTTTGTAGAATCTTTTAGTTCAAATGCAACTTAAATTGCATATTTATATATAGTTGTCCTTATTATACTGGAAGTGATTGTTAGACCTTTAATGTTATACTATATATGTTTCATTTAGATGTTATTCACATTTTATTATGCATTCCAGTAAAATTGAACACAAAAAAGGCATTGTTTATAGTAACCGATCAAAAACTCAACTTATTCTTCATTAACCGTAATAATGTAAGAGATAAATATATAGAGATATATCTTATTATCAAAAAATTGGGTTAAATCCCATAATATTCTCTCTGAGACAATTTATGATCTCTATGTTGAAGAATCTATGGTTACTATTATATGAGATGACAGTCCTTTAAATATTTTTAGATAACAAACAATCTCGAAATACATATAAATATGATTTAACATGTAATTGGCACTTTACACAGGCTGCTGACTCATTACAACTTTTTCTAAAAGAAAGTTCATTAGTTGGTAGTCTTCTATGAGAATCCAACCAAACAAAGTGTTTAGTTATACTCGGTCATGCTATTTTTCCTATCCATCTCAAATTACTTCCTTGCTCACTATCCTTCTATAATAATGTATAATTTGATTTGATTGTTCGAGGTCATTCAGAACACTTTATCTTCTCTACGCATAATTTAAGCATAATAAACTTATAGAATTTTTATAATGTTCATGGCTATTATTGTCGAATTTAACTTTATTAAATTTCAATACTCATTTCATCAACTACATCACTCACTCTAAGTTATTCATTCTCGTGAATTTCAATTCTCTTCCTTTTTTGTAATTGCCATATTCTTAACCATATATGAAACAAAAGAAACACCTTTCTCCAACTTTCGACCTACCTTTTCCCTAATCAAAATTATTAATATTGTTCCAAGTTATCGAATCATACCCTCTCTTAATGACCTCCCAATTCTTTGAGCCCTTTTATTAGTTCTTTAATAGAGAATCAACTGATAAAATTTTTTATTCAATATATTTGAGACTAGTTTTGCAAGCAATGTGTCATTAGTTTTAAAAACCTCCTTAGTCTCTATTTATCATGTTACTTTTTTATAAAAAAAGTTTCATATCAATCCTATTTAAGGTTGTATACGCTAGATGAGGTATTTTACCTATTTGCATATTATAAACTAGGATGACAAACACAACTGAAGTGATAAACGTAGCTCTTTCTGTCAAGCTTACTCCATTGATAAAGTTATTAAATTTTCTATTCTTTATCCTACCATGTTATATCTTCATCTCTAATTATCTGTCAAAGCTAGTTATTATTAGTATTTTAGTCATAATCATTAACTCAAACCTTAATATTCGATGAGAAATATAATTTTAATTTGCTAAAATTTAATTTCTTTCCTCTTAACTAATCATATAATCTCTCAACTACATCCTTCATGATATTAATTCGATAATCAACATCTTTCCAAAGGTTATCAATGAAAAATATATATGATAGCCTAACACCCCATGACTCAAAGGCAATCGTTTATACTAGTTACTTTTTACTTCTCAATTAATACATTGGGACAGCTTCTCCATACGTATATTGAATAAATATGATGAAAATAAAATCTCTTTATCTCAACACATGCGAAGAAAAAAAAGCTTTCGAGTACTTAATCTGAGAATAGAGTCAATTTTAATGATGTTACACAATGCATAATTAATTTGACCGTGATTCTTGGGAACACAAATTCTTCAACAGTGCAAACAGAAGGAAAGACCTCTTTATCTAACTCTACTATCTCCTTGAGATAAGTTTTTATAGTCATATACTTTATTTTAGTCTTCTTTCTCTTTAAAACATGTATTGTTTCATAAATTAGAATGTATTACCTACAGTTACTCTTTTATATATATATAAATTATATTGTAAAATTTTAAATAATAAAAATAAAAATTAATTAATAAATATATATATTTTGAAAAATAACATTTAAACAGGTGAATAATTTCGATTTATTGTGTTTCGAAAGAAAATAGATTATCAATTGATGAAGATAAAAATATAGTTTATGTAGGTAATGATATCGTTATCACTTTGGTTCATGCATCTTAATCATTATTATACACAAGGATTTGAACATGTTTTGTTGGCCATGGTGATGTATTAAGCTTTAGTTGATAGTATCATGATGAGGAAACACAGAAACACAATCACATTGCATGGACCCCCAGAAGTTGTTAATTAATTAGTAGAAGAAAAATTCCATTTGATTATTACTTTAGCATATTTATTTACTAAATCAATTAATAAATATTTATAATTAACTTGGCTTAATTCATTAATAAAATTGGTAAGCTACCTTGGCGTCAATTACGGAAGGCCATGTAAAAGTTCAAAACACAAGGTTGAATCTTTGATGGAGTTGAATGCAATACCTTCTTCATCACATGAAGTAGTGGTTAGAATTGTGTGTTGATGTAAAATTATCTAAAATCTAGAATATATATATATATATATATATATATATATTTGTTTGACTAAGTGGGGTAAGACAAGAAAGATAAATTTTTTTTTATAAGTATTAATGAGTTGTCAAATCTCATAAAATATAATATTTTAAATTTTTTTTTTAAATAAAAATCTTTCTAATTATTTATTTAGCGAAAGCACACTTATTTGATCACCAGTTGCAGTTGGTGTGAGTATTTGTTTGGTGTTAAACTCTTATGGAGTGAATAAGCATTATTCATTTTTACCGATTACCCTGTTTAATTTTGTATTCTCTTTCATATTTAATTATTTATTAATGTCTATGTTGCTCATTAATACTTTAATTATATCCATTAATTTAATATTTTATTTCAACATTTTATATTAAAGAATACTATTCATATATTTTATATTAATTAATACTAATACCAATATTAATTAATGAAATTAGCTCAAATTAATTTTTTAGTTAATATATTATGTAACGGCCCCGAAAATTTAAATGAAATATATGTATTAAAAATCTCAAATGCGGAAGAGTAATAAAAATTTTGATTAACATCTCTTACACAATAACCAAAACGTACTCAAAACATGAAGGAAAAAACTAACTAAAACAGATACTCAAAATAAAAACTATGAATATAGCTATGAAGTCTTTAGGCGTCCCCTTCGCCGTCTTCCTGCGGAACGCGCTCGGGAACAACGTCTTTTTGATCTGAAATGGTTAAATAAGGGATGAGTTACACCAGCCCAGTAAAAACATCACACTATCTCACCGCCATAGAAGTAAAGGTGGGTAGAAAACAAAAATGACCAATGGAGCATAATTTATAACGAACTCGTTTATTAACATAAAAACCTTTACTGTCCACTTACCTCGGTGAGATCCATGAAAATAACATATGAAAACAATAACCTTATAATATCATAAAATCATACACACTTTATAACATAACACATATCATGCCTTTACATTTCAATCATCAGAAAACAGATTTCCTCTTTTACCAGCCTACTAGTATCCATGGGGATCTATAGGGGGTCCCCGCTACACGTGAACCATTGACATTTACAACCTAATTCCAGGGCTGTCCCCATACCCCGTCCAGTATGGGCGCCAAAACACATAAGGTCTTCATACCCCGTCCGGTATGAGAGACCACGTTGCCGGTAGGGTTCCCTACGGACCCGGTCCGTCCACCATCTCCCAGAATATCTAGTCAGGCTATCCACATTGAAACACTTATCAATTCACATAACCTTTTTACCCTTTTTCTTAATCTCAATCATCCAATCATACACAACATGTAAACCAGTAATTGATACCAAACAAGACAACACAGTATCGGGTTCACCATAATACAAACTATAATAAAAGAAACCATGATTCATGCATACGAAATCATAACATAATTACATCAAATATCATACTGCATTTAATACTAAAAATTAGATCAAACAACAACTGACCAATAATGTATCAGACTCGGGCTCCATTGACAACTTTAATCAATTATACATATATAAAGTCACAAAGTACAGTTTAATTATTTATTTAGCTTTAATACTGTGATAGGAAATAGGATGAGGGGTCCTTACTTGTTTCAGGGTCTCAATTCGACTCTACAGTATGCTTACAGGCTGTCCCTAATTTTTTTGAATTTTTTTTGAAAAACTGAAATGCACTACCGGTACCTGCACGTGTCCCAAAAAATTCCAAATCAGTCCCTACGATAAAACAACCCTAGGGCCCTCGGTGGGCCAAAAAAACACGAAAATCCGAGACTTACCGACGGTGGTGCTTTCGGGTGCGGCAGCTCCTTCGGCGTGAGTTGCGTTTTGATGTTTGGCTCCGATCAACCTGTAGAGAAAAGAACGGTGATCACAGTGGTATAAAATTTGCATCGAACGGAGGCCGGAAAAGGCCTCATCGGAGGCAAAAACAGAGGGGGGTCGCGGCAGCGCTGCTGGACTTCGGCTGGGTTTTCTGACCGTTTGGCCCGTGGTTTTGCTTCGGTTTGACCATAGGCGGATTCAACATCGAAAAATGAGCCAGGAGGAGAAAATTTACCTCGATCGGCGGTCGGAAACTTCCCTAGTGCGGCGGCGGGTGGCGGCGTCTGGCTCCTCCGGCGTCTGGTTCTTCTTATCCGACGAGGCACTGGTGGCTAGGGTTTTGTGGTCAGGTGTGGGTGGGGTTATTTATACCATTTGCCTTTTAATCTCAACTGTCCATCAAGATTTAATCTGAACCGTCCGATCGCGATTTATTTGGGATTAAATCTGGGCCGTTCATCGCGATGCGATCTGGGCCGTCCGTGCCTAATTAAATATGGGCTGTCCGTACGCGTGAGATCTGGATCGTCCGTGCGCACATTTGATCTGGGCCGTCCGTGCGCGCGAGAACGGATATGGGCCGTCCGGATCGCCCACGTGGCCCGTCCTGTGTCAGCGTTCCTCGCCACGCGGTGAGTTCTAGTTGGCCGGGGCTGCTAACGTGGCACAACTTTTTTAAATTGCGTTTTGACCCCCTGGTTTCCGATTTTCTTTTCAAAAACACCCCTAGAATCCAAAATTTCACCTATTTTTTTCAAAATCAATTTCAATTAAATCCAAAAATAATTTTACCCAATTTTATCATTATTATTATTTTTATTTTTATTAAATTAAATTAAATTAAATTAAATTAAATTGAATTAAAATCTTATAAATTAGATATATAAAAAATTAAATTAAAATTCAAATACGAAAATAAAAAACAATAATTTGGGTGTTACATATTATATTACATTACATTAATTATTAATCTTACATATTTAATTTTATATTGATTATATTTTTACTTTATATTAATTGTTAAATATATTATATTTTACATCAGTTCTTAATATTTTAAGATATATTAGCAATATTAATGATTGTGTTGTATACCTTTCTTTTTTATCAAAGTGCCCAACATAAATTAAATCATTACCATATTTTAGCATATTTAACCTTTGGGGTAAAAAAATTAATACACGACTTTACCCCATACTAATTTATATCACATGCCCTACTCTCTCTAATACTTCTTATCAAATTCTACTTAACAACCAAATGTAGCCTTAATGAACAAAAAAGTTTATCATGGCAAATAGATTAACTATTCTACCATAGATGATGTCCATATGGTGTATAATAGGTTGGTGATAACAAATAGTGAGCAATTTTTATACGATGACTTAAAAATATCTCCACTTAAAAATACATGATATTAAAATATCTAATATTAAACGATGACCATAAAATTCTTAATAGTACAAATAAATAAAAAAATAATAAAATAAATATAAAAAAAAAGCAACTAAAGAAACATATAAAGATGTTAATAGAAAAATATTCAAATAATAACATAACATCTAGACCTCAACTTGTTGGGACAAATGAACAAAGCATACTTAACCTTAGGGTGACAAATAAATACTCTTCTTAACACTTAAGAATAGAAAACAACTTTATATTAGAAGATATAAATTTATCTGGGGATAGAGAGACAGAAAATTTTCCTTCATCATAGGAGGAGGAGGCAACTTGATGTGAGCATAGACATGAACCATAAAGACAAGGTTCAATCCAAAGAAAGAGGAGGGATTATGTTAAAAATGACATTTTATAGTTAACTCTAAATTTTTATATATCTCTCAATTAATTTGACCACAATCTCTTTTTATTAAAGGAGAAGATTAAATCTATCTTAATTAGAAAATTAGATTTTAATTTTTAATTTAATTTCACATGCATTTCTTTTTAATTTGACCACAATCTCCTTTAATTAAAAAGAAATACTAAATTTATCTTACTTAAGAAATTAGTTTTTAATTTTTAATTTTTAATTTATTTCTTATGTAATTGCAAATTAAATTAAGAAATTTTGTTTATTTATTTAGCTTAATCAATAAATAGGCCACCAAATCTTTATTGTAAAATATTCAGAAATTATCTCAATAATATTAAGAGTGTTTTTTTTCGAAAGAAATTCTTTTACCATCTTGTTGAGTAAAAAGTAGATATACTTATTAAGGTACGACCTTATGGTGTTTTCTCATTCTATTTATTGTATTTCTAATTACCTTAGTTCCAATCATTTTTTATAGCATATTAAGTAGAAAAAGTTTCTATATGATCAATTTCTTTGATGCTTTTAAATAAAATTATGTGAGTTCCTGATCACGTTTGTTGATATTAAGTTTTGCATCACAACTTCAGATTAGGAGAATGTTAACTTCATCCATGTGATGATCAATATTAAGCATCCTTTATATCCTAGGAGGAAGAGACAACTTCAGATTAGAAAAATATTAATGTCATCCATGACACGATAAATATTAAGCATTTCTTGTAACCTAGGAGGATGAGACATCAATATTAACTTGCACGCTCGAGCTGCCCCCATTTTTATTACATAATGGTTAGATAGAATATGATCAGGTTGCAACTCATTTTCTACCATTTTTGGTCAAGCTTGCATGTAGCAGCCCCGGAAATTCATAATGGAATGTATATTAAAAATATCAAATGCGGAAGCGAAGTCAAAATTTGAATAACATCCCTTACACTAAAACCAAAACGTGCTCACAAAATATAAAAGATTAAACTACCTAAAGGAGAAACTTGAAAGTAAAAACTACGAATGTGACTATGGAGTCCTTAGGCGTCCCCTTCGTTGTCCTCCTGCGGAAGCGGCTCGGGAACGATGTCCTATTGATCTGAAATGATTAAATAAGGAATGAGCTACACTAGCCCAGTAAAGACATCACGATATCTCACCGTCACGGAGGTAAAGATGGGTAGAAAACACAAAAAGACCAATGGAGCATAATTTACAACAAATCCTTTTATCGAAAATAAAACCTTTACCATTTACTTACCTCGGTGAAATTCATAAAACAATATACGAAAGCAATAACATAATCATCATCATGAAAACATATATATGAACTGTATAACATAATACCTATCACACTTTTCGAAATTCAATCGTTACACAACATATTTTCCTAATCCACCAGCCTACTAGTATCCATGGGGATCCATAGGGGTCCCGCTACCCGTTAATCCTTAACACTCGAAATCATATTCCAGGGCCGTCCCCATACCCCGTCCGGTATGGGCGCCAAAACATAGACCTCATTACCCCGTCCGGTATGAGGGTGAAACAGGCCGTCCCCATACCCCGTCCGGTATGGGCACCAAAACACATAAGATCTCCATACCCCGTCCGGTATGGGAGACCACAATCCCGGTAGGGTTCCCTACGGACCCGGTCCGTCCACCATCTCTCAGGATATCTAGTCAGGCTGAACACATTATACAATTTCCATTCACATAATTTTTCATTCTCCTTTTCCCTCAGTCAGCATTATCAATCACATACAAACAAGCGAAACGATAATTTATGCCAAATAGGCAACATACAACATCAATATCCCGGTCATTCAATCCATAATCACTAAAACAGTAAAATATGCACACGAAACTATAAAATGAAAACATCGAACCTCATGCTGCATTTAAAACTGTAAAACAGACCAAATAACAGTTAACCGACAAACACACTAGACTCGGGCTCCATTAGCGACCTTAAGTAATTTCACACATTCGTTCATTCACGAAATACCGTTTTATCATTTATTGGACTTTAAAACCGTGATAGAAAATAGGGTGAGGGGTCCTTACTCGTTTCGGGGTCCGAACACGGCTTCACAGTGCGCTTGCAGGCTGTCCCTAATTTTCCCTGAATTTTCCTCGGGGAACTGAAACGCACTACTGGTACCTGCACGTGTTCCAAAAAAATCCCAAATTAGGCCCAGGGCCCCTTTCGGCCCAAATCGCAACTCCGGCACGGCGACTCCGCCGTGCTCCGGCGACGGCGGCGGCGAGTCGCCTCGGGTTGGCTGTTTTCGGCCGTTTCTGGCCGAATTCGGCCACACTCGCATCGGTCCCTGTGAGAAAACAACCCTAGGGCCCTTGGGGGGCCAAAAAATCACGGAAAAACGGAGCTTACTGGCGGCGGTGCTCTCGGGTGCGGCGGCTTTCCAGCGAGGTTCGTGTTTTGGTGATTCGGCTCCGGTCAACCTGTAGAGAAAAGAATGGTGATCACGGTGATATAAAAATTGCATCAAATAGAGGCTGGGAAGGGCCTCATCGGAGGCAAAAACCGAGAAGGGACGCGGCGGCGCCGCTGGGCTTCGGCCGTGTATTCCGGCCGTTTGGCCGGGATTTTGGCTCCGATTTGGCCACAGGAGGAATCAGCGTGGAAAAACGAGTCGGGGGTACGAAATTTACCTCGATCGGCGGTCAGAAGTTCCTCCGGTGCGGCGGCGGGTGGCGGCGGCCGGCTTCTGGTTCGTCTTCTCCGGCGAGCGGCAGGCGGCTAGGGTTTGTGGTCTGGTGTGGGGGTTCTATTTATAACCCCTTGCCTTTTGATCTCAGCCGTCCATTTTGTTTTAATCTGGGCCGTCCGTGCGTTTAAATCTGGGCCGTCCGATCGCGCCCACGCGGATCGCCAACGTGGCCCTTTTTGGAACGACGTGGTTTTGCCACGTGGCAGGTCCCGGTTGGCCGGGACTGCTGACCGGGCCTGCTGACGTGGCTGCTGACGTGGTTTTTTTTTTTTTTTTTTTTTTCTTCCTCCTCTTTCCTCCTCCTTTCCGGGCGCTACAACTCTCCCCCCCATAAAGAAATTTGGTCCCCAAATTTGCCTCATTACTCTTGATCAAACAGATGAGGATATTGGGCCCTAAATTCTGATTCAAGTTCCCAAGTCGCCTCCCTGGGCGTGTGGTTCTGCCACATGACTTTTACAAATGATATTTTCCGGTTGCGGAGTATCCTGCTTTCTCGGTCCGTGATACTGACCGGTACTTCTTCATAAGACAAGTCCTCTCGGAGTGGGAGCGGTTCGTGAGCCAAGACATGAGAAGGGTCCGGATTGTACTTACGTAGCATAGATACATGAAACACATTATGAACCCGGGAGAGCTCAGGAGGCAGTGCAAGTCTGTAGGCAGTGGTACCAATCTTGTCTAAGATTTCAAAGGGTCCAATATATCTGGGGTTTAATTTTCTCCTCCTGCCGAACCTACTAATTCCCTTGAAGGGGGTGACTTTAAGAAACACCCAGTCGCCTTTCTCAAAGGCCAGGTCTCTTCTTCGGGTATCGGCATAACTCTTCTGCCTACTCTGAGCTGTCTGGATGTTCTTCTTGATCTTAACTATCTTGGACGTGGTCTCTTCTACCAAATCCGGGCCAAACAATCTTCTATCGCCCACTTCTTCCCAACAGATCGGCGACTTGCACGGACGCCCGTATAGCGCCTCGTATGGGGCCATGCCGATGCTTGCTTGGTAACTGTTGTTGTAAGAAAACTCTATCAGGGGTAGGTGGTCGTCCCAATGGCCCCCGGAGTCAAGGACACAAGCTCGGAGCATATCCTCCAGCGTACGAATTGTCCTCTCTGATTGTCGATCGGTTTGGGGGTGGAAAGCAGTACTAAGAGACAGCTTTGTTCCCATAGCTTGCTGGAAACTATTCCAAAACCGAGAAGTGAATCTGGGATCCCTATCGGATACCACTGTTACTGGAACTCCATGCAGTCTGAGTACCTCCCGGATATACATTCTTGCCAACTTGTCTAAAGGATCAGTCATTCTGATAGCCAGGAAGTGGGAAGACTTAGTGAGTCGGTCAAGAATCACCCATATAGCATCATGTCCCGATCGTGCATTGGGTAGTCCCGATACGAAGTCCATGGTGATATATTCCCACTTCCACTCTGGAATCGGTAAAGGCTGAAGTAACCCGCCCGGGCGTTGATGTTCTGCTTTGACCTGCTGACATACCAAACACTTAGACACAAAGTCGGCTATATCTCTCTTCATCCCATTCCACCAGAACCGGGGTCGCATAGTTTGGTACATTTTCGTACTTCCTGGATGCATGGCGAACCTTGAGCTATAGGACTCTGTCATGATGTCTCTTCTTAACTCACTGTCATCTGGGGGACACACTCTGTCCCTGAAACGAATCAATCCGTCGGCGGAGATCTGAAATTCTGAGCTCACTCCCTGTTCTGCACTCTTCTTGCGGGTTACTAGGGCGGGGTCGACTGACTGGGCTTCCTTTATTCTTTGGATTAACTCGGGTTGGACTGCTAGGTGGCCCAAACATGTGACTCTCTTCAGGTCTCGCAGGCGAACCTGCTGTGTAGCCCCAATAGACCTACATTCTGAAACCATCAGATGGGCCAGGGTGCCTGCACTTTTCCTGCTGAGGGCATCGGTCACCACGTTGCCCTTACCTGGATGGTATAGGATATCACAATCATAGTCCTTGATGAGTTCCATCCACCTTCTCTGACGCATGTTGAGATCCTTCTAGGTGAAGATATGCTTCAAACTCTTATGATCAGTGAAGATCTGAAAGGTCTCTCCATACAAATAATGGCGCCAAGTTTTCAAGGCGTGTATGATGGCGGCAAGCTCCAAGTCATGGGTAGGATAGTTCTTCTCATGATTCTTTAGCTGTCTAGACCCATATGCTATAACCTTTCCATGCTGCATTAGGACACAACCCAGGCCCAGATAGGAGGCATCACTATAAACTGTGTACCCTCCTGATCCACTCGGTAGAGCCAGCACTGGTGCAGTAGTCAGTCGCTTCTTCAACTCTGAAAAACTCCTCTCGCAGTTCTCATTCCATTCAAACCTTGCATTCTTCTTTGTGAGTCGGGTTAGAGGAGCTGCTAGACTAGAGAACCCTTCGACAAACCGGCGGTAATAACCTGCCATCCCTAGGAAACTGCGAATTTTCTTAACTGTTGTCAGCCTTTCCCAACCAAGTACTGCTTCAACCTTTTCGGGGTTCACCGACACCCCTTCCTTCGATATAACATGTCCTAGGAAGGCGGTTTGTTCGAGCCAAAATCCACACTTGCTCAACTTCGCATACAACTTCTTTTCCCTGAGTACCTGTAGAACTTGGGCAAGATGATGAGCATGTTCTTCCCTACTTTTTGAGTAGACGAAGATATCATCGATGAACACGATGACAAATTGGTCCAAGAATTCTCTGAAGATTCTGTTCATTAGATCCATAAAGATGGTCGGGGCGTTGGTTAGCCCAAACGGCATAACCAGGAACTCATAGTGTCCGTACCTGGTTTGGAATGCCATCTTGGGGATGTCTACTGCTCTCACTTTTACCTGCTGGTAACCTGATCGTAGATCTATTTTAGAAAAGACTTGTGCACCCTGCAACTGATCGAAAAGGTCATCAATCCGGGGAAGAGGGTACTTGTTTTTAATTGTTACCTTGTTTATCCTTCTATAATCAATGCACAGTCTCAACGTTCCATCCCCTTTCTTTGCAAAAGTAACCCCGGCACCCCATGGGAAAATGCTGTGTCTAATGAAGCCACTGTTTTATAGCTCAGTGATTTGTTTCCTTAGCTCTTCCATCTCGATGCGGCTCATTCGGTAAGGAGCTACCGAGATGGGCTGGGTTCCTGGCTGTAAGTCTATGGTGAACTCGACCTCTCTGTCCCCTGGTAGACCGGGCAGTTCATCCGGAAATACGTCTGGGAAGTCTCGGACTACTGGAATCTCTTGGATACAAACTTCTTTCTTGGGTTTACCTAGTTAGGGAAAATACGATATTAAGGCACTGGGAATTAAGGAGAAAAGAATTTGTCATTAGGGAAAATCAGTACCGAATAATTTTATTAACTTGTGAATGGCTCCTCGTTGGGAGGATTAAATACAATCTTTTTATTAAAGCAGTCTATGGTGGCGTGATACGCCGCTAGCCAATCCATTTCTAGGATTACATCAAAATCTCCTGTGTCGAACCCTATCAGGTCTACCCTCAATTTCCTATCTACTATCTCCACGGCACATGCCCTGTAGACAACCTCTCCTAGCAATGTCTCCCCCCCAGCGGTAGATACAAGCAATAATGAATCAAGTCTATCAGGTGATACACAAATTTTGGAAGCAAGAACATGTGAAATAAAAAAATGTGATGCACCAGTATCAAACAAAATATGAGTAATGTGGCCAGAGATAGTATACATACCATGTACCACGTCCGGGTCTGCGTCGGCATCCTTCTGGGTAAGGTTGTAAACTCTGCCCTGGATTGGAGGCCTCCCTTGATTCTGGTTCCTAGGGCACTCCCTCACATAGTGCTGGGCACTGCCGCATATGCGACAGGTGTTGTTGAGGCGGTAGCAGGGTCGGTCCCCATGATCCCTGCCGCAGTACTGGCAGATCTTCCCACGTGCTGCCCCCATAGCCTGAGGAGGGGCCTGAACGGCAGGCCTGGGCCTCTTACTAGGTTGGACAGGCATGGTAGGCGCTGGCCTGCGGAGCGGGGCTGAGGGTCGGGAACTTTCCGCTAGCTGAGGGCGGGTGTCGAATCTCCTTTCTATGATCTGCGCCTTTGTCAGGACTGCCGAATATGTCTCGAGCTCCATCACCAATAAGTGCTGTCTGATCGCCGTGCGGAGGCCCCACTGGAATTTCCTGGCCTTTCGGCCCTCATCCAACAATGTCACCGGGGCATGTCGGCCCAGCTCCAGGAACTTATGGGCATACTCCGACACTGTCATATTACCCTGGACCAATTGAGCAAATTCTATTTCCTTTAAATGTTGGATGTGTTTAGGGAGATACTCCGCATGAAAGGCCGCTAGGAACTGCTCCCAAGTAACTGGTACAGGCAGGGTGGCCCGCTTGAGCTCCCACCAGCGTACCGCTTCCCCTACCAGCATGTAGGAGGCAATGGCAGCCATCTGCTCAGGAATTACTCCCAGGGTCTCAAAAGCTCTCTCAGTCTCTGCCAGCCAGTATTGGGCCTCTTCGAATGAGGATCCCCCTGAAAAGGTAGAAGGGTTCAGTCTCCTGTACCTCTCTATGAAGCCGGGGTCGATCAAGGAGGGAGCGGAGTCCCGAGGTAGAGGGACTGGGGCCGGCTGAGGGTGAACTGGGGAACCCTGTGGTGGCGCCTGCTGATGTGGTGGGGGCACCGGAATGTGCTGTGGCGGCACCTATTGGTACTGTGGCTGTGGTACCGGATCGTACCGCGGCTGTGGTGCCGGGTGGTATCGTGGAGGAACAGGCTCCTGCTGGGGTGGCTCGGGATCAGCCTACTGTAGCGGGGGCTCAACCTGCGCTAGCGGAGGAGGTCCCGGTAACTCCCTTCTCTCCTCTTGCCTTCGCTAGGCAGCTGCGAGAGCCTCCACCATCTCGAATAGTCTATCTAAATCCTCCCGAATTGAATTATCTGGGGCCGCTCGGTTTAGTGGGGGTCTTCCTCTCCTCATTCCTGTGTACCTGCATTCACAAGGAATGATTGAGTAACAATATATCGGTGAGTATTTCTCTAAGGCACATTAGTGTAAGGGATGGGTCTGAGGAAATGCGGCTCTGATACCAACTGTAGCAGCCCCGGAAATTCATAATGGAATGTATATTAAAAATATCAAATGCGGAAACGAAGTCAAAATTTGAATAACATCCCTTACACTAAAACCAAAACGTGCTCACAAAATATAAAAGATTAAACTACCTAAAGGAGAAACTTGAAAGTAAAAACTACGAATGTGACTATGGAGTCCTTAGGCGTCCCCTTCGTCGTCCTCCTGCGGAAGCGGCTTGGGAACGATGTCCTCTTGATATGAAATGATTAAATAAGGAATGAGCTACACTAGCCCAGTAAAGACATCACGATATCTCACCGTCACGGAGGTAAAGGTGGGTAGAAAACACAAAAAGACCAATGGAGCATAATTTACAACAAATCCTTTTATCGAAAATAAAACCTTTACCATTTACTTACCTCGGTGAAATTCATAAAACAATATACGAAAGCAATAACATAATCATCATCATGAAAACATATATATGAACTGTATAACATAATACCTATCACACTTTTCGAAATTCAATCGTTACACAACATATTTTCCTAATCCACCAGCTTACTAGTATCCATAGGGATCCATAGGGGTCCCGCTACCCGTTAATCCTTAACACTCGAAATCATATTCCAGGGCCGTCCCCATACCCCGTCCGGTATGGGCGCCAAAACATAGACCTCATTACCCCGTCCGGTATGAGGGTGAAACGGGCCGTCCCCATACCCCGTCCGGTATGGGCGCCAAAACACATAAGATCTCCATACCCCGTCCGGTATGGGAGACCACAATCCCGGTAGGGTTCCCTACGGACCCGATCCGTCCACCATCTCCCAGGATATCTAGTCAGGCTGAACACATTATACAATTTCCATTCACATAATTTTTCATTCTCCTTTTCCCTCAGTCAGCATTATCAATCACATACAAACAAGCGAAACGATAATTTATGCCAAACAGGCAACATACAGCATCAATATCCCGGTCATTCAATCCATAATCACTAAAACAGTAAAATATGCACACGAAACTATAAAATGAAAACATCGAACCTCATGCTGCATTTAAAACTGTAAAACAGGCCAAATAACAGTTAACCGACAAACACACTAGACTCGGGCTCCATTAGCGATCTTAAGCAATTTCACACATTTTTTGATTCATGAAATACCGTTTTATCATTTATTGGACTTTAAAACCGTGATAGGAAATAGGGTGAGGGGTCCTTACTCGTTTCGGGGTCCGAACACGGCTTCACAGTGTGCTTGCAGGCTGTCCCTAATTTTCCCTGAATTTTCTTCGGGGAACTGAAACACACTACTGGTACCTGCACGTGTTCCAAAAAAATCCCAAATTAGGCCCAGGGCCCCTTTCGGCCCAAATCGCAACTCCGGCACGGCGACTCCGCCGTGCTCTGGCAACGGCGCCGCCGCTGGCGGCGGCGAGTCACCTCGGGTTGGCTGTTTTTGGCCGTTTCCGGCCAAATTCGGCCACACTCGCATCGGTCCCTGTGAGAAAACAACCCTAGGGCCCTCGGGGGGCAAAAAAATCACGGAAAAACGGAGCTTACTAGCGGCGGCGCTCTCGGGTGCGGCGACTCTCCAGCGAGGTTCGTGTTTTGGTGATTTGGCTCCGGTCAACCTGTAGAGAAAAGAATGGTGATCACGGTGATATAAAAATTGCATCAAACGGAGGCCGGGAAGGGCCTCATCGGAGGCAAAAACCGAGAAGGGGCGCGGCGGCGCCGCTGGGCTTCGGCCGTGTATTCTGGCCGTTTGGCCGGGATTTTGGCTCCGATTTGGCCACAGGAGGAATCAGCGTGGAAAAACGAGTCGGGGGTACAAAATTTACCTCGATCGGCGGTCGGAAGTTCCTCCGGTGCGGAGGCGGGTGGCGGCGGCCGGCTTCTGGTTCGTCTTCTCCGGCGAGCGGCAGGCGGCTAGGGTTTGTGGTCTGGTGTGGGGGTTCTATTTATAACCCCTTGCCCTTTGATCTCAGCCGTCCATTTTGTTTTAATCCGGACCGTCCGTTTTTGATTAAATCTGGGCCGTCCGTACGTTTAAATCTGGGCCGTCCGATCGCGCCCACGCGGATCGCCAACGTGGCCCTTTTTGGAACGACGTGGTTTTGCCACGTGGCAGGTCCCGGTTGGCCGGGACTGCTGACCGGGCCTGCTGACGTGGTTTTTTTTTTTTATTTTCTTCCTCTTCTTTCCTCCTCCTTTCCGGGCGCTACATTGCAAGTTATTTCTTAATTCCTTAGGGCTTCCTACATGATTTCGTGATTGCTAAAACACCTTAATAAAGGCCAAGACAAGTTCATATAGAGATATTTGTGTGTTTTGGGGAAGAAGGAGAAATATTATAACTTTTTTCATGGTGCTCATACATAATATTAAATAAAATGGGGTGAGATAATTTTAGATAATTTTATCAATTAATGCAATCAAAGTGTGTGTGTGTATATACTCACATATATATATATCTATATATATATATATATATATATAAGTAGTATGCTTCGTTATATCGGAAACAAATTCTTGGACATGCTAGAAATAATGCTATATGAGGACTCAAATTGTCAATAAAAAAGAATTGTGTGCTAAGGTAACAAAGTTGTTAAAATAATATATAAGAGAGTTGATTCTAATTTAAATGACTATAAAATTTGAAAACATAAAGAATGAAACATATGAATCTATAGAACATATTTATTTTAATATTAATAATTAAAATTATAAAAAGTTACTATTTTGATTCCTAATGCTCTAATTTAGTCCTAGAGGTACTTTTTTTTTTTTTTTTTTTTTTAACAATTTAGCTTTCAAAATTTTAATTTTGTTTTTAAAAACAAATTTAAAAACATACTTCAGCATCATATGCTTTCTTAGTTTTTCACAGCTTATATATAAGGTATTTAGGATTTAAAAACGTATATAATGATATAATTTTATATATGCAATTTAAAGATTTAACAAAAAATAAAATAAAAATATGAAAATCTGCTGTAACAAATCTCCGTGGCTTGATTTGCAATGATGTAAATTTATTAAAGGGAAAAGGGCATAAAAGCCCAATTTCCAACAAATTAAATAATAAACTTCCTTCACACAAAAAGTCAAAAAGAAGACAAGCGTGTCACCTTCTCTCGCTTTCCATGTGTTTTCACTTTTTTTGAGATCATATTTAGAATACATTTTATTACTATTTAAAAACAATATATATATATACATGCTAATACATTTCTATTAAAAAAATTATACAAATAAATCATCCATATCTATTTGATAAACTATAATACAACTATATGTAAGTTGCTTCAATTAGAAACTCTTTGACTAAATTTTCAAGTGCATGCAAAGCTTCTTCATGCCAATTAATCAAACTGTTCTTCGTGCCAACATCAAGGAGTTAGATATATTTA
Source organism: Carica papaya (assembly GCF_054855325.1). Classification (NCBI taxonomy): domain Eukaryota; kingdom Viridiplantae; phylum Streptophyta; class Magnoliopsida; order Brassicales; family Caricaceae; genus Carica; species Carica papaya. Next base: position 26,803,425 of record NC_142310.1, on the reverse strand, counting down.
TTAATTCTACGAGTTAAATAAAAATATAACTGAATTATTATTATTATTTTGTATTTTGTGATATTTAAAGTGTATACTCTTTTTATATTGGCATTGCAAATTCAAAATTTTACTCTCATAATATTATCAATAATAATTAAACCAAAGTGGTTAAGATTAAAAAATTTAACTGATAAATTAAATTAATATTATTTATTTAGATAGTTGTTATACATAGTTAAAATACATTTATTCTATTAAAATTTTCATCAAGTTAATCAAAGTTTTGAATATTCAACGTACTTAGTGTATAACCGAATAGAATGAAATATTTGTTGGTGCAAGCCTTAAGAAAATTTGTACATTACAAATGAGTAGTGATAAAGAAATGTAATTAGATAATAATAGAAAGAAGAGATATGTATATATATATATATATACATGCATATGTTTGTGTGTGTGTATAATTCATGAAAGAATGGGGTGTTTACATGTGACAAAGAAAAAAAGGCATCTGCAGACACCAATGGGAATAACTTGTGATGAAACTTAAGTGGGTCCAAGATAATGAAATATTAAAAATTGAAGGGAGAAGACTAATTACTGCACAAACTTCATTAATCAAATAAAATAATTGTTTTATTGAAGAAAAATATGAACTTCCTCCATACAAGTTATTAATAAAATAGAATAACCTTTTCAAATGATTCTGTAGTTAATGTACAATGCTTAAAAGTCTAAAAATAAAATAAATTAAAGTGATTAATTAAAAAAAAAAAAAAAAAAACTAACATAAAAGAAATCCAAATTCGATAAACTATTATTTTTCTTTTTACAAGATATATATATATATATATATATGATCAGAATCACCAGAACAACCAGGTTGATAAAAGAAAATTAGTGTTTGAGGTAAATTACAAAGCATAAGCATGTGAGGGGTCTATCCAGTAAATCAAAAGCTGTTGTGGTCCTTAATTCACTCCCATTAGGTCTTGTCTGTAGAGACACCCAGGACACAAGAAACACCCACAACTAAAGACAAATCTATGCCCCTCTCAACTTATTCCACCAACCTGGCCAATCTATATACCCCTCTTACACACATAACACACACACATATACATGTATTATGACGGAATACCAACCACATGCCAGCCCTCTTTTTAATCTACATACACACACACCCCCCCCCAAATTTCACTATTTCACCCAATTACTTTGATCAAGTTTAATCTCTCTCTCTCTCTCTCTCTATATATATATATATATATATATTCATATATGTTAATAATTAGGGCATTATATCTGTCAAAAAAGTAGCGAAGCACATGCATCTCATGCACCATAATTAATTTCATCTCGTTTCTTCTACCCGTAACAGTACAAAAATTAAGAGAGTGCTTAGAAAATGTGTTTTAAGTCAAAATAGATAAATTTTCATTTGAAAAATAACAGTTATGATTTAGATAAATTATTAATTAATTTTAAGAATTGTAAGTTTATTTTCTGTAAACAATTAATAAAATTTATATTTTTATACATATCATATTATTTTTTTATAATATGTATTAGTGTTAATTTAAATGGATATAAAGAAGTTAGTAAGTAAATTTATTAGACAAATTAAATATAAGAACGTAAAAAATTAATCAGAAATAAAGGGCTTTATATATATATATATATATATAAATCATGTTATAATAATTTCTAAAAACCTAGTAAATATCATAAATATTTTAAGTTATCAAATTAAAACAATTAGTTAGAAGATGATAATGCTCGTAAATATCAAATAACCAATTCCAAAGATGCTATTACAACTCTTCTTAACATACATATGCGTATAGATAAGACCTAAACCAATAATAGCTAGAGGGTTATATATAAATATAATTATATGTGCATGCATGATCAGTATATTATATATAAAAAGATTAGTCGATTGTTTTCACCATATATATATATATAGTAATTAATTATTAATTTACAGACTGATTACTTGACCCAATGCATGTTATCATTAAGCATATATATATACATATAAAGCTTGTCGTGTTTACTTGGCTGCACCTAACGCATATGGGGGGAGGGGGTTTGACTCTGAATTGCTTTCTGTAGATATTTTGATTAATTCATTTTTAATTAGCATTATTTTATCCTGTGCGTAACCCTGTTCGTTAATTACAAGAGCCTGTATAAATTAATTAATTAACTTAGGTAGAAATTAGAGTTATTAAATTATAATTAATTTAGAGATGATAGGTAGATTAATTTGGTCCCCTCTTGAATTTTCGTTCATGACTAATTTTAAGCTTTTTAGGAGAGGGAGAGTGGGAAGAGGTCAGTGTCAATATAGAGCTGTAAATAGGAAAGGACCAAAAGCCACCATTAAATGCTACAGAAAAAGAAAAAGGAGGAACAGTTTGCGTTTATGTATATATATAAATATATATATTGACGATGAAGAAGAGGGTCACGAGGATTCCTATACCTAAAAACATGCATGCCTCGTGCCGTGTTCTCCCTTTTCAACCCTTATATACATATATATATATATATGTATATGTAAATATGATTACCTCTCCCTCTTCCCACCCCCCCCCCCCCCCCTCTCTCTCTGCTTCCTTTAAAGGGCTTTTAGCTTTGTTCTACTTTCCGACCTCGCACATCGTCTTGGGTCATTTACGGCATATAGATTCATGTGTTGGTTTGAGAGATTGAAGCTGCCAGCATGATCTGGTAATCAGAAATCAAAATCAAATCTATTCTGTCTATCTATGTGTGTGTGTATATATATATATGTATTTACACACGTAAATACTAAGATCAATGTAGGAACTTTTATATATGCGTGTGCGTGTGTAATACTTTTGTAGGAAGATTGTATGTATTAATCTATACTGTTTTTCCATTGAGGGGAAGTTTTCTGTTGGTTGTTAGGAAGATTTAAGGGGGTAATATAGAAATTAAGAACAATTACCTTCCTGATATAGAGATAAATATATATATATTTACATACATCGGTTGTATGTAGACGTACAGAAAACATATATCAGGTCATCTTGCAGCTTCAATCACTCATTCACCAACAAGTACCAAAAAGATCTAAAGAAATTCGGCTCCTGCAATTTAGTGATCTTCAGTGGCAGCTTCATTAATCCCGGTAAGTTTTTCCTTCAACAAAAACTCCTCCTTTCTGTTCCTTTAAAACGTTTTGATCCAACTTAAGTTCTTCTTGATTATGTGGTACTGGATTAATTTTGCAGATATATCCAGAAAAAAACATGTAAAAAATCTCTCTGTATATGTATGGTCGATGTGTAAGCTACATATGCATATTATCACCGATGCGACAGCTTGCTTGTGTGCATATATATATATATATATATATTAAATATACACATCTTGCTTGTGTCTGTTTATGTGTATGTGTGTATATATACATATGTTTCTTGCTTGTGTCAATCTTTCCCAGATTGAACATATACAATCATGATGAAGATGAGTTATATAATATACATACATATTGAACATACAACTTTGGGTGTACATAGTTAATTGATTAGTTAAGAAAATTTGAAAATGAAATAAATGTTGCTTCCATCTGTCTATTAATTTCTTTCTTTTTTGTGTGCAGCATATACATGTATATCTTGACTAGTATTATAGATGCAGTATAGTATGATCATGTTAAACAATTTCCCAATATATACAAAATAAAACATATATAACACCATTGTTAGACCATAATGTAAAATGCGATTAATAGCGATAAATTGTATATACATATACCCCAATGCAAATAATTGCAAAAATACAACTCTATATAATTTCAAGGGAATGCATAAAATAGAAGCTCTCTAGAACTTATCAATCTAAATCTATGTATAAATACTTAAATATATGTCAATTTAATAGTGACACACACACACATATAATATACAGCTTTTTGAGAGTGTATAGACAGGGACAAAAGAGTTTTAATTAATTTGGTTGCAATTTGCCTTGTAGACACATACTGTTAGGGGACCAGTTTTGGTGTTTATGACCCACCTGCCTTTCAAAACAGATTAGATTCTCAATTTTCACCACTAATTAATTAATATTTTGATTTATTATTTTTCATATGATATATATATATATATATTTCCAGAGTTTCTTTTTTTTTAAAAAAAAAAAAAATTATCTTTTTTTTTTACCACATTCTGTACGATATTCAAGGTCTAGACAAACGAAATTTTACTTCGTTAAAATTTATAACAATTCAAGGTCTAAAACTATATATAACAGCATTTGAGTAAAGAATTTATTGAATTAAGCTGTGTTTCTATTTCATGATTTTATGTAAATAGTTGAGTAAAAAGAAAATTTTATAATCTTCAAGTTGATTTTGGTGCTTCAAATAATCATTATACTTGAAAATATTTTCTGAAATTTAATTTAGCTTGCCATTTGAAACAATTATGTTAATTATGTTTCCTGATATTAATATAATTTGAAGTGTTTATTGATTTTAACAAGTATTACTTTCAATAAACTAGAAGATTTAAAATAAATTTAAATATAATATGTGAATTTACAAACCATTCTTGAATATTTTCTAAAACTGATTTGATACAAACGGCTATCCTTTTTTTTTTTTTTTTTAAATTGTGAAGTTGTTCCGATATGTTCGATAAATTTATTTTCTACTTTGGTTGTATTCATAAAATATAATACATGCATATAACTATAACATTGAAGATTTGTGAGGTTGTGGTTTGAACAAAATTCAATTCGATGCCTTTTTTTCTTTGTTATCTATTATAAGCATTATTGATTTTTGTATGTATAGATTGAGAATGTTGATCCTCTATAATAATTTATGAGTACTGAATTTCTGTTATATATAAATAGAGATTAGTACTAAATTTGTGTTATATATAGATATAGATTAGAGGAAGAATAAGTAATTTGATTGTAATAAATATGTATAGAACTAATCAATAGTTTTTTAACATATTAATAGAGGAGTAAGCAACTATTGTTATATATAAATAGATATTAGTACTGTTTCTGTTATATACAGATAGAGATTAGAGGAAAATTATTAAGTAATTTGACTGTACTAAATATGTGTAGGTACTAACCCATCATTTTTAGTAAAATTATGAGTGTTTTAAACTGTGAATGGTATTAAGATAACGTATATGGTCAATTATGAGAATATGTGTTTATTTAAGGGGAGGGGGCTTAGGACTTATCAATTTGAGAGCCATGAATAATATTGTTTTGTTCAAGTGAGTTTGGAAGTGCATTATGGATGGTCGTGGCGAATAGATATAAGTGTTATCATGATTAAGATAAGTGAAAATTATGCCTCTAGGGTATAAAAATGTATTATCAAGACAACTTTTCAGAGAAATAAGAATGGTAAAGACTTATTGAAAGTCTGATTTGAACAATTAGTAAATATATACATATTAAATTTTGGTATGATGTGTGGTATGGTGACATCCCTATTAAAGTCACTATTCTTAAATTTTTTTTTTGTTTAACTAAGAATAGAGAGATTATTATCCATAATCTAATTTTTTGGGAGGATGAATACTAAATCTAAAATATTACTTTTAAATATGAATATTTGATTGGAAAGAAAATTACACGAGACAAATTGATATAGAAATGACACAATTATAATATATATATATTTATTTTATTAAGTCTTATAAAAGAGTGAGAGTTTGATTTGACATGCTAAAGCCCCTCTAAAGGTTTTAATCTTTATTTGACAACTAATGAAGGGTGTCTTTTTTGTTGATTGATTATCTTAATAAATACAAGTATAAATTGAATTTTACAAATGCTTTATTGTTATGTCGAAGCAAATGGGAGCCCGCCAATCATCTCATCCTTAACTATGTCTAGCCTTAGAAAATCTAAAGTTATTGCTGATGGTGGTGGAAAATTCATTAGGCTAGCCCTCAAACTATTAGCCAATTTTTTGCTTCACGGCCTAACATTAGCAATCAAGAGGGCCGCAAGAAGGTAATTGAGGTTCTCTTTTATGTTGTTTGGTTAGAAATGAGATGGGGATATGTCTTATTATTAAGTTAAGGCTTGCATAGTGGTTGAAATCTTTGCAAATAGAGTTTGAAAACTGCACGATTATATCTACGAAAGACATGAGTAATTGCAGCAATAATATGGATATTCACAAGTCTAATGATTTGGAGATATCTACGGATGGTGTCTCTTACTTCATTTAATTTTTCTTCTAATTACATTTAAAAAATTATGTTTGACAATAGATTTTATAGATTTAATTAAATTTAATATTCAAAATATTAGTAGTATTTTTTTTTTGTTTACTCATTAATTCAAACCCGTATAGCTCTTATTTTCACATAAAGTAATCTGACCAAAAAGGAAAATTATATATTAAAGTTTATGTCATAACTAGATTCATATCCGTGCACATAATATAAAATGATTTTTTTTTTTTTAAATATAAATTTTAATTAGGTGATTAGTAAAGTTTCTAATTAAATGTTCACTTTAGTTGAATTTTTAATCAGATACAATTTCCAAAATAATTTTTACATATTTAAGAATTACCTTAAAAAAGTATGTCTTTTATTTATATAAATAAAATGGATGGTAGATAATACATTTCATTGTCCAATTTTTTTATTATATAATTTATATATTTTAAAAAAGGATAATATTATAACATATAAAATTACAGTATAATATATATAATATATTATTTTGTTGTATTAAAATTTATTATTATATGGAAAATTCTTGGGCAAAGACCTTTTAGATCAATGTGATAGTACATTATATTGTCAATAATTAAAGTTTAATTTCGATCTATTTCATAAAATATTAATTACAATAAAATTTTTAATTAGATAATTTTAATTTCAACATTTTTTGGTTAGACTGTTAATGTACTTTAATTTCAATAAAAGTTTCAACTACACGTGCATGACAAACATTTAATTTTAGTTTGATAAGTGTGAATGCTATATGTATAATTTTTAATTAACTAATACATTTGTAGCACGCTTTTAATTTGGATAGGAGTTTTAATTAGAGATTTTAATCATAATTGAATTCTTAATTAAACAGCTAAGATATTTTTTTAAATAGTTGAATTTAATTTTAATAGAATTTGTAACTAAACAATTAGTTTAATTAGAAAGTCTTAGTTCTAGTAGTATTTTAATTAAAACGTAAGTAATACAATTGTGAGATATTGAATTTCTATTTAGACATTTAATATAATTTTGATATATTTTAGAATTTCCTAATAATAAAGTAATTGGTACAAAGTTTTTATTCAGTATACTTTTTAGTTAAACAATTTTATACAAATAGGTAGTACGTTTAACTTTTCACTAAGTAATTAATATGATATTTAATTGAGAAATTAATAAAATTATTTTTAATTAGAACTAGTATAATTACATATTTAATTCCAATATATGTTTAATTAAATCATTTAATTACAATAAAAATTTTACTAAGATATATATATATATATTTTTTCATCATTGCTACGACAATAATAGCTACAATGACAAAACAATTGCTTTATCATTATATGTATGTGGACTCCTGTATGAGGTTTCCCCCCTCCTCACGAGTTTCCTTCTCCCTTCGGAGACCATGCTTTATCAATACAACCTTCAACCCACAAAATCTATCATTTGCACGCTTCTTTCGTTCCTTTCTTCACAACAACATCGTTGATAAGATTGTTGCAATAAAGAGTACATTTCTTGAACCTGAAAGCATGCAAAATCAATGTGGCCAGCTGAATACCCAACAACTAACTCAAGTTGAAGCATTAATGCTCCTTTAAATCCTTCAAGAAGTTAAGAGTCAGGTTAGTGTAAAGGAACTAATCACCACGGTTAGTTCGTTGAAAACATTGCAATTTAAAACTGTTCAACAAGTCTCTCTGGTGCCATTTGAAAAATGAGTAAAGAAATGGTTTTTGGGCCGGTAAGGAAGAATATTTTCATGTGCACATTTTATATGAAGATGTGAAGAATAAGATCACTAGTAGATGTACATCGAACATAAGATCAGCCCTAAATGTGCTCAAAGAATGTCAGCCAAACCTGCCTACAAAGGATAGATAATTGCACAAAGTAATAAATAAAAAATAAACCTCATTATTATACATCAAGTTATTGAATATTTCAAACAAATATTGAAACTTGAAACTACCTATCATCTAGTAAAAATCTAATATTCTCAATAATAACCCAAAATCTCTTATATAATTAGTTACAAAAGTTTTTTGATAATTATTTATTGCAATAGATGGTGTGAACAAAAAATCTATTAATACTTTCGTTCATTCGAATGTTTGTAAGGCTGAATTTTCACTATTTTAATAGGTTAATAGAATATTATTTCGTGGTCGTATGATTTATTCGGTGGTAAATATCAGTCTATTGTTGGCTCAAGCTTTTCTAAAGATTCTTCTTTACTTGGCTCTTTTTCTTTGAGTATTTTCGTTGAATATATTTTTTGAACCAAACCTAAATGCTCCACTAATTTATTTTTAAAAGTTTGGACATTTTTTATTGAGAAATTTGTTTAATATCTCTTTCATCTTATCCTATTAGTTGAATCTACTTTTTTTTTTTTAAGTAGCTCATTTTGAGTTATTTAAAATTTTGAACAATATCATTTAGTTATGATAACCACTTTACTCATAAGACTACTTTGTCACTGAAAAGAATTACTTAAAAAATATGTTTTATTTCAATGCGCTTGGATGAAACATTGAAAATTCTTGCTACATTTGTTTCCTCTCAATGTATAACCACTTGCTACCTCCATCATCATCAGTTTAATATAATGTCATATACAATCTAATTCTTTTGTGAATCTAAAATCTAGAAAATTATCTACTATCAGAATCAATCAATATGTGAATTTGTCGTTTCCTGTAACTACCCACTAATCTTATTTAATTAGTAATATTTGGGATTTCTTGTAACACTTTTTCAACTTTTGTATTTTTTATAATCTCCTGCAGTACTTCCATTTCTTTTTTCTTTATTACTTCTTGTACGATAGTCAATAGCAATATTCTTAGCACTGTTATAGTTTAATGGTTGGGTAGTATTGTGTTGGCTTTTTAGGATAGGTTTGTTAGTGAAAAGAGAAGGTTTAAAGGTGTTTTTAATCCATTCTAGTGCCAGGGTTTGCTAGAATTTATGTATTCTATAAAAAATCTGAGTATAAAATTTATGGTTCCACGAATAACAATAGTATACTATGTTATTAACTCTTTTATGTAGTTTTAGTAAATTATATGTATGATAGATGTCTACTATGTATTTGCATGAAAGCTTCCAATTCTAATTTAAGTCTTGCCAAGAATAGACTAAGTTGATGTTCAAGCGCCAATTAGACACTGACTTGCAAGAACGTCAAATGCTTGAAAATATTCAAATAAAGAATTTTCTTGTCTCAATCTTGCATGATCGTTCATCGAGTCCAGAAACGAAGGATTTCCAAATCAAGTATGGAAGTACCCCAACTACTCGTCCCACCTCAGCCAATTGTTGTCTTTCCTTGGTTTCATGAATATTATTAAATGGCACTCCAATGCTTGTCCCTCCAAATACACTGAAGCTACCTACATCTTCAGTTACTCTAGAGTTCCATCCAAAGTAAAGAATCTCTCTTCTTGGTAGCTCCAACCTTTTGCATTTTCTATGTTGAGATATTGAAATTCCAATTTAGTACAATGCGTAAGACCATCTTCTTCTAATTCTTTCTTCCTCTGAAAACTTTTGGCCAAATTTTTTCACTCTATTCCACCTTCATCTGCTCTATTGCATTGTTAGGTAATTGGTTCCATGTTACTAGCAGTACCAGTTATTTCATTTTACTGATTATCATTTTTTCTATCTCACCTAGTTTACATTTGAGTTTATTTTCTAGTTGACTTTCAAGTTCATTCATTTATCGAACGAAATCATCAACTTTACTGACTTTTGCGTATGCAAAGATCAAGCACTGATACAAATGTTATATGAATGATTCAAGAAAAGGAAAAGATTGGGGAAATAAATTGATTACAGTTCAATTGAAGAAGCCATAGGACAGAGAGCTAGATTCCACAGAGACAGAAGACATATAGGAAGATTCAAGAATATGCATTAGTTTCAACATATGGATTACACCCTAAGTACCAAGTATTTATCTTAATTTATCTACAATTGAAATACTTAACTGATTTTAGGTATCTATTAATTTTAAGTGGTGATTCTATTTATTCTATACAACAGGACAAAATATAGTTTCTTAGGTTTCAATTGTTGAGGAAAGGCAAGATTTAGACTGGTAACATGGATGTAATAATTGCACAATCATCAATCTATGAAACATCAAATAACAACAATCATTAAAAAATGAATAGAAAAGAATATGAGTCATTGCTCAGAGATAGTTTTTCAAATACATTCAGAAATTTACTTGTTTTGAAATCCTTTCTACAATATATTTGGTCCAGATTTCAACCAATAAAATATAAATATAATAAAAATTTGAATAAAAATACCAATATAATTTCAAATCATTTCTATATTCAATTTAAATTAATAATTTTTCAGATTCACATGTGAGAAGATAAAGTTTATTATTATGGAATTCAAATATGATTGAAATTTTATTAACATGAAAATTCATATATTTCACTAATAAAATGATATCTATACAATAAAAATAACACAATCTTAAAGATAGACACAATACAGTCTTGTAAAACATAATGTAATGAAACCTGCAATAGGTCTATAACTTGCCCAAACTATGTTCAAGTTAAACTTGGCTTGCACATAAATTAAATTACGAACATGAACAACATTGAGTTATTCCAATTAACACAAAACTCTATTCAATAGTTGTTATTACAACCCTTCAAAGGGGCGCCTGATCTTATGATACAACAATTTGAACATTGGGAATAAAATTTCAGAGAAGTAAAATATTTGGGATAGCCAATGCCTAAAGGTTCTCCCTTTCCACTACACAAATGTACCCTTCACATGCCTAATCTACCCATTGTAATGGTAATTGAAACATAAAAGGCCAAAAATACAGAAAAATGAGTAATATGATTATTCATAAAATCAAATGCATGAAGATTATTTCTTTTCATAACGTGATACTTACAGGGTAAAATTTGAAACTCAAATGATGTAGCTTCTTCTGAGTCATCTGAGATGTATTCCGTTAGTCCTTTCACTTTTGTTCTTCAGAACTGCTTTCTTTTCTTTGGTTCAGGCTCGCCTAACTGCAAAGACACGTAGATTCCTTCATCAGAGCGATTCCTGAAGTTCGAGAGGCTTTTTGGTTCCTGGTTCTCTTGACCCTTGTTTTGATGATGGACCAGAGATCCATTAGTGAAGCTAGGAATAAACTGATGCTCCACATTCGTAGTTGTTTCAACCCCATTTTCTAATTTAATTACAAAGGGCAAAACTGGTGGCGTTATTCCCTGCCTGGAATCATCTTCAACAACAACTTGCTGGACATTTAGGTTAAGAGGCTCAAAGTTCTCTTCAGTTTTGTCTTTTGATGGCACCCTTTCAGGGGGAGACGATTCCCCAACCGTAGAATCAATTCCTGCAGCTGAAGCATTTCTTTGATCTTGCACAGCAGCTGTTTTACAGTGGAGAGAAAAAAAAAACACAAGTTACACGAAGACCTTGTTGCAAAATCTTTCTTTTTTCTGAACTCTTTCTTGCATTAGACAGTAACAGAAAGAGGGAAAGAGCTAACCGTAGGGCTAATGCCCATGGTTCAAAAGCCTGCAATAAGTTGAACTACAAAGGTAAATGTTAGTTTTCTAATTCCAACCCAGTTGCATGATGTTAACAACTTTAGCCAATTCTAAGAAGAGAAAAGAAATAAGATGTGAAATATGACTTAAAGATTATTAAATACTCAGCATTTCACAGTTCGGTTCCTTTTACGTTCTTGTAAGTCTTACACCTTCCTCCTGAGCTCATGTTTTCTAATATTGCCTTCTGGCTTCTCTATATAATAGCCATAATAAAAAGAGAAAGCTATTTTACTTTGACATAACCAGCTCATCTAACCCACACCTACACCAATCTGTCGATGGCAAAAGCATTTTAACACTATTTGGCTTAGCACCACTGTAAATGTTTCACTGAACATTCATCCACTCAAATTACTAGGTAACCTTCCTTTCGGTCCTACAACCCTCTACAAACAATGAAAAAGACAAAAATGTGCTGACAGATAATAATTTACCACAGCGTGACACTGAGGGATAGTGGTTCAGAAATATAAACCTTGAAGTCCTTCACTGGTGGTAACAAGATCAAGCTCAAGGAGGTCAAGAAGGCGGCCAAGATCAACTCCACTGGTCCAGTTCTCTGGTGCTTCACCAACTTTTAACTTCAATCGTCCCCGGTTGGCTGTTCCTCCCCAAATGATCCCAACTGGCTGCGGCTTCTCCCCGTTCTGGTTTGTCAAGAGAATAAGACTTCCACTATCACCCTCAAGGTCAAAAGTCTGCTGGTTTTCACCAACGACAAGAAAATCTGTAAAGAAGCAAATGCCTTTCTCATCATTATACTCCAAAGCATACGCCATTATGGTCCCAGTAGTCAGGCCAGAACTTCTTCCAACTTTGACCACTTGCCTTCCAATGAGACTGTAAATTGGAGACTGCAAGTCTGTAATATGGACATCACCAATTTCACCAATGCCTTTCACAGATGTAGTTACATTGTTCATGTTGAAGTCTTCTGCAAATGGAATGAAGGCTCCATCTGCCCGGACAAATGTTTCTGCAGGGAAAACAAAAGATAGTGGGTTTGTGTGAGGATCAGAACTCAGGATCCAAAGGAAATCCAGTGCGCACAATATTTGTTGAGAACCAGGTGCAAACACCACAGAATGAGCCAAGCTACGGAGAATTAAAAAAATAAGGAGCAGGAAGAGAAAAATGAATCTGACTTCACAGAATCCCCATCTGAAAGCTATGTGGCAGCATCTGAAGCAAACCGAAAAACTGAAGTGTCGAACCATTCTGAACCATTGTCTTTGCTGCACGAACCAAGCCAACTCTCTCTGCTGAACCGCACCTGCTTCAGTCTTGAACCGGCTCACGCCTGTTCATCTTCTTCCTCTAATCAACACGTCCCAAACTCCGAACGGTGACTTTCGGAGATGTTTGGTGAATCCAAATGAAGAAATTTACACCAATTCATGTATATAAATAAGTGATTGTGGATCGAACCATGTATTCATGGAATTCAAGCAATAAAATACCACATTTCTGCATTTTCTCTCTCTAACAGTCTCTTTCTCTCTCTAACAGTTTTTTCTCTCTCTAAAACCAGTCTCTCTCTAAATCCTTCACATATCTATATTCTTTTTCTCTCTCTAAAGACTCTCCTCCCTCTCTCAAACTCTCTTTTCTCTCTTCCCCGACACTATCTCTCTCTCCCCAACTCCCTCTCTTCCCTCTTTCAAAAATCGTCTTTTTTCTTTTCTGAAATTTCCTTTCTGTCCTCTCTATTTCTTTAATTTCAGAATCTGCCTCAACCTTTCAAATTTCTCAAAAATAGCCACAAATATTTAAACTCCACATTTTTCCAAATTCTGGTTTTGGTGAATCACTCACGAGTCCACGGCAAGTCCTGACAATATTTTATTTATTATACAAGAGACAACTACTGAGAGAGAGTTCAAACTGAGACAAGAATATTTTCTCATTATTCATTTTAGACAACTAAAAGAAAAACGGGAGAGCAGATGATCTAGGTAAGTGTCTTTACATCTATGCCCATGTTGAGACACTAAATCTCTCAAACAAAGTTCGCTGCACCAAGGCTCCCTACTCCAATTCAGTGGTTACTTATGCAACACACGACTCTTCTTAAATTGACATAGTAGAAATTAAGTTGAAATAGTTGCTCCAAGTTAAAAACTGCTAAGTATCTTTTACCGTAAAGCTATTCATAAAAAAAAATGATATACTAGTTCTTTAAAAGGAAAAAATTTAGAAGAAAATGTCAGAGGCTAACATAAAGATGAGAGTATATCTTTTTGACCTTTTCTATAAGGGAAGAAGAATGCATCATTTTCGGAAGTTATCCAATCAAGATCGAAAAAAGAGAATACTTCTCCTTCAGGTGGTACTAATAATTGGTTAATTGTTCTCAACAGGGTTAACTTTCGTACAGTTCTCTGGACAAAATTTTACATTGTGAGCATGACATCCTAATCTTCATTAATGTCACTTTTAATTCAAACTTATTTTATTCCTACTCTATTCATAAATCCCATTTACTTGTATATGAAATCTAATCATAATGTTCATCATTCCTTCATACTTAATAACTTCCACTCTTATGTTAAATTTAGAATGATTGCTTTCTATTTTCACTTGTAAAAGTAGTGATCAAAAGATTACTAGTTTAAATACAACATAGAATTAGAATTTCTTTTTTGAAATAATAGAATTAGAATATTATTTTCGTTCAAATTTTCACCTCATCTCAATTATATTCATATTCACATTCTAAGGATTGGCATTTGAACCAAATGTGGTCTAGATTCTTTTCCACCATGTATATTAACAGCATTTCATCAGTTCACAAAGGGGTTTCTTCCTGAGGTTTATCATTTAATCCCAAGACTTAACAGCATTTCAAAACTTCCCAGTTGAGAAATAATCAATGAGCCAACATAACTTTAATTGGAAAAATTCATAGTGGTAAAAAAGAAGCAAAAATTGCCCCTAAAGAAGCAAAAATTGCTACTCACGTGATCTGAGTTCCCCCCCTTTTCTATTATATAAAACTATAACTGCAAGATACTACATACCAGTGCATGATATATAATTTAATAAAAAGCAAAGGAAGGTAAGTGCATGTGGATTGCAAAAATAGATCCTGGAATCAATAATCTTCTATAATGTGGAATTGGATTACCTGGGTTTGTTCCGGCAAAGATGCCATACCACAGGTCATCAGTGATAAATGATGTTGCCCTCTCCACTGCGCCCAGATAGACACCAGGTCCAAGGCTAGGGGGCAAGGGATGAAACATCTTCTGGCTTGGGTAATCCAAATCAACTGCAACATGACGATTTGTGAGGAAACCAACCTGTCGGTTTCCTGTTCTGCTTTTTACAATGGCACCCAAGGTTCCATATGTTTCTTGGCTAGCAACCTACATACAGTAAGAGCAAAAAGGGAGTCAACATGGCCGTCTAGAGATTGATTCTACAAGGAGCATGAAGAACACTAAAAAGAGTGTGAAAGTATTCCCCTAAAAAATTTATATACTAAAAAAGAAAATTAAGAAAGAAAAAAATATAAGGTCATCTTTATTAGTCATCCAATTAATTATGAATGGGATAAATGGCCAACTTCATACAATAAATTCAAGAGTTAAATAAACAAAATAATTCATACGTAGACAAATATTTACAAGGACCTATCAACCTTTCTGTTTCTAGAAAAACTTTCTATGACGAACCCACAAACGATTCTATAATTCAAATAACTTCAACAGTGCTTTCCCACCCAATCTAGAAGCAACATCACCTATATAAACATGACAGAGCCAACTTGCAGATGCTAAGAAAATGAAATTCCTTTTGGATTTTGACCTCCACCACTTCATATTATATAGGAATAAAGGTGCTCTTGGCTCGACATTCTTTGTTCTACTAGAACCCTCTTTTTGTTGGGTTGTAATGTAAAAAATAGTACAGGATGGAGCTCTTTGACCTAGCAATATCCACTCCCAAGAAGTATTTTTTGAGATTTCTTAGGTTTTTAATATCAAATTCTTTAGTTAAACTTTTTAGTCTGAGTATCTCCTCTGTGACATCCCCTTTAACTATTTTATAATCTACATATACGATGAGAATTACCTTTTTTCCTGAAGAATCATGCTTGATAAACATTGACTATATCCATATCTTTTGATTATCTTAGTAAATTTGTCGAACCATACTCTTAGAGATTGTTTGAGGTTATATAAGGATCTTTTGTTAGTGACTTGACTTTCAAAACCAGGTAGTATCTCCAAATAAATTTGTTCTTTTAGTTCTCTATTAAGAAAAACATTCTTCATATCTAGTTGGAATAATAACCGATCTAGATTAACAATTAGGAATATTAGAATCCAGACATTATTAAGCTTTACTAATGATGCAAATGTCTCCGAATAATCGATTTCATTAGATTGAGTGGAGCTTTTTCACTATTAATTGAATTTTGAACCTAATGATGCTACCATCAGCATTAAGTTTGACGGTGAACACCTATTTACAACCGATTGTGTGTTTTCATTGTGATAATTCTGTTATTTCATAGAACTTATCCTTTTCTAAGGCTTGGATTTACACTATGATTGTAATTTTTTTATTCGGTTACACTTAATGCTTCATGTATCGTCCTTGATATCTATATTTTATTAATATTGTCAATAAATGTCTGGTGAGTTGAAGACAGATTTTTGTATAAAAGAAAATTAAAAATTGGATAATCAGTATATGTTCTCTTTTGTTTTCTTAGACTAATAGGTCTATAATCATTATACAGATTATCGAAGAGAGAGATCTAAACTTGTATCATTTGAAGTATTCAATGATGTTGGATCTGGATCCACATTGGATTCATAACTCTTATAAGATGGCTATGACTCTTTTTCTTCTTGGTTCTAGTTCCTTCTGGTATAGACCCGAAGGTCAAGATTTTCAATGGGGTGAGTAGATTTAAATATAAGTGTCTCATTTCGATCTGCGTCTTATGGAGACTGAATAGATTTAATCTGGGAGAATGAAGATATTCATTAATAAAGTCCAAAAATTGGGATTCTTGTGTATTCTTCTTCCCCTTAATACAAATTTTGTAGCATAGTTGGTTTCACGAAAGATGATATCCATGGAGTTATAAAATTTCTAAGTGACTGGTAAATAATACTTACGTCTCTTTTGGTTTGATGAGTACTCAATAAAGATACTTTTTTATTAATTTAGGATCTAGTTTGCTTGTGTAATAGTTGTGTATATGAACAAAAATTGAACAACCAAAGATTTTGATAGGTATGGCAGATAGAAGTAAAGTGGTAGGAAATTATAAAGCATGACTTGGCAGAGTGTTTGAAACTCAAGTACCCATAAAGGTATTCTATTAATAAGATAGGTTGCAGCTAAAACGACTTCCTCTTGAAAAATTTTGGAACTTGAGCTGTGAACATAAGGGACTAGTCAACGTCCAAGAGATGTCTATTTTTCCTATCCATTTTGTTGAAGGGTATCAAGACATGAACTTTAATGAACAATCTCTTCTTTTTCAAGATACATACCCAACTCTTTTTCAAAGTATTCTTTTGCATTGTTTGTTTCCGATACTTGCATTTTTATTTGGAATTGAATTCGAACCATGTTGAATTTTCGAAATATATGGCCAACTTTCTAATTTTCCTTTCACAAAGAATAGTTATGTAATTCTTGTATGATCATCTACAAATGATAAAAATCATCAAGCACCAGTGATATTGTTAATTCTAGATGGTCCCAAACATCATTATGTACTATAGCAAATGGTTTAAAGACTTTGTAGGACATGAAATATATATTATAGGTATATTTTGACAATTGACATACTTCAAAATAGAAGTTTTTTGAGTGTTTATTTTTGAATGAATAATGGAACAACTTAATAAGGTATACAAAGTTTGTGTATCCCAATTGATAATATCATAACATAATTGTACTAAGATTATCTACGTGAGTTGAACTCTCTTAAGACTCAACACATACCACGTTACAGGATAGTTTTCTTGAAAGGTCTACTATCCTTAAAGAAAAAGAGCTTAGAGTACTACTCGGCATTTCTAATCGTCCTCCTTGAATCCAAATTCTGAAATTCATTAAGTTAAGAAAAATTTAACAATATAGTTATGATTTTGGGTAAGTTTGTTTACTGATCACAAGTTTTAATCAAAATTAGGTACAATGAAGCACTCCCTTTAAGGTTAGCTCCTTTGAAATGGAGGTACCACCCATTCTGGTCACTCTTAAATGAGATTCGTATGTCATTTTTATGGTGAGGTTCTCATATCACAAATTCTATCCTTAGAACAAAATTTTATTTCCCTTCACATGGTTGGATGCTCTAGAGTCAATAATCTAAGTATAATGACTTCTTGAAATAGCATTAGGAACAATAAAAAAATTACATTTTTTCAGTTGTGTCTCAACTCCTATGTTGTTATTGACGAAATTTTGATAGACGACCATTTTTTTGAGGACCTCTATATTTTCTTTACTAAATCGACATGATTTCTTAGTGAAGACAATTTCATCAATAAGAGCTTGATTTTCCTTCTTTCTTCATGAATTATATATTCTTAGAACAAAATTTATTTCTTTTCATGTGGTCAAGTGCCCCTGATTCAATGATTCAAGTATCTTGATTTTCTGAAATAGCATTTGAAAGTATGAAAAAAATTACCTTTTATGGTTGTTGTCCCAACTCCTATGTTATTATTGCCAGAATTTTGTTAGAACATTTTTTGGAGGTCTTCTATCTGCTCTTTGCTAAATCAACATGATTCCTTAGTAGAGATAGTTTCATCAATAGAGACATGATTTTCCTTTCTTTCTTCATGGCCAATTTTGTAGATTTCAAACCAACTAGTTTTCTATGAATTTTTCAATGATTGTCACGAGTATGACCTGATTTCCTATAGCGGTCACGGATACAGTAGTATTAGTTTACAGATAGATCTTCTTACCACAAGTTGTGGAGGCTAAATTCAATGAAAAAAGATTTCTAATATGTTTTCCTTGCTCGAGTAGAATTCCTTAACTGCTTTCCCATTTCATGTGTTGTCCTGTACAACAAGAAATTCTCACTTATATCATTTATTATGAAGTTAATCAGCCATGACATGACTAGATTATTATCGACCTTCTAAATTTGAAATTTTGCGTCTTTACACTCGGTTTGGTGACTTCTCCGGTGGGGTAATCTTCTCTCCCTTTTTTCACGGATAAACATCTTGACCGATTGAAAATTTTGAATGTAATTGCTTCCATTTAATTTGTAGCTGGTGACGAAAATTTAAAAGGCTTCCGATTCATATGGTTTAATGAAAATAATTTCATCAGACCGAGATGTGACTTCTAAAGAGTCGATTCTTGTCACAACCATTTCGTATCTGGTAATCAACAAGAGGGAAAGAAAGGGTTTTAGAGTTCAGAGAACCTGACTCTGATACCATGAAAAGTTGTTATTAAATCTTTTGTTTTCTCTGAATTTTATTCATAAGATTTAGTTTATAAGAATTAAGAAAAATAAGAGAACATTAGACAGAGTTTGAATAGAAAACTAAATAAAAATCAGTCCCGTAAAAGGAAAAAATCTTTTAATTATGAAAGTCGACTATAATTTTGCTTTATAGGAAGATTTCACTAAGAATATCAATCTGTTTAGGTATCAGACTTCTACAAGAAGTTGAATTCCTATAAATTGTAACTTGGAGAGAGCTTCTAGTCATCATGCAATGCAATGATTGTGTCTCTGATAGGCTTGTGAAGTAAAGTAGATGGAAAGGGCATGGGACTAAGGCTTGATGGGGGCTTGGGGGTTAGGACGACAATTTTTAACAACGTCATATCTGCATTGGAAGTAAACAAGAACCTTACGGTGAATTGAACACAAGGTAATTAACCAAAAACATTACAAATTCAAACATGGAACAATCTATTTATTACATGTTCAATGCAACATCCCAAATCACACGTGTAGTACAATGAAAAATGTCTTGATATGCATTTGTGGTTCAATGACTCTAAAAAACAGTACCATTTTCTAGTATTTTGGGTGGGATGCCCATAGTGTCATAAAACAATACTAGAATCGCCCATGGTCATCATGTTGCCGATATAGTAGCATGTTGGATAAAAAGATGCAAGGTCCAAACTACATTATCACTTTTGGGTGATTTCCTTCATTACGGAGCTTTAGCAAAAGAAAATTCTTGCCTTGACTCTTGGATTGAAGCTTATAGAATGCATAAAAATGCAAGTACTTTTGCATTCTTTTATATACAGGAGTATATAACTCTTTATCATTATATTCAATCACAAGAACCTCAACTTAAAGAAAATAATTAGCTTTCATAGATTACTTATCTTCCTAGCAAGGCAACAACAATCAAAATTTTTGAAACAAAAAATTCCTAATCATGACAACAAGCGCCAAGAAGCCCAAAGTGATATTTTTCACTCTCCTCTCTTTCCTCTACATCTCAATTGAAACTCTGTTTCCCAATTTAAGTTCCTCAGCTGGGATAGGCAAGCAGCATAAACAAATATTTGCCTCTTTTTAGGTTGATGACATATTTGGCTCCTGAAATTTACTTGGCTAAAGTTTAGACAGAATAGAATTTATGAATAAAGTGTGTGCATAAGCCAAAAATTCATGTAGTTTCTTCTTTTATTGAAAAAAATAACCTAGAATTTCATTCTTGGGTCAAATCTGTCACAATAACAATGTACAGTTTTGGGTACAGGATGTGGCATTGTTACGTAATACTAACTTGTTGTGTCCAACTAAATCGGTTTCGTCCATTTGATTATGCCACGCCTTCTTCACTTGAAGCTCAAGGGTTCAAGCCACACTTACCATTTATATTATCTATTTTTTTAAAATCCAAACAGCAATGAAATGTGTTCCTTCTCTGTTTTATCTCCATTAACATAAGATATTTAAGAAATGCCAACAGAGCAACTCTCATGTATGCAAATGCTAGCGCTTTAACTTAAATCTCAATCAAATGGCATATGGCAGAAGTCATACAATCCCATGCCATATATTCGCATTAACCGTTCTGATATACACAGCAACTACTGGCATATGCCTAAAAAAGAGAACTAATAATATATTTAAATGAAAACAATATATCCACAACAGGGAAACTGGTTCTTCCTCATTGTTCCACAAGCATTAAAAGAAAACAGTGGAATATTCGAAGAGGAAAAAAATACCTGAGAACCAGAACCAATGCATGGATCACTTCCTCTCAAGCCATCTACAAGCTCAGTATATAATTGTTCTTTAGGAGTTGGTGCAGGAGCACCAAAATATGAGAATTCTACAACATCTACATCACACCATACGCCTCCAGGACCCTGCCCGTTGCATAGTATTTTAGAGCGCTATTCAAGTAGAACAATTTATATGATAAAGATTCATAGATAGAAAAATGGATAGATGGGTAGACAAAGATAGAGAACAAAGAAAAAAACTTGAAATCATGAAGAAACAATTCGTCATCTAGTTTCTTCTTCCTGAACAATGGAACCTTCAGAATTAAATAATATTGAAGAAGCTATGTCCACCCACTCCAACAGGTTCGGTTCTTAAGGAAGTAATTTCTTTAGTGCATGTTTGAATCAATTATAATTCCATTCCTACCTTAGTCCTTCACTTCTTACTAAAGGAGTCTTCAAATATAGGACT
The DNA here is from genome assembly GCF_054855325.1 of Carica papaya. NCBI lineage: Eukaryota > Viridiplantae > Streptophyta > Magnoliopsida > Brassicales > Caricaceae > Carica > Carica papaya. Next base: position 26,781,898 of record NC_142310.1, on the reverse strand, counting down.
AGATTATATCTTATCTGGAACATTTTCTCTCCCACTTTGAATCTCTTAGCAGTGAATTTCCATTTTCTACCAAAGAAGTAGGATTCAAGATCCACAAATTTAAAATAAGATTGGAGGTGGTTTGGTCATGAAGTTAGCATGCAATTCTACAAATCAACAGTTATCTAGTAATTAAGTGAGAATAAGATATAAATTGAAGAGGAAATTGAACCAAACGGGACCTTGACCAGAATTATGTTTGTGCATGATTTTACACACTTAAAATGAGGGGAAAGAAGTTGCAGGGCAATAGACATTTTAGTTAAAAGACTAGAATCAAATTATAGCCAAAAGAACCAAAGTATCTTACTTCAAGGGCAGCAGGTAGACACTGTACGTGGCTGAGCCACTGCCTATGAACTTTCCGTGCAACAAAAACTAGAATAGCTGGTATATCTGTCAAAACACCACGCCGAATCCGGAAACCAATAGCTGTACCGAGACTAAAGCGTCGCAATATTTTACTATGAAATGCCCTGATGGTCATCAGCTCAAGCAAAGTGGTAGCTTGCTGCCCAGTTGGCAACTGCCCAAGAGTTTCTGGTAGGACTCCCTTCTGAAGGTTTCCAAAATAGTTTGCCCTATCTTCTGCAGCATCATTTAATCTACTTGAAGTAGGCCAAGAGAAGTAAGCAGCATTGCTCTCAGAATGCTGAGCACCTGAGGTAAATGGTTGAAGTGATGATGGACTAGAGAAAGGCATATAAGGAGGATTGCAGTAATTTCTTTCCAAATCCAAAGCAGATTCCTCGGATTGTATTGATCCAGAATGATGAAATCTTAAATCCAATCTGGTCCTGTCCATCTTCCAATCCTCCTACAAGATATTTAATTAATGCTTTTAAAAGCAGAACTTACACTAGAACCAATTCTATGAATATATTTGGTCATAAGAACCTGGAAATAAAAGGCAGGCATACTATGTTAAGATGTTTGATCATCAGAAGTATTAACAGAACCAGGTTGCCAAGTAGAAACCCTAGGCCTAACATAAATTGAAGTATTTGCTAATTAAAATCCAACGCAGTTAATCTAACAAGTGATGAAGTGCTGTAAGTAAACAGGTGGACATTAAAGAAGATCATATGAACCCTATTCAAAGTCACCAGATAAAAGAGTGTAGCCATAAGTAAAACCAAGTCACCAGAAATGGAAATTTCATAGAATAAATCCAGACTTACAAAAACAATATCACCTTTTACCCGCAATAAAAGCATCTGAACTGAAGCAAAAGCAAATGACAAATGAAATGAAAAATGAGATTGATGGAAAGCTGAGGAAGAGGAACTTGCGAAAACAAGAAAACCCCTGATACCCACTTAACTAAGAAAGCTGAATTCGATGAAACAAAACCAAAACACCAAAAGGGTATCGGAAGCAGATTAAAGCAAATAGTCCAAAAACCGTCTATATGGAAAGAATATTCCAAACCCGGGAAACAGAACACTGCCAAATTGCAAAAACCACCCAGACTATAATATCCCACTAAATCCACAAATTAAGCAAACCCACATAGAAAATGTCATAGAAATAGAAATTTGAAAGCATATTCAACCAGAAACTCACCGATTAGAAATGGTGGAGCTGTAATGGAGAACTCACAATAAAGCCCCACGAAGACTTTCATGCCCTACTAGGACAAGGTCTGTGTAGATAGATGATAGTGCATAGCCCATTAGCCAAAACTCAAACTGCCACTCTTCTTCCCACATACATATATAGTACACTACTATTCTTATTCCACGTTCAAAGAAAAAAATAAATAAATAAAAATAAAAAGAGAGAGAGATTTTGTAGGAGCACTTTTTATCGTTTTATTTTTCAATAACGTCTTTAAGAATAAGCCATTTGGTTTAAATTATTGTTCATGATTATTAGAATCTAAAAAAAAATTAAATTGAAAAATATGTGAGAGATATTATTTTCAGCTGACGCTAATAAGGCCCATTTTGATTAAGACTCATCATCAATATGGGCCCTTAACCGAGGCCCAGAAGTCAACGTTGTCATATCTGTCGGTCTCCAATGGCGCCTTACCGGATCCTCTGTTTCCTATTCGTCCACCTTCTCAACTTGACATTGATTGGTTCATAGACAGTGGAAGCATGAATTCATGCGAGAAGTTGCAGCGAGCGTCGTACGAGTGTCACCGGCGGTTCCCACCCGGTCTGGCGAGGGACTCGGCTTGCCGGCACCTGAACAGGGCGCTGGCGCAGTGTCTGGTGTCGGAGATGTGTCCGGAAGAATGTGAGGCGGTGCGATCGCTGTGCGCCAGCGGCGGGACCCATCTGAAACGGTCGCAGTGTCAACAGGCCCAGCTATCTCTTTCAATATGCCTTTCTTATCATCAAGAAGATAACCATTAAAACTACTACTTTGAAAAAGGATTTAGGATTCTGTGTTGGGTCATACAGTTATCCGTTACGGTAAGTTCAGTTTTTATAAATTAGATCAATGCCCCTTGTCTATCACTTTTCTTTCTTTAATAGAATGATCAAGGAATAGAATTAGATGGAGTATGTTATATAGTTGTTTACTTTGTTTTGGCAGATTTCCTGCTGGTGATATACAGGACCTAGCTTGTATGTGTACATATATATACATGTACATTACAATGAGGACCTGTGGTGTTCAGCGGTGGACTGGAACAGCAGACGCCGGATTCTTGATTGAATTGCTGTTTCTTTAAGCATGCTACTAACTTTCTGTCTTGAATCTGTATGTGTGTATATATAGACACACATTACAGAATGGTCATTATGTTTAGTTATTGCCAATTGGATTCACGCAGAAACATGATTATTGATTGATATGGGTTTTGACTTATTGTTTGTTTAGTTCTGGAGTTTGCTGCAAAGGCAGATCTAACTTTGTGATAATCAGATGCTAATACTATTGCATGGATCATTGACTGTTTATCTGCTGCAAATTTCTTAAAATTTCATGATCTCCTCCATGGAGATTTGTTCATAAACTACATAAGCCATTATAACTGTTCACGAGCGCAATGATAGTAAACACTGACAAATTTTAAGTCACTATAGTTTATATTTTTTTTATTATTACATTTTACTAGAGAACAAATTTATTAATATAAAAAATACTAGAAATATGGTTGACTATACCAATTCGGAGTTTTTTATAATAAAAAAAAATCATTTTTGTAATTATAGATAATCCATTGGTAAAAGTTTCTTGGCTGGGGTGGATTTATCATCCACGAACAAGTAAAAACATGCAGTGACATAACAACTGCTAATTACTGGAATTACAACTTGCAACTGCACAGGATACATGCCTCGTCCAAAAACACACCAGATAATTCTTTCAGAAAAAAAGAACACACAAGACAAAATACACCTTGTCTTATTTGCTTTAAAGAAACTGGTAGATTTTGGTACCTACTTAGCAAACCTGTCTCTATCATGAGGGGCAGCATAATCGATATCTGGGCCAAGTGGAACAACTCCAAATGGATTTATAGAAGGGTGACTTCCATAGTAATGCTTCTTGATATGCTCCATGTTGACTGTGCTACTCATGCCAGGAATTTGGAATATCTCTTTAGTATGGTCAAACAAATTTGGGTATTCCCTAAGAAGCTTTTTGTTGCACTTGAAGTGAACCGCGTAAACCTATGATTACAGCAAAATCAACTTATTAAGACGTATCAATCAATAACAAAAGGAGATGAGATTACAGTTTATAATTGCTTCGACTGGCCTATAATGTCCTCAATAAGAACCAAAGGTTTTGGTAGTTGCTAAGAACTCTAGACTTAAGCTGCTGATTGAAACAGTGACAACAGTGCAACTCATGGTGGTTGATCTAAACTCAAATTATTGTAGATTTCTCCAGAATTCCTTTAATATCTTCTATAATTTAAACTGGTCCATATTCTGTATTTGCTACATCAAAAAGCATATGATTTTGGGCATATGACCAGAATATACAAAAAGGATATGTTCAAAAAAATAATCTTCTTAAACCACCTAGAAATGAGGAGCAAAGGACGGCAGTAACAAATAATAACCCAGCAACAACAATTCTATTCATATACCTTATCAAATCTTACAGGAGGGGCAAAAATTGATACCTCATCAAATCTTATAAGGGTGACAAACAATCGGATATCTGCCTCGGTCAGCATATTTCCACAAATATATTGCTGCTTGCTAAGTATTTGCTCACATTTATCCAGAGTTTCATACAACTGCTTCATTGCCTGCAAAAAAAAATAAAAAATAAGAGTACATCCAAAAAGTGGCAGAGTCCACCAAAGCATTTAAGTATCAAGCATCTTCAGCTTTATCTTAATCATGAGAAGAATCCCAAGAACCAAAAGACTTCAGAATCACCTATAGGCCCAGATGCCCTTTTTGGAACCGGCGTACAAATATGATATTAACTAGATTGTTCTGTCAGGAAGTTGTTAGTTGCATAGATTACCAATTTCAATAGTGCCTTAAAAGGGATGTAAAGTTTGTAAGATATTTTTGGAAGACCCTTTAGGCCTTGGATGGCGCTAGTTTAAAGTTATCTTCTGTATTTCATCTCCAAACAGATTGTCAGACTAAGGTAGTCAGTTGTAGTTTAGGTGATTGTCATGGTTACAAACCTTGCACTAGTGACCATATTCCACTTCCTTGAGATGTTTAAACCTTTGAGTCTACACAATCTTCTAACTAGCATTCACATGAATTACATGTTGAGATTAAGCGGAAAACTGCCATAGGTGATGTAGATTATAAATTAGCTGCTGATATTCATTCATCACAGGGCAAAGCAATTGAATAAAGGTCACTATGTCATGGTCTGCATATGCCCAATGTGAAATCTAAAACACCCGAGGAAAGCCCTTGGGCCATTTTCCTGTTCTTCATAAAATAGGACCTAACATAAGCTTAATTTGCCAGCTCAAATGAATATTGGTCGTATTCTTAATGTGGAGGATTTAACCCCTCATTGAGGTACTTTTGAGGTCACCTATTGTGCCTCCTAGCAGCTCTACAAATCAACATATACCCATGACTCCTCTACTTTCACAGTCCACGGATGTTATTGTAGGAATCTGACTTCTTGTAGAAGTTTGATATTTAACAGATTTGTATCTTTAAAGAAATCTCCTATAAAATAGAATTATAGTCGACTTCTACAACTAGAAGATTTTCTCTCTTTATAGAACTAATTTATATTTGGTTTTCTACTCAAACTCTCTCTAATATTCTCTTATTTATATCTCTCTGTTGTAAATTAAGTATTGTAAATAGAATTCAAAGAAAAAAAATTAACTACAAACTTTAATCGTTTAAGAGCTAGGTTCTCTACCTAAAACCCTTTTCTTTCTCTCTTGTCGATGACTACATATAGAATGATCATGATAAAAACTACAGACCTCTCCGAAATCGCACCTTCATCTGACGGAATTATTTCCATCAAACCACTCAAATCGAAAGCCTCTCAAATTTTGATCATTAACCACTAGCTAAACGGAAGCGACTACATCCAACGGTCTTAATTGATCAAGATGTTTATCTACAAAAGAGAGAAAGTAAAATACCTCACTAGACAAGACACCTACCTAAATGCCAAAAATCCAAAATTTCAAACTTAGAAGGCTGAAAATTATCTAGTCATACCGTGGCTAATTAATTCCATGACAAATGATATTACGGTGAAAATTTCACATTGTATATAAGACAACACATAATTTGAAAAGCAGCTAAAGAGATCTATTTGTACAAAGAAGACACATTAGAAATATTTGCCACTAAATCTACCCTCCATGACCTACGACAAGGAGATCTATATGTAACCTAGTATACGATTTGCTCACTTGTTATTGGCAACAGCTTCGATGTATTTGAGAAACTTGCGTGGAGCCGTTCAAATGATGAAAAACAATATAGTGAAATTTTAGGGATAAGAAAAAGAATTTTCAAATTTTTCATGAGATTGAATAAAAACCTAAATGAAATCTGAGGAAAAAATACTGGGAATGAAACCACTACTTTGTATTCGTAAAGTATTTTCTGAAATAATGAGAGAAGAGAGCAGAAAAAGTTTAGTGTTGGGAGAAGGATTCACAAGCTCTACCACTGAGCAAAACTTTAGTTTCGTTACCTAGGACCCTCATTCCAACTTACACAACTAGCAAAGAAAGGGAAGGTCTCGGTCTTGGTGTGACCACTTTAGGAAACTAGATCATACTGGTGATAATTATTGAAAAATTCATGGAAAACCAGCTAATTTGAAGGCCACAAAGTCAATCACAGAAAAATGAAGGGAAATCATTTCTCCATTGAAGTTATCTCCACTAAGAAATCATGCACATTCAGTCAAGAGCACATAGAAACCCTCTAAAAAATATTTTTCCATCAAAACTCCATTAGTAGTAACAAAGGAGTTGGGACAAAAGCCAAAAGGTAATTTCTTTAGTACTCTCAATATTATTTCTAGAAATCAAAATACTTGAAACATCGATTCAGGAGTCTCCAACCATATGACAAGAAATAAAATTTTGTTTCAAGAATATAATTCATGCAATGAGAATCTCATTGTAAAAGCAGTGGATAAATCTCACTTAGCAGTTGCCGGAATAGGTAATATCCACATCTCAAAGGAGTTAACCTTAAAGGAAGTGCTTCATGTACCTAATCTCAATCGCAACTTGTTATCTGTAAGTAAACTTATCCAAGATTATAATTGTATTGCTAAATTTTCATCAAAGTTATGTGAATTTCAAGATTTGGATTCGAAAAGGACGATTGTCAATGCTAAGGCTCTTTCTCTTCAAGAATAATGGACTTTTAAAGAGACTATTCCATAATGCAGTATGTGTTGAACCTCAAAACAATCCAATTTAGACAATCTTAGCACAATTACATTATAGTATTATCGATTGGGACACCCAAACTTTGTTCCCTTCTTTATTTAGAAATAAAAACTCAAAACAATTTCATTTAAAAATATATTAATTGTTAAAATATACTCGTACTAAATACCTCACGTTGTCATACAAAGCCTCTAAACATTTGCTACGGTACATATTGATGTCTGGAGATCATCTAAAATCAACAATACTAATATTACTAGATGACTTATATCCTCTATAGATAATCATATAAGAATTACATGACTTTTTTATGAAAGAAAAAATTAGAAGTTGGCTATATATCCAAAAAATTTAACATGGTTCAAACTCAATTCCAGAAAAAAATATAAATGTTAGAAACAGACAATACAAAAGAATATTTTGAAAAAAAAGTTTCGTATGTATCTTGAAAAAGGAGTTGTTCATTAAAGCTCATATGTATCAATATATCAACAAATGGGATAACCGAAAGGAAAAGTAAACATCTCTTGGAAGTTGTTTGGTTTCTCAAGTTTACAACTCAAGTTCCAAAATTTTTCTAGGAGGAAGTCATTCTATTTTTTTTTCTTCAAAATATCAAAGACAAAAAAAGTATATAAAAACCGTACCAAATGGGGTGCAAGCCATATACAAAATTATTTACATGTCAGTTAGGCAGTCAATAATATACCCAAAATCCTCCTGACTATATATATTGTACGTAAGATATATAGATCCAAAAAGATGAAACCATCTATCATGAATCTTTACCCAATCACAAACTATCCCATTAAACGCCCTACTATTTCTTTCCTTCCAAATAACCAAAAAAATGGTTAATGGAATTAACTTCATCAATTTGTTCTTTTTACAAAGGCCACTCCAAGCCCACATTTCATCCCTCACCATCCCCGACATCACCCAACTAACCCCTAACAATTTATACACCATTAAACATAAATCATAAGTGGCAAGACACCAAAGTAACAAATGATTGCAAGTCTCTGCCCCCTTCCAGCACATGTAGCAACCATTCACCATAATCTTCCCTCTCCTCATGAGTTTATCAATGGTTAGGATCCTCCCTTTGTAAGCTTCCTAGGCAAAAAATGCAATTTTTGAATGAGTAGAAGTCTTCCAAATTTGTTGAACAGGGACAGAAGTATCAGTGTTCTTCGTTTTACTCACCAGCTTCTCATACAAATTTCTGACAGAAAATATCCCATGTCAATCAGCTTCTCATATAGAATGTCTTCCAAAGTCCTTGAGTTTTAAGCACCCTACCAAGTAATGCTTCAAACCTTTCCTACCACTAGACTGATAGCTATCCTATCTATCAAAGTCTTTACTTGTTCAGCCCTTATTCATATATGCAACCATCACATAAGCAAACAAAACCATAAATCAACAAGATATATCTTAGCTAGGTCCTCACCAGCCATTCAGAAGTTCTATAATTCCATGACCGTCATCTTTCATAAAAATCAACCATATTGCGAAATTGGTAATCAATGGGAGAAGAATACACAAGAATCTCAATTTTGGAACTCTATCTCTTAATATTTTTATCATCCTCCAACTAAATTTATTCAATCCTCATAACACAAAGATCTAGATAAAACTCCTGATCTGAACCTACTCACCATATTGAAAAACCTAACTTTGCGTCTAAATCAGAAGGAACAAGAGACAAGAAGAGAAAGAGCCACAACCACCTAATAAGAGTCATGACTTCCAATCTAGATCCAAACCCAGCATCATTGAATAGTTCAAGTAATACAAAATCCAATCTTTCCTTTGATAATCTATATAATGATGATAGACTATTGCTTTAAAAAACAAAAACAAAACGCATGCACTAATCATTCAATTCACAATTCATATAAAGATTTATCTTCAACTCACTAGGTATCAAGGACAACATATGAAGTACTAAAAGTATCCGAATGAAAAATATCAATCATGGAGGAAATTCAAGCCTTAGAAAAGAATGAAACTTAGGAATAGCAGAATTACTACTAGGAAAACACCCAGTCGGGTTTAAATAGATGTTCACAATCAAGCATTCTGATGGTAACATCAAAAGGTTCAAAGCTTGATTAGTACCCAAAGACCTTATACAATCCCATGGAAATGATTATCATGATGCATTTGCACTAATAATAAACCTTAACATAGCTTACTAATGTCCCTAATTACCAATTTGAATTAGCCATTATTCTAATTAGGTGTGAAGAATATTTTTCTTAATGGAGAACTAGAGAAAGAAGTCTATACCACTTGATTTTGAAAGTCAAGTCATTAATAAAGAGGTACACGGATTCAAAAAGTCCCTATATGCCCTCAAACAATTTTCAAAAGCATGGTTAAACAAATTCACTAAGATTATCAATACCAAACAGATCATACTATATTTATCAAGTATGATTCTTAAGGAAAAAGGATAATCCTCATCATATATATAGATGATATAATAATTATACAGAATGACACAAAGGATGTACTCAGAATAAAAAAAGTCTTAACTAAAAAAATTATATTAAAGATTTAGTAAATCTCAAATAGCTCTTGGAAATAGAAATCATTAGGTCAAAGAAATGAATCTCAGTTTCTCAGTGTAAATATGAGTTGAATATTCTAAAAGAAACTGGAATGTTTGGATGCAAGCCCGCAGACACACAAGTGGATCCCAATATTAAATTGGGAAATAAAATTGATAGTGGTCCAGTTGACAAATAAATGTATCAACATCTAATTGGTGAATTAATTTATCTTTCACATATCTGACCAAATATCAATTTTGTCGTCAATTTGGTAAGTTAATTCATGAATAACCCAATTGAAGACCTTATGAGAATAGTGTTTTGGATTCTCAAGTATCTAAACATAACAGCTAGACAATGACTATTTTCAAGAAAAACACAAGTCAAGAAATTGAATATATACTGATATAGATTTGGTTGGTTCTATAACTGATAGAAAATTCACTTCTAGATATTATACATGTGTCTAAGAAAACTTAGTTGTTTCAAGAAGTAAGAAGTAATCACTGATATCAGGGAATAGTGTTGAAGCTGAATTTAGAGCCTAAACACAAGATATCTGCAAAGGAATGTGTTTACAAAGGGTACTTGGTGAATTGAGAATCCTCTCTTCAAATTCTATAAGTGTTTCATTAGCACATGGTATCTGTAAAGGAATGTTACTACAAAGAGCACTGGATGAATTGAGAATTCCCTCTTTAGATCTTATGAAAGTGTTATGTGACATTCAATATATAATAAGCATTGTAAAGAACCCGTTTCATTATGATTGAACTAAACATATAGAAGTTAATAGACACTTTATTAAAAGACGAAAGAGTCAGAAGCATTATCCTTGTTGCACGTTTGGTCTTACCATCAAACCATGGATATTTTCACCAAGGAGTTACCTAGGAAGACTTTTGAAGAATTAAGTTCCAAGCTTGTTTTGCTCAACAATTCTATACTAGCTTGAGGGGGAGTATAGAAATCCGACAAAATTGTAACATGCAGGAAATCAACAGCGAGCTTGAGGGCATTTTGAGAGAAAATCCCTCAAGTGAAATTTTTCCTGTGAGGGAAAAGAGGGAAGAAAATAAATTAATTTTGCCGGATTATGGGGGATTTTTCTCTTGTAGAAATCTGATACTAAAACATATTAGTATCTTTAGGAAAATCTCTTTATACAGTAAAATCATAGTTGCTTCCATAACTGAAAGATCCCTCCTTTTACAGGACTGATTTATATTTCGTTTTTTTACTCAATCTCTCTCTAATTTATTCCTATTTATATCTAGTTGTTGTAGATAAGTATCATGAATAAAATTCAAAGAGAACAGAAAATTTAGTTACAAATTTTCAGTTGTCAATAGTATACTTGACACAGAGGTTATCACTTCTCCTCACAGTGGTTGTCATCAGCTTTTAGTTAGATGGGAAGGTCTTCTACCATTAGAGAATACTTGGATCTCTAAATATGGGAGTAAAGCAATATATGCTGGATTTTGGAAGAGGTATCTTCATTTCACTCTTAGATGTTGAGTTCTGTTTCACTAGGAGAGGATAACTGAGGACCATCCCAAGCACCAAAAGACTGGACTCACTTATAGGGGCATAAGTTAAAAAAATGTCATTTTTACTTTGACTGTAACTTCTTATTTTGCTTTGCTTTTCTTGCTTTTGGAAGGATACGGTGGCATCTTACTATTGGTAAACTGATACACCCCTTCTTCTGTATTGGTCCTTTGGGTGCTAGGCTCCAAATGACTTAAAGAGGTGGCAACAAAAAGTTGCCTGCTTATGCCCTCTCATGGATCTAGAAATGGTGGCCTAAGGAGGTGAGAACCACAAGTTGCAAACTTGTGAAGTTGGCAACTCATCCCATCTCTCATTGAACAAAAATGATAATAATCTCAAATGCCCAACTTCTCTAGTCGCAAAAGATTGATATTGGCTCTTTTGACCCCTTTTTTAACTATGTAAAAAAATTGTACATGATGTGAATGAAAATGGTTAGTGGAGTAGAATTGAAGCAATTCTTTCTCTAAAATCTGGTTTCCCTCCCTCTTATAATCAGTTTCTTTCCTTTCTTCCTCATTTTCCTCTACCTTTTTCCCTCATCTTTCTCTTCTCTCTCCTGCCCTCTTAATCTCTTCTAATTTTTACCTTAAATTTTGGGACGAGAATGCTGCCCCCTGCTTATTTAATAGTGATCATGAAATTATGCAAGTGTTTCCTACATCACATGAAGGATGCTTACCTCTTCGTAAGGTTCCTGCTTTCTTGCAAACCCACATTTATAAACGCCATTATTAATCCCATTGTAAACCCATTCGTTAGTCTCGTCAACCAGGGATTGCAAATGAGGAGGATACAGATCCAAGTCAGCATTCTCTGCAATGCTATTGAATTCAGAATTGAGCATCCGAATTATCTCTGAACTTTCATTATTAACAATCGTCTTGAGCTTCTTATCCCATAGAACCTATCAAAGACCAGAAACCATCATACCTCTAACCTGATTTATGCATTGGAAAAAAAAACTGTAAAATATGTAACACGTACTGGAACTGTGTACTTCCCAGAGTAATTTGCACTAGCAAGATTGTAAAGTTCTCTTATACTCTGTGCACCATTTAAACGGTCAGGTTCAGCTCCTGGTACTTCTGAATCTGAAGAGGGAAAAACCCAGCCCATATGCTCATCGTTTTCATTTGTTCTCTCCCATACTGGTTTAACTGACTGAAGAATGACAAACCGTGAGATTTATATGGTTAGAACCATGTGAAGGATTCAACAGGAAGCTTGTTCTTTGATTCACCAACCGTGAAACTGATGCTTTTATCAAGACCTTTGAGCTTTAAGTAGGCAAGGCACCTGGAAGCCCAAGGACAAGCATATGACACATAAAGATGATATCGTCCGGATTCTGCAGGAAATTGGGAATCTGGATGGCGGGATATGAAATTCCGGAATGTTGAAGCTGTTCTAATGAATGCCCCCGAATCTGATGTCTCATCTAATGCAGAACGAGCCATCTGAAAAGGGCACTGAAGAAATTAATCACTTGTTGAGATAACTATGAGAAATCCAGAATTCAATAAACAAAAAAAGGAACAAAAACTTAACTAATTCATAGATAAAAAATCTTCACAGTGACCCAAAAAATTATTAAAACTTCTAAAAATACAAAACGTTCTGTAATGCATGAAAATAAACTAGCATACACAAGAAAAAACCAAAAAAAGGAACAAAACCTTGGGAGTCGACTACTAATTCTTAGGCTTATTAACTTAGCTATTTCCCCGCGTTTGTTTGACTTTACTTACAAGGAAGACTACATGATCATCAACTCAACCATAATCACGAACTCAGAAGCGGCAGGCAAAACTACCCAAATATCCAAGAAATCTATACGGTATGATTGGCAGCTATTCCTTTCGAAATTTTTAGCGAGTCATAAAGACATCTAAATGGATGATTTCCACATGGTTCAGTGGATCGTCAAATTCACAAAAACATCAAGACAGTGCGCGATTAAGGAACAGTCGAGCGACAGTGAATTCATAAAATTACGTAAAACAACAAGGTGTCAAATAACATTTGAGATTCATGATTACTATAAGAGAATACAAATTGATTCAGAGGTAGTATTACCTTTCTTTGCAAGTAGCGATAAAAATCTTGATTTGAAGCGGCTGAAAAGTTGAAACTAGGACGATGGTAAATGGACTTCAGCTTGTGTATCATATAAAACCAGAAGATGGATCCCACCAAAAAGGATTGAGTTGCCGAATAGAAAGATTAAGGAAACAAATCAAAGTAAGGTTAAGTGCTGAGCATCTTGACGGGCAATTTCATTTTTTGTGCCCAACTAAAACAGACTGCGGCTTGCTAAACATTTAGGCTTAATATATAATAATAATAATAATAATTAGATGATAATTATATAAGATAAGAATAATAATTTTTTTTTATATTTAAATAATTGTATATTAATTAATGTTAATAATAATTATTTTATTTAGATAATAAAATAATATGATTATATTTTTAATTAAATTATTAATTTATTTATATTTTATTACATGTAATAATAAATAATAAATAATAAATAATAAAAAAATAAATTATATAAGAATATAATTAAATTTGTATTTAAATAAATAATTATTATATATAATTAAATTAAATTTTAATATTTAATAAAATAAATAATTATTATTTATATTAGTATATTAATTTAATTTTAATAAAAATAAAATTATTTATATATTAAAGTAATTATATATTATTATATTAAATCTAAAATTATTTTAAAAAATAAAAAATTAAAATATGTTTGAAAGAATCATTTATTTAGGAGGATATAATGAGAATTAAACATATTTTATGAAAATATAACGTGAAATACAATTATTTGCTTATTACATACCACTGATTCAATAGTTTTTAAATGTAAAGACCTGGAACTTAAAAGGGAATAAAAACATAAATTAAATGCGGAAGCGAAAAAATAGAGTTAGGATTTACATTATTTACACAATAATTTAGAATACTCATTAGGGTTATAAGAATGTTTCTTTTAAAAGAACAAATGAAAAATTAAAGAAATAAACGAAGAGTAAACAACTGGGCATCCTAGGACAACCTTCACTAGTCTTTGAAGGGAGTTTGGGTGATGAACTATTCACAACCCGTTTATTGATCGAGATTTGAATTTTAGTCATCTTGATCTGAAATAGTTAATGAAAGAGTGAGCTACACTAGTTCAGTAAGAATATCACACTACTCATTGATACAAAAACTGAATGTTGATAAAAATCATAAAAACAACTAATTGAACTCTTAATTTAAGTAAATTCATTTATCATAAATAAAACTATTTATTGCATACTTACCGTTGCGAGATTTCTAAAACCGACCTATAAAGACAATAACTCAAACAACATTATAATCTCATATTCAAACGAGTAAGAACAACAATTTTTCTTTTTTATTTGTTTGCTGGTATCCCTGGGGATGCATAGGGATGTCCCACTATACGTGAACCAATATCAAACCTTGTCAACTAACTAGTCATTTTCATACCCCGTCTGGTATGATGCAACTTTTACGGTAAGGTTCTCTATGTATCCAGTCCTTCCACCATCTCTCAAGATATCCAGTAAGACAACAATTCACTTATTCACTTAACCAAACAATTTTTCGTCTAATTTTTAATTTTTAATTTCATAAATTAACCGTAAATTACGCAAAACAAACAATACATGCATAAAAAAAATACAATTGAATCATTTTACCAATTCTAATATATTATTATATATTTAAAGTTGTAAAATCAAACAATCGGTTAATTAAGACAAACAATTATAAATAACCAGTTCTACCTCCATTAGTAACCTGTAATTAATTTTTAAAGTTTTTTAAAATACACAAAATATCGTATTATTGATAATTAAATTTTAATTTCACAACAGAGAATAAGGTGATGGATTCTTACTCGAATCGGTGTCTTAAATATCAGATTTTCTACTGCGCCTACTGGGTCTCCAAGTTTTCTGAATTTTTTTCGCGAAAATTAAAACACACTTTATATACCTAAAAATATTTAAAAATCCAAAATCGGTGTTAAAAATATTTTTCTGGCTAATTTCGGAGTTTCGGCACAGTGGCACCACCGTGCTTTGGCAATGGCACTGCTGCCTGCATCAGCGGTTTGCCTCGACCTGGCAGTTTTCGGCAAGTTTTGGCCGGTTTTGGTCACTTTTATACTTATCCCTATGAGAAAACATGTTAGGGGGCCTCGGTTGGCCCAAAAAAAATCAACAAATGGAAACCTACCGTCAGTGGGATTTTTTGGTGCGGCAGCTCCACCGGCTCACCCTCGCGACTAGGTGTTTTTCTTCGATTAACCTATAGAAAACAGAACGGTGAACATAACAGTGAACACAACTGTGAAAAAATTACACGAAACGGGAATCGGGAAGGGGCTCATCGGAGGTATTTGCGAGTTTTGCCCACAGTGGCGCCGCCGGGCTTTGTTCGCAGTTTTTGTCTCATTCACCGTTTATTTTACTCTGATATGGCGATAGGGGTGTTTAGAATCAAATTCTGAGTGGGTGAGAGAGTTTTTACCTTTTTTGGCGATCGGAGGTGGCTTTGGTGCGGCGGTGGACGACGGTCGGCGGTCGGCTCCTTTTCCAACAGCTATTTTTTTTTCTCCGACGAGGGGGTTGGCGGATAGGATTCGAGTTCTGTGTGAAGCAAAATATTTATACTCATCTCACATTAATGTGGACCGTTCATCGCGTTTAATCTCGACAATTTGATCGCGCCTAAGGAGGAAACGAATTTAGGTCATTCATCGCGTTTGATCTCGATCGTCCGATCGCGCCTAAAGAGGAAATAAATCTAAATCATTCATTGTGTTTGATCACGACCATCCGATCGCGCCTGAGAATGGAACGGATTTGGACCGTCCACGCGCGCAGAAAATCTTCTAGGCCTTTTAATCGCGGGGCACGCAGATTGCCAACGTGACCTCTCGTATGGCACTAAGTCAGTGTGCTTTGTCACGTAGCGCGCTCCGTTTTATCAAGGCTGCTGACTGGTTGGTCCTACATGGTGTAATTTTCTAAAATTATGTTATGATCTCCAGTTTCTAATTTTTTTTTTCAAAAACACTATTCGAATCCAAATTTTCACCAATTTTTTTCAAAATTATTTTCAATTTCATCCCTAACCTATTCTTTTTTTCATAATTTCACATTAAATCAAAATTTATTAATTTCAAAAAATAGATTTTTATACATTTTTTAATATAAAAATTAATTCCAGACTAAATTTCGGAGTTGGGTATTACATTAAAATTCATCTAAAATGTGGTCAGATACTGTTTGCTACCATCTCATCAGGTTGGAAATTGAAACAAATAAAATTTTATCACGTTCATAAAATACCATACATTAATTGACCACTATTTACTACTATCCAAACAGAGGGTTATAAAGATCGTTTTCTACCTATTGAACTTTTTAAAATTGTGAAATTAATTCTTTAAAAAACTTTATGTATAATTAGAACTTAAATTTAAAAAAAAACTGTATAGTTTCTAGCACAATGAAATTGTTAATGGTGCTCATCGACAAACTTTATCTTAAAGAGTTATTTTTAATTTTTTTATGTTACAAAGTTAATTTTGATCCATATATGTACTCAAAATATTGAGTGGTTTAAAAAATAATTTTTTTCTGGATCAACAAAATAAGATAGTGATTTGCTAAGAAGGAAATCATTTAGTAAAAATAATTTTTAGCATGTTGAATTTTTTAAAATTATTAAATCAATTATTTAAGAAATTTTATGTGCAATTAGACCCTAATTTTCTTTTTTAAAAAATATTGTATAATTTAATTTTTGCCATGTCAAAATTATTAATGTTGGTAACTAGCATGCTTTAGTCTAATAGTTATTTTCCATTATTTTTATAATATATAGTAAATTTTAACTATTTTTTATGTAAATTCTTTATATATTATACTGTACTTAAAATATCGAATATCTTGATAAACAAATTTTTTTTGTAGTCGATAAAAATAGACGATGACTTATTGTGGAGAAGCAAATCTTTTGTAAAAACATATTGGTTATATTGAATTTTTTTAATTATTAAATCAAACTTTAAAAAGCTTTACATATAATAAGACACTAAATTTTAAAAAAATTGTATGATAATTTCTGCTTTGATGAAATTGTTAATGGTGGTAACCATGAGAGTTTAATCTAATAATTATATCTTCCTTTTTTATATTTCTATATGCTCAATATAGATTTAAATTTCAATAAATAATCTTCTAATTATTTAAATAAATTAAAAACTGTTAAAAACTTTCTTGCACCTCTGTCAAAGGCTCTCCTTTCCCCTCCCTCTCTCTCCCTTTACTTCTGTAATAATTTGGAACTTGAAAAAAAATAAATTATAAATTAAGTGCGGAAGCGAATTAATAGTGTTAGGGTTTACATTCCTTACACAATAATTTTGAATACCCAATAGGGCAACGGGAATGACCTTTCTAAAGGAACGACTAATATAATCAAGTAAATAAATAAAAAATAAACAAACTGATGTCCTACTCGCAACCCTCTTGTGGATCGATATCTGGATCTTAGTTCTCTTGATCTGAAATGGTTAATAAAAGAGTGAGATACACTAGCTCAGCAAGAATGTCACACTACTCACCGATGCAAAAATGAAGGTTGGTAAAAATAATAAAAATAACTAATGGAACTCTTATTTTAAGTAAATTCATTTATTATAAGTAAAATCATTTATTGTACACTTATCGTAGCGAAAATTTCAAAACTGACCTATAGAGGCAATGACATAAACAATCTCATAATCTCATGTACAATTAACTAGAAAAACAACCTTTCTTTTTTATCCGCCTACTGGTATCAATGGGGGTCTATAAGGATGTCTCTCCTACGTGTGAACTCTTATTTAACCTTTTCAATGAACCGACCGTCTCTATACCCTGTCCGATATGAGCGCCAAAAATATCATCCCTCAACACTCCCGTCTGGTATGAGGGTGAAACGCGTCGTCCCCATATCCTGTTCGGTATGAGCGCCAAAGTACCAATCCTCCATACCCTATCCGGTATGAGGTAACGTTTACAGTAGAGTTTTCTATGTACTCGTTCTGTCCACCATCTCACAGGATATCCAGTAAGGCTACCATTCATTTATTCACTTAATCAAACTATTTTCTATTTACATTTAATTTTCAGTTTTACAATTGAACTGTAAATCACGTAAAACAAGTAATACATGCATTAAGAAAACACAACTACATCATCATACTAACTCCAACATAATATTATGCATTTGAAACAGTAAAATCAATCAAATAGGATCAACAATGAACAATAATCAGTTCCAGCTTTATTAGTAACCTGTGATTAATTATCGAAAATTTTTAAATTGTACAAAGCACCATATTATTTATAATTAAACTTCAATTCCATAATAAGAAATAGAGTGATGGATTCTTATCCGAATCAATGTCTGAAACGCTAAATTTGTAACTGTGCTTACTGGCGGTCCTTGGGTTCACTGAAATTTTTTTTGGAGATTAAAACACACTCCAAGTATCTAGAAATATCCCAAAAAATTCAGAATCGGTGTTAGAAATCCTTTCCGGCCAATTTTAGAATTTCGGCACGGTGCCGCCGCCCGCAGCGGTAGTTTGCCTCGGGTTAGTCATTTTCAACTAGTTTTGTACTCATTCCTGTGAGAAAACACGTCAAGGGGGCCTCAGTTGGCAAAAAAAATTGAAAAACAGAAGCTTATCAGCAGTGAAGTTTTTCAAGGCGGCAGCTCCGCCGGCTCACTTTTGCGGTTGGGCTTTTTTTTGGTCAACTTATGAGAAATGAAATGGTGAATATAATGGTAAAAAATTACATGAAATGGGAATCAGGAAGGGCCTCATCAGAGGTGATTTTTTACTTTTCCACGGTGGCGCTGTCGGACTTTATTCGCGGTTTTTGGCTCATCCGCTGGTCTTTTGCTCTAATTTGGCCATGGGGGTGTTCAAAATCGAATTTCGAGCGAATTAGAAAATGTTTACCTCTTTTGGCAGTCGGAGGTGGCTTCGGCACGGCAGCGGCTGGCGATCGGCTCCCTTCCTAGCGACTGGTTCTTTTTTGCTGCGGGAGGTCTAGCCGCTAGGGTTAGGGTTTGGTGTGAAGTGAGTTATTTATATATGTCTCCTTTTAATCTGGATTGTCTATCGTGCTTGATCTGAACCGTCCGATCACGTTTAAATAGAAAGTGAATCAGGACCGTTGATCGCGATTTGATCTAGGCCGTCCAATTGCGTTTAAATAAGAAGTGAATCTGGACCGTCCACACCTGTGGGAATAAATTCGGACCATCCGATCGCAGTCACACAGATTGCCAGCGTGGCCTTCTGCGTGGCACCGCACCAGCGTGTCTTGCCACGTGGCACGCTTCGGTTCGTCGAGGCTGCTGACTGGGTGTTCTACGTGGCACATTTTTCCTAAATTACATTTTGACATTTAATTTTTTATTTTTCTTTCAAAAACACCCCCAAAATCTAAATTTTCATCTTTTTTTCCCAAAATTATTTTCAATTTCATCCTCCACCTATTTTTTCCTAATTTTTGCATAAAATAAAAATTCATAAATTAAAAAATAAATTGTCACACATTAATTTTAAATTTTTTTAAAATTAATTAACGGTATTACAACTCCCTTCTTTTTTGCCTTTTTTGAAGACTCATCTCAAACTAACTTTAAAACTAAACCCATTTATTTCTCAAATTTTAAAAATGAAATTCTTTTGGGTTCATGAAACAAAACTCTTAAAACCAATTTCAGTTTTGTTTTTTCAAAATTATTCTTCCTTTTTCTAATCGAATTTGGTCATTTTTACAATGTTAATGAAATAATAGTCTGGTGGAACAACTCCAATGATGAAGACTTAAAAAAAGATAGCAATCATTAATTTTCAAGTAGCAAAATCTTGGTTCTTTTATAACCTTTTAATATGAAATATGAAATATTTTAGGAGCTCTTAATAAGAAATAGTGCTAGTGTATCAAATATAAATTTTATTGTTTTCTATGCAATGTTTGTAGCAGCCCCGAAAATTTAAAATGAAATTTTTATTCAAAAATATCAAATGCGGAAGCAAGATCAAAATTTCAGTTAACATCCCTTACACGAAAACTAAAAACGTGCTCAAAATATAAAAGATTAAACTAACAAAAAAAAGAAACTCGAAAGTAAAGCTATGAGTATGACTATGGGGTCTCTAGGCATCCCCTTCGTCGTCCTCCTGCAGAACGGACTCGGGAACTATGTCTTCCTGATCTGAAATGATTAAATAAGGAATGAACTACACTAGCCCAGTAAGGACATCACGATATCTCACCGTCACGGAGGTAAAGGTGGGTAGAAAACACAAAAGACCAATGGAGTATGATTTACGACAAATTCTTTTATTAATAATAAAACCTTTACCATCCACTTACCTCGGTGGAATTTATAAAATAATATACGAAAGCAATAACATTATCATAATCATGGAATCATATAAACTGTAAAACATAACACTTATCACCCCTTTTGTAATTCAATCATTATACAACATATCTTTTCCTTATTTACCAGCCTACTAGTATCCGTGGGGGTCCATAGGGGTCCCGCTACCCGTTAACCTTTAACATTCGTCATCGGATTCCAGGGCCGTCCCCATACCCCGTCCGGTATGGGCGCCAAAACCATAAACCTCAATACCCCGTCCGGTATGAGGGTGAAACGGGCCGTCCCCATACCCCGTCCGGTATGGGCGCCAAAACCATAAACCTCAATACCCCGTCCGGTATGAGGGTGAAACGGGCCGTCCCCATACCCCGTCCGGTATGGGCGCCAAAACCATAAACCTCAATACCCCGTCCGGTATGAGGGTGAAACGGGCCGTCCCCATACCCGTCCGGTATGGGCACCAAAACACATAAGATCTCCATACCCCGTCCGGTATGGGAGACCACAATCCCGGTAGGGTTCCCTACAGACCCGGTCCGTCCACCATCTCCCAGGATATCTAGTCAGGCTGACCACATTATACAATTACCCATTTACATAATCTTTCATTCTCTTTTCCCTCAGTCAGCATCATCAATCCACATACAAACAAGCAAAATGATAATTTATGCCAAACAGACAACATAAAGTATTAATATCCCAGTCATTCAATCCATAATCAGTAAAATAGTAAAATATTCACACGAAACTATAAAATGAAAACATCAAACCTCATACTGCATTTAAAACTGTAAAACAGGCCAAATAACAGTTAACCGATAACACACTAGACTCGAGCTCCATTAGCGACCTTAAGTAATTTCACACATTCGTTAATTCATGAAATACCGTTTTATCATTTATTGAACTTTAATACCGTGATAGGAAATAGGGTGAGGGGTCCTTACTCGTTTCGGGGTCCGAACACGGCTTCATAGTGCGCTTGCAAACTGTCCCTAATTTTCCCTGAATTTTCCTCGGGGAACTGAAACGCACTACTGGTACCTGCACGTGTTCCAAAAAATCCCAAATTAGGCCCAGGGCCCCTTTCGGCCCAAATCGCAACTCTGGCACGGCGGCTCCGCCATGCTCCGGCGACGGCACCGCCGCTGGCGGCGGCGATTCGCCTCGAGTTGGCTGTTTTCGGCCGAATTCGGCCACACTCGCATCGATCCCTGCGAGAAAACAACCCTAGGGACCTCGGGGGGCCAAAAAATCACGGAAAAACGGAGCTTACCGGCGGCGGCGCTCTCGGGTGCGGCGGCTCTCCGGTGAGGTTCGTGTTTTGGTAATTCGGCTCCAGTCAACCTGTAGAGAAAAGAGTGGTGATCACGGTGATATAAAAATTGCATCAAACGGAGGCCGGGAAGGGCCTCATCGGAGGCAAAAACCGAGAAGGGCGCGGCGGCGCCGCTGGGCTTCGGCCGTGCATTCCGGCCGTTTGGCCAGGATTTTAGCTCCGATTTGGCCACAGGAGGAATCAGCGTGGAAAAACGAGTCGGAGGTACGAAATTTACCTCGATCGGCGGTCGGAAGTTCCTCTGGTGCGGCGGCGGGTGGCGGCGGCCGGCTTCTGGTTCGTCTTCTCCGGCGAGCGGCAGGCGGCTAGGGTTTGTGGTCTGGTGTGGGGGTTCTATTTATAACCCCTTGCCTTTTGATCTCAGCCGTCCATTTTGTTTTAATCTGGGCCGTCCGTTTTTGATTAAATCTGGGCCGTCCGATCGCGCCCATGCGGATCGCCAACGTGGCCCTTTTTGGAATGACGTGGTTTTGCCACGTGACAGGTCTCGGTTGGCCGGGACTGCTGACCGGGCCTGCTGACGTGGCTGCCGACGTGGCTTTTTTTTTTTTTTTTTTTTTCTTCCCGGTCCGGGCGCTACAACTCTCCCCCCCATAAATAAATTTGGTCCCCAAATTTGCCTCATTACTCTTGATCAAACAGATGGGGATATTGGGCCCTAAATTCTGATTCCAGTTCCCAAGTCGCCTCCTTGGGCGTGTGGTTCTGCCACATGACTTTTACAAATGATATTTCCCGGTTGCGGAGTATTCTGCTTTCTCGGTCCGTGATACTGACCGGTACTTCTTCATAAGACAAGTCCTCTCGGAGTGGAAGCGGTTCGTGAGCCAAGACATGAGAAGGGTCCGGATTGTACTTACGTAGCATAGATACATGAAACACATTATGAACCCGGGAGAGCTCAGGAGGCAGTGCAAGTCTGTAGGCAGTGGTACCAATCTTGTCTAAGATTTCAAAGGGTCCAATATATCTGGGGTTTAATTTTCCCCTCCTGCCGAACCTACTAATTCCCTTGAAGGGGTGACTTTAAGAAACACCCGGTCGCCTTTCTCAAAGGCCAGGTCTCTTCTCCAGGTATCGGCATAACTCTTCTGCCTACTCTGAGCTGTCTGGATGTTCTTCTTGATCTTAATTATCTTGGACGTGGTTTCTTCTACCAAATCCGGGCCAAACAATCTTCTATCGCTCACTTCCTCCCAACAGATCGGTGACCTGCACGGACGCCCGTATAGCGCCTCGTATGGGGCCATGCCGATGCTTGCTTGGTAACTGTTGTTGTAAGCAAACTCTATCAGGGGTAGGTGGTCGTCCCAATGGCCCCCGGAGTCAAGGACACAAGCTCGGAGCATATCCTCCAGCGTACGAATTGTCCTCTCTGATTGTCCATCGGTTTGGGGGTGGAAAGCAGTACTAAGAGACAGCTTTGTTCCCATAGCTTGCTGGAAACTGTTCCAAAACCGAGAAGTGAATCTGGGATCCCTGTCGGATACCACTGTTACTGGAACTCCATGCAGTCTGACTACCTCCCGGATATACATTCTTGCCAACTTGTCCAAGGGATCAGTCATTCTGATGGCCAGGAAGTGGGAAGACTTAGTGAGTCGGTCAACAATTACCCATATAGCATCATGTCCCGATCGTGCCTTGGGTAGTCCCGATACGAAGTCCATGGTGATATGTTCCCACTTCCACTCTGGAATCGGTAAAGGCTGAAGTAACCCGCCCGGGCGTTGATGTTCTGCTTTGACCTGCTGACATACCAAGCACTTAGATACAAAGTCGGCTATATCTCTCTTCATCCCATTCCACCAGAACCGAGGTCGCATAGTTTGGTACATTTTCGTACTTCCTAGATGCATGGCGAACCTTGAACTATGGGACTCTGTCATGATGTCTCTTCTTAACTCACTGTCGTCTGGGACACACACTCTGTCCCTGAAACGAATCAATCCGTCGGCAGAGATCTGAAATTCTGAGCTCACTCCCTGTTCTGCACTCTTCTTGCGGGTTACTAGGGCGGGGTCGACTGACTGGGCTTCCTTTATTCTTTGGATTAACTCGGGTTGGACTGCTAGGTGGCCCAAACATGTGACTCTCTTCAGGTCTCGCAGGCGAACCTGCTGTGTAGCCCCAATGGACCTACATTCTGAAACCATCAGATGGGCTAGGGTGCCTGCACTTTTCCTGCTGAGGGCATCGGCCACCACGTTGCCCTTACCTGGATGGTATAGGATATCACAATCATAGTCCTTGATGAGCTCCATCCACCTTCTCTGACGCATGTTGAGATCCTTCTGGGTGAAGATATGCTTCAAACTCTTATGATCGGTGTAGATCTGAAAAGTCTCTCCATACAAATAATGGCGCCAGGTTTTCAAGGCGTGTATGATGGCGGCAAGCTCCAAATCATGGGTAGGATAATTCTTCTCATGATTCTTTAGCTGTCTAGATCCATATGCTATAACCTTTCCATGCTGCATTAGGACACAACCCAGGCCCAGATAGGAGGCATCACTATAAACTGTGTACCCTCCTGATCCACTCGGTAGAGCCAGCACTGGTGCAGTAGTCAGTCACTTCTTCAACTCTGAAAAACTCCTCTCACAGTTCTCATTCCATTCAAACCTTGTATTCTTCTTTGTGAGTCGGGTTAGAGGAGCCGCTAGACTAGAGAACCCTTCGACAAACCGGCGGTAATAACCTGCCATCCCTAGGAAACTACGAATTTCCTTAACTGTTGTCAGCATTTCCCAACCAAGTACCGCTTCAACCTTTTCGGGGTTCACCGACACTCCTTCCTTCGATATAACATGTCCTAGGAAGGCGGTTTGTTCGAGCCAAAACCCACACTTGCTCAACTTTGCATACAACTTCTTTTCCCTGAGTACCTGTAGGACTTGGGCAAGATGACGAGCATGTTCTTCCCTACTTTTTGAGTAGACTAAGATATCATCGATGAACATGATGACAAATTGGTCCAAGAATTCTTTGAAGATTCTGTTCATTAGATCCATAAAGATGGCCGGGGCGTTGGTTAGCCCAAACGGCATAACCAGGAACTCATAGTGTCCGTACCTGGTTCGGAATGCCGTCTTGGGGATGTCTTCTACTCTCACTTTTACCTGATGGTAACCTGATCGTAGATCTATTTTAGAAAAGACCTGTGCACCCTGCAACTGATCAAAAAGGTCATCAATCCGGGGAAGAGGGTACTTGTTCTTAATTGTTACCTTGTTTATCATTCTATAATCAATACACAGTCTCAACGTTCCATCCCCTTTCTTTGCAAAAGTAACCCCGGCACCCCATGGGGAAATGCTGTGTCTAATGAAGCCACTATTTTGTAGCTCAGTGATTTGTTTCCTTAGCTCTTCCATCTCGATGCGGCTCATTCGGTAAGGAGCTACCGAGATGGGCTGGGTTCCTGGCTGTAAGTCTATGGTGAACTCGACCTCTCTGTCCCCTGGTAGACCGGGCAGTTCATCTGAAAATACGTCTGGAAAGTCTCGGACTACTGGAATCTCTTGGATACAAACTTCTTTCTTGGGTTTACCTAGTTAGGGAAAATACAATATCAAGGCACTGGGCATTAAGAAGAAAAGAATTTGTCATTAGGGAAAATCAGTACCGAATAATTTTATTAACTTGTAAATGGCTCCTCGTTGGGAGGATTAAATACAATCTTTTTATTAAAGCAGTCTATGGTGGCGTGATACGCCGCTAGCCAATCCATTCCTAGGATTACATCAAAATCCCCTGTGTCTAACCCTATCAGGTCTACCCTCAATTTCCTATCTGCTATCTCCACGGCACATGCCCTGTAGACAACCTCTCCTAGCAATGTCTCCCCCCCAGCGGTAGATACAAACAATAATGAATCAAGTCTATCAGGTGATACACAAATTTTGGAAGCAAGAACATGTGAAATAAAAGAATGTGATGCACCAGTATCAAACAAAATATGAGCAATGTGGCCAGAGATAGTATACATACCATGTACCACGTTCAGGTCTGCGTCGGCATCCTTCTGGGTAAGGTTGTAAACTCTGCCCTGGATTGGAGGCCTCCCTTGATTCTGGTTCCTAGGGCACTCCCTCGCATAGTGCTGGGCACTGCCGCATATGCGACAGGTGTTGTTGAGGCGGTAGCAGGGTCGGTCCCCATGATCCCTGCCGCAGTACTGGCAGATCTTCCCACGTGCTGCCCCCATAGCCTGAGGAGGGGCCTGAATGGCAGGCCTAGGCCTTTTACTGGGTTGGACAGGCATGGTAGGTGCTGGCCTGCGGAGCGGGGCTGAGGGCGGGTGTCGAAGCTCCTTTCTATGATCTGCACCTTTGCCAGGACTACCGAATATGTCTCGAGCTCCATCACCAATAAGTGCTGTCTGATCGCCGGGCGGAGGCCCCACTGGAATTTTTTGGCCTTTCGGCCCTCATCCAACAATGTCTCCGGGGCATGTCGGCCCAGCTCCAGGAACTTGCGGGCATACTCCGACACTGTCATATTACCCTGGACCAATTGAGCAAATTCCATTTCCTTTAAATGTTGGATGTGTTTAGGGAGATACTCCGCATGGAAGGCCGCTAGGAACTGCTCCCAAGTAACTGGTACAGGCAGGGTGGCCCACTTGAGCTCCCACCAGCGTACTGCTTCCCCTACCAGCATGTAGGAGGCAATGGCAGCCCTCTGCTCAGGAACTACTCCCAAGGTCTCAAAAGCTCTCTCAGTCTCTGCCAGCCAGTATTGGGCCTCTTCGAACGAGGATCCCCCTGAAAAAGTAGAAGGGTTCAGTCTCCTGTACCTCTCTATGAAGCTGGGGTCGATCAAGGAGGGAGCGGGGTCCCGAGGTAGAGGGATTGGGGCCGGCTGAGGGTGAAATGGGGGACCCTGTGGTGGCGCCTGCTGATGTGGTGGGGGCACTGGAATGTGCTGTGGCGGCACCTGTTGCTACTGTGGCTGTGGTACCGGATCGTACCGCGGCTGTGGTGCCGGGTGGTATCGTGGAGGAACAGGCTCCTGTCGGGGTGGCTCGGGATCAGCCTGCTGTAGCGGGGGCTCGACCTGCGCTAGTGGAGGAGGTCCCGGTAACTCCCTTCTCTCCTCTTGCCTTCGCTGGGCAGCTGCGAGAGCCTCCACCATCTCGAATAGTCTATCTAAATCCTCCCGAATTGAATTATCTGGGGCCGCTCAGTTTAGTGGGTGCCTTACACTCCTCATTCCTGTGTACCTGCATTCACAAGGAATGATTGAGTAACAATATATCGGTGAGTATTTCTCTAAGGCACATTAGTGTAAGGGATGGATCCGAGGAAATGCGGCTCTGATACCAACTGTAGCAGCCTCGAAAATTTAAAATGGAATTTATATTCAAAAATATCAAATGCGGAAGCGAGATCAAAATTTCAGTTAACATCCCTTACACGAAAACCAAAAACGTGCTCAAAATATAAAAGATTAAACTAACAAAAAAAAGAAACTCGAAAGTAAAGCTATGAGTATGACTATGGGGTCTCTAGGCATCCCCTTCGTCGTCCTCCTGCAGAACGGGCTCGAGAACCATGTCTTCCTGATCTGAAATGATTAAATAAGGAATGAACTACACTAGCCCAGTAAGGACATCACGATATCTCACCGTCACGGAGGTAAAGGTGGGTAGAAAACACAAAAGACCAATGGAGCATGATTTACGACAAATCCTTTTATTAATAATAAAACCTTTACCATCCACTTACCTCGGTGGAATTTATAAAACAATATACGAAAGCAATAACATTATCATAATCATGGAATCATATAAACTGTAAAACATAACACTTATCACGCCTTTTGTAATTCAATCATTATGCAACATATCTTTTCCTTATTTACCAGCCTACTAGTATTCGTGGGGGTCCATAGGGGTCCCGCTACCCGTTAACCTTTAACATTCGTCATCGGATTCCAGGGCCGTCCCCATACCCCGTCCGGTATGGGCGCCAAAACCATAAACCTCAATACCCCGTCCGGTATGAGGGTGAAACGGGCCGTCCCCATACCCCGTCCGGTATGGGCGCCAAAACCATAAACCTCAATACCCCGTCCGGTATGAGGGTGAAACGGGCCGTCCCCATACCCCGTCCGGTATGGGCGCCAAAACACATAAGATCTCCATACCTCGTCCGGTATGGGAGACCACAATCCCGGTAGGGTTCCCTACAGACCCGGTCCGTCCACCATCTCCCAGGATATCTAGTCAGGCTGACCACATTATACAATTACCCATTTACATAATCTTTCATTCTCTTTTCCCTCAGTCAGCATCATCAATCCACATACAAACAAGCAAAACGGTAATTTATGCCAAACAGACAACATAAAGCATTAATATCCCAGTCATTCAATCCATAATCAGTAAACAAGTAAAATATTCACACGAAACTATAAAATGAAAACATCAAACCTCATACTGCATTTAAAACTGTAAAACAGGCCAAATAACAGTTAACCGATAACACACTAGACTCGGGCTCCATTAGCGACCTTAAGCAATTTCACACATTCGTTAATTCATGAAATATCATTTTATCATTTATTGAACTTTAATACCGTGATAGGAAATAGGGTGAGGGGTCCTTACTCGTTTCGGGGTCCGAACACGGCTTCACAGTGCGCTTGCAGGCTATCCCTAATTTTCCCTGAATTTTCCTCGGGGAACTGAAACGCACTACTGGTACCTGCACGTGTTCCAAAAAATCCCAAATTAGGCCCAGGGCCCCTTTCGGCCCAAATCGCAACTCCGGCACGGCGGCTCCGCCGTGCTCCGGCGACGGCACCGCCGCTGGCGGCGGCGATTCGCCTCGAGTTTGCTGTTTTCGGCCGTTTCCGGCCGAATTCGGCCACACTCACATTGGTCCCTGCGAGAAAACAACCCTAGGGCCCTCGGAGGGCCAAAAAATCACGGAAAAACAGAGCTTACCGGCGGCGGTGTTCTCGGGTGCGGCGGCTCTCCGGCGAGGTTCGTGTTTTGGTGATTCGGCTCCGGTCAACCTGTAGAGAAAAGAGTGGTGATCACGGTGATATAAAAATTGCATCAAACGGAGGCTGGGAAGGGCCTCATCGGAGGCAAAAACCGAGAAGGGCGCGGCGGCGCCGCTGGGCTTCGGCCGTGCATTCCGGCCGTTTGGCCGGGATTTTGGCTCTGAATTGGCCACAAGAGGAATCAGCGTGGAAAAACGAGTCGGGGGTACGAAATTTACCTCGATCGGCGGTCGAAAGTTCCTCCGGTGCGGCGGCGGGTGGCGGCGGCCGGCTTCTGGTTCGTCTTCTCCGGCGAGCGGCAGGTGGCTAGGGTTTGTGGTCTGGTGTGGGGGTTCTATTTATAACCCCTTGCCTTTTGATCTCAGCCGTCCATTTTGTTTTAATCTGGGCCGTCCGTTTTTTATTAAATCTGGGCCGTCCGATCGCGCCCACGCGGATCGCCAACGTGGCCCTTTTTGGAACGACGTGGTTTTGCCACGTGGCAGGTCTCGGTTGGCCGGGACTGCTGATCGGGCCTGCTGACGTGGCTGCCGACGTGGCTTTTTTTTTTTTTTTTTTTTTCCTTCCCGGTCCGGGCGCTACAATGTTGTCCTTGGAGAGCATATTCATGAAGAGATGGGATTTTTTTATGCAATTAACAAAGAAGATGAAGTAAAAAAAATAAGTCCAAGAGAACTTATTTTTTCGTTATTTGGTATATGACCCAACAAAAAATTTGTAAGATATAGTATATGGAAGAAAATCAATCATTTAAAATAAGTGTAGATGCACTTCAAAAGTGTTCAATATTTTTAATTTAATTTAATTAAGTATTACTTTCTTTTTTACTTTGAGCACTTCAATACTTAATATTTTAAATTATATTTAATTAAGTATATTTGTTAATTATTAAATTAACTGTAAAGGCCCGGAACCTTAAAGGAAATTAATTTAGAATTTAAATGCGTAAGCGAATAATAGAGTTAAAGTTTACATTCCTTACACAATAATTTAGAATATCCAATAGGACTACAGAAATGTCCATTCTAAAAGATAAACGGTAATTAAAGAAAAAAACGAATAAATAGGCATATTAGGATAACCTTCACTAGCACTTGAAGGGAATCTGAGTGGTGAACTACTCATAACCCTCTTACTGATCGGGATCTGGATCTTGGTCTTCTTGATATAAAATAATTAATGAAAAGGTGAGCTACACTAGCTTAGTAAGAATATCAAACTAATAACAGATATGGAAAATTGAATATTGGTAAAAATCAGAAAACCAACTAATGGAGCTCTTACTTTAATTAAATACATTTAACTTAGAGATGTTTGTTTAATACCTACGGTTACGAGTTCTCCAAAAAACAACATATGAAGACACATATCTATACTACTTTTCATTTTCACGTATAAGAGAATAAAAGATGATAATTTTTCTTTCTTACTTGCTTACTAGTTCCTTTGGGGATCTATAGGAATGTTCCCCTACTAGTGAACTCAATATCCAATTTTAACAATTAACCGGTTGTCCCCATACCCCATCCGGTAATGAGCGCCAAACATTCCATCGTCTCGATACCCCGTCCATTATGAGAGTAAACCATATCTCTAAAACCTTTCCGGTATGGGACTTTTCAACCTTGTCCAACTGAGGTGACGTTCACGGTAGAGTTCCCTATATACCAAACTCGTCCGCCCTTTCCCTGGGTACCCAGTAAGTCTTTCACATAAAGATTCTCATCAAGAAAAACAACTAACAAACGCA
Organism: Carica papaya; assembly: GCF_054855325.1. Taxonomy (NCBI): domain Eukaryota; kingdom Viridiplantae; phylum Streptophyta; class Magnoliopsida; order Brassicales; family Caricaceae; genus Carica; species Carica papaya. Next base: position 26,751,305 of record NC_142310.1, on the reverse strand, counting down.
TACCAATATCTCATATTATATTTATAGATCAATTAGACGACATTTATACAGATGATATAGTTTGTCATAATAAGGGATCGAATAACCAGATAACCAAATAAACAAGATAAATCGATAAGACCATTAAAACTATAAATTAAGAAACATGCATAATACGATAACAACAAGGAAGACAGTACAGGAAAATAAACAGAAAATTAGGACATTTGTGAACTAACCGGTTCTGCCTCCACTAGTAACCTGTAATTATTTTTAGAATTTTCTAAATTTTCATTAAAAAATAAAATTATACATCGTTAAACCTCAATTTATCGTAACGAAAAATAGGGTAAGAGATCCTTATCCGGATCGGTGTTTCGAGACGCTGCGTTGTCTACTACGCCTCCTAACAGGTCCCGAGTTTTCTGAATTTTTCATGTGGGGGGGTCTCCAGGTGCGGTGGCGGTCGGCGGTCGACCTTCTTCTCCGGTCGGGGTTGACGGCTAGGGTTTGGGTTTCCTAGCGATGCGAGGTATTTATACCCATCTCGCGTTGATTTGAACTGTCCATTCGCATCGACGTGGAGTGAGGAGGGTCGTTCAATCTTTACCTGCTTAGGCCGATTGCAAGGACTAATCTGTACCGTTCATCGCAATTGATCTTGTCTGTCTGATCATGTCTAAGGAGAGAACGAATCTGAGTCGTTCACACGCGCGAGATCAGACTAGGGCTGTCGGATCGCTTGACACGTAGATCGCACACGGATCGCCTGCATGGCCTCCCGCGTGGCACCAACATCAACGCATTGGGGTTGCTGACTAGACCATCCCACGTGGCTGAATTTTCTCTTTTTACATTTTGACCCCATGTTTTTAATTTTTTAATCAAAAAATCCCACGAACTTAAATTTTCACTCCTTTTTTTCAAAATTATTTCTAATCTCGTCCCTAATTCATTTTTTCTCAAACTTTTAATTAAATAAAAATAAAATAAAATAATTATTTTAATAAAATAATTTAATAAGAAAAAATTATCCCGGGCCACTTTTCGAGTTCGGGTATTACATTAATGGTAATATACATAATGTTATTCTATATGGCATATAAATGCAACATAACATGTAAAAACAAAAGTTGAGAAAAGTAGAATGATAGCTTTAATTGATTTTTGGGCTACCTTTTTTTTAATGAACAATCTTTCTTTTAAGCAAATAATAAAATAATAAAATAAATATATTTTAAATGATTGTTTATTATTTATTTAATGTATCCATAAAATAATGTAAATAATAAAATATTTATAACAAAGAAATATATTTTTAATAAAATACTATTTTTTATTAGTGCTTTATCATGGCAAGTGATTGTTCATTGTTTTAAATAAAACTTTAATTATTATAAGCAATTTAAGCATCTTAAGAATCCAATTTATCTATATGATGTTTATTGTAACACCTGGGCCCAGAATTTAGGTCCGGAATAGTTAAATTATAATGATAAGATAAATTAAAAAAATTTTAATTTTAATTTTAATTGATTTTTTGAAAAAAATTGTGCTTTGGATGTATTTGAAAATATTTTCAAAAATCAAAGCGAAAATAAAAATAAGAGATGACCTATTTGAAAAGAAATCTAGAAAACTGGGGTAAAATTAAAAATAATAAAAACTTTGGCCACATGGACTGCCATGTCAGCAGCGCGGCTGGTCGTCGCGCGCCACATAATAGACACACGTCCACGCGAGAAGCCATGTGGGCGATCTGCGTGCCAGCGGATCCAACAACCCAGATCTCTTCTCGCGGGCATGAACGACCCAGATTCATTTTCTCTTTAGGCTCGATCGAACAACTAGATTTAATTCGATCGTGTGACCCAGATTAATTCTCCAAATAAAAGCGATCCAACGACTGTGAGTGGACCACGTGTCTTAGCACGGATAACCTAGATCGATGCAGAGAGGTATTTACACATCACTTCTCAGAAACCCTAACCCTAGCTGCACTTGACCCCACCGGAGATGAAGAAGAAGGGTGGCTGGAAGGAAAGCCTACCGTCGTTGTCGCCGCACCAGAGCCTCCATCGCCGCCGCACTAGAGTTGTCGCCGACACCAGGGAGGTGAGTTTTTTTTCCTTTCGCTTTAGAATTTGATTTTAAGCCTTCCCACGCCTATATCGATGTCGAAAGGCCAAAAGGGAAGCCGAAAATGAGAGCGAAGGTTAGTCGAGTCGCCACACTTGCGACCCAAAACTGCTCCGGTAAGCCCGATTCCACTTCCCGTTTCCTTCAATCTTTTGACCATTGAATTCTTAACACGTTTCTGTGTAGGTCAACTGAAGAAAATCCCAAGTCAAGGAGAGGAACGACAGGGCCGCCCCCCCCCCCCCCCAATTGGTGAGTTTCAATTTTTCTCTTTTTTCGACCAATAGAGGTAACTTAACCTTGAGTTTTGTAGGTTTTCGCACAAAACTGGCTGAAACCAGCTAGGTCGAGAGGAGACACCATCGTGGGCGGTGGAGCCGGCACCGGAGCACGGCGGCGCTGCCATGCCGCAACCCTTAACCGGCTGAAAAAATTTAAAAACTCTTATTTTTGCCTTTTTAGGGTATTTCAAAATACGTGACGTGTATTTTTTATTTTCACAGAAAAAACTCAAGAAATCTTAGAACCGTCGGGAAGTGCGGTAAAAAAGGTGGTTTTTTGAATATCGATCCGGGGTAAGAATCCATCACCATTTTCTCCCATTACGGTTAATTAAAGTTTAACAAATAATAATGGTGTAATTTGTAAATATTAAAAATTTCTTATTAATTAAATACAGGTCACCAGTGGAGTCAGTAACTGGTCAGTGTATAATTGCCCTATCTTATCTGTGTTGCCTATTTATTGTTATTCTACTTTATTTGTTTACCGTTACTTCGTATACTTTAATTTATGGGTTTTAATTACTTTCTTGGTCATTAGTTTACTCAACCGTTTTTACCCATATATGTTGATTGGTTTGCAATAAATGCCTTGATCATGTATCCCTTAGTTGTAATCTATTTATTTATACTGGTTGTGTAATTATTGCTCTATTGCCTTGTGAATATGGAATGAGCTGGTTATGTGTGATTGGTGGCTGTGGATGTTGTGAACATATATGCAAAAATGAGTTATTAGGTATCATGGGAAAGGGTGTACGGACCCAGTACATGGGACAAACCCTACCGTAAATATTTTCTTAGTCGAATGAGGCTGAAAAGTCTCATACTAGAAGGAGTTAGGAAGTATTTTTTCACCCTTATATTGGACAGGGTATTAAGGTGGTGGTACGTTTGACGCCCATTATCGGACGAGATATGGGAATGGCCAGTTAATTAATAAATTGAATATTGGGTCCACATGTAGGGGGAACCTCCCTATAGACCCCCATAAGTAACAGTAGGTAGGCAAAAAGTTAAAGTTGACAATTATTGTTTCATAGAATGTATAATAAATTGTTATCTTGATTATTGTCTTTACAAGTCGAGTTTGAGAACTTAAAAGATGAGTATAAAACTTATGTTTTTACATTAAATAAATTTATTTAAAAAGAAAAATGGTTCAATTAGTTGTTTTATGATTTTTACCAACCTTTGGTTTTCCGTATCGGTTGTTAAGTTTGACATTCTTATTGGGTTAGTGTAGTTCATTCTCTGTATTTAACTATTTCAGATCATGAAGACTAAGATGCGGATCCTGAACAGCAAGAAGATTAGCGATTAAAGGTTGCCTCCCGCATCCCATTAGAGTTGCTCTGCGGAGATTGACCCTATAGGATTTTAGTTACATTTCTAATTCAGTGATTTTAATTTCATTAAAGGGGTATTTCTGTATCCCTATTGGGTATCCTAATTTACTGTGGAATGAATGTAAACCCTAAACTCTCAATTGCTTCTGCTATTATTTCATTAACTAATATTTTATATCAATTAAGTTTTGGGCCTTTATAGTTGGTATCAGAGTCGCGTTCATCGGAAACATTCACTGCACAAAAAAGTTAGAATCATTCAATACAACCTAACTCACAACCCTTCATCGTGAAATATAAGTACAAGGATTTGAGGAGAGGAAAACACCCACTGAACATAGCAGCCCAGGATAGGTCACTTTGAGAAGATGTCGATCAGCTCTTCGAGATGCTAGAGAGACTCATCTCTGCCCAGCAAACCAGGAAAGATAGGAGGGAGCTGTCTGACCCTCCACCACTACCGTAATATAAGCCACCCCTACAATGAGAGGATCTAGTGCCACATCGGTACAACTCTGCTCCTCTACCATATCCTCCAACACTACCACAATACAATTCATGCCCTCACCATACAACCAAGTATCGCCAAAGTGTCACCCAGTCCCTCTCCAGCATAATCCAGTTCCTCTTCAACAGGACCCAGCTCCACCCGTGATGGCCTCATGCTATATTGAGAGGTACAAAAGACTTAACTCATCTACCTTTTGCAGGGGCATCCAGTTTCGAGAAAGCTGAGTATTGGTTGATAGAGATAGAGAAGGCTTCACAACTCTTAAGGTGATTTTCGAATAGAATATCATACTTGTTACTTACATGTTCGTGGGTGAGGCTGGTCGTTGGTGGCAACTGAAGTAGGCCACTTTACCCATTCTAGTCACTTGGGAATAGTTCCGACAGCTTTCAATACAGAGTACCTCCCCGAACACTTTCGACATTTGAAGGAGATAGAGTTTACACACCTAGTCCAGGGCGAAATAATAGTGTCTGAGTATGCTAAAAAATTTCTGGAGATGGGCCAATACTCTCCTAAGAGCATGATGCACGAAGGTAGAAAGACAAGGAAGTTTGAGTGGGGCCTCCGTCTTGAGATTAGATAACAACTATATGTATTCAAGCTCAGCACCTACTCAATAGTTTTGGCCCAGGCACATATGATAGAAAGGAACCTCTGTATCTTTCCTCCAATAGTGGAAAATTCTAGGCCCTCGGTTCCACATCGTAGACCGGTACCTACTGTATCGATTCAGGAACACAAGAGACCTAGGCCCACGACTTAAGCTTCTCCTCAAGCCCCGACAACAGGATAAATCAAAACTTGTCAGCACTCTGGCAAGGACCATGGGGACCTACCCTACTATCGCCTCAACAATACTTGCCGCATATGCGAAAGTGCTCAACACTACGCGAGAGAGTGTCTGCGGAATCATAATAAGGCAAGACCTCTAATCCAATATAGAGCCTGTACCCTATTCTAGTAGGATGCCGAAGTCAACCCAGACATGATACAAGGTACATACACTATTTGTAATTACCTTGCACATGTTTTAATTGATACTGGTGCATTACATTCTTTCGTTTCACATGCTTTTACAAAAAATTTAAATGTGTTACTTGAAAGTCTTGATTTTGTGTTATTTATGTCTACACCTGATAATAAGACATTATTAGGAATTGAAATATACAAAGCTTGTATCGTAGAAATAGTAGGTAGGAAATTGAGTGTAGATCTGATAACACTAGACACAAGGGATTTCGATGTAATTTTAGAAATGAACTAGTTAGCGGTGTATCACGCCACTCTAGATTGTTTTCATAAGAAGCTTATATTCAACATTCCTAACAAAAAGTCTTTCATAAATTAATGAAAGTTTTAGATATTATTCCCTCATAGTAATTATTTATCAAATGCTTTAACTCAGTTATTATTTTCTACGCAAGGCAAGCCTAAGAAAGAAATTTGCATTCAAGAGATTCCTGTGGTTCGAGATTTTTTGGATGTATTCACTAATGAACTACCAAGATTACTGGTGAATAAAGAAGTTAAATTTGCCATAGATTTTCAGCCGATCACCCAGCCCATTTCAGTTGCCCCTTACCGAATGAGTCAGGTTGAGATGGAAAAAATAAGAAAATAGATCAAAGATTTGCAGGATAATAAGTTCATCCAACACAGTATATCTCATTGGGGTGCTGGAATCACATTCGCAAGGAAAGATTATGGGTCCTTGAGGTTGTGTATTAACTATAGGGAATTGAACATGGTCATAATCAAGAACAAGTATCTCATCCCCAAGATTGATGATCTTTTCGATTAGTTATAGGGCGTTCTGATTTTCTCCAAGATTAACTTGCGTTCGAGATATCATCAAGTAAAGATCAGGGTAGAGGAAATCCCCAAGATGACCTTCAAAACCCAGTATGGGCACTATGAGTTCCTGGCCATGTCATTTGGGTTAACCAATGCACCTGTCATTTTTATGGACTCGATGAACAAGATCTTCAAGCAGTTCTTTGATCAGTTCATCATAGTATTTATTGATGAGATTCTGTTCCATTCAAAGAGCATAAAGGAACACGGTCAGTATCTAACTCAAGTTTTACAGGTTCTTAAGGAAAAGAAACTATATGCAAAATTGAGTAAATGTGGGTTTTGACTTGAGCTAACTACCTTCCTAAAGCATATAATATCAAAGGATGAGGTATCAGTGAATCTCAAGAAGGTTGAGATAGTGATGGGTTAGGAGAAATTAACTTCGATTAAGGAAGTTTAAAATTTTTTGGGCATGACAAGTTATTACCGTAGGTTTCTAGAAGGGTTTTCAAGCCTAGCCGCCTCCCTAACCCGATTTACAAAGAAAAACGTCAAGTTTGAGTGAAATGATGAATATGAAAGGAGCTTTATAGAACTCAAGAAGCAATTGACTATCGTGCTAGTTTTAGCTCTGCCGAGTGGGACAGGCGGATATACAGTATACAGTGATGTGTCCTATCGAGAACTTAGTTGCGTTCTGATATAGTACAGAAGAGTCATAGCTTATGAGTCTAGGCAGTTGAAAACTCAAGAAATGAATTATCCCACCCATGACTTGGAACTTGCTGCCATTATCCACGCCTTAAAGACTTAATGCCACTACTTGTATGGGAAAACATTTGAGATTTATACATATCATAAGTGCTTAAAGCATATATTCACCTAGGAGGATCTCAACATGTGTCAGAGGCATTGGATAGAGCTCATTAAGAACTACGATTGTAAGAGCTTGTATCACCCGGATAAGGATAATGTGGTAGCTGATGCTCTTAGCAGGAAAAGTACAGGTATGTTGGTTCACATAATGATTTCTTAATGTAGGGTAATAAAGGCTGTGTAACATATACAACTTCGAAATTTAAAAAGGGCCACATTCTTGGCTCATCTAGCTATTTAACCCAAATTGATTCAGAGAATAAAGAAGGTTCAACTTACTGATCCCACTCTAGCAGCTCTTAGAAAGGATATAGAACAAGGTTTAAATTTAGAATTCTGAGTCTCTGTCGATGGGTTACTCAGATTCTAGGACAAGATATGTGTTTCAAATAATAGTGAATTGAAAAGGGATATCATGACAAATGCTCACAATTTAAAGTTCACCATGCATTTTGGAAGTACTAAGATGTATCAAAGCATGCAACCCCAATTCTGGTATAGTGGAATGAAAAAGAAAATTGTTAATTTCGTCTCCAAGTGCCTTATATGTCAGTAGGTCAAGGTAGATTATCAACGCCCAGGCAGCCTACTTTAGTCATTACCAATCCCAGAGTGGAAATGGGTATATATCACTATGGATTTTATAACAGGGTTGCCTAGGGCATGTTCAAGCATGATGCAATTTGGGTATTTGTTGACTGACTCACCAAGTCCTCTCATTTCTTGGTCATCAGAATGATTGACCTTTTAGACAAGCTAGCTAGAATCTATATTTGGGAAATAGTCAGACTATATGGAGTTATGGTGACAATGGTATCAGATAGGGACCCCAGGTTCATCTCTCGGTTTTGGACAAGTTTTCACTAAGTAATGGGAATGAAACTGTTCCTTAGTACAATATTCCACCCTTAAACAGATGGACAATCAGAACGAACCATTCGTACATTGGAAGATATATTCAGGGCTTATGTTATAGGCTTTGGAGGGTATTTGGACAATCACTTACCCTTGATAGAGTTCGCCTACAATAATAGTTATCAAACAAGTATTGACATGGCTCTGTATAAGGCATTGTATAGCTGACCCTATAGATTGGCCAATATGTTAGGAATATGTGGGTAATAGAAAATTGATTGACACAGACCTTGTAGATGAGACCACAACGAATATAGTTAAAATCAAGAAGAACATCCAAACAACCCAGAGTATATAGAAAAGTTACCCAGACACTCGAAGGAGAGACTTGGAATTTGAGAAAGGCGATCGGGTGTTCCTTAAGGTCACTCCCTTTAAGAGAATTAGCAGGTTTGGAAAGAGGGAAAAGTTAAACTCCTAGTTCATCAGATTGTTTGAGATCTTGGACAGGATTGGAACATCCGCCAATAGACTACCTCCAGAACTATCTAGAGTCCATAATGTATTCTATGTGTCTATGCTGTACAAGTATAACTCAGACTTCTCATATGTCTTATCTTATAAGCCACTTCCACTCCAGGAAGATCTATCCTATGAGGAGGTAAAAATTGGTATTTTGGACCGGAAGAGCAGAGTGCTTCGTAATAGAGAAATTCCCTTCATCAAGGTCGTATGGCAGAATCATTCGAAGGACGAGACTACTTGGGAGCTAGAATCAGACTTCAGGTCCAGTACTCTCAGCTGTTTAACTAGTGAGAGAGCAGCAAATTTGAGAGACCAAATTTTTTTAAGGGAGGAAGAGTTATAACACCCGGGTCCGAAATTTAGGCCCAGGATAATTAAATTAAAATGATAAGATAAATTAAAAAAAATTTAATTTTAGTTTTAATTGAATTTTTAAAGAAAATTGTGTTTTGAATGCATTTGAAAATATTTTTAAAAATCAGGACTAAAGTAGAAATAAAAAAGTACCTATTTGAAAAGAAATCTAGAAAACTGGGGTAAAGGTGAAAATAAACAAAAAAATTTGACAACATCAATCGCTACGTCAGCAGTGCGGCTGGTCGCCATGCACCATGTGGAAGACATGCAGACACGTATCCACGTGAAAAGTCACGCAACGATCTGCGTGCAAGCTGATCCAACAGCCCAAATCTCCTCCCGCGCGCATGGACAACCCATATTCGTTTTCTCTTTAGGTGCGATCAAATGTCTAGATTTAATTTGATCGTGTGATCTAGATTGACTCTCCAAATATGAGAGATCTAATGGCTGGGAGTGGGTCACGGGTCCTAGCATGGACAACCCAGATAAATACAAAGAGGGTGTTTAAGCATCGCTTCTAAAAAGCTCTAACCCTATCCGCACTTAAACCCGCTGGAGAAGAAGAAAAAGGGCAGCTAGAAGGTAAGTTGACTGTTGTCGCCGCCGCATCAGAGCCTCCACCGACACCGAGGAGGTGAGTTTTTCCCTCTTTCGCTTTATAATTCGATTTTAAGTTTACCCACACCCATATCAGCACCGAGAGGCCAAAAGAAAAATAAAAAATAAGAGTGGAGCTCGGGCGAGCTGCTGCACCTGCAACCCAAAACTGCTCTGAGGAGCCCGATTCCGTGCGCGTTTGATTCAATCTTTCGACCATTGAATTCGTAAGATGTTTCTGGATAGATGGACCGAAGAAAATCCTCAGCCAAGAGAGAGGAATAGCAGAGCCACCGCATCGAAAAATCCCTCCCCCCTCCGATACGTTTCAGATTTTCTCTTTTTTGGGCAAACAGAGGCCACTTAACCTTTAATTTTATAAATTTTCACACAAGATCGACCAAAACTGGTAGACCCAGAAGAAATGTCGTGGACAGTAAAGCTGGTGCTGGAGCATGGTGCCACTGCCGTGCAGGAACCCTAAACCGGTCGAAAAAATTAAAAACCCTTCTTTTGGCCTTTTTATGGTATTTCGGAATAGGTGACATGTATTTTTCATTTTTACAGAAAAAATTCAAGAAATCTGGGAACCACCGGGAAGTGCAGTGAAAATGGCAGTATTTCGAACACCGACTTGGGGTAGAATCCCTCATATTTTTTTCCTGTTATGGTTAATTAAAGTTTAACAAATAATAACGATATACTTTGTAAATATTAGAAATTCCTGATTAATTAAATACAAGTCACCAGTGAAGCCAGTAATCGATTAGTGTATAATTACCCTAACTTATCTATGTTGTCTATTTATTGCTATACTGCTTTAATTGTTTACCGGTACTTCATGTAATTTAATTTATGGGTTTTAATTATTTTCTTGTTCATTAGTTTTTTTAACCATTTTTATCCCTATCTGTTGATTGGTTTGCAATAAATGACTTGATCATGTCTCATTTAGTTGTAATCTATTTATTTATACTGCCTGTGTAATTATCACTCTATTGCCCTGTGAATATGGAATGAGTTGGTTGTGTGATTGATGGCTGTGGATGATGTGAACATTTATGCAAAAAAGGGTTATCGGGTATCATGGAAAAGGGTGTACGGAATTGGTACATAGGACAAACCCTATTGTGAACATTATCTTAGTCGAATGGGATTGGGAAGTCTTATACCAGAAGGGGTTGGGAAGTATTTGCTCACCCTTATACCGGATGGGGTATTGAGGTGGTGGTACGTTTGGCGCTCATTACCGAACGGGATATAGGGACGACCAGTTAATTGATAAATTGAATATTGGGTCACTTGTAGGGGGAACCCCTATGGACCCCTAGAGGCACTGATAGGTAGGTAAAAAGGCAAAGTTGACGATTACTATTCCTTGGAATGTATAATGAATTGTTATCTTGATTATTGTCTTCACAAGTCGAGTTTGAGGACTTAAAATGTAACACCCAAATTTTATTATTTTTATTTTTTAATTTATTTTAATTTACATTAGAATTTTAGTTTAATTTTTTAATATTTAATTTATAAGGTTTTAATTTAATTTAATTTAATTTAATAAAAATAAAAATAATAATAATGATAAAATAGGGTAAAATTATTTTTTGGGATTTAATTAAAATTGATTTTGGGAAAAAGGGGTGAAAATTTAGATTATGGGGTGTTTTTGAAAAGAAAATCGAAAACCGGAGATCAAAATGTAATTTTGAAAAGTTGTGCCACGTTAGCAGCCACGGCCAACCAGAAAACGTCGCGTGGCAAGGAAGCTGACGCGGGAGGCCACGCGGGACAGAGCCACGTGGGCGATCCGCGTGCACGCAATCGAACGGTCAAGATCTCACTCGTGCAGACGGCACAAATTGAATCACGCACGGATGGCCCAGATCGCATCGCGATGGATGGTTCAGATTTATTTCCATTTTAATTGCGATCGGACGGTTCAGATTAAATCATGATGGACGGCTGAGATTAAAAAGGGAAGGTTATAAATAACCTCACCCACACCCAATCTCAAATCCTAGCCGCCAGTACCCTCGCCGGAGAAGAAGAACTAATCACCAGAGGAGCCGGCCGCCGCCACCCACCGTCGCACCGGAGGATATTTTGACCGCCAAACGAGGTAAATTTTCCCTTCTTGGCTCGTTTTTCGATGTTGAATCCGCCTATGGCCAAATCAGAGCCAAACCACTGGCTAATCGGTCGAAAAACACTGTCGAAGTCCAGTGGCGCCGCCACGGCTTCCCTCGATTTTTGCCTCTGATGAGGCCCTTTTTGGTTCCCGTTTGATGCAATTTTTACACCACTGTGATCATCGTCCTTTTCTCTACAGGTTGACAGGAGCAAAACATCAAATCGCGACTCGCGCTGGAGAAGCCGCCGCACCCGAGAGCTCCGTTTTCGTGATTTTTTGGCCCACCGAGGGCCCTAGGGTTGTTTTATCGTAGGAACCAATGCAAGTTTGGCCGAATTCGACCGAAAATGGCCAAAAACGGCCAACCCAAGGCGGATCGCCGCTACGGGCGGCGGTGCCATCGCCGGAGCACGACGGAGCCGCCGTGTCAAAATTCTGATATTGGCCAAAAAGGGGCCCTGGGTCTGATTTGGAGTTTTTTGGGACACGTGCAGGTACCGGTAGTGCATTTCAGTTTCCCGAAGAAAATTCAGGGAATTTAGGGACAACCAGTAGGCACATTATAAAGCCGATTTCAGACCCCGAAACAAGTAAGAATTTCTCACCCTATTTTCTATCACGGTATTAAAGCTCAATAAATGATAAAACGATATTTCATGAATTGTGTATAATTAATTAAGGTTGCTAATGGAGCCCGAATCTGATGTATTTTTTGGTCAGTTGTTAATTGATCTATTTTATAGTTTAGAATGCAGTATGATATCTGATGTATTTATTTTATGGTTTCGTGTGCATGAATCACGGTTTCATTTATTATGGTTTGAATTATTGTGAACCCGTTGTTATCTTGTTTGGTGTTCATTATTGGTTTACGTGTTTATATTTGATTGGATAATGAGATCAAGAAAAATAGAAAAAATTATGTGGATTGATAAATGGATAATGGCTACAGCCTTACTAGATATCCTAGGAGATGGTAAACGGACCGGGTCCGTAGGGAACCCTACCGGGAACGTGGTCTCTCATACCGGACGAGGTATGGGGACGGCCTGTTTCACCCTCATACCGGACGGGGTATTGAGGTTCATGGTTTTTAGGCGCCCATACCGGACAGGATATGGGGACGGCCCTGGAATTAAGTTATTAATGTTAATGGTTCACGTGTAGCAGGGACCCCTATAGATCCCCATGGATACTAGTAGGCTGGTAAAAGAGGAAATTTGTTGTCTGATTATTGAGGTACAAAAGTATAACATGTGTTACGTTACAAAGTGTATATGATTTTATGATGGTTATAATGTTATTATTTTCATATGTTATTTTCACGAATCTCATCGAGATAAGTGGACAGTAAAGGTTTTTATTATTGATAAATGAATTTATCATGAATTATGTTTCATTAGTTGTTTTTGTTTTTCTACAAACTTTTACTTCTGTGACAGTGAGATAGTGTGATGTCTTTACTGAGCTAGTGTAGCTCATTTCTTATTTAACCATTTCAGATCATGAGGATTTGGTTCCCGAGCCCGTCCCGCAGGAAGACGGCGAATAGACGTCTAGGGAATTCATAGTTTTATTTATAGCATTCATTACTAGTATTTACCTTAGTTAGTTTATTCTTTCACACGTTGAATACGTTTTTGGTTATTATGTAAGGGATGTTTATCAGAATTTTTATTTCGCTTCCGCACTTAGAATTTTTAATACATACATTTTCTTTTAAATTTTTGGGGCCGTTACATAAAATGTGAGTATGAAACTTATATTTTTATATTAAATGAATTTATTTTAAAAGAAAAATGGCTTCATTGGTTGCTTTATAATTTTTACCAACCTTTGATTTTTTGTATCGGTTGTTAAGTGTTGACATTCTTACTAGGGTAGTATAGTTCATCCCCTTTATTTAACCATTTCAGATCGAAAAGATCAAGATCCGGATCATAAACAACAAGAAGGTTAGTGACTAAAGGTTGCCTCCCGCATCCCATCAGAGTTGCCTTGCAGAGATTGACCCTATAGAATTTTAGTTACATTTCTAATTCTATTATTTTAATTTTCTTAAAGGGACATTCTCGTAATCTTATTGAGTATCCTAATTTACTGTGCAAGGAATGTAAACCTTAAACTCTCAATTGTTTTTGCTATTGTTTCATTAACTCAATATTTCATATCAATTAAGTTTTGGGCCTTTATATTTATGCTATAAGTTGGTGAAACTAATATAACTTTTGGTAAAACTTGATATAAAAATGTCTTTAATATAATTCGGTATTATACTTAGTTAATTATGTTGTAAAATTAATAATAGATATTGAAATAATAAAAGCATACATAATAATAAAAAATTGATTAATTAATTATCTAAATAATAATTTTTCTATAAGCTATTATAATAAATTAATTATATTAAGATATTTATTTTAATTTATTTTATTCAATATAGATATTAATTTTAAATTATTATTATTTAAATATAAACTAAAATATTATTTAAATAATTCATAATAAATATTTCTAAAAATTATAAATTATTATATTTTTATTTTAAAAATATTAGATTTATTAATCAATGAAACATATAATTAATAAATATATTTATTAAAAGTATTATTTATGCACAAGTCATCTCTCAAAAGAATATATTTTTAGGTTTTTTACTTTATTTTTTTTTAACTAAAAAATGTAACGTATGCATTAATATGGTACCAAAAAACTCGAGGGTCCCGCCCATGTACAAAAGTATTTAAAGCGATGTTAGTATGTCAATAACATTCCCAAAATGCACATCACTATTAATGTCATGACCTAACAATACTGACCCAAAAGTATTTAACCACCTATCTTTTAATATATTTAAGCTACTTTGAACGTTATCAAAAGCTTTCCTATTTTTCTCTTTCTAAATGATCCAGAAAATTGTTAATGAGATAATGTTAACAAAACTTCTTTTTACATGTAAACCCTCCCAAGCCCAAAGTTCCTCCCTAACTGAACCCGCAATCACCAAATCAATCCCAAGAAGACCGTAAATTATACACCATAAATTATAGATTGTTGGACACCACAATAGCAGATGGTTGTACATTTCCTTAGCCAAAAGACAATAGAAGTAGCCACTAACAAATACTCGGTCTTTAGATTTCAATCTGTCAATGGTTAGAATTCTATTCCAGTTTGCTTCCCAAGAGAAAATAGCCATGCGGGAGGCACTTTAGTCTTCCATATGATATTTATCGGGAAGATAGTACTGCCAGTAGAACTATTTTTACACAAATGCTGATAATAAGAGAAAATAGAAAATATTTCATTTTTGCCCAGTTTCCAAACAATTTAGTCATCCAACTGTGGAACCCTTTGAGAATCTAATAGATGCAGCAAATCTTTAAATTCTTCCACCTCCCAATCATTTAAGTTCCTTTTTACATAAATAGACCACATAATGTCACCATTATAGACCTGGTACGCATTCTCTATAGTCATATCTCTATTTTTTGATAGGTCATACATCCTGGAAAATTTGCTCCTTAAGCTCCCTTCACCCGCCCAATCATCCTCCCAAAAAATTAATTAGATTGCCTCTACCAACTTTCCATTGAATGCACTATCAGAAAGAATGCCATTGCATTTCAATTTTCTGCCAAAGTCTCTGCCCATGAGGAATAGAAATTTTGTGTTCCTTGATGTACATCATATACACCCCTTATCTAGCATCAATGATCCGTCGACAAAGGCTATTCTTGTCATCCCGATACCTCCAAAGTTATTTAACTTGATGATGTTTGTTCAATTTAACCAAGGACCGGATACTCATACCCCCCTAAAGTGAGGGGGCTTTTGAGGTCTTCCCATTTTACTAAGTGATATTTATGACCATCATCACCATCACCCCAACGGAATTTGCACTGAATGAATTCCAATCTTTTTGCCACCTTCAAGGGAATAATAACTATAGATAGATAGTAGATTGGTAAATTAGCCAAATTAATCTTAATTAAAGTATATCTTCCATCTTTTGAAAGAAAACCTCTCTCACAACCTGCTAATCTCTTCCCAAACATATTGATAACCGGTTCCCAAGTAGATTGATCTTTGTACTTGCCACCTGATGGTACTGTAACCACCCCAAAAACCTTCGTGATTATTTTGTAATATGAACCCCTATTTATTTGGATCCTATGGCCATTTAAACTCCTTAATATTTCGTATTTTAAATTTTCGGATGAATTTCGTATTTCGTATTTATTTGGTTAAATAATTATTGAAATTATTTATTTTATTTTTCTTATATGCAAATTATATTTTTTTTAATTAATAAAAAGATATCAGAAAAAAACAGAGGAAAAAGGTAGAAAATTTTGCAAGAATACCCGCGGGAGCGATTTTGCCTGCGTGGGCTCCACGCATTGCTCACGTATGCGTATGTGCATGAGGCTTGCGACGTGTGGTAGGGGCATCACGAGCTTCCTCGGGCGGCGGCGAGCCACCGTCGCTTGGGCGACATGTCGTCATCATTTGGGTGGTGTGCTTCCAGTTTTCGTGTCGCTGACACATTGCATCATCCATCCATCGGTGGTCACATATCATATTTTTCACATTGACTCTCTCTCTGTTCACTAGATTTCACCACTTGATGCAAATCTATCAATCTCCATTTTCTATAAATAGGGACCCTCACTTCACCATTCTCTTATCACTTTCATTTTATTCTTCCAACCACCAAAAAGCTTTATAGAGAGAGGGAGTGATATAGAGAAAGAAGGAGAGGAGGAGAAGAAGAAAAAGCGTAGGAAACACCAAGGTTTCAGTAAGCAATTTGGTATTTACTCTTAAACATCATAAGGAGCATTTCTAGATTAAAATTAACAAAGTTTAAATTAATGGTTGCATGATTAAATTATATGTTTAAACAAAATAAATTTACTTGTTAATGCATGTTTTATGAATGTATATGAATTGATTATTTGCATGTATAATTTAAATGATTTAACGCTTGAGTTAAATATTGATATGTGATGCAATTGACAGTGAAAAAATGATTAAGTATGAAATGATATATAGATATGAGAAATATGTATTGGTATTGGCATGCATAATTTATAAAGTATTTCGTTAGGTTTTTTATCTCTAAGCGGTTTATGTTTTTCCCCCTATTTGATTTGAAAAGATGTGAGGACCGCTTCCTATGGATGATGACGTACTCTTTCATGAGATTGGTGACGCGATATGATTGTAGGGATCACCGTTAGCGAAGTACAACCGTGACCATAGTTAACATTTAGGATCACTGTGGTTGGCACAGCCATGGTCATAGATCGTATCATGGTTTGGCAAGCTATAAATATGTTGTTTGTTTGACAAGCAATAAATCACTAATATAAATGAAATAAATTGGTCATTCCACATGGTTAATTTGGAATCTGTAATGCTCTTAGTAGATGGAAGTCGGAAACGACTTCGCGCGAAGAATAAAATAAAAAATAGTGCGTATCATGATTTGTTTGATTTTCTTTATTTTCAGCATGATTGATTTGATTGACATGATATAACTTTGACATGATGTTTTCTTTATTAAATCAAATCGATTTCATAATTACTAAAGAACCCTGACATATTTCATAATTAATCGATTTCATAATCAAATTGATTTGATTAACTCTTGATGGTACTTTTAATTACCTTTGAAATCTTATGATGTTGTTTAAATATTTTTTTTCTTACTGAATATACGGAACTCACTCTTTTTCATGCCCCCCTCCAAATAAGGAAGATAATGAGGAATTGATTACTGACCTGCCCCTTAAAGTCTTTAATGATCTTGTGGATCCATGAACCTTTGTAAATCTATAATTGTCTCGTACTCTGATGAGTCCATCTTTTGTAGAGGCTTGTAACTAATTTTGTTTTTGCCTCAGTATTATATGGAACTCTATTATTATTTTGTAAGAGATTGTAATTATTTATTATGCTGCATACAAATATCTATTATGCACTTGTAATATATTTCTATATCTTGCACTCTTATGCCTTAATTAGCATTTGAGATGTCACAAATGGTATCAGAGTAGTTACGCGGAATAGTCCTTTACAACTGAGGTTATAGTTAGGAAACCCTTCTAAGATACTTAGAAAATATGTCATCTTTCAAAATTAAACCACCAATTCATGTCTTCTTTTCCTTTTATAGGGATGATGCGAGGGAAACCTTATGTAGAGCATATCGAGAGACCTGAGGCCCAAGATAATCTAACCAGGGTTGAGTTTATCGAATTCTTTTGAGCTATCTAGGGTCTAACCGCAACTGTAGCAAAAAATAAAGCAAACCCTTACTAACACCCTCTTGCCCCTGACTATCGACCAGTTGAGAGTCTATCTCTGACAACAGAGCAGAGTTTAGGAAACTTAACCCATCCCACTTTAAAGGAGGCCCCAAACTCCTTAGTAGCTGAAGCTTGGATCCTGCAGATAGAGAAGCTTTTCTCTGTCTTAGACCTAATTGAGGAACAAAAGGTTCCCTTAACAATCTTCATCCAAACCGATGAAGCCGAACATTGGGGGTAGCTTAAAAAGAAAGTCCTACTTACCCCTACCTCTTGAGAGGTTTTCATGAATGCATTCTTTGAGAACTTCTTCCTAGTCTATGTTTGAGAGAAGGAAGAGAAATTTCATGACCTCTGCTAGGAAAACTTAACAGTTGCCCAATATGCAGTCCGATTTGTCCAACTATCTAAGTTTGGCCTATTGATGGTCACCCTTGAGAGTTGCAAAGATATAAAGTTTAAAAAGGGTCTTCGTGCCGATATCTATGACTGGGTTACCAAACTGAGACCCAACTCGTATGTCGAGGTGCTAGAACATGCCCAGTTGGCTGAAGACCTTATTTCGGCCCAGCACCAATGCATCATTCGAGTTCGCACCCAACAACAACACCAACCCCAATAACTGAGAAGAATACTGCATGACCCAGTTAGTAGCCATCTTAATAAACAACCCCGAGTTTCCCCTCCCCCTGCTCTACCTTCACCTATTAGACAACCTACCCAACGTTCCCAACCATGTCAGCATTGTGATTGCTTGCATGTTGATCAGCCCTGTTGGTGTTTGAACAACGCTTGTTATAAGTGCAGAAGCACTAAGCACTTTATGAAGGATTGCTCATAGCAACTGAAAGACATGATCAGACCAGTAGTCTAGGGTTGTGTGTACCACCTTGATGAACCCGATGCCCTCACCACTCTTATCCTTATCTAGGGTATGCTTTCTATCCAAGACATTTTTTTCAGAGCTCTGATTGATACATATGCTACCTACTCCTTCATTTCTTGTTCATTTGCTTGTAAATTAGATATTAGGCCTGAACCTTTAGGTGAAGTGTTAGCAGTAGAAACTCCTTCTAGGGGTTTATTAGAAGCTTATTGTGTGTATAAAAATTATAAAATAAAAGCTTCAGGAGTAGAACTATTAGTAGATCTTATACTTTTAGATTTTCTAGGATTTGATTTACTTAGGAATGGATTGGTTATAAAAGTATAGGACAATCATTAATTATGAAAGTAAAATTGTAACCTCGCGATCACCAAAAATGAAATAAAATCTATAATTTAGTTTTGCTATTATCTATCTCTGAATAAACGGTAAAATGGTTTTTGATCCTGCTGTATACATCATTCCTACTTTTTGTAACTTCTCAGAAATCTTTCTAGAGGATCTACCTGGTCTACCTCCCTCCCGGAGATAGAGTTCTCTATCAATTTGCTTCTTAGAACACAACTTATCTTAAAACCTGTCTATCGTATTAGTAGTACAGAGCTTGTGAAATTGGAAAATGAACTCTCCGAGCTTTTTGGTCAAAAATTTATCCGCCTCAGTCATTTCCCTTGGAGTGCCCCAGTGTTATTTGTGAAGAAGAAGAATGGCTTCCTCCGACTATGCATAGAGTATAGGGAACTCAACCATGTAACAGTAAAAAATAAGTATCCTTCGTCTCATATTGATGATCTCTTTGATCAATTTTAAGGTGCTACGGTCTTCTCAAATATCAATATAAGGTTGGGGTACTACTAGTTGTAGGTCAAAAAAGAAGATATTCCGAAAACTATTTTTCGATGCTGATATGGTTAGTACGAGTTCAAGGTTATGTTTTTTGGACTAACTAATGCCCCTACTATTTTTATGAATCTTATGAATAAAGTTTTTTGGCATGCATTGGATCAATACGCCATCGTGTTCATTGATGATATCTTAGTGTATTCTAATATTCTAGAAGGACACGCAGTCATTTTGTCTAGGGTATTAGAGACCTTTCACCGAAACTAGCTGTATACTAAGTTTAGCAAGTGCTCTTTTTAGTTAGATCGAGTCTCGTTTCTTGGCCATGTAATTTTGGGTGAAGGAGTTTCTATGTATCCATCCAATGTTGAAATAATGATAAACTGGAACCCACCAATAAATGTCGTTGAGGTACGTAATTTTCTTAGTTTGGCAAGTTATTACCAACGATTCATTGATGGATTCTCTAAGATTGTAGCTCTGCTAGCTCGTTTCACTCGAAAGAGTGTACCTTTCATATGGGATTACGAATGTGATGAAAGTTTTGTTGAGTTAAAGTATCATCTCACCTCTATTCCAATATTAATCCTCACTGACAATACTGGAAGATTTCAAGTTTACTGTAATGCAGTGGGATTGGGTTGTGTGTTGATGCAGCACGGTCGGATAGTTGTTTATGGATCTCGATAATTGAATCCCCTTAAGCGCAATTATCCCACTCACGACTTGGAGTTGACGACTATAATTTTTACATTGAAAATATGACGCCATTATTTGTATAGTCAGACATTTAAAATTATATTGACCACAAAAGTTTGAAATATATATTTTCGCATAAAAAATTGAACATGAAGACAGAAATGTTGGATGGACCTCCTGAAGGATTATGACTGGAAAATCATCTACCACCCCAGTAGAGATAATATAGTCATACATGCTCTAAGCCAGAAAGAGTCCACTTTGTTGGCCCAAACCATGACCTCTAATTAGAAATTAGTTGATGATATGCAGACACTCTGCCTTAACTATTATTGTAACTGTGCCTACCTCGCTGAAATCCAAGTTTTGTTTAATCTTTTCATGAATATTTGGAAAGCTCAATCCACCAACCCGAAGATAACCAAAATTTGAGTAAGTTTACTTTTAACGAATTTTTTGATTTCAAGTTCACAAATAACAGATTGTGCAGATTTTGAGATCGTATTTGGGTCTTTATCACTGTTAGAATGGTGTTTTTAAAGTTACCTATGCCTCCAAACTGTCCATCCACCCCAGGAGTACCAAGATATTTCGGGAACTGAGGGTTCAATATTGGTGGCCTAGAATGAAGAAGGACATTATTGATTATGTCTCCCGATACCTTACTTGTTAATGAGTTAAGACAGAACACCAGAGATCCGACGGTTTGTTGCAAAACCTCCTTATTCTGGGATGGAAGTAGGAGCATGTGACCATGAACTTTGTCATCGATCTGCCCAGGACTTATTCCAGTTGTAATACAATAAGTGTCATCGTTGACAGGTTGACTAAGACCACTCATTTTTTATAAATCAGGACCACAGATTCCACAAGCAGATTAGCCCGCCTGTACGTCGAGGAGATTGTTCGACTCCACGACGTCACCTCATCCATTGTGTCAAATTGAGATCTTTGGTTCACCTCTTATTTCTGGGATAGTTTTTAAGAAACACTTGGTTCAGGATTGTACTTTAGCACTACGTATCAATAACAGATGACCAGTCTAAACGTACTATCTAGACACTAGAAGACATGTTACGCGCTTGTGTCCTTGACTTTGGAATAACTAGTATGAGTATTTTCTTCTGTGTGAATTTTCTTATAATAACAGTTATCATTCTAGCATCGACATGGCTCCGTATGAAGCCTTGTACGGTAGGTCCTATAATTCTCCCACTTGTTGGAATGAAGTTAGGAACCAACATCGTTCAAGACCCAATTACATTCAGAAAACCATCGAGAAAGTTACTATCATTCGAAGAAACTTAGGCACCGCTTATAGTTGTCAGAAAAGCTATGCCAACAATTGTAAAAGACCCTTAGAATTTACTATTATGATAAATTCTTCCTTAAAATCTTTCCTTACGAGGAAAAAATACGATTTAATCAGAAGAAAAACCTGAGCCTCGTTATGTGGGATCTTTTCAGATCATGAAATGCGTTGGACCTGTGGTATACCACCTTGCTCTGCCCCAAAGTTTACGGGTCTGCATAATATTTTCCATATCTCCATGGTTAAGAAGTACTACCCTGAACCTTCTTACATCATTTCTCATCAAGAGAGGCAGGTTTAAGTTGAAATGACGTACGAAGAGCTACTTGCAGAAATCTTGGATTGGACCGACAAAGTTTTGTGCAATAAGGGGATTCCTATGGTGAAGGTCCAATGGCAACATCACACTCTAAAAGAGGTGACATGGGAGTTGTAGAGCAAAATGCGAAAAAAGTTCTCAAATCTATTCATGAAAAATTTGGGAGACCAAATTTTCTAAGGTGATGGGCATGTACACCCTGAAAACCTTCAGCTTAATTTGTAATGTGAACACCTATTTATTGGGGCCCTAACGTCGTCTAAACTCCTTAATATTTTTTATTTTAAATTTTTGGATGAATTTCGTATTTTGTTTTTTAATTTCATATTTTATTTGGTTAAATAATTATTGAAATTATTTATTTCATTTTTTTCATAGAAAAATTATATTTTTTTAATTAAATAAAAAAATTTCAGAGAAAAACGAAGAAAAACGGCATAAAATCCTGCGAGAACGCCCTCGCAACCTCCGCGTAACATGCACGCGTGGCCAGCACAGGACGTGCGCACTATGCGCATGTTCTATCTACTCGGGGCACGAGGTGCGATTTGTGTGCGCGTCCAATCGCGTGCAGATGGGCGCATGGCTGCGTGCGCGCCATACGCACGGTAGGCCTGTGTGCGCAGTAAGCTAGGCTTGTGGCACATGACAGGCTAGGGTAATGTGTGGTGCCTTGGGCTGTGCATGCTGCCCTCTTTAGCACCATGCGCTACCGCTTGGGCAGCATGCCACCATCATTAGGGCGACGTGTCAACGTCATTTGGGTGGCGTGTCTTCAATTTTTGCTCCATAGTCACATCGCGTTGTTTACCCATCAGTCATATTTGTCGGTGGTCACATATCATCTTTTCACATTGACTTTCTCTCTGTTCACCATATTTCTCCACTTGACGCAAATCTAACAATCTCCATTTTCTATAAATAGGGACCCTCACTTCACCATTCTCTTATCAATTTTATTTTATTCTTCCATTCAACAAAAAGCTTTATAGAGAGAGGGAGTGATCTAGAGAGAGAAGGAGATGAGGAGAAGAAGAAAAAGCATAGGAAACGTTAAGGGGTCACCGTTGGCGAAATATGGTCATGGTCATAGTTAACATGTAGGACCACTGTGGTTAGTAGGACCACTGTGGTTAGCATGACTATGGTCATAGATTGTGTTATGGTTTGGCAAGCCGTAAATGTGCTGTTGGTTTGACAAGCCGCAAATTATTGATAGAAATGAAATGAATTAGTCATTCCATATGAGTAATCAAAAATCTGTATTGTTATCAGTAGATGGAAGTCGGAACGACTTCGCACGAAGAATAAAATAAAAAATAGTGCATATTATGATTTATTTAATTTTCTCTATTTTTAGCATGATTGATTTAATTAACATGATATGACTTTGAGTTGACGTTTTCTTTATTAAATCAAATCAATTTTATCATTAATAAAGAACCCTGACGTGACTCTTGATGATACTTTTAATTACCTTTGAAATCTTATGATGTTGTTTACATATTATTTTTCTTACAAGTATATAGAACTCATCCATTTTTATGCCCCCGTCCAGATGAGAAAGATAGTGAGGAACCGATTGCTGACTTACCCCTCTTTGAGGATCCCGTGGATCCATGAACCTTTATGAGTGCATAATTGTCTTGTACTCTGATGAGTCCATCTTTTGTAGAGATTTGTAATTAGTTTTGTTTCTGCCTTAATATTGTACGAAAATCTATTATTATTTTGTAAGAGATTATAATTATTTGTTTCACTGCATACAAATATCTATTATGCACTCGTAATCTATTTCTATATCCGTCACCCTTATGCCTTAATTAGCATTTGAGATGTCATAGGTACCCCAAGATATTTGAATGGAAACTTATTTTCATCTCAAAATTTTTGTAAAAGGCCCTGCATCACCATCACCACCAATTCTAGCTAATTCATATTTGTTGAGATTGATCTTAAGTCCTGAAACTGCTTGAAAGCATAGTAGAACACATCTCAAATAAAGAAAATTCTTTAAATCAGGCTTACAAAATATGTGTCATTTGCAAAGAAAAGATGGGTTATAATAGTACTTTTTTCCCCCTTCTCTACTGAGACACCCCGCAAGAAAAACAATTCATTCGCCTTTTTAAGTATCTCATTAAGAGATTCCATAATGATTATAAAAAGGAGAGGGGAAAGCGAGTCCCTTTGCCTTAAACCTCTAGAGGTGGTGAAAAATTTTAAAGGCCCCCATTGATTAAAACAGCAAAAGATGTTGTTGTAACGAGAGGATCTTATCCACTTCCTCCATTTCAAGCTAAAACCCATTCTTTCAAGTGTGTAATCAACAAAATTCTAATTTACATGATCATATGCTTTCTCCATATCAAGTTTGCAGACTAATCCCTCCTTTTTATTGATTAATAAGTCATTAACTGTCTCATTTGTAGCCATGACAACATCTACGATCTACATACCACCCACAAAAGCATGTTAACAGTCACCAATAATCTCCCCTAAATCATTAACAAGTCTCCTAGCGAAAACCTTTGCAATTAACTTATAAATACACCCAACAAAACTTATAGACCAAAAATCATTAAAGTCATTAACACCTTTCTTTTTTGGAATGAGGGTGATAAAAGTTGAGTTCAAGGACTTAACAAATTTACCTGATGAGTGCAGCTCCTTGAAAATACACATTATCTCATCTTTTAAGAGATACTAGAAAGTTTGGAGGAATTTCATATTAAAATCGTATGGTCCGGGTGCTTTGTTACCACTGCACAATTTCAATCCAAGCAGAATTTCCTCCTTAGTAAAATCAACTTCAAACATCTATTTATCCGGTTCAGATAAACATGTAAAGGGTACATCGTCAAGTTTAGGTCTGGTCTCAAACTCTTCTATATAAATAGTTGAAATGAGCACTGACAACTTTTTTTAACTCTGTATTAGCATGAATTTTAATCTTACCCACTCTTACCTCGTCAATATAATTGCACTTGTGCTTGTAAGAAGCCATAGCATGAAAATATCGTGTGTTTATGTCATTATCTACCAACCATTTTTCTCTAGATCTCTGCCTTCACATGGATTCCTCATCCTTCAAGTATTTGGCCAAGTCAAACTTCAATTTACATCTCTTGCCTCTATCAACATCATCTAAACCCACGATGCTTTCTTTTCAATCCAGATCATTGATTCTTATCATAATACAGTCAAACCCAACTCTATCATTCTCCAAAGCCTCTTTAGACCAAATTTTGATTTCATTCTTAAAGATTCTTAATTTTTAAACAACTCTAAAACTGGCACAATCCTCAATCTCAGTATTCTTTCAGATTTTTTCCACAAAAGACCGGAAATTTTCCTTCCCTAATCATTTGTTATCCAATCAAAAAGGAGTAAGACCTCATTTGATCTTTTTAGCCTCAATACAGATAGGGAAATGATTTAAGGTGTGTCTAGATATTGTTTTATGACTAATTCTAGCCAAATCTGCCATCAAATTAGTAGATACAAAGAACTTATCAATTCTCGAACTGCATTTTTGGTTTGACCATGTCCACTGCCCTTTAGATAATGGGAGATCAATAACTCCCACTCTATCTATGTTCTCTATGAATTCGTCAGCTTTCTTAGCCGAAAAGTTGTCACCACTTCTTTCCTCTATTTTCATAGTCATATTAAAGTCTCCACAAATTAACAAGTTTTCATCCCATTTTGTTATGCATTCCTCCAGCTCACTCTAAAGTAATTTTTTTTTTAATTTTATTACCCCTGCAATACACTCCAGTGAACATCCAAGTAAAATCATCTTTGTTGTTTTTAAACATACAAGATAAAGTACACTCTCTCTTTATCACATCAATGCACTGAACATGGTCCTCCCTTTACATAATAATCAACCCACCAGCCGACCGATTTGCGGGAATGGCTTGCCACCCCTTATCCTTGATACCCCAAATGTTGTTAATAATCTCGCGATTATACTCTTATATTTTTGTTTCTTGTAGATAGACAACAGTAGGGCTCCATTTATTAGGGCATCCATGAATGATTGATCTTTTACCCCTATCATTTACACCACGGACATTCTAGGAAATTATTTTTCCTATCATTGATCAATCATCCTCACCCCACCCTCAATCCTCCCTCATTTGCTCTTGTTCTCATAGTTAATTGTGGACTCAAGTCTTTTTAACTCCCTCAAAACACCCCCGTTCTGATTCTTCCTTTATTTGATAGTGATATAATTGAATTTTATAGATATTTTCCTATTTTATTTGAGTTGATTTTGATTGATTTTTGTTATATATACTGTTAGATTGCCTTTGGCACTTTTCAAGAATGATTTTTAGGACTTGGAAGTAAATTAGAGTGGATTGGAACAAGATGTGAGAGATATCGCCATAACACACGACCATGTGTTAAGGAGCCAACGTTTTTGTTTCTGAGTAGGAGTGAGACATGGCCATGTTCTTGGAAGACATGGTCGTTTGCCTTATATCGGGTTAACGCATGACCATGTGTTAAGAAGCAAATATTTCTGTTTCTGAGGAGGAGTGAGACACTACCATGTTCCTAGAAGACATGACCGTGTGCCTTATACTAGGTTAACACATGGCCATGTATTAAGAAGGCAACATTTATGTTTCACTCAGTGAAAGAGACACGACCGTATGTTTGGGAGACACGACCATGTCGTGTCTAAAAATTGGAAATTGATGCAAGTCCGAGGAAGACATGGCCATGTGCCAATTTGACATGGTCGTGGGACGTGCCAGGTCAGATTTGGACTTTATCAGAGTATTAGGTCTAGAACTATATAAAAATGGAATGATCTCAAAAAGAAGTAGGGGACTGGAGAAGGAGAAAAGAGAAGACGGCTGCAGACATCAAGAACTTTTTCTAGTCGATTATTCTTAATCGTTTCATTTTTTTTAGATTACACTCTTGTAATTTTTTTAAGATGTGTAACTAAACTTTTTTGTTGGGATCTTTAATGAAACCCTAAGAGATACTTTGTTATTTCCTTATTTAATCTATGAAAGGCTTTTTTTCCAATCCCTATATGTTATCTTGTGGCTTAATGCATAAATAGATTGATCACCTGTTTATTGATTTATGATGACTGATTGAATTGAGAGATTGATTGTTCATTAAATATCAAGTTAGCATAATAGATTGAATGTGAGTAGAGATATTTGGCATGATCTATATATTTGATGATTGAATATTAATGCATCGATTCATACTAATCCATAGAGATATGTGTGTGATTATGAAGTAGGTAGGGTAATTGACATTAAGAAAGAGATTACTACATGATTAAATAAAATTGGAAAAAAGTTCTGGTTGTAAATTGAATTAAGAAAATTTATAGTTGAACTTAGGGTGGATTCTAAGATCTTAACCATCATTATATCTTGATTGTTAATTAATCCTAATACATTATTTTTTTGTTGTTAAGTTTTGGTTTATATTCATTCTCTTAATCGTTGACCAAATAATATCAATTAGTTATGATTTTAGTAATTGTTATATTAGTTTTCGTGGAACGATATCCGAATTTACCGCTATAGTACGTGTTTGAACTAGTACACTTGCTAGGTGAGTTCACATCACAACAAGTTTTTGGCGCTGTTGCCAGGGACTGATACTAGCAATATTAGAGTTGATTGATTTTTATTAATTTGGTACTTTTAACTTGTTTGTTTTCTTTTGCTAACTATTTATAGAGGGTTCTGTAGTGTATGATCATAAGTAGCAAAGAACTATTGATTTTTGATCCATAAATTTATAGAACTTGCCGTAGACAGAGAGCACAAGCAAGAAGTAGACGACTCCCGTCTCGTGTTAGAAATTTAGAAGAGGAACAACAACAATGGGTGACGAACAGAAAGGGTGAAGAGAGCGTAAAATGATGGATTATGATATTCCATCCCTTACTGGAATTGAACTAAGTATCACAAGGCTGGCTGTAACAACTAATAACTTTGATATTAAGCCAGCCATCATCCAGATGATTCAGTAGAGTGTACAATTTTCTAGGTTCCCAATTAAAGATCTTAATGAGTACATTGCTAATTTTCTAAAGATTTGCAACACTTTCAAGCATAATAGAGTGAACAATGACGTAATTAAATTGAGACTTTTTCCTTTCTCATTGAAGGATAGATCTAAGGCTTGGTTGAGCTCGTTACCAGCTGGTTCCATCACTACTTGGGAGGACATGGCTCAACACTTTCTAGCCAAGTACTTTCCTCCTTCAAAAATAGCTAAGTTGAGGAATGACATTACCACATTCACACAAATAGATAGAAAATCATTGTATGAGTCTTGGGATCCCTATTGGGATTTGCTAAGGAGAGTTCCTCATCAGGGTCTACCTATGTGGCTTCAAGTGCAGACATTCTACAATGGTCTCACTGCCAACATCAAGACCATGATTGATGCAGCAGCTGGAGGAACATTGAATAATAAAACACCTAAGACAGCCTATAAGTTGATTGAGGATATAGCGAACAATAGTTACCAATGGGAGAATGAGAGATCCTCATCAAGAAAAAATGTCGACTTGCATAGTATTGACAACTATACAACTCTATCTGCGCAAATTGAGGCTTTAACTAAGAAGATAGACAACATGAATATGGTGATAGTGTAAGCAGTGCAAGTTCAAAATTCTAAAGTTCAATAAAGGGGTCCCTCTCAACAAATTGAATAAGTGAAATATGTTGGTAACTAAAAAAAAAAAAAGACAAGCTGCCCCACAAGCTCTGCCCCCCATTGAACGAATACCAAACATAGAGGATATTCTCTCCAAATTCATGACAGCAACAAATACTAGGCTGCAAAGTAATGAAGTTTCCATCAAGAGTCTAGAGAACCAAATTGTGCAGTTGGCAACGTTAATTTCGTAACGTGCCCAAGGAACTTTTCTAAGCAACATAAAGACCAACCCAATAGAGCATGTGAATGCTATAACATTGAGGAGTGGAAAGTAATTTGTGGAAGTGGAAGCAACCAAGAGAACACAAGCAAATGAGAGCAACCCAAATAAGGAGAAAGATGAAGAAAAAAAGGAGATCAAGAGAAGGAACAACCCAATCAAGGAGGAGAACACTCCAACATTCCATATTTAGGGAGATTGAAGCAACAAGAAAAGGATAAGAAATTCAGTAAGTTTTTGGATATTTTTAAACAATTACATATCAACATTTCTTTGGTTGAAGCTTTAAAACAGATGCCTAGCTATGCAAAGTTCCTGAAATATATTTTTTCAAACAAAAAGAAGTTGGAAGACATGGCCACGGTGATGTTTAACAAAGAATGCTTAGTTATTTTGCAAAACAAGATACCATAAAAGTTGAAGAATTCAGGTAAGTTTACTATTCCATATGACTTAGGTGATCTTTCAATTAAAAAAGAATTATGTGATTTAGGAGCTAGCATTAATTTGATGCCATATAATACTTACAAGAAGCTAGGATTCAGAAAACCTAAGCTTACCAGGATTACTTTGCAATTAGCAGATAGGTCTATCAAAATTTTGGTTAGAATAATAGAAAATGAGCTAGTTAAGGTTGATAATTTTATATTTTCAGTAGACTTTGTGATCTTAGATATGGAAGAGGATTTTGAGATACTGATTATCTTAGGAAGACCATTTCTAGCAACTACTAGAGCTTTAATTGATGTTCATGATGGTAAATTAACTATTAAGGTATTTGGTGAGAAAATTACTTTTTATATGTCTGAATCTATGAAATATGCACATACTTCAAAAGATACTTGTTTTATGATTGATATATTTGATTTGGTCGTGCAAGGTGTTTTTAAGAAAAATTGCTTTAAACATGCATTAGAATAAGGTATCATGATTGGAGAAAGTAGTTACATTAAGAATGAAGAAGTCAATGAGCAAGTAGCTTTGCTAGAAGTGAGACCTCAGTTTAATGCACCAAGAAACTTCATATTTGAGGAGATTTGTAGCTCTAGTGAAAAGAAAGACAAGCCATCAACTAAGGAACCACTAGACAAGTTGAAATCAAGGTGGTCGGGACCCATGGATAAGGGTGAGCCTAATTCTCCCCAGGTCGATGCAGGAGCAGGTTCTGGTTCAAGTTCCACCACATAGGAGAGATTAGAGCAGCTTAGTATGGGACGAGAAAAAATTGAAGAATGCCAAAGGCGAATGGAGCATTATATAATGGCATATTTTCAGCATGTAGGATTCCATCCCCCACCCTACCCACCGTCAGATAGTTTTTCGCAAACTTCACCAAGGCTGCAGTGGATGCTATTCCATCAAAATCTCAGGAAAGTTTAGTTTCTTTTGTTGTCACTGTCTTTCATTTTTCTGCTTCGTGAACTATGGGGACATAGTCGCATTTAAGTGTGGGGGTGTGGTATTCTAATTCTTTATATTTGTTGTTATTCTCTAAATCTTAATGAAGTTCCATGGTTTGATCTTGATGTGTCTTGTTGCATCATGACTATTTTTTATGATAATTATAGCATTAAATATTTATGTACTGGGATAGAATTATTTGTGAAAATAGTTTATCAAGGGAAGTATTTGACCTTATTTAGTTTATTCAAGTTTTAAGAGTTTAGAATCTTCTACATATTTTGAGTCATAAAATTCGTTCCTTTGTCTAAACTGAATAATTCTTTACAAAAAAAAATATATTTTGGTATAGAATTAGATGATAATGTATGCAAAAAGAAAAAATAATAATAAAATACTTTGTTGATCACTCAATTTTACACCACCAAGGGGCGTAGCTTAGCAGTTCGACGCTATACTAGCTTAATCAGGGGTCCCCAATTTGAGCCCTGAGAACGCAGCTACCTTTGGTAGGAAGAGCTTACTCCTTAGTGGACTGATTTGACTCAAAGAATAAAATGGTGGTTATGAGTAAAGCTAGTAGGAAAAAAAAACTACTTCGTTGATCACTCAATTTTACACCACCAAGAGACATAGCTTAACAGTTCGACGCTATGCTACCTTAACAAAAGGTCTCAATTTTGAGCCCCTGGGAATGTAATTGCCTTTAGTATGGAGAGTTTACTCCTTAGTGAATCGATTTGACTCGAAGAATAAAATGATGTTATGAGTAGAGCTAGTGGCCATTCAGAAGTGTGACCAACTAAGTAACCAGGGACTGGCATCACCAATGTTTGCACTCGCGTAAAAAGGTTGACTAACATTTCGGACAACTAATAAGGTGCTTTAAAAAAGAAAGTAAAAATAAAGTTGCATATATGCCGAATCTTTTGCCAACTGAGCTTGATTATGTTTTGGGTTATAAAGTTTGGATATTACGAATGATTGAATGATTCATAGAATATTTTGGATACTTAATTTTTAAGAATAAGATGGGACTAGATGGGGTCTATATTGTGAAGTTGTTGAATTGTCTTCCATAGATGATTGTGCATTTGTACATATTATTTTGTGTTATCATGAGGTAATATAGTCCTGATGAGGAGGATTTTATTAATGGTTTTGCTGTGAAATGGATTTAAGATTGCTTGAGGACAAACAAAACCTCAAGTGTGGGGGAGTTGATATACGACCATGTGTTAAGAAACAATCGTGTCTGTTTCTGAGAAGGAGTGAGACATGACCATATTCCTAAAAGACACGGCCGTGTGCCTTATACTAGGTTAACACACGGCCATATGTTAAGAATGCAGCATTTCTGTTTCGCTTAGTGAAAGAGACATGGTCGTGTGTCTGAGAGACACGACCATATCGTGTCTAAAAAGTGAAAATTGATGTAATGTCGAGGAAGACACGACCATGTGCCAATTTGACATGGCTGTGGAACGTGCCACATTAGATTTGGACTTTGTCATAGTATTAGGTCTGGAACTCTATCAAAAGGGAATGATCTAAAAAAGTAGCAGGGGACTGGAGGAGGAGAAAAGAAAATATGGTTGCAGACATCAAGAACGTTTTCTAGTCAGTTATTCTTAATCGTTTCATATTTTCTTTAGATTTCACTCTTACAATTTTTTTTTAAATGTATAATAAACTTTTCTGTTGGGATCTTTGATGAAACCCTAAAGGATACTTTGTTATTTCCTTATTCAATCTATAAAAGGTTTTATTCCCAATCTCTATGTGTTATCTTGTGGCTTAATGCATAAATAGATTGATCACTTATTTATTAATTTATAATTAATGATTGGATTGAAAGATTGATTGTTCATTAGAATATCAAGTTAGCATAATAGATTGAATATAAGTAGAGATACTTGGTATAATCTATATATTTGATAGTTGAATGTTAATGCTCTAATTCATACTAATCCATAGAAATATGTGTATTATTATGAAGTAGGTAGAGTAGTTGATCTTAAGAAAAAGATTACTACATGATTGAATGAAATTGGATGAAAGTTCTATTTTTAGATTGAATTAAGGAAATTCATAGTTGAATTTAGTGTAGATTCTAAAATCTAAACCGTCATTATATCTTGATTATTAATTAATCTTAACACATTATTTTTTTTTGTTAAATTTTAGTTCGTATTCATTCTTTTAGTCGTTGGCCAAATAATATCAATTAGTTGTGATTTTAGTAATTGTTATATTAGGTTTCGTGAGATAATATCCGAATTTACTACTATAGTATGTGTTCGAACTAATACACTTGCTAGATGAGTTCACATCACAATAGATAGTCACACCCGTTTTTTTATTTAAAATTTTTCTTTTTTCAATTTCAAAGAAAAATAAGAAAGTTAAATGTTTCATACCTTCAAAAGAAACTCCCATCTGTTTTCTGAATTTTGGGACGTTGTTTACAACCCACTGTGAGTAGTAGTCCACTTCTTTTGTCGAGATGTTTACCCCTTCCAAACTTATCTTGAGGATCTCTTCAATTTCAGAATCATACCCTGATGCGAGTGCATGAGCTTCATCATCGACAACAGCCATTTCCAAATTTGCTAACTTCTCTTATTCATTCTGACTATCAGCCCGAAACATACCTTCACTGTCAAAGTCTTCCATTATGGAAAATACTGCTTTTAACTAAAAAGTATTTGACCAAACTTCTTTATCTTTTAATGGTAGAATAGAAGCACACCAAACAATCACTAAGTACATTGTTTCATCAATTCCAAATACCCTCCAGAACTTTTAACATTGTAAATGCTACTTCTCTTCAATGAGAATTATCATTAATTGTTCGTGACATCTTCAATGGAGATAAACCAAGGACATTATGTACTAAATCTAATATAAATACATGCACAGAATCATACTTGTATCAAGTTCCAATTCAAAATGAGCAATAAGCTTCTTGAGAAAGAGAAGAAAACCAAATTACTTCATGGAGATTCAAAAAAAGACAATTTATGGAAAGCATGCAGCATTTTTATTTTATACTTGATTTACAAATATAATAGAGCACCACCATAATAGCACCTCTTATGACAATTACAAAAAGATGCTTGCCCAACAAATCAATATGCATTGAGATATAATATTGTTAAGGAGATTTCTGAAGAAGGAAATAGGCACCAAAACCCTTCTCTTGGATAAGGAAGAAGCATCAAAACCATCAACTACTTCTCGTGGTTCAATAGAAAGGCCATTCAACTATTCTTGAATTCCTTATTGTAGCTATTTTGTCAATCAAAAAAGTGTACAATCATTTTCTCTAGACACATTTGGGATCTGCTAACCAATTCCTTTGGAAATCTTTTCAGACAAGTCAGCGACAAGAGCATACTTATTGCTATCATAGCATGCAGTCATAAATGCTGCCAAGGTCACACGATCCAATTTACGTTCCTTATCCAACAATTTGTTCAAAAATAATACTGCCTTGCCTACTTTCTTCTCACTACAAAGTTTCCTTACCAAGGTATTGACTGTGCGAATCCAAAGTTTCCTGTCTAGCCTTTCCAGGATAACCATGGCAGTAGCGGAATCGTCTTTCTTGCAATACTCATATGCCAAAGTCAGCCGAGTAACTTCACAAGGAGACAGTCCCCTGTCTAGCATTGTTTCATATAGCTGACAAGCTTCTTCCAACTTGGATTCTTTGCATAGTCCACTTATCAGAGCTCCGTATGTGATATTATCAGGTGCACACCCATGTTCGCTCATTCTATGGAATAACTTTATGGCCAAACCAATATTTCCATCTCTACAGTATCCACATATCATTGATGTATAAGTTTCCTTAGTCGGAACCATGTCAAGCATGACAGCTTCTTCAAAAAGTCTCTCACTTTCTTTCATTCTCTTTTGCCTACAGAAGGCAGTAATCAATACAGTGTAAGAATGCATATCAGGTTTTAGGCCAAGTTTCATCATTTCACAGAAAAATGCCAGGCCTTGCCTAGTATTAACTCGGTTGCAGTAAGCAGATATTAGAATGGTGTATGTAACTCGATCGGCTTGCAGCCCATAACAAAAGCCCCTTTTAAGCACTCTATAAGCCTCATGTACTTTCCCCTTTTTACAGAGGCCATCAATGATTGCATTGTATGTGCAAATATTTGGAGTGAGACCTTCATTAGGCATCAAATCCATCAACTCATAAGCTCTTTCAAAATTCCCAGCTTTACAGTGGCCATCAATGAGAGTAGTATATGTATTGGTGTTAGGAGCTAATCCCTGCTCTTTCATCTTACACAACAGCATCTCTGCCCGATTCAGTTTATCCTCCTTACAGTACCCACTGATCATGGAAGTATAAGTGTGCACGTTTGGCTTGTAACTATCACTACGAACTAGCTTAAGGAACAGCCTAAATGCTTTTTCAGTCCATCCTTTTTTGCAGAGGCCATCAATCAAACAAGTATGTGTATACACATTAGGCTTCCAACCTTTCCTAACCATTTCCTCCAACATTTCAAAGGCTTGTTTAATACTTCCCCTTTTGCATAAACCACTTATCAAAGACGTGAAATTTATCAAGTTAGGCACCAAACCCATCTCAGTCATCTTCTTAAAATACCACAATGCTCTATTTACAAAGCCTTTCTCACAAAAAGCACTAATAACCAGAGTGCACATAGCATTATCAGCAATAAAACCACTTCCTATCATTTCACTCAACCACCTATCAGCCTCCAAAATCCTCCCTGCTCTACAGCAACCCATCACCATCAACTTATAGGTAGTACGATCAGGAAACACTCCTCTTTCACACATTTCTTCGAACACTTTGTGCGCATATTCCATCAGTCCCATTTCACTAGCAACCCTTAGAACACAATTTAAGGTCCCAGTACTCGGTGATAAACCCTGGTTTTGCATCTCAAAAACCATGCTAACAGCCTCATTCAACCTCCCAATCTCAGCAAAACTCCTCACCATGCACTGCATCACCTCATGAGCTCTGTCCAAATTCCCATTATGAAGTAAAGAATCGGCACAAACTATATATAATCTCATGAAATGTCGAAACCTAGTGAACCCAATTGCCCAGTAGAAGAAACTCAAGGCAACTATTGAACCAGCTTCACTTGCAAGTGAAGCAACGACTGTGATAGCCTGTTCGTGGGTTAAAGAATCGGCTTCAACACTAAGGTTGACCCTTGGAGGTGATAATCTCACATGGGACTGTTGAGAATAAGACTGACAGACCAGTGAACAAATTGATTTGACAATAGATTGAGTTGGTGATAGTAATAGCGCCGGTGGTGGTGATGAAGAAGAAAAAGAATCATCATAATCAGTATGGTAAAGGAGTATTCTGGAAAAGAAGGGAAAATGTATCGTTGTGTAGAAGAGAGAAATCGGGCATGGTGTGATTGATAACTTGTGATTGAGTCCATTACATCTCATCACAGCAAGAGACACCATGAAAGTCTCCTGCCTTTTGCATTGAAATTCATATTGAAGAGGGTTTCTCGCTTTAACGGTCGGCAAGAATTTTAAAAAGAGGTTTAATTTTACCCTTCAAAAATTTTTACTCACCATTTTTTTTCTCTAAATTAATTTATTCTAAAAATAATGTAAAATGTTCACGTTAATATATAATAATTAAGATATTTCGTATATGAAATATATGAAATCATTTTTAATTATCAACTAATCTTGAAAATGATCCAAACATTTAATTAAGTGGTAATCATTCCTAGTACTTTATTAGAGTGTTTGAATTAAAACCTTGAAAATTGATGAGAACTATTAATTATAATATATTTATAACTATGTTTTGCCTATGATCTCTGAACATTTTTATCAATTTAGAAATTTTCATTATTAATTATGTACTATTAGTAATTTAACATTATCTTCATCCCTAGTGTTATAGTGTTGTATAAATTAATATTGTTAAAAAATTACGTTTCTCCGTAAAAAAACATAAACTTTTGCTAAAAAATAACTAAATTTCTTATAAAAAAAAATATATGTAGCAGCCCTGAAAATTCGTAATTGAATTTATATTATAAATATCAAATGCGGAAGCGAAGTCAAAATTTGAATAACATCCCTTACACTGAAACCGAAACGTGCTAACAAAATATAAAAGATTAAACTACCTAAAGGAGAAACTTGAAAGTAAAAACTACGAATGTGACTATGGAGTCTTTAGGCGTCCCCTTCGTCGTCCTCCTGCGGAATCGGCTCGGGAACGATGTCCTCTTGATCTGAAATGATTAAATAAGGAATGAGCTACACTAGCCCAGTAAAGACATCACGATATCTCACCGTCACGGAGGTAAAGGTGAGTAGAAAACACAAAACAACCAATGGAGTATAATTTACAACAAATCCTTTTATTGATAAATAAAACCTTTACCATTTACTTACCTCGGTGAAATTCATAAAACAATATACGAAAGCAATAACATCATCATCATCATGGAAACATATATATGAACTGTATAAGATAATACCTATCACACTTTTCGTAATTCAATCGTTACACAACATATTTTCCTAATTCACCAGCCCACTAGTATCCATGGGGATCCATAGAGGTCCTGCTACCCGTTAATCCTTAACACTTGAAATCAAATTCCAGGGCCGTCCCCATACCCCGTCCGGTATGGGCGCCAAACCATAGACCTCATTACCCCGTCCGGTATGAGGGTGAAACGGGCCGTCCCCATACCCCGTCCGGTATGGGCGCCAAAACACATAAGATCTCCATACCCCGTCCGGTATGGGAGACCACAATCCCGATAGGGTTCCCTACGGACCCGGTCCGTCCACCATCTCCCAGGATATCTAGTCAGGCTGACCACATTATACCATTATCCATTTACATAATTGTTCATTCTCTTTTTCCTCAGTCAGCATCATTAATCCACATACAAGCAAGCAAAACGATAATTTATGCTAAGCAGACAACATACAGCATCAATATCCCGGTTATTTAATCCATAATCAATAAAACAGTAAAACATGCACACGAAACTATAAAATGAAAACATCAAACCTCATGCTACGTTTAAAACTGTAAAACAGGCCAAATAACAATTAACCGACAAACACACTAGACTTGGGCTCCATTAGCGACCTTAAGCAATTTCACACATTCGTTGATTCATGAAATATCGTTTTATCATTTATTGAACTTTAAAACCGTGATAGGAAATAAGGTGAGGGGTCCTTACTCGTTTCGGGGTCCGAACACGGCTTCACAGTGCGCTTGCAGGCTGTCCCTAATTTTCCCTGAATTTTCCTCGGGGAACTGAAACGCACTACTGGTACCTGCACGTGTTCTAAAAAAATCCCAAATTAGGCCCAGGGCCCCTTTCGGCCCTAATCGCAACTCCGGCACGACGGCTCCGCCGTGCTCCGGCGACGGCGCCGCCGCTGGCGGCGGCGATTCGCCTCGGGTTGGCTGTTTTCGGCCGTTTCCGGCCGAATTCGGCCACACTCGCATCGGTCCCTGCGAGAAAACAACCCTAGGGCCCTCGGGGGGCCAAAAAATCACGAAAAAACGGAGCTTACCGGCGGCGGCGCTCTCGGGTGCGGCGGCTCTCCGGCGAGGTTCGTGTTTTGGTGATTCGGCTCCGGTCAACCTGTAGAGAAAAGAGTGGTGATCACGGTGATATAAAAATTGCATCAAACGGAGGCCAGGAAGGGCCTCATCGGAGGCAAAAACTGAGAAGGGCGCGGCGGCGCCGCTGGGCTTCGGCCGTGCATTCCGGCCGTTTGGCCGGGATTTTGGCTCCGATTTGGCCACAGGAGGAATCAGCGTGGAAAAATGAGTCGAGATACGAAATTTACCTCGATCGGCGGTCGAAAGTTCCTCCGGTGCGGCGGCGGGTGGCGGCGGCCGGCTTCTGGTTCGTCTTCTCCGACGAGCGGCAGGCGGCTAGGGTTTGTGGTCTGATGTGGGGGTTCTATTTATAACCCCTTGCCTTTTGATCTCAGCCGTCCATTTTGTTTTAATCTGGGCCGTCCGTTTTTGATTGAATCTGGGCCGTCCGATCGCGCCCACGCGGATCGCCAACGTGGCCCTTTTTGGAACGACATGGTTTTGCCACGTGGCAGGTCCCGGTTGGCCGGGCCTGCTGACGTGGCTGCCGACGTGGCTTTTTTTTTTTTTTTTTTCTTCTCGGTCCGGGCGCTACAACTCTCCCCCCCATAAAGAAATTTGGTCCCCAAATTTGCCTCATTA
The DNA here is from genome assembly GCF_054855325.1 of Carica papaya. Lineage (NCBI taxonomy): Eukaryota > Viridiplantae > Streptophyta > Magnoliopsida > Brassicales > Caricaceae > Carica > Carica papaya. The sequence continues at coordinate 26,712,919 of NC_142310.1, read as the reverse complement.
CTCTTGATAAAACAGATGGGGATATTGGGCCCTAAATTCTGATTCCAGTTCCCAAGTCGCCTCCCTGGGCGTGTGGTTCTGCCACATGACTTTTACAAATGATAGTTTCCGGTTGCGGAGTATTCTGCTTTCTCGGTCCGTGATACTGACCGGTACTTCTTCATAAGACAAGTCCTCTCGGAGTGGAAGCGGTTCGTGAGCCAAGACATGAGAAGGGTCCAGATTGTACTTACGTAGCATAGATACATGAAACACATTATGAACCCAGGAGAGCTCAGGAGGCAGTGCAAGTCTGTAGGCAGTGGTACCAATCTTGTCTAAGATTTCAAAGGGTCCAATATATCTGGGGTTTAATTTTTCCCTCCTGCCGAACCTACTAATTCCCTTGAAGGGGGTGACTTTAAGAAACACCCGGTCGTCTTTCTCAAAGGCCAGGTCTCTTCTCCAGGTATCGGCATAACTCTTCTGCCTACTCTGAGCTGTCTGGATGTTCTTCCTGATCTTAACTATCTTAGACGTGGTTTCTTCTACCAAATCCGGGCCAAACAATCTTCTATCGCCCACTTCCTCCCAACAGATCGGCGACCTGTACGGACGCCCGTATAGCGCCTCGTATGGGGTCATGCCGATGCTTGCTTGGTAACTGTTGTTGTAAGCAAACTCTATCAGGGATAGGTGGTCGTCCCAATGGCCCCCGGAGTCAAGGACACAAGCTCGGAGCATATCCTCCAGCGTACAAATTGTCCTCTCTGATTGTCCATCGGTTTGGGGGTGGAAAGCAGTACTAAGAGACAGCTTTGTTCCCATAGCTTGCTGGAAACTATTCCAAAACCGAGAAGTGAATCTGGGATCCCTATCGGATACCACTGTTACTGGAACTCCATGTAGTCTGACTACCTCCCGGATATACATTCTTGCCAACTTGTCCAAGGGATCAGTCATTCTGATGGCCAGGAAGTGGGAAGACTTAGTGAGTCGGTCAACAATTACCCATATAGCATCATGTCCCGATCGTGCCTTGGGTAGTCCCGATACGAAGTCCATGGTGATATGTTCCCACTTCCACTCTGGAATCGGTAAAGGCTGAAGTAACCCGCCCGGGCGTTGATGTTCTGCTTTGACCTGCTGACATACCAAGCACTTAGATACAAAGTCGGCTATATCTCTCTTCATCCCATTCCACTAGAACCGAGGTCGCATAGTTTGGTACATTTTCGTACTTCCTGGATACATGGTGAACCTTGAACTATGGGACTCTGTCATGATGTCTCTTCTTAACTCACTGTCGTCTGGGACACACACTCTGTCCCTGAAACGAATCAATCCGTCGGTGGAGATCTGAAATTCTGAGCTCACTCCCTGTTCTGCACTCTTCTTGCGGGTTACTAGGGCGGGGTCGACTGACTGAGCTTCCTTTATTCTTTGGATTAACTCGGGTTGGACTGCTAGGTGGCCCAAACATGTGACTCTCTTCAGGTCTCGCAGGCGAACCTGCTGTGTAGCCCCAATGGACCTACATTCTGAAACCATCAGATGGGCTAGGGTGCCTGCACTTTTCCTACTGAGGGCATCGGCCACTACGTTGCCCTTACCTAGATGGTATAGGATGTCACAATCATAGTCCTTGAGGAGTTCCATCCACCTCCTCTGACGCATGTTGAGATCCTTCTGGGTGAAGATATGCTTCAAACTCTTATGATCGGTGTAGATCTGAAAGGTCTCTCCATACAAATAATGGCGCCAGGTTTTCAAGGCGTGTATGATGGCGGCAAGCTCCAAGTCATGGGTAGGATAGTTCTTCTCATGATTCTTTAGCTGTCTAGACCCATATGCTATAACCTTTCCATGCTGCATTAGGACACAACCCAGGCCCAGATAGGAGGCATCACTATAAACTGTGTACCCTCCTGATCCACTCGGTAGAGCCAGCACTGGTGCAGTAGTCAGTCGCTTCTTCAACTCTGAAAAACTCCTCTCGCAGTTCTCATTCCATTCAAACCTTGCATTCTTCTTTGTGAGTCGGGTTAGAGGAGCTGCTAGACTATAGAATCCTTCGACAAACCGGCGGTAATAACCTGTCATCCCTAAGAAACTGCGAATTTCCTTAACTGTTGTCAGCATTTCCCAACCAAGTACCGCTTCAACCTTTTCGGGGTTCACCGACACCCCTTCCTTCGATATAACATGTCCTAGGAAGGCGGTTTGTTCGAGCCAAAATCCACACTTGCTCAACTTTGCATACAACTTCTTTTCTCTGAGTACCTGTAGGACTTGGGCAAGATGATGAGCATGCTCTTCCCTACTTTTTGAGTAAACTAAGATATCATCGATGAACACGATGACAAATTGGTCCAAGAATTCTCTGAAGATTCTGTTCATTAGATCCATAAAGATGGTCGGGGCGTTGATTAGCCCAAACGGCATAACCAGGAACTCATAGTGTCCGTACCTGGTTCGGAATGCCGTCCTGGGGATGTCTTCTGCTCTCACTTTTACCTGATGGTAACCTGATCGTAAATCTATTTTAGAAAAGACCTGTGCACCCTGCAACTGATCGAAAAGGTCATCAATCCGGGGAAGAGGGTACTTGTTCTTAATTGTTACCTTGTTTATCATTCTATAATCAATGCACAATCTCAACGTTCCATCCCCTTTCTTTGCAAATGTAACCCTGGCACCCCATGGGGAAATGCTGTGTCTAATGAAGCCCCTGTTTTGTAGCTCAGTGATTTGTTTCCTTAGCTCTTCCATCTCGATGCGACTCATTCGGTAAGGAGTTACCGAGATGGGCTGGGTTCCTGGCTGTAAGTCTATGGTGAACTCGACCTCTCTGTCCCCTGGTAGACCGGGCAGTTCATCCGGAAATACATCTGAAAAGTCTCGGACTACTGGAATCTCTTGGATACAAACTTCTTTCTTGGGTTTACCTAGTTAGGCACTGGGCATTAAGAAGAAAAGAATTTGTCATTGGAGAAAATCAGTACCGAATAATTTTATTAACTTGTAAATGGCTCCTTGTTGGGAGGATTAAATACAATCTTTTTATTAAAGCAGTCTATGGTGGCGTGATACGCCGCTAGCCAATCCATTCCTAGGATTACATCAAAATCTCCTGTGTCTAACCCTATCAGGTCTACCCTCAATTTCCTATCTGCTATCTCCACGGCACATGCCCTGTAGACAACCTCTCCTAGCAATGTCTCCCCCCCAGCGGTAGATACAAACAATAATGAATCAAGTCTATCAGGTGATACACAAATTTTGGAAGCAAGAACATGTGAAATAAAAGAATGTGATGCACCAGTATCAAACAAAATATGAGCAAGGTGGCCAGAGATAGTATACATACCATGTACCACGTCCGGGTCTGCGTCGGCATCCTTCTGGGTAAGGTTGTAAACTCTGCCCTGGATTGGAGGCCTCCCTTGATTCTGGTTCCTAGGGCACTCCCTCGCATAGTGCTGGGCACTGCCGCATATGCGACAGGTGTTGTTGAGGCGGTAGCAGGGTCGGTCCCCATGATCCCTGCCGCAGTACTGGCAGATCTTCCCACGTGCTGCCCCCATAGCCTGAGGAGGGGCCTGAATGGCAGGCCTGGGCCTCTTACTGGTTTGGACAGGCATGGTAGGCGCTGGTCTGCGGAGCGGGGCTGAGGGTCGGAAACTTCTCGCTAGCTGAGGGCGGGTGTCGAAGCTCCTTTCTATGATCTGCGCCTTTGCCAGGACTGCCGAATATGTCTCGAGCTCCATCACCAATAAGTGCTGTCTGATCGCCGGGCGGAGGCCCCACTGGAATTTCCTGTCCTTTCGGCCCTCATCCAACAATGTCTCCGGGGCATGTCGGCCCAGCTCCAGGAACTTGCGGGCATACTCCGACACTGTCATATTACCCTGGACCAATTGAGCAAATTCCATTTCCTTTAAATGTTGGATGTGTTTAGGGAGATACTCCGCATGGAAGGCCGCTAGGAACTGCTCCCAAGTAACTGGTACAGGCAGGGTGGCCCGCTTGAGCTCCCACCAGCGTACTGCTTCCCCTACCAGCATGTAGGAGGCAATGGCAGCCCTCTGCTCAGAAACTACTCCCAATGTCTCAAAAGCTCTCTCAGTCTCTGTCAGCCAGTATTGGGCCTCTTCGAACGAGGATCCCCCTGAAAAAGTAGAAGGGTTCAATCTCCTGTACCTCTCTATGAAGCCGGGGTCGATCAAGGAGGGAGCGGGGTCCCGAGGTAGAGGGACTGGGGCCGGCTGAGGGTGGACTGGGGGACCCTGTGGTGGTGCTTGCTGATGGGGTGGGGACACTGGAATGTGCTGTGGCGGCACCTGTTGGTACTGTGGCTGTGGTACCGGATCGACCGCGGCTGTGGTGCCGGGTGGTATCGTGGAGAGACAGGCTCCTGCCGGGGTGGCTCGGGATCAGCCTGCTGTAGCGGGGGCTCGACCTACGCTAGCGGAGGAGGTCCCAGTAACTCCCTTCTCTCCTCTTGCCTTCACTGGGCAGCTGCGAGAGCCTCCACCATCTCGAATAGTCTATCTAAATCCTCCCGAATTGAATTATCTGGGGCCGCTCGGTTTAGTGGGGGCCTTCCTCTCCTCATTCCTGTGTACCTGCATTCACAAGGAATGATTGAGTAACAATATATCGGTGAGTATTTCTCTAAGGCACATTAGTGTAAGGGATGGGTCCGAGGAAATGCGGCTCTGATACCAACTGTAGCAGCCCCGAAAATTCGTAATTGAATTTATATTATAAATATCGAATGCGGAAGCGAGGTCAAAATTTGAATAACATCCCTTACACTGAAACCGAAACGTGCTCACAAAATATAAAAGATTAAACTACCTAAAGGAGAAACTTGAAAGTAAAAACTACGAATGTGACTATGGAGTCTTTAGGCGTCCCCTTCGTCGTCCTCTTGCGGAATCAGCTCGGGAACGATGTCCTCTTGATCTGAAATGATTAAATAAGGAATGAGCTACACTAGCCCAGTAAAGACATCACGATATCTCACCGTCACGGAGGTAAAGGTGGGTAGAAAACACAAAACGACCAATGGAACATAATTTACAACAAATCCTTTTATCGATAAATAAACCTTTACCATTTACTTACCTCGGTGAAATTCATAAAACAATATACGAAAGCAATAACATCATCATCATCATGGAAACATATATATGAACTGTATAAGATAATACCTATCACACTTTTCGTAATTCAATCGTTACACAACATATTTTCCTAATTCACCAGCCCACTACTATCCATGGGGATCCATAGGGGTCCCGCTACCCGTTAATCCTTAACACTTGAAATCAAATTCCAGGGCCGTCCCCATACCCCGTTCGGTATGGGCGCCAAACCATATACCTCATTACCCCGTCCGATATGAGGTTGAAACGGGCCGTCCCCATACCCCGTCCGGTATGGGCGCCAAAACACATAAGATCTCCATACCCCGTCCGGTATGGGAGACCACAATCCCGGTAGGGTTCCCTACGGACCCGGTCCGTCCACCATCTCCCAGGATATCTAGTCAGGCTGACCACATTATACCATTATCCATTTACATAATTGTTCATTCTCTTTTTCCTCAGTCAGCATCATTAATCCACATACAAGCAAGCAAAACGATAATTTATGCTAAGCAGACAACATACAGCATCAATATCCCGGTCATTTAATCCATAATCAATAAAACAGTAAAATATGCACACGAAACTATAAAATGAAAACATTGAACCTCATGTTACCTTTAAAACTGTAAAACAGGCCAAATAACAATTAACCGACAAACACACTAGACTCGAGCTCCATTAGCGACCTTAAGCAATTTCACACATTCGTTGATTCATGAAATATCGTTTTATCATTTATTGAACTTTAAAACCGTGATAGGAAATAAGGTGAGGGGTCCTTACTCGTTTCGGGGTCCGAACACGGCTTCACAGTGCGCTTGCAGGCTATCCCTAATTTTCCCCGAATTTTCCTCGGGGAACTGAAACGCACTACTGGTACCTGCACGTGTTCTAAAAAAATCCCAAATTAGGCCCAGGGCCCCTTTCGGCCCTAATCGCAACTCCGGCACGGCGGCTCCGCCGTGCTCCGGCGACAGCGCCGCCGCTGACGGCGGCGATTCACCTCAGGTTGGCTGTTTTCAGCCGTTTCCGGCCGAATTCGGCCACACTCGCATCGGTCCCTGCGAGAAAACAACCCTAGGGCCCTCGGGGGGCCAAAAAATCACGGAAAAACGGAGCTTACCGCCGGCGGCGCTCTCGGGTGCGGCGGCTCTCCGGCGAGGTTCGTGTTTTGGTGATTCGGCTCTGGTCAACCTGTAGAGAAACGAGTGGTGATCACGGTGATATAAAAATTGCATCAAACGGAGGCCGGGAAGGGCCTCATCGGAGGCAAAAACCGAGAAGGGCGCGGCGGCGCCGCTGGGCTTCGGCCGTGCATTCCGGCCGTTTGGCCAGGATTTTGGCTCCGATTTGGCCACAGGAGGAATCAGCGTGGAAAAACGAGTCGGGGGTACGAAATTTACCTCGATCGGCGGTCGGAAGTTCCTCCGGTGCGGCGGCAGGTGGCGGCGGCCGGCTTCTGGTTCGTCTTCTCCGGCGAGCGGCAGGCGGCTAGGGTTTGTGGTCTGGTGTGGGGGTTCTATTTATAACCCCTTGCCTTTTGATCTCAGCCGTCCATTTTGTTTTAATCTGGGCAGTCCGTTTTTGATTGAATCTGGGCTGTCCGTGCGTTTAAATCTGGGCCGTCCGATCGCACGTTTGATCTGGGTCGTCCGATCGCGCCCACGCGGATCGCCAACGTGGCCCTTTTTGGAACGACGTGGTTTTGCCACGTGGCAGGTCCCAGTTGGCCGGTCCTGCTGACGTGGCTGCCGACGTGGCTTTTTCTTCTTTTTTTTTTTTTTTTTTTCTCGGTCCGGGCGCTACAATATAAATCTCAACATTTATATGCACATGAAACAAACAAGTAGAATAACTTAAGTGAAAAAGTGGGAGTGCTTTTTATTTATTTATTTATTTTATGAGAAATCTTATTATGTCATTTTCATATAATATTTAAAATAAGTTATTAAATTAATTTTTAAATTTAACACTTATTACAATTTAATTTCTAATAATTTTTTATTAGAATTTAATATATAGTGTCTTTTTATTTATTTTAAATTAAATTTTTTATTTTCTAACAAAAAAATATTAAAATATTTTAGTTATGTCTAGAAGCTTAAAAAATAGTTAAAAATATTAATAAATTAGCAATAATATTAATTTATTTTTATTATTTATTTATTTATTTATTTATTTTAATTTATTTTTGTTAAATATTAAAATATTATTTGATTTTTTACTAAAAAATAAAATGAAAATAAACGTTTACAATAAATAAAAAATATCAAAGATACAATTGTAATAAAAAATAGAATAAAGTATAAGAAGTATTAAATTTTGAAAATCAATTTAATAATTTTATATAATATTTATTGAAAGTAAAATTTGAAAATTTACCAATTATGTACTTCATGAGGACAAAATAATTAAAATTGATGAAAATTTTGAAAAGATAAATTATTCTTTAAGTTTCATCACTTCTCAAAGGCAATATTACAATTGATACCAAAATTTTCATTAAATATTAAACTTTGAATTTATAGACATTTTTTAGACCAATATTCTTTTATTTAATTTTATAAAATCAAAAAAATCTAATCTTATGAAATAATCAAGTTAAAAAGAGATTTCTGTGACTACAGGCAAAACGAAATATTCACCTTTTCATGCCAACTGGTGAATTGCTTTAACTTATGAGTTCTTTTCGTTTTGTTGAAAGCAAATAATACTTGTGCTACTGATGATTTTGTATACTTGTTCATAAACTTATAACTAGATAAATTTAAATATATAAATAATATAAAATACTATGATAGTTTATTTTGGTTGTTAGATTATTTGTACGAACAAATTATTTCTTATAAACAACATAAGACATTAAAATATATAACAAATAAATATATTTATACAGAAAAGTAAATATTTCAAAATTTCATCAAACACATCATAGATAGATAGACATATTCAAGTATCTTCTAATTTGAGATGAATCTCGTATAGCAAAAAAGAAATTATTAAGACATTCACACAAATCATTATTTATTTTAACCTTAAAGAGAAAAAAAAAATAGAAAAAAAAAACAAAAAAAATGAAGCTATAGAAAATCCACACCTTATAGGATTCCATAACATATAAAAGACCAAGTGTCCTCAATAGAGATGGAGGGGTGTGGAACACGTTTTAAATAGACATTAACACAAATAATTACTTATTCCAACCTTAAAGGAAAAAAAAGTCGTTGAATATCAACACCTTATAGCATTCTAGAAAATATAAAAGACCAAGTGTCTACACTGGTACAAGAAGATACAGCAGGGAAAGGGGTGTGGAACACGTCTTAAATGTCCAACCAATGTAAATGGATTAGATAGAAAAGCAACAAAACAAACTAATTGCAAATTGCTTCAAAACATTACATATCAACGTATTTCCTGAAGCATGCCATTACCATTTGGTGATAACAAACCTCAGAAAAGAAGAACAAAAGTAATTAGGTCTAGTAGCAATAGAAGATAAGTTAAATGCAAGACAAAAGAAAGAGAATTGAGTTCAAATAATACTTTGTTTGGACTTTAACCAAGCAATCGACATGTAAAAGCTTTCATAGTATCAAACCTGTTCAAGCATCCTTAAGCCATCAATGCGCAGAAGTTCTCTAAACATTTCTGTTCAAGCATCCTTCCCTCAGAGAAAGAACAGGATACCCGCGAGATTTAGAGTACCCGTGGGAAGATTGCCCGCGAGACCGAAGACACACAGACACATAGGCTCACATGTAAGGCACGACCAACACACATGCGCCCAGTAGGTTCTCCGCGCGCACACAAGGGAAACACGTGCACTAGAGACAAAGTTTCTACACAACCTAATTTATTTTAGAAAATTAATTAAAAATTAGGTATGCCGAATTAAATTAAAAGTATCTAAACATGATAGAAAACTAAGTTATTTATAGACTCGAAACATTTAATGTATTCAGTTCCTGATTTCAGAATACAAACAGTAAGAATTAACAAGGATGAAAAATCATTATGAAATACCTAAAAAAATTATAGAGGAAAAGGGCTTAATTTAACAGTATGATATATACCCAAAAAACAAGCTGTTACTCTAGAAAAAATGGGGGAGAGAGAGAGAGTGAAACAAAGACAGCAAAACATAATTGGTCAAAATTATTACACACAATAATTTGAATTTTCCTTCCCTAATTAAACGCAACGCCATAATACATAAAACTAAGTTTTTTCTATCCATGTTTTAAAGACTAAATTATTTGAAAAGGTCTTGAGCCATATCCCAAAAGTTTGGCATACAGAAAAGTAAATATTTTAAAATTTCACCAAGCATATCATAGGCAGATAGACTTCTTCAAGTATCTACTAATTTAAGATGAATTTCATGGAGCAAAACAGAAATTGTTAAATAGACATTCTCACAAATCACTACTTATTTCAACCTTAAAGAGAAAAAAAACATTAAAAAAAATAAAAAACCAAGCCATAGAAAATCGACACCTTCTAAGATTTCAGACCATATAAAATACCAAGTGTCCTCAATAGATAGAGGGTTGTGGAACATGTTTTAAATAGACATTAACACAAATCACTATTTATTTCAACTTTAAAGAACAAAAAAAAAAAAGCAAGCCATTGAAAAATAATGCCTTATAGCATTCAAAAACATATAAAAGACTAAGTGTCCATACTAGTACAAGAAGATACAAGAGGGAAAGGGGTGTGGAACACGTCTTAAATGTCATTCCAACGTAACTTAGATATAAAGAAAAGTGACAAAACAAACTAATTGCAAATTGCTTCAAAACACTACATACCAACGTATTTCCTGAAGCCTTTCTTTACCATTTGGTCATAACAAACCCTAGAATATTGTTCATATTCTTCTTTTTTTTTACCCCGAAAAATTAAGGAACATTTGCTTAGACGATGAAAACATTTATGTTGAACAAAGAAGTTCTTTTTTATAACAATAAAATTATATATTTTTATATTTAAAACTATGATAGTTTCATTATGGGTCATCAAAAGGAGATTCTTTCATATCGAAGGATAAAGAAACTTGAGATTTCAAAACCATGAATCAGGATACCATATTTTGAAATGAAAAAACTACTAGTATGGGATAATTTAAATGACCAAAAAAGATTTATTTGCCCCAGAATCACCGAAATGTGCTTAGATGTCATGACACATTAATTTTGAAAAAACAAGAATATTTATCTTGAGGCAACAAATCATGACATTTTCACTTTCAACACATTGAATTGATGAACCTTTAACTTTAAACTAAAGTTTTTGCAATATAAGATACCAAAAGCCAAGTCTTTCCTACCAAAATGTTATGAAACTTTATATTTAAAACAATAAAACAAAGAACTCCTATTTTGGGACCAAAAGACTACTAATATGGGCTATCTGAAAAACAGAGTAGTTTTATTTCAACCCAAGAAATAAAAGGACACTTGCTTAAGTTCCAAAATATATTTAAATTGTGAGGAAAAGAAAAATTTACTTTAGAATAATAGATCAAGAGATATCTCCCTCCAAACAATAAATTGATCCAACTTAATTTTGAAAGTAACATACTTTCAGTATGGCACAGTGAAAACAATTATTTTATACCAAAAGAGAAGACACTTGAAATTTAAAACCCATGAACCAAGGAACTCATATTTCTTGACCGATAAACAATTTACAAGGAATAACCCAAGGAACCGAAGAAGTTTTATTTATCCCACCAAACCAAACGAGCATTTGCTTAGGTGCTAAGGCACAATAGTTTTAAACTATCAAGTACATTCATTTTGCACAATAAATCAAGACACTCGCTTTTATAATAAAATATTAAGAACTTTTATCATTCAAAAATATTAATCAAGGACTTCCTATTTTAAGGCCAAAACACTTTCAACATTGGCGCCATTTTCTTTCAGCCCGAGAAATTAAGGAACATTTACCTAGACGACGAAATACATCTAATTTGAACAAACAAGTTATCTTTTATAACAATAATATCATATATTTCTACTTTTATAATTAAGATAGTATCATTATGGGTCATCAAAGGGAGATTCTTTCATATCAAAGGATTAAGAAAATTGAGATTTCAAAACTGTGAACTAGAACACCATATTTTGAAACTAAAAAACTACTAGTAGGGATAATTTGAACGACTAAAGATGATTTATTTGCCCTAAAATCAATGAAATCTGCTTAGATGTCATGACACATTAATTTTGATAAAATAAAGACATTTATCTTGAGACAATAAATCATGACACTTTCACTTTCAGCTCATTGAATGGATGAACTTTTAACTCCAAACCAAAGTTCCTGCAATATAAGACACCAAAAGCCAAGTCTTTCTTACCAAAATCTTGTGAAACTTTTATATTCAAAACAATAAACCAAAGAATTCTTATTTTAGGAAGAAAAAATTGCTAATATATGTTGACCGAGGAACTAGAGTGGTTTTATTTCGACCCAAGAAATTAAGGAAAACTTGCTTAGGTACAAAAACAAAATTGAGTTGAAAGGAAAAGACCAATTTACTTTGCAAAAATAGGTCAAGTGATATCTCCCTTTATACAATAAATTGATCAAATATACTTCCAATATGGGACACTGAAAAACTATTATTTCATACCAAATGAGAAGAGACTTGAACTTTTAAAACCATGAACCAAAGAACCCATATTTCTCAACCAATAAACAATTTACAGGGGACAACCTGAAGGAGCAAAGCAGTTTTATTTTGTTCAACCATTATAAAGGAGCATTTGTCTAAGTGCCGAAGAACACTAATTTTAAAAGATCAAGTACATTTATTTTGACAAAATAAATCAAGATACTCATTTCTATACCAAAATATTAAGAACTTTTAAAATTCAAAAGTATGAAAAAAAGAGCCTCTATTTTGAGACTAAAACACATTCAACATGGGTGCCATTTTCTTTTGGCCTAAGAAATTAATGAATATTTTATTAGACGACGAAATACCTCTAAGTTAAACAAACATGTTCTCTTTATAACAATGAAATCATATATTTTTACATTCATATTTAAGAGAGTTTCATTATGGGTCATCAAGTGGAGCTTCTTTTATATCAAAGGATAAAAATATTTTGAGCTTTCAAAATCATAAACCAGGATACCCTATTTTAGAATCAAGAAACTACTAGTATGCGACAATCTGAATGACCAAAGAGTATTTATTTGGTACGGAATCAACAAAATCTTCTTAGATGTCATAACATATTAATTTTGATAAAACAAGAACATTTATCCTAAGATAATAAATTATGACACTTTTGCTTTCAACAGAGTGAATAAATGAACTTTTAACTCTAAACTAAAATTCTTGCAATATAAAACACCAAAAGCCAAGTCATTCCTACTAAAATCTTGTGAAACTCTTATCTTCAAAACAATAAACCAAAGAACTCCTATTTTGGAAAGAAAAACCTGCTAATATATGTTGTACAATGAACTAGACCAATTTTATTTCAACCTAAAAAATTGAGGAACACTTGCTTAGCTGCAAAAATATATTTAAGTTAAAAGAAAAAGACAAATTTACTTTGCAATAATGGATCAAGTGATATCTCCCTTCAAGCAATAAATTGATCCATTCTCGATTTCGAAAGTAACATACATCAAGTACGAGACACCGAAAAATCATTATTTCATAATAAGCCAGAAGAGACTTGAACTACTAAAACCATGATCAAAGGCACCTATATTTCTCAACCGAAAAAGAATTTACAAGGGACAACCTAAGGGACCATAACGATTTTATTTTGCCCCACCAAACCAAAAGAGCATTTGTCTAGGTGCCAAGAAATAATAATTTTGAAAGATCAAGTACATTTATTTTGACACAATAAATCAATACACTTGATTTTATACCAAAATATTAAGAACTTTTGTCATTTAAAATTATGAATCAAGAATATCCTGAGATGATAAAATATGACACTTTCACTTTCAACACATTGAATGGATGAACTTTTAACTCCAAACTAAAGTTCTTGTAATATAAGACACCCAAAGCCAAGTCTTTGCAACCAAAATATTGTGAAACTTTTATATTCATAACAATAAACCAAAGAACTCCTATTTTGGGAAGAAAAACCTGCTAATATATGATGTTCAAGGAACCAGAGGGATTTTATTTCGATCAAAAAAATTGAGAAACACTTTTTAGATGCAAAAATACATTTACGTTGAAAGGAAAAGAGCAATTTACTTTGAAATAATTGATCAAGTGATATCTCACTCTAAACAATAAATTGATCCATTCTTAATTCTAAAAGTAACATACATCCAGTATGGGACACTAAAAAACTATTATTTCAAACCAAAAGAAAAGAGACTTGAACTTTTTAAGCCATAAACAAAAGCACCCACATTTCTCGACTGACAAATAATTTATAAGGGATGACTCAAGGGACCAATGCGGCTTATTTTGTCACACCAAACCAAAGGATCATTTGCCTAGGTGCTAATGAACAATAATTTTGAAAGATCAAGTACATTTATTTTGACACAATAAATTAAGACACTTGCTTTTATACCAAATTATTAAGAACTTTTAACATTCAAAACTATGAATCAATAAGTCTCTATTTTAAGACTAAAACACTTTCAACATGAGTGCCATTTTTTTTTGTCCCAAGAAATTAAGGAACATTTTCTTAGACAACAAAATACATCTAAGTTGAACAAACAAGTTATTTTTTGTGACAATACAATTAGATATTTTTACTTTCATAATTAAGATAGTTTCATTATGAGCCATTAGGAGGAGATTCCTTCATAACAAATGATAAAGAAAATTAGGCTTTGAAAACCATGAACTAGGACACTCTATTTTAGAATCAAGAAACTAAAATAGATGTCATGGCTTATTGATTTTGATAAAACAAGGACATTTATCCTAAGATAATACATCATGGCACTTTTGCTTTCAACACATTGAATGGATGAACTTTTAACTCCAACCTAAAATTTTTGCAATATAAAACACCAAAAACCAAGTCTTTCCTGTCAAAAACTTGTGAAACTTTTATATTCAAAACAATAAACTAAAGAATTCATATTTTGAAAAGAAAAACATTGCTAATATATGCTCTATGAGGAACCAGAGCATTTTTATTTCGATCTAAGAAATTGAGGAACACTTGCTTACATGCAAAAATAAATTTAAATTGAAAGAAAAAGACCAATTTACTTCACAATAATATAGCAAGTGATATCTCTCTTCAAACAATAAACTGGTCCATTCTCAATTTCGAAAGTAACACACTTTCAGTGCGGGACACTGAAATACCATTATTTCATATCAAACGAGAAGAGACTTGAACTTTTAAAATCATGAACCACGACACCCATATTTTTTGACCGACAAAAGATTTATAGGGGGAAAACCCGAGGGACCAAAGCAGTTTTATTTTATCCCCACAAACAAAAAGAGTATTTGCTTGAGTGCGAAGAAATAATAATTTTGAAAGATCAAGTACATTTATTTTGAAACAATAATTCAAGATAATCGCTTTTATGTCAAATTATTAAGAACCTTATTATTCAAAAATGTGATTCAAGGATATCCTGAGACGATAAATCATGACACTTTCACTTTCAATACATTGAATTAATGAACTTTGAACTCCAAACTAAAGTTCTTATCATATAAGACACCAAAGGCCAAGTCTTTCCTACCAAAATCTTGTGAAACTTTGTAATAAAGCAAACAACTCTTATTTTGGGAAGAAATGACTGCTAATGTATGTTGTCCGAAGAGCAAGTGCAGTTTTAGTTTGACCCAAAAAATTGACGAACACTTGCTTAGCTATAAAAATACATTTAAGTTGAATGAAAAATACCAATTTACTTTGCAATAATGGATCAAGTGCTGTCTCACTCCAAATGATAAATTGATTAATTCTCAGTTTTAAAAGTGATATACTTCCAGTATAGGACATTGAAAAATATTATTTCACACCAAAATAGAAGAGACTTGAATTTTTAAAACCATGAAACAAGGCACCCATATTTTTCGACCAACAAATAATTTACAAAGGCAACCCTAAGGAGTGAAGCAGTTTTATTTTGCCTCACCAAGCCAATGGAGCATTTGTTTATGTGCCAAGGACCAATAATTTTAAAAAATCAAGTACATTTATTTTAACACAATAAATTAAGACACTCGCTTTTATACCAAAATATCAAGAATTTTTAATATTTAAAACTATGAATCAAGGAGCCTTTATTTTGATTTTAAAACACTTTCAATATGGGCACCACTTTCTTTTGACCCAAGAAATTAAGGAACATTCTCTTAGACGACAAAATACACCTAAGTTGTATAAATAAGTTCACTTCTGTAACAATTAAATCAAATATTTTAACTTTTATAATTAAGATAGCTTTATTATGGACCATCAAGAGGAGATTCTTTCATATCAAAAGATAAAGAAAATAGGATTTTCAAAACTATTAACTAGGACACCCTATTTTGGAAACAAGAAACTACTAATATGAGACAATCCAAATGACCAAAGAGGATTTATTTGTCTCAGAATCAACGTAATCTATATAGATGTCGTGACACATTAATTTTAAAAAAACAAGAACATTTATCATGAGACAATAAATCATGACACTTTCATCTTCAACATATTGAATGGATGAACTTTTAACTCCAAACTAAAGTTCTTACGATATAAGACATCGAAAGCAAAGTCTTTCCTAACAAAATCTTGTGAAACGTTTATATTCAAAACAATAAAGCAAAGAATTCCTATTTTGTGAAGAAAAGACTACTAATGTATGTTGTCTAAGGAACCAGGGCAATTTTATTTCGATCTAGGAAATTGAAGAACACTTATTTACTTGCAAAAATACATTTGACTTGAAAGGAAAAGACCAATTTACTTTGCAATAATCGATCATGTGATATCCCTTTGCAAACAATAAATTGATCCATTCTCAAATTTGAAAATAACATACTTCCAGTATGGGACACTGAAAAATTATTATTTCACACCAAACGATAAGAGACTTGAACTTTTAAAACCATGAACTAAGACACCCATATTTTTCGACCGATGAACAATTTACAGGGCAAAACCTGAAGGACCAATGCGGTTATATTTCACCCCTCCAAGCCAAAGGAGCATTTGTCTAGGTGTCAAGGAAAAATAATTTTAAAACATCAAGTATATTTATTTTGACACAATAAATCAAGACACTCACTTTTATACCAAATTATTAAAAACTTTTACATTCAAATCTATGAATCAAGGAATCTCAATTTTGAGACGAAAATACTTTCAACATGGGCATTATTTATTTTTTACCCAAGAAATTGAGGAACATTTGCTTAGATGATGAAATACATCTAAATTAAACAAACAAGTTCTCTTTGTAATGATGAAATAAGATATTTTTACTTTCATAAGTAAGATACTTTTCATTATGGACCATCAAGAGGATATTCTTTCATATCAAATGATTAAAAAAATTGAGATTTCGAAACCATAACAAGGACACACTATTTTGGAACCAAGAAACTACTAGTATGGGACACTCTGAATTAACAAAGAGGATTTATTTTCTTCGAAATCAACGAAATCTGCATAAATATAATGACACATTAATTTTGAAAAAGCAAGGATATTTATCATGAGACAACAAATCATGATACTTTTGCTTTCAATACATTCAATTGATGAACTTTTAACTCTAAACTAAAATTTTTACAATATAAGACACCAAAAGCCAAGTCTTTCCTACCAAAACCTTGTGAAACTTTTATAATAAAAATAATAAACCAAAGAGCTCCTATTTTGGAAAGAAAAGACTGTTAATGTATGGTGTCCACAGAACAAGAGCAGTTTTACTTCGATACAGAAAATTGAGAAACATTTGCTTAACTATAAAAATATATTTAAGTTGAAAGGAAAAGACCAATTTACTTTACAATGATGGGTCAAGTGATATATCCATTCAAACAATAAATTGATCCATTCTTAATTTTAAAAGTGACATACTTCCAGTACGAGACACTGAAAAACTATTATTTCACTCCAAAGGAGAACATACTTGAATTTTTAAAATCATGAACCAAGACATCCATATTTCTCGATCGACGAAAAATTTACAAGGCATAACCCGATTGACCATTGCGGTTGTATTTCGCCCCACCAAGCCAAAGGAACATTTATCTAGGTGTCAAGGAACAATAATTTTAAAAGATCAAGTACATTTATTTTGATACAATAAATCAAGACACTCGCTTTTATATCAAATTATTAAAAACTCTTAACCATTCAAATCTATGAATCAAGGAGTCTCAATTTTAAGACTGTAACACTCCGGAAATCCAAAATGAAATATATAATAACTTAAGTGCTGAAGCGAAATAAAAGATTAAGGTTTACATTCCTTACACAATAATTTAAAAGTACTGAACAACATTACGAAATTAATTCTTTGAAAGAAACACGAGAAATAAGGAAATAAATGGAAAATAGAAAATATCTAGCATCTACTCGCAATCTTCTTGCAGATCGGGCACAAAAACCTGGTCCTCTTGATCTGAAATTATTAAATAAAGGATGAGCTACACTAGCCCAGTAAGGATATCACACTATATCATCGGCACAGAAGTAAATGTTGGTATAAAATCGAAAACCACTAATGGAGCATTAAATTTAGTAAATTCATTTACCAATCATAAAA
Organism: Carica papaya; assembly: GCF_054855325.1. NCBI lineage: Eukaryota > Viridiplantae > Streptophyta > Magnoliopsida > Brassicales > Caricaceae > Carica > Carica papaya. The sequence continues at coordinate 26,695,034 of NC_142310.1, read as the reverse complement.
TCATTTCTCATTCACTTACCATAGTAAAATTTATGAAAACAACCTATAAAAATAATAATACCATACAGATCATAATTTCATGAATAATCAGCTACATAGAACATATTATAAATCTATATCCATTAACAATAAACCAAACCATAACTGTTTTTCTTTTCACCAGCCCACTAGTATCCATAGGGGTTCATAGGGATGTCCCCGCTACACGTGAACCCTTTCCTTTAACAATCTCAATTACATGGTCGTTCCCATACCCCGTCCGATATGAGCACCAAATCATTAAATCTCAATACCTCGTTTGGTATGAGGATGAAGTGGGCCGTCCCCATATCCCGTCTGGTATGGACACCAAATTATCAAGTCTCCATACCCCATCCGGTATGAGACAATGTTTACGATAGGGTTCCCTATGTACCCGATCTGTCCACCATCTCTCAGGATATTCAGTAAGGCTATCGTTTAAATCACACAATTTCTTTACCGTTTAACATTCCCTTTTTCCTGATTTCAGCAGTAAACACATCAATTAAACTATACATGCGTTGAAGGCCATAAAATAAATCAGATACCATCATGAATATAAACTGTAAAATCAATCAACAAATAACGGCAGATAATTTTCGGTTCCGACTCCATTAGCAATCTGTAATTAATTATGCATGTTTACTAAAATTGCACAAAATACCACATTATTATTTATTTAAACTTCAGTTCTATGATAGAGAATAGGGTGAGAGATCCTTACTCGATTTAATGTCTGAAAAGCTAAACTATTTACTGTGCCTACAGGCGGTCCTTGGGTTCCCTGAATTTTTCTCCAGGAACTGAAAAGCGTTTATAGTACCTACAATTTTTCCAAAAAAAATCCAAAATCAGTCCCATGGCCCACTTGGCCAATTTTAAAAAACTGAAATGGTGGCTCTGCCGTGCTCCGGCGATGGCGCTGCCGCCCGCAGCGGTGGTCCGCCTCGGGTTGGCTGTTTTCAGCCAAATTCAACCGATTTTGCATCAATTCCTGCTAGAAAATGCACTTAGGGGCCTCAATTGGCCAAAAAACACAGAAAACCGAAACTCACCAGCGGCGGGGCATTCCAGTGCGGCGGCTCCTCCGGATCACGTTGCGGTTGGATGTTTTGTTATGGTCAACCTGTAGAGAAAAGAACGGTGATCACAACGGTGGAAAAATTATGCCGAATGGGAATCGAGAAGGGCCTCATTGGAGGCATTTTGTGAAATTTTCTGCAGCGGCGACGTTGAGCTTCACTGGTGTTTTTCAGCCAATTGGCCATTCTTTTTACTCCGATTTGGCCATGGGTGAGCTTAAAATTGAATTTAATGGAAAAAGGAAAGTTTTTACCTTTTTTTGGAGTTCAGAAAAGGTTCTAATGCGACGGTGGGTGGCGGTGGTCGGCTCCCCAGCGGCTGGGTCGTCTTCTCCGGCGATGGGTTTTGACAGCTAGGGTTAGGGTTTGGTGCGAATGGTGATTATTTATATCCATCCGCTTTTGATCTGGGCCTTCCATCGCGTTTGATCTGGACCGTCCATCGCGATCCATTCTGGACCGCCCATCGCGACTCACTCTGAGTTGTTTGATCGCGTTTGAATCTGGTTGTTCGATCGTGTTTAGGAGGGAGCACATCCAGACCGTCTGTGCGCGCGGGAACGGACCTCAGCCGTTAGATCGTGGGCACGCGGATTGCCCACGTGGCCTCCTGCGTCAGTGTCTCTGCCACTTGGCGCGTCTTGGTTGGTCGGGGCTGCTAACCGGGTGTCTAACGTGGTACATTTTCTTTAAATTACGTTTTGACCCCTGGTTTCTTATTTTTCTTTTAAAAATACCCCCAAAACCTAATTTTTCACACCTTTTTCCCAAAATTATTTTCAATTTGATCCTCCAATTTTACTCCATTTTTCATTAAATTAAAATTAAAAAAAAAAACTACAAAATTATATCTATAATTTAATTAAAATTATATTGAAATAAATTTGGGTGTTACAAAGACCCAAACACTTTTAATATGGGCACTATTTTTTGTGGCTAAGAAATTAAGGAACATTTGCTAAGACATGAAATACATATAAATTGAACAAACAAGTTCTCTTTGTAAGGATGAAATAAGATTTTTTTACTTTCAAAATTAAGATAATTTCATTATGGGCCATTAAAAGGAGATTCTTTCAAAACAAGGGATAAAGAAATTTGAGAGTTTGAAACCATGAACCAAGACACCTTATTTTGGAACCAAAAAACTACTAGTATGGGACAATCTGAATTACCAAAGAGGATTTATTTTCTCCAGAATAAACGAAATCTGCATAAATGTCATGACATATTAATTTTTAAAAAAACAAGGACATTTATTATGAGACAATAAATCATGACACTTTTGCTTTCAATACATTCAATTGATGAACTTTTCACTCTAAACTAAAGTTCTTGCAATATAAGACACCAAAAGCCAAGTCTTTCCTACAAAAACCTTGTGAAGCTTTTATAGTCAAAACAATAAACCAAAGAACTACTATTTTGGGAAGAAAAGACTGTTAATGTATACTGTCTAAGGAACCATAACAGTTTAATTTCGACACAGAAAATTGAGAAACATTTACTTAACTGCAAAAAATACATTTAAATTGAAAGCAAAAGACCAATTTACTTTGTAATAATAGATTAAGTGATATCTCCTTCTAAACAATAAATTGATCTATTCTCAATTTTGAAAGTAACATACTTCTTGTACGGGATGCTGAAAAAATATTATTTCATACCAGACGAGAATAAAATTGAACTTTTAAAATCATGAACCGAGGCACCCATATTTCTCAACCGATAAATAATTTACAGGGGACAACCCGAGGGACCAATGCGATTGTATTTTGCCCCACCAAACTAAATGAACATTTGCTTAAGTGCCAAGGAACAATAATTATTAAAGACCAAGTACATTTATTTTGATATAATAAAACAAGACACTCGGTTTTATACCAAAATATTAAGAACTTTTATCATTCAAAATTATGAATCAAGCAGTCTCAATTTTGAAACCAAAACACTTTCAGCATGGACATCATTTTCTTTCGGCCCAAGAAATTAAGGAACATTTGCTTAGACAACAAAATAAATCTAAGTTGAACAAACAAGTTCTCTTTTGTAAAGATGAAATCAAGTATTTTTACATTTGTAATTAATATTGTTTCATTATGGGCCATAAAAAAGAAGATTTCTTCATATCATACGATAAAGAAGCTTGAGTTTTCAAAATCATGAACCAGGACAAACTATTTTTTAACTAAAAACTACTAGTATACGACAATCAGAATGACCAAAGAAGATTTCTTCATATCATACGATAAAGAAGCTTGAGTTTTCAAAATCATGAACCAGGACAAACTATTTTTTAACTAAAAACTACTAGTATACGACAATCAGAATGACCAAAGAAAATTTATTTGTCTCAGAATCAATGAAATATGCTTGGATTTTGTAATGACCCCGGAAATATCCAAAGAAAATAAATTATAATTTAAGTATAGAAGTGTAATAAATGTTCAAGGTTTACATTTCCTACATGATAACTTAAAGAACCAAACGGGGCTGCAGAATTCAGTCTTTAAACAAAATACAAGAAATAAAAAAATAAACGAAAAATAAAGAAAACTAGCATCTACTCGCAATCCTCTTGCGATTCGGGCTCTGGAACTTGGTCCTCTTGATCTGAAATGGTTAAATAAGGAATGACCTACATTAGCCCAGTAAGGACATCACACTATATCACCGACATAGAAATAAAGGTTAGTAGAAAATAAAAAATACTAATAGAGTACTAAATTTAGCAAATTCATTTATCAATTATAAAAATCATTTACTGTTCACTTACCGAAGTGGGATTCATAAAAACAATCTATACAGACAATAATATTATACAGATCATGATTCCATCTATAATCAACAATCATAGCACATATTATAAATCTATATCCATCATCAATAAATTAAAGAATAACTGTCGCTCTTTTTACCAGCCTCCTAGTATCTATGGGGGTTCATAGGGATGTCCCCGCTACACGTAAACCCTTTTATTTAATATTCTCAATTACGGGTCGTCCCCATATCCCCTTCTGTATGAGCGCCAATTTATCAAACCTCAATACCCTGTCCGATATGAGGGTGAAACAGTCCGTCCCCATACCTCGTTCGATATGAGCGCCAAATTATCAAATCTCCATACCCCGTCCGGTATGAGACAATATTCACGGTAGGGTTCTCTATGTACCCGATCCGTCCACCATCTCCTAGGATATCCAGTAAGGCTGTCGTTTCATTTATTCATTTCATCACACAATTTTTACTGTTTAACCTTCATTTTTTCTAATTCAGCAGTAAACACAGAATAAACCATACATGCATTCAAAGCCATAAAATCAATTAATAAGGTACTATCATGCATTTGAACTGTAAAACAATCAACAAAGCAACAATAGAGAATTTTCAGTTCTAGCTCCATCAGCAATCCGTAATTAATTATGCACATTTTCTAAATTCACACAAATATTGTATTATTATTTATTTAGACTTCAATTTTATGATAGGGAATAGGGTGAGGGATCCATACTAAATTTGATGCCCAAAAAGCTAAGCTATTCGACTGTACCTACAGGTGATTCTCGGGTTCCCTGAATTTTTTTTTCAGGAATTAAAGCGCACTAATAGTACCTATAAATGTCTCAAACAATCCCAAAATCAATCCCAGGGCCCACTTGGCCAATTTCAAAATTCTGGCACGGCAGCTCCGCCGTGCTCCGATGACGGTGCCACTGCCCACGGCTGTGGTCCACCTCAGGTCGGTTATTTTCAGTCGATTCTACATTGATCCCTATAAGAAAATACGTTAAAGGGCCTCGGTTGGCCGAAAAAATACAAAACCTCGAAACACACTGGCGACGAAACTCTCTAGTGCGGTGGCTCCTCCATCTCACATTGCGATTGGGCATTTTACTCCGGCCAACCTGTAGAGAAGGATACACTGATCACAACGGTAAAAAAATTACATAGAACGAGAATCAGGGAAGGGCCTCACCGGAGCCGTTTTGTGAAATTTCCTACGGTAGTGCCGTTGGGAATCGCCTGCATTTTTTGGCCAATTGGTCGATCCTTTCGCTCTAATTTGGCCATGGGTGTGTTTAGATTTGAATTTTGTCGGTCAAAAAGGGCTCCGATGCGACGGCAAGTGGCGGCGATCTCCTTCCGAGCGGCTGGGTCTCATTCTCCGGTGAGGGGGTATGGCGGCTAGGGTTAGGGTTTGGTGTGGATGGGGGTTATCTATATCCATCCACTTTTGATCTAGGTTGTCCATCGCGTTTGATCTAGACCATCCAATCGCAATTAAATAGGGAGTGAATCTGGACTGTTAATCGCGATCCAATCTGTACTGTCCATCACGAACTAATTTAGGCCATCTGATTGTGTTCAAATATGATCGTCTGATCCCGTTTGGGGAGGGAACGCATGTGGGTCGTTCGTGCACGCAAGAACGGATTTGAGCCATTCGATTGCACACAAGCGGATCGCCGCTGTGCCTCCCACCACCCCCCCCCGGGTGGCACCGCGTCAACGTCCGCTGCCACGCGGCGCGTCCTGGTTCTTCGTAGCTGCTGACCGGGCGTCCCACGTGACAAAACTTTTTTAAATTATAGTTTGACCCTCAATTTCTTATTTTTCTTTCAAAAATACCCTCAGAATCTAAATTTTCACCCATTTTCTCCAAAATTGTTTTCAATTTCATCCTCCTTGAATTTTTACTTCATTTTTACTCTAAATTAAATTAGAAAAAAATAAAAAAATTATATTTATTAATTTTAAATTACATTAAAATCTTATTTTTGGGTGTTACAACTCTCCACTCCTTTAAATGAAATTTGGTCCCTCAAATTTGTCTCTCCTACTCTCAATCAAACAGCTAGGGATATTGGACTCTGAAGTCTGACTCTAACTCCCATGTAGCCTCTCTTGATCTGTGGTTATGCCATATGATCTTTATAAAGGAAATTTTCTGGTTGCGGAGTAATCTGCTCTTTCGATCCACAATATCGACCGGTACTTCCTCATATGACAGATCCTCCTAGAGTGGAAGAGGCTTGTAGGCCAAGATATGAGAAGGGTCCGGGTTGTACTTTCATAGCATGGACACATGAAACACATTATGGACCTTAGAAAGTTCTGGAGGCAGTGCTAGTTTGTGGGCGGCAGTACCAATTATGTCTAAGATTTCAAATGGTCTAATAAATCGGGGGTTCAGTTTTTTCCTCTTACCGAACCTACTGACTCCCTTGAAATGAGTGATCTTAAGGAACATCTGATTACCTTTCTCAAATTTCAACTCCCTCTTCCAGGTGTCCGCATAACTCTTCTACCTGCTCTGAGTCGTCTGGATGTTCTTCCTGATCTTAACTATTTTGGATGTAGTCTTCTCTACTAGATCTGGGTCGAACAGTTTTCTATCACCCACTTCTTCCCAATAAATCCACGATTTGCATGGGCACCCATATAACGCCTCATACGGAGCCATGCAAATACTCGCTTGGTAGTTGTTATCGTAAGCGAACTATATCAGGGGTAGATGGTCATCCTAATGGCCCCTGAAGTCAAGAACACAAGCTCGAAGCATATCCTCAAGTGTGCAGATTATCCTTTTTTACTATCCATCGGTCTGAGTGTGTAATGCAGTACTAAGTGACAACTTCATTCCCATGGCTTACTGAAAGGTAGACCAAAACCAAGAAGTGAACCTGGGGTCCCTATCAGATATTACTGTCACTGGCACTCTATGTAATCTAACTATTTCTCGGATATACATTCTTACTAATTTGTTTAAGAGATCGGTCATCCTGATGGCTAAGAAGTGGGAAGACTTGGTGAACCGGTCAACAATTACCCAGATGGTATCATGTTCTAAGTGTGTCTTAGGTAATCTTGTCATGAAGTCTATGGTGATATGTTCCCACTTTCACTCCGGGATTGATAATGGCTGAAGTAGCCCACTTGGACTTTGATGCTCTATCTTGACCTGCTGACATATAAAACACTTATAAACAAAGTCAGGTATATCTTTTTTCATCCCATTCCACCAAAATCGGGGTCATATACTTTGGTACATCTTAGTGCTTCCGGGATGCATGGTGAACTTTGAGCTATGGGCCTCTATCATAATGTCCTTCTTTAACTCACTGTCACCTGGAACACACACCTTGTCCTGGAATCTGAGCAACCCATCGGCGAAGACTCAAAATTCTAAGTTAACTCCCTGTTCTGCATCTTTCTTGAGGGCTGCTAGGGTGGAATCGGCGGACTAAGCTTCCCTTATTCTCTGTATTAACTTAGGCTGAACAGTAAGGTGGCCCAAACATATGACTCTCCTCAGGTCCTGAAGTCGTACCAATTGTGCGGCCCCTATCTGCCTGTATTTTGAAACCATCAAATGGGCTAATATACCTGTACTTTTCCTGCTGAATGCGTCGGCTATCACGTTACCCTTACTCGGGTGATACAAGATGTCGCAATCACAGTTCTTGAGAAGTTTTCTCCACATTATCTGATGCATGTTGAGATCCTTTTGAGTGAATATGTGTTTCAAACTCTTGTTATTGGTATAGATCTGAAAGGTCTCCCCATACAAATAATGGCACCAAGTCTTCAAGGCATGTATGACTGCAGCAAGCTCTAAGTCATGGGTGGGATAGTTTTTCTCATGATACTTCAACTGTCTGGACCCATAGGCTATGACCTTCCCATGCTGCATTAAAACACAATCCAGACCTAGGTAGGACGCATCACTGTAAACTGTATATCCACCCAATCCGTTTGGCAAGGCCAACACAGGTGCAATAGTCAGCCACTTCTTTAGTTCTAAAAAAACTTCTTTCACAGTGCTCGTTCCACTCAAACTTGACATTCTTCTTTGTGAGCCGAGTCAAAGGAGCAAAAAGACTAAAAAACGCTTTCACAAAGCTACAGTAATAACCTGTCATTCCTAAAAAACTACGGATCTCCTTAACTTATGTCCATTTTTTCCCAACCGAGCATTGCTTCAACCTTTTCGGGGTTCACTGATACTCAATCCTTTGATATGATGTGTCCTAGGAAGGTAATCTGTTCAAACCAGAACCCATACTTACTCAACTTTGCATACAACTTCTTTTCTCTAAGAACCTGTAAAATTTGAGTTAGATGGTGGGTGTGTTCCTCTCTGCTTTTTGAATAGACCAAGATGTCATCTATGAAGACCCAGTTCATCAAGTCCATGAAGATGGCTGGAACATTGATTAGTCCAAATGGTATGACCAGGAACTCCTAGTGTATGTACCTAGTTCGAAAGGCTGTCTTGGGGATGTCTTCTGCCATGATTTTTACCTGATGATAACCTAAATGCAGTTCTATTTTGGAGAAGACCTGAGCACCCTACAACAAATCGAAGAGGTCATCTTCAAAAGAGGATCTTCCTACAAAAGTAGATGGATTTAATCTTTTATACCTCTCTATGTAGCCTGGGTCTATCATGGAAGGAGCTAGGTCTTGTGGAAGAGGGGCTGGGCCATGCTGAGGATGGACTGGATGGCCCTACGGTGGTACTTACTGATACGGTGGGGATACCGGATTGTACTGTGGTAGTGTTGGGTGGTACTATGGTTGGGGTACCGGATCATATTGTGGTGGTGCCGGGTGGTATTGTGGAGGAGCAGAGTCGTACCGGAGTAGTTCAAGATCCTCTCGTTGTAAGGGTGGCTCCACCTGTGGCAGCGGGGGAGGGTCAGGTAGTTCCTTCCTTTCCTCCTGGCTCTGCTGGGCAGCAATGAGTCTCTCCAGCATCTCAAATATTCGGTCAACATCTTCTCTAAGCGAACCATCCCGGGCTGCTCGGTTTAGTGGGGGTCTTCCTCTCTTTATCTATCTGTACCTGCATTTCATAAGGAACAACTGAGTGATAATCCATAATTTTGGTGTTCCCTAAGGATTTTTGTAAGGAATGGATCTGTGGTACGCAGCTCTGATACCAACTGTAACGGCCCCGAAAATATCCAAAGGAAATAAATTATAACTTAAGTGCAAAAGCATAATAAATGTTTAAAGTTTACATTCCTACACGATAACTTAAAGAACCAAACGGGGCTGCGAAATTCAGTCTTTAAAAAAATACAAGAAATAAGGAAATAAAAGAAAAATAAAAAAAACTAGCATCTACTCGCAATCCTCTTGCAGTTCAGGCTCTTGAACTTGGTTCTCTTGATCTAAAATAATTAAATAAGAAATGACCTATACTAGCCCACTAAAGACATCACACTATATCACCGACAGAGAAATAAAGGTTGGTAGAAAATTAAAAACACTAATGGAGCACTAAATTTAGCAAATTCATTTATCAATCATAAAAATCATTTACCGTTCACTTACCGTAGGAGGATTCATAAAAACAATCTATACAGATAATAATATTATACAGATCATGATTTCATGTATAATCAGCAATCATAGCACATATTATAAATCTATATCCATCATCAATAAATCAAACAATAACTGTCACTCTTTTTACCAGCCTGTTGGTATCCATGGGGGTTCATAGGGATGTCTCTGCTACACGTCAACTATTTCATTTAACATTCCCAATTATGGGCCGTCTCCATACCCCGTCCGGTATGAGGGTGGAGTGGGTCATCCCCATACTCCATCCAGTATGAGTGGCAAATTATCAAGTCTCTATACCCCGTCCGGTATGAGACAACGTTCACGGTAGGATTTTTTATGTACCATGTCCGTCCACCATTTCCTAGGATATCAAGTAAGGCTGTCGTTTCATCTATTCATTTCATCATACAATTTATACTGTTTAACCTTCATTTTTCTCTATTCAGTAGTAAACACATAAAATAAACCATACGTGTATTCAAAACCATAAAATTAATTAATAAGGTATTGTCATGCATTTGAACTGTAAAACAATCAACAAAGCAACAGTAGAGAATTTTTTGTTCTGGCTCTATTAGCAATCCGTAATTAATTATGCACATTTTCTAAATTCACACAAATATTGTATTATTATTTATTTAGACTTCAATTTTATGATAAGGGGTGAAGGATCCTTACTTGATTTGATATTCAAAAAATTAAGCTATTCGACTGCGCCTACTAGTAATTTTCGGGTTCTCTGAATTTTCCTTCGAAAATTAAAACTCGCTAATAATACCTACAAATGTCCTAAACAAACCCAAAATCAGTCTCAAGGCCTACTTGGCCAATTTTGAAATTTCGGCACAGCAACTTTGCCGTGCTTTGATGATAGCGCCGCCGTCTGCATCGGCGATCCGCCTCGGGTCTGCTATTTTAAGCCAATTTTGCATTGATTCCTATGAGAAAACACGTTAAATGGCCACGAGTGGCCGAAAAAATACAAAAAATCAAAACTCACCAGCGATGGGGCTCTCCGGTGCGACGGCTCCTTGGGCTCACGTTGTGATTGTGTGTTTTGCTCCAGTCAACCTGTAGAGAATGACACAGTGATCATAATGGTGGAAAAATTACACAGAATGGGAATCGAGAAGGGCCTCATCGGAGGCGTTTTATGAAATTCCTCGCAACAGCGCCACTGGACTTCGCTTGTGTTATTCGGCCAATCGACCGATCCTTTTGCTCCGATTTAGCAATGGGTGTGTTTAGAATTAAATTCCGAGAAAACAAATTTTTTTTTACCTTGTTTGGTAGTCGGAAAGGGCTCCGGTGCAGCGACAGGTGACGATGGTCTTCTTCTCGGCGGCCGGGTCTTCTCCGGTAAGGGGATCTGGCAGCTAGGGTTAGCATTTGGTGTCGATGAGAGTTATTTATGTCCTTTCGCTTTTGATCTAGGCCGTCCATCGCGTTTGATCTGGACCGTCAGATCGCAATTAAATAGGGAATGAATATAGACCGTTCATCGCGATCTAATCTGGGTCGTCCATCGCGATCTAATTTGTACCGTCCGATCGCGTCAAATCTGACTGTTCGATTGCATTTTGGGAGGAAACGCATCTGGGCCATTCGTGCGGGTAGGAACGGATCTAAACCATTCGATCACGAGCACGCGGATTGCCTGCGTACCCCCCCTCCTGCGTGGCATCGCGTCAGAGTCTGCCGCCACGCTGCGCGTCCTGATTCATCGGAGCTGCTGACCGGGTGTCCCACGTGGCAGAACTTTTTTAAATTGTAGTTTGACCCTTGGTTTCTGATTTTTCTTTCAAAAATACCCTCATAACACAAATTTTCACCTATTTTCTCCAAAATTATTTTTAATTTCATCCTCCTTCAATTTTTAGTCTAAATTAAATTAGAAAAAATTAAAAAATTATATTTATTAATTTTAAATTACATTAAAATCCTATTTTGGGGTGTTACAAATTTCATGGCACATTAATTTTAAAAAAACAAGGACATTTATCCTCTGACAATAAATTATGACAGTTTCACTTTCAACACATTTATTGGATGAACTTTTAACTCCAAACTAAAGTTCTTACAATATAAGACACCAAAAGCCAAGTCTTTCCTATTAAAATCTTGTGAAACTTTTATATTCAAAATAATAAACCAAAAAACTCCTATTTTGGGAAGAAAAATATGCTAATATATGTTGTTCAAGGAACTAGAGTGGTTCTATTTCGACCCAAAAAATTGAGAAACACTTGCTTAGGTGCAAAAATACATTTAAGTTGACATGAGAAAAAACCAATTTATTTTACAATAATGGATCAAGTGATATCTCCCTCCAAATAATAAATTAATCTATTCTCAATTTTGAAAGTAACACACTTCCTATACGAGACACTGAAAAACCATTATTTCATATCAAATGAGAAAAGACTTGAACTTTTAAAACCATGAACCAAGACACCCATATTTCATGACTGACAAATAATTTACAGGGAACAACCTGAGGGGCCAATGTGGTTTCATTTTGCCCCACCAAACAAAAGGAGCATTTGCCTAGGTGCCAAGGAACAATTATTTTAAAAGATCAAGTACATTTATTTTGACCCAATAAGTCAAGACACTCGTTTTTATACCAAAATATTAAGAATTTTTAACACTCAAATTTTGAATCAAGGAGCCTCTATTTTGAGACTAAAACACTTTCAACATAGATACCATTTTATTTTGGCCAAAGAAATTAAGGAACATTCTTTTAGACGATGAAATACATCTAAGTTGAACAACCAAGTTCTCTTTTATAACAATAAAATCAAATATTTTTACTTTCATAATTAAGATAATTTCATTATGAGCCATCAAAAGGATATTCTTTCATATCAAAGGATAAAGAAAATAGAGTTTTCAAAATCATGAATCAGGACACCCTATTTTGGAAGTAAGAAACTACTAGTATGGGACAATTCGAATGACCAAAGAGGATTTATTTGCCTTAGAATCAATGAAATCTGCATAAATGTCATGACACATTAATTTTAAAAAAATAAGGACATTTATCTGAGACAATAAATCATGAAATTTTTACTTTTAACACATTAAATAGATGAACTTTTAAAAAATTCTTACAATATAAGACACCAAAAGCCAAGTCTTTCCTACCAAAATCTTGTGAAACTTTTATATTCAAAACAACAAACCAAAGAACTACTATTTTGGGAAGAAAAGACTGTGAATATATGTTGTCTGAAGAACCAGAGTCATTTATTTTGACCCGAGAATTTGAGAAACACTTGTTTAGCTGCAAAAATACATTTAAGTTGAAAGGAAAAGACAATTTACTTTGCAATAATGGATTAAGTGATATCTCCCTCCAAACAATAAATTAATTCATTCTCAATTTCTTAAGTGACTTACTTTCAATATGGGACACTAAAAAATAATTATTTCACACCAAATGAGAAGAGATTTGAACTTCTAAAACTATGAACCAAGACACCCATATTTCTCGACCGACAAACAATTTACAAGGGACAACCGAGGGACCAAAACTATGTTTTTTAAGGAGTATTTACCTAGTTGCCAAGCCACAATAATTTTTAAAGATCAAATACCTTTATTTTGACACAATAAATCAAGACACTCACTTTTATACAAAAATATTAAGAATGTTTAACATTCAATGTAGCACCCGGAAAGGAGGAGGAAAAAAAAAAAAAAAAAAAAAAAAAAAAAAAAAAGGGGGGGGCCACGTCAGCAGCCACGTCAGCAGGCCCGGTCAACATTCCCGGCCAACCGGGGCCTGCCACGTGGCAAGATCGCGTCACTCTGAAAGGAGCCACGTTGGCGATCCGCGTGGGTGCGATCCGACGGCCCAGATCAATCACGCGATCGGACGGCCCAGATTCAATCAAAAACGAACGGCCCAGATTAAAACGAAATGAACGGCTGTGATCAAAAGGCAAGGGGTTATAAATAGAACCTCCACACCAGACCAAAAACCCTAGCCGCCAGCCGCTCGCCGGAGAAGACGAACCAGAGGCCGACCGCCGCCACCCGCCGCCACTCGCCGCCGCACCGGGGAAATTTCCGACCGCTGATCGAGGTAAATTTCATACTCCCGACTCGTTTTTCCCCACTGATTCCTCCTATGGCCAAATCGAAGCCGAAATCCCGGCCAAACGGCCGGAATACGCGGCCGAAGCCCAGCGGCGCCGCCGCACCCCCTCTCGGTTTTTGCCTCCGACGAGGCCCTTCCCGGCCTCCGTTCGATGCAATTTTTATATCACCGTGATCACCATTCTTTTCTCTACATGTTGACCGAAGCCAAATCACCAAAACACGAACCTCACCGAAGAGTCGCCGTACCCGAGAGCGCCGCCGCCGGTAAGCTCCGCTTTTTCGTGATTTTTTGGCCCCCCGAGGGCCCTAGGGTTGTTTTCTGACAAGGACCAATGCGAGTGTGGCCGAATTCGGCCAAAAACGGCCGAAAACAGTCAACCCGAGGCGACTCGCCGCCGCCAGCGACGGCGCCGTCGCCGGAGCACGGCGGAGCCGCCGTGCCGGAGTTGCGATTTGGGCCGAAAGAGGCCCTGGGCCTAATTTGGATTTTTTTTTTGGAACACGTGCAGGTACTGTTAGCGTGTTTCAGTTCCCCGGAAAAAATTCAGGGAAAATTAGGGACAGCCTGCAGGCGCACTGTGAATCGTATTCGGATCCCGAAAACAAGTAAGGACCCCTCACCCTATTTCCTATCACGGTATTAAAGTTCAAAATGATAAAACGGTATTTCTTGAATTAACGCATGTGTGAAATTGCTTAAGGTTGCTAATGGAGCCCGAGTCTAGTGTGATTGATGATTTACTGTTATTTGGCCTGTTTTACACTGTTTTACAGCTTTAAATGCATTATGGGGTTTGATGTGTTCATTTTATAGTTTCGAATGCATATATTACTGTTTTATTAATTATGGGTTGAATGACTGAAGAACTGATACTGTATGTTGTCTGTTCGGCATGAATTACGATTTGCTTGTTTAAATGTGAATTGATGATGCTTATTGAGGAAAAGGGAAATGAAACATTGTGTAGACTGATAATTGTATGATGGGGTCAGCCTGACTAGATATCCTGGGAGATGGTGGACGGACCGGGTCCGTAGGGAACCCTACCGGGATTGTGGTCTCACATGCCGGACGGGGTATGGAGATCTTATGGTTTTGGCGCCCATACCGGACGGGGTATGGGGACGGCCCGTTTCACCCTCATACCGGACGGGGTATTGAGGTTTATGGTTTTGGCGCCCATACCGGACGGGGTATGGGGACGGTTCTAGAAACTGATTATGAATGTTAAAGGTTAACGGGTAGCGGGACCCCTAGGGACCCCCATGGATACTAGTAGGCTGGTAAATGAGAAAAAGATATGTTGTACAATGATTGAATTACAAGAGGCGTGATAAGTGCTATGTTTTACAGCTTAGATTATTCAATGATTATGATAATGTTATTGTTTTTCTCATATTGTTTTCATAAATTCCACCAAGGTAAGTGGATGGTAAAGGTTTTCATGTTAATAAACGAGTTTGTTGTAAATTATGCTCCATTGGTCTTTTTTGTGTTTTTCTACCCACCTTTATCTCCGTGACGGTGAGATATCGTGATGTTCTTACTGGGCTAGTGTAGCTCACTCCTTAATTAACCATTTCAGATCAGGAAGACATGGTTCCCGAGCCCGTTCCGCAGGAGGACGACGAAGGGGATGCCTAGAGACTCTGTAGTCATACGCATAGTTTATTTTCGAGTTTTCTTTCTTAGTTAGTTTAACCTTTTATATTTTAAGTACGTTTTTGGTTTTTCGTGTAAGGGATGTTAACTGAAATTTTGATCTCGCTTCCGCATTCGATATATTTAAATACTCATTTCTTTTTTTAATATTTTCCGGGGCCGTTACAGTTGGTATCAGAGCCGCATTTCCTCGGACCCATACCTTACACTATAGTCCTTTAAAGAAATACTCACCGATTGGTCGTTACTCAACCATTCCTTGTAAATGCAGGTACACAGAAATGAGGAGAGGAAGGCCCCCACTAAACCGAGCGGCCCAAGATAATTCGCTTCGGGAGGATTTGGACAGATTATATGAGATGGTGGAAGCTCTCGTAGCTGCTCAGCGAAGGCAAGAGGAGAGAAGGGAGTTACCCGGACCTCCTCCGCTAGCGCAGGTTGAGCCCCCGTTACAGCAGGCTGATCCCGAGCCACCCCGGCAGGAGCCTGTTCCTCCACAGTACCACCCGGCACCACAGCCGCGGTACGACCCGGTACCACAGCCACAGTACCAACAGGTACCGCCACAGCACATTCCAGTGCCCCCACCCCATCAGCAGGCGCCACCACAGGGTCCCCCAGTTCACCCTCAGCCGGCCCCAGTTCCTTTACCTCGGGACCCCGCTCCCTCCTTGATCGACCCTGGCTTCATAGAGAGGTACAGGAGACTGAACCCTTCTACTTTTTCGGGGGGATCCTCTTTTGAAGAGGCCCAATACTGGCTGGCGGAGACTGAGAGAGCCTTTGAGACCTTGGGAGTAATTCCTGAGCAGAGGGCTGCCATTGCCTCCTACATGCTGGTAGGGGAAGCAGTACGCTGGTGGGAGCTCAAGCGGGCCACCCTGCCTGTACCAGTTACTTGGGAGCAGTTCCTAGCGGCTTTCCATGCGGAGTATCTCCCTAAGCACATCCAACATTTAAAGGAAATTGAATTTGCTCAGTTGGTCCAGGGTAATATGACAGTGTCGAAGTATGCCCGCAAGTTCCTGGAGCTGGGCCGACATGCCCCGGAGACATTGTTGGATGAGGGCCGAAAGGCCAGGAAATTCCAGTGGGGTCTCCGCCCGGCGATCAGACAGCACTTGTTGGTGATGGAGCTCGAGACATATTCGGCAGTCCTGGCAAAGGCGCAGATCATAGAAAGGAGCTTCGACACCCGCCCTCAGCTAACGGGAAGTTCCCGACCTTCAGCCCCGCTCCGCAGGCCAGCGCCTACCATGCCTGTCCAACCCAGTAAGAGACCCAGGCCTGCCGTTCAGGGCCCTCCTCAGGCTATGGGGGCAGCTCGTGGGAAGATCTGCCAGTACTGCGGCAGGGATCATGGGGACCGACCCTGCTACCGCCTCAACAACACCTGTCGCATATGCGGCAGTGCCCAGCACTATGCGAGGGAGTGTCCTAGGAACCAGAATCAAGGGAGGCCTCCAATCCAGGGCAGAGTTTACAACCTTACCCAGAAGGATGCCGATGCAGACCCGGACGTGGTACATGGTATGTATACTATCTCTGGCCACATTGCTCATATTTTGTTTGATACTGGTGCATCACATTCTTTTATTTCACATGTTCTTGCTTCCAAAATTTGTGTACCACCTGATAGACTTGACTCATTATTGTTTGTATCTACCGCTGGGGGGGAGACATTACTAGGAGAGGTTGTCTACAGGGCATGTGCCGTGGAGATAGCAGATAGGAAATTGAGGGTAGACCTGATAGGGTTAGACACAGGGGATTTTGATGTAATCCTAGGAATGGATTGGCTGGCGGCGTATCACGCCACCATAGACTGCTTTAATAAAAAGATTGTATTTAATCCTCCCAACGAGGAGCCATTTACAAGTTAATAAAATTATTCGGTACTGATTCTCCCTAATGACAAATTCTTTTCTTCTTAATTCCCAGTGCGTTGATATTGTATTTTCCCTAACTAGGTAAACCCAAGAAGGAAGTTTGTATCCAAGAGATTCCAGTAGTCCGAGACTTTCCAGATGTATTTCTGGATGAACTGCCCGGTCTACCAGGGGACAGAGAGGTCGAGTTCACCATAGACTTACAGCCAGGAACCCAACCCATCTCGGTAGCTCCTTACCGAATGAGCCGCATCGAGATGGAAGAGCTAAGGAAACAAATCACTGAGCTACAAAACAGTGGCTTCATTAGACACAGCATTTCCCCATGGGGTGCCGGGGTTACTTTTGCAAAGAAAGGAGATGGAACGTTGAGACTGTGTATTGATTATAGAAGGATAAACAAGGTAACAATTAAAAACAAGTACCCTCTCCCCCGGATTGATGACCTTTTCGATCAGTTGCAGGGTGCACAGGTCTTTTCTAAAATAGATCTACGATCAGGTTACCATCAGGTAAAAGTGAGAGCAGAAGACATCCCCAAGACGGCATTCCGAACCAGGTACGGACACTATGAGTTCCTGGTTATGCCGTTTGGGCTAACCAACGCCCCGGCCATCTTTATGGATCTAATGAACAGAATCTTCAGAGAGTTCTTGGATAAATTTGTCATCGTGTTCATCGATGATATCTTAGTCTACTCAAAAAGTAGAGAAGAACATGCTCATCATCTTGCCCAAGTCCTCCAGGTACTTAGGGAAAAGAAGTTGTATGCAAAGTTGAGCAAGTGTGGATTTTGGCTCGAGCAAACCGCCTTCCTAGGACATGTTATATCGAAGGAAGGGGTGTCGGTGAACCCCGAAAAGGTTGAAGCGGTACTTGGTTGGAAAAGGCTGACAACAGTTAAGGAAATTCGCAGTTTCCTAGGGATGGCGGGTTATTACCGCCGGTTTGTCGAAGGGTTCTCCAGTATAGCGGCCCCTCTAACCCGACTCACAAAGAAGAATGCAAAGTTTGATTGGAATGAGAACTGCGAAAGGAGTTTTTCAGAATTGAAGAAGCGACTGACTACTGCACCCGTGCTGGCTCTACCGAGTGGATCAGGAGGGTATACAGTTTATAGTGATGCCTCCTATCTGGGCCTGGGTTGTGTCCTGATGCAGCATGGAAAGGTTATAGCATATGGGTCTAGACAGCTAAAGAATCATGAGAAGAACTATCCTACCCATGATTTGGAGCTTGCCGCAATCATACACGCCTTGAAAATCTGGCGCCATTATTTGTATGGAGAGACCTTTCAGATCTACACCGATCATAAGAGCTTGAAGCACATCTTCACTCAGAAGGATCTCAACATGCGTCAGAGAAAGTGGATGGAACTCCTCAAGGACTATGATTGTGACATCCTATACCATCCAGGTAAGGGCAACGTGGTAGCCGATGCCCTCAGTAGGAAGAGTGCAGGCACCCTAGCCCATCTGATGGTTTCGGAATGCAGGTCCATTGGGGCTACGCAGCAGGTTCGACTGCAAGATCTGAAGAGGGCCACATGTTTGAGCCACCTAGCAGTCCAACCCGAGCTAATCCAAAGAATAAAGGAAGCCCAGTCAATCGACCCCGCCCTAGTAAACCGCAAGAAGGATGCAGAACAGGGAGTGAACTCAGAATTTCAGATCTCTGCCGACGGATTGATTCGTTTCAAGGACAGAATGTGTGTCCCAGACGACAATGAATTAAAAAGAGACATCATGACAGAGTCCCATAGTTCAAGGTTCGCCATGCATCCAGGAAGTACAAAAATGTACCAAACTATGCGACCCCGATTCTGGTGGAATGGGATGAAGAGAGATATAGCCGACTTTGTATCTAAGTGCTTGGTATGTCAGCAGGTCAAAGCAGAACATCAACGCCCAGGGGGGTTGCTTCAGCCTTTACCGATTCCAGAATGGAAGTGGGAACACATCACCATGGACTTCGTATCGGGACTATCCAAGGCACGATCGGGACACGATGCCATATGGGTAATTGTTGACCGACTCACTAAGTCTTCCCACTTCCTGGCCATCAGAATGACTGATTCGTTGGACAAGTTGGCAAGAATGTATGTCCGGGAAATAGTCAGACTGCATGGGGTCCCAGTAACAGTGGTATCCGACAGGGATCCCAGATTCACTTCTCGGTTTCAGAATAGTTTCCAGCAAGCTATGGGAACAAAGCTGTCCCTCAGTACTGCCTTCCACCCCCAAACCGATGGACAATCAGAGAGGACAATCCGTACGCTGGAGGATATGCTCCGAGCTTGTGTCCTTGACTCCGGAGGCCATTGGGACGACCATCTACCCCTGATAGAGTTTGCCTACAACAACAGTTACCAAGCAAGCATCGGCATGGCCCCATACGAGGCGCTATACGGGCGTCCGTGCAGGTCACCGATTTATTGGGAGGAAGTGGGCGATAGAAGATTGTTTGGCCCGGATTTAGTGGAAGAAACCACGTCCAATATAGTTAAGATCAAGAAGAACATCCAGACAGCTCAGAGTAGGCAAAAGAGCTATGCTGATACCCGGAGGAGAGACCTGGCCTTTGAGAAAGGTGACCGTGTGTTTCTTAAAGTCACCCCCTTCAAGGGAATTAGTAGGTTCGGCAGAAGGGGAAAATTAAACCCCAGATACATTGGACCCTTTGAAATCTTAGACAAGATTGGTACCACTGCCTACAGACTTGCACTGCCCCCTGAGCTCTCCCGGGTTCACAATGTGTTTCATGTATCTATGCTGCGCAAGTACAATCCGGACCCTTCTCATGTCGTGGCTCATGAACCGCTTTCACTCCGAGAGCACTTGTCTTATGAAGAAGTACCGGTCAGTATCACGGACCGAGAAAGCAGAATACTCCGTAACCGGGAAATATCATTTGTAAAAGTCTTGTGGCAGAACCACACGCCTAGGGAGGCGACTTGGGAGCTGGAATCAGAATTTAGGGCCCAATATCCTCATCTGTTTGATCAAGAGTAATGAGGCAAATTTGGGGACCAAATTTCTTTATGGGGGGGAGAGTTGTAGCACCCGGAAAGGAGGAGGAAAAAAAAAAAAAAAAAAAAAAAAAAAGGGGGGGGCCACGTCAGCAGCCACGTCAGCAGGCCCGGTCAACAGTCCCGGCCAACCGGGGCCTGCCACGTGGCAAGATTGCGTCACTCCGAAAGGAGCCACGTTGGCGATCCGCGTGGGTGCGATCCGACGGCCCAGATCAATCACGCGATCGGACGGCCCAGATTCAAACGCACGGACGGCCCAGATTCAATCAAAAACGAACGGCCCAGATTAAAACGAAATGAACGGCTGTGATCAAAAGGCAAGGGGTTATAAATAGAACCTCCACACCAGACCAAAAACCCTAGCCGCCAGCCGCTCGCCGGAGAAGACGAACCAGAGGCCGACCGCCGCCACCCGCCGCACCGGGGAAATTTCCGACCGCTGATCGAGGTAAATTTCATACTCCCGACTCGTTTTTCCCCACTGATTCCTCCTATGGCCAAATCGAAGCCGAAATCCCGGCCAAACGGCCGGAATACGCGGCCGAAGCCCAGCGGCGCCGCCGCGCCCCCTCTCGGTTTTTGCCTCCGACGAGGCCCTTCCCGGCCTCCGTTCGATGCAATTTTTATATCACCGTGATCACCATTCTTTTCTCTACAGGTTGACCGAAGCCAAATCACCAAAACACGAACCTCGCCGGAGAGTCGCCGTACCCGAGAGCGCCGCCGCCGGTAAGCTCCGCTTTTTCGTGATTTTTTGGCCCCCCGAGGGCCCTAGGGTTGTTTTCTGACAAGGACCAATGCGAGTGTGGCCGAATTCGGCCAAAAACGGCCAAAAACAGTCAACCCGAGGCGACTCGCCGCCGCCAGCGACGGCGCCGTCGCCGGAGCACGGCGGAGCCGCCGTGCCGGAGTTGCGATTTGGGCCGAAAGAGGCCCTGGGCCTAATTTGGATTTTTTTTTTGGAACACGTGCAGGTACTGTTAACGTGTTTCAGTTCCCCGGAAAAAATTCAGGGAAAATTAGGGACAGCCTGCAGGCGCACTGTGAATCGTATTCGGATCCCGAAAATAAGTAAGGACCCCTCACCCTATTTCCTATCACGGTATTAAAGTTCAAAATGATAAAACGGTATTTCTTGAATTAACGCATGTGTGAAATTGCTTAAGGTTGCTAATGGAGCCCGAGTCTAGTGTGATTGATGATTTACTGTTATTTGGCCTGTTTTACACTGTTTTACAGCTTTAAATGCATTATGGGGTTTGATGTGTTCATTTTATAGTTTCGAATGCATATATTACTGTTTTATTAATTATGGGTTGAATGACTGAAGAACTGATACTGTATGTTGTCTGTTCGGCATGAATTACGATTTGCTTGTTTAAATGTGAATTGATGATGCTTATTGAGGAAAAGGGAAATGAAACATTGTGTAGACTGATAATTGTATGATGGGGTCAGCCTGACTAGATATCCTGGGAGATGGTGGACGGACCGGGTCCGTAGGGAACCCTACCGGGATTGTGGTCTCACATGCCGGACGGGGTATGGAGATCTTATGGTTTTGGCGCCCATACCGGACGGGGTATGGGGACGGCCCGTTTCACCCTCATACCGGACGGGGTATTGAGGTTTATGGTTTTGGCGCCCATACCGGACGGGGTATGGGGACGGCCCGTTTCACCCTCATACCGGACGGGGTATTGAGGTTTATGGTTTTGGCGCCCATACCGGACGGGGTATGGGGACGGTCCTGGAAACTGATTATGAATGTTAAAGGTTAACGGGTAGCGGGACCCCTAGGGACCCCCATGGATACTAGTAGGCTGGTAAATGAGAAAAAGATATGTTGTACAATGATTGAATTACAAGAGGCGTGATAAGTGCTATGTTTTACAGCTTAGATTATTCAATGATTATGATAATGTTATTGTTTTTCTCATATTGTTTTCATAAATTCCACCAAGGTAAGTGGATGGTAAAGGTTTTCATGTTAATAAACGAGTTTGTTGTAAATTATGCTCCATTGGTCTTTTTTGTGTTTTTCTACCCACCTTTATCTCCGTGACGGTGAGATATCGTGATGTTCTTACTGGGCTAGTGTAGCTCACTCCTTAATTAACCATTTCAGATCAGGAAGACATGGTTCCCGAGCCCGTTCCGCAGGAGGACGACGAAGGGGATGCCTAGAGACTCTGTAGTCATACGCATAGTTTATTTTCGAGTTTTCTTTCTTAGTTAGTTTAACCTTTTATATTTTAAGTACGTTTTTGGTTTTTCGTGTAAGGGATGTTAACTGAAATTTTGATCTCGCTTCCGCATTCGATATATTTAAATACTCATTTCTTTTTTTAATATTTTCCGGGGCCGTTACATTCAAAATTATAAATTAAAGAACCTCTATTTTGGACTAAAACACTTTTAACATGAGCACCATTTTTTTTTTGCCCAATAAATTAAGGAACATTTGTTTAGGCGACGAAATACATTTATAAATCATTTATAGACTAGACCAATTAATGTATTTAGTTTTTGGTTTCATAATACAAATAATAAGAATTCACAAGGATGGTTGATCATTAAGAATGTACCCAAAAAAATTTACCAAGGACAAGGGCTTAAGTTAATAGTGAGACATATATGCAAAAATACAACTGCTAGTATCGAAAAAAGTAGAGAGAGAGAGAGAGAAACAAAGACAACATAACAAAACTGGTCAAAATTATTAAACACAGTTGTCTTAATTTTCTTTCCCTAAGTGAAAGCAAAAATATAATCCTTAAAACTAAGTTTCTTCAAACTATGTCTTAAAGACTAAATATGTGGAAACATCTTGAGTCATATCCCAATAGCTTGGCATTTAGAAAATTAAATATTTTAAAATTTTATTAAACATATTATAGGCATATAGATTTATTCAAGTATCTACTAATCTGAGACGAATCTTATGGTGCAAAAAAGCAATTGTTAAATAGACATTCACATAAATCACTATTTATTTCAACCTTAACTAAAAAAAAAAGCCAAACCATAGAAACTCAATATCCTTATAGCATTCCAGAACATATAAAAGACCAAGTGTCCTCACTGGGACAAGAAGATGCAAGAGGGTGGGGTGTGGAACACGTTTTAAATGTCATTTTTCTTTAAAAAAGAAAAGTAAATGGAATAGACAGAAAAGCAACAAAATAAACAGACAATAAATCACTTCAAAACACTACATACCAACATATTTCCTGAAAGCCTTTCTTTACCATTTGGGCCTTGTTTGGATAAATTTTAGTGATGGGTAATTAATGTAGGACAATGACAGTGATTTGATGGCAATGACATAGGATGAGAATGACAAAATTTTTTTATGTTTGAATGATTGTATATTAATATATAATGACAGCTATTTTGTTGAATGATAGGATAATATGATTTTATTTTCGCTCAAATTACTAATTTATCCATGTTTTATTATATGTAATAGTAAATGGTATATAATAAGTATGTAACGAAAAAATAAATAAATTATATAAAAATATAATTAAATTTGTATTTAAATAAATAATTATTACACATAATCAAATTAAATTTTTATATTTGATAAAATGAATAATTATTATTTATATTATTACATTAATTTAATTTTAATAAAAATAAAATTATTTATATATTAGAAACAAATTGTTGTAATTATATATTATTATATTAAATCTAAAATTATTTCAAGAAATAGGGTATAACATGAATGAAGCAAGGACCCAATGTTTGTTTAGGAGGGTATAATGAGAATTAAGCATATTTTCTTAGGGTATAATGGAAAAAAAATTATATGTCTGTCACATATCATTGATGGTTTTTAAAATTCATCCCATATTTGCTAGTCGGATACTGTTTGTTACTATCTCATCAAGTTGGAAGCTGAAACAAATAAGATTTTATCATACTCATTGAGTACTATACATTAATTTATACCATTTACCACCAAACAAACAGGACCTTGGTGATAATAAACCCTAGAAAAAAAAAACAAAAGTAATTAGGTCTAGTAGCAATAGGAGATAAGTGAAATGCAAGAAAGAAGAAAGAGATTTGAGTTCAAATAATACTATGTTTAGACTTTTAACCAAGTAATCGACGTGCAAAAGTTCTCATAGTATCAAACTTGTTCAAGCATCCTTAAGTAATCAACGCGCATGAGTTCTCTAAACATTTTTGTTCAAGCATCCTTCTTTCATATAACAACATTCTAAACATTCTGAAGAAAAATCTTAGATGCTTTATCATATTCCTATCGGAAAAGATGTACCAAAGAAGGTCAAACAAACGATTAAGATAAAAAAGATTAAATAAAGAACTAAAAGACTGGTTATGGGCATTAAAAACTGATTAACGAACGATCTCAAGAGCAAAATATTGTTCATATTTCTCTTATAAATTACGATCTCTCCCTTTTAACTAGCCCTCTTTACAACACTCTTCTTACATAGAAACCCTCAAAGAACACCTTTCTTGTTATTTGCTCCAATCAAAGAGGATGAAATCCCCTTTAATCCTAGGCTTTCTTCTTTTTATTTCCCTTACGTAGAAATCCTAAAGCCCGACGAATCCCAAAATCGAATGAAAAAAAAGCTCCCCCCATAAATAACTCTCGATTTTCTTTTAATGTGCTGCCCCGAAACGCCTTCCCTTCTTTCTTTTTCCATGCAACGCAAAAATAGAAGAGATTGTCTCCATCTGTCTGCTTGTAGCGAAATTCTAAAGAACCTCCCCTTGCTGATCATCGGAAACCCATAATAAGGTTCCTTGGAATCGCACCCTTTGGAAATTTGAAACCATGACCTTCTGTTTTTACGGGCCAAAAAAGGCTCTCTTTAGACGGAGAGGATTGCGAACCTGGTTGGGTTGTGTTTTTTGTCAGTTTTAAGGTAATGAATTTTATCGGCTTTAAAAGAAAGGTTTGAGAATGGGTCTGAGTTTAAATTAGGCACTACGGATGGATCTTAACATATTAAAAGAAATTAAAATTGGCTTGGTTGATTTTTTTTTAATATAATTTTAGATAGTTTAAGTAATTATTTATATTAATAATTGTGTTTTGGCATGCTGTTTTCCCTTTCTTTTATTGCTAAGGAACTGTGTTATTGGAATTTTTTAAGTTGGTTTATGCCTTGTAGTAGGAATTTTAAAATTCTCATTTACTTTATTTATTATGGCTTTTTACCAGAGAAAACTTTGTTCAAGGATCTGTTATAAAAAGTTTTTTTTTTTTTCTAAATCCACATAACTGTTGTAAATATGAGAAAGTGAATGATTTAATTGAATTGGCTAGTTATATATGTTTCCTAATTCATGTTGGGCTTTTCTGTGCATCTTAACAGTATTTTGTATGTTAAGTGGGGCTAACACAATCAATTTACTAATAAATAAATAAGTAAGAGTACAATCCAATTCGAATTTACATTCCCATAAGAAAAATAAAATACTAATTATTTGATAAAAGAATTTAGTAATTTTATAATTTTTAAATATTGCGAAGTACTCTCTGAACTATTTTTAGGTGAGGGTGAGAAATTTTTACAATTAAGAAAAAAAAATTTAGAAATTTAGTTTTTTTTTTTTTGTTATGATGAGTAATGAAAGGATTTTTCTTTTTTTTCTCAAATGATATATGAACAATTAATTAAGCAATTATAAACTAAGTCTTTTTCTACTAGATTGAAAAATAGTAATAGAAACTGACTAATAATAAATTTTGATTTGATTTTATCACCCTATAAATTAAAATTCATTTCAATCAATCACGTGCAATGCTTATAATTTTACATTAATAAAAATATATAAAGTTATTTTATGTATATCTAAGAATTTTTATTTCTTTACTAATATTTGTCGCATAATCTAAATAAGATTTTATTCAACTTAATTTTTTATTAAGAAAATTTAAATGATATTTTTCAAACTTTTGAAATATGAAAAGTAGTGATTTGATATTTCAAATGCAAATTAAGGCATAATAATGCCAGACATAGAAATAGATTACGAGTGCATAATATGCAGCGAAACAAATTATTACAAATCTTTTACAAAATATGAGTTCTAATTACACAAATAATTGAGATTAGAAGTGACAACAAAATACAAAATATCAAAATACAAAAAGGGTTACTTCTTTACTATGTGAACGGACTCATCAAAGTGTGAGACAAGTCATGCACGTAAGGTTTGTGGATCCACGGGATTCTTATAGACTTCAAGTGGTAGGTCGGCAATCGGTTCTTCATTTTCTTCCTCATTTGGAGAGGGACATAGAAATGAGTGAGTTCCATATACTCACTAAGAAAAATAATATTTAAGTAATATTATAAGATTTTAAAGGTGAATAATTACGCCATCAACACTTACCATCAGGAGTTACGTCAAGGTCCTTTCTCAATTTATGAAAATAATTTGTTTATTAAAGAAAACATCATATCCATCATATCATTGTCATATCAATCAAATCAATCATACTGATAATAAAGAAAATCAAATAAATCATGATATGCATAAAATTTCGTGTCATGCTTCGTGAAGTCATTCCGACTTCCATCTACTTATGGCAGATATAGATTTTCGACTACCCATGTGGAATGACAAAATCAGATATAACAACAATTTGTGGCTCAATAAACCAACAGTACATTTGCACCTTCCCAAACTATGACACGATTTATGACCACGACCGTACTTCACCAAAGGTGACCCCTACAAAAATATTGCATCACCGCTCTCGTCAGAGGATATTCCGTCATCCATAGGGAGCGATCTTCTCACATCTTTTATACTAAATGGGGGAGAAATAAAAATCTCTCAAAGATAAAAAGGCTAATGAAACACTTGATGCATTATGTTTGTCAATACAGATACATATTTTTCATATCATTTCATGTTTAAACACCTTTTCACATTTCAGTTATTGATCATAAAAATTATATCATTTAAATTACATGCAAATTATCGTATTCACATATATCATGAAACATGCATTATGAAGTAAAATTTACTTTCTTTAGACACTTAAACATAATCATACAAAATTCAACTTCATAATTTTGCTCTACAAATGCTCATTATGATGTTTAAGGTAAATATTAAATTTTTTACCAAATCTTGAAGTTTTCTTAAACCTTTTCTTCATCTTCTCCTCTCTTTCTCTCTCTAGATCACTCCCTCTCTCTCTAAACTCTTAAATGATAGAAGAATGAAATGCAAGTAATGAGGAGATGGTGAAAGGAGGGTCCCTATTTATAGAAAATAGGAACTGTCATATTTGTGCCAAGTGGCTAAATCTGGGGAGGAGAAAGAAAGTTTATGGGAAAAGAATGATGTAATGACTAACAGATGGATGATGCAACGTGACGACAGTGTGAAAAATAGAGGCACGCAACCCAAATGACGGCGACACGTCACCAGAGCGATGGCAGCACGTCGCCAGAAAAATGACGACACACCGCCCAAGACGGTAGCGACTTGGTGCCCAACTGATGGAGCACGCCACCCAAGGCGACGCATACTGCCTGAGGCAGCAGCACACTGCCCCAGCTGACTGTGCGCAAGCGCACCGCACAAGCCTACTGTGCAGATGATAAGCACATAGGGTGCACGGAACCGCGTCAGTCTGTGCGCGATTGGACGCGTGTGGACTACGCAGACACACGCGTGGAGGGGATGTGCATACAGTGCGCACATTCTGTGCTAGCCATGCGTATGCACACGTGCATGACATGTGATGCCTGCACAGGCGGTCCTTTCCTGCAGGCATTTTCTTGTGGGATTTCTGCCTTTTCTCTGTCTTTTTTCCTAAAAATTTATTTTTAAATAAAAAATAACAAAAATAAAATTCCTATGACAAAATAATAAAAAATATAAATTTTAAAAATAAATTAAAAATATGAATTTAATTTATGAAATATGATATTTAATTAAAATCAAAACTACAAAATAATTTAAAGAGTTTAAGCAGTCTTAGGACCCGAATAAATAGGGGTTCAAAATTAAAAATTAAGCGTGAACATTTTGCTGGGTGTTACATTGCCCCTACCTTAGAAAATTTGGTCCCTGAAATTTGTCATGAACAAGTCTAGGATCTTCTCTCTCATCTTCTCTCCAACTCTCACGTTACCTCTTCTAGAGTGTTGTGCTGCCACTGCACTTTCACCATGGGGATCCTTTTTTCGTTTAAAACCTTGTCAGTCCAACCAAGGATTTTCGTGGGGATTCTCGTACGTTATATCAGCTTGCACCTGCATCTCTTCATGAGGAATGATATGAGAAGGGTCATGGTGATACCTTTTAAGCATGGAGACATAGAAAACAATCTGTTTACAAGTAAACTCTTGGGGTAAAGTAAGGCAGTACACCTCAGAATCAATATGTTCCAAGGTCCCAAAAGGTCCCACGTAACGGGAGCTCAACTTTCTCCTTTTTCGAACTGTATTTTTCCCTTATATGAGAAAATTTTGAGGAAGACTTGGTCACCAACGACAAATTTTAAGCGTTTCTACAGTTATCTGTGTAACTTTCCTAGTGATTCTGGGCGGTGACCAAGTTCCTACAAATGATAGCAACCTTCTCAATATTCTCCTAGATGAAATCAGATCCCAAACGATGCTGATTTCTAACTTCGCTCTAGTAGGTAGGAGAACGGCAGGGCCTACCGCACAGGACTTCATACAGAGTCATGCCAATACTGGAATTATAACTGTTATTATAACCAAATTCACATAGGAGAAGATACTCATACCAGTTATCGCCAAAGTCGATAACACAAGCATGCAACATGTCTTCCAATGTCTAAATAGTGCGTTTATACTGACAATCAGTCTATGGATAATAAGTAGTGTTGAAGTACAATCCAGACTCAAGCATTTCTTGTCCTAAAAGTGAGAGGTGAATCGAGGATCTCGGTCGGACATAATGGATGAGGGAATGTCATAGAGTTGAACAATTTCATCAACGTACAACTGGACTAATCTACTGGTGGAGTCAGTGGTTCTGATGGGTAAGAAGTGGGCAATCTTGGTTAATCTATCAATGATGACCCATATGACAATACGACCAGAACAAGTCCTAGGCAGACCGGTGATAAAGTCCATGGTTACGTGCTCTTATTTCCATTCCAAAATCGGGGGCCTTGTAATAAACCACCGAGTCTCTAGTGTTTTGCCTTAACTCGTTGAAAAGTAAGGGATCAGGAGACATAATTGACAATGTCCTTCTTCATTCTGGTCCACCAATATTGACACTTCAGGTCCCGATACATCTTGGTACTCCCAGGGTGGATCGACAATTTGGATACTTATTCTTTATTGTCACCCGATTGAGTTCTCTGTAATCTATGCATAGTATGAGGAAGCTGTCCTTTTTCTTCATGAAAAACACCGGGGCACCCCAAGGGGAATGACTAAGCGGATGAATTTTTGACCAAGAAGTTCAAAAAGCTAGTTTTCTAATTTTGCAAGCTCAATACGACTCATATGATAGGCAAGTTTTGAGATTTGTTGTGTTTTAGGAAACTGATGGATAAAAAACCCTATCTCCCATAAGGGAGGTAGACCAAGTAGTTCTTCTGAAAAGACTTCTAGAAAGTCGCAAACAATAGGAATGGGTACACAGCAAGATCAACATCCATAATCCTATTTATTCAATAATTAAAAAATAACAAAAGTAAATTTTTATTTCATTTTTGGGGATCGCAAGAATACAACTTTACTTTCACAGCTAATAATTACCCTATATTTCTAAAACAATGTTGAACCCTAAGAGATCTAAAAGTATTAGATCTACTAATAATTCTACTTTTGAAGTTTTTATTTTACAATTTTTATACATACAGTGAGCTTTTAATAATCTCCTAGAGGGAGTTTCTACAGCTAGTACTTCTCCTAAAGGTTTAGGCCTAATATCTAATTTACAAGCAAATGCACAAGAGATAAAAGAGTGGCTAGCACCTGTATCGATCAAAGCTCTGGTAGAAGCGTCATGGATCGAAAACATATCATGAATAAGGACATGAGTGGGGAAGGCACCGAGTTCATCAAGGTGATACACACGACCCTGGGTTACAGATCCGGACATGATCTTCAACCGTTGAGGGTAGTCTTTCATAAGGTGTTAAGTGCTTTTGTACCTATAGCAGGCGTGATTAAAACACCGACAGGGTAGATCACCATGCGAGTGACTACAATGCTAGCATGGCTGGGAAGGTCGGGCAGATTGTCCAACAGATGGAGGTAGAATAAGGGGAGGGGCAACTTGGGGTCATTTATTAGGGTGACTACTTACTGGGTTGTGCAGTCTTCTTCTCAGTTGTTGGAGTTGATGTTGTTGTTATTGGGTACAAACTTGGGCAATGCATTTGTGTCAGGCCGAGATAAGGTCTTCAGCCAACTAGGCATGTTCTAGCACCTCAGCATACGAGCTGGATCTCAGTATCGCAACTCGGTCATAGATATCGGCACAAAGGCCTTTCAATAACTTCCTAACTTTATGACTTTCGAGAGTGACCATTAGTGGGACAAACCTAGACAGTTTGACGAATAAGGTTGCATATTGGGCAATCGTTAAATTTCCCTGACGGCTGAAATTCCTCCCCATTCTACTCTCAAACATATACTAAAAAGAAGTTATCAAAGAATGCGTTCATGAAAACTTCTAAAGTGGGAGGGATAGATAAGACTTTCTTTCTGAGTCGCCATCAGTGTTCGGCTTCACCAGTTAACATAAAGGCTACTAGGGGGACTTTCTGTTCATCGGTTAGGTCTAAGATAGAGAAAAGTTTCTCTACCTGCGTGATTCAGACTTTAACTACTAAGGGGTCAGAGCCACCTTCAAAGTGAGGTGGGTTAAGCTTCCTAAACTCCACTACGTTGTGAGAGATAGACCTTTCAGCTCACCGATATTCTGAAGTAGGATGTTGGCAATGGTTGGCTTGGTTTTGTCCTACGGCTATGGTCAGTCCCTGGATATCTTAGAAGAGTTTGGTAAACTCGACCTTGGTCGGATGATCCGAGGCCTTAGGTCTTTCAGTACATTTTACGAAAGGTCTCCCTCGTATCATTTCTATAAAAGAAAAGGAAGACACGAGTTGGTGGTATAGTTTTCGGAAAAATGAGTCATTTTCCTAAATATCCTAAAAGGTTTTCTATCTACAGCCTCAGTTATAAGGGATTTGGTCCATATAACTGCTATGATACCATCTGTGACATCCCAAATACAAATTAAGGCATAAGGGTATCAGATACAAAAATAGACTACGAGTGCGTAGTAGTTAATAGTATGCAACAGAGCAAATTATTACAAATTCCTTACAAAATATATGAGTTCTAATTACACATATAACTGATGCCAGATGTGGCAACAAAATATAAAATATCAAAATACAAAAAGAGTCACTTCTTTCAATATGTGAATGGACTCATCAAAAAGCGGGACAAGTCATGCACTCAAGGTTTATGGATGTACGGAATCCTCATAAACTTCAAGGGGTAGGTCAGCGATCAGTTCCTCACTATCTTTGTAAAGGCCCGGAACTTAAAAGGAAATAAAATCATAAATTGAATGCGGAAATAAAATAATAGAATTAGGGTTTACGTTCCTTACCTAATAGTTCAAAATACCCAATAGGGTTGCGGAAATGTCCCTTCTAAAAGAACAAGCGAAAATTAAAAAAATAAATGAAAAGTAAACAGCTGAGCATCCTAAGACGATCTTCACTAGCTTTTGAAGGGAGTCTGGGTGGTGAACTATTCACAACCCCCTTATTGATCGGGATCTAGATCTTGTTCCTCTTGATCTGAAATAGTTAATGAAAGGGTGAGCTACACTAGCCCAGTAAGAATATCACACTACTCACCGATACAGAAATTGAATGTTGGTAAAAATTATAAAAATAACCAATGGAGCTCTTAATTTAAGTAAATTCATTTATCATAAGTAAAACCATTTATTACAAACTTACCGTTGCGAGATTTTCAAAACTGACCTATAGAGACAATAACTCAAACAACATCATAATCTCATATTCAAATGAATAAGAATAAAAATTTTTCTTTTTTATTTGCTTACTAATATCTCTGGAGGTCTATAGGGATGTCCCACTACGCGTGAACCAATATCAAACTTTGTCAAATAACCAGCCATCCCCATACCCCGTCCGGTATGAGCACCAAAAATATCATCCATCAATACTCCGTCCGGTATGAGGGTGAATTGGGCCGTCTCCATACCCCGTCCGATATGAGTGCCAAAATACCATTTCTCAATACCCTATCCGATATAAGGGTAAATCGGGACGTCCCCATACTCTATCTGGCATGAGAACCATAAATACCATTCCTCGATACCTCGTCCGGCATGAGGCAACATTCACAATAGGATTCCCTATGTATCCGGTCCGTCCACCATCTCTCAGGATATCCAGTAAGACAATCATTTCATTAATACACTTAACCAAGTAATTTTCCATTGATATTTTTTATTTTTAATTTCACAAATTAACTGTAATCATGTAAGACAAGCAATAGATGCATCAAGGAAGCACAACCGAATCATTTAACCATTTCAGTATATTATCATGCATTTAAAGCTGTAAAATCAATCATCAATTAAACAAGACAAATAATAAATAACTAACATGTTTCAGCTCCATCAGTAACCTATAATTCCCAAAAAATTTTAAATTACACAAAATACCGTCTTATTGATAATTAAATTTCAATTTCATAACAGAGAACAAGGTGATGGATTCTTACCCGAATCGGTGTCCGAAATACCAAACTTTTTATTACGCCTACTGGCGGTCTCCTGATTTTTTGAATTTTCCTGCAGAGATTAAAACGCACTTCATGTACATAAAAATACTCTAAAAATCCAAAATCGGTGTTAAAATCCTTTTTCGGCAAATTTCGGGGTTCCGACACGGCAGCACTGCCAAGCTACAACGACGAAACTGCCGCCCACAATAGTGATTTGCCTTAGCCTGGCCATTTTCGATCAGTTTTGGTCAGTTTCAACCGGTTTTATACCCATCCCTGCGAGAAAATACATTAAGGAGACTCGGTTGGCCGAAAAAAATCAAAAAACAGAAACCTACCGACGGTAGAATTTTTCGGTGTGGTGGCTCTGCTGGCTCACCTTCGCGACTGGACATTTTTCTTCGGTCAACCAATAGAAAACATAACGATGATCACCACGGTAGAAAAATCGCACAAAACAGGAAATGGGAAGGGGCTCATCAGAGGCGGTTACAGATTTTGCACGCAGTTTTCGGCTCACCCGCCGTTTATTTTGCTCTGATATGGCCACACGGGTGCTTGGAATCGAATTCTGAGTGGGTGGGAGAAATCTTACATTTTTTTGCGGTCGGAGGTGGCTCCGGCGCGGCGGCAGGTGGCGGTCGGCTCCCTTCTCTAGTGGCTGGTTCTTCTTCTCTAGCGAGAGGCTGGCGGCTAGGGTTCGAGTTCTGTGTGATGTGAAATATTTATACCCATCTCACGTTAATCTGGACCGTTCATCGCATTTAATCTCGACCGTTCGACACACCTAAAGAGAAAATAAATATGGACTGTTCATCGCATTTGATCGTGACCATCCGATCACGCCTGAGGAGGGAATGGATTAGAACCATCCACACGCGTGGGAAGACTTCTAGGCTGTCAGATCACGATCTGCGCGAATCGTCATTGTGGCCTCCTGCGTGGCACCGAGTCAGTGTGCCTTGCAAGCGCCGCGCTCTGGTTCGTCGAGGCTGCTGATTGGGCTATCCTACGTAGTAAAATTTTTTAAAATTGCGTTATGACCTCTAGTTTTTATTTTTCTTTCAAAACCACTCTCCAAACCCAAATTTTCACTCATTTTTTCTAAAATTATTTTCAATTTCATCCCTAATCTATTTTTTTCATAATTCCACATTAAATTAAAATTTATTAATTTCAAAAAATAGATTTTTATATATTTTAGAATGTAAAAATTAATTCTAGACCAAATTCCAAACCTATGTATTACAATCTTTCATATCTAAAGGGGGCATAGAAAGGAATAAGTTTTATATACTCAGTAAAGAAAACAGTATTTAAGTAACATCATGAGATTTTAAAGGTGAATAATTACGTCATCAAAATTTATCATCAAGAGTCACATCAAGGTCCTTTATCAATTTATGAAAATAATTTATTTATTAAAGAAAACGTCATATTCATCATGTCATATTCATCATGTCATATTCATATCAATCAAATCAATCATGCTGATAATAGAGAAAATCAAATAAATCATTATATACACAGATTTTCTTGTTATGCTTCATGAAGTCATTCCGACTTTTATCTACTGATAGTATATACGGATTTCTGACTATCCATATGGAATGACCAGATAAGATATAACAACAATTTGCGGTTTGCTAAATCGACAGTACATTTGCGGCTTACCAAACCATGACACAATCTATGACCATGGCCATGTCAACTACGGTGGTCCTATTAGATAGTCTATAGCTACGGCCATACTTCGCCAAAGGTGATCTTACAGAAATATCGTGTCATCACTCTCTTCAGAGGGTACATCGTCATCTACAGGGAGCAGTCATCTCACGTCTTTTCAGATCAAATAGGGGAGAAACAAAAACCCCTCTGAGATACAAAGCCTAATGAAATATTTGATGCATTATGCATATCAATACATATATATATTTTATACCATTTCGTGCTTAAACACCTTTTAATATTTCAGTAATTGATCATAAGAATTATATCATTTAAATCACATGCAAATTATCAGGTTCACATACGATCATGAAACATGCATTATCAAATAAAATTTACTTTTTTTTAGACATTTAAACATAATCATGCAAATCATAAATTCAACTTCATAATTTTACTATAGAAATGTTCTTTATGATGTTTAAGGTAAATACTAAATTTCTTACCGAAACCTCAAAGTTTTCCTACACTTTTTATTCTTCTTTTCATCTCCTTCTCTCTCTAGATCACTCATACTCTCTTTAAGCTCTTGGAGAATGGAAGAATGAAATGGAAGTGATGAGGAATTGGTGAAGGGAGGGTTCCTATTTATAAAAAATGGGAATCGTCAGATTTGCATCAAGTGAAAAAATCTGGTGAGAAGAGAGAAAGTCAATGGAAAAGGTGTGATGTGATGATTAATGAATGTGATCGACAAACGGATAACGCAACGTGATGGTGGTGCGAAAAATGGAGGCACGCCACCCAAACGACGGCGGCACATTGCCCAAGACAACGGTGGCTCGCCGCCCAACTGGTCGTGCACGTTGCCCCAGCTGGCTGCGCGCTGTAGGCCTAGCTTGCAGGTGCGCCGGTGTAGCTTGTCGTGCGCGTAGGACCTACAAAATGCAAGGCGCTGCATGCAGGCCCATACACGTAGGCCTACTGCGCGGATGACGCGCATGGAGCTGCGCCAGTCTGTTCGCTATGGGATGCACGCAGACTGCGCCCGTCTACTCGCACAAATTGGCCTCGCGCTTCGCACGAATGGGACGTGCGCATAGTGTGCACATCCTGTGCTGGCCACGTGCACGCACGCACGTGCAGCGTGCAATGCCCGCATGTAACACCCATTAATTTTGTCATTTATTATTATTATTTTTAATTAATTTTTGAATTTATTTTATTTAGTTTATTTTAACATTTTTGAATTTTAATTCATTTATTTAATTTAATTTAATTTAATTTAATAAGAATAAAAATAATAATAATGATAAAATTGGGTAAAAATATTATTTGAATTTAATTGAAATTGATTTTGGAAAAAAGGGGTGAAAATTAGGATTCTGGTGGTATTTTTGAAAAGAAAATTGAAAACCGGGGGTTAAAACGCAATTTAGAAAAATTATGCCCCGTCAGCAGCCATGTCAGCGGCCCAGTCAGCAGCCCTGGCCAACCAGGACCTGCCGCGTGGCAAGACCACGTCGACCCGGGAACGGGCCACGTGAGCGATTCGCGTGCGCGCGATCGGACTGCCCAGATGCGTCCCCGCGCGCACGGACGGCCCAGATTAAGCGTGCGCACGGACGGCCCAGATTTAATCAAAATGGACGGCTGTGATCAAAAGGCAAAAGGGTATAAATAGAACCCCCACACCTGACCACAAAAACCCTAGCCGTCTGCCCTCGCCGGAGAAGACGAACCAGACGCCGGAGGAACCGGCTGCCGCCACGAGTTTTTTGACCGCCGATCGAGGTAAATTTCATACCTCCAGCTCGTTTTTCCACGCTGAGTTCCCCTGTGGCCAAATCAGAGCCAAAATCCCGGCTAAACGGCCGAAACCCAGCGGCGCCGCCGCGCCCCTCCTCAGTTTTTGCCTCCGATGAGGCCCTTCCCGGCCTCTGTTTGATACAATTTTTATATCATTGTGATCATCATTCTTTTCTCTACATGTTGATCGGAGCCAAATCACCAAAACACGAACCTCGCCGAAGAGCCGCCGCACCCGATAGCACCGCCGCCGGTAAGCTTCAGTTTTTTGTAATTTTTTGGCCCCCCGATGGCCCTAGGGTTGTTTTATCGCAGGGACCGATGCAAGTGTGGCCGAATTCGGCCGAAAACGGCCAACCCGAGGCGAATCACCGCCGCAAGCGGCGGCGCCGTCGCCGAAGCACGGCGGAGCCGCCGTGCCGGAATTACGATATTGGCCGAAAGGGACCCAGGGTCTAATTTGGGATTTTTTGGGACACGTGCAGGTACCAGTAGTGCGTTTCAGTTCCCCGGGAAGAATTCAGAAAAAATTAGGGACAGCCTGTAGGCGCACTGTAGAGCCGTATTCGGACCCCGAAATAAGTAAGGACCCCTCACCCTATTTTCTATCACGGTATTAAAGCTAAATAAATAATTAAACGGTATTTTGAGACTTTATAGATGTATAATTGATTGAGGTCGCTAA
This sequence comes from Carica papaya, assembly GCF_054855325.1. NCBI lineage: Eukaryota > Viridiplantae > Streptophyta > Magnoliopsida > Brassicales > Caricaceae > Carica > Carica papaya. Next base: position 26,657,936 of record NC_142310.1, on the reverse strand, counting down.
TGGAGACCGAGTCTGGTGTATTTGTCGGTCAGTTGTTGTTTGTTCTATTTTACAGTTTTAAATGCAGTATGATGTCTGATGTTCTCATTTCATAGTTTCGTGTGCATAAATCACTGTTTTATTGATGATGGGTTGAATGACTGAGAACCCGATGTTGTATGTTGGCTTGTTTGGCATGAATTATTGGTTACCTGTTTGTGTGTGATTTGATGATGCTGACTGAGGAAAAAGGGGAATGAAAGATTATGTAAATTGATAATTGTATAATATGGTCAGCCTGACTAGATATCCTGGGAGATGGTGGACGGACCGAGTCCGTAGGAAACCCTACTGGGATTGTGGTCTCTCATACCGGACGGGGTATGGAGACCTTATGTGTTTTGGCACCCATATCAGACGGGGTATGGGGACGGCCCATTTCACCCTCATACCGGACAGGGTATTGAGGTTTATAGTTTTGGTGCCCATACCGGACAGAGTTTGGGGACAGCCCTGGAATCTGATTACAAGTGTTAAAGGTTCACGGGTAGCGGGACCCCTATGGATCCCCATGGATACTAGTAGGCTGGTAAATAAGGAGAAATATGTTGTGTCATAATTGAGATGCAAAAGGCGTGATAAGTATTATGTTATACAGTTCCTATGATTTCATGATGATGATAATGTTATTACTTTCGTATATTGTTTTATGAATTTTACCGAGGTAAGTGGATAGCGAGGATTTTATTATTGATAAAAGAATTTGTTGTAAACTATGCTCCATTGGTCTTTTGTGTTTTCTACCCACCTTTACCTCCGTGACGGTGAGATAGTGTGATGTCTTTACTGGGCTGGTGTAGCTCATTCCTTATTTAATCATTTCAGATCAGGAAGATATTGTTCCCGAGCCCGTTCCGCAGGAAGACGGCGAAGGGGACGCCTGAAGACTCCGTAGTCATATTTATAGCTTTTATTTTCAAGTTTCTCTTTTAGTTAGTTTGTTCTTTTATACTTTGAGCACGTTTTTGGTTTTAGTGTAAATGATGTTTAATCAAAATTTTTATTTCGCTTCCGCATTTGACCTTTTTAATAAACATGTTTCATTTCAAATTTCTGGGGCCGTTACACCGCACGTGCAGGTCCTCTCCCGCGGGCGTTTTCCTGTGGGATTTTTACCTTTTCTCCGTCTTTTTCTCTTGAAAATTTATGTTAAATAACAAAAATAAAATTTCTATGATAAAATAATAAAAAAATATAAATTTTGAGAATAAATTAAAATTACAAATTTAATTTACAAAATATGATATTTAGTTAAAATTAAAACAACAAAATAATTTAAAGAGTTTAAGCAGCCTTAGGGCCCTAATAAATAAAGGTTCACAATTATAAATTAAGCGCAAAGGGTTTGCGGAGTGTTACAAGTGATCTAACTATTTTAATAGAAGGTAAAAAAAATTCATTAATTAAATACATATTGGATTACTCTTATATCTAAAAATAATAATATATGCAGTAATAAATTTGTTTTTCTCAAATTTTTAGATCAAGTAATGAAGTAATACATATGATCTTTTGATTAAAGTTTAAAATAAGTTAATACATTTATAAAACCTATAAAAATTACTTATAACAGTCATTCATATTTCAGTATTTTTTAACTAATATTTGGAATGAATTAATGACATTTATAAAATCTGTGGAAATTATTTATAATAATTAATTCATATTTCAGCATTTATTTATTACATGATTTAGAGATAACATAAAATATATTATTGAGTTCATTAATTTTTTCAAAAAGCAGAAATTTAGAATAATATTGAGTTCTCAATAGAGTTTAGAGTAAAAAGTGTGACTCTCACCCAACTTTCTTTCTCCCACAAACTAAAGTCATACACTTCTCCCTAAACCAAATAACTTTTCAAGTTTCAACGAAATGCAAAATAATTTCCTCTCGTATTTCTTGTAATTTATTTCTCTATGGCTGCTCTATCATGGAGGCAACACATGGATATTTTGCTTTCTTAAATATAGCACTTTATGTATAATAGGGGTTAATTAGATTGAAGGGCATTAAAGGAAAATGTATTTTTGTTTTGTAATTAATTATGACTTTTTTTTTTATTCTTAAAACTTGTATATATGAGCATGTTATTATTCATTGAGAACGCAACTCAAATTTTCATAACATAGTATCATAGCAAAATCCAATACTCTTTTATAAATTATATTCCATCTTTATTGTCAAAAAAAAAAAAAAAAACTAAAAAGAGCAAGTCTTTATAATCAACCATTACAACAGTCATCCCTGACCTTCATAGTTAGAAAGAAGCCAGTCCATCACCACCAAAACCCACATGCTAGTAAAGTGCAGTCACCAACAGCCGTGCAACTAGTAAGATGCTCCCATACCCCAACCACATCCGGCTCCAACCACACTCTTGTCATACAGTTATATTTATCCAACTGCGATTTGATTATAGCCGCCACAGCCTAGCCATGCCACAGTCATTACCTAGCCGGTAAAAATTTTTTTTTTTTTATTCAATTGGTCTTTATTGCATTAAAACCTAAATTTTATTGGAAGTTACATTTGAGTTATTCATACAAATTTTTATATAGAAAATTCTATACAAGTTAATAGATAATTCTAACTAATCTATACTATCTATCATTTTAATTGAAAAATAAAATTACTTAAATTGATCACAACTTATTCGAATAATTTTAAAAAAAAAATAGAAAATCAGTTACACAGATTGAACCAAAATCGAAAAATCTAATTTTTGATGCATGATGAAGATGATTTGATGATAATGACTTAGCTCTAAAACTCAATAAGATCATAGATAAGCAAGACTTTATGTTTTTACCCAATGCAAAAAAAAAAAAAGAAATTCAGTCAAAGAAACCTACTCCAAAGGTAAAGGATGTTATCATAATATATTATCTTACTTTAAAAACTTAGTTAGTAAAACAAATAAATAAATCAGTCATATAGTATCTTCACTTATTAAAACCTAGTGGCAAAAGTTTGATCAATATCATTACTTTACTATGAAAATTAGTAAATATGTTTCTATCCTAAAAAGAAGGTAAAGAAAGAAAAAGTATATCAATTCATGATAAGACTTAAATAAAGAATACAATCAGGTAAGAATTCAAATCTTGAGAAAAGAATATATATCATTTCTAAATGAGACAATATCACTAGTTAGTGCTAAAGAAAGCAGGAGAGAAGTATGCTACAATCTCGCAATACTGGCAACTCAAAAATAACAAGTAAAGACTCCAAACTACATCAAGAAAGTAAGAATCGAGTAACAATGAGAACTCATAAAACAATAACTATAATTTATGGTGTACCTTCTCTATGAAGGCTCAATACACCATGGGAAGTCCACTACCTTAAGCAAAGAATGAGGTACAAGAATTCTCTGCAGAAACCTTATAGACAGGTTCATATAGTTATGTCTAAGAAGCAAAAAATTCCACTACTATAAGTGAATTCAAGGTTGAAATTGAACGGCTAAGAAATATGTTTGAGAACCTGAAGAAACCCATAAGTAAAAGTTTATTAGCACACTCTTGTTTCTCATTCACATAGTTTTAATATTTCATATTCTTATTTAAGAAATCAAAAATTATAGACTCAAAGGTTATTGATCATATGATCAATTCTGCTAAGCACTTTTAAACATATTTCTCATTCCCAAGTTATATATTTCATCACCACTTTGTGAAAAATTATTAAATATGAATATGTTAAATACATGTGAATCAATTAAAGTGAAATACTATCTCTCTCAAAAAAATATATTTTTTACCACCACATAAAGAAAATATTTTGTTGTGGATGAATGACTTAATTATAACGGAGCTCAGTGTCCAAGCATATCGCCTACCTTGTTGTATAACTCAAGTATTCAAGAAATCCTCCTAATAATAGAGTTAGCAATAGTAGCAACAACATAACGCATGCACCTAATGAGGATCTAGGAGTTGATGGGATGATAAGTGTGATAGGTCATGAGCTAGCAAAAGTGTCTGGGGTGAACATCTAGTATGTCGAGATGAACCCATTTACCCTCTGAGATAGCATATTTGTGTTTGGATGTGTATAGATATGGTGGGAAAGGAGGTTATTGGGTGAAGTGTATAAAGATAGTTGGGGGAATGGGTATAATGAGAATGGAATGAAGGGGAGAAAATTATTTGTTCAATGGGTGTGGAACCTACAGAAAAGAAGATGCTTTAGTCCAATGCTTTGGACTATAAATACGGTGTTTTTGATTTCTAATTCCTTCCACTACTTTCTCTGCTTGAGATATGGAAAAAGGCATGCATGGGAGATTATGAAAGCCATCCACATACTATGCCTTTTGTGTAGAGTTAATTCCTTGGCTTGTCTATTTATACCTACTTTTGTGCATGAAACAATCAAACCAAAAGAGCTAAATTATATTCTGCTCAAATTTAATCCTCCTACTAGTTTCTCCACTTAAATTAAAACATTATTACAAAAATAACTTTCTATTTTATTATTATAAAAATATCTTTACATTAACATTTCAATAGCTTTATACTATATATTTTGACTGTATGCATCATTTGATAACAAGTAAAAAGATATTTTTGTAATAAAAAAAGAAGAGTATATTTGATAAATTATACTTGTACAAAAGAGAATTACATAAAATTACAATTCGTACTGCACCCAACCTAACTTAACAAAAATGCTTGCAAGCTTCTCTCAAAATCAGCTGTGAATCAGTGACACAAGATTGAACCTATTTGAACCCATGCATGTAACAAAATTAACATGCCCACATCGCTAAAACTGTACAATACTCATTACCAGGGCCTGATGTTCGAGTTCCCATGCAAAATTCAATCTCTACAAACTTGAAGCCAGAAATTTCTCTTACTGCAGTCACAAAATTTAAGAACTTCTACTTGCCCAATTTTTGTTCCAACATTGAGGGAGTTGGGTACGTAATCATAACACATCGGAGCATCGGATACATGGGAAGTCAATAAGCTTGGTTGCAAGGCTCAGAGGTTCTGGAGTGAGAGTAGCTGTCAAGTAGTCCCATAAATGAAACGTCAAAGATTCACTCAAAATCTTTTTGAACAAAGCCTCTTGTTGCTCCTCTTCAATCTCTGTTGCCGGTGTTGTAAAATATCTGTTTGATATTCAAATAAATTATGGTGTAAAGAATGAATATCTATATAAGTATTTGAGTATAGCCTTGCCTCTCTGCTTATTAATTTGAGAAACAAAGATTAAGGTTTTGTTTTCATTTTTCAGATATTGTATTCATTTTCAACTAGACATGTTTTGGTTGACAAGATGCATAGGAATTTAGGAAATTAATACTTAACGCAGTTTTTTACAACTAAACAAACCTTAAGAATTTCAAGACAAAATGACCAGCCAAAAAACATAAACAAATGCCAATTATGTAATCCTTAGTTTTTGCCTAAGAAGAAATAGGGCAACTTTTTCCAATTCAACTAAATGCAAATACATAGCCCCACTAAGCAAACCAGTCAATTGAAGCAAGATAGAGAGCAAATCATGTTTACAGCAGTGCTGGGTGAAATTACGGGAAACTTTCACAAGAATCACAAAGATTATTCGAACTGTTGTCACAGAATTTTTCTTATTAGAATAGGTGTTGTTAACTCCACTTCACTCTTATCCACATATGTAATTTTTTTATTCAATATTAAGAGCTCTAGGCAAGTAATAGCATGCAAAACACCACTGCAAACTCACACTCACTGAACCATATAGCCTTGGAAACTGGAGGCTCAAATACAACCAAAGGCTATACAACTCACACTAAGGAAGTGATATTTGAGATCAAGCATGGTCTACTTGCAGTCATAAAATATTTTTCAGTTTATCCAAAACCACAAAAAAAACTAAAGATTATGTTAAATACCAGGGTTAAAAAAATGAATGGGGAAAGATTTAGAAGCCACCCAAATCTGGAATCATACATGGAAAAAGAAACTGAGGATCACCGAATCCCCAAAAGAACAAAACATAACCAATATCTAGCCTCCAAAGTTCTATCGGGTCTATTTGGCTTGGTTTAAATTGCTAAAAGTACTATGAAAATAGCTTTTTAAGTAAAAACAGATTTAAAGTGAAAACAGTATGATATTTGTTAAAATTTGCTATAAAGAAGTACTTCAAATATAAAATGTTATGTTATGATTAATTAATTATGTTATAAATGCTCCAATAATAAAAAATACATAGCAATAAAAAATTTAAGTTATTTTAATTTTTTATTTAATTTATTTATTTTTAGTATTAATACTAATTTAAGTCAATATCATTTGATTCTAAAAAGCTATTTAAATAATTTTTAAAAATACAACATTGAAAAAACTCTTACCATACTTTTATATTAAAATATTAAATTAATAAATTGGTAAAACATAAATTCAATGAAGATACTTACTGAAAATATTAGTCACCTCCTCAATACAAGTCATAACTCAAGAATATCCATTTTCATTATATGATTTTAATTTTACCAAAAGTCAAAGACAAATTCTACTTTTACCTAAAAATGCTTCTGTTTTCCTGTTTCTCTTTTTTCGTGTATTTGGCGGGCTTCTGCACTTTTGTAGCCAAAGCAGAAGAAGAAGCCCAACCAGACAGACATTCTATCTCCTATAACTTCTCAAATGGACATACAGTGATAAAACAGAATTACATATAAATCAAGCCAAACCACAGTTGACAAATTATTGATCTTGAAGTCCACTCAAAAACTCATAAAAGCTAATATTAGATCTTTTCAATGAACTAAACACCCCCCAAGCCCCCGGCAAGAAAGAAAAACAAATAAAATTAGGTTAAGCACTGGTGGTGCGTTGTTCAACTTCAATCAAAAGCTACATCTACAACAAAGGAACCCGCTATAAATTCATTACAACAAAGAACTGTTTCCCCTCTGAACGTTTGACAATACCAATAATATATTGCTATTATTCATACAATTCTAAGGTAATAAATTGCTAGATTTATCAGTTCAAAGCATACCATGACGAGGCCATTAGAGACTATTCAGCTAAGTTTTTAACTTCTGCTTTCACTGTGAAAAAAGCAAAATTTTAATCAAACGCCTAAAGTAGAAGCTTTTAGTTAAAAATAAACTTATCCTTGCATTTTAATAAATGTTATTGAAAGCTAAAAATAGATATTCGTGAGATATTAGAGACCAAATAGGCGAATATTTTTCATAAAGGTGTAATAGTAATTCGCTATTGATAGTTTGAAATTTTATAATCAAATATTTAAATATTTGTAAATTCAAAATCAAATAATTATGAACAATAATTTATATTTACATTAAATAAAAAATTAATTTAATTTAAATTAATTTAAAATTTTAAAAACAATTTAAAATATGAGAAGTGTTAGAAAATTTTATAATAAATTTAACTATTTGTAAGATATTATTTTATTGTTATGCCCCCTTTGATCATTTTAGCATCTATTACTTTATATCATGATTAATCATTTCGGAAAAAACATTTCACAGTAACAAATCTTTCGATGACAAATTTTACCCTTCTCTATACAACTTTGATCTCAGAATTACATTTCCTAAAAGCTATTTCCAAAATAGTTTCAATCACAATAGAACAAGTACAAGCACCACCAAGACCAAACAAGGATTAAAAGACTCAAGAATAACACCTTCTTGCAGACAGGTCTTCAGTCAATCAAGAGCTGCAGATCAGATTTTAAAAAGTATATTTTGTATTCAATCTGGTAACCTGAATAAATTAAACTGGCAGCCTTCCATGTCTTAGCTTGCAAAAACTATAAGGAAATAACCTAATAAGCATGATTGCACCAAATGTAAAAGATCAGCATGCATAAGAAGGAATGGAACAGATATAAAAGATTAGCAGCAATAATACCTCACAACATCCCGTGGACTAATAGGGAAGAAAATGAAAGATGGCTGAACATTCAACTGAGACTGTTTGGTAAGCATGTCTTGTTTGTTGAAAAAGTTTCTGGAAACTCTTGTCAAAAGATCGGCCCCATTCCATCTCAAACGAGTATCATCATACGTCATGTAGTACTCTCTCAAGCACTCTAGTATGAAAGGACTGCACAGACAACATGCAAATCTTGCATCAGCAGATAATTAAAAATGCAAATGATAATTAATTAGCACACTTGACTTTTTAGGTTTGGAATGAACTTATAATATTAAATACCAAATGATACAACATGCAAATCAGTCATAGCAATATTAAATACCAGCATACATCTGACACAGATGAAATAAATAGAAGAAGATCAGATATACACCTTCAAATTTGCCTTGCAAACTTGCAGAAACCAGAACCCTAATCCCTTACAGCCTACCTTCAACCCATCCCAAACAGAAATGCACTTTCAACAAACTATTTTCAAGTGCTCAAATTAACAGTAAAGAATGCTGAAAGGAACATATAGAGTTATGCTGAAGTCAGCAACAAATATAACTAAGGTTCACAGCAACTATGGAAAAATATCTAGCATTAAATATGATAAAAATGCGACCTTGCATTAAGGGGGTAAAGGCATAAATGGTCCAAACATTCTTTTAGAAAAATAAACTTCTTCCTAAATCTTGCCTTCCCTGTCAACTTTATATAACAAGTACGAGAATCATTATTCCAAACCTAAAAAGTCTGAGCAAATGAAGTCACGCCGAGAAGGGGGGAAAATATGTAATGCTAGTAATACCTCTATTCTGGTGATTTTATACAGCCACTGATAATTAGAAAGATAATTCTCAGACAGGAAATATGATAGTTAAGGGAGAAAAACAACAGAGACTTCAACAATGTGTTTTAGGAAAATTCCAATCAGAATATCATTTTCTTCCTATAAAAGAATACCAAGTTAAAAATAATATCACCAAAGTAAAGGGAAATTTGCCGAAATACAGAATTACATGCCATTTGTACCTGTGCCTTCTAAATGCCATCACAGCACCATTCAAAGAATCTCCAGCAAGCTGACCCTCCTTTCCAACAGAATTATTGAGTGATGATAATGACCCCAAGACTATAATATCGGAATCAAGATAAATGCCACCATATCTGTACAAATCAACAAATAAGTGCATATTTGAAATTAGCATATGCTGACAACAAGTGTAATAAATATTACTTTTTCGAAATAACAAACATAATAAATATTACAAAGTAAATTGATAATTTAATAGGTCCAAACATAACATGGAGGAGCAATTTATCGGTTTAAAATCTACACAGTGTAGCTAGAAATACTAGGCACCCCAAGCACGATACAAAATTGGATAAGAATGCTGATTTTTTTGCGTACCTTTTAACTCCCTAACCAAATATACAATATGAAGATTAACACTTTTAAAACACATCCTTTTAGTTTATGTATGAGATTCAAAATCATTTCTTGCTTCCGTACTACCTGCTTTCCTCACCCTGCCTATAGGTAAGCACTGTACATGAATCTAGTGTCAACTATTAAATCATGCCTTACTTCTCTAAAGTTCCTATTAGAGAATTATTGTTGGAATGGAGGATAAAGCTGAAAACTTCTCCTGGGAAACTGAACTGGAAGGAAGAATACAGCAGCATAAACAAACTATAATTAATGGCCAGTTCCACCTCAAGCTAAGAGAAAAATTGAAAAGCTAAAAAATCAACAAGCTTAAAGTTTGATCAAAACCTAATTTGCTTCAAAGCTTGTATTGCTGCATTTTCAAGAAACCAAACTGCTGTCAATAACAGTATTTAGCAATGAAAAATCCTCATTTCCATCTCCTCCAAAACCATTATAATGGTCCATAATTATCTTTTCAACCATGCAACACAAAGCATCTTACCTGACTGCTTCAATAATTTACCAACCAGGCATTAAATTTCACAGTAGAAATTACACTGATGTAAGTTTCCATAAACAAGAGTTTGGACATCAAAGTAATTAACAAGCTCGTAGCTTTCACAATCGGTAATAGTTCTTATATACTATTACTTATAGTGTAGGATTTCTAAGCCATTGCAATTTTTTATGGACTCTCGCAGCTACCACTGATTAATATTTATATTCACAAATCTCTCAGAAGTCAGAAGATAACCTCACCAATAAGTTGATGCCATGGTATGAGAATAGCAGGTTAAAAAAGGGGAACTTGAGAAATTCACCAGATTGACCTTTCAATTTCTTCCTTAACCAAAATGCATTCTTCCGATATAACAATTTGTATCACAGAAAAATTAAATAAAGGGTAAAATAACTTCCCCAAGACTACAGATTCACAAGCCTAACATTAAAAAACCAATAATTAAGCAGCAAGCTTACTTGTAGAGAGCAGCAAGTCGGACTAGCTCACTATAGTGAGTAGCATAAAACTTTGCCTTTCTCCATTCAAACCAGACAGAAGCAAATATATGGGCAGGTGTATCCTTAAGCAATTCATCAAGATTGGGCATTGCAACAGCAACTTTGTAACTGTGGAACACAAGCAGTTTTGGTCAATAACAAACTCAGGTAAATGAAAAAATAAACTGATTACAAAACATACTTTGAGCGCTTACCCATCTTTCACAAAACTATCTTTGAAGAAATCAAGCTCCATTGTCTCTGAGAACACTACAACACAAGCACCTCGATGATGGCCAAGCAGACTCTCTAGTCCCCTCTGGTGTCTAACACTATACATCCATGGTGGCGAATTCCACACCATAAAAACTCTCATTTTGCACTTCCCTTTCCTGAAAAACACATCCATAAAATCTGAAAATGACAGCATAGGATCCAAACCAGGAAAGTAACCCCATCTCTTTCCATCTGCATATATATGACCGGAGAACTCATTCCAACTCTCATGAGCTTTAGAATTCACATTTTTCAACCCTCCCATTTCTCCTTTTTCAGCAATAGAAGAATCTTTCCTCATATCATCTTTTCTGCTAAGGCCATTGTTTGCTCTTTTGTTATTCAAGCCAACACCCACATCATTATCTAAAGTTTTGCGCTCGGGTCTCTTGAACCCATCACTTCTAGCCTCCACATTGCCCTCAGTCACCCTTTTCTCAATCCTTGTTCTCCCCACCTTAATGCCAGCGTCATTTTCTCGCAAACTGGCTTCTCGGTTTATCCCGGAAACACTCAAAGGCTTCTTTGCCATGAAGGGGACTCTTTTGAACTCGTTCAGCAGCCATTTTTGCACCGCTCTATCACCTCTTGTCAAGCCAGTAATGCCGATCCCATCTGGGTCCTGCAGCAAAGGATTATTCATCGGATTCAGCACCTCCAAATTGGACTTAAACATCCGATCCCTCCTCAGGAAATCGCCCTTTCTATCAAACCAATCTCCCCACCCTTGTCTCAACGGCGACACCTTCTTCCCAATTTTAAGCAACAGAGCGTCCTCGATCCCGGAAACATCGCTCATCTTCCCCCGAACCTCTTCATCCACAGGAATATCATCGGAACCAAACGCCGTCTTGCTCTTATAGTCGAAATCCTCGCCACCCAATCCTACATTAAACCCTGCATAATCATAATCCCATTCCTCAATCGATCGCTTGCTAAAAGTCCGCCTGATTACCCCATTGAAGTGATCAAAATAATACCCAGAAGAGGGAAACTTGCCGCCCCGATCACTTTCTGTCTCTTGCTCCTGATCGACTTCTTGATTCTCTTCCTCTTCATTAAAGGCAGAATTGACGGCGGCATCGTTTTGATCCTCTTCGGGGGTGTCATCATGCTCATCGATCTTGTCGTCCTTAGATGAAGAATTGGATGAGTCTTCTTCGGAGTCGGAGACAAGGGAGTTATGAAAAAGAAGTGCGTCGTCGCCTTGGGAATCGGAGCTTGTCCGGAGATGGTGGTGAGAGTGAGAGTGAGAATGAGAGGAGAAGAGAGAGAGACGCGTGTAGAGGAGAGAGACGGAGACGAGGAGGAGAAGAGCGGAGAAAAGAGCGCACGCCTGTGCCCCGTAATTGGGGCGTCTCCGAGACCTTAGCATGTCTTTTGCTGCTGATGGCAACCCTATCAGTGTTTGTTTAGAGTACAAGCATGCTGTACAGAGATAAACGGGAAAGGTAGAAGATGAAGAATAGAGCAACTTTGAAAATGAAGGAAAGAATAATGTCATCCAGATTCTGAATTTAAGACCAGAGGATCATGCTGTGATCTGATTCGTCATTGTTGTTTACCACGACGGTGTTCACATCGTCACTGTTTTTCAATTTTTCTTTGTCCAAGCTTATAGAGAAAATAACCGAACGAATTTTGAAGAAGCAATTTAAGAGAAAATAACCAAAAAATAAATAAATAAGCTTATAGAGAAATTAGGTGGTGATGGATAAAGAAATAAGAAGGAAATAAACAAGGGATTTTTTATTTTAAAACAATTTTTTTGTTTGAAGCAATAATTTGAAATCAAAATCAATTAATTGATTTAATTAAATTATTCGTTGCCAATTTAATACAATTGATAAAATACAAGTGATTTTTTAATAATGTCCGTACAAAATTTTGCTATTGATTAAAAAATTTTATTTTTTACAGAATAAACTAATATTTTGTATGAAAATATGAATAAAAAACATGTCATTTATCTATTAATAATATACTTTGAAGTAAAATGAAAATAATTAGATAATACTTACTCTTATTAATTAAAATATTCTTATAAATTATAATTTAAATTTTTAATAAAAATTCATATATTTTATTAATTAAATAAATACTTAAAAAATTAATGATAATACAACTCTCATAAAAATAATAAAAGTATTTATTAGCAAGCACGGTAGATATAAATTGCTCAATACAAATCGAAGAAAATGAATCAAAGATAAATAATTTGGTTTAATTGGGTTGTTGACCATTTAAAAAATAATTTTGAATTGGAGAATCAAACCAAAATACAGTTGCATATATAATTAAAAAATAATATAAATATATATATATTAAATTATCAAGTAACTAAAAATATACAATATCCTACTATTATTATTATTGTTATTATTAGTTCATCTATTAATATATTATAAATTAATAAATATATTTAAAAGAATGAGTATTCATTATTTTGTTTTATTTTGCTAAATTGAATGTAGAACTTGTTTATTTTATAAAAAAATTATAGTTTTAAGATATATAGTTTTGAATGTAAGTTAATAATATACAATGAAATTTATGTAATTTGAATTAGAAATTCAATTTAAACAAAATCAACCTGAATTAATTTGGTTTAATTCAGTATCTTAAAAATTAAATTTAATGATTTAGTTCCAGTATAGCCTATAAACTAAACTAATCTGATGAATTTACACTTCCAACTAAAACATTGATATCGAAATTACGGGATGGCTAAATTGTAATATCGCGCTCTTTGGGGCCCTTTTTAAAAATAAAAGTCCAAGCTAGATATTTTAATTATCTTTTCGCTCGTTTTATTATCCTCACTGGGAAGTGCATTATCCTTTGAATAGCTAGATAAATCTTTATACGTCCTCTGTATAGCATACTGTTCAATTAATATTCAACTCGAAGCTCCTTCTATGTCCATTCATGTAAGTTTCAGTTTTTCTCTTCTTTTCATTAATGCAACAAATGCTGCTTCTCATTTCTCTCGTATGCTATTTCTATTTCTCATTTATTTTGGGCGGGACTTTTTGCTCTGTTTTGGGAGATGATTTTGATAGAATTTCATTAACTTCGTAGAATTTCGTTTCTGTCATTACGCAGTAGTGAGTAATGGACAGGAAAGCAGAAAGAGGTTTTGGAAGTTATTTTAAGCTTCATTTCATACATTGAGGACAACGTGTTTGATTATTGGTATTGGAAATGAACTGATGTGTTTTGGATAAATAACGAAGTGGAAATTTTAGTACGGCATGCTTATATGTGTAATGATTAATTTCGGTTCATTTCGGATTGGGCTTTCTGTAGGTTGATTGTTGGAAACACTACTCTGAACTATATGTTTATAGAACCAAGAAGTTGTAAAGAAAGTTTCAGGTGGAGATCAGCCAAAGAGTCGAGCGGTGCCCTTGTTGAGACCTGTAAAAGAGAGGGCTTTTTCATTGACAAACGTGGCAAATTGAGAAGCTTTAATCGCAAAAAACTCTCCAGAAAAAGATGTATGTGGCTCATGATCTCATGCTTCTGTTTTATGTAGTTTACGTATCACACTATGTTCTGATAATGGTCTTCATTTTAGGTGGTTCTTTAAGAGGACAAGGATGGAAATATGGATCTGGATTTGTTGATGGAATTTTCCCTGTTTTGAGCCCTACTGCTCAGCAGATTCTTAATTTTGTGCGGAACCACGTGGATCCCAGTAGAATTGAGGCTGCTCTCAATAGTCTTCCTCTCACACATGCCTCATGGGATGATATTATTAATGTGGCTGTTCAACTTCGTCTAAATAAAAAATGGGATCCGATTATACTGGTGAGAAACAATTTTTTCTAATTTGTTTCCTTCCTTTCTAATGTTGTTTTTGTTTTCAGAAGGTAATATATACTGTGAACTAGTGATGGAATCCATGTGAATCATAAATTTTTCTGAAATTCTTTATTTCAGAACTGGGATAGAGAGGCCAAATGTCTGTCTTATTTCATTGAGGTTAAATTCTACAATTATTTAAGTCATAGACTTTGAGTTGTTGATACTTGTATTAGTAATCAGCTACTTGGTCTTGGTAATCTTAGATACCACCAAAGGGAAAGTGATCCTATCATCTAAGGTACAAAATCTGTAGCAGATTGAAAGCAAGCAAGTTCCAACTGATTTTAATTGCAGAACAATAGTTAAAAAGGAATTCTTGCAGTTGATTTGACAAGCTACTGATTCTTCAGATGAACTTATTCATAAAGATTAAGAAAGCAGCAGCTTTTTAGTGGCTGCATGGCAACCTCTTCTTCTCGAACCCTGATTTTAACAATCCCTTAAAAAGTTTCAACTGCATGTGTGCACTGGTTTCTTGCTCCGTTTTCTTGAATTCACAATCTGTGAATTAAATATAGGATAAATAGTTATTTTTATTGCAATGAGACTGGACATTAGCGGCTGTCTAACTTCTCAAAGTACTTTCAAGACAAAATGGTATCTAGTTAATAATACAAGTAAAATGCTAGAGATTCTTAAGGAAGAGGATTAGATGACTCTGATAGAGTCTGCAATACTTGGGATAGTTTTTTATAAGAAGCATTTGCTTTAGTGAATGAATCTGTTTCTACAGTTGACCACTGCCTATATGTGCATATGAATTTGAATCTGTTTACAGTTAAATTTGTTTTCTAATTTATATTGATTTGACAGTGTTTGATTTTCCTGCTATTTCCTTGAGTGTAACACTATAATTGCATACAGATATGTGAGTGGATATTGGACAGGAGCTCCTTTCAGCCTGATGTCATCTGCTTCAATTTGCTTATAGACGCTTATGGGCAGAAATGTCTGTGCAAGAAAGCAGAATCAACATATTTACAACTTCTTGAAGCCCGATGTGTGCCTACAGAAGATACTTATGCCCTTCTGCTAAAGGCCTATTGCACATCTGGGTCCATAGAGAAGGCTGAAGCTGTCTTTGCTGAGATGCGAAAGTATGGACTTCCGCCAAGTATGTTTATGACCACCTTTTTACATATTCCTTGTGTTTCAAGAGGGAAAGTTTTCTTGTCGGGTAGAATTTCACGAATGACTATCACATTTTTCTTTCTGTCTATAGAGTATTAGAATTAAGGACTAGGTTCCCAATGGCGGTGAGGATAGAATTTCAAAGACCTTATAAATTTTCTTTCTAATTAATAATGTATTTTATATACTAATCAGTTGACATATACCTTTTTTGATAAACAAAATGTTGCTTAATAACTAGATTGTTCTTAGCTCCATATTTTACCCTACTTTCCAATTTATTTGGACTAGCATAAGGTAATTGGGAATTCATCAGGAGCTCTGGTCTTTCACTGGCAAGGTTATAACGATCTCGAAAATTCAAAAGAAAATATATAATAACTTAAATGTGGAAGCGAAATAAAAGGTTAAGATTTACATTTTTTATACAATAATTTAAAAGTATTAAACAGCATTATGGAATTAATTTTTTAAAAGAAACACGAGAAATAAAGAAACAAATGAAAAATATAAAATATTTAGTATCTGCTCGCAATCTTCTTGCGGATTGGACTTTGGAACCTGGTTCTCTTGATCTGAAATGATTAAATAAATGATGAGTTACACTAACCCAATAAGAATATCACACTATATCACCGGCACAGAAACAAAAATTGATATAAAATCGAAAACCACTAATATAGCATTAAATTTAGTAAATTCATTTATCAATCATAAAATCATTTCTCGTTCACTTATTATAGTAGAATTTATGAAAACAACCTATAAAAACAATAATACCATACAGATTATAATTTTATGAACAATCAGCAACATAAAACATATTATAAATCCATATCCATTAACAATAAACCAAACCATAACTGTTTCTCTTTCACCAGCCTACTAGTATTCATGAGGTTTTATAGGGATGTCCCGCCACACGTGAACCTTTTCCTTTAACAATCTCAATTACAGGGCCGTCCCCATACCCCGCCTGGTATGAGTGTCAAATCATTAAACTTCAATACCCCATTCGGTATGAGGGTGAAGCGGGCCGTCCCCATACCCCTTCCGGTATGAGCGCCAAATTATTCAGTTTACATACTCCATCCGGTATGAGACAACGTTCACAGTAGGGTTCCCTATGTACCCGGTCCGTCCATCATCTCCTAGGATATCTGGTAAGGCTGTTGTTTCATCTGTTTATTTAATCACACCACTTTTCCATTTTCCTTTAGTCTCCATTTCCAAATCAAACATAATTACATAAGCAAATAAACATGTATCAGGTAATGCAATCATGTCTCAAATCCCAAATTAAACAGTAGTCACGTAAGGTATCAACTCATGCATTTAAACCATAAAATAAATCGATAAGACACTATCATACTTTTAGACTGTAAAATACATCAATAGAGATTAACAGAGAATAATTTCCAATTCGGACTCCATTAGCAATTAGTAATTAATTATGCATGTTTACTAAAATTGCACAAAATACCACATTATTATTTATTTAAACTTCAATTCTATGATAGGGAATAGGGTGAGGGATCTTTATTCGATTTGACACCGAAAAGCTAAACGGTTTACTGTGCTTACAGGCGGTCCCTGGATTCCTTGAATTTTTCTCCGGGAATTGAAACACGCTTATAGTACCTACAAATGTTTCAAATAAATCCAATCAGTCTCAGGGCTCACTCGGCCAATTTCGTAAATCTGGCACAGCAGCTCCGCCGTGCTCTAGCGACGGTGCCCACCGCCCACGACGGTGCCCACCGCCCACGACGGCGGTCCGCCTCAGGTTGGTTGTTTTCGGCCGAATTCAGCCGATTTTGCATCAATCCCTGCGAGAAAACACATTTAGGGGCCTCGGTTGGCCACAAAAACACAAAAATCCGAAATTCATCGACGGCGGGGCGCTCCGGTGCGTCGGCTCCTCCGGCTCACATTGCGATTGGGTATTTTGCTGCGGTCAACCTGTAGATAAAAGAACGATGATCAAAAGGGTGGAAAAATTACAGCGAACGGGAATCGGGAAGGGCCTCATCGGAAGCATTTTGTGAAATGCCCCGCGGCGGCGCTGCTAGGCTTCGCCGGTGTTTTCCGACCAATTGGCAGATTCTTTCACTCCGATTTAGCCATGGGTGAGCTTAAAATTGAATTTCGTGCAAAAAGGAAAGTTTTTACCTTTTTTGAAGGTCGGAAAGGGTTCCAGTGTGGTGGCAAGTGGCGGTGGTCGGCTCTCCGACGGCTAATTTGTCTTTTCCAGCGAGGGGTTTTGGCGGCTAGGGTTAGGGTTTGGTGCGGATTGGGGTTATTTATATCCATCCACTTTGATCTAGGCCGTCCATCACATTTGATCTGTACTGTCCGATCGCGATTAAATAGAGAGTGAATCTGGGTCGTTCATCGCGATCCAATCTGGGCAGTCTATTGTGATTCACTCTGATCCGTCTGATCACGTTTGAATTTGGCCGTTCGATCACGTTTGGGAGGGAGCACATCCAGGCCGTTCATGCGCGCGGGAACGGACCTCAGCCGTTCAATCACGGGCACGCGGATCGCCCGTGTGGCCCCCCGCGTGGCCTCCTGCGTCAACGTCTCTGCCACTTGGCGCGTCCTGATTGGTCAGGGCTGCTAACCCGGCGTCTGACGTGGTGAAACTTCCCAAAATTGCATTTTGGCTCTTGTTTTTCGATTTTTCTTTCAAAAATATTCCCAAAACCCAAATTTTCACCATTTTTTCCCAAAATTGTTTTCAATTTAATCATCCATCAATTTTACTCTATTTTTCATTAAATTAAAATTAAAAAAAAACTACAAAAATTGTATCTACAATTAAATTCAATATTTTGATAAATTTTGGTGTTACAAAAAGATTGCGAGTAAATACTAGATATTTTTTATTTTCTATTTGTTTCCTTATTTCTCGTGTTTCTTTCAAAAAATTAATTTCGTAATATTGTTTAGTACTTTTAAGTTATTGTGTAAGGAATTTAAAGTTTAATCTTTTATTTCACTTCCGCACTTAAGTTATTATATATTTCTTTTTGCATTTCCGGGATCGTTACAGTTGGTATCAGAGTCGCGTTTCTCATACTCATTCCTTATACAATAATCCTTAGGAAAACACCAAAATAATGAATTATCATTCAATCATTCCTTGTGAAATGTATTTACAGAGAGATGAGAAGAGGAAAACCCCCACTAAACCGAGCAACTCGGGATGGTTCGCTTAGGTAAGATGTTGACCGAATATTTAAGATGCTGGAGAGACTCATTGCTGCCCGGCAAGGACGAGAGGAGAGGAGGGAGCTACCTGACCCTCCCCTGCTGCCACAGGTTGAGCCAGCCCTGCAGCGAGAGGATCCCAAGCCACCCCGGTACGACCCTGCTCCTCCACAGTACCACCCGGCACAACCACAGTATAATTCGGTACCACAGCCACAGTACCACCTGGCACTGCCACAGTACAATCTGGTGCTCTCACCGTATCAGCAAGTACCACCGCAGGGCCCCCCAATCTATCCTCAGCATGGCCCAGTCCCTCTTCTACGGGACTCAGTTCCTCCCATGATTGACCCAGACTAAATAAAGAGGTACAAGAGACTAAAGCCATCTACTTTTACAGGGAGATTCTCTTTTAAAGATGGCGAGTACTGGTTAGTAGAGACAGAGAAGGCCTTCAAGACCCTGGGAGTGACTCTCGAATAGAAAGTCATCCTTGCTACCTACATGCTAGTGGGAGAAGCAAACCGCTGGTAGGAGTTCAAACAGACCACATTGCCTGTTCCAGTTACTTGGGAACAGTTCCTACCAGCCTTTCATGCAGAGTACCTTCTAGAGCACCTCCGACATCTGAAGGAAATGGAGTTTGTACAGTTAGTCCAGGGGAACATGATTGTGTCAGAATATGCCCGCAAGTTCCTGGAGTTGGGCCGATACTCCCCTGAGACGTTGTTGGATAAAGGCAGGAAGGTTAGGAGGTTCGAGTGGGGTCTCTGCCCAGAGATCAGACAGCATTTGTTTGTGCTGGAGCTCAGGACTTAATCGGCCGTTCTGGCCAAGGCACAGCTAGTGGAGAAAAGCTTCCGCACCCTCTCTCAGACAGCAGGAAACCTCAAACCCTTAGCTCCATCCTGCAAACCAACACTTACTGCGCCTATTCAACAGAACAAGAGGCCCAGGCCGATGATCCAGACTTCCCCTCAAGCTCCAGTGGCAGGACGCGGTAAGATTTGTTAGCATTATGGTAGGAATCATGGGGACCGACCCTGCTACCGCCTCAATAACACCTGTGGCATATGTGGTAGTGTCCAACATTATGCGGGAGAGTGTCCAAAAAATCAGAATCAGGGTAGACCTCCTATCCAGGACAGAGCTTACAATCTCACCCAGCATGATGCAGAAGATAACCCGAACGTGGTACAGGGCTTGTGTCGTAGATATAGCAGATAGGAAATTGAGTGTGGACCTGATAGAATTAGACACGAGGAATTTTGATGTAATTTTAGGAATGAATTGGCTAGCAGCGTATCACACCACCGTAGATTGTTTTAGTAAGAAAGTTGTATTCAATCCTGCTAATGAGGAGTCATTTACAAATTAATAAAATAATTTAGCATTTATTCCTTCATAGCAAATTTTCTTATTCGTCGAGTACTTTAACCTTGTTGTTTTCTCTAACTAGGAAATCCAAGAAATATATTTGTATTCAAGAGATTCCGGTAGTCCGAGACTTTACAAATGTGTTTTCGGATGAACTACCCGGACTGCCAGTGGACAGGGAAGTCGAATTCACCATAAACCTCCAACTAGGCACCCAGCCTATTTCGGTTGCTCCTTACCGCATGAGCCGTGTTGAGATGGAGGAACTAAGGAAACAGATCACTGAATTGCAGAACAATGGTTTTATCCAACATAGTGTGTCCTCTTGGGGTGCCGGAGTTACCTTTGCCAAAAAGGGAGATAGGATGTTGATGTTATGTATTGATTATAGAGGGTTGAACAGAGTCACAATCAAGAACAAGTATCCCGTTCCCAGGATTGATGATCTCTTCGATCAGTTGCAGGGTGCACGGGTATTCTCCAAAATAGACCTGCGTTCAGGTTACCATCAGGTGAAAATCAGAACAGAAGACATCCTCAAGACAGCCTTTCGAATCAGGTACGGACACTATGAGTTCTTGGTCATGCCATTTGAACTAACCAACGCCCCAGTCATCTTCATTAACTTGATGAACAGGGTCTTCA
The DNA here is from genome assembly GCF_054855325.1 of Carica papaya. Taxonomy (NCBI): domain Eukaryota; kingdom Viridiplantae; phylum Streptophyta; class Magnoliopsida; order Brassicales; family Caricaceae; genus Carica; species Carica papaya. Next base: position 26,637,046 of record NC_142310.1, on the reverse strand, counting down.
GACAATTCTTGGATCAGTTTGTTATTGTGTTCATCGATGACATACTGTTTATTCAAAAAGTAAAGAGGAACATGCTCACCATTTAGCTCAAGTTTTGCAGGTTCTCAGAGACAAAAAACTGTATGCAAAGTTGAATAAGTGTGGATTTTAGCTTGAGCAGACCACCTTCTTAAGATACATCATATCAAAAGATGGAGTGTCAGTGAACCCTTAAAAGGTTGAAGCAGTACTCGGTTAGAAAAAATTGACATCAATTAAGGAGATTCGTAGCTTTCTGGGGATGGCGGGTTATTACCGCAGGTTTGTGGAAAGGTTTTTTAGTCTAGCTACTCTCCTGACTCGGCTCACAAAGAAAAATGTCAAGTTTGAGTGAAATGAGGACTGTGAAAGAAGTTTTTCAAAGCTAAAGAAACGGCTGACTATTGCACCTGTGTTGGTTTTGCCGAGTGGATCGGGGGATATACAGTTTACGGTAATGCCTCTTATTTAGACTTGGGTTGTGTTTTAATGCAGCATGAGAATGTCATAGCCCATGGGTCCAGACAGTTGAAAAGTCATGAGAAATACTATCCCACCCATGACTTAGAGCTTGCCACAATTATACACGCCTTGAAGATTTGACGTCATTATTTGTATGGAGAGACCTTTTAGATCTACACTGATCACAAGAGTTTAAAACACATATTCACTCAAAAAGATCTCAACATGCGTCAGAGAAGGTAGATAGAACTTCTTAAGGATTATGATTGCAATATCTTGTATCACCCGGGAAATGGTAACTTAGTAGCCGATACACTCAGCAGAAAAAGTGCAGGTACATTAGCCTATTTGATGGTTTCAGAATGCAGGCAGATTAGGATCACACAACAAGTACGGCTTTAGGACTTGAGGAGAGTCACATGTTTGGGTCACCTGACTGTTCAGCCTGTATTAATCCAGAGAATAAGGGAAGCTCAGTCCGCCAATTCCACTCTAATAGCCCTCAAGAGAGATGCAGAACAGAGAGTTAGCTCAGAATTTCGAATATCCGCCGGTGGGTTGCTCAGATTTCAAGACAGGGTATGTGTTCCAGATGACAGTGAGTTAAAGAGGAATATCATGACAAAGGCTCATATCTCAAAGTTTGTCATGCATCCCGAAGTACTAAAATGTACCAAAATATGCAATTCCGATTTTGGTGGAACAGGATGAAAAGAGATATAGCTGACTTTATTTCTAAGTATTAGGTATGTCAGCAGGTCAAGGCAGAGCATCAACGCTCAGGCAAGCTATTTCAGCCATTATCGATCCCGGAATGGAAGTGGGAACATATCACCGTATACTTCGTGACAGGATTACCTAAGACACGCTCAAGACATGATGTCATCTGGGTAATTGTTGATCGGCTTACCAAGTTTTTCCACTTCTTGGCCATCAGAATGATAGATCCCTTGAACAAGTTAGTAAGAATGTATATCCGAGAAATAATCAGATTACATGGAGTGCCACTGATAGTAGTGTCCGATAGGGACCCCAGATTCACTTCTCGGTTTTGGAATAGCTTTCAGCAAGTCATGGGAACGAAGTTGTCTCTTAGTACTGTATTCTACCCTCAGATTGATGGACAGTCAGAGAGAACAATCCGTACACTTGAGGATATGCTTCGAACTTATAACCTTGACTCTGGGGGCCATTGGGATGACCATATACTCCTAATAGAGTTCACCTACAACAACAGTTATCAAACGAGTATTTGCATGGCTCCGTATGAGGTATTATATGGGTGCCCATGCAAATCACCGATTTGTTGGAAAAAAATAGGTGATAGAAAACTGTTTAGTCCATATCTGGTAGAGGAGACTACATCCAAAATAGTTAAGATTAGGAAAAACATTCAGACGGCTCAGAGCAAGCAGAAGAGTTATGTAAACATCCGGAGAAGAGATTTGGAATTTGAGAAAGGCGATCGGGTGTTCCTTAAGATCACTCATTTCAAGAGAATCAGTAGGTTCGGCAGGAGGGAGAAACTGAACCCCCCGATTTATTGGACCATTTGAAATCTTAGATAGAATTAGTACCGCCGCTTATAGACTAACACTGCCTCCAGAACTTTTCAAGGTCCACAATGTGTTTCATGTATCCATGGTCCGCAAGTACAACCCGGACCCCCCTCATATCTTGGTCCACGAGTCTTTCCCACTCCAAAAGGATTTATCCTACGAGGAAGTACCGGTCGGCATTGTGGATTGAAATAGTAGATTATTCCGCAACCGGAAAATTTATTTTGTAAAGGTCATATGGCAGAATCACACAATGAGAGAGGTTACATGGGAGTTAGAATCAGACTTCAGAGTCCAATATCCCCAACTGTTTGATTGAGAGGGAAAGACAAATTTGAGAGACCAAATTTCTTTAAGGATGGGAGAGTTGTAACACCCAAATTTATTCAAATATTGAATTAAATTGTAAATAAAATTTTTGTAACTTTTTTAATTTTAATTTAATGAAAAAATTAAGTAAAATTTATGGAAGATTAAATTGAAAACAATTTTGGGAAAAATGGATGAAAATTTTGGTTCTGGGGTATTTTAAAAGAAAAATCAGAAAACAGTGGCTAAAATGCAATTTTGAAAAGTTTCGCCACGTCAGACGTCGGGTCAGCAGCTCTGACCAACCAGGACGCGCCAAGTGGCAAAGATACTGACGCGAGAGGCCACGCGGGGGGGCTATGTGGGCGATCTGCATGCCCGCGATCGAACAGCTGAGGTTCGTTCTCGCGCGCACGGACGACCTGGATGCGCTCCCTCCCAAACGCAATCGAACGGCCAGATTCAAACGCGATTGGACGGTTCAGAGTGAATCGCGATGGAGGCCTAGATTGGATCGTGATGAATGGCCTAAATTCACTCCCTATTTAATCGCGATCAGACGGTATAGATCAAACGCGATGAACGACCCAAAACAAAAGCGGATGGATATAAATAATCTCAATTCGCACCCAACCCTAATTCTAGCCGCCAGAACCCCTTGCCGGAGAAGACAACTCAACCACCGGGGAGCAGATCGTCGCCACCCACCGCCGCACCGGAACTCTTTCCGACCGCTAAAAGGGTAAAAATTTTTCATTTTGCACAAAATTCAATTTTAAGCTCATCCATGGTCAAATCGGAGTGAAAGGACTGGCCAAAAAATACCGACAAAGCCCGCCGCCGCCGTCGCTGTGGAGAATTTCACAAAACGCCTCCGATGAGACCCTTTCCAATTCCTGTTCGGTGTAATTTTTTCACCATTGTGATCACCATTCTTTTCTCTACAAGTTGACCGCAGCAAAACACCCAACTGCAACTTGAGCCGGAGGAGCTGCCGCACCGGAGGGCCTCGTCGTCGGTGAGTTTTCGGGTTTTTGTGTTTTTTTTGCCAACCGAGACCCGTAAGTATGTTTTCTCGCAGGGATTGATGCAAAATCGGCTGAATTTGGCCGAAAACAGCTAATGTGAGGGGACCGCCGCCGTGGGCAGCGGCGCCGTCATCTGAGCACGGCGGAGCCACCGTGTCGAATTTTCGAAATTGACCGAATGGGCCTTGGGACTGATTTTGGGTTTATTTGGAATATTTGTAGGTACTATAAGTGCGTTTCAGTTCCCGGAGAAAAATTCAGGGAACTTAGGGACTGGAAGCGCAGTAAACCATATACCTTTTCGGCGTCAAATCAAGTAAGGATCTCTCACCTTATTCCCTATTATAGAATTGAAGTTTAAATAAAAAATAATGTGGTATTTTGTGCGATTTTAGTAAACATGCATAATTAATTACTGATTGCTAATGGAGCCCGAACCGCAAATTGTTCTCTGTTAATTTTTGTTGATGTATTTTATAGTCTAAAAGTATGATAGTGTCTTATCGATTTATTTTATGATTTAAATACATGAATTGCTGTCTTACGTGACTACTGTTTGATTTGGAATTTGAGACATGATTGCATTATTTGATACATGTTTATTTGCTTATGTAATTATGTTTGATTTGAAAATGGAGATTAGAGGAAAACGAAAAAGTGGTGTGATTAAATAAACAGATGGAACGGCAGCCTTATCAGATATCCTGGGAGATGGTGGACGGATCGGATACATAGGGAACCATACCGTGAACGTTGTCTCATACCTGATGGGGTATGAAGACTAAATAATTTGGCGTTCATACCGGACAGGGTATGGGGACGGCCCGCTTCACCCTTATACCGGACGGGGTATTGAGGTTTAATGATTTGACCCTCATATTGGACGGGGTATGGGGACCGCCATGTAATTAAGATTGTTAAAGAAAATGGTTCACGTGTAACGAAGACATCCCTATGAACCCCCATCGATACTAGTAGGCTGGTGAAAAGAAAAATAATTATAGTTTGATTTATTGTTAATGGATATAGATTTATAATATGTTATATGTTGATGATTGTTCATAAAATTATGATCTATATGGTATTATTATTTTTATAGGTTGTTTTTATAAATTCCACTATGGTAAGTGAACGAAAAATGATTTTATGATTGATAAATGAATTTACTAAATTTAATGCTCAATTAGTGGTTTTCAATTTTATATCAACCTTTCTTTCTATGCCGATAATATAGTGTGATATTTTTACTGGGTTAGTGTAACTCATTCTTTATTAACCATTTCAGATCAAAAGAACTAGGTTTCAGAGCGCAATCCGCAAGAAGATTGCGAGTATATGCTAAATATTTTCAATTTTCCATTTGTTTCCTTATTTCTCGTATTTCTTTCAAAAAATTAATTTCGTAATGTTGTTTATTACTTTTAATTTATTGTGTAAGAAATGTAAATTTTAATATTTTATTTCGTTTTCGCACTTGAATTATTATGTATTTCCTTTTAGATTTTCGGGGTCATTACAAGGGCAGTCCTAAAGGGGGATATATATGCATATTTCTTCAAATTTTTGGGATAGGTCAACTGTGATGTCTGGTGTATGCATTGGCACAACAACAAACCTTTTGTATACTCTTATTTTTTTCTCATTTGTAGTTCTCCTCATTTCATGCATAACTTCATTGGTGCCAGAGCGTTTTGCATTCAGACATTACCCAATGACATCCTTGATGTTTACTTGTACCTTCAACAAATTCTCTTGAATTGTTATGCTTCCATATAGAACATTAAATTAATATTTTTTTCAGATGCAACTGTATATAATGCTTACATTAATGGGCTAATGAAGGGAGGAAACCCTGAAGATGCTGTAAATATCTTCCAGAGGATGAAGAGAGATCACTGTGAAGCAACAGCTGAGACTTATACTTTGATGATTAACTTATATGGGAAGGTGAAATCTTGTATGCCTAATATATATTTTTATGCAAATTTTTTGGCTTTTAAGATAATTAGGCATTTTATGCAACTTAGAAAATTAAAATGTATTGAGCATTACAGCTATTTGGAGCTTAACATTAAATTTTAGTATTTAAAACTCAGTGGTGACTGTCCTAAGGAATAGTAACGTTTCACTCTTAGAGGGTAGCAGTAATAATCAGAACTTTAAGCAGGTGACAGATATTTTGATTGAAGTGGGGAGTTGTTGGGCGGATAATGGATATTATCCAAGAGGTGAAGCAAGTTGTAGCCAATTGAATTGGAAACAAGTTGTAGATGATTGAAGCAAAGAGGAAATAAGAAGACTATAGAGTGTCAATGATTAATTAAATATTGTTAATGAGGGGGGAGATTTTACTTATACTCGATCATATATCCTTGATTTCTGGATTCATTTCCATGTTGGATCTTCTGGAATTCCCCTCGAAAATATCCTGTGATCAGTAGGTCCAATCATTCTCTTCTATATACTGCGAAATCATATTTAACTTCATAGTTTCTTTTTCCTTGTGATTTTCTGCTGATAAAAATTATTTTCTTTCTGATTATTGTGTACATTTTGTACCAAGCAGGCTAGTAAATCTTACATGGCTTTAAAGTTGTTTAATGAAATGAGAAGTCAAAAATGTAAACCAAATATCTGTACGTACACTGCTCTAGTGAATGCATTTGCTAGAGAAGGACTTTGTGAGAAAGCTGAAGAAATTTTTGAGCAGCTTCAAGAAGCTGGGCATGAGCCTGATGTATACACTTACAATGCACTCATGGAGGCTTACAGGTTAATCAACTTTCCGGTTCTTTTGTTTTCTGATTGATACGCACATGCATTTATACGAGGAAGGTTTATAATCGGATTCAGGCAATTAACTCTCTATTTCTAACAGTCGTGCAGGTTATCCCTTTGGGGCATCAGAAATATTCTCACTCATGCAGCACATGGGGTGTGAACCAGATAGAGCATCATATAATATAATGGTAGATGCATATGGTAGAGCTGGCCTTCATGAGGGTAATTGTTTCTGCTGGAGAACTCATTTTGTTTGGTTCTGATTAATACATAAAAATGCAATGAACTATAACATATTAAGGTATGGTGTTTGGCTTTGAATTTGATATAGATGTTGCGTTTTTGTTTCTATGCATTTCAGAGGCAGAAGCTGTGTTTGAAGAGATGAAGAGGTTAGGTATAGCTCCAACAATGAAATCCCACATGCTACTTTTGTCTGCCTACTCAAAAACTGGGAATGTATCAAAATGTGAAGACATTGTGAAGAAAATGAACGAATCTGGGTTAAAACCAGATACATTTGTTCTTAATAGCATGCTGAACCTGTATGGGCGGTTAGGCCAGTTTGACAAGATGGAGGAGGTTTTGGTTGCCATGGAAAAGGGCCCATATGTAGCAGACATAAGCACATACAACATCTTGATCAATGTGTATGGGCGGGCAGGATTTTGGGAAAGAATGGAAGAGTTATTCACTTCCCTTGCCGCCAAAAATTTGAAAGCTGATGTGGTAACATGGACATCTCGTCTTGGTGCTTATTCCAGAAAGAAGCTATACAACAAGTGCTTAGAGATCTTTGAAGAAATGATTGATGCTGGTTGTTACCCGGATGGAGGAACGGCCAAAGTATTGCTCTCTGCGTGTTCTAGTGAAGATCAATTACAGCAGGTTACCACTGTAATCAGAACAATGCACAAAGACATGGGGATTCTAGATCTCCTGTAAATAAATGAATATTTTTTCTTGTTCTTTCAATTATGTATATGACAATAAGTCCTGCAAAATGATTGCTAGCATTATATATGACAAGTTGGTTGGGTTTTTGTCTTAGTCTGCCATCTACTATCTGGTCTGCACAAGACTTTTTTGGCTGGAGCAAGAGACAGATTTAGATGTAAATTTTATGATTCCTGTTTTGTATTTGGTTTAACATTAGATTTAAAAGTATATACATAGATTCAAGAGCAAACATAGTAAGAATTAGAGCACATATCTTTTTGCTTTGGTTATTTTAATAAAGTTTATTGTTTCTTCTCCCCTACTGAATGCACTGGTATGCTGATTCATGTCAAGCTTTGGTTACTTTGCTATGGCTTCTTATTTGTTCTTGCTATTGCATAAATCTATTAAATGTTGCAACTGTTTGATTTTGTTTGTTTTTTATTTTGATTTTTTTTAAATCTTTTTTTCAAATCGGACTTGGGTTTAATAATTTGAATCCAAGTTCAAAACTAAAGTTATATTCAAGCTTTTGGTTTTATTCAAACTTGATAATTTTCAAACAAACTAAGCTCAAATATTCGTATATTTGACTTGGTTTAGTTTGTTTAGAATAAAATTATATTTTAATTATTTTATAAATTTAATATTTAATAATTGTATTTGGTGTAATTAACTATTTATTTTTATTTTCATAAATTAAAATATAAACTAAGTTCTCATTTCTTTTTCTGAGAACTGAAGTAAAGAACAAATTTAAAATAAACATAATTTTACTAAAATAATATGAAATTTTAAGTATTGCAATTGGTCAGTTGCAATTTCCTGTTAATTTTTAATGAAAAATATTCTGCCAAAACAATATATTATGGAGAAAAGAAAAAGAAAACTAAAAAAAGAAAGAGAAAATGACAAATTATTCTTGTTTTGTTTTCTTAGAGTAAGACCATGGTCTTCTATCTTGTATATAAATAATTGTATTTATCAAACCAAAATCATCACGTGACGTGGCCCAGCCCAGACTCTCACCAACTTTCTTGCTGGGTTCTGTATTTCTAATTTGTTGGCACGTGACCCACCACCATACATCTCAATTCCACGTTATTTTCGATTATAGTTCAATATTTTATTTTGTTTTATTTGATAATGAAGATTTTTAATGTTATTTACTTTTAAATTTCTAGAGGGAGACATGTCTTTATATTTAAAAATTTTACTTTCTATATGGTTGGTGTTGAACTCAAGACCCATTGACATTTTTACTCAGCACATGAAATATATATTATATTTCTAGCTATTATATAATTATTTATAAACTAATCTGTCAATAGATAATTACTAATTATATTCTATGTGCTGGGGAAAGATGTCAGTCGGTCTTGAATTGAATTGATCTGGACCAAAGCAAAAGTTAAATTAAAAAAAAAGTCCTACAGATCGTTTTATTTCGTTTCGCATAATGGATTAAATTATTATTATATTTTTAAAATATATTTAATTAAAAAATTAAAATGTTTATTAAAAATAAATAATATGAATTTTTTATGGTTTAATATAAACCGAAAATTGACATAATTTTTTGATCTCTTTACATCTAAATTGAAAATCCGAAATAAATACTCATGAATTGAGAGTCATTACCTGTACATCTATTATAAGACAAATAATAAAAAGTAATGTTAAATTTAAAATTTTAATAAATTATTAGTAAAAATGTTTAAATTAATTTTTTATTTATAGAAAATAATTTCACCTTTTTTTTCAGTATTATTTTCGTTTATAATTTTTAAATATTAAAAAATAAATGAAAGGGAAAAGGGCTTTCACCAACAACCCACCAAACTTGCACTGAGAATTTCGTATACCCATCACTGAAGCAGCCTCCTCCGCCATCTCCTTTTTCTTTTCTGGTCGAACATTGTAACTTCGATCGCGCACATCCAGGCAGTTACAGACTACTGCTGATATTGTTGCAGCAGCCGTTTTCCTCACCAAAAATCAACAAAAGCAAAAATGGCTTCAAGATCGCTGTGGTCGTCAAGGGCTGCTTCATACCTCAGAATCTCTGTGTTCCAAAGAGGGTTTACTTCAGGTAAATCTGTCGCACTTCTGATCGTTGGTATACTTTATTGCTTTTTTTAATCTGTTCTTCTCTTATATACATATTTCGATGTCAGTGTTGATGTGGATTTTCGCAACTATGCCTGATCTATGATTCTTTTGGGCAAACTCCTCATGTTTTTGTTCCTGAGTTCTATTTAATTTTGTCATTTGTTTGATTTAATCTTTGTTTGGTTGTGTTTACTCTCTTTCCCTTCTGCCAGTTTTTTGGTGGATTAGGACTTGGGATATTTTGTTTTGTTACTTTTGTTGTGTTCTCTTCTTTTTTCTTTTTCTTTTTAATAAACGTTGTCTCTCCCTTTCTATCTGGTTTGTATTACTGATGTTGTTGGAGATTCTTGATTCAATTTCTGCTATCTTGGTAGTCATTTTCACCAGACACTTATGTACGGACTGTATATTTTTCTCAAACTAGTAAATTACTTCTATTTCCTTTCAGGTAGAATACTAGGGAAAGTAGTTTTTGTTTTTCCTGCCTTCTATCCTGTTTCTGAAAACCTTTAGGAAGATATTTACTTGCTTATCTCCTGTACTTTAGAACTGGTAAAATTTCTTACCTGCAAAAACTAAACAATGATTATTGGTGGTAGTGATGTTGTCTGATCCTATATCCGTTTTACCTTGCACAGTCTATACTCTATTTTAAAAAGATACTGCATATTTAATGGGAATTTGTGACTGATCAATTACTATAGGCTGTATTAACATGCAAATATAACATGAGGTATCATTATGACATATATTTCAACATAAACAAATCAAATAAATGAATAGAAAAAAGTAAAATCCTTTTTATATTTATTAATTATTTGTAAATTCATAAATTATTTTTTTAATCCGATCAAAATAGAAGAAAGGCGTGAGATGGAATTTTATATTGCTGTGTGAAGGAAGTTAATTATATATTTATTTCAAGGAGAGACTATTTTTTTACAATAATATCCAATTTTCATGTGTTTATTTATTTTTTTTCAATTTACTTACAGTTCTGAAGGATCTGAAGTATGCTGACACTCATGAGTGGGTGAAGGTTGATGGTAATGCTGCTACTATTGGTATCACTGATCATGCACAAGATCATTTAGGCGATGTTGTGTATGTTGAATTACCAGAAGTGGGAACTGCTGTCAAACAAGGTGGCAGTTTTGGTGCCGTAGAGAGTGTCAAGGCTACTAGTGATGTGAATTCTCCAATTTCTGGAAAGGTGGTTGAAGTTAATGAAGAACTGAACGGCTCTCCTGGTCTGGTGAGTTAATTTGTTTGTTGCCCCATTTTTTTTTTTTTTGAAAGTAAAGTGTTTGTTGCCCCATTTCACATGTTACTACCATCTACATTTTGAAATTGCTCATTTTTACTGTAAAAATTGTCGTTGAAGTTTTTGCTTATTAGATCTATTTCCAAAATCACTGTTCTGAACTTGGTAAAGGATGGAAAAGTTTTAGTCTTACAGATGAAGTGCACCCACTTAGTTACATGATTACTTTTTCTTTTCACAGTAACCTGCATCTGATTCTTTTGTTTAAATTTCTGTACAAAGATTCATCGAGACAAAAATCTGCCTTGATCATTTTTCAGTTAGTCCTAAACTGAGGGCTTGTTTGGCTGCTTTTGGCTGCGATTTTTACGTTTCAAAGGCAGCTTCGCAATTAAACGGGTAAAATGTTAAGGTTTTTAATAACAAGCAAATCCAAAATCTGCTTTGATAGGTTTAAAACCAATAACTATAATATGTAGCTTTTAGAAAATTGGTTTAGCTTTTGCTAAAATTTATATTTAAAATCTTGAAATTACCCTCATTCAAAATGTATACTTACATACATACCCCATGTATATCCACAAATCCTTCTTTTGCCATACTTTCTCAAACTACCTGCCCACCTTCTCTGCCTCCCCGCATGTGAATAGCCACCTCCAACTACTAGCCTCCGTGATTTGCAGTCTACGCACCACCAGCAACCTCTGTAAATCATTGATCTTCCCTTACAAGTTGCTGTTATCCCATAAATTTGGCCCTGAGTTCTTGCATGACATCCTCACCACCTACATGGGAGTATGAGTTGACGTAGCTGCTTAATTAGTGTGTCTCGTAATATCTTTTGCTCGCAGTGCAATCAAAGATCCTGCCAATGCCAAAATTGAGCTGCTAGGGTTGGTCTTAGACATCAAAGTCGTCACCGATGATGATAATGACCTGTGAGGATGTAATAAAAACTAAATTTGTTTCTACGAAAATTTTAAGGTGGCAGTTGAGGGGCTGGAAAGAGTGAGAATAGAATAGTTATGCGTAGAGCAATGCATAATTTGCCTAGAGGAGTTGGTAATTGGAATGGAGGTTGTGCATTTGCCTTGCAGTCATATTCTTCATGGGGATTGTATCGTGAGTTGGCTCGAGACAGTCACTTGTGTCCTCTCTTTCGCTACTCAATGCCATCTCTTGATGATCCAAGAACTTGATCTTAATTAGAAAGTACTTTAGGTTATTACGGAATTTTAGGGTTTATAGTGAATTGAGTGATCTGTTTGAGCAAATACTTAAGTGAATTATGGGCAATGAGTTATCATTCATATATGTTAGTATAAATTTTGAAAAATGTGCAATGTAATTGTAAAGTTAAATTGAAATTCTTCTTGATTCTTCTGTTGTTCAAGCAAAGAACCTTCATGTGATACCTTATTCATTCAATTTTTTAAAATTTTTATTGAACTTTCATCAATTTCTAAAAAATACAAAAAATAAAGAGGAGATTTTAAACAACAATTCGAACAAAAATTGTTTTTGCAGAAAATACAACACGATAAAAGATCACAGCGAAAAGCTGAGTGCAAAAGTTGATGAAGGTGAATAAATAAGGCATTAGATTTGGGTGTGGATGTTGTATTGTTATAATCAATGCTGGTAAGTTTTTAAAATATAATTAGTATATTTTTCTTAGTTTTTTATAGTAATAAAAATGTTATACAAATAGATGTTATTATTTTTGTACAATATTATATTTAATTGTATAAATTTTTAAAATGAATAATGTGTATAATTAATAATTTAAATTATATCATATTTATTAATATTAATCTATAAATTAATAATTTGAATTAAATTTTTAATTAATTTTTAAATTATTTCAGTTTCTACAGCTCTTTTAACCAATCATGGAACTTATGTTTTTCTCTTATTCTCTTATGGATTTTTTGGTAATTTCAGTATCAACAATCATTTTCATCAAATATACAGTTTCAGCTGTTTTAAAATGACAATACTTTTTATAGTTATTTTTACCAAACATAAAAAAGTTTTCCATTAAAAGTGTTTTTACTTAACAACTATTTAAAAAACACTTTTAAAACTCACAGCACGAGTTGCAGTTGTCTTCCAAACACCCAGTCATTATCTCTTATCATTGATCTCTGCCAGTAGATTAGAGATTTAACCATACAAATCTTAAACATCTTTATGTCATGCACCTTCTGGTTGAAATACTAGCAAGCTTTTTACTTGAGTTTATTGTTTATCAAAGTCCTTACGGAATTTACTGTCATACTGTATTCAAGTTGGGTTGGTTGTTACTTATCTATCTGCTCCTCCTCTTGTCATATTTCTATCCTCTAGATCATAGCTGGTTTCTTTTCATTTCCTATCTGCTTGGAACTGTAGCGCATATGTAGCCCCTCTTCACTATAAAATGCCAGTTGGGTATGAATTGGTTTAATAGAATTAAATAAAAGAAACTTGTGATATTAAGTCTCTCTTGATCCCAGATACTAGTGATTTTGTTGAAATTCATTGTTTAAAAAAAATTTACTAGCCTCTTTAGTTTCCTGTTCTCTCTTCATTGAAGAAAACTGGTTGGACTTGAATGTGTAGACACTACCACGATCATGTTTTCCCTCACGCAGGATTCATTTGTATGATAATCAGATAACTGAAAAGCTTTTGGTTTATGGTTATGTTTCTTTGCTTGTGGTATATTAGGTCAACTCAAGCCCTTATGACAATGGGTGGGTCATAAAGGTTGAGGTGAGCAACTCGGAGGAATTGAATAAGTTGATGGACTCTGATCAATACACCAAGTTCTGTGAAGAAGAAGACTCCAAGCACTGAGATTGGATTCTGGGGCATGTTGCTCTTTTGCATTACTTATACAGAAAGGTCTGATTTCAGGCTCAGTATGAGAAATGGTCAACAAGGATGATCGAGGAAATGATAATTTTTTTCTTGATGTTTTTATGCAACAAAAAGAAAAAGAAAAAATTCTCATACTCTTTTCTTTTGGCGATAAGTTTGCTTCATAATAATCATTTCAGAACTGCAAGTGATTTATCTAAGTTGAAGATTTGATTTGCAAATTTTATCTTTGGAGTTGATTTGGTAAGTTGCAGCTACAGATTTATTTTTTCTTCACTGTAACTTTCTTCTGGGTGGTGATTTTTTAAGGGAGTTCATAACGCAATCACCCTCTATGCTCGTGCTCATTGTCATGTGCTAATTTCTTAACTGACAACAGAATGGTATATTGATGAAATGATTTTGTCGAATAATGTTGCAGGAAAATTTGATTGGTTAATGTTATCATTGATTTTTTTTTTTTCTTCGAAGCAAGCTATCATAGTTTATTGGACTCTTATATTGCACCTAAATTTGGTCATAAGTAATGAGTTTGACAAGGCCTCCACAATCCATTAAGTGGACTATCACTTCTTGTTTCAGTATGATCTAATTCTTCAACGAGAGAAATTAAGATCAAAAGAAAAGGTAGTTATAGTTAAACTTTTGTATTTTTATATTTTCTACCAAATTGATTTGCTAACTTTTAATATCATCTATTTTCTATTAAAACAGTATTGAATATTTTATTTGTATTGTGATTATGTCAATTTAGTAATATATAAAAGTACTTAAGTCAGTCACTTTATGTAAAATTAAATTTGCAGTCCGTTTATGTATGGATTATAGAATTAGTTATATTGATATCTAATTGTAATATTCTATTTTTTCATATAATTATTTACATTAATATTTAATTTTAATTGTAGTAAAATTTTTAATTAAATAGTTAGTGTAATTTTTAGTTTAAAAATATTTAATTATACAATTAATGCAAATACAATATATTAATAAAGTGTCATTGTTATAAAATAAAGGGAAGCAAATATGATTAGTAGTATTCCATGAATCACTCTTTCATCATCATAAATATATATAATTTTTTTAAAAAATAAAGTACAAACAGTCAAATTATACTATTTAAGAATATAAAAAAATAAAAAATTAAAAAAATCTGAACATATTACATTTTTTATAAATAATCCAAATTTATAGTTGATAAGTGAGATAAAAAGTAAATCTTTATGAAACATCCGAAAGTTTCATTATATTAATGTGTTAAAAACTCATACCTAATGCTACCTATATACTTTTTTTATACGAATGCTTGAACTTTTGCAAATTTAATAGAAGATTAAAAATTTACGAGTTTTTATATGTCTACTTAATGAAATCATTAAGTGATAATTTGGGTATTCTGCTTGTTTTACAATGCACCACATCTTACATTACATGGTATATTCTACTATATTACAATACTTCATTCCTAATTTCTTATTAATAACTCTTCAACTTTTATCTCGTTTTATATATACTGCCTCATTTGTTGGCCAAACATGACAAAACACTGTGACTAGAAAAAAATGTTAAGTTTACCTATATTACAAACAACTCTGCAAGTGAGTGATGGAGAAAAGAAAGAAGGGATGGATGGAGAAAGTGAGTGAGCTCAGCACTTTATGCAATATCAAAGCCTGTGCAATCATTTATGGCCCTAATAAACTATAACTAGAGGTTTGACCTTCCCATCTTGGAGCCAATGCATGTTGGCTGACTTCAAAAGGATGCCCGAGATAAAGAAAACAAGAAAATGGTGAATCAAGAGAGCTTCCTGCATCACAGGATCACCAAAGCAACCGACCAACTAAAAAAACAGCATAAGGACAATTGAGAGAAGAAGATCATGCAGATCTTGTTCTAAAGCCTTATAGAGAAACCTTTTCATTAACTCAGTATCATTGATCTCTACAATCTAGGATGATTCATCATACAACATCTTAAGGAAATCTAAAAAATTGATGGAAACACTAAGCAAATTGCCTCTTCGCTCCTCCATTTGTAGCCCTTTGGGTTAGGGTGACTTACTGAGTGTTTTCATCCTTTTTTCATATTTTCTTGAATTTTAGTTCGATGAGCCAACCCAAATCGTTGAGATCAATGAGATTCAGTTAGTGGAGGGGCTTCCCAATAAGGCTTTGGAACATGTCCTACGTGATCTCCTGCTCCCTATTGTCCTTGCATGACTTTTTTAGTTGGTCGGTTCCTTGGTGATCCTCTGGTATAATAAGCTCTCTTGATTCACCATCTTCTTGCTCTGTTCCATCTTAGGAATCTTTTTAAAGTCGGGTAGCACACGTTGGGCTCTAAGAAGGGAAGGTCAAACCTTTGGTTGTCAGTTGTAGGGGCTATAAATTATTGCACATGCTTTGACTTCATAGAGAATGCTGAGTTCATTCACTTTCTTCATTAGCCCCTTCTTCCTTTTCTTGAAAGTGACTTTTCTAGTAGAGTCGTTAGTGATATAGGCGAGCTTAACATTTTGTACAGTCATGGTGTTTGGTTATGTCTGGCCAAGGAACAAGAAGGTGTATATATAGAATAAGACAATGATTGAAGAGTTATTAGAAAGGGATAGGGAATGGAACATTGAATATACTAATGTAAGGTTAGATTAAAATTTCAAGTGAAGTGCCCAGATAATCTCTAGAAATGTGTTTTTAATAGGAGATATGAAAAAAATCTTGTGATTAAAGGTAATATAATTCATAAAATTTAATTAATGAGTTGTTGCAACACTGTACTTAAATAAAATCATTCAATCTTGACGGTCTCTTTTAATTAAAAGGTAATGCTTCATTATAATGCATGTATATATCTACTATATCTTATATGTGTAAGTGTGTTAAAAAAATAAACTGGACGGGGAGATTGCTAGAATATTTAATTAATTTTCACTGTATGTAGAGGGTTACTTTAAAAAAAGAGAGAAAAAAAAAAGAAATTTAAAATTAATTGTCTTAAGATGGTAAAACATGGCAGTGAAATGGAAGATTGATATTGCCTATAATTAGGTGGTTAGAATTGCACATAATTGGGCCACACATCCTTTGTACTAAGCATCCTGTTTTTATCATATAAAATATTGATATTGTTTTTGGTAAATTTTCAATATATTCTTCCAGTTAATATAGTTTGCATTTCAATCATAAAAACTTGTAGTCTTTGTTTTAGTCCCAACAATATGTGCACTTTTAATTTTTTTTTTCTTTTCTTTTTAGTGCATATATAGCCAAAAGAATATAGAAAATGTTGGGGCTTATGGACATGCAATCACAACATAAAGCTTGCTCCACTTCTCACAATCTATAAGTTGTTTTATGATCACACCTACACATATAAGAACTTATTTTAGCTGTGTAATGTAGTGTTTAGACTATGTAATAGTTGTTTATACCATTTTTTATATGATGTTCTTATTTTATACTTTAAGGTCTCATGTATTTTAGATGATGCTAGTGGTTGGATTGACATATACGCATACCTTATGGTTAGTTTTGCAAATCTACTTGTTATTGATAAAAGTTACCTTACTTTTTAAAAACAATATTAATTCTAAAAAATAAAAATAAAATTTAGACTTTAAATATTTTTAGTGACAATTTATACATTCAGTTAATTGACATGATCTCCTAAAGATAATATATGAGAATACACAATGTGAATCCAAAATCTCTTATAAAGAGAGGAATACTAATCATATTGTTAAGGAATAATTATTATGATTTAATTTTAAAAATATAATAATAAAAATAATATATACGAATACTTTTGTATTGATTTTTGTAATAGCAAACAAATTCTTAAAGAAATCAAAGATATATTTCTTGCCAATTTTATGCAATAATATATAAAAGGTGTTGTCTCTCTTCCAATAAAAAAATAATACTAGTTTGGTACTAACATATATACATTTTTCTTGACACTCCATATTAGCTTTTAAGATAAATATTTTTTTAAATGAATAGAATTTATCAATAGTAATTAACCATTACAAGCACAATGAGAAGTACCGTCAAACAATACATCCGACAACTGTAATGTAGATTGAGAAAAAAAGAAGTAGGCATTGCCATGTCAAAAACCAATTAGAAGGAAACAATCTATCATCCATTATTGATTCCAACCCTTAAGAAAATTATGATATATTATAAACTGCATGCTGTTGTACATATAAGTAACTAAAACCATAAAGATTATATATGTAGTATCCCGATGTTTCTAAGCAGTATTTAATTTATTAAAACTAAAAGAATAAATTAGAAATGAAAAATAAATTAAAAAGAAACTAAAAATATTAAAATATATAAAAATAGAAATAAACCCGATAAAAATATAAAAATAAAGTTTAAGCTCTTTAAAAGAATATAAAATAAATCTTTAGGGACCTAAATGAAAGAAAATTAAAATTTTAGGGCCTTTTTGTAATTAAAAAGGACCAAAATGAATTCGATATTCAAAACAATGGGGCCTAAGTAGAATTTTAAGAAGTCCTGGACACCTCAGCAAGTGAGGTGTCAAGACGGGCCAGGCCATTTGGCTACGCGTGCGGACAGAAGGCAGGGTCTAGGGATGAACGACCCAGATCTTGCTTTGCAGATCCGATGGTTCCCTGAAGCTCATATAAATGCTTCATTTTTCAGCTCCTTGAGAGGGAAGGAGAACCCTAGCCGCAAGGGGAACCCAAGTGGCATCGGAGCCGAGAGAGGGAAGAGAGAGATACGACAGAAGAGAAAGAGGAGGAGCCTTGGCGCGTGAGGAGTGAGCGTCTGTCGGGAAGAGAAGGGTTGCGCAGTGCTGCGCGACTCGTTGGTCGCGAAGGAGGGAAAAAGACCTGTTGGTCGTGCGACGCAATCGAGGTGCTGCCCGCGATGCGGGAAGTGCCAGCCGCGGTATCGAGCTTGTTTTTGCCGGAGGAAGGGCGACGCCCTCTGATCTGAGTGAGCTTTTTTTCTGTTTGAACTTCCGGTAAGATTTATTTACTCTTTTAACCCATATCTATGATTGGGACGCTTAGAACTTAAATCTAGAAGAGATTTATTTCGCTAAAATCAGAATTAGTTTAAGATTTAACCAAATACCTTCGGTTTTAGCAAAATATGAAATTTCCAATGCTGTATGTATGATTTCTGCACTAAATTTGGTCTGTAGTTGAACTTATTAGCATCCTCGTTAAAGTCTAGTAAATTATTAGACCTAGGAGAGTGATGGGTAGCTGAACCAGATGGGAAATTGAAAAAAAAAATTAAGAGAAAAGCTTGCTTGGGTTTTCAGTTACCTTCCTGTAGTAGGCAAAGCCAATTTAAGAAATGGACCCTCGGCCCTCATTGAGGATCACAGTAAAAATAATAATCCTGATCAGTATATAGGCGCACTGATCAGTGTAGCTAAGCATAGAAACTGGTTTTGGAGGTCTGGGAATGGCTTAGAAATTTAAGGGACTGTATAAAACCTAAATGAAATGTACTATGAATATGGATAAAAATCCTGGAAATTGCATAACAGAAAAATTAAGGGATGGGTACTGATCAGTGAATTAGCGTTGAACTCCAAATTTAGGAGAAAGGAAATTCGTAAAGGGGAAGGGAAAACTAACTGATGGGAAATCACAGAAAACAAAAGTAAAGTAAAACATGATTGAATGACAAGAAAATGGTACATGCGGTTAGGGAGGTTGTAGAATAGGACTACAATAGAAGAAATAGATGCTGGGACAGAACTGAACAAATTAGAAATATTAGGAATATTCGGAAATTGAACGGTAAATGCATACTTAGTCAAATAGAGAAGTGAAGGGAGGTGTACACCTCAGTACATAGGAGCTAAACCCAGAAATTAGGAACGTGGAAAAATCTATTAGAGGAAATGCACAGATTGTATTTTAAATTGGGCTAAATAAGAGATATTTAGTGGGCCGTTGATCCAAAGGCCATTAGAAACAGATTACCCATTTGAGGAATGGAAAATAAATGGGTTGGGAAAATGAAGGTTAGGATTAAGGCTAGTTCAAGCAATTAGTTAGTTAATTAAAGAAAAATATTATTAAGTACAGAGATAATTAAATGTATGAATGACAGTGGTACTAATAATAGATAACAAATGTAATACATCAAAATAAAAAGATGGGAATATATTAAAAAATAGCGATTAAGAAGTTAGAATAAAATATTTATGTAATAGTAGAAGGGAGTTTAACTTGGGTTAATGGGTTAAACTTAAAATAATAAATATTATTAAGTAAAGGGATAATTAAATGTATGGATGATAGTGGTTCTAATAATAGATAATAAATGTAATACATCGAAATAAAAAAGACGATAATATATTAAGAAATAGCGAATAAGGAGTTAGAATAAAATATTTACGTAATAGTAGAAGAAAGTTTAACCAGGGTTAATGGGTTAAATTAAGAATGATACCATGGGCTTTAGCCCAAAAGGCTTATAACAGAACCCAAATTGTGCAGGTAAGCATTTTAGTTTTTCTAAGATTTGATTCCGGTAATAGGTACTGATGATTAGTTCTAAATTTTTATAGGTAGAACGGAATTAGGTAATACGGTTGAGGCTAGATCTTTAGATTTAATATGATGTCGCGCCATGGTTGATGTAAGGATTGCAGTACTTGATAACTTTTAAAGATTGTTCTATATGCATCTAGAAGGTGTAATTTGAATGAAAATAGAAAACAATGTGATTTCAAATGAACGTGTGGGGGTGTGTGTGTGTTCATGAGATTTTAAGTAAAATAAAGTGATGTTTTCTTATGTGGTTTCTATTATTGGATGCCCATTGATATATCTAGGTATTATGAAAGGTTAGATCATTATAAAAGGAAGTTATAAAATAAATAGGGAAGATTATGGAGGAAGAGGTTTGGGAATAAAAATATGAAAATTATAAATAATAAATTAGGAACTAATTTGTTATTTATCAGAATAAATTATAAATAATTAATTAAGTAAATAGTTCGGTAAATAATTCTAAAAATAAGAGATAAATAAAAATTAATAAAATTAGAAAAATAAATAAGAAGAGAAAACAAAAATGTAATTAGGTAGGTAGACAAATACAATTAGGAAATCAAAATAGGAAATTAGAATAGAAAATAGATAAGTTAAAAATATAATAATATGGACATAAAATAAATAGATTAAGGTCACCTAGAAGAATCTAGGCTTAGTTGAAAAAGAATGTTTGTTATTTCTATTTATTTTATGTGTGTTATATTTATTTGGTTTATTGATTGATTGAATCAGAAATGTTATTATTATTAAGGGAATTAAGATGGATTGTATTGCAGTGCATGAATTGTAAAAAGAAAAAAATGGTAGAAGGGTTAGGTTGTGATTCGGGGAAAGACCAGTAAGGGTGGAAAGAACAAAAGAAGGGAAATGAGGAGAAATAAAGTAGAGTTAGGCTGACTATGTATGAGATAATTTAGGGGTTGTGTCTAAAAAGGAAGATGAGTCACGAGTCTAATAAAACTTAAATCCACTAAGTAGTTTGATAAAATCCAATTCGCCTAAATTCTTTGGAGGGCCTAATTGCATTGTATTGATTGTTTTGAGATTTGATTAGAATGTGGGTGCTGGTATTTGGGTTTCAAGTTGGAATCGGTGTTCAATGTTTCTGAGATGGAGAACTGAACCATTAGATTCATGTATTGCGATTGGAGAGATTGAGTGATTGCATTCATTATTTGATTAACGTCCCTACTCGTGGCTTTGGTCAATGTCCAGATTGCCTCCTTTGAAATATGTGCGAATGACCATGCATATGGGTTTGGCAATGGGCACTTAATTAAAGATTATAAATAAACGTAAAAGACTTAATAAAGAAGAAGAATCAGAGTTAGTCATTATGTCAGTGTCAGTTCAAGTGTGTGTGTAGAGTTTGCATGTGATTGATAGTATGTGTGTTTGCATTGGGTTTTAGGGATTGGAAGACGGGAATTGGTATGACATTGGGGATTGTACGGTATTGATGGTAGAGTAGAGATTGTAGGATAGGGATTGATTGATGGATTGTTATTGCTTATTGAATAAAATAATTTTCATAAAAGATCACATTGTATTTTGTAAAGAGTCTTTCCTGAAATGCATTAAAAAAGTTTTAAAACATTATTGTGGTATGTTAGTACTGCATTTCGTATTGAGTTGCTTGGAACTCATCCCAATCTAGGTTGTCTTTTTAGGTTAGGGAACTCGGATATGGTCAGCCATTAACAAAGTGAGAAGAGTCTCCTATCTTTGGGTCTAAATTATTTGGTAGGAGTTATTATAAATTTATGTATTTAAAGTTGTGTAGTTTAACTGTCACATGTAATAAAATTTTATATTTAAAATTTTAATTTAAATAATGTTTATTTTTATGTAATTCGCTGCATGTGTACCAATCCAACCTAAGAATCTCCAAATTTCAAAATTTCAAGTAAATTAAAATTTTAAAATAAATTGGAATATAATTTAAAAAGAATTAAAAACAGTTTATTTAGAAAATATTAAAATTCATAAATTAATAAAGATTAAAATATCTAGGTAATTAAAACATTATTCATAAATAAATAAAAATAATTTATTAAGAAAATCAGGAAATTTGAAAATAATTTTTGAAAGAAATAAAAAATTAATTAAATTGAATATTGTAAAGTAAATATTTTAATAATTTAAAAGTAATATTTAAATTTAATATTAAATTAAATAAGAATTTAGAAACTTACGTTAATCGCTATTAGGTGTTGGAACTACTCCAACAATTACGGATTTAAGAATTCGACTAGCTATTTGCTACTTCTGTGTATATATATAGAGGTGCAGAAAAATAAATAAATACTAAAATTTAAATAAAATATAAATTAAATCAATTATATTATATAAATATATTACTGGAGTTCACTAAATCTCAATTAGAAAAAGAGAAAATAAATCAGCCATTCATGGTAAACTTTTTAACATAAATGATTTCTTGGAGAGTAAAAGGAAAGAAGAAAAATGAAGAGAAAAATGAGGAACCATCTGTTGACCTATCCATTGAAGTCTATGAGGATCTCGTAGATCCGCAAGCCTTGAGTGCATGATTGTTCTCGCACTTTGATGAGTCCAATAGCACAATGATATAAGTGACCTTTTTTGTATTTTGATATTTTGTATTGTGTTGCCACTTCTGGCCTCAGTTATATATATGTATAATTGAAACTAATATATCTTGTAAGATATTTGTAATAATTTGCTCTGCTACATACAAATTTTGTCATGTACTCGTAATTTATTTATGTATCTGACGCCCTCATGCCTTAATTGCCATTTAGGATGTTATAAATGATATCAAAGCAGTTACACAGACAAAATCCCTTACAATTGAGGCTGTAGGTAGAAAGACCTTTAAGATATATAGGAAAATAAGTTATTTTTTCCAAATTAGACCACCAACTCGTGTCTTCCTTTCTTTTGTAGGAATGACACGAGGGAGATCTTCCGTAGAATGTACTGAAAGACTCGAGTCCCAGGACCATCAAATCTGGGCCGAGTTTACTGAACTCTTCCAAGCTATCAAAGGATTGACCGCCGTCGTAGGACAAAATCAAGCCAACCCCTGTTAACATCTTGTCTTGGAGTACCGAACAGCTAAGAGGTCCATCTCTCACAACATAGCGGAGTTTAGGTCTAATGGTCACCTCCAAAAGTCATAAAGGTAGGAAGTTTCTAAAAGGCCTTCGTGACGATATCTATGACCAAGTTGCGATGCTGAGACCCAGCTTGTATGTAGAGGTGTTAGAACATGCCTAGTTGGCCGAAGACCTCATCTCGGTCAGGCACTAACGTATTGCTCGAGTTCGTATCTAGTAATAACAACCCCAACAACCTAGAAGAAGATTGCCTGATCTAGTAAGTAACTACCCCATTAAATGAACTCGAGTTGTCCTTCCGCTTGCCCTACCTCCACCTACTGGACAACCTGCCCGACCTTTCCAACTATGTCAGCATTGTGGTCGCTTGCATGGTGATGTACCCTGTCAGCGTATCAATCATGCCTGCTATCGGTGCGGAAGCACCCAACATCTTATAAAGGATTGCCCTCACTGTCGAAAGACATGGCCAGAGCATTATACTAGGGTCGTGTGTACTACATAGATGAACCCGGTGCCCTCCCCACTCCTCTCTTTATCCAAGGTATGCTTTCTGTTCATAATACTTCTGCCAAAGCTTTGATTTATACAGGTGCTATTCACTCTTTTATTTCTTGTGCATTTGCTTGTAAATTTGATATTAGGCCTAAATCTTTTAAAAGATACTAATTGTAGAGACTCATTCTTGGGGATTACTAGAAGTTCACTGTGTATATAAAAACTATAAGATAAAAGCTTTGTAAATAGAAGTATTGATAGACTTAATACTATTAGATTTCTCAAGGTTTGACATTATTATAGGAATGGATTGGTTAGAAAAATATAGAGTAATTATTGATTGTGAAAGTAAAGTTGTATATTGTGATCCCTGAAAAAGAAATAAAAATATATTTTCTATTATTTTCTCCCTAACAATTGAATAAACAGGAATATGGATGTTGATTCTGCTGTGTATTTCATTCCCATTGTTTGCAACTTTTCAGAAGTTTTTCCCGTCAAACTACCTGGTCTACCTCCCCACGAGAGGTAGAATTGTTTATCAAACTGCTACTTGGAATCCAACTAATTTCAAAACTTGCCTATTGCATGAGTCGTGCTGAGCTCGCAGAACTGGAAAACCAACTTTTCGAGCTGCTTGGCCAGAAGTTTATTCGCCTTAATCACTCCCCTTGGGGTGCTTCAGTATTATTTATGAAAAAAAAGGATGACTCTCTTAGACTATGCATGAATTACCGAGAACTCAATTGAGTAACAGTAAAGAGTACGTATCCCGTACGTCGAATCAACAACCTTTTCGACCAATTGCAAAAAGTTATAGTTTTCTCTAAGATCGATCTCAGATAAGGATACTACCACTTGAGAGTCAAGAAAGAAAATATTTTGAAAACTGCCTTTCGGTGTAGGTATAGTCTGTATGAGTTTAAGGTGATATCATTCGGGTTAACCAATGCCCTTGCTGCCTTCATGGATCTTATGAACATGGTTTTTCGGTATACACTGGATCAGTACGTCAATGTGTTCATTGATGACATTTTAGTGTACTCTTAAGTGTCCGGAAGAACGTGCAATCCACCTGTCTGAAGTACTAGGGACACTTCGTAGGAACCAGCTGTTTGTTAAATTTAGCAAATGCTCATTCTAGTTGGATCGAATTTCATTTCTCTGTCATATGATTTTGAGTGAAGGAGTTTCTGTAGATCCAGCTAATGTTGAAATAGTGATCAACTGGAATCCGCCCACAATGTGGCTGAGGTACGTAGTTTCCTTGGCTTGACAAGTTACTATCGGTGATTCATCGACGGATTTTTTAAGATTGCTGCTCTGTTGACTCGGCTCACTCGAAAGGGGTTACCGTTTGTTTGGAATTACGAATGTGGTGAAAGCTTTATGGAATTAAAGCATCGTCTTACCTCTACTTCGGTGTTAATCCTTCCTGACAATACTGGAAGATTTCAGGTCTACTGCAATGCATCTCATATTGGCTTGGGATGTGTTTTGATGAAACATGGTAAAGTGGTCGCTTATGGATCTAGACAGTTGAAATCCCACGACTGGAGCTACCCTACTCACAACCTGGAATTGGCGGTCATTATCTTTACCTTAAAGATATGACGTCATTACCTGTTTGGACAGACCTTTGAGATTTACATTGAACACAAAAGCTTAAAGTACATCTTCTCGCAAAGGCAGTTGAACATGAGACAGAGATGCTGGATAGATATCTTGAAGGAGTACGACTGCAAAATCATCTACCATTCCGATAGAGGAAATGTAGTCACTGATGCACTAAGTCGAAAGGAGTTCGCAGTGTTGGCCCAAACCATAGCCTCTAGTTGGAAGTTAGTAGATGCTATACAGTCGCTCCACCTCAGCTACTATGGCAACGGTACCTATCTTGCTCATTTTCAAGCCTTGCTTGATCTTTTCATAAAGATTTGGGAAGCTTAGTCCACAGACCAGGAATTGAGTAAGTTCCCTGACCAGGAATTGAGTAAGTTCCCTGACCAGGAATTGA
Source organism: Carica papaya (assembly GCF_054855325.1). Lineage (NCBI taxonomy): Eukaryota > Viridiplantae > Streptophyta > Magnoliopsida > Brassicales > Caricaceae > Carica > Carica papaya. Next base: position 26,611,531 of record NC_142310.1, on the reverse strand, counting down.
GTAAGTTCCCTTCTGACAAGTTTCTTGATTTAGACTCTTAAATGATGGGTTGTTTAGATTTTGGGACTAAATTTGGGTTCCTGTCACTGTCATGACGAATGTTTTTAAGGTTGTTTATGCCTCCAAACTATCCATCAAGCTCGGGAGTACCAAGATGTACCGGGACCTAAAGCACCAATAATGGTGGTCGGGAATGAAAGAAATTGTCGACTACATCTCCCCATGCCTTATTTGGCAGAGGATTGAGGTAAAACACCAAAGACTCGACAGTTTGTTACATGGCCTCTCGATTCCAAAATGGAAGGGGGAGCATGTAACCATGGATTTCGTCACTGGACTACCTAGGACTTATTCTGGTCGTAATGTTATTTGGGTCATCATTGACAGACTAACCAAGACTGTCTATTTCTTACCCATCAGGACCACTGACTCCACCAGCAAATTAGCCTGCCTTTATGTCGATAAAATTGTTCGACTCCATAGTGTTCCCTCATCCATTGTGTCTGATTGAGATCCTCGATTCACCTCCCACTTTTAGGACAACTTTTAAGAAGATCTTAGGTCTCGATTGTTCTTTAGCATTGCTTATCATTCCTAAACTGATGGTTAGTCGGAACGTACAATCCAGACGTTGGAAGACATGTTGCGTGTTTGCGTCATTTACTTTGGCGATAACTGGTATGAGTATCTTCCTCAGTGTGAATTTATATATAATAACAGTTATCATTCCAGCATCGACATGACTCCGTATGAAGCCCTGTACGGTAGGCCTGCCGTTATCTCACTTGTTGGAGCGAAGTTGGAAACCAGTGTCATTTGGGACCAGACTTCGTCTAGAAGACTATTAAGAAGGTTGCGATTATCTATAGGAACTTGGTTGCTGTCCAGAGTCGCCAAAAGAGTTACGTTGGTAATCGTAGGGGACCCCTGGAATTCGCCTTTAGAGACCAAGTCTTCCTTAAGGTTTTTCCCTATAAGAAAAAAATGCGATTTGAAAAAAGAGAAAAGTTGAGCCCCTGTTATGTGGGATCTCTTCGAATCGTGGAGTGTATTGGACCCGTGGCGTACCGTCTTACTCTACCTTGAGAGTTTGCGGGTCTACATGATATTTTCCACATCTCCATGCTCAAAAGGTACCACCCTGACCATTTTCATATCATTCCTCACGATGAGACACAGGTGCAAACCGATATGACCTACGAGGTACTCTCCGTGGAAATTCTTGATTGGATTGATAAACTTTTACGCAACAAGAAGATCCAAGTGGTGAAGGTGTAATGTTAGCACCATACTCCGGAAGAGGCGATGTGGGAGTTGAAAAGCGAGATGAGGGAAACGTTTCCAGATCTATTCGAGACAAATTTGGGGGACCAAATTTTTTAAGGTGGGGGGATGTAACACCCCGCTTACCACCGCACTAAATTGTATTTGGAGAACCCCTAGTTATTCGGGGCCTTAAGGCCTCCTGAATTCATTTAAATTTATTTCACAGCTTTATATCGTAATTTGTAATTTCAATTTTATGCTGATTTTGTTATTTTATTTTGATTTTATTTAATTTTAATTTTTTTATGTTATTATTTTTATTTGATTATTTTATTTTCATTTATTATTATTATTATTATTATTTTAAAATAATTAATTTTTAGAAGGAAACGAAAAAAGGGTGAAAAATCCAGCGAAAAAACACCTGCAGGAGAGGGTCACCCGCGCGGGCACTGCGCATTGTGCGCAATGTCTTTATACGCGGGGTTTGTGGGATCTGGGCGTAAGAGGTGAGGCTGAAGGCCTTTGTATGCGGTGGAGGCGCATGCTGCCGTGGTTGTTGGTGACCGAGTCCGGATTCGTGGGATCCAGAGTTCCTCATGTGTGTGGCGTGCCTCTGCCGCGGGAGGAGATTTCTTGTTGCTAGTTTTAGCGGCTTGGCTGCCAGTTTCGTGCGGCCATGAGGGAGGTTCAACTTAGAGGTCACCGCAATGTCTCCTCTGGCCATCAGCAGTAAGTTTCCATCCTTTTGGTTTTGGATTGATCGGTTTGACCTGTCTGAACCAGCCTTTAATCGATTCTATTTTATGTGCAACCTTTAGATCCAACCCCAAACGTCCCCTATGGTGAATCGCGGTGCATTTCCTTTTAGATTCTAAATCTGGTTCAAGGTAATACTTCAAAATTAGTTTCCAAGTGTCAATTTGTGCAAAATAGATTAGTTTTTTTTAGTTAGTTACAATTAACATAGATAAATTGGTAGATTAATTTGATTTCAAGTTTTAGGAAAATTGTATTTAAAACTTATATAGCTTTCGTAGGCATTTCGGAATTGGAAAAGTGTTATGGAGAATAAATTGAGCCATAGTCTTCCGAATGGAGGTAAACGTATCTAGTAGTTAATCCAAAGCCACACTTGCACGTTTTTTTTTAAACAAAATGCTTTCAAAATCAAAAACTTAAAAGAGTTTGCAGTGAAATTAAGAAGTCAGGAAACAATAATTAATAATTAAATTATGATAAGTGGAAAAATGTTAAAATGGCAATTTCATTCATTATATGTGTTGCGTGACCAATTTTGGCATGTTGTATTGATTGGTTGTAGTAACGATGATGATTATGATGATGAGAATTTCGGATGTTTTTTTGAGTAGATTAAGAAATCAAAGAAATAGTAAAATGTGAGCAAGATGAGATTAAATTGAATAAAATTATAAACAAAAATAACAAATCATAAAATAAAATAAAGCAAGAACTAAAATAAATTAACATTAAATTTATAAATGTCAATATAAAATTTGAACACAAATGAACACAAAATAAACTAACACAAACCAAAATAAATTCATAAACCACAATAAATTAAATAGGTTATTTAAAACATAAACTTTTAAATTAACAACACAAAACAAAGCTAAGTTAATGTGAGATTCATTGAGAATGAAAAGGTAGTAAGCGATGAAATAGAGTATATAATGGCAAAAAGTTATAAAAGAGTGTGTGCAATTAAAAATAGTGTCATAAGTGGTTGAGGATGTGAACAAGCTGATAGGAAATGTAAAGCATAAATAAATATACAAATTAAACTCAAGAAATAAAGCAACTTTACAAACAAGTGAAAAGTAGGAAGAACCTTTCAAACAAAAATCCTTAATATACGTCAGCGGTGGATGAACCCTACCTCAGGTAGATGAAAGTTCTTTTAGACGTGGTTGTGATACATGTTTTATTCTGGGTCACCTGACAACGGACTGTTGTGATCAATTATTGCATGATTTATATATGTGCCTGTCCAACGAGGTAATGGGGAACAAGATCCCAAAATTGTACTTATTTTGTTAGTAACACTGCATTTAGGTATAACAACTGATAGACAGTATTAGAAACTCTCAGAACCACAACTATTATCAAATAAAAGTTTAGGAAAACTTATACTTTAATGTGTGTGTGTTGTGATGAGTTGTGTGTGAATGTGTAGAGATTGGAAGTGGGAAATGTTACTGTGTATTTTGTGATGAGTTGTGTTAAGCTGTGATGAGCTATGTTGAGCTGTGATGAGTTATGTGTGGATGTAATAAGAGGAGAAATTGTGTTGTGGAAACTAGATGGTGAATGAGATTGAGAATGAAAACTTACTGGGCACATTATTTTATTCATTCCATTCAAATTCTATTTTTTTTTATATCAGACCATGGAAGATAGTTTGTAGTGCAAAATTAGAAATTTCATATTCTACTTTACATAAGGTGAGTTGCAGTTTAGTTATTAAAATATAAGAAACAAAAATAGATTATTTTATATATTAGTTAGTTAGAAGCTGAAATAAATCCAACAAAGTGATTAACAATAAATTTATAACTTAATTTAATGCATTTTTTTAGATACACATATACTATTAATATTAATAAAAATATTAATTTTTTTAGATGTTTCGGTTAAATCGGGATTTTTCTTCGAGAAAAATATTATTCCTTAATGCCACTATTTCAAATTTTAAATTCCAAGATTCGAAGAGTGTATCTATATCTATTAAATTCTGTACAAAAATCTCATTTGAAATATAAGCAAATTTAAGTAACTAGCTAGCTTAATCTTTTTCCTAACTAGATTGAATTTTTACATATACTATATATATAATGTTTTTGTCCTTTCTCCATTGTGTACAAAGAAAAAAAAAAGTAAAGAAGAGAAAAGAGCATTATGACAGCTTAAAATTACATTAAACTACATTAAACGTGCAGGAATTTTAACAAATAGCAGTGGGGCCATGTCAAGGTAGGGGAAGAGAGAAATTAAAGAATGAAGAGTAGTACTAGTACATGAGATATAAAATATTAAGGAAAAGATTAATTTAAAGAAAAACATGACGAAAAGAAATCCAAGTACATGTTTGCAACGACATAATGACTGTGACTATGACAATGACAATGATAACTATAGCTATTATGATGACTACAACTATTAAGACGACAATTACGACGACTAAGAAGTTGACAACATATATGTGTGGTGGAATATAATTGTTTGTTTAAAGTACATCTCTAACAACAAACCAAAAAATTCAAAATTAAATATCATAATACTCGATTTATAAGGTAATTAAAGCCACTGGACCATATAAGTCCATTATTCTAGTTGTTCTAATTCATGAATAGCACCATCATCTCCACATATTCCCTATTAGTAGAACCTACATGAGGATATTGTTGTGTTTGTGGGTTCATCCCATCAATTTTACGGCTGCTGCAGCTTTTGTACTGGAGAATCCTCCTTGATCTGAGCGAATGTCTGCTTGGGAACCTTCATCACTCCTCTGTCTGTGGCTCTTTGAGGCTGAGACAAGTTGTAAGGTTTAGGTAGGAGATTGGGGAACTCAACCAAATGGACGGTGGGGATTAGAGTTAGGATGGATAGCTGGGATTGGGAGGAAGTATATATATATAAGATGGTAGTAAATAAAAAAAAGGAAAAAAAATAGAAGAGATAAAGAAAGAAAAATAAAGGGGAAAGGAGAGAGAGATCGGGGGAGAGAAGAAAAGAGATTAAGGAATCGAGAGGGAGATTGAGAGAGGAAGTCGAAGAGAAGCAACTGAGCTAGGAGATGATGGAAGAGGTAAATGAATTCAAAATTTGAACCTTTGTGATGGTAAATCGGTGTGGACTTTATTTGGTTGGTTAAGCATTCCTTTATTGAGTTTGGAAAGAACAGAGAGATAAGGAATGGTGAGGGAAACAAGTGAAATTGAGGTACCGATGCTGGTGTTGGTGGATTTGAGAGATGATGCACTGATATTGGCGACGACTTGGAGTGTATTTGAGGCGCTGATGCTCGTGCTGATGGTAGTGTGTGTGTGTGGCCGAATTAGGGCCGATGTGTGTGTGTATGAGACATATTCACTATTTGTTGGTGGTGTGTGGTTTAAATGCTTGTCGAGTGTGTTTGTGTGGCCAAATTAGGGTCGGTGTGGGTGAGTGTGAGGTGTCTTCTATGCTTGCTGGTGGTGTTGTAGACTGAGTAGCGTTGTTTGCATATGTTGCTGAGATAGGTGTGTGTGTGGCCGAACTAGGGCCAGTTTGTGTGTGTGTGTGAGACTTGTCTCACGAATGATGGTGGTATTGTGGATGAAATGGAACTGTGTATGCTTATTGCGGCTGTGTTGGGAAGGAATGTTGCTATGGGGTGTGTGTGGCCAATTATAGGCTGGTGTGTGTACAAGTTAAATGCAGTTAATGTATTTTTATTGTATTGATGTTGGGGCTGCTGTTGGAAGAGAGTGTTGGGAGTGTGTGAGGGCATGGCTAAGGAAGTGTTGGAAGAGTGTGTTAGGAGTGTGTTAGGAGAGTACATGATGTACTATGTTGATGGTGAACATGGTAGTGCTATTGTTTTGGTTGTTGTGATACGTGTGGATGGATGGATGAGTCAAAATATGTGACCGGGGAGGGTAGTCGTTATTCGGTAGGTGTATAGACGAGCATGTTGAAAGGTTGCGGTAAGGTTGGATAAGGAGACAGGGTGATTGGAGAATTGACTAAGGGGTAGGCGAAATAGTTTGGTGAGGCCTCAAGGGTACAATAGAGGGGGAAGGATAGGAGGAGAATGATTAGGTAAGCATAGGTGGGATACCGGGTTAGAGGTTTATATGTATTTCCATACTTTATTTGAACTCTGAATTTATTTTACTGCGCTATGTTCTCACTATATGTCATTGCAGATGCAGTAGAACGGGAAGTGGAGCTAAAAACTCAGGCAGTGAGATAATACCTGGAGGAAGCGAATTAACAGTATAGTTGTCATACGTTGAGTTACACTAGATGTTCACTCATTTTAATTCTCTATAGTAGTTAGGAATTCTTTCCTTTTGTTCCATTTACTACTTTGGAATAGTGATTTGTAAATTGAAACACTAAAATTGTTTTAGGTAAACTCAATGAGTTGCATGTATACTGAACTTTTGGTCTTGGATGTGTTCATGGATGGAAATGAATAAAGCACAGGTGGAATGATGTTCATGAAACACCTAGGGGTGTTGCACAATTTGCAGAGGGTTTCCATAATTTTCTAGATTTCTTTAAAGTGTTATTTGATGAGCTAACCTAGATCGTTGAGATCAATGAGCTTGAGTTGGTGTACAGGCTTCCTGATAAGACTTTGAAACATGATACGCATAATTTCCTTAATTCACTATCTTCTTGCTCTACTCCATCTCAAACATCCTCTTAAAGTCGGCAAGCACGGGTTGGGTTCCAAGAGGGGAATGCCAAACCTCTGGTTGCGAGTCATAATGGTCGTAAATGATTGCATATGCTTTGACATTGCAGAAAGTACTGAGTTCACTCATTTTCTTCATCAGCCCCTTCTTTTTTTTCTTGAATGTAGCTTTTCTGGCAGAGTCGTTAGTGATATAAGCAAGCTTAACCTTCTTTCTAGTCATGGTATTTTGTTGTGTCCAGCCAGAGAGTGGGAGAGGTGTATATAGAATGAGACAAGAGTTGAATAGTTATTAGTGAGGAATAGGGAGCAGAGCATTTTAATATAGTAAAATATACCATACAAAGTAAGATGTGGTGTATTCTAAAACTGAAAGTAGAATTCCCATATCCTCTATTTAATGTTTCACTCCCCATCCATTACTAATACTTTTCAATCCTTGTCTCATTCTATATACACCCTTTCCCACTCCTTAGCAAAACATGACAAAACACCATGACTAGAAAGAATGTTAAGCTTTCCTATATTATTAACGACTCTGTAAGAAAAGCTACGTTCAAGAAAAGGAAGAAGCGAATAATGAAGTGAGTGAACTCAACACTTTTTATGATGTTAAAGCCTATGCAATCATTTATCCCCTATGACTCGCGATCAGAGGTCTAGCCTTCTCCTCTCGGGGCCCAACACGTGCTTGCAGAATTTAAGAGGATGCCCAAGATGGAGTAGAGAAAGAAAATGATAAATCAATAGATTTTTCTGCGCCTGAGGATCACCAAGGCAACCGACCAACTGAATAAACAGTATAATGATACTTGCAAGAAAGAGATCACGTAGGCCATGTTCCAAAGTGTTATAGGGAAGCCCCTCCACCATCACAACCTCATTGATCTCAGCAATTTTGGTTGATTCATTGGGCAACACCTTAAAGAAATCCAGAAGAGGACATAAACACTCAGCAAGTCACTTTAGCCTCAAGCGACAACAGACGAAGGAATTGTGAAGAGTCCCTAAATATGTCTCCTTAACTCAAGGAGAATTCTCTGGCACAAGAGCTGTACAGCAGCAAGCATGGTTCGTTGACAGGATGAACTCACAAGTGCTACAACAACCTCATGTAGGGTTTGCTAATGGGGAACAAGCGGAGATGATGGTGCCATTCTCGGATAAGAACAAACAGAATAATGGATAAATATGGTCCAACTGCTTTAATTACCCTTAAAAATCAAGTATTAGGATATTTAATTTGAATTTTTTAGAGCGCTGTACTTTAAATAACCAATTACATTCCACCACAAAGATATGCTGTCAGTTTATTAGTCATCATAGTTATTGTCTTAATAGTTGTAGTCATCATAATAGTTGCAGTTGTCATCTTTATAGTCGCAATCATCGGTTCGCATGCACGCATATACTTAGATTGCTTTGCATTATGATTTTCTTCACATTAATCTTCTCCTCAATATTTTATTTATCCTGTACTATTACTATGCTTCATTCTTTAATTTCTCTATTCCCCCGGCTTGACGTGGCTCTATTGCTATTTGTTAAAATATCTACATACTCAATATAATTTTAAGCTATCTGAATGCTCTTTTCTCTTTTTTTTTTTTTTTTCATTTTCTTTGTACACAATAGAGCGATGACAGAAGCATTATTGATATAGTATATGTAAAAGTTCAATCTAGTTAGGAGGAAGATTAAGTTAACTAGCTACATAAATTTGTTCAGATTTCAAATGAGATTTTTGTATAGAATTTAATAGATGGTGGATACACTATTTGGATCTTGGAATTAAAATTTGGGATAGTGGCATTAAGGAATAATATTTTTCTTTAAGAAAACTGATATAATCAGAACATCTAAAATAATTAATATTTTGATTAATATTAATATTATATATCTAGAAAAACATGCTAAATTAAGTTATAGATCTATTGTTTAATCATTTAGTTAGATTTGTTTCGGCTTCTATCTAACTCATCGATATATAGAACAATCTATCTTTATTTCCTATATTTTAAAGAATAAAAAATTACACTCACATATATACTACTAATTCAGAGTGTTGATGAGAAGTGCATGTGTACACTAGCAACTAGCTCTTTTAAGTAGTTTGGATAATATCTTGCAAATTTGCTAAATATGTGATATTATTATGATACAGTTGCAATGTTGTCTAGTAGCAAGTAGAATAAGTATTGCTTTATTTGTATACACATACATATATAATCTTTAATTGGTTTTAGTTATTTGTATGTACACCAACATGCAATCTATAGCATACCATAATTTTCTTAAGGGCTGAAATTAGTAATGGATGATGGATTGTTTCCTTCTAATTGGTTTTTGACATGCAATGCCTTCTATTTCTTTATCAATCTATATAGTGGTTGTCAGATGTATTGTTTAATGGTACTTCTCATTGTGTTTATAGTGGTTAATTGTTATTGATAAAGTTTATTTCCTTTTAAAAAATAATTATCTTAAAGGATAATATGGAGTGTCGAGGAGAAGACATATATTAGTACCAGACTAGTATCATTTTTTTATTAAAAGAGAGACAACATCTTTATATTATTACTACATAAATTGGTAGGAAATATATCTTTAATTTCTTTAAGAATTGTTTGGCTATTAAATAAGTCAATACAAAAGTGTTAATATATTTTACTTTCATTATTACATTTTCAAATCAAATTATACTAATAATTCTTTAACAATATGATTAGTGTTTTCTCTCTTTTTAAGAGATTTTGGATTCGAATGGTGTATTCTCGTATATTATCTTTAGGAGATCGTGTCGCCTAATTAACTAAATATATGAATTGTCTAAAAAGATTTAAATTCTAAATTTTATTTTTGTTTTTTCGAATTAATATTTTTTTTGAGAAGTAAGATAGCTTTTGTCAATAATTAGTAGATTTGCAAACTAGCCATAAGGCATGTGTATATGCAAAATCCAATCACTAGCATCATTTAAAATACATGAAACCTTAGAGTATAAAACAAGAGCATCATATAAAAAGTGGCATAAACAACCATAACGTAATCTAAACACTACATTACACATCTAAAACAAGTTCCTATATGTGTAGGTGTGATGATAAAACAACTTATAGACTCTGAGAATTGGAGCAAGCATTTTGTTGTGATTACATGTCCATAAGCCCCAACATTTTCTACATTCTTTTGGCTATATGTGCACTAAAAAGAAAAAAAAAAAAACTAAAAGTGCACATATTGTTCGGATAAAAAAAAACTAAGAGTTTTTACAATTGGAATGCAAACTATCTTAATTAGAGGAATATATTGGAAATCTACCAAAAGCAATATCAATATTCTATATGATAAAATAGGATGCTGATTACAAAGGATGTGTGGCCCAATTATGTGCAATTCTAACCGCCTAATTATAGAAAATATCAATCTTTCAATGCATTGCCATGTTTTACTACCTTAAGACAATTAATTTCTAGTTTTTTTTTCTCTCTTTTTTTCTTCTAACTAACCCTCCACATACAATGAAAATTAATGAAATATTTTAGAAATCTCCCCATTCAATTCATTTTTTTACATACCTACACATATAAGCGAGAGTAGATATATACATCTATTATAGTGAAACACTAGCTTTTAATTAAAAGGTAAAGACAGGATTGAATGCTTTTATATAGGTGCAGCGTTGCAACAACTCATTAATTAAATTTTACGAATTATATTACCTTTAATCACGAGATGTTTCCATATGTCCTCTTAAAAACATTGCATTTTTGGAGATTATTTGGGTATTTGCCTTATAGTTTTAATCTACCCTCATATGGTATTTGTTCCACTCCCCATCCTTTACTAATAACTTTTTAACCCTTGTCTCATTCTATATATACATCCTTTTGCTCCTTGGCCAGACACTACCAATTGTCGTGACTGTAAAAAAGGTTAAGCATGCTTATATCACTAACGACTCTGCCATAAAAGCTACTTTCAAGAAAAAGAATAAGGGGATGATGCAGAAAATGAGTGAACTCAGCACTCTCTATTAAGTGAAAGCCTTTGCAATCATTTACATCTCCTATGACTGGCAACTAGAGGTTTGACCTTCGCCTTTTGGAACCCAACATGTGCTGGCCGACTTCAAAAATATATATGATATGGAACATAGTAAGAAGATGATGAATCAAGAGAGCTCTTTATACTAGAGGATCACCATGGGAACCGATTAATTGAAGAAGTAGCGCAAAGATAATAGGGAGAAGGAGATCATGCGGGTCATGTTACTAAGCCTTATTGGGAAGCCCCTCTACCAACTTGACCTCATTGATTTCAACGATTTGGATTGGATCATCGAACTAAAACTCGGAGAAATGCAAATACGGACATAAACATTCAGCAAGTCAGCTCAAGGGGCCACAGAGAGAGTAGTGATGAAGGGTCTTGGGTAGATGTCCACTCAGATCAACGAGGATTCTCCAATGTATGGAGTTTTACCCATCTTCTAATTTTCTTACTTTCACCTCTACAACATACCAAGTACTGTAACATATAGAGTTTTACTCATATTAAAACAAATAATGCACTATATGAGAAAGATAAATGATACATTTTTATCAATTTATTTAAAATGTATTGGCTCTAAATAAAGCTTCTTCATAATCTAACTAATTAAATAGAATGTATATGTATATATCAATCATACTTTTCATACCAATTTTGTTTAAATTATAAAATAATAGGCATTTCTTATCAAGTTTATGAATTACGATACATTTCCATTATTCCCCAACTTGATCAAATAAATAAGATTATGATCAAAATTCCTTGCCCACAATATATATCAAAAATGAAATTCATAATAATATCTATGTATATATATTGAACATATAAAACATATATGTTTATTGAGAACTAAAAAAATGTCCTTGAGTTTTGCCATCTATACATGCCTTTCAATATAAAACCATTATAGACTTCCTCATTCTTTTCCCCTTTGAAGATATACATGAAAAAGACTCTTATATACAAGAACGTATGTAGAGAAAATAGTTATGTGATCTCGTGTCTTTATTTATATGAAGTTTATGTTTTAAATGAACATGATGGGTAGGGTCGAATTATAACTAATCGGTCTAATTTGATTTATTTTATTTTATTTTTAAAAAAAAACAATCTTATCATTGGTGTAGTAGATTTATTAGTTGCATGTATTTGATTGAAAGCCAAGATGCATAATTTTCTTCTTTTTTTCCTTCTTTCATATGCTTTGTTATGTATTTTAAATATTTTTCAGCATATATGATCCTCGAAGAAATCTTCATTTTGAAAATAATTACTAATTATTTATTACAGTTTCATGAAAAAATATCAATTTTTATATGTATAAAGAAAACAAAACATTGAAGCCCAATTGCATATAGTAATTATTTTTCTACTAAATGTATATAATTGATGTGATATAGAGAGACATACAACTTTAATAATTGTGATTAAAATTCTTTCATAAAGATAAAATTAAATACATGTGAACTCTAATAATTATATTTTACACATTGCTTACCAAATTAAATAATTAAGTATTATAGAGTTTAGAAAAATTCACCATGTACTTGCACTATATATATATATATATCTCATTGTTATGAAATTTTAAAGCACGTAAAATTTAATGTAATTAAATTTATTTTAGTGCTAATAGAGTTTTTGGAGTGTTTAATTTATAAAAGATATTAAAAGATGAGGAAAGACCGACATTAATATTTCATATTCTTCTCATGAATAAACTTTAATTTACATTTTAAAAAAGTATTGAGAGTGATACATTGGAGTAAATTAAATTTATAGCAAATAGCTATAAAAACTATTTTTTTTTTGAAAATTAAAATATAAAATGGTGGTAGGATTAGGAGATCAAGACAAATAATTAAGTTGGATTTGGAAGGTGGTGGCTATATTAGTTGATAATTAAGAGATAACATATGTGATTTTGTTGACAAAGGGAGATGGGTATAGTTGCCATGTATCTGTTTCAAGTATGTACTGGTTTCAAGTGTGAATGTAGGCTTGGAATAATACAGGAGAGAGTAGGTATATATATATGCACTACAATGAAACATTAGATCTTAATTAAAAGAGACGGTCAGGATTAAATTATTTTGTATAAGTGCAGCCTCGCAACAACTCACTAATTAAATTTTGTAAATTACATTACCTTAAATCATAAAATTTTTCTATATCCTTTATTAAAGACAACATTTCTAGAGATGATTTCGACACTCCACTTGCTATTTTAGAATGCACTACATCAAACCTCACACGATATATTTAATATTTCAATCCCTGTCCCTTACTAATACTTTTTAACCCTTGTCTCATTCTATATTCACCCCTTCTCGCTCCTTAGCCAAACATCATGACTAGAAAGAAGGTTAAGCTTGTCTATATCACTAATGACTCTGCAAGAAAAGCCATGTTCAAGAAAAAGAAGAAGGGGCCGATGAAGAAAGTGATTTAACTCAGCACTCTCTGTGATGTTAAAGCCTATGCAATCATTTACAGCTCATATGACTCGCAACTAGAGGTTTGGCCTTCCCCTCTCGGAGCCCAACACATGTTGTGGACTTTAAGAGGATGCTTGAGACGGAGCATAGCAAGAAGATGATTAATCAAGAGAGCTTCATGAGTCAGAGAATCACCAAGGCAACTGACCAACTGAAGAAGCAACACAAAGATAATCGTTTGAAGGAGATCATATAGGTCATGTTCCAAAGTCTTACAGGAAATCCCCTCCACCTACTCAACCTCATTAATCTCAATGATTTCGGTTGGCTTATTAAACAACACCTCAAAGAAATTCATGAGAGGACATAAACACTCAGCAAGTCGCTTTAGCCTCAGGGGTCCACAGACGGAGGAGTCATGAAGGGTCATCGGGAGATGTCTCCTTAATCAAGGAGGATTCTTTAGCACAAGAGTCGCAGTAGCAGAAGGCGTGATTCATTAACAGGATGGACTTGTAGGTACAACAACAGCCCCATGTAGGGTTTGCTAACAAGGAATGGGCAGAGATGATGGTGCCATTCATAGATCATAACAACTAGAACAATGAGCAGATATGATCCAGTGGGTTTAATTACCCTTAAGAATCGAATATTAGGATGTTTAATTTTGAATTTTTTGGAAGTTGTTGGAGATGTACTTTACTTTAAATAATTTATTAAAATCCACCACAGAGATATCTCATCAAACTATTAGTCATCTTAATCATCGTCTTAATAGTTGTAGTCATCATAATAGTTGTAGTTGTTGTCGTCTTAGTCGTAGTCGCCAGGTTGCATGCATGCACGTAGTTGGATTGCTTTGCATAATGATTTTCTTCAAATTGATCTTCTCTTCAACATTTTATATCTCTTGTATTAGTATTACTCGTCCTTCTTTAATTTCTCTCTATTGTCCTGGCTTGATGTGACTCTATTGCTATTTGTTAAAATACTTGCGTGCCCAATGTAATTTTATGTTATCAGAATGCTCTTTTCTTGTAACCACCAGTGTTCAAAAAATAATAATAAATGAGGTATATTTTTTAATATTTATATTTTGTATGAATTTTTTATTTTTATTTATTTCCTTATTTGTTTTGACTTTAATTGATTCAATTTAGGAAAAAAAACTAAAATAACCTAAAAAAAAAAATAAATAAATTTACCTAAACTCTCCATATATATATATATATTTATATCTATATGTTTATGTGTGTGTGTATATATATAAACACATACCAAACATCCTCACTAACCAAACTTTTAGGCTACAATTTAGCCACCTAGCATGGAGGCCCAGCTGGCTGGCCAAACAGCAAAATCCAGCCATTTTTCCCTTGGGCTATGGGTCACTCTTATATCAATAGCCAAGAGTGTTTGCATGATTTTGAACGGCTAAGATTGGCCATCAAAATCCTTTAAAAACCAAGCTTTTCTCTATTTTTCTTTCTCACTTCATTCAAATAAAAAACATGGCCAAAAAACAGAGTGAGACTAAGAGTGTAGGTGAGGTAAAATCTAAGAATACAGAGGGTGAGTGTAAACTGGCATCGGGAGGGAATTTTGGTGCGACTGTGGAAGGAAGTTTTCTTCTATTATGAGTAAGGTGAGTCTTTTTCCCTTAGAGCTTGACTCCTTTTAGTTCCAAAAGTTTACAAATTCCATTTTCTAAATTTTCTTTCAAATCCATAGATTTATAAAATTAAACATACATTCTCATATTGAATTAATGAGAAATATAAGCGGAAGCGTATCTGAGTCCATTGCAGAGATTTGTTTACGTTTGATTGTAGGATCTTCTAAATCAACACGACGCCTTGAAACTAGTTTTTTTTCTTGTGACGGGATTTCAGAAAAATAAAAATGACAACCTTGTGATTCAGGGACCATAACTGCCTTTTATATCGACATAGTTTAACAATTCTCATTTCACCCATCATAAAATGAGAATATTACAAAAATAGTATGTGCACATTACAAGCTCATACTTAAACCTGATGCATTAAGGCTCAATATTGTTTAACCATATTTGATTACTTTTAAACGAGCCTATTAAATTGATAGCCTGATATGCATACCAATGTCCACATTAAGTCCACACATTAGAAAAATCCAACAATCTCTCACATGGGCTTTATGTGACACCTTAACTATGCGTTAAATAACCGTAGGAGTACTCAGAACTGTGCTATCAATACCTGAATGCATTAGCAAACAATCCTGTTCATCAATCATAAAGACATGATCAAAACGACATTCATTATAACTAACGTAGCTAAACGCATCAATGGTCACGTATATCAGTATAACCGAACTACATGGATCAAATATAGATGTGCAGTATGAAAATTACATGCTATATGATCTAAGCATGCTTATTTCCAACTGGTCTTGCATTAACTTTAATGAGATTAATTATAAGAAAATTCAGAGATAGTAATATATATAAACATAAACAAAAAAAAAAAAAAAACTAAAATGAAACCGTATATACATAAACAAAACCAAAGTACAAAGCTTATGACATGTCTTATAAAATAAATACAACTATGGTACAAGACTCCCACTGAAACTACACATCATTTAGGGATACAACATCCATATGAGCAGTATGTTCATAAAAGACTTTAGGTGGTAATCCCTTAGTGAGCAAATCCGCAATCATGGAGTTTGTTCTAATGTGGTCTATCGATATTTTAACAACGAGGAACTTGATATCATATGCTTTAACTTCGTTGAACTCCTGTTATTGTTGGAATACATAACCGCAGATTTATTATTCAAAGTAACTTTAATGGTCTTTCTATGCCATCAACAATACGCAACCCAATGACAAAACTTTACAGTCATATTCCATGATTAAATGCCTCATAACAAGCTACAAACTTTGCTGCCATAGTAAAAGAGGCTACAAGTGTTTGTTTAGCACTCTTATAAGAAATAGCTCTCCTAGTGATGCGGGAGGGTATGGAGAGGATTGAATCTACTCCTAAAAACCCACTCAATGCATGCAATATCGAAACAATAACCACATATAATAAAAACCCCTTCCTCTAATTGAATCCGTAATCCTAAAAGGATAGCAAAAAACAAAGACAATGAAAATAAAATAAGGAAAGAAAAAATGTCATGGACTTACCGATAAGTTGATCTCTGCTCCTTATAACTCAACAAGACTTCTGAAGACTCCTGCTTCCAAAAAAATTTGAAGAAGCTAATTTTAAATAATACGCTAAAAGAAAGAAAGCCAAAACTCTCAAAAAAGTGACTCAAATTTATTCTCAAATGTGTGATTTACAACCCAAGGGTAAATACTTTTTTTTATAGCATTTTCCGAATGATCTAGATGAGTACAAAAATCTTGAAAGAAATAATAAAATATTAACTTAGATAAAATTCTACCTTAATCTAGGATAAATACAAAATAAAATAAATATTATATCTTAAATAAATTAATAAAATAATCATAAGGAATAGACTTATATTAAAATAGTATTAAATTAATAAATAAAATAAGCCCATATTTATCCCATGTGAAATCCATATAAATCACATGTGGAAATCACATTAAAATAATTGGGATAAATAATAAGGATTAAAATATAATAAAATAATAGTTTAGGATAATTCCAAGATTAAAATATTATATATTTAATTCTTAATTTAAAAATAATAAAATATTAAATAGATAATTACCATGTAAATTTTAAAAAACTTTGGGCTGAAAAAAAACGGCCATTTAAAAAATACCAAAAACTCATCACCATCTGTATGGGCTAGTGGAAGCCCGCAATGTGCGTAACTTGGGTCGAGCCCTCGCGCGTAGGGTCTTTGGGCCTCATAGGCTCGCGGCCCGTGTGGGTTCTTCCTCGACTGGGCCCTCGACTGTGGTTGGGCTAGGCTGCTGAGCCGATGTCTGTTTTGGTTCTGTCTCTCTCGGGTGTGGGTCTGTTAGAATGGGCCTCGAGTGAGGGTCAGTCTTCGGGCCTTTCTGATGGGCCTTGGTCAGCCCACTCGTAAGGGTGTGTGGCATGGGCTGCCCATGCTTATCACATGCGTGACTTGTTAGGTCGTGGGTTAGGCTTAGCAAGTTAGGTGGCAGGCTGGGGGACTCGGGTCACCTACCTGCGAGCATCTCCTCTTCGTGCCTCGTCTCAAACTCGCCATTGTCATCTTCTAGGATCAATTCGAAAGCCCACAACTCATCGTCATTGATGCTACTTTGGGCCGATTGTCTCGGTGGCCCATAAGGCTTCCTGGTCTTGATGGCGTCGATGATCTATCTTACCCGATCTAGGCTAGCATGAACTGGGTCCTTAGGTTTATGGGATTGGGGCTTGCCGTCAAATCTCGACTCTGTTTTCTTAGGCCAGGCTTCTTCTGGGCCTTGTTTCTGTATTGGCGCAAAATCTGATAGTTGCCTCCCAGGTGATTGGAAAGCCCTCCTGGGGTCACATCATCCCCTCTTTCTTCAAAAGGATTCGTCCTTGAATCCATCCCATTATTGTGTAGTGATCTTGGATACAACAAGGAAGCTAAAAAATAGTGGAAGGTGTTAGGATGGTACCAAGGTCTGGTGGAACACATATGCATGTGGAACTATGCTAATGTCTTGGTGCCAAAATGCATGTTGTCCTACTACACCCGTCTCTGCTACCAGACTCACTCTCTAGGTGAAGTTGAGCGTTGGAGTTGGGATCCCCTTAGGCGAGTCCCTGCAAGTTAGGAAAAATGGACACAGAGAAAAGTTCCTTGCAAACTCTGGATTCCCAAACTCTGCAAGCATGAGTGGAATGTGCAATGCAGTGTAAATGATGCAGAAAAAATGAAAAAAAATCACAAATTTTTTCCCTTGCACCTACCAGATAACTTACTCTTCCTCTTGATGGTTTTCTGATAATCTAA
The DNA here is from genome assembly GCF_054855325.1 of Carica papaya. Lineage (NCBI taxonomy): Eukaryota > Viridiplantae > Streptophyta > Magnoliopsida > Brassicales > Caricaceae > Carica > Carica papaya. The sequence continues at coordinate 26,593,399 of NC_142310.1, read as the reverse complement.
TAAGCAGTTACTCTACTTTTGCCATATAAGATGTAAACAACGTGTCAATTGTCTTATGGTGTGTAATTGGGATATTTTTGTATTTTGGATAAATATATTATATATTTTTAATAACACGAACTACTTGAATTAAATGGATAGATATGAATTCAAGTAGGATGCAATACAAACAAATCAAAAAAATTAATTTGAATTGTAATGAACAAAATGCTAAAGCAAATAGAGATAGATTTGGATATCTAGGAGCCAAAGCTCTAATAATACCAGATGACGCGGGAGGGTATGGGGAGGATCAAATCTACTCTTCAAAACTAACTCAACGCATGCAATATCGAAACAATAACCACCTAGAATAGAAACCCCTCCCTCTAATATAATCCGCAATCCTAAAAGGAAAGCAAAAAACAAAGACTAGAGAAATAAAACAAGGAAATGAAAAATGCCACAGACTTACCGATAAGTTGATCTCAGCTCTTTGACTCAACAAAACTTCTGAAGACTCCTACTTCCTAAAGAACTTGAAGAAGTTAATTTTAACAAAAATACTAAAAGAAAGAAAGCCAAAGCTCTCAAGAAATTGACTCAAATTTATTCTCAAATGTGTGATTTACAACATAGGGGCAAAGGTCTATTTATAGCCTTTCCTGAGTGATCTAGTAGAAAAATCTTAAAAGAAATAATAAAATATTAACTTAGATAAAATTTTATCTTAATCTTGGATAAATACAAAATAAAATAAATATTCTACCCTAAATAAATTAATTAAATAATCCTAAGAGATAGACTTATATTAGAATAATACTAAATTATTAAATAAAATAATTCCACATTTATCCCATGTGAAATCCATATAGATCACATGTGAAAATCACATTAAAATAATTGGGATAAATAATAAGGATTAAAATATAGTAAAATAATAGCTTAAGATAATTCAAAGATTAAAATATTATATATTTAATTATTAATTTTAAAAAATAAAATATTAAAGAGATAATTACCATGTGAATTTTGAAAACTTTTGGGCTGAAAAAACTCATGGCCATTTAAAATAAAACTTAAAATTCACCACCATTCGTACGGTAGGGGAAGCCTGCACGTGCACGCGGCCTTTGGGCATCATGAGCTCGCGAGCCACGCGGGTTCTTCCTGGGTTGGGCCCGCGACTGTGGCTTGGCCGGGCTGTTGTTCTGGGCTATTAAGTCAGCCTATATAGCTAGGGCATCTGGTCCAGTTTTGTCTCTCTCGGGTGCAGATATGTTGGAATGGGCCTCGAGGTAAGGTCTGATCTTCAGGCGATCCCGATGGGCCTTAGTCGGCCCACCCATAAGGGCGTGTGAAATGGGCCGTACATGCTTCTCACGTGCACGGTTTTCTAGGCCGCAGGTTAGGTCTAACGGGTCGGGTGGCGGGCTGGGTGACTCGGGTTGCCCACCTGCGGGCATCTCCCCTTCGTGCATCATCTCAAACTCACCACTGTCGTCTTCTATGATCAATTCGAAAGCCCACAACTCGTCGTCATTGATGCTACTTTGAGCTGATTGTCTCGGTGGCCTATAAAGCTTCCTTGTCTTGATGGCATCGATGATCCATCTTACCTGATTTAGGCTTACACGAATTGGATCCTTGGGTTTTATGGGACTGGGTCTTGTCATCAAATCTTGACTTTGTTTTCTTGGGCCAGGCTTCTTCCGGGCCTTGTTTCAATATTGGCGCAAAATCTGATGGTTGCCTCTCAGGTGACTGGAACGCCCTCCTGTGGTCACATCACCCAACAAATAAGTAAATATAACTTGATGTAGATTTTCTGCTGTCTTAACATCCAGCAAAATTAGAATCAAAATAACCAATGATCTCCAACTGATCTGACCTCTTGTATGTGAGCATATAAACTTTTGTTATCTGTAGATACTGCATGACACGTTTAGTTGCTTTTCAATGATCCATATCTGGATTGCTTAAATATCTATCTAACATCCCAACAATGTACGTAATATCTGGACGCGTACAAACCTGCACATATATAAGATTCCCTGTAATAGAAACATAAGGAATCTTTTGCATCTCTGTAGTCTCTAAATCATTCTTGGGGCATTGACTTAGAGTGAACTTATCTCCTTTAGACACATGGGAGTCACTTGGTTTACAATCCTGTATGCCAAACTTTTTAAAAACCTTTTCGATATAACTCTTTTGTGATAATTCAAGAATACCCCGAGAGTGATCCTTGTGTATCTGGATCCTTAATACAAAATAGGCATATTTAAGATCTTTCATATCAAATTTCTTTGTCAAAAATCTCTTAGTTTCGTGCAATAAGCCTATATCATTGTTGACAAGCAGTATGTCATCGACATGTAAAATAAAAAAAATATACTTACTCCCACTAAACTTGTGATATACACAATCTTCCACTAAATTCATCTCAAATCCAAACGAGATGATAACTTGATGAAATTTATGATACCATTGACGGGAAGCCTGCTTAAATTCATAGATGGATTTCTTTAGTTTGAAAACTATTTGTTGTGCATCTCTAGATACAAAGTTTTCTAATTGCACCATATAAATCGTCTCATCAATTTAGCATTGAGAAATTTTGTCTTAACATCCATTTGATGTAACTCAAGATTAAAATGTGTGATGAAACCTTTATAGTTCTGAAAGAGTCTTTCAAAGAAATCGAAGAGAAAATCTCTTTATAATCGATGCCTTCTTTCTGTGTAAAGCCTTTAGCGACAAGACGAGCCTTTTACCTCTCCACATTACCTTTTGAATCCCTCTTGAGCTTAAATAATCATTTGCAACTAATAGGTTTCGCATCCTTAGGCAATGGGACAAGATTCCAAATGTTATTGTCCTTCATGGACTTTACCTGTTCATCCATGGCATCAATCCACTTTTGAGAGTTAGAACTTTTTATGGCTTGACAGAAGTTGATAGGATCATCTTCCATCATGTTCTTGGAGAAATACAATATAATCATCTAAAATTGCACTTCTCCTCTCTCTAATGAATCTCCTTAATGGTATAAGTTCTTGAGGGTGTGAGGTTTGTGCTTCAAGAATAGTTTCCTGAACTAGAACAGGAGATATTATAACATTGTCTTGATCTGGAGTTGTTTCTTGAACAATGCTAGGTATAAGAACCTGATCCTGATTATTGTCAAGAGCAACTGAGGGAATAGGAATATCAACCCATTCCTCTTTAAAAACAAGGTCGCGAACTCTTTCTCCCCCCACAAACTCAACATCCTCAAAGAACTGGGCATTTTCCATCTCAAAAATTATCTTAAGTAGTGGGATCATAAAACTTGTAATCCCTGGATCACTCAGAATAACCAACAAAATGACAACTAACAGTCTTGGAGTTCAATTTCTTTTCTTGTGGCCTATAAGGCCTAGACTAAGTTGGACATCCCTAAATGTGCAAATGTCTCAAACTAGGCTTCTTGCCCGTCAAAAACTCATAATGGGTATTTGTAGTTGCTTTAGTTGGAACTTTGTTGAGTAAATATATTGCAGCCTTTAATGCTTCTCCCTAGAGTGATTCAGGTAAGGTAGAATGCCTAATCATACTCCTTACCATATCTTTAAGTGTTCTATTTTGCCATTCAGCAACACCATTCATGCTAAAAGAACCTAGCATAGTGTACTATGGAACGATATCACATTCCTCTAGGAATTGTGCAGACGGCCCTAGGCGCTATTCACCCGATCCGTCAGATTTATCATAGTATTCACTACCACGGTCAGATCTAACAGCCTTAATCCTTTTGTTGAGTTGATTCTCAACTTCTGCTTTAAAACTCTTGAACACATTCAGGGATTGAGACTTCTTATGAATGAGATATAGGTAGCCATATCTTGAATAATCATCTATGAACGTTATGAAATATTGTTGAACATTCCAAGAAGCTATAAGAAACGATCCACAAATATCTGTATGAATGAGTTATGATATGTCTATAGCCCTGTTGACACTTAATCTCTTAATGTTTGTCTGTTTCCCCTTCATATAATAGACACATCTCTCAAAATCTAAAAAATCAAGGGAATTTATAATTCTTTTTGACACAAGTCTCTCAATTCTCCTCTGGGAGATGTGACCTAATCTCTTGTGCCATAAAGAAGCAGAATTCTCCTTAGTTAATTTTTTCTTCATACCTCTTGTACCAATATGTAAAGATTCACTATAAGAAGTAGTTGTATCAAGCAAATAAAGATTATTATGTGCTGATAAAGAATCATAATCAACAAGATTTGAATTAGGAAAAAAACTAAATTTTTCATTTCCAAATGAACATGAATAACCAAATTTGTCCAATACAGAAACATAAATCACATTTCATCTAAACAATGGTACAATAAAAGTATCTTCTAAATTCAAATAAAATCCAGTCCTTAACAACAATATAAATTTGCCAATTGCTTCCACCTCGATTGGTTTACCATCACCCACATAAATGAATCTGGCACCATTACTTGGCTTGCGGTAATGGAGGAAAAGCTGCATAGACACATTGATGTGATTTCTACCACCAAAATATATCCACCAGGTGTATGTAGGTATAAAAGTTAAATTAACCTCAAAACAAACAAAATTAAGAAGCATACATTTCTTTGCACGTCACGCATGATAGTTAGTGCATTTTTTCTTATAGTGTCCTAGAGCTTTACAGAAGAAACAAACATTTTCGGTTTGATCTTTTTGTTGCTTCTTCTGTTGTAATGGAACCACAACAGATTTACTCGTTTTTTTTCTTCTTGTTCTTCTTATCCTTTGAGATCATTGCGAAATGAGCACTCTCTATCCTCTCAGACTTGAGCTTTTCCTCTTTCTGAACATAATGTGAAATGAACTAATTCAGATTCAAAGACTGACACGGGAGGGTATGGGGAGGATCGAATCTACTCCTGAAAACCCACTCAACGCATGCAATATCGAAACAATAACCACCTAAAATAAAAACCTCTCCCTCTAATTGAATTTGCAATCTTAAAAGGAAAGCCAAAAACAAAGATTAGGGAAATAAAATAAGGAAAAAAAATGGCACGGACTTATTGATAAGTTGATCCCTGTTCTTTGGCTCAACAAAACTTCTGAAAACTCTTGCTTCCTAAAGAACTTGAAGAAGCTAATTTTAGCAAAAATGCTAAAAGAAACATAGCGAAAGCTCTTAAGAAATTGACTAAAAATTATTCTCAAATGTGTGATTTACAATCTAAGGGCAAATGTCTATTCACAGCCTTTCCCGAGTGATCTAGATGAGTACAAAAATCTTGAAAGAAATAATAAAATATTAACCTAGATAAAATTTTATCTTAATTTAGGATAAATAAAAAATAAAATAAATATTTTATTCCAAATAAATTAATTAAATAATCCTAAAGGATAGAGTTTAATTAAAATAATATTAAATTTAATTTTATCTTTATCCCATGTGAAATTCATTTAAAAAAATGTGGAAATTAATTTTGACACATGAGTTTTAAAAATGTGGGTCCCAAGACATTTTAAAAATATTTTAAATAAAATAAATAATTAAAATAAAATAGAAAAAGGGGCTGGCTTGTTGGGCTACTCGGTTTGGGTCGGGCCAGCTGGTCCGCGCAGGAAAAAGCCATCAAGAATCACGGGCTAGCGGCTTGGGCTGTTTTACTAGGCTGTCCGTAGGCTCATCTATGCGGGATGCACACGTTTGGCTCGTGAGTTTGCGCACACGTGATTGGTTTCATGCGGGCCTAGTGGGCTGCGTGTATGTGCGCTTTTGGGCGCCTGTGTGCACAGTCCATGTGCGCTCAAAAATCGTGCGGGTTGGGCAGCATGTTCGGCGCATGCGTGGGCCTCCAGATATTTGTTTCAAGAAGGTTGTCTGTCTCCGATTTTCTTGCGGAGTATAAGATTGCTCTGATTGTCTCACCATGGGACCAGGGAACACTGGTGGGTGTGTGGGCCAAGTATCTTGTACGTGTATTGTAATGCATGTGTATCCTACAGGTACCCAAACCCATACTACATTTGGGCCTTCATCTTGGGTTGGGAATTTCGTGGCAAGTCGTTCTTTAGCAATGAGATCTGTTACCCTTTGAGTTTCTAACACCTTATGGTGCCACTTCCTGCTAGGTCGGGAACTGTGCCTAATGGATTCGGCCTCTCTAGTTGATACTTGGTCGGGAATAGAGTTGCTTGGAGTATCGCTGCTTTGTAATTGCTTTCTCTCATTTCCTAGAAGTTTAGCTACACTTGCTCACTTCTTGCATCCCTCTGGTTTAGGTGTTTTGTCTGTGGGTATCAGTTCATCCCCCCTTCTTTGAGAGGATTCGTCCTCAAATCTACAAAGACTATAAACGTTTCATCTAAGGTCAATGAGGACAGAGTATTTACAAAACATCCGGTCGGGTGCTCAGGCTATTTTAGAATGAAAAAGCAACTTTGGTCTAGATCCGGATTGGGGTCTTGCTTTACGTGTCTCTTAGCGAACTCCTCATATGAATTTTTAATTTTCAGCTGATACTCATAAATGTCCTTCCATGATAAGGGAGTTAAGACATGGGTGTGGTTACCCATTCTGATAGAGTACTGATTCTTTTCGCCGACATGACTAACATCATGGTCATATTGTCAGGGCCTTCCTAGTAACAAGTGTCCTGCTTGCATGGGAACTACATTGCACAATATTTCATCCTTATAGTCACCAATGGAGAATGGGACACATATTTACTGGGTGATGTGGATCTCTTTGCTATCATCTAACAAGTGCAACTTTTAGGGAGTAGGGTGCTATCTACATGTCAACCATGCCCGATCCACCAGCAAGGTATTGAAAAAGTTAGCACAACTGCCTCCATCAAGTATCACACTATAGACTTTTCCACTGACAAGGGACCTGGAATGAAAAATAGTCTCTCATTGACTGTTGTCTTCGGACTTAACCTGTATGTTTAGTGCTTGTTGAGGTACAAATACATCTTCCTATACTGGTTGAGCTATCATCCAACCAGTGTAACTTGTAGGGAGTAGGTTGCTATCTACACGTCAACCATACCCGATCCACCAATAAGGTACTGGCAAAGTTAGCACAGCTGCCTCCGTCAACTATCACACTACAGACGTTTTCGTTGACAAGGCACCTGGAATGAAAAATAGTCTCTCACTGACTGTTGCCTTCAGACTTAACTTGTATGTTTAATGCTTGTTGAGCTACAAATACATCTCCCTGTACTGGTTGAGCTATACTCTCTATATCCACCAATGGTAGATCTTCCTGCTCATCACTGCTTTCATGGTCACTGACTATATCTCCGTTGTCTTGGAGAATCATGGCACGTTGATTAGGGCATTGGGATGCAATATGCCCCACTCCTAAGCACTTGAAACACTTAACAGTGCTCTGGCGGGTGGCTGGTGCCATAGGATTAACTGTTGGATTCCCAACGGGTTGTTTTCTGTTACTATTAGCCAATTTCTCATTGTTATCTATCTATCTTTGGTTTCCCTAAGGAGTGTTACTAACATACCACTGATTAATTCATCTACTCTTAAATTTCCTTTAAATCTTGGTGGTCTTGTGCACCATTTCGTCCAAGTCAACATAGTTTTGGAGTTCAAGGATGTTGGCAATATCCTTGTTTGGGCCCTCCTAGAACTGAGCCATGGTGGCTTTCGGATGTTTATCAACTTGGTCCCTAATCATAGTTATCTCCATTTCCTTATAAATACTATTCCACGGACCTAGAACCCTTAGTCAAGCACTACAATTTTAGGTTGATTTCCCTATCAAAATGAGCGAGCACAAACCGTTTCCTCATGATGGATCTCAATTCTCGCCATGTGTTAATAGGCAAGTCTCTATCTCGTTCCTGCAGAAGAACTAACTGATCCCACCATAATGAGGCATAATTGGTAAACTCAAGGGTGGTTAACTTAAGCTTTTTCTCTTCACTATAGCTGCAGTAACTGACAATTTGATCGACCTTCTGTTCTCAGTCGAGGTAGGCTTCGGGGTCATTCTTCCCTTGAAATGTTGGTATTTGAAACTTTAAGTCATGGAGGTCTCCATCCACCTCTTCGTGACAACCTCCTTGTCTGTCACCAACATAGTCGCCACACAATCTTGTCTCGTTGCACACTATTTGGCGTTGGGTTCGACTACAGTGCTCGCCTCGCTCCTAGTGACCCATGTGGGCAGCCATGTTTCCCAACTGGACACTTAATTGGGTAAACGATGTCCATGACTCTTTCTTCTAAGGTGGCTGGTCGGCTATTAGCACTTTGGTGAGACATGGTGGAGTTCCAAGAGTTAGTGAAAATAATATATCTCCCTCACCTTCGCTTGTGTTTAAATACAAACAATAGAAATTTATCAAGTAATAAACCTTCATTTGGGCCGATTTAAAGTTCACATGTTATACTGAATAACTGTCACGTATTCATTATTACAAAAATGGAATGCAATAATATTTAATATTAATCTTCCTTTGGGCCAATTATTATTCACATAAATTACACCTATATAACTGTTTATATTATGAAATAAATAAATTATCCATAAAAGAGGTCACTTTAGTGACGTGTAAATTAATTTATGTCAAAATATATATATGTACATACCAACATTAAAATTTAAAATTAAAACTAAATTTAAGCTGAATTAAGAAGAAAATCAACTATAAAATAACCAAAACTACCTTAATTTTTTTTTGGGGTCAAAAGCTGACCGTTGACTAGTCAAAGTCAATGTTTACTGTTGACCGATCAACCGTTGATCGTTGACCAGTCAACAAGTTGATCAGATTGGGTCAACCTCCATAGGCCTGGGTTGGGTTGGGTTCGGCCCAAACTCGCCTGGGTTTTGGCCCAGTCGAATGGGCCTCTTCCTTAAATTAAAACATAAAACAAAAAAACTAAAGCCCAAGCAACCCAAAACTTTCCTTTTTCCTTTTTTTTTTCTTCTTCTTCCTCATGCAGCTTGTAAAGGCTGCTTTCTTTCTTAACAGTAACAGCTGGAAATTTCCAGTCATTACTCACAAAATTCAACAGCCGTTTTGGTTGCCGAATGGTTGCATAACTGCCGGACTTTCTTCCTTATGCAATGGTAGTCGGCCACTGCTCTTCCTTCTTGTTTTTCTGCTTTATATATATATATACATCCTTAATATATATATGTATACATATATATATTAATAAACTTTTGGATATATATTCATATATATATATTTCTTAATTTTTTGCATATATATATTTATGATATTCATTTATATATATATATTCCTAATCCTTATATATATATATATACATCTATACATATATATATGAATTTAAGTAAACAAAAATAAAATCCAAAATCTAAAATTTTGAATCTAAAATCCAAAATTACGTAACGCAAAAAAATCTTTCTAAAAAATCAAATATGAGAAATGGCTCTGAGACTAATTGTTGGAATAAAAATTCTTTTCAAATATGTAGATGTGTAAAAATTAAACATACATTCTCGTACTGAATTAATGAGAAATATAAATGGAAGCGTACCTGAATCCATCATAGAAGATTTGTTTGTGTACGGCGGTAGAATCTTCCGAATCAATACGATGCCTTAAAACTAATTTTTTCTTGTGACGAAATTTGAGAAAAATAAAAATGACAACCTTGTGATTGGGGAACTATAATCGCCTTTTATGTCAACAAACTTTTGTAATTTCCATATCGCCAATCATAAAATGAGAATATTACAAAAATGGCATCTCCACATTACCAGCCCGTACTCAAACCTAATGCATTAAGACCCAATATTATTTAACTATATTTGATCACTTTTAAACGAGCTCATTAAATTGATAGTCTGATATGCATACTAAGGTCCATATTAAGCCCCCACATTAGAGAAAATCCAATATTTTCTAGTTTTGTTTGAACACATTGTAGCAACTTCACTGGATAGTTGCTGCTACACCTGCTGTCACGATTTTGGGGGTATGGTTCTGGTTCTACCTATGTTTGTTTGTAACACATGACCCAAAATTTAGTTCGGGATTAATTTTAATGTTCTAAAATGTATAAAAATTTATTTTTTTGAAATTAATAAATTTTAATTTAATGTGAAATTATGAAAAAATAGATTAGAGATGAAATTGACAACAATTTTGGAAAAAAAAGGTGAAAATTTGGGGTTGGAGGGTGATTTTAAAAGAAAAATCAGAAACTAGGGGTTAGGTTTTAAAAAATTGCGTCACGTAGAACAGTCCAGTTAGCAGTCTCGATGAACCAGAGTGCGCCACGTGGCAAGGTGCACTGACTCGGTGCCATGCAAGAGGCCACGCTAGCAATCCGCGTGCCCCGCGATCGGACGACACATACGTCTTTTTGTGCACGTGGATGGTCCAGATCCGTTCCCTACTTAGGCGCGATTGGACAGTCGTGATTAGACACGATGAACGGTCTAGATTTAATTCCTCCTTAGGCGCGATCGAACGGTCGAGATCAAACGCGATGAATGACCCAAATTCGTGCGAGATGGATATAAATATTTCACTTCACACATAACCCAAAACCTAGCTACCAACCCCCCCACCGGAGAAGGGAGCCGATAGCCGACCACTGCTGCACCGGAGCCACTTTCGACTGTAAAAAAAGGTAAAAATTCTCCCACCCGCTAAAAATTTGATTCCGAGCACCCTTATGGCCATATTAGAGCAAAAAAAAAGGCGGGTAAGCCAGAAACTGCGGGCAAAGCTCGACGGCACCACTGCGGGCAAAACCCACAACCGCCTCCGATGAGCCCCTTTTCGATTTCTGTTTCGTGCAATTTTTATATCATTGTGATCACCGTTCTATTTTTTATAGGTTGACTGAAGGAAAACACCCAGCTACAAAGGTGAGTCAGTGGAGCCGCTGCGCTAGAAAATCCCACCGTTAGTAAGTTTCCATTTTTTTATTTTTTTGGGCCAACGGAGGCCCCCTAACATGTTTTCTCGCAGGGATGGGTATAAAACCGACCGAAATCGGCCAAAATTGGCAAAAAATGGCCAGGCCGAGGCAAACTGCCGTCGTGGGCGGTGGTGACGTCACCGGAGCACGACGGTGCTGCCATGCTGGAATCTTGAAATTGGCAAAAAAAAGAATTTTTAACACCGATTTTTGTTTTTTTGGGTATGTTTAGGTACGTAAAGTATGTTTTAGTCTCTACTGAAAAATTTAAAAAACCTGGGGATCGCTAGTAGGTACAGTAGAAGGTTCAGTATTTCGGATATCGATTCGGGTAAGAATCCTTTACCTTATTTTCTGTTATAGAATTGAAATTTAATTATCAATAATACGGTATTTTGGCTTAATTTAGAAAACTTCAAGAATTAATTATTGGTTACTAATGGAGCCAGAACTGGTTGTTTATTACTATTTGTCCTGTGTTAACTGATTATTTGATTTTACAGTTTTAAATGCATGATAATACACTTGAATTAGTAAAATGATTCAGTTGTGTTTCCTTGATGCATGTATTGTTTGTATTGCGTGATTAACGGTTAATGTGTGAAAACTAGAAATTAAAATAGAAATAAGAAATTGCTTGGTTAAGTGAATTAATTGATGGTTGTCTTATTGGATATCATGGGAGGTGGTGGATGGACCGGGTACATAGGGAACCCTATCGTGAACATTACCTTATATCGGACAGGGTATCAAGGAATGATATTTTTGGCGCTCATACAGGACGGGGTATGGGGACGACCCAACTCACCCTCATACCGGACGAGGTATTGAGGGATAGTACTTTTGGCACTCATACCGGACGGGGTATAGGGATAGTCGGTTAGTTGACAAGATTTGATATAGGTTCACGCGTAGTAAGACATCCCTATAGACCTCCGAGGATACCAATAAGCAAATGAAAAAAGAAAAGTTGTTGTTCTGGTCACTTGAATATGACATTGCCTCTGTAGGTCAGTTTTGAAAATCTCACAATGGTAAGTGTGCAATAAACTTTTTTATTTATGATAAATGGATTTTCATTAGCTGTTTTTATGATTTTTATTAACATTCATTTCTGTATCGGTGAGTAGTATGATATTCTTACTTGGCTAGTATAGCTCACCCTTTCATTTACCATTTCAGATCAAGAGGACCAAGATCCAGTTCCTGATCAACAAGGGGGTTGTGAATAGCTCACCACCTCGACTCCCTTTAAAAGCTAGTGAAGGTCGTTCTAGGATGTCCAGTTGTTTACTTTTCATTTAGTTTTTTGATATTTTGCTTGTTCTTTTAGAAAGATAATTCCCGTATCCCTATTGGGTATTCTGAATTTTTGTGTAAGTAATGTAAATTCTAACTCTATTATTTCGCTTCCGCATTCAAATTATGATTTATTTCCTTTTAGGCACTAGGCATTTACATTGTTTTTAAATTTCCTTCATTCTCTAATTTTATTTAGTTAGTAAACTATTAGAATGTCAATAGGAGGTTTAGAATTGATTAAACAGACAGGGTAAAAATTTATGAAAACTAGAAATTAATTCCAATTCTACAACATTTGTTGAACTGTTCTTCAAACCTTCGAGCCGATATTCCCTTATTGTTTTTCCAGTAGTTTTCTGTTACATCGTTAAGGTAAGATGGATAAAAATGTGGTTGATGCATGATATGAGATTTTTAGATGCATTTGATGATATAATTCCTTGAAATAGTTTGGTGTTACTACATGGAATTAAAATGGAGTGTTTGTGAGTCAGATTATATTTTTGAATATTTGAATTGAATATGTGCTTTAGGAATGCAAAAAATAGATTTGTATTGTTTGCTGATATTTGGAAAAATGGCAAACATGAGAAAAAATGAAGTACGGAAGCTTGACTGCTTCTGTCATTGGTGCGTGACACTAAGTTGTCGCTGTTGGTGGTTCTGCAGTAGATGTGTGCAATTGGGACATTTTTTGGACACCTAGAAAAGTTTGAAAGTGTCTCTGGTGCACGGGTTTGTGCAGTAATGCTGCACAAATTTGTTGGAAAGCACTGCCAAGCACTTGTTAATGCTGAGACTCCTATGCGGGCATGTTCATGGTATTGCCATGTGTGATGGTGCGCATATGCACACAGGGTTTATGTGTGGGAGTGCCACTGCACTCCAACATCTGTTCTGTAACCAGCTGTACATTGCAGCAAGCCTTTCACTGTGCTGACCTGCCAGGCTTTTATGGACGTGCTCCCCGTACCGCAGGTGCTAGTAGGATGTAAAATAAATAAATAAAATCTGTAATTGGATAAACTAAGTAAATTTTGGAGAAGTTGGTTTTTTAGGAATATTAGTATAAATTGGAAATTTGGTATAAAAAAGAATGATGTGGTTAATTTAAAAGAATAAAACTCAATAAATTTAATAAAATCTTAGAATTCTAAGAACTGTTTTATAATTTAAAAACTCATAAGAAAGAAATTTAAATATGGTTCATTGTATTTCCTTTAAAGGGTGTTTGGTTTTGATTATTTGTTCCGAAACCACCAGAATATGGGTGTTGGTTTTGGTTCCTTAACGGAACGATAGTTTAATTGGCCTTGGGACTATGATGGATTTGATATTCATGCTCTAGGGCTCAAGGGCTCAAGGGCATGAATGATGGAGACCTGAGAGACTTAAGAGATTTATATTTATATTTAATATTTGTGAATGTATATTTGTATCTATTTACATACCCAGACATGACTTATTGGTATCTTGTTTGCCTCTCTCTTGAAATAAGTATAAGCGGCTGCGTGTCCAAGTTTGTAATCAATGTAATATAAATTAAGATAATAAATTGGTATAAAAAAACTGTCAGAAGATGCGTTTCGTCCTGCGTGCATGAGTTGTGTAAACCCATTGAATATTTGTAAGGGATTTGTATATATTTTTAGGAGCCACTTTTAGCCTAAGTTATAAATATGTAATTGGAAATCATATATATTTGTAAGAGATTTCTATTAATTTGTTATGCTGCATAAAATTTTATCATGCACTCGTTATTTTATTTCTATGTTTGACACCCATTTGCCTTAATTAGCATTTGGGATGTCACTGATGGTATCAGTGTAGAATTATGCGGATCAAATCCCTTACACTGAGGCCTAGGTAGAAAGACCCTTAGAAGTACCTAGGAAGAATAAGTCTTCTTATCAAAAAATTATACAACCAACTCGTGTCTTCTTTTTTTTTTGTAGGAATGACGCGAGGAAGACCATTCATAGAGCATACTAAGCGACTTTAAACCCTAGATCACCCGATCAGGGTTGAATTTACCAAACTCTTCTGAGCCATCCAAGGATTGACTGCAGTCATAGGACAAAATCAAGCCAACCCTTGTCCACCTCCTGCGCTCGAATACCGAATAGCCAATAGGTCCATTTTTCACAACATAGCGGAGTTTAGGAAGGTTAACTAGCCATATTTTGAAGGTGGCCCTGACCCTTTAGTAGCTGAAGCCTAGATCCTACAGGTAGAGATGTTTCTCTCTATCCTAGACCTGATTGAGGAACAAAAAGTTCCCCTAGCAGCTTTTATGCTCAACGGTGAAGCCAAACACTGGTGGCGGCTCAAGAAGGAAGTCTTACCTATCCCTACCACCTAGGAAGTTTTCATGGATACACTTTTTGATAACTTCTTCCCTGCCTATGTCTAGGAAAAGAAGGAGGAGGAGTTTTAGGTCTCCACTGAATAAATCTAATTGTTGTCCAATATGCAGCCCATTTTGTCAAACTGTCTAGGTTTGCCCTTCTAATGGTCATCCTCGAAAACCGAAAAGGTAGGAAGTTTCTAAAGTGCCTTCATACCGACATCTATGACTGGGTCACAATGCTGAGATCCAGCTCGTACACGGAGGTGCTAGAATATGCCCAGTTGGTTAAAGACCTCATCTTGGCCAAGCACCAACACATTGCCTGAGTTTGTACCCAATAACAACCCCAACAACTTAGAGGAAATTGCCTGATCCAGTAAGCAGCCACCCTGATAAATGAACAAGAGTTGTTCTTCCCCTTACATTGCCTCCACCTACAGCTCAGCCTGCTCAACCTAACCAACCCTGTCAGCATTGTGGTCACTCGCATGGTGACTTGCCTTGTCTCCATATCAATCACGTCTGCTATCGGTGTGAAAGCACTCAACATCTTATAAAAGACTACCTCCAGTGATTGAAAGACATGGGCAAGCCTATAGGTCAGGGTCACGTGTACCACCTAGATAAACCCAATGCTCTCCCCACTCATGTTTTTATCCAGGGTATGCTTTCTATCCATGAACTTATGCCAAGGCTTTGATCGATATGGGTGCTACTCACTCTTTTATTTCTTGTGCATTTGCTTGTAATCTTGATTTTAAGTTGGAACCTTTAGTAGAAATATTAATGGTAGAAACTCCCTTTAGGGGATTATTAGAAGCTAACTATGTATATAAAGATTGTAAGATAAAATATTTAGGAATAGAAATATTTGTGAATATAATACTATTAGATTTTTTAGGATTTGATGTGATATTAGGAATGGACTGGGTAGAAATTTATAGAGCAAGAATCGATTGTGAAAGTAAAATTATAACTTTACGGTCCCAAAAAAGGAATAAATTATCATTACTATTTTTCCTAATAATTGAATAAACAGGAATATGTGTGTTGATCTTGCTGTGTGTTCCATACCGATTGTTTACAACTTTTCAGATGTCTTTCCATCGAACTTCCTAGTTTGTCTCCCCTGCGAGAAGTGGAGTTCCTAATTAAATTGCTGCCCAAAACCTAGCCAATCTCGAAGCCCGTCTATCATATTAGCTGTGCTGAACTTAAGAGATAGAAAACTAGCTTTCTAAACTTATTACTCTGAAGTTTATCCACCCTTGCTATTCTCTTTGGGGTGCTCTAGGGTTGTTCGTGAAGAAGAAGGATGGTTCCCTCAAACTCTATGTGGATTATCGAAAACTCAACCGAGTGACAGTTAAAAGAAAGTACCACTTACCTCGGATTGATGACCTCTTTGATCAACTGCAAGGAGCTACGGTCTTCTTTAAGATTGACCTCAAGACAAGATACCACCAGTTGAGAGTTAAAGAAGAAGATATTTTGAAGACTGCTTTCTGATGAAGGTACAATTTGTATAAGTTCAAGGTAATGCTGTTCAGGTTAACCAATGCTCCTGCAGGCTCAGAGTTTTCTGGCATACACTTGATCAATACGGCATCGTACTTATTGATGACATCTTAGTGTACTCTAAGAGCCTAGGGAAACAAACAATACACTTGACTGAAGTGTTGGAGACCCTTCGTCGGAACCAACTGTATGCTAAACTTAGCAAATGTTTCTTCTGGTTGAATCGAGTTTCCTTTCTTGGTCATGTAATTTCGAGTGAAGGAGTTTCTATGAATTTGTCCAAGGTTGAAATAGTAGTCAACTGGAATCCACCCACCAATGTGGTCGAGGTACGTAGTTTTCTCGATTTGGCAGATTCATCGACGGATTTGTTAGGATTACTGCTTCATTGACCCGACTCACCCGAAAGGGCGTACTATTTGTCTGGAATTACAAGTGTACTGAGAGCTTCATAGAATTGAAATATCGTCTTACCTTTGCTCCTATGTTGATCCTCCCTGACAATACAGGAAGATTTCAGGTTTACTGCGATGCATCTCATATTGGCTCGGAGTATGTCTTGATGCAACATGGTAGAGTAGTCGCTTATGGGTTAATTGAAACCTCATGAGCGAAACTACCCTACCCATGACCTGGAGTTGGCGGCCGTTATGTTTGCCCTGAAAATATGGCATCATTACTTGTTTGGTTAGAATTTTGAGATTTACATTGACCACAAGAGTTTGAATTACATCTTCTCGCAGAGGGAGTAAAATATGAGATAGAGACACTGGATGGATCTTCTGAAGGACTATAACTGCAAGATCATCTATCACCTTGGTAGAGCAAATGTAGTCGCTGATGCATTAAGTAGAAAGGAGTCCACAGTGTTGGCTCAAATTATGGCCTCCAGTTGGAAATTGATGGGTCTCTCCATGTAACACCCATTAATTTTATTATTATTATTATTATTATTATTAATTTTTAATTTATTTTATTTAGTTTATTTTGTAATTATTGAAATTTTAATTGATTGATTTAATTTAATTTAATAAAAATAAAAATAATAATAATGATAAAATTGAGTAAAAATATTATTTGGATTTAATTGAAATTGATTTTGGGAAAAAAGGGTGAAAATTTAGATTTTGGGGGTATTTTTGAAAAGAAAATCGGAAACCGTCGCCGGAACACAGCGGAGCCGCAGTGCCGGAATTGCGATATTGGCCGAAAGGGGCCCTAGGTCTAATTTGAAATTTTTTGGGACACGTGCAGGTACTAGTAGTGCGTTTCAGCTCCCCGAAAAAAATTCAGGGAAAATTAGGGACAGCCTGTAGCGCACTGTAGAGCCATATTCAGAACCCGAAACAAGTAAGGACCCCTCACCCTATTTCATATTACGGTATTAAAGCTAAATAAATAATTAAAATGTACTGTGTGACTTTATAGATGTATAATTGATTTAGGTTGCCAATGGAGCCCGAGTCTACTGTGTTGGTCTATTATTGTTTGATTTTATTAAATGCAGTATGATGTTTGATGTAATTATATTATGGTCCCGTATGCATGAATCATGGTTTCCTGATTATGGTCGGTATTATGCTTAACCCGATACTGTGTTATCCTGTTTGGTGTCTATTACTGGTTTACATGTTGTGTGTGTTTGGTTGATTGAAATCAAGAAAAAGGTCAAAAAGGTTATGTGAATTGATAATGAATAATGTGGACAGCCTGACTAGATATCCTGGGAGATGGTGGACGGATTGGGTCCGTAGGGAACCCTACCGGGTACGTGGTCTCTCATACCGGACGGGGTATAGAGACCTTCTGTGTTTTGGCGCCCATACTGGACGGGGTATGGGGACGACCCGTTTCACCCTCATACCAGACGGGGTATTGAGGTTCATGATTTTGGTGCCCATACCGGACGGGGTATGGGGTCGGCTCTGGAATCAGGTTATAAATGTTAAGGGTTCACGGGTAGCGGGACCCCTATGGATCCCCATGGATGCTAGTAGGCTGATAAATGAGGAAAATATGTTGTGTAATGATTGAAATGCAAAGGCGTGGTAAGTATTATGTTATACAGTTCATATGACTTCATGATGATGATAATGTTATTGCTTTCGTATGTTGTTTTATGGATCTCACCGAGGTAAGTGGACAGTAAAGGATTTTATTATTGATAAAAGAATTTGTTATAAACTATGCTCCATTGGTCTTTTTGTGTTTTCTACCCACCTTTACCTCCGTGGCGGTGAGATAGTGTGATGTCTTTACTGGGCTGGTGTAGCTCATTCTCTTATTTAACCATTTCAGATCAGGAAGACATTGTTCTCGAGCCCGTTTCGTAGGAAGACGGCGAAGAGGACGCCTAAAGACTCCGTAGTTATATTTATAGTTTTTATTTCCGAGTTTCTCTTTTAGTCAGTTTGTTCTTTTATAATTTGAGTACGTTTTTAGTTTTAGTGTAAGGGATGTTAATCAAAATTTTTATTACGCTTCCGCATTTGACATTTTTAATACACATATTTCATTCCAAATTTCTGGGGCCGTTACACTCCACCTTAGTTACTACAGCAAAGGCACCTATCTTACTCAGATTCGAGCCTTGTTGGATCTCTTCTTGAAAATCTAGGAAGCTCAATCAACAGACCCGAAACTCACCAAGAATCTAGATAAGTTCACTTCTAAAAAATATCCTGATTTTAGGATTTCAAATGATGGATTGTTTAGATTTTGGAACCGAATTTGGGTCCCCGTTGCTGTAAGGGTAGATGTTCTCAAGACCACCCATGCTTCCAAGCTATCCATCAATCTTGAGAGTACCAAGATGTACTGGAACTTGAAGCATCAATACTGGTGGCTGAGAATGAAGAAGGATATAGTCTACTACATCTCCTGATGCCTTACTTGTTAGAGGATTAAGGTAGAACATGAGAGACCCAGTGGTTTTTTACAAGGCCTTCTAATTCCTAAATAGAAATGGGAGCATGTAATTATGGATTTTGTCACAAGATTGTCCAGGACCTCTTCTGGTCGAAATGCTATTTGGGTCATTGTTGACAGACTGACCAAGACTGCCCATTTTCTGCCCATCAGAATCACTGACTCCACCAACAAATTTGTTCGCCTATATGTTGATGAGATTGTTCGACTTCATGGTGTTCCCTTATCTATTGTGTCCGACTGCGATCCTTGATTTACCTCCCACTTATAGGATAGCTTCCAGGAAGCTCTGGGGTCTGGATTGTATTTCAACACCACTTTTTATTCCCAAATAGATGGTCAGTCAGAACGTATTATCTAAACATTGGAAGACATGTTGGGTGCTTGTGTCCTTGACTTTGGTAATAACTGGTATGAATATCTCCCTTATGTGAATTTGCTTATAATAACAGTTAGCATTACAGCATCGAAATGCCTCCGTATGAAGCTTGTATAGAAGGCTTTATTATTCTCTCACTTTTTGGTGTGAAGTCAGAAACTAGTGCAATTTAGGATCAGACTTCATTCAGGAGACCATTGAGAAGGTCACAATCATCCGCAAGGACTTGGCTACTACCCAGAGCTGTTAGAAGAGTTACGCCGACAATTGTAGGCGACCCTTAGAATTCACTGTGGGAGACTAGGTTTTCCTCAAGGTTTTTTCCTACAAGAGAAAGATGTTGTTCGAAAAAAGAGGGAAGTTAAGCCTTCGTTATATGGGACATTTTCAAATCATCTAGTGCATTGAACCCATGGCATACCGCCTCGCTCTATCCCGAGAGTTTATGGGCCTACACAACATCTTTCACGTCTCAATGCTAAAGAGGTACCACCATGACCCTTCTCATATTATTCCTTGCGATGAGGTACAGGAACAAGTCGACATGACTTATGAGGAGATTTTTGTGGAGATTTTTGGGTTGATTGACAAGGTCTAGCACAATAAGATGATTCCCATAGTGAAGGTGCGATGGCAACATCACACCCTGGGAGAAGTAATGTGGGAGTTGGAAAGTGAGATGAGGGAGAAGTACCCAGACATGCTCAAGATAAATTTGGGGACCAAAGTTTTCTAAGTTGGGGGGGATGTAACACCGCGCCCATCGCTGTGCTTAATTAATTTAAAGAACCTTATTTATTTGGGTCTTTAGGCCGCATTGAACTCATTTAATTTACCTCGCATATTATTTATAATAATTTGTGAATTTTGTTGATTTTTAATTATTTTGATTTCATTTAATTTTATTTAATTTTAATTATTTTTATTTAATTATAATTTAATTGCATTAATTTTATTTATTTTATTTTAGTAAAAAAAATAAACTTTCAAAAAAAATGGCAAAACGAGAAAAATCCCATAGAGAAAAGGAGTTGCCCCCGCAGGATGCTTGGGCACGTCCCATCCGTGCGCGCGACATGTGGTCAGACCCTGCGTGTGTCCTGTTGTGCACAGGCGGGTCATCCGCGTGTACCTCACGCGCGGATAGGCGCTACACATTGTGCGCTCACCATTCGTGCAGCAGGGGGCCTGTGCATAAAAAGCCTAAACGCAGTGCCCAACGCATAAACTAGCCTCTTCGCATGTGGCAAGAGGCTTGTGCGCCTGCAGTGCATCGAATTGGCCACTATCGCCTCAGGGAGTGCATCATCGTCGCCACGGGCAGGGCGTCATCGTCGCCACGGGTAGGGCATCATCATCGCCTCGGGCTGTGCGCCACCACAGCTAACAGAGGAGATTTTTCTCCCTCATTTTTTATGCCGAGGATCTTTTTCCTCTCTCTCTTCACTGAATTTTGCCACTTGGTGTGAATCCAACAATTCTTAATTTCTATAAATAGGTCTTCACTTCCTATTCTTTCCCACACTTCCATTCTTCCATTTTTCAAGAATTAGAGAGAGAAAAAGAGAGAGAGATAGTGATCTAGAGAGAGGAGGGAAAAAAGAAGAATAGTGAAGAAGAAAATATCAAGATTTCGGTAAAGAATTTAGTATTTCTTTCGATGTCTTAAGGAGTATGATAATTGTGATTTTGCTTGTTTTACATGCTTTTGTGTTTGTAGGTCTAATAAGCTGAACTGTTCTCGTTTTTAAGCATGCTATGTGATTTATAGACATTTAATGATTTGCATGTAAAAAAAATAATATAAAGTTAGTATTATTACCTAGAAAAATAAAAGAAACAAAAAAAAGAGAAAAGTGGAATGAAGCATGAATGGTCCGAAGTATGTATTTGTATTGACATGCAAAATGCATCAAATGTGTCGTTAGGCTTTTTATCTCTGAGGGGCATCTGTTCCCCTAACCCCATCCTGGGTATCTGTTTCCCCCACCCCTATCTAGTATGAAAAGATGTAAGAAGATCGCTCCCTGTGGATGACGACGTACCCCTCTAATGAGAGTGGTGATGTGAATATCTATTATGGGTCACCTTTGGCTAAGTATTGTCGTGACTGTAGATATCTAATAGGACCATTATAGATGGTACGACCGTGGTCGTAGATCATACTATAGTTTGGCCAGCCGAAATTGTGCCTGAGCAAATTGTCGTTATTTGTATCTGATCTGGTTATTTCACATGGGTAGTTAGAAATCTGTATCTGCCTTCAGAGATGTAAGTTGTAACGACTTCTCGAAGCATAACACGAAAATCTGAACATTTCATGATTTATTTGATTTTTTCTATTATCTGACATGATGTATGTTTGTTTGATTATATTAACGTACTATTTTTCTAATAAATAAATTATTTTCATAATGTAAGATAAGCCTACGAAGTGGTCAAATAGTAAGTACTTATGTTAGAATAATTCATCTTTAAAACCTTACGATGTTATTTAAATACTGTTTTCCTTACTGAGCATATGGAACTCACTATTTTTATGCCTCCCTCAGATGAGGAAGAGAATGAGGAACTGCAAGCTGACCTACCCATTGAAGTCTATGAGGATCCCATGGATCCACAAAACTTGAGTGGATGATTTATTCCACACTCTGATGAGTCCAATAGCATAGTGAAAGAAGTGGCATTCTTCTGTATTTTGACCTTGTATTTTGTAGCTACTTCTGGCCTTGGTTATATATATGTAATTGGAACTTAAATATATTTGTAAGAGATTTATATTAATTTGTTTCGCCGCATTAAATTTTATCATGCAGTCGTTATTCTGTTTCTGTATCTGACACCTATTTACCTTAATTAGTATTTGGGATGTCACAGTACTAGTCATTATATGTGATGCGGGAGGATATAGGGAGGATCGAATCTACTCTTGAAAACCCACTCAACGCATGAAATATCGAAATAATAACTATCTAGAATAAAAACCCCTCCCTCTAATTGAATCCATAATCCTAAAAAAAATGTTAAAAATAAAGACTATGGAAATAAAACAAGAAAATGAAAAACGTTACAGACTTACCGATAAGTTGATCCTCGCTCCTTGGCTCAACAAGACTTCTGAAGACTCCTGTTTCCTAGAGAACTTGAAGAAGCTAATTCTAGCAAAAATGCTAAATGAAAGAAAGCCAAAACTCTCAAGAAATTGACTCAAATTTATTCTCAAAGGTGTGATTTATAACCTAGGAGGAAAGGTCTATTTATAGCCTTCTCTAAGTGATCTAGATGAGTACAAAAATCTTGAAAGAAAAATAAAATATTAACCTACATAAAATTCTATCTTAATCTAGGATAAATACAAAATAAAATAAATATTCTATCCCAAATAAATTAATTAAATAATATTAAATTGATGAATAAAATAAGCCCATATTTATCTTATGTGAAATCCATAAAAATCACATGTGAAAATCGCATTAAAATATTGGAATAAATAATAAGGATTAAAATATAATAAAATAATAGCTTAGGATAATCTTAAGATTAAAATATTATACATTTAATGCTTAATTAAAAAAAAATAATAAAATATTAAAGAGATATTACCATGTGAATTTTGAAAATTTTTGGGCTGAAAAAAAATACACGTCCATTTAAAAAAACCCAAAACCTCACCACCATCCGTACAGGCTAGGAGAAGCCAGCACGTGTTTGCAGCTTGGGCCGGGTTGCTGAGTTGGGCGTCCGATCCAGTT
This sequence comes from Carica papaya, assembly GCF_054855325.1. Taxonomy (NCBI): domain Eukaryota; kingdom Viridiplantae; phylum Streptophyta; class Magnoliopsida; order Brassicales; family Caricaceae; genus Carica; species Carica papaya. The sequence goes on along the minus strand of NC_142310.1, from coordinate 26,570,244 downwards.
TCGTCTCTCTCGGGTGCAAGTCTACTGGAATGGGCCTTGAGGTAAGGGCCGATCTTTGATCCTTCCTGATGGGCCTTGGTTAGCCCACCTGTAGGGGTGTGCGGCATGGGTCGCACATGCTTCGAACATGTGTAGCTTGCTAGGCTGCAGGTTAAGCCTAGCAGGCCGGGTGACTCAGGTTGCCCGTCTGCGGGCATCTCCCCTTTGTGCATCATCTCGGACTTGCGACTGTCGTCTTCTAGGATTAATCTGGAAGCTCACAACTCATCATCATTGATACTACTTTGTGATGATTGTCTCGGTGGACCATAAGGCTTCTCGGTCTTAATGGTGTCGATATTCCACCTTACCTGATCTAGGCTTGCACGAACTGGATCCTTGGGTTTTATGGGATTGGGCTTTGTCGTCGAATCTCGACTCCGTTTTCTTGGGGCAGGCTTCTCCCGGATCTTGTTTTTGTATTGGCGTGAAATCTAATGATTGCCTCTCGAGTGACTGGAACGCCCTCCTAGGGTCACATCAGTATGTAAAGGTATTGGTTTGCTTTATGATTTTCTTCAGATTAATATTCTCTTACATATTTTATATCTCATGTACTAGTAATACTCCTTTTTTTAATATAATAGTTAATTGTCTATTAAATGTATATAATTTGTTGTGATATAGAGAGATATTACGACTTTAATAATTGTGATTAATAGTATTCCGTAAAGATAAAATCAAATACATAAGCGATCTAATAATCATATTCTACATACTGCATACCAAATGAAATAATTAACTATTATGGAGTTTAGAAAAATTCACCTTGTACCTACATTATATATATCGTTATTATGAAATTTGAGCACGTTTAATAAATTTACTTTGGTGACAATAAAGTTTTTGAAATGTCAAGTTTGCAGAAAAAATTAAAAGATGAAGAAAACCAGTATTGATGTTGAGGTTGATCACATATTTTTCTTATAAATAAAATTTATCTTGCGAATTAGGTAAAAATGAATATTAACAGTAATGCACTAGAGCAAATTAAAAAAAAAAATATATATATGGTTTTTGCTTCTTTTTTTAAAAATTAAAAAATAAAATGGTGGTAGGTGTAGGAGATCAAGAAACATAATTTAGTTGGACTTGGAAGGAAGTGGCCATATTTGTTGATGGTGAAGAGTAATATCTGTGAGTGTGTATAAGATAGGGAGGTGGGTATGGTTGCCATGTATGATTAATTTCAAGTATGAATGCATGTTGGGGATAATGCAAGAGAGAGTAGGTATATAAACGCATTACAGTGAAATCAATAACTTTTAATTAAAAAAGACGGTTAGGATTGAATAATTTTATATAAGTGCAACCTTTCAACATTTTACTAATTAAATTTTATGAATTACACTCCTTAAGTCATAAGATTTTCCCATATCCCCTATTAAAGACAACATTTTTGGAGATAATTTGAACATTTCATTTGAAGTTTTAAAATGCACCATATCTTACCTTACATGGTATATTCTACTATATTAAAATACTCCACTCCCCATTCCTTACTAATAACTATTCAACCCTTTTCTCATTCTATATATACCTCTCTTGCTCCTTGGCAAGACACGACAAAAACCATGACTAGAAAGAAAGTTAAGCTTACTTATATCACTAATGACTCTATAAGAAAAGCCATGTTCAAGAACAAGAAGAAAGGGATGATAAAGAAAGTGAGTAAACTTAGTACTCTCTGCAACGTGAAAGCTTGTGCAATCATTTACAACCCCTATGACTCACAACTAGAGGTTTGGCCTTCCATTCTCGAGCCCAATGTGTGCTTGCCGACTTTAAGAGGATGCCTGAGATGGAGCAAAAGAAGAAGATGGTGAATCAAGAGAGTTTCTTGCACTAGAGGATCACCAAGGAAATTGACCAATTGAAGAAACAACGTAAGGAAAATTGCGAGAAAGAGATCACACATATCATGTACCAAAGTCTTATTAGGAAGCCCCTCCACCAACTCAGTCTCATTGATCTCAATGATCTGGATTGGCTCATGGAACGACATCTAGAAGAAGTCCAGAAGAGTATGGAAACACTATAGAAGTCACCTTAGCCTCAGAGGCCACAGATGGTGAAGTGGTGAAGGGCCCCAGTGAGACATTCACTAAGATCAAGGAGGATCCTCCAGTGCAGAAGTTGCAGTAGCCGTAGATGTGATTCGTCGATGGCATGAACCCGCAAGCATAGCAGGAGCCTTATGGAATAGATGGGGAACATGGAGAGATGATGGTGCTAGTCACGAATAAGAACATCAAAATAATGGATTGAGATGGTCCAGTGGGTTTAACTACGATTAGGAATCGAGTATTATGATATTTAATTTTGAATTTTTTAGAGTTTTGTTGGAGATGTACTTTAAATAACCTATTACATTCCACCGTAAAGATATATTGTCAGTTTCTTAGTCGTCGTAGTCGTTGTCTTAATAGTTGTAGTCATCATAATAGTTGTAGTTGTCATCATCATAGTCATAGTCATCGAGTCAAATGCATACATGGACTTGGATTGCCTTGCATTATGATTTTCTTCTGATTAATCTTCTCTTTTATATTTTATATCTCTTGTACTAGTACTACTCTTCGTTCTTTAATTTCTCTCTTCCCCCTATTTGACGTGGCTATAACTATTTGTTAAAATACCTTCATGCTCAATGTAATTTTAAATTATCATAATGCATTTTTGTCTTCTTTTCTTTTCTTTTCTTTTTGTACATAATGGAGCAATGATGTAAGCATTATTGATGTAGTATATGCATAGATTCAGTCTAGTTAGGAGGAAGATTAAGCTAGCTAGCTACTCAAATTTGTTTAGATTTCAAATGAGATTTTTGTATAGAATTTAATACATATAGATACGCTCTTTGAATCTTGAAATTAAAATTTAGGATAGTAGCGTTAAGGAATAATATTTTCCTAAAAAAATCTCGATCTAATCAGAATATCTAAAATAATTAATAATTTTATTAACATGAATATTATACATGTATCTGAAAAAATACACTAAAATTATAAATATGTTGTTTAATTATTTGGTTGGATTTATTTCGGGTTCTAACTAACTAATAGATATATAGAATAATCTATCTTTGTTCGATATATTTTAAAGAACAAAAAAAATTACAGTTACATATATACTACCAATTCAGAGTGTTGATGAGAAGTATATGTGTACCCTTGCAACTAGCTCCTTTAAGTAGTTTGTACAATATCTTGTTTAATTTGCTAAATATGTAATATTATTGTGACACAATAGCAATGCTGCCTAAATAACAAGTAGAATAAGTATTGCTTTATTTGTATGCACATATATATGTAATATTTAATTGCTTTTAGTTATTTATATGCGCACTAGCATGCAATCTATAGCATATCATAATTATCTTAAAGGTTTGAATCGGTAATGGATAATGGCTTGTTTCCTTCTAATTGCTTTTTGAACATGACTTTACCTTCTTCTTGTTTTCTCAATCTCTATTATGGTTGTTGGATGTATTGTTGATGATACTTCTCGTTGTGTTTGTAATGGTTAATTACTATTGGTAAATTTTATTTTAATTTTGAAAAAAAAGTTATTCATCTTAAAGGTAAATATGGATTGTCTATGTTCAGAAGGCATATATTTTAATACCATACTAGTATAATTTGTTTTAATTGGAAGAGAGACAACACCTTTATATTATTACTGCATAAAATTGGCAGTAAATATATCTTTGATTTCTTTAAGAATATTTTGGCTATTACATAAGTCAATACAAAAGTATTCATATATATATATATACTTTTATTATTATATTTTAAAATTAAGTTACACTAATCGTTCTTTAGCAATATGATTAGTATTTCCTCTCTTTATAAATTTTTTTGATTCAAATTGTATATTCTCATATATTATCTTTAGGAGATCATGTCAACAAATTAATTAAATGTATGAACTATTACTATAGAGATTAAAATCCTAAATTTTATTTTCATTTTTTAGAATTAATATTTTTTTTTGAAAAACTATAGCTTTTATCAATAACACGTAGATTTACAAATCACCCATAACCAACCACTACCATCATCTAAAATACATGAGATCTTAGAGTATAAAATAAGAGCATCATATAAAAAGTGGCATAAACAACCATAAAATAGTCTACACTACATTACACATCTAAACAACTTCCTGCGTGTATAAGTGTGATGATAAAACAACTTATAGATTGTGAGAATTGGAGCAAGTGTTTTGTTGTGATTGCTTGTCCATAAGCCCCAAAATTTTCTATATTTTTTTTTGCTATATGTGCACTAAAAAGAAAAAAACAACTAAAAGTGCACATATTGTTGGGAATTAAACAAGGACTTTTACGGTTAAAATGTAAACTATCTTAATTGGAGGAATATATTGGAAATTTACCAAAAGCAATATCGGTATTCTATATGATAAAAATGGGATGCTTAGTACAAAGGATGGTGACCTATTTATATGCAATTCTAACAACTTAATTATAAGCAATATCAATCTTCCATTTCACTACCATGTTTTATTGCCTCAAGACAACTAATTTCAAGTTTTTTTTTTCTCTCTTTTTAACTAATCCCCCATGTACAAGGAAAATTAATTAAATATTCTAGCAATCTTACCCTTCAATTCATTTTTTTTACACACTTATACATAAAAGAGAAAGTAGATATATACATGCATTACAGTGAAGCATTAGCTTTAAAAAGGCAGTCAAGATTGAATGATTTTTTATAAGTGCAGCCTTGCAACAACTAATTAATTAAATTTTCTAAATTACATTGCCTTTAATCATAAGATCTTTCCATATGTCTTATTAAAAACATAACATTTTTGGAGATGATTTGGGTACTTCACTTGCAGTTTTGATATAACCTTACATGGTATATTCAATGTTCCACTTCATATCCATTACTAATAACTCTTCAACCCTTGTCTCATTCTATATATACACCATATCACTCTTTGGTCAGACACGACCAAACACCATGACTGAGAAAAAGGTTTAAATTTGCCTATATCATTAACAACTCTGCCAGAAAAGCCATTTTCAAGAAAAAAAGAAGTGGTTGATGATGAAAGTGAGTGAACTCAGCATTCTCTACAAAGTCAAAGCCTATGTAATCATTTACAACCCCTACAACTAGAAACTAGAGGTTTGGCCTTCCCCTTTTGGAGCCCGATGCCTTTTGGCCAACTTCGAAAAGATGCATGAGATGGAATAGACCAAGAAAATGGTGAATCAAGAGAGATTCCAGCACCAGAGGATCACCAAGAAAACTAACCAATTGAAGAAACAACACAAGGACAATAGGGAGAAGGAAATCATGCAGGTTATGTACCAAAGCCTTATTAGGAAGCCCCTCCACCAACTCAAACCTCATTGATCTGAACAATTTGAGTTGGCTTATTGAACTATACATCAAGGACATACAAATAAGGATAGAAACACTTAACAAGTCGCTCCAGCCTAGTGGAGCAACATATGGAGTGATTAAGGATTTGGGAGACATCCACTCAGATCAACAAGGATTCGCCAGCATATGGAGTTTACCCATTTTCTAATTTTCCTACTTTCACCTTAATAACATACCAAGTACTATAACATATGGAGTTTTATCCATACTAAAAACAATAATACAATATATAAGAAAGATTACTAATACATTTTTATAGTTTTATCCATAATCTAAGTAATTAAATAGAATGTATATAAATATATATATCCATCCTACTTCTCATACTCATTTTGTTTAAATGATAAAATAATAGGCATGTCTTATTAAGTTTATGAATTACAATACATTTCCGATGTTCCCCAAGCTGATCAAAAAAATAAGATTAAAATCAAATTTCCTTGCCCACAATATATATCAAAGATGAAATTCATTAGAACATTTATGTTTATATATTGGACATATAAAACATATATGATGATTGATAACAAAAAATATGTCGTTACTTGAGTTTTGCCATCTATACAAGCTTTTCAATATAAAACCATTATACAAGCCTATAATGGTGATCTCACATACACAAATATATATAGAGAAAATAGTTATATGTGATCTCATGACTTTATTTTATATGAAGTTTTTGTTTTAAATAAACATGATGGGTAGGGTAGAATTATAATTAATTGGTCTAAGTGGATTTATTTAATTTCGAAAAAGAAAGAAAACAATCTTATCATTCGTGTAGTAGATTTATTAGTTGCATGTATTTGATTGAAAGCCAAGATGCATAATTTTCTTCTTCTTTTCCTTTTTTCATATACTTTATTATGTATTTTAAATATTTTTTAGCACATGTGATCTTAAACAAATCTTCTTTTTCAAAATAATTATTGATTATTTACTATATCTTCATGAAAAAAATATTAGTTTTGATATGTTTAAAGAATGCAAAACATAGAAGCCCGATTACATATAGTAACTAATTGTCTACTAAATGTATATAATTGGTTGTTACATAGAGAGATATTTCGACTTTAATAATTGTAATTAAAATATTTTTCTATAAAGATAAATAAAATACATATGCACTCTAATAATCATATTCGACATATTGCATACCAAATGAAATAATATAGGAGAGAGTAGATATATACATGTAATATAATGAAACATTAGCTCTTAATTAAAAGGCATGATTAAAGGATTTTGTATAAGTGCAGCCCTGCAACAACTCACTAATTAAATTTTGTGAATTACATTTCCTTAAATCACGAGATTTTCCCATATCTCCTATTAAAGACATAACATCATGGAGATGATTATGACACTCCACTTGCAGTTTAGAATGCACTACATCTAACCTCACATCATACATACAATATTTCTCTCCGCATCCTTTACTAATACTCTTCAACCCTTGTCTCATTCTATATATACCCCTTCCCTCTCTTTAGCTAGATATGATGAAAGACCATGGCTAGAAAGAAAGTTAAGTTTACCTATATCACCCAATGACCCTGCAAGAAAAACCACGTTCAAGAAAAGGAAGAAGGGGCTGATAAAGAAAGTGAGTGAACATAGTAGTATCTACAATGACAAAGCTTATGCAATCATTTACAGCCCCTATGACTCGTAACCAGAGGTTTAGCTTTCCCCTCTAGGAGCCTAACACATGCTTGTTGACTTTAAGAGGATGCCCAACATGGAGTATAACAAGAAGATGGTGAATTAAGAGAGCTTCAAGCACCAAAGGATCACCAAGACAACTGATCAACTGAAGAACCAGCACAAGGATAATCGCGAGAAGGAGATCATGTAGGTTATGCTCCAAAGTCTTATTGGGAAACCCCTCCACCAACTCAACTTCATTGATCTCAACGATTTGGGTTGGCTCATTGAACAACACTTTAAAGAAATCAAGAAGAGGATAGAAACACATAGCAAGTCACTTCACCATTAAGGGAACACAGACGGAGGAGTCATGAAGGGTCCTCAGGAGACATCAGCTCAAATCAAGGAGGATTCTTTGATGCAGGAGCTGCAGCAGTCACAGGCGTGGTTCATTGACATGATGAAATCGTAAGTACAATAATAGCCTCATGTAAGGTTTGCTAATGGGGAACCGACGAAGATGATGGTGCCATTCACAGATAAAAATAACAAGAAAAAGGGACTGATATAGTCTAGCGAGTTTAATTACCCTTAAGAATCGAGTATTAGGATGTTTAATTTTTAACTTTTTTGATATTGTTGGAGATGTACTTTAAATAAACGATTATAATCCACCACATAGATAGGTTGTCAGACTCATAACCATTATCTTAATAGTTGTAATCATCATAATAGTTGTAGTTGTTGTTGTCACAATCATGCGGGCATGTTCATGGCACTGCCATGCGTGCTTGTGTGCGTATGCGCACAGAGTCTGTGTGGGGGAGTGCCACTACACTCTAGCATTTGTTCCGTAGTCAGTTACATATTCCAGCAAGCCTTGCCTACCGTGCTGACCTACCAGGCTTCTACGGATGCCGAGTAATCTTTGCGGATGTGCTCCCCGTACCGCGGGTGTGGATAGGAGGATAAATTTCCTCAGGAACTAGGTAAAATAAATAAATAAAATATTGAATTCAGTAAACTAAGTAAATTTTGGATAAATTGGTGTCTTAGGAATATTGGTATAAATTGGAAATTTGGTTAATTTAAAAGAATAAATATAATATAATTAATAAAATCTTAAAATTTTAAGAATAATTTTATAAATTAAAAAGTCATAAGAAAGAAAATTAAAACCTATAAATAATTATAACAAAAGGAGAATTAAGACTTTAAAAAACTCCAAATTAAAAGACTAAAAGAAAGATAAAACAAGAATAAAATAAAGAGTCAAAATTTAACAAACACAGAATGTAGTGAAATTCGATTCACTGTATTTCCTTTGAGGGGTATTTGGTTTTGATTATTTGTTTCGGAATGACTAGGATATGGGTGCTGGTTTTAATTCCTCAATGGAACGGTAGTTTAGTTGTCCTTGGGACTCTAAATGATTTGATATTCATGCTCAAGGGCTCAAGGGCATGAATGATGGTGACCTGAGATACCTAAGAGATTTATATTTGTATTTAATATTTATAAATGTATGTTTATTTCTATTTGTGTATCCACCCGTGACTAGTCAGTATCCCATTTGCCCTCTCTTGCAAAAAGTATAAACAACTATGTGTGTAGGTTTGTAATCAATGTAATATACATAAAGATAATAAATTGGTATTAAAAAAACTGTCAGAAGATGAGTTTCATCCTGCACGTGTGAGTTGTGTAAACCCATTGAATATGGTATTGAGCATCTTCATGACGATTCATATGAATTCAACATTTGATTTGGATACGAATATTTAGCTATAATCTTTGATTTGAATTTGTTAATTGAACTTAAAATTAATCTTTTCCTAAACATGTATTAATGAATATTTTAAAACGTATATGTGTTGCATTATTTATATTAATCTCACTGAATATTGGAACTCACCCGTATCTAACCCCCCCTCAAATGTAGATTTGGAAGAAAATCCTAGAGAACCCTATTTAGATTCCTTTCAGTAGGAATAGTTTGCAGCAGACTCTGTATTTTGTTTTAAACTTTGAGGCTACTTTTTGTAATTAGGCTATCTAATATTTTATATTCTAAAGGTAGATGGTCTGATTGTCTCAGGATACAGTCCTTTGTAAATTTTTTATGGGATGTATAGTTCCACTGTAATGTAAATATTTCTTTTATGTCTTCTCATTTGGATGTTGGTGCCTTGTTTGGCATCATGATGTAGCATTTCTTTCCTTTTATTTTTCTTTATACACAAGGGAGTGAGGATAGAAGCATTATTGATGTAGTATATGTAGAAATTTGGTCGAGTTTGGAGGAAGATTAAGCAAGCTAGCTCCTCAAATTTGTTTATATTTCAAATGAAATTTTTGTATAGAATTTAATAGATATGGATATGTTCTTCGAATCTTTCAATCAAAATGTAGGATAATGGCATTAAGGAATAATATTTCCTCTAGGAAAATCCCGATCTAATCATAACATCTAAAATAATTAATATTTTGATTAATATGAATATTATACATGTATATGGAAAAATATACTAAATTAAGTTATAAATCTGTTTAAATCATTTGCTTGGATTTATTTCAGTTTCTAACTAACTAATAGATATATAGAATAATCTATCTTTGTTACCTACTTTTTAAAGAGAAAAATTACACTCGTATATATACTGCCAATGCAGAGTGTTGATGAGTGGTTCATGTGTACATTGGCTACTAGCTCCTTCAACTAATTTGGATAGTATCTTGTATAATTTGCTAAATATGTGATATTATTGTGATACATTAGCAATGCTCTCTAGATAACAAGTAGAATAAGTATTGCTTTATATGTATACACAAACATATATATAATCTTTAATTGGTTTTAGTTATTTATACATACACCAACATGCAATCTATGCATATCATAGTTATCTCAAAGGTTGGATTCAATAATCTATGATGGATTGTTTCCTTCTAATCATTGTTTGTACATGATGTGTCCTCTTTTTTTTTATCAATCTATATTGTGGTTGTCGAGAGACGTCTGCTAATATCAAAGAGTAATCTCCAGCATATGGAGTTTTACTCATCTTCTAATTTTCCTACTTTCACCTCTATAACATATTAAGTATTGTACTATATGGAGTTTTACCCATACTAAAAAATATTGCGGCATGTAAGAAAGATAAATGATACATTAAATGCATTGACTCTATTTAAGGCCTATTAATAATCTAACTAATTAAATGAAATATATAAATATATTCATCCTACTTCTCATACACATCTTGTTTAAATAATAACATATTAGGCATTTCCTATCAAGTTTATGGATTACTATGCATTTCCCCTTTTTCCCAACTTGATTGCCCATAATATATATAAAAAAAGAAAATCACTATAGCATTTATGTATATATATTGGACATATAAACACATATGCTTATGGACAACTAAAATGTCCTTACTTGAATTTTAACATATAATACATGCTTTTCAATATAAAACCATTGCAGGCTTCCTCGTTCCTTTCCCCTTTCAAGATATATATGAAAAAAGTGCTCACATACACAAACATATATAGATAAAATAGCTATGTGATTGTATGAAGTTTATGTGTTAAAAGAACATGATGGGTAGGGCAGAATTATAATTAATTGATCTATGTGGATTTATTTCATTTCTAAAAGGAGAGAAAACAATTACTGTAGTGGATTTCTTAGTTACAAGTATTTGATTGAAAGTCGAGATGAATAATTTTTTTCTTTTTTTTCCTTCTTTCATATGCATTATTATGTATTTTAAATATTTTTCTTGCACATATGATCTTTAAATAAATCTTCTTTTTCAAAATATTTATTCATTACTTGTTATAGCTTTATGAAAATAATGTTAGTTTTGTTATGTACAAAGAAAATAAACAATGAAGCTCTATTGCATATAGTAGTTAATTGTCTACTAAATGTATATAATTTATTGCAATACATAGAGATATTTTTACTTTAATAATTGTGATTGATATTCTTCCATCAAGATAAAATCAAATACATGTGCACTCTATTAATCATATTCTACATACTGTATACCAAATGAAATAATTAACTATTATGGAGTTTAGAAAAATTTACCATGTACTTACATTATATATATCATTATTATGAAATCTTGAGCACATGTAATTAAATTTACTTTGGTGACAATAAAGTTTTTGGAGTGTCAAGTTTATAGAAGAAATTAGAAGACAAAGAAAAACCAACATTGATGTTGAGGGTGATCACATATTTTTCTTATAAATATAATTTATCTTACAAATTAAAAAAATAAGATATCTATGATTTATATATATATATATATTTTAAATAAAAAATAAAATAGTGGTAGTTGTTGGAGATCAAGACATATAATTAAGTTGGATCTGGAAGGTGGTGGCCATATTAGTTGATGGTTAAGAGATAAGATGTGTATATGTAAGATAGGGAGGTGGGTATGGTTGCCATGTATGATTGATTTCAAGTGTGAATGCATGTCGGGGATAATGCATGAGAAAATAGGTATAAACATGCATTACATTGAAACAATAGCTTTTAATTAAAGGGACTGCCAGAATTGAATGATTTTATATAAGTGCAGCCTTGCAAGAACTCACTTATTAAATTTTACAAATTATATTAACTTTAATCATAAGATTTTTCTACATCCCTTATTAAAGACATAGCATTTCTGGAGATAATTTGAACATTTCGCGTGTAGTTTTATAATGCACTACATCTTACCATACATGGTATATTCTATTATATTAAAATGCTCCACTCCATTCCTTACTAATAACTATTCAACCCTTGTCTCATTCTATATATACACCCTCTTGCTCCTTGGCAATACATGACAAAACACCATGACTAGAAAGAGGGTAAAGCTTGCCTATATTACTAATGACTTTGCAAGAAAAACAACATTCAAGAAAAGAAAGAAGGGGCTGATAAAGAAAGCGAGTGAACTCAATACTCTCTACAATGTTAACGCCTATGCAATCATTTATAGCCCCCTATAACTCCCAACCAAAGGTTTGGCCTTCCCCTCTAAGAGCCCAACGCGTGCTTGCTAACTTTAAAATAAGGCCCAAGATGGAACAGAGCAAGAAGGTAAAGCTTGCCTATATCACTAATGACTTTGCAAGAAAAACAACATTCAAGAAAAGAAATAAGGGGGTGATAAAGAAAGCGAGTGAACTCAACAATCTCTACGATGTTAACACCTAGGCAATCATTTATAGCCCCTATAACTCCCAACCAAAGGTTTGGCCTTCCCCTTTAGGAGCCCAATGCATGTTTGCTAACTTTAAAATAAGGCCCAAGATGGAACCGAGCAAGAAGATGGTGAATTAAGAGAGATTATGTGGCATCCCTAATGTGAATTAAAGCATAAATGTGTCAAATACAGAAGCAAATTACGAACGCATGATAAAATTTTATGTAGCAGAGCAAATTATTACAAATTCTTTACAAATTAAATGAGCTCAAATTACACATATATATAACTGAGGCTAAAAGTGGCATCAAAATACAAAATGTCAAAATACAAAAAGGGCCACTTCTATCATTGTCTTATTGGACTCATCAAAGTGCGGGAATAATCATGCACTCAAGGTTTGTGGATCCACAGGATCCTCATAGACTTCAAGGAGTAGGTTAGCGGATGGTTCTTCACTATCTTCCTCATTTGGGGGGCATGGAAAAAGTGAGTTCCATATGCTCAGTAAGAAAACAGTATTTAAATAATATCGTAAGATTTAAAAGGTGAATAATAATATCATTACTACTTACCATTAGGTCACATCGGCGTCCTATCTTACTTAATGAAAATAATTTTATTTATTAGAGGAAACATCATATCGTAGTCACAACAATCAAATCAAAATCATACTCAACAATAGAGAAAATAAAATAAATCATGAAATACTCATATTTTTGTGTCATGCTTTGCGAAGTCATTCTGACTTCAATCTCTAAGGGCAGATACAAATTTTTGACTACCCATGTGGAATGACCAGATCAGATACAGATAACGACAATTTACTTAGGTATATTTCTGGCTTGCCAAACCATGGTACCACTATAACCACGACCGTACCGACCATAGTGGTCCTATAAGATATTCTATAGCCACGATAGTACTTAGGAAAAGGTGACTCCTAAGAAATACTCACATTACTGCTCTCGTCAGAGAGTACACCATCATCCACAGGGAGCAGTCCTCTCACTCTTTTCTAGACCAAATAGGGAGAGAGAAACAGATACCCCTCAGAGATAAAAAGCCTAACAAGACACTTGATGCATTATGTATGTTAATATAGATACATACATATTTTTGACCATGTAGGCTTCATTCCACTTCTTTTTTCTTTTTTTTTTAAATTTATTTTCCAGATAATATCCAGATTCATATTATTTTATTTACATGCAAATCATCAAGTGCCTATAAATCACAAAGCATCCTTAAAATCAAGAATAATTCACTTATTTAGAACTACTAAACATAAAACATGTAAATCACACAAAATCATATATTCATAGTTTTAATTTTTTTAGAAATACTACTTAAGATGTTTAAAGAAATACTAAATTCCTTACCGGAACATCAAAGTTTTCCTAAACCATTCTTCTCCTCTTCCTCTCTCTAGATCACTGCCTCTATCTAAACGCTTGGAAGGTGGAAGAATTAAATGGAAGTGATGAGAAAATGGGAGGAAGGGTCCCTATTTATAGAAAATGGGGATCGTCAGATTTGTGCCAAGTGGCAATATTCAGTGAAGAGAGATAGAGTTGAATGAAAGATGATTGATTTGAAACGACGCAAAAAATGGAAGAAACATTTCTACACCGGCAGCGACACACCCTAAGGCGGCAGCACACAACCCAAGGAGGGTGGCAGCGCATTACTTAAGGCGGTAGTGTGCCTCACCAAGCCAGCACGTGCTGTAGGCCTACCCTGCTGAGCGCAGGGCCTACAGCGCACTACGGTGCTGCGTGCGTGCACGGCGCTGCGCACTAGGGCATTGTGCAAGCAATCCTTTTGCACGCAGGCCCCAAGTGCGCAGGCCTATTCGTGCAGGCCTGCTGTGTGGAGGACGCATGCACAATGTATGGCGCCTGACCCTATCCGCGCACAGAACTTCTTGCATGTGACAAGACGCGTGCGCAGGACTGGTCCCGCGCCTTGGGTAGTTGGGACATGCGCACTGTGCTCACGTCCTCTGCCTGGTCGCGTAAGCACGACGCTCTCCCACTGGTGTTTTTCCTTAGGATTTTTCCCATTTTTTCCATTTTCTCATGAAAATTAATTATTTTAAAAAATAATAAATCAAAATAAAAATAATAACATATAAAATTAAATAGAATCAAAATAAAATAACAAAATCAACATAAAATTGAAATTACGAATTATAATATAAGGCTACAAAATAAATTAAAATGAGTTCAAATGGCCTTAAGGCCCAAATAAATAGGGGGTTTTCAAATACAATTTAGCATAGTGGTGAGCGGGGTGTTACATCCCCATCTTAAAAAATTTGGTCCACCAAATTTGTCTCGAATAGGTTCGAAAACTTTTCCCTTATCTCGCTTTACAATTCCCACGTTCCCTCTTCCGGAGTATGGTGCTACCACTGCACCTTCACCATGGGGATCATCTTGTTGCATAAAATTTTGTCGGTACAATCAAGAATTTTTACAGAGAGTTCCTCATAGGTCATAGCTGCTTGTACCTACGTCTCATCGTGAGGAATGATATGAGAAGGGTCAAGGTGGTATTTTTTGAGCATGGAGACGTGAAAAAGATCATGTAGACCTACAAACTCTCGAGGTAGAGTATGGCGGTACGCCACGAGTGGAACCAATACGCTCCACGATTTGAAAAGGTCCCACATAACGGGGCCTCAACTTTTCTCTTTTCCCAAACTACATTTTTCCCTTGTACAGGAAAACCTTAATGAAGACTTGGTCTCTAATAGTGAATTCCAGGGGCCTCCTATGATTATTAGCGAAACTCTTCTGGTGACTCTTGGCTGTAGCCAAGTTCCTATGAAGTTTTATCCTAAATGATGCTGGTTTTTAATTTCACTCCAATAAGTGGGAGAGCAGTAGGGCCTACCATACAGGGCTTCATACGGAGCCATGCCGATGCTGGATTGATAATTGTTATTATAAGCAAATTCACATAGGGGAAGATACTCATAAGAGTTATTGCCAAAGTCAAGGACGCAAGCACGCAACATTTCTTCCAACGTCTAGATAGTACGTTTCGACTGACCATCAATTTTGGGATGATAAGCAATTCTGAAGTATAATCCAGACCAAAGAACTTCTTGAAAGCTGTCCCAAAAGTGGGAGGTAAATCGAGGATCTTGATAAAACACAATGGATGAGGGGACACCATGGAGTTGAACAATTTCATCGACATAAAGTTGGACTAATTTGCTGGTGGTGTCAGTGATCTTGATGGGCAAGAAATGGACAATCTTGGTTAGTCTGTCAACAATGACCCAAATAGTATTATGACCAAAACAGGTCTTAGGTAGTCTAGTAACAAAATCTATGGTTACATGCTCCCATTTCTATTCTTGAATTGAGAGGCCCCGTAAGAAACCACCGGGTCTCTAGTGTTCTGTCTTAATCCTCTGGCAAGTAAGGCATCATAAGACATAGTTGACAATGTCCTTCTTCATTCTGGGCCACCAGTATTGGCACTTTAGGTCTCGGTATATCTTGGTATTCCTGGGGTGGATGGATAGTTTTGAGGCATGGGCAGCCTTGAGAACTCTGTTCTGATAGCAACAGGGACCCAAATTTGATCCTAAAATCTAAACAACCCATCGTCTGAGAGTTTGAAATCAGGAAACTCATTAGAAGAAAACTTACTCAAATTCTTGATGATTTTATGGTCTGTGGACTGAGCTTCCCAAATCGTCATGACAAGGTCAGACAAGACTTGGATTTGAGCAAGATAGGTACTGTTGCCATAGTAGCTGAGACGGAGTGATTGCATAGCATCTACTAACTTACAACTGAAGGTCATGGTTTGGGCCAACACTGCGAACTCCTTTCGGCTCAGTGCATCAGCGACTATATTTCTTCTACTATGATGGTAGATGATCTTGTAGTTGTAGTCCTTTAGGAGGTCCATCCAGCATCTCTGTCTCATATTCAACTTCCTCTGTGAGAAGATATACTTTAAGTTTTTGTGGTCAATGTAAATCTCAAAGGTCTGACCAAACTGGTAATGACGCCATATTTTCAAGGCAAAGATAATGGCCACTAACTCTAGATCGTCATTAGGGTAGTTATACTCATGGCATTTCAACTGTCGGGATTCATAAACAACCACTCTACCATGGTACATCAAAACGTATCTCAAGCCAATACGAGATGCATCGTAGTAGACGTATAATCTTCTAGTGTTGTTAAGAAAGATCAACACCAGAGTAGAGGTAAGATAATGCTTTGATTCCATAAAGCTTTCACAACATTCATAATTCTAGACAAATGGTATGCCCTTTTGAATGAGTTGAGTCATTAAAGCAACAATCTTAGAAAATTCGTCGATGAATCACCAATAGTACCCTGCCAAGGTAAAGAAACTATGTACCTCAACCACATTGGTGGGCGAATTCATGTTGATCACCGTTTCAAGTTTCGCCGAATCCACAGAAATACCTTCACTTGAAATCACATGACCAAGAAAGAAAACTCGATATAACCAGAATAAGTATTTGCTAGGTGGACTGCGTGTTCCTAGCACTTTAGACAGGTGGACTGGGTGTTCTTCTGGGCTCTTGGAGTACACTAGGATGTCATCAATGTACACGATGACGTACTGATCCAGTGCATGCTAGAAAACCCTATTCATGATATCCACGAAGGCAGCAGAGGCATTAGTTAACCTGAATGACATCACCTTGAACTCGTACAGGCCGTATATATAATAAAATATAGTCTTCAAAATATCTTCTTCTTTGACTCTCAGCTGGTAGTATCCCAATCTGAGGTTGATCTTGGAGAAGATTGTGAATTTTTATAATTGGTCAAAAAGATCATCGATTCGAGGTAAGGGATACTTACTCTTTACTGTTACTCGGTTGAGTTCTCAGTAGTCCACACATAATTTGAGGGAGTTGTCCTTCTTTTTCACAAATAATACCAAAGCACCCCAAGGGGAGTGACTGGGGCGAATAAACTCCTAGCCAAGAAGCTTAGAAAACTAGTTTTCTATTTTTGCAAACTTAACAGGACTCATGCGATGGGAAAGTTTCAAAATTTAATGGGTTTTAGGTAGTAGTTCAATAAAAAATTCTACCTCTCGCAGGGGAGGCAGATAAGGTAATTTAATGGAAAAACTTTTAGAAAGTTACGAATAACAGGAATGGAATACATAGCAGGATCAACATCCATATTCATGTTTATTTAATTATTAGGAAAAAAATAGATTTTATTTCTTTTTTGGGGATCGCAAGGTTAAAACTTTACTTTCACAATCAATAATTGCTCTATATTTTTTCAACCAATCTATTCCTAGAATAACGTCAAATCCGGAGAAATCTAAGAGTATCAAGTCTACAAATACTTCAATTTTTGAAGCTTTTATCTTACAATTTTTATACATACAGTGAACTTCTAGTAATCCCTTAAGGGAGTCTCTAAAATTAATATTTCTTTTAAAGGTTCAGAACTAATATTAGATTTACAAGAAAATACGTAGGAGATAAAAGAGTGAGTAGCACCTGTATCGATCAAGGCCTTGGCAAAAGTATCATGAATAGAAAACATACCTTAGATAAGGATAGGAGTAGGGAGGGCATCGGGTTCATCAAGGTGGTACACACGATCTTGGACTACAGGTCTGGCTATATCCTTCGACCGCTGAGCGTAGTCTTTTATAAAATATTGGGTGCTTCCGCACCGATAACTGGTGTGATTGATATGCCAACAGGGTAATTACCATGCGAGCAACCATAATGCTGACATGGTTGGGAAGGTCAGGCAGACTGTCCAGTAGGTGGAGGTAGGGCAGGAGGAAGGGTAACTCGGGTTCGTTTATCGAAATGGATACTTATTGGGTCAGGCAATCTTTTTCTGAGTTATTAGAGTTATTGTTGTTGCATACGGACTCGGGCAATGCGTTGGTGTCTAGCTGAGATGAAGTCTTCGGTCAGCTGGGCATGTTCTAGCACCTCTACATATGAGCTGAGTTTCAGCATCGCAACCTAATCGTAGATATCGAAATGAAGGTCTTTCAGAAACTTCTTAGCTTTACGACTTTTGGGGTGACCATTAGAGGGACAAACATAGATAGTTGGGTAAATCATGTTGCATATTGAACAATAGCCAGATTTCCTTGGTGGAGGTCCTAAAATTCCTCCTCTTTCTTCTCTTGAACATAGGCTGGGAAAAAGTTATTAAAGAATGCATCCATGAAAACTTTTCAGTTGATAGGAGTAGGTAAGACTTCCTTCTTAAGTTGCCACCAGTGTTCTACTTTACCGATCAACATAAAGGCTACTAGGGGGACTTTTAGTAGCTCAATTAGGTCTAAGACAGAGAAAAGTTTCTCTATCTGCATGATCCAGGCTTCGGCTACTAAGGGGTCAGGGTCACCTTCAAAGTGTGGTGGATTAAGTTTCTTAAACTTTGCTATATTGTGAGAGATAGACCTCTTAAGTGTTTGGTATTTTAAGGTAGGGTGATTATAAGGGTTGGCTTGGTTCTTTCCTATGACTGCAGTCAATTCTTGGATAGCTCGGAAGAGTTTGGTAAACTTGACCCTGGTGGGATGATCTTGGGCCACAGGTCTTTCGATACGTTCTATAGAAGGTCTCTCTCACGTCATTCCTACAAAAGAAAGGAAAACACGAGTTGGTACTCTAGTTTTAGAAAAGATGACTTTATTTCCCTAAATATCCTAAAGTTCTTTCTACCTACAGCCTCAGTTGTAAGGGATTTGATCTGCATAACCTGATTCTAATACCATCTGTGACATCCTCAATGCGTATTAAGGCATAAGGGTGTTAGATAAAAAAATAAATTATGAGTGCATGATCAAATTTTATTCAATGGAGAAAATTATTACAAATTCCTTACAAAGTATATGAGTTTCAATTATACATATATATAACTGAGGCCAAAAGTGGCATCAAAATCCAAAATATCAAAATACAAAAAGGGCTACTTCTATCATTATGCTATTAGACTCATCAGAGTGCGGGAACAATCATGCTCTCAAGGTTTGCAGATCCATGAGATCCTCATAGACTTCAAGAGGGTAGGTCAGTGGACAGTTCCTCACTATCTTCATCATTTGGGAGGAATGGAAAGAGTGAGTTCCATATGCTCAGTAAGAAAAACAATATTTAAATAACATCGTAAGATTTAACAGGTGAATAATAATATCATTACTACTTACCATCAGGTCACATCAGGCTCCTATCTTAATTTATGAAAATATTTTTATTTATTAGACGAAACATCATGTCGTAGTCATAACAATCAAATCAAAATCATATTCAATAATAGAGAAAATCAAATAAATCATGAGATGCTCAGATTTTTGTGTCATGTTTCGCGAAGTCTTTTCGACTTCCATCTTTAAAGGGTAGATACGGATTTTTGACTACCCATATATAATGACCAGATCAGATACAGATAATAACAATTTACTCAGGCACATTTCTGGCTTGCCAAACCATTGTACGACTATGATCATAGTCGTACCGACTATAGTGGTCCTATCAAATATTCTATAGTCACGACAGTACTTAGCCAAAGGTGACCCTTAATAGATATTCACGTAACTGCTTTCATCAAAGGGTATGCTATCATCCACAAGGAGCGGTTCTCTCACGTTTTTCCAGACCAGATGGGGGAGGGGGAAATAGATACCCCTCAGAGATAAAAAGTCTAACGGGACACTTGATGCATTTTGCATGTCAATACAGATACATACATATTTCGGACCATTCAGCCTTCATTTCACTTCTCTTTTTCCTTTTTTAAAATTTATTTTCCAGATAATATCACCAGATTCATATTGTTTTATTTACAAGAAAATCATCAAGTGCTTATAAATCACATAGCATGCTTACAGCACACAAAATCACAGATTCATAATTTTAATTTTCTAGAAATACTCCTCAAAATGTTTAAAGAAATACTAAATTCCTTACCAGAACCTCGAAGTTTTCCTACACCGTTATTCTTCTTCTCTTCATCCTCTTTCTAGATCACTCCCTCTCTCTCTAAACTCTTGGAAGGTGGAAGAATGAAATGGAAGTGATAAGAAAATGGGAGGAAGGGTCCCTATTTATAGAAAATGGGAACCATTGGATTTACACCGAGTGGCAAAATTCGGTGAAGAGAGAGAGAGAGTTGAATGGAAGATGATTGATTTGATGTAGTGTGAAAAATGGAGGAAAATTCCTCCACCAGTGATGGCACACCACAAGGTGGTGGCACACCGCCCAAGGATTGTGGTGGAACACTGCCTGAGGTGGCAGTGTACCTCACCCGGCTAGTGCACACTGCAGGCCTAGCTTGCAGGCACAGACCTACCCTGCCATATGCAGGGCCTACGGTGCATTGGGGAGTCGCGTGTGCAGGCTTATTGTGTGCAGGCCCCAGGCACACAGGCCTATCCACGCTGGCCTACTAGCGGACGACACGCACACAGTGTGCGACACCTGGCCTTATCCGCGCGCGATGTGATGCGTGTGGACAGGCCTGCCTTCGTGCAACAAAATGCACATGCAGCACTGGTCCCGCACCTTGCGCGGATGGGATGTGCGCACTATGTGCACGTCCTGCGCTTGGTCACGCACGCATGCACATAGCACGTAGTGCCCGCGCGGGCGACCCTCTCCCGTAGGTGTTTTCTAGCAGGATTTTTCTCCCTTTTTCTATTTTCTCCTGAAAATTTATTATTTTAAAATAATAATAAATTAAAATAAAAATAATAACAGATAAAATTGAATAAAATCAAAATAAAATAACAAAACCAGCATAAAATTGAAATTATAAATTACGATATAAGGCTACAAAATAAATTTAAATGAGTTCAGATGGCCTTAAGGCCTGAATGAATAGGGATTTTCTAAATATAATTTAGCACAATGGTTAATAGGGTGTTATGGATACTAGCACTAGAGGATCACAAAGGTAACTAAATAATTGAAGAAATCACGAGAAGGAGATCACGCATATCATATTCTAATGTTTTATCGGGAAGCCCCTCCACTAACTCAATCTCATTGATCTCAACAACCTGGGTTGGTTCATTGAACAACACCTCAAAGAAATCCTGAAGAGGATGGAAACCCTCTGTAAATTACCTCAGCCTCTTGGGACCATAGACGAAAGAGTTATTAAGGGTCCTGGGGAGACTTTTGCTCAGATCAAGGAGGATTCTTCAGTGCAAAAGCTGTAGCAGCCGCATATGTAGTTCGTTAATAGGATGAACCAGCAAGCATAATAGTAGCCTCATGTAGGGTTTGCTAACGGGGAACATGAGAAGATGATAGTGCCATTCGCATATCAGAACAACCAAAATGATGGGTTAATATGGTCTAGGGGGTTTAATTACCATTAGGAATCAAGTATTAGGATGTTTAATTTTGAATTTTTTGGATGTTGTTGGGTTTGTACTTTAAATAACTTATCACATTCCAAGATTTGTCATCAGAATCTTTGTTGTCCTAGTTGTCGTCTTAATAATTTTAATTGTTATCATCATAGTCATAGTCATTTCGTCGCATGCATACATGTAGTTGGATTGATTTGCGTTATGATTTTTGTCAAATTAATCTTCGTTTCAATATTTATATTCATGTATTAGTATTACTCTTCCTTCTTTAATTTCTCTTTTGCCCTGACTTGATGTGACTTCATTGTTGTTTGTTAAAATACTTGCACACCCAATGTAATTTTAAGCTACTAAAATGTTCTTTTCTCTTCTTTTTTTAATTCACAATGGATAAAAACATTATTAATGTACTTGAACGATTTTATGCACTTGCGAATTCGTCCATCATATATATAATCTTTAACTGATTTTAGTATTTATATGTATACCAGTATGCAATCTGTAGAATATCGTAATTATCTTAAATGTTGGAATTAGTAATCGATGATGAATTATTTCCTTCTAATTGTTTTTTAGACATGGTTGTGACTTTTTCTTTTTCTTCTCAATCTATATTGTGGTTATCGGATGTATTGTTTAATGGTACTTCCATTGTGTTTGTAATGGTTAATTGTTATTTTTGAAAAAAAAAATAATTATCTTAAAGGTTAATATAAAGTGTCAAGGAGAAGGCATATATATTAGTACCAGACTAATATTATTTTTTTATTGGAAGAGAGATAACACCTTTATATTTTTACTGCATTAAATTGGCAGGAAATACATCTTTGGTTTCTTTAAGAATTTGTGGCTATTACAAAAATAAAAACAAAAGTACTCATATATATTATTTTTATTATACCATTTTAAAATTGAATCATACTAATCTTTCCTTAACAATATGATTTGTAATTCTTCTCTTCATAAGAGATTTTAGATTCAAATAATGCATTATTGTAGATTATCTTTAAGAGGTTGTATCATCTAATTAATGAAATGTAAGAATTTACTAAAAAATCCAAATCCTAAATTTCAATTCTATATTTTAAAAGTAATATTTTTCTGAAAAGTAAGTTAGCTTTTATCCATAACAAGTAGATTTATAAAACCAATTATAAGGAATGCCTATATAGCAAAATCAACCACTAACATCATCTAAAATACATGAGAACTTAAAGCATAAAACAAGAGCAAACAAAAGGCATAAATAACAACAACATAGTCTAAACATGACATTACACATCTAAAACAACTTCCTATATATGTATGTCCAATGATATACATCTTTAAGGAAGTTTAACAACAATATGAAAGGGTTATTCGAGACACCTAACTATCTAAACTAGACACAAGATGACACGGTATTAGAGATGTTAATATATCTAGAATAATTTAGAAAGCTAATATATGAATAAATTATTTTTTACACACAAAAATAATGAATAGGGGTGAGTTTGATAGAAAATAAACAATGATAGATGGTTGCGAAGAACGTTGTGGAGGAAAAGGAAATGGCAAACATGGTTGGATTGATTCATGAAAAGGATCAGGGAGAAGTTATATCAAAATTTGGCTCTAATAGCTGTAATACTGTAGAGTTCAAAATAAAGATTTAAACAAATGGGATTCACATGAAAAAGAGATCTATCTTACATTATGAAAATAATCATCGTCCCTATTTCATCATCAACTTGAGTAAAGACGTCTATTTGCTATTTGAACAAATACAAACTCTTGTTTCTCATATTTGTTCAACAACATCTTAAAAAGTTAAAATTTTCACAAAATACTATAAAATAAAAAATAGAGTTAGAAAAAAAAAGACATGCCTCCTTAAATAACTTTCTCTTCAACGTGGTGAATTGATAAGCTAAGTAGGAAACAAATCTGAAAAATATCAATAGTCTTGACATCAAAACTACTAAAAATGATTTCATTTACAGTTAGACTCAACTTCAAGCTCAAAGGCTTCAATAACTTGGTGAATTAATAAGCTTAAGTAGGTAAAATATCTCAAAAAATCCACACTTAATTGGATAAGGACCTTTGTAAGACAAGTATTGGTGATTTTGGTGAGTAATATAGCTTTTATGATAGCTTTACCTAGGATTTTGGACTAGTGGTGAATCAGGAGATGATAGTTGCTAAAGAGTGATTTACGATGAACTGTATTGGTTTTAGAGTATCATATAGAATAGGAGGATTTTTTTATTAGTTTTGACTATTTCTTTAGCTCTCTGGATGGTGTTATGATGTCTAACATTGGTTCTAACTGGCCAATGAAAGAGGTTATTTAATGGGTGTGTATAAGTACCATTAGAACTCGTACAACGATGGTTTACACTAATTCTTCTATTTTGTTTGTTTAGCTATTATTTCATCTTTTAAAGTTACACATGCAGTTCATACTTTTCTACTTATGTTATTGTATGATGCTCAATTTGACATTTTTTAAGTTTTTACTTTTCTTATAGGAGATAATTAAAGCTAATATAGAGGGTAACTTAATGAGCGTGTTTAATATGGTCATTTTCTTTGATTTCTACACTTATATCTAAGAGAATAAGTAGATATTCAGTGTTGTCTATGGTCAGAACAGGTTAACTAAGCTGGTGAATTAAACTTGCTTCAAGCTTGCAATAGGGATCTAATACATAGAGTTTTTTCTTTGAAGAAAAAAAAATGAAGGGGATTAGTGGTAGTTATGGCTATAGGAGGATTATGAAAATTATTAGAGTATATATTTAACTTTTCTTATTTACTTGTATAAGATCTTAATATAGTGATTAATTACAAATAATATATACGATTTTGGTTTGAAATCGAAAAGATATATGAAATATAATATGTTCTTGCATGTATATATGTGTATTATTAATTTTGATTTGCGGGCCTTGTGAAGATCGAAGAAGACACTAGGCAGTTCTTTGGTTACTTTGAAACTTTGTTGCGACTTGGGAACAGATTATTAGTATGTCCAGATTAGAGGAGTATAAAAACAAAGAGAGGATAACATATGAAATGTTTGCAAATCATTATAATTAGCTAGAGGGCAGTTCTTATATATTTATATATATGTATAAAGTGAGTCAAAAGAAAAGGTGCGCGTATATAATTGTGGTATGGTGATGGTAATCGAGGAAGCATTTATGAACCCGATTCCTTGCATGCGGCTAATTTATTGTATATATGAAAATAAAGATTTCGGTAACCTATTCATCAGATTGTGGGCTTGAATTCCAAATGCACATTGTCAATTAACAAATGAATCTCCCTAAAAGTTGAGTTAGGTAACATAAATTATTTTTTGATGTTTATTGCTTGAATGAGTACAAAGATACATACACCATGAATTCAACAATAAAGAAAGCTTATGATTGAAGAGGCAGAATATTCAAATTAACTACAACCTAATTTAAGGGATATTGATAATATTTAAATGTGCAATAAATATTCAATATCATAAAATATTCTAAAAGTACAAGATATAAGGCAATGTGTATCTATTCTGATAGGGCCCCTCAAGATGGTGCTTTAGTGGAGACACTAATCTTGAGACACATGTCCTGAAGTCGATAACATGAGAATGGTTTCATCAACACATTTGTCAGTTGATCAGCAAATGAAACATGAGAGATGCGAAGGTTGCCATTTTGTACTAGTTCTCGAATAAAGTGATAGTCTAGAGCAAGATGCTTCATGCAAGAATGAAAAACTGGGTTGGCACATAAATATGTTTCACCAATGTTGTCACTATAAAGAGTTGGTAGAGAGCTGACCGAGATGCCAAGTTCGTCAAGAAGAGAGCATCCACTGAAGTTTGGCAGCAGCAGAAGCAATTGCTCTATACTCAGCTTCGATGGATGAGCGGGCAACAAAATGTTACTTCTTGAAACTCTAAGAAATAAGGTTAGAGCCAAGGAAGACAAGATAAGACCCCATAGAAATGTGATCACCAGGATCACCCACCCAATCTGTATCACAAAAGGTGTGATGGGACAGGGAACTATGCTGTTGTAGTTGAATGTCATATGATCTTGTACCATTGAGATACTGAAGGAGACATTTAACTACGGCCCAGTGTTGAGTTGTGGGGGCATGCATGAACTGGGATATCTTGTTAATAGCGAAGGTAATATCAGGGCAACTTAAAAGAAGGTATTGCAAGCTGCCCATGGTTTTGTGATAATGCATCACATTAGTAAGTGGAGAGCCATCGGTAAGCTGTAGTGATGAGGAGGTGGCCAGTGGCGTGGGACTTAGCTTGAAATGTTCCATATTTTATTTAGCAAGAATATCCAAGATATATTTTTATTGAGTGAGGCGGAGGCCCTTGAACAAAAAACAACCTTAATCCCAAAGTAATAGGATAAAGTACCCAAATCCTTAATAGAAAAATAAGACCCCAACTGATTAATAAATTTTTGAACAACCACATTATCACTGCCTGTAAGGATAAGATCATCTACATACACCAGAAGATATATAACAGTCTCCCCATTGCAATAGATGAAGAGTGAGGTATTAGACTTGGAGTTAAGAAAGCTAACTTAAAGAAGAAAGTGCCACAGTTCATTGTACTAAGCCTAAGGAGCTTGTTTAAGACCATGGATTGTTTAGTTGAGCTTGCTCATATAGTTGGCATGTTGAGAATCAATGAACCCTAGTAGTTGGGACATATAGACATCTTCATCCAACTGACCCTGAAGAAAAGCATTATTAACGTCCAACTGATGAAGAGACCAACCATGGAGGATGGTTAAAGAAACAAGGACATGAATGGTGGTGGGTTTTGCCACGGGGCTAAAAGTGTCATGGTAATCAAGTCTAGGGTGTTGGTGAAAGCCCTTTGCTATAAGCCTAGCAATCTATTATACCATCAAGTTTTCTTTTGAGATGAAATACCCACTTAGAGCCAATTATATTATGAGATTCATCAGGAGGAATTAAGTCCCAAGTATGATTATAAAGAAGCACATCAAACTCTTATAACATTGTAGCACGCCATGAGGGTGTTTGAGAGCATGAGTGTGAAACCGGTGTTCAAAGTTGTCCAGGGATGTAGTGACATGAAGGTTGTACTTTTGATTTGGTTTAAAGATGTTATTATTAGATTTAGTGACCATTAGGTGAGTGGAGGTGGATCGGTGTTGAGCAGGTGGATCACTATAGGAGATATTGTGTTGGGTATCTATAGGTGATGAGCAAGTGAACGATGGTCCAATGGAATAGATGTTCGGTTGGGGTAGCAGAGACTCAGAGAAGTCGTGGCTGGTGGTATGGATCGGCATACTCGGTGAAATAGGTATCAAAGGACTTTGTGGGGAAGTTATTGGCAAGAGATGACCCGACATGGAGGCTTCCTTGGCCACTTCAGGCGGTACCATTTTTGATGAGTTACTACATGAGTCAATACCATCGCTGGCTGAGGAAGAAGGTTGAAATGGGAACTTAAATTCAACAAATACAACATTACATAAAACGTAGATTTTTTAAGATGAGCGGTGATAGCATAAGAAAGCACTTTGAGTAAGTGAGTAGCTAAGAAATACACATGGACGAGAGCGAGACTCTAACTTGTGAGATGTGTAAGGACATAACCAGGAATAACAAAGGCAACTAAACATACGAAGTTTTAAGAAATTTGGAGTTTAAAAGAGACATTCAAAGGATAATATCATTGAGAGGTTTTGTTTAGGCATATGATTGATGAGTGATAAAGCTGTAGTAAAGGCAAAGGGCCAAAATGGGGGGGGGGGCTAGAAGTGTGATGAAGTAACGTTAAGTCAATTTCAACTATGTGATTGTGTCGGCATTTGGAGAAACCATTATGCTCAAGTGTGTGAGGTGGGGTTGTTAGGTGGAAAATACCATGAGTTCGAAGAAAGGCTTTGAGAGCCAGATATTCTCCACCATTATCGGTGTATAGTGTGATGATAGGTCGGGCAAAACATTTTTCAATGAGAGAATTGAAGCATTTGAACATAGAAAGGACATTAGATTTATATTTAAGTGGGTAAAACCAGATATACTTAGAGTAATGATCAATAAAAATTATATAATATTTATAGCCATCACATGATACAACTGGAGAGGTCCATACATCTGAGAACACTAAGTCAAGAGGAGAATGAGATGTAAAGGATGAATCATGAAAAGGTAATTTATGGCTTTTATTGCAGAGACAAGTATTACAATGAAAGGTAGTTGACTGACTAATAGAAAAAGACACAGATAGGGACGATGATAAATGACGCATGACTCTATTAGACGGATGACCTAAATGACTATGCCATAGAGAAAGGGAATCATGAGACATAGAAAAAGCCTATGGTGATTCCAACACACCTAAAGATGATGACCAACTATAAATGTCGCCTTTAAGTGGTCCTTGATGGAGGATGACCCCTATGCAAGGGTCCTGCACGTGAAAGTGTGTTAGGGTAAAAACAACAATAGCATTGTTAGTTGTGCATAACTAAAAAATTGATAATAAATTTTTATTCAATGAAGGTACACATAGGGCATCAAAAAATTTTAAAGTAGATTAGTGATTGGGAGGGGAAAGGGAGCCCATATGGGTAATTTTTAAACCTGTACCGTTACCAACTATAACATCATTCGTTCCCTCATATGGAGAGTGCAGTGAGAGGTTGGCAAGATTTGTTGTCACATAATGGGTAACACCTGAGTCAAGAATCCATTCGGATGATGTCAGGGAAGAGGTGGCAGTGTTGGCTTGAGGAGAAGCATAGCTTGGACTATTTTGCCTCCAAGGTGCAATTGAATTAGTCTAAAGAACATATTTAAAGGTAGAACACCCCTTAGAAGAATGACCTTGTTGGTCACATAGCTGACAGCGCCCAAGATATGGATGAGAACCCCAATGATTAGGTGAATGTTGTGATCGCCATACCCTGGAGGAGAAAAGAGAGCTAGATTAAGGCAAACCCATGGGACCATTAAGTATTCTGTGAGATGATGCAAACTTTGCAGCTGCAAGAACAGTGGCCATGAAGGTTATTTGGCTACTCTTTACAGCAGCAAGGTGTGCCTCGCGGCTGAGAAGCTTTTCGTACAATTCTTTAAAGGAGATTGATGTCTCTTAGGCATGAATAGCATTGGCAAGTTCTTTATAATCCTCATCAAGTCTATTAAGAATTTTTATGGTGAGATCCTCAATATTAATATGAGCATTCATCATTGCAAGTTCATCAGCCTTGGTCTTAATGTTTTACATAAATTTGGTGATCATTTGAGAGCCGTTGATTGGGCGACTGAGTTGAGTTTTTAATTGGGTTATATGACCACGGGTTGGTTTGTCGTATGTTCGAGCGAGGATCGACCAAACATCTTGAGACGTCCGAGTTATTGCAATAAATGGAATCAAGGTTGGAGACAGTGAGCCGATGATAACATTCAAAATGAGTTAATCTTGCCAGATCCATGTATGATGCACGGGGTTAATAGTGACAACACCATTAATTGTGATGATGTTCTCATGGCATGGATTTGTTCTGTCAAACTCGAGCAGGTCAATCGGTGAGAAGAGTTGAGAACTGGAGGTGCCATAAGAGGTAATTAGACACAGTAAACTTCAATGGCGCTTGCACAACAATATTGAAGGAGATGATAGAATGCTGACTGGCTGGAGTGCTGGTGGTGGTGACTGATTGAACCATAATGGGAGTGTCTGTGGATGGAAGGGAGGAGGTAGCATGCGCTGGGGAGGATTGTGAGTCCATGATGGCTGCAGCACTGAGCTGACATCGGAGAAAAAGGAGAAATAAGAAAAAAAAAATACTTCTTTCTAGTGTGGGCATGAGCCAACTGCTTTGATACCATAACAGAAATTATTTTATGATGTTTATTTCTTGAATGAGTACAGAGATATACACACCATGAATTCACTAATAAGGAAAGCTTATGATTGAAGAGGTTGAATATTCAAATTAACTACAACCTAATTTAAGGGATACTGATAATATTCAAACATGCAACAAATATTCAGTATCACAAAATATTCTAAAGATGCAAGATATAAAGCAATGTGTATTTGTTCTAATATTAGGCAGGTGGTAAAAAAAGAGAGCAATTATATATGCGTGTATATATATATGTATTACACTTTTTTAAATATTGAATACTAGGTGGTAAAAAAAGAGAGCAATTATATATGCGTGTATATATATATGTATTACACTTTTTTAAATATTGAATACTAGATGCAGAATCTTTGATTTAAATCTTTTATTGTATAGAGAAGAAAATATATACACACACATAATATTTTAGTGAATCAAACCATATGTATAGTATACAATTGGAAATAATTTATTCCCATAACTTTATTGAAGGAAACTAGGTTAATATGCCAAAGGATTCATTAAATAATTAGGGAGCTAATTAGTTTAATTATAATGATTTTTATTTATATTGATCAATATGTAAATTAATTACATATATGCTATAGAATTCATTATAATTGCAATATATATGATTATATAGTTCATTAAGAAAAAAATTAATTATATGATATAACACGACAAGACCATCAAAAGTTATGTTTTTCTTGTTGATATTTTTCTATCTATTGATATTTACCTATACATCATAAAAATTTAGATGTTCACCCTTTCATACACATACAAACATTTCAATATATATTTACCTACCTTTAACATGTATTCCTTCTATCGCTACCTTATATATTACATGTGTGTATATATATATATGTATATATCAACTGGACGAGACAACGAACATCCGGCCCACAATTGGTTTATAGTTAATTTGCTCGACATGCAAACTTTAATTTGTAAGAGTTTGAAATTTTTCGTGCAAAACATAATTACTAATTACACCCCTACAGTATTCTAATACCATAAAAACTTAGTTATGATATATATACGTATATGATATATATATATATATACATATATATAATATTTGTTCTTGTGTTGTGAAATATATAAGCCAAGTTAGTCGAAAAAAATCATATAAACAATATAATGATCAAGCCATAAAAGTAGAGAAAAGACATGAGAGGGTAAAAAACTTTTGGAAATTTAGGATTGAAAAAAACTATTACTATTATTTAGATTTGATAGAGTAATTATAAGGACTCAAAGTACAAAATAAGATATAATTCTAATTTAATCAAATACATTTCTCTGATTTATCATAAATACAAACATTAACAGATTCAAAAAGAATATTTTAATGTCACAAAATCCCCTATTAATTTACAAAGTAATGATATATTAATCTGTTGTATTTTTTTGAGTTCAACTATTAGTTCAACAACTTTCTAACTAATACCATTGACTTTTAAAGTATAAATTTAAATTACTATTAGTATGTAATGTGAACTCTGATATAAAAAAAACAAAAATATCTATGGTTTTTATATTTTCCTTTTTTAAAAAATAAAAATAAAATGGTGGTAATTGTAAGAGATAAAGGAATACAATTAAGTTGAAAGGTGGTGGCCATATTAGTTGAAGGTTAAGAGATAATATATTTGAGTGTGTGTAAGACAGGGGGGTGGGTATGGTTGCCATGCATAATTGACTTCAAGTGTGAATGTATGTTGGGGATAATGTAGGAGAGAGTAGATAGATACATGCATTACAGAGAAGCAATAACTTTTAATTAAAAGGGATGATCACAATTGAATAATTTTATGTAAGTGCAGCCTTGCAATAATTTACTAATTATTATTTTTTTAATTACATTACCTTAAATCACAAGATTTTCCCATAACCCCTATCAAAGACATAACATTTCTAAAGATAATTTGGGCATTCCACTTGTAGTTTTTGAATGCACCACATCTTACCTTACATGGTATATTCTATTATATTAAAATGCTCCGCTCGCCATTCCTTACTAATAACTATTCAATCGTTGTGTCATTCTATATATACCCCCTCCCACTTCTTGGGCACACACGACAAAATACCATGACTAGAAAGAAGGTTAAGCTTGCCTATATCACAAAAAACTCTACAAGAAAAGGAAGAAAGGGTTGATGAAGAAAGTGAGTGAACTTAGCACTCTTTGCGATGTCAGAGCCTGTGTAATTATTTATAACTCTTATGACTCGCAACCAGATGTTTGGCTTTCCCCTCTCGGATCCCAACACGTGCTTATTGACTTTAAGAGGATGCCTGAAATGGAGCAGAGCAAGAAGATGGTGAATCAAGAGAGCTTCTTGCACTAGAGGATCACTAAGGTAATTGACCAACTGAAGAAGCAGCGCAACGATAATCGCGAGAAGGAGATAATAGATATCATGTTCCAAAGTCTTATCGGGAAGTCCCTCCACAAACTCAACCTTATTGATCTCAACAATTTAGGTTGGCTCATTAAACAACACTTAAAAAAAATCCAGAAGAGGATAGAAACACTCAGCAAGTCACCTCAGCCTCAGGAGGCGACATATAGAGGAGTGATGAAGGGTCCTTGTGAGACTTTCGCTGAAATCAAGGAGGATTCTATGGTGCAAAGCTGCAGCAGCCGTAGATGTGGTTCGTTGATGGGATGAATCCGTAAGCACAATAATAGCCTTATGCAGGGTCTAGTGGAGAACAGGCAGAGATGATGGTGCCATTCACGGATAAGAACAACCAGAATAATAGATTGATATGGTCCAGTGTGTTTAATTACACTTAGGAATAAAGTATTATGATATTTAATTTTTGAATTTTTTGGGGTGTTGTTGGAGATGTACTTTAAATAACAAATTAAATTCCACCATAGAGATATGTTGTCAGTTTCTTAATCGTCATAGTCATCGTCTGAATAGTTGTAGTCATCATAATAGTTGTAGCTGTCATCGTCACAGTCATAGTTGTCAAGTCACATATATGCATATACTTAGATTGCTTTGTGTTATTATTTTCTTTAAATTAATCTTCTCCTCAATATTTTATTTCTCCTGTGCTACTACTACTTTCGTTTTTTAATTTCTCTCTTTCCCTGGCTAGACGTGGCTATATTGCTATTTGTTAAAATATATGCATGCTCAATATAATTTTATGCTATCAGAATGCTCTTTTTTTTTTCTTTTTTTTCTTTTTTTTATACAAATTGAGCGAGGACATAAGCATTTTTAATTCTCTATATGTAGAAATTCAGTTTAGTTAGGAGGAAGGTTAAGCTAGTGAGCTACTCAATTTTGCTTATATTTCAAATGAGATTTTTGTATAGAATTTAATAAATATGGATGCACTCTTCAGATCATGGAATTAAAATTTGAATTAAAATTTGGGATAATGGCATTAAGGAATAATATTTTCTTAAAAAAAAATCCTGATATAATCCAAACATCGAAAACAATTAACATTTTGATTAATATGAAATTTAAATATAATTCTAAAAATTTTATTTTAGTCAAAACATGAAATATTTTAAATAACTCAAATGTCTTGGAGAATCTCTTATGATCATAAATAAAATTTCACGATGTAACTATTACGATCAGAATATGGAAAAAAAATTGAAATAAATAATTTTCGAACTCAACAATCTATGAATAGTTAACTAATACTCTATGCAAGAAGAAATGTATAATATATACATATACATCTATAAATATATACAATCACATAGAATAATAAATACAGAAAAATATATTTGATGGCTAATTTCAAACACTTTCAGCAATTAGTATTTTGAATTTCTTTTACATATATAAATACTAAAAAATCAATGAGACAAAGTCTCTTGCTACTAAAAAAAATGTTACTAATATAAAACAAGATCATATTTAACTCCAGTGACACAAATTACAACGTTACAATTTTTTTTAATATTATAGTATGTTACTCTAGTATTTGTAGTACGATATTGCAATTGATTATTAAAGACAATGACCAATAGCCTTTATTAGTGGGATCACTTATTCAAAATCAATTTATACTTTTGACATAACAGTTTTAAAAATTCATAACACACAATATAAGTACTTTTTTTTTAAAATGAAGATAAATGTAATAATACAATGAAACCACTTATACACTACTGTCAAAGTGTATAACACCAACATTCATGTGGAAAGTCTAGTATTCAAATTTTAATTATTCATCTGTTATATTATAATTAATTTTAGCATATGATAGAGTTATTAGAATTTATTTTTATTAATTTTAAGTACAATAAATTATATATTTATTGTTGTGGCATAAGAGTCGAATCTTTAATTCTTATTTTTGTGGAGGTAGAGAAGTACCACTTGATTTAAAAGTCAAGTATTATCATGCTTTAATTATATTTAACTTTTAGGAGGATTGATTTCTATTAAAACGGTTGGTAATGAAGTAAAGATTCTTGAATTGGAACTATTGGGCCTGTGGCCTGATCATTAAGGGATAGCATCAATTCCCATTAATGAAGAACATGTTTACTCGCAGTTTTATATAAAAAGTTAACAAATCAGCCAAATTATCACCTACATATCTTTTTATATAATCTATTAACTTCTAATATCAATCATTTTCTATTTGTATTGAATATATACATATATATTTTTGTGAATATATCAATTTAGTGATATATAAAAGTACTCAAGTTCAGTTACTTTGTTAAAAATTAAATTTGCAACCCATTTTATGTATGGATTATAGAATTAATTATATTGATATTTAATTGTAATATTTCATTTTCTCATGTAATTATTTACATTAATATTTAATTTTAATTGTAGTAAAATTTTTAATTAAATAGTTAGCGTAATTTTTAATTTAAAAAAATTCAATTACATAATTAAAACAAATACAATATATTAATAAAGTGTCATCATTACAAAATAAAGGAAAATAAACATGGTTAGTGGTATTCGATGAATCACTCTTTTATCATTGTAAATATATATATATAAATAATCTCTCTAAATAAGGCACACACACCAAAGTTATAATACTTATGAACACAAAAAGAAATAAAAAGATAAAAAAAATCATAATACATTACATAAAAAAAAAGCATAACACAATACATCCTTTATAGATAAGCCAAATTCATAGTTAATAAGAGAAATACAAAGTAAATCTTTATAAATCATATGGAAGTCCCCTTGTTTTAATGTGTTAAAAACTCATACCTAATGGCACCTACATACCATTTTATATGAATGCTTGAACTTTTATAAATTTAATGGAAGATTAAAAATGTATGAGTTTTTATATGATTTGTTAACTCTTTATATAAAAGTTAACATTAATGAGGAACATTTATATCTACATTTTGGCATTCCACTTGCTATTGTAGAATGCACCATATCTTACCTTAGATGGTATATTCTACTACATTATAATGCTCCATTCCCCATTCCTTACTAATAACTCTCCAACCCTTGTCTCATTCAATATATACCCCCTCTCACTCCTTGGCCAGACATGACAAAATGTTATGATTAGAAACTAGGTTAAGCTTACCTATATCACTAACAACTTTGCAAGAAAAACAATGTTTAAGAAAAGGAAGAAGGGGCTGATGAAGAAAGTGAGTGAACTTAGTACTCTCTATGATGTCAAAGCTTGTGCAATCATTTACAATCCCTATGACTCACAACTAGAGGTTTGACATTCCCCTCTCGGGACCCAACACGTGTTGGCCGACTTCAAGAGGATCTCTGAGATAGAGCAGAATAAGAAGATGATGAATTAAAAGAGCTTCCTATGACAGATGATCACCAAGGCAACTAATAAACTGAAGAAGAAATAAAAAGAAAATCAAGAGAAGTAAATCATGCCTATCATGTTCCAAAGCGTTATACGGAAGCCCCTCCACCAACTCAACCTCATTGATCTCAATGATTTGGGTTGGATAATTGAACAAAACCTCCAGGAAATCCAAAAAAGGATAGAAACACTCAGTAAATCACCTCAGCCTTAGGGGGCCAAAAATGGATGAGTGATGAAGGGTTCGAGGGAGATGTCCTCTCAGATCAATGAGGATTTTCTATCGCATAAGCTTCAACAATCATAGTCATGGCTCATTGATGGTATTAACTCACAAGCACAACAACAGCTCATTTCATGTTTGGTAATGGGGACCAAGCAGAAATGATGGTGTTGTTCGATCAGCACAACAAGAATAATACATTGATGTGCTCTAGAGGTTTATTATTCTTAGGAATAGAATGATGAGATGTTTGATTTTGAATTGTTTGGATTACTATTGGGATGTACTTAAATAATCAATTACAATCCACCACAAATATCTGTCCTCAAATTCTTAATAGTCGTAGTCATCTCGTAGTAGTCAATGTAGTTGATGCATGCATGTAAAGGTATTGGTTTGCATTATGATTTTCTTTAGATTAATCTTCTCTTCAATATTTTATATCTCATATACTAGTATTACTCTTCTTTTTTTAATTTCTCTCTCGTCCTGGCTTGGTGTCGCCTCATTGCTATTTATTAAAATACATGCATGCCCAATGTAGTTTTAAACTATTAGAATGCTCGTCTATCTTCATTTCCTTTCTTTTATTTTCTTATACACAGTGGAGTGATGACAGAAGCATTATTAATGTAGTATAGATAGAAATTCAATCTACTTAGGATGATGATTAAGTTTATTAGCTACTCAATTTTTTTTTTTTAGATTTCAAATGAGATTTTTATATGGGATTTAATATATATGAATTACATTCGGATCTTAGAATTAAAATTTAGGATAGTGAGAATAAGAAATAATATTTTTCTCAAAGAAAATCCTGATCTATTATAAATATCTTAAATAATTAATATTTTTATTAATATTAATTTATACTTCTATTAAGAAAAATATGATTAATTAAATTATAAATATGTTATTCAATTACTTGAATAGACTTATTTTGACTTCTAACTAGCTAATAGATAGATAGATTATTTTATCTTTTTTCTTATATTTTAAAAAGATAAAAAATTACTCACGTATATATTTCCAATTTAGAGTGTTGATGAGAAGTATACGTGTGTATTAGCTCCATTGAGTATTTAGATAATATCTTGTATATTTTGCTAAATATGTGATATTAAGAATAAGCATTGCTTTACATATATACACACACACACATATATATAATATTTAATTAGTTTTAGTTATTTATATGTATAGCAGCATGCAATCTATAGCTTATCATAATTATTTTAAAGGTTGAAAACAATAATGGATAATGAATTGTTTCCTTCTAATCATTTTTTGAACATGGTTGTGCCTTCTCTTCCTTCTTAATTTTTATTATGTTTGTTTGATGTATTATTTGGTGGTACTTCTCCTTGTGTTTGTAATGATTATTATGATTGATAATTTTTTTTTATTTGTTGAGGAGAAGGCATGTATATTAGTACTATGCTAGTATAATTTTTTTTACCAAAAGAGAGACCCCACATTTATATTATTATTGCATTAAATTAGCAGGAACTATGCCTTTGATTTCTTTAAAATTTATTGGACATCACAAAATTTAATATGTATTCATCTATATTACTTTTATTATTACATTTTAAATTTGAATAATACTAATCATTCATTAACAATATGATTGCGATTTCCTCTCTTTATAAGAGATTTTGGATTTAAATTGTGTTTGTCGTATATTATCTTTAGGAGATTGTATCTCCTGATTAATGAAATATATGAATTGTCATAAAAAAAAATTAAATCCTAAATTTTATTTTCATTTTTCAGAATTAATATTTTTTAAAAAAGTAAGATAGCTTTTATCAATAAGTATATTTATAAAACCAGCCATTAGGTATTCCGATAATGCTAAAACCAACCATTAGTATCATCTAATTACATGAGACCTTAGAGTATAAAACAAGATCATCATCTAAAAAGTGGCACAAACAACCATAAAATAGTCTAAACACTACATTACACATCTAAAACAAGTTAGTGTAGTGGATTTCTTAGTTGCATGTATTTGATTGAAAGCAAAGATGCATAATTTTCTTCTTCGTTTCCTTCTTTTGTATGATCTTTAAACAAATCTTCTTTTTCAAAATAATTATTGGTTATTTGTTACAGTTTCATGAAAAAATGTCAGCTTTATTATATATAAAGAAAATAAAAAATGAAACTCGATTGCATATAGTAGTTAATTGTCTAATAAATGTATATAATTTATTGTGGTATAGAGAGATATTACAACTTTAATAATTGTGATTAATAGTATTCCATAAAGATAAAATGAAATATATAAGCACTCTAATAATCATATTCTACATACTGCATACCAAATGAAATAATTAACTACTATGGAGTTCAAAAAAATTCACCATGTACCTACATTACATATATTATTATGAAATCTTGAGCACATGTAATTAAATTTTCTTTGGTGACAATAAAGTTTCTGGAGTGTCAAGTTTGCAAAAGAAATTAAAAGATGAAGAAAACCAGCATTGACTTTAACAGTGATCGCATATTTTTCTTATAAATAAAATTTATCTTGCGAATTAGAAAAAAATGAATATTGACAGTAATGCATTCAGGCAAATTAAAAAAAAAATGTATATGGTTTTTGTTTCTTTTTTAAAAAGTTAAAAAAAAATGGTGGTAGGTGTAGGAGATCAAGACACATAATTAAGTTGGATTTGGAAAGAGTTGGCCATATTAATTGATGGTTAAGATTAATAACTGTGAGTGTGTATATTATAAGTAGGTGGGTATGGTTGCCATGTATGATTAATTTCAAGTGTGAATGTCATGCTGGGGATAATGCAAGAGAGAGTACGTATATAAATGCATTACAATGAATCAATAACTTTTAATTAAAAGGGACGTTCAGGATTGGATGATTTTAGATAAATGCAGCCTCTTAAAATTTTACTAATTAAATTTTGTGAATTACATTCCTTCAATCAAAAGATTTTCCCATATCTCCTAATAAAGACATAACATTTCTGGAGATAATTTGAATGTTTCATTTGCAGTTTTAAAATGCCCCACATCTTACCCTAAAATTCTCCACTTCCCATTCC
The DNA here is from genome assembly GCF_054855325.1 of Carica papaya. Taxonomy (NCBI): domain Eukaryota; kingdom Viridiplantae; phylum Streptophyta; class Magnoliopsida; order Brassicales; family Caricaceae; genus Carica; species Carica papaya. The sequence continues at coordinate 26,531,514 of NC_142310.1, read as the reverse complement.
TTACTAATAACTATTTAACCCTTATCTCATTCTATATATACCCCCTCTTGCTCCTTGGCTAGACACGACAAAACACCATGACTAGAAAAAAAGTTATTTACGACTTTGTAAGAAAAGCCACATTCAAGAAAAGGAAGAAGGGGTTAATGAAGAAAATGATGAACTTAGCACTCTCTACGATGTCAAAACCTGTGTAATCATTTACAACCCCTATGACTCGCAATTAGAGGTTTGGCCTTCCCCTCTCGGAGCCCAAAGTGTGTTTGCCAAATTTAAGAGGATGTCTAAGATGGAGCAAAACAAGAAGATGGTGAATCAAGAGAGCTTTTTGTGCCAAAGGATCACCAAGGCAATCAACCAATTGAAGAAACAACACAAAGACAATCACAAAAAAAAGATCACACATGTCATGTTTCAAAGTCTTATCGGGAAGCCCCTCCACCAACTCAACCTTATTGATCTCAATGATGTAGGTCGGCTCATCGAACAACACATCAAAAAAATTTAGAAGAGTATGGAAACACTCTGGAAGTTACCTCGGCCTTAGGGGGCCATAGACGAAGTAGTGATGGAGGGTCTCAGGGAAACATTCGTTAAGATCAAGGAGGATTGTCTAATATAAACGTTGCACCAGCTGCAGACATCGTTCATTAACGAGATGAACCCGCAAGCACAATAGTAACCTCATTGAGCAGACAGGGAATAGGCAGAGATGATCATGTCATTCAATAATAAGAGCAACCAATATAATGGACTGATATGGTCTAGTGTGTTTAACTATCCTTAGGAATCGAGTATTATGATATTCAATTTTGAACTTGTTGTAGTGTTGTTGGAGATGTACTTTAAATAACCAATTACATTCTGCCACAAAGATATGTTGTCAGTTTCTTAGTTGTTGTAGTCGTCGTCTTAATAGTTGTAGTCATCATAGTCGTAATCGTTGAGTTGCATGCATACATGCACTTGGATTGCTTTGCATTATGATTTTCTTATGATTAATCTTCTCCTTAATATTTTATATCTCTTGTACTAGTACTACTCTTTATTTTCTAATTTCTCTCTTCCCCCTGCTTGACGTGGCTACAACTATTTGTTAAAATACCTGCATGCTCAATGTAATTTTTAGCTATCATAATGCATTATTCTCTTCTTTTCTTTTTTTATTTTTTGTTTACATAATGGAGCGATGACATAAGAATTATTGATGTAGTATATGTAGATATTTAATCTAGTTAGGAGGAAGATTAAGCTAGCTAGCTACTCAAATTTGTTTAGATTTCAAATGATATTTTTGTATAAAATTTAATACATATGGATATGCTCTTCGAATCTTGAAATTAAAATTTAGGATAGTGGCATTAAGGAATAATATTTTTCATAAATAAAATCTCGATCTAATTGGAATATCTGAAATAATTAATATTTTTATTAACACGAATATTATACGTGTATTTGGAAAAATACGCTAAAATTATAAATATGTTGGTTAATTATTCGGTTTGATTTATTTCGGGTTATAACTAACTGATAGATATATAGAATAATTTATCTTTGTTCTTTATATTTTAAAGAAGAAAAAAATTACAGACACATATATACTACCAATTCAGAGTGTTGATGAGAAGTATGTGTACACTTGCAAGTAGCTCCTTTAAGTAGTTTGGACAGTATCTTGTTTAATTTGCTAAATATGTAATATTATTGTGATACAATCGCAATGTTGTCTAAATATGAAGTAGAATAAGTATTGCTTTATACTTATACACACAGATAAATAATCTTTAACTGCTTTTAGTTATTTATATGTATACCAGCATGTAATCTATAACATATCATAATTATCTTAAAGGTTTGAATCAGTAATGGATGATGGATTGTTTCCTTTTAATTGTTTTTTGAATATGACTTTGCCTTTTTGTCTTCTCAATCTCTATTACAGTTGTTGGATGCATTGTTAATGGTACTTCTCATTGTGTTTGCAATGGTTAATTACTATTGATAAATTTTATTTCAATTTTGAAAAAAAAAGTTAATTATCTTAAAGGCAAATGTGACATCCCAAACACTACGTAAAGCATAAGGGTGTCAGATACAAAAACAAATACGAGTGCATTTAAGATAATTATATATAGCAGAATAAAAATATTACAATCCCTTACAAAATAATAATAGAGTTTCAAATCTTACAATACTGAGTCGAAATAAAATTAAATACAAGTCGCTACAAAGATGGACTCATCATAGTGCAAAACAAAACATGCACTTGTAACAGTTCAAAGATCCACAGGATCATCAAAAACTTCAAGAGGTAGGTCAACAATCGGTTTCTCACTATCATCCTCATATGAGAGGGGCATGAAAAATGGTGAGTTTCACATACTCAGAAAGGAGAATAGTATTTAAATAACATCACTAAGATTTCAAAAGTAATTTAGACTTGAATAGGGTACCATAATTACTTACCATCGGGAATCATGTTAGGGGTCCTGTGACATTCTAGGTGCCAATTAAGATAAATGGGTATCAGATACAGATTCAGAATAACGAGTTCATGATAATAGTTATACAGTGGAATCAAACCTTAGCAAATCCCTTACAAATATATATAATGTTCCAAATACATACATCACTGAGGTCAGAAGTGGCAACAAAATACAAAACATAAGAGCCACTTCTTTCACTATGCTACTGGAATTCATCAGAGTGTGGGAACAGTCATGCACTGAGACTTGTGGATCCACGGGATCCTCATAGACTTCCAGGGGTAGGTCTGCCTATGGTTCCTCATTTTCTTCCTCATCTGGGGGGATAGAAAGAGTGAGTTTCATATGCTTAGTAAAGAAAATAGTATTAAATTAACATCGTAAGATTTTAAAAGTTTATTATTTTATCTCACTATCTAGCTTCCTTGTTGATCTAACTCATCATTAGAAAAGGAAACAATTTATTTGAATATTAAAATAGTACATCAGCACAGAAAATCAAATATACATATATCATGCCAAATGATAGAAAAAATCAAATAAATCATGAAATGCACAAATATTTCGTGTCATGCTTCACGAAGTCGTTATAAAACTTCCATCTCTAAGGGCATATATAGATTTCTAACTACCCACGTGGAATGACCAGATTAGATACAAAAACGATAGTTTGCTTGAGCCCACTTTCGGCTGGCCAAACCATGGTACGATCTATGATCACGGTCATACCAACTATAATAGTTTAAAAGATATCTATAGTCACAATATTATTTAGCTACGAGTGACCCCTACAGATAGTGCGATACCACTCTCGTTAGAGGGTACACTGTCATCCACTGGGAGCGGTCCTCTTATGTCTTTCCAGATAAGATAAGGGAGGGAGAAACAGATACCCCTCAGAGATAAAAAGCCTAACGAGACACTTGATGTAATGTGCATGTAAATACAGACATACTTCGGACCACACAGGCTTCATTCCACTTTTCTCTCTTTCTTTCTTTTATTATTACGAACTATATTTTAAATTTATTACATGCAAATTCATCAAGTATCAGTAATTCACATGACATGCTTGAAAATCAGAATATTTCGACTCATTTGAACACAGAGACATGCAAAACAAACAAAATAATAATCATATTAAATTTGTTTATCTAACAATACTACTTAAGACATCGAAAGTAATACTAGATTCCTTACTAAAACCTTGATGTTTTCTTCTTCACTGTTTTTCTTTCTTTCTTTTCTTCTATCACTATTTTACTGTCTCTCTCTTTTTTTTCTCTTTCTCTCTCTAAGTCTTGAAAAAAGGAATGAATAGAAGTGTGGAGAGGAAGGGAAAGGAAAGGGAAATTTATAGAATTTCAAAATTGTTAGATTTGTGCCAAGTGGCGAAATCCAGTGAAGAGAGAGGAGAGAAAGATTCTTCGCATACAAAGCGAGGGAGGAAAACTTCCTCCATTGATGGTGACGAGGCACTGTGGGCTAGCCTGCAGGCGCACAGGCCTGCAACTGCGCGCGTAGGGCCTCAACATACTGGGCGCTGCGCGTGCAGCCTATTATGTGTAGGCCCCAGGCGCATAAGGCCTATCCTCATAGGCTTGCTGCACAAATGGCATGCGCACAGTGTGTGGCACTAGTTCGTGCGTGAAGTGACGCGTGGACTGCCTGCTTTCCAACGACGGGACGCCCGGTCAGGTCCTGACTCTATGTCGTACGCACTATGCGCATGTCCCATGCATGCGTGCGTGCGAAGGGGATGTGAGTGCCAGCATACGGATGGGTCGTGCGCAAGCCCCACGGGTACTGTGCGTGCATGCGCATGTGCATAATGCCCAACACCCACGCGGGTAAACAATTTTCTTGCTGGATTTTTCCCGTGAGCTAGTTTTCTCCCGTTTCGTCATTTTTTTATTTTTTTGTAAATTTTTTCCTTTGAAATAAAATGAAAATTATTTAGAATAAAACAAAAAAACAAATTAATAAAATAAATTAAAAATAAAAATAATAAATAAAAATAAAAAGTGATCAAAATCACGAATCTTGAAAAATATTGAACTGCATAAATTAACTTAAGTTTAGAGTGGCCAAAGGCCCAAATAAATAGAGTTTTCTAATCATTTTAGCACAGTGATAGGCGGGGTGTTACAGGTCTATTTTAATAATTATGAAAATAATTTACTTTATTAAAGAAAATATCAAATCAATCAAGTCAAATCATGTCATAATCATATCATGTCAATCAAATCAATCAATGCTGAAAATAGAGAAAATCAAACAAATCATGATATGCTTTTATTTTATTTTATTTTTTGTACGAAATCGTTTTGACTTCTATCTATTGAGGGCAATATGGATTCCCGACTATCCATGTGGAATGACCAGTTCATTTAATATCATATCAGCAATATTTGGTTTGCTAAACTAACATCACATTTAAGTCTTGCCAAACCATGACATGATCTGTGACCACAGTCGTGCCAATCACAGTGGTCCTACATATAAACTATAGTCATGACCGTATTTTGCCAAAAGTGATCCCAACAATCATATTGCATCACTTCTCTTGTTAGACGATACACCATCATCCACAGGGAGCGATCCTCCAATATTTTTTCAGACCAGATGGGGAAAAAACAAAAACCCCTCATATAAAAAAAGCCTAACTAATCATGTGATTTATAAATCATGCATGCCAATATCGACAAATATTTCTCATGTTTACGAAATAACATCATGCTTCATTACTTCATCTTGTCATCATACAATATTGCATGCATTAACATTTATCATATGCAAATAACCGGCTTATATTCATTTATATAAACATGCATTAACATATAATAATTATGTTAAATCATAGAAATTTAAGCATGCAACTAATCAATTAAGATTCCATTAAATTAATCTAGAAATACACCTTAGTATGTAAAAATAAATACTAAATTCCTTTCCGAAATCTTGAAGTTTTTCCAACGTCCTTCCTTCTTCTATTCCTTCTCTAGTTTTCTCTTTCTCTCTCTCTTTCTCTATAGAATCTCTATGGTGGATGGAAGAATGAAGTTGGGTTGATGAAGAAATGGTGAAAAGGGGTCCCCATTTATAGAAAATAGGGATAGTTAAATTTGTGCTAAGTGGCAAAATCTTGTGAGGAGAAAAGGAAGGAAAATGAGACTTGATGTGATATGACGACTGATGGACATGATTGATGGATGGTCGATGCAATGATGACGATGCAACAGTTGTGTAAAAATTGGAGGTACATGACCAAAATGACGGCGACACGCCGCCCAATCAGTTGCTTGCGTCGCCCAAGCCTGACGCACGCTCAGACCAGCTACGCGTGAAGAGTTGTGCGTCTGTCTACATGCTATGTGACACACACAGACTATGCACCTTGCGCCCGTGTGAATGGGACGTGTGCACAGGCGCACGACCCGCGTTTACTAAGCCTGGTGCGCAGGGCCCGCAAGAACTGTGAGGCATTTTCGCGACCTTTGCCGCTGGATTTTTCTGCCATTTTTCTTCTCCATTTTTCCTAAACTCTTTTTAAAATAAGTTAGACAAACAAAAAATTTTAAAATAATTTAAACAATTATTTAATTAAATAAACAACAAATATGTTAGTTTCATAAAATTAGAAAAATAAAATTTAAACCAATTCATTCAAAAATTAGGGCATGAAATTTAAAGAGTTCAAATGGTCTTAGGGGCCGAATAATTAGAGGTTTTACATAACAATTAAGCACAAAGATTTTTGGGGTGTTACTTTCCACCACCTTTAAAAAATTTGGTAGTCTAAATTTTTTACAAATAAATGAGAAAACTTCTCTTGAATTTTACTCTCTAGCTCCCACGTCACCTCTTCCAGAGTGTGATGTTGCCACTGCACCTACACTATCGGGATCCTCTTATTGCATAGAACTTTATCGGTCCAACAAAGAAATTCTGCAGGGGGCTCCTCATAAGTCATGTCTATTTGGACTTGCATCTCTTGGTGAGGAATAATGTGAGATGGGTCAAGGATGTACTTTTTAAACATAGAAACATGGAAGACATCTTGCAGACTCGTAAACTTTAAGGGTATAACGAGGCGGTACACCATGGGTCTGATACGTTCCACGATTAGAAAAAATCCCACATAACATGGGCTTAGGTTACCCTTCTTACCAAATCGCATTTTACCCTTGTTAGGGAAGATCTTGAGGAAAACATAGTCGTCGATCATAAATTCCAAGGGCTTTTTACGGTTGTCAGCATAACTCTTTTGGCGACTCTTAGAGGTGGCTAGGTTCGTCTGAATAGTGATGACTTTTTCAATGGTCTCTAGAATGTAGTCGTGTCCCAAGCTTGCTTATATCACTAACGAATGGGCCTACCATACAAGGCTTCATACAGAGCCATGTCAATACTAAAATGATAACTATTATTATAAGCAAATTGACACAAGGGGAGGTATTCATACCAATTGTCACCAAAGTCGATAACACAAGCACACAATATATCTTTGAGCATTTGGATGGTTTGTTCAAGCTGACCATCAGTCTAAGGGTGATAGGCAATACTGAAGTACAATCTCGAACCAAGGGCTTCCTAAAAACTATCCCAAAAATGGGAGGTGAATCGGGGGTCTCTGTCTGAAACAATATATGAGGTAACATCGTGGAGTCGAACAATCTCCTTGACGTATAAGTAGGCTAATTTTTTAGTAGAGTATGTTGTTCTTATTGGTATGAAATGGGTAGTCTTGGTCAACTTGTCGATAATGACCCATATTGCGTTATGACCAAAACAGGCTCTGGGCAAACCGGTAACAAAGTTCATGGTCATATGTTCTCACTTCCATTCTGAAGTAGGGAGGCCTTACAACAAACCATTGGGTCTCTAGTGTTTGGCCTTAATTCATTTGCAAGTAAGGCATCAGAAAACATAATCAACAATGTCTTCATTCCAGGCCACCAATATTGTCACCTCAAGTATCGATACATCTTGGTACTTCCTAGGTGAATGGACAATTTAGAGGCATGGGCAGTTTTGAGAACATCCATCCTGATTGCAGCAGGGACTCAAATACGATCATGGAATTGACATAAACAATCATTGGTGAGCTTAAAATCAAGAAATTCATCAGAAGTAATGTTAAATTTTAAGTTATCTTTGGGCCAATGGATTGAGCTTCCAAATCTTCATGAAAAAATTAGACAAGACCTGAATTTTTGTGATGTAGGTACTATTGCCATAATGATTAAGGTGGAGTGCCTGCATTGCATCAACTAGCTTCCAACTGGAGGCCATCATCCAAGCTCAACAAAGTAGACTCCTTCCAGCTCAAAGCATCAACAACCACATTACCTTTACGGGATGGTAGAGGATCTTGTAGTTATAATCCTTCAGGAGGTCCATCCAACATCTCTGCCTCATATTCAAATCTCTATGTCATGCATGAGGTAGTTACACTCATGGGGTTTCAGCTGTCTGGATCCATAAGTGACTACCCAACCGTGCTGCATCAAACACATCCCAAACCCACATGAGATGCATCACAGTAAACTAAAATTGTCCACTATTGTAAGGAAGGATCAACATTAGAGCAGAGGCGAGGCGACACTTCAACTCAATAAAAATTTCTTTATATTCATAATCCCAAACAAAAGGTACACTTTTTTAGGTGAGGCGGGTTAACAGAGTTGCAATATTAGAAAACCTGTTAAGGAACCGTCGATAATAACTGACTAAACCAAGGAAACTATATACCTCAGCGACATTTGTTGGTGGGCTCCCTTGTATGTCCTACCCAACCATGTCAGCATTGTAGACGCGTTTATGGTGACCAGCCTGTTGGCATTTGAATAATGCTACTATAAGTGCAGAACCACTCAGCACTTCGTGAAAGACTGTCCCCAACAATTGAAGGACATGGCCAGACTTGTAGCCCAGGGTTGTGTGTACCATCTTGATGAGTTTTGTGCCCTCACCACTCTTGTTGTTATTCAAGGTATGCTTTCTATCCAAGAGTAAAATTATTAGTAGATCTTATATTAGATTTTTTAGGATTTGATGTTATCTTAGGTATAGATTAGTTAAAAAAATATAGAGCAATCGTAATTATGAAAGTAAGATTTTAAATCTTCGTTCACAAAAAATGAAATAAAAATTTTATGAATTTTGTTTCGCTATTTTTTAACCTTTGAATAAACAAGAATATGGATGTTGACCCCATTGTACATGCAATCCCTACTATTTGTAACTTTTCAGATGTCTTTTCGAAGGAACTACCTAGTCTACCTCCCCATGGAAGAAAGAATTTTCCATCAATTTGCTTCCCGTAATTCAACTAATCTCAAAGCCTGCTTATTGCATGAGTCGCAGCGAACTCATTGAACTTGAGCACTAGCTCTTTGTGCTTGTTGTGTAAAGATTTATTGACCCCAGCCATTCCCTTTGGGGTGTTTCGGTGTTGTTTGTAAAGAAGAATGATGGTTTCCTCTGAATATGAATTGACTATAGAGAGCTCAACTGAGTGACGGTGAAAAATAAGTATCATTTACCTCGTATTGATGATCTTTTTGATCGGTTGTAAGGCGCTATAATTTTCTCGAAGATTGATCTCAGATCGGGGTATTACCAGTTGAGAACGAAGGAAGAAAACATTCCAAGACGGCCTTTCGATGTCGATACAGTCAGTACGAGTTCAAGGTTGCCTTCTGGATTGACTAATGCCTCTATTGCTTTCGCGGATCTTATGAACAGGATTTTCTGGCACGCACTGAATCAATATGTCATCGTGTTCATTGATGATATCCTGGTGTATTCGAAGAGCCGTGAAGAACATGCAAACCACTTGTCTTGAGTATTGGAGACCCTCTACCAGAATCACTTGTATGCAAAGTTCAATAAATGTTCTTTTTGATTGGATTGAGTCTCTTTCCATGGTCATGTAATTTCTGGCAAAAGAGTTTCTGTTGATCTATCAAAGGTTATTAGAGTGGAAACTAATTGGGTTATGCAATCTTCTTCTTCGTTATTAGGGTTGGCGCTATTGTTGTTGGAAACTAATTGGGTTATGCAATCTTCTTCTTGGTTATTAGGGTTGGCGCTATTGTTGTTGGGCACAAACTCAGGCAATGTGTTAGTGGCAGACCAAGATAAGATCTTCAGTCAACTGGGCATGTTCCAGCACTTCAGCATAAGAGCTGGGTCTCAACATCGCGACCCGATCATAAATATCAGCACGAAGGCCCTTTAGGAATTTTCTAGCCTTACGACTTTCAGGGGTGACCATTAGAGTGCAAACCTACACAGTTGGATGAATCAAGCTGCATATTGAGGAACCGTCATATTTTCCTGACAGAGGTCTTGAAATTTCTCCTCTTTCTTTTTTCGAACATAGAGAGGGAAAAAGTTTTCAAAGAAAGCATCCATGAAAACATTTCAGGTGGTAGGGGTAAGTAAGACATCTGATGTGGGAGGGTATAGAGAGGATCAAATCTACTCTTGAAAACCCACATAACGCATGCACTATCAAAATAATAACCACCTAGAATAAAAACCTCTCCCTTTAATTGAATTCGCAATCCTAAAAGGAAAGCCAAAAACAAAGGCTAGGGAAATAAAACAAGGAAATGAAAAATACAACAGACTTACCGATAAGTTGATCTCCGCTCCTTGGCCCAACAAGACTTCTGAAGACTTCTATTTTCTGAAGAACTTGAAGAAGCTAATTTTAATAAAAATGCTAAAAGAAAGCCAAAGCTCTCAAGAAATTGACTCAAATTTATTCTTAAAGGTGTGATTTACAACATCAGGGCAAAGATCTATTTATAACTTTTCCCGGGTGATCTAGATGAGTACAAAAATCTTGAAAGAAATAATAAAATATTAACCTAGATAAAATTCTATCTTAATCTAGGATAAATAAAAAATAAAATAAATATTCTATTCTAAATAAATTAATTAAATAATTCTAAGGGATAGAGTTTAGTTAAAATAATATTAAATTTAATTTTATTCTTATCCCATGTGAAATCCATATAAATCATATGTGAAAATAACATTAAAATAATTGGGATAAATAATAATAAAATACTAAAGAGATAATTATCATGTGAATTTTGAAAACTTTTGGGCTGAAAAAAAAAACAAATGGCCAGTTAAAAAAAACCCAAAAACTCACCACCATCCGTACGGGCTAGGGGAAGCCCGCACGTGCACGCATGGCCTTTAGGCCTCACGGACTAACAGCCCGCGCTAGTTCTTACTCGGCTGGGCCCATGATTGTGGCTTGGCTGGCTGTTGAGCCGGGCTGCTGAGCCAGGTGTTCGGTCCGGTTCTGTCTCTTTAAGGTACGGGTTCGTTGGAATGGGCCTCAGGGTGAGGGTTGGTCTTTGAGCCTTCCCGAAGGGCCCCGGTCACTCGACCCGTAGGGCGTGTGGCATGGGCTGAACATGCTTCTCACGCGCGCAACTTGCTAGGCCATGGGTTGTGCCTAGCGGGCCGGGTGGCAGGTTGGGTCACTTGGATCAACTGTCCGCGGGCATTTCCCCTTTGTACGTCATCTTGGACTTGCCACTATCATCTTATAAGATCAATCTGAAAGCCCACAACTTGTTGTTGTTGATTCTACTTTGGGCCCAATCTCATAAGGCTTCTCGATCTTGATGGTGTCGATGATCCATCTTACCTGATTTAGGCTTGCACGAATTGGATCCTTGGGTTTTATGAGATTGGGCCTTGTTGTCGAATCTTGACTCTATTTTCATGGGCCAGGCTTGTTTCCATATTAGCACAAAATCTGATGGTTGCCTCCCGCATGACTAGGATGCCCTCCTAGGGTCACATTAATATCTTTCTTAAGCCGACACCAGTGTTTGGCTTCTCTAGTTAACATGAAGGCTACTAAAGGGACCTTTTGCTCCTCGGTCAAATCTAGGATAAAGAAAAGTTTCTCTATCTGCAAGATCCAGGCTTTAGCTACTAAGGGGTTGGGGCCTCCTTTAAAGTGACATGGGTTAAGTTTCCTAAACTCAGCTATCTTATGGGAAATAGATCTCTCGGTTGCACGATAGTTAGGGGTAGGAGAGTGTTGGTAGTGGTTTGCTTGGTTTTGACCTATAGCTCTGGTTAGAGCCTGAATGGCTTAAAAAAGCTCGATAAATTCAGCCTTGTTCGGATGATCCTGTGCCTCGGGTCTCTCGGTTCATCCTATAGAAGGTCTTCCTTGTGTCATTCCTACAAACGAAAAGGAAGATATGAGTTGGTGGTTTAGTTTTCGAAAATGAGAAATATCCTAAGTATTCTAGAGTGGTTTTCTAACTATAGCCTCAGTTGTAAGGGATTATTCTATGTAACTGCTATGATACCATTTATGACATCCCAAATACTACTTAAAGCATAAGGGTACTAGATATAGAAACAGATACGAGTGCATTTAAGATAATTATATGTAGTGGAATAAAAATATTACAATCCCTTACAAAATAATAATAGAGTTCTAAATCTTACAATACTAAGGTGAAACAAAATTAAATACAAGACTTTACAAAGATGAACTCATCAGAGTGCGAAACAAAACATGCACTCGTAACAGTTCATGAATCCACGAGATCCTCAAAAGCTTCAAGAGGTAGAACAACGATCGGTTCCTCACTATCGTCCTCATTTGAGGGGGGGCATGAAAAGGGGTGAGTTCCACATACTCAGTAAAAAAAGCAGTATTTAAATAATATCACTAACATTTCAAAAGTAATTTAGACTTGAATAGGGTACCATAATAACTTCCATCAGGAATCGTGTTAAGAGTCCATTTTAATAATTATGAAAACAATTTAATTTATTAAAAAACATCAAATCAATCACGTTAAGCCTTGCGCGCCGTTTGTCCAAAGGGATGGTGCACATTTGTGGACATGGTCTTTATGTGGGAGTGCCACTAGACTCCAACATCTATCCCACGATCAGCTGCACATTACAGGAAGCCTTGTGCAACATGTTAACCTACTAGACTTCTACGGATGTGAGGGGTCCTCGGGGATGTGCTCCCCGTACCACAGGTGCGGGTAAGAGGGTAAATTACCTTGGGCATAAGGTCAAATAAATAAATAAAATATGTAATTTGGTAAACTAAGTAAATTTTTTATAAATTGGTATTTCAGGAATACTGGTATAAATTGGAAATTTGGTGTAACAAAGAATGATGTGGTTAATCTAAAAGAATAAATCTGATAAAATTAATAAAATCTTAAGATTCTAAGAATAATTTTATAAATTATAAACTCATAAAAAAGAAAATTAAAATCTATAAATAACTATAACGGAAGGAGAATTAACATTTTAAAAAACTCAAAATTAAAAGACTAAAGGAAAAATAAAACAAGAATAAAAGAATTTGTGTAACCTAATCAATAAAATGTATGAATTATCACTAAAAATTATGAATCTCAAATTTCATTTCCAATTTTAAAAATTAATATTTTTTTGAAAAGTAAGATAGATTTTATCAATAACAAATAGATTTATAAACCAACCAGCCACTAGCATCATATAAAATATATGAAACCTTGGACCATAAAAAAAGAGCAAAAAAAAAGACAGAAACAACCGCAACATAGTCTAAAGACTACATTACACATCTAAAACAACTTCCTATATGTGTATGTGTGATGATATACCTCTTTTAAGGAAGTTTACCAGCAATATGAAAGAGTAATTCAAGACACCTAACTGTCTAAAAAAGTTGACATAAAACTGATTAACTTTTCTTGTGCATAAACTTCAAATTATATGTATAAAAACTCATAGGATCATGCCTATATGAGTTAATGGCTAGCTTATAGATTGTGAGAATTGGAACAAGAAGCATGTTGTGATTGCATGTCCAGAAGACCCAACACTTTCTGCATTCTTTTGGTTATATGTGCACTAAAAAGAAAAAAGAAACAACTAAAAACACATATCCAACCCACACCCACCAAAGATCTCCATGCTTTTAACAATATCCTCTTAAATCCGTTCGTTCCATTCATCCACCCAACTTTGTTGCACCTTCTCACTCATACCTAACTCTGCTACTCCCTCTCTCTCATTCATAAGCACTTTAAAATAGTGCATACCTGCTAGAGCTTTATAGCTCTATATATTCCAATTCACCTTTCCTGTTAAGATCTTTCCCCACACCATTACAATTAACCAGCTTGGTTTCCCACTATCACTAACATTACCATCTCAACACAACCTCCCATACATCTTTCCTATTAGATACTTTAGTATCACGTAGAAATTGGTTAATGATATATAAAGCTATTATCAGCTAAAAACTCATGAGTGATATATGAGCTACCTATAATTTAATAATTTTTTAATGAAAATGCTTGAAATTTTATTAACTATAGCTAGCAAATATAATCTAGTAATACAACAATTTTTCTTATGAAAGTCCTTTTTGTGATTGCATCTATTGTCGTGGCTGTGCAAGTAGGATTTTGGTTTCCTTTTTATTTCCATTCCTAAACTCTAATCTATTCATAATCTTAAGTAGTTAATACTTTGAATAAAATTGTTAGGATGTTAGAAGTTTTTATTACGGATTGGCTGAAACAAGTTAATCACTCTAGAAATTTAGATTTAATCCACATTTCTATGATAGTTGCACGTGTTGTAGAACCTTTCTTCAGCTTTTAAAATCTGATTGTTGTGTTTTTCCAGCTTGAATATGTCACTTTTTCCTAGTATGATGGGCGATAATCTAATGAATGCAAATATGGGTATTTTTTAAGCTTACAATCCATCCGGTAAATCCTTTCAAAACTAAACAAAGTGGTGTTTTAAAATGAAAAGAGTGAGTGAGTTGTCATTTGCATTATGTGATGATTTTTTTCATGCTATCTTCGTTGATTTTAACATTGAGTGTTTATGTTTGATTTAAACAAATGGAATGTTTGATGTTTGCAAACAAAAAGGGAAAAAACGACAATGAAAAAAGCTAAATTTGCTTATATCAAGCATATTAAGAACCAACGTGCCGCTGTGGTTGTGCATAATAGCCTTGTCTTATTGGTTCATAGAGTAGGTGTTTTTTTTTAGCACCTAAAATGGCTTGGAAATGTCTTTGGCACAATGTATTTCGTGCAGATGCTGAGTCAGAGAGTGAAAAGTGTTGTCAGGCATCTACTGATGCCAAAATGGGACGTGTGTAGGTGTGTCGCTGCACATCAGCCATGCCCCTTTAGGCCAATTGCACGCATAGGATTGTAACCAGTGAAATATAATCTATATTTAAAAATTGGTAATAAAACTTAAAGATATGTCTAGTCCTGTGTGTGGGTGTGTGAGTTATGTAAAACCATTAAATACGATATTTAGTGCCTATTGGCAATTGTATGGTTATAGTGAAAATTGCATAGTATGGGAATTATAGTTTATGAACATTGAATATAACATTGTTTTTATTTACCTTTACATTAAGGAAGTGTTTTGAAAGCATATTTTTGTGATTTTAATATTACTTATCTTACTAAGTATTGGAACTCACCCAAATCAACCCCCCCAATGTAGATTCTGATGAGTATGTTGAGGAAGGTTGCCTAGATTCTTTTTAGGAGGATTAGTTATGGGAAGAGACTATGTATTTTATTAAACTTTTAGAGGCTACTATATTTTATGTATAAATTATCTTTGTATTTATAAGTAAATGTAGATAGCCTATTAGCTTCATAATAAAACTTTTGTATTTTGTATTAGGATATATAGTTCCATTGTTATGTATATATATTCTCTTTACGTTTGCTCTATTGGATGTTGGTGCCCTATTGGGCATCAGGACGTTGTTGAGAGTCTGAAATCATGAAACTCGTTAGGAAAGAACTAACTTAAAGTTTTGGTGATTCTTGGTCTGTGGACTGAGTTTCCAAATCTTCATGAAAAGAGCAAACAAAGCTCGAATATGGATGAGATAGGCACCATTGTCATAGTCATAGAGGTGGAGTACCTGCATAACATCTACTAACTTCCAACTAGAGACCATGGTTTGGGCCAACACTGTGGACTCCGTTCAGCTCAGTGCATCAGTGACTACATTCCCTCTACCGAAATAGTAGATGATATTGTAGTCATAGTAATTCAGGAGGTCCATCCAACGTCTTTGTCTCATGTTCAACTCTCTCTACGAGAAGATATACTTTAAATTTTTATGGTTAGAGTAAATTTTAAAAGTCTAACCAAACAGGTAATGATGCCATATCTTCAAGGCAGAGATAATGGTCGCGAAGTCTAGGTCATGAATAGGGTAGTTCTGCTCATGGGGTTTCAACTGTCTTGATCCATAAGTGACCACTCTGCAATGTTGCATCAAAATGCATCCCAAACTAATATGAGATGCATCAGAGTAGACTTGAAATCTTCTAGTGTTATCAGGGTGGATCAACACCAGGGTAGAGGTAAGATGATGCTTTAATTCCATAAAGCTTTCACCACATTTGTAATACCAGATAAAAGGTACGATTTTTCGAGTGAGTCAAGCCAACAAAGCAGCAATCTTAGAAAATCCATCGATGAATCGTCGGTAGTAACGTGCCAAGCCAAGAAAACTACGTACCTCAGCTACATTGGTGGGGAGGTTCCAGTTGATCACTATTTCAACCTTGGCTGAATCGATAGAAACTCTTTCACTTGAAATCATATGACTAAGAAAGGAAATTCAATCCAACTAAAAGGAGTAATTGCTAAGTTTAGTAAACAGCTGGTTCTAATGAAGTGTCCCCAAAACCTCAAATAGGTGGACTGCATATTCCTCCGGGCTCTTGGAGTGCACTAAGATATCATCAATGAACACGATGATGTACTTATCCAGTGCATGCCAAAAAATCTATTCATGAGATCCACGAAGGCAGTAGGGGCATTAGTTACCCGAACGACATCACTTTGAACTCGTACAGGCCGTATTAACACTGAAAAATAATATTCGAAATATCTTCTTCTTTGACTCTCAACTGGTAGTATCCCGATCTGAGGTCGGTCTTAGAGAAGACCGTGGCTCCTTGCAATTAGTTGAAAAGATCATTGATTCGAGGTAGAGGATACTTGCTCTTTATTGTTATTTGGTTGAGTTCTCGGTAATGTACGCATAGTCTGAGGGAGTTTTCCTTATTTTTTATAAATAACCCTAGAGTGCCCCAAGGGGAGTGACTAGTGCAAATAAATTTCTTGCCAAGAACTTAAAAAGTTGGTTTTTCAGTTCTACGAGCTCAATAGAACTCATGCGATAAGTAGGTTTTGAAATTGGTTGGGTTCCAGGAATTAGTTCGATAGAAAACTCTATCTCTCGTGGGGGAGGTAGACTAGGTAATTCGACTAGAAAAACTTCTGAAAGGTTGCAAACAATGGGAATGGAATAAACAATAGGATCAACATCCATATTTCTATTTATTCAATTGTTAGGTTGAAAAATAGATTTTATTTCTTTTTCGGAGTTCATAAGGTTACAACTTACTTTCACAATCAATAATTGTCCTATATTTTTCTAACCAATCCATTCTTAAAATAATGTCAAACCTTGAGAAAATCTAAGAGTATTAGGTCTACAAATATTTCTATTTTTGAAGATTTTATTTTATAATTTTTATACATGCAGTGAGCTTCTAATAATCCCCAAGAGAGAGTCTCTACAACTAATATTTTTTTAAAGATTTAGCCTAGTATCTAATTAACAAGTAAATGCACAATAGATAAAAGAGTGGGTAGCACCTGTATCGATCAAAGTCCTGACAAAAGTATCATGAATGGAAAACATGCCCTGGATAAGGATAGGAGTGAGGAAGAGACATGGTTCATCTTAATGGTACACACGACCTTGGGCTATAGGTCTTGCCACGTCATTCGGCCGCTGAAGGCAGTCCTTTATAAGGTGTTGAGTGTTTCTGCACTGATAGTAAGCATGATTTATACGCCAACAGGGTAATTCACCATGTGAGTGAGCATAATGCTGACATGGTTGGGAAGGTCAGACAGGTTGTCCAGTTGGTGGAGGTAGAGTAGGGAGAAGGGCAACTCGGTTTCATTTAACAGGGTGGCTTCTTATTGGGTCAGGCACTTCTTTTGGGGGTTTGGAGTTGTTGTTTGGTACGGACTTTAACAATGCATTGGTGCCTAGCCAATATGAGGTCTTCAGCCAACTGGGCATGTTCTAGCACCTCGTCATATGAGCTACGTCTTAGCATTATAACTCAATCAAAAATATTGGTATGAAGGCGTTTCAGAAACTTTCTAGCTTTACGACCTTCAGGAATGACCATTAGAGGAGTAACCTTAGACAGTTGGGCAAATCAAGCTTCATATTTGGCAACCATCAAATTTCCTTAGCAGAGGTCCTAAAATTCATCCTCCTTCTTCTTTCGAACATATGCTGGGAAAAGTTATCAAATAATGCATCCATAAAAACTTCCCAGGTGGTAGAGGTAGGCAAGACTTATTTCTTAAGTCGTCACTAGTATTCTGCTTCACCGATTAGCATAAAGGTTGCTAGAGGAACTTTCTGTTCCTCGGTTAGATCTAGGACAGAGAAAAGCTTCTCTATCTGCAGGATCAAGGCTTCGACTACTAAGGGGTCAGGGCCACCTTCAAAGTGTGGCAAGTTAAGCTTCCTAAACTCTGCTTTGTTGTGAGAGATAGATCTTTTGGTTGTTCGGTATTCCTAGACAGGGTGCTAACAAGGGTAGGCTTGGTTCTGTCCTACAGCTACAACCAATCCTTGGATAGCTCGAAAGAGATCGGTAAACTCAGCCCTGGTTGGATGGCCCTGGGCCTCGAGTCTTTCAATATGTTCTATAGAAGGTCTCCCTCATGTTATTCCTACAAAAAAAGGAAGACACGAGTTGGTGGTCTAGTTTGGAAAAGATGACTTATTTTTCTAGATATCCTAAGGTCTTTCTACCTACAGCCTCAGTTGTAAGGGATTTGGTCCGCGCAACTGCTCTAATAACATCTGTGACATCCCCAATACAAACTACGGTATAAGGGTGTCAGATATAGAAATAGATTATGAGTGCATGATAAAAATTTATGTAGTCGAGCAAAGTTTTAAAAATCCCTTACCAAAATATATGAGTTTCAATTACACAAATATATAAGTGAGCCTAGAATTTATAACAAAATACAAAATATCATAATACAAAAAGGCCACTTTTTTTACTATGTAATTGGACTCATAAGAATGCGGGACAAGTCATGCACTCATGTTTTGTAGATCCACGGGATCATCATAGACTTCAAGGGGTAGGTCAGCGATCAGTTCCTCACTATCTTCCTCATCTGGGGGGTGGGGCATGGAAATAGAGAGTTTTATATACTCAGTAAGGAAAATAGTATTTAAATACATCGTAAGATTTTAAAAATAAATAATTATGTCATTAATACTTACCATCAGAGTCCTTTTTTACTTTATGAAAATAATTTATTTATTAAAGGGAACATCATGCCATAGTCACAACAATCAAATCAAATAAATCATGAAATACTCAGATTTTGGTGTCATGCTTCACGAAGTCGTTCTGACTTCCATCTCTGAGGGCAGATATGGATTTTTGACTACCCATGTGAAATGATCAGATCAAATATATAACAGTAATTTGCTCAGGCACATTTCTGGCTTGCTAAACCATGGTACGATCTATGACCACAGCTGTACCAACAACAGTGGTCCTATCAAATATTCTATAGCTATGGCCGTACTTAATCAAAGGTGACCCCTAACAGATATTCGCATCACCACTCTCGTTAGAGGGTACATCATTATCCACAAAGAGCAGTCATCTCACATCTTTCTAGACCAGATGGGGGAGGGAGAAACAGAAATCCCTCAGAGATAAAAAGCCTAACGAGAGACTTGATGCATTATACATGTCAATACAAATATATATATTTTTCGGATCATTTAGGCTCATTCCCCTTCTCTTTCTTTTTTTTTTATACATATTTCAAAAAATTATCACCAGATTCATGTTATTTAATTTACATACAAATCATCAATTGCCTATAAAATCAAATAGCATGCTTGAAATCAAGAACAAATCACTTTATTAGAACTAGTAAATATAAATCATGCAAAACACAAAACACAAACTTCATAATTTTGATTTTCTAGAAATGCTCCTTAAGATGTTTAAGGAAATACTAAATTCCTTACCGACACCTTGAAGTTTTCCTTCTCTTTCTAGATCACTCCCTCTCTCTCTAAGCACTTGGAAGATGGAAGAATGAAATAGAAGTGATGAGAAAAATAGACGAAACGGGTCCCTATTTATAGAAAATGGGGACCGTTGGATTTGTGCCAAGTGACAAAATTCGATGAGGAAAGAGAAAGTTGAGCGGAAGATGAGTGATTTGACCCGACGCAACGACAACGCAAAAAATGTAGGAAGAATCCTCCACCCAAGATAGTGGCACACCGCCAAAGGCAGCACACAACGCCCAAAAGTGTAGTGGCATACTGCCCCAGGCGGCAGTGCGCCTCATTAGGCCGGCCGTGCGCTGCAAACCTAGCCTGGAGGCTTTAGTCTATCCTACCATGCATATGAGCTAGCTGCGCACGCGTAGCGTACTGCCGGTAGGCCTACCATGCGGACAACGTGCACACAGGGCGCACTGTGCCCCGGCCCTGTCTGCGCGCAATGTAATACGCGTGCAAAGTGGCCTGTCTGTGCTCGATGGGATGTGCGCGCATACCGACCCCGTGCCCCGCAGGATGGGACGTGTATACAGTGTGTAGGTCCTGTGCTGGTCACGCGAGCACGCATGCGCACAACATGTTGCATCCGTGCGAACGAGCTGTGCGCTGCACCTGCGTGCGGGCAAGCCTCCCCCGCGGGCGTTTTCCCAGGAGATTTCGCCCCATTTTCTATTTTTCTTCTGAAAATTATTTTTAAATAAATAATGCAACAAAATAAAATAAAATAATTATAATAATAAATAAAATAACGAAATCTGAATAAACTAAAATTACGAATTTAAATTACGAACTACGATATAAAGTAAGAGATAAATTTAAATGAGTTTGGTGGCCTTAAGGCCCGAATAAATAGGAGTTTCTATATACAAATTTAGTGAGATAGTGATTGAGGTGTTACAATATCACTAATTACTCTATTAGAAAAGCCACTTTCAAGAAAAGGAAGAAGGGATTGATGAAGAAAATGAGCGAACTCAACACTCTCTGTGAATTAAAGCCTATGCAATTATTTACAACCCCTACAACTAACAACCAGAGGTTTGGCCTTTCCCTTTCAGAACCCAACGAGCACTAGTTGACTTCAAAAATATGCCTGAGATGGAACAGAGCAAGAAGATGGTGAATAAGGAGAGCTTCCTGTACCAGAGGATCATCAAGGGAACTAACAAACTGAAAAAAGTAGTGCAGGGATAATAGGGAGAAGGAAATATGCATAATTTTCTTCTTCTTTTCCTTCTTTTGTATGTGTTATTATGTATTTTAAGTATTTTTCTTGGACATATGATTGAACATCCCATAATCGATATGAGGCACAATTCCAACTCATGCCATTTTGGTACAATGGGCCTACAAAATATGCATATGCAAAGCTAAAAAATTTAATAACATCCCATGTGATATATACAGTAGTTATATATACAGGCAAGAGGTCAAAATTTGGAGTTTAACAAAACAAAACGAAAATTTCTAGAATATGAACACAATATACATGAACATGAACCCTTTCAAAGGTTTTACTCGTCTGCCAGCAGTTCTGGCTCTTCTTTCTCCTCTGAAAAATATTAGAGTGAAATTTAATGAGTTTCACCAACTCAATAAGTATTTTCGTTCTTCAACCCAGATAAGATTTCATGCAAAAATATACAATATGAGACATTTCAGTAGGAATTTTTTCAATGCAAAATTAATTTATTATTTTCACCATTTTTACATGTTTCTGATCGGATTCTTAATTTTACATGAATATCATTTATAACCTCGAAGTATAACCACATACCCTCGAAAGAACATATATACACTCGAATATCAATCATAACCTCGAAATATAACCACATATACATGAAAGATCATATATACACTCGAATATCAATCATAACCTCGAAATATAACCACATATATACGAAAGATCATATATACACTCGAGTATCAATCATAACCTCGAAATATAACCATATACACACGAAAGATCATATATACACTCAAAAGGTCATCTCCAAGGTTTCATTACGTGATGTCGTTTATGTCGTCATCGAAGAGAGGCAAAATGGATCCCCCTATCGCATGGATAGCACACACACACACAAAATCTCACAATAGCCACAACAGTTACATTTGCTAGGTTACCCACACTCACAAACACCTATCCACATCTGGACTAAGTTTTAAACTCTATCCATGTGCAGGTTCACCATGCCCACTGAACTTCAGCCACACACACACACTCCCCTCCTTGATTCAGACTAAACGAGAAGGTATTCAGGGTCCATACCCTATTCACTCACACCCTCTCATTTACAAATTCTTATTTACTTCCCTCTTATTCTATTTTTCTCTTAAATTTTATTTAAATTAATTGTTTCACAACCATAATTATTCCCTTCTATTTTTATTTATTTCCTTACGTTATTTTATTTTTTTTCTTGATCTTTCGCTTTATTGGTGGTTTCTTTTAATTTAAATTTTATTTCTTATCACAGTTCAAGTATTCCTCAGTCCTGGGTTTGTTTTCTGGTTCCATCTCCTCATAAATTCCAACATATTAGGGTTAATTTGTCATAGGTCTAGATTTCGTTCTTCATCAAAAAATGGGTCAGTGTCTGTTCTATATTTAAAACACGCATAAAATTAATAATATACAAGCATAAATTTAAAATCCTAATCTAGGTTCAGAACCAGAAATACTTACAACTCCTTTGCGCAACAACCTTTCTAGATCTACTTGAACCTTCCTAGATCTGCTAAAACGTCCTGTTTCATGGTACACCACACGACACAGATTAATTAATGTACTGTAAATATTAAATACAGGCTAAATTCAATCGAATTCATGGGTTTCAATGACAACCCGACGAGATGCCTGACTTATTGCATAAGGGTGAGCAATCTACTCCCTTATGGTCCTAATTCCCATACTTGAAAGTATCGTGTTCTCGTACCTGAGGAACATCCCTCAGCTTGTCACTGGTGAATCGGTTTCCTGCACCCGAGGAAGACCCCTTGGCTTCCCATTAGTGAATCAGGTTCCCGTACTTGAGGAAGGCTGGTTAGTTTTCGAGTGGGTGGGTGACCAAGCCGAGCTCGCACGGCCACTCGACATCAAATGCCTACCCCTGTCACCTTACAACTAAAATAATCACAAAAAGAAGCTTACCTGCATCGATGCGGTGCGAGTCGGCCTCAAGTTAAACTCTAGATGGTCTTCTCGGCTCCTCGTGACTCTGCTTACTTACTTGAAGTTTCGATGATGGATTTCCACGCCTACCTACTAGTTAGTGCGAATAGGAAAAGGATTAAAGGAAAATAGAGATGAAAAAAGATGAATTTTTACCTTATTTGCTTCAATTTTTGTTGTCACATGGTGCTCCTTGGCCTGATTTCCCTTCCATTCCCTTCTCTTCAGCCTTAGCTTCCACGAAGCTCTTGCCTCCGCTACTCTCTCTTCTTTTCTTCCCTTGCGGCGGTTGTTTGTGGCTCTTCCCCTCACTCTCCCACTCACCTACGCTTCTCCTTCTCCCCTTTCCTCTTCTTCAACCTCCTCTCTCTCACTCGATCGACTCTTATTTTTCCTCTCATTTTTAACTTCTCACCTCAAAATGAAGAAAAACCCTACTCTCTTTCCTTACATATCCATCTCCCTATCTGTTGGATCTCACAAGGCTCGATTTGGGCCGTTTATCCTTAATAAAATCTCAATCGTTTAGATCCCTCAAACGGTTCGATCAGGTCCGTCCATCTCTAGATTTCTTTTTTCCCCTTTCCATTTCCATTTATTTATGTTTTTATTCCATTTTTTCTTACATGTTTTCATTTAAGTCATTGAAATTAAATAAAAATCACAAATTTTTTAGGATTCATTTCATTTAGACCCTAATCCCAATTTAATTATTTATTTACTTACTCCTTTATTTTATTTAGGGTCTAGATGTTACATATGATCTTTAAACAAATCTTCGTCTTCAAAATAATTATTGGTTATTTGTTATAGCTTCATGAAAAAATGTCAGTTTTATTACGTATAAAGAAAATAAAAAATGAAGCTTGATTACATATAGTAGTTAATTGTCTACTAAATGTATATAATTTGTTGTGATATAGAGAGATATTATGACTTTAATAATTGTGATTAATAGTATTCCACAAAGACAAAATCAAATAAATAACGCTCAAATAATCATATTCTACATACTGCATACCAAATAAAATAATTAACTACTATGGAGTTTAGAAAAATTCACCATGTACCTACATTATATATATAATCATTATGAAATCTGGAGCACATGTAATTAAATTTACTTTGGTGACAATAAAGTTTTTGGAGTGCCAAGTTTGCAAAAGAAATTAAAAGATGAAGAAAACCAGCATTGATTTTAAGGGTGATTACATATTTTTATGATAAATAAAATTTATCTTGCAAATTAGAAAAAAAAAAGTATATTGACAGTAATCCATTAGAGAAAATTAAAAAAAATATATATCTATGGTTTTTGTTTCTTTTTAAAAAAATTAGAAAATAAAATGGTGTTAGGTGTCGGAGATCAAGACACATAATTAAGTTGGATTTGGAAGGAGGTGGCCATTTAAGTTGATGATTAAGAGTAATATCTATGAGTGTGTATAAGATGTGGAGGTGGGTATGGTTGCCATGTTTGATTAATTTCAAGTGTGAATGCATGTTGGGGATAATGCAAGAGAGAGTAGGTATACAAATGCATTACAATGAATCAATAACTTGTAATTAAAGGGGAGGATTGGATGATTTTAGATAAGTGCAGCCTTTCAATATTTTATTAATTAAATTTTGTGAATTACATTCCTTAAGTGACAAGATTTTCCCATATCCTCTATTAAAAACATAACATTTTTTGAGATAATTTGAACATTTCACTTGCAGTTTTAAAATGCACCACATCTTACTTTACATGGCATATTCTACTATGTTAAAATGCTCCACCCCCCCCTTACTAATAACTATTCAATGCTTGTCTCATTCTATATATACCCCGTCTCGCTCATTGGTAAGACATGACAAAACACCATGACTAGAAAGAAGGTTAAGCTTGCTATATCACTAATGACTTTACAAGAAAAGCAACGTTCAAAAAAAGGAAAAAGGGTTTAATGAAGAAAGTGAGTGAACTCAGCACTCTCTATAATGTCAAAGCCTGTGCAATCATTAATAGCCCCTATGACTCAAAACTAGAGGTTTGGTCTTCCCTTCTCGGAGCCCAACGCGTGCTAGCCGACATTAAGAGGATGCCCGAGATGGACTAAAGCAAGAAGATGGTGAACCAAGAGAGTTTATTACACCAAAGGATCACCATGGCAATCGATCAATTAAAGAAATAGTGTAAGGACAATCACGAGAAAGAGATTACACATATCATGTTCCAAAGTCTTATCGGGAAGCCCCTCAACCAACTTAACCTTATTGATCTCAACGATTCGGGTTGGCTCATCGAACAACACCTCATAGAAATCCAAAAGAGTATTAAAGCACTTTGAAAGTCACCTCAGCTTCAGGAGGCCACAGAAAACAAAGTGATGAAGGGTCCCAAGTATTAAGATAAAAAAGGATCCTCCAGTACAGAAGTTACAACAGCTGTAGACATGGTTCCTTGATGGGATGAATCTACAAGCACAATAATAACCTCATGGAGCAGACGAGGAACAGGCAAAGATGATGGTGCCATTCATGAGTATGAATAACTAAAATAATGGACTGATATGGTCCAGTGGGTTTAACTACTTTAGGAATCAAGTATTATGATATTTAATTTTGAAATTTTTGGAGTGTTGTTGGAGATGTACTTCAAATAACTAATTACATTCTACCAAAAAGATATGTTATTCATTTCTTAGTCATCGTCTTAATAGTTATAGTCGTCACAATAGTTGTAGTTGTCATCACCATAATTGTAGTCATCGAGTCGCATGCATACATGTACTTGGATTGCTTTGCATTACGGTTTTCTTCAGATTAATCTTCTCCTTAATATTTTATATCTCTTGTACTAGTATTATTCTTCATTCTTTAGTTTCTCTCTTCCCCCTGCTTGACATGGCTACAACTATTTGTTAAAATACCTGCATACTTAATGTAATTTTAAGCTATCACAATGCACTTTTCTCTTCTTTTCTTTTCTATTTTTTTGTACATAATGGAGTGATGACAGAAGCATTATTGATGTAGTATATGTAGAAATTCACTTTGGTTAGGTTGAAGATTAAGCAAGCAAGCTACTCAATTTTTTTTAGATTTCAAATGAGATTTTTATATAGAATTTAATGCATATCAACACTCCACTTCTAGTTTTAGAATACAGTACATCTAACCTTACATGGTATATTCAATATTTTACTCCCCATCCTTTACTAATATTCTTCAACCGTTGTCTCATTCTAAATATACCCATTCCCTCTCTTAAGCCAAATATGACAAAAGACCGTGACTAAAAAAAAAAAAGTTAAGTTTGTCTATATCAACTAATGACCCCGTAAGAAAAATCACATTCAAGAAAAAGAAGAAGGGGTTGATGAAGGAAGTGAGTGAACTCAACCGCCTCTATGATGTTAAAGCCTATGCAATCATTTAAAGTCCCTATGACTCATAACGAGAGGTTTGGCCTTCCCCTCTAGGAGCCTAACGCGTGCTTGTTGACTTTCACAGTATGCTCGAGATGGAGTAGAACAGGAAGATGGTGAATCTAGAGAACTTCTTGCACTAAAGGATCACCAAGACAACTGACCAATCGAAGAACTAGTGTAAGTATAATTATGAGAAGGAGACCATGTAGGTCATGCTCCAAAGTCTTATTGGGAAGCCCCTTCACCAACTCAACCTCATTGATCTCAAAAATTTAGGTTGGTTCATTAAACACACCTTAAAGTAATCCAAAAGAGGACATAAATGCTTAACAAGCCACTTCAGCCTCGGGGGACCACAGACAGAGGAGTTATAACAGACTAAAACAATGTCATTTTGGGGAACCCCAAAACAGTGCAATTTTTGGTAAAGAAAAACAAAAAAAAGTTAGAGGCGTGTTTGCCTCTAGCTGGGAAAGATGAAGAGGCAAGGGCATGTATGCCTCTGCCACCGACTAAAAAGGAGAAAGAGGAGACCTGCACGTTGAAGAAGAGGGGTTGTGCAGGACTTCTCCTACCCCTCCTTATAAAACACAAAGGGAGGGAAGGAGAATAGTACAAGAAGAAAAAGAGAGAGAGAGTGTGAGAAAGAGAGAGGGAGAAAGAGGAAAATAGAGGAAGAAGGGATGCGATTACAATTAGTCAACAACCGAGAGATGAGAGGAAAAAGAAGAAGAAAAAAAAGGAAGAGGAGGGGCCAGTGCTGCGTGCGATGGTGCGCAAGAGAAAAAGACGGTTTGTGAGGTGGTTTGGCACGTATTTTGCTATTTTGAGGCTCTCTCTGGCACGATTTCACAAGATTTGTGCAAGATCTGAGGGTGTAAAGTGCTCTGCGGTGAATTTCGGCCAATCCACAGCACTTATCGGCAGTGAGCGACGATGATCAACGGTGAGCAAAGATGATCGGTAGTGAGTAGTAGCAGCGTGTGGCGGTCCAGTGGCGATGTATGCAGAGGCATACAGACTTCCGGTGGTTGCGTGCAGTGAGTCCTAGGAACCCAGTTCGGGTATGTGAGTTCAAAAAAAAACCCTGATGGTTTACCATTTTAGATTTAGGGTTTATTAATTCTATTTAATTTTAATACAATCAATTATTTATCCGGTTTAGAATTAGGAATAAGTCTAGAAATGGGTGTTTGAAATTAAGGGATAACCAATTCATTATAACCCGATACGGATATCACTGTAGCAGGTTGATCTTGTACATCAGAGATAATTTCATGAACGCGATTTAGACAAAAATTAGGTAAGTGTGTAACTGCCTATAAATGTAGTTTAATCTTTCTAAGATATTAAAACTATGATGCTTAATAATTGATAATTAGGTGCAAGATTCCGATGGAATTTTACAGTTGATTGTTGTGTTCCTATTTATGTTTACTACTAAAATTACTGATGAATTATTTTGCTATGTTTTGATAACTAAGTTTATATATGTACTGGTTGCTATGTAATTGGGAGTATATTAAGGATATGTAAAAGAGTCTAGGATAATGAATAGTTATAGGTATAAAAGATATTAAATAATAAAAATTAGAAAATTTATTAGTGAGTTGAATAAATAAATAGACATTAAAAGATTTAGAAAACCCATTTAACCAGTATCACCAAGGGGTGGGTGTGTGTGTAGACTTTTGGCATGTGACTATGGTGAACCCTACCCGTGGATACGGCTTTAGCAAGACGTGGCAAAACAATAAGAACTGTGAACTGAATTGTGACATATTCATGTAGTAGAGGGGATCTTTAATGCTCTTGTTGATACTAGCAAAAATGGCATCATGCAGTGAAACTATTTTAATAGAATATAAACTAATAGGAATGAATAAGAAGTCATGTGTAACGTTTATGATACTGAAATACTAAATTAATAGCTACTGTAATGCCTACTGTCTAAATTGTGATACTGAATACTAAATTATGCTATTTATTGAACTATTTAAAATTTGAGTTGTGATACTGAAATAATGAATTCTGAATGTTTACTGAATAAATTGATTTATAAGGTTTGGTTACTGAATTAGAGTGAAGGTAGCACGTGCTTTTTTAATTAAAGAGAAAAGTGTTTTGAACCATCTCCATCAGTAGTTTTATGTTTTCTACCAACTTGGATAGATTATCCTATTATTTGTTGGTACTTACATGTTTATTGAGCATATTAAGCTCACTCTATTTATTATTCATTTTTTCTAGATGAGGATATTCAGAACCCGATTCCTGAATAGTGAAAGACTTGCTAGAAAGTCGTTTAATTTTTATTTTAATTTGAACAACACTTAATGTTAATTATTTTCTTTTTAGTGAGTATTTATTTTAGAGTTCAAACATGTCTTATAGACATTGGATATTTTGAGCTAAGAATGCAAGGATGTACTTTTTATTATTTTAAAATTTATTGCATGAAATATTCCTATCGATTATTCTATCATGATATGGTGTGCGTACGGTCTAAATGGGAGTTTAGACTATTACAATTAATATGAGAGCTAGGTTCCTCATAACCATCCTTTGTACATGAGACTTAAGGATAAGACTATATTGAGAATATAATTTCAAAAAGGTAAATCTTAATAGAATCATTATGGAAAGATGTTGATCGTCTTTACAACTTTGTGGAGAGGCTTGTTATTGGTCAGCAGGCTAGAAAAGAAAGGAGGGACCTTCTCTGATCCTTCCCCTGTTCCTATATGGTGAGATCTATCAGATCCTCCACCTCAACAGAGCCCAGCTCTAATAGTGATGAATCCAAGTTATATTGAGATGTATAAGCGACTGAATCCAGTCCCATTTATAGGAGCGTCGACTTTCTATAAGGTTGAAAATTGGCTAAAGGCAACTGAAAAGTCTTTTAGATTTTTAGGGGTGACTGATGAACAGAAGGTTATCCTTGCCACCTTTATGCTTGAAAGAGAAGCAGAATGCTACTGGGAAGTTAAGCAGACTACTCTACCCACACCCATCACATGGGAACACTTCTTGGAGGCATTTAATATCGAGTATTTCCCCGACCACATTCGACATCAAAAGGAGATAGAGTTCACCCAACTTACCCAGGGAAGCCTCTCAGTCACTGATTATTCTAGAAGGCTCACAGAGCTTAGCTACTACTCTTATGAGATTACATCTGATGAAGGGAAGATGGCATGAAGATTTTAGCGGGGTCTTCGTATGGGGATTAGGAACCCCTGGTAGTACTTGAGTTTCATACCTATCAATAGGTTCTGGTCAAGACGCAACTCATTGAGAGTACTATTAGGACCTTTGCACCGACAACGGGTAGTTCTAGGCCTCCAGCCCTTTATAAAAAGCCACTCCCAAGTTAGGGCTACAAGAATAAGAGACTTAAGGTAGCTCACCTTGCCCCATTGCAAACTCTACAAGCCAACAAGGTCAAAGTTGTGTTCATTGTGGCAAGAATCATGGAGACATCCTGTGCTACTGACTTAACAATGCCTATTTCAGATGTGGAAGTACCAATCATCAGATCCGTGATTACCCCCAGCATCAGTTGCAAGCTAGACCAGCAGTCCTGGGTCGAGTTTATGCCATCACAGCTAAGGATGCTGAGGCTGCTCCCCACATGATTCAGGGTACGTACCTCATTTGCAAGCATATAACACATACTTTAATTGACCTTGGAACTACACATTCTTTTG
The DNA here is from genome assembly GCF_054855325.1 of Carica papaya. Taxonomy (NCBI): domain Eukaryota; kingdom Viridiplantae; phylum Streptophyta; class Magnoliopsida; order Brassicales; family Caricaceae; genus Carica; species Carica papaya. The sequence goes on along the minus strand of NC_142310.1, from coordinate 26,501,512 downwards.
TTTCACATGCATTTACATAATATTTAAGTGTTGTTCCTATGTCCCTTGATTTTGCTTTAACAGTGTTCACCCCCATAAATGGTAATATTGTGGCTAGTATAGTTTACAAGTCATGTATTATAGATGTAACACACTGTTACCATCACGCTAAATTTAGACCTGAAAACTCCTATTTATTTGGGCCTCAAGACCACTTGAACTCATTTAAATTTATCTCGTAGTTTTATATCATGTTTTATGATTTAAATTCATAATTTTAATTTATTCTGATTTCATTATTTTATTTAATTTTATTTACTATTATTTTTATTTTTATTTATTAAAAATGATTTTCAGGAGAAAAACAGGAAAAAAGGGAAAAATCCCACAAGAAAACACTCTAGGAAAGGCCCACCCGAGCGGGTTTCGCACGCTGTTCGCGAGTGTACTCGCATGCCAGCGCAAGACATGCACACGATGCACATTTCCCATCCGCACGAGGGGCGAGGCAGGTCTGCGTGCGCGGATAGGACCAGACGTCGTGTGCCTTGTGCATGTGCCGTCTTGGATGGGCCTACACACAATGCTCTGCGCGCTATAGGCATTGCATATGCGTAGGCTAGCCCTTTGTGTGGCAAGATAGGTCGATGCCTGCAAGCTAGGCTTGCTGTGCACGGTGGCCTGTGGAGGCGCAGTGCTGCCTCAATCAGTGTGTTGTCGCCCCTTCGGCGTCGTGCACCTTCTTGGGCGGTGTGCTACTGTCACCTAAGGTGGAGAGCCACTGTTGGTTGAGGATTCCACCGTTTTTCGTGTTGCCATTGCGTCGCATCAAATCACCCATCTTCCACTCAACTCTCTCTTTTTCCTCACTGGACTTTACAACTTGGTGCAAATCCAATTGTCCCCATTTTCTATAAATAGGGACCTCTTTCTTCAATTTTCCTCATCACTTCCATTTCATTCTTCCATCCTCCAAGAGTTTAGAGAGAGAGGGAGTGATATAGAGAGAGAAGGAGAGGAGAAAAAGAAGAAAGGTGTAGGAAAACTTCAAGGTTTCGGTAAAAAATTTAGTATTTCCTTAAACATCTTAGGGAGCATTTCTGGAAAATCAAAATCATGAAGTTTGTGTTTCATGTTTTGCATGATTTATGTTTAATAGTTCTAATAGAGTGATTTATTTTTGATTTCAAGCATGCTATGTGATCTTATAGGCATTTGATGATTTGCATGTAAGTTAAATAATATGAATATGATGATAATTGTATGAAAAATATATAAAAAAAATAAAAAAGAAGGGGAATGAGCTTGAAATGGTCCGAAAAATAAATGTATATGTATTGACATGCATAATACATCAAGTGTCTCGTTAGTCTTTTTATCTCTAAGAAGTTTTTGTTTCCCCATCCCCCATATGATTTGGAAAGATGTGAGAGGACTGCTCCCTGTGGATGACGGCGTACCCTCTAACGAGAGTGGTGACGCGCATATCTGTTAGGGGTCACTTTGGCTAAGTACTGTTGTAGCTATAGAATATTTGATAGGACCATTGTGGTTGGTATGGTCGTGGTTATAGATTGTATCATAGTTTGGCAAGCCAGAAATGTGCCTGAGTAAATTGTCGTTATATATATGATCTGGTCGAAAATTTATATCTGCCCTCAAAGATAGAAGTCAAAATCACTTCGTGAAGTGTGACATGAAAATCTGAGTATTTCATGATTTGTTTGATTTTCTCTATTGTTAACTATGATTTTGATTTGATTGTTGTGACTATGATATGATGGATCGGATGTTTCCTTTAATAAATAAAATTATTTTCACAAAGTAAGAAAAGACCCTGACGTGACCTGATAGTAAGTATTAATGACATAATTATTCACTTTTTAAATCTTACGATGTTATTTGAATACTGTTTTCTATACTAAGTATATGGAACTCACCCTTTTCATGCCCACCCAGATGAGGAAAATAGTGAGGAACTAATTACTGACCTACCCTTGAAGTCTATGAGGATCCGATGGATCCACAAACCTTAAGTGCATGACTTTTCCCGCACTCTGATGAGTCCAATCACATAGTGAAAGAAGTGGCCCTTTTGTATTTTGATATTTTGTATTTTGTTACCACTTCTGGCCTCAGTTATATATATATGTGTGTAATTGAAACTCATATATTTTGGTAAAGAATTTATAATAATTTGCTCCGCTGCATATAATTTTTATCATGCACTCATAATCTGTTTCTGTATCTGGCATCCTTATGCCTTAATTTGTATTAGGGATGTCACAGATGGTAAAAGTAGTTACATGGACCAAATCCCTTATAACTAAGGTTGTAGGTTAAAAGACCCTTAGGACATCTAGAAAAATGAGTCATCTTTTTCAAAACTAGACCACCAACTTGTATCTTTTTTTTTGTAGGAATGATGCGAGAGAGACTTTTCGTAAAATGTACCGAAAGACCCGAGGCACAGGACCATCCAACCAGGGCCTTGTTTACCGAACTCTTCTGAGCTATCCAAGAGTTGATCGCAGCCATAGGACAGAACCAAGCCAACCTTTGTTAGCACCCTGCCCCGAAATGTCGAACAACCAAAAGGTCTATCTCTCACAGTATAGTAGAGTTTAGGAAGCTTAACCAGCCATAATTTGAAGGTGGCCCTAATCCCTTAGTAGCTGAAGCATGGATCCTGCAGATAGAGAAGCGTTTCTCTGTCCTAAACCTAACCGAGGAAAAAAAAGTCCCCCCAGCAGCATTTATGCTAACTGGTGAAGAAGAACACTTGTGGTGACTTAAAAAGGCAGTCTTGCCTACCCCTACCACCTGGGAAGTTTTCATGGACGTGTTCTTTGATAACTTTTTTCCAGCCTATGTCTGAGAGAATGAGGAGGAATTTCAGGACCTCCATAAGAAAGTATGATGGTTACCCGATATGCAGCCCAATTTGTCCAACTGTTTAGGTTTGCTCCTCTAATGGTCAGCCTCAAAAGTCGTAAAGGTATGAAGTTTTTGAAAGGCTTTGGTGCCGATATCTATGATCGAGTTACGATGCTGAGGCCCAGCTCGTATGTCGAGGTACTAGAACATGCTCAGTTGGTCAAAGACCTCATCTCGGTTAGGCACTAATCTATTGCTCGAGTCCGTACCCAATAACAACAGACCCAATAACCTAGAATAAGATTGCCCGACCCAGTAAGTAGCCACCCTGATAAATGAACTCGAGTTAGTCTTCCCCCTACTCTACCTCCACCTACTGGACAGCTTGCTCGACCTTCTCAACCATGTCAACATTATGTTCACTTGCATAGTGAATTACCCTGTCGGCATATCAATCACGCCTGCTATCAGTGCGAAACACCCAACACCTTATAAAGGACTGCCCTCAGTGACCGAAGGACATGGCCAAACCTGTAGCCCAGGGTCGTGTGTACCACCTTGATGAACCCGATGCCCTTCCCACTCCTGTCCTTATCTAGGGTATGCTTTCTATTCATGATACTTTTATCAGGGCTTTGATTGATACAGGTGCTACCCATTATTTTATCTCTTGTGCATTTGCTTGTAAATTAGATGTCAGACTTGAACCTTTAAAAGAAATATTAGCTGTAGAGACTCCCTCTAGGGGATTATTAGAAGCTCGCTGCATGTATAAAAATTGTAAGATAAAATCTTCAAAAATAGAAGTATTTGTAGACTTAGTGTTCTTAGATTTCTTAGGGTTTGATGTTATTCTAAGAATGGATCGGTTAGAAAAATATAGGGCAATTATTAATTGTTAAAGTAAAGTTGTATCCTTGTGAACTCCGAAAAAGAAATAAAATCTATTTTTCTCCCTAACAATTAAATAAACAGGAATATGGATGTTGATCTTGCTATGATGCAATACCCATTGACAAAACACCTAAACTAAAGGGGTGCAAGAAGTGAGCTAGTGTAGTTGAACTTTCGAGAAATGAGAGAAAGCAATTGCGAAGTAGTGATACTCCAAGCTACTATCTTCCCGACCAAGTATCAACTAGCGAGGCCAAATCCATCAGGCACAGTTCCCGACTTAGGAGGAAGCAGCACCAGAAGGCGCCATAAACTCAAAGGGTAACAAGCCTCACTGCTAAGGAATGATTTCGCCCAAAAATCCCAACCCAAGACGAAGGCCCAAATATACTATGGGTTTTTGTACCCATGGGATAAGATGTGTTACAATGCATGTACAGGATACCTTGCCCATACACCCACCAATGTTCCCCAATCCCATGGTGAGGTAGTCAAAGTGATCTTATACTCTGCAGGAAAACCAGAGATAGACAACCTTCTTGAAGTAGACATTTGAAGGCCCACATGTAGGCAATGAGGCTGACACGTGCACCGAACATGCAGCCCAACTCACATGGTTCTCGAACGCACACGAACTGCATGCATGCGACCCACTAGGCCCACGCAGAACCAACCACGTGCCCACAAGCCCATAGACCAAATGTGTGCATCCCACACGAACAGGCTCATAGACGGCCTAGCAAAATGACCTAAGCTGCTAGCCCACGATTCTCGCAGGCTTCCACCTACACCCATGTAGACCGGCAGACTTAGCCCAAACTAGGTAGCCCAACTAGCCGGCCCCCTTTTTCCTTTTATTTTAATTATTTATTTTCTTTAAAATATTTTTAAAATGGCTTGGGACCCACCTTTGTAAAACCCATGTGTCAAAATTATTTTCCACATGTTTTTTAAATGAATTTCACATGGGATAAGGATAAAATTAAATTGAATATTATTTTAATTAGACTCTATCCCTTAAGATTATTTAATTAATTTATTTGGGATAGAATATTTATTTTATTTTGTATTTATCCTAGATTAAGATAGAATTTTATCTAGGTTAATATTTTATTATGTCTTTCAAGATTTTTGTACTCATCTAAATCACCTGGGAAAGGCTACAAATAGACCTTTACCCCTAGGTTGTAAATCACACCTTTAAGAATAAATTTGAGTCAATTTCTTGAGAAATTTGGCTTTCTTTCTTTTAGTATTTTTGCTAAAATTAGCTTCTTCAAGTTCTTCGAGAAGCAGAAGTCTTTAGAAGTCTTTTTGAGCCAAGGAGTAGGGATCAGCTCATCGGTAAGTCCGAGGTATTTTCCCTTTCCTTGTTTTATTTCCTATTCTTTGTTTTTGGTTTCCCTTTTAGGATTACAGATTCAATTAAAGGGAGGGATTTTATTCTAGGTGATTATTGTTTCGATAGTGCATGTGTTGAGTGGGTTTTTAGGAGTAGGTTCGATCCTCCTTATACCCTCTTGCATTATATGGTATCAGAGCTTGGGCTCCTAGAAACCCAAATCTATTTTATTTGCTTTAGCATTTTGTTCTTAAATTAGCATTCAAATTTATTTGATTGTTAATTCATATTGCATCCTGCTTGAATTCATATATATCCGTTCAATTCAGGAGTTTGTGTTATTATTCAAAAAAAATATATATTATCAAAATACCAAAAATACCCTAATTGCCCATCATAAGGCAATTGGCACCTTTGTCTGCATTTTGTATCGTAAAAGCATAATAGTAGCCTAATTGGTGTGAGCGAAAATTTTTGCTTTCTTTTCGCACACTATCCACATTTAATTTTCGAATTGCATTTCCGTAATCTGCATCAACGTTACATAAAGAAACTTGACTAGTCATAGAGCGTAGCCGACAAATTGGGGGTAATATAGAAGGATACACTTACCGATTATATCCATCGGGATTGATCGGATCCGTATGCATTAGTCCAAATTACCATTCTTTGTGATCTACATTTCATTCTTTATTTTACACTTGTTCCAATACATAACTAAGCAACTACTTATTATTAGTTGCTTAACACATAAGAAACACATAATTCCTTTCTTTGTGTGCTTATATCTGAGCTTCCGTAGAAATCTGAATCCTTTAGGGTTCCTTGTTGTGTCGTAAGGACTAACATGCAAGCTCGATTCAAGTGATTTCGATTTGGAATGCTCAACTCGATAGACGAAACTATCAATCAAGAGACTGCAAGGCAAACATGAGCGAAGGTTAGGGAGAGATATTGTTGTCATTAACTCTTATCTTTGCAGGAACTCTGCCATGTCTCACCAAAGCACCAACAGCCAACCAGCCACCTTAGAAGAAAGAGTCATGGACATGTTCACCAAATTAAGTGTCCAGTTGGGAAACATGGTTGCCCGCATGGATCACCAAGAGCGAGGGGGCATCGCAGTCATGCCCAGAGCCAAATAGTGTACGACGAGACAAGATCGTGTGGTGACGATGTTGGTGATAGATAAGGAGGCCGTCATGAAGAGGCGGATGATGACCTCCATGGCTTCAAGTTCCAAATACAAGCCTTTCAAGGGAAGAATGACCCCAAAGCCTACCTTGAGTGGGAAACGAAGGTCCATCGCATTTTTAGTTACCACAATTATAGTAAAGAGAAAAAGCTCAAGTTGGCCACCCTTGAGTTTACCAATTATGCCTCAGTATGGTGGGATCAGTTAACTCTTCTCTAGGAATGAGATGGAGGCTTGTCTATCACCACATGGCGAGAATTGGAATCCATCATGAGGAAACGGTTTGTGCCCGCTCATTTTGACAGAGACATGAACCTAAAGTTGTAGTGCTTGACCCGGGGTTTCTAGGTCTGTGGAAGAGTATTATAAAGAAATGGAGATAACTATGATTAGGGCCCAAGTTGACGAACATCCAGAAGCCACCATGGCTTGGTTCTTGGAGGGGCTAAACAAGGATATCGCCAACATCCTTGAACTCCAAAGCTATGTTGACTTGGACGAGATGGTACACAAGGCCACCAAGATTGAAAGGAAATTAAAGAGTAGAGGAATTAATCGGGGGTATGTTAGTAACACTCCCTAGGGAAACCAAATATGGACTCAAAGGGATGACAGTAAGAAATTGGATGACAGTAAAGGAAAACAACCCACTGGGAATCCAACAGTTAATCTTAAGGTACTAGCCATGTGACATCTCAAATGCTAATTAAGGTATGAGAGTGTTAGATACAGAAAAAGATTACGAGTGTATGATAAAAATTATATGCAGGGAAGCAAATTAATACAAATCCCTTAAAAAATATATGAGTTCTAATTACACATATATATAACTGAGACCAGAAGTGGCAACAAAATACAAAATATAAAAAGGGCGACTTCTATCATTATTCTATTGGACTCATTAGAGTGCGAGAACAATCATGCACTCAAGGTTTACGGATCCACGGGATCCTCATAGACTTAAAAGGGTAGGTCAGCAGACGATTCCTCATTATCTTTCTCATCTAGGGGGCATGGAAAGAGTGAGTTCTATATGCTCAATAAGAAAAATAGTATTTAAATAACATCGTAAGGTTTAAAAGGTGAATAATAATATCATTAATACTTACAATTTGGTTCAGGTAGAGTCTTACCTTGTGAAAACAATTTTATTTATTAAGAAAAGATCATGCCATATTCATATTAATCAAAATCAAACATCACACTCAACAGTATAGAAAATAAAATAAATCATGAAATGCTCAAATTTTCGTGTCATGCTTCGCGAAATCGTTTCGACTTTCATCGCTGAGGGCAGATACAGATTTCTTACTACCCATGTGGAATGACCAGATCAGATATAGATAACAATAATTTGTTCAGGCACATTTTCGTCGGCCAAACCATGGTACGACTATGATCATACCCGTACCGACCATAGTGGTCTTATACGTTATTCCATAGCCATGACAGTACTTAGTCAAAGGTGACCCCTAACAAATATTCACGTTACCACTCTCGTCAGATGGTACACTGTCATCCACATGCAGCGGTCCTCTCACATTTTTTCAGACCAGATAGGGGAGGGAGAAGTAGATACCCCCTCAGAGATAAAAAGTCTAACGAGACACTTGATACAATATGCATGTTAATACAGGTACATACATACTTCAAACCATTCAGTTTTAATTCCACTTTTTTTTTTTTTTTTCCAAATAACCTTACCGGTTTCATATTATTTTATTTGCATGCAAATCATCAAGTGCCTATAAATCATATAGCATGCTTTAAATCAAGAGCAATTCACTTTATTAAAACTATTAAACATAGAACATGCAAATCACACAAAATCACATATTTATTATTTTAATTTTTCTAGAAATACTCCTTAAAATGTTTAAAGAAATACTAAATTCCTTACTGAAACCTCGAAGTTTTTCCTCCACCTTCTTTTTTTCCTCCTCTCTTTCTCTCTCTAGATCACTCTCTCTCTCTAAACTCTTGAAAGGTGGAAGGGCCCCTATTTATAGAAAATTGCAGCCTTCAGATTTGTGCCAAGTGGCAAAATTTGGTGAGGAGAGAGAGTTTTGAAATGGAAAAATGCTCGATTTGATGCAACACAAAAACCAAAGGAGAAATTTCCTCCACCAGCGGTAGCACCCCCCAAGCGGCAAACAACCACTCGAGGACGGCGGCGACACACTACCCAAGGTAGCAGTGCACCTCATCCAGCCGGCGCGGGTTGCAAGCCTAGCCTGCAAGCACCGAGCTACCTTACCGAGCGAAGGAGCTAGCCTGCGTGTGCACAAGCCTCAGACACGCAAGCCTATCCATGCAGGCTTGTTGTACGGATGTCGCCCGCACAGTGTGTCACCTTTGTCCATTTTCTCCTGAAAATTAATTATTTAAAAATAATAATATTAATAATGATAAATAAAAATAAAATAATAAAATCGTGATAAATTTACAAATTAAGCTATAAAGCTGCTAAATAAATTTAAATGAGTTTAGGTGGCCTTATGGCCCAAATAAATGGGAATTTTCCAATTATAACTTAGCACGATGGTGAGCGGGGTGTTACAAGCCCCCCGCCAGAGCACTATTAAATGTTTGAAGTGCTTAGGAGAGGGGCATATTGCATCCCAATGCCCTAATCAGCATGCCATGATTTTCTCAAATGATGGAGATATTGTCAGTGACCACAAAAATAGTGATGAACAAAAAGATACTACCACAAGTGGATACAGAGAGTATAGCTCAACTAGCACAGGGAGACGTATTTGTAGCTCAATGAGCACTAAACATACATGTTAAGTCCAAAAGCAACAGTCAGCAAGAGACTATTTTTCATTCCAGGTGCCTGGTCAATGAAAAAGTCTATAATGTGATAGTTGACGAAGGCAACTGTGCTAATGTTTCCAGTACCTTGCTGGTGGATCGGGAGAGGTTGACGTGTAGACATCACTCTATTCCCTACAACTTAGCACGATGGTGAGCGGGGTGTTACAAGCCACCCGCTAGAGCACTATTAAATGTTTGAAGTGCTTAGGAGAGGGGCATATTGCATCCCAATGCCCTAATCAGCATGCCATGATTTTCTCAAATGATGGAGATATCGTCAGTGACCACAAAAACAGTGATGAACAAAAAGATCTACCACAAGTGGATACAGAGAGTATAGCTCAACTAGCACAAGGAGATGTATTTGTAGCTCAATGAGCACTAAACATACATGTTAAGTCTAAAAGCAACAGTCAGCAAGAGACTATTTTTCATTCCAGGTGCCTGGTCAATGAAAAAGTATGTAGTGTGATAGTTGATGAAGGCAACTGTGCTAATGTTTCCAGTACCTTGCTGGTGGATCGGGCAAGGTTGACGTGTAGACATCACTCTATTCCCTACAAGTTGCACTGGTTGGATGATAACAAAGAGATCCACATCACCCAGCAAGTATGTGTTCCATTCTCCATTGGTGACTACAAGGATGAAATATTGTGCGATGTAGTTCCTGTGCAAGCAGAACACCTATGGCTAGGAAGTCCCTAGCAATATAACCATGATGTCAGTCATGCCAACAAAAAGAATAAGTAATTTATCCAAATGGGTAACCACACCCATGTCTTAACTACTTTGCCAAGGAAGGATGCTTGTGAGGATCAGCTGAAAATTAAAAATTCATACGAGGAGTTCGCTAAGAGATAGATGAAGCAGGACCCAATCAAGATATGGGGAAGCAGAACCCCAATCTAGATTTAGCATTCTTTCTTTCAGCATTTTTGCTAAAATTAGCTTCTTCAAGTTCTTCAGGAAGAAGGAGTCTTCAGAAGTCTTGTTGAGCTAAGGAGCGATGATCAACTTATCAGTAAGTTTGTGGCATTTTTCCTTTCCTTGTTTTATTTCCATAGTCTTTTTTTCTGGTTTTCCTTTTAGGATCGTTGATTCAATTAAAGGGAGGGGTTTTATTCTAGGTGGTTATTATTTTGATAGTGCATGCATTGAGTGGGTTTTCAGGAGTAGATTCGATTCTCCCCATACCCTCACGTGTCATGCTGTGTATTCCATTCCCATTATTTATAACTTTTTGAGAGTTTTTTTAGTCGAATTACTTGGTTTACCTCCCCCGCAAAGATAGAGTTTTCTATCGAACAGCTTCTTGGAACCCAACTGATTTTGAAACCTATCTATCACATGAGTCGTGTTGAGCTCGTAGAACTAGAAAACTAACTTCTCAGCTTCTTAGCCAGAAGTTTATTCGCCCTAGTTGCTCCCTTTTGGGTGCTGTGGTGTTATTTATGAAAAAGAGGAATGGCTCCCTAAGACTATGGATAAATAACTGAGAACTCAACTGAAAAATAATAAAGAGCAAGTATCCTCTACCTCGAATTGACGATCTTTTTGACCAGTTGCGAGGAGCCACGGTCTTCTCCAAGATTGACCTCAAATTGGGATACTACCAGCTGAGAGTCAAAGATGAAAATATTCTGAAGACCGCTTTTTGGAGTAGATACAGCCTGTATGAGTTCAAGATGATGCCATTCGGGTTAACTAATGCCTCTGCTGCCTTCATGGATCGCATGAACAGGGTCTTCTAACATGCATTGAATCAGTACTCCAAGAGTCCAGAGGAACATGCACTCCACTTATTTGAAGTGGTGGAGACACTTCGTCAGAACCAACTATTTGCTAAACTTAGGAAATGCTACTTTTGGTTTGATCAAGTTTCCTTTCCTTGTCATGTGATCTCAAGTGAAGGAGTTTTCATGGATCTGGCCAAGGTTGAATGGTTATCAATTGGAACCTACCCACCAATGTAGCTGAGGTACGTAGTTTCTTTGACTTAGCAGGTTGCTACCGATGATTCATCAACGGATTTTCTAAGATTATTGCTCCATTGACTCTACTCACTCGAAAGGGTGTACCTTTTATCTGGGATTGTGAGTATGGTGAAAGGTTTATGGAATTAAAGCATCATCTCACCTCTGTTCCGATGTTGATCCTCCCCAACAACACCGGAAGATTTTAGGTTTACTACGGTGCATCTCATGTTAGTTTGGGATGCATTTTGATACAGCATTACAGAGTGTTGCTTATGGATCCAAACAGTTGAAACCCCATCAGCATAACTACCCTACTCATGATCTGGAGTTGGCAGCCATTATCTTTGCTTTAAAGATATGATGTCATTACCTATTTGGTCAGACCTTTGAAATTTACACTAACCACAAAATTTTAAACTAAATTTTCTTACAGAGTGAGTTGAACATGAGACAAAGACATTTGATGGACCTCCTGAAGGACTACAACTACAAGATCATCTACCATCCCTGTAGAGGGAATGTAGTCGATGATGCGTTGAGCCGGAAGGAGTTTGCAGTATTGGCCTAAACCATGGCCTCCAGTTGAAAGTTAGTAGACGCTATGCAGACACTCCGCCTCAACAACTGTAGCAATAGTGTCTATCTCGCTCATATCCAAGCTTTGCCTGATTGTTTTATAAAGATTTAGAAAGCTCAGTCCATAGACCAAGAAATTACCAAAATTTAAATAAGTTCTCTTTTGATGAGTTTCCTGATTTCAGGCTCTTAGATGATGGATTGTGTAGATTTCAAGATTGAATTTGGGTCCTTGTCACTATCAAGGCAGATGTTCTCAAGACTACCCATGCCTCTAAACTGTCCATCCACCCCAAGAGTACCAAGATGTACCAGGACCTAAACCACCAATACTGGTGGCTGGGAATGAAGAAGGACATTGTTGACTACGTCTTCTGATGCCTTACTTGCCAACGAATTAAGCCAAAACACCAGAGACTCAGTGATTTGTTACAGGGCCTCCTAATTCCAAAATGGAAGTGGGATTATGTAACCATAGATTTTTTCACTAGCTTACCCAGGACCTGTTCTGGTCGTAATTCTATTTGGGTTATTATTCACAAACTAACCTAGACTGTCCATTTCTTACCAATTAGGACCACTTACTCCACCAACAGATTAGTCTGCCTTTACGTTGATGAAATTGTTCAACTCCATGGTGTTCCCTCAACCATTGTATCCAATCGAGATCCTTGATTCACCTCCCACTTTTGGGATAGCTTTCAAGAAGAACTTGGGTCTGGATTGTACTTCAGCACTACTTATCATCCCCAAACTGATGGTCAGTCTGAACGCTCTATCCAGATGTTGGAAGACATGTTGCGTGCTTGCATCCTCGACTTTGGTGATAACTGGTATGAATATCTTCCCTTGTGTGAATTTTCTTATAATAATAGTTATCACTTAAGCATTGGCATGGCTCCTATGAAGTCCTGTATGGTAGGCCCTCCTGTTCTCCCACTTGTTGGAGCAAAGTTAGAAACTAGTGTCATTTGGGATGAGACTTCATCTAGGAGACTATTGAGAAAGTTGTGATCATCCGTAGGAACTTGGCTACCGCCCAGAGTCATAGAAGAGTTACACTGATAATCATTGAGGACCTCTAGAATTTTCCATTGGAGACCAAGTCTTCCTTAAGATTTTTCCTATAAGGGAAAATGTGGTTTGGGAAAAAAACGAAGTTGAGCTCCTATTACATGGGACCTTTTCGGATCATAGAGCGTATTAGATTCTAGCGTACCGCCTTACTCTCCCTCGAGAATTTGTGGGTCTACATGATGTTTTCCACATCCCTATGCTCAAAAGATATCACCCTGACCCTTCTCATATCATTCCTCATGATGAGACGTAGGTACAACCCAATATAACTTACGAGGAACTCCCCACAGAAGTTCCTGGTTGGACCGATAAAGATTTACGCAACAAGACAATCCCCATGATGAAGGTGTGTGGCAACACCACACTCTAGAAGAGAAGACGTGGGAGTTGGAGAGCGAGATGAGAGAGAAGCTAGACCTATTCAAAAAAAATTTGGGGGACAAAATTTTTTAAGGTGGGGGGATGTAACATCCTGCTCACCATCGCACTAAATTGTTACCTAAAAACCCTTATTTATTCGAGTCTTGAGACCACTTGAACTCATTTAAATTTATCTCGTAGTTTCATATCGTGTTTTGTGATTAAAATTCATAATTTTAATTTATTCTGATTTCATTATTTTATTTATTTTTATTTTTATTTAATTTTATTTACTATTATTTTTTTTTTTATTTATTACAAATGATTTTTAGGATAAAAAAGGGAAAAAGGGGCAAAATCCTTCGAGAAAACGCCCGTAGGAAAGGGTTGCCTATGGGGCATCGCACACTGGGTGCGTGCGTGTGTGCATGGCCAACGCAGGACGTGCGTATTGGGCACATGTCCCATCTGCATGGGGTGTGAGGCCGGTTTGTGCACGCATCCCATTGCATGTAGATAAGCCAGTCTGTGCGAGTCACATCGCACGCGGACAGGGCCAGGCACCTTTCATACAGCAGGCCTATGCAAATAGGCCTGCACGCGGCAGGATAGACCGATGCCTATAGGCTAGGCCTGTAATGTGCGGTTGGCCTAGGGAGGCACACTGCTGCCTCAGGCAGTGAGCCGTCATCCCTTGGGCACTGTGCACTACCTTGGGTAGTGTGTCGCTGCTGCCTTAGGTGGAGAGCCATTGCCGATTGAGGACTCTTCCTCTATTTTTTGCGTTGTCGTCGTGTAAAATCACTCATCTTCCACTCAACTTTCTCTCTCCTCACTGGATTTTACCACTTGGTGTAAATCCAACGGTCCCTATTTTCTATACATAGGGACCCCTTTCTTCTATTTTCCTCATGTTTCCATTTCATTCTTCCATCCTCTAAGAGCTTAGAGAGAGAGGGAGTGATTTAGAGAGAAAAGGAGAAAAGAAGAAGAAGAAAGGTGTAGGAAAACTTCAAGGTTTCGGTAGGGAATTTAGTATTTCCTTAAACATCTTAAAGAGCATTTCTAGAAAATCAAAATTATGATGTTTGTGTTTTATGTTTTGCATGATTTATACTTAATAGTTCCAATAAAGAGATTTGTTTTTTATTTCAAGCATGCTATGTGATCTTATAGTTACTTGATGATTTGCATGTAAATTAAATAATATGAATATGATGATAATTATTTAAAAAATATATAAAAATAAAAAGAAAAGAGAAAGGGAATGAGCCTGAAATGGTCCAAAAAATAACTGTACCTGTATTGACATGCATAATGCATCTAGTATCTCGTTAGACTTTTTATCTATGAGGGGTTTCTATTTTTTCCTCCCCCATCTGGTCTAGAAAAATGTGAGAGGACCGCTCCCTATGGATAACGGTGTACCCTCTGATGAGAGCGGTGATGCAAATATCTATTAGGGATCACATCTGGCTAAGTACTGTTGTGGCTATAGAATATCTTATAGGACCACTTTGGTTGGTACGACCATGGTCATTAATTGTACGATGGTTTGGCAAGCTAAAAATGTGCATGAGTAAATTGTTGTTATATCTCTGATCTGGTCATTCTACATGGGTAGTCAGAAATATGTATTTGCCCTCAGAGATGGAAGTCGAAATGACTTCACGAAGTATGATACGAAAATTTGAGCATGTAATGATTTGTTTGATTTTTTCTATTGTTACGTATGATTTTGATTTAATTGTTATCATTATGATATGATGGACCTGATGGTTCCTTTAATAAATAAAATTATTTTCGTAAAGTAAGAAAGGACCTTGACTGATTTGATGGTAAGTGTTAATGACATAATTATTCACTTTTAAAATCTTACAGTGTCATTTAAATACTATTTTCCTTACTCAGTATATGTAACTCACCCTTTCCATGCCTCCCTAGATGAAGAAGATAGTGAGGAACTCAACCTTAAAGTCTACGAGGATCCCATGGATCCATAAACATTGAGTGCATGACTTATCCTACGCTCTGATGAGTCCAATTGCATAGTAAAAGAAGTGGCCTTTTTGTATTTTGATATTTTATATTTTGTTGCCACTTTTGGCCTCAGTTATATATATGTACAATTAGAACTCATATATTTTGGTAAGGGGTTTATAATAATTTGCTTCGCTGCATACAATTTTTATCATGCACTCGTAATCTATTTCTATATTTGGCATCCTTATGCCTTAGTTTGCATGTGTCACAATAGAGGTCGTAAATGTTAGGAATTTCAACCTAATATTAGGAATGAACTGGTTAACAGCCTATCATGTTACTATGGACTGCTACCACAAGAAGCTTGTATTCAATATTCCTAATCAAGTACCATTTTCTTGCTAATGACTTTTCTTTTTTCTTTCTTAATTATTTGTGTATAAGGAAAATAATCTATTGATTTTAATTTATATGATGTGATTTAACAATATTAATATGTAATAGGTAAGATAAGTAAGGGGGTTTATATCCAAGAAATTCCAGTAGTTAGGGAATTTCTGGATGTCTTCCCTGTTGACCTACCAGGATTGCTTGTAGACGTGGAATTTGCCATCGATCTTCAGCTAGGTACTCAACCGATTCATTGGCCCATACAGGATGAGCCAAATTGTAATGAAAGAGTTAGGAAAACAAGTTCAAGGACTTTTGGATAAGGGGTTTCATTCAATATAGTGTGCCCCCTTGGGGTGCTCCAGTCACATTTGCAAAGAAAAATGACAGAACATTAAGATTGTGCATAGATTACAGGGAGCTAAATAGAGTTACAATCAAGAATAACTATCCTCTCCCCATAATTGATGATCTCTTTGACTAGTTACAGGGTCACGAGTCTTTTCTAAAATTGACCTACGTTTGGGGCATTATCAGATAAAGATAAAAGCTAAAGACATTTTGAAGATAGTTTTCTAAACTAGGTATGGACATTATGAGTTTCTTGTTATGTTGTTTGGGTTGACTAATGCACCTGCAATCTTCATGGGCTTGATGAATAGGCTCTTCAGACGGTTTTTGGATCAATTTGTCATAGTCTTCATCGATGATATCTTGGTCTACTATAAAAGTAAGGAGGAACATGCTTCGCATCTGGCTCAAGTTTTATAGGTTCTTAGAGAAAAGAAGTTGTATGCAAAGTTAAGTAAGTGTGGTTTTTAGCTTGATTAGATTGTCTTTTTGGACATGTAATATCAAAATATAGTGTATTAGTGGATCCCTACTAAATTGAGACCGCGTTAACTTGGGAATGACCTACTATAGTCAAAGATATTAGACGATTTTTTGGATTAGCTCGGTATTACCATAGATTTGTGAAGGGATTATCCAAGATTATAGCTCCTCTTACTCAGCTTACAAACAAAGATGTTAAATTTGAATGGAATGAAGCATGTGAGAGAAGTTTCACATAGCTCAAGCAATAGTTGACCACAACTTCTGTGTTAGCTTTTTCAAATTGAACTGGTGGTTATACAGTATACAGTGATTCTTCTTTTCAGGGATTGGGACGTGTTTTGATGCAGCATGGACGGGTCATAGCTTATGGGTCTAGACAACTGAAGACACATGAATGAAATTACCCTACTCATGACTTGGAGCTCGTTGCGATTGCCTATGCCCTGAAACTCTAGCGTCATTATTTGTATGGTGAAACATTTGAGATCTATACTGACCATAAAAGTCTAAAATATATTTTCACTCAGAAGAATCTCAACATGGGCCAGAGGTGATGGATAAAACTGCTAAAAGATTATAACTGTAAGATCTTGTATCATCCAGGTAAGTGTAATGTAGTAGCAGATGCACTTAGCAGGAAGAATGTAGGTACATTTTTAGAGGCTGTGTAGGAAATTCAACTTCATGGTTAGGCTGAAGGTGTTTATTTGGCCAGTTTAAATGTCCAACCTGCAATACTACAATAGATCAGAGATGCTCAATTGACTGACTTTATATTATTGGCCATTAGGAAAGACACAGAGCAAGGTTTGAAGCCAGAGTTCAGAGCATCGAATGGTGGGTTACTCAGATTTAATGACAAGGTGTATGTTCCCGATAAAGATAAATCAAAGAAAAGCATTTTGACTGAGGCTCATTGTTCCAAATTTGCCATGCATTCAGGTATTATTAAAATGTATCAGAATTTGAAACCTCGATTTTGGTGAAATGGTATCAAAAGAGACATCGCTGAGTATGTTTCTAAATACCTTACTTGTCAGCAAGTGAAAGTAGAATAATAGCATCCTGGTGGACCCCTCCAACCTTTGCCAATTCCTGAGTGAAAATGGGAATATATCACCATAGACTTCATGATTGGATTGCCTAGGACCTGAGCAGGCCATGATGTTATCTGAGTGATTGTGGATAGGTTAACCAAGTCCTCCCACTTCCTAGCAGTGAAGATGATAGACTCTTTGGATGACTTAGCTAGAACTTATATCTGTGAGATTGTAAGACTACATGAGATTCTAGTTTTAGTGATATTTGATAGAGATCCTAGATTTACCTCTAGGTTTTGGAAAAACTTTTAGCAAGCCATGGGCACCCAATTATCCTTCAACATTGCTTTTCATCTTTACACAGATGGAAAATTAGAGAGAACCATTTACACATTGGAAGATATACTACGAACATGTGTTTTAGAATTTGGTGGATCTTGGGATGGTCATTTGCCACTAATAGAATTTGCTTATAACAACAGCTACTAGGCAAGCATTGGTATGGCCCTTTATGAAGCATTGTATGACCGACCTTATAGGTCACCAATTTGTTAGGAAGAAGTTGGGGAAAGGAAGTTAATTGGCCCAGAGTTGCTAAGATCAGGAAGAACATTCAAGTAGATCAGAGCAGACAGAAAAGCTATGTGGATAACCAAAAAAGGGACCTAGAATTCTAGGTAGGTGATCATTTTTTTTGAAGATCATGCCTCTCAAAGGCATCAGTAGATTTGGGAAGAAGGGAAAGCTAAGCCCACGATTTATTTGCCCATTTAAGGTTTTAGAGAGAATTAGTGTGACATATCAAGTGCTAATTAAGGCAAATGAGTGTTAGATACAGATTCAGAATAACGAGTGCATGATACAATTTATGCAGCGGAACAGAATCATTATAAATCCCTTACAAATACATATAGTTCTATTGCATACATATACTAAGGCTAGAAGAGGCTGCAAAATACAAAACAAAACATAAGGACCACTTCTTTTGCTATGCTATTGGACTCATCAGAATGCGAGAACAGTTATGCACTTAGACTTATGGATCTATGGGATCCTCATAGATTTACAAGGATAGGTCAGCCTGCGGTTCCTCACTTTCTTCCTCATTTGGGGGGGAGGGCATGGAAAGAGTGAGTTCCATATGCTCAGTAAGAAAAACAGTATTAAATTAACATCGTAAGATTTCAAAAATTAATTATTTTGACTTAAGAGTTTACCATTTAACCTCCTCGTTTACCTATCTCACATTCTGAAATGCCATTTATTTGTTAGGAAAATGGTACGTTAATACAGACAACCAAACATACATAATACTAGATAATAGAGAAAATTAAATAAATCATGAAATGCTCAGATTTTTGTGTCATGCTTCGTGAAATCATTACAATTTTCATCTCTGAGAGTAGATACAGATTTTCAACTACTCAAGTCGAATGACCAGATCAGATATAGATATGGCAATTTACTCAAACTTATTTTTGGTTGGGCAAACCATGGTACGTACTATGACCACAGTTATACCAGCCATAGGGGCCCTAACAAATATCTATAGTCACGACATTACTTAGCCACGGGTGACCCCTACAGATACTGTGATACCATTCTCATAAGATGGTATGCCGTCATCCACTGGGAGTGGTCCTCTTATATCTTTCCAAACCATATAGGGGAGGGAGAAACAGATACCCTGAAGGGTAAGGGGAACAGATACCCCTCAGAGATAAAAAGCCTAACGAGACACTTAATACAATATGCATGTCAATACAGATACACTTCGGACCATATAAGCTTCATTCCACTTTTTTCTTTTTCTTTTTTT
The DNA here is from genome assembly GCF_054855325.1 of Carica papaya. Classification (NCBI taxonomy): domain Eukaryota; kingdom Viridiplantae; phylum Streptophyta; class Magnoliopsida; order Brassicales; family Caricaceae; genus Carica; species Carica papaya. Next base: position 26,482,347 of record NC_142310.1, on the reverse strand, counting down.
TTTATACTTTTTACTTTTGTCGATTACATATTTTATTTATTACATGCAAATTCATCAAGTGTCTACAATTCACATAGCATGCTTGAAAACAAGAACAATTTGACTTATCTGAACACAGAAGCATACAAAACAGGCAAAATCACAATCATATTAAATTAACTTATCTAAAAATACTCTTTTAGATGTCAAAATAAATACTAGATTTCTTACTAAAAGCTGGATGTTTTCTCCTTCACCATTCTCCTTTCTTTCTCTTCTTCTCTCGCTAGACTACTATCTCTCTCTCTTTCTCTCTCTAAATCATGAAAAATGGAAGAATAGAAGTGTGGAGAGGAAGGAAAGGGGAAGGGCAATTTATAGAGTTTTGAAACCGTTGGATTCGCACCAAGTGGTGAAATTCGGTGACGAGAGATAAGAAAAAGATGCTTAGCATAAAAAATAAAGGAAGAGGGATTCCTCCGCCAGCGGCAGCGATGTGCCACCCAAGGCAATGACGACGCATTGTCCAAGGTGGCAGTGCCTGGCTGGCTAGCTGTAGACTAGTCTGCAGGTGAACAGGCCTCTTACCGCGTGCGTAGGGGTTAGCCTGCCTGTACATAGGGCTTAGGCGCATTGGGCGCCGCGCGTAGACCCCAGACGCACATGGCCTATTAGTGCAGGACTGCTGCGCGGACGGTGAGCACACAATGTGTGGCGCCTGTCTGCGCGTGAGGTGACACACGGATGGCCCACTTATGCGCAACAGGACACGCATAATTCCTGACCTCTCGTTGTGCACATGGAGGGGATGTGCGCATTGTGCCCACGTCACGTGTGAGCATGCGTGCAGATGGGATGTGCACATTGTGCACCCATCCCACGACCACTGTGCGCATGCTCGTGCGCATAGTTCCCATTACCTGCACGGGCAGCCTTTCTCCCTGCGGGATTTTTCCCAACGGGATTTTCTTGTCGATTTGTCATTTCTGTTTTGTTTTAATTTTTCTATAATTAATTGAATGAGTTAGACTTAAAATTAAATAAAAGCAAAATAAATAAAAATTAATTAAAATTACAAAATATGATAAATATTCAGTAGAGTAAATTAATTAAGTTTAATGTGGCCAAATAAATAGGGTTTCCAACTCATTTAAGCACAGTGATGGGTAGGGTGTTACAATTGCAGCAACCTTCTGCCAATTAGTATTGCCCCTAGAGCTATCTCGAGTTCACAACATATTCCATGTATCGATGTTACAGAAGTACAATCCTGATCCATCTCATGAGATACCTAACAGGCCTCTTTCAATTCAGAAGGATCTATTCTATGAAGAAGTTCCTGTCATTGTCTTAGATAGGAAAGATAAGGTGCTTCGGAACAAAGTGATTTCCCTAGTCAAGGTCTTGTGGTGGAACACACTCAAGAGGAAGCCACTTGGGAGGTAGAAACGAAATTTCAAGACAAGTATTCCCATCTATTTAATGTTTTGTATTTTAGATTAATTTTATATAAGGATATTTATATTAATAATATAAATTTAGAGGACTAAATTTTTCTAAGGGGGAGAAATTGTAATAGACCAAAATGACATCATTTTGGAGAACCCCAAAACAACACCATTTTAGGCAAAGAAAAATAAAAAAAAGTAAAATAAAAAACCTGGAGGTGTATTTGCCTTTGGTGGGGAAAGATGAAGAGGCAAAGCCATGTATGCCTCTGCCACCAGCCAAAAAGGACAAAGAGGAGACCTGTACACCAATGAAGAGGGGTCGTGCAGGACTCCTCCTACGTCTCCCTATAAAACATGAAGGGAGGGAAGGAGATCGATACAGGAAAAGAGAGAGAAAGAGAGAGAGATAGAGAGAGAGGGAGGGAGAGAGAGAGAAAAAAAATAGAGGAAGAAGGGTTACGATTACCATTAATCGGTAGCTAAGAGAGGAGAGGAAGAAGAAAAAGAAGAAAAAGGAGGATGAGGGGTCAGTGCTACGGCAGTGGTGCGCAGGAGAAGAAGATAGTCTGTGCGGTGGCTCAACACACGTTTTGCTGTTCTACGGCTCCCTTTGGCGCGATTCCACCAGATCTGTGCTAGATTTGAGGGCGTGAAGTGCTCTGTAGTGACGATCAATGTCGAGCAATGACAATTGGCGATGAGTGACGACGGTGCATGCGAAGGCGCACAGACTTCTAATGATTGTGCGTAGTGAGCCCTAGGAACCCAATTTGGGTAGGTGAGTTAAAAAAAAAAATTGATGGTTTACCATTTTAGATTTAGGGTTTATTAATCCTATTTAATTTTAATAAAATAAATTATTTATCTAGTTTAGAATTAGGAATAAAAGTCTAGACGTGTGTGTTTGAAATTAATTTAATTGTAATAAGTTGATCTTGTACATCGAAAATAATTTCACGAAAGAGATTTAGATGGAAATTAAGTAAATGCGCAAGAGCTTACAAATGTAGTTTAATCTTTCTAAGATATTAAAACTATGAAGCTTAATAATTGATAATTAGGTGCAGGATTCCGATGGAATTTTACTATTGATTGTTGTGTTCCTATTTATGTTTACTACTGAAATTGCTAATGAATTATTTTTTTATGTTTTGATAACTAAATTCGTATATGTATTGGTCGCTATGTAATTAGGAGTATATTAAGGATATGTAAAAGAGTCTAGGGTGATGAATAGTTATAATATGTGTGTTATAGGTATAAATTATGTTAAATAATAAAAATTAAGAAATTTATAGGTATAAACATTAAAAGATTTGAGAAACCCATTTAACTGGTATCACCGAGGGGTGGGTGTGTGTGTAGCCTTTTGGCATGTGATTGTGGTGAACCCTACCCATGGATCCAGTTTTGGCTAGACGTGGCGAAGCAATAAGAATTATGAATTATATATTGTGTATTGCAAACTGTGACCTGTGAACTGAATTGTGACGTATTCACGTGGTAGAGAGGATCCTTACTGCTCTCGTTGATAACAACAAAAATGGTATCCCATGGTGAAACTATTTTAATAGGATATAAACTGATATGAATGAATAGGAAGTCATGTGTAACATTTATGATACTGAAATACTGAGTTAATAGCTACTGCACTACCTATTGTCTAAATTGTGATACTGAATACTGAACTATGCTATTTATTAAATTGTTTATATCTTGAGTTATCATACTGAAATAATGAATTCTGAATGTTTACTGCATAAACTGATTTATAAGGTTTGGTTAATAAGTTAGGATGTAGGTACCACATATTTTCTGAGTTAAAGAGAAAAGTGTTTTGAACCATTTCTGTCGATAATTTTATGTTTTCTATCAACTAAGACAAATTATCCTATTATTTATTGGTAGTTAATGCTTACTAAGCATATTAACTCAGCCTATTTATTATTCATTTCTTCCATATCAGGATATTCAGAACCCCACTCCTGAATAGTGAAAGACTTGCTAAGAGATCGTTTAATTTTTATTTTAATTCGAACAAAACTTAATGTTAATTATTTTTTAATCAGCATTTATTTTAGAGTTCAGATATGTCTCATGGATATTGGATATTTTGAGCTAAGTACGCAAGGAATGTATTTTTTATTATTTTAAAATTTGCAGCATGAAGTATTCCTATAGATTATTATATCATGATATGGAGTGTGTACGATCAGGACTCAGGATGGTAGTCATGAAGGGTCCTTGAGAGAGGTCTGCTCAAATCAAGGAGGACTCTTTGGCGCAGGAGCTGCAGCAACCATAGGCATGGTTTGTTGACAGCATGAACTCGTAAATACAGCAACAATTTCATGTAGGGTTTGCTAATGGGGAACAAATGAAGATGATGGTGTCGTTCAGGATAATGGACTGATATGGTCCAACATATTTAATTACCCTTAAGAATTGAGTATTAGGATGTTTAGTTTTGAATGTTTTTGATGTTGTTGGAGATATACTTTAAATAACAGATTACAATTCACAACATAGCTAGGTTATTAGACTCATAGTCATTGTCTTAATAGATGTAATCATCATAATAGTTGTAGTTGTTGTTGTTACAGTCGTGCGGGCATGTTCATGGCACTACGATGTGTGCTAATGCATGTTTGCGCATAGGGTCTGTGTGTGGGAGTTCCAATACACTCCAAGCAACTACACATCGCAGCAAGCCTTACGCGCCGTGTTGACCTACTAGGCTTTTACAGATGCCGAGGGGTGTTCGCGGATGTGTTCCTCGTATCGCGGGTACGAGTAGGGGTTAAATTCCCTCGGGCAAAAGGTAAAATAAATAAATAAAATTTGCAATTCGGTAAACTGATAAATTCGTATTTTAGGAATATTGGTATAAATTAGAAAATTGGTATAACAAAGAATAATGTGGTTTATTTAACAAAATAAATCCAATAAAAATAATAAAAACTTAAAAATATGAGAATAATTTTATAACTTAAAAACTCATAAGAAATAAATTTAAAATCTATAAATAATTATAACTCAAGGAGAATTAACATTTAAAAAATCTCAAAATTAAAAGACTAAAGGAAAAATAAAACAAGAATAAAAGAATCTATAAAGTTAATAAAATAAAGAGTCAAAATTTAACAAACACAGAGTTTAGTTAAATCTGGTTCACCGTATTTCCTTTGAGGGATATTTGATTTTTATTATTTGTTCTGGAACCACTAGAATATGGGTGCTGGTTTTTGTTTCTTAACAGAACGATAGTTTAGTTATCCTTCAGACTCTGAATGATTTAATATTCATGCTAGAGGGCTCAAAGGCATGAACGATAGCAACTTGAGAGACCTAAGAGAATTATATTTGTATTTAATATTTGTGATGTACGTTTGTATCTATCTGCGTATCAAGATATGACCAATCAGTATCTCGTTTACCCTCTCTAGAAATAGGTGTAAATGGTTGCGCGCGTAGGTTTGTAATCAGTGTAACATAAATTAAGATAATAAATAGTGGTATCTCAATAATAAAACATAATTTTCTACTCTTATAAGTTAACATGGTATTAGAGCTGTTAATATATCTAGAAGAATTTAGATAGCTAATATATGAATAAATAGAAATCAAATATTAAATACAAATTATTGAGATACCACTATGCATTCACTATGTGGGCAATGCATGTTGTGCGCGTGCGTGCATGCGTGACCAAGCATAGGGTACGCACGTCCCATCCGCGCAAGGTGTAGGGCCAGTCCTGCGTATGCATCTTGTTGCATACTGGCAAGCCAGTCTGCGCGCATCATATCGCGTTCAAACAGGGCCAAGTGTCGTGCACTGTGTGCATGCCATCCACATAGTAGGCCTGCACCGATAAGCCTACGTGCTTAGGGCCTACGCACAATAGGCCTTCGTATGTGCAGGCTAGCTCCTATGCGTGGTAGGGTAGGTAGGCGCCTATAGGCTACACCTATAGCATGCTGGCGGTGTTGTGAGGTGCACTACCGCGTCGGGCAGTGCTGGCTATCCCTTTGGGCACCTTGCACTGCCTTGGGAAGTGTGCCACCATCGGTGGAGGAATTTTCCTCTATTTTCATGTTGTCACTTGATTTTGCCACTTTATGCAAATCCAACAGTCTCTATTTTCTATAAATATGGACCTTTTTTTCATTTCCTCATCATTTTTATTCCATTTTTCCATCTTCCAAGAGTTTAGAGAGAGAGGGAGTGATCTAGAGAGTGAAGAAGAGGAGGAAAAGAAGAATAGTGTAGGAAAACTCTGAGGTTTTGATAAAGAATTTAGTATTTCTTTAAACATTTGAAGGAGTATTTTTAGAAAATTAAATTTATGAATACGTGTTGATGTTTTGTATGTTCCATGTTTAGGAGTTCTAATAAAGTAAATTGTTCTTTATTTCAAGCATGCTATGTTAATTTATTGACACTTGATGATTTTGCATGTAAATTAAATAATGTGAATCTAGTGATATTTTTCTAAAAAATATAAAAATATAAAAAAAAAGAAAAAGAAAGAAAGAGAAGGGGAATGAGACTAAATGGTTTGAGAAATATATGTTTCTATATTAAAATACATAATGGATTAAGTGTCTCGTTAGGTTTTTTATCTCTGAGGGGTATCTATTTTTTCCTTCCCCATCTAGTCTGGAAAGAAGTGATACGACCGTTCCCTATGGATGACGATATACCCTCTGACAAGAGCGGTGATGCGAATATCTGTTAGGGATCACTTTTGACTAAAAAGTACTGCTGTAACTGTAGAATATCTGATAGGACCACAATGGTTGGTACAATTGTGGTCATAGATGGTACCGTAGTTTGGCAAGCTAGACATGTGTCTGAGCAAATTGTCGTAATCTGTATATGATCTTATCATTCCACATGAGTAGTCAGAAATCTGTATCTACCCTTAGAGATGGAAGTTGGAATGACTTCACGAAGTATGACACGAAAATCTGAGCATTTTATGATTTATTGGATTTTCTCTATTATCAAGTATGATGTTTGATTTTGGTTGTTGTGACTATGACATGATGTTTTCTTCAATAAACAAATTTTTTTTTCATAAAGTAAGATAAGACCCTGACGTGACCTGATGGTAAGTATTTATGATGTAATTATTTACTTTTAAAATATTACGATGTTATTTAAATACTGTTTTTTTTACTGAGTATATGGAACTCACCCTTTCCATGCCCCCAGATGAGAAAGATAATGATAGAAGTGGCCCTTTTGTATTTTTAGTATCTTGATATTTTTTAGTTTGTCACTTTTGGCCTCAGTTATGTATATGTATAATTTGAACTCATATATTTTAGTAAGGAATTTGTAATAATTTTCTCTGCTGCATACAATTTTATCATGCACTCCTAATTTGTTTTTGTATTTGGCACCCTTATGCCTTAATTAGCATTTGAGATGTTACAACATCCCCTTAGTATGATACTAATTTACCACTAATATCAGGATACTTTGAACAATTACGGATTTAAGAATCCTGAATGCCAGTATGCTATCATACTATATGCACAATGGGGCCAATTGAACAAATAACATTTAAAAATGGTTGTAAGTGCAGTAGGATGAACAAATAGTAAAGTTTAAATAAAAATAAAAATAGAATAATTGGATCTCACAATCCTGGAGCCGAAACTCCAATTAAATATATAATTAGAAATACAAAGGTTTAGTTACTCATGTTGAGCTTGATGCACAAAAAGTTGTTTCTAGTGTCTTTTATAGAAAGAAGAAAAATCTGGAAAACCTAAGCATGTTGCAGTCCTTGTCAACTCTCCCTCTTTTTCTTCATTATTCCTATTTAAGACTAAAATGATCTGTTTTGCCAGGATAGGGTTTCATACGAGCATCTCTGCTTGTTTCTTGCTTTCTAAAATAATCCTCTCCTTAATCGTGAATTTCTTGCCTCTCGGATGTGTCGATATCCCTCTTTTAAATTTTTAAAATGGCCCGATTTTCAAATCTACAGTTGCTAGTGTCTAAGCATTGGCCAATATGATTGGTATTTTAATTTTATTATTACATTTTAAAATTAAAGCATATTAATTGTTCCCTAACAATATGATTAGTATTTTTTTTATTTATAAGAGATTTTGGATTTGAATTGTGTATTTTAGTATATTATTTTTAAGATATCATGTCATCTAATTAATTAAATATATGAATTGTCACTAAAAAAATTTAAATCCTAAATTTTATTTTCATTTTTTAGAATTAATATTTTTTTTAAAAAATGAGATAGCTTTTATCACTAACAAGTAGATTTGCGAAACCAGCCATAAGATATGCGTATATGCCAAATCTAACCACTAGCATCATCTAAAACACATGAGACCTTAAAGTATAAAAACAAGAGTATCATATAAAAAGTTGCATAAACAACCATAATATAGTCTGAATACTACATTACACATCTAAACCAAGTTCCTATATGAGTCGGTGTGATGATAGACATTTCTTCATCTTCAAAATAATTATTGGTTATTTGTTATAGTTTCATGAAAAAAGGTCAATTTTATTATGTACAAAGAAAATAAAAAATGAAGCTCGATTACATATAGTAGTTAATTATCTACTAAATATAAATAATTTGTCATGATATAGAGAGATATTACGACTTTAATAATTGTGATTAATAGTATTCAATAAAGATAAAATCAAATATATAAACGCTCTAATAATCATATTTTATATATTGCATACCAAATGAAATAATTAACTATTATGGAGTTTAGAAAAATTCACCATGTACCAACATTATATATATAATTATTATGAAATCTTGAGCATGTGTAATTAAATTTACTTTGGGGACAATAAATTTTTTGGAGTGCCAAGTTTGCAGAAAAAATTAAAAGATGAAGAAAACCAGCATTGATTTTAAGGGTGATCACAGATTTTTCTTAAAAATAAAATTTATCTTGCAAATTAGTAAAAAAATGAATATTGATAGTAATGCATTAGAGCAAATTAAAAAAATATATATCTATGGTTTTTGTTTCTTTTTTAGAAAATTAAAAAATAAAATGGTGGTAGGTGTAGGAGATCAAGACACACAATTAAGTTGGATTTGCAAGGAGGTGGCCATATTAGTTGATGATTAACAGTAATATCTAAGAGTGTGTATAAGATAGAGAGGTGGGTATGGTTTCCATGTATGATTAAATTCAAGTGTGAATGCATGTTGGGGATAATGCAAGAGAGAGTAGGTATATAAATGCATTATAGTGAATCAATAACTTTTAATTAAAAAGGTCGATCAGGATTGGATGATTTTAAATAAGTGTAGCCTTTCAACATTTTACTAATTGAATTTTGTGAATTACATTCCTTAAATCACAAGATTTTCTCATATCTCCTATTAAAGACATAACATTTCTTGAGATAATTTGAACATTTCACTTGCAGTTTTAAAATGCACCACATTTTACCTTACATAGTATATTCTACTATATTAAAATGCTCCACTCCCCATTCTTTATTAATAATTATTCAATGCTTGTCTCATTCTATATATACCACATCTCGTTCCTTGGCCAGACACAATAAAATACCATGACTAGAAAGTAGGTTAAGCTTGCTTATATCACTAACCACTCTACAAGAAAAGCGAAGTTAAAAAAAAAGAAGAAGGAGTTGATGAAGAAAATGAGTGAACTCAGCACTCTCTGTGATGTCAAATCTTGTGCAATCATTTACAGCCCCCTATGACTAAAAACTAGAGGTTTGGCCTTCCCCTTTAAGAGCCCAACGCGTGCTTGCCGACTTTGAGAGGATGCCTGAGATGTAGTAAAGCAAGAAGATGGTGCATCAAGAGACCTTCTTGTGCTAAAGAATCACCAACGCAACCGATCAACTGAAGAAATAGTGCAATGACAGTTGCAAGAGAGAGAGATCAATTATTCTGATGGGTTTACATCGATAAAGTTCATTAATTTAATTATTTTGATTTGATTAAATTATTATTAAATTTTTTATTTCTAGATAATAATCGAATTTCTATAATTCTGATACTTGATACACAATCCCTGTTGGACGATACTCTACTTATCACTTTATTACTTAAACAATTTTCTGCACTTGTGAATTCGCCTGTCATATATATAATCTTTAACTGGTTTTAGTTATTTATATGTATACTAGTATGCAATCTGTAGAATATCATAATTATCTTAAAGGTTGAAATTAGTAATGGATGATGAACTTCTAATTGTTTTTTGGACATGGTTGTGCCTTTTTTTTTTATTCTCAATTTATGTTGTGGTTATCAGATGTATAGTTTAATGGCATTTCCACTGTGTTTGTAACGGTTAATTGCTATTTTTGAAAAAAAAAGTTAATTATGTTAAAGACTAATATAGAGTGTCAAGGAGAAGGCATATATATTAGTATTAGGCTAGTATCTTTTTTTACTAGAAGAAAGACAAACCTTTATATTTTTACTGCATTAAATTGACAGAAAATATATCTTTGATTTCTTTAAGAATTTTGTGACTATGACGAAAATCAAAATTAAAGTATTCATATATATTACTTTTATTATACTATTTTAAAATTGAATCATACTAATCTTTCCTTAACAATATAATTGGTATTTCTTCTCTTCATGAGAGATTTTAGATTCAAATTGTGTATTCTTGTAGATTATCTTTAAGAGTTTATGTCATCTAATTAATGAAATGTATAAATTGTTACTAAAAAGTCTAAATCCTAAATTTCAATTCTATATTTTAAAAGTAATATTTTTTCTAAAAAGTAAGATAGCTTTTATCCATAACAAGTAGATTTATAAAACCAACCATAAGGAATGCCTATATAGTAAAATCAACCACTAGCATTATCTAAAATGCATGAGACCTTGGGGTAAAAAACAAGAGCAAAAAAGGCATAAATGACAACAACATAGTCTAAACATTACATTACACATCTAAAACAACTTCCTACATGTGTATGTGCGATGATATACCTCTTTAAGGAAGTTTTACAGCAATATAAAAGGGTTATTCGAGACACCTAACTGTCTAAACTAGTTGATATAAAATTGATTAACTTTAGTTGTGCGTGAATTCCATATTATATGTATAGAAGCTCCAAGGATCATGCCTATTTGAGTTAATGGATACCTTATAGATTATGATAATTGGAACAAGAATTCCTTTGGCTATATATGCACTAAAAGAAAAAAAAAACAACTAAAAGCACACATATCACCCACACCCACCAAAGATCTCCAAGCATTTACCAATATCCTCTCAAACCCATTCGTTCCTCTTTTTCACCCAGTTTTGTTGCTCCCTCTCACTTATTCACAGGCACTTGAAAATAGTGCATATTTGCTAGAGCCTTTCAACTCTATAAATTCATATTCACTTTTCCTATTAACATCTCATCCAGCACCATAACGACTAGTCAGCTTGTTTTCCCGCTATTGCCAACATCACCATCTCAGCACAACCTCCTATACATCTTTCCTATTACACATCTTTGGTATCATATAGAATTTGGTTAATAATACATGAAGCTACCTATTAGCTAAAAACTCATTAGTGATATATGAAGCTACCTATAATTTAATCATTTTTATGAAAATGCTTGAAATTTTATTAACTAGAACTAGCAAATATGATCCAATAATACAATAATTTATTGAGCATAATATACTTTTGAAAATAATATAAATTATTATCTCATGTATTATTACAAGATTTTTAGTGCATTTATGGTGCATGTATATTTAATTGTCATTTAATTTTTCCTTTGTAAAACTATATACATAATAGAAAAAAACACAATTTTCTATTCTCACAAGATAACATGGTATTAGAGCTGTTAATATATCTAGAAGAATTTAGATAGCTAATATATGTGTAATACCTCGCCCATTACTGTGTTAAAATGATTTGAAAGCCTTATTTATTGGGGCCTTTGGCCGCGTTAAACTTAATTAATTTACGCTGCTTATAATTTATCGTAATTTGTAATTTTGATTGATTTTTATTTAATTAATTTATATTTTATTTTATTTTAATTTTTTTTTAATTTAAATTTAATTTATTTAATTTTAAGTCTAATTCATGTAAATTAAATATAAAAATTGAGAAAAAAATTTAGAAAACGACAAATCAGGAAGAAAATCCTAGGGAAAAATAATCTTGCGGGGAGTTAGGTTGCTCGCGTGGGTGCTGGGCACTGTGCACGCATGCATGCGTGCACAGTGGCTGCGGGGCATGCGCACAACACGCATGCACGAACGGGACGTGCGCACCACACCCACGTCCCCTCCACGTGCACGACATGGTGTCAGGACCTACGCGCGTCCTATCGCATGCAAGTGAGTCATCTGTGCGTTACTTCGGGTGCAGACAGGCACCACACATTGTGCATGCGCCGTCCACGCAACATGCCTATGTGGATAGGCCCTGTGCACCTAAGGCCTGTTGTTAGTAGGCCTGCGCACACGGTAGGAGGCCTGTGCACCTGCAGGCTATCCTACAGCACGCTGGCTGGATCACTACCACCTCGGGCAATGCACCGTCGTTGCTTTGGGTGGCGTGCAACCGTCGCCGGTGGAGGAGGCCCTCATCCCTCATTTTTCATGTCGAGCATCTTTTTTCTCCTCTCTATTTAGATAATTTTACCACTTGGTGCAAATCCGATGATTCCAAAACTCTATAAATTGACCTCCCTCTTCCCTTCCTCTCCACACCTCCAATCTTTCATTTTTCAAAGGTTTAGAGAGAGATAGAGAGAGAAAGAAAGTAATATAGTGAGAATAAAAAGGGAAAGAAATGAGAATCGTGAAGGAGAAAACATCAAAGTTTTGATAAGAAATCTAGTATTTCTTTCGACATCTTAAAGAGAATTTTTAGAGAAATAAATTTAATATGATTGTTATTTTTCCCGTTTTATATGCCTCTGTGTTTAGATAAGTCGAAATATTCTTGTTTTTAAGTATGCTATGTGAATTGAAGACACTTGATGAATTTGTATGTATTAAATATAATATTTAATCAGTAATAGTAAAAGTATAAAAGAAAAGAAAAAAAAGAAAGATGAATGAAGCCTGTATGGTTCGAAGTGTATCTGCATTAATATGCATATTACATCAAGTATTCTGTTAGAGTTTTTATCTCTGAGGGGTATCTGTTTCCCTTGCCCTTTGTTGTATCTATTTTTCTCTCCCCTATCTAGTATAGAAATATGTAAGAGGACCACTCCTAGTGGATGACGGTGTACCTTTTGACGAGAGTGTTGCCACACTATCTGTAGGGATCACCGGTGGCTAAGTAATGTCATAATTATAGATATTTGTTAGGGCCACTATGGTTGGTATGGCCGTGGTCATAGATCGTACCATGGTTTTGCCAGCTGAAAATAGGCCTGAGTAAATTGCCTTATTTGTATATGATCTGGTCATTCCACTTGGATAGTTAGAAATCTGTATTTGCCCTCAGAGATAGAAATTGTAATGACTTCGTGAAACATGACATAAAAATCTAAGCATTTCATGATTTATTTGATTTTCTCTATTATTTGGCATGATATATGTTTGATTTTATGTATTAACGTATTATTTTCTTAACAAATAAATAGTTTTCCATAATATGAGATAGGTAAACGAGGAAGTTAAATAGTAAGATAAAATAATTAACTTTTGAAATCTTACGATGTTAATTTAATACTATTTTTCTTACTAAGCATATGAAACTCACTCTTTCCATGCCTCCCCCCTCCCCCCAGATGAGAAAGAAAGTAAGGAACCGCAGGCTAACCTATCCTTGGAAGTCTATGAGGATCCGGTGGATCCACAAGTCTAAGTGCATGACTGTTCTGACACTCTGATGAGTCTAATAGCATAGTGAAAGAAGTGACCCTTATGTTTTGTTTTGTATTTTGAAACCATTTCTTGCCTCAGTATATGTATGTATTAGAACTCATATGTATTTGTAAGGGATTTATAATAATTTTATTCCGCTGCATAAATTTTATCATGCACTCGTTATTCTGAATTTGTATGTGGTGCCCATTTGCTTTAATTAGCACTTGGAATGTCACAATATGAATAAGTTGTGTTTTTAATACAAAAATAATGAATAGGGGTGAGTATGATACAAAATAAATAATGATAGATGGTTGTAAAGAACATTGTGGAGGAAGAGGAAATGGGAAACATGGTTGGATTGATTTGTGAAAAGGATGAGGAAGAAGTTGTATCAAAATGTGGCTCTGATAGCCGTAATTATATTAAAAATATAATTTGCCCAATATTTATTGCTTATTTGTATGATTCACACTTTTAACCTAAGCAGACTTATAACTTAAAAGATGTATTAGAATATAAATAATTAATTGAGTTATTTCCTATTAGTTTAAACTTTTAAGATAAACACTTCATTTATAATTTAATGATTGTACTATTTTTAGTAGTCATTCTAATCCTCCTATGAATAGGGGCTTGTGTGGTCTCAAAATTTTTGCCTTGAGGAGGCTAATTCATAGGTAGGTTTGAGTTGACGCATGCAACTGATTCTAGTAGTGTCACTAGTGGTTTCTCCATGTTGATTTTTTTTCGTGATCTTAATTTATTGTTGGGCTTTTCAAGCTTCATGATTAACTTGACTACCAACTTTATATATGATGCATGTGAGCCCTTTTACCTCTTCACAGTGGCAAGATGGGGTTGTTATGTAATTTTTTATAGTGTCTTTAATTTTGCATCACTTCAATTAATCCTCAAGTGTGATCTTCGCTTCCTTGTAACTATTTTTTCACTATTTTGCTAGCCTTGTTTTTCTATCTATATATGTGACCTTTAAGCTATGAATTTTTTCTCAATAAAGTTTTCTTTTTATCCTCTTTTTTGAAAAAAAAATATTTGTTCTTCTTGCACGAGATTGTTATTTTTTAATTAATAAATTTAATACAAATATGCTTTATCTTAGGCCAAAAAGAAGTAAATTATATACACAAGAAAACAAAAAAAGTGATAATGGAAGTCCTAGGGACATACTTTTAAATGTTGGATTGCTTGTAGATGTGAAGCTCCCTCATGCATACATATCAATCCTAAAATTTGGGATGCATCAATTACCCTTAACTTCCTTAACTGAAAGACTGAAGATGTTATATTTAGGAGTAATATTATATGATAATATAGGTGATTCGAAATAGAAGCTAAACATGAAAAGAGCATATTCTTAAAACATTTGTTATATGATCCCCCTTCATAGCCTAATATAGATACATCAAAAGGTAAGTTACATTTCAACAAAGAATTCTTTCATGAGTTAGATATAGTTGTTTATGTTTTAGTTATATATATGTATATATGTAATTATACTGAAATTTTTATGTTTTTAACTTGCTTATTTCTAAAACAATTTATTTTTATTTTTCTTGTAACAATTAATTATTTCAACATCTTAGAAATTGTAAGAGGAAGTGAATGGAAAATATTGGAGCTTATGTACATTTGAGATAGTCTTTTGATGAAGATTGAAAAAGCTTGAAACACCACCCAGTCTTCTAAATATTTAATAAAGCACGTAGTCACTTGTTGAAACTGAACTAATCAACCTCCCTATTTCATTATCAACTTGAGTAAAGAGATCTATTTGCTATTTGAACAAATACAAACTCCTATTTGTCATATTTGTTTGACAACATTCTAAAAAGTTAAATTTTTTACAAAATACTATAAAATTAAAAAAAATTAGAAAAAAAAGACATAACTCCTTACACAACATTCTTTTCAACGTGGTGAATTGATAAGCTAAGTAGAAAACAAATCTGAAAAATATCAACAGTCTTGACATCAAAACTACTGAAAATGATTTCACGTATAGTTAAACTGAACTTCAAGCTTAAATACTTCAATAACTTGGTGAATTAACAAGCCTATATAGGTAAAGAATCTCGAAAACATCCAAACTTAATTGGATCATGACCTTTGTAAGACAAGTATATGTGATTTTATTGAGTAATATAGCTTTTATGATAGCTTTACCTAGGATTTCATACTAGTGGTGAAGCAGGAGATGATAGTTTCTAAGGAGTGATTTACGACGAATTGTATTGGTCTTGGAGTATCACATTTGAATAGGAGGATTTTTTTATTAGTTTTGACTACTTTTTTAGCCCTCTAGATGGTGTTATGATGCTCTAACATTTGTTCTAACTGGCCAATGAAAGAGGCTATTTAGTGGGTGTGTATAAGTACCATTAGAATTCGTATAATGATGGTTTACACTGATTCTTCTATTTTGTTTGTTTAGCTATTCTTTCACCTTTAAAATTTACACATGCAGTTCTTACTTTTCTACTTATGTTATTGTATGATACTCAATTTGCACTTTTCAAGTTTTTACTTTTTCTTATAGGAGATAATTGAAGCTAATATAGAGGGTAAATTAATGAGCATGTTGAATATGGTCATTTGCTTTGATTTCTACACTTACACCTAAGAGAATGAGTAGATATTCATAGTTGTCTATGGTCAGAACAAGTTCACTAAGTTGGTGAATTAATGTGGCATCAAGCTTGCAATAGGGATCTAATACATGGAGTTTTTTCTTTGAAGAAAAGAAAATGAAGGGGATTGGTGGTAGTTAAGGCTATAGGAGGATTATGGAAATTATTAGAGCATATATTTAACTTTTCTTGTCTACTTATATAAGATCTTAACATAGTGATTAATTGTAAATTATATTTATGATTTTAGTTTGAAATCAAAAAGATATATGAAATGTAATATGTTCTTGCATGTCTATATGTGTATTATTAATTTTGATTTGCGGGCCTTATGAAGATCAAAGAATATACCGGGCAGTTCTTTAGTTACTTTGAAACTTTATTGTGACTTGGGAACATATTATTTGTATGTTCAGATTAGAGGAGTATAAAAACAAAGATAGGATTACATATGAAATGTTTGCAAATCATTATAATTAGCTAGAGAGCAGTTCTTATATATACATATGTATAAAGTGAGTCAAAAGAAAAGGTGCACATATATAATTATGATACGATGATGGTAATCGAGGAAGTATTTATGAATTTGGTTCCTTGTGTGTGGCTAATTTATTGTATGTATAAAAATAAAGATTTTTGTAACCTATTCATTAGATTGTGGGCTTAAGTTCCAAATGCACATTGTCAATTCAAAAATTCCCTAAAGTTGAGTTAGGCAAGCGGTAAAAAAAGAGAGCACTTACATATGCACATATATGTATATGTATTACACTTTTTTGAATATTAAATACTGGATGTAGAATCTTTGATTTAAATCTTTAATTGTATATAGAAGAAAATATATACATACATAATATTTTAGTGTATCAAACCATGTATAGTATACAATCTGAAATAATTTATTCCCATATCTATATTGAAGGAAACTAGGTTAATATGCCTAAGGATTCGTTAAATAATTAGAGAGCTAATTAATTTAATTATAATAAATTTTATTTGAATTGATCAATATGTAAATTAATTGTATATATGCTATATAATTCATTATAATTGAAATATATATGATTACATAATTCATTAAGAAAAAAATTAAATATATGACATGATACGACAAGACCATCAAAAGTTGTGTTTTTCTTGTTGATATTTTTCTTTCTATTGATATTTACCTATACATCATAAAACTTTACTCACCCTTCCATACACATTTACAAACATCTCAATATATATTTACCTACCTTAACATGTATTCCTACCATCGCTACCTTATATATTACATGTGTATATATATATATATGTATATATCAACTGGACGAGACAATAAACATCCGGCCTGCAATTGGTTTATAGTTAATTTGCTTGACATGCAAACTTTAATTTGTAAGAATTCAAAATTTTTCGTGTAGAATATAATTACTAATTACACTCCAGAGTATTTTAATACAATAAAAACTTAGTTATGATATATATACGTATATGATATACACATACATATATATTGTGATTAATATTTGTTCTTGTGTTGAAATATACAAGCCAATTTTGTCCGAAAAAAATCATATAAACAATACAATGATCAAGCCAATAAAAGAAGAGAAAAGACATGAGAGGGTAAAAAACAATATATTGTAGAAATTTAGGATTAAAAAACTATTATTATTATTTAGATTTGATAGAGTAATCACAAGAACTCAAAGTATAAAACAAGAGATAATTCTAATTTAATCAAATACATTTCTCTCATTTATCATAAATACAAACATTAGCATATTTAAAAAGAACATTTTAACGTCACAAGCTCCCCTATTAATTTACAAAGTAATGGAATATTAATATGTTGTATTTTTTTGAATTCAACTATTAGTTCAACAACTTTTTAACTAATATCATTGACTTTTAAAAGTACTGTTAGTATGTATTATGAACTCTAATATAAAAAGAAGATATATGTGGTTTTTGTATTTTTTTAAAAAAAATTAAAAAAATATAATGGTGGGAATTGTAAGAGATCAAGACATACAAATAAGTTGGATTGGAAGGTGGTGGCCATATTAGTTGATGGTTAAGAGATAATATCTGTCAGTGTGTAAAACAGGGAGGTGGGTATTGTTGCCATGTATAATAGACTTCAAGTGTGAAAGAATGCTGGGATAATGCTGGAGAGAGTATCTTTTAATTAAAATGGGTGGTCACGATTGAATAATTTTTTATAAGTGTAGCCTTGCAATAATTTATTAATTATTATTTTTTAATTATATTATCTTAAATCATAAGATTTTCTCATATCTCCTATTGAGGACATAACATTTCTGGAGATAATTTGGGCATTCCACTTGTAGTTTTAGAATGCACCATATCTTATCTTACATGGTATATTTTACTATATTAAAATGCTCTGCTTCCCATTCCTTGCTAATAACTATTCAATTGTTGTGTCATTCTATATACACCCTCTCCTGTTCTTTAAGCACACAAGACAAAATACCATGATTAGAAAAAAAGTTAAACTTGCCTATATCACTAACAACTCTGTAAGAACAGCCATATTCAAGAAAAGGAAGAGGGGACTGATGAAGAAAGTGAGTGAACTTAGCACTCTTTGTGATATCAAAGCCTGTGCAATTAGTTACAGCCCTTATGACTCACAACCAAATGTTTGGTTTTCCCTCTCGGAGTCCAACGCGTGCTTACTGACTTTAAGAGGATGCCCAAGATGGAGCAGAGCAAGAAAATGATGAATCAAGAGAGCTTCCTACACCAGAGGATCACTAAGGCAACTGACCAATTACACAAGCAACGCAATGATAATCGCGAGAATCTAATTAATAAAATATATGAATTGTCATTAAAAAAATTAAATCCTAAATTTTATTTTCATTTTTCAGAATTAATATATATTTTTTAAAAAAAAAACGAGATAGCTTTTATCAATAACAAGTAGATTTATAAAACTAGCCATTAGGTATTCCTATATGCCAAAACCAACCATTAGTATCATCTAATTACATGAGATCTTAGAGTATGAAACAAGATCATCATCCAAAAATTGGCACAAACAACCATAAAATAGTCTAAGCACTACATTACACATCTAATACACATCTTAGTTGCATGTATTTGATTGAAAGCAAAGATGCATAATTTTCTTATTCTTTTCCTTCTTTTGTATGCATTATTATGTATTTTAAGTATTTTTCTTGCACATATGATCTTTAAACAAATCTTCTTTTTTAAAATAATTATTGGTTGTTTGTTATAGTTCCATGAAAAAATGCCAGTTTTATTATGTACAAAGAAAATAAAAAATAAAGCTGGATTGCATTTAGTAGTTAATTGTCTACTAAATGTATATAATTTGTTGTGGTATAGATAGATATTACGACTTTAATAGTTATGATTAATAGTATTAGCTATTATGGAGTTTAAAAAAAATCACCATGTACCTACATTATATATATAATTATTATGAAATCTTGAGCACGTGTAATTCAATTTTCTTTGGTGACAATAAAGTTTTTAGAGTGTCAAGTTTGCAGAAGAAATTAAAAGATTAAGAAAACCAACATTGATTTTAAGGGTGATCACATTTTTTTCTTATAAATAAAATTTATCTTGTGAATTAGAAAAAAATCAATATTAACAGTAATGCATTTGAGCAAATTAAAGAATATATATATATGGTTGTTGTTTCATTTTAAAAAAATAAAATGGTGGTAAGTGTAGGAGATCAAGACACATAACTAAGTTAGATTTGGAAGGAGGTGGCTATATTAATTGATGGTTAAGATTAATATCTATGAGTTTGTATAAGATGGGGAGGTGGGTATGCTTGCCATGTATGATTAATTTCAAGTGTGAATGTCATGCTGGGGATAATGTAAGAGAGAGTAGGTATATAAATGCATTACAGTGAATCAATAACTTTTAATTAAAAAAGGATGGTCCAGATTGGATGATTTTAGATAAATGCAGCCTTTTAACATTTTAGTAATTAAACTTTGTGAATTATATTCCTTAAATCACAAGATTTTTCCATATCCCCTATTAAAGACATAACATTTCTGGAGATAAGTTGAACATTCCACTTGCAGTTTTAAAATGCACCACATCTTACCTTAAAATGCTCCACTCTCTATTCCTGACTAATAACTATTCAACACTTGTCTCATTCTATATATACCCCCTCTTGCTCCTTGGCTAGATACGACAAAACACCATGACTAGAAAGAAGGTTAGGCTTGTTTATATCACTAACGACTCTGCAAGAAAAGCCACGTTTAAGAAAAGGAAGAAGAGGTTGATGAAGAAAGTGAGTAAACTCAACACTCTCTGTGATGTCAAAACTTGTGCAATCTTTTACAGCCACTATGACTCGCAACCAGAGGTTTGGCCTTCCCCTATTGGAGCCCAACGTGTACTTGTCGACTTTAAGAGGATGTCTAAGAGGAGTAAAACAAGAAAATGGTGAATCAAGAGAGTTTCTTGCACCAAATGATCACTAAGGCAACCGACTAACTGAAGAAACAGTGCAAGGACAATCACGAGAAAGAGATCATGCATATCATTTTCCAAAGTCTTATCAGGAAGCCCCTCCATCAACTCAATCTCATTGATCTCAACGATCTTATTTGACTCATTGAACAACACCTCAAAGAAATTCAGAAGAGTATGGAAACACTTTGGAAATCATCTCAATCTCAGGGGGCCATAGACGGAACAGTGATGAAGGGTCCCAAGGAGATATTCGCTAAGATCAAGGAGGATCCTCTGTGCAAAAGTTGCAGTAGTCGCAGATGTGGTTCGTTGACGGGATGAACCCACTAGCATAGCAGCAACCTCATGGAGAAGACGGGGAATAAGCAGAGATGATAGTGTCATTCATGAATAAGAATAACCATAATAATGGATTGATATGGTCTAGTGGGTTTAACTACCTTTAGGAATCAAGTATTCTTATATTTAATTTTGAATTTTTTAGAATGTTGTTCGAGATGTACTTTATACATCGTAGTAGTTGTCTTAATAATTGTAGTCATCACAATAGTTATAGTTGTCATTATCATAGTTGTAGTTGTCATTATCATAGTTATAATCATCGAGTCACATGCATACATATACTTGGACTACTTTGCATTATGATTTTCTTTAGATTAATCTTTTCCTTAATATTTTATATCTCTTGTATTAGTAGTACTCTTCGTTTTTTAATTTCTCTCTTCCCCCTCCTTGATGTGGCTATAGCTATTTGTTAAAATACCTGCATGCTCAATGTAATTTTAAGCTATCATAATGCACTTTTCTCTTCTTTTCTTTTTTGTACATAATGGAGCGATGATAGAAGCATTATTGATGTAACATATGTAGAAATTTAGTCTAGTTAGGAGGAAGATTAAGGTAGCAAGCTACTTAAACTTGCTTTATACTTATACACACATATATATAATCTTTAACTGCTTTTAGTTATTTATATGTACACCAGCATGCAATCTATAGCATATCATAATTATCTTAAAGGTTGGAATCAATAATGGATGATGAATTGTTTCCTTTTAATTGTTTTTTGAATATGACTTTGATTTCTTCTTATTTTCTCAATCTCTGTTGCGGTTGTTGGATGTATTGTTGAAGATACTTCTCATTATGTTTGTAATGGTTAAATACTATTGATACATTTTATTTCAGTTTTGAAAAAAGAAATTAATTATCTTAAAGGAAAATGTGACATCCTAAATACTACTTAAAGCATAAGGGGTGCCAGATACAGAAACATATACGAATGCATTTAAGATAGTTATATGCAGTGGAATAAATATTACAATCCCCTATAAAATAATAATAGAGTTCCAAATCTTACAATACTGAGGTGAAACAAAATTAAATATAAGTCTCTACAAAGATGGACTGATCAGAGTGCGAAACAGAACATGCACTCATAACAGTTCATGGATCCACGGGATCCTCAAAAGCTTCAAGAGGTAGGTCAACAATCAGTTAATCACTATCGTCCTTAGCTTTGGGGGCATGAAAAATGGTGAGTTCGATATACTCAGTAAGAAAAACAGTATTTAAATAACATCACTAAGATTTCAAAAGTAATTTAGACTTGAATAGGGTACCATAATTACTAACCATTGGGAATTGTGTAAGGGGTCCATTTAAATAATTATAAAAATAATTTACTTTATTAAAGAAAACATAAAATCAATCATGTCAAATCATGTCATAATAACATATTGTCAATCAAATCAATCATGCTAAAAATAAACAAAATCTAACAAATCATGACATGTTTTTATTTCATTTTATTCTTCGCGCAAAGTTGTTCTGACTTCCATCTACTGAGGGCAATATGGATTTCTGACTACCCATGTGGAATGACCAGTTCATTTCATATCATATCAGCACTTTGTAGCTTGTTAAACCAACAACACATTTGCAACTTGCCAGACCATGACACGATTTATGACCATGACTGTGCCAACCACAGTGGTCCTACATGTAAACTATATTCACAGTCGTACTTCACCAAAGGTGACCCTTACAATTATATCATATCACTGCTCTCGTCAGAGGGTATGCCGTCATCTGCAGGGAGCGGTCCTCTCAAATCCTTTCATGCCAAATAGGGGAGAAACAGAAATCCCTTATAGATGAAAAGTCTAACGAATCATGTCATTTATAAACCATGCAAGCCAATATCAATAAATATTTCTCATGTTTACAATATAACATCATGCTTCATTACTTCATCTTGTCATCATACAATATAACATGCATTAACATTTATCATATGAAAATTAATCATTATTATTAAACATGTAAATAATGAGCTTATATTCATTCCTTTAAACATGCATTAACATGTAATAATTATGTTAAATCATAGAAATTTAAGCATGCAACCAATCAATTAAGATTCCATTAAATTAATCTGGAAATACTCTTTAGTATATAAAAATAAATATTAAATTTCTTACTAAAACTTTGAAGTTTTTCCTATGTCTTTCCTTCTTCTATTTCTTCTCTAACTCTCTCTCTCTCACTCTCTCTTTAGAATCTCTTTGGTGGATGGAAGTATGAAGTTGGAGTAGTGAACAAATGGTGAAAAAGGGTCCATATTTATAGAAAATATGGGCCGTTAGATTTACACCAAGTGGCAAAATCTTGTGAGGAGAGAGGGAATGAAAAGGTGACTTGATGCGACGTGAGGACTGACGAATATAACTAATGGATGGCCGACGTGATGATGACGATGACAATGCGATGGTAGTATGAAAACTAGAGACACACCACCAAAACGATAATGGCACGCTGCCCAACTGGCAGGCTTGTTGCACGCTGGCAGTGCTTGCCGCCATCGGTGGCCAAAGGCTTGTGCGCACAGGGTACACAGAGCTACGCGCACATCTGCACACAATGTGATGTGCGCCTCGTGCACCGCACAGACGGGACGAGCGCGCACGCGCATAGGTTGTGGCGTGCGGGGCCCACGTTGAAGGGGAGGCCTTCCCGCGACCTTTTCTGCAGGATTTTTTCACCATTTTTCTTCTCCGTTTTTTCCTAAAATCTTTTTAAAATTAGTTAAATAATTCAAAAAAAGTTAAAATAATTTAAACAATTATTTAATTAAATAAACAACAAATATGTTAGTTTCATAAAATTTAAAAAATAAATTTTACACCAATTCATTCAAAAATTAGGTCATGAAATTTAAAGAGTTCGAATGACTTTAGGCCCCAAATAATTAGAGGTTTTACATAATAATTAAGCACAGAGATTTTCGGGATGTTACAGCAAATATGGATTGTCGAGGTTCAGAAGGGATATATTTTAGTTCTATACTAATATCATTTTTTTTACTGGAAGAGAGATAACACTTTTATATTATTATTGCATAAAATTGGCAGAAAATATATCTTTGATTTCTTTAAGAGTTTTTTGGCTATTACATAAGTCAATACAATAGTATTCATATATATTACATTTATTATTATATTTTAAAATTAAATTATAGTAATCGTTCCTTAACAATTGATTAGTATTTCCTCTCTTCATAAAAAATTTTGGATTTAAATTATATATTCTCATATATTATCTTTAGAAGAGGATGCTAATAATTAATTAAATGTATGAATTGTCACTATAGAGATTTAAATCTTAAATTTTATTTTTACTTTTTAGAATTAATATTTTTTTAAAAAAGTAATATAGCTCTTATCAATAACACGTAGATTTACAAAACAAGGCATAAGTTATGCCTATATGCCAAAACCAACCACTAGCATCATCTAAAATAGATGAGACCTTAGAGTGTAAAACAAAAGCATAATATAAAAAGTGGCATAAACAACCATAAAATAGTCTACATTATATTACATATCTAAAACAACTTCTAGCATGTGTAAGTATGATGATAAAACAAGTTATAGATTATGAGAATTGGAGCAAGCATTTTGTTATGATTGCATGTCCATAAGACCCAACATTTTCTATTTTTTTTGGCTATATGTGCACTAAAAAGAAAGAAATAACTAACAGTGCACAAATTGTTTGGACCAAAAGAAAGACTTTTACGGTTGAAATGCAAACTATTTTACTTAGAGGACTATATTGGAAATTTACCAAAAGCAATATCAATATTCTATATGATAAAAACGGGATGCTTAGTATAAAGGATGGGTGACCTATTTATATGCAATTCTAACAGCCTAATTATAAGTAATATCAATCTTCCATTTCACTACCATGTTTTACCACCTTAAGACAACTATTCCAAGTTTGTTTCTCTATCTCTCTCTCTCCTTTTAACTAACTACCCATATACAAGGAAACTTAATAAGTATTCTAGCAATCTTCCTGTTCAATTAATTTTTTTTACACACCTACACATATAAGAGAGAGTAGATATATAGATGCATTATAGTGAAGCATTAGCTTTTAATTAAAAAAGACAGTCAGAATTGAATGGTTTTCTATAAGTCCAGCCTTACAACAACTCACTAATTAAATTTTATAATTTACATTACCTTTAATCACAAGATCTTTCTATATGTCCTATTAAAAACATAACATTTTTGGAGATGATTTCGACACTCCACTTGCAATTTTAATTTTTCACTTCACATCCACTAATAACTCTTCAGCTCTTTGGCCAGAAATGACCAAACACCATGACTAAAAAGAAGGCTAAAGTTACCTATATCACTAACAACTCTGCCAGAAAAGCCACTTTCAAGAAAAGGAAGAAGGGGTTTATGAAGAAAGTAAGTGAACTTTGTATTCTCTGCAAAGTCAAAGCCTATGCAATCATTTACAGCCCTATGACTGGCAACCAGAGGTTTGGTCTTCCCTTTTCGGAGCCTAACGCGTGTTGGCCGACTTCATAAAGATGTCTGAGATGGAACAGAGCAAAAAAATGGTGAATTAAAAGAGTTTCCTAAACCAAAGGATCACGAAGGCAACCGATAGATTGAAGAAGTAGTGCAAGGACAATAAGGAAAGAAAATCATGCAGGTTATGTACCAAAGCCTTATTGGAAGCACCTCTACCAATTCAACTTCATTCATCTAAATGATTTGGGTTAGCTAAACGAACTATACCTCAAGGAAATACAAATAAGGATGGAAACGCTTAACTAATCACCCTTGCCTATTGGGGCCACATACGGAGTGATTAAGGATTTTGGGGAGATGTTCATTCAGATCAACGAGGATTCTCCAACATATAGAGTTTTACCCATCTTCTAATTTTCCTACTTTCACCTCGATAACATACTAAGTATTGTAACATATGGAGTTTTACCCATATTAGAAAAATAATGAGTATATAAGAAAGATAAGTAATACATTTTTATCAATTTATTTTAAATGTATTGGCTCTAGTTAAGGCTTATCCATAATCTAACTAATTAAATAGAATGTATATATATATATATATATTCATCCTACTTCTCATACTCATTTTCTTTAACTGATAAAATAGTAGCCATTTCTTATCAAGTTTATGAATTACAATACATTTCCACTGTTTCCCAAGTTAATCAAATAAATAAGATTGCAATCAAATTTCCTTGACCACAATATATATAAGAAATGAGATTCATTAGAACATTTATGTATATATATTGAACAGATAAAACATATACGCTGATTGAGAACAAAAAAAATGTCCATACTTGAGTTTTGCCATCTATACATGTTTTTCAATATAAAACCATTATAGGTTTCCTCATTCTTTTCCCCTTTGAAGATATACATGAAAAAGGTACTCACATACACAAAAGTGTATAGAGAAAATAGTTATATATGATCTTATGTCTTTATTTTATATGAAGTTTATGCTTTAAATAAACATGATGGGTAGGGTAGAATTATAATTAATTGGTCTAAGTGGATTTATTTTATTTTGGAAAAGAAAGAAAATAATCTTATCTTTAGTGTAGTTGATTTATTAGTTGCATGTATTTGATTGAAAGCCAAGATGCATAATTTTCTTCTTCTTTTCCTTCTTTCATATGCTTTATTATGTATTTTAAATATTTTTTAGCACATATGATCTTCAAATATATCTTTTTGCTCAAAATAATTACTGATTATTTACTACAGCTTCATGAAAAAAATATCAGTTTTGATATGTATAAATAATGCAAAACATGGAAGCTCGATTGCATATAGTAACTAATTATCTACTAAACGTATATAATTGGTTGTGATATAGAGAAATATTTTGACTTTAATAATTGTAATTAAAGTATTCTTCCATAAAAATAAAAACAAATACACATGCACTGTAATAATCATATTCGACATATTGCATACCAAATGAAATAATGTGGGAGAGAGTAGATATCTACATGCACTATAGTGAAACATTAGCTCTTAATTAAAAGGGACAATCTTGATTAAAAGATTTTGTATAAGTGTAGCCCTACAACAACTCACTAATTAAATTTTGTGAGACATTTCCTTTAATCACAGGATTTTCCCATATCCCGTATTAAAGACATAGCATTATGGAGATGATTTTGTCCACTAGTAGTTTTAGAATGCACTACATCTAACCTCACATGGTATATTCAATGTTTCACTCCCCATCCTTTACTAATATTCTTCAACCCTTATCTCATTTTATATATACCCCTTCCCTCTATTTAGCCAGATATGATAAAAGACCATGAGTAGAAAGAAAGTGAAGTTTGCTTATATCACCACAAGAAAAATATTGTTCAAGAAAAGGAAGAAGGGGCTAATGATGAAAGTGAGTGAACTCAACAGTCTTTACGATGTTAAAAGCTATGCAATCATTTACAGCCCCTATGACTTGCAACAAGAGGTTTGGCCTTCCCCTCTAGGAGCCTAACGTGTGTTTGTTGACTTCAAGAGGATGCCCAAGATGGAGTAGAACAAGAAGATGGTGAATTAAGAGAGCTTCTTATACCAAAGGATCACCAAGACAACCTACAAACTAAAGAACTAGTGCAAGGATAATTAGGAGAAGGAGATCACGTAGGTCATGCTCCAACTTATAGGGAAGCCCCTCCACCAACTCAACCTTATTGATCTCAAAGATTCTAGTTGGCTCATCGAACAACACCTTAAAGAAATCCAAAAGAAGATAGAAACACTTTGTAAGTCACTTCAGCCTTAAGGGACCACAAATGGAGGGGTCATGAAGGGGCCTTGGGAAACATCTGCTCAAATCAATAAGGATTCTCTGATGCAGGAATTGCAGCAGCCGCAGGCGTGGTTCGTTGACAAGATGAACTAGTAAGTACAACAGTAGCCTCATGTAGGGTTTGCAGAGAGGGAATAGGTGAAGATGATGGTGCCATTAATGGATAAGAACAACAAGAATAATGGACTAATATGGCCCAGTGAATTTAATTACCATTAAGAATCAAATATTTGAATGTTTAATTTTTGAACATTTTTTATGTTGGTGAAGATGTATTTTAAATAACCGATGCAATCCACCACATAGATAGGTTATCAGACTCGTAGACATTCTCTTAATAGTTATAATCATCATAATAGTTGTAGTTGTTGTCATCACAGTCATGTGGGCATCTTAATGGCATTGCGATTGGTGCTGGTGCACTTTTGTGCACAGAGTCTTTGTGTGGGAGTGCCACTACACTCTAGCATCTGTCCCAAGGTCAACTGCACATTGCAGCAAGCCTTGCGCGCCGTGTTGACCTACTAGGCTTCTACGAATGCCAATGGGTCCTCAGGGATGTGCTCCCCGTACCACAGGTGCGGGTAAAAGGGTAAATTCCCTCAAACACAGGGTAAAATAAATAAATAAAATCTGTAATTCACTAAACTAAGTAAATTTTTTTATAAATTGGTATTTTAGGAATAATATTAATATAAATTGGAAATTTGGTAAGAACATTTTAGTGTTACAAAATTCCCTATTAATTTATAAGGTAATGATATATTAATCTGTTGTATTTTTTTGAGTTCAACTATTAGTTCAACAACTTTCTAACTAATACCATTGACTTTTAAAAGTATAAATTTAAATTATTGTTAGTATATAATGTGAACTCTGATATAGAAAAAAAAAAGATATATCTGGTTTTTGTGTTTTTTTAAAATTAAAAAATAAAATTATTGTAATTATAAGAGATCAAGACATACAATTAAGTTGGATTGTTAGGTGGTGGCCATATTAGTTGATGGTTAAGAGAGAATATTTTTGAGTGTGTGTAAGATAAGGAGGTGGGTGTGGTTGCCATGTATAATTGACTTCAAGTGTGAATGTGTGCTGGGGATAATACAGGAGAGAGTAAGTAGATACATGCATTATAGTGAAGCAATAGCTTTTAATTAAAAGGGATGGTCATGATTGAATAATTTTATATAAGTACAGCTTGCAACAATTTACTAATTAATTTTTTTTTAATTAAATTACCTTAAATCAAAAGATTTTCCCATATCCCCTTTTAAAGACATAAAATTTCTAGAGATAATTTTGGTATTCCACTTGCAGTTTTAGAATGCACCACATTTTACCTTACACTGTATATTCTACTATATTAAAATGCTCCGCCCCCAATTCTTTACTAATAGCTATTCAATCGTTGTGTCATTTTATATATACCCCCTCCCGCCCCTTGGGCACACATGACAAAATACCATGACTAGAAAGAAGGTTAGGCTTGCTTATATCACTAATAACTCTGCAAGAAAAGCTACATTCAAGAAAATAAAGAAGGGGCTGATGAAGAAAGTGAGTGAACTTAGCATTCTTTGTGATGTCAAAGCCTGTGCAATTATTTACAACCCTTATGACTCACAACTAGATGTTAGGCCTTCCCCTCTTGGAGCCCAACACGTGCTTGTTGACTTTAAGAGGATGCCTGAGATGGAGCAGAGTAAGAAGATGGTGAATCAAGAGAGCTTCCTGCGCCAGATCACTAAGGCAACTAACTAATTGAAGAAGCAGTGCAACAATAATCGCGAGAATGAGATAATGGATATCTTGTTCTAAAGTCTTATCGAGAAGTCCTTTCACCAACTCAACCTTATTGATCTCAACGATTTGGGTTGGCTCATCGAACAACACCTCAAAGAAATCCAGAAGAGGATGGAAACACTCAGCAAGTCGCCTCAGCCTCAGGAGGGGACAGATGGAGGAGTGATGAAGGGTTTTGGTGAGACTTTCACTCAAATCAAGGAGGATTCTATGGTGCAGAAGCTGCAACAGCTGCAGATGCAGTTCATTGATGGGATGAATCCTCAAGCACAACAGCCTTATATAGGGTCTAATAGGGAACAAGCAGAGATAATGGTGCCATTCACAGATTAGAACAACCAGAATAATTGATTGATATGGTTCAGTGTGTTTAATTACCCTTAGGAATTGAGTATTATGATATTTAATTTTAATTTTTTTGGGGTGTTGTTGGAGTTGTACTTTAAATAACGAATTAAATTCCACCATAGAGATATTCTTAATCATCATAGTCATCGTCTATATAACTGTAGTCATCATAGTAGTTGAGTCATAGTGGTTGGGTCACATACATGCATGTACTTAGATTGCTTTGTGTTATGATTTTCTTTAAATTAATCTTCACCTCAATATTTTATATTTCCTGTGCTAGTGCTACTCTTCATTCTTTAATTTCTCCCTTTCCCCGACTTGACTTGGCTGCATTATTATTTGTTAAAATATATACATGCTCAATATAATTTTATACTATTATAATGATCTTTTTTTTCTTTCTTTTCTTTTTTTTTTATACACAATTGAGAGAGGACAGAAGCATTATTGATGCACTATATGTAGAAATCCAGTTTAGTTAGGAGGAAGATTAAGCTAGCTAGATACTCAAATTTGTTTAGATTTCAAATGAGATTTTTGTGTTGAATTTAATAAATATGAATGCGCTCTTTAGATCATAAAATTAAAATTTAGGATAATGATATTAAGGAATAATTTTTTCCTCAAAGAAAATCCTGATACAATTCGAATATCTAAAATAATTAATATTTTGATTAATTTGAAATTTAAATATAATTCTAAAAATTTTATTTTAGTCAAAAGATGCAATATTTTAAATAACTCAAATATATTGGAGAATCTGTAACGATCATAAATAAAATTCACAATGCAATTATTATGTTCAGAATGTGGAAAAAATTTGAAATAAATAATTTTTGAACTCAACAATGTGTGAATAGTTAACTAATACTTTATGCAAAAAGAAATGTACAATATATACACATACATATTTAAATATAAACAATCACATAGAATAATGAATACATAAAAATATTATTTACCACTAATTTCAAACACTTTCAACAATTAGTATTTTCAATTTCTTTTACATATATAAATACTCAAAAATCAATAATATAAAGTCTTTTGCTACTAAAAAATATGTTACTGATATAAAACAAGATAATCTTTAACTCTAGTGACACAAATTACAACATTAAAATTTTTTAATATTATAGTATGTTACTCTAGTATTTGTTGTACGATGTCGCAATTGATTCTTAAAGACAATGACCAGTATTTAACCTTTATTAGTGGGATCACTTATTCAAAACTAATTTATACTTTTGCGACAATAATTTTAAAAATTCATAAGAAACAATATAAGTACTTTTTAAAAATAAAGATAAATATAATAATATAATGAAACCACTTATACACCATTGTCAAAGTGTATAACACCAACGTCCATGTGTAAAGTCTAGTATTCAAATTTTAATTATTCATCTTGCTATATTATAATTAATTTTAACATATGATAGCTTTACTAAAATTTATTTTTATTAATTTTTACGTACAAATAATTATATATTTATTTTTGTGTTACATAAGAGTCGAATCTTTAATTCTTATTTTTGTAGAGGTAGGGAAGTACCACTTGATTTAATAGTCAAGTATTATCATGCCTTAATTATATTTAACTTTTAGGAGGATTGATTTCTATTAACGCGTTTGGTAATGAAGTAAAGATACTAGAATTTGAACTACTGGGCCTTTGGCCCGATCATTAAGGGATGACATCAGTTCCCATTAATGAAGAACACATCTACTCGTAATTTTATATAAAAAGTTAACAAATCAGCCAAATTATCACCTATATATCTTTTTATATAATCTGTTAACTTCTAATATTAACCATTTAATATTAAAATGTATTGAATGTATTTATTTTTTTTATGAACATGTCAATTTAGTGATATATAAAAGTACTTAAATTCAGTTACTTTGTTTAAAATTAAATTTGCAGCCCGTTTTATGCATGGATTATAGAATTAATTATATTGATATTTAATGGTGACATTTCATTTTCTCACATAATTGTTTACATTAATATTTAATTTTAAGTGTAGTAAAATTTTTAATAAAATATTTAGCATAATTTTTAATTTAAAAAGAATTCAATTGCACAATTAACACAAGTACAACATATTAATAAAGTGCCATCGTTACTAAATAAAGGGAAGTAAACATGGTTAGTGATATTCGATGAATCATTCTTTTATCATTGTAAGTATATATATATAATCTCTCTAAATAAGACACACGACGAAGTTATAATATTTAAGAATACAAAAAGAAATAAAAAGATAAAAAAATCATAACACATTACATGAAAAATCACAATCATAATTTGTGATTTCGTCTGTTCTTGCATCATTCTTGATTTCAAGCATGCTATGTGATTTATAGACACTTGATGATTTGCATGTAATTAAAATAATATGAAACTGGTGAGTACCTGGAAAATAAAAGAAACAAAAAAAAAATGAAAGTGGAATGAAGCAGGAATGGTCTGAAGTATGTATCTGTATCAACATGCATATTGCATCAAGTGTCCGTTAGGCTTTTTATCTCTGAGAGATATTTGTTCTCCTAACCCCATCTGATCTAGAAAGACGTAAGAGAACCGCTCCCTGTGAATGATGGCGTACCCTCTGACGAGAGTGGTGACGCGAATATCTGTTAAGGGTCACCTTTGGCTAAGTATTGTCGTGATTATAGAATATCGGATAGGATCATTGTAATTCGCACAACTGTGGTCATAGATCGTACCATGGTTTGGCAAGTTGGAAATGTTCCTGAGAAAATTGCCGTTATCTATATATGATCTGGTCATTCTACGTGGGTAGTCATAAATCTGTATTTGCCTTTAGAGATGGAAGTCATAATGACTTCACGAAGCATGACACAAAAATCTAAACATTTCATGATTTATTTGATTTTCTCTATTATTTAGTATGATGTGCATTTGTTTTGATTATATTAACGTAATTTTTTCTCTAATAAAAAATTCTTTTTATAAGGTAAGATAGGTCTACAAAGTAACCAAATGATAAGTATTTATGTTAGAATAATTCACCTTTAAAAGCTTATGATATTGTTTAAATACTGTTTTTCTTACTGAGTATATGGAACTCACTTTTTTCATGCCCCCTTCCCCCTAGATGAGGAAGAAAATGATGAACAACTAGCTAACCTACCTATTGGAGTTTATGAGGATCCCGTGATCTACAAAAGTTGAGTGCATGATCATTCCCGTGCTATGATGAATCCAATAGAATAGTGAAAGGAGTGTCTTTTTTTTGTATTTTGACTTTTGTATTTTGTAGCCACTTCTGGCCTCAGTTATATATGTAATTAGAACTCGTATATTTGTAAGGGATTTGTATTAATTTACTCTATTGTATATGATTTTTATCATGCACTCGCAATTCTGTTTCTATACCTAACATTCATATGCCTTAATTAGCATTGGAATGTCCCAGATGGTATCAGAGCAGATTACACTAAGGCCTTAGGTAGAAAGACCCTTAGAGTACCTAGGAAGAATAAGTCATCTTTTAAAAAATTAGACCACCCATTCATGTCTTTATTTCTTTTGTAGAAATGATGTGAGGGTACCAAGCGATCTGAAGCCTCGAATCACCCGACCAAGGCTGAATTTATCAAACTCTTCCGAGCCATCCAAGGATTGACTGCAACCATAGGAAAAAATCAAGCCAACCCTTGTCCACCTCCTGCCCCAGAATACTGAATGACTGAAAGGTCCATTTCCCAAAACATAGTAAAGTTTAGAAAGCTTAACTAGCCACATTTCGAAGGTGGCCCTGACCCCTTAGTTGTCGAAGCCTAGATCCTATAGATATAGAAGCTTTTCTCTGTCTTAGACCTCACTGAGGAATAGAAGGTTCTCCTAGCAGCCTCTATGCTAAACGATGAAGTAGAACACTAGTGGCAACTTAAGAAGGAAGTCCTACCTACGCCTACCACGTGGGAAGCTTTCATGGATGCATTATTTGATTAGTTTTTCCCTACCTATGTCCAAGAAAAGAAGGAGGAGGAATTTCAGGATCTCTACCAAGAAAATCTAACGGTTTCCCAGTATGCAGCCTGTTTTGTCCAATTGTCTAGGTTTGCCCCTCTAATGGTCACCCTTAAAAGTTAAAAAGCTAGGAAGTTCTTAAAAGGCCTTTGTGCTGACATCTATGAGACTCAACTCATATACGGAGGTGTTAGAACATGCCCAGTTGGTCGAAGAACTCATCCCAGCCAGACACTAATGCATTGCCTGAGTCCATACCCAACAACAACAACCCTAATAGCCATCCCAATAAATGAACTAGAGTTACCCTACCCCCTACTTTGCCTCCACCTATGGGTCAGCCTGCCCGACCTACTTAACCCTGTCAACATTGTGGTCGCTCTCATGATGACCTATCCTATTGGTGTATCAATCACGCCTGCTATCGGTGTGAAAGCACCTAACATCTTATTAAAGACTGCCCCAATTGAGTGAAAGATGTGGCCAGACTTGTAGCACAAGGTCGTGTGTACCACATGGATGAACCTGGTGTTTTCCCCACTCCTGTTGTTATACAGGGTATGCTTTTTATTCATGACACCTTTGTCAAGGCAGTGATCGATACAGTTTCTACTCGGCCTTTTATTTCCTGCGCATTTGCTTGTAAGCTTGACATTAGATCAGAACCTTTAGTGGAAATATTAACGGTAGAAACTCCCTCTAGGGGATTTTTAGAAGCTCACTATATATATAAAGATTGTAAATAAAGGCTTTAGGGATAGAAGTATTTGTGAATATAATATTGTTAGATTTTTCAGGATTTGGTGTGAATTAGGCATGGATTGGTTAGAAAAGTATAGAGCGATAATCGATTGTCAAAGTAAAATTATAACTTTATGGTCCCCAAAAAAGTAATAAAATCTATTGTTATTATTTTTCCTAATAATTGAATAAATAAGAATATGGATGTTGATCCTACTGTGTGTTCCATACCGATTGTTTGCAACTTTTTGGATGTTTTTCTCATCGAACTTCCTGGTCTACCTCCCCCATGAGAGGTAGAGTTCCTAATTGAATTACTGCCTGGAACCCAACTAAACTCAAAGCCCCACTATTGCATGAGTCGTGTTGAGCTTGCTGAGCTAGAAAATCAACTTTCTGAACTAATTACCTAGAATTTGATCTGCCCTAGTCATTCTCTTTAGGGTGCTCCAGCATTGTTCATGAAAAAGAAGGATGGATTCCTCAAATTTTGCGTGGATTATCGGGAGCTTAACTAAGTAACCATTAAAAGCAAGTACCCCTTACCTCAGATCGATGACCTCTTTGATCAATTGCAAGGAGACACTGTCTTCTCCAAGATTGACCTAAGGACGGGATATCACTAGTTGAGAGTCAAGGAATAAGATATTTTGATGACCGCTAGTCGATGCAGGTATGGTTTGTACGAGTTCAAGGTAATGCCATTCGGGTTAACTAATGCCCTTGTAGCCTTCATATACCTCATGAACAGAGTTTTTTGACACACACTAGATCAGTACGTTATGGTATTTATTGATGACATCTTAGTATACTCCAAGAGCTTGTAGGAACATGTAATACACTTGTCTAAAGTGTTGGAGACCCTTCACCGGAATCAACTGTCTACTAAACTTAGCAAATACTCCTTCTGGTTGGATCGTGTTTCCTTCCTCGGTCATGTAATTTCAAGTGAAGGACTTTCTCTGTATCCATCAAAGGTTGAAATAGTAATCAACTAGAACCTGCCCACTAATGTGGCTGAGGTACGTAGTTTCCTTGGCTTGGAAGGTTTCTATGAGTGATTCATCGACGAATTTTCTAAGATTGCTGCTCCATTGACCCGACTCACCCGAAACGACGTGCCATTTGTCTGGAATTACAAATTTAATAAAAGTTTCATGGAATTGAACTATCATCTTACCTCTACTCCTGTGTTGATCCTCCCTAACAATATCGAAAGATTTTAGGTCTATTGCGATGCATCTCATATTGGCTTGGGGTGTGTTTTGATGCAGCATGCTAGACTAGTCACTTATGGGTCCTGATAATTGAAACCTCATGAGTGAAATTATCCTACTTATGACCTCGAGTTGGTGGCCATTATCTTTTTCCTGAAGATATGGCATCATTACCTGTTTGGTCAGACTTTCAAGATTTACACTAACCAAAAGAGTTTAAAATATATCTTCTCGCAGAAGGAGTTAAATATGAGACAAACATATTGGATGGATCTCCTAAAGGACTATAACTGCAAAATCATCTATCACCCCTGTATAGAAAATGTAGTCCTTTATGGAGTAATCCGAAAGGAGTATGTAGTGTTGGCCCAAACCATGGCCTCAAGTTAGAAATTAATGGATTATATGTAGTTGCTTTGCCTCAGCTACTATAGCAAAGTCACCTATCTTGCTTAGATATGAGTTTTGCAGATCTTCATAAAAATCTTGGAAGCTCAATCTACAGACCCGGAACTCACCAAGAATCTAGTTAAGTTTCTTATGACAAATTTTCTAATTTTAAAATTTCAAATGATGGACTATTTAGATTTCAGAACCAAAATTGGGTTCCCGTCGCTCTAAGGGTGGATGTTCTCAAGACTACCTATGCCTCCAAGCTATCTATCCATCCCAGGAGTACCAAGATGTACCGGGACTTGAAGTATCAATACATGTTGCCAGGAATGAAGAAGGATATAGTCGACTTTGTCATAAGAATTATTGATGTAGTATAATGGAGTGATGACATAAGAATTATTGATGTAGTATATGTAGAAATTCAGTCTAGTTAGGAGGAAGATTAAGCTAGCTAGCTACTCAAATTTATCTAGATTTCAAATGAGATTTTTGTATAGAATTTAATACATATGGATATGCTCTTCCAATCTTGAAATTAAAATTTAGGATAATGGCATTAAGGAATAATATTTTTCTCACAGAAAATCTCGATCTAATCGGAATATCTCAAATTAATTAATATTTTTATTAATATGAATATTATGCATGTATCTAGAAAAATACACTAAAATTATAAATATGTTGTTTAATTATTTTGTTGGATTTATTTTGGGTTCTACCAACTTAGAGATATATAGAATAATCTATCTTTGTTTGTATATTTTAAAAGATAAAAAAATTATAGTCACATATATACTACTAATTCAGAGTGTTGATGGGAAGTATATGTGTACACTTGCAACTAGCTCCTTTAAGTAGTTTGGACAATATCTTGTTTAATTTGCTAAATATGACATATTATTGTGATATAATAGTAATGTTGTCTAAATAACAAGTAGAATAAGTATTGCTTCATACGTATACACACATATATATAATCTTTAACTGTTTTTCATTATTTATATTACACCAGCATGCAATCTATAGCACATCATAATTATCTTAAAGGTTGGAATCAGTAATGGAGGATGGATTGTTTCCTTCTAATCGTTTTTTGAACATGACTTTGCCTTCTTCTTGTTTTCTCAATCTCTATTGCGATTGTCGGATGTATTGTTGACGGTATTTCTCGTTATGTTTGTAGTGGTTAATTACTATTGATAAATTTTATTTCAGTTTTTTTAAAAAAGTTAATTATCTTAAAGGCAAATATGGATTGTCAAGGTTCAGAAGGCATATCTTTTAATACCATACTAGTATCATTTTTTTACTGAAGGGAGACAACACCTATATATTATTACTGCATAAAATTTGCAAGAAATATATTGTTGATTTCTTTAGGAGTTTTTTGGCTACTACATAAGTCAATACATAAGTAATCGTATATATTACTTTTATTATTATATTTTAAAATAAAATTACAATAATCATTCCTTAATAATATATATAGTATTTAGGAGATCGTGCTAACTAATTAATGAAATATATGAATTGTTACTAAAGAGATTTAAATCATAAATTTTATTTTCAGTTTTTAGAATTAATATTTTTTTTGAAAAGTAATATAGCTCTTGACAATAACATGTAGATTTTCAAAACCAGCCATAAGCTATGCCTATACGCCAAAACTAACCACTATAATCATCTAAAATACATGAGACCTTAGAGTATAAAACAAGAGCATCATATAAAAAGTGGCATAAACAACCATAAAATAGTCTACTCTACATCACACATCTAAAACAACTTCCTGCATGTGTATGTATGATGATAAACAACTTATAGATTATGAGAATTGGAGTAAGCATTTTGTTGTGATTGCGTGTCTATAAGCCCCAACATTTTCTATATTATTTTTAGCTATATGTGCACTATAAAAAAAATAAAACAACTAAAAGTGCACATATTGTTGAGACCAAAACAAGACTTTTACGATTGAAATGCAAACTATCTTAATTGGAGGACTATATTGGAAATTTACCAAAAGCAATATCAATATTCTATATGATAAAAATGGGATGCTTAGTACAAAGCATGGGTGGATTATTTATATGAAATTCTAGCAGCCTAATTATAAGCAATATCAATCTTCCGTTTCATTGTGATGTTTTACTGCCTTAAGACAACTAATTTCAAGTTTTTTTTTCTCTCTCTCTCTCTTTTTAACTAACCCCCCATATACAAGGAAAATTAATTAAATATTCTAGCAATCTTCGCGTTCAATTCATTTTTTTTACACACCTACATATATGAGAGGGAGTAGATATATACATGAATTATAGTGAAGCATTAGCTTTTAATTAAAGAAGACAGTTGGGATTGAATGATTGTATAAAAGTGCACCCTTGCAACAATTCATTAATTAAAATTTGAAAATTACATTACCTTTAATCATAAGATCTTTCCATATGTCCTATTAAAAACATAAAATTTCTAGAGATGATTTGGGCACTCCATTGCAATTTTAATCTAACCTTACATGCTTTATTCAATGTTCCACTTCACATCCATTACTAATAAATCTTCAACCCTTGTCTCATTCTATATATATATATACCATCTCGCTCTTTGGCCAGACACGACTAAACACCATGACTAAAAAGAAGGTTAAACTTTCCAATATCACTAAAAACTCTGCCAAAAAATCCACATTTAGAAAAAGGAAGAAGGGGTTGATGAAAAAAGTGAGTGAACATATAAAATATATATGCTGAATGAGAACAAAACAAAATGTCCTTACTTGAGTTTTGCCATCCATACATGCTTTTCTAATATAAAACCATTATAGGCATCCTTATTTTTTTCCCCTTTGAATATATACATGAAAAAGGCTCTCACATACACAAACATATATAGAGAAAATAGATATATGTGATCTCACGTCTTTATTTTATATGAAGTTTATGTTTTAAAAGAACATGATGGGCAGGGTAGAATTATAATTAATTGGCCTGAGTGGATTTTTTTTTATTTCAGAAAAGAAAGAAAACAATCTTATCATTAGTGTAGTTGCATGTATTTGACTGAAAGAAAAAATACATAATTTTCTTCTTCTTTTCCTTCTTTCATATGCTTTATTATGTATTTTAAATATTTTTCATCACATATGATCTTCAAATAAATCTTTTTTTTTCAAAATAATTACTGATTGTTTACTAGAGCTTCATGAAAAAAATATCAAATGAAATAATGCAGGAGAGAGTAGATATACAGATGGACTATAGTGAAACATTTGCTCTTAATTAAAAGGGACAATCATGATTAAAGGAATTTTATATAAGTGCAGCCCTGCAACAACTCACTAATTAAATTTTGTGAAACATTTCCTTAAATCAAAATATTTTCCCATATTCCCTATTAAATACATAGCATTTTGGAAATGATTGCAAAACTCCACTTCTAGTTTTAGAATGCAGTACATCTAACCTCACATGATATATTCAGTGTTTTACTCCCCATCCTTTACTAATATTCTTCAATCCTTGTCTTATTCTATATATAACAATTTCCTCTCTTAAGCCATATATGACAAAAGACCAAGAGTAAAAAGAAAGTTAAGTTTTTCTATATCACCTAATGACCCCACAAGAAAAACCACATTTAAGAAAAAGAAGAATGGCCTGATGAAGAAAGTGAGTGAACTGAGTAGTCTCTACGACGTTAAAGCCTATGCAATCATTTACAGCCCCTATGACTCGCAACCAGAGGTTTGGCCTTCTTTTTTAGGAGCCTAACACGTGCTTGTTGACTTTCAGAGGATGCCTGAGATGGAGTAGAACAAGAATATGGTGAATCAAGAGAGCTTTTTACACTAGAGGATCACCTAGACAACTGAAAAATTGAAGAACCAGTGCAAGGATAATTGTGAGAAGAAGATCACGTAGGTCATGCTCCAAAGTCTTATTGGGAAGCCCCTCCACCAACTCAACTTCATTGATCTCAACAATTTGGGTTGGCTTATCGAATAACACCTTAAAAAAATCCAGAAGAGGACAAAAACACTTAGCAAGTCACTTCAGCCTCGGGGGACCACCAGACGAAGGAGTCATAAATGATCCTTGGGAGACGTCATCTCAAATCAAGGAGTCTATCCCAAGAGTTATCTTTGCCCTGAAGATATGGCGACATTACCTATATGGTCAGACTTTTGAAATCTACACTGACCATAAGAGTCTCAAGTATATCTTCTCTCAGCAGAAGTTAAACATGAGGCAAAGGCACTAGATTGATCTTCTGAAGGATTACAATTACAAGATCATTTATCACACGGAGAGATGGAAGTTGAGCCCTTGTTATGTAGGACATTTTTTGATCATCGAGCACATTGGACCTGTGGCATACCACCTCGATCTATCCCGAGAGTTTGTGGGTCTTCATGATGTCTTTCACATCTCGATGCTTAAGAGGTACCATCTTGATCCTTCTCATATTATTCCTCATAATGAGGTGTAGGTACAGGCTGACATGACTTATGAGGAGGTTTTTGTGGAGATTCTTGGGTGAACCGAAAAGGTCTTGGACAACAAGAAAATTCCCATGGTTAAAGTACGATGGCAACATCATACCCTAGACGAAGCCACGTGGGAGTTAGCGGGTGAGATGAGGGAGAAGTTCCCGAAATTATTCGAGACAAATTTGGCGACTAAATTTTTTTAAAGTGGGGGAGATGTAACACCCCACCCATCATTGTGCTTAATCTATTTGGAAAACTCTATTTATTCGGTTCTTTGGCGACATTAAACTTATTAATTTACTCCATTTAATATTTATTGTATTTCGTAATTTTGGTTGATTTTTATTTATTTTGCTTTTATTTAATTTTAATTAATTTTATTAATTTTATTTTATTATTATTTAATTTTAAGTCTAACTCATCCAATCAATTATAGAAATTTGAAAGAAATCAAAAAAAGGCAAAATGGGAATAAACTCCTGAGGGGAAACAGGTTGGCTGCATGAGTGCTGGGCACTGTGCGCGCGCACATGCATGCACAGCAGCTGCGGGACATGCGCACAATGTGCACGTTCCACCACGTGCATGACGCAGGGTTAGAACCTGCGCGCATATTATCACGCCCAGGTAGGTTGTCTTCGCGTCACCATGAGCGCGGATAGGCCCTGTGCGCCTGGGGCCTGTGTGGAGGCTAACCCCTACGCGTGTGGTAGGAGTCCTTTGTGCCTGCAGGCTAGCCTGCAGCACACTGGCCTGGGCACTACCACCTCGGGCAGTGCATCATTTTTGCCTCAGGCGACGTATTGCTGCCGCTTGTGAAAGAGGCTCTCCTCCCTCGTTTTTCGTGCCAAATATCTTTTTCTCCTCTCTCTTCACTAGATTTCACCACTTGGTGTGAATTCAACGGTTCCAAAATTCTATAAGTTGCCCTTCCCCTTCCATTTCTCCCAACACTTCTATTCTTCTATTTTTTAAGATTTAGAGAGAGAGATAATAGTCTAATGAGAGAAGAAGCGAAAGAAAGGAAATAAGTAAAGGAGAAAACATCGATATTTTGGTAAAAAATGTAGTATTTCTTTCGACATCTTAAGGAGTATTTTTTGATAAACTAATTATTGTGATTTTGCCTGTTTTTTATGCCTTTGTGTTTAAATAAGTCGAATTATTCTTATTTTCAAGCATGCTATGTGAATTGAAGTCACTTGATGAATTGAATATAATAAATATAAAATGTAACCAATATAATTGCCTAGTAAAAATAAAAAGTAAAAAAAAAATAAAAGGACAAAAAAAAAGAGAAAAGTGGAATGAAGCTTGTATGATCTGAAGTGTATTTGTATTGACATGCATGTTGCATCAAGTGTCTCATTAGGCTTTCTGTTGCTTAGGGGTATCTGATCCCCTGGCTCTTTGGGGTATCTTTTTCCTCCTTCCTCTATCTGGTCTGGAAAGACGTAAGAGGACCACTCCCAATGGAGGACGACGTACCCTCTGACGAGAGTGGTATTGCACTATCTGTAGGGGTCACCCGTGGCTAAGTAATATTGTGACTATAGATATCTGTTAGGGCGACTATAGCTGGTACGGTTGTGGTCGTAGATCGTACTACTTTTTGGCTAGCCGAAAATGGGCTTGAGCAAATTGTCATATTTGTATCTGTTCTGGTCATTCCACTTTGATAGTTAGAAATCTGTATCTACCTTCAGAGAGGGAAGTTGTAACGACTTCGCGAAGCATGACATGAAGATCAGAGCATTTCATGATTTTCTCTATTATTCAGCATGATGTAGTTTGATTGTCTGTATTAACGTACTGTTTTCTTAATAAACAAATTATTTTCATAATATGAGATAAGTATATGAGGCAGTTAAATGGGTGTCAGAATAACGAGTGCATAATAAAATTTTATGCAGTGGAACAATTAATACAAATTCCTTACAAATATATATATATGAGTTCCAATTATATAAATATAACTGAGGCCTGAAGAGGCTATAGAATACAAAAACAAAACATAAAAGAATGCCACTTCTTTCACTATGCTATTGGAATCATCAGATTGCGGAAATAATCTTGCACTCAAATTTTGTGGATCCAAGGGATCCTCATAGACTTCCAAGCATAGGTTAGCCTGCGGTTCCTCATTTTCTTCCTCATCTGGGGGAGCATGGAAAGAGTGAGTTCCATATTCTTAGTAAGAAAAATAATATTAAATTAACATCATAAGGTTTTAAAGGTGAATTATTTTAACTTAAAAGCTTACCATTTAGTTACATCATAGACCAATCTTACATTATAAAAATAATTTATTTATTAAGAAACAACGCATTAATATGAACAAATCAAATATTCATCATGCCAGATAATGAAGAAAATCAAATAAATCATGAAATTCTCATATTTTCGTGTCATGCTTTGTGAAGTTGTTACAACTTCCATTTCTGAAGGCAGATACAAATTTTCAATTACCCAGGTGGAATGACCAGATCAGATACAGGTATGACAATTTGCTCATGCCCATTTCTGGCTGGCCAAACCATAGTATGATCTACGATCACGGTCGTACCAACCATAGTGGCCCGATTTGATATCTACAGTCACGACAACACTTAGCTAAGGGTGACCCCTAACAAATATTCGCGTTACCACTCTCGTTAAAGGGTACACTGTCATCCACTAGGAGCAGTTCTCTTACATATTTCCAGACCAAATGGGGGAGGGAGAAATAGATACCCCGAAGGGATAGGGGAACAGATACCACCCAGAGATAAAAAGCCTAATGAGATACTTGATTCAATATGCATATCAAGACACATATATTTTGGACCATTCACGCTTCATTCCACTTTTCTATTTTCTTTTTCTTTTTATTCTTTATTTTTACCAAGCAATAATAATGACTTCATATTATATTTTATTATATGCAAATCATCAAATGTCTATAATTCACATAATATACTTAAAAACAAGAATAATTCGACTTATCTAAACTATAAATGCAAAGGCATACAAGCAAGCAAAATCATAATCATCATGTTTAATATTTCTATTTTATCTAAAAATATCCCTTAAGACATTAAAAGAAATACTAAATTCCTTCTAGAAACCTTGATGTTTTCTCTTTCACCGTTTTTCTTTTCTTTTCCTCATTCTCTCACTAGATTATTCTCTCTCTCTCTCCTTTTTTTCTCAAAGTCTAGAAAAAAGGAAGAATGGAAGAGTGGGGAAGAATAGGATGGGAAGGCCTATTTATAAAATTTTAGAACGGTTGGATTTGCATCAAGTGGAAAAATCCGATGAAGAGAGAGGAAAAAAAGAGCTCGACACAAAAAACGAGGGAGGAGGGCCGCCTCTAGCTACTAGGCCACTGCTCGAGGTGATAGCGGTGCACTGCAGGCTATCCTGCAGGTGCACAGGCCTCCTGCCATGCATAAGGCCTATCTGCGCAGCATCCACGCAGGCGACTCTGCTTCCCCGTGGGATTTCTTCTTGTTTCGCTATTTTTATGATTTTTCTAAATTTTTCTAAAACTAAATTAAATAAAATCAAATGCAAATTAAATAATAAAAATTTAAAATTTCATAAAATGAAATAAAAACAAAATAATGAAAACCAGATTTACGAATTACGATAAATAATACACAGTGTAATTTAAATGAGTTTAATGCGGCCAAAGGGCTGAACAAATAGGATTTTCTAAATTAATTAAGCACAACAATGGGCAGGGCGTTACAAATACCAGGCTAGTATCATTTGTTTATTGAAAGAGAGATAACACTTTTATATTTTTACTGCATTAAATTGGTAGGAAATATATGTTTGATTTCTTTACGAATTTTGCGGCTATTACAAAAATCAATATAAAAGTATTCATATATATTACTTTTATTATAACATTTCAAAATTGAATCATACTAATCTTTCCTTAACAATATGATTGGTATTTTTTCTCTTCATAAGAGATTTTAGATTCAAATTGTGCATTTTTGTAGATTATCTTTAAGAGGTTATGTCATCTAATTAATGAAATGTATAAATTATTATTAAAAAATCTAAATCGTAAATTTCAATTCTATATTTTAAAAGTAATATTTTTTCTGAAAAGTAATATACCTTTTACCCATAACAAGTAGATTTATAAAACCAACCATAAGGAATGCTTATATAGCAAAATCAACCAATAGCATCACCTAAAATACATGAGACCTTGGAGCATAAAATAATAGCAAAAAAAAGGCATAAATAACAACAACATAGTTTAAACACTACAGTACACATCTAAAACAACTTCCTATATATCTATGTGTGATGATGTTTAACAGCAATATGAAAGGGTTAT
This sequence comes from Carica papaya, assembly GCF_054855325.1. Lineage (NCBI taxonomy): Eukaryota > Viridiplantae > Streptophyta > Magnoliopsida > Brassicales > Caricaceae > Carica > Carica papaya. The sequence goes on along the minus strand of NC_142310.1, from coordinate 26,437,394 downwards.
TCGAGACACCTAACTGTTTAAACTAGTTGACATACAATTGATTAATTTTGGTTGTGTGTGAATTTCATATTGTATGTATAGAAGCTCCAAGGATCATGTCTATATGAGTTAATGGATACCTTATAGATTTTAAGAATTGGAACAAGCGTTCCTTTGGCTATATGCGCACTAAAAAGAAAAAAAACAACTAAAAGCACACATATCACCCACACCACCAAAGATCTCCATGCTTTTACCAATATCCTCTCAAACCCATTCGTTCCTCTCTTCCATGCAGCTTTGTTGCTCCCTCTCACTCAATCACAGACACTTGAAAATAGTGCATATCTGCTAGAGCTTTACAACTCTGTAAATTCCTATTCACTTTTCCTATTAACACCTCATCCCACACCACAATGACTAGTCAGCTTATTTTCCCACTATTACCAACATCACCATCTCAAAACAACCTCCCATACATCTTTCCTATTACACATCTTTGGTATCACGTAGAATTTGGTTAATAATACATTAACCTACCTATTAGCTAAAAACTCATTATTGATATATGAAGCTACTAATAATTCAAGCCTTTTTATGAAAATACTTGAAATTTTATTAACTAGAACTAGCAAATATGATCCAATAATATAATAATTTATTGACCATAGTATACTATTGCCAACAATATAAATTCTTATCTCATATATTATTCCAAACTTTTTAGTGCATTTATGGTGTAAATGTGTATTTAATTTTCATTTAATTTTTTCTTTGTGAAACTATATACATAATATGCCTATATATAGTGGTATCTCAATAATAATACACAATTTTCATTTCTCACAAGATAACATGGTATACAGAGAAGCTGTATCAAAATATGGCTATGATAGCCAAAACTATATTAAAAATATAAATTGCATAATAAACTTCTCCTTTTATCCTCTTTTTAGAAAAAAATATGTGTTCTTCTAGAACGAGATTGTTATTTTTTAATTCAATAACTTTAATGTAAATATACTTTATCTTAGGCCAAAAAAAAAATTGTTATATACACAAGAAAACAAAAAAAATGATATAAGAAGTCCTAGGGGACATACTTTTAAATGTTGGATTACCTGTAGGGTTACTTTACATGTGAAGCTCCCTCATGTATACATATCGATCATAGAATTTGGGATGCATCAATTACCCTTAACTTCCTTAACTGGAAAATTCAAGATATTATATTTAGGAAATATAATTTCAAACTATCTTCTTATAAATAGTTTGCATTATAGGTTTTAGCTATTTATCACTATTCTACATAATTAATGAACTATATATATATATATATGTTTATTGTTATAGAACTTTTTAATTTTCTAATTATCATGAATTTTTTTTAAAAGGAAGATAACTTTATTTATCAAAGAAGATAGCCATACAACATCATCTTAATCTTTATTCATCTTATTATGTTACCCTATTAGTTTATTTTATACCGGACATTATTAATTAATTCTAAATAATTAGCACTTTGTTGGCAAGGTAACCTACAATTTTTTTTGGGGATAAATCTTTTTAAGGGTTCGGCTGTAGGTTAGGTATTGCATATTTTTCCTTAATGAAAAGATAATTTTATTATTAAAATGGTAGTTGCATGTCCTTTTTCTCTTTGAATAATAAAAAATAATTTTGTCAATAAGGACAATTCCATCATTTTTAAAGAGAGATTACAAGAAAACACAAAACCACTAGCCGTAGAAAAATTAAAAGCACAATTTAAGAATAAAATTATATGATAATATAGGTGATTCGAAATAGAAGCTAAACACGAAAAAAGCATATTCTTAAAACATTTGTTGTATGATCCCCCTTCATAGCCTCATACCAATACATCAAAAGGTAAGTTATATTTCAGCAAAGAATTCTTTAATGAGTTAGATATAGCTATTTATGTTTTAACTATATATATATATATGCATATATGTACTTATACTGAAATTTTTTATGTTTTTAACTTGTTTATTTCTAAAATAATTTATTTTGATTTATCTTGTAACAATTAACTATTTCGATATTTTAGAAATTGTAAAAGGAAGTGAATGGCAGAATATTGGAGCTTATGTACATTTGAGATAGTCAATTGATGAAGATTGCAAAAGCTTAAACCATCACCCAATCTTCTAAATATCTAATAACGCACATAGTCACTTGTAGAAATTGAACTAATCATCCTCCCTATTTCATCATCAACTTGAGTAAAGAGATCTATTTGCTATTTGAATAAATACTAACTCCTATTTTTCATATTTGTTTGACGACATCCTAAAAAGTTCAAATTTTCACTGAATACTATAAAATAAAAAAGAGAGTTTGAAAAAAAAGACATGCCTCCTTGCACAACTTTCTCTTCAGCATGGTGAATTGATAAGCTAAGTGGGAAACAAATTTGAAAAATATCAACAGTCTTGACATCAAAACTACTGAAAATGATTTCACTTATAGTTAAACTCAACTTCAAGCTTAGAGACTTCAATTACTTGGTGAATTAATAAGCCTAAGTAGGTAAAGAATCTCGAAAACATCCATACTTAATTGGATCAGGACCTATTGAAGCCAAGTATTGGTGATTTTAGTGAGTAATATAGCTTTTATAATAGCTTTACCTAGGATTTCGAACTAGTGGTGAATCAGGAGATGATGGCTGCTAAGGAGTGATTTAAGATGAATTGTATTGTTCTTGGAGTACCACATTGAATAAGAAGATTTTTTATTAGCTTTGACTATTTCTCTAGCCCTCTGGATGGGTTTATGATGCTCTAACATTGGTTCTAACTGGCCAATGAAAGAGACTATTTAGTGGGTATGTATACATACCATTAGAACTCATACAATGATGGTTTACATTAATTCTTCTATTTTGTTCATTTAGCTATTGTTTCACCTTTAAAAGTTACAGAGTTCTTACTTTTCTACTTATGTTATTGTATGATGCTCAATTTGACACTTTTTAAGTTTTTACTTTTTCTTATAGGAGATAATTGAAGCTAATATAGAGGGTAAATTAATGAGTATGTTGAATATGATCATTTTCTTTAATTTCTACACTTACACTTAAGAGAGTGAGTAGATAATCAGAGTTGTCTATGGTTAGAACAAGTTAACTGAGCTGGTGAATTAACGTGGCATCAAGCTTGCAATAAGGATCTAATACATGGAGATTTTTCTTTGAAGAAAAGAAAATGAATGGGATTGGTTGCAGTTAAGGCTATAGGAGGATTATAAAAATTATCAGAGTATATATTTAACTTTTCTTGTCTACTTGTATAAGATCTTAATATAGTTATTAATTGAAAATTATATATATGATTTTAGTTTGAAATCGATATATAAATTAAATATATAGATATAAAGAAGGAAATGTAATATGTTTTTGCATGTATATATGTGTATTATTAATTTTGATTTGCAGGCCTTCTGAAATAAAAGAAGATACTTTGAAACTTTGTTGTGACTTGGGAACGGATTATTAGTATGTCTAGATTAGAAGAGTATAAAAAACAAATACAGGATTATATATGAAATGTTTGCAAATCATTATAATTAGCTAAAGAGCAAGTCTTATATATATATATGTATAAAGTGAGTCAAAAGAAAAGGTGCGCGTATATAATTGTGGTACGATGATGGTAATTTAAGGAAGTGGCTATGAATCCAGTTCCTCGTGTGTGGCTAATTTATTATACATATAAAAATAAAGATTTATGTAACCTGCTCATCACATTATGGGCTTGAGTTCCAAATGCACATTTTCAATTCAAAAATGAATCTCCCTATAAGTTGAGTTAGGCAAACGGTAAAAAAGGAGAGCAATTATATATGCAGGTATATATATATGTATTACACTTTTTTAAATATTCAATGCTAGATGCAGAATATTTTATTTAAATCTTTAATTGTATACAGAAAAAATATATACACATATCATATTTAGTGCATCAAACCATGTGTATAGTATATAATTTGAAATAATTTATTCCCGTATCTATATTGAAGGAAACTAGTTTAATATGTCAAAGGATTCGTTAAATAATTAGGGAGTTAATTAGTTTAATTATAATAATTTTTCTTTGAATTGATCAATATGTAAATTAATTTAATATATGCTATATAATTCATTATAATTGCAATATATATGATTATATAATTCATAAAGAAAAAAATTAATTATATGACATGATACGACAAGACCATCAAAAGTTGTGTTTTTCTTGTTGATATTTTTTTTTTATTGATATTTACCAAAACATCATAAAAATTTAGATGCTCACCCTTCCATACACATATACAAACATCTCAATATATTTACCTACCTTAACATGTATTCCTTCTATCGTTACCTTATATATTACATGTGTATATACATTTATGTATATATCAATTGGACGAGACAACTAACATCCGGCATGCAATTGGTTTATAGTTAATTTGCTGGACATGCAAACTTTAATTTGTAAGAGTTCAAAAGTTTCCGTGCAAAACATACTTACTAATTACACTCCAAGAGTATTCTAATACCAGAAAAACTTAGTTATGATATATATGTATATGATATATATATATATATGGATATATATTGTGATTAATATTTGTTCTTGTGTTGTGAAATATATAAGCCAATTTAGTTGAATAAAAATCATATAAACAATATAACGATCATACCAGTAAAAGTAGAGAAAAGACATTAGAGGGTAAAAACCAATATATTTTAGAAATTTAGCATTAAAAAAAACTATTATTTTTATTTAGATTTGATAGAGTAATAACAAGGACTCAAAGTATAAAACAAGAGATAATTTTAATTTAATCAATACATTTCTCTCATTTATCATAAATACAAACATTAGCAAATTCAAAAAGAACATTTTAATGTCACAAAATCCCCTATTAATTTACAAGGTAATGGTATATTAACCTATTGAATCTTTTTGAGTTCAACTATTAGTTCAACAACTTTTTAACTAATACCATTGACTTTTAAAAGTATAAATTTAAATTATTGTTAATATGTAATGTGAACTCTGATATAGAAAAAAATAAAGATATCTATGGTTTTTGTATTTTCTTTTTTAAAAAAATTAAAAAGTAAAATGGTCGTAATTGTAAGAGATCAAGATATACAATTAAGTTGGATTGTTAGGTGGTGGCCATATTAGTTGAGGGTTAAGAGATAATATTTGTGAGTGTGGTTGCCAAGTATAATTGACTTCAAGTGTGAATGTATGTTGGGGATAATACAGAAGAGAGTAGGTAGATACATGCATTACAGTGAAGCAATAGCTTTTAATTAAAATGGATGGTCACGATTGAATAATTTTATATAAGTACAGCCTTGCAACAATTTACTAATTAATTTTTTTTAATTACATTGCCTTAAATCAAAAGATTTTCCCATATCCCCTATTAAAAACATAACATTTACTGAGATAATTTGGGTATTCCACTTGTAGTTTTAGAATGCACCACATCTTACCTTACATTGTATATTCTATTATATTAAAATGCTCCACCCCCTATTCCTTATTAATAGCTGTTCAACCGTTATATCATTTTATATCTACCCCCTCCCACCCCTTGGGCACACATGATAAAATACCATGACTAGAAAGAAGGTTAACCTTGCTTATATCACTAACAACTCTGCAAGAAAAGTCACATTCAAGAAAAAGAAGAATGAGCTGATGAAGAAAGTGAGCGAACTTAGCACTCTTTGCGATATCAAAGCCTGTGAAATTATTTACAGCCCTTATGACTCGCAACCAGATCTTTGGTTTTTCCCTCTCAGAGCCTAACACGTGCTTGTTGACTTTAAGAGGATGCCCGAGATGGAGCAGAGCAAGAAGATGGTGAATCAAGAGAGCTTCATGCACCAGAGGATCACTAAGGCAATGGACCAATTAAAGAAGAAGCACAATGATAATTGCGAGAAGGAGATAACAGATATCATGATATACTTGAGTGATCTAGTAGAACAAGTGAAACATTTGGCAGTAGTGCTAAGGATACTTCGAAGAGCTAAGTTGTATGCAAAGTTCAGTAGATGTGAGTTTTGGTTAGATCAAATAGCATTCTTGGCCCATATTGTGTCGAAAGATGGGGTATCTGTTGACCCAGCATAGGTAGAGGCAGTGGTAAAGTAAGAGGATGGAAACACTCAGCAAGTCACCTCAGCCTCAGGAGGCGACAGACGGAGGAGTAATGAAGGGTCCTGGTGAGACTTTCACTCAAATATAGGAGGATTCTATGGTGCAAAAGTTGTAGTAGCTGTAGATGCGGTTCGTTGATGGGATGAATCCTCAAGCATAGCAACAGCTTTATGTAGGGTATAACGGGGAACATGCAGAGGTGATGGTGCCATTCACAAATCAGAACAACCAGAATAATTGATTGATATGGTCCAGTGTGTTTAATTACCTTTAGGAATTGAATATTATGATATTTAATTTTGAATATTTTGGGGGTGTTGTTGGAGATGTACTTTAAATAACCAATTAAATTCCACCATAGATCAGTTTCTTAGTCATCATAGTCATCGTCCAAATTATTGTAGCAGTCATCGTCACAGTCATAGTCGTTGGGTCACATACATGCATGTACTTAGATTGCTTTATGTTATGATTTTCTTTAGATTAATCTTCACCTCAATATTTTATATTTTATGTGCTAGTCCTACTCTTCATTCTTTAATTTCTCCCTTTCCTCGGCTTGACGTGTCTGTATTACTATTTGTTAAAATATATGCATGCTCAATATAAATTTATGCTATCAGAATACTCTTTTCTCTTATTTCTTTTCTTTTTTTATACACAATTGAGAGAGGACAGAAGCATTATTGATGCATTATATGTAGAAATTCAGTTTAGTTAGGAGGAAGATTAAGCTAGCTAGATACTCAAATTTGTTTAGATTTCAAATGAGATGTTTGTATAAAATTTAATAAATATGATGCGCTCTCCAGATCATAAAATTAAAATTTGGGATAATGGCATTAAGGAATAATAATTTCCTCAAAGAAAACCCCGATATAATCCAAATATCTAAATTAATTAATATTTTGATTAATTTGAAATTTAAATATAATTCTAAAAATTTTATTTTAGTCAAAACATGCAATATTTTAAATAACTTAAATATATTGGAGAATCTCTAACGATCATAAATAAAATTTCGCGATGCAACTATTTTGTTAAGAATATGGAAAAAAACTGAAATAAATAATTTTCAAACCCAAACAATCTGTGAATTGTTAACTAATACTTTATACAAGAAGAAATGTACAATATATACAAATACATATTTAAATATATACAATCACATAGAATAATAAATATAGAAAAAAAAAATTTGACGGCTAATTTCAAACACTTTAAGCAATTAATATTTTGAATTTCTTTTACATATATAAATACTCAAAAATCAATGATATATAGTTTCTTACTACTAAAAAAAATGTTACTAATATAAAACAAGACCATATTTAATTCCAGTGACACAAACTACAACATTAAAATTTTTTTAATCTTATAGTATGTTACTCTAGTAAGTGTAGTACGATGTTACAATTGATTCTTAATTGGTGGTAGGTGTAGGAGATCAAGACACATAATTAAGTTTGATTTGGAAGGAGGTGACCACATTAGTTGATGATTAAGAGTAATGTCTGTGAGTGTGTATAAGATAAGGAGGTCTGTATGGTTGCCATGTATGATTAATTTCAAGTGTGAATGCATGCTGGGATAATGCAAGAGAGAGTAGGTATATAAGTGCATTACAATGAATCAATAACTTGTAATTAAAAGGGAGGATTGGATGATTTTAGATAATTGCAGCCTTTCATTATTTTATTAATTAAATTTTGTGAATTACATTCCTTAAATGACAATATTTTCCCATATCCTCTATTAAAGACATAATATTTTTGGAGATAATTTGAACATTTCACTTGCAATTTTAAAATGCACCACATCTTACCTTACATGGTATATTCTACTATATTAAAATGCTTCACTCCCCATTCCTTATTAATAACTATTCAATGTTTGTCTAATTCTATATATACACTCTCTTGCTCCTTGGACAGATACAACAAAACACCATGACTAGAAAGAAGGTTAAACTCGCTTATATCACTAACGACTCTGCAAGAAAAGCCATGTTCAAAAAAAGGAAGAAGGGATTGATGAAAAAAGTGAGTGAACTCAGCACTCTCTGCGATGTCAAAGCCTGTGCAATCATTTACAACCCTTATGATTCAAAATAAGAGGTTTTGCCTTCCCTTTCGGAGCCCAATGCGTACTTGCTGATTTTAAGAGGTTGCCCAAGATGGAGCAAAGCAAGAAGATGGTGAATTAAGAGACCTTCTTGTGCCAAAAGATCGCCAAGGCAACTGATCAACTAAAGAAACAGTGCAAGGACAATCACGAGAAAGAGATCATGCATATCATGTTCCAAAGTCTTATGGGGAAGCCCCTCCACCAACTCAACCTTGTTAATCTCAACAATTTTGGTTGGTTTATTGAACAATGCCTCAAAGAAATCCAAAATAGTATTAGAACACTCTGGAAGTCACCTCAGCCTCAGGAGGCCACAGATGCAGGAGTGATGAAGGGTCCCAAGGAGACATTCACTAAGATCACGGAGGATCATCTGGTGCAGATGTTGCAGCAGCTACAGACGTGGTTCATTGATGGGATGAACCCGCAAGCACATCAGCAACCACCTAGAGCAGATGGGGAATAGGCAGAGATGATGGTGCCATTCACCCATAAGAACAACCAAAATAATGGACTGATATGGTCTAGTACGTTTAACTGCCCTTAGGAATCGAGTATTTAATTTTAAATTTTTTGGAGTGTTGTTGGAGATGTACTTTAAATAACCAATTACACTCCACCACAAAGATATGTTGTCGGTTTCTTAGTCATCGTAGCGTCGCCTTAATAGTTGTAGTCATCATAATAGTTGTAGCTGTCACCATCATAGTTATAGTCGTTGAGTCGCATGCATACATGTACTTGGATTACTTTAAATTATGATTTTCTTTAGATTAATCTTCTCTTTAATATTTTATATCTTGTACTAGTACTACTCTTCGTTCTTTAATTTCTCTCTTCCCCCTGCTTGACGTGGCTACAACTATTTGTTAAAATACCTGCATGCTCAATGTAATTTTAAGCTATTATAATGCATTTTCTCTTCTTTTCTTTTCTGTTTTGTTTTCTTATTATTACATGATTATATTTTTTCTAATTATAAATTCTATTGCTCAATCTATCATGTCTGGTTAAATCTCCTTCATTGGAGTGATTGATGTAGCATGATTTAAAAGTATGTTTGAAGTTTAATTTTAGCTTCCTTCTAGTTGCAATTTAACAATATTAAAATTAATTTGGTTGTGAGACTTGGCCAACTCACGGCTTAATTTATTATTGATGGTTTTAGAATAGCAGGAGTGGAATTATATTAATTAGACATATATTGTTAATCGTTAATTTCAATTTGAACGGGAGTTATATATTCGAGTTAACATGGAGAAATCGAATTATCACAGATTTAATAGAATCAAATTAATAATGTTATAAAAGGTTAGTAGTTATTAATTGATAAACCTAGCGAATACTGGGAGGGAAACCAAAAGTACATTAAGTTTGTTCGATCATTGCATACTAGATTAAATTGATTGTGAAATGAAAACTCGGATATACCTAAGATTTAGGTGAAATCAATTACTTTGATGGGTTTATATCGATAGTTTTCATTAATTTAATTATTTTTCTTTGATTAAATTATTATTAAATTTTGATTTCTAGATAATAATAGAATTTCTATAATTCTAGTACTTGATACACAATTCTGTAGGACAATACTCTACTTATCACTTTATTATTTGAATGATTTTGTGCACTTGTGAATTTGCCTGTCATATATATAATCTTTAACTAGTTTTAGTTTTTTATATGTGTACCAGTATGCAATCTGTAGAATATCATAATGATCTTAAAGGTTAGAATAAGTAATGGATGATGAATTGTTTCATTCATTGTTTTTTGGACATGGTTGTGCCTTTTGCTTTTTCTTCTCAATCTATATTGTGGTTATCAGATGTATTGTTTAATGGTACTTTTATTGTGTTTGTAATGCTTACTTACTATTGTTAAATTTTATTTCATTTTGAAAAAAAATAATTATCTTAAAGGAAATTATAGAGTGTCAAGGTAAAGGCATATATATTAGTACCAGGCTAGTATCAGTTTTTTTATTGGAAGAGAGATAACGCTTTTATATGTTTACTGCATTAAATTGGTAGGAAATATATGTTTGATTTCTTTAAGAATTTTGTGGCTATTACAAAAATCAATACAAAAGTATTCATATATATTACGTTTATTATACCATTTTAAAATTGAATCATATTAATCTTTCCTTAACAATATGATTGGTATTTCTTCTCTTTATAAGAGATTTTAGATTCAAATTTTGTCATCTAATTAATGAAATGTTTTAATTGTTACTAAAAAATCTAACTTCTAAATTTCATTTCTATATTTTAAAAGTAATATTCTTCTGAAAAGTAAGATACCTTTTGTGATATCCCAAATGTTATTTAAGGTATAAGAGTGACAGATACAGAAACAGATTACGAGTGTATAATAGTTAAATATATACAGCGAAATAATTTATTACAAATCCCTTACAAAATATATGTGTTCCCAATTACATATATAATTAAGGCCAGAAGTGGTGACAAAAAACAAAATATCAAAATACGAAAAGGGCTATTTCTATCATTATGTAAAGGGACTCATCAAAGTGCGAGACAAGTCATGTACTTATAAAATTTTATAGATCCACAGGATCCTCAAAGACTTTGAGGGGTAGGTCAGTGATCGGTTCCTCATTATCTTCCTGTGACATCCCAAGTGCTAATTAAGGCAAATAAGTGTCAGATACAGATTTAGAATGATGAGTGCATGATAAAATTTATACAACTGAACAAAATTATTACAAATCCCTTACGAATACACATGAGTTCCAATACATATATATACTGAGGCCAGAAGTGGTTGCAAAATATAAACCAAAACATAAGAGCCACTTCTTTCACTAGGTTATTGGACTCACCAGAGTGAGGGAACAGTCATGCACTTAGATTTGTGTTTGCGAATCCATGGGTATTTGAACCTGAGTATATGGGAAAAAGTAAAATATTTGATGGAAGAATGGGAGATCCTTTGAACAACCTATTATAATAGGGAAGCCTTATATCATAAAATTAATTCATCAAGTTGATGATAAAATACATGGGCGTTCCAGTGGACATTATACACTTGTTGCACAACAACCCCTTAGAGGCAGGTCCAAGCAGGGGGGTCAGCGAGTAGGAGAAATGGAGGTTTGGGCTTTATAGGGATTTGGTGTTGCTCATATTTTACAAGAGATGCTTATAAATCTGATCATATTAGAGCTTCCCAAGAAGTACTTGGTACTACGATCATTGCGGGAAAAATACCTAAATCCACGAGATCCTCATAGACTTCCAAGGGTAGGTCAGCCTGCAGTTTCTCACTTTCTTCCTCGTCTAGGGGGGGCATGCAAAGAGTGAGTTCCATATGCTTAGTAAGGAAAACAGTATTAAATTAACATCGTAAGATTTTAAAAGTTAATTATTTTGACTTAAGAGCTTGTCATTTAACCTTCTTGTTTACTTATCTCACATTATGAAAAATCATTTGTTTGTTAAGAAGACGGTATGTTAATACAGACAATCAAACATACATCATGCCAGATAATAGAGAAAATTAAATAAATCATGAAATACTCAGATTTTCTTGTCATGATTCATGAAGTCCTTACAACTTCTATTTTTGAGGGCAGATACAGATTTCCAGTATCCAAGTGGAATGACCAAATTAAATATAGATATGACAATTTGCTCAGGCATATTTCAAGCTAGCCAAACCATGGTAAGATTTATGACCACGGTCGTACCAGCCATAGTGGCCCTAACAGATATCTACAATCACGACATTACTAAGCCACAGGTGACCCCTATAGATAGTGCGATATAACTCTCATCAGAGGGTATGCCATCATCCACTAGGAGTGGTCCTCTTATGTCTTTCTATACCAAATAGGGGAGAGGCAAACAGATACCCCAAAGGGCAAAGGGAACAGATACCCCTCAAAGATAAAAAGCTTAACGAGACAAGCTACTTTCAAGAAAAAGAAGAAGAATTTATGAAGAAAGTGAGTGAACTCAGTATGCTCTGCAAAGTCAAAGCCTGTGAAATCATTTACAGCTCCTACGACTGGCAACCAGAGGTTTGGTCTACCCCTTTCCTAGCCCAACGCCTGTTGGCTGACTTCAAAATGATGCCTGAGAAGGAACAAAGAAAGAAAATGGTGAATCAAGAGAGTTTCTTGCGCCAGAGGATTACCTAGGCAACCGATCAATTAAAGAAGCACCGTGAGGACAATAGGGAGAACGAAATCATGCAAGTTATGTACCAAAGCCTTATTGGGAAGCCCCTCCACCAACTAAACCTCATTATTTTGAATGATTTGGCTTGGCTCATCAAACTATACCTCAAGGAAATACAAATAAGGACGGAAACACTCAACAAGTCACCCCAGCCTAGTGGGGCCACGTATGGACTGATTAAGGATTTTGGGTAGATGTCCACTCAGATCAACAAGGATTCTCCAACATATGGAGTTTTACCCATCTTCTAATTTTGCTACTTTCACCTTAGTAACATACCAGTACTATAACATATGGAGTTTCACCTATATTAAAAAAATAATGCAGTATGTAAGAAAAATAAGCAATATATTTTTATCAATTTATTTAAAAAATAATTACTCTAATTAAGGCTTATCCATAATCTAACTAATTAAATAGAATGTATGTATATATATTTATATTCATCCTACTTCTCATACTCATTTTGTTTAAATGATAAAATAGTAGGCATTTCTTATCAAATTTACAAATTACAATACATTTCCACTGTTCCCCAGGTGGATCAAACAATAATGATTACAATCAAATTTCCTTGCCCACAATATATATCAAAAATGAAATAAATTAGAACATTTATTTATATATATTGAACATATAAAACATATATGATGATTGAGAACAAAAAAAAATGTCCTTACATGAGTTTTGCTATCTATACATGCTTTTCCAATATAAAACGATTATAGGATTCCTCATTCTTTTCCCCTTTGAAGGTATACAGGAAAAAGGCACTCACATACACAAACATATATAGAGAAAATAGTTATATGTGATCTCATGTCTTTATTTATATGAATTTTATGTTTTAAAAGAACATGATGGGTAGGGTAGAATTATAATTAATTGGTCCAAGTGGATTTATTTTATTTCAGAAAAGAAAGAAAACAATTTTATCATTAGTGTAGTAGATTTATTAGTTGCATGTATTTGATTGAAAGCAAAGATACATAATTGTCTTCTTCTTTTCCTTCTTTCGTATGCTTTATTATGTATTTAAATATTTTTCAGCACACAAAATTTTCAAATAAATCTTCTTTTTCAAAATAATTACTGATTGTTTACTACAACTCTATGAAAAAATATAAATTTGGAAAGTATAAATAATCCAAAACATGGAAGCCCGATTGCATATAGTAACTAATTATCTACTAAATGTATATAATTGATTGTGATATAGAGACATATTTTGACTTTAATAATTGTAATTAAAATATTCTTCTATAAAGATAAAATAAAATACACATACACTCTAATAATCATATTCGACATATTGCATACCAAGTGAAATAATGCTGGAGAGAATAGATATAAAGATGGAATATAGTGAAACATTAGCTCTTAATTAAAAGGGATAGTCATGATTAAAGGTATTTTGTATAAATGCGGCCCTGCAACAACTTACTAATTAAATTTTGTGAAAAATTTCCTTAAATCAAAATATTTTCTCATATTCCCTATTAAAGACATAGCATTTTGGAGATGATTTCGACACTCCACTTCAAGTTTTAGAATGTAGTACATCTAACCTCACTTCGTATATTCAATGTTTCACTCCCCATCCTTTACTAATATTCTTCAATCCTTGTCTCATTCTATATATACCCATTCCCTCTCCTAAGCCACAAACCAAATGACAAAAGACCATGAGTCGAAAGAAAGTTAAGTTTGCCTATATTACCTAATGGCGCTGCAAAAAAAAAACCACATTCAAGAAAAGAAAGAAGGGGCTGATGAAGAAAGTGAGTGAACTTAGCAGTCTCTATGACGTTAAAGCCTATGCAACCATTTATAGCCCCTATGTCTCGCAACCAGAGGTTTGGCCTTCTTTTCTAGGAGCCTAATGCGTGCTTGTTGACTTTTAGAGGATGCCCAAAATGAGTAGAACAAGAAGATAGTGAATCGAAAGAGCTTATTGCACTAAAGGATCACTAAGACAATTGACCAACTAAAGAACCAGTGCAAGGACATTTGCGAGAAGGAGATCACATAAGTCATGCTCCAAAGTCATATTGGGAAGCCCCTCCACCAACTAAATGTCATTGATCTCAAGGATTTGGGTTGGCTCATCAAACAACACCTTAAAGAAATCTAGAAGAGGACAGAAACACTTAGCAGTCACTTTAGCCTCAAGAGACCACCTGACGGGGGAGTCATGAAGGGTCCTTAGGAGACATCTGCTCAAATTAAGGAGGATTCTCTTGTGTAGGAGCTACAACAACCATAAGAGTGGTCCATTGACAGGATGAACTCATAAGTATAACAACAGTTTCATGTAGGATTTGCCAACGAGGAGCAGGCGAAGATGATGATGCCATTCACAGATAAGAACAACTAGAATAACAGACTAATATGGTCCATCATGTTTAATTACCCTTAGGAATCAAGTATTAGAATGTTTAGTTTTTAATTTTTTTGATGTTGTTGGAGATGTATTTTAATTAACCATTTATAGTCCACTACATAGATAGGTTGTCAAACTCGTAGTCATTGTCTTAATAGTTCTAATCACCATAGTAGTTGTAGTTGTTGTCGTCACAGTCATTCGGGCATCTTATGGCACTATGATGCGTGTTGGTGCGCATCTGCGTACAAGGTCTTTGTGTGGGAATGCCACTACACTCTAAGCACCTGCACATTGCAGCAAGCCTTGGGCATCGTGTTGATCTACCAGGCTTCTACGGATGCTGAGGGGTCTTCGCAAATGTGCTCCCCACACCGCGGGTGTGGGTAGGAGGATAAATTCCCACGGGCACAAGGTAAAATAAATATAAAATCTGTAATGTAGTAAACTAAGTAAATTTTGGACAAATTGGTATTTTAGGAATATTGGTATAAATTGAAATTTTGGTATAACAAAAAATGATGTGGTTAATTTAAAAGAATAAATCTAATAAAATTACTAAGATCTTAAAATTCTAAGAATAATTTTATAAACTAAAAGCTCATTAGAAAGAAATTTTAAATATATAAATAATTATAAAAGAAGGAGAATCAACATTTAAAAAACTTGAAAGTAAAAGACAAAAGAAATAATAAAACCACATTAAAAGAATCTAGAAAGTTAACTAATAAAATAAAAAGTCAAAATTTAACAAACACATAATCTAGTTAAATCTGGTTCACCATATTTCCTTTGAGAGGAATTTAGTTTTGATTATTTATTCCAGAACTGCTAGAATATGCATGACATCTCCAATGCAAATTAAAGCATAATAATGCAAGATACAGAAACAGATTACTAGTGCATTATAAAAATTATATGCAGTGTAGAATATTATTACAAATCCCTTACCAAAATATATGAGTTCCAATTACAATATATATAACTGAAGCCAGAAGTGGCAACAAAATACAAAGGGCCACTTCTTTCACTATGCAATTAGACTCATCAGAGTCTAGGACAAGTCATGCACTTAAGATTTGTGAGTCCTCGGGATCCTCATAGACTTCAAGGGGTAGGTCAATGATTGGTTGCTCACTATCTTCCTCATCTGGGGGGCATGGAAAGGGTGAGTTCCATATACTCAGTAAGGAAAATAACATTTAAATAAAATCATAAGATTTTAAGAGTGAATAATTATATCATTAATACTTACCATTAGGTCACGTCAAGGTCATTTCTTATTTTATGAAAATAATTTTATTTATTAAAAGAAACATCATCTCATAGTCACAATGATCAAATCAAAATCATATTTAACAATAAAAAAAATCAAATCATGAAATGCTCAAATTTTTGTGTCATGCTTCGCGAATTCATTCCGACTTCTATCTCTGAGGGGAGATACAAATTTCTGACTATCTATGTGGAATGAGCATATCAGATATATAACGACAATTTGCTCAGGTACATTTTTGGCTTGCCAAACAATGGTACAATCTATGACCACGGTCATACCAACCACAGTGGTCTTATCATATATTCTATCACCACGATAGTACTTAACCAAATGTGACCCCTAACAAATATTTGTGTCACCGCTCTTGTTAGAGGGTATGCTGTCATCCACAGGAAGTAGTCCTTTAACGTCTTTCTAGACAAGATGGGGGAGGGAGAAATAGAAACCCCTTCGAGATAAAATGCCTAATGAGACGCTTGATACATTATGCATGTCAATATAAATACATATATTTTTCAGGCCATTCAAGCTCATTCTCCTTCTCTTTCTATCTTTTTCTATATATATTTTAGAAAATTATCATCGCATTCATGTTATTTAATTTACATGCAAATTATTAAGTGCCTGTAAAATCACATAGCATGCTTGAAATCAAGAACAAATCACTTTATTAAACATAAAATATGCAAAACACAAAACATAAACTTCTTAATTTTGATTTTCTAGAAATACTCCTTAAGATGTTTAAGGAAATACTAAATTTCTTACCAAAATCTTAAAGTTTTCCTACACCTTTCTTCTTCTTCTCTTCTCCTTCTCTCTCTAGATCACTCCCTCTCTCTTTAAGCTCTTGGAAGACTGAAAATGAAATGGAAGTGATGAAAGGAAAGGCTCCCTATCTATAAAAAATTAGGACCGTTGGATTTGCGCCAAATGGTGAAATCCAATGAGGAAAGAGAAAGTTGAGTTGAAGATGAGTGATTTTACATGACACGACAGGAGTGCGAAAAACAGAGGAAGAATCCTTCATCAACGGTGCAGGGTTACAGCGCATATGGCGCAGCATGTAGGCCTACAACGCATAGGCCCAAGCACGCAGGATGGTGCGTGCACAGGGCGCATGGTGTTTAGCCATGTCTGCGAGGATGGTGCGTGCACAGGGCGCATGGTGTTTAGCCATGTCTGCGAGGACTATCCTATTTGTGTACAATGGGACGCAGCCACGGACTCACCAATCTGTGCGCGATGCGATGCGTGTGCAAACTGGCCCTATGCCCCTGGCCGATGGGATTTGCACATGTCTTGTGTTGGTCGTGTGCGCACGCACGCACGCAAACACTGTTCTGTGCCAGTGCGGGCGAGCCTCTTCTGCAGGCGTTTTCTCATGAGATTTTGCCTCATTTTCTATTTTTCTCCTGAAAATTATTTTAAAATAAAAATGCTACAAAAAAATAAAATAATAATAATAATAATAAATAAAATAACAAAATTTGAATAAATTAAAATTATGAAATACGATATAAACTACAAGATAAATTTAAATTAGTTCAAATGGCCTTAAGGCCTAATAAATAGGAGTTTCTAGATACAAGTTTAGTGTGGTGATAAGTGGGATGTTACAATATGGGTGCTGGTTTTGATCCCTTAATGAAACGGTAGTTCAGTTGTCCTTGTGACTCTGAATGATTTGATATTCATGGTCTAGGGCTCAAGGGCATGAATGATGGAAACGTGAGAGACCTAAGATATTTATATTTGTATTTAATATTTGTGAATGTATGTTTGTGTCTATCTGTGTACCAAGACATGACTAATCAATATCTCTTTTGTCCTCTCTAGAACTAGGTGTAAGCGGCTGCGCGTATAGGTTTGCAATCAGGGTAATATAAATTAAGATAATAAATTAGTATAAGAAAAACTGTGTCAAAAGAGAAGTTTCATCCTACGTGCGTGAGTTATGTAAACCCATTGAATATGGTATTGAGCGTCTTCATGATGATTCATATGAATTCGACATTTGATTTGGATATGAATATTTGGCGATAACTTTTGATTTGAATTTGTTAATTGAACTTAAAATTATTGTTTTACTAAACATGCATTAATGAATATTTTAAAACATATCTATGTTGCATTATTTCAATTTATCATATTAAGTATTGGAACTCACCCATATCCAATCCCCCCTTAGATCTAGATTTGGAAGAAAATTCTGAAGAATCGTGTTTAGATTCCTTTCAAGAGGAATAGTTTAGACTAGACTTTGTATTTTGTTTTGAACTTTGAGGCTTGTTTTTATAATTATGCTATCTAATATTTTGTATTCTAAAAGGTAGATGGCCTAATTGCCTCAGGATACAGCCTTTTGTAAATTTTGTATGAGTTGTGTAGTTCTGCTGCAATATAAATATCTATTTTATGTCTGCTTATTTGGACGTTGGTGCACTGTTTGGCATCAGGATGTCACATTTCTTTTTGTTTCTTTTTATTTATACACAATGGAGCAAGGATAAAAGCATTATTGATGCAATATATGTAAAAATTCAGTCTAGTTAGGATGAAGATGAAGCTAGCTAGCTCCTTAAATTTTTTTAGATTTAAAATGAGATTTTTGTATAAACTTTAATAGATATGGATATGATCTTTAGATCTTGGAATTAAAATTTGGGATAATGGCATTAACAAGTAATATTTTCCTCAAAGAAAGTCTCGGTATAATCATAACATCTAAAATAATTAATATTTTGATTAATATGAATATTGTACATATATCTTGCAAAATACGTTAAATTAAGTTATAAATCGGCTTCTAACTAATTAATAGATATGTAGAATAATCTATCTTTGTTCCCTATATTTTAGAGAACAAAACAATTACACACACATATACTACAAATTTATAGTTTGATGAGAAGTACATGTGTACACTGGCTACTAGCTCCTTTGAGTATTTTAGACAATTTATTTAAAATTCCTTAAAAATTATACGAGTTCCCAATTACATATATAATTGAGGCCAGAAGTGTTGAGAAAATACAAAATATCAAAATCCAAAAAGGGCCACTTCTATTATTATGTAAAAGGACTCATCAAAGTGCGAGACAAGTCATGCACTTATAAAAATTTATGGATCCATGGGATCCTCAAAGACATCAAGGGGTAGGTCAGTGATCGGTTCCTCACTATCTTTCTGTGACATCCCAAGTGCTAATTAAGGCAAATGGGTGTCAGATACAGATTCAGAATAACGAATGCATGATAAAATTTATGCAGTGGAACAAAATTATTAAAAATCCCTTACGAATACATATGAGTTCCAAAACATACATATACTGAGGCTAGAAATGGTTGCAAAATACAAAACAAAACATAAGAGCCACTTTTTTCACTAGACTATTGTGCTCATTAGAGTGCGGGAACACAAGTCTGAGTGCATGACTGTTGTATATATACATATTGGAACTCATATGTATTTGTAAGGGATTCGTAATAATTTTGTTCCGTTGCATAAATTTTATCGTGCATTTGTCATTCTTAATCTGTATCTGAACCCATTTGCCTTAATTAACAGTTGGGATGTCACAAACATATTCAAAAAGAACATTTTAGTATCACAAAATCCCCTATTAATTTACAAGGTAATGGTATATTAATCTGTTGTATTTTTTTGAGTTCAACAACTTTCTAACTAATACCATTGACTTTTAAAAGTATAAATTTAAATTATTGTTAATATGTAATGTGATATCTGATATAGAAAAAAAAAAGATATCTATGGTTTTTTATTCTTTTAAAAAAAATTAAAAAATAAAATTTCGGTAATTGTAAGAGATCAAGAAATACAATTAAGTTAGATTGTTAGGCCATATTAGTTGATGGTTAGGAGATAATATTTGTGAGTGTGTGTAAGATAGGGAGGTTGGTATCAACCATTTTATAATTATGTGAGAAAATGAAATGTTACAATTAATATCAATATAATTAATTCTACAATCCATACATAAAATCCGCTGCAAATTTAATTTTAAACAAAGTTGCTAAACTTAAGTACTTTTATATATCACTAAATTGACATATTCATAAAAAAATAAATAAATACATTCAACACATTTTTAATAGAAAATGGTTGATATCAAAAGTTAACAGATTGTATAAAAAGGTCCAATTCTAGGATCTTTACTACATTACCAACCGCCTTAATAGAAATCAACCCTCCTAAAAGTTAAATATAATTAAGGCATGATAATACTTGCAAGTGGTAATTCTCTACCTCTACAAAAATAAGAATTGAAAATTTTATCATATGTTAAAATTAATTATAATATAACCAGATGAACAATTAAAATTTGAATACTAGACTTTTCACGTGGATGTTGGTGTTATACACTTTGACAGTAGTGTATAAGTGGTTTCATTGTATTATTACATTTATCTTCATTTTTAAAAAGTACTTATATTGTGTCTTATCAATTTTTGAAACTGTTATCGCAAAAGTATAAATTAGTTTTGAATAAGTGATCCCACTAATAAAGGTTAAATACTGGCCATTATCTTTAAGAATCAATTGCAACATCGTACTACAGATACTACAGTAACATATTATCATATTAAAAAAAAATTGAAGTAGTAATTTATGTCACTGGAGTTAAATATGGTCTTGTTTTATATCAATAACATTTTTTTTAATAGCAAGAGACTTTATATCATTAATTTTTGAGTATTTATATGTGTAAAAGAAATTCAAAGTACTAATTATTGAAAGTGTTTGAAATTAGCCCTCAAAAATATTTTTCTATATTTATTATTCTATGTGATTCTACATATTTAAATATGTATATGTATATGTATATGTATATATTGTACATTTCTTCTTGCGTAAAGTATTAATTAGCTATTTACAGATTGTTGAGTTTGAAAATTATTTATTTCAGTTATTTTCTGTATTCTGAACATAATAATTGCATCACGAAATTCTATTTATGATCGTTAGGGATTCTCCAATATATTTGAGTTATTTAAAATATTGCATGTTTTGACTAAAATAAAATTTTTAGAATTATATTTAAATTTTATATTAATTAAAATATTAATTGTTTTAGATATTCGGATTATATCAGAATTTTCTTTGAGAAAAATATTATTCCTCAATGCCATTCTCCCAAATTTTAATTCTATGATATGAAGAGCGCATCATATTTATTAAATTCTACACAAAAGTTTCATTTGAAATCTAAACAAATTTGAGTATCTAACGAGTTTAATCTTCCTCTTAACTAAACTGAATTTCTACATATAGTGCATCAACAATGTTTCTGTACTCTTTGAATTGAGTATAAAAAAAAAGAAAAGAAAGAAGAGAAAAGGGCATTCTGATAGCATAAATTTATATTGAGTACGCATATATTTTAACAAATAGTAATACAGCCACGTCAAGCCGAAAAAAGGGAGAAATTAAAGAATGAAGAGTAGAACTAGCACAGAAAATTTAAAATATTGAGGTGAAGATTAATTTAAAGAAAATCATAACACAAAGTAATCTAAGTACATGAATGTACGTGACTTGACGACTATATCTGTGAGGATGACAGCTACAACTATTATGATGACTACAACTATTTAGACGATGATTATGACAACTAAGAAACTAACAACATATCTCTATGGTGGAATTTAATTCGTTATTTAAAGTACATCCCCAATAACACCTAAAAAATTCAAAATCAAATATCATAATTCTCAATTTCTAAGGGTAATTAAACACACTGGACCATACCAATCCATTATTCTGGTAGTTCTTACATGTGGATGGCACCATCATCTCTACCTGTTCCCCGTTCAACCTAAAATAACGCTGTTGCTGTGCTTGAGGATTCATCCCATAAACGAACTATATTTGCAACTGCCGCAGCATCTGCACTGTAGAATCCTCTTTGATTTGAGTGAAAGTCTCACCAGGACCCTTCATCACTCCTTTATCTGTCGCCCCCTGAGGCTGAGGTGACTTGCTGAGTGTTTCCATGCTCTTTTGGATTTCTTTGAGGTGTCGTTTGATGAGCCAACCCAAATCGTTGAGATCAATAATGTTGAGTTGGTGGAGGGACTTCCCAGTAAGACTTTGGAACATGATATCCGTTATCTCCTTTTTGTGATTATCGTTGCGCTGCTTCTTCAGTGGTCGATTGCTTTAGTGATCCTCTGGCATAGGAAGCTCTCCTGATTCACCATCTTCTTGTTCTGCGCCATCTCAGGCATCCTCTTAAAGTCAGCAAGCACATGTTGGGCTTCGAGAAGGGATGGCCAAATATCTGGTTGCGAGTTATAAGGGCTGTAAATGATTGTACAGGCTTTGACATCGCAAAGAGTGCTAAGTTCACTCACTTTCTTCATCAGCCCCTTCTTCCTTTTCTTGAATGTGGCTTTTCTTGCAGAGTTGTTAGTGATATAAGCAAGCTTAACCTTCTTTCTAGTCATGGTATTTTGTCATGTGTGCCCAAGGGGCGGGAGGGGGTATATATAAAACGACACGACGGTAGAGTAGCCATTATTAAGGAATAGGGGCGGAGTATTTTAATATGGAAGAATATACCATGTAAGGTAGGATGTGGTGCATTCTAAAACTGCAAGTGGAATGCCCAAATTATCTCCAAAAATGTTATTTCTTTAATAGGGGATATGGAAAAATCTTTTGATTTAGGGTAATGTAATTGAAAAAATTTAATTAGTAAATTGTTGTAAGGCTGCATTTATATAAAATTATTCAATTGTGGCCATCCCTTTTAATTAAAAACTATTGCTTCACTGTAATGCATGCATCTACCTACTCTCTCCTGCATTATCTTCAACATGAAGTCAATTATACATGGCAACCACACACACAAATATTATCTCTTAACCGTCAACTAATATGGCCATCACCTTATAATCCAACTTAATTGTATGTCTTGATGTCTTACAGTTACCGCCATTTTATTTTTTAATTATTTTTAAAAAAATTACAAAAACCATAGATATCTTTTTTTTCTATATCAGAGTTCACATTACATACTAACAATAATTTAAATTTATACTTTTAAAAGTCAATGGTATTAGTTAGAAAGTTGTTGAACTAATAGTTGAACTCAAAAAAATACAACAGATTAATATACCATTACCTTGTAAATTAATAAGGGATTTTGTGACATTAAAATGTTTTTTTTTTTGAATTTTTTAATGTTTGTATTTATGATAAATGTGAGAAATGTATTTGATTAAATGAATTATCTTTTGTTTTGTACTTTGACTCCTTGTTATTACTCTATCAAATATAAATAAAAATAATAGTTTTTTTTTAATGCTAAATTTCTAAAATATATTTGTTTTTACTCTCTCATGTCTTTTCTCTACTTTTACTGTTTTGATCATTATATTGTTTATATGATTTTTATTCAACTAAATTGGCTTATATATTTCACAACACAAGAACAAATATTAATCGCAATATATATCTATGTATATATATCATAACTAAGTTTTTATGGTATTAGAATACTGTTGGAGTGTAATTAGTAATTATGTTTTGCATGGAAAATTTCGAAATCTTACCAATTAAAGTTTGCATGTCGAGCAAATTAACTATAAACCAAGTACGGGCCAGATATTTGTTGTCTGATCCAGTTGATATATACATATATATATATACATGTAATATATAAGGTACCGATGGAAGGAATACATGTTAAGGTAGGTAAATATATATTGAGATGTTTGTATATGTGTATGGAAGGGTGAGCATCTAAATTTTTATGATGTATAGGTAAATATCAATAGAAAGAAAAATATCAACTAGAAAAACACAACTTTTGATGGTCTTGTTGTATCATGTCATATAATTAATTTTTTTCTTTATGAATTATATAATCAAATATATTGCAATTATAATGAATTATGTAACATATATATATAATTAATTTACATATAGATCAATTAAAATAAAAATTATTATAATTAAGCTAATTAGCTCCCTAATTATTTAATGAATCCTTTGGCATATTAACCTAGTTTCCTTCAATATAGATATGGGAATAAATTATTTCAAATTGTATACTATACATATGGTTTGATGCACTAAAATATTTTGTGTGTGTATATATTTTCTTCTATATACAATTAATGATTTAAACAAAAGATTCTGCATCCAGTATTCAATATTCAAAAAAGTGTAATACATACATATATATATACCTACATATATAATTGCTCTCCTTTTTTACTGCCTGCCTAACTCAACTTTTAGGGAGATTCATTTTTGAATTGACAATGTGGATTTGGAACTCAAGCCCACAATGTGATGAACAAGTTACAGAAATATTTATTTTTATATATACAATAAATTAGCCGCATGCAATGAACTGGATTCATAAATACTTCCTCGATTACCATCATCGTACCACAATTATATATGCGCACCTTTTCTTTTGACTCACTTTATGCATATATATATATATACGATTTGCTCTCTAGCTAATTATAATGATTTGCAAACATTTCATATGTAATCTTGTATTTGTTTTTATACTCTTCTAATATGGACACACTAATAATTAGTTCCCAAGTCACAACATAGTTTTAAAGTAACCAAAGAACTGCCTATTATCTTCTTCGATCTTCATAAGGCCTGCAAATCAAAATAAACAATACACATATATACATGCAAGAACACATTACATTTCATTCTCTATATCTATATTAAGATCTTGTATAAGTAGACAAGAAAAGTTAAATATATATACTGATAATTTTCATAATCCTCATATAGCCTTAACTACCACCAATCCCCTTCATTTCCTTTTCTTCAAAGGAAAAACTCCATGTATTAGATCCTTGATACAAGCTTGATGCCACGTTAATTCACCAGCTCAGTGAACCTGTTATAACCATAGACAACTCTAAATATCTACTCATTCTCTTAGGTATAAGTTAGAAATAAAAGAAAATGACCATATTCAACATGCTCATTAATTTACCCTCTATATTAGCATCAATTATCTCCTATAAGAAAAAGTAAAAAATTGAGAAGTGTCAAATTGAGCATCATACAATAACATAAGTAGAAAAGTAAGAACTGCATGTGTAACTTTTAATAGCGATTTAATAGGTAAACAAACAAATAGAAGAATCAGTGTAAACAAGCATTGTATGAGTTCTAATGGTACCAATACATACACACTAAATAGCCTCATTCATTGACTAGTTAGAACCAATGTTACAGCATCATAAACCCATCCAGAGGGCTAAAGAAATAGTCAAAACTAATAAAAAATTCTCCTACTCAATTTGATACTCCAAGATCAATACAATTCATTTTAAATCACTCCTTAGCAACTATCATCTCCTTATTCACCACTAGTCCAAAATCCTAGGTAAAGCTATCATAAAAGCTATATTACTCACTAAAATCACCAATACTTGTCTTCTAAAGGTCTGGATCCAATTAAGTGTTGATGCTTTCGAGATTCTTTCCCTATTTAGGCTTATTAATTCACCAAATTATTGAAGTCTCTAAGCTTGAAGTTGAGTTTAACTATAAGTGAAATCATCTTCAGTAGTTTTAATGTCAAGACTATTGATATTTTTCAAATTTGTTTCTTACTTAGCTTATCAATTCACCACGCTAAAGAGAAAGTTGTGTAAGAAGGCATACTTTTTTCTTCTAACTTTGTTTTTTATTTTATAGTATTACGTGAAAATTTTAACTTTTTAGGATGTCATCGAACAAATACGAGAAATATGAGTTGGTATTTGTTTAAATAGGAAATAAATCTCTTTACTCAAGTTGATGATGAAATAGGGCGGATGATTAGTTCAGTTTCGATAAGTGACTACGTGCTTTATTAGATATTTAGAAGATTGGGTAGTGTTTTAAGCTTTGGCAATCTTCATCAATTGACTATCTCAAACGTACATAAGCTGCAATATTCTGCCATTCACTTCCTCTTACAATTTCTAAAATGTCAAAATAGTTAATTGTTACAAGATAAATAAAAATAAATTGTTTTAGAAAGAAAAAAGTTAAAAACATAAAAATTTTAGTATAAGTACGTATATGCATATATATATAGCTAAAGCATAAACAATTATATCTAACTCATGAAAGAATTCTTTTTTGAAACGTAACTTACCTTTTGATGTATCTGTATGAGGCTATGATAGGGGATCATATAACAGATGTTTTAAGAATATGCTCTTTTCACGTTTAGCTTCTATTTTAAATCACCTATATTATCATGTAATTTTATTCTTAAATTGTGCTTTTCATTTTCCAAAGGGTGGCGATTGTGTTTTTTTGTAATTCTCTCTTTAAAAAAGAAGGAACTATCCTTATTGACAAAATTATTTTTTATTATTCAAAGAGAAAAAGGACATGCGGCTGCCATTTTATTAATAAAATTATCTTTTAATTACGGAAAAATATGTGATACTTAACCTACAGCCAAACCCTTAAAGAGCTAATTGTTTGGAATTAATTAATAGTGTTATGTATGAAATGAACTAATAGAGTAATATAATAAGATGAATAAAGATTAAGATGATGTTGTATGGCTATTTTCTTTGATAAATAAAGGTTATCTTAGTTTTTAAAAAGTTCATGATAATTAGAAAATTAAAAAGTGCTATAATAATAAACATATATATATATACTTCATTAATTATGTAAAATAGTAATGAATAGCTAAAACCTATAACGCAAACTATTTATAAGAAGATACTTTGAAATTATATTTCCTAAATATAACATCTTGAATCTTCCAGTTAAGGAAGTTAAGGGTAATTGATGCATCCCAAATTTTATGATCGATATGTATGCATGAGGGAGATCCGCATGTAGAGCAACCCTACAGGCAATCCAACATTTAAAAATATGTCCCCTAGGACTTCTGATATCACTTTTTTCATTTTCTTGTGTATATAACAAATTTGTTTTTTGGCCTAAGATAAAGTATATTTGTATTAAATTTATTAATTAAAAAATAACAATCTTGTGCAAGAAGAACAAATATTTTTTTCAAAAAAAGAGTATAAAAAGAGAACTTTATTGAGAAAAAATTCATAGCTTAAAAGTCAAGTATATAGATAGAAAAACAAGGCTAGTAAAATAGTGAAAACATAGTTACAAAGAAGCAAAGCTCACACCTGAGGATTAATTAAAGTCATGCAGAATTAAAAGCACTATAAAAAAACTGCATAACAACTTTATCTTGCCATTGTGAATAGGCAAAAAGGCTCATATGCATCATATATACAGTTGGTAGTCAAGCTAATCATGAAGCTGGAAAAGCCCAACAATAAATTAAGTGCATGAAAGAATATCAACATGGAGAAACCACCAGAGATGTTGCTAGAACCAGTTGCATGCATCAACTCAAAACTACCTATGAATTAGCCTTGTTAAAGCAGAAATTTTGAGACGACACAAGCCCCTATTCATAGGAGGATTAGAATGACTACTAAAAATAGTACAATCATTAAATTATAAATGAAACCTTTATCTTAAAAGTTTAAACTAATAGGAAATAACTCAATTAATTATTTATATTCTAATACATATTTTAAGTTTTAAGTCTACTTAGGTTAAAAGTGTGAATCATACACATAAGCAATAAATATTGTGCAATTTATATTTTTAATATAGTTATGGCTATCAGAGCCATATTTTGATAAAACTTCTCCCTCATCCTTTTCACGAATCAATCCAACCATGTTCCCATTTCCTCTTGCTCCATAATGTTCTTCTCAACAATCTATCATTATTTATTTTCTATCAAACTCACCCCTATTCATTATTTTTGTATGAAAAACACAATTTATTCATATATTAGCTACCTAAATTGTTCTAGATATATTAACAACTCCAATACCATGTTATCTTGTGGGAATAAAAAATTATATTTTATTATTAAGATACCACTATTTAGAGGCATATTGTGTATATAATTTTACAAAGAAAAAATTAAATGACAATTAAATACACATTTACACCATAAATGCACTAAAAATTCTGGAATAATACATTAGATCCATTTTTTGGGGGGGAATTCGGATTAATATTATCAATTAGAATGATTTATGGTTGACTTGGTTGGACAAATAAAATGAAGTATCCAAGCTCCATTCAGCAAAAACCAAATTGGTAATATATCGATGATTACCACTTATATCATAAACAACTCTATTTAGAAATAAATTCTAAATAGGAGTGATCTCAACTGTTAATCAGTTGAATAAGAATAATATGATTAATACGTTAAATGTTTGATAGAAGACATGAAAGAAATGAATTGAAAAAAAAAGGAAGTCGTAGAAAAAGATGCGGTATTGGGTTGATTTATCCTATATGTGCAAATCTAAATTTTGCAGATCTTTACTCGTAGTAGAGCCTAAACCTAAAAAAATTGAATAAAAAATGGAAGAAGCCCGTTCAGGAACAAGAAAATGCATCGCGATTTGGATTTTATCTAGATGAAAAAAAAAATCAATGATGAGATAAGAATTTATATTCTTGGCAATAGTATATGCTTAATAATTTATTGTATTATTGCATCATATTTGCTAGTTCTAGTCGTTAAATTTCAAGCATTTTCATAAAAATGATTAATTATAGGTAGCTTCATATATCACTAATGAGTTGTTAGCTAATAGGTAGCTTCATGTATTATTAACCAAATTCTACGTGATACCAAAGATGTGTAATATGAAAGATGTATGGGAGGTTGTCTTAAGATGGTGATGTTTGCGATAGCGGGAAAACAAGTTGACTAGTCGTTGTGGTGTGGGATGAGGTGTTAATAGGAAAAGTGAATAGGAATTTACAGAGTTGTAAAGCTCTAGCAGATATGCACTACTTTCAAGTATCTGTGAATGAGTGAGAGGGAGCAAGAAAGCTGGGTAGAAGAGAGGAACAAATGGGTTTGAAAGGATATTGGTAAAAGCTTGGAGATCTTTGGTGGGTGTGGGTGATATGCATGCTTTTAGTTGTTTCTTTTTTCTTTTTAGTGCACATATAGCCAAAGGAATGCTTGTTCAAATTCTCAGAATCTATAAGGTATCCATTACCTCATATAAGCATGATCCTTGGAGCTTCTATACTTACAATATGAAATTCATGCACAACCAAAGTTAATCAATTCTATGTCAACTAGTTTAGATAGTTAGGTGTCTCAAATAACCCTTTCATATTGTTGTTAAACTTCCTTAAAGAGATATATCATCACACATACACATATAGAAAGTTGTTTTAGATGTGTAATGTAGTGTTTATACTATGTTGTTGTCATTTATGCATTTGTTTGCTATTGTTTTATGCTCAAACATCTCATGTATTATAGATGATGCTAATGGTTGATTTTGCTATATAGGCATTCCTTATGGTTGGTTTTATAATTCTAGTTGTTATGGATAAAAGGTATATTACTTTAAAATATAGAATTAAAATGTAGGATTTAGATTTTTTAGTAACAATTCATATATTTTATTAATTAGATGACACAACCTCTTAAAGATAATTTATAAAAATGCCTGATCTTTTCATGAAGATTTAGGAAGCTCAGTCCAGACCCAAAAATAACAAAAATTTGAGTAAGCTTACTTCTTATGAGTTTTCTAATTTCAGGCTCACAGATTTTTGGATCATATTTGGGTTCCTGTCGCTATCAGAACGGATGTTCTCAAAGTTGCCCATGCCTCTAAACTTTCCATTACCTTCAGAAGTACCAAGATGTATTGGGGACCTGAAGCATCAATATTGGAGGCCTAGAATGAAGGAGGACATTGTCAACTATGTCTCTCAATGCATTACTTGGCAATGGGTTAAGGCAAAATACCAGAGACCTGCTGGTTTGTTGCAAGGCCTTCCTATTCCAGAATGGAAGTGGGAGCATGTAACAATAGACTTTGTCACCGGCCTGCCCAAAACCTTTCCTGGTCATAATGCCATATGGGTCAATGTTGACAAGTTGACCAAAACTATTCACTTATTACCCATCAAAACCACATATTCCACCAGCAGATTAGCCCATTTATACATCGACGAAATTGTTCGACTCCATAGTATCCCCTCATCTATTTTGTCCGATTGTGATCCTCAGTATACCTACGATTTTTGGGATAGTTTTCAAGAAGCACTCAGTTTTGGATTATACTTCAGCACTACTTATCTTTTCCAGATTGATGGTTAGTCTGAACATATTATCCAAACAGTAGAAGACATGTTGCGCGCTTGTGTCCTCGACTTTGGTGATAATTGGTATGAGTATCTTCCCCTGTGTGAATTTACTTATTATAACAGTTATCATTCCAGCATCGGCATGGCTCCATATGAAGCTCTGTACAGTAGGCCCAGTCATTCTCGCACTTGTTGGAAAGAAGTCGGGAACTAGTGTCATTTGGGACATGATTTCGTCTAGGAGACTATTGAAAAAGTTGCTATCATTCAAAGAATTTAGCCATTGCCTAAATTATCCAGAAAAGCTATGTTGAAAATTGTAGAAGACCTTAGAATTTGCAGTTGGCGATCAAGTCATCCTTAAGATCTTCCCTTACAAGGGAAAAATTTGATTCGATAAGAAGGGAAACTTAAGCCCCTATTATGTGGCCTGTGGCATACTGCCTTTATCTACCCCAAGAGTTTATGGGTCTACATGATGTTTTCCTTCTCTCCATGCTCAAAAGGTACCACCATGACCCTTCTCACATCATTTCTCACCAAGAGATGCAGGTTCAAGCTGATATGACATACAAGGAGCTCCTCGCAAAAATCCTTGATTGGACCAATAAGGGTTTGCACAACAATAGGATTCCCAAGGTGAAGGTGTAGTGGCAACAACACACTCCGAAGAGGTGACCTGGGAGTTGGAGAACGAGATGAGAGAGAATTTTCCAGATCTAATCATAACAAATTTGGGTGATCAAATTTTCTAAGGTGGGGGAATGTAACACCCTGAAAACCTTCGTGCTTAATTTGTAATAAGAACCCTAATTTATTAAGGCCTTAAGGTCATTTAAAACCCCTTAATATTTTGTATTTTTAATTTTTTGGATGAATATCGTCTTTCGTATTTTAAGTTTTGTATTTTATTTGATTTGATAAATCTTAAAATTAATTACTTTGTTTTCTCATAGGAAAAATTTTATTTTATTTATTATTTAAATAAATTTTAGGAAAATGGAGAAAAAAGCAGAAAATCCCATGGGAATGATCCTGCTCGCGCAGGCTCTGCTCGCTTGGGTGACGTGCCATCTCTGTTTAGGTGGCATGCCTCTAATTTTCGTGCCACTATCATGTTGCATCGTCCATCCATTGGTCACATTCGTTAGTCATCACATCACACCTTTCTCATTGACTTTCTCTCTCCTCACCATATTTTGCCACTTGGCACAAATCCGATGGTCCTCAATTTCTATAAATAGTGACCACCCCTTCACCATCTCTCCATCACTTCGATTTTCATTCTTCCATCTGCCAAGAGCTTTAGAGAGAGAGAGAGACGAGAAGAAGAAGAAAAGGCATAGAAAACATCGAGGTTTCGGTAAAGAATTCAGTATTTACTTTTAAACATCCTAAGGAGCATTTCCAGAGTAAAATTAATAAGGTTTAAATTAGTAATTTCATGGTTAGTTTTATGCCTAAACTAAGTAATTTCACATGTTAATGCATGTTCTATGATCGTGCATGAACTTGTTAATTTGCATGTGTAATTTAGATGAAATAAATATTGATATGTGATGCAATATGATAGAAAAATGATTAAGCATGAAATGATGTACAAACATGAGAAACATGTACTAATATTGGCATGCATAATGTATAAAGTGTTTCGTTAGGCTTTTTATCTCTGAGGGATTCCTATTTCTCCCCCATCTGGTCTGAAAAGACATGAGAGGATCACTCCCTGTGGATGACGGCATACCCTCTGACGAGAGTGGTGATGCGTAATGATTGTAGGGGTCATCTTAAGCGAAGTATGGTCGTGGCCATAGTTAACATGTAGGACCACTGTAGTTTGTATGACTGTGGTCATAGATCATTTCATGGTTTGGCAAGCTGTAAATGTGATATTGGTTTAGCAAGCCGTAAATGTGTTGTTAGTTTAAGAGGACACAAATTGCTGTTACAAATTAAATGAATTTTTCATTCCACATGGGTAGCTGGGAATCTGTATCGCCCTCAATAGATGGAAGTCAGAACGACTTTGCAAAGAATGACACAAAAATAGTGCATATCATGATTTATTTGATTTTCTCTATTTTCAGCATGATATACTTGATTGATATGATATGACTATGATATGATATTTTCTTTAAATAAAATAAATTACTTTCATAATTTAATAAAGAACCCTGACATGACTCTTGATGGTAAGAAATGATGATATCTTTAATTACCTTTAAAATCTTATGATGTTATTTAAATATTGTTTTCCTTACTGAGTATATAGAATTCACTCCTTTCCATGCCCTCCCTCTAGATGGGAAAGATAGTGAGGAACTGATCGCTGACCTACCACTTGAAGTCTTTGAGGATCCCGTGGATCCTTAAACCTTTATAAGTGCCTGACTTGTCTCGCACTCTAACGAGTCCTTTTACATAATTATAGAAGTGCCCCTTTTCGTATTTTGATATTTTGTATTTTGACATCACTTTTGGCCTTAGTTATACATGTAATTGGGAACTCATATATTTTATCAGGGATTTGTAATAAATTGCTCCGCTGCATATATTTAACTCTTACGCACCGTAATCTATTTCTTTATCTGACACCCTTATGCGTCAAATAACATTTGCGATGTCACAAAAGACATCTTACTTTTCAGAAAAATATTACTTTTAAAATATAGAAATGAAATTTAGGATTTAGATTTTTTAGTAATAATTCATACATTTCATTAATTAGATGACATAAACTCTTAAAGATAATCTATAAAAATACATAATTTGAATCTAAAATCTCTTATGAAGAGAAGAAATACCAATCATATTGTTAGAAAAGATTAGTATGATTCAATTTTAAAATGGTATAATAAAGGTAATGTATATGAATACTTTGTATTGATTTTTGTAATAGCCGCAAAATTCTTAAAGAAATCAAACATATATTTCCTGCCAATTTAATGCAATAAAAATATAGAAGTGTTATCTCTCTTCCAATTAAAAAATGATATTAGCCTGGTACTAATATATATATATATATATATATACCTTCTCCTTGACACTCTATATTAGCCTTTAAGATAATTATTTCTTTTTTCCAAAAGAAATAAAATTTAACAATAGCAATTAACTATTACAAACACAATAAAAGTACCATTAAACAATACATCCGATAACCATAATATAGATTGAGAAGAAAAAGAAAAAGGCACAACCATGTCCCAAAAACAATTAGAATGAAACAATTCATCATCCATTATTGATTCCAACCTTTAAGATAATTATAATGTTCTACATATTGCATACTGTTATACATATAAAAAACTAAAACTAGTTAAAGATTTTATATTTGACCGGCAAATTCGCAAGTGCACAAAATCGTTCAAATAATAAAGTGATAAGTAGATATCGTCCTACGAGATTGTGTATCAAGTACCAGAATTATAGAAATTCTATTATTTCTAGAAATTAAAATTTAATAATAATTTAATCAAAACAAAATGATTAAATTAATGAAAACTAGCGATGTAATCCCATCAGAATAATTGATTTCACTTGAATTTTAGGTATATCTGAGTTTTAATTTCACAATTAATTTAATCTACTATGCAATGATTGAACAAACCTAATATACTTTTGGTTTTCCTCCAAGTATTCGCTAGGTTCATCAATTAATAACTGCAAACTTTTTATAACAATTACTAATTTTATTCTACTAAATCTGTGATAATTCAATTTTTCCATGTTAACTCGAACATATAACTCTCGTTCAAATCGCAATTAACGATTAACAATATTTGTCTAATTAATAGAATTTCACTCTCGATACTCTAAAACCATCAATAACTAATTAAGCTGTGACTTGGCCAAGTCCCAACCAAATTAATTTCAATATTGCATGCCTCTTTTTTTCCTTTTCAAAGCTGCTCATTTTTCCTCTTTAGAGATGCTTCCTTTTTCCTTTTCAAAGAAACTTCATTTTTCCTCTTCAGAGATATTTATTCTTCCTGTTCAAAATTTCTCCCTTTTTCTTCTTCGGAGTTGCTTCCTTTTTGCTCTTAAAAACTACTTCAATTTCTCTTTTCTTCTTCTCTTTTCAGTTTTTTTTCTATTTTCTTCACGAAACCTACATCAAGAATTTTTTTCATTAAATGACTTTTAACTTAAAAAGGTATAAAAATATAATAAAAATCGAACACATCAATATACGTCTATGTATACATATAAAACAATACTTATTTTACTTGCCACCCAAGCAATCGCAATAATATAACATATTTAGTAAATTATACAAGATATTATCTAAACTACTTAAAGGAGCAAGTAGCTAGTGTACACATGTACTTCTCATCAACACTCTAAATTGGTAGCATATGTGTGAGTGTCATTTTTTTTGTTCTTCAAAATATAGGAAACAAAGATAGATTATTCTACATATGTATTAATTAGTTAGAAGCCAATTAATAACTTAATTTAACGTATTTTGCCAGATACATGTATAATATTCATATTAATCAAAATATTAATTGTTCTAGATGTTATGATTATACCAAGACTTTCTTTGAGGAAAACATCACCTGTTAATGCCACTATCCCAAATTTTAATTCCAAGATCCAAAGATTGTATCCATATATATTAAATGTTATACAAAAATCTCATTTTAAATCTAAAAAAATTTAAGGAGCTAGCTAGCTTCATCTTCATCCTAACTAGATTGAATTTTTACATATATTACATCAATAATGCTTCTATCCTTGCTCCATTGTGTATAAATGAAAAGAAAAGAAAAGAAATGTGACATCCTGATGCCAAAATAGGGTACAATGTCCAAATGAGCATACATAAAATAGATATTTATATTGCAGCAGAACTATACATCCCATACAAAATTTACAAAAGACTGTATCATGAGGCAATCTGGACATCTACCTTTTAGAATACAAAATATTAGATAGCATAATTATAAAAACTAGCCTTAAAGTTTAAAACAAAATGCAAAGTTTGCTCCAAACTATTCCTCCAGAAAGGAATCTAAACACGATTTTTCAGAATTTTTTTTCAAATCTACATCTATGGGGGGTTTGGATATGGGTGAGTTCTAATATTCAATAAGATAAAGAGAAATAATGCAACATAGATACTTTTTAAAATATTCATTGACACACGTTTACTAAAACATTAATTTAAAGTTTAATTAACAAATCCAAATCAAAAGTTATCGCCAAATATTCATATCTAAATCAAATGTCGAATTCTGCGAATCGTCATGAAGACGGTCAAATACTGTATTCAATGGGTTTACACAACTCATGCACACAGGACGAAACTCCTCTTCTGACATAATTTTTTTAATAGTAATTTATTATCTTAATTTATATTACACTGATTGCAAACCTATACGTGCAGCCACTTACACCTAGTTGTAGAGAGGACAAATGAGATATTGATTAGTCATGTCTTGGTACACAGATAGATACAAACATACATTCACAAATATTAAATACAAATATAAATCTCTTAGGTCCCTCAGGTTCCATCATTCATGCCCTTGAGCCCTAAAGCATGAATATCAAATCATTCAGAGTCACAAGGACAACTAAACTACCTTTTTGTTAAGGGATCAAAACTAGCACCCATATTATAACACCCCACTCATCACCGCGCTAAATGTGTATCGGAAACTCCTATTTATTCGGGCCTTAAAGCAACCTGAACTCATTTAAATTTATCTCATAATTTATATTGTATTTCATAATTTTAAGTCATAATTTTAATTTATTCAAATTTTATTATTTTATTTATTTTTATTATATTATTTTATATTATTTTATTTTTGTTGCATTTTTATTTAAAAGTAATTTTTAGGAGAAAAATGGAAAATAGGGTGAAATCCAGTGGGAAAACACTCGTGGGAGAGGCTCGCGTGCGCAGGCATAGCACACTGTGCGCAAGCGTGCGTGTGCGACAAGCGTAGGACGTGCAAAATGTGCGCACATCCTATCCTTGCACAGTGCAGGCCTGGTTTGCACGTGCGTCCAATCGCGCGCAGACAGGTTAGTCCGCGCGTGTGTCCCATCGCATGCGGACAGGGCAAGGCACCATGTGCCCTATGCACTCGTTGTCTGCGTAGTAGGCCTGCGTGTATTCTTTGATGAAAATATTATTTCTTAATCTTTCTATCCTAAATTTTAATTCCAAGATCCAAACATGTATTCATATATATTAAATCCCATACAAAAATCTCTTTTGAGATCTAAACAAAATTTGAGTAGCTAGCAAAATTAATCATCATCCTAAGTAAACTTAATCCACTGTATATAAGAAAATTAAAAAAAGGAAAAGAAGAGAGCAAAGCATTCTAATAGTTTAAAACTACGTTGGGCATGCATGTATTTTAACAAATAGCAATGCAGAGACATCAAGCCAAGGCGAGAGAGAAATTAAAAAAAGAAGAGTAATACTAGTATATGAGATATAAAATATTAAAGAGAAGATTAATCTGAAGAAAATTATAACACAAACAAACACCTTTACATGCATGCATGCGATGCGACGTCTATGTTGACTATTACGTGATGACTACGATGACTAGTACTATGACAATGGCGACAACAACTATTAAGAATTTGAAGATATATATCTGTGGTTGATTGTAATTGGTTATTTAATTACATCCCGACAAAAATCCAAACAATTCAAAATCAAACATCTTATCATTCCATTCCTAAGAATAATTAAACATCTAGAGCACATTTGTATACTATTTTGGTTGTGCTGATCAACCTACACAATCATCTCCAGTTGGTCCCCGTTACCAAACACTAAATGAGCTGTTGTTGTGCTTGCAGGTTAATACCATCAATGAACCATCACTACAACTTCTGAAGCTTATGCGATAGAGAATCCTTGTTGATTTAAGAGGATGTCTCCCCTGGACCCTTCATCACTCCTCCATTTGTGGCCCCCTGAGGCTTAGGTGATTTACAGAGTGTTTCTATCATTTTTTTGGATTTCTTTAAGGTTTAATTCAATCAGCCAACCCAGATCGTTGAGATCAATGAGGTTGAGTTAGTGGAGGGGCTTCCCAACAAGGCTTTTAAACATGATATGCATTATTTACTTCTCCTAATTGTCTTTGTGTTTCTTCTTCAGTTGGTCGGTTGCCTTGGTGATCATCTGTTATAGGAAGCTCTTTTAATTCATCATCTTCTTATTCTGCTCCATATCAGAGATCCTCTTGAAGTCGGCCAACAGCTATTGGGCTCTGAGAGGGGAATGCCAAACCTCTAGTTATGAGTCATATGGGTTGTAAATGATTGCACATGTTTTGACATTGCAGAGAGTGCTAAGTACTCACTTTCTTCATCAGCCCCTTCTTCCTTTTCTTAAACGTGGTTTTTCTTGCAAAGTCATTAGTGATATAGGTAAGCCTAACTTTGTTTCTAGTCATGATGTTTTGTCGTGTTTGGCCAAGGAGCGAGAGGGGCTATATTTAGAATGAGATAAGGGTTGGAGAGTTGTTAGTAAGGAATGGGGAATGGAGCATTATAATATAGTAGAATATACCATCTAAGGTAAGATATGGTGCATTCCACAACAAGTGGAATGCCAAAATATTACTTAATGATTTGTTAGATACACATGTTCCTCATTAATGTTAGCTTTTATATAAAGAGTTAACAAATCATATAAAAACTCATACATTTTAAATCTTCTATTAAATTTTCAAAAGTTCAAGCATTCATATAAAATGGTATATAGGTGGCCTTAGGTATGAGTTTTTAACACATTAAAACAAGGGAACTTCCATATGATTTATAAAGGTTTACTTCGTATTTCACTTATTAACTTTGAATTTGGCTTATCTATAAAGGATGTATTGTGTTACAATTTTTTGATGTAATGTATTATGATTTTTTTATCTTTTTATTTCTTTTTGTATTCTTAAATATTAGAACTTCGTTGTGTGTGTTTTATTTAGAGAGATTATATATATACTTACAATGATAAAAGAGTGATTCATCGAATAACACTAATCATGTTTACTTCCCTTTATTTAAAAACGATGGAACTTTATTAATATATTGTACTTGTGTTAATTGTGTAATTGAAATTTTTTAAATTAAATATTATTCTAGCTATTTAATTAACTACAATTAAAATTAAATATTAATGAAAACAATTATGTGAGAAAATGAAATGTTACAATTAAATATCAA
The DNA here is from genome assembly GCF_054855325.1 of Carica papaya. NCBI lineage: Eukaryota > Viridiplantae > Streptophyta > Magnoliopsida > Brassicales > Caricaceae > Carica > Carica papaya. The sequence continues at coordinate 26,398,822 of NC_142310.1, read as the reverse complement.
TATAATTAATTCTATAATCCATACATAAAACGGGCTACAGATTTAATTTTAAACAAAGTAACTGAACTTAAATATTGTTATATATCACTAAATTGACGTATTCACAAAAAAAAATACGTTATACATTTTTAATAGAAAATGATTGATATTAGAAGTTAATAGATTATATAAATTGATTTTGAATCAATTGCAACATCGTACTACAGATACTACAGTAACATACTATATTATTAAAAAAAAGATAAAGTAGTAATTTATATCAGTGGAGTTAAATATGGTCTTGTTTTATATCAATAACATTTTTTTTAATAGCAAGATACTTTATATCTTTGATTTTTGAGTATTTATATTTGTAAAAGAAATTCAAAATACTAATTGCTGAAAGTGTTTGAAATTAGCCGTCAAAAATATTTTTTTGCATTTATTATTCTATGTGATTGTATATATTTAAATATGTATATGTATATGTACATATTGTACATTTCTTCTTGTGTAAAGTATTAGTTAGCTATTCACATATTGTTGAGTTCGAAAATTATTTATTTCAGTTATTTTTTATATTTTGAGCATAATAATTGCATCACGAATCTATTTATGATCGTCAGGGATTCTCCAATATATTTGAGTTATTTAAAATATTGCATGTTTTGACTAACTAAACTAAATTTGAGTTTAATCTTCCTCATAACTAAACTAAATTTCTACATATAGTGCATCAACAATGTTTCTGTACTATCTGAATTGAGTATAAAAAAAAAAGAAAAGAAAGAAGAGAAAAGGGCATTCTTATAGCATAAATTTATATTGAGCACATATATTTTAACAAATAGTAATACAGCCACGTCAAGCTGGAAAAAGGGAGAAATTAAAGAATGAAGAGTAGAACTAGCACAAAAAATTTAAAATATTGAGGTGAAGATTAATTTAAAGAAAATCATAACACAAAGTAATCTATGAAAATCATAACACAAAGTAATCTAAGTACATGAATGTATGTGATCCGACGACTATGTCCGTGAGAATGACAGCTACAACTATTATGATGACTACAACTATTTAGACGATGACTATGACGACTAAGAAACTAACAACATATCTATATGGTGGAATTTAATTTGTTATTTAAAGTACATCTCCTATAACACCCAAAAAAATTCAAAATCAAATATCATAATTCTCAATTTCTAAGGGTAATTAAACACACTGGACCATACCAATCCATTATTCTGGTAGTTCTGATCTGTGAATGGCACCATCATCTCTGCCTGTTCCCCGTTCAACCCGACATAACGCTGTTGCTGTGCTTGAGGATTCATCCCATCAACAAACTACATTTGCGACTGCTGCAGTGTCTGCACCATAGAATCTTCCTTGATTTAAGTGAAAGTCTCACCAAGACCCTTCACCACTCCTTTTTTCTGTCATCTCCTGAGGCTGAGGTGACTTGCTGAGTGTTTCCATGCTCTTTTGGATTTCTTTGAGGTGTTGTTCGATGAGCCAACCCAAATCATTGAGATCAATAAGGTTGAGTTGGTGGAGGGACTTCCCAGTAAGACTTTAGAACATGATATCCGTTATCTCCTTTTCGCGATTATCGTTGCGCTGTTTCTTCAGTTAGTTGATTGCTTTAGTGATCCTCTGGTGCAGGAAGCTCTCCTGATTCACCATTTTCTTGCTCTGCTCCATCTCGGGCATCCTCTTAAAGTCAGCAAGCACATGTTGGGCTTCGAGAGGGGAAGGCAAAACATCTGGTTGCGAGTCATAATAGCTGTAAATGATTGTACAGGCTTTGACATCGCAAAGAGTGCTAAGTTCACTCACTTTCTTCATCAGCCCCTTCTTCCTTTTCTTGAATGTGGCTTTTCTTGCAGAGTTGTTAGTGATATAAACAAGCTTAACCTTCTTTTTAGTCATGGTATTTTGTCATGTGTGCCCAAGGGGCAGGAGGAGGTATATATAAAACGACACAACGGTTGAGTAGCCATTAGTAAGGAATGTGGGCGGAATGTTTTAATATAGAAGAATATACCATGTGAGGTAAGATGTGGTGCATTCTAAAACTGCAAGTGGAATGCCCAAATTATCTCCAAAAATGTTATATCTTTAATAAGGGATATGGAAAAATCTTTTGATTTAGGGTAATGTAATTAAAAAAATTTAATCAGTAAATTGTTGTAAGGCTGTACTTATATAAAATTATTCAATTGTGGTCATCCATTTTAAGTAAAAGCTATTGCTTCACTGTAATGCATGTATCTACTTACTCTCTCTGCATTATCCCCAGCATGCATTCACACTTGAAGTCAATTATACATTGCAACCATACTCACAAATATTATCTCTTAACCATCAATTAATATGGCCATTATCTTCTAATCCAACTTAATTGTATGTCTTGATGTCTTACAGTTACCGCCATTTTATTTTTTAATTCTTTTTAAAAAAAATACAAAAACCATAGATATATTTTTTTTTCTATATCAGAGTTCACGTTACATACTAATAATAATTTAAATTTATACTTTTAAAAGTCAATGGTATTAGTTAGAAAGTTGTTGAACTAATAGTTGAACTCAAAAAAATACAACAGATTAATATACCATTACCTTGTAAATCAATAGGCGATTTTGTGACATTAAAATATATTTTTTGAATCTGTTAATGTTTGTATTTATAATAAATGTGAGAAATGTATTTGATTAAATTAGAATTATCTCTTGTTTTGTAACATATAAATATATATATATATAAGACTTGCTCTTTAGCCAAATATAATGATTTGCAAACATTTCATATGTAATCTTGTATTTGTTTTGATACTCTTCTAATATGGACACACTAATAATTAGTTCCCAAGTCACAACAAAGTTTTAAAGTAACCAAAGAACTTCCTAGTATCTTCTTCGATCTTCACAAGGCTCACAAATCAAAATTAACAATACACATATACACATGCAAGAACGTATTAAATTTCATTCTCTATATCTATATTAAGATCTTGTACAAGTAGACAAGAAAAGTTAAATATATACACTGATAATTTTCATAATCCTCCTATAGCCTTAACTACCACCAATCCCCTTCATCTTCTTTTTCAAAGAAAAAACTCCATGTATTATATCCCTGAAGCAAGCTTGATGCCACGTTAATTCACTTGCTCAGTGAACCTATTCTAACCATAGACAACTCTAAATATCTACTCATTCTCTTATGTATAAGTTAGAAATCAAAGAAAATGACCATATTCAACATGCTCATTAATTTACCCTCTATATTAGCATCAATTATCTCCTATAAGAAAAAATAAAAACTTGAAAAGTGTCAAATTGAGCATCATACAATAACATAAGTAGAAAAGTAAGAAATGAAAGTCTAACTTTTAACAAGGAAACAATAGCTAAACAAACAAAATAGAAGAATCAGTGTAAACCAGCATTGTACAAGTTCTAATGGTACTTATACATACCCACTAAATAGCTTCTTTCATTGACCAGTTAGAACTAATGTTACAACGTCGTAAACCCATCTAGAGGGCTAAAGAAATAGTCAAAACTAATAAAAAATCCTCTTATTCAATTTGATACTCCAAGATCAATACAATTCATCTTAAATCACTCCTTAGCAGCTATCATCTCCTGATTCACCACTAGTCCAAAATCCTAGTTAAAAGCTATCATAAAAGCATATTACTCACTAAAATCACCAATACTTGTCTTCTAAAGGATCGGATCCAATTAACTGTAAATGCTTTTGAGATTCTTTACCTACTTATGCTTATTAATTCACCACGTTATTGAAGTCTCTAACCTTGAAGTTGAGTTTAACTATAAGTGAAATCATCTTCAGTAGTTTTAATGTCAAGACTGTTGATATTTTCTAAATTTGTTTCTTACTTAGCTTATCAATTCACCACGCTGAAGAGAAAGTTGTGTAACGAGGCATGCTTTTTTCTTCTAACTTTTTATTTTATTTTATAGTATTACGTAAAAATTTTAACTTTTTAGGATGTCATCGAATAAATATGAGAAATAGGAGTTGGTATTTGTTCAAATAGCAAATAGAACTTTTTACTCAAGTTGATGAGGAAATAGGGAGGATGATTAGTTCAGTTTTGACAAGTGACTACGTGCTTTATTAGATATTTAAAAGATTGGGTAGTGTTTTAAGCTTTGGCAATCTTCATCAATTGACTATCTCAAGTGTTCATAAGCTCCAATATTCTGCCATTCACTTCCTCTTACAATTTCTAAAATGTCGAAATAGTTAATTGTTACAAAATAAATAAAAATAAATTGTTTTAGAAAAAAGAAAGTTAAAAACATAAAAATTTTAGTATAAGTACGTATATGCATATATATATATAGCTAAATCATAAAAAACTATATCTAACTCATGATAGAATTCTTTGTTGAACTGTAACTTACCTTTTGATGTATCTGTATGAGGTTATGAAGGGGGACCATATAATTGATGTTTTAAGAATATGCTCTTTTCATGTTTAGCTTCTATTTCAAATCACCTATATTATCATATAATTTTATTCTTAAATTGTGCTTTTTATTTTCCAATGGGTGGCAATTTTGTGTTTTCTTGTAATTCTCTCTTTAAAAAAGATGGAACTAGATAAAATTATTTTTTATTATTCAAAGAGAAAAAGGACATGCGACTGCCATTTTATTAATAAAATTATCTTTTAATTGAGGAAAAATATGCGATACTTAACCTATAGCCAAACACTTAAAAAGATTTACCCGTAAAGAAAATTTTAGGTTACTTCGCCAACAAAGAGCTAATTGTTTGGAATTAATTAACAGTGTTCTGCATAAAATGAACTAATAGAGTAATATAATAAGATGAATAAAGATTAAAATGATGTTGTATGGCTATTTTCTTTGATAAATAAAGGTTATCTTACTTTTTAAAAAGTTCATGATAATTAGAAAATTAAAAAGTGCTATAATAATAAACATATATATATATACTTCATTAATTATGTAAAATAGTAATGAATAGCTAAAACCTATAACACAAACTATTTATAAGAAGATACTTTGAAATTATATTTCCTAAATATAACATCTTGAATCTTCCAGTTAAGGAAGTGAAGGAGGCTCTCCTCCCTCGTTTTTCATGCCAAGTATCTTTTTCTCCTCTCTCTTCACTAGATTTCACCACTTGGGGTGAATTCGGCGGTTCCAAATTTCTATAAATTGCCCTTCCCCTTCCATTTCTTCCCACACTTCTATTCTTCTATTTTTCAAGATTTTGAGAGAGAGAGATAGTAGTCTAGTGAGAGAAGAAGCGAAAGAAAGGAAAACGATGAATTAGAAAACATCGACATTTTAGTAAGGAATGTAGTATTTCTTTGGACATCTTAAGGAGTATTTTTTGATAAACTAATTATTGTGATTTAGCCTGTTTTTTATGCCTTTGTGTTCAGATAAGTCAAATTATTCTTATTTTCAAGCATGCTATGTGAATTGAAGACACCTGATGAATTGCATGTAATAAATATGAAATGTAACCAATATAATTGCCTAGTAAAAATAGAAAGTAAAAAAATAATAAAAGGACAAAAAAAAGAGAAAAGTGGAATGAAGCATGTATGGTCTGAAGTGTATCTGTATTGACATGCATGTTGCATCAAGTGTCTCGTTAGACTTTTTATTTCTGAGGGGTATCTGTTCCTCTTGCTCTTCGGGGTATCTTTTTCCTCCCTCCTCTATCTGGTCTGGAAAGACATAAGAGGACCACTCCCAATGGAGGACGACGTATCGTCTGATGAGAGTTGTATCGCACTATCTATAGGGGTCACCCGTGGCTAAGTAATATCGCGAAGCATGACCTGAAGATCAGAGCATTTCATGATTTATTTGATTTTTTCTATTATTAGGGTGACCCCTAATAGATATTTGCGTTACCACTCTCGTCAGAGGGTACACCATCATCCACTGGGAGCGGTTCTCTTACGTCTAGAAAAATGAAAGAATGGAAGTGTGGGGAAGAATAGGACGGGAAGACCTATTTATAAAATTTTATAACAGTCGAATTTGCACCAAGTGGCAAAATCCGATGAAGAGAGAGGAGAAAAAGAGCTCGACACAAAAAATGAGGGAGAAGGGCCTCCTCCTGCCATGCATAGGGCCTATTTGCGTAGCATCCACGCGTGCGGGTCTGCTTCCCCATGGGATTTCTTCCTGTTTCGCTATTTTTCTGATTTTTCTCAATTTTTCTAAAGCTAAATTAAATAAAATCAAATGCAAATTAAATAATAAAAATTCAAAATTTCATAAAATAAAAGAAAAATAAAATAATTAAAAATCAACCAGATTTATGAATTACGATAAATAATACGCAGTGTAATTTAAATGAGTTTAATGCGATCAAAGGCCTAAACAAATAGAATTTTCTAAATTAATTAAGCACAACAATGGGCAGGGTGTTATAAATACCAGGCTAGTATCATTTGTTTATTGAAAGAGAGATAACACTTTTACATTTTTAGTGCATTAAATTGGCAGGAAATATATGTTTGATTTCTTTACGAATTTTTCGGCTATTACAAAAATCAATACAAAAGTGTTAATATATATTACTTTTATTATACCATTTTAAAATTGAATCATACTAATCTTTCCTTAACAATATGATTGATATTTCTTCTCTTCAAAAGAGATTTTAGATTCAAATTGTTCATTTTTGTAGATTATCTTTAAGAAATTGTGTCATCCAATTAATGAAATGTGTAATTTGTTACTAAAAAATCTAAATCCTAAATTTCAATTCTATATTTTAAAAGTAATATTTTTTTTGAAAAGTAATATACCTTTTATCCATTTCAAGTAGATTTATAAAACCAACCATAAAGAATGCTTATATAGCAAAATAAACCAATAACATCATCTAAAATACATGAAACCTTGGAGCATAAAATAATAGCAAAAAAAAGGCATAAATAACAACAACATAGTTTAAACACTACATTACACATCTAAAACAACTTCCTATATGTCTATGTGTGATGATGTTTAATAGTAATATGAAAGGGTTTTTCGAGACACCTAACTGTTTAAACTAGTTGACATAGAATTGATTAATTTTGGTTGTGTGTGAATTTCATATGGTATGTATAGAAGCTTCAAGGATCATGCCTATATGAGTTGATGGATACCTTATAGATTCTAAGAATTGGAACAAGCGTTCCTTTGGCTATATGCGCACTAAAAAGAAAAAAAAAACAACTAAAAGCACACATATCACCCACACCCACCAAAGATCTCCAAGCTTTTACCAATATCCTCTCAAACCCATTCGTTCCTCTCTTCCATGCAGCTTTGTTGCTCCCTCTCACTCAATCACAGACACTTGAAAATAGTGCATATATGCTAGAGCTTTACAACTCTGTAAATTCCTATTCACTTTTCCTATTAACACCTCATCCCACACCACAATTACTAGTCAGCTTATTTTCCGACTATTGCCAACATCACCATCTCAACACAACCTCCCATACATCTTTCCTATTACACATCTTTGGTATCACGTAGAATTTGGTTAATAATACATGAAGCTACCTATTAGCTAAAAACTCATTATTGATAGATGAAGCTACTCATAATTCAAGCATTTTTATGAAAATGCTTGAAATTTTATTAACTAGAACTAGCAAATATGATCCAATAATATAATAATTTATTGACCATAGTATACTATTGCTAACAATATAAATTCTTATCTCATGTATTATTCCAAAATTTTTAGTGCATTTATGGTGTAAATGTGTATTTAATTTTCATTTAATTTTTTCTTTGTGAAACTATATACATAATATGCCTATAAATAGTGGTATCTCAATGATAATACACAATTTTCATTTCTCACAAGATAACATGGTATTAGAGCTATTAATATATCTAGAAGAATTTAGATAGCTAATATATGAATAAATTGTGTTTTCCATACAAAAATAATGAATAGGGGTAAGTTTGATAGAAAATAAATAATGATAGATGACTACAAAGAACATTGTGGACAAAAAGGAAATGGGAAACATGGTTGGATTGATTTATGAAAACGATGACAGAGAAGTTGTATCAAAATATGGCTCTGATAGCCGAACCTATATTAAAAATATAAATGCATAATAAAGTTCTCCTTTTATCCTCTTTTTTGAAAAAAATATGTGTTCTTCTAGCACGAGATTGTTATTTTTTAATCAATAAATTTAATACAAATATACTTTATCTTAGGCCAAAAAAAAATTTGTTATATACACAAGAAAACAAAAAAAGTGATATAAGAAGTCTTAGGGGACATACTTTTAAATGTTGGATTACCTGTAGGGTTACTTTACATGTGAAGCTCCCTCATGTATACATATCGATCATAGAATTTGGGATGCATCAATTACCCTTAACTTCCTTAACTGGAAAATTCAAGATGTTATATTTAGGAAATATAATTTCAAACTATCTTCTTACAAATAGTTTCTGTTATAGGTTTTAGCTATTCATCACTATTCTAAATAATTAATGAAGTATATATATGTGTTTATTGTCATAGAACTTTTTAATTTTCTAATTATCATGAATTTTTTTAAAAAGGAAGATAACTTTATTTATAAAAGAAGATAGCCATACAACATCATCTTAATCTTTATTCACCTTATTATGTTACTCTATTAGTTTATTTTATACCAGACACTATTAATTAATTCTAAATAATTAGCACTTTATTGGCAAAGTAACCTACAATTTTCTTTGGGGATAAATCTTTTTAAGGGTTCGGCTGTAGGTTAGGTATTGCATATTTTTCCTTAATGAAAAGATAATTTTATTATTAAAATGGTAGTTGCATATCCTTTTTCTCTTTGAATAATAAAAAATAATTTTGTCAATAAGGACAATTCCATCATTTTTAAAGAGAGAATTACAAGAAAATACAAAACCACCAGTCGTAGAAAAATGAAAAGCACAATTTAAGAATAAAATTATATGATAATATAGGTGATTCGAAATAGAAGCTAAACACGAAAAAAGCATATTCTTAAAGCATTTGTTGTATGATCCCCCTTCATAGCCTCATACCAATACATCAAAAGGTAGTTACATTTTAACAAAGAATTCTTTCATGAGTTAGATATAGTTGTTTATGTTTCAGCTATATATATATATATGCATATATGTACTTATACTGAAATTTTTATGTTTTTAACTTGTTTATTTCTAAAATAATTTATTTTGATTTATCTTGTAACAATTAACTATTTCGATATTTTAGAAATTGTAAAAGGAAGTGAATGGCAGAATATTGGAGCTTATGTACATTTGAGATAGTCAATTGATGAAGACTGCAAAAGCTTAAACCATCACCCAATCTTCTAAATATCTAATAAAGCACATAGTCACTTGTAGAAATTTAACTAATCGTCCTCCCTATTTCATCATCAACTTGAGTAAAGAGATCTATTTGCTATTTGAACAAATACTAACTCCTATTTCTCATATTTGTTTGACGACATCCTAAAAAGTTAAAATTTTCACAAACTACTATAAAATAAAAAAGAAAGTTTGAAAAAAAAGACATGCCTCCTTACATAACTTTCTCTTCAGCATGGTGAATTGATAAGCTAAGTAGGAAATAAATTTTAAAATATCAACAGTCTTGACATCAAAACTGCTAAAAATGATTTCACTTATAGTTAAACTCAACTTCAATCTTAGAGACTTCAATTACTTGGTGAATTAATAAGCCTAAGTAGGTAAAGAATCTCGAAAACATCCATACTTAATTGGATAAGGACCTATTGAAGCCAAGTATTGGTAATTTTAGTGAGTAATATAGCTTTTGTAATAGCTTTACCTAGGATTTCAGATTAGTGGTGAATCAGGAGATGATGGCTGCTAAGGAGTGATTTAAGATGAATTGTATTGGTCTTGGAGTATCACATTGAATATGGGGATTTTTTATTAGCTTTGAAAATGAAAGACTATAAGAGAAATTAATTAACATCTAGGTAACTACTCGCTGTCTTCCTGTAGATCTGGCTCGGGAACCAAGTCCTCCGGATTTGAAATAGTTAAGTAAGGAGTGAGCTACACTAGCCCAGTAAAGACATCACACTATATCACTGTCACAGAAATAAAGGTTGATAGAAAAGCAAAAACAACCAATGGAGCACAAGTTTCAAGTAAATTTATTTATTAATAATCAAACCATTTATCATCCACTTACCTCAGTGGGATTTATAAAAACGACATATGAAAAAAATAACATCATAGATATCATAAGTTCATACACAATCTGTAACATAGTACATGTCATATTTTTATATTTCAATCATCAAACAACAGTTATCCCTTTTTATCAGCCTACTAGTATCAGTGGGGATCCATAGGGGTCCTCGCTACCCGTGAAATATTCCCTTAACAAACCTAATTTCCAGGGCCGTCCCCATACCCCGTCCGGTATGGGTGCTAAACAATAAACCTCAATACCCCGTCCGGTATGAGGGTGAAGCGGGCGTCCCCATACCCCATCTGGTATGAGCGCCAAAACATTTAAAGTCTTCATACCCCGTCCGGTATGAGACAACATTCCCGGTAGGGTTTCCTATGGACCCGGTCTGTCTACCATCTCTTAGGATATCTAGTGAGGCTGTCAACTTATCCATTTATCAATTCACATACCTTTTCTATTTTTTTCTTAGTTTTCAGTTTCCCACATAAACATGAATACTTAAACAATTAACGAGCACCCAACAAGGCAAGCATATTATTAGATTCACGAAATCAGGCCAAAATAAAGTAAGCAGTGATTCATGCATTCAAAATCCTAGAATGAATAAAACAGATACAATATTGCATTTAAAACTGTAAAATAAACCAAACAGGAACTGACAGGGAAATACGTCCGGTTCGGGCTCCATTAGCAACCTTAATAAATTATGTGTATCTATATAATTTATAAAATACAGTTTTATCACTTATTAGACTTTAATCCCGTGATAGGAAATAGGATGAGGGGTCCTTACCTGTTTTGAAGTCAAAAATCTATTTTTCACTGCGCTTATGGGCAGTCCCTAGATTCCCTGAATTTTTTTTCCGGGAACTGAAACACACTTACGGTACCTGCACATGTCCCCAAATAACTCAAAATTAGACCCAGGGCCTACTCGGCAAATTTAGGAATTCTGACACGGCACCACCGCAAGCGGCGACGATCCGCCTCAGGTTGGCCGTTTTTGGCCGAATTCGGCCAAACTTGCATTAGTTCCTATGATAAAACACCCCTAGGGCCCTCGGTGGGCCGAAAAAATACCAAAAATCGAAATTTACCGACGGCGAGGCTCTCCAGTGCGGCGGCTCCTCCAGCTCGAGTCGCGATTTGGTGTTTTGCTCTGGTCAACCTGTAGAGGAAGGAACGGTGGTCACAAATTTATAGTTTCTTACTACTAAAAAAAATGTTACTGATATAAAACAAGACCATATTTAACTCCAGTGACACAAACTACAACATTAAAATTTTTTCAATATTATAGTATGCTACTCTAGTAACTGTAGTACGATGTTGCAATTGATTCTTAAAGACAATGACCAGTATTTAACCTTTCTTAGTGGGATCATTTTTTCAAAACCAATTTATACTTTTGCGATAACAGTTTCAAAAATTCATAAGACATTAAATACTTTTTTAAAAATGAAGATAAATGTAATAATACAATAAATTATAATTAATTTTAACATATGATAGCATTATATATTTATTTTTGTGTTACATATGAGTCGAATCTTCAATTCTTATTTTTGTAGAGGTAGAGAAATACAACTTGATTTAAAAGTCAAGTATTATCATACCTTAATTATATTTAACTTTTAAAAGGATTGATTTCTATTAAGGTGGTTGGTAATGAAGTAAAGATCCTAGAATTGGAACTATTGAGCCTTTGGCTCGATCATTAAGGGATGGCATCAGTTCCCATTAATGAAGAACACGTCTACTCACAATTTTATATAAAAAGTTAACAAGTTAGCCAAATTATCACCTACATACCTTTTTATATAATCTGTTAACTTCTAATATCAACCATTTTCTAATAAAAATATATTGAATGTATTTATTTATTTATTTTTGTGAATATGTCAATTTAGTGATACATAAAAGAACTTAAGTTCAATTACTTTGTTTAAAATTAAATTTGCAGTCCGTTTTATGTATGGATTAGAGAATTAATTATATTAATATTTAATTGTAACATTTCATTTTCTCACATAATTGTTTACATTAATATTTAATTTTAATTGTACTAAAATTTTTAATTAAATAGTTAGCATAATTTTTAATTTTAAAAAAATCAATTATACAATTAACACAAGTACAGCATATTAATAAAGTGCCATTTTTAATAAATAAAGGGAAGTAAACATGGTTAGTTATATTCGATGAATCACTCTTTTATCATTGTAAGTGTATATATATATATATAATCTCTCTAAATAAGACACACACAACAAAGTTATAATATTTAAGAATACAAAAAGAAATAAAAAGATAAAAAAATCATAGTACATTACATAAAAAAATCCTAACACAATACATCCTTTATAGATAAGCCAAATTCATAGTTAATAAGTGAAATATAAAGTAAATCTTTATAAATCATATGGATGTTCCCTTGTTTTAATGTGTTAAAAACTCATAGCTAATGCCACCTATATACCATTTTATATGAATGCTTGAACTTTTGAAAATTTAATAGAAGATTTAAAATATATGAGTTTTTATATGATTTGTTCACTCTTTATATAAAAGCTAACATTAATGAGGAACATGTATATCTAAAAATCATTAACTAACATTTTGGCATTCCACTTAATGTTTTTGAATGCACCATATCTTACCTTAGATCGCATATTCTACTATATTATAATGCTCCATTCCCCATTCCTTACTAATAACTCTCCAATCCTTGTCTCATTTTATATATAGTCCCTCTTGCTCCTTGGCCAGACACACAAAACGTCATGACTAGAACAAGGTTAAGCTTACCTATATCATTAATGACTTTGCAATGTCAAAGCATGTGCAATCATTTACAACCCCTATGACTCGTAACCAGAGGTTTGTCGTTCCCCTCTCAAAGCCCAACATGTGTTGGCTAACTTCAAAAGGATCTCCGAGATTGAGCAGAACAAGAAGATTACGAATTAAAAGAGCTTCCTATGATAGATGATCACCAAGGCAACTAATCAAGTGAAGAAGAAACACAAAGACAGTAAGGAGAAATAAAGCATGCATATCATGTTTTAAAGCCTTGTTGGGAAGCCCCTCTACTAACTCAACCTCATTGATCTTAATAGGGTTGGATAATTAAACAAAACCTCAAAGAAATCCAAAAAAAATATAGAAAAACTGAATAAATCACCTCAGCCTAAGGGGGCCATAAATGGAGGAGTGATGAAAGTTCCTTGGGAGACATCGTCTCTGATCAACGAGGATTCTCTATCGTATAAGCTTCAGCAATCATAGTGATGGTTCATTGATTGTATTAACCCGTAAGCATAACAACAACTCATTTAGTGTTTGGTAACGGGGACCAAGTGGAGATGACAGTGCTGTTTGATATGCACAATTAGAATAGTACACTAATATGCTCTAGAGGTTTAATTATTCTTAGGATGGAATGATAAGATGTTTGATTTTGAATTGTTTGGATTGCTGTTGAGAGGTACTTAAATAACCAATTACAATCCACCAAAGATATATATCTTCAAATTCTTAATAGTTGTAGTCGTTGTTGTCATAGTACTAGTCATCGTAGTCATCGCGTAATAGTCAATATATTCGTCGCATTACATGCATGCATGTAAAGGTATTGGTTTGCGTTAGAATTTTCTTCAAATTAATCTTCTCTTCAATATTTTATCTCATGTGTAACGGCCTCAAAAATTTAAAATGAAGATGTATGTATTAAAAGTTCTAAGTGTGGAAGCAAAATAAAAATTCTGATTAACATCTCTTACACAATAACCAAAAATGTATCCAACGTATGAAAGAATAAGCTAATTAAAAAAAATACTCGAAATAAAAACTATAAATAGAACTATAAAATCTTTAGGCATCTAACTCGCCGTCTTCCTATGGAACGGGCTCAGGAACCACGTCTTCCTGATCTGAAATTTTTAAGTAAGGAATGAGCTACACTAGCCCAGTAAAGACATCACACTATCTCACTGCCACAGAAGTAAAGGTTGGTAGAAAACAAAAATGACCAATGGAGCATAATTTATAACAAACTCATTTATTAATGATAAAAACCTTTACTGTCCACTTAACTCGGTGAGATTCGTGAAAATAACATATGAAAACAATAACATTATAACCATCATAAAATCATATACAGTTTGTAACATAACACATGTTATACTTTTGTACTTCAATAATCAGATAATAAATTTCCTCTTTTACCAGCCTACTAGTATCCGTAGGGATTCATAGGCGGTCCCCGCTACATGTGAACCATTAACATTAATAATTTGATTCCAGGGCCGTCTCCATATCCCGTCCGGTATGGGCGCCAAAACCATGAACCTCAATACCCCGTTCGGTATGAGGGTGAAACGGGCCGTCCCCATACCCCGTCCGGTATGGGCACCAAAACCATAAACTTTAATACCCCATCCGGTATGAGGGTGAAATGGGTCGTCCCCATACCCCGTCCAGTATGGGCGCCAAAACACATAAGGTCTCCGTACCCCGTTCGATATGAGAGACCACATTCCCAGTAGGGTTCCCTATGGACCCGGTCCGTCCACCATCTCCCAGGATATCTAGTCAGGCTATCCACATTATTCATTAATCAATTCACATAAACTTTTTTCCATTTTCCTTGGTCTCAATTATCCAATTATATACAAATACGTAAACTAATAATGAATACCAAACAAAACAGCACAACATCAGGTTCACCATAATTCAAACCATAATAAAAGAAATCATGATTCATGCATATGAAACTATAAAATAAATACATCAAATACCATACTGCATTTAAATTTGAAAAATAGATCAAACAACAACTGATCGAAAAATACATCAGGTTCGGGCTCCATTAGTAACCTTAATTAATTATACACATGTATTAATTCATGAAATGCCGTTTTATTTTTTATTGAGCTTTAATACTGTGATAGGAAATAGGGTGAGAAATCCTTACTTGTTTCGGGGTCGAAAATTGGCTCTACAATGCACCTACGGGCTGTCCCTAGATTCCCAGAATTTTTTCTCGGAAACTGAAACGCACTACCTGTACCTGCACGTGTCCCAAAAAATACCAAATCTGACCCAGGGTCCCTTTTCGGCCAATATCGAAATTCTGGCACGGTGGCTCCGCTGTGCTCCGGCGATGGCACCGCCATCCGCGGCAGCGATCCTCCTTGGGTTGGCTGTTTTCGGCCGAATTCGGCAAAACTTGCATTGGTTCCTGTGATAAAACAACCCTAGGGCCCTCGGTGGGCCAAAAAATCACAAAAAACCGAGACTTACCAGCGGTGGAGCTCTCAGGTGCGGCGGCTTCTCCTGCGCGAGTCGCGGTTTGATGTTTTGCTCTGGTCAACCTGTAGAAAAAAGGACAGTGATCACAGTGGTGTAAAAATTACATTGAACGGGAACTGAAAAGGGCCTCATCGGAGGCAAAAATCAAAGGAAGCCGCGGCGGCGCCGCTGGACTTCGGTGGTGTTTTTCGACCGATTGGCCGGTGGTTTGGCTCCGATTTGGCCATAGACAGATTCAACATCGAAAAATGAGCCAAGGGGATAAAATTTACCTTTTTTTGGCGGTTGGAAAACCCTCCGGTGCGGCGGCGGGTGGCGGCGACCGGCTCCTCTGGCGACTGGTTCTTCTTCTCCGGTGAGGGTACTGGCTGCTAGGGTTTGGGGTTGGGTGTGGGTGAGGTTATTTATAACCTTCCCTTTTTAATCTCAGCCGTCCATCACGATTTAATCTGGGCTGTCCGATCGCGATTAAAATGGGAATAAATATGGGCCATCCATCGCGATGCGATCTGGGCCGTCCGTGCATGATTCAATCTGGACCGTCCGTGCACGTGAGATTTGAGCCGTCCGCACGCGTGAGATCTGGACTGTTCGATCGCATGCACGTGGATCGCTCACGTGGCTCCGTCCCGCGTGGCCTCCCGTGTCAGCTTCCTTGTCATGCGGCGTGTTCTAGTTGACCGAGGCTGCTAACGTGGCTGCTGACGTGGCACAACTTTCTTAAATTCCTAAGGAGACATTCATTAAGATAACGGAGGATCATCCGGTGCAAATGTTGCAGCAGCTATAGACGTGGTTCATTGATGGGATGAACCCGCAAGCACATCAGCAACCACCTGGAGCAGACGGGGAATAGGCGGAGATGATGGTGCCATTCATCCATAAGAACAACCAAAATAATGGACTGATGTGGTCTAGTGGGTTTAACTACCCTTAGGAATCGAGTATTATGATATTTAATTTTAAAGTTTTTGGAGTGTTGTTGGAGATGTACTTTAAATAACCAATTACATTCCACCACAAAGATATGTTTTCGGTTTCTTAGTCATCGTAGTCGTCGCCTTAATAGTTGTAGTCATCATAATAGTTGTAGCTGTCACCATCATAGCTGTAGTCGTCGAGTCGCATGCATACATGTACTTGGAATACATTGAATTATGATTTTCTTCAAATTAATCTTCTCTTCAATACTTTATATCTTGTACTAGTACTACTGTTCATTCTTTAATTTTTCTCTTCCCTCTGCTTGACATGGCTACAACTATTTGTTAAAATACCTGCATGCTCAATGTAATTTTAAGCTAATATAATGCACTTTTTTCTTCTTTTCTTTTCTGTTTTGTTTTACATAATGGAGTGATGACATAAGAATTATTGGTGTAGTATATGTAGAAATTCAGTCTAGTTAGGAGGAAGACTAAGCTAGCTAGCTACTCAAATTTATCTAGATTTCAAATGAGATTTTTGTATAGAATTTAATACATATGGATATGCTCTTCCAATCTTGAAATTAAAATTTAGGATAATGGCATTAAGGAATAATATTTTTCTCACAGAAGATCTCGATCTAATCGGAATATCTCAAATAATTAATATTTTTATTAATATGAATATTATGCATGTATCTGGAAAAATACGCTAAAATTATAAATTTGTTTAATTATTTTGTTGGATTTTTTTCAGGTTCTACTAACTTAGAGATACATAGAATAATCTATCTTTGTTCCCCATATTTTAAAAGATAAAAAAATTATACTCACATATATACTACTAATTCAGAGTGTTGATGGGAAGTATATGTGTACACTTGCAACAAGCTTCTTTAAGTAGTTTGGACAATATCTTGTTTAATTTTCTAAATATGACATATTATTGTGATATAATAGCAATTTTGTCTAAATAACAAGTAGAATAAGTATTGCTTCATACGTATTCACACATATATATAATCTTTAACTATTTTTCGTTATTTATATTACACTAGCATGCAATCTATAGCATATCGTAATTATCTTAAAGGTTGGAATCAGTAATGGAGGGCAGATTGTTTCCTTCTAATTTTTTTTTGAACATGACTTTGCCTTCTTCTTGTTTTCTCAATCTCTATTGCGGTTGTCGGATGTATTGTTGACGGTACTTCTCGTTATGTTTGTAGTGGTTAATTACTATTAATAAATTTTATTTCAATTTTTTTTAAAAAAGTTAATTATCTTAAAGGCAAATATGGATTGTCAAGGTTCAGAAGGCATATATTTTAATACCATACTAGTATCATTTTTTTTTACTGAAGGGAGACAACACCTATATGTTATTACTGCATAAACTTTGCAAGAAATATATCGTTGATTTCTTTAGGAGTTTTTTGGCTACTACATAAGTCAATACATAAGTAATCATATATATTGCTTTTATTACTATATTTTAAAATTAAATTATAATAATCATTCCTCTCTTTATAAATTTTTTTTAATTGAAATTGTACGTTCTCATATATTATCTTTAGGAGATCGTGCTAATTAATAAATGAAATGTATGAATTATTACTATAGAGATTTAAATCCTAAATTTTATTTTCATTTCTTAGAATTAATATTTTTTTTGAAAAGTAATATAGCTCTTAACAATAACATGCAGATTTACAAAACCAACCATAAGGTATGCTTATACGCCAAAACCAACCACTAGCATCATCTAAAATACATGAGACCTTAGAGTATAAAACAAGAGCATCATATCAAAAGTGGCATAAACAACCATAAAATAGTCCACACTACACATCTAAAACAACTTCTTGCATGTGTAAATGTGATGATAAACAACTTGTAGATTGTGCGAATTAGAGTGAGTGTTTTGTTGTGATTGCATGTCTATAAGCCCCAACATTTTTTATATATATTTTTGGCTATATGTGCACTAAAAAGAAAAAAGCAACTAAAAGTGCGCATATTGTTGGGACCAAAACAATGACTTTTATGATTGAAATGCAAACTATCTTAATTGGATTACTATATTGGAAATTTGTGAAAAGCAATATCAATATTCTATATGATAAAAATTGGATGCTAAGTACAAAGGATGGATGACCTATTTATATGCAATTCTAACAGCGTAATTATAAGCAATATCAATCTTTTATTTTGTTGCCATGTTTTACTCCCTTAAGACAACTAATTTCAAGTTTTTTTTCTCTCTCTCTCTTTTTAACTAACCCCCCATATACAAGGAAAATTAATTAAGTATTCTAGCAATCTTCTGGTTCAATTCATTTTTTTTACACACCTACATATATAAGAGAGAGTAGATATATACATGCATTATAATGAAGCATTAACTTTTAATTAAAAAAGATAGTTGTATTTGAATGGTTTTATAAAAGCACAGCCTTGCAAAAATTCACTAATTAAATTTTGTAAATTACACTACTTTAATCATAAGATCTTTCCATATGTGCTATTAAAAATATAACATTTCTAGAGATGATTTGGGCACTCCAATTGCAGTTTTAATCTAACCTTACATGGTATATTTAATGTTCCACTTCACATCCATTACTAATAAATCTTCAACCCTTGTCACAATCTATATATGTACCATCTCGCTCTTTGGCCAGACATGATCAAACACCATGACTAAAAAGAAGGTTAACTTTCCTATATCACTAACAACTTTGCCAGGAAAGCTACTTTCAAGAAAAGGAAGAAGAGTTGATGAAGAAAGTGAGTGAACTCAGTATGCCCTGCAAAGTCAAAGCCTGTGAAATCATTTACAACCCCTACGACTGGCAACCAGAGGTTTGGTCTTCCCCTTTCCTAGCCCAACGCCTGTTGGCTGACTTCAAAATGATGCGTGAGAAGGAACAAAGCAAGAAAATGGTGAATCAAGAGAGTTTCTTGCACGAGAGGATCACTAGGAAACCAACCAATTGAAGAAGCACCGCGAGGACAATAGGGAGAACGAAATCATGTAGGTTACGTACCAAAGCCTTATTGGGAAGCCCCTCCACGAACTAAACCTCATTATTTTGAATGATTTGGCTTGGCTCATCGAATTATACCTCAAGGAAATAAAAATAAGGACGAAAACACTCAACAAGTCACCCCAGCCTAGTGGGGCCATGTATGGACTGATTAAGGATTTCGGGTAGATGTCCACTCAAATCAACAAGGATTCTCCAACATATGGAGTTTTACCCATCTTCTAATTTTCCTACTTTCACTTCAATTACATACCAGTACTATAACATATGGAGTTTCACCCATATTAAAAAAATAATGCAGTTGGTAAGAAAAATAAGTAATACATTTTTATCAATTTATTTAAAAAATAATTTCTCTAATTAAGGCTTATCCATAATCTAACTAATTAAATAGAATGTATATATATATATATCCATTCTACTTCTCATACTCATTTTGTTTAAATGATAAAATAATAGCCATTTCTTATCAAATTTATCAATTACAATACATTTCCACTGTTCACCAGGTGGATCAAACAAATAAGATTACAATCAAATTTCCTTGCTCACAATACATATCAAAAATGAAATAAATTAAAACATTTATGTATATATATTGAACATATAAAACATATATGCTGATTGAGAACAAAAAACTATCCTTACATGAGTTTTGCCATCTATACATGCTTTTCCAATATAAAACGATTATAGTATTCCTCATTCTTTTCCCCTTTGAAGGTATATAGGAAAAAGGCACTCACATACACAAACGTATATAGAGAAAATAGTTATATGTGATCTCATGTCTTTATTTTATATGAATTTTATGTTATAAAAGAACATGATGGGTAGGGTAGAATTATAATTAATTAGTCCAAGTGGATTTATTTTACTTTAGAAAAGAAAGAAAATAATTTTATCATTAGTGTAGAAGATTTATTAGTTGCATGTATTTGATTGAAAGCAAAGAAACATAATTGTCTTCTTCTTTTCCTTCTTTCATATGCTTTATTATGTATTTTAAATATTTTTCAGCACACAAAATTTTTAAATAAATCTTATTTTTCAAAATAATTGTTCACTACAACTCTATGAAAAAAATATAAATTTGGAAAGTATAAAGAATCCAAAAATGGAAGCCCGATTGCATATAGTAACTAATTATCTACTAAATATATATAATTGATTGTGATATAAAGACATGTTTTGACTTTAATAATTGTAATTAAAATATTCTTCTATAAAGATAAAATCAAATACACATACACTCTAATAATCATATTCGACATATTGCATACCAAATGAAATAATACGGGAGAGAGTAGATATAAAGACAGACTATAGTGAAACATTAGCTCTTAATTAAAAGGGATAGTCATGATTAAAGGAATTTTGTATAATTGCGGCCCTGCAATAACTTACTAATTAAATTTTGTGAAACATTTCCTTAAATCAAAATATTTTTCCATATTCCCTATTAAAGACATAGCATTTTGGAGATAATTTTGACACTCCACTTCAAGTTTTAGAATGCAGTACATCTAACCTCACTTGGTATATTCAATGTTTCACTCTCCATCCTTTACTAATATTCTTCAATCCTTGTCTCATTCTATATATACCCATTCCCTCTCCTAAGCCACAAACCAAATGAAAAAAGACCATGAGTAAAAAGAAAGTTAAGTTTGCTTATATTACCTAATGGTTCCACACAAAAAAAAAACCACATTCAAGAAAAGAAAGAAGGGGTGATGAAGAAAGTGAGTTAACTAAGCGGTCTCTATGATGTTAAAGCCTATGCTATCATTTAAAGCCCCTATGTCTCGCAACCAGTGGTTTGGCCTTCTTTTCTAGGAGCCTAACATGTGCTTGTTGACTTTTAGAGGATGCCCGAGATGAGCAGAACAAGAAGATGGTGATCGAGAGAGCTTATTGCACTAAAGGATCACCAAGATAACTAACCAACTAAAGAACCAGCGCAATGACATTTACGAGAAGGAGATCACGTTGGTCATGCACCAAAGTCATATTGGGAAGCCCCTCCACCAACTAAATGTCATTGATCTCAAGGATTTGGGTTGGCTCTTCAAACAACACCTTAAAGAAATCTAGAAGAGGACAGAAACACTTAGCAAGTCACTTTAGCTTCAAGGGACCACCTAATGGGGAGTCATGAAGGGTCCTTAGGAGACATATGCTCAAATCAAGGAGGATTCTCTTGTGTAGGAGCTACAACAACCGCAAGAGTGGTCCATTGATAGGATGAACTCATAAGTACAACAACCGTTTCATGTAGGGTTTGCTAGCGAGGAACAGGCGAAGATGATGATGCCATTCACAGATAAGAACAACTAGAATAATAGACTGATATGGTCCATCATGTTTAATTACCCTTAGGAATCAAGTATTAGGATGTTTAGTTTTTAATTTTTTTTATGTTGTTGGCGATGTATTTTAATTAACCGTTTATAGTCCACTACATAGATAGGTTTTCAGACTCGTAGTCATTGTCTTAATAGTTGTAATCACCATAGTAGTTGTAGTTGTTGTCATCACAGTCATTCGAGCATCTTTATGGCACTGCGATGCGTGCTAGTGCGCATTTGCGCACAGGGTCTTTGTGTGGGAATGCCACTCCACTCCAAGCACCTGTACATTGCAGTAAGCCTTGGGCGTCGTGTTGATCTACCAGGCTTCTACGAATGCTGAGGGGTCTTCTTGGATGTGCTCCTCGTACCACGGGTGTGGGTAGGAGGATAAATAAATAAACTAACACAAGGTAAAATAAATAAATAAAATCTATAATGCAATAAACTAAGTAAATTTTGGACAAATTGGTATTTTAGGAATATTGGTATAAATTGAAAAATTGGTATAACAAAAAATGATGTGGTTAATTTAAATGAATAAATCTAATAAAATTACTAAGATCTTAAAATTCTAAGAATAATTTTATAAAATAAAAGCTCATTAGAAAGAAATTTTAAATCTATAAATAATTATAAAAGAAGGAGAATCAATATTTGAAAAAACTTGAAAGTAAAAGACTAAAGAAAAAATAAAAACAGATTAAAAGAATCTAAAAAGTTAACTAATAAAATAAAAAGTCAAAATTTAACAAACACAGAATCTAGTTAAATCTGGTTCACCATATTTCCTTTGAGAGGTATTTAGTTTTGATTATTTATTCCAAAACTGCTAGAATATGCGTGACATCTCCAATGCAAATTAAGGCAAATTGATGCAATATACATAAACAGATTACTAGTGCATTATAAAAATTATATGCAGTGTAGAATATTATTACAAATCCCTTACCAAAATATATGAGTTCCAATTACAATATATATAACTGAAGCAAGAAGTGGCAATAAAATATAAAGGGCCACTTCTTTCACTATGCAATTAGACTCATCAGAGTGCAGGACAAGTCATGCACTTAAGATTTGTGAGTCCTCGGGATCCTCATAGACTTCAAGGGGTAGGTCAATGATTGGTTTCTCACTATCTTCCTCATCTGGGGGGGCATGGAAAGGGTGAGTTCCATATACTCAATAAGAAAAATAACATTTAAATAAAATCATGAGATTTTAAGAGTGAATAATTATATCATTAATACTTACCACTAGGTCACGTCAAGGTCCTTTCTTATTTTATGAAAATAATTTTATTTATTAAAAGAAACATCATCTCACAGTCATAATGATCAAATCAAAATAATATTTAACAATAGAAAAAATCAAATAAATCATGAAATGCTCAAATTTTTGTGTCATGATTCATGAATTCATTCCCACTTCTATCTCTGAGGGGAGATATGGATTTCTGACTATCCGTGTGGAATGAGCATATAAGATATATAACGACAATTTGCTCAGGTACATTTTTGGCTTGCCAAACCATGGTACAATCTATGACCACGGTTGTACCAACCACAGTGGTCCTATCATATATTCTTTCACCACGACAGTACTTAACCAAATGTGACCCCTAACAGATATTTGTGTCACCGTTCTCGTTAGAGGGTATGCCATCATCCACAGGAAGTAGTCCTTTAACGTCTTTCTAGACCAGATGGGGGAGGAAGAAATAGAAACCCCTCTGAGATAAAATGCCTAATTAAACACTTGATGCATTATGCATGTCAATATAAATACATATATTTTTCAGGCCATTCAAGCTCATTCTCCTTCTCTTTCTTTATTTTTCTATATATATTTCAGAAAATTATCATCGAATTCATGTTATTTAATTTACATGCAAATTATTATGTGCCTATAAAATCACATAGCATGCTTGAAATCAAGAACAAATCACTTTATTAAACATAAAATATGCAAAACACAAAACATAAACTTCATAATTTTTATTTTCTAGAAATGCTCCTTAAGATGTTTAAGGAAATACTAAATTTCTTACCAAAACCTTGAAGTTTTCCTATACCTTTCTTCTTCTTCTCTTCTCCTTCTCTTTCTAGATCACTCCCTCTCTCTCTAAGCTCTTGGATGATGGAAGAATGAAATGGAAGTGATGAAAGAAAAGGGTCCCTATCTATAAAAAATTAGGACCGTTGGATTTGCACCAAGTGGTGAAATCTAGTGAGGAAAGAGAAAGTTGAGTTGAAGATGATTGATTTTACATGATGCAACGACAGTGCGACAAACAGAGGAAGAATCCTTCATCAACAGTGCAGGGCCTACAGCGCATATGGCATAGCACGTAGGCCTACTTCGCACAGGCCCAAGCGTGCAGGCCTACTGTACGGATGGCGCGTGCACAGGGCGCATGGCGTCTGGCCATGTCTACGGGGACTATCCTATTTGTGTACAATGGGACGCATGCACAGACTGGCCAATCTGCACGCGATGCAATCCCGTGCGAATGGGATTTGCGCACATCTTGTGTTGGTCGCGCGCGCACGCACGCAAACAACATGCTATGCCGGTGCGGGCGAGCCTCTTCTGCAGGCATTTTCCTGTGGGATTTTGCCTCATTTTCTGTTTTTCTCCTGAACATTATTTTAAAATAAAAATGATACAAAAAAATAAAATAATAACAATAATAATAAATAAAATAACAAAATTTAAATAAATTAAAATTATGAAATATGATATAAACTACAAGATAAATTTAAATTAGTTCAAGTGGCCTTAAGGCCTAATAAATAGGAGTTTCTAGATACACATTTAGTGTGGTGATTAGCGGGATGTTACAATATGGGTGCTGGTTTTGATCCCTTAATGAAACGATAGTTCAGTTGTCCTTGTGACTCTGAATGATTTGATATTCATTGTCTAGGGCTCAAGGGCATGAATGATGGCAAAGTGAGAGACCTAAGATATTTATATTTGTATTTAATATTTGTGAATGTATGTTTATGTCTATCCGTGTACCAAGACATGACTAATCAATATCTTTTTTGTCCTCTCTAGAACTAGGTGTAAGCGGTTGCCTCCAAAAGTTTGTAGTTAGAGTAATATAAATTAAGATAATAAATTAGTATAAAAAAAAACTGTTAGAAGAGAAGTTTCATCTTGCGTGCGTGAGTTATGTAAACTCATTGAATACGGTATTGAGTGTCTTCATGACGATTCATATGAATTCGACATTTGATTTGGATATAAATATTTGGCGATAACTTTTGATTTGAATTTGTTAATTGAACTTAAAATTATTGTTTTACTAAACATGCATTAATGAATATTTTAAAACGTATCTGTGTTGCATTATTTCAATTTATCATATTAAGTATTGGAACTCACCCATATCCAACCCCCCCTTAGATTTAGATTTGGAAGAAAATTCTGAAGAATCGTGTTTAGATTCCTTTCAAGAGGAATAGTTTAGACCAGACTTTGTATTTTGTTTTAAACTTTGTGGCTTGTTTTTATAATTATGTTATCTAATATTTTGTATTCTAAAAGGTAGATGGCCCGATTGCCTCATGATACAGCCTTTTGTAAATTTTGTATGGGATGTATAGTTCTGCTGCAATATAAATATCTATTTTATGTATGCTCATTTGGACATTGTACCCTATTTTGGCATCAGGATGTCATATTTCTTTTCTTTTCTTTTCATTTATACACAATGGAGCAAGGATAGAAGCATTATTGATGTAATATATGTAAAAATTCAATCTAGTTAGGATGAAGATGAAGCTAGCTAGCTCCTTAAATTTTTTTAGATTTAAAATGAGATTTTTGTATAACATTTAATATATATGGATACAATCTTTGGATCTTGGAATTAAAATTTGGGATAGTGGCATTAACAGGTAATATTTTTCTCAAAGAAAGTCTCGGTATAATCATAACATCTAAAATAATTAATATTTTGATTAATATGAATATTATACATGTATCTTGCAAAATACATTAAATTAAGTTATAAATCGGCTTCTAATTAATTAATGGATATGTAGAATAATCTATCTTTGCTCCCTATATTTTAGAGAACAAAAAAATTGCACTCACACATATACCACAAATTTATAGTTTTGATGAGAAGTACATGTGTACACTGGCTACTAGCTCCTTTGAGTAGTTTAGACAATATCTTGTATAATTTACTAAATATGTTATATTATTGCAATTTCCTAGGTGGCAAGTAAAATAAATTTTGTTTTATATGTATACACATACGTATATTTATGTGTTGATTTTTATTATATTTTTATACCCTTTTTACTTAAATTTAGAACAACTTTTGAATTAATTTTAAGTTAAAAGTCATTTAATGAAAAAAATTCTTGATGTAGGTTTCGTGAAGAAAATAGAGAAAAAGACTTAAAAGAGAATAAGAAAAGAGAAAAAATGAAGTAGTTCTGAAGAGCAAAAAGGAAGCAACTCTAAAGAGGAACAAGGGAGAAATTCTGAACAAGATGAATGAGCAGCTCTTAAGAGGAAAAATGAAGTAGCTCTGAACAGGAAAAAGGAAGCATCTCTGAAGAGGAAAAATGAGCAGCTTTAAAAAGAAAAAAACGAGGCATGCAAAGCCTTATCTCCTCTCTTTCTACCGCCTACAAAAGGTACCAGATCTTCAATGTTAAAAGGGGAACAAAGGTGAACCCATATATGGTGGGGAGCTTATTTTAACCCAAATCTAGTGGCCAAGAAGCTGAAACATAAAGCATAAGTGGGCTTGGAGCTGAGCAGTGGAGGAAAAATTGAGAAAAATTATTCAAGTAATTTATTTTTATTTTTATTTTTATCTTTTTTTTTTGCTTTCAAATTATAGATTTTTTAGATCAAAGTTTTCATGATTTTTTAACAAATTCGTGTTTGAAATTTTTTGGAAATTTATTTTTTATTATTACATGATTATATATTTTTTTAATTATAAGTTCTATTGCTTAATCTACCATGTCTGGTTAAATCTCCTTCATTGGAGCGATTGATGTAGCATGAATCAAAAATATGCTTAAAGTTTAATTTTAGCTTCCTTGTAGTTACAATTTAACAATATTGAAATTAATTTGGTTGTGAGACTTGGCCAACTCATAACTTAATTTGTTATTGATAGTTTTAGAGTAGCGGGAGTGGAATTCTATTAATTAGACAGATATTGTTAATCGTTAATTGTAATTTGAACGGGAGTTATATATTTGAGTTAACGTGGAGAAATTGAATTATAACAGATTTAATAGAATCAAATTAATAATATTATAAAAGGTTAATAGTTATTAATTGATAAATCTAGCGAATACTGGAAGGAAAACCAAAAGTACATTAGGTTTGTTCGATCATTACAGACTAGATTAAATTTATTGTGAAACAAAAACTTGGATATACCTAAGATTCAAGTGAAATCAATTACTCTGATGGGTTTACATCGATAGTTTTCATTAATTTAATTATTTTCTTTGATTTAGTTATTATTAAATTTTTATTTCTAGATAATAATAGAATTTCTATAATTCTGGTACTTGATACACAATCTTTGTAGGATGATACTCTACTTATCACTTCATTATTTGAACGATTTTGTGCACTTGCAAATTTGCTCGTCATATTCTTTAACTAGTTTTAGTTTTTTATATGTATACCAATATGCAATCTGTAGAATATCATAATTATCTTAGAGGTTGGAATTAGTAATGGATGATGAATTTTTTCTAACTAACAGTTTTTTGGACATGGTTGTGCCTTTTTCATTTTCTTCTCAATCTATATTGTGGTTATCGGATGTATTGTTTAATGGTACTTTTATTGTGTTTGTAATGATTAATTGCTATTGTTAAATTTTATTTTATTTTTAAAAATAATAATAATTATCTTAAAGGAAATTATAGAGTGTCAAGGAGAAGGCATATATATTACTACCAGGCTAGTATCATTTTTTTATTGGAAGAGAGAACACTTTTATATTTTTACTGCATTAAATTGGCACGAAATATATGTTTGATTTCTTTAAGATTTTTGTGTGTATTACAAAAACCAATACAGAAGTATTCATATATATTAATTTATTATACCATTCTAAAATTGAATCATACTAATCTTTTCTTAACAATATGATTGGTATTTCTTCTCTTCATAAAAGACTTTAGAGTCAAATTGTGCATTTTTGTAGATTATCTTTAAGAGGTTGTGTCATCTAATAAACGAAATGTATGAATTGTTACTAAAAAATCTAAATCCTAAATTTCATTTCTATATTTTAAAAGTATTATTTTTTTGAAAATCAAGATACCTTTAGTGATATCCCAAATGTCATTTAATACATATGGGTGATAGATACAGAAACAGATTATGAGTGCATAATAGTTAAATATATGCAGCGGAACAATTTATTAAAAATTTCTTAAAAAATATAGGAGTTCCCAATTACATATATAATTGAGGCCAGAAGTGGTGAGAAAAAACAAAATATCAAAATCCAAAAAGGGTCACTTCTATCATTATGTAAAAGGACTCATCAAAGTGCGAAACAAGTCATGCACTTATAAAAATTTATGGATCCGTGGAATCCTCAAAGACTTCAAGGGGTAGGTCAGCGATCGGTTCCTCACTATCTTTTTGTGACATCCCAAGTGCTAATTAAGGCAAATGGTGTCAAATACAGATTCAGAATAACGAGTGCATGATAAAATTTATGCAGCGGAACAAAATTGTTAAAAATCCCTTACAAATACATATTAGTTCCAAAACGTACATATACTGAGGCTAGAAGTGGTTGCAAAATACAAAACAAAACATAAGAGCCACTTTTTTCACTAGACTATTGTGCTGATCAGAGTGCGGGAACACAAGTCTGAGTGCATGACGGTTGTATATATATTTATTGGAACTCATATGTATTTATAAGGGATTTGTAATAATTTTATTCCACTACATAAATTTTATCATGCATTTGTTATTCTGAATCTGTATCTGAACCCATTTGCCTTAATTAACACTTGGGATGTCACAAACATATTCTAAAAGAACATTTTAGTGTCACAAAATCCCTTGTTAATTTACAAGGTAATGGTATATTAATCTGTTGTATTTTTTTGAGTTCAACTATTAGTTCAACAACTTTCTAACTAATACTATTTACTTTTAAAAGTATAAATTTAAATTATTGTTAATATGTAATCTGAACTCTGATATAGAGAAAAAAAGATATCTATTGTTTTTGTATTTTTTTAAAAAAAATTAAAAAATAAAATTGCGGTAATTGTAAGAGATCAAGAAATACAATTAAGTTGGATTGTTAGGTGGTGGCCATATTAGTTAATGGTTAAGAGATAATATTTGTGAGTGTGTGTAAGATAGGGAGGTTGGTGTGGTTGCCATGTATAATTGACTTCAAGTGTGAATGTTTTGTGGGGATAATACAGGAGAGAGTAGGTAGATACATGCATTACAGTGAAGCAATAGCTTTTAATTAAAAGGGATGGTCATGATTGAATAATTTTATATAAGTACAACCTTGCAACAATTTATTAATTAATTTTTTTTAAAATACATTACCTTAAAACAAAAGATTTTTCCATATCCCCTATTAAAGACATAAAATTTCTAGAGATAATTATGGCATTCCACTTGCAGTTTTAGAATGCACCACATCTTACCTTACACTGTATATTCTACTATATTACAATGCTCTGCCCCCCATTCCTTACTAATGGCTATTGAACCATTGTGTCATTTTATATATACCTCCTCCCACCCCTTGGGCACACATGAAAAAATACCATAACTAGAAAGAAGGTTAGGCTTGCTTATATCACTAATAACTCTGCAAGAAAAGCAACATTTAAGAAAATGAAGAAGGGGCTAATGAAGAAAGTGAGTGAACTTAGCACTCTTTGCGATGTCAAAGCTTGTGTTATTATTTACAGCCCTTATGACTCACAACTAGATGTTTGGCCTTCCCCTCTCAAATCCGAACACGTGTTTGATGACTTTAAGAGGATGCCTGAGATGGAGCAAAACAAGAAGATGGTGAATCAAGAGAGCTTACTGTGCTAGAGGATCACTAAGTAAATTGACCAACTGAAGAAGTAACGCAAGGATAATCGCGAAAAGGAGATAATGGATATCATGATCCAAAGTCTTACTAGGAGGTCCCTCCACCAACTCAACCTTATTAATCTCAACGATTTGGGTTGGCTCATTGAACAACACCTCAAAGAAATCCAGAAGAGGATGGAAACACTCAACAAGTCACCTCAGCCTCAGGAGATGACAAACAGAGTAGTGATGAAGGGTCCTTGTGAGACTTTCACTCAAATCAAGGAGGATTCTACAGTGTAGAAGCTACAGCAGCCGTAGATGTGGTTCGTTGATGGGATGAATCCTCAAGTACAACAATAGCCTTATGTAGGGTCTAACAGGAAACAAGCAGAGATGATGGTGCCATTCACAAATCAGAACAACCAGAATAATGGATTGATATGGTCCAATGTGTTTAATTACCTTTAGGAATTGAGTATTATGATATATAATTTCAAATTTTTTGGGGTGTTGTTGGAGATGTACTTTAAATAACCAATTAAATTCCACCATAGAGATATGTTATCAGTTTCTTAGTCGTCATAGTCATCGTCTAAACAATTGTAGTCCTCATAATAGTTCAGTCATAGTCATTGGGGTCACATACATGCATGTACTTAGATTGCTTTGTGTTATGACTTTCTTTAAATTAATCTTCACCTCAATATTTTATATTTCCTACGCTAATGCTACTCTTCATTCTTTAATTGTATGGCTGTATTAGTATTTGTTAAAAAATATGCATGCTCAATATAATTTTGTACTATCAGAATGCTCTTTTTTCTTCTTTCTTTTCTTTTTTTTTATACACAATTGAGAGAGGACAGAAGCATTATTGATGCACTATCTGTAGAAATTTAGTTTAGTTAGGAGGAAGATTAAGCTAGCTAGATACGCAAATTTGTTTAGATTTCAAGTGAGATTTTTGTATAGAATTTGATAAATATGGATTCATTCTTTAGACCATAGAATTAAAATTTGGGATAATGGCATTAAGGAATAATATTTTCCTCAAAGAAAATCTCGATGTAATCCGAATATCTAAAATAATTAATATTTTGATTAATCTAAAATTTAAATATAATTCTAAAAATTTTATCTTAGTCAAAACATGCAATATTTTAAATAACTCAAATATATTAGAGAATCTCTAACGATCATAAATAAAATTTCACGACGCAATTATTATGTTCAAAATATAGAAAAAAACAGACATAAATAATTTTCGAACTCAACAATCTGTGAATAGTTAACTAATACTCTATGTAAAAAGGAATGTACAATATATACATATATATATTTAAATATATACAATAACATAGAATAATAAATATAGAAAAATATTTTTGATGGCTAATTTCAAACACTTTCAGCAATTAGTATTTTGAATTTCTTTTACATATATAAATACTCAAAAATCAATGATATAAAGTCTCTTGCTACTTAAAAAAATGTTACTGATATAAAACAAGACCATCTTTAACTCCAGTGACACAAATTATAGCATTAAAATTTTTTAAATATTATAGTATGTTACTCTAGTATCTGTAGTACGATGTTGCAATTGATTCTTAATGACAATGACCAGTCTTTAACTTTTATTAGTGGGATCACTTATTCAAAACCAAATTATACTTTTGCGATAATAGTTTCAAAAATTCATAAGACACAATATAAGTACTTTTTAAAAATGAAGATAAATGTAATAATACATTGAAACCACTTATATACCACTGTCAAAGTGTATAACACCAACATCCATGTGAAAAATCTAGTACTCAAATTTTAATTATTCATCTGCCTATATTATAATTAATTTTAACATATGATAGCGTTATCAAAATTTATTTTTATTAATTTTTATGTACAATAAATTATATATCTATTTTTGTGTTACATAAGAGTCGAATCTTCAATTCTTATTTTTGTAGAGGAAGAGAAGTACTATTTGATTTAAAAGTCAAGTATTATCATGCCTTAATTATATTTAACTTTTAGGAGGATTGATTTCTATTAAGGTGGTTGGTAATGAAGTAAAGATCCTAGAATTGGAACTATTGGGCCTTTGGCTCGATCATTAAGGGATGGCATCAGTTCCCAATAATGAAGAACACGTCTACTCGCAATTTTATATAAAAAGTTAACAAATTAGTCAAATTATCACCTACATACCTTTTTATATAATCTGTTAACTTTTGATATCAACCATTTTCTAAAAAAAATGTATTGAATATATTTATTTATTTTTTTGTGAATATGTCAATTTAGTGATATATAAAAGAACTTAAGTTCAATTACTTTATTTAAAATTAAATTTGTAGCTTTTTTTATATATGGATTATAGAATTAGTTATATTGATATTTAATTGTAACATTTCATTTTCTCATATAATTGATTACATTAATATTTAATTCTAATTGTAGTAAAAAAATTTAATTAAATAGTTAGCATAATTTTTAATTTAAAAAAAATTCAATTACACAATTAACACAACTACAACATATTAATAAAGTGGAATCTTTACTAAATAAAGGGAAGTAAATATGGTTAGTGACATTCGATGAATCATTTTTTTATCATTGTAAGTATATATATATATAATCTCTCTAAATAAGACACGCACAACGAAGTTATAATATTTAAGAATACAAAAAGAAATAAAAAGATAAAAAAATCATAACACGTTACATAAAAAAGTCGTGACATAATACATCCTTTATAGATAAGCCAAATTCATAGTTAATAAGTGAAATACAAAGTAAATCTTCATAAATCATATGGATGTTCCCTTGTTTTAATGTGTTAAAAACACAGCTAATGCCACCTGCATACCATTTTATATGAATGCTTGAACTTTTATAAATTTAATAGAAGATTAAAAATGTATGAGTTTGTATATGATTTGTTAACTCTTTATATAAAAGCTAACATTAATGAGGAACATGTATATCTAACAAATCATTAAGTAACATTTTGGCAATCCACTTGATGTTTTAGAATGCACCATATCTTACCTTAGATGACATATTCTACTATATTATAATGCTCCATTCCCCATTCCTCACTAATAACTCGCCAACCTTTGTCTCATTCTATATATACCCCCTATCGCTCCTTGGCTAGACACGACAAAATGTCATGACTAAAAACAAGGTTAAGCTTACCTATATCACTACTAACTTTGCAATATCAAAGCATGTGCAATTATTTACAACCCCTATGACTCGTAACCAGAGGTTCGACATTCCCCTCTCGGAGCCCAACACGTGTTGGCCTACTTCAAGAGGATCTCCGGGATGGAGTTGAATAAGAAGATGATGAATTAAAAGAGCTTCCTATGATAGATGATCACCAAGGAAACCGACAAACTAAAGAAGAAACACAAAGACAATCAGGAGAAATATATCATGCATACCATTTTTCAAAGCTTTGTTTGGAAGCCACTCCACCAACTCAACCTCATTGATCTAAACTGGGTTGGCTAATTAAACAAAACCTGAAAGAAATCCGAAAGAAGATAGAAACACTCAGTAAATCACCTAAGCCTCAGGGGGCCATAAAAGGAGGAGTGATGAAGGGTACGGGGGAGACATCCTCTCAGATCAATGCAGATTCTTTATCACATAAGCCTCAGCAATTATAGTGAGGGTTCATTAATGTTATTAACTACAAGAACAACTACAGCTCATCTAGTGTTTGGTAACGGGGACAAAGTGGAGATGATGGTGTTGTTTGATAAAGATTATATATCTGTGTGTATATCTATAAAGCAATACTTATTCTATTTGCTATTTAGACAAAATTGCTATTACATCACAATAATATGACATATTTAGCAAATTAAACAAGATACTGTCCAAATTGCTTAAAGGAGCTAGTTGCAAGTGTACACATATACTTATCATCAATGCTCTGAATTGGTAGTATATATGTGACTATAATTTTTTTGTATTTTAAAATATAGGGAACAAAGATAGATTATTCTATATATCTATAAGTTATTATAACCCGAAATAAATTGAATGAAATAATTAAACAACATATTTATAATTTTAGCGTATTTTTCCTGATACATGCCTAATATTCATATTAATAAAAATATTAATTATTTGAGATATTTCGATTATATAGAGGTTTTCTTTGAGGAAAATATTATTCCTTAATGCCATTATCCTAAATTTTAATTTAAAGATTGGAAGAGTGTATCCATATGTATTAAATTCTATACAAAAATCTCATTTAAAATATAAATAAATTTGAGCAGCTAGCTAGCTTAATCTTCCTCCTATCTAGACTAAATTTCTACATATACTACATCAATAATGCTTATGTCACCACTCCATTATGTAAAAAAAATAGAAAAGAAAAGAAGAGAAAAGGGCATTATGATAGCTTAAAATTACATTGAGCGTGCAGGGGGAATAGAGAAATTAAAGAACGAAGAGTTGTACTAGTACAAGAGATATAAAATATTAAAGAGAAGATTATTTGAAGAAAATCATAACACAAAGAAATCCAAGTACATTTATGCATGGGACTCGATGACTACGACTATGATGATGACAATTACAACTAATATTATGACTACAACTATTGAGACAACGACTACGACAACTAAAAAATAGATAACATATCTTTGTAGTGGAATGTAATTAGTTATTTAAAGCACATCTCCAACAACAATCCAAAAAAATTAAAATTAAATATCATAATACTCGATTCCTAAGGGTAGTGAAACCCACTGGATCATATCAGTCCATTATTTTGGTTGTTCTTATTTGTGAATGACACCATCATCTCTACATGTTCCCCGTATGTTCAATGAGGTTGTTTTTGTTCTTGCAGGTTCATCTTGTCAATGAAGCACGTCTGTAGTTGCTGCAACTTCTACACAGGATGATCCTCCTTGATCTTAGTGAATGTCTCCCTACGACCCTCCATCACTCTTGCGCTTGTGGCCTCCTGAGGCTGAGGTGACTTCCAGAGTGTTTCAATACTCTATTTTATTTTTTTGAGGTTTTGTTCGATGAGCCAACCCAGATGTTGAGATCAATGAGGTTGAGTTAGTGGAGGAGCTTCCTGATAAGACTTTGGAACATG
The DNA here is from genome assembly GCF_054855325.1 of Carica papaya. Classification (NCBI taxonomy): domain Eukaryota; kingdom Viridiplantae; phylum Streptophyta; class Magnoliopsida; order Brassicales; family Caricaceae; genus Carica; species Carica papaya. Next base: position 26,363,724 of record NC_142310.1, on the reverse strand, counting down.
ATATGCGCAAGATCGTGATTGTCCTTGCACTATTTCTTCAGTTGATCGGTTGCCTTGGTGATCCTTTGGTGTAAGACGCTCTCTTGATTCACCATCTTCTTGCTTTGCTCTATCTTGGGCATCCTCTTAAAGTCAGCAAGCACGTGTTGCGCTCCAAGAAGGGAAGGCCAAACCTATAGTTTTGAGTCATAGGGGCTGTAAATGATTGCACAGGCTTTGACATCGCACAGAGTACTGAGTTCACTCACTTTTTTCATCAACCCCTTCTTTCTTTTTTTAACATAGCTTTTCTTATAGAGTCATTAGTGATATAAGCAAGCTCAACCTTATTTCCAGTCATGGTGTTTTGTCTTGTTCGGTTAAGGAGCGAGGGGGTGTTTGTATAAAATGAGACAAACATCCAATAGTTATTACTAAGGAATGGAGAGTGGAGCATTTTAATATAGTAGAATATATCATGTAAGGTAAGATGTGGTGCATTTTAAAACTGCAAGTGAAATGTTCAAATTATCTCCATAAATATTATGTCTTTAATAGGGGATATAGGAAAATCATGTGATTTAAGGAATATAATTCATAAAATTTAATTAGTAAAATGTTGAAAGGCTGGACATATCTAAAATCATCCAATCTTGACCATCCCTTTCCATAACAAGTTATTGATTCACTGTAATGCATTTATATACCTACTCTCTCTTGCATTATCCCCAGCATGCATTCACATCTTACCTAAACAATTATGTGAGAAAATGAAATGTTACAATTAATATTAATATAATTAATTCTACAATCCATATATAAAACTGGCTGCAAATTTAATTTTAAACAAAGTTGTTGAACTTAAGTACTTTTATATATCACTAAATTGACATATTCACAAAAAAATAAATAAATATATTCAACACATTTTTAATAGAGAATGGTTGATATCAAAAGTTAACAGATTGTATAAAAAGGTATAAAGGTGATAATTCAGTTGATTTGTTAATTTTTTTATATAAAATTGTGAGTAGACATATTCTTCATTAATGGGAACTAATGCCATCCCTTAATGATTGGGCCAAGGGCCCAATAGTTCCAATTCTAGGATCTTTACTTCATTACCAACCGCCTTAATAGAAATCAATCCTCCTAAAAGTTAAATATAATTAAGGCATGATAATACTTGCAAGTGGTAATTCTCTACCTCTACAAAAATAAGAATAGAAGATTCGACTCTTATGTAATACAAAAATAGATACATAATTTATTGTACATAAAAATTAATGAAAATAAATTTTAATAACTCTATCATATGTTTAAATTAATTATAATATAACCAGATGAACAATTAAAATTTGAATACTAGACTTTTCACGTGGATGTTGGTGTTATACGCTTTGACAGTAGTGTATAAGTGGTTTCATTGTATTATTACATCTACCTTCATTTTTAAAAAATACTTATATTGTGTCTTATGAATTTTTGAAATTGTTATCGCAAAAGTATAAATTATTTTTGAATAAGTGATCCCACTAATAAAGGTTAAATACTGGTCATTATCTTTAAGAATCAATTGCAACATCGTACTACAGATACTGCAGTAACATACTATCATATTAAGAAAAATTTGAAGTAGTAATTTATGTCACTGGAGTTAAATATGGTCTTGTTTTATATCAGTAACATTTTTTTTAATAGTAAGAGACTTTATATCATTGATTTTTGAGTATTTATACGTGTAAAAGAAATTCAAAGTACTAATTACTGAAAGTGTTTGAAATTAGCCATCAAAAATATTTTTCTATATTTATTATTCTATGTGATTGTATATATTTAAATATGTATATGTATATGTATATATTGTACATTTCTTCTTGCGTAAAGTATTAATTAGCTATTCACAGATTGTTGAGTTTGAAAATTATTTATTTCAGTTATTTCCTATATTCTGAACATAATAATTGCATCATTAAATTCTATTTATGATCATTAGGGATTCTCCAATATATTTGAGTTATTTAAAATATTGCATGTTTTGACTAAAATAAAATTTTTAGAATTATATTTAAATTTCATATTAATCAAAATATTAATTATTTTAGATATTCAGATTATATCGGAATTTTCTTTGAGGAAAATATTATTCCTCAATGCCATTATTCCAAATTTTAATTTTATGATCTGAAGAGCGCATCATATTTATTAAATTCTATACAAAAGTTTCATTTGAAATCTAAACAAATTTGAGTATCTTGCGAGTTTAATCTTCCTCTTAACTAAACTGAATTCCATATAGTGCATCAACAATGTTTCTGTGCTCTCTGAATTGAGTATAAAAAAAAAGAAAAGAAAAAAGAGAATAGAGCATTCTGATAGCATAAATTTATATTGAGCATGCATATATTTTAACAAATATTAATACAGCCACATCAAGCCGGGAAAAGGGAGAAATTAAAGAATTAAGAGTAGCACTAGCACAGAAAATTTAAAATATTGAGGTGAAGATTAATTTAAAGAAAATCATAACACAAAGTAATCTAAGTACATGAATGTATGTGACCCGACGACTATGTCTGTGAGGATGACAGCTATAACTATTTAGACGATGACTATGACGACTAAGAAACTAACAACATATCTCTATGGTAGAATTTAATTTGCTATTTAAAGTACATCCCCAAAAACACCCAAAAAAATTCAAAATCAAATATCATAATTTTCAATTTCTAAGGGTAATTAAACACACTGGACCATACAAATCCATTATTCTAGTAGTTTTGATATGTGAATGGCACCATCATCTCTGCTTGTTCCCCGTTCAACCCGACATAACGCTGTTGTTGTGCTTGAGGATTCATCCCATCAACGAACTGCATTTGCGGCTGTTGTAGTGTTTGCACCATAGAATCCTCCTTGATTTCCATGAAAGTCTCACCAGGACCCTTCATCACTCCTTTGTCTGTCACCTCCTGAGGCTGAGGTGAAATGCTGAGTTTTTCCAAGCTCTTTTAGATTTCTTTGAGGTGTTGTTCGATGAGCCATCCCAAATCGTTGAGATCAATAAGGTTGAGTTGGTGGAGGGACTTCCCAGCAAGACTTTGGAACATGATATTTGTTATCTCCTTTTCGCGATTATCGTTGCGCTGCTTCTTCAGTTGGTCGATTGCTTTAGTGATCCTCTGGTGCAGGAAGCTCTCCTGATTCACCATCTTCTTGCTCTGCTCCATCTCGGGCATCCTCTTAAAGTCAACAAGCACATGATGATTGCGAGTCATAAGGTCTGTAAATGATTGTACAGGCTTTGACATCACAAAGAGTGCTAAGTTCACTCACTTTCTTCATCATCCCCTTCTTCTTTTTCTTGAATGTGGCTTTTCTTGCAGAGTTGTTAGTGATATAAGCAAGCTTGACCTTCTTTCTAGTCATGGTATTTTGTCATGTGTGCCCAAGGGGCGGGAGGGGGTATATATAAAACGACACAATCGTTGAGTAGCCATTAGTAAGGAATGGGGGCGGAGTGTTTTAATATAGAAGAATATACCATGTAAGGTAAGATGCGGTGCATTCTAAAACTGCAAGTGGAATGCCCAAATTATCTCCAAAAATGTTATGTCTTTAATAGGGGATATGGAAAAATCTTTTGATTTAAGGTAATGTAATTAAAAAACTTTAATCAGTAAATTGTTGCAAGGCTGTACTTATATAAAATTATTCAATTGTGGCCATCCCTTTTAATTAAAAGCTATTGCTTCATGTAATGCATGTATCTACCTACTCTCTCTACATTTTCCCCAGCATGCATTCACACTTGAAGTCAATTATACATAGCAACCACACTCACAAATATTATCTCTTAACCATCAATTAATATGGCCATCACCTTCTAATCCAACTTAATTGCATGTCTTGATGTCTTACAGTTACTGCCATTTTATTTTTTAATTCTTTTTTTTTAAAATACAAAAACTATAGATATATTTTCTTTTCTATATCAGAGTTCACGTTACATATTAATAATAATTTAAATTTATACTTTTAAAAGTCAATGGTATTAGTTAGAAAGTTGTTGAACTAATAGTTGAACTCAAGAAAATACAACAGATTAATATATCATTACCTTGTAAATTAATAGGGGATTTTGTGACATTAAAATATTTTTTTTGAATATGTTAATGTTTGTATTTATGATAATGTGAGAAATGTATTTGATTAAATTAGAATTATCTCTTGTTTTGTACTTTGAGTCCTCATTATTACTCTATCAAATCTAAATAAAAATAATAGTTTTTTTAATGCTAAATTTCTAAAATATATATTTGTTTTTACCCTCTCATGTCTTTTCTCTACTTTTACTGGTTTGATCATTATATTGTTTATATGATTTTTATTCAACTAAATTGGCTTATATATTTCACAACATAAGAACAAATATTAATCGCAATATATATCAATGTATATATATCATAACTAAGTTTTTATGGTATTAGAATACTGTTGGAGTGTAATTAGTAATTATGTTTTGCATGAAAAATTTTGAAATCTTACAAATTAAAATTTGCATGTCGAGCAAATTAACTATAAACCAAGTACGGACCAGATGTTTGTTGTCCGATCCAGTTGATATATACATATATATATATATAATTAATTTACATATAAATCAATTTAAATAAAAATTATTATAATTAAACTAATTAGCTCCCTAATTATTTAATGAATCCTTTGGCATATTAACCTAGTTTCCATCAATATAGATATGGGAATAAATTATTTCAAATTGTATACTATACATATGGTTTGATGCACTAAAATATTTTGTGTGTGTATATATTTTCTTCTATATACAATTAATGATTTAAATAAAAGATTCTGCATCCAGTATTCAATATTCAAAAAAGTGTAATACATATATATATACCTTCATATATAATTGCTCTCCTTTTTTACTTCCTGCCTAACTCAACTTTTAGGGAGATTTATTTTTGAATTGAATATGTGGATTTGGAACTCAAGCCTACAATGTGATGAACAAGTTACAGAAATATTTATTTTTATATATACAATAAATTAGCCGCACGCAAGGAACCGGATTCATAAGCACTTCCTGGATTACCATCATCGTACCACAATTATATATGCGCACCTTTTCTTTTGACTCACTTTATGCATATATATATATATATATATACGATTTGCTCTCTAGCTAATTATAATGATTTGTAAACATTTCATATGTAATCTTCTATTTGTTTTTATACTCTTCTAATATGGATACACTAATAATTAGTTCCCAAGTCACAACAAAGTTTTAAAGTAACCAAAGAACTGCCTAATATCTTCTTCGATCTTCACAAGGCCTGCAAATCAAAATTAACAATACACATATATACATGCAAGAACATTGTAACGGCCCCGAAAATTTAAATGAAATATATGTCTTAAAAATCTCAAATGCGGAAGCGTAACAAAAATTTTGATTAACATCCCTTACACAATAACCAAAACGTACTCAAAACATGAAGGAACAAACTAACTAAAAGAGATACTCGAAATAAAAACTATAAATATAACTATGAAGTCTTTAGGCATCCCCTTCACCGTCTTCCTGCGGGATGGGCTCGGGAACAACGTCTTCCTGATCTGAAATGGTTAAATAAGGGATGAGCTACACCAGCCCAGTAAAGACATCACACTATCTCACCGCCACGGAAGTAAAGGTGGGTAGAAAACAAAAATGACCAATGGAGCATAATTTATAACGAACTCGTTTATTAACATAAAAACCTTTACTGTCCACTTACCTCGGTGAGATCCATGAAAACGACATATGAAAACAATAACCTTATAATATCATGAAATCATACACACTTTATAAGATAACACATATCATACCTTTACATTTCAATCATCAGAAAACAGATTTCCTCTTTTTACCAGCCTACTAGTATCCCTGGGAATCCATAGGGGGTCCCCGCCTCACGTGAATCATTAACATTTACAACCTGATTCCAGGGCCGTCCCCATACCCCATCCGGTATGGGCGCCAAAACCATGAACCTCAATACCCCGTCCGGTATGAGGGTGAAACGGGCCGTCCCCATACCCCGTCTGGTATGGGCACCAAAACACATAAAGTCTCCATATCCCGTCCAGTATGAGAGACCACGTTCCCGGTAGGGTTCCCTACGGACCCGGTCCGTCCACCATCTCCCAGGATATCTAATGAGGTTGTCGACTTATCCATTCCTAAATTCACATACCATCCTTATTTTTCTTAGTCTCAATTACCCAATCAACATGAATACGTAAACCAGTAACGCACACCAAACAAGGCAACACAACATCAGGTTCACAATAATTCAAACTATAATAGATTAAACAGTGATTCATGCACACGTAACCACAGAATAAACAATCAAATATTATATTGCATTTAGACTGTAAAATATATCAAGCAGGAACAGACCGACAAATACATCAGGTTCGGGCCCCATTAGCAATCTTTATTAATTATACATATCTATTAATTCATAAAATACCGTTTAATCATTTATTAAGCTTTAATGGCATGATAGGAAATAGGGTGAGGGATCCTTAGTTGTTTCGGGGTCTGAATTCGACTCTACAGTGTGCCTACAGGCTGTCCCTAATTTTCCTGAATTTTTCCTGAAAAATTAAAATGCACTACCGGTACCTGCACATGTCCCAAAAAATCTCAAATCAGACCTAGGGCCCCTTTCGGCCAATATCAAAATTTCAGCACGACGGCTCCGACTTGCTCCGGCGATGGCGCTGCCGCAAGCGGCGGCAATTTGCCTCAAGTTGGCCATTTTTGGCCGAATTCGGCCACACTTGCATCGGTCCCTGCGATAAAACAACCCTAGGGCCCTCGATAGGCCAAAAAATTGTGAAAAACTGAAACTTACTGGCGGCGGTGCTCTCGGGTGCGACAGCTCCTCCGGTGTGAGTCGCGTTTTGATGTTTGGCTCCGATCAACCTGTAGAGAAAAGAACGGTGATCACAGTGGTATAAATTTTGCATCGAACGGAGGTCGGGAAGGGCCTCATCGGAGGCAAAAACATGGGGGGGCACGGCGGCGGTGTTGGACTTCGGCTGGGTTTTTCAACTGTTTGGCTAGTGGTTTGGCTCCGGTTTGGCTATAGGCAGACTTAGCATCAAAAAATGAGCAAGGAGGAGAAAATTTACCTCGATCGGCGATCGGAAACTTCCCCGGTGCGGCGGCGGTCAGCTCCTCCGGCGTCTGGTTCTTCTTCTCCGGTGAGCCATTGGCGGCTAGGGTTTTGTGGTCAGGTGTGGGTGGGGTTTTTCATACCCTTTGCCTTTTAATCTCAATCGTCCATCAAGATTAAATCTGAACCATCCAATCGTGATTTAATTGGAATTAAATATGGGCTGTCCATCGCGATGCAATCTGGGCCGTCTGTGCCTGATTGAATCTGGGTCGTCCGTACGCGTGAATCTAGGCTATCCATGCGCACGTTTGATCTGGACCGTCCGTGCGCACGGGAACGGATTTGGGCCATCCGATCGTGCGCACGCGGATCGCCCACGTGGCCCGTCCCTTGGTCAGCATTTTCTTGCCACGCGGCGTGTCGTGGTTGGCCGGGACTGCTGACCAGGCCGCTGAAATGGCTGCTGACGTGGCTGCTGACGTGCCACAACTTTTTTAAATTGTATTTTGACCCCCAGTTTCCGATTTTCTTTTCAAAAACACCCCAAGAATCTAAATTTTCACCCCTTTTTCCCAAAATCAATTTCAATTAAATCCAAATAATATTTTTACCCAATTTTATCTTTATTATTATTATTATTTTTATTAAATTAAATTAAATTAAATCAAATTAAATTAATTAAAAATATAAAAAATTCAAATACAAAAAAACGAAAATAAAAAATAATAATAATAAGAATAAAATTAAAATACTTGGGTGTTACAAACATATTACATTTCATTCTCTATATCTATATTAAGATCTTGTACAAGTAGACAAGAAAAGTTAAATATATACTAATAATTTTCATAATCCTCCTATAGCCTTAACTGCCATCAATCCCTTTCATTTTCTTTTCTTCAAAGAAAAAACTCCATGTATTAGGTCCTTGATGCAAGCTTGATGCCACGTTAATTCACCAGCTCAGTGAACCTGTTATAGCCATAGACAACTCTATTTCTACTCATTCTCTTAGGTATAAGTTAGAAATCAAAGAAAATGACCATATTCAACATGTTCATTAATTTACCCTCTATATTAGCTTCAATTATATCCTATAAGAAAAAGTAAAAACTTGAAAAGTGTCAAATTGAGCATTATACAATAACATAAGTAGAAAAGTAAGAACTACATGTGAAACTTTTAACAGTGATTCAATAGTTAAACAAACAAATAGAAGAATCAATGTAAACCAGCATTGTATTAGTTCTAATGGTACCTATTCATACCCACTAAATAGCCTCTTTCATTGACTAGTTAGAACCAATGATACAGCATTGTAAACCCATCTAGAGGGCTAAAGAAATAGTCAAAACTAATCAAAAATCCTTCTATTCAATTGATACTCCAAGATCAATGCAATTCATCTTAAATCACTCCTTAGCAACTATCATCTCCTGATTCACCACTAGTCCAAAATCCTAGGTAAAGCTATCATAAAAGCTATATTACTCACTAAAATCACCAATACTTGTCTTCTAAAGGTCCAGATCCAATTAAGTGTTGATGCTTTCGAGATTCTATACCTATTTAGGCTTATTAATTCACCAAGTTATTGAAGTCTCTAAGCTTGAAGTTGAGTTTAACTATAAGTGAAATCATCTTCAGTAGTTTTAATGTCAAGACTGTTGATATTTTTAAAATTTGTTTCTTACTTAGCTTATCAATTCACCGCGCTGAAGAGAAAGTTGTGTAAGGAGGCATGCTTTTTTCTTCTAACTTTGTTTTTTATTTTATAGTATAACGTGAAAATTTTAACTTTTTAGGCTGTCATCGAACAAATATGAGAAATAGGAGTTGGTATTTGTTCAAATTAGAAATACATCTCTTTACTCAAGTTGATGATGAAATAGAGAGGATGATTAGTTCAGTTTCGATAAGTGACTACATGCTTTATTAGATATTTAGAAGAGTGGGTAGTGTTTTAAGCTTTGGCAATCTTCATCAATTGACTAGCTCAAACGTACATAAGCTCCAATATTCTGCCATTCACTTCCTCTTACAATTTCTAAAATGTCGAAATAGTTAATTGTTACAAGATAAATAAAAATAAATTATTTTAGAAATAAGAAATTTAAAAACATAAAAATTTTAGTATAAGTACGTATATGCATATATATATATATATAGCTAAAACATAAACAATTATATCTAACTCATGAAAGAATTCTTTGTTGAAATGTAACTTACCTTTTGGTGTATCTGTATGAGGCTATGACGAGGGATCATATAACAGATGTTTTAAGACTATGTTCTTTTCATGTTTAGCTTCTATTTCAAATCACCTATATTATCATATAATTTTATTCTTAAATTGTGCTTTTCATTTTCCAAAGGCTGGCGATTTTGTGTTTTCATGTAATTCTCTCTTTAAAAAAGAAGGAACTATCGTTATTGACAAAATTATTTTTTATTATTCAAAGAGAAAAAGGATATGCGACTGCCATTTTATTAATAAAATTATCTTTTTAATTAAGAAAAAATATGTGATACTTAACCTACAGCCAAAGCCTTAAAAAGATTTACCCCCAAAGAAAATATTAGGTTACTTTGCCAACAAACAACTAATTTTTTGGAATTAATTAACAGTGTTCTGTATAAAATGAACTAATAGAGTAATATAATAAGACGAATAAAGATTAAGATGATATTGTATGGCTATTTTCTTTGATAAATAAAGGTTATCTTACTTTTTAAAAAAGTTCATGATAATTAGAAAATTAAAAAGTGCTATAATAATAAACATATATACATATACTTCATTAATTATGTAAATAGTAATGAATAGCTAAAACCTATAACGCAAACTATTTATAAGAAGATACTTTGAAATTATATTTCTTAAATATAACATCTTGAATCTTCCAGTTAAGGAAGTTAAGGGTAATTGATGCATCCCAAATCTTATGATCGATATGTGTGCATGAGGGAGCTTCGCATGTAAAGCAACCTTACAGGCAATCCAACATTTAAAAATATATCCCCTAGGACTTCCGATATCACTTTTTTCATTTTCTTGTGTATATAACAATTTTATTTTTTTGGTCTAAGATAAAGTATATTTGTATTAAATTTATTAATTAAAAAATAATAATCTTGTGCAAGAAGAACAAATATTTTTTTCAAAAAAGAGTATAAAAGGAGAACTTTATTGAGAAAAATTTCATAGCTTAAAAGTCACGTATATAGATAGAAAAACAAGGCTAATAAAATAGTGAAAACATAGTTACAAAGAAGCAAAGGTCACACCTGAGGATTAATTAAAGTCATGCAGAATTAAAGACACTATAAAAAAACTGCATAACAACCTTATCTTGCCACTTTGAAGAGGCAAAAAGGCTCATATGCATCATATATACAGTTGGTAGTCAAGCTAATCATGAAGCTTGAAAAGTCGAACTATAAATTAAGTGCATGAAAGAATATCAACATGGAGAAACAACCAGAGATGCTGCTAGAATCAGTTGCATGCATCAACTCAAAACTACCTATGAATTAGCCTCGTCAAAGTAGAAATTTTGAGACGACACAATCCCCTATTCATAGGAGGATTAGAATGACTACTAAAAATAGTACAATCATTAAATTATAAATGAAACCTTTATCTTAAAAGTTTAAACTAATAGGAAATAACTCAATTAATTATTTATATTCTAATACATCTTTTAAGTTTTAAGTCTACTTAAGTAAAAAGGATGAATCATGCACATAAGCAATAAATATTGTGCAATTTATATTTTTAATATAGTTATGGCTATCATAGCCATATTTTAATAAAACTTCTCCCTCATCCTTTTCACGAATCAATCCAACATGTTCCCATTTCCTCTTGCTCCATAATGTTCTTCTCAACCATCTTTCATTATTTATTTTCTATCAAACTCACCCCTATTCATTATTTTTGGATGGAAAACACAATTTATTCATATATTAGCTATCTAAATTCTTCTAGATATATTAACAACTCCAATATCATGTTATCTTGTGGGAATAGAAAATTATATTTTATTATTAAGATACCATTATTTAGAGGCATATTTTGTATATAATTTTACAAAGAAAAAATTAAATGACAATTAAATACACATTTACACCATAAATGCACTAAAAATTCTGGAATAATACATTAGATCCATTTTTGGGGTGGGGGGAATTCATATTAATATTATCAATTAGAATGATTTATGGTTGACTTGGTTGGACCAATAAAATGAAGTATCCAGGCTCCGTTTAGCAAAAACCAAATTGGTAATATATCGATGATTATTGCTTATATCATAAACGACTCTATTTAGAAAAAAATTCTAAATAAGAGTGATCTCAACTGTTAATCAGTTGAATAAGAATGATATGATTAATATGTTGAATATTTGATGGAAGACATGAAAGAAATGAATTGAAAAAAAAAAGGAAGTCGTAGAAAAAGAAGCAGTATTGGGTTGATTTATCTTATATGTGTAAATCTAAATCTGGCAGATCTTTACTCGGAGTAGAGTCTAAACCTAAAAATATTGAATAAAAAATGGAAGAAGCCAATTTAGGAACAAGAAAATGCATCGCAATTAAGATTTTATCTCGATAAAAAAAACATCAATGATGAGATAAGAATTTATATTCTTGGCAATAGTACATGCTTAATAAATTATTGTATTATCGGATAATATTTGCTAGTTCTAGTTGATAAAATTTTAAGCATTTTCATAAAAATGATTAATTATAGGAAGCTTCATATATCACTAATGAGTTGTTAGCTAATAGGCAGCTTCATGTATTATTAACCAAATTCTACGTGATACCAAAGATGTATAATATGAAAGATGTATGGGAGGTTGTGTTGAGATGGTGATGTTTGCGATAGCGAGAAAACAAATTGACTAGTCGTTGTGGTGTGGGATGATGTGTTAATAAGAAAAGTGAATAGGAATTTACAGAGTTGTAAAGCTCTAGCAGATATGCACCACTTTCAAGTATCTATGAATGAGTGAGAGGGAGCAAGAAAGCTGGGTAGAAGAGAGGAACGTATGGGTTTGAAAGGATATTGGTAAAAGCTTGGAGATCTTTGGTGGGTGTGGGTGATATGCATGCTTTTAGTTGTTTCTTTTTTCTTTTTAGTGCACATATAGCCAAAGGAATGCTTGTTCCAATTCTCAGAATCTATAAGGTATCCATTAACTCATATAGGCATGATCCTTGGAGCTTCTATACATACAATATGAAATTCACGCACGACCAAAGTTAATCAATTCTATGTCTACTAGTTTAGACAGGTAGGTGTCTCGAAAAACCCTTTCATATTGTTGTTAAACATCATCACACATACACATATAGGAAGTTGTTTTAGATGTGTAATTTAGTGTTTAGACTATGTTGTCTTTATTTATGCCTTTTTTTGCGATTATTTTATGCTCCAAGATCTCATGTATTTTAGATGATGCTAGTGGTTGATTTTGCTATATAAGCATTCGTTATGGTTGGTTTTATAAATATACTTTTTATGGATGAACGGTATATTATTTTTCAGAAAAATATTACTTTTAAAATATAGAATTGAAAGTTAGGATTTAGATTTTTAAGTCACAATTTATACATTTTATTAATTAGATGACACAACCTCTTAAAGATAATCTACAAAAAAGCACAATTTGAATCTAAAATGTCTCATGAATAAAAGAAATACCGATCATATTGTCAAGGAAAGTTTAGTTTGATCCAATTTTAAAAGGGTATAATAAAAATAATATATATGAAAATTTTTGTATTGATTTTTGTAATAGCTGCAAAATTATTAAAGAAATCAAACATATATTTCCTACCAATTTAATGCAGTAAAAATATAAAAGTGTTATCTCTCTTTCAATAAAAGAATGATACTAGCCTGGTACTAATATATATGCCTTCTCCTTGACACTCTATATTAGTCTTTCAAATAATTTTCTTTTTTCAAAATGAAATATAATTTAACAATAGTAATTAACCATTTTAAACACAATAAAAGTACCATTAAACAATATATCCTATCACCACAATCTAGATTGAGAAGAAAAAGAAAAAGGTGCAACCATGTCCAAAAAACAATTAGAAGGAAACAATTCATTATGCATTACTGATTCCAACCTTTAACATAATTATGATATTCTACAGATTGCATACTGGTATACATATAAATAACTAAAACCAGTTAAAGATTATACATATGACGGGCGAATTTGCAAGTGCACAAAATCGTTCAAATAATAAAGTGATAAGTAGAGTATCGTCCTACAGAGATTGTGTATCAAGTACCAGAATTGTAGAAATTCTATTATTGTCTAGAAATCAAAATTTAATAATAATTTAATCAAAGAAAAATAATTAAATTAATGATTTCATGGTTAAGTTTTATGCCTAAACTAAGTAATTTCACATGTTAACGGATGCTCTATGATCGTGCATAAACTTGTTAATTTGCATGTGTAATTTAGATGAAATAAGTATTAATATGTGATGCAATATGGTAGAAAAATGATTTAGCATGAAATGATGTACAGACATGAGAAACATGTATTAATATTGGCATGCATAATGTATAAAGTATTTTGTTAGGCTTTTTATCTCTGAGGAATTTCTATTTCTCCCCCATCTGACCTAAAAAGACGTGAGAGGATCACTCCCTGTGGATGACGCCATACCCTCTAACGAGAGTGGTGACGCGAAATGATTATAGGGGTCATCTTAGGTGAAGTACGTTCGTGGCCATAGTTAACATGTAGGACCACTGTGATTTATACGACCGTGGTCATAGATCGCGTCATGGTTTGGTAAGACGTAAATGTGGTATTGGTTTAGCAAGTTCATAAATGTGTTACTAGTTTAACAAGACACAAATTACTATTACAAATTAAATGAATTTTTCATTCCACATGGGTAGCCAGGAATCTGTATCGCCCTCAATAGATGGAAGTTAGAACGACTTCGCAAAGAATAACACAAAAATAGTGCATATCATGATTTGTTTGATTTTCTCTATTTTCAGCATGATATATTTGATTGATATGATACGACTATGATATGATATTTTCTTTAAATAAAATAAATTACTTTCATAATTTAATAAAGAACCCTGACATGACTCTTGATGGTAAGAAATGATGATACCTTTAATTACCTTTAAAATCTTGTGATGTTATTTAAATATTATTTTCTTTACTGAGTATATAGAACTCACTCTTTTCCATGCCCCCCCTCTAGATGGGGACGATAGTGAGGAATCGATCGCTGACCTACCGCTTTAAGTCTTTGAGGATCCCATGGATCCATAATCTTTTATAAGTGCATGACTTCTCTCGCACTCTGATGAATCTTTTTACATAATGATAGAAGTGACCCTTTTTATATTTTGATATTCTGTATTTTTTTGCCACTTTTGGCCTTAGTAATACATGTAATTGGGAACACATATATTTTATAAAGGATTTGTAATAAATTGCTTCGCTGTATATATTTAACTCTTACGCACTCGTAATCTATTTCTATATATGACACCCTTATGCGTTAATAACATTTGGGATGTCACAAAAGGTATCTTGCTTTTCAGAAAAATATTACTTTTAAAATATAGAAATGAAATTTAGGATTTAGATTTTTTAGTAACAATTCATACATTTCATTAATAAGAAGACACAAACTCTTAAAGATAATATATAAAAATGCACAATTTGAATCTAAAATCTTTTTATGAAGAGAAGAAATACCAATCATATTGTTAAGGAAAGATTAGTATGATTCAATTTTTAAAATGGTATAATAAAAGTAATGTATATGAATACTTTTGTATTGATTTTTGTAATAGCCGCACAATTCTTAAAGAAATTAAACATATATTTCCTGCCAATTTAATGCAGTAAAAATATAAAAGTGTTATCTCTCTTCCAATAAAAAAATGATACTAGCCTAGTACTAATATATATATATACCTTCTCCTTGACACTCTATATTAGCCTTTAAGATAATTATTTTTTTTTCCAAATGAAGTAAAATTTAACAATAGCAATTAACCATTACAAACACAATAAAAGTACCATTAAACAATACATCCAATAACAACAATATAGATTGAGAAGAAAAAGAAAAAGGCACAACCATGTCCAAAAAACAATTAGAATGAAACAATTCATCATCCATTACTGATTCCAACCTTTAAGATAATTATGATGTTCTACAGATTGCATACTCGTATGTATACATATAAAAAACTAAAACTAGTTAAAGATTTTATATATGACAGGCAAATTCGCAAGTGCACAAAATCTTTCAAATAATAAAGTGATAAGTAGAGTATCATCTTACGAGATTGTGTATCAAGTACCAGAATTATAAAAATTCTATTATTATCTAGAAATCAAAATTTAATAATAATTTAATCAAAACAAAATGATTAAATTAATGAAAACTATCGATGTAAACCCACAAGAATAATTGATTTCACTTGAATCTTAGGTATATCAGAGTTTTAATTTCACAATTAATTTAATCTACTATGCAATGATTGAACAAGCCTAATGTACTTTTGCTTTTCCTCCCAGTATTCGCTAGGTTTATCAATTAACAACTACTAACTTTTTATAACAATTACTAATTTGATTCTACTAAATCTGTAAAAATTCAATTTCTCCATGTTAACTCGAACATATAACTCTCGTTCAAATCACAATTAACGATTAACAATATATGTCTAATTAATAGAATTTCACTCCCGATACTCTAAAACAATCAATAACTAATTAAGCCATGACTTGGCCAAGTCTCAACCAAATTAATTTCAATATTGCATGCCTCCTTTTTTCCTTTTCAAAGCTGCTCATTTTTCCTCTTTAGAGATGCTTCCTTTTTTCTTTTCAAAGAAACTTCATTTTTCCTCTTCAAATCTATTCATTCTTCCTGTTTAGAATTGCTCCCTTTTTCTTCTTCAGAGTTGCTTCCTTTTTGCTCTTAAAAACTACTTCAATTTTTCTCTTTTCTTCTTCTCTTTTTAGTTTTTTTCTATTTTCTTCACGAAACCTACATCAAGAATTTTTTTCATTAAATGACTTTTAACTTAAAAGGGTATAAAAATATAATAAAAATCGAGCACATCAATATACGTCTATGTATACATATAAAACAATACTTATTTTACTTGCCACCCAAGCAATCGCAATAATATAACATATTTAGTAAATTATACAAGATATTGTCTAAACTATTTAAAGGAACTAGTAGCCAGTGTACACATGTACTTCTCATCAACATTCTAAATTGGTAGTATATGTGTGAGTGTAATTTTTTTGTTCTTCAAAATATAGGGAACAAAGATAGATTATTCTACATATGTATTAATTAGTTAGAAGCCAATTTATAACTTAATTTAACGTATTTTGCCTGATACATGTATAATATTCATATTAATCAAAATATTAATTGTTCTAGATGTTATGATTATACCAAGACTTTCTTTGAGAAAAACATCACCTGTTAAGGCCATTATCCCAAATTTTAATTCCTAGATACAAAGATTGTATCCATATCTATTAAATTTTATACAAAAATCTCATTTTAAATCTAAAACAGTTTAAGGAGCTAGCTAGCTTCATCTTCATCTTAACTAGATTGAATTTTTACATATATTACATCAATAATGCTTCTATCCTTGCTCCATTGTGTATAAATGAAAAGAAAAAAAAAAGAAATGTGACATCCTGATGCCAAAATAGGGCACAATGTCCAAATGTGCAGACATAAAATAGATATTTATACTGTAGCAGAACTATACATCCCATATAAAATTTACAAAAGACGATATCCTGAGGCAATCTAGACATCTACCTTTTAGAATACAAAATATTAGATAGCATAATTATAAAAACTAGCCTTAAAGTTTAAAACAAAATGCAAAGTCTGCTCCAAACTATTCCTCTTGAAAGGAATCTAAACACGATTTTTCAGAATTTTTTTCCAAATCTACATCTATGCGGGGTTTGGATATGGGTGAGTTCTAATATTTAATAAGATAAAGAGAAATAATGCAACATAGATAAGTTTAAAAATATTCATTAATGCACGTTTACAAAAACATTAATTTTAAGTTTAATTAACAAATTCAAATCAAAAGTTATCGCCAAATATTCATATCCAAATCAAATGTCGAATTCATATGAATCGTCATAAAGACGGTCAATACCGTATTCAATGGGTTTACACAATTCATGCACACAGAATGAAACTCCTCTTCTGACACAGTCTTTTTTATAGTAATTTATTATCTTAATTTATATTACACTGATTGCAAACCTATACGCGCAGCCGCTTACACCTAGTTCTAGAGAGGACAAATGAGATATTGATTAGTCATGTCTTGGTACACAGATAGATACAAACATACATTCACAAATATTAAATACAAATATAAATCTATTAGGTCTCTCAGGTGCCATCATTCATGCCCTTGAGCCCTAGAGCATGAATATCAAATCATTCAGAGTCACAAGGACAACTAAACCATCGTTTTGTTAAGGGATCAAAACCAGCACTCATATTATAACACTCTGCTCATCACTGTGTTAAATGTGTATATTGAAACTCCTATTTATTCGGGCCTTAAAGCCACCTGAACTCATTTAAATTTATCTCGTAATTTATATCGTATTTAATAATTTAAATTCATAATTTTAATTTATTCAGATTTTGTTATTTTATTTATTTTTATTATTATTATTTTATTTTATTTTATTTTATTTTTGCTGCATTTTTATTTAAAAGTAATTTTTAGGAGAAAAATGGAAAATGGGGTGAAATCCAGGGGGAAAACACTCGTGGGAGATGCTCGCATGCGCGGGCGTAACACACTGTGCGCAGGCGTGCGTGCGTGACAAACGTAGGACGTGCGCAATGTGTGCACATCCTATCCTCGTGGGGTGTGGGCCTGGTCTGCGAGAGCATCCCATCGCGCGCAGACAGGTTAACAACACGTGTGTCCCATCGCATGCGGACAGGGCCAAGTGCCATGTGCCCTGTGCGCTCGCTGTCTGCGTAGTAGGCATGCGTGTATTCTTTGGAGAAAATAATATTTCTTAATCTTTCTATCCTAAGTTTTAATTCCAAGATCCGAACATGTATTCATATATATTAAATCCCATACAAAAATCTCTTTTGAGATCTAAACAAAATTTGAGTAGCTAGCAAACTTAATCATCATCTTAAGTAAACTTAATCCATTGTGTATAAGAAAATTAAAAAAAAGGAAAAGAAGAGAGAAAAGCATTCTAATAGTTTAAAACTACATTGGGCATGCATGTATTTTAACAAATAGCAATGAAGCGACATTAAGCCGAGACGAGAGAGAAAATAAAAAAAAGAAGAGTAGTACTAGTACATGAGATATAAAATATTAAAGAGAAGATTAATTTGAATAAAATTATAACACAAACAAATACCTTTACATGCATGCATGCGATGCGACGTCTATGTTGACTATTACGTGATGACTATAATGACTAGTACTATGACAACGACGACTACAACTATTATGAATTTGAAGATATATATTTGTGGTGGATTGTAACTGGTTATTTAAGTTATCCCGACAGCAATCCAAATAATTCAAAATTAGACATCTTATCATTCCATTCTTAAGAATAATTAAACCTCTAGAGCACATTTGTATATTATTCTAGTTGTGCTGATCAAAAAACACCATCATCTCCACTTGGTCCCCGTTACCAAACACTAAAGAAGTTGTTGTTGTGCTTTCAGGTTAATACCATCAATGAACCATCACTACAACTGCTGAAGCTTATGCGATAGAGAATCCTTGTTGATCTAAGAGGATGTCTCCCCCAGACCCTTCATCACTCCTCCATTTGTGGCCCCCTGAGGCTGAGGTGATTTACAGAGTGTTTCTATCATTGTTTTGGGATTTCTTTGAGGTTTTATTCAATTAGCCAACCTAGATCATTGAGATCAATGAGGTTGAGTTAGTGGAGGGGCTTCCCAACAAGAATTTGAAACATGATATGCATTATTTACTTCTCCTGATTGTCTTTGTGTTTCTTCTTCAGTTGGTCGGTTGCCTTGGTGATCATCTTCTTGTTCTGCTCCATCTCAGAATCCTCTTGAAGTTGGCCAACAGGTATTGGGCTCCGAGAGGGGAATGCCAAACCTCTGGTTACGAGTCATATGCGTTGTAAATGATTGCATATGTTTTGACATTGTAGAGCGTGCTAAGTTGACTCGCTTTCTTCATCAGCCCCTTCTTCCTTTTCTTAAATTTGGTTTTTCTTGCAAAGTCGCTAGTGATATAGGTAACCCTAACCTTATTACTAGTCATGATGTTTTGTCGTGTCTGGCCAAGGAGCGAGAGGGGCTACATATAGAATGAGACAAGGGTTGGAGAGTTATTAGTAAGGAATGGGGAATGGAGCATTATAATATAGTAGAATATACCATCTAAGGTAAGATATGGTGCATTCTACAACAAGTGGAATGCCAAAATATTACTTAATGATTTGTTAGATATACATGTTCCTCATTAATGTTAGCTTTTATATAAAGAGTTAACAAATCATATAAAAACTCATACATTTTAAATCTTCTATTAAATTTTCAAAAGTTCAATCATTCATATAAAATGGTATATAGGTGGCCTTAGGTATGAGTTTTTAACACATTAAAACAAGGGAACTTCCATATGATTTATAAAGGTTTACTTTGTATTTCACTTATTAACTTTGAATTTGGCTTATCTATAAAGGATGTATTGTGTTACGATTTTTTGATGTAATGTATTATGATTTTTTTATCTTTTTATTTCTTTTTGTATTCTTAAATATTAGAACTTCGTTGTGTGCGTCTTATTTAGAGAGATTATATATATATACTTACAATGATAAAAGAGTGATTCATCGAATAACACTAATCATGTTTACTTCCCTTTATTTAATAACGATGGCACTTTATTAATATATTGTACTTGTGTTAATTGTGTAATTGAATTTTTTTTAAATTAAATATTATACTAGCTATTTAATTAACTACAATTAAAATTAAATATTAATGTAAACAATTATGTGAGAAAATGAAATGTTACAATTAAATATCAATATAATTAATTCTATAATCCATACATAAAATGGGCTATAGATTTAATTTTAAACAAAGTAACTGAACTTAAGTACTGTTATATATCATTAAATTGACGTATTCACAAAAAAAATAAATATGTTCAATGCATTTTTAATAGAAAATGATTGATATTAGAAGTTAATAGATTATATAAAATGGTATGTAGGTGATAATTTTGCTGATTTGTTAACTTTTTATATAAAATTGCGAGTTCACGTGCTCTTCATTAATGGGAACTGATGTCATCCCTTAATGATCGGGCCAAAGGCCCAATAGTTTCAATTCTAGGATCTTTACTCATGACCAACCACCTTACTAGAAATCAATCCTCCTAAAAGTTAAATATAATTAAGGCATGATAATACTTGAATTTTAAATCAAGTGCTAGTTCTCTATCTCTACAAAAATAAGAATTGAAGATTCGACTCTTATGTAATACAAAAATAAATATATAATTTATTGTACGTAAACATTAATAAAAATAAATTTTAATAACTCTTATGATTATACCGGGGGAAAACATTACCTGTTAATGCCCCTATCCCAAGTTTTAATTCCAAGATACCTGTTGATGTATCTGTATGAGGCTATGAAGGGGGATCATATAAGAGATGTTTTAAGAATATGCTCTTTTCACGTTCAGCTTCTATTTCAAATCACCTATATTATCATATAATTTTATTCTTAAATTGTGCTTTTCATTTTCTAAAAGGTGGCGATTTTGTGTTTTCCTGTAATTCTCTCTTTAAAAAAGATGGAACTATCCTTATTGACAAAATTATTTTTTATTATTCAAAGAGAAAAAGAACACGCGACTGCCATTTTGTTAATAAAATTATCTTTTAATTAAGGAAAAATATGCCATATTTAACCTACAACCAAACACTTAAAAAGATTTATCTCCAAAGAAAATTATAGGTTACTTTGCAAACAAAGAGCTAATTATTTGGAATTAATTAACAGCGTCTTGTATAAAATAAACTAATAGAGTAACATAATAAGATGAATAAAGATTAATGATCGATATGTATGCATGAGGGAGCTTCGCATGTAAAGTAACCCTACAGGCAATCCAACATTTAAAAGCATGCCCCTAGGACTTCTGATATCACTTTTTTCGTTTTCTTGTGTATATAACAAATTTTTTTTTGCCCTAAGATAAAGTATATTTGTATTAAATTTATTGATTAAAAAATAACAATCTCGTGCAAGAAAAACAACTTTTTTTTTTCAAAAAAGAGGATAAAAGGAGAACTTTATTGTGCAATCTATATTTTTAATATAGTTATAGCTATTAGAGCCATATTTTGATACAACTTCTCCCTCATCCTTTTCACAAATCAATCCAACTATGTTTCCCATTTCCTCTTGCTCCACAATGTTCTTCGTAACCATCTATCATTATTTACTTCTATCAAACTCATCCCTATTCATTATTTTGGTATGCAAAACACAATTTATTCATATATTAGCTATCTAAATTCTTCTAGATATATTAACAACTCTAATACCATGTTATCTTGTGAGAATTGAAAATTGTGTTTTATTATTGAGATACCACTATTTATAGGCATATTATGTATATATTTTTACAAAGAAACAATTAAATGAAAATTAAATACACATTTACACTGTAAATGCACTAAAAATTATGGAATAATAGATGAGATAAGAATTTATATTGTTGGCAATATTATATTATGCTAAATAAATTGTTGTATTAGTGGATCATATTTGCTAATTGTAGTTAATAAAATTTCAAACATTTTCATAAAAATAATTAAATTATGAGTAGCTTCATATATCACTAATGAGTTTTTAGCTAATAGGTAGCTTCATGTATTATTAACCAAATTCTAAGAGGTGTAATAAGAAAGATGTATGGGAGGTTGTGTTGAGATGGTGATGTTGGCGATAGCAGGAAAACAAGTTGACTAGTCGTTATGGTGTGGGGTGAGGTGTTAATTAGAAAAATGAATAAGAATTTATAAAGTTGTAAAGGTCTAGCATATATGCACTATTTTCAAGTTTCTGTGAATGAGTGAGATTGAGCAACAAAGCTGGGTGGAAGAGAGGAACGAATGGGTTTAAGAGGATATTGGTAAAAGCTTGGAGATCTTCGGTTAGTGTTGGTGATATGTGTGCTTTTTGTTGTTTCTTTTTTCTTTTTAGTGCACATATAGCCAGAGGAACGCTTGTTCCAATTCTCAGAATCTATTAGGTATCTATTAACTCATATAGGCATGATCCTTGGAGCTTTTATACATACAATATAAAATTCACGCATAACCAATTAGTAAAATGTTCAAAGGCTGCACATATCCAAAATCATCCAATCCTGACTGTCCCCTTTCATAACAAGTTATTGATTCACTGTAATGCATTTATATACCTACTCTCTCTTGCATTTTTCCCAGCATGCATTCACATCTTACCTAAACAATTATGTGAGAAAATGAAATGTTACAATTAATATCAATATAATTAATTCTACAATCCATACATAAAACCGGCTACAAATTTAATTTTAAACAAAGTAACTGAACTTAAGTACTTTTATATATCACTAAATTAACATATTCACAAATAAATAAATAAATACATTCAATACATTTTTAATATAAAATGGTTGATATCAGAAGTTAACAGATTGTATAAAAAGGTATATAGGTGATAATTCAGCTGATTTGTTAATTTTTTATATAAAATTGTGAGTACACATGTTCTTCATTAATGGGAACTAATGCCATCCCTTAATGATCGGGCCAAAGGCCCAATAGTTCTAATTCTAGGATCTTTACTTCATTACCAACCGCCTTAATAGAAATCAATCGTCCTAAAAGTTAAATATAATTAAGGCATGATAATACTTGCAAGTGGTAATTCTCTACTTCTACAAAAATAAGAATAGAAGATTCGACTCTTATGTAACACAAAAATAGATATATAATTTATTGTACGTAAAAATTAATAAAAATAAATTTTAAAAACTCTATCATATGTTAAAATTAATTATAATATAACTAGATGAACAATTAAAATTTGAATACTAGACTTTTCACGTGGATGTTGGTGTTATACACTTTGACAGTAGTGTATAAGTGGTTTCATTGTATTATTACAACTATCTTCATTTTTCAAAAGTACTTATATTGTGTCTTATGAATTTTTGAAACTGTTATCGCAAAAGTATAAATTGGTTTTGAATAAGTGATCCCCCTAATAAAGGTTAAATACTGGTCATTATCTTTAAGAATCAATTGCAACATCGTACTACAGATACTACAGTAACATACTATAATATTAAAAAAAAATTTAAAGTAGTAATTTATGTCACTGGAGTTAAATATGGTCTTGTTTTATATCAGTAACATTTTTTTAAATAGCAAGAGACTTTATATAATTGATTTTTGAGTATTTATATGTGTAAAAGAAATTCAAAATACTAATTTCTAAAAGTGTTTGAAATTAGCCGTCAAAAATATTTTTCTGTATTTAGTATTCTATGTGATTATATATATTTAAATATGTATATGTATATGTATATATTGTACATTTCTTCTTTCGTAAAGTATTAATTAGCTATTCACAGATTGTTGAGTTTGAAAATTATTTATTTTTGTTATTTTCTATATTCTGAACATAATAATTGCATCAGGAAATTCTATTTATGATCATCATGGATTCTCCAATATATTTTAGTTATTTAAAATATTACATGTTTTGACTAAAATAAAATTTTTAGAATTATATTTAAATTTCATATTAATCAAAATATTAATTGTGTTAGATAATCAGATTATATTGAGATTTTCTTTAAGGAAAATAGTATTCCTCAATGCCATTATCCCAAATTTTAATTCTATGATCATGAAGATTTAGAAAGCTCAGTCCACAGACCTAAAAATAACAAAAAATTTGAGTAAGCATACTTCTGGCGAGTTTCTCAATTTCAGGCTCACAGATGATTGATTGTGCAGATTTTTGGACTGTATTTGACTCCTTATCACTGTCAGGACAAATATTCTCAAGGCCGACCATGCCTTTAAACTATCCATCTGTCCCGGGAGTACTAAAATGTATCAGGGCCTGAAGCATCAATATTAGTGGCCTAGAATAAAAGAGGACATTGTCGACTGTGTCTCTTGATGCCTTACTTGGAAATAGGTTAAGGCAAAATATAAGAGACCCGGCTGTTTGTTGCAAGCCCTCCCTATTATGGAATTAAAGTGGGAGCATGTAACCATTGAAGTTATCACCGGCATACCCGAAACCTATTCTTGTTGCAATGCTATATGGGTCGTTGTTGACAAGTTGATCAAGACTGTTCACTTCTTACTCATCAGGACCACAGATTCCACTAGCAGATTAGCCCGCCTGTACATCGATGAAATTATTCAACTCCACGGCGTCCCTCCATCTATTGTGTTTGACTTTGATCCTCAGTTTACCTTTCATTTTTGGGACAGTAACCAAAAAGCACTCGATTATGGATTATACTTCAGCATTGCTTGTCATACCAAGACTGATGTCAGTCTGAACGTACTATCCAAACATTGGAGGACATGTTGCACGCTTGCATCCTTGACTTTGGTGATAACTGGTATGAATATCTTTTCCTGTGTGAATTTACTTATAATTTTAGTTATCATTCTAGCATCGACATGACTCTGTATGAAGCTCTATACAATAGGCCCTGTCGTTATCCCACTTGTTGGAACGAAGTCGGGAACTAGCATCATTTGGGACCTGATTTCAACCAGGAGACTATCAAAAAAGTTGCTATCATTCAAAGGAACTTAGCCATTACCCAGAGTACCCAGAAAAGCTATGCTGACAACTGTAGAGGATCTTTAGAATTTACAGTTGGTAATCAAGTCCTCCTTAAGATCTTCCCTTACCAGGAAACAATATGATTCAGTAAGAAGGGAAAATTGGGCCCCTTTTATGCGGGATCTTTTCAAATTGTGGAATGTGTTGGACCCATGGCGTACCACCTTGCTCTACCCTGAGAGTTTATGGGTCTACACGATGTTTTTCATGTCTCCATGCTCAAAAGGTACCACCCTGACCCTCCTCACATCATTTCTCACCAAGAGATGCAGGTTCAAGCTGATATGACATATGAGGAGCTCCCTACGAAAATCCATGATTGTACTGACAAATTTTTGCACAAGAATAGGATCCCCATGGTGAAGGTGCATTGGCAACACCACACTACGGAAAAGGTGACATGGGAGTCAGAAAATGAGATGAGAGAGAAGTTTCCATATCTATTTATAACAAATTCGGGGGATAAAATTTTTTAAGGTGGGGGGAATGTAACACCTTGAAAACCTTCGCGCCTAATTTATAATAAGAACCCCTATTTATTCAGACCTTAAGGCCATTTTTATTTTTAATTTTTTGGATGAATATCGTATTTGTTATTTTAAGTTTCATAATTTATTTGATTTAATAATTCTTAAAATTAATTATTTTATTTTATTGTTTGAAATATTTTATTTTATTTGTTATTTAAATAAATTTATTGAAAAATGGAGAAAAAGTCTGAAAATCCCACGGGAAGGATCCTGCTTGCGCGGGCTCTTCATGCCACGCGCACGATTAGCACAGGACGTGCGTACTGTGCACATGTCCTATTTGTGCAGGGTGTGACATGCGGTCTGCGTGCGCCGTCTACACGGTAGGCCTACGCGCAGTGCCTTGCGTGCTATAAAGCTTGCACGCAAGACAGGCTAGGCTTGTGCGTGGGAGGCTAGGTCTGTAGTGCATGGCTGGCTTGGGCTGTGTGCACCGCCTCCAGAAGGGCGCGCCGCAACTTTGAGTGTCGTGCGCCGCCTTTGGGCAGCTGGCACCACTAACTTAGGCGGTACGCCGCCCTCATTTGGGCAACGCGCCATCATTGTTTACATGGCATGCCTCTAATTTTTGCACCGCCGTCACATCGCATCGTCCATCTGCTAATCACATCCATCAATTATCACATCACACCTTTTCCATTGACTTTTCTCTCTTCACCTAATTTTACCCCTTTGCACAAATCTGACGGTCCCTATTTTCTGTAAATAGTGACCCTCCCTTCACCATTTTCTCATCACTTCCATTTCCATTCTTCCATCCTCCAAGATCTTTAGAGAGAGAGGTAGTTATCTAAAGAGAGAGGGAGAGGAGAAGAAGAAGAAAAGGCGTAGAAAACGTCGAGGTTTCGATAAGGAATTCAATATTTACTTTTAAAAATCCTAAGGAGCATTTCTAAAGTAAAAATAATAAAGTTTAAATTAGTGATTTCGTGGTTAAGTTTTATGCCTAAACTAAGTAACTTCACATGTTAACGCATGTTCTATAATCGTGTATAAACTATTTAATTTGCATAGGTAATTTAGATGAAATAAATATTGATATGTGATGCAATTAAATGGTAGAAAAAGGATTAAGCATGAAATGATGTATAGACATGAGAAACATGTATTGATATTGGCATGTAAATTACATAAAGTGTTTTATTAGGCTTTTTATCTTTAAGAAGTTTCTATTTTTCACCCATCTATTCTAAAAAGACATGAGAGGACCGCTCCTAGTGGATGACAGTGTACCCTCTGATTAAAGTGGTGACGCGATATGATTGTACGGGTCATCTTGGGCGAAGTATGGTCGTGGCCATAGTTAACATATAAGACCATTGTGCTTGGCACGACCGTGGTCATAGATTGTGTCATAGTTTGGCAAGCCATAAATGTGTTGTTGGTTTAGCAAGCTGTAAATGTGTTGTTAGTTAGCAAGAGGCAAATTGCTATTACAAATGAAATGAATTTGTCATTCCACATGGGTAGTCGGAAAATCGTATCACCCTCAATAGATGGAAGTCGGAATGACTTCATAAAGAATGACACGAAAAATAGTGCATATCATGATTTATTTAATTTTCTCTATTTTTAGCATGATATACTTGATTGATATGATATGACTATGATATGATGTTTTCTTTAAATAAAATAAATTATTTTCATAATTTAATAAAGAATCGTGACATGACTCTTGATGGTAAGAAATGATGATACCTTCAATTATCTTTAAAATCTTATGATGTTAAATACTATTTTTCTTACTGAGTATATGGAACTCACCTCTTTCCATGACCCCCTCCAGATGAGGAATTGTAACACCCCGCGCATCACTATGCTAAAATGATTTGGAAATCCTATTTATTCGGGCTTTTGGCCTTGTTAAACTTAATTAATTTATGCTGCTTAATAATCATTGTATTTTGTAATTTTTGTTGATTTTTATTTATTTAGCTTTAATTTAATTTTATATAATTAATAAATATAAATAAGATTTTGTTTGTTTCTATTTATTTATTTGATTTGTTTCTATTTAAATATATGTAATAATATAAACATGATGTTATCTTTTTCATGTTCCTTGGAAAATTGACATGCAAGCACTTGATTCGATATATTTCTTTATCTCCCCATGAATTGTATGTTTGTAAAAATAGAGAATTTCCTCAATTCCAATCAACTGGGCGTATTGTGTCGATTTTTTTGAGTAATATATCTTGAAATGCCCGTTGATTCCTTATTAACACCGTTTTGAACACAGTTGGTACATTCCAAAATAATCGTTACTCGGGCATCTTTACCCTTGGCCATAAACCTCCTTTGGATTTTTGATTCACCCCAATCTTCTATTTTCCGATCCAAAGCAAAGAAGAAAGGAACGAAAAAAAAGAAGTTGCTAACTCAAAATCAAATTATGAAATATTTCGTTGGAATCAATATTAATATAGAATATAGAAATTAAATAAAAAATAATAAGTAATATAATAATTTTAATTTTTTCTAACTATTTTTAGAATTGCTGCACAGTATTTTAGTATCTTGTAGAATATGCTACTGTTGTCCTAGCCACATTTATGTTTTCACTTTATTAGAAATTTAGCTCTATTAGTAATTTAATTGGATCCTGAACCCTAGTTTTGCTTAGGTTGAATCCTTTTTTTCTTTCTCTTCGTCCCCTTCCTTATTCTACCTAATTCTAAAATAAAAAGGGGGGGGGGGGATTGGTTACAGATATTTGATTGTATCTCTAAATTTCTTAACCCCTTACCATGTCAATAACTAGAATGAATAAAAGGGGAATGTCAATGCATCTGGAAATAAACGATTAATCTCGATCAATAAATCTACTAAAGAACCAAACCATAGAGTACTTAGTACCGGTGCTATGGAAAGATATGTTTTTAGATCACGCACTTAAAATCCTCCTTCTTTCTTCTTTATTGTTTTACATTATGGTAATACATATATAATCAAATGTATATGTAGTTAAGGACTACTTGTACACTTGTATTTTTACGCGAAATCCCTAATCCCTAATTCAAAAGTCAAATTGAAATGGACAACGATTCGATAAATAAGATTTTCCTTTTTCTTAAAACAGAAAAATATGCCACTTTCCACCTGAAAATAGAATTGAGAGAATTCCCGCGAAAAATATGCATTTATTATTTATTATATGTTTGTTATATAATATGAGACCAAAAAAAAGAAGAAATGAGCAAAGAAATTTTGTATATCAATAGAGAAAATAAAGATATGGAAAACTAGACAGGGATTCTCTACAATGACACTATAGACCAATTGAAACGGATGTAGCGCAGCTTGGTAGCGTGTTTGTTTTGGGTACAAAATGTCACAGGTTCAAATCCTGTCATCCCTACCAATTACTTCTCCTCTGAGTAGTAACGAGGGATCAATTTTAGATCGATTAAATAAAATTCAAATCGGACATACATTATTTTTGAATTTTATGATATTGTATATAATAGTATAGGCGTGCAAACTGTATTGGGGTTAAAAAAAAAGAATACTCATCTTTATATTTATAGTCTTATCTATTGTGATAAGAAGGTGCTCTTAGTTTAGTTCGATAGAATGTGGGTCGCCAAAACCCAATGTCGTAGGTTCAAATCCTACAGAGCATGATTCCGCTCTTATTTGTTAGGTCGAAAGGAAGGTTGAACTCAAATAATTGAACAGCAATCTGAATATGAATTTGACCTCCCATGAATTAAAGAAAGGAGGATGGGAGGTCAGTCGAAACAAAAAAAAAAGAGATTTTAATTAATCAAATGTCCAATTGATCACCAGGTCTGTATTGTAAATATGCAGTTACGAATAATCCAGCCAAAGTAATAGGATTTAGACCTAAGACGATTCCAAAAAGAAAAACTTCAATCATTTCTAATTTTTTTTTTTGAAAGGGGAAAAAGAGAGGTAATATCTATCCCTAAATAGAAATCTGTATTGCCCATGAATTTCAATGACCAATAATTGGTAATTAAGGTAATTACCACGTTGAAGTAAGGAACTATTCGAATATATGGAATACCACAGAAATATTTTTTTTTTTTTAATAAACTATTCATTCACTTAATTTCAAATAAGCCGTATCTTGCTTAAACCAATAAATAGAGCTGAGATTATAGTTAAAGCTACTAGTAAAAAACCAAAATAACTAGCTACAGTAGGCATGAAGGGGCTAAATGACCTCCTTACACAACTTTCTCTTCAGTGTGGTGAATTGATAAGCTAAGTAAGAAACAAATTTGAAAAATATCAACAGTCTTGACATTAAAACTATTGAAGATGATTTCACTTATATTTAAACTCAACTTCATGCTTAGAGACTTCAATAACTTGTGAATTAATAAACCTAAGTAGGTAAAGAATCTCGAAAGCATCCACACTTAATTGGATCCAGACCTTTAGAAGACAAGTATTGGTGATTTTGGTGAGTAATAGAGCTTTTATGATAGCTTTACCTAGGATTTTGGACTAGTGGTGAATCAGGAGATGATAGTTGCTAAGGAGTGAGGAATATCAAATTTAATAGGAGGATTTTTTATTAGTTTTGACTATTTCTTTACCCCTCTAGATGGGTTTACGATGCTGTAACATTGGTTCTAATTAGTTAATGAAAGAGGCTATTTAGTGGGTATGTATAGGTAACATTAGAACTCATACAATGCTGGCTTACACTGATTCTTCTATTTGTTTGTTTAACTATTGAATCAGTGTTAAGTTACACATGATTCTCAATTTGACACTTTTCAAGCTTTTACTTTTTCTTATAGGAGATAATTGAAGCTAATATAGAGGGTAAATTAATGAGCATGTTGAATATGGTCATTTTCTTTGATTTTTAACTTATACCTAAGAGAATGAGTAGATATTTAGAGTTTTCTATGGTTATAACAGGTTCACTAAGCTGGTGAATTAATGTGGCATCAAGCTTGCATCAAGGATCTAATACATGGAGTTTTTTCTTTGAAGAAAAGAAAATGAAGGGGATTGGTGGTAGTTATGGCTATAGGAGGATTATGAAAATTATCAGTGTATATATTTAGCTTTTCTTGTCTACTTGTACAAGATCTTAATATAGATATAGAGAATGAAATGTAATATGTTCTTGCATGTGTATATGTGTATTGTTAATTTTGACTTGCGGGCCTTGTGAAGATCGAAAAAGATACTAGGTAGTTCTTTGGTTACTTTAAAACTTTGTTGTGACTTGGGAACTGATTATTATTGTGTCCATATTAGAAGAGTATAAAAAAAAATACAAGATTACATATGAAATGTTTGCAAATCATTATAATTAGCTAGAGAGCAAGTCTTATATATATATATATATATGCATTATATATATATATGCATAAAGTGAGTCAAAAGAAAAGGTGCGCATATATAATTGTCGTACGATGATGGTAATCGAGGAAGTGTTTATGAATCCGGTTCCTTACATGCGGCTAATTTATTGTATATATAAAAATAAATATTTCTGTAACTTGTTCATCACATTGTGGGCTTGAGTTCCAAATCCACATTGTCAATTCAAAAATGAATCTCCCTAAATGTTGAGTTAGGCAGGTAGTAAAAAAGGAGAGCAATTATATATGCAGGTATATATATATATATATGTCTTACACTTTTTTGAATATTGAATACTGGGTGAAGAATCTTTTATTTAAATCTTTAATTATATATAGAAGAAAATATATACACACACAAAATATTTTAGTGCATCAAACCATATGTAGTATACAATTTGAAATAATTTATTCCCATATCTATATTGAAGGAAACTAGGTTACTATGCCAAAGGATTCATTAAATAATTAGGGAGCTAATTAGTTTAATTATAATAATTTTTTTTAATTGATCTATATGTAAATTAATTATATATATATGTTACATAATTCATTATAATTTCAATATATATGATTATATAATTCATAAAGAAAAAAATTAATTATATGACATGATACAACAAGACCATCAAAAGTTGTATTTTTCTGGTTGATATTTTTCTTTGTATTGATATTTACCTATACATCATAAAAATTTAGATGCTTACCCTTCAATACACATATACAAACATCTCAATATATATTTACCTACCTCAACATGTATTCCTTCCATCGCTACCTTATATATTACATGTATATATATATATATGTATATATCAATTGGATCAGACAACAAACATCTGGCCCACACTTGGTTTATAGTTAATTTGCTCGACATGCAAACTTTAATTTGTAAGATTTCAAAATTTTTCATGCAAAATATAATTACTAATTACACTCCAACAGTATTCTAATACCATAAAAACTTAGTTATGATATATATACATAGATATATATTGCGATTAATATTTGTTCTTGTGTTGTGAAATATATACACCAATTTAGTTGAATAAAAATCATATAAACAATGGAATGATCAAACTAGTAAAAGTAGAGAAAAGACATGAGAGGGTAAAAACCAGTATATTTTAGAAATTTAGCATTAAAAAAAACTATTATTTTTATTTAGATTTGATAGAGTAATAACAAGGACTCAAAGTACAAAACAAGAGATAATTCTAATTTAATCAAATATATTTCTCACATTTATCATAAATACAAACATTAACAAATTCAAAAAAAATATTTTAATGTCACAAAATCCCCTATTAATTTACAAAGTAATGGTATATTAATCTGTTGTATTTTTTTAAGTTCAACAATTAGTTCAACAACTTTCTAACTAATACCATTGACTTTTAAAAGTATAAATTTAAATTATTATTAGTATGTAATGTGAACTTTGATATAAAAAATATATATATATGGTTTTTGTATTTTTTTTTAAAAAATAATTAAAAAATAAAATGGCAGTAACTGTAAGACATCAAGACATATAATTTAGTTGGATTAGAAGGTGATGGCCATATTAATTGATGGTTAAGAGATAATATTTGTGAGTGTGGTTGCTATGTATAATTGACTTCAAGTGTGAATGCATGCTAGGAATAATGCAGAGAAAGTAGGTAGATGCATGCATTACAGTGAAGCAATAGCTTTTAATTAAAAGAGATAGCCACAATTGAATAATTTTATATAAGTACAGCCTTGCAACAATTTACTGATTATATTTTTTTAATTACATTACCTTAAATCAAAAGATTTTTCCATATCCCCTATTAAAGACATAACATTTTTTGGAGATAATTTGGGCATTCCACTTGCAGTTTTAGAATACACCACATCTTACCTTATGTAACGGCCCCACAAATTTAAAAGGAAATGCATATAATAATTTGAGTGCGGAAGTGAAATAAAGGTTAAGGTTAACATCCCCTACACGATAACTTAAAAATACTAAACAAACATCATAGAATAAATTCTCTGAAAGAAATACGAGAAATAGGAAAAATGAAGGAAACTATAAAGTATCTAGCATCTACTAGTAGCTTTCTTGCGGATCGGGCTCGGGCTCGGGAACCAAGTCCTCCTGATCTAAAATGGTTAAATAAGGGGTGAGCTACACTAGCCCAGTAAGGACATCACACTATATCGCCGACATAGAAGCAAAGGTTGGTAGAAAATAAAAAACAACTAATGGAGCACTAAATTTTAAACCAATACATTCATTAAAAGTAAAACCATTTACCCTTTTTTTACCATTAGAGAATCTGTGAAAACAACCTATAAAGACAATAATATCATACAGATCATAACTTCATCCACAATCAGTAACATAGGACATATCATAAATTCATATTCATTAACAATAACTAATCATCACCATTTCTCGTTTCACCAACCTACTAGTATCCATGGGGATCCATAGGGGGTGTCTCCGCTACACGTGAACTCTTTTCCTTAACAATCTCAATTCTAGGACCGTCTCCATACCCCGTCCGATATGAGCACCAAGACATTAAACCTCAATACCCCGTCCGGTATGAGGGTGAAGCCGGCCGTCCCCATACCCCGTCCGGTATGAGCGCCAAATGACCAAGTCTCCATACCCCGTCCGGTATGAGACAACGTTCACGGTAGGGTTCCCTATGAACTCGGTCCATCCACCATTTCCCAGGATATCTAGTGAGACTGTCACCTTATCTGTTTATTAGATCACATCTCCTTCTTGTTTCTCCTTAATCTCCATTACAAAATTAAACATAATCACATAAACAGTGAACATGCACCCGGTAATACAATCATATCTTAAATCCCAAAATCACACAGTGATCAAGTAAGACAGTAGTACATGCATTTAAAACTCTAAACCAGATACCGTCATGCCTTTACAAAAGGAATCCACATGAATCCATAGCAATCCATAATTAATTATGCATATTTATCTAACTTGTACAAAAGATTGTATTATTATTTATTCAAACTTCACATCTATGATAGGAAATAGGGTGAGGGGTCTTTACCTGATTCGACATCGAAAACTAAATGGTTACTGCACCTACGGGCGGTTCCTTGGTTCCCTGAATTTTTCTTCGGGAACTGGAATGCGCTTAAGGTACCTACAAATGTCCCAAATAAACCCAAAATTCAGTCCAAGGGCCTACTCGGCCAATTTTGCAAATCCAGCACGGCGGCTCTACCGTGCTTCGGCGACGGCGCAGATGCCTGTGGTGGTGACCCGCCTCGGATTGGCTATTTTCGGCCATTTTTGGTCGAATTCAGCAAAACTTACATCGGTTCCTGCGAGAAAACACACTTAGGGCCCTCGGTGGGCAAAAAAACATAGAAAACTGAAACTCACTAGTGGTGGGGCTCTCCAGTGAGGCGGCGGGTGGCAGTGGTCGGTTCCCGACGGCTGGGCTGTCTTCTCCGACGAGGGGCTCTGGTAGTTAGGGTTAGGGTTTGAGTGCGGATGGAGTTATTTACACCCATCTACTTTTGATCTGGGTCGTCCATCGCTTTTGATCTGGACCGTCCGATCGCGATTAAATAGAGAGTGAATCTGGACCGTTCATCGTGATTCAATATGGGTCGTCCGTGCGCGATGCAATCTGAGTCGTCTGTGCACAATGCAATCTAGGCCATCCGTGTGTGTTTTCAATCTGGGCTTTCTGTGCGTGCGGGAATGGATCTCAGTCGTTCGATCACGCACATGCGGATTGCCCATGTGGCCCCCCCCCGTGTGGCCTCTCGCGTTAGAATCTCTACCAGCTGTCGCGTCCTGGTTGGTTGGGGCTGCTGACCGGGCATCTGACGTGGTGTAACTTTTATAAATTGCATTTTGACCTTCGTTTTCTGATTTTTCTTTAAAAAATACCCTCATAACCCAAATTTTCACCCTTTTTCCCCAAAATTGTTTTCAAATTAATCCTTAACAAATTTTACCCCTTTTTTTAAATAAATTAAAACAAAATAAATAAATAAATAAATAAATAAATATATTAAAAAATAAAAAAAATTAAAAATATTTATTGGGTGTTACACCTTACATGGTATATTCTTCTATATTGAAACATTCCGCCCCCATTCCTTACTAATGGCTACTCAACCATTGTGTCATTTTATATATACCCCCTCCCGCCCCTTGGGCACACGTGACAAAATACCATGACTAGAAAGAAGGTTAAGCTTGCTTATATCACTAACAACTCTTCAAGAAAAGCCACATTCAAGAAAAGGAAGAAGGGGCTGATCAAGAAAGTGAGTGAACTTAGCACTCTTTGCGATGTCAAAGTGTAACACCCAATTATTTTTATTATTTTTATTTTATTTTATTTTTATTATTTCTATATAAATATAAATATGTATTAATTGAATTGAATTGAATTTATTTTATTTTAATTTTATTAAATGAAAATAATAGTAATAATAATAATAATAAGGGTAAAAAAATAATTGAGGATTTAATTGAAAAAAATTTTGGGAAAAAAGGGTGAAAATTTTGGTTCTAGGGGTATTTTTGAAAGAAAAATCAGAAAACGGGGCTTAAAACGTAATTTAGAAAAGTTACGCCACGTAAGCTGTCCGGTCAGCTGTCCCGACCAACCAGGATGCGCCAGGTGGCAGAGACACTGACGAGGGGGGAGCCGCATTGGTGATCCACATGCGCGGGATCTAACGGTTGAGATCCGTTCCCTTGCGCACGGACGACCCAAATTAAATTGCGATGAACGGTCCAAATTCACTCCCTGTTTAATCGCGATTGGATGGTCTAGATTAAAAATGATAGATGGCCCAGATCAAAAGTGGATGGGTATAAATAACCCCATCTGCACCTAAACCCTAACCCTAGCTGCTAGAGCCCCTCGCCGGAGAAGACAGCCTAGCCGCCACCTGCCTTCACGCTAGAGCAATTTTTGATCGCCAAACGAGGTAAAAATTCTACCTTTTGCTCAGAATTTGATTTCAAAACTACCCATGGCCAAATCGGAGTGAAAAAACTGGCCAATTGGCCAGAAAACGCCGCTGAAGCTCAGCACCGCCGCCGCGGGGTGTTTTAGTTTTCGCCTCCGATGAGGGCCTTCTTAATTCCCGTTCGATGTGATTTTTTCATCATTATGATCACCATTTCCTCCTCTACAGATTGATCAGAGCAAAACACCCAACTGCAACGTGAGCTGGAGGAGCCGCCGCATCGGAGTGCCACACCGCTGGTGAGTTTCAGTTTTTTACATTTTTCAGCCCACCGAGGGCCCTAAGTGTGTTTTCTCGTAGGAACCGATGCAAGTTTGGATGAATTCAGCCAAAAAGGGCTGAAAATAGCCAACCCGAGGCTGATCGCAGCCGTGGGCAATGGCGCCGTCGTCGGAGCACGGCGGAGCCACCGTGCCAGATTTCAGAAATTGGTCGAGTAGGCCCTGGGACTTATTTTGGTTTATTTGGGACATTTGTAGGTACCGTAAGTGCATTTTAGTTCCCGAAAAGAAATTTGGGGAACCCAGGGACCGCCCATAGGCGCAATAACCATTTAGCTTTTCGGCGTCAAATCAAGAAAGAACCCCTCACCCTATTTCCTATCATAGATGTGAAGTTTGAATAAATAATAATGCGGTCTTTTGTACAGGTTAGATAAATATGCATAATTAATTAAGGTTGCTAATGGAGCCAGAACTAGACATTATTCTCTGTCGATTCCTACTTGATTTATTTTACAGATTAAATGCATTATGGTATCTAGTTTATCTATTCTATGGTTTTAAATGCATGTATTACTGTCTTACTTGACCACTGTGTAATTTTAGAATTTAAGATATGATTGTATTACCGGGTGCATGTTTATTGTTTATGTGATTATGTTTAACTTGGTAATGGGGACTAAGGAAAACAGATAAGGTGACAGCCTCACTAGATATCCTGAAAGATGGTGGATGGACTGGGTTCATAGGGAACCCTACCGTGAATGTAGTCTCATACCGGATGGGGTATGGAGACTTGGTCATTTAGCGCTTATATCAGACTGGGTATGGGGACGGCCGGCTTTACCCTCATACTGGGCGGGGTATTGAGGTTTAATGTCTTGGCACTCATACCAGACGGGGTATGGGGACAGCCCTTGAATTAAGATTGTTAAGGAGAATGGTTCACGTGTAGCGAGGACACCCTTATGGATCCCCATGGATACTAGTAGGCTGATGAAAATGAGAAACGGTGATAATCACTTATTGCTAATGAATACGGATTTATGATATGTTTTATATTACTGATTATGCATGAAATTGTGATCTGTATAATATTACTGCTTCTGAAATTTGTTTCCATCAATTCCCCGTTGGTAAGAAAAAGGGTAAATGGTTTTATTTTAAATAAATGTAATGGTTTAAATCTACTGCTCCATTGATTGTTTTGATTTTCTACCAACCTTTGCTTCTGTGATGGTGATATAGTGTGATGTCTTTACTAGGCTAGTGTAGCTCATTCCTTATTTAACCATTTCAGATCAAGAGAACCTGGTTCTGAAGCCTGATCCACAAGAAGACTGCGAGTAGATGCTAGATGCTTTATAGTTTCCTCAATTTAAATTTATACTTTTAAAAGTCAATGGTATTAGTTAGAAAGTAGTTGAACTAATAGTGAACTCAAAAAAATACAACAGACTAATATACCATTACCTTGTAAATTAACAAGGGATTTTGTGACACTAAAATGTTCTTTTTGAATATGTTTGTGGCATCCCAAGTGTTAATTAAGGCAAATTGGTTCAGATACAGATTTAGAATAACAAATGCATGATAAAATTTATGCAGCAGAATAAAATTATTATAAATCTCTTACAAATACATATGAGTTCCAATATATATATATACAACAATCATGCACTCAGACTTGTGTTCCCGCACTCTGATGACCACAATAGTCTAGTGAAATAAGTGGCTCTTATGTTTTGTTTTGTATTTTGCAACCACTTCTACCCTCAGTATATGTATGTTTTGGAACTCATATGTATTCGTAAGAGATTTTTAATAATTTTGTTCCACTGCATAAATTTTATCATGCACTCATTATTCTGAATCTGTATCTGACACCCATTTGCCTTAATTAGCACTTGGGATGCACAAAAAGATAGTGAGGAACCGATCACTGACCTATCCCTTGAAGTCTTTGGGGATCCCGTGGATCCATAAATTTTTATAAGTGCATGACTTGTCTCACACTTTGATGAATCCTTTTACATAATAATAGAAGTGGCCCTTTTTAGATTTTGATATTTTGTTTTTTCTCACCACTTCTGGCCTCAATTATATATGTAATTAGGAACTTGTATATTTTTTAAGGAAGTTTTAATAAATTGTTCCGCTGCATATATTTAACTATTATGCACTCATAATCTGTTTCTGTATCTATCACTCATATCTATTAAATAACATTTGGGATATCACTAAAGGTATCTTAATTTTCAGAAAAATATTACTTTTAAAATATAGAAATGAAATTTAGGATTTAGATTTTTTAGTAACAATTCATACATTTCATTGATTAGATGACACAACCTCTTAAAGATAATCTACAAAAATGCACAATTTGACTCTAAACTCTTTTATGAAGAGAAGAAATACCAATCATATTATTAAGGAAAGATTAGTATGATTCAATTTTAGAATTGTATAATAAATTAGTATATATGAATATTTTTGTATTGATTTTTGTAATACACACAAAATTCTTACAGAAATCAAACATATATTTCCTGCCAATTTAATGCAGTAAAAATATAAAAGTGTTATCTCTCTTCCAATAAAAAAATGATACTAGCCTGGTACTAATATATATGCCTTCTCCTTGACACTCTATAATTTCCTTAAAGATAATCATTATTATTTTTTAAAATGAAATAAAATTTAACAATAGCAATTAACCATTACAAACACAATAAAAGTACCATTAAACAATACATCTGATAACCATAATATAGATTGAGAAGAAAAAGAAAAAGGCACAACCATGTCTAAAAAACCGTTAGAATGAAACAATTCATCATCCATTACTGATTCCAACCTTTAAGATATTTATGATATTCTATTGATTGCATATTGGTATACATATGAAAAACTAAAACCAGTTAAAGATTATATATATGATGGGAAAATTCGCAAGTGCACAAAATCGTTCAAATAATAAAGTGATAAGTAGAGTATCATCCCACAGAGATTGTGTATCAAGTACCAGAATTATAGAAAAGCTATTATAATCTAGAAATAAAAATTTAATAATAATTTAATCAAAAGACAATAATTAAATTAATGAAAACTATCGATGTAAACCCATCAGAGTAATTGATTTCACTTGAATCTTAGGTATATCCGAGTTTTTGTTTAACAATAAATTTAATCTAGTCTGTAATGATCGAACAAACCTAATGTACTTTTGGTCTCCCTCCTAGTATTCGCTAGGTTTATCAATTAATACCTATTAACCTTTTATAACATTATTAATTTGATTCTATTAAATCTATTATAATTCAATTTCTCCACGTTAACTCAAATATATAACTCTCGTTCAAATCGCAATTAACGTTAACAATATCTATCTAATTAATAGAATTCCACTCCCGCTACTCTAAAACTATCAATAACAAATTAAGTTATGAGTTGGCCAAGTCTCACAACCAAATTAATTTAAATATTGTTAAATTGCAACTAGAAGGAAGCTAAAATTAAACTTTAAGCATATTTTTGATTCATGCTACATCGATCGCTCCAATGAAGGAGATTTAATCAAACATGGTAGATTAAGCAATAGAACTTATAATTAAAAAAATATATAATCATGTAATAATAAAAAATAAATTTCCAAAAAATTCCAAACATGAATTTGTTAAAAAATCATGAAAACTTTAATCCAAAAAATCTATAATTTAAAAAATAAAAATAGAAATAAAAATAAATTACTTGAATAATTTTTCTCAACATTTCTTCCACTGCTCTGCTCCAAGCCAACTTCTGCCTTGTGTTTCAGCTTATTGGCCACTAGATTTGGGTTCAAATCAGCTCCCCACCATATATGGGTTCACCTTTGCTCCCCTTTTAACATTGAGGATCTGGTTCCTTTTGTAGGCGGTAGAAAGAGAGGAGATAAGGCTTTGCATGCCTCCTTTTTTCCTTTTTAAAGCTGCTCATTTTTCCTCTTCAGAGATGCTTCCTTTTTCCTTTTCAGAGCTGCTTCATTTTTCCTCTTAAGAGCTGCTCATTCTTCTTGTTTAGAATTTCTTCGTTGTTCCTCTTCAGAGTTGCTTCCTTTTTTCTCTTCAGAAGTACTTCATTTTTTCTCTTTTCTTCTTCTCTTTCAAGTCTTTTTCTCTATTTTCTTCACAAAACCTACATCAAGAATTTTTTTCATTAAATGACTTTTAGCTTAAAATTAATTCAAAAATTATTCTAAATATAAGTAAAAAGGGTATAACAATATAGTAAAAATTAACACATCAATATACGTCTCTGTATACATATAAAACAAAATTTATTTTACTTGCCACCTAGGAAATTGCAATAATATAACATATTTAGTAAATTATACAAGATATTGTCTAAACTACTCAAAGGCTCTAGTAGCAAGTGTACACATGCACTTCTCATCAAAACTATAAATTTGTAGTATATGTGTGAGTGTAATTTTTCTGTTCTCCAAAATATAGGGAACAAAGATAGATTACTCTACATATCTATTAATTAGTTAGAAGCCGATTTATAACTTAATTTAACGTATTTTGAAAGATACATGTATAATATTCATATTAATCAAAATATTAATTATTTTAGATGTTATGATTATACCGAGACTTTCTTTGAGGAAAATATTACCTGTTAAAGCCACTATCCCAAATTTTAATTCCAAGATCTGAAGATCGTATTCATATCTATTAAAGTTTATACAAAAATCTCATTTTAAATCTAAAAAAATTTAAGGAGCTAGCTAGCTTCATCTTCATCCTAACTAGACTGAATTTTTACATATATTGCATCAATAATGCTTTTATCCTTGCTCCATTATGTATAAATAAAAAGAAAGGAAAAGAAATGTGATATCTTGATGCTAAATAGGGCACCAATGTCCAAATAAGAAGACATAAAATAGATATTTATATTACAGCAGAACTACACAACTCATACAAAATTTACAAAAGACTGTATCCTGAGGCAATCAGACCCTTTTAGAATACAAAATATTAGATAGCATAATTATAAAAACAAGCCTCAAAGTTTAAAACAAAATACAAAGTCTGGTCTAAACTATTCCTCTTGAAAGGAATCTAAACACGATCCTTCAGAATTCTCTTCCAAATCTACATCTAAGGGGGGGTTGGATATGGGTGAGTTCCAATACTTAATATGATAAACTGAAATAATGCAACACAGATACGTTTTAAAATATTAATTAATGCATGTTTAGTAAAACAATAATTTTAAGTTCAATTAACAAATTCAAATTAAAAGTTATCGCCAAATATTCATATCCAAATCAAATGTTGAATTCATAAGAATTGTCATGAAGACGCTCAATACCGTATTCAATGGGTTTACATAACTCACACACGCAGGATGAAACTTCTCTTCTGACACAGTTTTTTTTATACTAATTTATTATCTTAATTTATATTACTCTAACTACAAACTTTTGTGGGCAACCACTTACACCTAGTTCTAGAGCGGACAAAAGAGATATTGATTAGTCATGTCTTGGTACACAGATAGACATAAACATACATTCACAAATATTAAATACAAATATAAATATCTTAGGTCTCTCACTTTGCCATCATTCATGCCCTTGAGCCTTAGACAATGAATATCAAATCATTCAGAGTCATAAGGACAACTGAACTATCGTTTCACTAAGGGATCAAAACCAGCACCCATATTGTAACATCCCGCTAATCACCACACTAAATGTGTATCTGGAAACTCCTATTTATTAGGCCTTAAGGCCACTTGAACTAAATTAAATTTATCTTGTAGTTTATATCGTATTTCATAATTTTAATTTATTTAAATTTTTTTATTTTATTTATTATTATTGTTATTATTTTATTTTTTTGTAGCATTTTCATTTTAAAATAATTTTCAGGAGAAAAATAGAAAATGAGGAAAAATCCCGCGGGAAAACGCCTGTAGAAGAGGCTCACCTACACTGGCATAGCACGCTGTTTACGTGCGTGTGCGCGCGACCAACACAAGACGTGCACAAATTCCATCCGCGTGGGGCATACGTCTATACATGCATCGCATCGCGCGCAGATTGGCCAGTCTGTGCATGCGTCCCATTGTACACAAATAGGATAGTCCCCGTAGACATGGCCAGACGCCATGCGCCCTGTGCACGCGCCATCCGCGCAGTAGGCCTGCACGCTTGGGCCTGTGTGAAGTAGGCCTACGTGCTACGCAATATGCGTTGTAGGCCCTGCGCCGTTGATGAAGGATTCTTCCTCTATTTTTTGTACTGCCGTCACGTCATGTAAAATCACTCATCTTCAACTCAACTTTCTCTTTCCTCACTGGATTTCACCACTTGGCGCAAATCCAACTGACCTAATTTTTTATAGATAGGGACCCTTTTCTTTCATCACTTCCATTTCATTCTTCCATCTTCCAAGAGCTTAGAGAGAGAGGGAGTGATCTGTTTCTGTATCTTGCATCATTATGCTTTAATTTGCATTGGAGATGTCACGTATATTCTAGTAGTTCTGGAATAAATAATCAAAACTAAATACCTCTGAAAGGAAATATGGTGAACCAGATTTAACTAGATTCTGTGTTTGTTAAATTTTGACTTTTTATTTTATTTATTTTACCTTGTACCTAAGGGAATTTATCCTCCTACCCACACCTGCGGTATGAGGAGCACATCCACGAAGACCTCTTAGCATCCGTAGAAGCCTGGTAGATCAACACGCACCCAAGACTTGCTGTAATGTGCAGGTGCTTGGAGTGTAGTGGCATTCCCACACAAAGACCTTGTGCGCAAATGCGCACCAGCACGCATCGCAGTGCCATAAAGATGCCTGAACGACTGTGACGAAAACAACTACAACTACTATGGTGATTACAACTATTAAGACAATGACTACGAGTCTGACAACCTATCTATGTAGTGGACTATAAACGGTTAATTAAAATACATCGCCAACAACATCAAAAAAATTAAAAACTAAACATCCTAATACTTGATTCCTAAGGGTAATTAAACATGATGGACCATATCAGTCTATTATTCTAGTTGTTCTTATATGTGAATGGCATCATCATCTTCGCCTGTTCCTCGCTAGCAAACCCTATATGAAACTGTTGGTGTACTTACGAGTTCATCCTGTCAATGGACCACTCTTGCAGTTGTTGTAGCTCCTACACAAGAGAATCCTCCTTGATTTGAGCAGATGTCTCCTAAGGACCCTTCATGACTCCCCCATCAGGTGGTCCCTTGAGGCTAAAGTGACTTGCTAAGTGTTTCTGTCCTCTTCTATATTTCTTTAAGGTGTTGTTTGATGAGCCAACCCCAATCCTTAAGATCAATGACATTTAGTTGGTGGAGGGGCTTCCCAATATGACTTTGGAGCATGACCAACGTGATCTCCTTCTCGCAAATGTCCTTGCGCTGGTTCTTCAGTTAGTCAGTTATCTTGGTGATCCTTTAGTGCAATAAGCTCTCTCGATCACCATCTTCTTTTTCTGCTCATCTCGGGCATTCTCTAAAAGTAAATAAGCACGTGTGAGGCTCCTAGAAAAGAAGGATAAACCTCTGGTTGCGAGACATAGGGGCTGTAAATGATTGCATAGGCTTTAACGTCATAGAGACCACTAAGTTCACTCACTTTCTTCATCAGCCCCTTCTTTCTTTTCTTGAATGTGGTTTTTTTTTGTGTGGGGCCATTAGGTAATATAGGCAAACTTAACTTTCTTTCTACTCATGGTCTTTTGTCATTTGGTT
Organism: Carica papaya; assembly: GCF_054855325.1. Taxonomy (NCBI): domain Eukaryota; kingdom Viridiplantae; phylum Streptophyta; class Magnoliopsida; order Brassicales; family Caricaceae; genus Carica; species Carica papaya. The sequence goes on along the minus strand of NC_142310.1, from coordinate 26,319,645 downwards.
TGTGGCTTAGGAGAGGGAATGGGTATATATAGAATGAGACAAGGGTTGAAGAATATTAGTAAAGGATGGGGAGTAAAACATTGAATATACCAAGTGAGGTTAGATGTACTGTATTCTAAAACTTGAAGTGGAGTGTCGAAATCATATCCAAAATGCTATATCTTTAATAGGGAATATGGGAAAATATTTTGATTTAAGGAAATGTTTCACAAAATTTAATTACTAAGTTGTTGCAGGGCCGCACTTATACAAAATTCCTTTAATCATGACTATCCCTTTTAATTAAGAGCTAATGTTTCACTATAGTCCATCTTTATATCTACTCTCTCCTGCATTATTTCATTTGGTATGCAATATGTCAAATATGATTATTAGAGTGTATGTGTATTTGATTTTATCTTTATAGAAGAATATTTTAATTATAATTATTAAAGTCAAAATATGTCTCTATATCACAATCAATTATATACATTTAGTAGATAATTAGTTATTATATGTAATCAGGCTTCCATGTTTTGGATTCTTTATACTTTCCAAATTTATATTTTTTTCATAGAGTTGTAGTGAACAATCAGTAGTTATTTTGAAAAAGAAGATTTTTTTGAAAATTTTGTGTGCTGAAAAATATTTAAAATACATAATAAAGCATATGAAAGAAGAAAAAGAAGAAGACACTTATGTATCTTTGCTTTCAATCAAATACATGCAACTAATAAATCTACTACACTAATGATAAAATTATTTTCTTACTTTTCTGAAATAAAATAAATCCACTTGAACCAATTAATTAAATTCTACCCTACCCATCATGTTCTTTTAAAACATAAAATTCATATAAAATAAAGACATGAGATCACATATAACTATTTTCTCTATTTACGTTTGTGTATGTGAGTGCCTTTTTCCTATATACCTTCAAAGGGGAAAAGAATGAGGAATCCTATTATCGTTTTATATTGGAAAAGCATGTATAAATAGCAAAACTCATGTAAGGACATTTTTTTTGTTCTCAATCAGCATATATGTTTTATATGTTCAATATATATACATAAATGTTCTAATTTATTTCATTTTCGATATATATTGTGAGCAAGAAAATTTGATTGTAATCTTATTTGTTTGATCCACCTGGGGAACAGTGGAAATGTATTGTAATTGATAAATTTGATAAGAAATGCCTACTATTTTATAATTTAAACAAAATGAGTATGAGAAGTAGGATGGATATATATATACACATTCTATTTAATTAGTTAGATTAATGATAAGCCTTAATTAGAGCAATTATTTTTTAAATAAATTGATAAAAATGTATTACTTATTTTTCTTACATACTGTATTATTTTTTTAATATGGATGAAACTCCATATGTTATAGTACTGATATGTTATTAAGGTGAAAGTAGGAAAATTAGAAGATGGATAAAACTCCATATGTTGGAGAATCCTTGTTGATCTGAGTGGACATCTACCCGAAATCCTTAATCAGTCCATACGTGGCCCCACTAGGCTGGGGTGACTTTTTGAGTGTTTTCGTCCTTATTTGTATTTCCTTGAGGTATAGTTCGATGAGCCAAGCCAAATCATTCAAAATAATGAGGTTTAATTGGTGGAGGGGCTTCCCAATAAGGCTTTGGTACATAACCTGCATGATTTTGTTCTCCCTATTGTCCTCGCGGTGCTTCTTCAATTGGTCGGTTGCCTAGGTGATCCTCTGGTGCAAGAAACTCTCTTAATTCACCATTTTCTTGCTTTGTTCCTTCTCAGGCATCATTTTGAAGTCGGCCAATAGGTGTTGGGCTAGGAAAGGGGAAGATCAAACCTTTGGTTGCCAGTCTTAGGGGATGTAAATGATTTCACAGGCTTTGACTTTGCAGAGCATACTGAGTTCACTCACTTTCTTCATCAACTCTTCTTCCTTTTCTTGAAAGTAGCTTTTCTAGCAAAGTTGTTAGTGATATAGGAAAGTTTATCCTTCTTTTTAGTCATGGTGTTTGGTCATGTCTGGCCAAAGAGCGAGATGGTACATATATAGAATGCGACAAGGGTTGAAGATTTATTAGTAATGGATGTGAAGTGGAACATTAAATATACCATGTAAGGTTAGATTAAAACTGCAAATGGAGTGCCCAAATCATCTCTAGAAATGTTATATTTTTAATAGCACATATGGAAAGATCTTATGATTAAAGGTAGTGTAATTTACAAAATTTAATTAGTGAATTTTTGCAAGGTTGCGCTTTTAATAAACCATTCAAATACAACTATCTTTTTTAATTAAAAGTTAATGCTTCATTATAATGCATGTATATATCTACTCTCTCTTATATATGTAGGTGTGTTTAAAAAATGAATTGAACCAGAAGATTGCTAGAATACTTAATTAATTTTCCTTGTATATGGGGGGTTATTTAAAAAGAGAGAGAGAGAGAAAAAAAAAACTTGAAATTAGTTGTCTTAAGGGAGTAAAACATGGCAACGAAATAAAAGATTGATATTGCTTATAATTACACTGTTAGAATTGCATATAAATAGGTCACCCATCCTTTGTACTAAGCATCCCATTTTTATCATATAGAATATTGATATTGCTTTTCGCAAATTTCCAATATAGTCCTCCAATTAAGATAGTTTGCATTTCAATCGTAAAAGCCTTTGTTTTGGTCCCAACAATATTTGCACTTTTAGTTGCTTTTTTCTTTTTAGTGCACATATAGCCAAAAATATATATAGAAAATGTTGGGGCTTATAGACATGTAATCACAACAAAACACTCACTCTAATTCTCACAATCTATAAGTTGTTTATCATCACATTTACACGTGCAAGAAGTTGTTTTAGATGTGTAGTGTGGACTATTTTATGGTTGTTTATGCCACTTTTTATATGATGCTTTTGTTTTATACTCTAAGGTCTCATGTATTTTAGATGATGCTAGTGGTTGGTTTTGGTGTATAAGCATACCTTATGGCTGGTTTGTAAATCTGCATGTTATTGTTAAGACCTATATTACTTTTTTAAAAAAATATTAATTCTAAAAACTGAAAATAAAATTTAGAATTTAAATCTCTATAGTGATAATTCATACATTTCATTTATTAATTAGTACGATCTCCTAAAGATAATATATGAGAACGTACAATTTCAATTAAAAAACTTTATAAAGAGAGGAAATACTATACATATTATTAAGGAATGATTATTGTAATTTAATTTTACAATATAATAATAAAAGTAATATATATGATTACTTATGTATTGACTTATGTAGTAGCCAAAAAACTCCTAAAGAAATCAACGATATATTTCTTGCAAAGTTTATGCAGTGATAATATATAAGTGTTGTCTCCCTTTAGTAAAAAAAATGATACTAGTATGGTATTAAAATATGCGCCTTCTGAACCTCGACAATCCATATTTGCTTTTAAGATAATTAACTTTTTTTAAAAAAAATTGAAATAAAATTTATCAATAGTAATTAACCACTACAAATATAACAAGAAGTACCGTCAATAATACATCCGACAACTGCAATAGAGATTGAGAAAACAAGAAGAAGGCAAAGTCATGTTCAAAAAACAATTAGAAGGAAACAATCTGTCCTCCATTACTGATTCTAACCTTTAAGATAATTACGATATGCTAGAGATTGCATGCTGGTGTAATATAAATAACAAAAAATAGTTAAAGATTATATATATGTGTGTATACGTATGAAGCAATACTTATTCTACTTGTTATTTAGACAACATTGCTATTATATCACAATAATATGTCATATTTAGCAAATTAAACAAGATATTGTCCAAACTACTTAAATAAGCTAGTTGCAAGTGTACACATATACTTCCCATCAACACTCTGAATTAGTAATATATATGTTACTATAATTTTTTTATCTTTTAAAATATAGGGAACAAAGATAGATTAATCTATATATCTCTAAGTTAGTAGAACCCGAAATAAATCCAACAAAATAATTACACAAATTTATAATTTTAGCGTATTTTTCCAGATACATGCATAATATTCATATTAATAAAAATATTAATTATTTGAGATATTACGATTAGATCGAGATCTTCAGTGAGGAAAATATTATTCCTTAATGCCATTATCCTAAATTTTAATTTAAAGATTGGAAGAGCATATCCATATGTATTAAATTCTATACAAAAATCTCATTTGAAATCTAGATAAATTTGAGTAGCTAGCTAGCTTAATCTTCCTCCTAACTAGACTGAATTTCTACATATACTACATCAATAATTCTTATGTCATCACTCCATTATGTAAAACAAAACAGAAAGAAAAGAAGAGAAAAGTGCATTATAATTGCTTAAAATTACATTGAGCATGCAGGTATTTTAATAAATAATTGTAGCCATGTCAAGAAGGGGGAAGAGAAAAATTAAAGAATGAATAGTAGTACTAGTACAAGATATAAAATATTAAAGAGAAGATTAATTTGAAGAAAATCATAATTCAAAGTAATCCAAGTACATGTATGCATGCGACTCGACGACTACAACTATGATGGTGACAGCTACAACTATTATGATGACTACAACTATTAAGGCGACTACTACGATGAAACTGACAATATATCTTTGTGATGGAATGTAATTGGTTATTTAAAGTACATCTCCAACAACACTCCAAAAAATTTAAAATTAAATATCATAATACTCGATTCCTAAGGGCAGTTAAACCCACTAGACCATATCAGTCCATTATTTTGGTTGTTCTTATGGGTGAATGGCACCATCATCTCCGCTTATTCCCCGTCTGCTCCAGGTTGTTGGTGATGTGCTTGCGGGTTCATCCCATCAATGAACCACATCTGTAGCTGCTGCAACATCTGCACCGGATGATCCTCCGTGATCTTAGTGAATGTCTCCTTAGGACCCTTCATCACTCCTGCGTCTGTGGCCTCCTGAGGCTGAGGTGACTTCCAGAGTGTTCCAATACTCTTTTGGATTTCTTTGAAGTATTGTTCAATGAGCCAACCCAAATTGTTGAGATTAATAAGGTTGAGTTGGTGGAGGGGCTTCCCGATAAGACTTTGGAATATGATATACGTGATCTCTTTCTCGCGATTGTCCTTGCACTGTTTCTTCAGTTGATCAGTTGCCTTGGCGATCTTTTGGCACAAGAAGCTCTCTTGATTCACCATTTTCTTGCTTTGCTCCATCTCGGGCAACCTCTTAAAATCAGAAAGTACGCATTAAGCTCCAAAAGGGGAAGGCCAAACCTCTTGTTTTGAGTCATAGGGGCTGTAAATGATTGCACAGGCTTTGACATCGCAGAGAGTGCTGAGTTCACTCACTTTTTTCATCAATCCCTTCTTTCTTTTTTTGAACATGGCTTTTCTTGCAGAGTCATTAGTGATATAAGTTAGCTTAACGTTCTTTTTAGTCATGGTGTTTTGTCGTGTCTATCCAAGGAGCAAGAGAGTGTATATATAGAATGAGACAAACATTGAATAGTTATTAGTAAGGAATGGGGAGTGGAGCATTTTAATATAGTAGAATATACAATGTAAGGTAAGATGTGGTGCATTTTAAAATTGCAAGTGAAATGTTCAAATTATCTCCAAAAATGTTATGCCTTTAATAGGGGATATGGGAAAATCTTGTCATTTAAGGAGTGTAATTCACAAAATTTAATTAGTAAAATATTGAAAGGCTGCACTTATCTAAAATCATCCAATCCTCCCTTTTAATTACAAGTTATTGATTCATTGTAATGCACTTATATACCTACTCTCTCTTGCATTATCCTAGCATGCATTGACATTTGAAATTAATCATACATGGCAACCATACACACCTCCTTATCTTACACACACTCACAGATATTACTCTTAATCATCAACTAATGTGGCCACCTCCTCCCAAATCAAACTTAATTATGTGTCTTGATCTCCTACACCTTCCACCATTTTATTTTTTACTTTTTTAAAAAAGAAACAAAAACCATAGATATATTGTTTTTTATTTGCTTTTATGCATTAATGTCAATATTCATTTTTTTCTAATTCGCAAAATAAATTTTATTTATAAGAAAAATATGTGATCATCCTTAAAATCAATGCTGGTTTTCTTCATCTTTCAATTTCTTCTGCAAACTTTACACTCCAAACCTTTATTGTTACCAAAGAAAATTTAATTACACATGCACAAGATTTCATAATAATTATACATATAATGTAGGCACATGGTGATTTTTTCTGAACTCCATAATAATTAATTATTTCATTTGCTATGTAGTACATAGAATATGATTATTAGAGCAATTATATATTTGATTTTATCTTTATGGAATACTGTAACACCCAAATTTTATTATTTTTATTTTTTAATTTATTTTAATTTATATTAGAATTTTAGTTTAATTTTTCAATATTTAATTTATAAGGTTTTAATTTAATTTAATAAAAATAAAAATAATAATAATGATAAAATAGGGTAAAATTATTTTTGGGATTTAATTGAAATTGATTTTGGGAAAAATGGGTGAAAATTTAGATTCTGGAGGTGTTTTTGAAAAGAAAATCAGAAATTGGGGGTCAAAACGCAATTTAAAAAAGTTGTGCGACGTCAGCAGCCACGTCAGCAGCCCAGTCAGCAGTCTCGGCCAACCAGAACACGCCGCGTGGCAAGGAAGCTGACACGGGAGGCCATGCGGGACGGAGGCATGTGGGCGATCTGCGTGCACGCGATCGAACGGTCCAAATCTCACGCGTGCGGACGGCCCAGATCTCACGCGCACGGACGACCCAGATCTCACGTGTGCGGATGGCCCAGATTGAATCACGTACCAACGGCACAGATCGCATCGTGATGGACGGTCAAAATTTATTCCTATTTTAATCGCGATCGGACGGCCCAGATTAAATTGTGATGGACGGCTGAGATTAAAAGGGAAAGGTTATAAATAACCTCACCCACACCCGACCCCAAACCCTAGCCGCCAATACCCTCGCCGGAGAAGAAGAACCAGTCACCGGAGGAGCCGGCCGCCGCCACCTGCCGCCGCATCGGAGGGTTTTTCGACTGCTAAACGACGTAAAGTTTCTCCCCTTGGCTCATTTTTCGATGCTGAATCCGCCTATGGCAAAATTAGATCCAAACCACCGGCCAATCGGCCGGAAAATACCGCCGAAGTCCAGCGCCGCAGCCGCAGCTTCCCTCGGTTTTTGCCTCTGATGAGGCCTTTTCCGGTTCCTGTTCGATGCAATTTTTACTCCATTGTGATCACCGTCCTTTTCTCTACAGGTTGACCAGAGCAAAACATCAAATCTTGACTCGCGCCGGAGAAGCCGCCGCATCCGAGAGTCCCGCCGTTGGTAAGTCTCAGTTTTTCGTGATTTTTTTGCCCACCGAGGGCCTTAGGGTTCTTTTATCGTACGAACCAATGCAAGTTTGGCAAAATTCGACCAAAAACAACCGAAAATGGTCAACCCGAGGCGGATCGCCGCCGCGGGCGGTGGTGCCGTCGTCGGAGCTCGACAGAGCCGCCGTGCCGAAATTCTGATATTGGTGAAAAAGAGGCCCTGGGTATGATTTGGGGTTTTTTGGGACACGTGCAGGTACTGGTAGTGCGTTTCAGTTTCCCGGAGAAAATTCAGGGAATTTAGGGACAGCCCGTAGGCACATTGTAGAGCCGATTTCAGACCCCGAAACAAGTAAGAATTTCTCACCCTATTTTCTACCACGGTATTAAAGCTCAATAAATGATAAAACAGTATTTCATGAATTGTGTATAATTAATTAAGGTTGCTAATGGAGCCCGAATCTGATGTATTTTTCGGTCAGTTGTTGTTTGATCTATTTTATAGTTTTAAATGCAGTATGGTACCTAATGTGTTCATTTTATGGTTTCGTATGCATGAATCATGGTTTCTTTTATTATGGTTTGAATTATAGTGAACCTGATGTTGTGTTGTTTTGTTTGGTGTTCATTATTGGTTTACGTGTTTGTGTATGATTGAAAAATTGAGACCAAGGAAAATGGAAAAAAGGTTATGTGAATTGATAAATGGATAATATGGACAGTCTGACTAGATATCCTTGGAGATGGTGGACGGACTGGATCCGTAGGGAACCCTACCAGGAACGTGGTCTCTCATATCGGACGGGGTATGGAGACCTTATGTGTTTTGGCGCCCATCCTAGACGGGGTATGGGGACGGCCCGTTTAACCCTCATACCGGACGGGGTATTGAGGTTTATGGTTTTGGCTCCCATACCGGACGGGGTATGGGTACGGTGTGTTAAGGTTCATTGTTTTGGCACCCATACCGGACGGGGTATAGGGATAGCCCTAGAATCAGATTATTAATGTTGATGGTTCACGTGCAGCGGGGACCCCCTATGGATCCCCATGGATACTAGTAGGCTGGTAAAAGAGAAAATTTGTTGTCTGATTATTGAAGTACAAAAGTATAACATGTGTTATGTTATAAAGCGTATATGATTTTATGATGGTTATAATGTTATTGTTTCCATATATTATTTTTACGAATCTCACTGAGGTAAGTGGACAGTAAAGGTTTTTATCATTAATAAATGAGTTTGTTATAAATTATGTTCCATTGGACGTTTTTATTTTCTACCAACCTTTACTTCTGTGGTAGTGAGATAGTGTGATGTCTTTACTGGGCTAGTGTAGCTCATTCCTTTCTTAACTATTTCATATCAGGAAGATGTGGTTACCGAGCCCGTTCCGCAGGAAGACAGCGAGTTAGATACCTAAAGATTTTATAGTTCTATTTATAGTTTTTATTTCGAGTATTTCTTTTAATTAGCTTATTCTTTCATACGTTGAATACGTTTATGGTTATTGTGTAAGGGATGTTAATCAGAATTTTTATTTCGTTTCCGCATTTAAAATTTTTGATATATACATCTTCATTTAAAATTCCGGGGCCGTTACAGTTGGTATCAGAGCTGCGTTCCTCAGACTCATCCCTTACACAATAATGCTTAGAGAAATACCCACCGATAAATCGTTACTCAACTCTTCCGTGTGAAATGCAGGTGCAAAGAAATAAGGAGAGGAAGACCCCCACTAAACTGGGTAGCCCAAGATGATTCGCTTCGGGAAGATGTGGACAGAATATTTGAGATACTGGAAAGGATCATGGCTGCCCAACAAGGTTGAGAGGAGAGAAGGGAGTTACCCGAACCTCCCCCACTACCATGGGTTGAGCCACCGATACAGTAAGCGGATCCCGAGCCACCCTGGCATGAGCCTGCTCCACCACAGTACCACCCGGCACAACCGCCGTAGTATGAACCGGTGCCCCAGCAACCGTACTGTCTGGCACTGCCATAGTACAATCCGATGCCCCCACCATATCAGCAGGTGCCACCATAAGGCCCCCCAGTCTATCCCCAGCCGGGCCAAGTCCCTCTTCCACGGGACCCAGCTCCTTCCTTGATTGACCCATGCTACATAGAGAGGTACAGGAGACTGAACCCTTCCACTTTTGCAGGGGGATCCTCTTTTGAAGATGCCTAGTACTGGTTGGCAGAGACTAAGAGAGCTTTCAAGACCTTGAGAGTGGTTCCTGAGCAGAGAGCTGCCCTTGCTTCCTACATGCTGGTGGGAGCTCAAGCAGACCACCATGCCTACACCAGCCACTTGGGAGCAGTTCTTAACAGCCTTCTATGCAGAGTATCTCCCTGAGCACATCCGACACCTGAAGGAGATGGAGTTTGTTCAGCTGGTCCAGGGAAACATGACGGTATCGGAATATGCTAGTAAGTTCCTAGAGTTGGGCTGATACTCCCCGGAGACATTGATGGATGAAGGTAGGAAGGCTAGGAGATTCCAGTAGGGCCTCCGCCTTGAAATCAAGCAACACTTATTGGTACTGGAGCTCAAGACATACTCAGCCGTTCTAGCAAAGGCACAGATTGTGGAGAGGAGTTTCAACACCCATCCTCAGTCAGCAGGGAGTCACCGACCCTCGGCTCCACCCTACAGACCAGCACCTACTGTGTCGGTCCAATAAAATAAGAGGCCCAGACTAGTGATCCAGGCCCCTCCTCAGGCTCCAGGGGCAGCATGTGGAAAGATCTGCCAGCACTGTGGCAGGGATCACGGGGACCGACCATGCTACCACCTCAACAACATCTGTCGCTATGTGGTAGTGCCCAGCACTATTCGAGAGAGTGCCCGAGGAACCAGAACCAAGGGAGACCTCCTTTTCAGGGCAGGGTTTACAACCTTACCCAACAGGATGTCGACGCCGACCCGGACGTGGTACAAGGTATGTACACTATCGGTGACTATATTGCTCATGTTTTATTTGACACTAGTGCATCGCATTCATTTTTTTCACATGTTTTTGCTTCCAAACTTAATGTATCACCTGATAAACTTGATTCATTGTTGTTTGTGTCTACTGCTGGGGGTGAAACACTATTAGGAAAAGTTATCTACAGGGCTTGTGCCATGGAGATAGCAAATAGAAAACTGAGTGTAGACCTGATAGAGTTAGACACGGGGGATTTTGATGTAATCTTAGGAATGGATTGGTTAGCGGCGCATCACGCCACCATAGATTGCTTTAACAAGAAAATTGTATTTAATCCTCCCAATGAGTAGCCATTTACAAATTAATAAAATCATTTAGTACTTATTCCTTGATGGTAAGTTTTCTTAATTTTTTTTGTACCTTAATCTTGCTATTTTCTTTAACTAGGCAAGCCCAAAAAGGAAATTTGTATCCAAGAGATTCCGGTAGTCCGAGACTTTCCAGATGTCTTTCCAGACGAACTACCCGGACTAACAGTGGACAGGGAAGTCGAGTTCACTATAGACTTACAGCCATTTCGGTTGCTCCTTACCGCATGAGCCGTATTGAGATGAAAAAGTTGAGGAAACAGATCACTGAATTGCAAGAAAGTGATTTTATTAGACACAGTGTGTCCCCTTGGGGTGCCGAAGTCACTTTTGCAAGGAAGGGAGATGGAACGTTGAGACTGTGTATTGATTACAGAGGATTGAACAAGGTTACGATCAAGAACAAATATCCCCTTCCAAGAATTGATGACCTCTTCGATCAACTGTAGAGTGCACAGGTCTTCTCTAAAATAGATCTGCGATCAGGTTACCATCAGGTGAAGATAAGAACAGAAGACATCCCCAAGACGGCCTTTCGAACCAGGTACGGACACTATGAGTTCCTGGTCATGCCATTTGGGCTAACCAACGCCCCGACAATCTTTATGGATCTGATGAACAGGGTCTTCAGAGAGTTCTTAGATCAATTTGTTATCGTGTTCATCGATGACATCTTAGTCTACTCAAAAAAGCAGAGAAGAACATGCTCCCCATCTTGCCCAAGTTTTGCAGGTCCTCAGAAATAAGAAGTTATATACAAAGTTGAGTAAGTGTGGATTCTGGCTTGAGCAGACCGCCTTCCTAAGACACATCATATCGAAGGAATGAGTATCAGTGAATCCCGAAAAGGTTGAAGCGGTACTTGGCTGGGAGAAGTTGACATCAGTTAAGGAAATTCAGAGTTTCCTGGAGATGGCAGGTTATTACCGCAGGTTTGTTGAAGGATTCTCCAGCCTAGCAGCTCCTCTAACCCGACTCACAAAGAAGAATGCCAAATTTAAGAGGAATGAGGACTGCGAAAGAAGTTTTTTAGAATTAAAGAAGCGGCTGACTACTGCACCCGTACTGGCTTTACCGAGTGGATCGGGAGGATATACAGTTTATAGTGATGCCTTCTATCTATGCCTGGGTTGTGTCCTGATGCAGCATAGAAAGGTCAATAGCATGTGGGTCCAGGCAGTTAAAAAATCATAAGAAGAATTATCCCACCCATGACTTGGAGCTTGCCGCAATCATAGACGCCTTGAAAACCTGGCGCCACTACTTATACGGAGAGACCTTTCAGATCTATACAGATCATAAGAGTTGAAAACATATATTCACTCAGAAGGATCTCAACATGCGTCAGAGAAGGTGGATAGAACTCCTTAAAGACTATGATTGTGATATCTTATACCATCCGGGTAAGGGCAACGTGGTAGCAGATGTTCTCAACAGGAAAAGTGCAGTTATCTTAGCCCATTTAATGGTTTCAGAATGTAGGCAAATTAGGGCCACACAACAGGTTCGACTTCAGGACTTGAGGAGGTCACATGTTTGGGCCGCCTAACAGTCCAGCCCGAGTTAATCCAGAGAATAAGGGAAGCCCAGTCAGTCGACCCCGCCCTAGTAGCCCGCAAGAAGGATGCAGAACAGGGTGTGAGCTCAGCATTCTGAATCTCTGCCAATGGATTACTCTGTTTCCAAGACAAGGTGTGTGTCCCAGATGATAATGAGTTAAAGAGAGACATCATGACAGAGTCCCATAACTCGAAGTTTGCCATGCATCCGGAAGCACCAAAATGTACCAAGGCATGCGACCCCGATTTTGGTGGAATGGGATGAAGAGAGACATAGCCGACTTTGTATCCAAGTGCTTGGTATATCAGCAGGTCAAGGCAGAGCATCAGCGCCCAGGTGAGCTACTTCAGCCGTTACCGATTCCGGAGTGGAAGTGGGAACACATCACCATGGACTTCGTAACGGGATTACCCAAGGCACGTTCAGGACATGACGCCATCTGGGTAATCGTTGACTGGCTTACCAAATCCACTTCTTGGCCATCAGAATGACCAACCCTTGGACAAGTTGGCAAGAATGTATATCCAGAAAATAATCAGATTGCACGGAGTTCTAGTGACAGTGGTATCCGACAGGGACCCCAGTTTCACTTCTCAATTTTAGAGTAGCTTTCAGCAAGCCATGGGAACAAAGATGTCTCTCAGTACTGCCTTCCATCCTCACACTGATGGACAATCAGAAAGGACAATTCGTAGACTTGAGGATATGCTCCGAGCATGTGTCCTTGACTCCGGGGGTCATTGGGACGACCATCTACCCCTAATAGAGTTTGCCTACAACAACAGCTACCAAGCAAGCATCGGCATAGCTCCATATGAGGCGTTATATGGGCGCCCGTGCATATCACCGATTTGTTGGGAAGAAGTGGGCGATAGAAGATTGTTCGGCCCGGAGTTGGTAGAGGAGACCACGTCTAAAATAGTTAAAATCAGAAAGAACATTCAGACAGCTTAGAGCAGGCAAAAGAGTTATGCGGACACCCGAAAGAGAGATCTAATGTTTGAGAAAGGCGACTGGGTATTCCTTAAGGTCACTCCTTTTAAATGAATCAGTAGGTTCGACAGGAGGGAAAAATTGAACCCCCGATTTATTGGACCTTTCGAAATCTTAGACAGGATTGGTACTGCTGCCTACAGACTAACACTGCCTCCAGAGCTCTCCAAGGTCCATAATGTGTTCCACGTATCCATGCTACGTAAGTACAACCCAGACCCCTCTCATGTCTTGGCTCATGAACCGCTTCTACTCCAAGAGGACTTATCTTATGAAGAAGTACCAGTCGGTATCACGGACCGAGAGAGCAGGATACTCCGCAACCGAGAAATATCATTTGTAAAGGTCGTGTGGCAGAACCACACGCCAAGGGAGGCTACCTGGGAGCTAGAATCAGATTTTAGAGCCCAGCATCCCCATTTGTTCGACTAAGAGTAAGAGGCAAATTTGGGGAACCAAATTTCTTTAAAGGGGGGAGAGTTGTAACACCCAAATTTTATTATTTTTATTATTTAATTTATTTTAATTTATATTAGAATTTTAGTTTAATTTTTAAATATTTAATTTATAAGGTTTTAATTTAATTTAATTTAATAAAAATAATAATAATAATAATGATAAAATAGGGTAAAATTATTTTTGGGATTTAATTGAAATTGATTTTGAGAAAAAGGGGTGAAAATTTAGATTATGGGGGTGTTTTTGAAAAAAAAATCAGAAACCGGGGGTCAAAATACAATTTAGGAAAATTGTGCCACGTCAGCAGCCACCACATCAGCAGCATAGTTAGCAGCCCTAACCAACCAGAACACGCCGCGTGGCAAGGAAGCTGATGCGGGAGGCCACGCAGGACGGAGCCACGTCGGCGATCCGCGTGCACGTGATCGAACGGTCTAGATCTCATGCGTGCGGACGGCTCAGATCTCACGCGCACGGACGATCCAGATCTCACGCGTGCGGACGACACAGATCGCATTGCGATGAACGGCCCAGATTTATTCCCATTTTAATCGCGATCGGACGACCTAAATTAAATCGTGATGGACGGCTGAGATTGAAAGGGGAAGGTTATAAATAACCTCACTACACCTAACCCCAAACCCTAGTCGCCAGTACCCTCGCCGGAGAAGAAGATCCAGTCACTGGAGGAGCCGGCCGCCACCACCCGCCGCCGTACCGGAGGGTTTCCCGACCGCCAAATGAGGTAAATTTTCTCCCCTTGACTTGTTTTTTGATGTTGAATCTATCTATGGCCAAATCGGAGACAAACCACCGGCCAATCTATTGGAAAACACCGCCGAAGTCCAACGGTACCGCCGCGGCTTCCCTCAGTTTTTGCTTCTGACGAGGCCCTTTCCGGTTCCCATTCGATGCAATTTTTACACCACTGTGATCACCGCCCTTTTCTCTACAGGTTGACCGGAGTAAAACATCAAATCACAACTTGCGCCGGAGAAGCCACCGCACCTGAGAGCTCCACCGCCGATAAGTCTCAGTTTTTCGTGATTTTTTGGCTCACTGAGGGCCCTAGGGTTGTTTTATCGCAGGAACCAATGCAAGTTTGGCCGAATTCAGCTGAAAATGGCCAAACCGAGGTGGATCGCCGCCGCGGGTGGGGGTGCCATCGCCGGTGCACGGTGGAGCCGCCGTGCTGGAATTCTGATATTGGCCGAAAAGGGGCCCTGGGTCTGATTTGGGGCTTTTTTGGGACACGTGCAGGTACCGGTAATGCATTTCAATTTTTCGGGAAAAATTCAGGAAATTTAGGAACAGCCCGTAGGCACATTATAGAGCCGATTTCAGACCCCAAAACAAGTAAGGATTTCTCACCCTATTTTCTATCACGGTATTAAAGCTCAATAAATGATAAAACAGTATTTCATGAATTGTGTATAATTAATTAAGGTTGCTAATGGAGCCCGAATCTGATGTATTTTTCGGTCAGTGATTGTTTGATCTATTTTATAGTTTTAAATGCAGTATGGTACCTAATGTGTTTATTTTATAGTTTCGTATGCATGAATCATGGTTTCGTTTATTATGGTTTGAATTATGGTGAACCCGATGTTGTGTTGTTTTGTTTGGTGTTCATTATTGGTTTACACGTTTGTGTATGATTGGAAAATTGAGACCAAGGAAAATGGGAAAAAGGTTATGTAAATTGATAAATGGATAATGTGGACAGCCTGACTAGATATCGTGGGAGATGGTGGACGGACCGGATCGTATGGAACCCTACCGGGAACGTGGTCTCTCATATCGGACGGGGTATGGAGACCTTATGTGTTTTGGCGCCCATACCGGACGGGGTATGGGGACGGCCCGTTTCACCCTCATACCGGACGGGGTATTGAAGTTTATGGTTTTGGTGCCCATACCGGACGGGGTATGGGGATGGCCTGTTTCACCCTCATAACGGATGGGGTGTTGAGGTTAATGGTTTTGGCACCCATACCGGACGGGGTATGGGGACGGCCCTGGAATCAGATTATTAATGTTGATGGTTCACGTGTAGCGGGGACCCACTATGGATCCCCACGGATACTAATAGGCTGGTAAAAGAGTAAATTTGTTTTCTGACTATTGAAGTGCAAAAGTATAATATGTGTTATGTTATAAAGCGTATATGATTTTATGATGGTTATAATGTTATTGTTTCTATATGTTATTTTCACGAATCTCACTGAAGTAAGTGGACAGTAAAGGTTTTTATCATTAATAAATGAGTTTGTTATATATTATGCTTTATTGGTCGTTTTTGTTTTCTACCAACTTTTACTTCTGTGGCAGTGAGGTAGTGTGATGTCTTTACTAGGCTAGTGTAGTTTATTCCTTTCTTAACCATTTCAGATCAGGAAGACGTGGTTCCCGAGCCCGTTCCGCAGGAAGACGGCGAGTTAGACGCTTAAAGATTTTATAGTTCTATTTATAGTTTTTATTTCGAGTATTTCTTTTAATTAGCTTATTCTTTCATACGTTGAATACATTTATGGTTATTGTGTAAGGGATGTTAATCAGAATTTTTATTTCGCTTCCGCATTTAAAATTTTTGATACATACATCTTCATTTAAAATTCTGGGGCCGTTACAAATACTATTAATCACAATTATTAAAGTTATAATATCTCTCTATATCACAACAAATTATATACATTTAGTAGACAATTAACTACTGTATGCAATCGAGCTTTATTTTTTATTTTCTTTGTTCACAATAATACTTACATTTTTTCATGAAGCTATAACTAATAACCAATAATTATTTTGAAAAAGAAGACTTGTTTAAAGATCATATGTGCAAAAAAAATACTTAAAATACATAATAAGGCATACAAAAGAAGGAAAAGAAGAAGAAAATTATGCATCTTTGCTTTCAATCAACTACATGCAACTAAGAAATCCACTACACTAATTTGTTTTAGATATGTAATGTAGTGTTTAGACCATTTTATGGTTGTTTCTGCCACTTTTTAGATGATGCACTTGTTTTATGCTATAAGGTCTCATGTATTTAGATGATACTTATGGTTGGTTTTGGCATATAGGAATCCCTAATGGTTAGTTTTATAAATATATTTGTTATTGATAAAAGCTCTCTTACTTTTCAAAAAGAATATTAATTCTGAAAAATGAAAATAAAATTTAGGATTTAATTTTTTTTAATAAAAATTCATATATTTCATTAATTAGGTGACACAATCTCCTAAAGATAATGTACGAAAAACATAATTCGAATCCAAAATCTCTTATAAAGATAGGAAATCCCAATCATATTGTTAAGGAATGATTAGTATGATTCAAATTTAAAATATAACAACAAAAGTAATATAGATGAATACATATTAACTTTTGTGATATCTAACAAATTTTAAAGAAATCAAAGTATAGTTCTTGCCAAATTAATGCAGTAATAATATAAATATGTTGTCTCTCTTCTAGTAAACAAAATGATACTAGCATGGTTCAATACTCCATATTGACCTTTTATATTATTTTTTTCAAATAAAATAAAATTTATCAATGATAATTAATCATTACAAACACAAGGAGAAGTGCCATTAAAAAATATATCGGACAATCATAATACAAATTAAGAAGGAAGAGAAGGCACAACCATGTTCAGAAAACCACTAGAAGGAAACAATTCACTATCCATTATTGCTTCTAACCTTTAAGATAATTATGATAAGTTATAGATTACATGCTACTATACATATAAATAACTAAAACTAATTAAAGATTACATGTGTGTGTGTGTGTGTGTATATATATGTAAAACAATCCTTATTCTTAATATCGCATATTTAGCAAAATATACAAGATACTATCTAAATACTCAAAGGAGCTAGTACACGTAGACTTCTCATCAACACTCTAAATTGGTAATATATATGTGAGAGTAATTTTTTAGCTTTTTAAAATATAGGAAAAAAGATAAAACAATCTATCTATCTATTAGCTAGTTAAAAGTCGAAATAAGTCTATTCAAGTAATTGAATAACATATTTATAATTTAGTTTGACATATTTTTCTTGATATAAGTATAATTTCATATTAATAAAAATATTAATTGTTTAAGATGGTCATAATATATCAGGATTTTCTTTAATGAAAATATTATTTCTTAATCTCAGTATCCTAAATTTTAAGTCTAAGATCCAAACGTGTATTCATATATATTAAATCCCATACAAAAATCTCATTTGAAATCTAAAAAAAATTTGAGTGGCTAGCAAACTTAATCATCATCCTAAATAGACTGAATTTCTATATATACTACATCAATAATGCTTCTATCATCACTCCACTACATATAAGAAAATAAAAGAAAGGAAAAAAAGAGAGAAAAACATTCCAATAGTTTAAAACTACATTGGACATGCATGTATTTTAACAAATAGCAATGAAGCGACATCAACCTGGGGCAAGAGAGAAAATAAAAAATAAAAGAGTAGTTCTAGTACATGAGATATAAAATATTGAAGAGAAGATTAATTCTAATGCAAACCAATACCTTTACATGCATGCATGCGATGCGATGTGATGACTATGTTGACTATTTCGCGATGACTAGTACTATGACAACAACAACTACAACCATTAAGAATTTGAAGATATATATCTTTGGTGGATTGTAATTGGTTATTTAAGTACCTCTCAACAACAATCCAAACAATTCAAAATCAAACATCTTATCATTCCATTCCTAAGAATAATTAAACCTCTAGAGCATATTAGTGTATTATTCTAATTGTGCTTATCAAACAGCACCATCATCTCCACTTGGTCCCCGTTACCAAACCCTAAATGAGCTATTGTTGTGCTTACGGGTTAATACCATCAATGAATCATCACTATGATTGCTGAAGCTTATGCGATAGAGAATCCTCGTTGATCAGAGACGATGTCTCCCCTGGACCCTTCATCACTCCTCCATTTGTGGCCCCCTTAGGTTAAGGTGTTTTATTGAGTGTTTCTATCTTTTTTTGGATTTCTTTGAGGTTTTGTTTAATTAACCAACCCTATTGAGATCAATGAGGTTGAGTTGGTGGAGGGGCTTCCCAACAAGGCTTTGAAACATGATATGCATGATTTACTTCTCCTTATTGTCTTTGTGTTTCTTCTTCACTTGGTCAGTTTCCTTGGTGATCATCTATCAAAGGAAGCTCTTTTAATTCGTAATCTTCTTGTTATGCTCCATCTCGGAAATCCTCTTGAAGTCATCCAACACGTGTTGGGCTCTGAGAGGGGAACACCAAACCTCTGGTTACAAGTCATAGGGGTTGTAAATGATTGCACAGGCTTTGACATTGTTGTGTGTCTAGCCAAGGAGCAAGAGTTATTAGTAAGGAACGGGGAATGGAGCATTATAATATAGTAGAATATGCCATCTAAGGTAAGATATGGTGCATTCTAAAACATTAAGTGGAGTGCCAAAGTGTTACTTAATGATTTGTTAGATATACATGTTCCTCATTAATGTTAGCTTTTATATAAAGAGTTAACAAATCATATAAAAACTCATACATTTTTAATCTTCTATTAAATTTATAAAAGTTCAAGCATTCATATAAAATGGTATGCAAATGGCATTAGCTATGAGTTTTTAACACATTAAAACAAGGGAACATCCATATGATATATAAAGATTTACTTTGTATTTCACTTATTAACTATGAATTTGGCTTATCTATAAAGGATATATTATGTTATGATTTTTTTATGTAATGTGTTATGATTTTTTTATCTTTTTATTTCTTTTTGTATTCTTAAATATTATAACTTTGTTGTGTGTGTCTTATTTAGAGAGATTATATATAGATATATATATAGATAAACACTTACAATGATAAAAGAGTGATTCATCGAATATAACTAACTATGTTTACTTCCCTTTATTTGGTAAAGATGGCACTTTATTAATATGTTGTACTTGTGTTAATTGTATAATTGAATTTTTAAAAATTAAAAATTATGCTAACTTTTTAATTAAAATTTTTAATAAAATTAAAATTAAATATTAATGTAAACAATTATGTGAGAAAATGAAATGTTACAATCAAATATCAATATAATTAATTCTATAATCCATATATAAAACGGACTGGAAATTTAATTTTAAACAAGGTAATTGAACTTAAGTTCTTTTATATATCACTAAATTGACATATTCACAAAAACAAATAAATAAATACATTCAATATATTTTTATTAGAAAATGGTTGATATTAGAAGTTAACAGAATATATAAAAAGGTATGTAGGTGATAATTTGGCTAACTTGTTAACTTTTTATGTAAAATTGTGAGTAGACGTGTTCTTCATTAATGGGAACTGATGCCATCCCTTAATGATCGAGCCAAAGGCCCAATAGTTCTAATTCTAGGATCTTTACTTCATTACAAACCACTTTAATAGAAATCAATCCTTCTAAAGTTAAATATAATTAAGGCATGATAATACTTGACTTTTAAATCAAGTGGTATTTCTCTACCTCTATAAAAATAAAAATTGAAGATTCGACTCTTATGTAAATAAAAATAAATATATGATGCTATCATATGTTAAAATTAATTATAATTTATTGTATTATTACATTTATCTTCATTTTTTAAAAAATATTTAGTATCTTATGAAATTTTGAAACTGTTATCGCAAAAGTATAAATTGGTTCTGAATAAGTGATCCCATTAAGAAAGGTTAAATACCGGTCATTGTCTTTAAGAATCAATTGCAACATCGTACTACAGTTACTAGAGTAACATACTATAATATTGAAAAAGTTTTAATGTTGTAGTTTGTGTCACTGGAGTTAAATATGGTCTTGTTTTAAATCAGTAACATTTTTTTTAGTAGTAAGAAACTATATATCATTGATTTTTGAGTATTTATATATGTAAAAGAAATTCAAAATATTAATTGCTTAAAGTGTTTGAAATTAGCCGTCAAAATTTTTTTTCTATATTTATTATTCTATGTTTTTGTATATATTTAAATATGCATATATATATATTGTACATTTCTTCTTGCATAAAGTATTAGTTAACAATTCACAGATTGTTGAGTTTGAAAATTATTTATTTCACGTTTTTTCCATATTCTGAACAAAATAATTGCATCGTGAAATTTTATTTATGATCGTTAGAGATTCTTCAATATATTTTAGTTATTTAAAATATTGCATGTTTTGACTAAAATAAAATTATTAGAATTATATTTAAATTTCAGATTAATCAAAATATTAATTATTTTAGATATTTGGATTATATCGGGATTTTCTTTGAGGAAAATATTATTCCTTAATGCCATTATCCCAAATTTTAATTCAATGATCTGGAGAGCGCATCCATGTTTATTAAATTCTATACAAACATCTCATTTGAAATCTAAACAAATTTGAGTATCTAGCTAGCTTAATCTTCCTCCTAACTAAACTGAATTTCTATATATAGTGCATCAATAATGCTTCTGTCCTCTCTCACTTGTGTATAAAAAAAGAAAAGAAAGAAGAGAAAAGAGCATTCTGATAGAATAAATTTATATTGAGCATGCTTATATTTTAACAAATAGTAATACAGACACGTCAAGCCGGGAAAAGGGAGAAATTAAAGAATGAAGAGTAGCACTAGCACATGAAATATAAAATATTGAGTTAAAGATTAATCTAAAGAAAATCATAACATAAAGCAATCTAAGTACATGCTTATATGTGACCCAACGACTATGACTACGACGATGACAGCTACAACAGTTTTGACGATGACTATGACGACTAAGAAACTGACAACATATCTCTATGGTGAAATTTACTTGGTTATTTAAAGTACATCTCCAACAACACCCCAAAATATTCAAAATTAAATATCATAATACTCAATTCCTAAAGGTAATTAAACACACTAGACCATATCAATCCATTATTTTGGTTATTCTGATTTGTGAATGGCACCATCACCTCTGCATGTTCCCCGTTAGACCCTACATAAGGCTGTTGCTATGCTTGAGGATTCATCCCATCAATGAACTGCATCTACAGCTGTTACAACTTCTGCACCATAGAATCCTCCTAGATTTGAGTGAAAGTCTCACCAGGACCCTTCATCACTCCTCTGTCTGTCGCCTCCTGAGGCTGAGGTGACTTGTTGAGTGTTTCAATCCTCTTACTTTACCACTATCTCTACCTTTGCTGAATCAACAGATACCCCATCTTTCGACACAATATTCCCCAAGAATGCTATTTGATCCAACTAGAACTCACATCTACTGAACTTTGTATACAACTTGGCTCTCCAAAGTATCCCTAGCACTATTGCCAAATGTTTTGCACGTTCTACCGGATCCCTCGAGTATATCATGATATTTGTTATCTCCTTCTCGCGATTATCATTGCGCTGCTTCTTTAGTTGGTTCGTTGCCTTAGTGATCTTCCGGTGCAGGAAGCTCTCTTGATTCACCATCTTCTTACTCTGCTCCATCTTGGGCATCCTTTTAAAGTCAACAAGCACGTGTTGGGCTCCAAGAGGGGAAAACCAAAGATCTGGTTACGAGTCATAAGGGTTGTAAATAATTGCATAGGCTTTGACATCGCAAAGAGTGCTAAGTTCACTCACTTTCTTCATCAGCTCCTTCTTTCTTTTCTTGAATGTGGCTTTTCTTGCAGAGTTATTAGTGATATAAGCAAGCTTAACCTTCTTTCTAGTCATGGTATTTTATCATGTGTGCCCAAGGAGCGGGAGGGGGTATATATAAAATGATACAACGGTTGAATAGCTATTAATAAGGAATGGGGGGGTAGATAATTTTAATATAGTAGAATATACAATGTAAGGTATGATGTGGTGCATTCTAAAACTGCAAGTGGAATACCCAAATTATCTCCATAAATGTTATGTTTTTAATAGGGGATATGGGAAAATCTTTTGATTTAAGGTAATGTAATTAAAAAATAATAATTAGTAAATTGTTGCAAGGCTGTACTTATATAAAATTATTCAATCGTGCCATCCATTTTAATTAAAAGCTATTGCTTCACTGTAATGCATGTATCTACCTACTCTCTTCTGTATTATCCCCAACATACATTCACACTTGAAGTCAATTATACTTGGCAACCACACTCACAAATATTATCTCTTAACCCTCAACTAATATGGCCACCACCTAACAATCCAACTTAATTGTATGTCTTGATCTCTTACAATTACTACCATTTTACTTTTTAATTTTTTTTAAAAAGAAAATACAAAAACCATAGATATCTTTTTTTTTTCTATATCAAAGTTCACATTACATATTAACAATAATTTAAATTTATACTTTTAAAAGTCAATGGTATTAGTTAGAAAGTTGTTGAACTAATAGTTGAACTCAAAAAGATACAATAGATTAATATACCATTACCTTGTAAATTAATAGAGGATTTTGTGACATTAAAATGTTCTTTTTGAATTTGCTAATGTTTGTATTTATGATAAATGACATAAATGTATTTGATTAAATTAAAATTATATCTTCTTTTATACTTTGAGTCCTTGTTATTACTCTATCAAATCTAAATAATAATAATAGTTATTTTTATCCTAAATTTCTAAAATATATTGTTTTTTACCCTCTCATGTCCTTTCACTACTTTTACTAGTTTGATCATTATATTGTTTATATGATTTTGTTTTCTGACTAAATTGGCTTATATATTTCACAACACAAGAACAAATACTAATCACAATATATATCCATATATATATATATATATATATATCTATCATATACATATATATATATCATAACTAAGTTTTTATGGTATTAGAATACTCTTGGAGTGTAATTAGTATGTTTTGCATGGAAAATTTTGAACGCTTACAAATTAAAGTTTGCATGTCCAGCAAATTAACTATAAACCAATTGCATGCCAGATGTTAGTTGTCTCGTCCAGTTGATATATACATATATGTATATACACATGTAATATATAAGGTAGCGATAGAAGGAATACATGTTAAGATAGGTAAATATATATTGAGATGTTTGTATATGTGTATGGAAGGGTGAGCATCTAAATTTTTATGATATTTTGGTAAATATCAATAGAAAGAAAAATGTCAACAAGAGAAACACAACTTTTGATGGTCTTGTCGTATCATGTCATATAATTAATTTTTTTCTTTATGAATTATATAATCATATATATTGCAATTATAATGAATTATATAGCATATATTAAATTAACTTACATATTGATCAATTCAAAGAAAAATTATTAAATTAAACTAATTAACTCCCTAATTATTTAACGAATCCTTTGGCATATTAAACTAGTTTCCTTCAATATAGATACGGGAATAAATTATTTCAAATTGTATACTATACGTATGGTTTGATGCACTAAAATATTATGTGTGTATATATTTTTTCTATATACAATTAAAGATTTAAATAATAGATTCTGCATCTAGCATTTAATATTCAAAAAAGTGTAAAGCATATATATATACCTGCATATATAATTGCTCTCCTTTTTTACCATCTGCCTAACTCAACTTATAGGGAGATTCATTTTTGAATTGAAAATGTGCATTTTGAACTCAAGCCCATAATGTGATGAGCAGGTTACATAAATCTTTGTTTTTATATATACAATAAATTAGCCGCACACGAGGAATCGGATTCATAGACACTTCCTTAATTACCATCATTGTACCACAATTATATACGCGCACCTTTTCTTTTGACTCACTTTATACATATATATATATATATATATATATAAGACTTGCTCTTTAGCTAATTATAATGATTTGTAAACATTTCATATGTAATCCTGTATTTGTTTTTTATACTTTTCTAATCTAGACATACTAATAATCCGTTCCCAAGTCACAACAAAGTTTGAAAGTAACCAAAGAACTACCCAATATCTTGTTTGATCTCCAGAAGGCCTGCAAATCAAAATTAATAATACACATATATATATGCAAAAACATATTACATTTCCTTTTTTAAATCTATATATTTAATTTATATATCGATTTCAAACTAAAATCATATATATAACTTTCAATTAATAACTATATTAAGATCTTATACAAGTAGACAAGAAAAGTTAAATATATACTCTGATAAGTTTTATAATCCTCCTATAGCCTTAACTACCACCAATCCCCTTCATTTTCTTTTCTTCAAATAAAAAACTCCATGTATTAGATCCCTATTGCAAGCTTGATGCCACGTTAATTCACCAGCTCAGTTAACTTGTTCTAACCATAGACAACTCTGATTATCTGCTCACTCTCTTAGGTGTAAGTGTAGAAATAAAAGAAAATGACCATATTCAACATACTCACTAATTTACCCTCTATATTAGCTTCAATTATCTCCTATAAGAAAAAGTAAAAACTTAAAAAGTGTCAACTTGAGCATCATACAATAACATAAGTAGAAAAGTAAGAACTCTGTATCTTTTAAAGGTGAAAAAATAGCTAAATAAACAAAATAAAAGAATCAATGTAAACGATCATTGTACGTGTTCTAATGGTACGTATACATACCCACTAAATAGCCTCTTTCATTGGCAAGTTAGAACCAATGCCAGAGCGTCATAAAACCATCTAGAGGGCTAGAGAAATAATCAAAGCTAATAAAAAATCCTCCTATTCAATGTGATACTCCAAAACCAATACAATTCATCTTAAATCACTCCTTAGCAGCCATCATCTCCTAATTCACCACTAGTCTGAAATCCTAGGTAAAGCTATAACAAAAGCTATATTACTCACTAAAATCACCAATACTTGGCTTCAATAGGTCCTGATCTAATTAAGTATGGGTGTTTTTGAGATTTTTTACCTACTTAGACTTATTAATTCACCAAGTAATTGAAGTCTCTAAGATTGAATTTGAGTTTAACTATAAGAGAAATCATTTTCAGTAATTTTGATGTCAAGACTGTTGATATTTTTCAAATTTGTTTCCTACTTAGCTTATCAATTCACCATGCTGAAGAGAAAGTTGTGTAAGGAGGCATGTCTTTTTTTTCAAACTTTCTTTTTTATTTTATAGTATTATGTGAAAATTTTAACTTTTTAGGATGTCATCAAACAAATATGAGAAATAGGAGTTAGTATTTGTTCAAATAGCAAATAGATCTCTTTACTCAAGATGATGATGAAATAGGAAGGATGATTAGTTCAATTTCTATAAGTGACTATGTGCTTTATTAGATATTTAGAAGATTGGGTGATGGTTTAAGCTTTTGCAATCTTCATCAAATGGTTTAAGCTTTTGCAATCTTCATCAATTGACTATCTCAAATGTACATAAGCTCCAATATTCTGCCATTCACTTCCTTTTACAATTTCTAAAATATCAAAATAGTTAATTGTTAAAAGATAAATCAAAATAAATTATTTTAGAAATAAACAAGTTAAAAACATAAAAATTTCAGTATAAGTACATATATGCATATATATATATAGCTAAAACATAAACAACTATATATAACTCATGAAAGAATTCTTTGTTGAAATGTAACTTACCTTTTGATGTATTGGTATGAGGCTATGAAGGGGGATCATACAACAAATGTTTTAAGAATATGCTTTTTTCGTGTTTAGCTTCTATTTCGAATCACCTATATTATCATATAATTTTATTCTTAAATTGTGCTTTTCATTTTTCTGCGACTGGTGGTTATGTATTTTCTTGTAATTCTCTCTTTAAAAATGATGGAATTGTCCTTATTGACAAAATTATTTTTTATTATTCAAAGAGAAAAAGGACATGCAACTACCATTTTAATAATAAAATTATCTTTTCATTAAGGAAAAATATGCAATAGCTAACCTATAGCCGAACCCTTAAAAAGATTTATCCCCAAAGAAAATTGTAGGTTCCCTTGCCAACAAAGTGCTAATTATTTAGAATTAATTAATAGTGTCCGGTATAAAATAAACTAATACAGTAACATAATAAGATGAATAAAGATTAAGATCATGTTGTATGGCTATATTCTTTGATAAATAAAGTTATCTTCCTTTTTAAAAAAATTCATGATAATTAAAAAATTAAAAAGTTCTATGACAATAAACATATATATATATACTTCATTAATTATTTAGAATAGTGATGAATAGCTAAAACCTATAACGGAAACTATTTATAAGAAGATAGTTTGAAATTATATTTCCTAAATATAACATCTTGAATTTTCCAGTTAAGGAAGTTAAGGGTAATTGATGCATCCCAAATACTATGATCGATATGTATACATGAGGGAGCTTCACATGTAAAGTAACCCTACAGGTAATCCAACATTTAAAAGTATGTCCCCTAGGACTTCTTATATCACTTTTTTTGTTTTATTGTGTATATAACAAATTTTTTTTTGGCCTAAGATAAAGTATATTTGTATTAAATTTAGTGATTAAAAAATAACAATCTCGTGCTAGAAGAACACATATTTTTTTCAAAAAAGAGGATAAAAGGAGAACTTTATTATGCAATTTATATTTTTAATATAGGTTCGGCTATCAGAGCCATATTTTGATACAACTTCTCTGTCATCCTTTTCACAAATCAATCCAACCATGTTTCCCATTTCCTCTTTCTCCACAATGTTCTTTGTAGCCATCTATCATTATTTATTTTCTATCAAACTCACCCCTATTCATTATTTTTGTATGGAAAACACAATTTATTCATATATTAGTTATCTAAATTTTTCTAGATATATTAACAGCTCTAATACCATGTTATCTTGTGAGAAATGAAAATTGTGTATTATTATTGAGATACCACTATTTATAGGCATATTATGTATATAGTTTCACAAAGAAAAAATTAAATGAAAATTAAATACACATTTACACCATAAATGCATTAAAAATTTTGGAATAATACATGAGATAAGAATTTATATTGTTAGCAATAGTATACTATGGTCAATAAATTATTATATTATTGGATCATATTTGCTAGTTATAGTTAATAAAATTTCAAGGATTTTCATAAAAATGCTTGAATTATGAGCAGCTTCATGTATCAATAATGAGTTTTTAGCTAATAGGTAGCTTCATGTATTATTAACCAAATTCTACGTGATACCAAAGATGTGTAATAGGAAAGATGTATGGGAGGTTGTGTTGAGATGGTGATGTTGGCAATAGTGGGAAAATAAGCTGACTAGTCATTGTGGTGTGGGATGAGGTGTTAATAGGAAAAGTGAATCGGAATTTACAGAGTTGTAAAGCTCTAGCAGATATGCACTATTTTCAAGTGTCTGTGATTGAGTGAGAGGGAGCAACAAAGCTGCATGGAAGAGAGGAACGAATGGGTTTGAGAGGATATTGGTAAAAGCTTGGAGATCTTTGGTGGGTGTGGGTGATATGTGTGCTTTTAGTTGTTTTTTTTTCTTTTTAGTGCGCATATAGCCAAAGGAACGCTTGTTCCAATTCTTAGAATCTATAAGGTATCCATTAACTCATATAGGCATGATCCTTGGAGCTTCTATACATACAATATGAAATTCACACACAACCAAAATTAATCAATTATATGTCAACTAATTTAAACAGTTAGGTGTCTCGAATAACCCTTTCATATTACTGTTAAACATCATCACACATAGACATATAGGAAGTTGTTTTAGATGTGTAATGTAGTGTTTAAACTATGTTGTTGTTATTTATGCCTTTTTTTTGCTATTATTTTATGCTCCAAGGTCTCAAGTATTTTAGATGATGTTATTGGTTTATTTTGCTATATAAGCATTCCTTATGGTTTGTTTTATAAATCTACTTGTTATGGATAAAAGGTATATTACTTCTCAGAAAAAAAAATTACTTTTAAAATATAGAATTGAAATTTAGGATTTAGATTTTTTAGTAACAATTTATACATTTTATTAATTAGATGACACAATTTCTTAAAGATAATCTACAAAAATGAACAATTTGAATCTAAAATCTCTTTTGAAGAGAAGAAATATCAATCATATTGTTAAGGAAAGATTAGTATGATTCAATTTTAAAATGATATAATAAAAGTAATATATATTAACACTTTTGAATTGATTTTTATAATAGCTGAAAAATTGGTAAAGAAATCAAACATATATTTCCTGCCAATTTAATGCACTAAAAATATAAAATTGTTATCTATCTTTCAATAAACAAATGATACTAACCTGGTATCTATAACACCCTGCTCATTGTTGTGCTTAATTAATTTAGAAAATCCTATTTGTTCGGGCCTTTGGCCGCATTAAACTAATTTAAATTACACCGCGTATTATTTATCGTAATTCATAAATCTAGTTGATTTTTAATTATTTTATGAAAATTTGAATTTTTATTATTTAATTTGCATTTGATTTTATTTAATTTAGTTTTAGAAAAATTGAGAAAAATCAGAAAAATAGCAAAACAGGAAGAAATCCCACAGGGAAGCAAAGCCGCACGCGCGGATGCCACGCAGATAGGCCCTATGCATCGCAGGAGGCCTGTGCACCTGCAGGATAGCCTGCAGTGCACCACTGTCACCTCCGACGGTTCTCCAGTGGTTGGAGGAGGCCCTTCTCCCTCGTTTTTTATGTCGAGCTCTTTTTCTCCTCTCTCTTCATCGGATTTTGCCACTTAGTGCAAATCCGACCGTTATAAAATTTTATAAATAGGTCTTCCCGTCCTATTCTTTCCCACACTTCCATTCTTCAATTTTTCTAGACGTAAGAGAACCGCTCCTAGTGGATGACAGTGTACCCTTTGACGAGAGTGGTAACGCGAATATCTATTAGGGGTCAGCCTAATAAAAGAGAAAATCAAATAAATTATGAAATGCTATGATCTTAGTGTCATGCTTCACGATATTACTTAGCCACGGGTGACCCCTACAGATAGTGTGATACCACTCTCGTCAGAGGGTACGTCGTCCTCCATTGGGAGTGGTCCTCTTATATCTTTCTATACCAGATAGAGGAGGGAGGAAAAAGATACCCCAAAGAGCCAGAGGAACAGATACTCCTCAGCGATAAAAAGGCTAACGAGACACTTGATGCAACATGCATGCCAATACAGATGCACTTCAGACCATACATGCTTCATTCCACTTTTCTCTTTTTTTTGTCCTTTTATTATTTTTTTACTTTTTATTTTAACTAGGCAATTATATTGGTTACATGCAATTCATGAAGTGTCTTCAATTCACATAGCATACTTGAAAATAAGAATAATTTGACTTATCTGAACACAAAGGCATAAAAAACAGGCTAAATTACAATAGTTAGTTTATCAAAAAATACTCCTTAAGATGTCCAAAAAAATACTACATTACTTACCAAAATGTCGATGTTTTCTCCTTCATCATTTTCCTTTCTTTCGCTTCTTCTCTCACTAGACTATATATCTCTCTCTCAAAATCTTGAAAAATGAAAGAATAGAAGTGTGGGGAGAAATGGAAGGGGAAGGGAAATTTATAGAATTTTGGAACCGCCAAATTCACGCCAAGTGGTGAAATCCAGTGAAGAGAGAGGAGGAAAAGATATTTGGCATAAAAAACGAGGGAGGAGAGCCTCCTTCACTTCCTTAATTGGAAGATTCAAGATGTTATATTTAGGAAATATAATTTCAAATTATCTTCTTATAAATAGTTTACGTTATAGGTTTTAGCTATTCATTACTATTTTACATAATTAATGAAGTATATATATATATGTTTATTATTATAGCACTTTTTAATTTTCTAATTATCATGAACTTTTTTAAAAAGTAAGATAACCTTTATTTATTAAAGAAAATAGCCATACAACATCATTTTAATCTTTATTCATCTTATTATATTACTCTATTAGTTCATTTTATACATAACACTGTTAATTAATTCCAAACAATTAGCTCTTTATTGGCAAAGTAACCTAAAATTTTCTTTGGGGGTAAATCTTTTTAAGGGTTTGGCTGTAGGTTAAGTATCACATATTTTTCCTTAATTAAAAGATAATTTTATTAATAAAATGGCAGTCGCATGTCCTTTTTTTCTTTGAATAATAAAAAATAATTGTGTCTAGTTCCATCTTTTTTAAAGAGAGAATAACAAGAAAACACAAAATCAACACCCATTGGAAAATGAAAAGCACAATTTAAGAATAAAATTATATGATAATATAGGTAATTTGAAATAGAAGCTAAACATGAAAAGTGCATATTCTTAAAACATCTATTATATGGTCCCCCTTCATAGCCTCATACAGATACATCAAAAGGTAAGTTACATTTCAACAAAGAATTCTTTCATGAGTTAGATATAGTTGTTTATGCTTTAGCTATATATATATGCATATACGCACTTATACTTAAATTTTTATATTTTTAACTTTTTTTTTTCTAAAACAATTTATTTTTATTTATCTTGTAACAATTAACTATTTCGATATTTTAGAAATTGTAAGAGGAAGTGAATGGCAGAATATTGGAGCTTATGTACGTTTGAGATAGTCAATTGATGAAGATTGCCAAAGCTTAAAACACTACCCAATCTTCTAAATATCTAATAAAGCACGTAGTCACTTGTCGAAACTGAACTAATCATCCTCCCTATTTCATCATCAACTTGAGTAAAGAGATCTATTTGCTATTTGAACAAATACCAAGTCCTATTTCTCATATTTATTCGATGACATCCTAAAAAGTTAAAATTTTTACATAATACTATAAAATAAAAAACAAAGTTAGAAGAAAAAAGCATGCTGTGTAGCGTTTCAACATGTTACTAATTAAAATTTTTTGAATTGTATTCCTTAAATCACAAGATTTTCCTATATCCCCTATTAAAGATATAATATTTCTGGAGATAATTTGAACATTTCACTTGTAGTTTTAAAATGCACCACATCTTACCTTATATGATATATTCTACTATATTAAAATGCTCCACTCCCCCTTCCTTATTAATAACTATTGGATGTTTGTCTCATTTTATACAAACACCCTCTTGCTCCTTAGCTAGACACGACAAAACACCATGATTGGAAATAAGGTTGAGCTTGCTTATGTCACTAATGACTCTGCAAGAAAAGCTACATTAAAAAAAAAGAAGGGGTTGATGAAAAAAGTGAGTGAACTCAGCACTCTGTGCGATGTCAAAGCCTATGCAATCATGTACAACCCCTATGACTCAAAACTAGAGGTTTGTCCTTCCCCTCTCGGAGCCCAACACGTGCTTGCTGACTTTAAGAGGATACCCGAGATAGAGCAAGGGAAGAAAATGGTGAATCAAGAGAGTGTCTTACTCCAAAGGATCACCAAGGCAACCGATCAACTGAAGAAATAGTGCAAGGACAATCGAGATCTTATGCATATCATGTTCTAAAATCTTATCGGGAAGCCCCTCCACCAACTCAACCTCATTGATCTCAACAATCTGGGTTGGCTCATCGAACAAAACCTCAAAGAAATAAAATAGAGTATTGAAACACTCTGGAAGTTACCTCAGCCTTAGGAGGCCACAGGTGCAAGAGTGATGGAGGGTCGTAGGGAGACATTCACTAAGATCAAGGAGGATCATCTTGTGCAGAAGTTGCAGCAACTACAGACGTGGTTCGTTGACGGGATGAACCTGCAAGCACAGCAGCAACCTCATTGAGCATATGGGGAACATGTAGAGATGATGGTGCCATTCACAAATAAGAACAACAAAAATAATGGACTCATATGATCTAGTGCGTTTCACTACCCTTAGGAATCGAGTATTATGATATTTAATTTTAAATTTTTTGGATTGTTGTTGGAGATGTGCTTTAAATAACCAATTACATTCCACTACAAAGATATGTTATTAGTTTTTTAGTCCTCGTAGTCATTGTCTCAATGGTTGTAGTCATAATAATAGTTGTAACTGTCATCATCATAGTCGTAATCATCGAGTTGCATGCATAAATGTACTTGGATTTCTTTGTGTTATGATTTTCTTCAGATTAATCTTCTCTTTAATATTTTATATCTCTTGTACTAGTACAACTCTTCGTTCTTTAATTTCTCTCTTCCCCTTGTATGCTCAATGTAATTTTAAGCTATCATAATGCCCTTCTCTCTTCTTTTCTTTTCTATTTTTTTTTTACACAATGGAGCGATGAAACAAGCATTGTTGGTGTAGTTTACGTAGAAATTCAGCCTAGATAGGAGGAAGATTAAGCTAGCTAGTTGCTCAAATTTATTTAGATTTCAAATGAGATGTTTGTATAGAATTTAATACATATGGATACGCTCTTCCAATCTTTAAATTAAGATTTAGGATAATGGCATTAAGGAATAATATTTTCCTAAAAAAAAACCTCTATCTAATCAAAATATCTCAAATAATTAATATTTTTATTAATATGAATATTATGCATGTATTAGGAAAAATACGCTAAAATTATAAATATGTTGTTTAATTATTTTGTTCGATTTATTTCGGGTTATATTAACTTATAGATATATAGAATAATCTATCTTTGTTCCCTATATTTGTAAAGTCAAAAATTATAGTAACATATATACTACCAATTCAGAGCATTGATGAGAAGTATATGTGTACACTTGCAACTAGCTCCTTTAAGCAGCTTGGACAGTATCTTGTTTAATTTGCTAAATATGTCATATTATTG
Source organism: Carica papaya (assembly GCF_054855325.1). Classification (NCBI taxonomy): domain Eukaryota; kingdom Viridiplantae; phylum Streptophyta; class Magnoliopsida; order Brassicales; family Caricaceae; genus Carica; species Carica papaya. Next base: position 26,286,328 of record NC_142310.1, on the reverse strand, counting down.
TGATGTAATAGCAATGTTGTCTAAATAACAAATAGAATAAGTATTGCTTTATATGTATACACACAGATATATAATCTTTAACTGTTTTTCGTTATTTATATGCACACCAGCAAGCAATCTATAGCATATTGTAATTATCTTAAAGGTTGGAATCAGTAATGGATGATGGAGTGTTTCCTTCTAATTATTTTTTGAACATGACTTTGCCATCTTCTTGTTTTCTCAATCTCTGTTGCAGTTGTTGGATGTATTGTTGACGATACTTCTCGTTTGTTTATAGTGGTTAATTACAGTTGATAAATTTTATTTCAATTTTTTTTTAAAAAAAAGTTAATTATCTTATAGGCAAATATGGATTGTTGAGGTTCAGAAGGCATATATTTTAAAACCATACTAGTATCATTTTTTTTATTGAAGGGAGACAACACCTTTATATTATTACTGCATAAAATTGGCAGGAAATATATCTTTGATTTCTTTAGGAGTTTTTTGGCTATTATATAAGTCAATAGAAAAGAAATCATATATATTACTTTAATTGTTATATTTTAAAATTAAATTACACTAGTCGTTCCTTAACAATATGTATAGTATTTCCTCGCTTTATAAAATATTTTGGATTCAAATTGTACATTCTCATATATTATCTTTAGGAGATCGTGCTAACTAATTAATTAAATGTATGAATTGTCACTATAGAGATTTAAATCCTAAATTTTATTTTCATTTTTTAGAATTGATATTATTTTTGAGAAGTAATATAGCTCTTAACAATAACGCGCAGATTTACAAAACCAGCCATAAGTTATGCCTATATGCAAAAACCAACCACTAGCATCATCTAAAATACATGAGACCTTAGAGTAAGAAACAAGAACATCATATAAAAAGCGACATAAGCAACCATAAAATAGTCTACTCTACATTACACATCTAAAACAACTTATAGATTGTGAGAATTAGAGCAAGTGTTTTGTTGTGATTGGATGTCTATAAGCCCTAACATTTTCTACATTTGTTTTTAGCTATATGTGCACTAAAAAATAAAAAACAACTAAAAGTGAACATATTGTTGGGACTAAAACAAAGACTTTTACGGTTGAAATGCAAACTATCTTAATTAGAGGACTATATTGGAAATTTACCGAAAGCAATATCAATTTTCTATATGACAAAAATGGGATGCTTAGTACAAAGGATGGGTGACCTATTTATATGCAATTATTACTGGCTTAAGACAGGTAATTTCAAGTTTTTTTTCTCTCCCTCTCTCTCTCTATTTAACTAACCCAGAATATACAGGGAAAATTAATTAAATATTCTAGCAATCTTCCCGTTCATTTCATTTTTTTTACACACCTACACATATAAGAGAGGGTAGATATATACGTGCATTATAGTGCAGCATTAACTTTTAATTAAAAACGACGGTTGGGATTGAATGGTTTTATAAAAGTGCAACCATACAACAATTCACTAATTAAATTTAGTAAGTTACATTACCTTTAATCATAAGATCATTCCATATGTCCTATTAAAAACATAACATTTCTAGATATGATTTGGGCAGTCCATTTGTAGTTTTAATCTAACCTTACATGGTATATTCAATGTTCCACTTCACATCCATTACAAATAAATCTTCAACCCTTGTCTCATTCTATATATATACCATCTTGTTCTTTGTCCAGACACGACCAAATACCACGACTATAAAGAAGGTTAAACTTGCCAATATCACTAACAACTTAGCTAGAAAAGCCACTTTCGAGAAAAGGAAAAAGGGGTTGATGAAGAAAGTGAATGAACATGTAAAACATATGTGCTTATTGAGAACAAAACACAAATGTCCTTACTTGAGTTTTGCCATCTATACATGATTTTTCAATATAAAACCATTATAGGCTCCCTCATTCTTTTTTCCGTTGAAGATATACATGTAAAGGGCACTCACATACACCAATGTATGGAGAGAAAATAGATATATGTGATCTCATGTCTTTATTTTATATAAAGTTTATGTTTTAAAAAAATGTGATGGGTAGGGTAGAATTATAATTAACAAATCAGCCGAATTATTTCGAAAAAGAAAGAGAGCAATCTTATCATTAGTGTAGTAGATTTATTAGTTGCACGTATTTGATTGAAAGTAAAGATACATAATTTTCTTCTTATTTTCCTTCTTTCATATGATTTATTATGTATTTTAAATATTTTCAGCATATATGATCTTCAAATGAATCTTTTTTTCAAAATAACTACTGATTGTTTACTATAGCTTCATGAAAAAAATATCAGTTTTGATATGTATAAAGAATGAAAAACATGGAAGCCCAATTGCATATAGTAACTAATTGTCTACTAAATGTATATAATTGGTTGTGATATAGAGACATATTTTGACTTTAATAATTGTAATTAAAATATTCTTCCATAAAGAAAAAATCAAATAAACATGCACTCTAATAATCATATTCTACATACTGCATACAAAATCAAATAATACAGGAGAGAGTAGATATACAGATTGACTATAGTGAAACATTTGCTCTTAATTAAAAGGGACAGTCATGATTAAAGGAATTTTGTATAAGTGGAGCCCTGCAACAACTCACTAATTAAATTTTGTGAAACATTTCCTTAAATCAAAATATTTTTCCATATTCCATATTAAAGACATAGTATTCTGGAGATGATTTCGTCATTCCACTTCCAGTTTTAGAATGCAGTACATCTAACCTCACATGGTATATTTAATGTTTCACTCCCCATGCTTTACTAATATTCATCAACCCTTGTTTCATTCTATATATACCCATTCCCTCTCTTAAACCATATATAACAAAAGACCAAGAGTAGAAAGAAAGTTAAGTTTGTCTATATCACCTAATGACCCCACAAGAAAAACCACATTCAAGAAAAGGAAGAAGGGGCTGATGAAGAAAGTGAGCGAACTCAGTAGTCTCTATGACATTAAAGCCTATGCATTCATTTACAGCCCCTATCACTCGCAACCAGAGGTTTGGCCTTCTCTTCTAAGAATCTAACGCGTGCTTCTTGACTTTCAAAGGATGCTCGAGATGGAGCAGAATAAGAAGATGATGAATCGAGATAGCTTTTTACACTAAAGGATCATCTAGAAAACTGACTAATTGAACAACTAGTGAAAGGATAATTGTGAGAAGGAGATCATGTAGGTCATGCTCTAAAGTCTTATAAGGAATTCCCTCCACCAGCTCAACCTCATTGATCTTAACGATTTGGGTTGGCTCATCGAACAACACCTTAAAGAAATCCAGAATAGGATAAAAACACTTAGCAAGTCACTTCAGCCTTGGCGGACCACCAGATGAAGGAGTCATAAAGGGTCCTTGGGAGATGTTAGCTCAAATCAAGGAGGATTCTCTGGCGCAGGAGCTGCAGCATCCGCATGTGTGGTTCGTTGACAGCATGAACTCGTAAGTACAACAACAGTTTTATGTAGGGTTTGCTAGCGGGGAACAGGCGAAGATGATGGTGCCATTCACGGATAAGAACAACCAGAATAATGGACTGATATGGTCCAACAGGTTTAATTACCCTCAGGAATTGAGTATTAGGATGTTTAGTTTTTAATTTTTTTTAAGTTATTGGAGATGTACTTTAAATAACCGATTATAATCCACCATATAGATAGGTTGTAAGACCTATATTCATTGTCTTAATAGTTGTATCATGATAATAGTTGTAGTTGTTGTCGTCATAGTCGTGCGGGCATGTTCATGGCACTGTGATCTGTGCTGGTGCGCATTTGCACATAGGTTCTATGTGTGGGAGTGCCACTACACTCCAAGTAGCTGCACATTGCAGCAAGCCTTGTGCATCGTGTTGACCTAGTAGGCTTCTACGGATGCTGAGGTGTCTTCGCAGATGTGTTCCCCATACTGCAGATGCGGGTAGGAGGGTAAATTCCCTCAGCACAAGGTAAAATAAATAAATAAAATCAATAATTCGATAAGCTAAGTAAATTTTGGACAAATTGGTATTTTAAAAATATTGGTATAAATTGGAAATTTGGTATAGCAAAAAACGATGTGATTAATTTAAGAGAATAAATCTAATAAAATTAACAAAATCTTAAAATTCTAAGAATAATTTTATAAATTAAAAGCTCGTAAGAAAGAAATTGTAAATCTATAAATAATTATAAAAGGATGAGAATTAACATTTAAAAAAACTTGAAATTAAAAGACTAAAAGAAAAATAAAACAAGAATAAAAAATCTAAAAAGTTAACTAATAAAATAAAGAGTCAAAATTTAACAAACACAAAGTCTAGTTAAATCTGGTTTACCATATTTCTTTTGAGGGAAATTTGGTTTTGATTATTTGTTCCGAAACCGCTAGAATATGGGTGCCAGTTTTGGTCCCTTAATGAAACAGTAGTTCAGTTGTCCTTGAGACTCTGAATGATTTAATATTCATGCTCTAGGGCTCAAGGGCATGAATGATGGCAACCTAAGAGACCTGAGAGAGTTATATTTGTATTTAATATTTTTGAATGCATGTTTGTATCTATTTAATAACAAGGCATGACAAATTGATATCCCGTTTGCCCTCTCTAGAAATAGGTGTGAGGGACTGCGCATGTAGGTTTACAATCAGTGTAATATAAATTAGATAATAAATTAGTATTAAAAACATTGTGTCAAAAGATGAGTTTCATCCTGCGTGCGTGAGTTGTGTAAACCCATTGAATACAGTATTGAGCAGCTTCATGAGGATTTGTATGAATTCGACATTTGATTTGAATATGAATATTTGGCGATAACTTTTGATTTGAATTTGTTAATTGAAATTATAATTAATTTTTTATTAAATGTGCATTAATGAATATTTTAAAATGTATTTGTGTTTCATTATTTCTATTTATCTTACTAAGTATTAGAACTCACCCATATCAAATTCCCCCTTAGATGTAGGTTAGGAAAAAAATTATGGTTCACCCTTGTTTAGATTCCCTTCAAGAGGAATAGTTTGGAGCATACTTTGTATTTTATTTTAAACTTTGAGGCTAGTTTTTGTAATTATGCTTTCTAACATTTTGTATTCTAAAAGGTAGATGGCATGATTGCCTCAGGATACAGTCTTTTGTAAATTTTGTATGGAATCTATACTTCTGCTGCAATGTAAATATCTATTTTATGTTTGCTCATTTGGACGTTGGTGCCCTATTTGGCATTAGGACGTCACATTTCTTTTCTTTTCTTTTCATTTATACACAATGGAGTAGGGATAGAAGCATTATTGATGTAGTATATGTAAAAATTCAGTCTAGTTAAGATGAAGATGAAGCTACCTAGCTCCTTCCATTTTTTTATATTTAAAATGAGATTTTTGGATAAAATTTAATAGATATGGATACGATTTTTGTATCTTGGAATTAAAATTTGGGATAGTGGCATTAACAGGTAGTGTTTTCCTCAAAGAAAGTCCTATTATAATCATAACATCTAAAACAATTAATATTTTGATTAATATGAATATTATACACGTATCTGGCAAAATACGTTAAATTAAATCATAAATTGGCTTCTAACTAATTAATAGATATGTAGAATAATCTATTTTTTCTCTATATTTTGTAGAACAAAAAAATTATACTCACACATATACTACCAATTTAGAGTGTTGTTGAGAAGTACATGTGTACACTTGCTACTAGCTCCTTTAAGTAATTTAGAGAGTATCTTGTATAATTTACTAAAGATGTGATATTATTGCGATTGCTTAGGTAGCAAGTAAAATAAGTATTGTTTTATATGTATACACAAAAGTATATTGATGTGTTCAATTTTTTAAAAAAATTTATACCCTTTTTACTTAAATTTATAATAACTTTTGAATTAATTTTGAGTTAAAAGTTATTTAATGAAAAAAATTCTTGGTGCAGGTTTCCTGAAGGAAATAGAAAAAAAGACTGAAAAGAGAAGAAGAAAAGAGAAAAAATGTAGTTCTGAAGAGCAAAAAGAAAGCAACTCCGAAGAGGAAAAAGGAAGCAATTCTGAACAGGAAGAATGAACAGCTCTGAAGAAGAAAATTGAAGTAGCTCTGAAGAGGGAAAAGGAAGCATCTCTGAAGAAGAAAAATGAGTAGCTTTAAAAAGGAAAAAAGGAGGCAGCTGAAAGTGAAAAAGGGAGGCATGCAAAACCCTATCTCTGCCCACAAAAGGAACCAGATCTATAATGTTAAAAGGGGAGCATAGGTGAACCCATATCTGGTTGGGAGCCAACGTGAACCAAAATCTGGTGAGAAAAAAGAAGTGGCCTTGCAACTAAGCAGCGGATTGAGGAAAATTAAGCAAGTAATTTATTTTTATTTTTATTTTATGTTTTTGCTTTCAAATTGTAGATTTTTGGGATGAAAATTTTCGTTATTTTTTTAACAAAGTCATGTTAAAATTAATAATTGTTATAAACAGTTAGTAGTTGTTAATTGATAAACCTAGTGAATACTGGGAGGAAAACCAAAAGTACATTAGGTTTGTTCAATCATTGCAAACTAGATTAAATTGATTGTGAAATTAAAACTTGGATATACCTAAGATTTAGGTGAAATCAATTACTCTGATGGGTTTACACCGATGTTTTCATTAATTTAATTATTTTTCTTTAAATAAATTATTATTAAATTTTGATTTCCAGACAATAATAGAATTTCTACAATTCTTGTACTTGGTACACAATCCTTGTAGGACGATACTTTATTTATCACTTTATTATTTGAACGATTTTGTGCACTTGCGAATTCGCCCGTCGTATGTATAATCTTTAACTAGTTTTAGTTATTTATATGTATACCAGTATGCAATCTGTAGAATATCATAATTATGTTAAAGGTTGGAATCAGTAATGCATAATGAATTGTTTCCTTCTAATTGTTTTTTGGACATGGTTGCGCCTTTTTCTTTTTCTTCTCAATCTACATTGTGGTAATCGGATATATTGTTTAATGGTACTTTTATTTTGTTTAAAATGGTTAATTACTATTGTTAAATTATATTTCATTTTGAAAAAAAAAATTATCTAAAAGACTAATATAAAGTGTCAAGGAGAAGGCATATTTATTAGTACCAGGCTAGTATCATTCTTTTATTGAAAGAGAGATAACACTTTTATATTTTTACTGCATTAAATTGGTAGGAAATATATGTTTGATTTCTTTAAGAATTTTGCAGCTATTACAAAAATCAATACAAAAGTTTTCATATATATTACTTTTATTATACCATTTTAAAATTGGATCAAACTAAACTTTCCTTAACAATATGATTGGTATTTCTTCTATTCATGAGAGATTTTAGATTCAAATTGTGCTTTTTTGTAGATTATCTTTAAGAGGTTGTGTCATCTAATTAATAAAATGTATGAATTGTGACTAAAAAATCTAAATCCTAACTTTCAATTCTATATTTTAGAAGTAATATTTTTCTGAAAAATAATATACCGTTTATCCATAAAAAGTATATTTATAAAAAGAACCATAATGAATGCTTATATAGCAAAATCAACCACTAGCATCATCTAAAATACATGAGATCTTGGAGCATAAAATAATCACAAAAAAAGGCATAAATAAAGACAACATAGTCTAAACACTACATTACACATCTAAAATAAATTCCTATATGTGTATGTGTGATGATGTTAACAACAATATGAAAGGGTTTTTCGAGAGACCTACCTGTCTAAACTAGTAGACATAGAATTCATTAACTTTGGTAATGCGTGAATTTCATATTGTATGTATAGAAGCTCCAAGGATCATGCCTATATGAGTTAATGAATACCTAATAGATTCTGAGAATTAGAACAACCGTTCCTCTGGTTATATGTGCATTAAAAAGAAAAAAGAAACAACAAAAAGAACAAATATCACCCACACCAACCAAAGATCTCCAAGCTTTTACAAATATCCTCTTAAACCCATTCGTTCCTCTCTTCCACCCAGCTTTGTTACTCCCTCTCACTCATTCACAGATGCTTGAAGATAGTGCGTATATGCTAGACCTTTACAACTTTGTAAATTCCTATTCACTTTTCCAATTAACACCTCACCCCACACCACAATGACTAGTCAGCTTGTTTTCCTGCTATTGCCAACATCACCATAATATACTATTTCCAACAACATAAATTCATATCTCATGTATTATTCCAAAATTTTTAGTGCATTTACGGTGTAAATGTGTATTTAATTTTTATTTAATTTTTTCTTTGTAAAACTATATACATAATATGCCTATAAATAGTGGTATCTCAATAATAAAACAAAATTTTCAATTCTCACAAGATAACATGGTATTAAAGCTGTTAATATATCTAGAAGAATTTAGATAGCTAATATATGAATAAATTGTGTTTTGCATACCAAAATAATGAATAGGGGTGAGTTTGATAGAAATAAATAATGATAGATGGTTACGAAGAACATTAGGGAGCAAGAGGAAATGGGAAACATGGTTGGATTGATTTGTGAAAAGGATGAGGGAGAAGTTGTATCAAAATATGGCTCTGATAGCTATAACTATATTAAAAATATAAATTGCACAATAAAGTTCTCCTTTTATCCTCTTTTTTGAAAAAAAAAATATTTTTTTTTCTTGCACAAGATTGTTAGTTTTTAATCAATAAATTTAATACAAATGTACTTTATCTTATGGCAAAAAAAATTTGTTAGATACACAAGAAAACGAAAAAGGTGATATCAGAAGTCCTACAGGCATACTTTTAAATGTTGGATTGCTTATAGGGTTACTTTACATGTAAAGCTCCCTCATGCATACATATCGATCATTAATCTTTATTCATCTTATTATGTTACTTTATTAGTTTATTTTATACAGGATGCTGTTAATTAATTCCAAATAATTAGCTCTTTGTTGGCAAAGTGACTGATAATTTTCTTTGGGGATATATCCTTTTAAGCGTTTGGCTATAGGTTAAGTATGGCATATTTTTCCTTAAATAAAAGATAATTTTTTTAACGAAATGGAAGTCGCATGTCCTTTTTCTCTTTGAATAATAAAAAATAATTTTGTCAATAAGGATAGTTCCATCTTTTTTAAATAGAGAATTACAAGAAAACACAGAATCGCCACCCTTTGAAAAATGAAAAGCACAATTTAAGAATAAAATTATACGATAATATAGGTGATTTGAAATAGAAGCTAAGCGTGAAAAGAGCATATTCTTAAAACATCTGTTATATGATCTCCCTTCATAGCCTCATACAGATACATCAAAAGGTAAGTTACATTTCAACAAAGAATTCTTTCATGAGTTAGATATAGTTGTTTATGTTTTTGCTATATATATATGCATATACGTACTTATACTAAAATTTTTATGTTTTTTACTTTCTTATTTTTAAAACAATTTATTTTTATTTATCTTGTAACCAATAACTATTTTGACATTTTAGAAATTGTAAGAGAAAGTGAATGGTAGAATATTGGAGCTTATATATACGTTTGAGATAGTCAATTGATGAAGTTTGCAAAAGCTTAAAACACTACCCAATCTTCTAAATATCTAATAAAGCACGTAGTCACTTGTCGAAAATGAACTAATCATCCTCCCTATTTCATCATCAACTTGAGTAAAGAGATCTATTTGCTATTTGAACAAATACCAACTCCTATTTCTCATATTTGTTCGATGACATCCTAAAAAGTTAAAATTTTCACGTAATACTATAAAATAAAAAACAAAGTTAGAAGAAAAAAGCGTGCCTCCTTACACAACTTTCTCTTCAGCGTGGTGAATCGATAACCTAAGTAAGAAACAAATTTAAAAAATATCAACAGTCTTGACATTAAAACTACTGAAGATGATTTCACTTATATTTAAACTCAACTTTAAGTTTAAAGACTTCAATAACTTGGTGAATTAATAAGCCTAAGTAGGCAAAGAATCTCGAAAGCATTTACACTTAATTTGATCCGGACCTTTAGAAGACAAGTATTGGTGATTTTAATGAGTAATATAGCTTTTATGATAGCTTTACCTAGGATTTTGGACTAGTGGTGAATCACGAGATGATAGCTGCTAAGGAGTGATTTAAGATGAATTGTATTGATCTCGGAGTATCAAATTGAATAGGAGGATTTTTGATTAATTTTGACTATTTCTTTAGCCCTCTGGATGGGTTTACGATGCTGTAACATTGGTTCTAACTGGTCAATGAAAGAAGTTATTTAGTGGGTATGTATAGGTACCATTAGAACTCGTACAATGCTGGTTTACACTGATTCTTCTATTTTTTTGTTTAGTTATTTTTTCACTGTTAAAAGTTACAAATGCAGTTCTTACTTTTCTACTTATGTTATTGTATGATGCTCAATTTGACACTTTTCAAGTTTTTACTTTTTCTTATAGGAGATAATTGAAGCTAATAGAGGGTAAATTAATGAGAATGTTGAATATGGTCATTTTCTTTGATTTCTAACTTATACCAAAGAGAATGAGTAGATATTTAGAGTTGTCTATGGTTAGAACAGGTTCACTGAGTTGGTGAATTAATGTGGCATCAAGCTTGCTTCAGGGATCTAATACATGGAGTTTTTTCTTTGAAGAAAAGAAAATGAAAGGGATTGGTGGTAGTTAAGGCTATATGAGGATTATGAAAATTATCAGTGTATATATTTAACTTTTCTTGTCTACTTGTACAAGGTCTTAATATAGTGATCAATTACAAATTATATATATGATTTTAGTTGGCAATCGAAAAAATATATAAATTAAATATATAGATATAAATAATGAAACGTTATACGTTCTTGCATGTATATATGTGTATTGCTAATTTTGATTTGCGGGCCTTGTGAAGATCGAAAAAGATATTAGGCAGTTCTTTGGTTACTTTAAAACTTTGTTGTGACTTGGGAACTGATTATTAGTGTGTCCATATTAGAAGAGTATAAAAACAAATACAAGATTACGTATGAAATGTTTGCAAATCATTGTAATTAGCTAGAGAGCAAATCTTATATATATATATATGCATAAAGTGAGTCAAAAGAAAAGGTGCGCATATATATGTTTTACATGTTCACTCACTTTCTTCATCAACCCCTTCTTCCTTTTCTTTTTATTTATACACAATGAAGCAAGGATAGAAGCATTATTGATGTTGTATATGTAAAAATTCAATCTAGTTAGGATGAAGATGAAGCTAGCTAGGTCCTTAAATTTTTTTAGATTTAAAATGAGTTTTTTGCATAAAATTTAATATATATGGATACGATCTTCAGATCTTTGAATTAAAATTTGGATAGTGGCATTAACAGGTAATGTTCTCCTCAAAGAAAGTCCTGGTATAATCATAACATCTAAAACAATTAATATTCTCATTAATATTAATATTGTACATGTATATAGGAAAATACGTTAAATGAAGTTATAAGTTTGCTTTTAACTAATTAATATATACGTAAAATAATCTATCTTTGTTCTCTATATTTTGGAAAACAAAAAAATCACACTCACACTTATGCTACCAATTTAGAGTGTTGATGAGAAGTACATGTGTACACTCGCTACTAGCTCGTTCAAGTAGTTTAGACAGTATCTTGTATAATTTATAAAATATGTAATATTATTGCAATTGCTTAGGTAGTAAGTAAAATAAGTAGTGTTTTATATGTATACACAGAAGTATATTGATATGTTTGATTTTTAATATATTTTTATACCCTTTTTACTTAAATTTAGAATAACTTTCGAATTAAGTTTGAGTTAAAAGTCATTTAATAAAAAAAATTCTTGATGTAGGTTTCACGAAGAAAATATAAAAAAAAAAGATTGAAAAAAGATGAAGAAAAGATAAAAAATGAAGTAGTTCTGAAGAGCAAAAAGGAAGCAATCCTGAACTGGAAAAAGGAAGCAACTCTGAAGAGGAAAAAGGAAGCAACTTTGAAGAAATCCAAAAAAGGACATAAACACTTATCAAGTCACTTCGACCTCAGGGGACCACCGGACAGAGGAGTTAGGAAGGGTCCTCAGGAGACGTCTGCTCCAATCAAGGAGGATTCTCTAGCGCAGGAGCTACAGCAGTCGCAAGCGTGGTTTGTTGACAAGATGAACTCGTACGTACAATAACAGTTTCATGTAGGGTTTACTAACAGGGAACAGGTAAAGATGATGGTGCCATTCACAAATAAAAACAACCAAAATAATGGACTGATATGGTCAAGCAGGTTTAATTACCCTTAAAAATCGAGTATTAGAATGTTTAGTTTTTAATTTTTTTGATGTTGTCAGAGATGTACGTTAAATAACCGATTACAATCCACCATATAGATAGGTTGTCAGACTCATAGTCGTTGTCTTAATAGTTTTAATCATAATAATAGTTGTAGTTATGTCATCACAGTTGTTTGGTCATGTTCATGGCACTCTGATGCGTGCTGGTGCGCTTTTACGCATAGGGTCTATGTGTGGAGTGCCACTACACTTCAAGCAGCTGCACATTGTAGCAAGCCTTGTGCGTCGTGTTGACCTATCAGGCTTCTACGGATGTTGAGGGGTATAATTCAAAAGAATAAATCTAATAAAATTAAGAAAATCTTAAAATTCTAAGAATAATTTTATAAATTAAAAACTCATAAGAAATAAATTTAGAATCTATAAATAATTATAAAAGAAGTAGAATTAATATTTAAAAAACTTGAAATTAAAAGAGTAAAGGAAAAATAAAAACAAGAATAAAAGAATATAAAAAGTTAACTAATAAAATAAAGAGTCAAAATTTAACAAACACAGAGTCTTGTTAAATCCACTTCATCATATTTCCTTTGTGGGTGTATTTGGTTTTGGTCCCTTAATGAAACTGTAGTTCAGTTGTCCTTGGTCTGAATGATTTTATATTCATGCTCTACGGCTCAAGGGCATGAATGATGGCAACCTGAGAGACATCAGAGATTTATATGTGTACTTAATATTTGTGATTGTATGTTTGTATCTATCTACATACCAAGACATAACTAATCGATATCCCATTTGCCCTTTCTAGAAATAGGTGTAAGTGGTTGCGCATGTTGGTTTATAATAAGTGAAATATAAATTAAGATAATAAATTAGGATAAAAAAACTATGTCAAAGATGAGTTTTGTCCTGCGCGCGAGTTGTATAAACCCATTGAATACAGTACTAAGCATCTTCATGACAATTTGTATGAATTCGACATTATTTGGATATGAATATTTGGTAATAACTTTTCATTTGAATTTGTTAATTAAACTTAAAATTATTTTTTTATTAAACGTGCATTAATGAATATTTTAAAACGTATATGTGTTGCATTATTTCTATTTATCTTACTGAGTATTGGAACTCACCCATATCCCACCCACCCTTAGATGTAGATTTTGAAGAAAATTCGGGAGAACTCTTTTTAGTTTCTTTTCAGGAGGAATAGTTTCGAGCAGACTTTGTATTTTGTTTTAAACTTTGAGGCTAGTTTTTGTAATTATGCTATCTAATATTTTGTATTCTAAAAGGTAGATGGCCTAATTGCCTCAGGATACAGTCTTTTATAAATTTTGTATTAGATGTATAGTTCTACTGTAATGTAAATATCTATTTTATGTCTGCTAATTTTGACGTTGGTGCCCTGTTTGGCATCAGGACGTCACATTTCTTTTTTTTTCTTTTTATTTATACACAATGGAGCAAGGATCGAAGCATTATTGATGTAGTATATGTAAAATTTCAATCTACTTAGGATGAAGATGAAGCTAGCTAGCTCCTTAAATTTTTTTAGATTTAAAATGAGATTTTTGTATAAACTTTAATAGATATGGATACGATCTTCAAATCTTGGAATTAAAACTTGGGATAACGCCATTAACAGGTAATGTTTTGCCCCGGTATAATCATAAGAGTTATTAAAATTTATTTTTATTAATGTTTACGTACAATAAATTATATATATATTTTTGTATTACATAAGAGTCGAATCTTCAATTCTTATTTTCGTAGAGGTAGAGAAGTACCACTTGATTTAAAATTCAAGTATTATCATGCCTTAATTATATTTAACTTTTAGGAGGATTGATTTCAATTAAGGTGGTTGGTCATGAAGTAAAGATCCTAGAATTGAAACTATTGGGCCTTTGGCCCGATCATTAAGGGATGGCATCAGTTCCCATTAATGAAGAACATGTGAACTCGCAATTTTATATAAAAAAATTTAACAGATCAGCCAAATTATCACCTACATACCATTTTATATAATCTATTAACTTCTAATATCAATCATTTTCTATTAAAAATGTATAACGTATTTTTTTTTTTTGTGAATACATCAATTTAGTGATATATAATAATACTTAAGTTCAGTTACTTTGTTTAAAATTAAATCTGCAGCCCGTTTTATGTATGGATTATAGAATTAATTATATTGATATTTAATTATAACATTTCATTTTCTCACATAATTGTTTACATTAATATTTAATTTTAATTGTAGTTAATTAAATAATTAGAATAATATTTAATTTAAAAAAATTCAATTACACAATTAACACAAGTACAATATATTAATAAAGTGCCATCGTTATTAAATAAAGGGAAGTAAACGTGATTAGTGTTATTCGATGAATCACTCTTTTATCATTGTAAGTATATATATAATCTCTCTAAATAAGACACACACAATGAAGTTCTAATATTTAAGAATACAAAAAGAAATTAAAAGATAAAAGAATCATAATACATTACATCAAAAAATCGTAACACAATACATCCTTTATAGATAAGCCAAATTCAAAGTTAATAAGTGAAATACGAAGTAAACCTTTATAAATCATATGGAAGTTCCCTTGTTTTATTGTGTTAAAAACTCATACCTAAGGCCACCTATATACCATTTTATATGAATGTTTGAACTTTTGAAAATTTAATAGAAGATTTAAAATGTATGAGTTTTTATATGGTTTGTTAACTCTTTATATAAAAGCTAACATTAATGAGGAACATGTATATCTAATAAATCATTAAGTAATATTTTGGCATTCCACTTGTTGTGGAATGCACCATATCTTACTTTAGATGGTATATTATACTATATTATAATGCTCCCTTCCCCATTCCTTACTAATAACTCTCCAACCCTTGTCTCATTCTATATATAGTCCCTCTCGCTCCTTGGCCAAACACGACAAAACATCATGACTAGAAACAAAGTTAGGCTTACCTATATCACTAATGACTTTGCAAGAAAAACCACATTTAAGAAAAGGAAGAAGGGGCTGATGAAAAAAGTGAGTACTTAGCACTCTCTGCAATGTCAAAACATGTGCAATCATTTACAACCCATATGACTCATAACTAGAGTTTTGGCATTCCCCTCTCAGAGCCCAATAGCTGTTGGCCGACTTCAAGAGGATCTCTGATATGGAGCAGAATAAGAAGATGATGAATTAAAAGAGCTTCCTATGATAGATGATCACCAAGGCAACCGACCAACTGAAGAAGAAACATAAAGACAATCAGGAGAAGTAAATAATGCATATCATGTTTAAAAGCCTTATTGGGAAGCCCCTCCACTAACTCAACCTCATTGATCTCAACGATCTAGGTTGGCTAATTGAATAAAACCTCAAAGAAATCCAAAAAAATGATAGAAACACTCTATAAATCACGTAAGCCTCATGGGGCCACAAATGGAGGAGTGATGAAGGGTCCGGGGGAGACATCCTCTTAAATCAACAAGGATATGTTACATAATGCATTATAATTGCAATATATTTGATTATATAATTCATAAAGAAAAAAATTAATTATATGACATGATACATCAAGACCATCAAAAGTTGTGTTTTTCTGGTTGATATTTTTCTTTCTATTCATATTTACCTATACATCATAAAAATTTAGATGCTCACCCTTCCATACACATATACAAACATCTCAATATATATTTACCTACTTCAACATGTATTCCTTCCATTGCTACCTTATATATTACATGTATATATATATATGTATATATCAACTAGATCAGACAACAAACATCTGGCCCGTACTTGGTTTATAGTTAATTTGCTCGACATGCAAACTTCAATTTGTAAGATTTCAAAATTTTCCATGCAAAACATAATTACTAATTACACTCCAACAGTTTTCTAATACCATAAAAACTTAGTTATGATATATATACATAGATATATATTGTGATTAATATTTGTTCTCATGTTGTGAAATATATAAGCCAATTTAGTTGAATAAAAATCATATAAACAGTATAACGATCAAACCAGTAAAAGTAGAGAAAAGACATGAGAGGGTAAAAACCAATATATTTTAGAAATTTAGCATTAAAAAAAACTATTATTTTTATTTAGATTTGATAGAGTAATAACAAGGAGTCAAAGTAAAAAAAAAAAGATAATTCATTTAATCAAATACATTTCTCACATTTATCATAAATACAAACATTAACAAATTCAAAAAAACCATTTTAATGTCACAAAATCCCCTATTAATTTACAAGGTAATGGTATATTAATCTGTTGTATTTTTTTGAGTTCAACTATTAGTTCAACAACTTTCTAACTAATACCATTGACTTTTAAAAGTATAAATTTAAATTATTGTTACTATGTAATGTGAACTCTGATATAGAAAAAAATGATATCTATGGTTTTTGTATTTTTTAAAAAAATAATTAAAAAATAAAATGGCGGTAACTGTAAGACATCAAGACATACAATTAAGTTGGATTAGAAGGTGATGGCCATATTAGTTGACGGTTAAGAGATAATATTTGTGTGTGTGGTTGCCATGTATAATTGACTTCAGGTGTGAATGCATGTTGAGGATAATGCAGGAGAGAGTAGGTAGATACATGAATTACAGTGAAGCAATAGTTTTTAATTAAAAGGGATGGCCACAATTGAATAATTTTATATAAATACAGCCTTACAACAACTTACTAATTAAATTTTTTTTTAATTACATTTCCCTAAGTCAAAAGATTTTTTCATATCCCTTATTAAAGACATAACATTTTTGGAGATAATTTGGGCATTCCACTTGCAGTTTTAGAATGCACCACATCTTACCTTACATGGTATATTCTTCCATATTAAAACACTCCGCCCCATTATCTTAATTTATATTACACTAATTGCAAACCTATACGCGCAGCCGCTTACACCTAGTTCTAGAGAGGACAAAAGAGATATTGATTAGTCATGTCTTGGTACATAGATAGACACAAACATACATTCACAAATATTAAATACAAATATAAATATCTTAGGTCTCTCACGTTGCCATCATTCATGCCCTTGAGCCCTAGACCATGAATATCAAATCATTCAGAGTCACAAGGACAACTGAACTACCGTTTCATTAAGGGATCAAAACCAGCACCCATATTGTAACATCCCACTAATCACCACACTAAATGTGTATCTAGAAACTCCTATTTATTAGTCCTTAAAGCCATTTGAACTAATTTAAATTTATCTTGTAGTTTATATCGTATTTCATAATTTTAATTCATAATTTTAATTTATTCAAATTTTGTTATTTTATTTATTATTATTGTTATTATTTTATTTTTTTGTAGCATTTTTATTTTAAAATAATTTTCAGGAGAAAAAAAGAAAATGAGGCAAAATCCTGCGGGAAAACGCCTGCAGAAGTGGCTCGCCCGCACCAGCACAACACACTGTTTGCGTGCGTGCGTGCGCACATGACCAACACAAGACATGTGCAAATTCCCATCGGCCCGGGACATATGGCCAATTTTGCACATGCATCGCATCGCGCGCATATTGGCGAGTCTGTGGCTGCGTCCCGTTGTACACAAATAGGATAGTCCTTGCAGACATGGCTAGACGCCATGCACCCTGTGCACGCACCATCCATGCAGTAGGCCTACGCGCTTGGGCCTGTGCGTTGTAGGCCTACTTGCTGCGCTATATGCGCTGTAGGCCCTATGCCGTTGATGAAGGATTCTTCCTCCATTTTCACACTGCCGTCGTGTCATGTAAAATCACTCATCTTCAACTCAACTTTCTCTTTTCCTCATTGGATTTCACCACTTGGCGCAAATCCAACGGTCCTAATTTTTTATAGATAGGGACCCTTTCCTTTCATCACTTCCATTTCATTTTCCATCCTCCAAGAGCTTAGAGAGAGAGGGAGTGATCTAGAGAGAGAAGGAGAAGAGAAGAAGAAGAAAGGTGTAGGAAAACTTCAAGATTTTGTTAAGAAATTTAATATTTCCTTAAACATCTTAAGGAGCATTTCTAAAAAATTAAAATTAAGAAGTTTATGCTTTGTGTTTTGCATATTTTATGTTTAATAAAGTGATTTGTTCTTGATTTCAAGCATGCTATGTGATTTTATAGGCACTTAATAATTTGCATGTAAATTAAATAACATGAATTCGATGATAATTTTCTAAAATATATATAAAAAAAGAAAGAAAGAGAAGGAGAATGAGCTTGAATGGCCTGAAAAATATATGTATTTGTATTGACATGCATAATGCATCAAGTGTCTCATTAGACATTTTATCTTGGAGGGGTTTCTATTTCTCCCTCCCCCATCTGGTCTAGAAAGACATTAAAGGACTACTTCTTGTGGATGATGGCGTACCCTCTAACGAGAGGGGTGACACAAATATCTATTAGGGGTCACATTTGGTTAAGTACTATCGTGGTGATAGAATATATGATAGGACCACTGTGGTGGGTATGACCGTGGTCATAGATTGTACCATGGTTTGGCAAGCCAAAAATGTACTTGAGCAAATTGTCATTATATATCTGATATGCTCATTCCACATGGATAGTCAGAAATCCGTATCTCCCCTCAGAGATAGAAGTCGGAATGAATTCGCGAAGCATGACACAAAAATTTGAGCATTTCATGATTTTATTTTTCTATTGTTAAATATGATTTTGATTTGATCATTGTGACTGTGAGATGATATTTCTTTTAATAAATAAAATTATTTTCATAAAATATGAAAGGACCTTGACGTGACATAATGGTAAGTATTAATGATATAATTATTCACTCTTAAAATCTTACGATTTTATTTAAATGTTATTTTCCTTAATGAGTATATGGAACTCACTCTTTCCATGCCACCCAGATGAGGAAGATAGTGAGGAACCAATCATTGGCCTACCCCTTGAAGTCTATGAGGATCCCGAGGACTCACAAATCACATGACTTGTCCTCCACTCTGATGAGTCTAATTGGATAGTGAAAGAAGTGGCCCTTTGTATTTTGTTGCCACTTCTGGCTTCAGTTGTATATATTATAATTGGAACTCATATATTTTGGTAAGGGATTTGTAATAATATTCTACGCTGCATATAATTTTTAGAATGCACTAGTAATACGTTTCTGTATCTTGCATCATTATGCTTTAATTTACATTGGAGATGTCACGCATATTCTAGCAGTTCTGGAATAAATAATCAAAACTAAATACCTCTCAAAGGAAATATGGTGAACCAGATTTAACTAGATTATGTGTGTGTTAAATTTTGACTTTTTATTTTATTAGTTAACTTTCTAGATTCTTTTAATGTGGTTTTATTTTTTCTTTGGTCTTTTACTTTCAAGTTTTTTAAATGTTGATTCTCCTTCTTTTATAATTATTTGTAGATTTAAAATTTCTTTCTAATGAGCTTTTAGTTTATAAAATTATTCTTAGAATTTTAAGATCTTAGTAATTTTATTATATTTATTCTTTTAAATTAACCACATCATTTTTTGTTATACCAAAATTTCAATTTATACCAATATTCCTAAAATACCAATTTGTCCAAAATTTACTTAGTTTACTACATTATAGATTTTATATTTATTTTACCTTGTGCCTGTGGGAATTTATCCTCCCACCCACACCCGCGGTGTGGGGAGCACATTTGCGAAGACCCCTCAACATCCGTAGAAGCCTGGTAGATCAACACGATGCCCAAGGCTTGCTGTAATGTGCAGGTGCTTGGAGTGTAGTGGCATTTCCACACAAAGACCTTGTGTGCAGATGCGCACCAGCACGCATCGTAGTGCCATAAAGATGCCCGAATGACTGTGACGACAACAATTACAACTACTATGGTGATTAGAACTATTAAGACAATGACTACGGGTTTGACAACCTATCTATGTAGTGGACTATAAACGGTTAATTAAAATATATCTCCAACAACATCAAAAATATTAACAACTAAACATCCTAATACTTGATTCTTAAGCGTAATTAAACATGATGGACCATACTTGATTCTTTGGTACATAACTTGCATGATTTTGTTCTCCCTATTGTCCTCGCGGTGCTTCTTCAATTGATCGGTTGCCTAGGTGATCCTCTGGTGCAAGAAACTCTCTTAATTCACCATTTTCTTGGTTTGTTCCTTCTCAGGCATCATTTTGAAGTCGGCCAACAGGCGTTGGGCTACAAAAGGGGTAGACCAAACCTCTGGTTGCCAGTCGTAGGGGCAACACTCACTCTAATTCTCACAATCTATAAGTTGTTTATTATCTCATTTACACATACAAGAAGTTGTTTTAGATGTGTAGTGTGGACTATTTTATCGTTGTTTATGCCACTTTTTATATGATGCTCTTGTTTTATACTCTAAGGTCTCATGTATTTTAGATGATGCTAGTGGTTGGTTTTGGCGTATAAGCATACCTTATGGCTGGTTTTGTAAATCTGTGTGTTATTGTTAAGAGCTACATTACTTTTCAAAAAAAATATTAATTCTAAAAAATGAAAATAAAATTTAGGATTTAAATCTCTATAGTGACAATTCATACATTTCATTTATTAATTAGCACGATCACCTAAAGATAATATATGAGAACGTACAATTTCAATAAAAAAAAATTTATAAAGAGAGGAAATACTATACATATTATTAAGGAATGATTATTGTAATTTAATTTTAAAATGTAATAATAAAAGTATATATATGATTACTTATTGACTTATGTAGTAGCCAAAAAACTCCAAAAGAAATCAACGATATATTTCTTGCAAATTTTATGCAGTAATAATATATAGGCGTTGTCTCCCTTCAGTAAAAAAAATGATACTAGTATGGTATTAAAATATTTACCTTCTGAACCTCGACAATCCATATTTTCCTTTAAGATAATTAACTTTAAAAAAAAAATTGACATAAAATTTATCAATAGTAATTAACCACTACAAACATAATGAGAAGTAACGTCGACAATACATCCGACAACCGCAATAGAGATTGAGAAAACAAGAAGAAATCAAAGTCATGTTCAAAAAAAAAATAGAAGGAAACAATCCATCCTCCATTACTGATTCGAACCTTTAAGATAATTACGATGTGCTATAAATTGCATGCTCGTGTAATATAAATAACGAAAAACAGTTAAAGATTATATATATGTGTGTATACGTATGAAGTAATACTTATTCTACTTGTTATTTAGACAACATTGCTATTATATTACAATAATATGTCATATTTAGCAAATTAAACAAGATATTGTCCAAACTACTTAAAGGAGCTAGTTGCAAGTGTACACATATACTTCCCATCAACACTCTGAATTAGTAGTATAAATGTGACTATAATTTTTTTACCTTTTAAAATATAGGAAAAAAAGATAGATTATTCTATATATCTCTAAGTTAGTAGAACCCGAAATAAATCCAACAAATAATTAAATAACATATTTATAATTTTAGCGTACTTTTCCAGATACATGCATAATATTCATATTAATAAAAATATTAATTATTTGAGATATTCCGATTAGATCTAGATTTGATGTGAGGAAAATATTATTCCTCAATGTCTTTATCCTAAATTTTAATTTCAAGATTGGAAGAGCATATCCATATGTATTAAATTCTATACAAAAATCTCATTTGAAATCTAGATAAATTTGAGTAGCTACCTAGCTTAATCTTCCTCCTAACTAGACTGAATTTCTACATATACTACATCAATAATTCTCATGTCATCATTCCATTATGTAAAACAAAACAGAAAATAAAAGAAGAGAAAAGTGCATTATAATAGCTTAAAATTACATTGAGCATGCAGGTATTTAACAAGTAGTTGTAGCCATGTCAAGCAGGGGGAAGAGAGAAATTAAAGAATGAAAAGTAGTACTAGTACAAGATATAAAATATTAAAGAGAAGATTAATTTAAAGAAAATCATAATTCAAAGTAATCCAAGTACATGTATGCATGCGACTCGACGACTACAACTATGATGGTGATAGCTACAACTACTATGATGACTACAACTATTAAGGCAACGACTACGATGACTAAGAAACCGACAACATATCTTTGTGGTGGAATGTAATTGGTTATTTAAAGTACATCTCCAACAACACTCCAAAAAATTTAAAATTAAATATCATAATACTCGATTCCTAAGGGCAATTAAACCCACTAGACCATTTCAGTCAATTATTTTGGTTGTTCTTATGGGTGAATGACACCATCATCTTCGCCTATTCCCCGTCTACTCCAGGTGGTTGCTGATGTGCTTGCGGTTTCATCCCATAAATAAACCACGTTTGTAGCTGCTGTAACATCTACACTGGATGATCCTCCGTGATCTTAGTGAATGTCTCCTTAGGACCCTTCATCACTCCTGCGTCTGTGGCCTCCTGAGGCTGAGGTGACTTCCAGAGTGTTCCAATACTCTTTTGGATTTTTTTGAGGTATTATTCAATAAGCCAACCCAAATTGTTGAGACCAATGAGGTTGAGCTGGTGGAGGGGCTTCCCGATAAGACTTTGGAACATGATATACGTGATCTCTTTCTCGCGATTATCCTTGCACTGTTTCTTCAGTTGATCAGTTGCCTTGGCGATCTTTTGGCACAAGAAGCTCTCTTGATTCACCATCTTCTTGCTTTGCTCCATCTCGGGCATCCTCTTAAAATTAGAAAGTACGCATTGGGCTCCGAAAGAGGAAGGCCAACCCTCTTGTTTTGAGTCATAGGGGCTGTAAATGATTGCACAGGCTTTGACATCGCAGAGAGTGCTGAGTTCACTCACCTTTTTTATCACTCCCTTCTTTCTTTTTTCGAACATGGCTTTTCTTGCAGAGTCGTTAGTGATATAAGCGAGCTTAACCTTCTTTCTAGTCATGGTGTTTTGTCGTGTCTGTCCAAGGAGCAAGAGAGTGTATATATAAAATGAGACAAACATTGAATAGTTATTAATAAGGAATGGGGAGTGGAGCATTTTAATATAGTAGAATATACCATGTAAGGTAAGATGTGGTGCATTTTAAAATTGCAAGCGAAATGTTCAAATTAACTCCAAAAATATGATGTCTTTAATAGGGGATGTGGGAAAATCTTGTCATTTAAGGAATGTATTTCACAAAATTTAATTAGTAAAATATTGAAAGGCTACACTTATCTAAAATCATCCAATCCTCCCTTTTAATTACAAGTTATTGATTCATTGTAATGCACTTATATACCTACTCTCTCTTGCATTATCCCAGCATGCATTCACACTTGAAATTAATCATACATGGCAAGCATACACACCTCATTATCTTATACACACTCATAGATATTACTCTTAATCATCAACTAATGTGGCCACCTCCTTCCAAATCCAACTTAATTATGTGTCTTGATATCCTACACCTACCACCATTTTATTTTTTAATTTTTTAAAAAAGAAACAAAAACCATAGATATATAGTTTTTTATTTGCTTTTATGCATTAATGTCAATATTCATTTTTTCCTAATTCGCAAAATAAATTTTATTTATAAGAAAAATATTTGATCATCCTTAAAATTAATGCTGGTTTTCTTCATCTTTTAATTTCTTCTGCAAACTTTACACTCCAAAACTTTATTGTCACCAAAGAAAATTTAATTACACATGCACAAGATTTCATAATAATTATACATATAATGTAGGCACATGGTGATTTTTTCTGAACTCCATAATAATTAATTATTTCATTTGGTATGCAGTACGTAGAATACGATTATTAGAGCAATTATATATTTGATTTTATCTTTATGGAATACTATTAATCACAATTATTAAAGTTATAATATCTCTCTATATCACAACAAATTATATACATTTAGTAGACAATTAACTACTATATGCAATCAAGATTTATTTTTTATTTTCTTTGTACATAATAAAACTTACATTTTTTCGTGAAGCTATAACCAATAACCAATAATTATTTTGAAAAAGAAGACTTGCTTAAAGATCATATGTGCAAAAAAAATACTTAAAATACATAATAACGCATAGAAAAGAAGGAAAAAAAGAAGAAAATTATGCATATTTGCTTTTAATCAATTACATGCAACTAAGAAATCCACTACACTAATTTGTTTTAGATATGTAATGTAATGTAGGTAAGCTTAACCTTGTTCTAGTCATGATGTTTTGTGTGTCTGGCCAAGGAAAGAGAGGGGCTATATATAGAATGAGACAAGGATTGGAGAGTTATTAATAAAGAATGGGGAATGGAGCATTATAATATAGTAGAATATGCCATCTAAGGTAAGATATAGTGCATTCTAAAACATTAAGTGGAATGCCAAAATGTTACTTAATGATTTGTTAGATATACATGTTCCTCATTAATCTTAGCTTTTATATAAAGAGCTAACAAATCATATAAGAACTCATACATTTTAAATCTTCTATTAAATTTTCAAAAGTTCAAGCATTCATATAAAATGGTATATAGGTGGCCTTACGTAACACCCCAAATTATTATTATTTTTATTAATATTATTTTATTTTATTTTAATTTTTTTTTGTAATTTTTAGATGAATATAATGATTTATTATGTAATAATATATGCTTTTAATTTAGTTTAATTTAATTAAATAGAAATAATAATAATAATAATAATAATAAAAAGGGATAAAATTATTTTTGGGATTTAATTGAAAATAATTTTGGGAAAAACGGGTGAAAATTTGGGTTCTGAGGGTGTTTTTGAAAAGAAAATAAAAAATCGGGGGTCAAAACGCAATTTAGAAAAATTACGCCACGTCAGCAGCCTGGTCAGCAGCCCCGGCCAACCAGGACACGCCGCGTGGCAGAGACGCTGACGCAGGAGGCCACGCGGAAGGGAGCCACGTGGGCGATCCACGTGCGCGCGATCGAACGACTGAGATCCGTTCCCACGCGCACGAACATCCCAGATCAAAAGTGCATACGGACGGTCCAGATTGCACGCATACGGACAACCCAAATTGAATTGCGCACAAACTGCCCAGATTGCATCGCGATGAACGGGCCAGATTCATTTCTTACTTAATCGCGATTGGACGGCCCAGATTAAATCGCGATGGACGACTCAGATTAAAAGCAGAAGGTTATAAATAATCTCATCCACACCCAAACCCTAACCCTAACTGCCAGAGCCCTTGCTGGAGAAGAAAGCCCAGCCACCGGAGAACCGACCACCGAGACCCGCCGCCGCACCGGAGCACTTTTTGGCCGCCAAACGAGGTAAAAATTCTCTCCTTGGCTCGGATTTTGATTCTAAACCCACCTGTGGCCAAATCGGAGCCAAAATACCGGCCAATTGGCCGAAAAACACCGTCGAAGCCCAGCAATATCGCCACAGGTTTTCTCTATTTTTTCTCCGATGAGACCCTTCCCGATTCCCGTTCGATGTAATTTTTACACCATTGTGACCACCGTTCCTTCCTTTACAGGTTGACTGGAGCAAAATACCAAATCGCAACTCGAGCTAGAGGAGCCGCTCGATTTTGTGAATCCGATGATATACTTGCTTTGCTGATGCTCGTTACTTGTTTAAGTATTCATGATTATGTGAGAAACAGAAAACTAAGAAAAAATAGAAAAGGTATGTGAATTGATAAATGGATAAGTTGATAGTCTCACTAGATATCTTGGGAGATGGTGGACGGACCGGGTCCATAGAGAACCCCACCGGGAACATTGTCTCATACCGGACGGGGTATGGAGACTTTAAATATTTTAGCGCTCATACTGGACGGGGTATGGGGATGACCCACTTCACCCTCATACCAGACGGGGTATTAAGGTTTATTGTTTTGGTGCCCATACCGAACGGGGTATGGGGACGGCCCTGGAATTAAGTTGTTAAAATTAATGGTTCACGTGTAGCAGAGACCCCTATGGATCCCCATGGATACTGGTAGGCTGATAAAAGAAGAAAATTATTGTTTGATGATTTAAAATATAAAAGTATGACATGTACTATGTTAGAGAGTATGTATAAATTCATGATATCTTTGATGTTATTGTTTCGATGGGTCGTTTTCATAAATCTCACCGAGGTAAGTTAACAGTAAAGGATTTTAT
This sequence comes from Carica papaya, assembly GCF_054855325.1. Lineage (NCBI taxonomy): Eukaryota > Viridiplantae > Streptophyta > Magnoliopsida > Brassicales > Caricaceae > Carica > Carica papaya. Next base: position 26,259,949 of record NC_142310.1, on the reverse strand, counting down.
TATTGATTAATGAATTTGTTAAAAATTGTGCTCCATTGGTCGTTTTTGTTTTTCTACCAACCTTTACTTCTGTATTAGTGATACAGTGTGACGTCTTTACCGGGCTAGTGTAGCTCATTCATTACTTAACCATTTCAGATTAGGAAGACTTGGTTCCCGAGCCCATTCCACAGGAAGACGGCGAGTAGATGCCTAAATATTTTATAGTTTTCCTTATAGTATTTCATTTCTAGTATTTCCTTTAGTTAACTTATTCTTTCAAATTGTTAGTACGTTTCGGTTATTGTGTAAGGGATATTAATCAGAACTTTTTATTTCGCTTCCGCATTCAAAATTTTTACATACATTTCCTTTTTTAAATTTCCGGGGTCGTTACACCTTAGGTATGAGTTTTTAACACATTAAAACAAGGAAACTTCCATATGATTTATAAAGGTATACTTTCTATTTCACTTATTAATTTTGAATTTGGCTTATCTATAAAGGATGTATTGTGTTATGATTTTTTGATGTAATGTGTTATGATTTTTTTATCTCTTTATTTCTTTTTGTATTCTTAAATATTATAACTTTGTTGTGTGTGTCTTATTTAAAGAGATTATATATATACATATACACTTACAATGATAAAAGAGTGATTCATCGAATATAACTAACCATGTTTACTTCCCTTTATTTAGTAAAGATGGCACTTTATTAATATGTTGTACTTGTGTTAATTGTGTAATTGAATTTTTTTTTAAATTAAAAATTATGCTAACTATTTAATTAAAAATTTCAATACAATTAAAATTAAATATTAATGTAAACAATTATGTAAGAAAATGAAATGTTACAATTAAATATCAATATAATTAGTTCTATAATCCATACATAAAACGGACTGCAAATTTAATTTTAAACAAAGTAATTGAACTTAAGTTCTTTTATATATCACTAAATTGACATATTCACAAAAACAAATAAATAAATACATTCAGTACATTTTTATTAGAAAATTGTTGACGTTAGAAGTTAACAGATTATATAAAAAGGTATGTAGGTGATAATTTGGCTAACTTGTTAACTTTTTATATAAAATTGTGAGTAGACGTGTTCTTCATTAATGGGAACTAATGCCATCCCTTAATGATCGAGCCAAAGGCCCAATAGTTCCAATTCTAGGATCTTTACTTCATTACTAACCACCTTAATAGAAACCAATCCTTCTAAAAGTTAAATATAATTAAGGCATGATAATACTTGACTTTTAAATGAAGTGGTATTTCTCTACCTCTATAAAAATAAGAATTGAAGATTCGACTCTTATGTAACACAAAAATAAATATATAATGCTATCATATGTTAAAATTAATTATAATTTATTGTATTATTATATTTATCTTCATTTTTAAAAAAGTATTTAGTGTCTTATGAAATTTTGAAACTATTATCGCAAAAGTATAAATTGGTTTTGAATAAGTGATCCCACTAAGAAAGGTTAAATACTGATCATTGTCTTTAAGAATCAATTGCAACATCGTACTACAGTTACTAGAGCCATACTATAATATTGAAAAAAATTTAATGTTGTTGTTTGTGTCACTGGAGTTAAATATGGTCTTGTTTTATATCAGTAATATTTTTTTTAGTAGTAAGAAACTATATATCATTGATTTTTGAGTATTTATATATGTAAAAGAAATTCAAAATATTAATTGCTTAAAGTGTTTAAAATTAGCCGTCAAATTTTTTTTCTATATTTATTATTCTATGTGAATGTATATTTTTAAATATTTATATGTATATATTGTACATTTCTTCTTGCATAAAGTATTAGTTAACAATTCACAGATTGTTAAGTTTGAAAATTATTTATTTCAGGTTTTTTCCATATTCTGAACAAAATAATTGTATCGTGAAATTTATTTATGATCGTTAGAGATTCTCCAATATATTTTAATTATTTAAAATATTGCATGTTTTGACTAAAATAAAATTATTAGAATTATATTTAAATTTCAGATTAATCAAAATATTAATTATTTTAGATATTTGGATTATATTGGGATTTTCTTTGAGGAAAATATTATTCCTTAATGCTGAGGTGACTTGCTGAGTGTTTCCATCCTCTTACATTACCACTGCCTCTACCTTTGATGGGTCAACAGATACCCCATCTTTCGACACAATATTGGCCAAGAATGCTATTTGATCCAACCAGAACTCACATCTACTGAACTTTGCATACAACTTGGCTCTTCGAAGTATCCCTAGCACTATTGCCAAATGTTTTGCATATTCTACCAGATCCCTCGAGTATATCATGATATATGTTATCTCCTTCTCGCAATTATCATTGCACTGCTTCTTTAGTTGGTCCGTTGCCTTAGTGATCTTTTAATGCAAGAAACTCTCTTGATTCACCATCTTTTTGCTCTGCTCCATCTCGGGAATCCTTTTAAAGGCAACAAACACGTGTTGGGCTCCGAGAGAGGAAAATCAAAGATCTGGTTGCGAGTCATAAAGGCTGTAAATAATTGCACAGGCTTTGACATTGCAAAGAGTGCTAAGTTCGCTCACTTTCTTCATCAGCTCCTTTTTTTTCTTGAATGTGGCTTTTCTTGCAGAGTTGTTAGTGATATAAGCAAGCTTAACCTTCTTTCTAGTCATGGTATTTTATCATGTGTTCCCAAGGGGCGGGAGGGGGTATATATAAAATGATACAACGATTGAATAGCTATTAATAAGAAATGGGGGGTGGATCATTTTAATATAGTAGAATATACAATGTAAGGTAAGATGTGGTGCATTCTAAAACTGCAAGTGGAATACCCAAACTATCTCCATAAATGTTATGTTTTTAGTAGGGGATATGGGAAAATCTTTTGATTTAAGGTAATGTAATTATAAAAAATTAATTAGTAAATTGTTGCAAGGCTGTACTTATATAAAATTATTCAATCGTGACCATCCATTTTAATTAAAAGCTATTGCTTCACTATAATGCATGTATCTACCTACTTTGAGGAGGCTAATTCATAGGCAGGTCTGAGTTGATGTATATAACTGATTCTAGTAGCATCATTGGTAGTTTCTCCATGTTGATAGTCTTTTGTGCTCTTAATTTATTGTTGGGCTTTTCCAGCTTCATGATTAGCTTGACTACCAACTATATATATGATGCATATGAGCTTTTTTGCTTCTTCACAATGGCAAGATAGGGTTGTTATGCAATTTTTTATAATGTCTTTAATTCTGCATGACTTCAATTAATTCTCAGGTGTGACCTTCTCTTTTTTGTAACTATGTTTTAACTATTTTGCTGGCTTGTTATGTGACCTTTAAGCTATGAATTTTTTCTCAATAAAGTTCTCTTTTTATACTCTTTTTTGAAAAAAATATTTATTCTTCTTGCATGAGATGATGGTGCCATTCACGGATTAGAACAACCAGAATAATAGATTGATATAATGTAGTGTGTTTAATTAACCTTAGGAATTGAGTATTATGATATTTAATTTTGAATTTTTTGGGGTACTGTTGGAGATGTACTTTAAACAAGCAATTAAATTCCACCATAAAGATATGTCATTAATTTCTTAGTTGTCATAGTAATCATCTAAATAATTGTAGTCATCATAATAGTTGTAGCTGTCATCGTCACAGTCATAGTCGTTGGGTCACATACATGTATGTACTTAGATTGCTTTATGTTATAATTTTCTTTGAATTAATCTTTACCTCAATATTTTATATTTCCTATGCTAGTACTACTCTTCATTCTTTAATTTGTCCCTTTCCCCGACTTGATGTGGCTTTATTACTATTTGTTAAAATATATGCATGCTCAATATAATTTTATGCTATCAAAATGCTATTTTCTCTTCTTTCTTTTCTTTTTTTTTTATACACAATTAAGAGAGGACAAAAGCATTATTGATGCACTATATGTAGAAATTCAGTTTACTTAGGAGGAAGATTAAGCTAGCTAGATACTTAAATTTGTTTAGATTTCAAATAAGATTTTTGTACAGAATTTAATAAATATGGATGTGCTCTTCAGATCATAGAATTAAAATGTGGGATAATGGCATTAAGGAATAATATTTTTTCCAAAGAAAATTCTGATATAATTCAAATATCTAAAACAATTAATATTTTGATTAATCTAAAATTTAAATATAATTCTAAAAATTTTATTTTAGTCAAAACATGCAATATTTAAATAACTTAAATATATTGGAGATTCTCTAACAATCATAAATAAAATTTTACAATGCAATTATTATGTTGAAAATATGAAAAAAAACTAAAATAAATAATTTTTGAACTCAACAATCTGTGAATAATTAACTAATACTTTATGCAAAAAGAAATGTACAATATATACATATACACATTTAAATATATACAATCACATAGAATAATAAATACAGAAAAATATTTTTGACGGCTAATTTCAAACGTTTTCAGCAATTAGTATTTTGAATTTCTTTTACATATATAAATACTCAAAAATCGATGATATAAAGTCTCTTGCTATTAAAAAAAATGTTATTGATATAAAACAAGATCATATTTAACTCCAGTGACATAAATTACTACTTCAAAAAAATTTTAATATTATAGTATGTTACTATAGTATCTGTAGTACGATATTGCAATTGATTCTTAAAGATAATGACCAGTATTTAACCTTTATTAGTGGGATCACTTATTCAAAACCAATTTATACTTTTGCGATAACGGTTTTAAAAATTCATAAGACACAAGATAAGTACTTTTTAAAAATGAAGATAGATGTAATAATACAATGAAACCACTTATACACTACTGTCAAAGTGTATAACACCAACATCTATGTGAAAAGTCTTGTATTCAAATTTTAATTATTCATATGGTTATTTTATAGTTAATTTTAACATATGATAGAGTTATTAAAATTTATTTTTATTAATTTTTAAGTACAATAAATTATATATTTATTTTTGTGTTACATAAGAGTCGAATCTTCAATTCTTATTTTTGTAGAGGTAAAGAAGTACCACTTGATTTAAAAGTCAAGTATTATCATGCCATAATGATATTTAACTTTTGGAGGATTGATTTCTATTAAGACAGTTGGTAATGAAGTAAAAATAGTAGAATTGGAACTATTGGGCCTTTGGCCAGATCATTAAGGGCTGGCATTAGTTCCCATTAATGAAGAACATGTCTACTCACAATTTTATGTAAAAAGTTAACAAATCAGCCAAATTATCACCTATATATTGTTTTATATAATTTGTTAACTTCTAATATCAATCATTTTTTATTAAAAATATATTGAATGTATTTATTTATTTATTTGTGAATATGTCAATTTAGTGATATATAGAAGTACTTAAGTTCAGTTACTTTTTTTAAAATTAAATTTGCAGCCTGTTTTATGTATGGATTACAGAATTAACTATATTGATATTTAATTGTAACATTTCATTTTCTCACATAATTATTTACATTAATATTTAATTTTAATTGTAGTAATATTTTTAATTAAATAGCTAGCATAATTTTTAATTTAAAAAAATTTAATTACACAATTAACACAAGTACAACATATTAATAAAGTGCCATCGTTACTAAATAAAGGGAAATAAATATGGTTAGTTATATTTGATGATTCACTCTTTTATCATTGTAAGTATATATATATAATCTCTCTAAATAAGACACACTCAATGAAGTTATAATATTTAAGAATACAAAAAGAAATAAAAAGATAAAAAAATAATAACACAATACATCCTTTATAGATAAGCCAAATTCATAGTTAATAAGTGAAATACAAAGTAAACCTTTATACCTAATGCCACCTATATACCATTTTATATGAATGCTTGTAATTTTGTAAATTTAATAGAAAATTAAAAATGTATAAGTTTTTATATGATCTGTTATCTCTTTATATAAAAGCTAACATTAATGAGGAACATGCATATCTAACAAATCATTAAGTAACATTTTGGCATTCAACTCGCTGTTGTAGAATGCACCAAATCTTACCTTAAATGGTATATTCTACTATATTATAACGCTCCATTCCCCATTCCTTACTAATAACTCTACAACCATTGTCTCATTCTATATATCCCCCTTTTTGCTCATTGGCCAGACATGACAAAACGTCGTGACTAGAAACAACGTTAAGCTTACCTATATCACTAACAACTTTGTAAGAAAAACCACATTTAAGAAAAGGAAGAAGGGGCTCATGAATAAAGTAAGTGAACTTAGCACTCTCTGCGATGTCAAAGCATGTGCAATCATTTACAACCCCTATGACTCGCAACCAGAGGTTTGGCATTCCCCTTCGGAGCCCAACACGTGTTGGTCGACTTCAAGAGGATCTTCGAGATGGAGCAGAATAAGAAGATGATGAATTAAAAGAGCTTCTTATGATAGATGATCACCAAGGCAACCGACCAACTGAAGAAGAAACACAAAGACAATCAGGAGAAGTAAATCATGCATATCATGTTTCAAAGCCTTGTTGGGAAGCAGCTCCACCAACTCAACCTCATTGATCTCAACGATGAGGGTTGGCTAATTGAACAAAGCCTCAAAGAAGTCCAAAAAAGGATAAAAACATTTAGTAAATCACCTCAGCCTTAGGGGCCATAAATAGAGGAGTGATGAAGGGTCCGAGGGAGAAATCTTCTTAGATCAATGAGGATTCTCTATCACATAAGCTTCAGCAGTTGTTGTAACACCTCACCCATCACTGTGCTTAATTTATTTGGAAAACCTTATTTATTTGGGTCTTTAGACCACATTGAAATCATTTAATTTACTCTGTAAATTATTATCGTAATTCGTGAATTATACCAATTTTTATTTATTTTGATTTTATTTAATTTTGGTTTATTTTATTTTATTTTAGTCTAATTATTTATTTATTTTAAACAAAATTCAAAAAAATGATAAAAAGGGAGAAAGTTTCACGAGAAAGGGCTGCCCACGCGGGCGCCCATGTGCTGTGCACACGTCCCGTCCGTGCGTTCGGTAGGGGGTCAACCTTATGCATATCTCGTTGCGCGCAAATAGGCACCGCACACTATGCCTGCGTCGTCCGCTCAGCAGGCTTACGTGGATAGGCCTCTTCGTGCCTAGGGCTGGTGCGCAGGCTAGCTTGCAGTACACAGAATGGGGAGGCTACTACCGTCTCGAGCAGTGTGCCGCCACCCACCTTAGGCGGCGCGGCGCCATCACCGCTAGTGGAGGAGGTATTCCTCCTTCATTTTTTATGTTGAGCATCTTTTTCTCTCTCTTGACCTAATTTCACCACTTGGCGTAAATACAATGACTCAATTTTTATAAAATAGGGGCCTTCCTTCACATTTTCTCCACACTTCCATTCTTCCACCTATTAAAAATTAGAGAGAGAGAGAGAGAGAAAAAGTGATCTAGAGAGAGAAGGAGAGGAAGAAAAGAAGGATGGTGTAGAAGAAATTATCAAGATTTTGGTAAGGAATTTAGTATTTCTTTAAACCTCTTAAGGTGTATTTTTAGACAAAAAAAATATTAAATTGATAATTTGTGATTTCGCGTGTTCTTGCATGCCTTTATGTTTGTAGGCTTAATAAGTTGAATTGTTCTTGATTTCAAGCATGCTATGTGATTTATAGACACTTGATGATTTGCATGTAATTAAAATAATATGAAACCGATAAGATTACCTGAAAAATAAAAAAAACAAAAAAAAGTGGAATGAAGCATGAATGGTCCGAAGTATGTATCTGTATTGACATGCATAATGCATCAAGTGTCTTGTTAGACTTTTTATCTTTGAGGGGTACCTATTCCCCTAACTACATTCGGGGTATTTATTTTTCCCTCCCCCATTAGGTCTGGAAAGACGTAAGAGAACCACTCCCTGTGGATAATGGCGTACTCTCTGACGAGAGTGGTGATGCAAATACCTGTTAGGGGTCCCCTTTGGCTAAGTACTATCGTGACTATAGAATACCAGATAGAACCACTATGACTAGTACGACTGTGGTCATAGATCATGCAATGGTTGTGAAAGTCGAAAATGCACTTGAGTAAATTGCCGTTATTTGTATATGATCTGGTCATTCCACTTGGGTAGTCGAAAATCTGTATCTGTCTTAAGAGATGGAAGTCGTAATGACTTCGTGAAGTATGACACGAAAATCTAAGCATTTCATGATTTATTTGATTTTCTCTATTATCTAGTATGATGTGTGTTTATTTTGATTATATTAACGTGATGTTTTTTTCTGTACTAAAAAAATTATTTTCATAAAGTAAGATAAGTCTAAAAAGTAACCAAATGGTAAGTATTTATGTTAGAATAATTTACTTTAAAAATATTATGAAGTTATTTAAATACTGTTTTCTTTATTAAACATATGGAACTCACTCGTTCCATGCCCCCCCAGATAAGGAAGAAAATGAGAAACCGCCAACTGACCTACCCATTGAAGTTTATGAGAATCCTGGGGATCCGCAAAACTTGAGTGCATGATCGTTCTCATACTCTGATGAGTCCAATAGCATAGTAAAAGAAGTGGCCCTCGTTTGTATTTTGACTTTTATATTTTGTAGCCACTTTTGGCCTCAATTATATATGTAATTAGAACTCTTATTTGTAAGAAATTTATATTAATTTGCTCTGCTGCATATAATTTTTATCATACACTCGTAATTCTGTTTTTGTATATGACATCTACATGCCTTAATTAGCATTGGGATGTCACAGTCGTAGTGATGGTTCATTGATGGTATTAACCCGCAAGCACAACAACAACTCATTTAGTGTTTGATAATGGGGACCAAGTGGAGATAATGGTGTTGTTCGATCAACACAACAAGAATAATATACTTTTAAGCTATAATAATGCACTTTTCTCTTCTTTTCTTTTATTTTATTTTTACATAATGGAGCGATGACATAAGCATTATTGATGTAGTATATGTAGAAATTCAGTTTAGCTAGGAGGAAGATTAAGCTAGCTAGCTACTCAAATTTATTTAAATTTCAAATGAGATTTTTGTATAGAATTTAATACATAAGGATACGCTCTTCCAATCTTAAAATTAAAATTTAGGGTAATGGCATTAAGGAATAATATTTTCCTCAAAGAAAATCTCGATCTAATCAAAATATCTTAAATAATTAATATTTTTATTAATATGAATAGTATGCGTGTATCTGGAAAAATACGCTAAAATTATAAATATATTGATTAATTATTTCGTTGGATTTATTTTGGGTTCTACTAATTGATAGATATATAGAATAATCTATCTTTGTTCTCTATATTTTAAAAGACAAAAAAATTATAGTCACATATATACTACCAATTCAGAGTGTTGATGAAAAGTATATGTTGACACTTGCAACTAGCTCCTTTAAGTAGTTTGGACAGTATCTTGTTTAATTTGCTAAATATTTCATATTATTGTGATACAATAGCCATGCTATCTAAATAGCAAGTAGAATAAGTATTGCTTTATATGGATACACACAGATATATAATCTTTAACTTCTTTTCGTTATTTATATGTACACCAGCATAAAATCTATAGCATATCATAATTATCTTAAAGGTTGGAATCAGTAATAGAGGATGGATTGTTTCCTTCTATTTTTTTTTTGAACATAACTTTGCCATCTTCTTGTTTTCTCAATCTCTATTGGGGTTGTTAGATGTATTGTTGACCGTAATTCTCGTTATGTTTGTAATGGTTAATTACTATTGATAAATTTTATTTCAATTTTAAAAAAAAAGTTAATTATCTTAAAGGCAAATATGGATTGTCAAAGTTCAGAAGGCATATATTTTAATATCATACTAGAATAATTTTGCTTACTGGAAGAGAGAAAACACCTTTATATTATTACTGCATAAAATTGGTAGGAAACATGTCTTTGATTTCTTTAGGAGTTTTTTGGCTATTACATAAGTCAATACAAAAGTAATCATATACATTACTTTTATTATTATTTTTTAAAATTAAATTACACTAATCGTTCCTTAACAATATGTATAGTATTTCTTCTCTTTATAAAAAATTTTGGATTCAAATTGTACATCCTCATATATTATCTTTAGGAGATCGTGCTAACTAATTAATTATATGTATGAATTGTCACTATAGAGATTTAAATCCTAAATTTTATTTTCATATTTTAGAATTAATAAATTTTTTGAAAGTAATATAGCTCTTAACAATAACACACAATTTACAAAACCAGCCATAAGGTATGCCTATATGCCAAAACAAACCACTAACATCATCTAGAATACATGAGACCTTAGAGTATAAAACAAGAGCATCATATAAAAAGTGGCATAAACAACCATAAAATAGTCTACTTTACATTACACATCTAAAACAACTTACTACATGTGTAAGTGTGATGATAAATATCTTATAGATTGTGAGAATTGGAGCAAGCATTTTATTGTGATTGCATGTCTATAAGCCCCAACATTTTCTATATCTTTTTTAGCTATATGTGCACTAAAAAGAAAAAAAAAACAACTAAAAAAGTGCACATATTGTTGGGACCAAAACAAAGACTTTTACGGTTGAAATGCAAAGAATCTTAATTGGAGGACTATATTGTAAATTTACCAAAAGCAATATCAATATTCTATATGATAAAAATGGGATGCTTAGTACAAAGGATGGGTGACCTATTTATATGCAATTCTAATAGCCTAATTATATGCAATATCTATCTTCCATTTCATTGCCATGTTTTACTGCCTTAAGACAAACTAATTTAAAGTTTTGTTTTCTCTCTCTCTATCTCTCTCTCTTTTTAACTAACCCTCCACATAAAAGGAAAATTAATTAAATATTCTAGCAATCTTCCCGTTCAATTTATTTTTTTTACACACCTACATATATAAGAGAGAGTAAATATATACATGCATTATAGTGAATGGTTTTATAAAAGTGTAGCCTTGCAACAATTCACTGATTAAATTTTGTAAATTACTTTACCTTTAACCTTAAGATCTTTCCATATGTCCTATTAAAAGCATAACATTTCTAGAGATGATTTGGGCACTCTATTTGCAGTTTTAATCTAACCTTACATGGTATATTCAATGTTCCACTTCACATTCGTTATTAATAATCTTCAACCCTTGTCTCATTATATATATATATCATCTCACTCTTTGGCCAGATAGACCAAACACCATGACTAAAAAGATGGTTAAACTTAACTATATCATTAAAAACTCCACCAAAAAAGCCACTTTCAAGAAAAGGAAGAAGGGGTTGGTGAAGAAAGTGAGTGAACATAACAAAACACATATGTTGATTGAGAAAAAAAGATGTCTTTACTTTAGTTTTGCCATCTATACATGCTTTTCAAATATAAAACCTTTATAGGCTTCCTCATTCTTTTCCGTTTTGATTATATACATGAAAAAGGCACTCACATACACAAATGTATATAGAGAAAATAGATATATGTGATCTCATGTCTTTATTTTGTATGAAGTTTATGTTTTAAAAGAACATGATGCGCAGGGTAGAATTATAATTAATCGGTCTAAGTGGATTTATTTTATTTCAAAAAAGAAAGAAAACAATCTTATCATTAGTGTAGTAGATTTATTAGTTGCATGTATTTGATTGAAAGCAAAGATACATAATTTTCTTCTTCTTTTCCTTCTTTTATATGCTTTATTATGTATTTTAAATATTTTTCAGCACATATGATCTTCAAATTCAAAATAATTATTGGTTATTTACTATAGCTTCATGAAAAAAATATCAATTTTGATATGTATAAAGAATGCAAAACATGGAAGCCTGATTGCATATAGTAACTAATTGTCTACTAAATGTATATAATTGGTTGTGATATAGAGATATTTTGACTTTAATAATTGTAACTAAAATAGTCTTCCATAAAGATAAAGTCAAATACACATGCACTCTAATAATCATATTCGACATATTGCATACCAAATAAAATAATACAAGTGAGGGTAGATATATAAATGGATTATAGTGAAACATTAGCTCTTAATTAGAAAGGGACAATCATGATTAACGTAATTTTGTATAAGTTCAGTCCTGCAACAACTCACTAATTAAATTTTGTGAAACATTTCCTTAAATCAAAATATTTTCCATATTCCTTATTAAAGACATAGCATTCGAAAGATGATTTCGACACTCCACTCCCAGTTTTAGAATGCAGCACTTCTAACCTTTAGCATTCTAAGGGTGATATGCATGCTTTTAGTTGTTTCTTTTTTCTTTTTAGTGCACATATAGCCAAAGGAATGCTTGTTCCAACTCTCAGAATCTATAAGGTATCCATTAACTCATATAGGCATGATCCTTGGAGCTTCTATACATACAATATGAAATTCACGCACGACCAAAGTTAATCAATTCTATGTCTACTAGTTTAGACAGGTAGGTGTCTCGAAAAACCCTTTCATATTGTTGTTAAACATCATCACACATACACATATAGGAAGTTGTTTTAGATGTGTAATTTAGTGTTTAGACTATGTTGTCTTTATTTATGCCTTTTTTTTGCGATTATTTTATGCTCCAAGATCTCATGTATTTTAGATGATGCTAGTGGTTGATTTTGCTATATAAGCATTCGTTATGGTTGGTTTTATAAATATACTTTTTATGGATGAACGGTATATTATTTTTCAGAAAAATATTACTTTTAAAATATAGAATTGAAAGCTAGGATTTAGATTTTTAAGTCACAATTTATACATTTTATTAATTAGATGACACAACCTCTTAAAGATAATCTACAAAAAAGCACAATTTGAATCTAAAATCTCTCATGAATAGAAGAAATACCGATCATATTGTCAAGGAAAGTTTAGTTTGATCCAATTTTAAAATGGTATAATAAAAGTAATATATATGAAAACTTTTTTATTGATTTTTGTAATAGCCACAAAATTATTAAAGAAATCAAACATATATTTCCTGCTAATTTAATGCAGTAAAAATATAAAAGTGTTATCTCTCTTTCAATAAAAGAATGATACTACCCTGGTACTAATATATATGCCTTCTCCTTGACACTCTATATTAGTCTTTCAGATAATTTTCTTTTTTCAAAATGAAATATAATTTAACAATAGTAATTAACCATTTTAAACACAATAAAAGTACCGTTAAACAATATATCTGATCACCACAATCTAGATTGAGAAGAAAAAGAAAAAGGCGCAATCATGTCCAAAAAATAATTAGAAGGAAACAATTCATTATGCATTACTGATTCCAACCTTTAACATAATTATGATATTCTACAGATTGCATACTGGTATACATATAAATAACTAAAACCAGTTAAAGATTATACATATGACGGGTGAATTCGCAAGTGCACAAAATCGTTCAAATAATAAAGTGATAAGTAGAGTATCGTCCTACAGGGATTGTGTATTAAGTACCAGAATTGTAGAAATTCTATTATTGTCTAGAAATCAAAATTTAATAATAATTTAATCAAAGAAAAATAATTAAATTAATGATTCATGGTTAAGTTTTATGCCTAAACTAAGTAATTTCACATGTTAATGGATGTTCTATGATCGTGCATAAACTTGTTAATTTGCATGTGTAATTTAGATGAAATAAGCATTAATATGTGATGCAATATGGTAGAAAAATGATTTAGCATGAAATGATGTACAGACATGAGAAACATGTATTAATATTGGCATGCATAATGTATAAAGTGTTTTGTTAGGCTTTTTATCTCTGAGGGATTTCTATTTCTCCCCCATTTGACCTAAAAAGACGTGAGAAGATCACTCCCTGTGGACGACGCCATACCCTCTGACGAGAGTGGTGACGCGAAATGATTGTAGGGGTTATCTTAGGTGAAGTACGTTCGTGGCCATAGTTAACATGTAGGACCACTGTGATTTATACAACCGTGGTCATAGATCGCGTCATGGTTTGGTAAGACGTAAATGTGGTATTGGTTTAGCAAGTTCGTAAATGTGTTGCTAGTTTAACAAGACACAAATTGCTATTACAAATTAAATGAATTTTTCATTCCACATGGGTAGCCAGGAATCTGTATCGCCCTCAATAGATGGAAGTTGGAACGACTTCGCAAAGAATGACACAAAAATAGTGCATATCATGATTTGTTTGATTTTCTCTATTTTCAGCATGATATATTTGATTGATATGATATGACTATGATATGATATTTTCTTTAAATAAAATAAATTACTTTCATAATTTAATAAAGAACCCTCACATGACTCTTGATGGTAAGAAATGATGATACCTTTAATTACCTTTAAAATCTTATGATGTTATTTAAATATTATTTTCTTTACTGAGTATATAAAACTCACTCTTTTCCATGCCCCCCCTTTAGATGGGGACGATAGTGAGGAATCGATCGCTGACCTACCGCTTTAAGTCTTTGAGGATCCCATGGATCCATAATCTTTTATAAGTGCATGACTTCTCTCGCACTCTGATGAATCTTTTTACATAATGATAGAAGTGACCCTTTTTATATTTTGATATTCTGTATTTTTTTGCCACTTTTGGCCTTAGTAATACATGTAATTGGGAACACATATATTTTATAAAGGATTTGTAATAAATTGCTTCGCTGTATATATTTAACTCTTACGCACTCGTAATCTATTTCTATATATGACACCCTTATGCGTTAATAACATTTGGGATGTCACAAAAGGTATCTTGCTTTTCAGAAAAATATTACTTTTAAAATATAGAAATGAAATTTAGGATTTAGATTTTTTAGTAACAATTCATACATTTCATTAATAAGAAGACACAAACTCTTAAAGATAATATATAAAAATGCACAATTTGAATCTAAAATCTTTTTATGAAGAGAAGAAATACCAATCATATTGTTAAGGAAAGATTAGTATGATTCAATTTTTAAAATGGTATAATAAAAGTAATGTATATGAATACTTTTGTATTGATTTTTGTAATAGCCGCAAAATTCTTAAAGAAATTAAACATATATTTCCTGCCAATTTAATGCAGTAAAAATATAAAAGTGTTATCTCTCTTCCAATAAAAAAATGATACTAGCCTAGTACTAATATATATATATACCTTCTCATTGACACTCTATATTAGCCTTTAAGATAATTATTTTTTTTTCCAAATGAAGTAAAATTTAACAATAGCAATTAACCATTACAAACACAATAAAAGTACCATTAAACAATACATCCAATAACAACAATATAGATTGAGAAGAAAAAGAAAAAGGCACAACCATGTCCAAAAAACAATTAGAATGAAACAATTCATCATCCATTACTGATTCCAACCTTTAAGATAATTATGATGTTCTACAGATTCCATACTGGTATGTATACATATAAAAAACTAAAACTAGTTAAAGATTTTATATATGACAGGCAAATTCGCAAGTGCACAAAATCTTTCAAATAATAAAGTGATAAGTAGAGTATCATCTTACGATTTTGTGTATCAAGTACCAGAATTATAAAAATTCTATTATTATCTAGAAATCAAAATTTAATAATAATTTAATCAAAACAAAATGATTAAATTAATGAAAACTATCGATGTAAACCCACAAGAATAATTGATTTCACTTGAATCTTAGGTATATCAGAGTTTTAATTTCACAATTAATTTAATCTACTATGCAATGATTGAACAAGCCTAATGTACTTTTGCTTTTCCTCCCAGTATTCGCTAGGTTTATCAATTAACAACTACTAACTTTTTATAACAATTACTAATTTGATTCTACTAAATCTGTAAAAATTCAATTTCTCCATGTTAACTCGAACATATAACTCTCGTTCAAATCACAATTAACGATTAACAATATATGTCTAATTAATAGAATTTCACTCCCGATACTCTAAAACAATCAATAACTAATTAAGCCATGACTTGGCCAAGTCTCAACCAAATTAATTTCAATATTGCATGCCTCCTTTTTTCCTTTTCAAAGCTGCTCATTTTTCCTCTTTAGAGATGCTTCCTTTTTTCTTTTCAAAGAAACTTCATTTTTCCTCTTCAAATCTATTCATTCTTCCTGTTTAGAATTGCTCCCTTTTTCTTCTTCAGAGTTGCTTCCTTTTTGCTCTTAAAAACTACTTCAATTTTTCTCTTTTCTTCTTCTCTTTTTAGTTTTTTTCTATTTTCTTCACGAAACCTACATCAAGAATTTTTTTCATTAAATGACTTTTAACTTAAAAGGGTATAAAAATATAATAAAAATCGAGCACATCAATATATGTCTATGTATACATATAAAACAATACTTATTTTACTTGCCACCCAAGCAATCGCAATAATATAACATATTTAGTAAATTATACAAGATATTGTCTAAACTATTTAAAGGAACTAGTAGCCAGTGTACACATGTACTTCTCATCAACATTCTAAATTGGTAGTATATGTGTGAGTGTAATTTTTTTGTTCTTCAAAATATAGGGAACAAAGATAGATTATTCTACATATGTATTAATTAGTTAGAAGCCAATTTATAACTTAATTTAACGTATTTTGCCTGATACATGTATAATATTCATATTAATCAAAATATTAATTGTTCTAGATGTTATGATTATACCAAGACTTTCTTTGAGAAAAACATCACCTGTTAAGGCCATTATCCCAAATTTTAATTCCTAGATACAAAGATTGTATCCATATCTATTAAATTTTATACAAAAATCTCATTTTAAATCTAAAACAGTTTAAGGAGCTAGCTAGCTTCATCTTCATCTTAACTAGATTGAATTTTTACATATATTACATCAATAATGCTTCTATCCTTGCTCCATTGTGTATAAATGAAAAGAAAAAAAAAGAAATGTGACATCCTGATGCCAAAATAGGGCACAATGTCCAAATGTGCAGACATAAAATAGATATTTATACTGTAGCAGAACTATACATCCCATATAAAATTTACAAAAGACGATATCCTGAGGCAATCTAGACATCTACCTTTTAGAATACAAAATATTAGATAGCATAATTATAAAAACTAGCCTTAAAGTTTAAAACAAAATGCAAAGTCTGCTCCAAACTATTCCTCTTGAAAGGAATCTAAACACGATTTTTCAGAATTTTTTTCCAAATCTACATCTATGCGGGGTTTGGATATGGGTGAGTTCTAATATTTAATAAGATAAAGAGAAATAATGCAACATAGATAAGTTTAAAAATATTCATTAATGCACGTTTACAAAAACATTAATTTTAAGTTTAATTAACAAATTCAAATCAAAAGTTATCGCCAAATATTCATATCCAAATCAAATGTCGAATTCATATGAATCGTCATAAAGACAGTCAATACCGTATTCAATGGGTTTACACAATTCATGCACACAGAATGAAACTCCTCTTCTGACACAGTCTTTTTTATAGTAATTTATTATCTTAATTTATATTACACTGATTGCAAACCTATACGCGCAGCCGCTTACACCTAGTTCTAGAGAGGACAAATGAGATATTGATTAGTCATGTCTTGGTACACAGATAGATACAAACATACATTCACAAATATTAAATACAAATATAAATCTATTAGGTCTCTCAGGTGCCATCATTCATGCCCTTGAGCCCTAGAGCATGAATATCAAATCATTCAGAGTCACAAGGACAACTAAACCATCGTTTTGTTAAGGGATCAAAACCAGCACTCATATTATAACACTCTGCTCATCACTGTGTTAAATGTGTATATTGAAACTCCTATTTATTCGGGCCTTAAAGCCACCTGAACTCATTTAAATTTATCTCGTAATTTATATCGTATTTAATAATTTAAATTCATAATTTTAATTTATTCAGATTTTGTTATTTTATTTATTTTTATTATTATTATTTTATTTTATTTTATTTTATTTTTGCTGCATTTTTATTTAAAAGTAATTTTTAGGAGAAAAATGGAAAATGGGGTGAAATCCAGCGGGAAAACACTCGTGGGAGATGCTCGCATGCGCGGGCGTAACACACTGTGCGCAGGCGTGCGTGCGTGACAAACGTAGGACGTGCGCAATGTGTGCACATCCTATCCTCGTGGGGTGTGGGCCTGGTCTGCGAGAGCATCCCATCGCGCACAGACAGGTTAACAACACGTGTGTCCCATCGCATGCGGACAGGGCCAAGTGCCATGTGCCCTGTGCGCTCGCTGTCTGCGTAGTAGGCATGCGTGTATTCTTTGGAGAAAATAATATTTCTTAATCTTTCTATCCTAAGTTTTAATTCCAAGATCCGAACATGTATTCATATATATTAAATCCCATACAAAAATCTCTTTTGAGATCTAAACAAAATTTGAGTAGCTAGCAAACTTAATCATCATCTTAAGTAAACTTAATCCATTGTGTATAAGAAAATTAAAAAAAAGGAAAAGAAGAGAGAAAAGCATTCTAATAGTTTAAAACTACATTGGGCATGCATGTATTTTAACAAATAGCAATGAAGCGACATTAAGCCGAGACGAGAGAGAAAATAAAAAAAAGAAGAGTAGTACTAGTACATGAGATATAAAATATTAAAGAGAAGATTAATTTGAATAAAATTATAACACAAACAAATACCTTTACATGCATGCATGCGATGCGACGTCTATGTTGACTATTACGTGATGACTATAATGACTAGTACTATGACAACGACGACTACAACTATTATGAATTTGAAGATATATATTTGTGGTGGATTGTAACTGGTTATTTAAGTTATCCCGACAGCAATCCAAATAATTCAAAATTAGACATCTTATCATTCCATTCTTAAGAATAATTAAACCTCTAGAGCACATTTGTATATTATTCTAGTTGTGCTGATCAAAAAACACCATCATCTCCACTTGGTCCCCGTTACCAAACACTAAAGAAGTTGTTGTTGTGCTTTCAAGTTAATACCATCAATGAACCATCACTACAACTGCTGAAGCTTATGCGATAGAGAATCCTTGTTGATCTAAGAGGATGTCTCCCCCAGACCCTTCATCACTCCTCCATTTATGGCCCCCTGAGGCTGAGGTGATTTACAGAGTGTTTCTATCATTGTTTTGGGATTTCTTTGAGGTTTTATTCAATTAGCCAACCTAGATCATTGAGATCAATGAGGTTGAGTTAGTGGAGGGGCTTCCCAACAAGAATTTGAAACATGATATGGATTATTTACTTCTCCTGATTGTCTTTGTGTTTCTTCTTCAGTTGGTCGGTTGCCTTGGTGATCATCTTCTTGTTCTGCTCCATCTCAGAATCCTCTTGAAGTTGGCCAACAGGTATTGGGCTCCGAGAGGGGAATGCCAAACCTCTGGTTACGAGTCATATGCGTTGTAAATGATTGCATATGTTTTGACATTGTAGAGCGTGCTAAGTTGACTCGCTTTCTTCATCAGCCCCTTCTTCCTTTTCTTAAATTTGGTTTTTCTTGCAAAGTCGCTAGTGATATAGGTAACCCTAACCTTATTACTAGTCATGATGTTTTGTCGTGTCTGGCCAAGGAGCGAGAGGGGCTACATATAGAATGAGACAAGGGTTGGAGAGTTATTAGTAAGGAATGGGGAATGGAGCATTATAATATAGTAGAATATACCATCTAAGGTAAGATATGGTGCATTCTACAACAAGTGGAATGCCAAAATATTACTTAATGATTTGTTAGATATACATGTTCCTCATTAATGTTAGCTTTTATATAAAGAGTTAACAAATCATATAAAAACTCATACATTTTAAATCTTCTATTAAATTTTCAAAAGTTCAATCATTCATATAAAATGGTATATAGGTGGCCTTAGGTATGAGTTTTTAACACATTAAAACAAGGGAACTTCCATATGATTTATAAAGGTTTACTTTGTATTTCACTTATTAACTTTGAATTTGGCTTATCTATAAAGGATGTATTGTGTTACGATTTTTTGATGTAATGTATTATGATTTTTTTATCTTTTTATTTCTTTTTGTATTCTTAAATATTAGAACTTCGTTGTGTGCGTCTTATTTAGAGAGATTATATATATATACTTACAATGATAAAAGAGTGATTCATCGAATAACACTAATCATGTTTACTTCCCTTTATTTAATAACGATGACACTTTATTAATATATTGTACTTGTGTTAATTGTGTAATTGAATTTTTTTTAAATTAAATATTATACTAGCTATTTAATTAACTACAATTAAAATTAAATATTAATGTAAACAATTACGTGAGAAAATGAAATGTTACAATTAAATATCAATATAATTAATTCTATAATCCATACATAAAACGGGCTACAGATTTAATTTTAAACAAAGTAACTGAACTTAAGTACTGTTATATACCATTAAATTGACGTATTCACAAAAAAAAATAAATACGTTCAATACATTTTTAATAGAAAATGATTGATATTAGAAGTTAATAGATTATATAAAATGGTATGTAGGTGATAATTTTGCTGATTTGTTAACTTTTTATATAAAATTGCGAGTTCACGTGCTCTTCATTAATGGGAACTGATGTCGTCCCTTAATAATCGAGCCAAAGGCCCAATAGTTTCAATTCTAGGATCTGTACTTCATGACCAACCACCTTACTAGAAATCAATCTTCCTAAAAGTTAAATATAATTAAGGCATGATAATACTTGAATTTTAAATCAAGTGCTACTTCTCTACCTCTACAAAAATAAGAATTGAAGATTCGACTCTTATGTAATACAAAAATAAATATATAATTTATTGTACGTAAACATTAATAAAAATAAATTTTAATAACTCTTATGATTATACCGGGGGAAAACATTACCTGTTAATGCCGCTATCCCAAGTTTTAATTCCAAGATACCTGTTGATGTATCTGTATGAGGCTATGAAGGGGGATCATATAAGAGATGTTTTAAGAATATGCTCTTTTCACGTTCAGCTTCTATTTCAAATCACCTATATTATCATATAATTTTATTCTTAAATTGTGCTTTTCATTTTCCAAAGGGTGGCGATTTTGTGTTTTCCTGTAATTCTCTCTTAAAAAAAGATGGAACTATCCTTATTGACAAAATTATTTTTTATTATTCAAAGAGAAAAAGAACATGCAACTGCCATTTTTTTAATAAAATTATCTTTTAATTAAGGAAAAATATGCCATATTTAACCTACAACCAAACACTTAAAAAGATTTATCTCCAAAGAAAATTATAGGTTACTTTGCGAACAAAGAGCTAATTATTTGGAATTAATTAACAGCGTCTTGTATAAAATAAACTAATAGAGTAACATAATAAGATGAATAAAGATTAATGATCGATATGTATGCATGAGGGAGCTTCGCATGTAAAGTAACCCTACAGGCAATCCAACATTTAAAAGTATGCCCCTAGGACTTCTGATATCACTTTTTTCGTTTTCTTGTGTATATAACAAATTTTTTTTTTGCCCTAAGATAAAGTATATTTGTATTAAATTTATTGATTAAAAAATAACAATCTCGTGGAAGAAAAACAACTATTTTTTTTCAAAAAAGAGGATAAAAGGAGAACTTTATTGTGCAATCTATATTTTTAATATAGTTATAGCTATTAGAGCCATATTTTGATACAACTTCTCCCTCATCCTTTTCACAAATCAATCCAACTATGTTTCCCATTTCCTCTTGCTCCACAATGTTCTTCGTAACCATCTATCATTATTTACTTCTATCAAACTCACCCCTATTCATTATTTTGGTATGCAAAACACAATTTATTCATATATTAGCTATCTAAATTCTTCTAGATATATTAACAACTCTAATACCATGTTATCTTGTGAGAATTGAAAATTGTGTTTTATTATTGAGATACCACTATTTATAGGCATATTATGTATATATTTTTAAAAAGAAACAATTAAATGAAAATTAAATACACATTTACACTGTAAATGCACTAAAAATTATGGAATAATAGATGAGATAAGAATTTATATTGTTGGCAATAGTATATTATGCTAAATAAATTGTTGTATTAGTGGATCATATTTGCTAGTTGTAGTTAATAAAATTTCAAACATTTTCATAAAAATAATTAAATTATGAGTAGCTTCATATATCACTAATGAGTTTTTAGCTAATAGGTAGCTTCATGTATTATTAACCAAATTCTAAGAGGTGTAATAAGAAAGATGTATGGGAGGTTGTGTTGAGATGGTGATGTTGGCGATAGAAGGAAAACAAGCTGACTAGTCGTTGTGGTGTGGAGTGAGGTGTTAATTGGAAAAATGAATAAGAATTTATAAAGTTGTAAAGGTCTAGCATATATGCACTATTTTCAAGTGTCTGTGAATGAGTGAGATGGAGCAACAAAGCTGGGTGGAAGAGAGGAACGAATGGGTTTAAGAGGATATTGGTAAAAGCTTGGAGATCTTTGGTTAGTGTGGGTGATATGTGTGCTTTTTGTTGTTTCTTTTTTCTTTTTAGTGCACATATAGCCAGAGGAACGCTTGTTCCAATTCTCAGAATCTATTAGGTATCTATTAACTCATATAGGCATGATCCTTGGAGCTTCTATACATACAATATAAAATTCACGCACAACCAATTAGTAAAATGTTGAAAGGCTGCACATATCTAAAATCATCCAATCCTGACTGTCCCTTTTCATAACAAGTTATTGATTCACTGTAATGCATTTATATACCTACTCTCTCTTGCATTTTTCCCAGTATGCATTCACATCTTACCTAAACAATTATGTGAAAAAATGAAATGTTACAATTAATATCAATATAATTAATTCTACAATCCATACATAAAACCGGCTACAAATTTAATTTTAAACAAAGTAACTGAACTTAAGTACTTTTATATATCACTAAATTAACATATTCACAAAAAAATAAATAAATACATTCAATACATTTTTAATATAAAATGGTTGATATCAGAAGTTAACAGATTGTATAAAAGGTATATAGGTGATAATTCAGCTGATTTGTTAAGTTTTTATATAAAATTGTGAGTACACATGTTCTTCATTAATGGGAACTAATGCCATCCCTTAATGAACGGGCCAAAGGCCCAATAGTTCTAATTCTAGGATCTTTACTTCATTACCAACCGCCTTAATAGAAATCAATTGTCCTAAAAGTTAAATATAATTAAGGCATGATAATACTTGCAAGTGGTAATTCTCTACTTCTACAAAAATAAGAATAGAAGATTCGACTCTTATGTAACACAAAAATAGATATATAATTTATTGTACGTAAAAATTAATAAAAATAAATTTTAAAAACTCTATCATATGTTAAAATTAATTATAATATAACCAGATGAACAATTAAAATTTGAATACTAGACTTTTCACGTGGATGTTGGTGTTATACACTTTGACAGTAGTGTATAAGTGGTTTCATTGTATTATTACAACTATCTTCATTTTTTAAAAGTACTTATATTGTGTCTTATGAATTTTTGAAACTGTTATCGCAAAAGTATAAATTGGTTTTGAATAAGTGATCCCCCTAATAAAGGTTAAATACTGGTCATTATCTTTAAGAATCAATTGCAACATCGTACTACAGATACTACAGTAACATACTATAACATTAAAAAAAATTTAAAGTAGTAATTTATGCCACTGGAGTTAAATATGGTCTTGTTTTATATCAGTAACATTTTTTTAAATAGCAAGAGACTTTATATAATTGATTTTTGAGTATTTATATGTGTAAAAGAAATTCAAAATACTAATTGCTAAAAGTGTTTGAAATTAGCCCTAAAAAATATTTTTCTGTATTTAGTATTCTA
This sequence comes from Carica papaya, assembly GCF_054855325.1. Lineage (NCBI taxonomy): Eukaryota > Viridiplantae > Streptophyta > Magnoliopsida > Brassicales > Caricaceae > Carica > Carica papaya. The sequence goes on along the minus strand of NC_142310.1, from coordinate 26,236,135 downwards.
TGTGATTACATATATTTAAATATGTATATGTATATGTATATATTGTACATTTCTTCTTTCGTAAAGTATTAATTAGCTATTCACAGATTGTTGAGTTCGAAAATTATTTATTTCAGTTATTTTCTATATTCTGAACATAATAATTGCATCAGGAAATTCTATTTATGATCGTCAGGGATTCTCCAATATATTTGAGTTATTTAAAATATTACATGTTTTGACTAAAATAAAATTTTTAGAATTATATTTAAATTTCATATTAATCAAAATATTAATTGTGTTAGATAATCAGATTATATTGAGATTTTCTTTGAGGAAAATAGTATTCCTCAATGCCATTATCCCAAATTTTAATTCTATGATCATGAAGATTTAGAAAGTTCAGTCCACAGACCTAAAAATCACAAAAAATTTGAGTAAGCATACTTCTGACGAGTTTCTCAATTTCAGGCTCATAGATGATTGATTGTGTAGATTTTTGGACTGTATTTGAGTCCTTATCACTGTCAGGACAAATATTCTCAAGGCTGACCATGCCTTTAAACTATCCATCTGCCCCGGGAGTACTAAAATGTATCAGGGCCTGAAGCATCAATATTAGTGGCCTAGAATAAAAGAGGACATTGTCGACTGTGTCTCTTGATGCCTTACTTGGAAATAGGTTAAGGCAAAATATAAGAGACCCGGCTGTTTGTTGCAAGGCCTCCCTATTCTGGAATTAAAGTGGGAGCATGTAACCATTGAAGTTATCACCGGCATACCCAAAACCTATTCTTGTTGCAATGCCATATGGGTCGTTGTTGACAAGTTGATCAAGACTGTTCACTTCTTACTCATCAGGACCACAGATTCCACTACCAGATTAGCCCGCTTGTACATCGATGAAATTATTCAACTCCACGGTGTCCCTCCATCTATTGTGTTTGACTGTGATCCTCAGTTTACCTTTCATTTTTGGGATAGTATCCAAAAAGCACTCGATTATGGATTATACTTCAGCACTACTTGTCATACCAAGACTGATGTCAGTCTGAACGTACTATCCAAACATTGGAGGACATGTTGCACGCTTGCATCCTTGACTTTGGTGATAACTGGTATGAATATCTTTTCCTGTGTGAATTTACTTATAATTTTAGTTATCATTCTAGCATCGACATGACTCTGTATGAAGCTCTATATAATAGGCCCTGTCGTTATCCCACTTGTTGGAACGAAGTCGGGAACTAGCATCATTTGGGACCTGATTTCAACCAGGAGACTATCAAAAAAGTTGCTATCATTCAAAGGAACTTAGCCATTACCCAGAGTACCCAGAAAAGCTATGCTGACAACTGTAGATGATCTTTACAATTTACAGTTGGTGATGAAGTCTTCCTTAAGATCTTCCCTTACCAGGAAACAATATGATTCAGTAAGAAGGGAAAGTTGAGCCCCTTTTATGGGGGATCTTTTCAAATTGTGGAATGTGTTGGACCCATGGCGTACCACCTTGCTCTACCCTGAGAGTTTATGGGTCTACACGATGTTTTTCATGTCTCCATGCACAAAAGGTACTACCCTGACCCTCCTCACATCATTTCTCACCAAGAGAAGCAGGTTCAAGCTTATATGACATATGAGGAGCTCCCTACGAAAATCCATGATATTACTGACAAATTTTTGCACAAAAATAGGATCCCCATGGTCAAGGTGCATTGACAACACCACACTATGGAAGAGGTGACATGGGAGTCAAAGAATGAGATGAGAGAGAAGTTTTCATATCTATTTATAACAAATTTGGGGGATAAAATTTTTTAAGGTGGGGGGAATGTAACACCTTGAAAACCTTCGCGCCTAATTTATAATAAGAACCCCTATTTATTCAGGCCTTAAGGCCATTTTTATTTTTAATTTTTTGGATGAATATCGTATTTGTTATTTTAAGTTTCATAATTTATTTGATTTAATAATTCTTGAAATTAATTATTTTATTTTATTGTTTGAAATATTTTATTTTATTTGTTATTTAAATAAATTTATTGAAAAATGGAGAAAAAGTCTGAAAATCCCACAGGAAGGATCCTGCTTGCGCGGGCTCTTCAGGCCATGCGCACGGCAAGCACAGGACATGCGTACTATGCGCAGGTCCTATTTGTGCAGGGTGTGACGTGCGGTCTGCGTGCGCCGTCTACACGGTAGGCCTACGCGCAGTGCCTTGCGTGCTATAAAGCTTGCACGCAAGACAGGCTAGGCTTGTGCGTGGGAGGCTAGGTCTGTAGTGCATGGCTGGCTTGGGCTGTGCACACTGCCTCCAGAAGGGCGCGCCGCCCCCTTGAGTGTCGTGCGCCGCCTTTGGGCAGCTGGCACCACTAACTTGGGCGGCGTACCGCCCTCATTTGGGCAACGCGCCATCATTGTTTGCATGGCATGCCTCTAACTTTTGCACCGCCGTCACGTCGCATCGTCCATCTGCTAGTCACATCCATCAATTATCACATCACACCTTTTCCATTAACTTTTCTCTCTTCACCTAATTTTACCCCTTTGCACAAATCTGACGGTCCCCATTTTCTATAAATAGTGACCCTCCCTTCACCATTTTCCCATCACTTCCATTTCCATTCTTCCATCCTCCAAGATCTTTAGAGAGAGAGGGAGTTATTTAAAGAGAGAGGGAGAGGAGAAGAAGAAGAAAAGGCGTAGAAAACATCTAGGTTTCGATAAGGAATTCAATATTTACTTTTAAAAATCCTAAGGAGCATTTCTAAAGTAAAAATAATAAAGTTTAAATTAGTGATTTCTTGGTTAAGTTTTATGCCTAAACTAAGTAACTTCACATGTTAATGCATGTTCTATAATCGTGTATAAACTATTTAATTTGCATGTGTAATTTAGATGAAATAAATATTGATATGTGATGCAATTAAATGGTAGAAAAAGGATGAAGCATGAAATGATGTATAGACATGAGAAACATTTATTGATATTGGCATGCAAATTATATAAAGTGTTTTATTAGGCTTTTTATCTCTAAGAAGTTTCTTTTTTTCACCCATCTGGTCTAAAAAGACATGAGAGGACCGCTTCTAGTGGATGACAGTGTACCCTCTGATTAAAGTGGTGACGTGATATGATTGTACGGGTCATCTTGGGCGAAGTATGGTCGTGGCCATAGTTAACATATAGGACCACTGTGCTTGGCACGACTGTGGTCATAGATTGTGTCATAGTTTGGCAAGCCATAAATGTGTTGTTGGTTTAGCAAGCTGTAAATGTGTTGTTAGTTTAGCAAGAGGCAAATTTCTATTACAAATGAAATGAATTTGTCATCCCACATGGGTAGTCAGAAAATCGTATCACCCTCAATAGATGGAAGTCGAAATGACTTCATAAAGAATGACACGAAAAATAGTGCATATCATGATTTATTTAATTTTCTCTATTTTTAGCATGATATACTTGATTGATATGATATGACTATGATATGATGTTTTCTTTAAATAAAATAAATTATTTTTATAATTTAATAAAGAATCGTGACATGACTCTTGATGGTAAGAAATGATGATACCTTCAATTATCTTTAAAATCTTATGATGTTATTTAAATACTATTTTTCTTACTGAGTATATGGAACTCACCTCTTTCCATGACCCCCTCCAGATGAAGAAGTGTAACACCCCGCGCATCACTATGCTAAAATGATTTGGAAATCCTATTTATTCGGGCTTTTGGCCTTGTTAAACTTAATTAATTTATGCTGCTTAATAATCATTGTATTTTGTAATTTTTGTTGATTTATATTTATTTAGCTTTAATTTAATTTTATTTAATTTTAAGTTATTTTATTTAATTTTAAGTTATTTTATTTAATTTTAAGTCGAACCCAATTTTATTATAAAAATATTTAGAAAAATCAAAAAAATGGTGAATTGGGAAGAAAATCTCACAGGAAAAATCCTGTTGGGAGACAGGTTGCCTGCACGGGTGTTGGGCACTGTGCACGTGCACATGCGCGCACAGTAGCCACAGGACCTGTGGAAAGCGCGCATGTCCCATCCACACACACACACGCACGGGACATATGCACAGAGCACACGGCGCTGGATCAGGACCTATGTGCGTCCTGTCGCGCGTAGGCGGTCTGTTCGCGCGTCACCTCATGTGTCGACAGGTGTCGCACAAATTGCGTACGCCGTTCGCATAGCGGGCCTGCATGGATAGGTCCTCTGCCCTTGAGGCCTGTCCGCAATATGCCCGCGCGCGCGGTGTCCAGCGCACCAAGGCCCTGTGCACGGTAGGAGGCTTGTGTGCTTGCAGGCTAGCTTGCAGCGTGTCGACCGAGGAAATATCACCTCGGGCAGTGCGCCACTACTGCCTCGTGCGGTGCACCGCCAGTTGAGGAGGCCCTCCTCCCTCATTTATTATGCCGAGCATATTTTTCTCCTCTCTCTTCATCGGATTTTGTCACTTGGCACAAATCCGATGATTTTAAAACTCTATAAATTTCCCTTCCCCTTCCCTTCCTCTGCACACTTCCATTCTTCCATTTTTTAAAGATTTAGTGAGAGAGAAAAATAGATAGTAGTCTAGTGAGAGAAAAAGATAAAGAAAGGAGAACGGTGAAGGAGAAAACATCAAGGTTTTAGTAAGGAATCTAGTATTTTTTTGATGTCTTAAGGAGTATTTTAAGATATACTAATTTAGTATGATTGTTATTTTGCCTGTTTTGTATGTCTCTGTATTTAAATGAGTCAAATTTTCTTGTTTTCAAGCATGTTATGTGAATTGCAGACACTTAATGAATTTGCATGTAATAAATATAATATATAATCAATAAAAGTAAAAAGCATAAAAAAGAAGAAAGAAAAGAGAAAAATGACATGAAACCTGTATGATCTGAAGTGTATCTATATTGACATGCATATTGCATTAAGTGTCTCGTTAGGCTTTTTATCTCTGAGGGGTATCTGTTCCCTTTGCCCTTCGGAGTATCTGTTTGCCTCTCCCCTATCTAGTCTAGAAAGACATAAGAGGACCACTTCTAGTGGATGATGGCGTACCCTCTGATGAGAATTATATCGCACTATCTATAGGAGTCACCTATGGCTAAGTAATGTCGTGATTATAGATATCTGTTAGGGCCACTATGGCTGGTACGACTGTGGTCATAGATCTTACCATGGTTTGGCTAGCTTGAAATAGGCCTGAGCAAATTGTCATATCTGTATTTAATTTGGTCATTCCACTTGGATAGTTAGAAATCTATATTTACCCTCAAAAATAGAAGTTGTAAGGACTTCGTGAAGCATGACACGAAAATATGAGTATTTCATGATTTATTTGATTTTCTCTATTATCTAGCATGATGTATGTTTGATTGTCTATATTAACGTACGTCTTCTTAACAAATAAATGATTTTTCATAATGTGATATAAGTAAACAAGGAGGTTAAATGGCAAGCTCTTAAGTCAAAATAATTAACTTTTAAAATCTTACGATGTTAATTTAATATTATTTTCCTTACTGAGCATATGGAACTCACTCTTTGCATACCCCCCCTAGACGAGGAATAAAGTGAGAAACTACAGGCTGACCTACCCTTGGAAGTCTATGAGGATCCCGTGGATTTAGGTATTATTCCCGCAATGATCGTACTACCAAGCACTTCTTGGGGAGATCTAATATGATCAGATTTATAAGTAAGCATCTCTTGTAAAATATGAGCAACACCAAATCCCTATAAAGCCTAAACCTCCATTTCTCCTACTCGCTGACCCCCCTTCTTGGACCTGCCTCAAAGGGATTGTTGTGCAACAAGTGCATAATGTCCACTGGAACGCCCATGTATTTTATCATCAACTTGATGAATTAATTTTATAATATAAGGCTTCCCTATTATAATAGTTTGTTCAAAGGATCTCCCAACAAATATTTTGCTTTTTCCCAGATACTCAGGTTCAAATACCCATGGATTCGCAAACACAAGTCTGAGTGCATGACTGTTCCTGCACTCTGATGAGTCCAATAACCTAGTGAAAGAAGTGGCTGTTATGTTTTCTTTTATATTTTGCAACCACTTCTGGCCTCAGTATATGTATGTATTGGAACTCATATGTATTCGTAAGGGATTAGTAATAATTTTGTTCAGTTGTATAAATTTTATCATGCACTTGTCATTCTAAATCTGTATGTGACACTTATTTGCCTTAATTAGCACTTGGGATGTCACAGGAAGATAATGAGGAACCGATCGCTGACCTACCCCTCAAAGTCTTTGAGGATCCTGTGGATCTATAAAATTTTATAAGTACATGACTTGTCCCGCACTTTGATGAGTCTCTTTACATAATGATAGAAGTGGCCCTTTTCGTATTTTAATATTTTGTTTTTTGTCACCACTTCTTGCCTTAATTATATATGTAATTGGGAACTCATATATTTTGTAAGGGATTTGTAATAAATTGTGTCGCTGCATATATTTAACTATTATACACTTGTAATCTGTTTCTGTATCTGTCATTTTTATGCCTTAAATAACATTTGGGATATCACAAAAAGTATCTTACTTTTCAAAAAATATTACTTTTAAACTATAGAAATGAAATTTAGAAGTTACATTTTTTAGTAATAATTAAAACATTTCATTAATTAGATGACACAATTTGAATCTAAAATCTCTTATGAAGCGAAGAAATACCAATCATATTGTTAAGGAAAGATTAATATGATTCAATTTTAAAATGGTATAATAAAAGTAATATATATGAATACTTTTGTATTGATTTTTGTAATAGCCGCAAAATTCTTAAAGAAATCAAACATATATTTCCTGCCAATTTAATGTAGTAAACATATAAAAGTGTTATCTCTCTTCCAATAAAAAAATGATACTAGCCTGGTACTAATATATATACCTTCACCTTGACACTCTATAACTTCCTTTAAGATAATTTTTTTTTCTCAAAATGAAATAAAATTTAACAATAGAAAGTAAGCATTACAAACACAATAAAAGTAACATTAAACAATACATCTGATAACCACAATATAGATTGAGAAGAAAAAGCAAAAGGCACAACCATGTCCAAAAAACAATGAATGAAACAATTCATCATCCATTACTTATTCCAACCTTTAAGATAATTATGATATTTTACAGACTGCATACTGGTATACATATAAAAAACTAAAACTAGTTAAAGATTATATATATGACAAGCAAATCCATAAGTGCACAAAATCGTTCAAATAATAAAGTGATAAGTAGAGTATCATCCTACAGGATTGTGTATCAAGTACTAGAATTATAGAAATTCTATTATTATCTAGAAATCAAAATTTAATAATAATTTAATCAAAGAAAAATAATTAAATTAATGAAAACTATCAATATAAACCCATCAGAGTAATTGATTTCACATGAATCTTAGGTATATCCGAGTTTTCATTTCACAATCAATTTAATCTAGTCTGCAATGGTCGAACAAACCTAATGTACTTTTGGTTTCCCTCCCAGTATTCGCTAGGTTTATCAATTAATAACTACTAGCCTTTTATAACATTATTAATTTGCTTCTATTAAATCTATGATAATTCGATTTCTCCATGTTAACTCGAATATATAACTCCTGTTCAAATTGTAATTAATGATTAACAATATATGTCTAATTAATATAATTCCACTCCTGCTATTCTAAAACCATCAATAATAAATTAAGCCGTGAGTTAGCCAAGTCTCACAACCAAATTAATTTCAATATTGTTAAATTACAACTAGAAGGAAGCTAAAATTAAACTTCAAACGTACTTTTAAATCATGATACATCAATCACTCCAATGAAGGAGATTTAACCAGACATGGTACATTGAGCAATAGAATTTAAAATTAAAAAAAATATAATCATGTAATAATAAAAAATAAAATTTTCCAAACAAGAGTTTGTTAAAAAATCATGAAAACTTTCATCCCAAAAATCTATAATTTGAAAGCAAAAAACAAAAATAAAAATAGAAATAAAAATAAATTACTTGATTAATTTTTCTCAACTTTTCCTCCGCTGCTCAGCTCCAAGCCCACTTTTGCTTTCTGTTTCAGCTTTTCCCCCACCAGATTTGGGTTCACATCAGCTCCCCACCATATATGGGTTCACCTTTGCTCCCCTTTTAACGTTGTTGATCTGGTTCCTTTTGTAGGCAGTAGAAAGAGATGAGATACGATTTTGCATGCCTCATTTTTTAACTTTTAGCTGCTTCCTTTTTTCCTTTTTAATGCTGCTCACTTTTCCTCTTCAGAGATGCTTCCTTTTTCCTTTTAGAGCTACTTCATTTTTCCTCTTCAGAGCTGCTCATTCTTCCAGTTCAGAATTACTTCCTTTTCCCTCTTCAGAGTTGCTGCCTTTTTGCTCTTCAGAACTACTTCATTTTTCCTCTTTTCTTCTTTTTCAGTTTTTTTCTCTATTTTCTTCACAATGCATGTCAATAGATACACTTCAGATCATACAAGCTTCATATCATTTTTCTCTTTTTCTTTCTTCTTTTTTATACTTTTTACTTTTATCGATTATATATTCTATTTATTACATGCAAATTCATCAAGTGTCCGCAATTCACATAACATGTTTGAAAACAAGAAAATTTGACTCATTTAAATACAGAGACATACAAAACAGGCAAAATAACAATCATATTAAATTAGTATATCTTAAAATACTTCTTAAGACATCAAAAAAATACTAGATTCCTTACTAAAACCTTGATGTTTTCTCCTTCACCATTCTCCTTTCTTTCTCTTTTTCTCTCACTAGACTACTATCTATTTTTCTCTCTCACTAAATCTTTGAAAAATGGAAGAATGGAAGTGTGCACAGGAAGGGAAGGGGAAGGGAAATTTATAGAGTTTTAGAATCATCGGATTTGTGCCAAGTGGCAAAATTCAATGAAGAGAGAGGAGAAAAATATGCTCGGCATAATAAATGAGGGAGGAGGGCCTCCTCAACTGGCCGGGTGGTGCACCGCCCGAGGCAGTAGTGGCACACTGCCCGAGGTGATAGTTCCCTGGCCGGCACGCTGCAGGCTAGCCTACAAGCGCACAAGCCTCCTGCTGTGCACAGGGCCTTAGTACGCTGGACACCGCGCACGTGGGCATATTATGCACAAGCCCCAGGGGCAGAGGGCCTATCCATGCAGGCACGCTGTGCGGACGGTGCAAGCACAGTGTGCGACGCTTGTCGACACATGAGGTGACGCGCGAATGGCCTGCCTGCACGCGACAGGTCGCACATAGGTCCTGATCTCGCGCCGTGTGCTCTGTGCATATGTCCCGTGCATGTGTGTGTGGATGGGACATGCACGCTTTCTGCAGGTCCTGTGGCTACTATGCACGCATGCGTACACACACAGTGCCCAACACCCGTGTAGGCAACCTGTCTCCCCACAAGATTTTTCCTGTGAGATTTTCTTCCCGATTCACCATTTTTTCAATTTTTCTAAATATTTTTATAATAAAATTGGGTTCGACTTAAAATTAAATTAAATAACTTAAAATTAAATAAAATTAAATTAAAGCTAGATAAATAAAAATCAACAAAAATTACAAAATACAATGATTATTAAACAGCATAAATTAATTAAGTTTAACAAGGCCAAAGGCCCAAATAACTAGGATTTCCAAATCATTTTAGCATAGTGATGCGCAGGGTGTTACACTTCCTCATCTGGATGGGGTCATGGAAAGAGGTGAGTTCCATATACTCAGTAAGAAAAACAGTATTTAAATAACATCATAAGATTTTTAAGATAATTGAAGGTATCATCATTTCTTACCATCAAGAGTCATGTCAGGATTCTTTATTAAATTATGAAAATAATTTATTTTATTTAAAGAAAACATCATATCATAGTCATATCATATCAATCAAGTATATCATGCTAAAAATAGAGAAAATTAAATAAATCATGATATGCACTATTTTTCGTATCATTCTTTGTGAAGTCATTCTGACTTCCATCTATTGAGGGTGATACGATTTCCCGAATACCCATGTGGAATGACAAATTCATTTCATTTGTAATACCAATTTGCCTCTTACTAAACTAACAACACATTTACAGCTTGCTAAACCAACAACACATTTATGGCTTGCCAAACTATGACACAATCTATGACCACGATCGTGCCAAGCACAGTTGTCCTATATGTTAATTATGGCCAGGACCATACTTTGCCCAAGATGACCCATACAATCATATTGCGTCACCACTCTAATTTGAGGGTACGCTGTCATCCACAAGGAGCGGTCCTCTCATGTCTTTTTAGACCAGATGGGTGAAAAACAGAAACTTCTTAGAGATAAAAAGCCTAATAAAAACTTTATGTAATTTGTATGCCAATATCAATACATGTTTCTCATGTCTATACATCATTTCATGCTTAATCCTTTTTCTATCGTTTAATTGCATCACATATCAATATTTATTTCATCTAAATTACACATGCAAATTAAATAGTTTATACACGATTATAGAACATGCGTTAACATATGAAGTTACTTAGTTTAGGCATAAAACTTAACCACGAAATCACTAATTTAAACTTTATTATTTTTACTTTAGAAATGCTCCTTAGGATTTTTAAAAGTAAATATTGAATTCCTTATCGAAACCTCAATGTTTTCTACGCCTTTTCTTCTTCTTCTCCTCTCCTTCTCCCTTTAGATAACTCCCTCTCTCTCTAAAGATCTTGGAGGATGCAAGAATGGAAATGGAAGTGATGGGAAAATTGTGAAGGGAAGGTCACTATTTATAGAAAATGGGGACCGTCAGATTTGTGCAAAGTGGTAAAATTAGGTGAAGAGAGGAAAGTCAATGGGAAAGGTGTGATGTGATAATTGATGGATGTGACCAGCAGATGGACGATACGATGTGACGACGGTGCAAAAATTAGAGGCATGCCATGCAAACAATGATGGCACGTTGCCCAAATGAGGGCGGTACGCTGCCCAAGTTGGTGGTGCCAGCTGTCAAATGGCGGCGCAAGACACTCAAGGGGGTGGCACGCCCTTCTGGAGGTAGTGCGCATTGCCCAAGCCAGCCATGCACTACAGATCTAGCCTCCCACGCACAAGACTAGCCTGTCTTGTGTGCAGGCTTTATAGCATGCAAGGCACTGCACGTAGGCCTACTGTGTAGAAGGCGCACGCAGATCGCACCTCACACACTGCGCAAATAGGACATGCGCACAGTACGCACATCCTGTGCTGGCCACGCGTGTGGCGTGAAGAGCCCGTGCAGGCAGGATCCTTCCCGTGGGATTTTTTGACTTTTTCTCCATTTTTCAATAAATTTATTTAAATAACAAATAAAATAAAATAATTAATTTTAAGAATTATTAAATCAAATAAATTATGAAACTTAAAATAACAAATACGATATTCATCCAAAAAATTAAAAATAAGAAATATTAAGGGGTTTTAAATGGCCTTAAGGCCTGAATAAATAGGGGTTCTTATTATAAATTAGGCGCGAAAGTTTTTAGGGTGTTACATTCCCTCCACCTTAAAAAAATTTTTCCCCCAAATTTGTTGTAAATAGATATGGAAACTTCTCTCTCATCTCATTCTCTGACTCCCATGTCACCTCTTCCGTAGTGTGGTGTTGCCAATGCACCTTCACCATGGGGATCCTATTGTTGTGCAAAAATTTTCAGTCCAATCATGGATTTTCGTAGGGAGCTCCTCATATGTCATATCAGCTTGAACCTGCATCTCTTGGTGAGAAATGATGTGAGAAGGGTCAGGGTGGTACCGTTTGAGCATGGAGACATGAAAAACATCATGTAGACCCATAAACTCTCAAGGTAGAGCAAGGCGATACTCCATGGGTCCAACACATTCGACAATCTGAAAAGATCCCACATAAAAGGGGCTCAACTTTCCCTTCTTACCGAATCATATTTTTTCCTTGTAAGAGAAGATTTTAAGGAAGACTTGATCACCAACTGTAAATTCTAAAGATCCTCTACAGTTGTCAGCATAGCTTTTCTGGACACTCTGGGTAATGGCTAAGTTCCTTTGAATGATAGCAACTTTTTTGATATTCTCCTGGATGGAATCAGGTCCCAAATGATGCTGGTTCCCGACTTCGTTCAAACAAGTGGGATAACGACAGAGCCTATTGTATAGAGCTTCATACAGAGTCATGTCGATGCTAGAATGATAACTATTATTATAAATAAATTTACACAAGAGAAGATATTCATACCAGTTATCACCAAAGTCAAGGATGTAAGCGTGCAACATGTCCTCCAATGTTTGGATAGTACGTTCAGACTGACCATCAGTCTTGGGATTACAAGCAGTGCTGAAGTATAATCCATAATCGAGTGCTTCTTGGATACTGTCCCAAAAATGAAAGGTAAACCAAGGATCACAGTCAAACACAATGGATGGAGGGACGTCGTGGAGTCGAATAATTTCATCGACATACAGGCGGGCTAATCTGCTAGTGGAATCTGTGGTTCTGATGGGTAAGAAGTGAACAGTCTTGGTCAACTTGTAAACAATGACCCATATGGCATTGCAACAAGAATAGGTTTTGGGTATACCGATGATAAATTCAATGGTTACATGCTCCCACTTCAATTCCAGAATAGGGAGGCCTTGCAAAAAACAACCGAGTTTCTTATATTTTGCCTTAACCTATTTCCAAGTAAGGCATCAAGAGACATAGTCGACAATGTCCTCTTTCATTCTAGGCCACTAATATTGACGCTTCAGGCCCTGATACATCTTGGTACTCCCGGGGCAGATGGACAGTTTAAAGGCATGGTCAGCCTTGAGAACATCTGTCCTGATAGTGACAAGGACTCAAATACAGTCCAAAAATCTGCACAATCCATCATCTGTGAGCCTAAAATTGAGAAACTCGTCAGAAGTATGCTTACTTAAATTTTTTATGATTTTTAGGTATGTGGACTGAGCTTTCTAAATCTTCATGATCATAGAATTACAATTTGGGATAATGGCATTGAGGAATAATATTTTCCTCAAAGAAAATCTCGATATAATTCGAATATCTAAAACAATTAATATTTTGATTAATATGAAATTTAAATATAATTCTAAAAATTTTATTTTAGTCAAAACATGCAATATTTTAAACAACTCAAATATATTGGAGAATCCCTGACGATCAGAAATAGAATTTCGTGATGCAATTATTATGTTCAGAATATAGAAAATAATTGAAATAAATAATTTTTAAACTCAACAATCTGTGAGTAGCTAATTAATACTTTATGCAAGAAGAAATGTACAGTATATACATATACATAGTTAAATATATACAATCACATAGAATACTAAATATATAAAATTAATTTTTAACGACTAACTTCAAACACTTTCAGCAATTAGTATTTTGAATTTCTTTTACACATATAAATACTCAAAAATCAATGATATAAAGTCTCTTGCTATTTAAAAAAATGTTACTGATATAAAACAAGATTATATTTAACTCCAATAACATAAATTACTACTTTAAATTTTGTTTAATATTATAGTATGTTACTATAGTATCTGTAGTACGATATTGCAATTGATTCTTAAAAATAATGACCAGTATTTAACCTTTATTAGAGGGATCACTTATTCAAAACTAATTTATACTTTTGCGATAACAGTTTCAAAAATTCATAAGACACAATATAAGTACTTTTTAAAAATGAAGATAGATGTAATAATACAATGAAACCACTTATACACTATTGTCAAAGTGTATAACACCAACATCCACGTGAAAAGTCTAGTACTTAAATTTTAATTGTTCATCTGGTTATATTATAATTAATTTTAACATATGATAGAGTTTTTAAAATTTATTTTTATTAATTTTTACGTACAATAAATTATATATCTATTTTTATGTTACATAAGAGTCGAATCTTCTATTCTTATTTTTGTAGAGGTAGAGAATTACCACTTGCAAGTATTATCATGCCTTAATTATATTTAACTTTTAGGAGGATTGATTTCTATTAAGGCAGTTGGTAATGAAGTAAAGATCCTAGAATTGGAACTATTGGGCCTTTGGCCCGATCAATAAGGGATGGCATTAGTTCCCATTAATGAAGAACATGTCTACTCACAATTTTATATAAAAAATTAACAAAGCAGCCGAATTATCACCTATATACCTTTTTATATAATCTGTTAACTTCTGATGTCAACCATTTTATATTAAAAATGTCTTGAATGTATTTATTTATTTTTTTGTGAATATGTTAATTTAGTGATATATAAAAGTACTTAATTTCAGTTACTTTGTTTAAAATTAAATTTGTAGGCAGTTTTATGTATGGATTGTAGAATTAATTATATTGATATTAATTGTAACATTTCATTTTCTCACATAATTGTTTAGGTAAGATATGGAGACATGCTGGGGATAATGCAAGAGAGAGTAGGTATATAAATGCATTACAGTGAATCAATAACATGTTATGAAAAGGGACAATCAGGATTGGATGATTTTAGATATGTGCAGCCTTTTAACATTTTACTAATTGGTTGTGTTTGAAATTTATATTGTATGTATAGAAGCTCCAAGGATCATGCCTATATGAGTTAATGGATACCTAATAGATTCTGAGAATTGGAACAAGCGTTCCTCTGGCTATATGTGCACTAAAAAGAAAAAAGAAACAACAAAAAGCACACATATCACCCCAACCCACCAAAGATCTCCAAGCTTTTACCAATATCCTCTTAAACCCATTTGTTCCTCTCTTCCACCCAACTTTGTTGCTCCCTCTTACTCATTCACAGACTCATGAAAATAGTGCATATATGCTAGACCTTTACAACTTTATAAATTCCTATTCACTTTTCCAATTAACACCTCACCCCACACCACAACGACTAGTCAGCTTGTTTTCCTGCTATCACCAACATCACCATCTCAACACAACCTCCCATACATCTTTCCTATTACACCTCTTTAAATTTGGTTAATAATACATGAAGCTACGTATTAGCTAAAAACTCATTAGTGATATATGAAGCTACTCATAATTTAATTATTTTTAAGAAAATACTTGAAATGTTATTAACTACAACTAGCAAATATGATCCACTAATACAACAATTTATTGAGCATAATATACTATTGCCAACAATATAAATTCTTATCTCATCTATTATTCCAGAATTTTTAGTGCATTTACAGTGTAAATGTGTATTTAATTTTTATTTAATTGTTTCTTTTTAAAAATATATACATGATATGCCTATAAATAATGGTATCTCAATAATAAAACACAATTTTCAATTCTCACAAGATAAGATGGTATTAGAGCTTTTAATATATCTAGAAGAATTTATATACTAATATATGAATAAATTGTGTTTTACATACCAAAATAATGAATAGGGGTGAGTTTGATAGAAATAAATAATGATAGATGGTTACAAAGAACATTGTGGAGCAAGAGGAAATGGGAAACATGGTTGGATTGATTTGTGAAAAGGCTGAGGGAGAAGTTGTATCAAAATATGGCTCTAATAGCTATAACTATATTAAAAATATAGATTGCACAATAAAGTTCTCCTTTTATCCTCCTTTTTGAAAAAAAAATAGTTGTTTTTCTTGCACGAGATTGTTATTTTTTAATCAATAAATTTAATACAAATATACTTTATCTTAAGGCAAAAAAAAATTTTTATACATACAAGAAAACGAAAAAAGTGATATCAGAAGTCCTAGGGGCATACTTTTAAATGTTGGATTGCCTGTAGGGTTACTTTACATGTGAAGCTCCCTCATGCATACATATGGATCATTAATCTTTATTCATCTTATTATGTTACTCTATTAGTTTATTTTATACAAGACGCTGTTAATTAATTCCAAATAATTAGCTCTTTGTTCGCAAAGTAACCTATAATTTTCTTTGGGGATAAATCTTTTTAAGGGTTTGGTTGTAGGTTAAGTATGGCATATTTTTCCTTAATTAAAAGATAATTTTATTAATGAAATGGCAGTCGCATGTCTTTTTTCTCTTTGAATAATAAAAAATAATTTTGTCAATAAGGATAGTTCCATCTTTTTTAAAGAGAGAATTACAGGAAAACACAAAATCGCCACCCTTTGGAAAATGAAAAGCACAATTTAAGAATAAAATTATATGATAATATAGGCGATTTGAAATAGAAGCTAAACGTGAAAAGAGCATAGTCTTAAACATCTGTTATATGATCCCCCTTCATAGCCTCATACAGATATATCAACAGGTATCTTGGAATTAAAACTTGGGATAGCGGCATTAACAGTTAATATTTTCCCCCGTTATAATCATAAGAGTTATTAAAATTTATTTTTATTAATGTTTACGTACAATAAATTATATATTTATTTTTGTATTACATAAGAGTCGACTCTTCAATTCTTATTTTTGTAGAGGTAGAGAAGTACCACTTGATTTAAAATTCAAGTATTATCATGCCTTAATTATATTTAACTTTTAGGAGGATTGATTTCCATTAAGGTGGTTGGTCATGAAGTCAAGATCCTAGAATTGAAACTATTGGGCCTTTGGCCCGATCATTAAGGGATGAAATCAGTTCCCATTAATGAAGAGCATGTGAACTCGCAATTTTATATAAGAAGTAAACAAATTAGCAAAATTATCACCTACATACCATTTTATATAATCTATTAACTTCTAATATCAATCATTTTCTATTAAAAATGTATTGAACATTTTTTTTTTTGTGAATGCGTCAATTTAGTGATATATAACAGTACTTAAGTTCAGTTACTTTGTTTAAAATTAAATCTGCAGCTTGTTTTATGTACGGATTATAGAATTAATTATATTGATATTTAATTGTAACATTTCATTTTCTCATATAATTGTTTACATTAATATTTAATTTTAATTGTAGTTAATTAAATAGCTAGCATAATATTTAATTTAAAAAAATTCAATTACACAATTAACACAAGTACAATATATTAATAAAGTGCCATCGTTATTAAATAAAGTGAAGTAAACATGATTAGTGTTATTCGATGAATCACTCTTTTATCATTCTAAGTATATATATATAATCTCTCTAAATAAGACACACACAATGAAGTTCTAATATTTAAGAATACAAAAAGAAATAAAAAGATAAAAAAATCATAATACATTACATCAAAAAATCATAACACAATACATCCTTTATAGATAAGCCAAATTCAAAGTTAATAAGTGAAATATAAAGTAAACCTTTATAAATCATATGGAAGTTCCCTTGTTTTATTGTGTTAAAAACTCATACCTAAGGTCACCTATATACCATTTTATATGAATGCTTGAACTTTTGAAAATTTAATAGAAGATTTAAAATGTATGAGTTTTTATATGATTTGTTAACTCTTTATATAAAAGCTAACATTAATGAAGAACATGTATATCTAACAAATCATTAAGTAATATTTTGGCATTCCACTTGTTGTAGAATGCACCATATCTTACCTTAGATGGTATATTCTACTATATTATAATGCTCCATTCCCCATTCCTTACTAATAACTCTCCAACCCTTGTCTCATTCTATATATAGCCCCTCTCGCTCCTTGTCCAGACACGACAAAACATTATGACTAGAAACAAGGTTAGGCTTACCTATATCACTAGCGACTTTGCAAGAAAAACCACATTTAAGAAAAGGAAGAAGGGGTTGATGAAGAAAGTGAGTAAACTTAGTACTCTCTGCAATGTCAAAACATGTGCAATCATTTACAACCCATATGACTTGTAACCAGAGGTTTGGCATTCCCCTCCCGGAGCCCAATACCTGTTGGCCAACTTCAAGAGGATCTCTGAGATGGAGTAGAACAAGAAGATGATGAATTAAAAGAACTTTCTATGATAGATGATCACCAAGGCAACTGACCAACTGAAGAAGAAACATAAAGACAATCAGGAGAAGTAAATAATGCATATCAAATTTGTTGAGATTTCAAATGAAGCTTTTGTATAGAATTTAATAAATATAATCCGCTCTTCAGATCATAGAATTAAAATTTGGGATAATGGCATTGAGGAATAATATCTTTCTCAAAGAAAATCCCGATATAATCCGAATATCTAAAATAATTAATATTTTGATTAATATGAAATTTAAATATAATTCTAAAAATTTTATTTTAGTCAAAACATGCAATATTTTAAATAACTCAAATATATTGGAGAATCCCTGACGATCATTAATAGAATTTCATGATGTAATTATTACGTTAAGAATATAGAAAATAACTTAAATAAATAATTTTCGAGCTCAACAATCTGTGAATAGCTAATTAATACTTTACGCAAGAAGAAATGTACAATATATACATATAAATATACATATTTAAATATATACAATCATATAGAATAATAAATACAGAAAAATATTTTTGATGGCTTATTTCAAACACTTTCAGTAATTAGTACTTTGAATTTCTTTTACACATATAAATACTCAAAAATCAATGATATAAAGTCTCTTGCTATTAAAAAAAATGTTACTGATATAAAACAAAACCATATTTAACTCCAATGACATAAATTACTACTTCAAATTGTTTTTAATATGATAGTATGTTACTGTAGTATCTGTAGTACGATGTTGCAATTGATTCTTAAAGATAATGACTAGTAATTAACCTTTATTAGTGGGATCACCTATTCAAAACTAATTTGTACTTTTGCAATAACAGTTTCAAAAATTCATAAGACACAATATAAGTATTTTTTAAAAATGAAGATAGATGTAATAATACAATGAAACCACTTATACACTTCTGTCAAAGTGTATAACACAAACATCCACGTGAAAAGTCTAGTATTCAAATTTTAATTGTTCATCTGGTTATATTATAATTAATTTTAACATATGATAGAATCGTCAATTCTTATTTTTGTAGAGGTAGAGAATTGCCACTTGCAAGTATTATCATGCCTTAATTATATTTAACTTTTAGGAGGATTGATTTCTATTAAGGCAGTTGGTAATGAAGTAAAGATCCTAGAATTGGAACTCTTGGGCCTTTGGCCCAATCATTAAGGGATGGCATTAGTTCCCATTAATGAAGAACATGTCTACTCACAGTTTTACATAAAAAATTAACAAATCAACCGAATTATCACCTATATACCTTTTTATACAATCTGTTAACTTTTGATATCAACCATTTTCTATTAAAAATGTATTGAATATATTTATTTATTTTTTTGTGAATATGTCAATTTAGTAATATATAAAAGTACTTAAGTTTAGCAACTTTGTTTAAAATTAATTTTGCAGCCGATTTTATGTATGGATTGTAGAATTAATTATATTGATATTAATTGTAACATTTCATTTTCTCACATAATTGTAAAATGGTTGATACCAACCTCCCTATCTTACACACATTCACAAATATTATCTCTTAACCATCAACTAATATGGCCACCACCTAACAATCTAACTTAATTGTATTTCTTGATCTCTTACAATTACCACAATTTTATTTTTTAATTTAAAAAAAAATACAAAAACCATATATATCTTTTTCTTTCTATATCAGAGTTCACATTACATATTAACAATAATTTAAATTTATACTTTTAAAAGTCAATGGTATTAGTTAGAAAGTAGTTGAACTAATAGTGAACTCAAAAAAATACAACAAACTAATATACCATTACCTCGTAAATTAACAAGGGATTTTGTGACACTAAAATGTTCTTTTTGAATATGTTTGTGACATCCCAAGTGTTAATTAAGCCAAATTGGTTCAGATACAGATTTAGAATAACAAATGCATGATAAAATTTATGCAGCAGAACAAAATTATTACAAATCCCTTACAAATACATATGAGTTCCAATACATATATATACAACAATCATGCACTCAGACTTGTGTTCCCGTACTCTGATGACCACAATAGTCTAGTGAAAAAAGTGGCTCTTATGTTTTGTTTTGTATTTTGCAACCATTTCTACCCTCAGTATATGTATGTTTTAGAACTCATATGTATTCGTAAGAGATTTTTAATAATTTTGTTCCACTGCATAAATTTTATCATGCACTCATTATTCTGAATCTGTATCTGACACCCATTTGCCTTAATTAGCACTTGGGATATCACAAAAAGATAGTGAGGAACCGATCACTGACCTACCCCTTGAAGTCTTTAAGGATCCCGTGGATCCATAAATTTTTATAAGTTCATGACTTGTCTCACACTTTGATGAGTCCTTTTACATAATAATAGAAGTGGCCCTTTTTGGATTTTGATATTTTGTTTTTTCTCACCACTTCTAGCCTCAATTATATATGTAATTAGGAACTCGTATATTTTTTAAGGAATTTTTAATAAATTGTTCCGCTGCATATATTTAACTATTATGCACTCATAATCTGTTTCTGTATCTATCACTCATATGTATTAAATAACATTTGGGATATCACTAAAGGTATCTTAATTTTCAGAAAAATATTACTTTTAAAATATAGAAATGAAATTTAGGATTTAGATTTTTTAGTAACAATTCATACATTTCATTTATTAGATGACACAACCTCTTAAAGATAATCTACAAAAATGCACAATTTGACTCTAAACTCTTTTATGAAGAGAAGAAATACCAATCATATTATTAAGGAAAGATTAGTATGATTCAATTTTAGAATTGTATAATAAATTAGTATGTATGAATACTTTTGTATTGATTTTTGTAATACACACAAAATTCTTAAAGAAATCAAACATATATTTCCTGCCAATTTAATGCAGTAAAAATATAAAAGTGTTACATCTCTTCCAATAAAAAAATGATACTAGCCTCGTACTAATATATATGCCTTCTCCTTGACACTCTATAATTTCCTTAAAGATAATTATTATTATTTTTTAAAATGAAATAAAATTTAACAATAGCAATTAACCATTACAAACACAATAAAAGTACCATTAAACAATACATCTAATAACCACAATATAGATTGAGAAGAAAAAGAAAAAGGCACAACCATGTCCAAAAAACCGTTAGAATGAAACAATTCATCATCCATTACTGATTCCAACCTTTAAGATATTTATGATATTCTACAGATTTCATATTGGTATACATATAAAAAACGAAAACCAGTTAAAGATTATATATATGATGGGCAAATTTGCAAGTGCACAAAATCGTTCAAATAATAAAGTGATAAGTAGAGTATCATCATACAGAGATTGTGTATCAAGTACCAGAATTATAGAAAAGCTATTATTATCTAGAAATAAAAATTTAATAATAATTTAATCAAAAGAAAATAATTAAATTAATGAAAACTATCGATGTAAACCCATCAGAGTAATTGATTTCACTTGAATCTTAGGTATATCCGAGTTTTCGTTTAACAATAAATTTAATCTAGTCTGTAATGATCGAACAAACATAATGTACTTTTGGTCTCCCTCCTAGTATTCGCTAGGTTTATCAATTAATAACTATTAACCTTTTATAACATTATTAATTTGATTCTATTAAATCTGTTATAATTCAATTTCTCCACGTTATCTCAAATATATAACTCTCGTTCAAATCGTAATTAATGTTAACAATATCTGTCTAATTAATAGAATTCCACTCCTGCTACTCTAAAACTATCAATAACAAATTAAGTTATGAGTTGGCCAAGTCTCACAACTAAATTAATTTCAATATTATTAAATTGCAACTAGAAGGAAGCTAAAATTAAACTTTAAGCATATTTTTGATTCATGCTACATCAATCGCTCCAATTGAAGGAGATTTAATCAAACATGGTAGATTAAGCAATAGAACTTATAATTAAAAAAATATATAATCATGTAATAATAAAAAATAAATTTCCAAAAAATTCCAAACATGAATTTGTTAAAAAATCATGAAAACTTTAATCCAAAAAATCTATAATTCAAAAAAATAAAAATAAAAATAAAAATAAATTACATGAATAATTTTTCTCAACATTTCCTCCACTGCTCAGCTCCAAGCCCACTTCTGCCATGTGTTTCAGCTTCTTGGCCACTAGATTTGGGTTCAAATCAGCTCCCCACCATATATGGGTTCACCTTTGCTCCCCTTTTAACATTGCGAATCTGGTTCCTTTTGTAGGCGGTAGAAAGAGAGGAGATAAGGCTTTGCATGCCTCCTTTTTTCCTTTTTAAAGCTGCTCATTTTTCCTCTTCAGAGATGCTTCCTTTTTCCTTTTCAGAGCTGCTTCATTTTTCCTCTTAAGAGCTGCTCATTCTTCTTGTTCAGAATTTCTCCGTTGTTCCTCTTCAGAGTTGCTTCCTTTCTTCTCTTCAGAACTACTTCATTTTTTCTCTTTAAAGTCTTTTTCTCTATTTTCTTCACGAAACCTACATCAAGAATTTTTTTCATTAAATGACTTTTAACTTAAAATTAATTCAAAAGTTGTTCTAAATTTAAGTAAAAAGGGTATAAAAATATAATAAAAATCAACACATCAATATACTTCTGTGTATACATATAAAACAAAATTTATTTTACTTGCCACCTACGAAATTGCAATAATATAACATATTTAGTAAATTATACAAAATATTGTCTAAACTACTCAAAAGAGCTAGTAGCCAGTGTACACATGTACTTCTCATCAAAACTATAAATTTGTAGTATATGTGTGAGTGTAATTTTTTTGTTCTCCAAAATATAGGGAACAAAGATAGATTATTCTACATATCTATTAATTAGTTAGAAGTCAATTTATAACTTAATTTAACGTATTTTGCAAGATACATGTATAATATTCATAATAATCAAAATGTTAATTATTTTAGATGTTATGATTATACCGAGACTTTCTTTGAGGAAAATATTATTTGTTAATGCCACTATCCCAAATTTTAATTCCAAGATCTGAAGATCATATTCATATCTATTAAAGTTTATACAAAAATCTCATTTTAAATCTAAAAAAATTTAAGGAGCTAGCTAGCTTCATCTTCATCCTAACTAGACTGAATTTTTACATATATTGCATCAATAATGCTTTTATCCTTGCTCCATTATGTATAAATAAAAAGAAATGAAAAGAAATGTGACATCTTGATGCCAAATAGGGCACCAACATCCAAATAAGTAGACATAAAATAGATATTTATATTACAGCAGAACTACATAACTCATACAAAATTTACAAAAGACTGTATCCTGAGGCAATCAGGCCCTTTTAGAATACAAAATATTAGATAGCATAATTATAAAAACAAGCCTCAAAGTTTAAAACAAAATACAAAGTCTGGTCTAAACTATTCCTCTTGAAAGGAATCTAAACACGATACTTCATAATTTTCTTCCAAATCTACATCTAAGGGGGGGTTGGATATGGGTGAGTTCCAATACTTAATATGATAAACTGAAATAATGCAACACAGATACGTTTTAAAATATTAATTAATGCATGTTTAGTAAAACAATAATTTTAAGTTCAATTAACAAATTCAAATCAAAAGTTATCACCAAATATTCATATCCAAATCAAATGTTGAATTCATACGAATTGTCATGAAGACGCTCAATACTGTATTCAATGGGTTTACATAACTCATGCACGCAGGATGAAACTTCTCTTCTGACACAGTTTTTTTTATACTAATTTATATTACTCTAACTACAAACTTTTGCGGGCAACCACTTACACCTAGTTCTAGAGAGGACAAAAGAGACATTGATTAGTCATGTCTAGGTACACAGATAAACATAAACATACATTCACAAATATTAAATACAAATATAAATATCTTAGGTCTCTCACTTTGCCATCATTCATGCCCTTGAGCCTTAGACAATGAATATCAAATTATTCAGAGTCACAAGGACAACTGAACTATCGTTTCATTAAGGGATCAAAACCAGCACCCATATTGTAACATCCCGCTAATCACCACACTAAATGTGTATCTAGAAACTCCTATTTATTAGGCCTTAAGGCCACTTGAACTAATTTAAATTTATCTTGTAGTTTATATCGTATTTCATAATTTTAATTTATTTAAATTTTGTTATTTTATTTATTATTATTGTTATTATTTTATTTTTTTGTAGCATTTTTATTTTAAAATAATTTTCAGGAGAAAAATTGAAAATGAGGCAAAATCCTGCGGGAAAACGCTTGCAGAAGAGGCTCACCTACACCGGCATAGCACGCTGTTTACGTGCGTGCGCGCGCAACCAACACAAGACGTGCACAAATCCCATCCACGTGGGGCATACGTCTACACACGCATCGCATCTCGCACAGATTGGCCAGTCTGTGCATGCGTCCCATTGTACACAAATAGGATAGTCCCTGCAGACATGGCCAGATGCCATGCACCCTGTGCACGCGCCATCCGCGCAGTAGGCCTGTGCGCTTGGGCCTGTGCGAAGTAGGCCTACGTGCTACGCCATATGCGTTGTAGGCCCTGCACCATTGATGAAGGATTCTTCCTCTATTTTTTGCACTGCCGTCACGTCATGTAAAATCACTCATCTTCAACTTAACTTTCTCTTTCCTCACTGGATTTCACCACTTGGCGCAAATCCAACTATCCTAATTTTTTATAGATAGGGACCCTTTTCTTTCATCACTTCCATTTCATTCTTCCATCTTCCAAGAGCTTAAAGAGAGAGGGAGTGATCTAGGAAGAGAAGGAGAAGAGAAGAAGAAGAAAGGTGTAGGAAAACTTCAAAGTTTTGGTAAGAAATTTAGTATTTCCTTAAACATCTTAAGGAGCATTTCTAGAAAATCAAAATTATGAAGTTTATGTTTTGTGTTTTGCATATTTTATGTTTAATAAAGTGATTTGTTCTTGATTTCAAGCATGCTATGTGATTTTATAGGCACTTAATAATTTGCATGTAAATTAAATAACATGAATTCAATGATAATTTTCTGAAATATATATAGAAAAAGAAAGAAAGAGAAGGAGAATGAGCTTGAATGGCCTGAAAAATATATGTATTCGTATTGACATGCAAAATGCATCAAGTGTCTCATTAGATATTTTATCTTGGAGGGGTTTCTATTTCTCCCTCCCCCATCTGGTCTAGAAAGATGTTAAAGGACTACTTCTTGTGGATGCTGGCATACCCTCTAATGAGAGCAGTGACACAAATATCTGTTAGGGGTCACATTTGGTTAAGTACTGTCATGGTGATAGAATATATGATAGGACCACTGTGGTTGGTACAACCGTGGGCATAGATTGTACCATGGTTTTGCAAGCCAAAAATGTACCTGAGCAAATTGTCGTTATATATCTGATATGCTCATTCCACATAGATACTCAGAAATCCATATCTCCCCTCAGAGATAGAAGTTGGAATGAATTCGCGAAGCATGACATAAAAATTTGAGCATTTCATGATTTATTTGATTTTTTCTATTGTTAAATATTATTTTGATTTGATCATTGTGACTATGAGATGATGTTTCTTTTAATAAATAAAATTATTTTCATAAAATAAGAAAGGACCTTGATGTTACCTAATGGTAAGTATTAATGATATAATTATTCACTCTTAAAATCTTATGATTTTATTTAAATGTTATTTTTCTTACTGAGTATATGGAACTCACACTTTCCATGCCCCCCCAGATGAGGAAGATAGTAAGGAACCAATCATTGACCTACCCATTGAAGTCTATGAGGATCCCAAGGACTCACAAATCTTAAGTGCATGACTTATCCTGCACTCTGATAAGTCTAATTGCATAGTGAAAGAAGTGGCCCTTTGTATTTTGTTGCCACTTCTGGCTTCAGTTATATATATTGTAATTAGAACTCATATATTTTGGTAAGGGATTTGTAATAATATTCTACACTGCTTATAATTTTTATAATGCACTAGTAATCTGTTTCTGTATCTTGCATCGTTATGCCTTCATTTGTATTGGAGATGTCACGCATATTCTAGCAGTTCTGGAATAAATAATCAAAACTAAATACCTCTTAAAGGAAATACGGTGAACCAGATTTAACTAGATTCTGTGTTTGTTAAATTTTGACTTTTTATTTTATTTATTTTACCTTGTACCTAAGGGAATTTATCCTCCTACCCACACCTGCGGTATGAGGAGCACATCCATGAAGACCTCTTAGCATCCGTAGAAGCCTGGTAGATCAACACGCACCCAAGACTTGCTGTAATGTGCAGGTGCTTGGAGTGTAGTGGCATTCCCACACAAAAACCCCGTGCGCAAATGCGCACCAGCACGCATCGCAGTGCCATAAAGATGCCTGAACGACTGTGACGACAACAACTACAACTACTATGGTGATTACAACTATTAAGACAATGACTACGAGTCTGACAACCTATCTATGTAGAGGACTATAAACGGTTAATTAAAATACATCGCCAACAACATCAAAAAAATTAAAAACTAAACATCCTAATACTTGATTTCTAAGGGTAATTAAACATGATGGACCATATCAGTCTATTATTCTAGTTGTTCTTATATGTGAATGGCATCATCATCTTTGCCTGTTCCTCGCTAGCAAACCCTATATGAAACTGTTGTTGTACTTACGAGTTCATCCTGTCAATGGACCACTTTTGCAGTTGTTGTAGCTCCTACACAAGAGAATCCTCCTTGATTTGAGCAGATGTCTCCTAAGGACCCTTCATGACTCCCCCATCAGGTGGTCCCTTGAGGCTAAAGTGACTTGTTAAGTGTTTCTATCCTCTTCTAGATTTCTTTAAGGTGTTGTTTGATGAGCCAACCCAAATCCTTAAGATCAATGACATTTAGTTGGTGGAGGGGCTTCCCAATATGACTTTGGAGCATGACCAACGTGATCTCCTTCTCGCAAATGTCCTTGCGCTGGTTCTTCAGTTAGTCAGTTATCTTGGTGATCCTTTAGTGCAATAAGCTCTCTCGATCACCATCTTCTTGTTCTGCTCATCTCGGGCATTCTCTAAAAGTCAACAAGCACGTGTTAAGCTCCTAGAAAAGAAGGCCAAACCTCTGGTTGCGAGACATAGGGGCTGTAAATGATTGCATAGGCTTTAACGTCATAGAGACCACTAAGTTCACTCACTTTCTTCATCAGCCCCTTCTTTTTTTTCTTGAATGTGGTTTTTTTTTTGTGGGGCCATTAGGTAATATAGTCAAACTTAACTTTCTTTCTACTCATGGTCTTTTGTCATTTGGTTTGTGGCTTAGGAGAGGGAATGGGTATATATAGAATGAGACAAGGGTTGAAGAATACTAGTAAAGGATGGGGAGTAAAACATTGAATATACTAAGTGAGGTTAGATGTACTGTATTCTAAAACTTGAAGTGGAGTGTCGAAATCATCTCCAAAATGCTATGTCTTTAATAGGGAATATGGGAAAATATTTTGATTTAAGGAAATGTTTCACAAAATTTAATTAGTAAGTTGTTGCAGGGCCGCACTTATACAAAATTCCTTTAATCATGACTATCCCTTTTAATTAAGAGCTAATGTTTCACTATAGTCCATCTTTATATCTACTCTCTCCTGCATTATTTCCAGGGTATGCAATATGTCAAATATGATTATTAGAGTGTATGTGTATTTGATTTTATCTTTATAGAAGAATATTTTAATTATAATTATTAAAGTCAAAATATGTCTCTATATCACAATCAATTATATACATTTAGTAGATAATTAGTTATTATATGCAATGGGGCTTCCATGTTTTGGATTCTTTATACTTTCCAAATTTATATTTTTTTCATAGAGTTGTAGTGAACAATCAGTAGTTATTTTGAAAAAGAAGATTTTTTTGAAAATTGTGTGTGCTGAAAAATATTTAAAATACATAATAAAGCATATGAAAGAAGAAAAAGAAGAAGACAATTATGTATCTTTGCTTTCAATCAAATTCATGCAACTAATAAATCTACTACACTAGTGATAAAATTATTTTCTTACTTTTCTGAAATAAAATAAATCAACTTGAACCAATTAATTATAATTCTACTCTACCCATCATGTTCTTGTAAAACATAAAATTCATATAAAATAAAGACATGAGATCACATATAACTATTTTCTCTATTTACGTTTGTGTATGTGAGTGCCTTTTTCCTATATACCTTCAAAGGGGAAAAGAATGAGGAATCCTATAATCGTTTTATATTGAAAAAGCATGTATAGATAGCAAAACTCATGTAAGGACATTTTTTTTGTTCTCAATCAGCATATATGTTTTATATGTTCAATATATATACATAAATGTTCTAATTTATTTCATTTTCGATATGTATTGTGAGCAAGGACTTTTGATTGTAATCTTATTTGTTTGATCCACCTGGGGAACAGTGGAAATGTATTGTAATTGATAAATTTGATAAGAAATGCCTACTATTTTATCATTTAAACAAAATGAATATGAGAAGTAGGATGGATATATATATACACATTCTATTTAATTAGTTAGATTATGGATAACCCTTAATTAGAGCAATTATTTTTTAAATAAATTGATAAAAATGTATTACTTATTTTTCTTACATACTGCATTATTTTTTTAATATGGGTGAAACTCCATATGTTATAATACTGATATGTTATTAAGGTGAAAGTAGGAAAATTAGAAGATGGATAAAACTCCATACGTTGGAGAATCCTTGTTGATCTGAGTGGACATCTACCCGAAATCCTTAATCAGTCCATACGTGGCCCCACTAGGCTGGGGTGACTTATTGAGTGTTTTCGTCCTTATTTGTATTTCCTTGAGGTATAGTTCGATGAGCCAAGCCAAATCATTCAAAATAATGAGGTTTAATTGGTGGAGGGGCTTCCCAATAAGGCTTTGGTACATAACCTGCATGATTTTGTTCTCCCTATTGTCCTCGCGGTGCTTCTTCAATTGGTCGGTTGCCTAGGTGATCCTCTGGTGCAAGAAACTCTCTTAATTCACCATTTTCTTGATTTGTTCCTTCTCAGGCATCATTTTGAAGTCGGCCAATAGGCGTTGGGCTAGGAAAGGGGAAGACCAAACCTTTGGTTGCCAGTCGTAGGGGATACTATACATATTATTAAGGAATGATTATTGTAATTTAATTTTAAAATATAATAATAAAAGTAATATATATGATTACTTATGTATTGACTTATGTAGTAGCCAAAAAACTCCTAAAGAAATCAACGATATATTTCTTGCAAAGTTTATGCAGTAATAATATATAGGTGTTGTCTCCCTTCAGTAAAAAAAATGATACTAGTATGGTATTAAAATATATGCCTTCTGAACCTCGACAATCCATATTTGCTTTTAGATAATTAACTTTTTTTTAAAAAAATTGAAATAAAATTTATCAATAGTAATTAACCACTACAAACATAACGAGAAGTACCGTCGACAATACATCCGACAACCGCAATAGAGATTGAGAAAATAAGAAGAAGGTAAAGTCATGTTCAAAAAACAATTAGAAGGAAACAATCTGTCCTCCATTACTGATTCTAACCTTTAAGATAATTACGATATGCTAGAGATTGCATGCTGGTGTAATATAAATAACAAAAAACAGTTAAAGATTATATATATGTGTGTATACATATGAAGCAATACTTATTCTACTTTTTATTTAGACAACATTGCTATTATATCACAATAATATGTCATATTTAGCAAATTAAACAAGATATTGTCCAAACTACTTAAACAAGCTAGTTGCAAGTGTACACATATACTTCCCATCAACACTCTGAATTAGTAGTATATATGTGACTATAATTTTTTTATCTTTTAAAATATAGGGAACAAAGATAGATTAATCTATATATCTCTAAGTTAGTATAACCCGAAATAAATCCAACAAAATAATTAAACAAATTTATAATTTTAGCGTATTTTTCCAGATACATGCATAATATTCTTATTAATAAAAATATTAATTATTTGAGATATTTCGATTAGATCGAGATCTTCAATGAGGAAAATATTATTCCTTAATGCCATTATCCTAAATTTTAATTTAAAGATTGGAAGAGCATATCCATATGTATTAAATTCTATACAAAAATCTCATTTGAAATCTAGATAAATTTGAGTAGCTAGCTAGCTTAATCTTCCTCCTAACTAGACTGAACTACATATACTATATCAATAATTCTTATGTCATCACTCCATTATGTAAAACAAAACAGAAAAGAAAAGAAGAGAAAAGTGCATTATAATTGCTTAAAATTACATTGAGCATGCAGGTATTTTAATAAATAGTTATAGCCATGTCAAGAAGGGAGAAGAGAAAAATTAAAGAATGAATAATAGTACTAGTGCAAGATATAAAATATTAAAGAGAAGATTAATTTGAAGAAAATCATAATTCAAAGTAATCCAAGTACATGTATGCATGCAACTCGATGACTACAACTATGATGGTGACAGCTACAATTATTATGATGACTACAACTATTAAGGCGACTACTACGATGAAACTGACAACATATCTTTGTGATGGAATGTAATTGGTTATTTAAAGTACATCTCCAACAACACTCCAAAAAATTTAAAATTAAATATCATAATACTCGATTCCTAAGGGAAGTTAAACCCACTAGACCATATCAGTCCATTATTTTGGTTGTTCTTATGGGTGAATGGCACCATCATCTCTGCTTATTCCCCGTCTGCTCCAGGTTGTTGGTGATGTGCTTGCGGGTTCATCCCATCAATGAACCGCATCTGTAGCTGCTGCAACATCTGCACCGGATGATCCTCCGTGATCTTACTGAATGACTCCTCAGGACCCTTCATCACTCCTGTGTCTGTGGCCTCCTGAGGCTGAGGTGACTTCCAGAGTGTTCCAATACTCTTTTGGATTTCTTTGAAGTATTGTTCAATGAGCCAACCCAAATTTTTGAGATTAATAAGGTTGAGTTGGTGGAGGGGCTTCCCGATAAGACTTTGGAATATGATATACGTGATCTCTTTCTCGCGATTGTCCTTGCACTATTTCTTCAGTTGATCAGTTGCCTTGGCGATCTTTTGGCACAAGAAGCTCTCTTGATTCACCATTTTCTTGCTTTGCTCCATCTCGGGCAACCTCTTAAAATCAGAAAGTACGCATTGGGCTCCGAAAGGGGAAGGTCAAACCTCTTGTTTTGAGTCATAGGGGCTATAAATTATTTCACAGGCTTTGACATCGTAGAGAGTGCTGAGTTCACTCACTTCTTTCATCAATCCCTTCTTTCTTTGTTTGAACATGGCTTTTCTTGCAGAGTCGTTAGTGATATAAGCGAGCTTAACGTTCTTTTTAGTCATGGTGTTTTGTCGTGTCTGTCCAAGGAGCAAGAGAGTGTATATATAGAATGAGACAAACATTGAATAGTTATTAGTAAGGAATGGGGAGTGGAGCATTTTAATATAGTAGAATATACAATGTAAGGTAAGATGTGGTGCATTTTAAAATTGCAAGTGAAATGTTCAAATTATCTCCAAAAATGTTATGCCTTTAATAGGGAATATGGGAAAATCTTGTCATTTAAGGAGTGTAATTCACAAAATTTAATTAGTAAAATATTGAAAGGCTGCACTTATCTAAAATCATCCAATCCTCCCTTTTAATTACAAGTTATTGATTCATTGTAATGTACTTATATACCTACTCTCTCTTGCATTATCCCAGCATGCATTCACACTTGAAATTAATCATACATGGCAACCATACACACCTCCTTATCTTATACACACTCACAGATATTACTCTTAATCATCAACTAATGTGGCCACCTCCTTCCAAATCAAACTTAATTATGTGTCTTGATCTCCTACACCTTCCACCATTTTATTTTTTACTTTTTAAAAAAAGAAACAAAAACCATAGATATATTGTTTTTTATTTGCTTTTATGCATTAATGTCAAAATTCATTTTTTTCTAATTCGCAAAAATAAATTTTATTTATAAGAAAAATATGTGATCATCCTTAAAATCAATGCTGGTTTTCTTCATCTTTTAATTTCTTCTGCAAACTTTACACTCCAAAACTTTATTGTTACCAAAGAAAATTTAATTACACATGCACAAGATTTCATAATAATTATACATATAATGTAGGCACATGGTGATTTTTTCTGAACTCCATAATAATTAATTATTTCATTTGGTATGTAGTACATAGAATATGATTATTAGAGCAATTATATATTTGATTTTATCTTTATGGAATACTGTAACACCCAAATTTTATTATTTTTATTATTTTTATTTTTTAATTTATTTTAATTTATATTAGAATTTTAGTTTAATTTTTTAATATTTAATTTATAAGGTTTTAATTTAATTTAATTTAATTTAATAAAAATAAAAATAATAATAATGATAAAATAGGGTAAAATTGTTTTTGGAATTTAATTGAAATTGATTTTGGGAAAAATGGGTGAAAATTTAGATTCTGGTAGTGTTTTTGAAAAGAAAATCAGAAACCAGGGGTCAAAATGCAATTTAAAAAAGTTGTGCTACGTCAGCAGTCACGTCAGCAGCCACATCAGCAGCCACGTCAGCAGCCCAGTCAGCAGTCTCGGCCAACCAGAACACGCCGCGTGGCAAGGAAGCTGACGTGGGAGGCCATGCGGGACGGAGGCATGTGGGCGATCTGCGTGCACGCGATCGAACGGTCCAGATCTCATGCGTGCGGACGGCCCAGATCTCACACGCATGGACGGCCCAGATCTCACGCGTGCGGATGGCCCAGATTGAATCACGCACAGACGGCACAGATCGCATCGCGATGGACGGTCAAGATTTATTCCTATTTTAATCGCGACCGGACGGTCCAGATTAAATCGTGATGGACGGCTGAGATTAAAAGGGGAAGGTTATGAATAACCTCACCCACACCCGACCCCAAACCCTAGCCGCCAGTACCCTCGCCAGAGAAGAAGAACCAGTCACCAGAGGAGCCGGCCGCCGCCACCCGCCGCCGCATCGAAGGGTTTTTCGCATGCCAAACGACGTAAATTTTCTCCTCTTGGCTCATTTTTCGATGCTGAATCCGCCCATGGCCAAATTAGAGCCAAACCACCGGCTAATCGGCCGAAAAACACCGCCGAAGTCCAGCACCGCTGCCGCAGCTTCCCTGAGTTTTTGCCTCCAATGAGGCCCTTTCCGGTTCCCGTTCGATGCAATTTTTACACCACTGTGATCACCGTCCTTTTCTCTACAGGTTGACCAGAGCAAAACATCAAATCAAGACTCGCGCCGGAGAAGCCGCCGCACCCGAGAGCTTCGCTGCCGGTAAGTCTCGATTTTTCGTGATTTTTTGGCCCACCGAGGGCCCTAGGGTTGTTTTATCGTAGGAACCAATGCAAGTTTGACAAAATTCGACCAAAAATGACCGAGAATGGTCAACCCAAGGCGGATCGCCGCCGCGGGTGGCGGTGCCGTCGCTGGAGCTTGGCGGAGCCGCCGT
The DNA here is from genome assembly GCF_054855325.1 of Carica papaya. Lineage (NCBI taxonomy): Eukaryota > Viridiplantae > Streptophyta > Magnoliopsida > Brassicales > Caricaceae > Carica > Carica papaya. Next base: position 26,202,686 of record NC_142310.1, on the reverse strand, counting down.
GCCAAAATTCTGATATTGGCCAAAAAGGGGCCCTGGGTCGAATTTGGGGTTTTTTGGGACATGTGTAAGTACTGGTAGTGCGTTTCAGTTTGCCGGGGAAAATTTAGGGAATTTAGGGACAGCCTATAGGCACATTGTAGAGCTGATTTCAGAGCCCAAAACAAGTAAGGATTTCTCACCCTATTTTCTATCACGGTATTAAAGCTCAATGAATGATAAAACGGTATTTCATGAATTGTGTATAATTAATTAAGGTTACTAATGGAGCCCGAATCTGATGTATTTTTCGGTCAGTTGTTGTTTGATCTATTTTATAGTTTTAAATGCAGTATGGTACCTAATGTGTTTATTTTATGGTTTCGTATGCATGAATCATGGTTTTTTTTATTATGCTTTAAATTATGGTGAACCCGATGTTGTATTGTTTTGTTTGGTGTTCATTGTTGGTTTACGTGTTTGTGTATGATTGGAAAATTGAGACCAAGAAAAATGAAAAAAAGGTTATGTGAATTGATAAATAGATAATGTGGACAGTCTGACTAGATATCCTGGGAGATGGTGGACGGACTGGATCCATAGGGAACCCTACCGGGAACGTGGTCTCTCATATCGGACGGAGTATGGAGACCTTATGTGTTTTGGCGCCCATCCCGGACTGGGTATGGGGATGGCCCTTTTCACCCTCATACCGGACGGGGTATTGAGGTTTATGGTTTTGGCTCCCATATCGGACGGGGTATGGGGACGGTGTGTTGAGGTTCATTGTTTTGGCGCCCATACCGGATGGGCTATGGGGACAGCCCTGGAATCAGATTATTAATGTTGATGGTTCACGTGTAGCGGGTACCCCCTATGGATCCCCACGGATACTAGTAGACTGGTAAAAGAGGAAATTTGTTGTCTGATTATTGAAGTGCAAAAGTATAACATGTGTTATGTTATAAAGCATATATGATTTTATGATGGTTATAATGTTATTGTTTCCATATGTTATTTTCACGAATCTCACTGAGGTAAGTGGATAGTAAAGGTTTTTATCGTTAATAAATGAGTTTGTTATAAATTATGCTCCATTGGACGTTTTTGTTTTCTACCAACCTTTACTTCTGTGGTAGTGAGATAGTGTGATGTCTTTACTGGGCTAGTGTAGCTCATTCCTTTCTTAACTATTTCAGATCAGGAAGACGTGATTACCGAGCCCGTTCCGTAGGAAGACGGCGAGTTAGATGCCTAAAGATTTTATAGTTCTATTTGTAGTTTTTATTTCTAGTATTTCTTTTAATTAGCTTATTCTTTCATACGTTGAATACGTTTATGGTTATTGTGTAAGGGATGTTAATCAAAATTTTTATTTCGCTTCCGTATTTAAAATTTTTGATACATACATCTTCATTTAAAATTTCGGGGCTGTTACAGTTGGTATCAGAGCTGCGTTCCTCGGACTCATCCCTTACACAATAATGCTTAGAGAAATACCCACCGATAAATTGTTACTCAACTCTTCCGTGTGAAATGCAGGTGCAAAGTAATAAGGAGAGGAAGACCCCCACTAAACCAAGCGGCCCAGGATGATTCGCTTTGGAAAGATGTGGACAAAATATTTGAGATAGTAGAAAGGATCATGGCTGCCCAGCAAGGTCGAGAGGAGAGAAGGGAGTTACCCGAACCTCCCCCACTACCACGGGTTGAGCCATCGCTACAGCAAGCGGATCCCGAGCCACCCCGGCATGAGCCTGCTCCACCACAGTACCACCCGGCACAACCATCGCAGTATGAACCGGTACCCCAGCCACCGTACTGTCTGGCACTGCCACAGTATAATCCGGTGCCCCCACCATATCAGCAGGTGCCACCACAAGGCCCCCCAGTCTATACCCAGCCGGGCCAAGTCCCTCTTCCACGGGACCAAGCTCCTTCCTTGATCGACCCAGGCTACATAGAGAGGTACAGGAGACTGAACCATTCCACTTTTGCAAGGGGATCCTCTTTTGAAGATGCCCAGTACTGGTTGGCAGAGACTGAGAGAGCTTTCAAGACCTTGAGAGTGGTTCTTGAGCAGAGAGCTACCCTTGCTTCTTACATGCTGGTAGGGGAAGCAGGTCGTTAGTGGGAGCTCAAGTAGACCACCCTGCCTACACCAGCCACTTGGGAGCAGTTCTTAACGGCCTTCTATGCGGAGTATCTCCCTGAGCACATCCGACACCTGAAGGAGATGGAGTTTGTTCAGCTGGTCTAGGGAAACATGACGGTATTGGAATATGCTAGTAAGTTCCTAGAGTTGGGCTGATACTCCCCGGAGACATTGATGGATGAAGGCAGGAAGGCCAGGAGATTCCAGTGGGGCCTCCGCCCAGAAATCAAGCAACACTTATTGGTACTGGAGCTCAAGACATATTCAGCCGTTCTAGCAAATGCACAGATTGTGGAGAGGAGTTTCAACACCCGTCCTCAGTCAGCAGGGAGTCACCGACCCTCGGCTCCACCCTGCAGACCAACACCTACTATGCCGGTCTAATAAAATAAAAGGCCCAGACCAGTGATCCAGGCCCCTCCTCAGGCTCCAGGGGCAGCATGTGGAAAGATCTGTCAGCACTATGGCAGGGATCACGGGGACCGACCATGCTACCACCTCAACAACATCTGTCGCATATGTGGTAGTGCCCAGCACTATTCGAGAGAGTGCCCGAGGAACCAGAACCAAGGGAGACCTCTTTTTTAGGGCAGGGTTTACAACCTTACCCAGTAGGATGCCGACGCCGACCCGGACGTGGTACAGGGTATGTACACTATCTGTGACCATATTGCTCATGTTTATTTTGACACTAGTGCATCGCATTCATTTGTTTCACATGTTTTTGCTTCCAAACTTAATGTATCACCTGATAAACTTGATTCATTGTTGTTTGTGTCTACTGTTGGGGGTGAAACACTATTAGGAAAAGTTATCTACAGGGCTTGTGCCATGGAGATAGCAAATAGAAAACTGAGTGTAGACCTGATAGGGTTAGACATGGGGGATTTTGATGTAATCTTAGAAATGGATTGGTTAGCGGCACATCACGCCACCATAGATTGCTTTAACAAGAAAATTGTATTTAATCCTCCCAATGAGGAGCCATTTACAAATTAATAAAATCATTTAGTACTTATTCCTTGATGGTAAGTTTTCTTAATTTTTTTTGTACCTTAATCTTGCTATTTTCTCTAACTAGGCAAGCCCAAGAAGGAAATTTGTATCCAAGAGATTCCGGTAGTCTGAGACTTTCTAGATGTCTTTCCGGATGAACTACCCGGACTAACAGTGGACAGGAAAGTCGAGTTCACTATAGACTTACAGCCAGGCACCCAGCCCATTTCGGTTGCTCCTTACCGCATGAGCCGTATTGAGATGGAAGAGTTGAGGAAACAGATCACTGAATTACAAGAAAGTGATTTTATTAGACACAGTGTGTCCCCTTGGGGTGCCGGAGTCACTTTTGTAAGGAAGGGAGATGGAACGTTGAGACTGTGTATTGATTACAAAGGATTGAACAAGGTTACGATCAAGAACAAATATCGCTTTCCAAGAATTGATGACCTCTTCGATCAGCTGTAGGGTGCACAGGTCTTCTTTAAAATAGACCTGCGGTCAAGCTACCATCAGGTGAAGATAAGAACAGAAGACATCCCCAAGATGGCCTTTCGAACCAAGTACGGACACTATGAGTTCCTGGTCATGCCATTTGGGCTAACCAACGCCCCAGCAATCTTTATGGATCTGATGAACAGGGTCTTCAGAGAGTTCTTAGATCAATTTGTTATCGTGTTCATCAATGACATCTTAGTCTACTCAAAAAAGCAGAGAAGAACATGCTCACCATCTTGCCCAAGTTTTGCAAGTCCTCAAAAATAAGAAGTTATATGCAAAGTTGAGTAAGTGTGGATTCTGGCTTGAGTAGACTGCTTTCTTAGGACACATCATATCGAAGGAAGGAGTATCAGTGAATCCCGAAAAGGTTGAAGCGGTACTTGGCTAGGAGAAGTTGACATCAGTTAAGGAAATCCAGAGTTTCCTGGAGATGGTAGGTTATTACCGCAGGTTTGTTGAAGGATTCTCCAGCCTAGCAACTCCTCTAACCCGACTCACAAAGAAGAATGCCAAATTTAAGTGGAATGAGGACTGCGAAAGAAGTTTGTTAGAATTAAAGAAGCGGCTGACTACTGCACCCGTACTGCCTTTATCGAGTGGATCGGGGGGATATACAGTTTATAGTGATGCCTTCTATCTAGGCCTGGGTTATGTCCTGATGCAGCATGGAAAGGTCATAGCATATGGGTCTAGGCAGTTAAAAAATCATGAGAAGAATTATCTCACCCATGACTTGGAGCTTGCCGCAATCCTACACGCCTTGAAAACCTGGCGCCACTACTTATATGGAGAGACCTTTCAGATCTATACAGATTATAAGAGTTTGAAACATATATTCACTCAGAAGGATCTTAACATGCGTCAGAGAAGGTGGATGGAACTCCTTAAAGACTATGATTGTGATATCTTATACCATCCAGGTAAGGGCAACGTAGTAGCAGATGCTCTCAGCAGGAAAAGTGCAGGTATTTTAGCCCACTTAATGGTTTCAGATTGCAGGCAAATTAGGGCCACACAACAGGTTCGACTTCAGGACTTGAGGAGAGTCACATGTTTGGGCCGCCTAATAGTCCAGCCCGAGTTAATCTAGAGAATAAGGGAAGCCCAGTCAGTCGACACCGCCCTGGTAGCCCGCAAGAAGGATGCAGAACAGGGAGTGAGTTCAGCATTCTGAATCTCTACCAATGGATTACTCCGTTTCCAAGACAAGGTGTGTGTCCCATATGATAGTGAGTTAAAGAGAGACATCATGACAGAGTCCCATAGCTCGAAGTTTGCCATGCATCCAGGAAGCACCAAAATGTACCAAGGCATGCGACCCCGATTTTGGTGGAATGGGATGAAGAGAGACATAGTCGACTTTGTATCCAAGTGCTTGGTATATCAGCAGGTCAAGGCAGAGCATCAGCGCCCAGGTGGGCTACTTCAGCCGTTACTGATTCCGGAGTGGAAGTGGGAACACATCACCATGGACTTCGTAACAGGATTACCCAAGGCACGTTCAGGACATGACGCCATCTGGGTAATTGTTGACCGGCTTACCAAATCCACTTCTTGGCCATCAGAATGACCGACCCTTGGACAAGTTGGCAAGAATGTATATCCGAGAAATAATCAGATTGCACGGAGTTCTAGTGACAGTGGTATCCGACAAGGACCCCAGTTTCACTTCTCGGTTTTGGAGTAGCTTTCTGCAAGCCATGGGAACAAAGCTGTCTCTCAGTACTGCCTTCCATCCTCACACTGATGGACAATCAGAAAGGACAATTCGTACACTTGAGGATATGCTCCGAGTATGTGTCCTTGACTCCGGGGGTCATTGGGATGACCATCTACCCCTAATAGAGTTTGCCTACAACAACAGCTACCAAGCAAGCGTCGGTATAGCTCCATATGAGGCGTTATATGGGCGCCCGTGCAGATCACCAATTTGTTGGGAAGAAGTGGGCGATAGAAGATTGTTCGGCCCGGAGTTGGTAGAGGAGACTACATCTAAAATAGTTAAAATCAGAAAGAACATTTAGACAGCTTAGAGCAGGCAAAAGAGTTATGCGGACACCCGAAGGAGAGATCTAGCATTTGAGAAAGGCGATCGGGTATTCCTTAAGGTCACTCCTTTCAAGGGAATTAGTAGGTTCGACAGGAGGGGAAAATTGAACCCCCGATTTATTGGACCTTTTGAAATCTTAGACAGGATTAGTACTGCTGCCTACAGACTAGCACTGCCTCCAGAGCTCTCCAATGTCCATAATGTGTTCCACGTATCCATGCTACGTAAGTACAACCCGGACCCCTCTCATGTCTTGGCTCATGAACCGCTTCCACTCCAAGAGGACTTATCTTATGAAGAAGTACTAGTCGGCATAACGGACCGAAAGAGCATGATGCTCCGCAACCGAGAAATATCATTTGTAAAGGTCGTGTGGCAGAACCACACGCCAAGGGAGGCTACCTGGGAGCTAGAATCAGATTTTAGAGCCCAACATCCCTATTTGTTCGACTAAGAGTAAGAGGCAAATTTGGGGGACCAAATTTCTTTTAAGGGGGGAGAGTTGTAACACCCAAATTTTATTATTTTTATTTTTTAATTTATTTTAATTTATATTAGAATTTTAGTTTAATTTTTTAATATTTAATTTATAAGTTTTTAATTTAATTTAATTTAATAAAAATAAAAATAATAATAATGATAAAATAGGGTAAAATTATTTTTGGGATTTAATTGAAATTGATTTTGAGAAAAAAGGGTGAAAATTTAGATTATGGGGGTGTTTTTGAAAAAGAAATCAGAAACTGAGGGTCAAAATACAATTTAAGAAAGTTGTACCACGTCAGCAGCCACCACGTCAGCAGCCCTAGCCAACCAGAACACGCCGCGTGGCAAGGAAGCTAACGCGGGAGGCCACGCGGGACAGAGCCACGTGGGCGATCCGCGTGCACGCAATTGAATGGTCCAGATCTCACGCATGTGGACGGCTCAGATCTCACGCGCACAGACGACCCAAATCTCACGCGTGCGGACGGCTCAGATCGCATCGTGATGAACGGCCCAGATTTATTCCTATTTTAATCGCGATCGGACGACCCAGATTAAATCGTGATGGACGGCTGAGATTAAAAGGGGAACGTTATAAATAACCTCACCCACACCTAAGCCCAAACCCTAGTCGCTAGTACCCTCGCAGGAGAAGAAGAACCAGTCACCGGTAGAGCCGGCCGTTGCCACCCGCCGCCGTACCGGAGGGTTTTTCGACTGCCAAACGAGGTAAATTTTCTCTCCTTGACTCGTTTTTCGATGTTGAATCTGCCTATGGCCAAATCAGAGCCAAACCACCGGCCAATCTGTCGGAAAACACTGCCAAAGTCCAGCGGTGTCGCCGCGGCTTCCCTCAGTTTTTGCCTATGACGAGGCCCTTTCCGGTTCCCGTTCGATGCAATTTTTACACCACTGTGATCACCGCCCTTTTCTCTGCAGGTTGACCGGAGTAAAACATCAAATCGCGACTCACGTCGGAGAAGCCACCGCACCCGAGAGCTCCACCGCCGGTAAGTCTCAGTTTTTCGTGATTTTTTGGCCCACTGAGGGCCCTAGGGTTGTTTTATCGTAGGAACCAATGCAAGTTTGACCGAATTCAGCCTAAAACGACCAACCCAAGGCGGATCGCCGCCGCGGGCGGGGGTGCCGTCGCCGGTGCACGGCGGAGCCGCCGTGCTGGAATTCTGATATTGGCCGAAAAGGGGCCCTGGGTCTGATTTGGGATTTTTTGGGACATGTGCAGGTACCGGGAGTGCATTTTAGTTTTCTAGGAAAAATTCAGGGAATTTAGGAACAGCCCGTAGGCACATTGTAGAGCCGATTTCAGACCCCAAAACAAGTAAGGATTTCTCACCCTATTTTCTATCACGGTATTAAAGCTCAATAAATGATAAAACAGTATTTCATGAATTGTGTATAATTAATTAAGGTTGTTAATGGAGTCTGAATCTGATGTATTTTTTGGTCAGTTGTTGTTTGATCTATTTTATAGTTTTAAATGCAGTATGGTACCTAATGTGTTTATTTTATAGTTTCGTATGCATGAATCATGATTTCTTTTATTATGGTTTGAATTATGGTGAACCCGATGTTGTGTTATTTTGTTTGGTGTTCATTATTGGTTTACGTGTTTGTGTATGATTGGAAAATTGAGACGAAGGAAAATGGAAAAAAGATTATGTAAATTGATAAATGGATAATGTGGACAGCTTTACTAGATATCCTGGGAGATGGTGGACGGACCGGATCCGTAGGGAACCCTACCGAGAACGTGGTCTCTCATATCAGACGGGGTACGGAGACCTTATATGTTTTGGCGCCCATATCGGATGGGGTATGGGGACGACCCGTTTCACCCTCATACCAGATAGGGTATTGAGGTTTATGGTTTTGGTGCCCATACCGGACGGGGTATGGGGACGGCCCGTTTCACCCTCATAACGGACGGGGTGTTGAGGTTCATGATTTTGGCGCCCATACCGAACGGGGTATGGGGACGGCCCTAGAATCAGATTATTAATGTTGATGGTTCACGTGTAGCGGGGACCCACTATGGATCCCCACGGATACTAATAGGCTGGTAAAAGAGTAAATTTGTTGTCTGATTATTGAAGTGCAAAAGTATAATATGTGTTATGTTATAAAGGGTATATGATTTTATGATGGTTATAATGTTATTGTTTCCATATGTTATTTTCACGAATCTCACTGAGGTAAGTGGACAGTAAAGGTTTTTATCATTAATAAATGAGTTTGTTATATATTATGCTTTATTGGTCATTTTTGTTTTCTACCAACCTTTACTTCTGTGGCAGTGAGATAGTGTGATGTCTTTACTGGGCTAGTGTAGTTCATTCCTTTCCTAACCATTTCAGATCAGGAAGACGTGATTCCCGAGCCCGTTTCGCAGGAAGACAGTGAGTTAGACGCCTAAAGATTTTATAGTTCTATTTATAGTTTTTATTTCGAGTATTTCTTTTAATTAGCTTATTTTTTCATACGTTGAATACGTTTATGGTTATTGTGTAAGGGATGTTAATCATAATTTTTATTTCGCTTCCGCATTTAAAATTTTTGATACATACATCTTCATTTAAAATTCCGGAGCCGTTACAAATACTATTAATGACAATTATTAAAGTTATAATATCTCTCTATATCACAACAAATTATATACATTTAGTAGACAATTAACTACTATATGCAATCGAGCTTTATTTTTTATTTTCTTTGTTCATAATAGTACTTACATTTTTTCATGAAGCAATAACCAATAACCAATAATTATTTTGAAAAAGAAGACTTGTTTAAAGATCATACGTGCAAAAAAAATACTTAAAATACATAATAACGCATACAAAAGAAGGAAAAGAAGAAGAAAATTATGCATCTTTGCTTTCAATCAATTACATGCAACTAAGAAATCCACTACACTAATTTGTTTTAGATATGTAATGTAGTGTTTAGACCATTTTATGGTTGTTTCTGCCACTTTTTAGATGATACACTTGTTTTATGCTCTAAGGTCTCATGTATTTAGATGATACTAATGGTTGGTTTTGGCATATAGGAATACCTAATGGTTAGTTTTATAAATATATTTGTTATTGATAAAAGCTCTCTTACTTTTCAAAAAGAATATTAATTCTGAAAAATGAAAATAAAATTTAGGATTTAATTTTTTTTAATAAAAATTCATCTATTTCATTAATTAGGTGATACAATCTCCTAAAGATAATGTACGAAAAACATAATTCGAATAAAATATCTCTTATAAAGATAGGAAATCCCAATCATATTGTTAAGGAACGATTAGTCTGATTCAAATTTTAAATATAACAACAAAAGTAATATAGATGAATACATATTAACTTTTGTGATATCTAACAAATTTTAAAGAAATCAAAGTATAGTTGCTGCCAAATTAATGTAGTAATAATATAAATGTGTTGTCTCTCTTCTAGTAAAAAAAATGATACTAGCATGGTTCAATACTCCATATTGACCTTTTATATTATTTTTTTCAAATAAAATAAAATTTATCAATGATAATTAATGATTACAAACACAAAGAGAAGTGCCATTAAAAATATATCGGACTATCATAATACAAATTAAGAAGGAAGAGAAGGCCCAACCATGTTCAGAAAACCACTAGAAGGAAATAATTCACTATCCATTATTGCTTCTAACCTTTAAGATAATTATGATAAGTTATAGATTACATGCTACTATACATATAAATAACTAAAACTAATTAAAGATTACATGTGTGTGTGTGTGTGTGTGTATATGTAAAACAATCCTTATTCTTAATATCGCATATTTAGCAAAATATACAAGATACTATCTGAATACTCAAAGGAGCTAGTACACATAAACTTCTCATCAACACTCTAAATTGGTAATATATATGTGAGAGTAATTTTTTAGCTTTTTAAAATATAGGAAAAAAGATAAAACAATCTATCTATCTATTAGCTAGTTAAAAGTCGAAATAAGTCTATTCAAGTAATTGAATAACATATTTATAATTTAGTTTGACATATTTTTCCTGATATAAGTATAATTTCATATTAATAAAAATATTAATTGTTTAAGATGGTCATAATATATCAGGATTTTCTTTAATTAAAATATTATTTCTTAATCTCAGTATCCTAAATTTTAAGTCTAAGATCTGAACGTGTATTCATATATATTAAATCCCATACAAAAATCTCATTTGAAATCTAAAAAAAATTTGAGTGGCTAGCAAACTTAATCATCATCCTAAATAGACTGAATTTCTATATATACTACATCAATAATGCTTCTATCATCACTCCACTACATATAAGAAAATAAAAGAAAGGAAAAAAAGAGAGAAAAACATTCCAATAGTTTAAAACTACATTGGACATGCATGTATTTTAACAAATAGCAATGAAGCGACATCAACCTGGGGCAAGAGAGAAAATGAAAAATAAAAGAGTAGTTCTAGTACATGAGATATAAAATATTGAAGAGAAGATTAATTCTAATGCAAACCAATACCTTTACATGCATGCATGCGATGTGATGACTATGTTGACTATTACGCGATGACTAGTACTATGACAACAACAACTACAACTATTAAGAATTTGAAGATATATATCTTTGGTGGATTGTAATTGGTTATTTAAGTACCTCTCAACAGCAATCCAAACAATTCAAAATCAAACATCTTATCATTCCATTCCTAAGAATAATTAAACCTCTAGAGCATATTAGTGTATTATTCTAATTGTGCTTATCAAACAGCACCATCATCTCCACTTGGTCCCCGTTACCAAACACTAAATGAGCTGTTGTTGTGCTTACGGGTTAATACCATCAATGAACCATCACTATGATTGCTGAAGCTTATGCGATAGAGAATCCTCGTTGATCAGAGACGATGTCTCCCCCGGACCCTTCATCACTCCTCCATTTGTGGCCCCCTTAGGCTGAGGTGATTTATTGAGTGTTTCTATCTTTTTTTGGATTTCTTTGAGGTTTTTTTTAATTAGCGAACCCTATTGAGATCAATGAGGTTGAGTTGGTGGAGGGGCTTCCCAACAAGGCTTTGAAACATGATATGCATGATTTACTTCTCCTTATTGTCTTTGTGTTTCTTCTTCACTTGGTCAGTTTCCTTGGTGATCATCTATCAAAGGAACCTCTTTTAATTCGTAATCTTCTTGTTCTGCTCCATCTCGAAAATCCTCTTGAAGTCATCCAACACGTGTTGCGCTCTGAGAGGGGAACGTCAAACCTCTGGTTACAAGTCATAGGGGTTGTAAATGATTGCACAACATTGCAAAGTAATTAGTGATATAGGTAAGCTTAACCTTGTTCTAGTCATGACGTTTTGTGTGTCTGGCCAAGGAGCAAGAGGGGCTATATATAGAACGAGACAAGGATTAGAGAGTTATTAGTAAGGAACGGGGAATGGAGCATTATAATATAGTAGAATATGCCATCTAAGGTAAGATATGGTGCATTCTAAAACATTAAGTGGAGTGCCAAAGTGTTACTTAATGATTTGTTAGATATACATGTGCCTCATTAATGTTAGCTTTTATATAAAGAGTTAACAAATCATATAAAAACTCATACATTTTTTATCTTCTATTAAATTTATAAAAATTCAAGCATTCATATAAAATGGTATGCAAATGGCATTAGCTATGAGTTTTTAACACATTAAAATAAGGGAACATCCATATGATTTATAAAGATTTACTTTGTATTTCACTTATTAACTATGAATTTGGCTTATCTATAAAGGATATATTATGTTATGATTTTTTTATGTAATGTGTTATGATTTTTTTATCTTTTTATTTCTTTTTGTATTCTTAAATATTATAACTTTGTTGTGTGTGTCTTATTTAGAGAGATTATATATAGATATATATATATATAAACACTTACAATGATAAAAGAGTGATTCATCGAATATAACTAACCATGTTTACTTCCCTTTATTTAGTAAAGATGGCACTTTATTAATATGCTGTACTTGTGTTAATTGTATAATTGAATTTTTTTAAAATTAAAAATTATGCTAACTTTTTAATTAAAAATTTTAATAAAATTAAAATTAAATATTAATTTAAACAATTATGTGAGAAAATGAAATGTTACAATCAAATATCAATATAATTAATTCTATAATCCATACATAAAACGGACTGAAAATTTAATTTTAAACAAGGTAATTGAACTTAAGTTCTTTTATATATCACTAAATTGACATATTCACAAAAACAAATAAATAAATACATTCAATAGATTTTTATTAGAAAATGGTTGATATTAGAAGTTAACAGATTATATAAAAAGGTATGTAGGTGATAATTTGGCTAACTTGTTAACTTTTTATATAAAATTGTGAGTAGACGTGTTCTTCATTAATGGGAACTGATGCCATCCCTTAATGATCGAGCCAAAGGCCCAATAGTTCCAATTCTAGGATCTTTACTTCATTACCAACCACCTTAATAGAAATCAATCCTTCTAAAAGTTAAATATAATTAAGGCATGATAATACTTGACTTTTAAATCAAGTGGTATTTCTCTACCTCTATAAAAATAAGAATTGAAGATTCGACTCTTATCTAAACAAAAATAAATATATGATGCTATCATATGTTAAAATTAATTATAATTTATTGTATTATTACATTTATCTTCATTTTAAAAAAAATATTTAGTATCTTATGAAATTTTGAAACTGTTATCGCAAAAGTATAAATTGGTTTTGAATAAGTGATCCCACTAAGAAAGGTTAAATACCGGTCATTGTCTTTAAGAATCAATTGCAACAACGTACTACAGTTACTAGAGTAACATACTATAATATTGAAAAAGTTTTAATGTTGTAGTTTGTGTCACTGGAGTTAAATATGGTCTTGTTTTAATTCAGTAACTTTTTTTTAGTAGTAAGAAACTATATATCATTGATTTTTGAGTATTTATATATGTAAAAGAAATTCAAAATATTAATTGCTTAAAGTGTTTGAAATTAGCCGTCAAAATTTTTTTTCTATATTTATTATTCTATGTTTTTGTATATATTTAAATATGCATATATATATTGTACATTTCTTCTTGCATAAAGTATTAGTTAACAATTCACAGATTGTTGAGTTTGAAAATTATTTATTTCAGGTTTTTTCCATATTCTGAACAAAATAATGCATCGTGAAATTTATTTATGATCGTTAGAGATTCTCCAATATATTTTAGTTATTTAAAATATTGCATGTTTTGACTAAAATAAAATTATTAGAATTATATTTAAATTTCAGATTAATCAAAATATTAATTATTTTAGATATTTGGATTATATCGGGATTTTCTTCGAGGAAAATATTATTCCTTAATGCCATTATCCCAAATTTTAATTCAATGATCTGGAGAGCGCATCCATGTTTATTAAATTCTATACAAACATCTCATTTGAAATCTAAACAAATTTGAGTATCTAGCTAGTTTAATCTTCCTCCTAACTAAACTGAATTTCTACATATAGTGCATCAATAATGCTTCTGTCCTCTCTCACTTGTGTATAAAAAAAGAAAAGAAAGAAGAGAAAAGAGCATTCTGATAGAATAAATTTATATTGAGCATGCTTATATTTTAACAAATAGTAATACAGACACGTCAAGCCAGGAAAAGGGAGAAATTAAAGAATGAAGAGTAGCACTAGCACATGAAATATAAAATATTGAGTTGAAGATTAATCTAAAGAAAATCATAACATAAAGCAATCTAAGTACATGCTTATATGTGACCCAACGACTATGACTATGACGATGACAGCTACAACAGTTTTGACGATGACTATGACGACTAAGAAACTGACAACATATCTCTATGGTGAAATTTACTTGGTTATTTAAAGTACATCTCCAACAACACCCCAAAATATTCAAAATTAAATATCATAATACTCAATTCCTAAAGGTAATTAAACACACTAGACCATATCAATCCATTATTTTGGTTATTCTGATTTGTGAATGGCACCATCACCTCTGCATGTTCCCCGTTAGACCCTACATAAGGCTGTTGCTATGCTTGAGGATTCATCCCATCAATGAACTGCATCTACAGCTGCTACAACTTCTGCACCATAGAATCCTCCTAAATTTTAGTGAAAGTCTCACCAGGACCCTTCATCACTCCTCTGTCTGTCGCCTCCTGAGGCTGAGGTAACTTGTTGAGTGTTTCAATCCTCTTACTTTACCACTATCTCTACCTTTACTGAATCAACAGATACCCCATCTTTTGACACAACATTGGCCAAGAATGCTATTTGATCCAACTAAAACTCACATCTACTGAACTTTGCATACAACTTGGCTCTCTGAAGTATCCCTAGCACTACTGCCAAATATTTCGCACGTTCTACCAGATCCCTCGAGTATATCATGATATTTTTTATCTCCTTCTTGCGATTATCATTGCACTGCTTCTTTAGTTGGTCCGTTGCCTTAGTGATCCTCTGGTGCAGGAAGCTCTCTTGATTCACCATCTTCTTACTCTGCTCCATCTCGGGCATCCTCTTAAAGTCAACAAGCATGTGTTGGGCTCTGAGAGGGGAAAACCAAAGATCTGGTTACGAGTCATAAGGGTTGTAAATAATTGCACAGGCTTTGACATCGCAAAGAGTGCTAAGTTCGCTCACTTTCTTCATCAGCTCCTTCTTTCTTTTCTTGAATGTGACTTTTCTTGCAGAGTTATTAGTGATATAAGCAAGCTTAACCTTCTTTCCAGTCATGGTATTTTATCATGTGTGCCCAAGGAGCGGGAGGGGGTATATATAAAATGATACAACGGTTGAATAACTATTAATAAGGAATGGGGGGTAGATCATTTTAATATAGTAGAATATACAATGTAAGGTAAGATGTGGTGCATTCTAAAACTGCAAGTGGAATACCCAAATTATCTCCATAAATGTTATGTTTTTAATAGGGGATATGGGAAAATCTTTTGATTTAAGGTAATGTAATTAAAAAATAATAATTAGTAAATTGTTGCAAGGCTGTACTTATATAAAATTATTCAATCGTGCCATCCATTTTAATTAAAAGCTATTGCTGCACTGTAATGCATGTATCTACCTACTCTCTTCTGTATTATCCCCAACATACGTTCACACTTGAAGTCAATTATACTTGGCAACCACACTCACAAATATTATCTCTTAACCCTCAACTAATATGGCCACCACCTAACAATCCAACTTAATTGTATGTCTTGATCTCTTACAATTACTACCATTTTACTTTTTAATTTTTTAAAAAAAAAAACATAAAAACCATAGATATCTTTTTTTTTTATATCAAAGTTCACATTACATATTAACAATAATTTAAATTTATACTTTTAAAAGTCAATGGTATTAGTTAGAAAGTTGTTGAACTAATAGTTGAACTCAAAAAGATACAATAGATTAATATACCATTACCTTGTAAATTAATAGGGGATTTTGTGACATTAAAATGTTCTTTTTGAATTTGCTAATGTTTGTATTTATGATAAATGACATAAATGTATTTGATTAAATTAAAATTATATCTTGTTTTATACTTTGAGTCCTTGTTATTACTCTATCAAATCTAAATAATAATAATGTTATTTTTATCCTAAATTTCTAAAATATATTGTTTTTTACCTCTCATGTCCTTTCTCTACTTTTACTAGTTTGATCATTATATTGTTTATATGATTTTGTTTTCCGACTAAATTGGCTTATATATTTCACAACACAAGAACAAATACTAATCACAATATATATCCATATATATATATATATCTATCATATACATATATATATATATCATAACTAAGTTTTTATGGTATTAGAATACTCTTGGAGTGTAATTAGTATGTTTTGCACGGAAAATTTTGAACGCTTACAAATTAAAGTTTGCATGTCCAGCAAATTAACTATAAACCAATTGCATGCCGGATGTTAGTTGTCTCGTCCAGTTGATATATACATATATGTATATACACATGTAATATATAAGGTTGCGATAGAAGGAATACATGTTAAGATAGGTAAATATATATTGAGATGTTTGTATATGTGTATGGAAGGGTGAGCATCTAAATTTTTATGATGTTTTGGTAAATATCAATAGAAAGAAAAATGTCAACAAGAGAAACACAACTTTTGATGGTCTTGTCGTACCATGTCATATAATTAATTTTTTTCTTTATGAATTATATAATCATATATATTGCAATTATAATGAATTATATAGCATATATTAAATTAACTTACATATTGATCAATTCAAAGAAAAATTATTAAATTAAACTAATTAACTCCCTAATTAATTAACGAATCCTTTGGCATATTAAACTAGTTTCCTTCAATATAGATACGGGAATAAATTATTTCAAATTGTATACTATACGTATGGTTTGATGCACTAAAATATTATGTGTGTATATATTTTTTCTATATACAATTAAAGATTTAAATAAAAGATTCTGCATCTAGCATTTAATATTCAAAAAAGTGTAAAACATATATATATACCTGCATATATAATTGCTCTCCTTTTTTACCGTCTGCCTAACTCAATTTATAGGGAGATTCATTTTTGAATTGAAAATGTGCATTTGGAACTCAAGCCCATAATGTGATGAGCAGGTTACATAAATCTTTGTTTTTATATATACAATAAATTAGCCGCACATGAGGAACCGGATTCATAGAAACTTCCTTATTTACCATCATCGTACCACAATTATATACGCGCACCTTTTCTTTTGACTCACTTTATACATATATATATGTATAAGACTTGCTCTTTAGCTAATTATAATGATTTGTAAACATTTCATATGTAATCCTGTATTTGTTTTTTATACTCTTCTAATCTAGACATACTAATAATCCATTCCCAAGTCACAACAAAGTTCAAAAGTAACCAAAGAACTACCCAATATCTTGTTTGATCTCCAGAAGGCCTGCAAATCAAAATTAATAATACACATATATATATATATATATGCAAAAACATATTACATTTCCTTTTTTAAATCTATATATTTAATTTATATATTGATTTCAAACTAAAATCATATATATAACTTTCAATTAATAACTATATAAGATCTTATACAAGTAGACAAGAAAAGTTAAATATATACTCTGATAAGTTTTATAATCCTCCTATAGCCTTAACTACCACCAATCCCCTTCATTTTATTTTCTTCAAAGAAAAAACTCCATGTATTAGATCCCTATTGCAAGCTTGATGCCACGTTAATTCACCAGCTCAGTTAACTTGTTCTAACCATAGACAACTCTGATTATCTGCTCACTCTCTTAGGTGTAAGTGTAGAAATCAAAGAAAATGACCATATTCAACACACTCATTAATTTACCCTCTATATTAGCTTCAATTATCTCCTATAAGAAAAAGTAAAAACTTAAAAAGTGTCAAATTGAGCATCATACAATAACATAAGTAAAAAAGTAAGAACTTTGTAACTTTTAAAGGTGAAAAAATAGCTAAATAAACAAAATAAAAGAATCAATGTAAACGATCATTGTACGAGTTCTAATGGTACGTATACATACCCACTAAATAGCCTCTTTCATTGGCAAGTTAGAACCAATGCCAGAGCGTCATAAAACCATCTAGAGGGCTAGAGAAATAATCAAAGCTAATAAAAAATCCTCCTATTCAATGTGATACTCCAAGACCAATACAATTCATCTTAAATCACTCCTTAGCAACCATCATCTCCTAATTCACCACTAGTCCGAAATCCTAGGTAAAGCTATTACAAAAGCTATATTACTCACTAAAATCATCAATACTTGGCTTCAATAGGTCCTGATCCAATTAAGTATGGGTGTTTTCGAGATTCTTTACCTACTTAGGCTTATTAATTCACCAAGTAATTAAAGTCTCTAAGATTGAATTTGAGTTTAACTATAAGTGAAATCATTTTCAGTAATTTTGTTGTCAAGACTGTTGATATTTTTCAAATTTGTTTCCTACTTAGCTTATCAATTCACCATGCTGAAGAGAAAGTTGTGTAAGGAGGCATGTCTTTTTTTTCAAACTTTCTTTTTTATTTTATAGTATTATGTGAAAATTTTAACTTTTTAGGATGTCATCAAACAAATATGAGAAATAGGAGTTAGTATTTGTTCAAATAGCAAATAGATCTCTTTACTCAAGTTGATGATGAAATAGGGAGGACAATTAGTTCAATTTCTATAAGTGACTATGTGCTTTATTAGATATTTAGAAGATTGGGTGATGGTTTAAGCTTTTGCAATCTTCATCAATTGACTATCTCAAATGTACATATTCACTTCCTTTTACAATTTCTAAAATATCGAAATAGTTAATTGTTACAAGATAAATCAAAATAAATTATTTTAGAAATAAACAAGTTAAAAACATAAAAATTTCAGTATAAGTACATATATGCATTTATATATATAGCTAAAACATAAACAACTATATATAACTCATGAAAGAATTCTTTGTTGAAATGTAACTTACCTTTTGATGTATTGGTATGAGGCTATGAAGGGGGATCATACAAAAAATGTTTTAAGAATATGCTTTTTTCGTGTTTAGCTTCTATTTCGAATCACCTATATTATCATATAATTTTATTCTTAAATTGTGCTTTTCATTTTTCTACGACTGGTGGTTATGTATTTTCTTGTAATTCTCTCTTTAAAAATGATGGAATTGTCCTTATTGACAAAATTATTTTTTATTATTCAAAGAGAAAAAGGACATGCAACTACCATTTTAATAATAAAATTATCTTTTCATTAAGGAAAAATATGCAATACCTAACCTATAGCCGAACCCTTAAAAAGATTTATCCCCAAAGAAAATTGTAGGTTACCTTGCCAACAAAGTGCTAATTATTTAGAATTAATTAATAGTGTCCGGTATAAAATAAACTAATAGAGTAACATAATAAGATGAATAAAGATTAAGATCATGTTGTATGGCTATATTCTTTGATAAATAAAGTTATCTTCCTTTTTAAAAAAATTCATGATAATTAAAAAATAAAAAGTTCTATGACAATAAACATATATATATATACTTCATTAATTATTTAGAATAGTGATGAATAGCTAAAACCTATAACGGAAACTATTTATAAGAAGATAGTTTGAAATTATATTTCCTAAATATAACATCTTGAATTTTCCAGTTAAGGAAGTTAAGGGTAATTGATGCATCCCAAATACTATGATCGATATGTATACATGAGGGAGCTTCACATGTAAAGTAACCCTACAGGTAATCCAACATTTAAAAGTATGTCCCCTAGGACTTCTTATATCACTTTTTTTGTTTTCTTGTGTATATAACAAATTTTTTTTTGGCCTAAGATAAAGTATATTTGTATTAAATTTATTGATTAAAAAATAACAATCTCGTGCTAGAAGAACACATATTTTTTTCAAAAAAGAGATAAAAGGAGAACTTTATTATGCAATTTATATTTTTAATATAGGTTCGGCTATCGGAGCCATATTTTGATACAACTTCTCTGTCATCCTTTTCACAAATCAATCCAACCATGTTTCCCATTTCCTCTTTCTCCACAATGTTCTTTATAGCCATCTATCATTATTTATTTTCTATCAAACTCACCGCTATTCATTATTTTTGTATGGAAAACACAATTTATTCATATATTAGCTATCTAAATTCTTCTAGATATATTAACAGCTCTAATACAATGTTATCTTGTGAGAAATGAAAATTGTGTATTATTATTGAGATACCACTATTTATAGGCATATTATGTATATAGTTTCACAAAGAAAAAATTAAATGAAAATTAAATACACATTTACACTATAAATGCACTAAAAATTTTGGAATAATACATGAGATAAGAATTTATATTGTTAGCAATAGTATACTATGGTCAATAAATTATTATATTATTGGATCATATTTGCTAGTTCTAGTTAATAAAATTTCAAACATTTTCGTAAAAATGCTTGAATTATGAGTAGCTTCATGTATCAATAATGAGTTTTTAGCTAATAGGTAGCTTCATGTATTATTAACCAAATTCTTCGTGATACCAAAAATGTGTAATAGGAAAGATGTATGGGAGGTTGTGTTGAGATGGTGATGTTGGCAATAACGGGAAAATAAGCTGACTAGTCATTGTAGTGTGGGATGAGGTGTTAATAGGAAAAGTGAATAGGAATTTACAGAGTTGTAAAGCTCTAGCAGATATGCACTATTTTCAAGTGTCTGTGATTAAGTGAGAGGGAGCAACAAAGCTGCATGGAAGAGAGGAACGAATGGGTTTGAGAGGACATTGGTAAAAGCTTGGAGATCTTTGGTGGGTGTGGGTGATATGTGTGCTTTTAGTTGTTTTTTTTTTCTTTTTAGTGCGCATATAGCCAAAGGAACGCTTGTTCCAATTCTTAGAATCTATAAGGTATCCATTAACTCATATAGGCATGATCCTTGGAGCTTCTATACATACAATATGAAATTCACACACAACCAAAATTAATTAATTCTATGTCAACTAATTTAAATAGTTAGGTGTCTCGAATAACCCTTTCATATTATTGTTAAACATCATCACACATAGACATATAGGAAGTTGTTTTAGATGTGTAATGCAGTGTTTAAACTATGTTGTTGTTATTTATGCCTTTTTTTTGCTATTATTTTATGCTCCAAGGTCTCATGTATTTTAGATGATGTTATTGGTTTATTTTGCTATATAAGCATTCCTTATGGTTGGTTTTATAAATCTACTTGTTATGGATAAAAGGTATATTACTTTTCAGGAAAAAAAAATTACTTTTAAAATATAGAATTGAAATTTAGGATTTAGATTTTTTAGTAACAATTTATACATTTCATTAATTAGATGACACAATTTCTTAAAGATAATCTACAAAAATGAACAATTTGAATCTAAAATCTCTTTTGAAGAGAAGAAATATCAATCATATTGTTAAGGAAAGATTAGTATGATTCAATTTTAAAATGGTATAATAAAAGTAATATATATTAACACTTTTGTATTGATTTTTGTAATAGCCGAAAAATTCGTAAAGAAATCAAACATATATTTCCTGCAAATTAATGCACTAAAAATATAAAATTGTTATCTATCTTTCAATAAACAAATGATACTAGCCTGGTATTTATAACACCTTGCCCATTGTTGTGCTTAATTAATTTAGAAAATCCTATTTGTTCGGGCCTTTGGCCGCATTAAACTAATTTAAATTACACCGCGTATTATTTATCGTAATTCGTAAATCTGGTTGATTTTTAATTATTTTATTTTTATTTTATTTTATGAAATTTTGAATTTTTATTATTTATTTTGCATTTGATTTTATTTAATTTAGTTTTAGAAAAATTGAGAAAAATCAGAAAAATAGTGAAACAGGAAGAAATCTCACAGGGAAGCAGAGCCGCACGCGTGGATGCCGCGCAGATAGGCCCTTTGCATGGCAGGAGGCCTATGCACGTGCAGGATAGCCTGCAGTGCACCACTGTCACCTCCGACGGTGCCCCAGTGGTTGGAGGAGGCCCTTCTCCCTCGTTTTTTGTGTCGAGCTCTTTTTCTCCTCTCTCTTCATTGGATTTTGCCACTTAGTGCAAATCCGACCGTTATAAAATTTTATAAATAGGTCTTCCCGTCCTATTCTTTCCCACACTTCCATTCTTCAATTTTTCTAGACGTAAGAGAACCGCTCCTAGTGGATGACGGTGTACCCTCTGACGAGAGTGGTAACGCGAATATTTATTAGGGGTCAGCCTAATAAAAGAGAAAATCAAATAAATTATGAAATGCTTTGATCTTAGTGTCATGCTTCACGATATTACTTAGCTACGGGTGACCCCTACAGATAGTGTGATACCACTCTCGTCAGAGGGTACGTCGTCCTCCATTGGGAGTGGTCCTCTTATATCTTTCCAGACCAGATAGAGGAGGGAGGAAAAAGATACCCCAAAGAGCCAGAGGAACAGATACTCCTCAACGATAAAAAGACTAACGAGACACTTGATGCAACATTCATGTCAATACAGATACACTTCAGACCATACATGCTTCATTCCACTTTTCTCTTTTTTTGTCCTTTTATTATTTTTTTACTTTTTATTTTTACTAGGCAATTATATTGGTTACATGCAATTCATCAAGTGTCTTCAATTCACATAGCATACTTGAAAATAAGAATAATTTGACTTATCTGAACACAAAGGCATAAAAAACAGGCTAAATCACAATAATTAATTTATCAAAAAATATTCCTTAAGATGTCCAAAAAAATACTACATTACTTACCAAAATGTCGATGTTTTCTCCTTCATCGTTTTCCTTTCTTTTGCTTCTTCTCTCACTAGACTATATATCTCTCTCTCAAAATCTTGAAAAATGAAAGAATTGAAGTGTGGGGAGAAATGGAAGGGGAAGGGAAATTTATAGAATTTTGGAACCGCCGAATTCACGCCAAGTGGTGAAATCCAGTGAAGAGAGAGGAGAAAAAGATATTTAGCATCAAAAACGAGGGAGGAGAGCCTCCTTCACTTCCTTAACTGGAAGATTCAAGATGTTATATTTAGGAAATATAATTTCAAATTATCTTCTTATAAATAGTTTACATTATAGATTTTAGCTATTCATTACTATTTTACATAATTAATGAAGTATATATATAGATGTTTATAATTATAGCACTTTTTAATTTTCTAATTATCATGAACTTTTTTAAAAAGTAAGATAACCTTTATTTATTAAAGAAAATAGCCATACAACATCATTTTAATCTTTATTCATCTTATTATATTACTCTATTAGTTTATTTTATACATAACACTGTTGATTAATTCCAAACAATTAGCTCTTTATTGGCAAAGTAACCTAAAATTTTCTTTGGGGGTAAATCTTTTTAAGGGTTTGGCTGCAGGTTAAGTATCGCATATTTTTCCTTAATTAAAAGATAATTTTATTAATAAAATGGCAGTCGCATGTCCTTTTTTTCTTTGAATAATAAAAAATAATTGTGTCTAGTTCTATCTTTTTTAAAGAGAGAATAACAAGAAAACACAAAATCACCACCCATTGGAAAATGAAAAGCACAATTTAAGAATAAAATTATATGATAATATAGGTAATTTGAAATAGAAGCTAAACATGAAAAGAGCATATTCTTAAAACATCTATTATATGGTCCCCCTTCATAGCCTCATACAGATACATCAAAAGGTAAGTTACATTTCAACAAAGAATTCTTTCATGAGTTAGATATAGTTGTTTATGCTTTAGCTATATATATATATGCATATACGTACTTATACTTAAATTTTTATGTTTTTAACTTTCTTTTTTCTAAAACAATTTATTTTTATTTATCTTGTAACAATTAACTATTTCGACATTTTAGAAATTATAAGAGGAAGTGTATGGCAGAATATTGGAGCTTATGTACGTTTGAGATAGTCAATTGATGAAGATTGCCAAAGCTTAAAACACTACCCAATCTTCTAAATATCTAATAAAGCACGTAGTCACTTGTCGAAACTGAACTAATCATCCTCCCTATTTCATCATCAACTTGAGTGAAGAGATTTATTTGCTATTTGAACAAATACCAAGTCCTATTTCTCATATTTATTCGATGACATCCTAAAAAGTTAAAATTTTTACGTAATACTATAAAATAAAAAACAAAGTTAGAAGAAAAAAACATGCTGTGCAGCCTTTCAAGATTTTACTAATTAAATTTTTTTGAATTATATTCCTTAAATCACAAGATTTTCCTATATCCCCTATTAAAGACATAATATTTCTGGAGATAATTTGAACATTTCACTTGTAGTTTTAAAATGCACCACATCTTACCTTACATGATATATTCTACTATATTAAAATGCTCCACTCCCCATTCCTTACTAATAACTATTGGATGTTTGTCTCATTTTATACAAACACCCTCTTCCTCCTTAGCTAGACATGACAAAACACCATGATTGGAAATAAGGTTGAGCTTGCTTATGTCACTAATGACTCTGCAAGAAAAGCTACATTAAAAAAAAGAAGAAGGGGTTGATGAAAAAGCTACATGTTCTTGCATGTATATATGTGTATTGCTAATTTTGATTTGCGGGCCTTGTGAAGATCGAAGAAGATATTAGGCAGTTCTTTGGTTACTTTAAAACTTTGTTGTGACTTGGGAACTAATTATTAGTGTGTCCATATTAGAAGAGTATAAAAACAAATACAAGATTACGTATGAAATGTTTGCAAATCATTGTAATTAGCTAGAGAGAAAATCTTATATATATATATATGCATAAAGTGAGTCAAAAGAGAAGGTGCGCATATATATGTTTTACATGTTCACTCACTTTCTTCATCAACCCCTTCTTCCTTTTCTTTTTATTTATACACAATGAAGCAAGGATAGAAGCATTATTGATGTAGTATATGTAAAAATTCAATCTAGTTAGGATGAAGATGAAGCTAGCTAGGTCCTTAAATTTGATTAGATTTAAAATGAGATTTTTGTATAAAATTTAATATATATGGATACGATCTTCAGATCTTTGAATTAAAATTTGGATAGTGGCATTAACAGGTAATGTTCTCCTCAAAGAAAGTCCTGGTATAATCATAACATCTAAAACAATTAATATTCTCATTAATATTAATATTGTACATGTATATGGGAAAATACGTTAAATTAAGTTATAAGTTTGCTTTTAACTAATTAATATATACGTAGAATAATCTATCTTTGTTCTCTATATTTTGGAAAACAAAAAATTACACTCACACTTATGCTACCAATTTAGAGTGTTGATGAGAAGTACATGTGTACACTCGCTACTAGCTCGTTCAAGTAGTTTAGACAGTATCTTGTATAATTTATAAAATATGTGATATTATTGCAATTGCTTAGGTAGTAAGTAAAATAAGTAGTGTTTTATATGTATACACAGAAGTATATTGATCTGTTTGATTTTTAATATATTTTTATACCCTTTTCACTTAAATTTAGAATAACTTTCGAATTAAGTTTGAGTTAAAAGTCATTTAATAAAAAAAATTCTTGATGTAGGTTTCATGAAGAAAATAGAAAAAAATATTGAAAAAAGATGAAGAAAAGATAAAAAATGAAGTAGTTCTTAAGAGCAAAAAGGAAGCAATCCTGAACTGAAAAAAGGAAGTAACTCTGAAGAGGAAAAAGGAAGCAACTCTGAAGAGGAAAGAGGAAGCAACTTTGAAGAAATCCAAAAGAGGACATAAACACTTATCAAGTCACTTCGACCTCAGGGGACCACCGGACAGAGGAGTCAGGAAGGGTCCTCAGGAGACGTCTGCTCCAATCAAGGAGGATTTTCTAGCGCAGGAGCTACAGCAGTCGCAAGCGTGGTTTGTTGACAGGATGAACTCGTAAGTACAATAACAGTTTCATGTAGGGTTTACTAACAGGGAACAGGTAAAGATGATGGTGCCATTCACAAATAAAAAAAACCAAAATAATGGACTGATATGGTCAAGCAGGTTTAATTACCCTTAGAAATCAAGTATTAAAATGTTTAGTTTTTAATTTTTTTGATGTTGTCAGAGATGTACGTTAAATAACCGATTACAATCCACCATATAGATACAGACTCATAGTCGTTGTCTTAATAGTTTTAATCATAATAATAGTTGTAGTAATGTCATCACAGTTGTTCGGTCATGTTCATGGCACTCTGACGCGTGCTGGTGCACTTTTACGCATAGGGTCTGTGTGTGGAGTGCCACTACACTTCAAGCAGCTGCACATTGTAGCAAGCCTTGCACATCGTGTTGACCTATCAAGCTTCTACGGATGTTGAGGGGTATAATTCAAAAGAATAAATCTAATAAAATTAAGAAAATCTTAAAATTATAAGAATAATTTTATAAATTAAAAACTCATAAGAAATAAATTTAGAATCTATAAATAATTATAAAAGAAGTAGAATTAATATTTAAAAAAATTGAAATTAAAAGAGTAAAGGAAAAATAAAAACAAGAATAAAAGAATATAAAAAGTTAACTAATAAAATAAAGAGTCAAAATTTAACAAACACAAAGTCTTGTTAAATCCACTTCATCATATTTTCTTTGAGGGGTATTTGGTTTTGATTATTTGTTCTAGAACCACTAGAATATGGGTGCTGGTTTTGGTCCCTTAATGAAACTGTAGTTCAGTTGTCCTTGGTCTGAATGATTTTATATTCATGCTCTACGGTTCAAGGGCATGAATGATGGCAACCTGAGAGACATAAGAGATTTATATGTGTACTTAATATTTGTGATTGTATGTTTATATCTATCTACGTACCAAGACATAACTAATCGATATCCCATTTGCCCTTTCTAGAAATAGGTGTAAGTGGTTGCGCATGTTGGTTTATAATAAGTGAAATATAAATTAAGATAATAAATTAGGATAAAAAAACTATGTCAAAAGATGAGTTTTGTCCTACGCGCGAGTTGTATAAACCCATTGAATACAGTACTAAGCATCTTCATGACAATTCGTATGAATTCGACATTATTTGGATATGAGTATTTGGTGATAACTTTTCATTTTAATTTGTTAATTAAACTTAAAATTATTTTTTTATTAAACGTGCATTAATGAATATTTTAAAACGTATATGTGTATCATTATTTCTATTTATCTTACTGAGTATTGGAACTCACCCATATCCCACCCACCTTTAGATGTAGATTTTGAAGAAAATTCTGGAGAACTCTTTGTAGTTTCTTTTCAGGAGGAATAGTTTCGAGCAGACTTTGTATTTTGTTTTAAACTTTGAGGCTAGTTTTTGTAATTATGCTATCTAATATTTTGTATTCTAAAAGGTAGATGGCCTAATTGCCTTAGGATACAGTCTTTTATAAATTTTGTATTAGATGTATAGTTCTACTGTAATATAAATATCTATTTTATGTCTGCTCATTTTGACGTTGGTGCCCTGTTTGGCATCAGAACATCACATTTCTTTTTTTTTCTTTTTATTTATACATAATGGAGCAAGGATCGAAGCATTATTGATGTAGTATATGTAAAATTTACCTCTACTTAGGATGAAGATGAAGCTAGCTAGCTCCTAAAATTTTTTTAGATTTAAAATGAGATTTTTGTATAAACTTTAATAGATATGGATACGATCTTCAAATCTTGGAATTAAAACTTGGGATAGCGCCATTAACAGGTAATGTTTTGCCCCGGTATAATCATAAGAGTTATTAAAATTTATTTTTATTAATGTTTACGTACAATAAATTATATATATATTTTTGTATTATATAAAAGTCGAATCTTCAATTCTTATTTTCGTAGAGGTAGAGAAGTACCACTTGATTTAAAATTCAAGTATTATCATGCCTTAATTATATTTAACTTTTAGGAGGATTGATTTCAATTAAGGTGGTTGGTCATGAAGTAAAGATCCTAGAATTGAAACTATTGGGCCTTTGGCCCGATCATTAAGGGATGGCATCAGTTCCCATTAATGAAGAACATGTGAACTCGCAATTGTATATAAAAAAAGTTAACAGATCAGCCAAATTATCACCTACATATCATTTTATATAATCTATTAACTTTCTAATATCAATCATTTTCTATTAAAAATATATAACGTATTTTTTTTTGTGAATACATCAATTTAGTGATATATAATAATACTTAAGTTCAGTTACTTTGTTTAAAATTAAATCTGCAGCCCGTTTTATGTATGGATTATAGAATTAATTATATTGATATTTAATTATAACATTTCATTTTCTCACATAATTGTTTACATTAATATTTAATTTTAATTGTAGTTAATTAAATAACTAGAATAATATTTAATTTAAAAAAATTCAATTACACAATTAACACAAGTACAATATATTAATAAAGTGCCATCGTTATTAAATAAAGGGAAGTAAACATGATTAGTGTTATTCGATGAATAACTCTTTTATCATTGTAAGTATATATATAATCTCTCTAAATAAGACACACACAACGAAGTTCTAATATTTAAGAATACAAAAAGAAATTAAAAGATAAAAGAATCATAATACATTACATAAAAAAATCGTAACACAATACATCCTTTATAGATAAGCCAAATTCAAAGTTAATAAGTGAAATACGAAGTAAACCTTTATAAATCATATGGAAGTTCCTTTGTTTTAATGTGTTAAAAACTCATACCTAAGGCCACCTATATACCATTTTATATGAATGCTTGAACTTTTGAAAATTTAATAGAAGATTTAAAATGTATGAGTTTTTATATGATTTGTTAACTCTTTATATAAAAGCTAACATTAATGAGGAACATGTATATCTAACAAATCATTAAGTAATATTTTGGCATTCCACTTGTTGTGGAATGCACCATATCTTACCTTAGATGGTATATTCTACTATATTATAATGCTCCATTCCCCATTCCTTACTAATAACTCTCTAACCCTTGTCTCATTCTATATATAGCCCCTCTCGCTCCTTGGCCAAACACGACAAAACATCATGACTAGAAACAAAGTTAGGCTTACCTATATCACTAATGACTTTGCAAGAAAAACCACATTTAAGAAAAGGAAGAAGGGGCTGATGAAAAAAGTGAGTACTTAGCACTCTCTACAATGTCAAAACATGTGCAATCATTTACAACCCATATGACTCATAACTAGAGGATTGGCATTCCCCTCTCAGAGCCCAATAGCTGTTGGCCGACTTCAAGAGGATCTCTGATATGGAGCAGAATAAGAAGATGATGAATTAAAAGAGCTTCCTATGATAGATGATCACCAAGGCAACCGACCAACTGAAGAAGAAACACAAAGACAATCTGGAGAAGTAAATAATGCATATCATGTTTAAAAGCCTTGTTGGGAAGCCCCTCCACTAACTCAACCTCATTGATCTCAACGATCTAGGTTGGCTAATTGAATAAAACCTCAAAGAAATCCAAAAAAATGATAGAAACACTCTATAAATCACCTAAGCCTCAGGGGGCCACAAATGGAGGAGTGATGAAGGGTCCGGGGGAGACATTCTCTTAAATCAACAAGGATTCTCTATCGCATAAGCTTCAGAAGTTGTAGTGATGGTTCATTGATGGTATTAACCCGCAAGCACAACAACAGCTCATTTAGTGTTTGGTAACGGGGACCAAGTGGAGATGATGGTGTTGGTTGATCAGCACAACCAAAATAATATATAGATGTGCTCTAAAGGTTTAATTATTCTTAGGAATGGAATGATAAGATGTTTGATTTTGAATTATTTGGATTGTTGTCGGGATATGCTTAAATAACCAATTACAATCAACCACAGATATATATCTTCAAATTCTTAATAGTTGTTGTCGTCGTTGTCATAGTACTAGTTATCGTAATCATCACGTAATAGTCAACATAGATGTCGCATCGCATGCATGCATGTAAAGGTGTTTGTTTGTGTTATAATTTTCTTCAGATTAATCTTCTCTTTAATATTTTATATCTCATATACTAGTATTACTCTTCTTTTTTTTAATTTCTCTCTCGCCTCGGCTTGATGTCACTTTATTGCTATTTGTTAAAATACATGCATGCCCAATGTAGTTTTAAACTATTAGAATGCTTTGCTCTCTTCTTTTCCTTTTTTAAATTTTCTTATACATAGTGGATTAAGTTTACTTAGGATGATGATTAAGTTTGTTAGCTACTCAAATTTTGTTTAGATCTCAAAATAGATTTTTGTATGGGATTTAATATATATGAAAACATGTTTGGATCTTGGAATTAAAATTTAGGATAGAAAGATTAAGAAATAATATTTTCATCAAAGAATACACATAGGCCTACTACGCAGACAACGAGCACAAAGGGCACATGGCGCCTGGTCCTGTCCGCGTGCAATGGGACACACGCGTGGACTAACTTGTCTGCGCGTGATTGGACGCACGTGCAAACCAGGCCCGCACCTTGCAAGGATAGGATGTGCGCGCATTTCGCACATCTTATGCTTGTCGCACACGCACGCCTGCGCACAGTGCGCTACGCCCGCGCACGCGAACCTCTCCCACGAGTGTTTTCCCACTGGATTTCACCCCGTTTTCCATTTTTCTCTTAAAAATTACTTTTAAATAAAAATGCAACAAAAATAAAATAATATAAAATAATAGAAAAAAGCATGCCTCCTTACACAACTTTCTCTTCAGCGTGGTGAATTGATAAGCTAAGTAAGAAACAAATTTGAAAAATATCAATAGTCTTGACATTAAAACTACTGAAGATGATTTCACTTATAGTTAAACTCAACTTCAAGCTTAGGGACTTCAATAACTTGGTGAATTAATAATTCTAAATAGGTAAAGAATCTTGAAAGCATCCACACTTAATTGGATCCGGACCTTTAGAAGACAAGTATTGGTGATTTTAGTGAGTAATATAGCTTTTATGATAGCTTTACCTAGGATTTTGGACTAGTGGTGAATCAGAAGATGATAGTTGCTAAGGAGTGATTTAAGATGAATTGTATTGATCTTGGAGTATCAAATTGAATAGGAAGATTTTTTATTAGTTTTGACTATTTCTTTAGCCCTCTGGATGGGTTTACGATGCTGTAACATTGGTTCTAACTAGTCAATGAAAGAGGCTATTTAGTGTGTATGTATTGGTACCATTAGAACTCATACAATGCTTGTTTACATTGGTTCTTCTATTTATTTGTTTACCTATTGAATCGCTGTTAAAAGTTACACATGCAGTTCTTACTTTTCTACTTATGTTATTGTATGATGCTTAATTTGACACTTCTCAAGTTTTTACTTTTTCTTATAGGAGATAATTGATGCTAATATAGAGGGTAAATTAATGAGCATGTTGAATATGGTCATTTTCTTTGATTTCTAACTTATACCTAAGAGAATGAGTAGATATTTAGAGTTGTCTATGGTTATAACAGGTTCAATGAGCTGGTGAATTAACGTGGCATCAAGCTTGCATCAAGGATCTAATACATGGAGTTTTTTCTTTGAAGAAAAGAAAATGAAGGGGATTGGTGGTAATTAAGGCTATATGAGGATTATGAAAATTATCAATATATATATTTAACTTTTCTTGTCTACTTGTAGAAGATCTTAATATAGATATAGAGAATGAAATGTAATATGTTCTTGCATGTATATATGCGTATTGTTAATTTTGATTTGTAGGCCTTGTGAAGATCGAAGAAGATGCTAGGCAGTTCTTTGGTTACTTTAAAACTTTGTTGTGACTTGGGAACTAATTATTAGTGTGTCCATATTAGAAGAGTATAAAAACAAATACAAGATTACATATGAAATGTTTGCAAATCATTATAATTAGCTAGAGAGCAAATTGTATATATATATATGCATAAAGTGAGTCAAAAGAAAAGGTGCGCATATATAATTGTGGTACGATGATGGTAATCGAGGAAGTGTTTATGAATCCGGTTCCTTGCGTGTGGCTAATTTATTGTATATATAAAAATAAATATTTCTGTAACTTGTTCATCACATTGTGGGCTTGAGTTCCAAATCCACATTGTCAATTCAAAAATGAATCTCCCTAAAAGTTGAGTTAGGAAGGCGGTAAAAAAGGAGAGCAATTATATATGCAGGTATATATATATGTATGTATTACACTTTTTTGAATATTGAATACTGGATGCAGAATCTTTTATTTAAATCAATAATTGCATATAGAAGAAAATATATACACACAAAATATTTTAGTGCATCAAACCATATGTATAATATACAATTTGAAATAATTTATTCCCATATCTATATTGAAGGAAACTAGGTTAATATGCCAAAGGATTCATTAAATAATTAGGGAGATAATTAGTTTAATTATAATAATTTTTATTTTAATTGATCTATATGTAAACTAATTACATATATATGTTACATAATTCATTATAATTGCAATATATTTGATTATATAATTCATAAAGAAAAAAATTAATTATATGACATGATACAACAAGACCATCAAAAGTTGTGTTTTTCTGGTTGATATTTTTCTTTCTATTGATATTTACCTATACATCATAAAAATTTAGATGCTCACCCTTCCATACACATATACAAACATCTCAATATATATTTACCTACCTCAACATGTATTCCTTCCATCGCTACCTTATATGTTACATGTACATATATATGTATATGTATATATCAACTGGATCAGACAACAAACATCTGGCCTGTACTTGGTTTATAGTTAATTTGCTCGACATGCAAACTTTAATTTTTAAGATTTCGAAATTTTCCATCCAAAACATAATTACTAATTACACTCCAATAGTATTCTAATACCATAAAAACTTAGTTAAGATATATATACATAGATATATATTACGATTAATATTTGTTCTTGTGTTGTGAAATATATAAGTCAATTTAGTTGAATAAAAATCATATTAACAATATAATGATCAAACCAGTAAAAGTAGAGAAAAGACATGAGAGGGTAAAAACCAATATATTTTAGAAATTTAGCATTATAAAAAGCTATTATTTTTATTTAGATTTGATAGAGTAATAACAAGAACTCAAAGTACAAAAAAAAAATTATTCATTTAATCAAATACATTTCTCACATTTATCATAAATACAAAAATTAACATATTCAAAAAAAATATTTTAATGTCACAGAATCCCCTATTAATTTACAAGGTAATGGTATATTAATCTGTTGTATTTTTTTGAGTTCAACTATTGGTTCAACAACTTTCTAACTAATACCATTGACTTTTAAAAGTATAAATTTAAATTATTCTTAGTATGTAATGTGAACTCTGATATAGAAAAAAAAGATATCTATGTTTTTTGTATTTTTTTTTAAAAAAATTAAAAAATAAAATGGGGGTAACTATAAGACATCAAGACATACAATTAAGTTGGATTAGAAGGTGATGGCCATATTAGTTGATGGTTAAGAGACAATATTTGTGTGTGTGGTTGCCATGTATAATTGACTTCAAGTGTGAATGTATGCTGGGGATAATGCAGGAGAGAGTAGGTAGATACATGCATTACAGTGAAGCAATAGCTTTTAATTAAAAGGGATGGCCACAATTGAATAACTTTATATAAGTATAGCCTTGCAAAAATTTATTAATTAAATTTTTTTAATTACATTACCTTAAATCAAAAGATTTTTCCATATCTCCTATTAAAGACAACATTTTTGGAGATAATTTGGGCATTCCACTTGCAGTTTTAGAATGCACCACATCTTACCTTACATGGTATATTCTTCTATATTAAAACACTCCACCCCCATTCCTTACTAATGGCTACTCAACCCTTGTTTCATTTTATATGTACCCCCTCCCGCCCTTTGGGCACACATGACAAAATACCATGACTAGAAAGAAGGTTAAGCTTGCTTATATCACTAACAACTCTACAAGAAAACTCACATTCAAGAAAAGGAAGAGGGGGCTGATGAAGAAAGTGAGTGAACTTAGCACTCTTTGCAATGTCAAAGCGTGTACAATCATTTACAGCCCTTATGACTCGCAACCAGATATTTGGCCTTCCCCTCTCGGAGCCCAACATGTGCTTGCTGACTTTAAGAGGATGCCCGAGATGGAGCACAGTAAGAAGATGGTGAATCAGGAGAGCTTCCTGTGCTAGAGGATTACTAAAGCAATCGACCAGCTGAATAAGCAGCGCAATGATAATCGCGAAAAGGAAGACCATCCGTAGAGCATACTGAACGACCTGAAGCCCCTGATCATCTGACCAGGGTTGAATTTGCAGAATTTTTTCGAGCCATCTAAGGATTAACTAGAGCCATAGGATAGAACCAGGCCGACCCTTGTCCACCCCCTGCACCTGAATTCTAAAACACAGATCAGTCTATCTCCGACAATATAGCAGACTTTAGGAAACTTAACCCCCACACTTTGAAGGTGGCCCTGATGCTTTAGTAGCCAAAGCCTAGATCCTCTAAATAGAGAAGCTCTTCTCTGTCCTA
Source organism: Carica papaya (assembly GCF_054855325.1). Classification (NCBI taxonomy): domain Eukaryota; kingdom Viridiplantae; phylum Streptophyta; class Magnoliopsida; order Brassicales; family Caricaceae; genus Carica; species Carica papaya. The sequence continues at coordinate 26,168,445 of NC_142310.1, read as the reverse complement.
GACCTGACAGAAGAAAAAAGTTACTCTTGTAGCTTTCATGTTAAACTGTGAAACCGAACACTAGTGGAAACTTAATAGAGAAGTCTTGCCTACCCCAACTATCTGCATAGTTTTCATGGATGCTTTCTTTGATAACTTTTTTCCTACCTATGTTTAGGAAAAGAAAGAGGAAGAATTCCAGGACCTCCACCAACGAAGCTTGTCTTAGCTTAATATGCAAGCTATTTTGTTCAACTGTTTAGGTTTGTCCCTTTAATGGTCACCCTCAAAAGCCAAAAAGTTAGGAAGTTTCTCAAAGGCCTTCGTGTCGACATTTATGATCGGGTTGCTATGTTGAGACCCTCTATGTAGAGGTGCTTGAACATGCCTAGTTGACCGAGGATCTTATCTCGGTCAAGCACCAATGCTTTGCTCGAATCTGTGCCCAACCCTAATAGCTTAGAAAAAGATTGTCTGACCCAGTAAGTAACTTTTTTAGAAAAACAAACCAGAATTTCCCTTCTTCTTGCCTTGCCCCCACCTATAGCTCCACCTACCTGAGCTAACCAACCCTGTCAACATTGTGGTCACTTGTAAGGTGACCTGCTATGTTAGCGTATCAATAACGCCTGCTATCAGTGTGGAAGCACCTAACACCTTATAAAAGACTGCCCTCAGTGACAAAAGAATATAGACCGACCCATAGCACAAGGTCGAGTGTACCACATAGATGAATCTGATGTCCTTCCTTCTCCTATCCTGATCCAGGGTATGTTTTCTATTTATAATAGTTCTGTCAAGTCTTTGATCGATACTGGTGTAACTCACTCTTTTATTTCCTATGCATTCGCTTGTAACTTAGAATTTAGACCAGAAGGTTTAGGAAAAACGCTAGTGGTAGAAACTCCCTCTAAAGGACTACTAGAAGCTCACTGTGTATATAAGAATTGTAGGATAAAAACTTTAGGGATAGAGGTATGTGTAAACCTGATACTATTAGATTTTGTAGAATTTGATGTACTATTAGGAATGGAATTGTTGGAAAAGTATAGAGCGGTAATAGACTGTGAAAGTAAAATTGTAACCTTACGATTACCGAAAAAGAAATAAAAATTATTGTTATCATTTTCCTAATAATTAAATGAACTGGAATATGTATGTTGATCCTATTGTGTGTTTTATACCAATTGTTTGCAATTTTCTGGATGTATTTACCATCGAACTTCCTAGTCTACCTCCCCCACGTGAGGTAGAGTTCTTGATTGAATTGTTGCCTGGAACCCAGCTGATCTCGAATGCGTATCGCATGAGTCGCACTGAGCTAACAGAGTTAGAACATCAGCATTCTAATCTTATCACCCAGAAATTCATTCGCCCTAGCCATTCTCCTTGGGGCCTCCTGTGTTATTTGTAAAGAAAAAGGATGGTACCCTCCGACTCTACGTGAAGTACAGGGAACACAACCAAGTCACCGTTAAAAGCAAGTACCCTTACTCCAGATTAATGATCTCTTCGATCAACTGCAAAGAGCCACGATCTTCTCTAAGACCGATCTCAGAAACAGGTATCACTAGTTGAGAGTTAAAGAAGAAGATATTCCAAAGATACCTTCCGGTGTAGATACAATTTGTACGAGTTCAGGGTGATGCCATTAAGATTGACCAATGTCCCAGCAGCCTTCATGGACCTAATGAACCGAGTATTCTGGCACGCACTAGATCGGTACATCATTACTTTTATTGATGACATTTTGGTGTATTCCAAAAGTTGTGAGGAACACATTGTGCATTTTTCTGAAGTGTTGGAGACCCTCTGCCAAAACCAACTATTTGCAAAACTAAGCAAGTGCTCCTTTTGGTTGGATTGAGTTTCTTTTCTCGGTCATGTAATCTCAAGTGAAGGAGTTTCTGTAGACCTGTCTAAGGTGGAATCGATGATCAGTTGGAATTTGCACACTAATGTGGTCGATGTACGCAGTTTTTTTGGCTTGACAAGTTACTATCGGTGATTTATCGATAGATTTTCTAAAATTACTGCTGAAATAGAAAGCAAATCTGGTGGGGAACCGACCTAAACCCAAATCTGGTAAAGAAGAAGTTGAAATAGAAAGCATAAATGGGCTTGGAGCTAAGCAGCGGAGGAAAAGTTGAGAAAAATTAATCAAGTAATTTATTTTTATTTTTAGTTTTATTTTCTTGCTTTCAAATTATAGATTTTTAGGATGAAAATTTTCATCATTTTTTAACAAACTCGTGTTTGGAATTTTTTGGAATTTGTTTTTTATTATTACATGATTATATTTTTTTAATTATAAGTTCTATTGATCAATCTACCATGTCTGGTTAAATCTCCTTCACTGGAGTGATTGATGTAGCATGAATCAAAAGTAGGCTTAAAGTTTAATTTTAGCTTCCTTTTAGTGCAATTTAACAATATTGAAATTAATTTGATTGTGAGATTATGCCAACTCACGGCTTAATGAAATGTATGAATTGTTACTAAAAAATTTAAATCCTAAACTTCAATTCTATATTTTAAAAGTAATATTTTTTTAAAAAGTAATATACATTTTATCCATAACAAGTAGATTTATAAAACCAACCATAAGGAATGCCTGTATACCAAAATCAACCACTAGCATAATCTAAAATACATGAGACATTTGAGCATAAAACAATAACAAAAAAAAGGCATAAATAACAACAACATAGTCTAAACACTACATTACACATATAAAATAACTTCCTATATATGTATGTGTGATGATGTTTAGCAGCAATATGAAAGGGTTATCCATGACACCTAACTGTCTAAACTAGTTGACATAGAATTGATTAACTTTGGTTATGCGTGAATTTCATATTATATGTATAGAAGTTCCAAGGATCATGCCCGTATGAGTTAATGGATACCTTATAGATTTTGAGAATTGGAACAAGCATTCTTTTGGCTATATGTGCACTAAAAAGAAAAAAGAAACAACTAAAAACACGCATATCACCCACAGCCACCAAAAATCTCCAAGCCTTTACCAATCTCCTCTCAAACCCATTCGTTACTCTCTTCCACCCAACTTTGTTGCTTTCTTTCACTCATTCACAGACACTTGAAAATAGTGCATATCTTCTAGAGCTTTACAAATCTATAAAATCCTATTCACTTTTCCTATTAACACCTCATCCCACACCACAATGACTAGTCAGCTTGTTTTCCCACTATTGCCAACATCACCATCTCAACACAACCTCCTATACATCTTTCCTATTATAAATCTTTGGTATCACATAGAATTTGGTTATAATACATTAAGCTACCTATTAGCTAAAAGCTCATTAATGGTATATGAATCTATCCATAATTTATCATTTTTATGAAAATGCTTAAAATTTTATTAACTAGAACTAGCAAATATTATCCAATAATACAACAATTTATTGAGCATAATATAGTATTGCCAAAAATATAAATTCGTATCTCATGTATTATTCCAGAATTTTTAGTGCATTTACGGTGTAAATGTGTCTTTAATTTTCATTTAATTTTTCTTTGTAAAAATATATACATAATATGCCTATAAATAGTGGTATCTCAATAATAAAACACAATTTTCTATTTTCACAAGATAACATGGTATTAGAGCTATTAATATATATATAAGAATTTGGATAGCTAATGTATGAATAAATTGTATTTTCCATACAAAAATCATGAATAGGGGTGAGTTTGATAGAAAATAAATAATGATAGATGGTTGCGAAGAACATTGTAGAGCAAAAGGAAATGGGAAACATGGTTGGATTGGTTCATGAAAAGGATGAGGGAGTAGTTGTATCAAAATATGGCTCTTATAGCTGTAAGTATATTAAAAATATAAATTACATAATAAAGTTCTCCTTTTATCCTCTTTTTTGAAAAAAATATTTGTTCTTCTTGCACGAGATTGTTATTTTTCATTGATAAATTTAATACAAATATACTTTATCTTAGGCCAAAAGAAAATTTGTTATATAACAAGAAAACAAAAAAAGTGATATTAGAAGTCCTAGGGGAAATACTTTTAAATGTTGGATTACCTGTAGGGTTACTTTACATGTGAAGCTCCCTCATGCATACATATCGATCATAAAATTTGGGATACATCAATTACTCTTAACTTCTTTAACTGGAAGATTAAAGATATTATATTTAGGAAATATAATTTCAAGTATCTTCTTATAAATAGTTTGTGTTATAGGTTTTAGCTATTCATCACTAATTTCAAAGTATCCTAAAAAGTTCAAATTTTTGCATAATATTGTAAAATAAAAAATAAAGTTGAAAAAAAAAAGAATGCCTCCTTACACAATTTTCTCTTCAACGTTGTGAAGTGATAGGGTAAGTAGGAAACAATTTTGAAAAATATCAACAGTCTTCACATTAAAACTACTGAAAATGATTTCACTTATAGTTAAAATCAACTTCAACCTTTTGAAGACAAGTGTTGGTGATTTTGGTGAGTAATATAGCTTTTACGATAGCTTCACCTAGGATTTCGGACTTGTGGTGAATCAAGAGATGATAGTCGTTAAGGAGTGATTTTAGATGAATTGTATTGGCCTTGAAGTATCACATTGAATTTGAGGATTTTTTATTAGTTTTGACTATTTCTTTAGCCTTCTAGATTGGTTTACGATGCTCTAACATTGGTTCTAACTGGCCAATGAAAGAGGTTATTTAGTGGGTATGTATACAGACCATTAGAACTCGTACAATGACAATTGTGACTATAACGTGATGTTTTTCTTAAATAAATAAATTATTTTTATAAGGTAAGATAAGACTACGATGTAACCTAATGGTAAATGTTTATGTTATAATTACTCACCTTTTATAATCTTACGATATTATCGAAATATTATTTTCCTTACAGAGCATATGGAACTCACTCTTTCTATGCCCTCCCCTCCCAAGATGAGGAAGATAGTGAAGAATCGTCAGTTAACATACCCATTAAAGTTTATGAGGATCCCATGGATCCACAATCCTTAAGTGCATGATCGTTTCTACACTTTGATGAGTCCAATAATATAATGATAGAAGTGGCCATCTTTTGTATTTTGACATTGTATTTTGTAGCCACTTCTGGCCTCAGCTATATATATATGTAATTGGAACTCATATAAGGGATTTGTATTAACTTACTCTGCTGCATATAATTTTTATCATGCTCTCGTAATCTGTTTCTGTATCTGACACTCTCATGCCTTAATTAGCATTAGGGATGTCAGAATGTATATATATATATATCCATCCTACTTCTCATACTCATTTTGTTTAAATGATAAAGTAGTAGGCATTTCTTATCAAGTTTATCAATTACAATACATTTCCATTGTTCCCCAATTTGATCAAACAAATAAGATTACAATCAAATTTCCTTGCCCATAATATATATCAAAAGTGAAATTCATTATAACATTTATGTATATATATTGAACATATAAAACATATATGCTAATTGAGAACAAAAATATGTCCTTATTGGAGTTTTGCCATCTATACATGGTTTTCCAATATAAAACAATTATAGGCTTCCTCATTCTTTTTCCTTTGAAGATATACATGAAAAAGGCATTCACATACACAAACATATATAGAGAAAATAGTTTTATGTGATCTTATGTCTTCATTTTATATGAAGTTTATGTTTTAAAAGAACATGATGCGTAGGGTAGAATTATAATTAATTGGTCTAAGTGAATTTATTTTATTTTGAAAAAGAAAGAAAACAATCTTATCATTAGTGTAGTAGATTTATTAGTTGCATGTAATTGATTGAAAGCAAAGGTACATAATTTTCTTCCTTTTTTCCTTCTTTTATACGCTTTATTATGTATTTTTAAATATTTTTCAGCACATACAATCTGTACTGATGAAGAAAGAAAGTTCAATTTGCGTATATCACCTAATGACCCTGCAAGAAAAACCATATTCAATAAAAGAAAGAAAGGGCTGATGAAGAAAGTGAGTGAACTCAGCAGTTTCTGCAATGTTAAAGTCTATGCAATCATTTATAGCCCCTATGACTAATAACCAGAGGTTTGGCCTTCTCTTCTAAGAGCCTAACATGTGCTTGTTAACTTTTAGAGGATGCCTGAGATGGAGCATAATAAGAAGATGGTAAATTAAGAGAGCTTCTTGCACTAAAGGATCACCAAGACAATCGACTAACTGAAGAACCAGTGCAAGGTAATTGCGAGAAGGAGATCACGTAGGTCATGCTCCAAAGTCATATTGGGAAGCCCCTCTACCAACTCAACGTCATTGATCTCAAAAATTTGGGTTGGCTCATCGAAAAACACCTTAAAGAAATCTACAAAAAGACAGAAACACTTAGGAAGTCACTTTAGCCTTAAAGGACCACCTAACGAAGGAGTCATGAAGGGTCCTCAAGAGACGTTTGCTCAAATCAAGGAGGATTCTCTGGTGCAGGAGATGCAGTAGTCGCGAGAGTGGTCCATTGACAAGATGAACTTGTAAGTACAACAATAGTTTCATGTAGGGTTTGTTAACGGGGAATAGGCAAAGATGTTGGTGCCATTCACGGATAAGAACAACCAGAATAATGTACTGATATGGTTCAGTAGGTTTAATTACCCTTACGAACCAAGTATTACGATGTTTAGTTTTTAATTTTTTTGATGTTGTTGGAGATGTACTTTGAATAACCAATCCACTACACAGATAGGTTGTCAGACTCGTAGTCATTGTCTTAATAGTTGTAATCATCATAATAGTTGTAGTTGTTGTCATCACAGTCGTGCGGGCATGTTCATGGCACTGTGATGCATGCTGGTGTGCATTTGCGCACAAGTCTTGTGTGTGGGAGTGCCACTACACTCCAAGCACCTGCACATTGCAGCCAGCCTTGGGCATCGTGTTGACCTACCAGGCTTCTATGGATGCTGAGGGGTCTTCATAGATGTGCTCCCCATATTGCGGGTGCGGATAAGAGGATAAATTCCCTCAAGCACAAGGTAAAATAAATAAATAAAATCTATAATTTGGTAAACTAAATAAATTTTGGACAAATTGGCATTTTAGGAATATTGGTATAAATTGGAAATCTGGTATAACAAAAAACGATTTGGTTAATTTAAAAGAATAAATCTAATAAAATTAATAAATCTTAAAATTCTAAGAATAATTTTATAAATTAAAAACTTATAAAAAAGAAATTCTAAATCTATAAATAATTATAAAAGAAGGAGAATTAACATTTGAAAAAACTTGAAATTAAAAGACTAAAGAAAAAATGATACAAGAACAAAAGAATCTAAAAAGTTAACTAATAAAATAAAAGGTCAAAACTTAACAAACACAGAGTCTAGTTAAATCTGGTTCACCATATTTCCTTTGAGGGGTATTTAGTTTTAATTATTTGTTTCGGAACCGCTAAAATATGTGTGACATCTCTAATGCAAATTAAAGCATAAGGGTCCAAGATACAGAACAGATTACGAGTGCATTATAAATATTATATACAGCGGAACAAATTATTTCAAATCCCTTACCAAAATATATGAGTTCCAATCACACATATATATAACTGAGGACAGAAGTGGTAACAAAATACAAAATATCAAAATACAAAGGACCACTTCTTTCATTATGTGATTGGACTCATTAGAGTGCACGACAAGTCTTGCACTCAAGGTTTGTGGATCCATGGGATCCTCATAGACTTCAAGGGGTAGGTCAGCGATTAGTTCCTTACTATCTTCGTCATCTGGGGGGAGTATGGAAATGGTGAGTTCTAATACTTAGTAAGAAAAACAACATTTAAATAATATCATAAAATTTTAAGAGTGAATAATTATATCATTAATACTTACCATCATGTCACGTCAGGGTCCTTTCTTATTTTATGAAAATAATTTTATTTATTAAAAGCAACATCATGTCATAGTCACAACAATCAAATCAAAATCATACTTAACAATAGAAACAATAAAATAAATCATGAAATGCTTAGATTTTTGTGTCATGCTTCACGAAGTTGTTCTAACTTCCATCTGTGAGGGCAAATACGAATTTTTGACTACGCATGTGGAATGACCAGATTAGATATATAACGGCAATTTGTTCAAGCACATTTCTGGCTTGTCAAACTATGGTACAATCTATGACCATGGTCATACCAACCAAAGTGGTTCTATAAGATATTCTATAGTCACGATAGTACTTTGCCAAAGGTAACCCCTAACAGATAATCGCATCACCACTCTCGTCATATGGTACACCGACATCTACAGAGAGGGGTGTCTTTTTAGACCAAATAGGGGAGGAAAAAAAAAAGAAAACCCTCAGAGATAAAAAGCCTAACGAGACACTTGATGCATTATACATGTCAATACAAATACATGGATTTTTTAGACCATTCAGGCTCATTCTCCTTCTCTTTCTTTCTTTTTTTATATATATTTCAAAAAATTATCACCAGATTCATGTTGTTTAATTTACATGCAAATCATCAAGTATCTATAAAATCACATAACATGCTTGAAATCAAGAACAAATGACTTTATTAAACATAAAATATGAAAAACACAAAACACAAACTTCATAATTTTGATTTTTTAAAAATGCTCGTTAAGATGTTTAAGGAAATACTAAATTTCTTACTAAAACTTTGAAGTTTTCCTACACCTTTCTTCTTCTTCTCTTCTCTTTCTCTCTCTAAATAACTCCCTTTTTCTCTCTAAGCTCTTGGAAGATGGAAGAATAAAATGGAAGTGATGAGAAAAATGGAAGAAAGGGGTCACTATTTATAGAAAATTGGGACCGTTGTATTTGTGCCGAGTGGCAAAATTCAGTGAGGAGAGAGAAAGTTAAATGAAAGATGAGTGATTTGACACGAGACGACAACAATACAGAAAGCAGAGGAAGAATCCTCCACCAGTGGCAGCTCTCTACCCAAGGCAGCAGCACATCGCCAAAGTTGGTGCATGGTGCCCAAGAGGGCGGCGGCACACTGCCCAAGGCAATAGTGTGCCACACCAGGCCAGCTACGTGCTGAAGGCCTAGCCTGCACATAATTTTGTATGGGATGTATAGTTCTGCTGCAATATTAATATCTATTTTATGTCTGCTCATTTGGACGTTGGTGCCATATTTAGCATCAGGATGTCACATTTCTTTTCTTTTTTTTTTATTTATACACAATGGAGCAAAGATAGAAGCATTATTGATGTAGTATATGTAAAAATTCAATCTAGTTAGGATGAAGATGAATCTAGCTAGATCCTTAAATTTTTTTAGATTTAAAATGAGATTTTTGTATAAAATTTAATAGATATGGATTCAATCTTTGCAACTTGGAATTAAAATTTGGGATAGTGGCATTAACAGGTAATGTTTTCCTTTAAGAAAGTCTCAGTATAATCATAACATCTAAAACAATTAATATTTTGATTAATATGAATATTAGGCATGTATCTGAAAAAATACGTTAAATTAAGTTATAAACCTACTTCTAACTAATTAATAGATATGTAGAATAATTTGTCTTTGTTCCCTATATTTTGAAGAATAAAAAATTACATTCACCCATATATTACCAATTTAGAGTGTTGATGAGAAGTACCTGTGTACACTGGCTACTAGCTCCTTTAAGTAGTTTAGACAATATCTTGTATAATTTACTAAATATGTTATATTATTGCGATTGCTTAGGTGGCAAGTAAAATAAGTATTGTTTTATATGTATACATAGGTGTATATTGTTGTGTTCGATTTCTATTGTATTTTTATACCCTTTTTACTTAAATTTAGAATAACTTTTGAATTAGTTTTAAGTTAAAAGTCATTTAATGAAAAAAATTCTTGATGTAGATTTCGTGAAGAAAATAAAAAAAAAGACTGAAAAGAGAAGAAGGAAAGAGAAAAAATGAAGGCAGCTAAAAGTGAAAAAAAAAGGCATGCAAAACCCTATCTCCTTTATTTCTTCTACCTATAAAAGGAACCAGATCTACAACATTAAAAGGTGAGCAAAGGTGAAACTATATCTGGTGGGGAGCTAATGTGAACCCAAATCTAGTGGAGAAGAAGCCGAAATAGAAAGCAGAAGTGGGCTTGCAGTTGAGCAACAAAGGAAAAGTTGAGAAAAATTAATAAAGTAATTTATTTTTATTTTTATTTTTTGCTTTCAAATTATAGATTTTTGGTATGAAATTTTTCATTATTTTTTAACAAACTCGTGTTTGGAGTTTTTTAGAAATTAGTTTTTTATTATTACATGATTATATTTTTTTTAATTATAAGTTCTATTGCTCAATCTACCATGTCTGGTTAAATCTCCTTCATTGGAGTGATTGATATAGCATGAATCAAAAGTAGGCTTGAAGTTTAATTTTAGCTTCCTTCTAGTTGCAATTTAACAATATTAAAATCAATTTGGTTGGGAGACTTGGCCAACTAATAGATTAATTTGTTATTAATAGTTTTAGAGTAGCAGGAGTGAAATTCAATTAATTAGATAGATATTTATAATCGTTAATTGCAATTTAAACGAGAGTTATATGTTCGAGTTAACGTGGAGAAATCGAATTATCACAAATCTAATAGAATCAAATTAATAATTATTGTAAAAGGTTAGTAGTTGTTAATTGACAAACCTAGCAAATACTGGGAGGGAAACCAAAAGTACATTAAGTTTGTTCGATCATTGCAAACTAGATTAAATTGATTGTGAAATTAAAACTCATATATACCTAAGATTTAGGTGAAATCATTGACTATGATGGGTTTACATCGATAGTTTTCATTAATATAATTATTTTTCTTTTATTAAATTATTATTAGATTTAAATTTCTAGATAATAATAGAATTTCTATAATTCTAGTACTTGATACACAATCCCTATAGAATGATACCCTACTTATCACTTTATTATTTGAATGATTTTATGCACTTGCAAATTTGCCCGTCATATATATAATCTTTAACTAGTTTTAGTTTTTTATATGTATACTAGTATGCAATCTGTAGAATATCATAATTATCTTAAAGGTTGGAATTAGTAATGGATGATGAATTGTTTCATTCTAATTGGCTTTTGGACATGGTTATGCCCTCTTATTTTTCTTCTCAATCTATATTGTGGCTATTAGATGTATTGTTTAATGGTACTTTTATTGTGTTTGTAATGGTTAATTGCTATTGTTAAATTTTATTTCATTTAAAAAAAAAATAATTATCTTAAAGGCTATTATAGAGTGTCAAGGAGAAGGCATATATATTAGTACTAGGCTAGTATCATTTTTTAATTGGAAGAGAGATAACACTTTTACATTTTTACTGCATTAAATTGGCAGGAAATATATGTTTGATTTCTTTAAGAATTTTGCAACTATTACAAAAATCAATAGAAAAGTATTCATATATATTACTTTTATTATACCATTTTAAAATTGAATCATACTAATCTTTTCTTAAGAATATGATTGGTATTTCTTTTCTTCATAAAAGATTTTAGATTCAAATTGTGCATTTTTATAGATCATCTTTAAGAGGTTGTGTCATCTAATTAATGAAATGTATGAATTGTTACTAAAAAATAGAGATCCTAAATTTCATTTCTATATTTTAAAAGTAATATTTTTCTGAAAAGTAAGATAACTTTTGTGACATCCCAAATGTTATTTAAGGCATAAGGGTGCCAAATACAGAAATAGCTTACGATTGCGTGATAGTTAAATATATGCAACAGACCAATTTATTACAAAATTCTTACAAAATATATGAGTTTCTAATTACATATATGACTGAGGTCAGAAGTGCCGACAAAATAAAAAATATCATAATACAAAAAGGGTCACTTCTATAATTATGTAAAAGGACTCATCAGAGTGCAAGACAAGTCATGCACTTATAGAAGTTTATGGATCGACGGGATCCTCAAAGACTTCAAAGGGTAGGTCAGTAATCAGTTCCTCATTATCTTCCTCATCTGGAGGAGGCATGGAAAGGGGTGAGTTCCATATACTCAGTAAGAAAAAAAGTATTTAAAAAACATCATAAGATTTTAAAGGTAATTAAAGGTATCATCATTTCTTACCACAAGAGTCATGTCAGGGTTCTTTATTAAATTATAAGAGTAATTTATTTTATTTAAAGAAAACATCATATTATAGCCATATCATATCAATCAAGTATATCATACTAAAAATGGAAAAACTTAAAAAAATCATGATATGCACTATTTTTCGTGTCATTATTTGCGAAGTCATTTTGACTTCCATCTATTGAGGGCGATACAGATTCCCAACTACCCATGTGAAATGAAAAATTCATTTCATTTGTAATAGCAATTTGCATTTTGCTAAACTAACAACATATTTATGGTTTGCTAAACAAAATCACATTTACGGCTTGCAAAACTATGACACGATCGATGACCACAACCGTGCCAACCACAGTGGTCTTACATGTTAACTATGGCCATGGCGGAAATTCGCCAAAGGTGACCCCTACAATCATTTTGAATCACCACTTGCGTCAAAGGGTATGCTATCATCCACAAGGAGTGGTTTTCTCATGTATTTTCAGACATGATGAGGAAGAAACAGAAACTCCTTAGAGATAAAAAGTATAATGAAACATTTTATGCATTATGCATGCTAATATCAATGCATGTTTCTCATGTCTACACATAATTTCATGCTTAATCATTTTTCTACCGTTTAATTGCATCACATATCAATATTTGTTACATCTAAATTACACATGCAAATTAACAAGTTCATACACGATCAAAGATATGCGTTAACACTTGAAATTACTTAGTTTAGGCATAAAACTTAACCATGAAATCACTAACTTAAATTTTATTAATTTTACTCTAGAAATGCTCCTTAGGATGTTCAAAAGTAAATACTAAATTTCTTACCGAAACTTCGATATTTTTTGTGCCTTTTCTTCTTTTTCTCCTCTCCCTCTCTCTTGACAGCTCCCTCTCTCTCTAAAACTCTTAGAGGATAGAAGAATTGAAATGGAAGTGATGGGAAAATGGTGAAGGGAGGGTCACTATTTATAGAAAATGGGGACTGTTGGATTTATGCCAAGTGGCAAAATTCGATGAGGAGAGAGAAAGTCAATGGGTAATGTGTGATGTGGTGACTGACGAATGTGACCAACGAATGGACAATGCGACATGACGGTGGTGCAAAACTTAGAGGTATGCCACCCAAACAATGACGGCATGTCGCCCAAGTGAGCGGAGCCCATGGGAGCGGGATCCTTCTTGTGGGATTTTTTGCCTTTTTCTCCATTTTTCCTGAAATTTATTTAAATAATAAATAAAATAAAATTTTTCCTATGAGAAAATAAAATAATTAATTTTAAGAATTATTAAATCAAATAAAATACAAAACTTAAAATATGAAATACAATATTCATCCGAAATATTAAAAATATGAAATATTATGGGGTTTTAAATTGCCTTAGGGCCTGAATAAATAGTGGTTCTTATTACAAATTAAGTGCGAAGGAGATCGGACGGTCCAGATTTAATCTTGATGGACGGTTTAGATTAAAAGGCAAAGGGCATAAATAACCCCACCCACACCTGACCACAAAACCCTAGCCGCCAGTGCCTCGCCGGAGAAGAAGAACCAGACGCCGGAGGAGCCGGCCGCGGCCACCCGCCGTCGCACTGGGGAAGTTTCCGACCGCCGATCGAGGTAAATTTTCTCCCCCTGGCTTGTTTTTCGATGCTGAGTCCGCCTATGGCCAAACCAGAGCTAAACCGCCTGCCAAACGCCGGAAAACCCAGCCGAAGTCCAGCGGCGCCTCCGTGCCCCCCCTCTGTTTTTGCCTCCGATGAGGCCCTTCCCGGGCTCTGTTCGATGCAAATTTTATACCACTGTGATCACCGTTCTTTTCTCTACAGGTTGATCGGAGCCAAACATCAAAACGTGACTCACGCCGGAGGAGCCGCCGCACCCGAGAGCACCGCCGCCGGTAAGTTTTGGTTTTTTGTGATTTTTTGGTCCACCGAGGGCCCTAGGATTGTTTTATTGCAGGGACCGATACAAGTGTGGCCGAATTGGCTGAAAACGGCTAATTCGAGGCGAATCACCGCGGCAAAGTAGCGGCGCCGTCGCCGGAGCACGGCAGAGCCGCCGTACCGGAATTTTGATATTGGTCGAAAGGGGCCCTAGGTCTGATTTGGGGTTTTTTGGGACACGTGCAGGTACTGGTAATGCGTTTCAGTTTTTCGGAAAAAATTCAGGGAAACTAGAGACAGCCTGTAGACGCACTGTATAGTTGAATTCAGACCCCGAAACAAGTAAGGACCCCTCACCCTATTTCCTATCACGGTATTAAAGCTAAATAAATAATTAAACTGTACTTTGTGACTTTATAGATGTATAATTGATTAAGGTTGCCAATGGAGCCCGAGTCTGATACATTGTTGGTCAGTTGTTGTTTGATCTAATTTTCAGTATTAAATGCAGTATGATGTTTGATGTAATTATGTTATGGTCTCGTATGCATGAATCATGGTTTCTTTTATTTTAGTTTGTATTATGGTGAACCCGATACTGTGTCGTCTTGTTTGGTGTCAATTATTGGTTTACATGTTTGTATGATTGGATGATTGAGATCAAGGAAAAAGGCAAACAAGTTATGTGAATTGATAAATGGATAATGTGGACAGCCTGACTAGATATCCTGGGAGATGGTAGACGGACCGGGTCCGTAGGGAACCCTACTAGGAACGTGGTCTCTCATACTGGACGGGGTATGGAGACCTTTTGTGTTTTGGCACCCATACCGGATGGGGTATCGGGACAGCCCGTTTCACCCTCATACCGGACGGGGTATTGAGGTTCATGGTTTTGGCGCCCATACCGGATAGGGTATGGGGACGGCCCTAGAATCAGGTTGTAAATGTTAATGGTTCACGTATAGCGGGGACCCCCTATGGATCCCCATGGATACTAATAGGCTAGTAAAAGAGGAAATCTATTTTCTGATGATTGAAATGTAAAGGTATGATATGTGTTATGTTATAAAGTGTATATGATTTCATGATATTATAAGGTTATTGTTTCATATGTTGTTTTCATAGATCTCACCGAGGTAAGTGGACAGTAAAGGCTTTTATGTTAATAAACGAGTTCGTTATAAATTATGCTCCATTGGTCATTTTTGTTTTCTACCCACCTTTACTTTCGTGGCGGTGAGATAGTGTGATGTCTTTACTGGGCTGGTGTAGCTCATCCCTTATTTAACCATTTCAGATCAGGAAGGCGTTGTTCCCGAGCCCATCCCACAGGAAGACGGCGAAGGGGACACCTAAAGACTTCATAGTTATATTTATAGTTTTTATTTTGAGTATCTCTTTTAGTTAGTTTGTTCCTTCATGTTTTGAGTACGTTTTGGTTATTGTGTAAGAGATGTTAATCAAAATTTTTATTACACTTCTGCATTTGAGATTTTTAATACATATATTTCATTTAAATTTCCAAGGCCGTTATAATCACAGTCGAACACAATGGATGAGGGGACATCATGGAGTCCAACAATTTCATTGAAGTACAGGCGGGCTAATATGCTAGTGGAATCTGTGGTTCTGATGGGTAAGAAGTGAACGGTCTTGATCAACCTGTCAACAATGACCTGTATGGCATTGCAAATAGAATAAGTTCTGGGCAGGCCGGTGACAAAGTCCATGGTTACATGCTCCCACTTCCATTCTAGAATAGGGAGGCCTTATAACAAACCACCAAGTCTCTAGTATTTTACCTTAACCCATTGCCAAGTAAGGCATCGAGACATAGTCGACAATGTCCTTCATTCTAGACCACTAATATTGACGCTTCAGGTCCTGGTACATCTTGGTACTCCCAGGATGTATAGATAGTTTGAAGGCATAGGCAGCCTTGAGAACGTCCATCCTAACAGTGACAAGGACAGAAATACGGTCCCGACATATGCACAATCCATCATCTGTGAGCCTGAAATAAAAAAAAACTCATCAAAAGTAAGCTTACTTAAATTTTTATTGATTTTTTGATCTGTGGACTGAGCTTTCTAAATCTTCATGAAAAGATCAAGCATTTTCTTAGATTATCTTTAAGAGGTTATGTTATCTAATTAATGAAATGTATGAATTGTTACTAAAAAATCTAAATCCTAAATTTTAATTCTATATTTTAAAAGTAATATTTTTCTAAAAAGTAAGATACCTTTTATCCATTACAAGTAGATTTATAAAACCAACCATAAGGAATGACTATTTAGCAAAATCAACCATTAGCATGATCTAAAATACATGAGACCTTGGAGTATAAAACAATAGTAAAAAAAATGCATAAATAACAATAACATAGTCTAAACACTGCAATACACATCTAAAACAACTTCCTATATGTGTATGTGTGATGATATACCTCTTAAAGGAAGTTTATCAACAATATTAAAGGGTCATTTGAGACACCTAACTGTCTAAACTAGTTGACATAGAATTGATTAACTTTAGTTGTGCGTGAATTTCATATTGTATGTATGGAAGCTCCAAGGATCATGCCTATATGAGTTAATGGATATCTTTTAGATTTTTAAAATTGGAACAAGCATTCCTTTGGCTATGTGAGCACTAAAAAGAAAAAAAAAACAACTAAAAGCACGCATATCACCCACACACACCAAAGATCTCTAAGCTTTTACCAATATCCTCTAAAATCCATTTGTTCTTCTCTTCTACCCAGCTTTATTGCTCCCTCTCACTCATTCACAAAAACTTAAAAATAGTGCATATCCGTTAGAGCTTTATAACTCTATAAATTCCTATTCACTTTTCCTATAATCACCTCATCCCATACCACAACGACTAGTCAGCTTGTTTTCCTGCTATCACCAACATCACCATCTCAACACAACCTCCCATACATCTTTCCTATTACACATCTTTGGTATCACATAGAATTTTATTAATAATATATGAAGCTACCTATTAGCTAAAAACTCATTAGTGATATATGAAGCTACCTATAATTTAATCATTTTAATGAATTATTTAAAGGTTGGAATCAGTAATGCATAATGAATTGTTTCCTTCTAATTGTTTTTTGGACATGGTTGCGCCTTTTTCTTTTTCTTCTCAATCTACATTGTGGTGATCAGATATATTGTTTAATGGTATTTTTATTGTGTTTAAAATGGTTAATTACTATTGTTAAATTATATTTCATTTAAAAAAAAAAAATTTATCTGAAAGACTAATATAGAGTGTCAAGGAGAAGGCATATATATTAGTACCAGTCTAGTATCATTCTTTTATTGAAAGAAAGATAACACTTTTATATTTTTACTGCATTAAATTGGCAGGAAATATATTTTTGATTTCTTTAAGAATTTTTCAGCTATTATAAAAATCATTACAAAAGTTTTCATATATATTACTTTTATTATACCATTTTAAAATTGGATCAAACTAAACTTTCCTTAACAATATGATTGGTATTTCTCCTATTCATGAGAGATTTTAGATTCAAATTGTGCTTTTTTGTATATTATTTTTAAGAGGTTGTGTCATCTAATTAATAAAATGTATGAATTGTGACTAAAAAATCTAAATCCTAACTTTCAATTCTATATTTTAAAAGTAATATTTTTCTGAAAAATAATATACCGTTTATCCATAAAAAGTATATTTAAAAAACCAACCATAACGAATACTTATATAGCAAAATCAACCACTTGCATCATCTAACATACATGAGATCTTGGAGCATAAAATAATAGCAAAAAAAGGCATAAATAAAGACAACATAGTCTAAACACTGGATTACACATCTAAAACAACTTCCTATATGTGTATGTGTGATGATGTTTAAGAACAATATGAAAGGGTTTTTCAAGACACCTACCTGTCTAAACTAGTAGACATAGAATTGATTAACTTTGGTCATGCGTGAATTTCATATTGTATGTATAGAAGCTCCAAGGATCATGCCTATATGAGTTAATGAATACCTAATAGATTCTGAGAATTGGAACAAGCGTTCCTCTGGCTATATGTGCACTAAAAGAAAAAAGAAACAGCAAAAAGAACACATATCACCCACACCAACCAAAGATCTCCAAGCTTTTACCAATATCCTCTTAAACCCATTCGTTCCTCTCTTCCACCCAGCTTTGTTACTCGCTCTCACTCATTCACAGACACTTGAAGATAGTGCATATATGCTAGACCTTTACAACTTTGTAAATTCCTATTCACTTTTCCAATTAACACCTCACCCCACACCACAACGACTAGTCAGCTTGTTTTCCTGCTATCGCCAACATCACCATCTCAACACAACCTCCCATAAATCTTTCCTATTACACCTCTTAGAATTTGGTTAATAATAGATGAAGCTACCTATTAGCTAAAAACTCATTAGTGATATATGAAGCTACCTATAATTTAATCATTTTTATGAAAATGCTTGAAATTTTATTAACTAGAACTAGCAAATATAATCCAATAATACAACAATTTATTGAGCATAATATACTATTGCCAACAATATAAATTCTTATCTCATGTATTATTCGAGAATTTTTAGTGCATTTATGGTGTAAATGTGTATTTAATTGTCATTTAATTTTTTCTCTGTAAAACTATATACATAATATGCCTCTAAATAGCGGTATCTCAATAATAAAATACAATTTTCTATTCTCACAAGATAGCATAGTATTAGAGTTATTAATATATCTAAAAGAATTTAGATAACTAATATATGAATAAATTGTGTTTTTCTAAAAGAATCATGAGTAGGGGTGAGTTTGATAGAAAATAAATAATGATAGATGATTGCAAAAAACATTATGGAGCAAGATGACATGGGAAACATGGTTGGATCGATTCATGAAAAGGATGAGGGAGAAGTTTTATCAAAATATGGCTCTGATAGCCATAACTATATTAAAAATATAAATTGCACAATATTTATTACTTATGTGTATGATTCATCCTTTTAACCTAAGTAGACTTAAAACTTAAAAGATATATTAGAATATAAATAATTAATTGAGTTATTTCCTATTAGTTTAAACTTTTAAGATAAAGCTTTCATTTATAATTTAATGATTGTATTTTTTTAGTAGTCATTTTAATCCTCGTATGAATAGGGGCTTGTGTGGTCTCAAAATTTCTGCTTTGAGGAGGCTAATTCATAGGTAGGTCTGAGTTGATGTATATAACTGATTCTAGTAGCATCATTGGTAGTTTCTCCATGTTGATAGTCTTTTGTGCTCTTAATTTATTGTCGGGCTTTTCCAGCTTCATGATTAGCTTGACTACCAACTATATATATGATGCATATGAGCCTTTTTGCTTCTTCACAGTGGCAAGATAGGGTTGTTATGCAATTTTTTATAGTGTCTTTAATTCTGCATGACTTCAATTAATCCTCAGGTGTGACCTTCTCTTTTTTGTAACTATGTTTTAACTATTTTGCTGGCTTGTTATGTGACCTTTAAGCTATGAATTTTTTCTCAATAAAGTTCTCTTTTTATACTCTTTTTTGAAAAAAATATTTATTCTTCTTAGCATGAGATGATGGTGCCATTCACGGATTAGAACAACTAGAATAATAGATTGATATGGTGTAGTGTGTTTAATTAACCTTAGGAATTGAGTATTATGATATTTAATTTTGAATTTTTTGGGGTGCTATTGGAGATGTACTTTAAACAAGCAATTAAATTCCACCATAGAGATATGTTATTAATTTCTTAGTTTTCATAGTCATCATCTAAATAATTGTAGTCATCATAATAGTTGTAGCTGTCATCGTCACAGTCACAGTCGTTGGGTCACATACATGTATGTACTTAGATTGCTTTATGTTATGATTTTCTTTGAATTAATCTTTACCTCAATATTTTATATTTCCTATGCTAGTACTACTCTTCATTCTTTAATTTGTTTCTTTCCCCGACTTGATGTGGCTTTATTACTATTTGTTAAAATATATGTATGCTCAATATAATTTTATGCTATCAAAATGCTCTTTTCTCTTCTTTCTTTTTTTTTTATACACAATAAAGAGAGGACAAAAGCATTATTGATGCACTATATGTAGAAATTCAGTTTACTTAGGAGGAAGATTAAGCTAGCTAGATACTTAAATTTGTTTAGATTTCAAATAAGATTTTTGTACAGAATTTAATAAATATGGATGTGCTCTTCAGATCATAGAATTAAAATTTGGGATAATGGCATTAAGGAATAATATTTTTTTTCCAAAGAAAATTCCGATATAATTCAAATATCTAAAACAATTAATATTTTGATTAATCTGAAATTTAAATATAATTCTAAAAATTTTATTTTAGTCAAAACATGCATTATTTAAATAACTTAAATATATTGGAGATTCTCTAACAATCATAAAAAAAATTTTACAATGCAATTATTATGTTCAAAATATGAAAAAAAACTAAATAAATAATTTTTGAACTCAACAATCTGTGAATAATTAACTAATACTTTATGCAAAAAGAAATGTACAATATATACATATACACATTTAAATATATACAATCACATAGAATAATAAATACAGAAAAATATTTTTGACGGCTAATTTCAAACACTTTCAGCAATTAGTATTTTGAATTTCTTTTACATATATAAATACTCAAAAATCGATGATATAAAGTCTCTTGCTATTAAAAAAAATGTTATTGATATAAAACAAGATTATATTTAACTCCAGTGACATAAATTACTACTTCAAAAAAATTTTAATATTATAGTATGTTACTATAGTATCTGTAGTACGATATTGCAATTGATTCTTAAAGATAATGACCAGTATTTAACCTTTATTAGTGGGATCACTTATTCAAAACCAATTTATACTTTTGCGATAATAGTTTTAAAAATTCATAAGACACAAGATAAGTACTTTTTAAAAATGAAGATAGATGTAATAATACAATGAAACCACTTATACACTACTGTCAAAGTGTATAACACCAACATCCATGTGAAAAGTCTAGTATTCAAATTTTAATTATTCATATGGTTATTTTATAATTAATTTTAACATATGATAGAGTTATTAAAATTTATTTTTATTAATTTTAAAGTACAATAAATTATATATTTATTTTTGTGTTACATAAGAGTCGAATCTTCAATTCTTATTTTTGTAGAGGTAAAGAAGTACCACTTGATTTAAAAGTCAAGTATTATCATGCCATAATGATATTTAACTTTTGGAGGATTGATTTCTATTAAGACAGTTGGTAATGAAGTAAAAATACTAGAATTGGAACTATTGGGCCTTTGGCCAGATCATTAAGGGCTGGCATTACTTCCCATTAATGAAGAACATGTCTACTCACAATTTTATGTAAAAAGTTAACAAATCAGCCAAATTATCACCTATATATTGTTTTATATAATTTGTTAACTTCTAATATCAATCATTTTCTATTAAAAATATATTGAATGTATTTATTTATTTATTTGTGAATATGTCAATTTAGTGATATATAGAAGTACTTAAGTTCAATTACTTTTTTTAAAATAAAATTTGCAGCCTGTTTTATGTATGGATTACAGAATTACCTATATTGATATTTAATTGTAACATTTCATTTTCTCACATAACTATTTACATTAATATTTAATTTTAATTGTAGTAATATTTTTAATTAAATAGCTAGCATAATTTTTAATTTAAAAAAATTCAATTACACAATTAACACAAGTACAACATATTAATAAAGTGCCATCGTTACTAAATAAAGGGAAGTAAATATGGTTAGTTATATTTGATGATTCACTCTTTTATCATTGTAAGTATATATATATAATCTCTCTAAATAAGACACACACAACGAAGTTATAATATTTAAGAATAAAAAAAGAAATAAAAAGATAAAAAAATCATAACACAATACATCCTTTATAGATAAGCCAAATTCATAGTTAATAAGTGAAATACAAAGTAAACCTTTATACCTAATGCCACCTACATACCATTTTATATGAATGCTTGTAATTTTGTAAATTTAATAGAAAATTAAAAATGTATAAGTTTTTATATGATCTGTTATCTCTTTATATAAAAGCTAACATTAATGAGGAACATGCATATCTCACAAATCATTAAGTAACATTTTGGCATTCCACTCGCTGTTGTAGAATGCACCAAATCTTACCTTAAATGGTATATTCTACTATATTATAATGCTCCATTCCCCATTCCTTACTAATAACTCTACAACCATTGTCTCATTCTATATATCCCCCTTTTTGCTCCTTGGCCAGACATGACAAAACGTCGTGACTAGAAACAACGTTAAGCTTACCTATATCACTAACAACTTTGTAAGAAAAACCACATTTAAGAAAAGGAAGAAGGGGCTCATGAATAAAGTAAGTGAACTTAGCACTCTCTGCGATGTCAAAGCATGTGCAATCATTTACAACCCCTATGACTCGCAACCAGAGGTTTGGCATTCCCCTTCGGAGCCCAACACGTGTTGGTCGACTTCAAGAGGATCTTCGAGATGGAGCAGAATAAGAAGATGATGAATTAAAAGAGCTTCTTATGATAGATGATCACCAAGGCAACCGACCAACTGAAGAAGAAACACAAAGACAATCAGGAGAAGTAAATCATGCATATCATGTTTCAAAGCCTTGTTGGGAAGCAGCTCCACCAACTCAACCTCATTGATCTCAACGATGAGGGTTGGCTAATTGAACAAAGCCTCAAAGAAGTCCAAAAAAGGATAAAAACATTTAGTAAATCACCTCAGCCTTAGGGGCCATAAATAGAGGAGTGATGAAGGGTCCGAGGGAGAAATCTTCTTAGATCAATGAGGATTCTCTATCACATAAGCTTCAGCAGTTGTTGTAACACTACTACCGTCTCGAGCAGTGTGTCGCCACCCACCTTAGGCGGCGCGGCGCCATCACCGCTAGTGGAGGAGGTATTCCTCCTTCATTTTTTATGTTGAGCATCTTTTTCTCTCTCTTGACCTAATTTCACCACTTGGCGTAAATACAATGACTCAATTTCTATAAAATAGGGGCCTTCCTTCACATTTTCTCCACACTTCCATTCTTCCACCTATTAAAAATTAGAGAGAGAGAGAGAGAAAAAGTGATCTAGAGAGAGAAGGAGAGGAAGAAAAGAAGGATGGTGTAGAAGAAATTATCAAGATTTTGGTAAGGAATTTAGTATTTCTTTAAACCTCTTAAGGTGTATTTTTAGACAAAAAAAATATTAAATTGATAATTTGTGATTTCGCGTGTTCTTGCATGCCTTTATGTTTGTAGGCTTAATAAGTTGAATTGTTCTTGATTTCAAGCATGCTATGTGATTTATAGACACTTGATGATTTGCATGTAATTAAAATAATATGAAACCGATAAGATTACCTGAAAAACAAAAGAAACAAAAAAAAGTGGAATGAAGCATGAATGGTCCGAAGTATGTATCTGTATTGACATGCATAATGCATCAAGTGTCTTGTTAGACTTTTTATCTTTGAGGGGTACCTATTCCCCTAACTACATTCGGGGTATTTATTTTTCCCTCCCCCATTAGGTCTGGAAAGACGTAAGAGAACCACTCCCTGTGGATAATGGCGTACTCTCTGACGAGAGTGGTGATGCAAATACCTGTTAGGGGTCCCCTTTGGCTAAGTACTATCGTGACTATAGAATACCAGATAGAACCACTATGACTAGTACGACTGTGGTCATAGATCATGCAATGGTTGTGAAAGTCGAAAATGCACTTGAGTAAATTGCCGTTATTTGTATATGATCTGGTCATTCCACTTGGGTAGTCGGAAATCTGTATCTGTCTTAAGAGATGTAAGTTGTAATGACTTCGTGAAGTATGACACGAAAATCTAAGCATTTCATGATTTATTTGATTTTCTCTATTATCTAGTATGATGTGTGTTTATTTTGATTATATTAACGTGATGTTTTTTTCTGTACTAAAAAAATTATTTTCATAAAGTAAGATAAGTCTAAAAAGTAACCAAATGGTAAGTATTTATGTTAGAATAATTTACTTTAAAAATATTATGAAGTTATTTAAATACTGTTTTCCTTACTAAACATATGGAACTCACTCGTTCCATGCCCCCCCAGATAAGGAAGAAAATGAGAAACCGCCAACTGACCTACCCATTGAAGTTTATGAGAATCCTATGGATCTGCAAAACTTGAGTGCATGATCGTTCTCATACTCTGATGAGTCCAATAGCATAGTAAAAGAAGTGGCCCTCGTTTGTATTTTGACTTTTATATTTTGTAGCCACTTTTGGCCTCAATTATATATGTAATTAGAACTCTTATTTGTAAGAAATTTATATTAATTTGCTCTGCTGCATATAATTTTTATCATACACTCGTAATTCTGTTTTTGTATATGACATCTACATGCCTTAATTAGCATTGGGATGTCACAGTCGTAGTGATGGTTCATTGATGGTATTAACCCGCAAGCACAACAACAACTCATTTAGTGTTTGGTAATGGGGACCAAGTGGAGATAATGGTGTTGTTCGATCAACACAACAAGAATAATACACTTTTAAGCTATAATAATGCATTTTTCTCTTCTTTTCTTTTATTTTTTTTTTACATAATGGAGCGATGACATAAGCATTATTGATGTAGTATATGTAGAAATTCAGTTTAGCTAGGAGGAAGATTAAGCTAGCTAGCTACTCAAATTTATTTAAATTTCAAATGAGATTTTTGTATAGAATTTAATACATAAGGATACGCTCTTCCAATCTTAAAATTAAAATTTAGGGTAATGGCATTAAGGAATAATATTTTCCTCAAAGAAAATCTCGATCTAATCAAAATATCTTAAATAATTAATATTTTTATTAATATGAATAGTATGCGTGTATCTGGAAAAATACGCTAAAATTATAAATATATTGATTAATTATTTCGTTGGATTTATTTTGGGTTCTACTAATTGATAGATATATAGAATAATCTATCTTTGTTCCCTATATTTTAAAAGACAAAAAAATTATAGTCACATATATACTACCAATTCAAAGTGTTGATGAAAAGTATATGTTGACACTTGCAACTAGCTCCTTTAAGTAGTTTGGACAGTATCTTGTTTAATTTGCTAAATATTTCATATTATTGTGATACAATAGCCATGCTATCTAAATAGCAAGTAGAATAAGTATTGCTTTATATGGATACACACAGATATATAATCTTTAACTTCTTTTCGTTATTTATATGTACACCAGCATAAAATCTATAGCATATCATAATTATCTTAAAGGTTGGAATCAGTAATAGAGGATGGATTGTTTCCTTCTATTTTTTTTTTTAACATAACTTTGCCATCTTCTTGTTTTCTCAATCTCTATTGGGGTTGTTAGATGTATTGTTGACCGTACTTCTCGTTATGTTTGTAATGGTTAATTACTATTGATAAATTTTATTTCAATTTTTTTTAAAAAAGTTAATTATCTTAAAGGCAAATATGGATTGTCAAAGTTCAGAAGGCATATATTTTAATATCATACTAGAATAATTTTGCTTACTGGAAGAGAGAAAACACCTTTATATTATTACTGCATAAAATTGGTAGGAAACATGTCTTTGATTTCTTTAGGAGTTTTTTGGCTATTACATAAGTCAATACAAAAGTAATCATATACATTACTTTTATTATTATTTTTTAAAATTAAATTACACTAATCGTTCCTTAACAATATCTATAGTATTTCTTCTCTTTATAAAAAATTTTGGATTCAAATTGTACATCCTCATATATTTTCTTTAGGAGATCGTGCTAACTAATTAATTATATGTATGAATTGTCACTATAGAGATTTAAATCCTAAATTTTATTTTCATATTTTAGAATTAATAAATTTTTTGAAAGTAATATAGCTCTTAACAATAACACACAATTTACAAAACCAGCCATAAGGTATGCCTATATGCCAAAACAAACCACTAACATCATCTAAAATACATGAGACCTTAGAGTATAAAACAAGAGCATCATATAAAAAGTGGCATAAACAACCATAAAATAGTCTACTTTACATTACACATCTAAAACAACTTACTACATGTGTAAGTGTGATGATAAATATCTTATAGATTGTGAGAATTGGAGCAAGCATTTTATTGTGATTGCATGTCTATAAGCCCCAACATTTTCTATATCTTTTTTAGCTATATGTGCACTAAAAAGAAAAAAAAAACAACTAAAAAAGTGCACATATTGTTGGGACCAAAACAAAGACTTTTACGGTTGAAATGCAAACAATCTTAATTGGAGGACTATATTGTAAATTTACCAAAAGCAATATCAATATTCTATATGATAAAAATGGGATGCTTAGTACAAAGGATGGGTGACCTATTTATATGCAATTCTAATAGCCTAATTATATGCAATATCTATCTTCCATTTCATTGCCATGTTTTACTGCCTTAAGACAAACTAATTTAAAGTTTTGTTTTCTCTCTCTCTATCTCTCTCTCTTTTTAACTAACCCTCCACATAAAAGGAAAATTAATTAAATATTCTAGCAATCTTCCCGTTCAATTTATTTTTTTTACACACCTACATATATAAGAGAGAGTAAATATATACATGCATTATAGTGAATGGTTTTATAAAAGTGTAGCCTTGCAACAATTCACTGATTAAATTTTGTAAATTACTTTACCTTTAACCTTAAGATCTTTCCATATGTCCTATTAAAAGCATAACATTTCTAGAGATGATTTGGGCACTCTATTTGCAGTTTTAATCTAACCTTACATGGTATATTCAATGTTCCACTTCACATCCGTTATTAATAATCTTCAACCCTTGTCTCATTATATATATATATCATCTCGCTCTTTGGCCAGATAGACCAAACACCATGACTAAAAAGATGGTTAAACTTAACTATATCATTAAAAACTCCACCAAAAAAGCCACTTTCAAGAAAAGGAAGAAGGGGTTGGTGAAGAAAGTGAGTGAACATAACAAAACACATATGTTGATTGAGAAAAAAAAATGTCTTTACTTTAGTTTTGCCATCTATACATGCTTTTCAAATATAAAACCATTATAGGCTTCCTCATTCTTTTCCGTTTTGATTATATATGAAGTTTATGTTTTAAAAGAACATGATGGGTAGGGTAGAATTATAATTAATTGGTCTGAGTGGATTTTTTTTTTATTTCAGAAAAGAAAGAAAACAATCTTATCATTTGTGTAGTTGCATGTATTTGACTGAAAGCAAAAATACATAATTTTCTTCTTCTTATCCTTCTTTCATTTGCTTTATTATGTATCTTAAATATTTTTCATCACATATGATCTTCAAATAAATCTTTTTTTTCAAAATAATTACTTATTGTTTACTATAGCTCCATGAAAAAAATATCAAATGAAATAATGCAGGAAAGAGTAGATATACAGATGGACTATAGTGAAACATTAGCTCTTAATTAAAAGGGACAATCATGATTAAAGGAATTTTGTATAAGTGCAGCCCTGCAACAACTCACTAATTAAATTTTATGAAACATTTCCTTAAATCAAAATATTTTCCCATATTCCCTATTAAATACATAGCATTTTGGAAATGATTTCAACACTCCACTTCCAGTTTTAGAATGCAGTACATCTAACCTCACAGGATATATTCAGTGTTTTACTCCCCATCCTTTACTAATATTCTTCAATCCTTGTCTCATTCTATATATAACAATTTCCTCTCTTAGGCCATATATGACAAAAGACCAAGAGTAAAAAGAAAGTTAAGTTTGTCTATATCACCAAATGACCCCACAAGAAAAACCACATTCAAGAAAAAGAAGAAGGGCCTGATGAAGAAAGTGAGTGAACTGAGTAGTCTCTACGACGTTAAAGCCTATGCAATCATTTACAGCCCCTATGACTCGCAACCAGAGGTTTGGCCTTCTTTTTTAGGAGCCTAACGCGTGCTTGTTGACTTTCAGAGGATGCCTGAGATGGAGTAAAACAAGAATATGGTGAATCGAGAGAGCTTTTTACACTAAAGGATCACCTAGACAACTGATGAATTGAAAAACCAGTGCAAGGATAATTGTGAGAAGGAGAACACGTAGGTCATGCTCTAAAGTCTTATTGGGAAGCCCCTCCACCAACTCAACCTCATTGATCTCAACGATTTGGGTTGGCTTATCGAATAACACCTTAAAAAAATCCAGAAGAGGACAAAAACACTTAGCAAGTCACTTCAGCCTCGGGGGACCACCAGACGAAGGAGTCATAAATGATCCTTGGGAGACGTCATCTCAAATCAAGGAGTCTATTCCGAGAGTTATCTTTGCCCTAAAGATATGGCGACATTACCTGTATGGTCAGACTTTTGAAATCTACACTGACCATAAGAGTCTCAAGTATATCTTCTCTCAGCAGAAGTTAAACATGAGGCAAAGGCACTAGATTGATCTTCTGAAGGATTACAATTAAAAGATCATTTATCACACCGAGAGAGGGAAGTTGAGCCCTTGTTATGTAGGACATTTTTTGATCATCGAGCACATTGGACCTGTGGCATACCACCTCGCTCTATCTCGAGAGTTTGTGGGTCTTCATGATGTCTTTCACATCTCGATGCTTAAGAGGTACCATCCTGATCCTTATCATATTATTCCTCATAATGAGGTGCAGGTACAGGTTGACATGACTTATGAAGAGGTTTTTGTGGACATTCTTGGGTGAACCGACAAGGTCTTGGACAACAAGAAAATTCCCATGGTGAAAGTACGATGGCAACATCATACCCTAGACGAAGCCACGTGGGAGTTAGCGGGTGAGATGAGGGAGAAGTTCCCGAAATTATTCGAGACAAATTTGGGGACAAAATTTTTTTATTCTGTTCTTTGGCGACATTAAACTTATTAATTTACTCTATTTAATATTTATCGTATTTTGTAATTTTGGTTGATTTTTATTTATTTTACTTTTATTTAATTTTAATTAATTTAATTTAATTTATTTTATTATTATTTAATTTTAAGTCTAACTCATCCAATCAATTATAGAAATTTGAAAGAAATAAAAAAAAGGCAAAATGGGAAGAAACTCTTGAGGGGAAACAGATTGGCTGCACGAGTGCTGGGCACTGTGCATGCGCACATGCATGCACAACAGCCACGGGACGTGCGCACAATGTGCACGTTCCATCCGCGTGCATGATGCAGGGTCAGAACCTGCTCGAATCTTATCGCGCCCAGGCGGGTTGTCTTCGCGTCACCATACGCGCGGATCGGCCTTGTGCGCCTGGGTGCTGTGTACAGGCTAGCCCCTACGCACGTGGTAGGAGTCCTATGTACCTGCAGGCTAGCATACAGCACACTGGCCTGGGCATTGCCACCTCGGGCAGTGCATCATTTCTGCCCCAGGCGACGTGTTGCTGCCACTTGTGAAAGAGGCTCTCCTCCCTCATTTTTGGTGCCAAATATCTTTTTCTCCTCTCTCTTCACTAGATTTCACCACTTGGCGTGAATTCAACGGTTCCAAAATTCTATAACTTGCCCTTCCCCTTCCATTTCTCCCAACACTTCTATTCTTCTATTTTTCAAGATTTAGAGAGAGAGATAATAGTCTAGTGAGAGAAAAAGCGAAAGAAAGGAAAACGGTAAAGGAGAAAACATCGATATTTTGGTAAAAAATGTAGTATTTCTTTCGACATGTTAAGGAGTATTTTTTTATAAACTAATTATTGTGATTTTACCTGTTTTTTTATGCCTTTGTGTTTAAATAAGTCGAATTATTCTTATTTTCAAGCATGCTATGTGAATTAAAGACACTTGATGAATTGCATATAATAAATATAAAATGTAACCAGTATAATTGCCTAGTAAAAATAAAAAGTAAAAAAATAATAAAAGGAAAACAAAAATAGAAAAGTGGAATGAAGCTTGTATAGTGTGAAGTGTATTTGTATTGACATGAATGTTGCATCAAGTGTCTCGTTAGGCTCTCTATTGCTTAGGGGTATCTGTTCCCCTAGCTCTTTGGGGTATCTTTTTCCTCCTTCCTCTATCTGGTTTGGAAAGACGTAAGAGAACCACTCCCAATGGAGGACGACGTACCCTCTAACGAGAGTGGTATTGCACTATCTGTAGGGGTCACCCGTGGCTAAGTAATATTGTTACTATAGATATCTGTTAGGGCGACTATAGCTGGTACAGTTGTGGTCGTAGATCGTTCCACTTTTTGGCTAGCCAAAAATGGGCTTGAGCAAATTGTCATATCTGTATCTAATTTGGTCATTCCACTTTGGTAGTTGGAAATCTGTATCTGCCTTCAGAGAGGAAAGTTGTAACAACTTCGCGAAGCATGACATGAAGATCAGAGCATTTCATGATTTATTTGATTTTCTCTATTATTCGGCATGATGTATGTTTGATTGTCTATATGAACGTACTGTTTTCTTAATAAACAAATTATTTTCATAATATGAGATAAGTATACGAGGCAGTTAAATGGGTGTCAGAATAATGAGTGCATGATAAAATTTTATGCAGTGGAACAATTAATATAAATTCCTTACAAATATATATATGAGTTCCAATTATATAAATATAACTGAGGCCTGAAGTGGCTATAGAATACAAAAACAAAACATAAAAGAATGCCACTTCTTTCACTATGCTATTGAAATCATCAGATTGAGAAACTAATCTTGCACTCAAATTTTGTGGATCCAAGGGATCCTCATAGACTTCCAAGTATAGGTTAGCTTGCGGTTCCTCATTTTCTTCCTCATCTGGGGGGCATGGAAAGAGTGAGTTTCATATGGTTAGTAAGAAAAACAGTATTAAATTAACATCGTAAGGTTTTAAAGGTGAATTATTTTAACTTAAAAGCTTACCATTTAGCCACATCATAGACCAATCTTACATTATGAAAATAATTAATTTATTAAGAAACAACGCATTAATATGAACAAATCAAATATTCATCATGCCAGATAATAATGAAAATCAAATAAATCATGAAATTCTCATATTTTCGTGTCATGCTTTCCGAAGTGTTACAACTTCCATTTCTGAAGGCAGATACAGATTTCCAATTACCCAGGTGGAATGACTAGATCAAATACAAGTATGATAATTTGCTCAAGCCCATTTCTGGCTGGCCAAACCATAGTACGATCTACAATCACGGTCGTACCAACCATAGTGGCCCGATTTGATATCTACAGTCACAACAACACTTAGCTAAGGGTGACCCCTAACAGATATTCGCGTTACCACTCTCGTTAAAGGGTACACTGTCATCCACTAGGAGCAGTTCTCTTACGTATTTCCAGACCAAATGGGGGAGGGAGAAATAGATACCCCGAAGGGCTAGGGGAACAGATACCACTCAGAGATAAAAAGCCTAATGAGACACTTTATTCAATATGCATATCAAGACACATATATTTTGGACCATTCAGGCTTCATTCCACTTTTCTATTTTCTTTTTCTTTTTATTCTTTATTTTTACCAAGCAATAATAACGACTTCATATTATATTTTATTATACGCAAATCATCAAGTGTATATTACTCACATAATATACTTAAAAACAAGAATAATTCGACTTATCTGAACTACAAATGCAAAGGCATACAAGCAGGCAAAATCACAATCATCATGTTTAATAGTTTTATTTTATCTAAAAATATTCCTTAAGACATTAAAAGAAATACTAAATTCCTTCTCAAAACCTTGATGTTTTCTCTTTCACCGTTTTTCTTTTCTTTTCCTCCTCTCACTAGATTATTCTCTCTCTCTCTCCTTTTTTCTCTAAGTCTAGAAAAATGGAAGAATGGAAGAGTGGGGAAGAATAGGATGGGAAGGCCTATTTATAAAATTTTAGAACGGTTGGATTTACATCAAGTGGAAAAATTTGATGAAGAGAGAGGAGAAAAAGAGCTCGACACAAAAAATGAGGGAGGAGGGCCGCCTCTAGCTACTAGGCCACCGCTCGAGGTGACAGCAGTGCACTGCAGGCTATCCTGCAGGTGCACAGGCCTCCTACCATGCATAAGGCCTATCTGCGCGGCATCCGCGTAGGCGACTCTGCTTCCTCGTGGGATTTCTTCTTGTTTCGCTATTTTTATGATTTTTCTAAATTTTTCTAAAACTAAA
This sequence comes from Carica papaya, assembly GCF_054855325.1. Lineage (NCBI taxonomy): Eukaryota > Viridiplantae > Streptophyta > Magnoliopsida > Brassicales > Caricaceae > Carica > Carica papaya. The sequence continues at coordinate 26,136,253 of NC_142310.1, read as the reverse complement.
TTAAATAAAATCAAATGCAAATTAAATAATAAATACTCAAAATTTCATAAAATGAAATAAAAACAAAATAATGAAAAATCAACCAGATTTACGAATTACAATAAATAATACGCAGTGTAATTTAAATAAGTTTAATGCGGCCAAAGGGCCGAACAAATAGGATTTTCTAAATTAATTAAGCACAACAATGGGCAGGGTGTTACAAATACCAGGCTAGTATCATTTGTTTATTGAAAGAGAGATAACACTTTTATATTTTTACTGCATTAAATTGGCAGGAAATATATTTTTGATTTCTTTATGAATTTTGCGGCTATTACAAAAATCAATATAAAAGTATTCAGATATATTACTTTTATTATAACATTTTAAAATTGAATCATACTAATCTTTCCTTAACAATATGATTGGTATTTTTTCTCTTCATAAGAGATTTTAGATTCAAATTGTGCATTTTTGTAGATTATCTTTAAGAGGTTATGTCATCTAATTAATGAAATGTATAAATTATTATTAAAAAATCTAAATCCTAAATTTCAATTCTATATTTTAAAAGTAATATTTTTCTGAAAAGTAATATACCTTTTACCCATAACAAGTAGATTTTTAAAACCAACCATAAGGAATGCTTATATAGCAAAATCAACCAATAGCATCATCTAAAATACATGAGACCTTGGAGCATAAAATAATAGCAAAAAAAAGGCATAAATAACAACAACATAGTTTAAACACTACATTACACATCTAAAACAACTTCCTATATCTCTATGTGTGATGATGTTTAACAGCAATATGAAAGGGTTATTCGAGACACTTAACTGTTTAAACTAGTTGACGTATAATTGATTAATTTTGGTTGTGTGTGAATTTCATATTGTATGTATAGAAGCTCCAAGGATCATGCCTATATGAGTTAATGGATACCTTATAGATTTTAAGAATTGGAACAAGCGTTCCTTTGGCTATATGCGCACTTAAAAGAAAAAAAACAACTAAAAGCACACATATCACCCACACCACCAAAGATCTCCAAGCTTTTACCAATATCCTCTCAAACCCATTCGTTCCTCTCTTCCACGCAGCTTTGTTGCTCCCTCTCACTCAATCACAGACACTTGAAAATAGTGCATATCTACTAGAGCTTTACAACTCTGTAAACATTTGTTGTATAATCCCCCTTCATAGCCTCATACCAATACATCAAAAGGTAAGTTACATTTCAGCAAAGAATTCTTTCATGAGTTAGATATAGCTATTTATGTTTTAACTATATATATGCATATATGTACTTATACTGAAATTTTTATGTTTTTAACTTGTTTATTTCTAAAATAATTTATTTTGATTTATCTTGTAACAATTAACTATTTCAATATTTTAGAAATTGTAAAAGGAAGTGAATGGCAGAATATTGGAGCTTATGTACATTTGAGATAGTCAATTGATGAAGATTGCATAAGCTTAAACCATCACCCAATCTTCTAAATATCTAATAAAGCACATAGTCACTTGTAGAAATTGAACTAATCATCCTCCCTATTTCATCATCAACTTGAGTAAAGAGATCTATTTGCTATTTGAATAAATGCTAACTCCTATTTCTCATATTTGTTTGACGACATCCTAAAAAGTTCAAATTTTCACAGAATACTATAAAATAAAAAAGAGAGTTTGAAAAAAAAGACATGCCTCCTTACACAACTTTCTCTTCAGCATGGTGAATTGATAAGCCAAGTAGGAAACAAATTTGAAAAATATCAACAGTCTTGACATCAAAACTACTGAAAATGATTTCACTTATAGTTAAACTCAACTTCAAGCTTAGAGACTTCAATTACTTGGTGAATTAATAAGCCTAAGTAAGTAAAAAATCTCGAAAACATCCATACTTAATTGGATCAGGACCTATTGAAGCCAAGTATTGGTGATTTTAGTGAGTAATATAGCTTTTGTAATAGCTTTACCTAGGATTTCGAACTAGTGGTGAATAAGGAGATGATGGCTGCTAAGGAGTGATTTAAGATGAATTGTATTGTTCTTGGAGTACCACATTGAATAAGAAGATTTTTTATTAGCTTTGACTATTTCTCTAGCCCTCTGGATGGGTTTATGATGCTCTAACATTGGTTCTAACTAGCCAATGAAAGAGACTATTTAGTGGGTATGTATACATACCATTAGAACTCGTACAATGATGGTTTACATTGATTCTTCTATTTTGTTTATTTAGCTATTGTTTCACCTTTAAAGGTTACAGAGTTCTTACTTTTCTACTTATGTTATTGTATAATGCTCAATTTGACACTTTTTAAGTTTTTACTTTTTCTTATAGGAGATAATTGAAGCTAATATAAAGGGTAAATTAATGAGTATGTTGAATATGGTCATTTTTTTTAATTTCTACACTTACACTTAAGAGAGTGAGTAGATAATCAGAGTTGTCTATGGTTAGAACAAGTTAACTGAGCTGGTGAATTAACGTGGCATCAAGCTTGCAATAAGGATCTAATACATGGAGATTTTTCTTTGAAGAAAAGAAAATGAAGGGGATTGGTTGCAATTAAGGTTATAGGAGGATTATAAAAATTATCAAAGTATATATTTAACTTTTCTTGTCTACTTGTATAAGATCTTAATATAGTTATTAATTGAAAATTATATATATGATTTTAGTTTGAAATCGATATAAAAATAAATATACAGATATAAAGAATGAAATGTAATATGTTTTTACATGTATATATGTGTATTATTAATTTTGATTTGCAGGCCTTCTGAAATCAAAGAAGATACTTTGAAACTTTGTTGTGACTTGGGAACGGATTATTAGTATGTCTAGATTAGAAGAGTATAAAAAACAAATACAGGATTACATTTGAAATGTTTGCAAATCATTATAATTAGCTAAAGAGCAAGTCTTATATATATATGTATAAAGTGAGTCAAAAGAAAAGGTGTGCGTATATAATTGTGGTACGATGATGGTAATTAAGGAAGTGGCTATGAATCCAGTTCCTGGTGTGTGGCTAATTTATTGTATATATAAAAATAAAGATGTATGTAACATGCTCATCACATTGTGGGCTTGAGTTCCAAATGCACATTTTCAATTCAAAAATGAATCTCCCGATAAGTTGACTTAGGCAGACGGTAAAAAAGGAGAGCAATTATATATGCAGGTATATATATATGTATTACACTTTTTTGAATATTAAATGCTAGATGCAGAATATTTTATTTAAATCTTTAATTGTATATAGAAAAAATATATACACATATGATATTTAGTGCATCAAACCATGTGTATAGTATATAATTTGAAATAATTTAGAATGCACCACATTTTACCTTACATTGTATATTCTATTATATTAAAATGCTCCACCCCCCATTCCTTATTAATAGCTATTCAACCATTGTATAATTTTATATCTACCCACTCCCGCCCCTTGGGCACACATGATAAAATACCATGACTAGAAAGAACGTTAACCTTGCTTATATCACTAACAACTCTGCAAGAAATGCCACATTCAAGAAAAGGAAGAATGAGCTGATGAAGAAAGTGAGCGAACTTAGCACTCTTTGCGATATCAAAGCCTGTGAAATTATTTACAGCCCTTATGACTTGCAACCAGATCTTTGGTTTTTCCCTCTCAGAGCCCAACACGTGCTTGTTGACTTTAAGAGGATGCCCGAGATGGAGCAGAGCAAGAAGATGGTGCATCAAGAAAGCTTCATGCACCAGAGGGTCAGTAAGGCAACAGACCAACTAAAAAAGAAGCGCAATGATAATTGCAAGAAGGAGATAACAGATATCATGATATACTTGAGTGATCCGGTAGAACAAGTGAAACATTTGGCAATAGTGCTAAGGATACTTCGAAGAGCCAAGTTGCATGCAAAGTTCATTAGATGTGAGTTTTGGTTAGATCAAATAGCATTCTTGGCCCATATTGTGTCAAAAGATGGGGTATCTGTTAACCTAGCAAAGGTAGAGGCAATGGTAAAGTAAGAGGATGGAAACACTCAGCAAGTCACCTCAGCCTCAGGAGGCGACAGACGGAGGAGTAATGAAGGGTCCTAGTGAGACTTTCACTCAAATCTAGGAGGATTCTATGGTGCAAAAGTTGTAGTAGCTGTAGATGCGGTTCGTTGATGGGATGAATCCTCACGCATAGTAACAGCCTTATGTAGGGTCTAATGGGGAACATGCAGAGGTGATGGTGCCATTCACAAATCAGAACAACCAGAATAATTGATTGATATGGTCCAGTGTGTTTAATTACCTTTAGGAATTGAGTATTATGATATTTAATTTTGAATATTTTGGGGGTGTTGTTGGAGATGTACTTTAAATAACCAATTAAATTCCACCATAGATCAGTTTTTTAATCGTTATAGTCATCGTCCAAATTGTTGTAGCTGTCATCATCACAGTCATAGTCGTTGGATCACATACATGCATGTACTTAGATTGCTTTATGTTATGATTTTCTTTAGATTAATCTTCACCTCAATATTTTATATTTTATGTGCTAGTCCTACTCTTCATTCTTTAATTTCTCCCTTTCCCTGGCTTGACGTGTCTGCATTACTATTTGTTAAAATATATGCATGCTCAATATAAATTTATGCTATCAGAATGCTCTTTTCTCTTCTTTCTTTTCTTTTTTTATACACAATTGAGAGAGGACAGAAGCATTATTGATGCATTATATGTAGAAATTCAGTTTAGTTAGGAGGAAGATTAAGCTAGCTAGATACTCAAATTTGTTTAGATTTCAAATGAGATGTTTGTATAAAATTTAATAAATATGATGCGCTCTCCAGATCATAAAATTAAAATTTGGGATAATGGCATTAAGGAATAATATTTTCCTCAAAGAAAATTCCGATATAATCCAAATACCTAAAATAATTAATATTTTGATTAATCTGAAATTTAAATATAATTCTAAAAATTTTATTTTAGTCAAAACATGCAATATTTTAAATAACTTAAATATATTGGAGAATCTCTAACGATCATAAATAAAATTTCACGATGCAACTATTTTGTTCAGAATATGGAAAAAAACTGAAATAAATAATTTTCAAACTCAACAATCTGTGAATTGTTAACTAATACTTTATGCAAGAAGAAATGTACAATATATACAAATACATATTTAAATATATACAATCACATAGAATAATAAATATAGAAAAAAAATTTTGACGGCTAATTTCAAACACTTTAAGCAATTAATATTTTGAATTTCTTTTACATATATAAATACTCAAAAATCAATGATATATAGTTTCTTACTACTAAAAAAAATGTTACTAATATAAAACAAGACCATATTTAATTCCAGTGACACAAACTACAACATTAAAATTTTTTCAATATTATAGTATGTTACTCTAGTAAGTATAGTATGATGTTACAATTGATTCTTAATTGGTGGTAGGTGTAGGAGATCAAGACACATAATTAAGTTTGATTTGGAAGGAGATGACCACATTAGTTGATGATTAAGAGTAATAACTGTGAGTGTGTATAAGATAAGGAGGTGTGTATGGTTGCCATGTATGATTAATTTCAAGTGTGAATGCATGCTGGGATAATGCAAGAGAGAGTAGGTATATAAGTGCATTACAATGAATCAATAACTTGTAATTAAAAGAGAGGATTGGATGATTTTAGATAAGTGCAGCCTTTCATTATTTTATTAATTAAATTTTGTGAAATACATTCCTTAAATGACAAGATTTTCCCACACCCTCTATTAAAGACATAATATTTTTGGAGATAATTTGAACATTTCACTTGCAATTTTAAAATGCACCACATCTTACCTTACATGGTATATTCTACTATATTAAAATGCTCCACTCCCCATTCCTTACTAATAACTATTCAATGTTTGTCTCATTCTATATATACACTCACTTACTCCTTGGACAGACACAACAAAACACTATGGCTAGAAAAAAGGTTAAACTCGCTTATATCACTAACGACTCTGCAAGAAAAGCCATGTTCAAAAAAAGGAAGAAGGGATTGATGAAAAAAGTGAGTGAACTAAGCACTATCTGCGATGTCAAAGCCTGTGCAATCATTTACAACCCCTATGATTCAAAACAAGAGGTTTTGCCTTCCCTTTTCGGAGCCCAATGCGTACTTGCTGATTTTAAGAGGTTGCCCAAGATGGAGCAAAGCAAGAAGATGGTGAATCAAGAGACCTTCTTGTGCCAAAAGATCTCCAAGGCAATAGATCAACTAAAGAAACAGTGCAAGGACAATCACGAGAAAGAGATCACGCATATCATGTTCCAAAGTCTTATCGGGAAGCCCCTCCACCAACTCAACCTTGTTAATCTCAACAATTTTGGTTGGTTTATTGAACAATGCCTCAAAGAAATCCAAAAGAGTATTGGAACACTTTGGAAGTCACCTTAGCCTCAAGAGGCCACAGACGCAGGAGTGATGAAGGATCCCAAGGAGACATTCACTAAGATCACAGAGGATCACCCGGTGCAGATGTTGCAGTAGCTACAGACGTGGTTCATTGATGGGATGAACCCGCAAGCACATCAGCAACCACCTAGAGCAGATGGGGAATAGGCATAAATGATGGTGCCATTCACCCATAAGAACAACCAAAATAATGGACTGATATGGTCTAGTGCATTTAACTGCCCTTAGGAATCGAGTATTATGATATTTAATTTTAAATTTTTTGGAGTGTTGTTGGAGATGTACTTTAAATAACCAATTACATTCCACCACAAAGATATGTTGTCGGTTTCTTAGTCATCGTAGCGTCGCCTTAATAGTTGTAGTCATCATAATAGTTATAACTGTCACTATCATAGTTGTAGTCGTCGAGTCACATGCATACATGTACTTGGATTACTTTGAATTATGATTTTCTTTAGATTAATCTTCTCTTTAATATTTTAATATCTTGTACTAGTACTACTCTTCGTTCTTTAATTTCTCTCTTCCCCCTGCTTGACGTGGCTACAACTATTTGTTAAAATACCTGCATGCTCAATGTAATTTTAAGCTATTATAATGCATTTTTCTCTTCTTTTCTTTTCTGTTTTGTTTTACATAATGGAGTGATGACATAAGAATTATTGATGTAGTATATGTAGAAATTCAGTCTAGTTAGGAGGAAGATTAAGCTAGTTAGCTACTCAAATTTATCTAGATTTCAAAATGAGATTTTTGTATGGAATTTAATATATATGGATATGCTCTTCCAATTTTGAAATTAAAATTTAGGATAATGGCATTAAGGAATAATATATTTCTCATAGAAATTCTCAATCTAATCAGAATATCTCAACTAATTAATATTTTTATTAATATGAATATTATGCATGTATCTGGAAAAATACGCTAAAATTTTAAATATGTTGTTTAATTATTTTGTTGGATTTATTTCGGATTCTACTAACTTAGAGATATATAGAATAATCTATCTTTGTTCCCTATATTTTAAAAGATAAAAAAATTATAGTCACATATATACTACTAAATCAGAGTGTTGATGGGAAGTATATGTGTACACTTGCAACGAGCTCCTTAAGTAGTTTGGACAATATCTTGTTTAATTTGCTTAATATGACATATTATTGTGATATAATAGCAATATTGTCTAAATAAAAAGTAGAATAAGTATTGCTTCATACGTATATACACATATATATAATCTTTAACTTCTTTTCGTTATTTATATTACACCAGCATGCAATCTATAGCATATCGTAATTATCTTAAAGGTTGGAATTAGTAATGGAGGATGGATTGTTTCCTTCTATTTGTTTTTTGAACATGACTTTGCCTTCTTCTTGTTTTCTCAATCTCTATTGCGGGTGTCGGATGTATTATTGACGGCACTTCTCGTTATGTTTGTAGTGGTTAATTACTATTTATAAATTTTATTCTAATTTTTTTAAAAAAGTTAATTATCTTAAAGGCAAATATGGATTGTTGAAGTTCAGAAGGCATATATTTTAATACCATACTAGTATCATTTTTTTTACTGAAGGGAGACAACACCTATATATTATTACTGCATAAAATTTGCAAGAAATATATTGTTGATTTCTTTAGGAGTTTTTTGGCTACTACATAAGTCAATACATAAGTAATCATATATATTACTTTTATTATTATATTTTAAAATTAAATTACAATAATCATTCCTTAATAATATGTATAGTATTTCCTCTCTTTATAAATTTTTTTTTATTGAAATTGTACATTCTCATATATTATCTTTGGAGATTGTGCTAATTAATAAATGAAATGTATGAATTGTCACTATAGAGATTTAAATCCTAAATTTTATTTTTATTTTTTAGAATTAATATTTTTTTTGAAAAGTAATATAGCTCTTAACAATAACACGCAAAACCAACCACTAGCATCATCTAAAATACATGAGACCTTAGAGTATAAAAGAAGAGCATCATATAAAAAGTGGCATAAACAACCATAAAATAGTCCACACTACACATCTAAAATAACTTCTTGCATGTGTAAACGTGATGATAAACAACTTATAGATTGTGAGAATTAGAGCGACCGTTTTGTTGTGATTGCATGTCTATAAGCCCCAACATTTTCTATATATAGTTTTGGCTATATGTGCACTAAAAAGAAAAAAGAAACTAAAAATGCACATATTGTTGGGACCAAAACAAAGACTTTTACGATTGAAATGCAAACTATCTTAATTGGAGGACTATATTAGAAATTTGTGAAAAGCAATATCAATATTCTATATGATAAAAATGGGATGCTTAGTACAAAGGATGGATGACCTATTTATATGCAATTCTAACAGTGTAATTATAACCATTATCAATCTTTTATTTCGTTGCCATGTTTTAGTCCCTTAAGACAACTAATTTCGAGTTTTTTTTACTCTCTCTCTCTTTTTAACTAACCCCTCATATATAAGGAAAATTAATTAAGTATTCTAGCAATCTTCTGGTTCAATTCATTTTTTTTACACACCTATACATATAAGAGAGAGTAGATATATACATGCATTATAATGAAGCATTAACTTTTAATTAAAAAAGATAGTTGTATTTGATTGGGTTTATAAAAGCGCAGCCTTGCAACAATTCACTAATTAAATTTTGTAAATTACATTACCTTTAATCATAAGATCTTTCCATATGTGCTATTAAAAATATAACATTTCTAGAGATTATTTGGGCACTCCATTTGCAGTTTTAATCTAGCCTTACAGGGTATATTCAATGTTCCACTTCACATCCATTACTAATAAATCTTCAACCCTTGTCGCATTCTATAAATGCACCATCTCGCTCTTTGACCAGATATGACTAAACACAATGACTAAAAAGAAGGTTAAACTTTCCTATATCACTAACAACTTTGCTAGAAAAGCTACTTTCAAGAAAAGGAAGAAGAGTTGATGAAGAAAGTGAGTGAACTCAGTATGCTCTACAAAGTCAAAACCTGTGAAATCATTTACAGCCCCTACGACTGGCAACCAGAGGTTTGGTCTTCCCCTTTCCTAGTGCAACACCTGTTGACCGACTTCAAAATGATGCCTGAGAAGGAACAAAGAAAGAAAATGGTGAATCAAGAGAGTTTCTTGCGCCAGAGGATCACCTAGGCAATTGATCAATTGAAGAAGCACCGTGAGGACAATAGGGAGAACGAAATCATGCAAGTTATGTACCAAAGCCTTATTGGGAAGCCTCTCCACCAACTAAACCTCATTGTTTTGAATGATTTGGCTTGGCTCATCGAACTATACCTCAAGGAAATACAAATAAGGATGGAAACACTCAACAAGTCACCCCAGCCTAGTGGGGCCACGTATGGACTGATTAAGGATTTCGGGTAGATGTCCACTCAGATCAACAAGGATTCTCCAACATATGGAGTTTTACTCATCTTCTAGTTTTCCTACTTTCACCTCAATAACATACCAGTACTATAACATATGGAGTTTCACCCATATTAAAAAAATAATGCAGTATGTAAGAAAGATAAGCAATACATTTTTATCAATTTATTTAAAAAATAATTTCTCTAGTTAAGGCTTATCCATAATCTAACTAATTAAATAGAATGTATATATCTGTATATATTGGTATAAATTGAAAATTTGGTATAACAAAAAATGATGTGGTTAATTTAAAAGAATAAATCTAATAAAATTATTAAGATCTTAAAATTCTACGAATAATTTTATAAACTAAAAGCTCATTAGAAAGAAATTTTAAATCTATAAATAATTATAAAAGAGGAGAATCAACATTTGAAAAAACTTGAAAGTAAAAGACTAAAGAAAAAATAAAACCAAATTAAAAGAATATAAAAAGTTAACTAATAAAATAAAAAGTCAAAATTTAACAAACACAGAATCTAGTTAAATCTGGTTCACCATATTTCCTTTGAGAGGTATTTTGTTTTGATTATTCCAGAACTGCTAGAATATGAGTGACATATCCAATGCAAATGAAGGCATAATGATGTAAGATACAGAAACAGATTACTAGTGCATTATAAAAATTATATGCAGCGTAGAATATTATTACAAATCCCTTACTAAAATATATGAGTTCCAATTACAATATATATAATTGAAGCCAGAAGTGGTAATAAAATACAAAGGGTCACTTCTTTCACTACGCAATTAGACTCATCAGAGTGCAGGACAAGTCATGCACTTAATATTTGTGAGTCCTCGGGATCCTCATAGACTTCAAGGGGCAAGTCAATGATTGGTTCCTCACTATCTTCTTCATCTGGGGGGGGGTATGGAAAGGGTGAGTTCTATATACTCAGCAAGGAAAATAACATTTAAATAAAATCATAAGATTTTAAGAGTGAATAATTATATCATTATACTTACCATCAGGTCATGTCAAGGTCCTTTCTTATTTTATGAAAATCATCTTATTTATTAAAGAAACATCATCTCACAGTCACAATGATCAAATCAAAATCATATTTAACAATTGAAAAAATCAAATAAATCATGAAATGCTCAAATTTTTATGTCATGCTTCGCGAATTCATTCTGACTTCTATTTCTGAGGGGAGATATGGATTTCTGACTACCCATGTGGAATGATCATATCATATATATAACGACAATTTGCTCAGGTACATTATTGGCTTGCCAAACCATGGTACAATCTATGACCACGGTCGTACCAACCACAGTGGTCCTATCATATATTCTATCACCACGACAGTACTTAACCAAATGTGACCCCTAACAGATATTTGTGTCACCGCTCTCGTTAGAGGGTACGTAGTCATCCACAGGAAGTAGTCCTTTAATGTCTTTCTAGACCAGATGGGGGAGGGAGAAATAGAAACCCCTCTGAGATAAAATGCCTAATGAGACACTTGATGCATTATGCATGTCAATACATATATATATATTTTTCAGGCCATTCAAGCTCATTCTCCTTCTCTTTCTTTCTTTTTCTATATATATTTCAGAAAATTATCATCGAATTCATTTAATTTACATGCAAATTATTAAGTGCTTATAAAATCACATAGCATGCTTGAAATCAAGAACAAATCACTTTATTAAACATAAAATATGCAAAACACAAAACATAAACTTCATAATTTTGATTTTCTAGAAATGCTCCTTAAGATGTTTAAGGAAATACTAAATTTCTTACCAAAACCTTGAAATTTTCCTACACCTTTCTTCTTCTTCTCTCTCTAGATCACTCCCTCTCTCTCTAAGCTCTTGGAAGATGGAAGAATGAAATAGAAGTGATGAAAGAAAAGGGTCCCTATCTATAAAAAATTGGGACCGTTAGATTTGCGCCAAATGGTGAAATCCAGTGAGGAAAGAGAAAGTTGAGTTAAAGATGAGTTATTTTACATGATGCGACGGCAATGCGAAAAATGGAGGAAGAATCCTTCATCAATGGCGCAGGGCCTACAGCACATAAGGCACCGCACGTAGGCCTAATACTCACAGGCCCAAGCACGCAGGCCTACTGCGCGGACGGTGCGTGCACAGGGCGCATGGCGTCTGGCCATGTCTGCGAGGACTATCTTATTTGTGTATAATGGGATGCATGCGCGGACTGGCCAATATGCACGCGATGTGATGTGTGTGCAGACTGGCCCTGTGCCCCGCATGGATAGGATTTGTGCACGTCCTGTGTTGGTCGCACACGGACGCACGCAAACAGCGTGCTATGCCGGTGTGGGCGAGCCTCTTCTACACGCGTTTTCCCATGGGATTTTGCCCCATTTTTTATTTTTCTCCAGAAAATTATTTTAGGAGAAAAAAATAATAAAATAATAATAAAATAACAATAATAATAAATAAAATAACAAAATTTGAATAAATTAAAATTACGAATTTAAATTATGAAATACAATATAAACTACAAGATAAATTTAAATTAGTTCAAGTGGCCTTAAGGCCTAATAAATAGGAGTTTCTAGATACACATTTAGTGTGGTGATGAGTGGGATGTTACAATATGGGTGTTTGTTTCGATCCCTTAATGAAACGGTAGTTCAGTTGTCCTTGTGACTTTGAATGATTTGATATTCATGGTCTAGGGCTCAAGGGCAAGAATGATGGCAACTTGAGAGACATAAGATATTTATATTTGTATTTAATATTTAATATTTGTATTTAATATTTGAAGTTTTATTCGATGAGCCAACCCAGATCGTTGAGATCAATGAGGTTGAGTTGGTGGAGGGGCTTCCCGATAAGTTTTTGGAACATAATATGCGCAAGATCTCGATTGTCCTTGCACTATTTCTTCAATTGATCGGTTGCCTTGGTGATCCTTTGGTGTAAGATGCTCTCTTGATTCACCATCTTCTTGCTTTGCTCTCTCTCGGGCATCCTCTTAAAGTCAACAAGCATGTGTTGGGCTCCGAGAGGGGAAGGCCAAACCTCTAGTTTTGAGTCATAGGGGCTGTAAATGATTGCACAGGCTTTGACATCATACAGAGTGCTGAGTTCACTCACTTTTTTCATCAACCCCTTCTTTTTTTTAACGTAGCTTTTCTTGCAGAGTCATTAGTGATATAAGCAAGCTCAACCTTATTTGTTTGTATAAAATGAGACAAACATCCAATAGTTATTAGTAAGGAATGGGGAATGGAGCATTTTAATATAGTAGAATATATCATGTAAGGTAAGATGTGGTGCATTCTAAAACTGCAAGTGAAATGTTCTAATTATCTCCAGAAATATTATGTCTTAATAGGGGATATAGGAAAATCTTGTGATTTAAGGAATATAATTCACAAAATTTAATTAGTAAAATTTTGAAAGGCTGCACTTATCTAAAATCATTCAATCCTGACCGTCCCTTTTCATTACAAGTTATTGATTCATTGTAATGCATTTATATATCTACTCTCTCTTACATTATCCCCAACATGCATTCACATCTTACCTAAACAATTATGTGAGAAAATGAAATGTTACAATTAATATCAATATAATTAATTCTACAATCCATAGATAAAATCGGCTACAAATTTAATTTTAAACAAAGTAACTAAACTTAAGTACTGCTATATATCACTAAATTGACGTAGTCACAAAAAAATAAATAAATACATTCAATACATTTTTAATAGAAAATGGTTGATATAAGAAGTTAACAGATTATATAAAATGGTATGCAGGTGATAATTTGGCTGATTTGTTAACTTTTTATATAAAATTGCGAGTTCGCATGTTCTTCATTAATGGGAACTAATGCCATCCCTTAATGATTGGGCCAAAGGCCCAATAGTTTCAATTCTAGGATCTTTACTTCATTACCAACCACCTTAATAGAAATCAATCCTCCTAAAAGTTAAATATAATTAAGGCATGATAATACTTGCAAGTGGTAATTCTTTACCTCTACAAAAATAAGAATTGAAGATTTGACTCTTATGTTACACAAAAATAGATATATAATTTATTGTACGTAAACATTAATAAAAATAAATTTTAATAACTCTATCATATGTTAAAATATTATAATATAACCAGATGAACAATTAAAATTTGAATACTAGACTTTTCACGTGGATGTTGGTGTTATACACTTTGACAGTAGTGTATAAGTGGTTTCATTGTATTATTACATCTATCTTCATTTTTAAAAAGTACTTATATTGTGTCTTATGAATTTTTAAAACTGTTATTGCAAAAGTATAAATTGGTTTTGAATAAGTGATCCCACTAATAAAGGTTAAATACTGGTCATTATCTTTAAGAATCAATTGCAACATCGTACTACAGATATTACAATAACATAATATAATATTAAAAAAAATTTGAAGTAGTAATTTATGTCACTAAAGTTAAATATGGTCTTGTTTTATATCAGTAACATTTTTTTTAATAGTAGGAGACTTTATATCATTGATTTTTGAGTATTTATATGCGTAAAAGAAATTCAAAATACTAATTGCTGAAAGTGTTCGAAATTAGCCGTCAAAAATATTTTCTATATTTATTATCCTATGTGATTGTATATATTTAAATATGTATATGTATATGTATATATTGTACATTTCTTCTTGCATAAAGTATTAATTAGCTATTCACAGATTGTTGAGTTTGAAAATTATTATTTTAGTTATTTTCTATATTCTGAACATAATAATTGCATCACAAAATTCTATTTGTGATCGTCAAGGATTCTCCAATATATTTGAGTTATTTAAAATATTGCATGTTTTGAGTAAAATAAAATTTTTAGAATTATATTTAAATTTCATATTAATCAAAATATTAATTTTTTTAGATATTTAGATTATATCAGGATTTTCTTTGAGGAAAATATTATTCCTCAATGCCATTATCCCAAATTTGAATTCTATAATATGAAGAGTGCATCATATTTATTAAATTCTGTACAAAAGTTTCATTTGAAATCTAAACAAATTTGAGTATCTAGCGAGTTTAATTTTCCTCCTAACTAAACTGAATTTCTACATATAGTGCATCAATAATGTTTGTGTCCTCTCTCAATTGAGTATAAAACAAAAGAAAAGAAAGAAGAGAAAAGGGCATTCTGATAGCATAAATTTGTATTGAGCACACATATATTTTAACAAATAGTAATATAGCTACGTCAAGTCAGGAAAAGGGAAAAATTGAAGAATGAAGAGTAACACTAGCACATAAAATTTAAAATATTGAGGTGAAGATTAATTTAAATAAAATCATAATATAAAGTAATCTAAGAGTGTTACAATATAGGTGCTGGTTTTGATCCCTTAACGAAATGGTAGTTTAGTTGTCCTTGTGACTCTGAATGATTTGATATTCATGCTCTAGGGCTCAAGGGCATCAATGATGCAAACCTAAGAGACCTAAGATATTTATATTTGTATTTAATATTTGTGAATGTATGTTTGTGTCTATCTGCGTACCAAGACATGACTAATCGATATCTCATTTATCCTCTCTAGAACTAGGTGTAAGCGGCTGCGTGCATAGGTTTGTAGTCAGTGTAATATAAATTAAGATAATAAATTAGTATTAAAAAACTATGTCAGAATAGGAGTTTCATCCTGTGTGCTTGAGTCGTGTAAAACCATTGAATATGGTTTTGAGCGTCTTCATGATGATTCATATGAATTCGACATTTAATTTGGATATGAATATTTGGCGATAAATTTTGATTTGAATTTGTTAATTGAACTTAAAATTATTGTTTTACTAAATGTACATTAATGAATATTTTAAAATGTATCTGTGTTGCATTATTTCTATTTATCTTATTGAGTATTGGAACTCATCCATATCCAACCTCCCCTTAGATGTAGATTTGGAATAAAATTATGAAGAATCGTGTTTAGATTCCTTTCAGGAGGAATAGTTTGGACCAGACTTTGTATTTTGTTTTAAACTTTGAGGACTATTTTTATAATTATTCTATCTAATATTTTGTATTCTAAAAGATAGATGGCCTGATTGTCTCAGGAAATAATCTTTTATAAATTTTATATGGGATGTATAGTTCTACTATAATATAAATATCTATTTTATGTCAACTCATTTGGACGTTGGTGCCTTGTTTGGCATTAAGACGTCACATTTCTTTTCTTTTCTTTTTATTTATACACAATGGAGCAAGGATAAAAGCATTATTGATGTAATATATGTAAAAATTCAAAAGATGAAGCTAGCTAGCTCCTTAAATTTTTTTAGATTTAAAATAAGATTTTTGTATAAAATTTAATAGATATGGATACGATCTTGAAATCTTGGGATTAAAAATTGGGATAGTGGCAGTAACAGGTAATGTTTTCCTCAAAGAAAGTCTCTATATAATCATAACATCTAAAACAATTAATATTTTGATTAATATGAATATTATACATGTATCTTGCAAAATACGTTAAATTAAGTTATAAATCGGCTTCTAATTAATTAACAGATATATAGAATAATCTATCTTTGTTTCCTATATTTTGAAGAACAAAAAAATTATGCTAACACATATACTACCAATTTAGAGTGTTGATGAGAAGTACATGTGTACATTGACTACTAGCTCCTTTAAGTTTTCATGATTTTTTAACAAACTCTTGTTTGGAATTTTTTGGAAATTTATTTTTTGTTATTACATGAAAATATTTTTTTTAATTGTAAATTCTATTGCTCAATCTACCATGTCTGGTTAAATCTCCTTCATTGGAGTGATTGATGTAGCATGATTTAAACGTACATTTGAAGTTTAATTTTAGCTTCCTTCTAGTTGCAATTTAACAATATTGAAATTAATTTGGTTGTGAGACTTGGCCAACTCATGGCTTAATTTATTATTGATGGTTTTAGAATAGCAGGAGTGGAATTATATTAATTAGACATATATTGTTAATCGTTAATTTCAATTTGAACAGGAGTTATATATTCGAGTTAACATGGAGAAATTGAATTATCACAGATTTAATAGAATCAAATTAATAATGTTATAAAAGGTTAGTAGTTATTAATTGATAAACCTAGCAAATACTAGGAGGGAAAGCAAAAGTACATTAGGTTTGTTCGATCATTGCAGACTGGATTAAATTGATTGTGAAATGAAAACTTGAATATACCTAAGATTCAGGTGAAATTAATTACTCTGATGGGTTTATATCGATAGTTTTCATTAATTTCATTATTTTCCTTTGATTAAATTATTATTAAATTTTGATTTCTAGATAAGAATAGAATTTCTATAATTCTAGTACTTGATACACAATCCTGTAGGACAATACTCTACTTATCACTTTATTATTTGAACGATTTTGTGCACTTGCGAATTTGCCTGTCATATATATAATCTTTAACTAGTTTTAGTTTTTTATATGTGTACCAATATGCAATCTGTAGAATATCATAATGATCTTAAAGTTTGGAATAAGTAATGGATGATGAATTGTTTCATTCATTGTTTTTTGGACATGGTTGTGCCTTTTGCTTTTTCTTCTCAATCTGTATTGTGGTTATCAGATGTATTGTTTAATGGTACTTTTATTGTGTTTGTAATGCTTACTTGCT
This sequence comes from Carica papaya, assembly GCF_054855325.1. Taxonomy (NCBI): domain Eukaryota; kingdom Viridiplantae; phylum Streptophyta; class Magnoliopsida; order Brassicales; family Caricaceae; genus Carica; species Carica papaya. The sequence goes on along the minus strand of NC_142310.1, from coordinate 26,118,698 downwards.
ATTCTTAAATTATATTTCATTTTGAAAAAAAAATAATTATCTTAAAGGAAATTATAGTGTCAAGGTGAAGGCATATATATTAGTACCAGGCTAGTATCATTTTTTTATTGGAAGAGAGATAACACTTTTATATGTTTACTGCATTAAATTGGCAGGAAATATATGTTTGATTTCTTTAAGAATTTTGTGGCTATTACAAAAATCAATAGAAAAGTATTCATATATATTACTTTTATTATACCATTTTAAAATTGAATCATATTAATCTTTCCTTAACAATATGATTGGTATTTCTTCTCTTCATAAGAGATTTTAGATTCAAATTGTGTCATCTAATTAATGAAATGTTTTAATTGTTACTAAAAAATATAACTTCTAAATTTCATTTCTATATTTTAAAAGTAATATTCTTCTGAAAAGTAAGATACCTTTTGTGATATCCCAAATGTTATTTAAGGCATAAGAGTGACAGATACAGAAACAGATTACGAGTGTATAATAGTTAAATATATGCAGTGACACAATTTATTACAAATCCCTTATAAAATATATGAGTTCCCAATTACATATATAATTAAGGCCAGAAGTGGTGACAAAAAATAAAATATCAAAATACGAAAAGGGCCATTTCTATCATTATGTAAAGGAACTCATCAAAGTGCGAGACAAGTCATGTACTTATAAAATTTTATAGATCCACAGGATCCTCAAAGACTTTGATGGGTAGGTCAGTGATCGATTCCTCATTATCTTCCTGTGACATCCCAAGTGCTAATTAAGGCAAATAAGTGTCAGATACAGATTTAGAATGACAAGTGCATGATAAAATTTATACAACTGAACAAAATTATTACTAATCCCTTACAAATACACATGAGTTCCAATACATACATATACTGAGGCCAGAAGTGGTTGTAAAATATAAAACAAAACATAAGAGCCACTTCTTTCACTAGGTTATTGTACTCACCAGAGTGAGGGAACAATCATGCACTCAGACTTGTGTTTGCGAATCCATGGGTATTTGAACCTGAGTATCTGGGAAAAAGCAAAATATTTGATGGAAGAATGGGAGATCCTTTGAACAACCTATTATAATAGGGAAGCCTTATATCATAAAATTAATTCATCAAGTTGATGATAAAATACATAGGCGTTCTAGTGGACATTATGCACTTGTTGCACAACAACCCCTTAGAGGCAGGTCCAAGCAGGGGGGTCAGCGAGTAGGAGAAATGGAGGTTTGGGCTTTATAGGGATTTGGTGTTGCTCATATTTTACAAGAGATGCTTATAAATCTGATCATATTAGAGCTCCCCAAGAAGTACTTGGTACTACGATCATTGCAGAAACAATACCTAAATCCACGTGATCCTCATAGACTTCCAAGGGTAGGTCAGCCTGCAGTTTCTCACTTTCTTCCTTGTCTAGGGGGGGCATGCAAAGAGTGAGTTCCATATGCTTAGTAAGAAAAACAGTATTAAATTAACATCGTAAGATTTCAAAAGTTAATTATTTTGACTTAAGAGCTTGTCATTTAACGTCCTTGCTTACTTATCTCACATTATGAAAAATCATTTGTTTGTTAAGAAGATGGTACGTTAATACAGACAATCAAACATACATCATGCTAGATAATAGAGAAAATTAAATAAATCATGAAATACTCAGATTTTCTTGTCATGCTTCACGAAGTCCTTACAACTTCTATTTTTGAGGGCAGATACAGATTTCCAACTATCCAAGTGGAATGACCAAATTAAATACAAATATGACAATTTGCTCAGGCCTATTCCAAGCTAGCCAAACCATGGTAAGATATATGACCACGGTTGTACCAGCCATAGTTGCCCTAACAGATATCTACAATAATGACATTACTTAGCCACAGGTGACCCCTATAGATAGTGAGATATAACTCTCACCAGAGGGTATGCCATCATCCACTAGGAGTGGTCCTCTTATGTCTTTCTAGACCAGATAGGGGAGAGGCAAATAGATACCCCAAAGGGCAAAGGGAACAGATACCCCTCAGAGATAAAAAGCCTAACAAGACATTTAATGCAATATGCATGTCAATATAGATACACTTCAGATCATACAGGGTTCATGTCATTTTTCTCTTTTTCTTTCTTCTTTTTTATACTTTTTTACTTTTATCGATTATATATTATATTTATTACATGCAAATTCATCAAGTGTCTGCAATTCACATAACATGCTTGAAAACAAAAAAATTTGACTCATTTAAATACAGAGACATACAAAACAGGCAAAATAACAATCATATTAAATTAGTATATCTTAAAACACTTCTTAAGACATCAAAAAAATACTAGATTCCTTACTAAAACCTTGATGTTTTCTCCTTCACCATTCTCCTTTCTTTCTCTTTTTCTCTCACTAGACTACTATCTATTTCTCTCTCTCACTAAATCTTTGAAAAATGGAATAATGGAAGTGTACGGAGGAAGGGAAGGGGAAGGCAAGTTTATAGAGTTTTGGAATCATCGGATTTGTGCCAAGTGGCAAAATCCAATGAAGAGAGAGGACAAAAATATGCTCGACATAATAAATGAGGGAGGAGGGCCTCCTCAACTGGCGGAGCGGTGCACCGCCTGAGGCAGTAGTGGCGCACTGCCCGAGGTGATAGTTCCCCGGTCGACACGCTGCAAGCTAGCCTACAAGCGCATAAGCCTCCTGCCGTGCACAGGGCCTTGGTGCGCTGGACGCCGCGCGGGTGGGCCTACTATGCACAAGCCCTAGGGGCAGAGGGCCTATCCATGCAGGCCCGCTGTGCGGACGGCGCAAGCACAGTGTGCGACGCCTGTCGACACATGAGGTGACCCGCGAATGGCCCGCTTGCGCGCGACAAGACGCATATAGGTCCTAATCCCGCGCCGTGTGCTCTGTGCATATGTCCCGTGCGTGTGTGTGCGGATGGGACATGCGCGCTTTTCGTAGGTCCTGTGGCTACTGTGCACGGATGCGCACACACACAATGCCCAACACCCGTGTAGGCAACCTGTCTCCCCACAGGATTTTTCCTGCGAGATTTTTTTCCCGATTCACCATTTTTTCAATATTTCTAAATATTTTTATAATAAAATTGGGTTAAACTTAAAATTAAATAAAATAACTTAAAATTAAATAAAATTAAATTAAAGCTATATAAATAAAAATCAACAAAAATTGCAAAATATAATGATTATTAAGCAGCATAAATTAATTAAGTTTAACAAAGCCAAAGGCCTGAATAAATAGGATTTCTAAATCATTTTAGCATAGTGATGCGCAGGGTGTTACACTTCCTCATCTGGATGGGGTCATGGAAAGAGGTGAGTTCCATATACTGAGTAAGAAAAATAGTATTTAAATAACATCATAAGATTTTAAAGATAATTAAAGGTATCATCATTTCTTACCATCAAGAGTCATGTCAGGATTCTTTATTAAATTATGAAAATAATTTATTTTATTTAAAGAAAACATCATATCATAGTCATATCATATCAATCAAGTATATCATGCTAAAAATAGAGAAAATTAAATAAATCATGATATGCACTATTTTTCGTGTCATTCTTTGTGAAGTCATTCCGACTTCCATCTATTGAGGGTGATACGATTTCCCGACTACCCATGTGGAATGACAAATTCATTTCATTTGTAATAGCAATTTGCCTCTTATTAAACTAACAACACATTTACAGCTTGCTAAACCAACAACACATTTATGGCTTGCCAAACTATGACACAATCTACGACCACGGCCGTGCCAAGCACAGTGGTCCTATATGTTAACTATGGCTACGACCATACTTCACCCAAGATGACCTGTACAATCATATTGCGTCACCGCTCTAATTAGAGGGTACACTATCATCCACAAGGAGCGGTCCTCTCATGTCTTTTCAGACCAGATGGGTAAAAAAACATAAACTTCTTAGAGATAAAAAGCCTAATAAAACACTTTATGTAATTTGTATGCCAATATCAATACATGTTTCTCATGTCTACAAATCATTTCATGCTTAATCCTTTTTCTACCGTTTAATTGCATCACATATCAATATTTATTTCATCTAAATTACACATGCAAATTAAATAGTTTATACACGATTATAGAACATGCGTTAACATGTGAAGTTACTTAGTTTAGGCATAAAACTTAACCACGAAATCACTAATTTAAACTTTATTATTTTTACTTTAGAAAAGCTCCTTAGGATTTTTAAAAGTAAATATTGAATTCCTTATCGAAACCTCAATGTTTTCTACGCCTTTTCTTCTTCTTCTCCTCTCCTTCTCTCTTTAGATAACTCCCTCTCTCTCTAAAGATCTTGGAGGATGGAAGAATGGAAATGGAAGTGATGGAAAAATTGTGAAGGGAGGGTCACTACTTATAGAAAATGGGGACCGTCAGATTTGTGCAAAGTGGTAAAATTAGGTGAAGAGAGGAAAGTAAATGGGAAAGGTGTGATGTGATAATTGATAGATGTGACCAGCAAATGGACGATACGACGTGACAGCGGTGCAAAAATTAGAGGCATGCCATGCAAACAATGATGGTACATTGCCCAAATGAGGGCGGTACGCCGCCCAAGTTGGTGGTGCTAACTGTCAAAAGGTGGCGCACGACACTCAACGGGGTGGCGCGCCCTTCTGGAGGCAGTGCGCACAGCCCAAGCCAGCCATGCACTATAGACCTAGCCTCCCACGCACAAGCCTAGCCTGTCTTGTGTGCAGGCTTTATAGCATGCCAGGCACTACATGTAGGCCTACCGTGCAGAAGGCGCACGCAGACCGCACCTCACACAATACGCAAATAGGACATGCGCACAGTACGCACATCCTGTGCTGGGCACGCGCGTGGTGTGAAGAGCCCGCGCAGGCAAGATCCTTCCCGTGGGATTTTTTGACTTTTTCTCCATTTTTCAATAAATTTATTTAAATAACAAATAAAATAAAAATTTTCAAACAATAAAATAAAATAATTAATTTTAAGAATTATTAAATCAAATAAATTATGAAACTTAAAATAACAAATACGATATTCATCCAAAAAATTAAAAATAAGAAATATTAAGGGTTTTTAAATGGCATTAAGTCCTGAATAAATAGGGGTTCTTATTATAAATTAGGCGCAAAAGTTTTCAGGGTGTTACATTCCCTCCACCTTAAAAAATTTTCTCCCCCAAATTTGTTATAAATAGATATGGAAACTTCTCTCTCATCTCATTCTCTGACTCCCATGTCACCTCTTCCACAGTGTGGTGTTGCCAATGCACCTTCACCATGGGGATCCTATTGTTGTGCAAAACTTTTTCAGTCCAATCATGGATTTTCGTAGGGAGCTCCTCATATGTCATATCAGCTTGAACCTGCATCTCTTGGTGAGAAATGATGTGAGAAGGGTCAGGGTGGTACCTTTTGAGCATGGAGACATGGAAAACATCGTGTAGACCCATAAACTCTCAGGGTAGACCAAGGCAGTACGCCATGGGTCCAACACATTCGACAATCTGAAAAGATCCCACATAAAAGGGGCTCAACTTTCCCTTCTTACCGAATCATATTTTTTCGTTGTAAGGGAAGATCTTAAGGAAGACTTGATCACCAACTATAAATTCTAAAGATCCTCTACAGTTGTTAGCATAGCTTTTCTGGATACTCTGGGTAATGGCTAAGTTCCTTTGAATGATAGCAACTTTTTTTATATTCTCCTGGATGAAATCAAGTCCCAAATGATGCTGGTTCCCGACTTCGTTCAAACAAGTGGGATAACAACAGGGCCTACTGTATAGAGCTTCATACAGAGTCATGTCGATGCTAGAATGATAACTATTATTATAAGTAAATTCACACAAGAGAAGATATTCATACCAGTTATCACCAAAGTCAAGGATGTAAGCGTGCAACATGTCCTCAAATGTTTGGATAGTACATTTAGACTGACCATCAGTCTTGGGATTACAAGCAATGCTGAAGTATAATCCATAATCGAGTGCTTCTTAGATACTGTCCCAAAAATGAAAGGTAAACCAAGGATCACAGTCAAACACAATGGATGGAGGGATGCCGTGGAGTCGAATAATTTCATCGACGTACAGGCAGGCTAATCTGCTAGTGGAATCTGTGGTTCTGATGGGTAAGAAGTGAACAGTCTTGGTCAACTTGTCAAGAATGACCCATATGGCATTGCAACAAGAATAGGTTTTGGGTATACCGATGATAACTTCAATGGTTACATGCTCCCACTTCAATTCCAGAATAGGGAGGCCCTGCAACAAACAACCGGGCCTCTTATATTTTGCCTTAACCTATTTCCAAGTAAGGTATCAAGAGACATAGTCGACAATGTCCTCTTTCATTCTAGGCCACTAATATTGTTGCTTCAGGCCCTGATACATCTTGGTACTCCCGTGGTAGATGGACAGTTTAAAGGCATGGTCAGCCTTGAGAACATCTATCCTAACAGTGACAAGGACTCAAATACAGTCCAAAAATTTGCACCATCCATCATCTGTGAGCCTGAAATTGAGAAACTCGTCAGAAGTATGCTTACTTAAATTTTTTATGATTTTTAGGTCTGTGGACTGAGCTTTCTAAATCTTAATGATCATAGAATTACAATTTGGGATAATAGCATTGAGGAATAATATTTTCCTCAAAGAAAATCTCGATATAATCCGAATATCTAAAACAATTAATATTTTGATTAATATGAAATTTAAATATAATTCTAAAAATTTTAATTTAGTCAAAACATGCAATATTTTAAACAACTCAAATATATTGGAGAATCCCTTACGATCATAAATAGAATTTTGTGATGCAGTTATTATGTTCAGAATATAGAAAATAACTGAAATAAATAATTTTTGAACACAACAATCTGTGAATAGCTAATTAATACTTTATGCAAGAAGAAATGTACAATATATACATATAAATATACATATTTAAATATATACAATCACATAGAATACTAAATACAGAAAAATATTTTTGACGGCTAACTTCAAACACTTTCAGCGATTAGTATTTTGAATTTCTTTTACACATATAAATACTCAAAAATCAATGATATAAAGTCTCTTGCTATTTAAAAAAATGTTACTCATATAAAACAAGACCATATTTAACTCCAATTACATAAATTACTACTTTAAATTTTTTTTAATATTATAGTATGTTACTGTAGTATCTGTAGTACGATGTTGCAATTGATTCTAAAGATAATGACCAGTATTTAACCTTTATTAGAGGGATCACTTATTCAAAACCAATTTATACTTTTACGATAACAGTTTCAAAAATTCATAAGACACAATATAAGTACTTTTTAAAAATAAAGATAGATGTAATAATACAATGAAACCACTTATACACTACTATCAAAGTGTATAACACCAACATCCACGTGAAAAGTCTAGTATTCAAATTTTAATTGTTCATCTGGTTATATTATAATTAATTTTAACATATGATAGAGTTTTTAAGATTTATTTTTATTAATTTTTACGTACAATAAATTATATATCTATTTTTGTGTTACATAAGAGTCGAATCTTCTATTCTTATTTTTGTAGAGGTAGAGAATTACCACTTGCAAGTATTATCATGCCTTAATTATATTTAACTTTTAGGAGGATTTTTTTCTATTAAGGCAGTTGGTAATGAAGTAAAGATCCTAGAATTGGAACTATTGGGCCTTTGGCCCGATCATTACGGGATGGCATTAGTTTCCATTAATGAGGAACATGTCTACTCACAATTTTATATAAAAAATTAATAAATCAGCCGAATTATCACCTATATACCTTTTTATACAATCTGTTAACTTCTGATGTCAACCATTTTATATTAAAAATGTATTGAATGTATTTATTTATTTATTTTTTGAATATGTCAATTTAGTGATATATAAAAGTACTTAACTTCAGTTGCTTTGTTTAAAATTAAATTTGTAGCCGGTTTTATTTATGGATTGTGGAATTAATTATATTGATATTAATTGTAACATTTCATTTTCTCACATAATTGTTTAGGTAAGATGTGAATACATGCTGGGGATAATGCAAGAGAGAGTAGGTATATAAATGCATTACAGTGAATCAATAACTTGTTATGAAAAGGGATGGTCAGGATTGGATGATTTTAGATATGTGCAGCCTTTTAACATTTTACTAATTGGTTGTGCGTGAATTTTATATTGTATGTATAGAAGCTCCAAGGATCATGCCTATATGAGTTAATGGATACCTAATAGATTCTGAGAATTGGAACAAGCGTTCCTCTAGCTATATGTGCACTTAAAAGAAAAAAGAAACCACAAAAAGCACACATATCACCCCCACCAACCAAAGATCTCCAAGCTTTTACCAATATCCTCTTAAACCCATTCGTTCCTCTCTTCCACCCAGCTTTGTTGCTTCCTCTCACTCATTCACAGACACTTGAAAATAGTGCATATATGCTAGACCTTTACAACTTTATAAAGTCCTATTCACTTTTCCAATTACCACCTCACCCCACACCACAACGACTAGTCAGCTTGTTTTCCTGCTATCGCCAACATCACCATTTCAACACAACCTCCCATACATCTTTCGTATTACACCTCTTACAATTTGGTTAATGATACATGAAGCTACGTATTAGCTAAAAACTCATTAGTGATATATGAAGCTACTCATAATTTAATTATTTTTATGAAAATGCTTGAAATTTTATTAACTACAACTAGCAAATATGATCCACTAATACAACAATTTATTGCCAACAATATAAATTATTATCTCATCTATTATTCCAGAATTTTTAGTGCATTTATAGTGTAAATGTGTATTTAATTTTCATTTAATTGTTTCTTTGTAAAAATATATACATAATATGCCTATAAAAAATGGTATCCCAATAATAAAACACAATTTTCAATTCTCACAAGATAACATGGTATTAGAGCTGTTAATATATCTAGAAGAATTTAGATAGCTAATATATGAATAAATTGTGTTTTGCATACCAAAATAATGAATAGGGGTGAGTTTGATAGAAATAAATAATGATAGATGGTTACGAAGAACATTGTCGAGCAAGACGAAATGGGAAACATGGTTGGATTGATTTGTGAAAAGGATGAGGGAGAAGTTGTATCAAAATATGGCTCTGATAGCTATAACTATATTAAAAATATAGATTGCTCAATAAAATTCTCCTTTTATCCTCCTTTTTGAAAAAAAAAAAATGGTTGTTTTTCTTGCACGAGATTGTTATTTTTTAATCAATTAATTTAATACAAATATACTTTATCTTAGGGCAAAAAAAAAATTGTTATATATACAAGAAAACGAAAAAAGTGATATCAGAAGTCCTAGGGGCATACTTTTAAATGTTGGATTGCCTGTAGGGTTACTTTACATGTGAAGCTCCGTCATGCATACATATTGATCATTAATTTTTATTCATCTTATTATGTTACTCTATTAGTTTATTTTATACAAGACGCTGTTAATTAATTCCAAATAATTAGCTCTTTGTTCGCAAAGTAACCTACAATTTTCTTTGGGGATAAATCTTTTTAAGTGTTTGGTTGTAGGTTAAGTATGGTATATTTTTCATTAATTAAAAGATAATTTTATTAATGAAATGGCAGTCGCATGTCCTTTTTCTTTTTGAATAATAAAAAGTAATTTTGTTAATAAGGATAGTTCCATCTTTTTTAAAGAGAGAATTACAGGAAAACACAAAATCGCCACCCTTTGGAAAATGAAAAGCACAATTTAAGAATAAAATTATATGATAATATAGGCGATTTGAAATAGAAGCTAAACGTGAAAAGTGCATATTCTTAAAACATCTATTATATGATCCCCCTTCATAGCCTCAAACAGATACATCAACAGGTATCTTAGAATTAAAACTTGGGATAGCGGCATTAACAGGTAATGTTTTCCCCCCGTATAATCCCCCGGTATTATATATTTATTTTCGTATTACAAAAGAGTCGAATCTTCAATTCTTATTTTTGTAGAGGTAGAGAAGTACCACTTGATTTAAAATTCAAGTATTATCGTGCCATAATTATATTTAACTTGTAGGAGGATTGATTTCTATTAAGGTGGTTGGTCATGAAGTAAAGATCCTAGAATTGAAACTATTGGGCCTTTGGCCCGATCATTAAGGGATGAAATCAGTTCCCATTAATGAAGAGCATGTGAACTCGCAATTTTATATAAGAAGTTAACAAATTAGCAAAATTATCTTCTACATACCATTTTATATAATCTATTAACTTCTGATATCAATCATTTTCTATTAAAAATGTATTGAACGTATTTATTTTTTTTTTGTGAATACGTCAATTTAGTGATATATAACAGTACTTAAGTTTAGTTACTTTGTTTAAAATTAAATCTGTAGCCCGTTTTGTGTATGGATTATAGAATTAATTATATGATATTTAATTGTAACATTTCATTTTCTCAAATAATTGTTTACATTAATATTTAATTTTAATTGTAGTTAATTAAATAGCTAGCATAATATTTAATTTAAAAAAAATTCAATTACACAATTAACACAAGTACAATATATTAATAAAGTGCCATCGTTATTAAATAAAGTGAAGTAAACATGATTAGTGTTATTCGATGAATCACTCTTTTATCATTCTAAGTATATATATATAATCTCTCTAAATAAGACACACACAACGAAGTTCTAATATTTAAGAATACAAAAAGAAATAAAAAAATAAAAAAATCATAATACATTATATCAAAAAATCATAACACAATACATCCTTTATAGATAAGCCAAATTCAAAGTTAATAAGTGAAATACAAAGTAAACCTTTATAAATCATATAGAAGTTCCCTTGTTTTAATGTGTTGAAAACTCATACCTAAGTTCACCTATATACCATTTTATATGAATGCTTGAACTTTTGAACATTTAATAGAAGATTTAAAATGTATGAGTTTTTATATGGTTTGTTAACTCTTTATATAAAAGCTAACATTAATGAAGAACATGTATATCTAATAGATCATTAAGTAATATTTCGGCATTCCACTTGTTGTAGAATGCACCATATCTTACCTTAGATGGTATATTCTACTATATTATAATGCTCCATTTCCCATTCCTTACTAATAACTCTCCAACCCTTGTCTCATTCGATATATAGCCCCTCTCGCTCCTTGTCCAGACACGACAAAACATCATGACTAGAAACAAGGTTAGGCTTACCTATATCACTAGCGACTTTGCAAGAAAAACCACATTTAAGAAAAGGAAGAAGGGGCTGATGAAGAAAGTGAATCAACTTAGCACTCTCTGCAATGTCAAAACATGTGCAATCATTTAAAATCCATATGACTCGTAACCAGAGGTTTGGCATTCCCCTCTCGGAGCCCAATACCTGTTGGCCAACTTCAAGAAGATCTCTGAGATGGAACAGAACAAGAAGATGATGAATTAAAAGAGCTTCCTATGATAGATGATCACCAAGGCAACCGACCAACTGAAGAAGAAACATAAAGACAATCAGGAGAAGTAAATAATGCATATCATGTTTCAAAGCCTTGTTGGGAAGCCCCTCCACTAACTCAACCTCATTGATCTAAATGATCTAGGTTGGCTAATTGAATAAAACCTCAAAGAAATCCTAAAAAATGATAAAAACACTCTGTAAATCACCTCAGCCTCAGGGGGCCACAAATGGAGGAGTGATGAAGGGTCTGTGGGAGACATCCTCTTAGATCAACAAGGATTCAATATCGCATAAGCTTCAGCAGTTGTAGTGATGGTTCATTGATGGTATTAACTCGCAAGCACAACAACAGCTCATTTAGTGTTTGGTAACGGGGACCAAGTGGAGATGATGGTGTTTTTTGATCAGCACAACTAGAATAATATACAGATGTGCTCTAGAGGTTTAATTATTCTTAAGAATGGAATGATAAGATGTTTGATTTTGAATTTTTTGGATTGCTGTCGGGATGTACTTAAATAACCAATTACAATCCACTACAAATATATATCTTCAATTTCTTAATAGTTGTAGTCGTCGTTGTCATAATACTAATCATCATAGTCATCACGTAATAGTCAACATAGACGTCGCATCGCATGCATGCATGTAAAGGTATTTGTTTGCGTTATAATTTTATTCAAATTAATCTTCTCTTCAATATTTTATATCTCATGTACTAGTACTACTCTTCTTTTTTTAATTTTCTCTCTCGCCTCGGCTTGATGTCGCTTCATTGCTATTTGTTAAAATACATACATTCCCAATGTAGTTTTAAACTATTAGAATGTTTTTCTCTCTTCTTTTCCTTTTTTTAAATTTTCTTATACACAGTGGATTAAGTTTACTTAAGATGATGATTAAGTTTGCTAGCTCGTTAAATTTTGTTTAGATCTCAAAGGAGATTTTTGTATGGGATTTAATATATATGAATACATGTTCGGATCTTGGAATTAAAATTTAGGATAGAAAGATTAAGAAATAATATTTTCTTTAAAGAATACACGCATGCCTACTACGCAGACAACGAGCGCACAAGGCACATGGTGCTTGGCCCTGTCCGCGTGCGATGGGACACACGCGTGGACTAACCTGTCTGCTCGCGATGGGACGCACGCACAGACCAGGCCCGCACCCTGCGAGGATAGGATGTGCACACATTGTGCACGTCCTACGCTTGTCGCGCACGCATGCCTGCGCACAGTGTGCTACGCCCGCGCATGCGTGCGTCTCCCACAAGTGTTTTCCCGCTAGATTTCACCCCATTTTCCATTTTTCTCCTAAAAATTACTTTTAAATAAAAATGCAGCAAAAATAAAATAATAATAATAAAAATAAATAAAATAACAAAATCTGAATAGATTAAAATTATGAATTAAAATGATGAAATATGATATAAATTACGAGATAAATTTAAATGAGTTCAGGTGGCTTTAAGGCCCGAATAAATAGGAGTTTCAATATACACATTTAGCACAGTGATGAGAAAGGTGTTATAATATGGATGCTGGTTTTGATCCCTTAACAAAACGATGGTTTAGTTGTCCTTGTGACTCTGAATGATTTGATATTCATGCTCTAGGGCTCAAGGGCATGAATGATGGCACCTGAGAGACCTAAGAGACCTAAGAGATTTATATTTGTATTTAATATTTGTGAATGTATGTTTGTATCTATCTGTGTACCAAGAAATGACTAATCAATATCTCATTTGTCCTCTCTAGAACTAGGTGTAAGTGGCTGCGCGTATAGGTTTGCAATCAGCGTAATATAAATTATGATAATAAATTACTATAAAAAAGACTATGTCAGAAGAGGAGTTTCATCCTGTGTGCATGAATTGTGTAAACCCATTGAATACCGTATTGACCGTCTTCATGACGATTCATATGAATTCGACATTTGATTTGGATATGGATATTTGGCGATAACTTTTAATTTGTATTTGTTAATTAAACTAAAAATTAATGTTTTAGTAAACGCGCATTAATGAATATTTTTAAACGTATCTACGTTGCATTATTTCTCTTTATCTTATTGAATATTAGAACTCACCCATATCCAAACCCCGCATAGATGTAGATTTGGAAAAAAATTCTAAAAAACCGTGTTTAGATTCCTTTCCAGAGGAATAGTTTAGAGCAGACTTTGCATTTTGTTTTAAACTTTAAGGCTAGTTTTTATAATTATGCTATCTAATATTTTGTATTCTAAAAGGTAGATGTCCAGATTGTCTCAGGATACAGTCTTTTGTAAATTTTATATGGGATGTATAGTTCTAGTGCAGTATAAATATCTATTTTATGTCTGCACATTTGGACATTGTGCCCTATTTTGGCTTCAAGATGTCACATTTCTTTTCTTTTCTTTTCATTTATACACAATGGAGCAAAGATAGAAGCATTATTGATGTAATAAATGTAAAAATTCAACCTAGTTAGGATGAAGATGAAGCTAGCTAGCTCCTTAAATTGTTTTAGATTTAAAATGAGATTTTTGTATAAAATTTAATAGATATGGATACAATCTTTGTATCTTGGAATTAAAATTTGGGATAGTGGCATTAACAAGTGATGTTTTCCTCAAAGAAAGTCTTGGTATAATCATAACATCTAGAACAATTAATATTTTGATTAATATGTATATTATATATGTATCTGGCAAAATACATTAAATTAAGTTATAAATTGGCTTCTAACTAATTAATACTTATGTAGAATAATCTATCTTTGTTCCCTATATTTTGAAGAACAAAAAAATTACACTCACACATATACTACCAATTTAGAGTGTTGATGAGAAGTACATGTGTACACTGGCTACTAGCTCCTTTAAGTAGTTTAGACAATATCTTGTATAATTTACTAAATATGTTATATTATTGCGATTGCTTGGGTGGCAAGTAAAATAAGTATTGTTTTATATGTATACATAGACGTATATTGATGTGTTCGATTTTTATTATATTTTTATACCTTTTTAAGTTACAAGTCATTTAATGAAAAAAATTCTTGATGTAGGTTTCGTGAAGAAAATAGAAAAAAAACTGAAAAGAGAAGAAGAAAAGAGAAAATTTGAAGTAGTTTTTAAGAGCAAAAAGGAAGCAACTCCGAAGAAGAAAAAGGGAGCAATTCTGAACAGGAAGAATAAACAGCTCTGAAGAGAAAAAATGAAGTTTCTTTGAAAAGGAAAAAGGAAGCATCTCTAAAGAGGAAAAATGAGTAGCTTTGAAAAGGAAAAAAGGAGGCATGCAATATTGAAATTAATTTGGTTGAGATTTGGCCAAGTCCTGGCTTAATTAGTTATTGATGGTTTTAGAGTATCGGGAGTGAAATTCTATTAATTAGACATATATTATTAATCGTTAATTGTGATTTGAACGAGAGTTATATGTTCGAGTTAACATGGAGAAATTGAATTTTCACAGATTTAGTAAAATAAAATTAGTAATTGTTATAAAAAGTTAGTAGTTGTTAATTGATAAACCTAGCAAATACTGGGAGAAAAACCAAAAGTACATTAGGTTTGTTTAATCATTGCATAGTAGATTAAATTAATTGTGAAATTAAAACTCAGATATACCTAAGATTCAAGTGAAATCAATTATTCTTATGGGTTTACATTGATAGTTTTCATTAATTTAATCATTTTGTTTTGATTAAATTATTATTAAATTTTGATTTCTAGATAATAATAGAATTTCTATAATTCTGGTACTTGATACGCAATCTTGTAGGACGATACTCTACTTATCACTTTATTATTTGAATGATTTTGTGCACTTGCGAATTTGCCTGTCATATATAAAATCTTTAACTAGTTTTAGTTTTTTATATGTATACATACCAGTATGCAATCTATAGAACATCATAATTATCTTAAAGGTTGGAATCAGTAATGGATGATGAATTATTTCATTCTAATTATTTTTTGGACATGGTTATGCCTTTTTCTTTTTCTTCTCAATCTATATTGTGGTTATCGGATGTATTGTTTAATGATACTTTTATTGTGTTTGTAATGGTTAATTGCTATTGTTAAATTTTATTTCATTTGGAAAAGAAAATAATTATCTTAAAGGCTAATATAGAGTATCAAGGAGAAGGTATATATATATATAAGTACTAGGCTAGTATCATTTTTTTATTAGAAGAGAGATAACACTTTTATATTTTTAATGCATTAAATTGGCAGGAAATATATGTTTGATTTCTTTAAAAATTTTGCGGCTATTACAAAAGTATTCATATACATTAGTTTTATTATACTATTTTAAAATTGAATCATACTAATATTTCCTTAACAATATGATTGGTATTTCTTCTCTTTATAAGAGATTTTAGATTCAAATTGTGCATTTTTATATATTATCTTTAAGAGTTTGTGTCATCTAATTAATGAAATATATGAATTGTTACTAAAAAATCTAAATCCTAAATTTCATTTCTATATTTTAAAAATAATATTTTTCTGAAAAGTAAGATACCTTTTGTGATATCCCAAATGTTATTTAACGCATAAGGGTGTCGATACAGAAATAGATTACGAGTGCGTAAGAGTTAAATATATGCAGCAGAGCAATTTATTACAAATCCCTTATAAAATATATGAGTTCCCAATTGCATGTATTACTAAGGCCAAAAGTGGTGCAAAAATACAAAATATCAAAATACGAAAAGGGCTACTTCTATCAGAGTGCGAGACAAGTCATGCACTTATAAAAGATTATGGATCCACGGGATCCTCAAAGACGTCAAGCGGTAGGTCAGCGATCGATTCTTCACTATCTTCCCCATCTAGAGGGGGGGCATGGAAAGGAGTGAGTTCTATATACTCAATAAGAAAAATAATATTTAAATAACATCACAAGATTTTAAAGGTAATTAAAGGTATCATCATTTCTTACCATCAAGAGTCTTGTCAGGGTTCTTTATTAAATTATGAAAGTAATTTATTTTATTAAAAGAAAATATCATATCATAGTCATATCATATTAATCAAGTATATCATGCTGAAAAGAGAGAAAATCAAACAAATCATGATATGCACTATTTTTGTGTCATTCTTTGCAAAGTCGTTCCGACTTCCATCTATTAAGGGCGATACAGATTCCCGGCTACCCATGTGGAATGAAAAATTCATTTAATTTGTAACAGCAATTTGTGTCTTGTTAAACTAACACATTTACGACTTGCTAAACTAATATCACATTTACGGCTTGCCAAACCATGACACGATCTATGACCACGGTCGTATAAATCACAGTGGTCCTACATGTTAACTATGGCCACGAACGTACTTCACCTAAGATGACCCCTACAATCATTTTGCGTCACCACTCTCGTCAGAGGGTATGGCGTCATCCACAGGGAGTGATCCTCTCATGTCTTTTTAGGTCAGATGGGGGAGAAATAGAAATCCCTCAGAGATAAAAAGCCTAACAAAACACTTTATACATTATGCATGCCAATATTAATACATGTTTCTCATGTCTGTACATCATTTCATACTTAATCATTTTTCTACCATATTGCATCACATATTAATACTTATTTCATCTAAATTATACATGCAAATTAACAAGTTCATGCACGATCATAGAACATCCGTTAACATGTGTAATTACTTAGTTTAGGCATAGCACTTAACCATGATTTCACTAATTTAAACTTTATTAATTTTACTCTAGAAATGCTCCTTACGATGTTTAAAAGTAAATACTGAATTCCTTACCGAAACCTCGATGTTTTCTATGCTTTTTCTTCTTCTTCTCCTCTCCGTCTCTCTCTAAAGCTCTTGGTGGATGGAAGAATGAAAATGGATGTGATAGAGAAATGGTGAAGGGGCAGTCACTATTTATAGAAAATGAGGACCATCGAATTTTCACCAAGTGGCAAAATATGGTGAGGAGAGAGAAAGTTAATGGGCAAGGTGTGATGTGATGACTGACGGATGTGACCAATGGATGGACGATGCAACATGATAGTGGCACAAAAATTAGAGGCATGCCACCCAAATAGAGATGACACGTCACCCAAGCGAGCAGAGCCTGCGCGAGATCCGTTCGAAGAACACGAGGACGAGTTAAAGTAATCAGCTTCCCAATATTGGGAGGCTGATTACTTCAATTGAGATAATGAAAAATCATTTTGTTTTTTTAGTTGGAACTTTAGGTGGTTCCCGAAAAAAGATAGCGAAAAAAATGATCCCTAAAGTCGATACTAAGTGGAATGTATAAAACAATGCTTCTATAAATTCGATTGTGGTTTACAATTATAGCTTCCATACCTGTTTTGTTTATTTGAGATGATCCCCCAGATAACGAAAGAACAAGAGTCAAAGAAAAGGTAGTGATTTAAATCAAGATTTCTCCAGTACCTATGTCAAATCGCAAACAGAAAATAGAAGCAAAAAATAACGAAGCAGTGTTGCATCAGACTACTTGTCTTCTTGTAATTGGATCTCCAAGTTTTTGGAATGCTCTAAATTCCACCTGAGCATCTAAATTTGGATCAATACCAGCAAAAACATCTCTGAATAGAGCACCATGCCAAATGTGTTCGAAGAGAAGAGCAGAGCAAATGAAGCATGCCCAAAAGTAAACCAACCTCTTGGACTGCTACGAAAAATACCGTCAGATTTCAAAATAGCACGATCTAATTCAAAAATTTCACCCAATTGAGCGCGTCTAGCATATTTTTTGATAGTCGTAGGATCGCTATAACTCACTCCATTAATTTCACTGTCATAGAACTCAACAGTTACGCCTACTTATTCAACACTATATTTTAATTCTGCCCTTCTAAAAGGAGCATCGGCTCTAACAATTCCATCTCTGTCTACCAAAACAACAAGAAATGTTTCAAAAAAAGTAGGCATACGACGTACAAAAAGTTCAAGCCCTTCTTTATCTCTAAAGATAGGGTGTCCTAACCACCCAACAGCTATTCCATCCTCGTTGTCTATTGAACCCACTTTGAATAATCACCCTTTCACCGGATTATTGCCAATGTAATCATAAAAAGCTAATTTTTTAGGAATTTTAGACCAAGCTTCTGATAAACTTTGATTTTCGGCTAGCCCAGCACTAACTCTTCAATATATTTCTTGCTAGAAGTATCCTTGATCCCATTGATAATGAGTATGACTAATTAATTTGATGGGGGTAGTTGTTGAACCATACCACATAGTTCCAGCAACAACAAAAGTTGCAAAAAAGATAGCAGCGATACTACTGGAAATGATGGTCTCAATATTTCCCATTCGTAATCCTTTGTATAGACGTTGGGGCGGACGGACACTAAGATGGAATAAGCTCGCTACTATGCCCAATGTCCCTGTTGCAATATGATGAGAGGCTATTCCTCCTGGAACAAAAGGATCAAAACCTTCTACGCCCCACGCTGGATTTATAGGTTGTACCTTTCTGGTTAGTCCATAAGGGTCGGACACCCATATTCCAGGACCATATAATCCTGTTACATGAAATATGCCAAACCCAAAATAAGGCACTCTTAAAAGAAATAAATGAATTCTAAAGATCTTGGGCAAATCCAAAAAAGGTTTTCCTGTACGTTCATCAAAAAATATTTCTAGATCCCAATACACCCAATGCCAAATAGCTGTCAAGAAGCACAAGCCAGAAAACACGATATGCGCTCCGGCTACACCTTCATAACTCCAAAAACTCATATTCGTTATAGTCCCTCCTGTAATACTCCAACCGCCCCATGAATTAGTTATTCCTAAACGAGTCATGAAGGGTATAACAAACATACCTTGTCTCCACATTGGATCAAGAACGAGGTCAGAGGGATCAAAAACTGTTAATTCATATAGAGCCATAGAACTGGCTCAACTAGCAACTAAAGCTGTATGCATTATATGAACAGAAAGTAAACGGCCAGGATCATCAATATGACAGTATGAAGATGATACCAAGGTAAACCCATGAAAATACCCCTTTATCAACGAAAAATAGACATGATGTAACTTTATTGCATTGAAAAAAAACTATACTACCGCCCTCCTCCCTTTCAGTGTATTATTAGGGAGAAAGGATTAATATTTGCTCTATTCTTTTAGTAATAATGGAACAATTCTGTTGAACGGAAAAAAGAGAAGCAGATCTATTCTATATCCGATAAGTACCAAGACGCAATGGGGGTTAACCCTATTTTCTATGAACGAACCTATTCATATTTGTTCATCATTTAAAGGACCTATTCGTAAAAATTTTCCTTTATTTTATTCATTCTGTCTTTCTTTACCTTTATTTATTTTATTTTCTATTTTATAACCTTATTCAATCTATGTATAAAATAGAATAAATAATAAATAAAGTATGATAAAGGCCAATATTATTATATTAAGACAATAAACCCATTGTTACGCTTCCACATCAAAGTGAAATAGAGTAGTTAATTCTTTTTTCTTTCATTTGATGCCTATTAGTGTTCCAAAAGTGCCTTTTCGAAGTCCTGGAGAGGAAGATGCATCTTGGGTTGACATATAGTGCGACTTGTAAGATATATTGGGCCATATGGGATTTCTCCATTCTCTCTCCTGATCGAGACATCCTCTGTTTTTGCCCCAAAAAAATTGATTGAATTGTCAAGAATTTGTAGCGTGAAGTGCAATGAAGTGGAATTAGATCCATTTTTTGAGGGGGTATTCAGATTAATATTATCAATTAGAATGATTTATGGTTGAATTGGTTGGACCAATAAAATGAAGTATCCAGGCTCTGTTTAGCAAAAACCAAATTGGTAATATATCGATGATTACCACTTATATCATAAATGACTCTATTTAGAAATAAATTCTAAATAGGAGTGATCTCAACTGTTAATCAGTCGAATAAGAATAATACGATTAATACGTTGAATGTTTAATGGAAGACATGAAAGAAATGAATTGAAAAAAAAGGAAGTCATAGAAAAAGACGCAGTATTTGATTGATTTTTCCTATATGTGCAAATCTTAATCGGGTAGATCTTTACTCGGAGTAGAGCCTAAACCTAAAAATATTGAATAAAAAAAAGAAGAAGCCTATTCAGGAACAAGAAAACGCATCGTGATTTGGATTTTATCTCGATGCAAAAAAACCTCAATGAGAAGTTAGTTCGATAAGCTTTTTTATATTATAGGATTATAGAAAAAGGCCCAAAAATCATATTTCTTTAAAAACGAAAGAAAAAAGGCTCTTTCTTAGAAGTTATAAAAAGTCTACTATGAAATATGAAAAAAGCAAGAGGGCTGGAATCTACGCATTGATTTTGTTCACAATTTTTGGCGAACCGTATGCATCAAAGGGTGCCTGTACGGCTCCTAAGGATATAGTTTGATTTTATCCTAACCAACTGACTTTATTGAGAAAAATTACTTTTTTTAGGCCAAGAGGTTGATAACGAAATCTCAAATCAACTTATTGGTCTTATGGTATATCTCAGTATAGAGAGTGATACCAAAGATCTTTATTTGTTTATAAACTCTCCTGGTGGATGGGTAATACCTGGAGTGGCTATTTATTATACTATGCAATTTGTGCAACCAAATGCACAGACAGTATGCATGGGATTGGCTACTTCAATGGGATCTTTTATCCTAGTCGGACGAGAAATTACTAGATGTCTAGCATTCCCTCACGCCTGACACCAATGATTTTTTTTTATTTGCAAGAAAAAAAAAGAAGACTATGCCTTCGCCATATGAAATATGAATTAATAAGTAATAATAGCATGGCACTTTGAATTCGATATGAATTGTTTTTTCAAAATATTAGATTATGTATCGAAAGAGTAGTATGAGATAAAGGGTATTTCTAATTTTCTCTTAGCTAATTTTATCTTAGTTACTTATCGGGGGCCCATTTCAGCATCACAAACTTTTTTTTCACACCGGAAGGCTACGAATAATATTTATGTTATGAAAAAGTACAAAAAAAGAAACTTTGGGATTGCTGAATAACTGACGAAATAAATATATAAAGCAATAAAGCAACAGGGCCATCATAGTATTTTTTTAACTCCTCCAAAAAAAGAAGGGTGGTAATTGGATCATTTATTGATCTGGGTCTAATAGACCCTATATTTTCTCTTTCTTCAATGAAAGGTAAAAACGTGAATTCCATTGTAGAGCCGTATGCAATGCACAAGAAATGCCGTACGGTTGTTCAATTCTCTCTCTTTTTTTTCATTATTTGTTATCTCGCCTCCTCGCTTCATCGGGTGAGATAGAAGAACCATTCTCTCATCAAGGTAATGATCCATCAACCCACTAGTTCTTTTTATAAGGCACAAGTGGGAGAATTTATCCTAGAAGTAGAAGAACTACTAAAACTTTGCAAAACCCTCACAAGGGTTTATATACAAAGAACGGACAAGCCCTTATGGGTTGTATCTTAAGACATGGAAAGGGATGTTTTTATGTTAACAACAGAAGCCCAAGCTTATGGAATTATTGATCTTATATAATTCAATAAAAAATAGCATTGATTTCACGTAAATCCACAATTTAAGATTTTAACATTTTAAGGGTTTAGTTAAATATTCGATTAAACGTTTAATAGAATATTTAATAGAAGTAATTCAGAATCATCCGATTAGGATCAATCTAAACCAGCCCATTATACATATGATTCAGCATGCCAACTATTAAACAACTTATTAGAAATACATGACAACCAATCAGAAATGCCACGAAATCCCCTGCTCTTGGGGGATGTCCTCAGCGCCGAGGAACGTGTACTAGGGTGTATGTGCGACTCGTTCAGGTTAGATCATGGCTGAGACAAAAGAAAGGAAACTCTTTTGTCAGTATCAATGATCAGTACCAGTGAATAAAATAGAATGGAGGAATTATATTCACTATCTAAAAACTAAAAAGGATCGATATATCATATCCTTCTATTGTGTATCAAACTTATGGTTTCCATTGGTGCAAATCCAATCACCTAAATTTTGGAGAAAAAATCCCCCATTGGTAACAAACAGTTATCCATTAAGTGGGGGAAATCCTATTTTTTTTAAATAAACAAAAAGATTATTCTTCTACTCTTGTAAGAACGGACTAACAGGGTCAGCTAATCTTCATAATTAAATACCGTTACTGTATAAAGATAAAGTAGATCTCGTTGTGAAAGACAAGATCTATTACTGGAAAATTCATGGGTAGAGCCAAAAAGTGTGAACTGTTCAAGTTACCAATAGTATTGATTAATTGAAGGAAGAGCTCCGGTGTATAGAGTGGACCTCACCGTTTAAGAAGTAACCATAGAAATGATGGAACCCACCCTTTATTTATCATTTCGATTTACTACCTTTCTTAGTTATTAGACCTTTTATGATATCAAGTATCAATATAATTTCTAATTTCAAGGAAAAATGCTTAGAAATAGAAAAAAAAGAAGATAAAATCGTGGGGGGGAAGGTTAGAGGAGCAAAAGCCATTGGAATTTTTATTTTATACATTGGAAGAATCCGTTTTGTTATTAATAGACTAGTAAGAGGGAAAAGGATAACTACAAGAAAGAATTAGTTATTCATCAAAGTTTCATTTATTCAATGACCAGAATTAAACGCGAATATATAGCTCGGAGACGTAGAACAAAAATTCGTTTATTTGCATCAAGCTTTCGAGGGGCTCATTCATGACTTACTCGAACTATTACTCAACAGAGAATAAGAACTTTGGTTTCAGCTCATCGAGATAGAGGTAGGAAAAAAATAGATTTTCGTCGTTTGTGGATCACTCGAATAAATGCAGTAATTCGTGGGGGTGGGGTATCCTATAGTTATAATAGATTCATATACAATCTGTACAAGAAGCAGATGCTTCTTAATCCTAAAATACTTGCACAAATAGCTATATCAAATAGGAGTTGTCTTTATACCATTTTTAATGAAATTCGAAAATAAGGAGATTGGAAGGAATCCATGGAATGTTTTAAATGGAGTTCCGGGGAGAATGAGCTTGGGGAAGGTAGAGTAGAAATTAGTATGATAAAATAGAAAGTCGTTAAAGAAAAATGAGCAAATATGCTCAATAAAAAAAATTATTCTTCTTCGACGATTCTTTTATTTTATTTTTTCCTTACGACAGACACGACAATCAAACTTTGATTCTCTAATTTTTTGAACAAAACATTAATATTAATCCACCCCTGAGTTCGGATTGGAATTTTGATTCAATTCAAGAATAAGACTATTTATTTCTGGTTCTAAGATCAGTAGTTTTAATGGTCGACTCACTTCCTTCAAATTGTATCTTATTATTAAGAAAAAGTAACGAAGATAAAATACGAGCTTGTTTTATAGCAATAGTAATTAATCGTTGTTGTTTTAAGGTCAATCTATTCACCCAACTAGATAATATTTTTCCTTGTTCACTAATAAATCGACTAATTAAACTCATGTTTCTATAATCAATTCAATCCCCCGATTGAATCAGGGGCAAACACCTAGGAAAGGGTCGCTTGGATTTATCCATGATTTGTTTATTCCTTATTTCGAAAATCTTATTTTGATTTCGATCGGATTAAAAAAAAAATTATTTATATATTTATATTATATAGTTTATATATATAATTTATATAATTTGAAATTTATCATATAATTAATAAATATAAAAAGGATTTTGTTTGTTTCTATTTATTTATTTGATTTATTTCTATTTAAATATATTTAATAATATATACCTGATGTTATCTTTTTCATGTTCCTTGGAAAATTGACATACAAGCACTTGATTCGATCTATTTCTTTATCTCCCCATGAATTGTATGTTTGTAAAAATAGGGATAGAATTTCCTCAATTCCAATCGACTGGGCGTATTGTGTCGATTTTTTTGAGTAATATATCTGGAAATGCCCGTTAATTCCTTATTAACACCGTTTTGAACACAACTGGTACATTCCAAAATAATCGTTACTCGGGCATCTTTACCCTTGGCCATAAACCTCCTTTGGATTTTTGATTCACCCCAATCTTCTATTTTCCGATCCAAAGTGAAGAAGAAAGGAACGAAAAAAAGAGAAGTTGCTAACTCAAAATCAAATTATGAAATATTTCATTGGAATTAATATTAATATAGAAGATAGAAATTAAATAAAAATAATAAAATAATAAAGTAATAATAAGTAATACAATAATTTTAATTTTTTCTAACTATTTTTAGAATTGTTGCACAGTATTTTAGTATCTTGTAAAATATGCTACTGTTGTCCTAGCCACATTTCTGTTTTCACTTTATTAGAAATTTAGCTCTATTAGTAATTTAATTGGATCCTGAACCCTAGTTTTGCTTAGGTTGAATCCTTTTTTTCTTTCTCTTCCTCCCCTTCCTTATTCTACCTAATTCTAAAATAAAAAAGGGGGGGGGGGGGGGGATTGGTTACAGATATTTGATTGTATCTCTAAATTTCTTAACCCCTTACCATGTCAATAACTAGAATGAAAAAAAGGGGAATGTCAATGCATCTGGAAATAAACGATTAATCTCGATCAATAAATCTACTAAAGAACCAAACCATAGAGTACTTAGTACCGGTGCTATGGAAAGATATGTTTTTAGATCACGCACTTAAAATCCTCCTTCTTTCTTCTTTATTGTATTACATTATGGTAATACATATATAATCAGATGTATATGTAGTTAAGGACTACTTGTATACTTGTATTTTTACGCGAAATCCCCAATCCCTAATTCAAAATTCAAATTGAAATGTACAACGATTTGATAGATAAGATTTTCCTTTTCTTAAAACAGAAAAATACGCCACTTTCCACCTGAAAATAGAATTGAGAGAATTCCCACGAAAAATATTCATTTATTATTTATTATATGTTTGTTATATAATATGAGACAAAAAAAAAGAAGAAATGAGCAAAGAAATTTTGTATATCAATAGAGAAAATAAGGATATGGAAGACAAGACAGGGATTCTCTACAATGACACTGTAGACCAATTGAAAGGGATGTAGCACAGCTTGGTAGCGTGTTTGTTTTGGGTACAAAATGTCACAGGTTCAAATCCTGTCATCCCTACCTATTACTTCTCCTCTGAGCAGTAACGAGGGATCAATTTTAGATCGATTAAATAAAATTCAAATCGGACATACATTATTTTTGAATTTTATGATATCTTATATAATAATATAAGCGTACAAAATGTATTGGGGTTAAAAAAAAAAAGAATACTCATCTTTATATTTATAGTCTTATCTATTGTGATAAGAAGGCGCTCTTAGTTTAGTTCGGTAGAATGTGGGTCTCCAAAACCCAATGTCGTAGGTTCAAATCCGACAGAGCATGATTCTGCTCTCATTTGTTAGGTCGAAAGGAAGGTTGAACTCAAATAATTGAACAGCAATCTAAATCTGAATTTGACCTCCCATGAATTAAAGAAAGGAGGAGGGGAGGTCAGTCGAAACAAAAAAAAAGAGATTTTAATTAATCAAAGGTCCAATTGATCACCAGGTCTATATTGTAAATATGCAGTTACGAATAATCCAGCCAAAGTAATAGGATTTAGACCTACGATGATTCCAAAAATGAAAAACTTCAATCATTTCTAATATTTTTTTAAAAGAGGAAAAAGAGAGGTAATATCTATCCCTAAATAGAAATCTGTATTGCCCATGAATTTCAATGACCAATAATTGGTAATTAAGGTAATTACCACGTTAAAGTAAGGAACTATTCGAATATATGGAATACCACAAAAAGTTTTTTTTTTTTTAATAAACTATTCATTCACTTAATTTCAAATAAGCCGTATCTTGCTTAGACCAATAAATAGAGCTGAGGTTATAGTTAAAGCTACTAGTAGAAAACCGAAATAACTAGCTATAGTAGGCATGAAGGGGCTAAATGACCTCCTTACACAACTTTCTCTTCAGTGTGGTGAATTGATAAGCTAAGTAAGAAATAAATTTAAAAAATATCAATAGTCTTGACATTAAAACTATTAAAGATGATTTCACTTATAGTTAAACTCAACTTCAAGCTTAGAGACTTCAATAACTTGGTGAATTAATAAACCTAAGTAAGTAAAGAATCTCGAAAGCATCCACACTTAATTGGATCCAGACCTTCAGAACACAAGTATTGGTGATTTTGGTGAGTAATAGAGCTTTTATGATAGCTTTACCTAGGATTTTGGCCTAGTGGTGAATCAGAAGATGATAGTTGCTAAGGAGTGAGGAGTATCAAATTGAATAGGAGGATTTTTGTTTAGTTTTGACTATTTCTTTAACCCTCTGGATGGGTTTACGATGCTGTAACATTGGTTCTAATTAGTTAATGAATGAGGCTATTTAGTGTGTATGTATAGGTACCATTAGAACTCATACAATGCTAGTTTACACTAATTCTACTATTTGTATTGAATCACTGTTAAGTTACACATGATGCTCAATTTGACACTTTTCAAGTTTTTACTTTTTCTTATAGGAGACAATTAAAGCTAATATAGAGGGTAAATTGACATATGGATATATGTAAATTTAATACATATATAAATGGATACGCTCTTCCAATCTTTAAATTAAAATTTAGGATAATGGCATTAAGGAATAATATTTTCCTCAAAGAAAACCTCTATATAATCGAAATATCTCAAATAATTAATATTTTTATTAATATGAATATTATGCGTGTATCAGGAAAAATACGATAAATTATAAATATGTTGTTTAATTATTTCATTCAATTTATTTCGGGTTATAATAATTTATAGATATATAGAATAATCTATCTTTGTTCCCTATATTTTAAAAGACAAAAAAATTATAGTCACATATATACTACCAATTCAGAGCATTGATGAGAAGTATATGTGTTCACTTGCAACTAGCTCCTTTAAGCAGTTTGGACAGTATCTTGTTTAATTTGCTAAATATGTCATATTATTGTGATGTAATAGCAATTTTGTCTAAATAGCAAATAGAATAAGTATTTCTTTATACGTATACACACAGATATATAATCTTTAACTGTTTTTCGTTATTTATATGCACACCAGCATGCAATCTATAGCATATTGTAATTATCTTAAAGGTTGGAATCAGTAATGGATGATGGGGTGTTTTCTTCTAATTATTTTTTGAACATGACTTTGCCTTCTTCTTGTTTTCTCAATCTCTCTTGCAGTTGTTGGATGTATTGTTGACGGTACTTCTCGTTTGTTTATAGTGGTTAATTACAATTGATAAATTTTATTTCAATTTTTTTTAAAAAAAGTTAATCATCTTATAGGCAAATATGGATTGGCAGGAAATATATCTTTGATTTCTTTACGAGGTTTTCGGCTATTACATAAGTCAATACAAAAGTAATCATATATATTACTTTAATTATTATATTTTAAAATTAAATTACACTAATCGTTCCTTAACAGTATGTATAGTATTTCCTCTCTTTATAAAATATTTTGGATTCAAATTGTACATTCTCATATATTATCTTTAGGAGATCGTGCTAACTAATTAATTAAATGTATGAATTGTCACTATAGAGATTTAAATCCTAAATTTTATTTTCATTTTTTAGAATTAATATTTTTTTGAGAAGTAATATAGCTCTTAACAATAATGCGCAGATTTACAAAACCAGCCATAAGTTATGCCTATATGCAAAAACCAACCACCAGCATCATCTAAAATACATGAGACCTTAGAGTATGAAACAAGAGCATCATATAAAAAGTGACATAAGCAACCATAAAATAGTATACTCTACATTACACATCTAAAACAACTTATAGATTGTGAGAATTAGAGCAAGTGTTTTGTTGTGATTGGATGTCTATAAGCCCTAACGTTTTCTACATTTGTTTTTAGCTACATGTGCACTAAAAAGAAAAAAAACCAACTAAAAGTGAACATATTGTTGTGACTAAAACAAAGACTTTTACGGTTGAAATGCAAACTATCTTAATTAGAGGACTATATTGGAAATTTACCAAAAGCAATATCAATTTTCTATATGACAAAAATGGGATGCTTAGTACAAAGGATGGGTGACCTATTTATATGCAATTATTACTGCCTTAAGACAGGTAATTTCAAGTTTTTTTTCTCTCCCTCTCTCTCTCTATTTAACTAACCTCAAATATACAGGGAAAATTAATCAAATATTCCAGCAATCTTCCCGTTCATTTCATTTTTTTTACACACCTACACATATAAGAGAGTGTAGATATATACGTGCATTATAGTGCAGCATTAACTTTTAATTAAAAACGATGGTTGGGATTGAATGGTTTTATAAAAGTGCAACCATGCAATAATTCACTAATTAAATTTAGTAAGTTACATTACCTTTAATCATAAGATCATTCCATATGTCCTATTAAAAACATAACATTTCTAGATATGATTTGGGCAGTCCATTTGTAGTTTTAATCTAACCTTACATGGTATATTCAAAGTTCCACTTCAAATCCATTGCAAATAAATCTTCAACCCTTGTCTCATTCTATATATATACCATCTTGCTCTTTGGCCAGACACGACCAAATACCATGACTATAAAGAAGGTTAAACTTGCCAATATCACTAACAACTATGTTAGAAAAGCCACTTTCAAGAAAAGGAAGAAGGGATTGATGAAGAAAGTGAATGAACATGTAAAACATATGTGCTTATTGAGAACAAAACACAAATGTCCTTACTTGAGTTTTGCCATCTATACATGCTTTTTCAATATAAAACCATTATAGGCTCCCTCATTCTTTTTTCCGTTGAAGATATACATGAAAAGGGCACTCACATACACCAATGTATGGAGAGAAAATAGATGTATGTGATCTCATGTCTTTATTTTATATAAAGTTTATGTTTAAAAAAAACGTGATGGGTAGAGTAGAATTATAATTAACAAATCAGCCGAATTATTTCGAAAAAGAAAGAAAGCAATCTTATCATTAGTGTAGTAGATTTATTAGTTGCATGTATTTGATTGAAAGCAAAGATAAATAATTTTCTTCTTATTTTCCTTCTTTCATATGATTTATTATGTATTTTAAATATTTTTAGCATATATGATCTTCAAATGAATCTTTTTTTCAAAATAACTACTGATTGTTTACTACAGCTTCATGAAAAAAATATAAGTTTTGATATGTATAAAGAATGAAAAAGATGGAAGCCCGATTGCATATAGTAACTAAGTGTCTACTAAATGTATATAATTTGTTGTGATATAGAGACATATTTTGACTTTAATAATTGTAATTAAAATATTCTTCCATAAAGAAAAAATCAAATAAACATGCACTCTAATAATCATATTCTACATACTGCATACAAAATCAAATAATGTAGGAGAGAGTAGATATACAGATTGACTATAGTGAAACATTAGCTCTTAATTAAAAGGGACAGTCATTATTAAAGGAATTTTGTATAAGTGGAGCCCTGCAACAACTCACTAATTAAATTTTGTGAAACATTTCCTTAAATCAAAATATTTTTCCATATTCCATATTAAAGACAGCATTCTGGAGATGATTTCGACACTCCACTTCCAGTTTTAGAATGCAGTACATCTAACCTCACATGGTATATTTAAAGTTTCACTCCCCATGTTTTACTAATATTCTTCAACCCTTGTTTCATTCTATATATACCCATTCCCTCTCTTAAGCCATATATAACAAAAGACCAAGAGTAGAAAGAAAGTTAAGTTTGCCTATATCACCTAATGACCCCACAAGAAAAACCACATTCAAGAAAAGGAAGAAGGGGCTGATGAAGAAAGTGAGCGAACATAGTAGTCTCTATGACATTAAAGCCTATGCATTCATTTACAGCCCCTATCACTCGCAACCAGAGGTTTGGCCTTCTCTTCTAAGAATCTAACGCGTGCTTCTTGACTTTCAAAGGATGCTCGAGACAGAGCAGAATAAGAAGATGATGAATCGAGATAGCTTTTTACACTAAAGGATCATCTAGAAAACTGACTAATTGAACAACTAGTGCAAGGATAATTGTGAGAAGGAGATCATGTAGGTCATGCTCCAAAGTCTTATTGGGATTTCCCTCCACCAACTCAACCTCATTGATCTCAACGATTTGGGTTGGCTCATCGAACAACACCTTAAAGAAATCCAGAATAGGATAAAAACACTTAGCAAGTCACTTCAGCCTTGGCGGACCACCAGATGGAGTCATAAAGGGTCCTTGGGAGATGTCAGCTTAAATCAAGGAGGATTCTCTGGCGTAGGAGCTGCAACATCCGCATGTGTGGTTCGTTGAGCATGAACTCGTAAGTACAACAACAGTTTTATGTAGGGTTTGCTAGCGGGGAACAGGCGAAGATGATGGTGCCATTCACGAATAAGAACAACCAGAATAATGGACTGATATGGTCCAACAGGTTTAATTACCCTCAGGAATCGAGTATTAGGATGT
Organism: Carica papaya; assembly: GCF_054855325.1. Classification (NCBI taxonomy): domain Eukaryota; kingdom Viridiplantae; phylum Streptophyta; class Magnoliopsida; order Brassicales; family Caricaceae; genus Carica; species Carica papaya. The sequence continues at coordinate 26,087,740 of NC_142310.1, read as the reverse complement.
TTAGTTTTTAATTTTTTTTAAGTTGTTGGAGATGTACTTTAAATAACCGATTATAATCCACCATATAGATAGGTTGTAAGACCTATAGTCATTGTCTTAATAGTTATATCATGATAATAGTTGTAGTTGTTGTCGTCATAGTCGTGCGGGCATGTTCATGGCACTGCGATCCGTGCTGGTGTGCATTTGCACATTGGGTCTATGTGTGGGAGTGCCACTACACTCCAAGTAGCTGGCAGCAAGCCTTGCGCGTCGTGTTGACCTAGTAGGCTTCTACGAATGCTGAGGTGTCTTCGCATATGTGTTCCCCATACTGCAGATGCGGGTAGGAGGGTAAATTCCCTCGAGCACAAGGTAAAATAAATAAATAAAATCTATAATTCGATAAGCTAAGTAAATTTTTGACAAATTGGTATTTTTAAAATATTGGTATAAATTGGAAATTTGGTATAGCAAAAAACGATGTGGTTAATTTAAAAGAATAAATTTAATAAAATTAATAAAATCTTAAAATTCTAAGAATAATTTTATAAATTAAAAACTCATAAGAAAAAAATTGTAAATCTATAAATAATTATAAAAGGATGAGAATTAACATTTAAAAAAACTTGAAATTAAAAGACTAAAGGAAAAATAAAACAAGAATAAAAAATCTAAAAAGTTAACAAATAAAATAAAGAGTCAAAATTTAACAAACACAAAATCTAGTTAAATCTGGTTTACCATATTTCTTTTGAGGGAAATTTGGTTTTGATTATTTGTTCCAAAACTGCTAGAATATGGGTGCCAGTTTTGGTCCCTTAACGAAACAGTAGTTCAGTTGTCCTTGAGACTCTGAATGATTTAATATTCATGCTCTAGGGCTCAAGGGCATGAATGATGGCAACCTGAGAGACCTGAGACAGTTATATTTGTATTTAATATTTGTGAATCCATGTTTGTATCTATTTAATAACAAGGCATGACTAATTGATATCCCGTTTGCCCTCTCTAGAAATAGGTGTAAGGGGCTACGCATGTAGGTTTGCAATCAGTGTAATATAAATTAGATAATAAATTAGTATTAAAAACATTGTGTCAAAAGATGAGTTTCATCCTGCGTGCGTGAGTTGTGTAAACCCATTGAATACAGTATTGAGCGTCTTCATGAGGATTTGTATGAATTCGACATTTAATTTGGATATGAATATTTGGCGATAACTTTTGATTTGAATTTGTTAATTGAAATTATAATTAATTTTTTATTAAATGTGCATTAATGAATATTTTAAAATGTATTTGTGTTTCATTATTTCTATTTATCTTACTGAGTATTAGAACTCACCCATATCAAATCCCCCCTTAGATGTAGGTTAGGAAAAAAATTATGGTTCACCCCTGTTTAGATTCCCTTCAAGAGGAATAGTTTGGAGCAGACTTTGTATTTTATTTTAAACTTTGAGGCTAGTTTTTGTAATTATGCTTTCTAACATTTTGTATTCTAAAAGGTAGATAGCATGATTGCCTCAGGATACAGTCTTTTGTAAGTTTTGTATGGAATCTATACTTCTGCTGCAATGTAAATATCTACTTTATGTTTGCTCATTTGGATGTTGGTGCCCTATTTGGCATTAGGACGTCACATTTCTTTTCTTTTCTTTTCATTTATACACAATGGAGCAAGGATAGAAGCATTATTGATGTAGTATATGTAAAAATTCAGTCTAGTTAAGATGAAGATGAAGCTACCTAGCTCCGTCCATTTTTTTATATTTAAAATGAGATTTTTGGATAAAATTTAATAGATATGGATACGATTTTTGTATCTTGGAATTAAAATTTGGGATAGTGGCATTAACAGGTAGTGTTTTCCTCAAAGAAAGTCCCACTATAATCATAACATCTAAAACAATTAATATTTTGATTAATATGAATATTATACACGTATTTGGCAAAATACATTAAATTAAATCATAAATCAGCTTCTAACTAATTAATAGATATGTAGAATAATCTATTTTTTTCTCTATATTTTGTAGAACAAAAAAATTATACTCACACATATACTACCAATTTAGAGTGTTGATGAGAAGTACATGTGTACACTTGCTACTAGCTCCTTTAAGTAATTTAGAGAGTATCTTGTATAATTTACTAAATATGTGATATTATTGCGATTGCTTAGGTAGCAAGTAAAATAAGTATTGTTTTATATGTATACACAAAAGTATATTGATGTGTTCAATTTTTTAAAAAAATTTATACCCTTTTTACTTAAATTTATAATAACTTTTGAATTAATTTTGAGTTCAAAGTTATTTAATGGAAAAAATTCTTGGTGCAGGTTTCCTGAAGAAAATAGAAAAAAAGACTGAATAAAAAAGAAGAAAAGAGAAAAGATGTAGTTCTGAAGAGCAAAAAGAAAGCAACTCCGAAGAGGAAAAAGGAAGCAATTCTGAACCGGAAGAATGAACTAGCTCTGAAGAGGGAAAAGGAAGCATCTCTGAAGAAGAAAAATGAGCAGTTTTAACAAGGAAAAAAGGAGGCAGCTGAAAGTGAAAAAGGGAGGCATGCAAAATCCTATCTCCTCTTTTTCTACTGCCCACAAAAGGAACTAGATCTATAATGTTAAAAGGGGAGCATAGATGAACCCATATCTGGTTGGGAGCCGACGTGAACCAAAATCTGGTGAGAAAAAAGAAGTGGCCTTGGAGCTGAGCAGCAGATTGAGGAAAATTAAGCAAGTAATTTATTTTTTATTTTTATTTTTATGTTTTTGCTTTCAAATTGTAGATTTGTGGGATGAAAATTTTCGTGATTTTTTAACAAAGTCATGTTAAAATTAATAATTGTTATAAAAAGTTATTAGTTTTTAATTGATAAACCTAGTGAATACTGGGAGGAAAACCAAAAGTACATTAGGTTTGTTCAATCATTGCAAACTAGATTAAATTGATTGTGAAATTAAAACTTGGATATACCTAAGAGTCAGGTGAAATCAATTACTCTGATGGGTTTACACCGATAGTTTTCATTAATTTAATTATTTTGCTTTGATTAAATTATTATTAAATTTTGATTTCTAGACAATAATAGAATTTCTACAATTTTTGTACTTGGTACACAATCCTTGCAGGACGATACTTTATTTATCACTTTATTATTTTAACGACTTTGTGCACTTGCGAATTCGCCCGTCGTATATATAATCTTTAACTGGTTTTAGTTATTTATATGTATACCAGTATGCAATCTGTAGAATATCATAATTATGTTAAAGGTTGGAATCAGTAATGCATAATGAATTGTTTCCTTCTAATTGTTTTTTGGACATGGTTGCGCCTTTTTCTTTTTCTTCTCAATCTACATTGTGGTAATCGGATATATTGTTTAATGGTACTTTTATTTTGTTTAAAATGGTTAATTACTATTGTTAAATTATATTTCATTTTGAAAAAAAAAATTATCTAAAAGACTAATATAGAGTGTCAAGGAGAAGGCATATATATTAGTACCAGGCTAGTATCATTCTTTTATTGAAAGAGAGATAACACTTTTATATTTTTACTGCATTAAATTGGTAAGAAATATATGTTTGATTTCTTTAAGAATTTTGCAGCTATTACAAAAATCAATACAAAAGTTTTCATATATATTACTTTTATTATACCATTTTAAAATTTGATCAAACTAAACTTTCCTTAATAATATGATTGGTATTTCTTCTATTCATGAGAGATTTTAGATTCAAATTGTGCTTTTTTGTAAATTATCTTTAAGAGGTTGTGTCATCTAATTAATAAAATGTATGAATTGTGACTAAAAAATCTAAATCTTAACTTTCAATTCTATATTTTAGAAGTAATATTTTTCTGAAAAATAATATACCGTTTATCCATAAAAAGTATATTTATAAAAAGAACCATAACGAATGCTTATATAGCAAAATCAACCACTAGCATCATCTAAAATACATGAGATCTTGGAGCATAAAATAATCACAAAAAAAGGCATAAATAAAGACAACATAGTCTAAACACTACATTACACATCTAAAATAAATTCCTATATGTGTATGTGTGATGATGTTAACAACAATATGAAAGGGTTTTTCGAGAGACCTACCTGTCTAAACTAGTAGAAATAGAATTCATTAACTTTGGTCATGCGTGAATTTCATATTGTATGTATAGAAGCTCCAAGGATCATGCCTATATGAGTTAATGAATACCTAATAGATTCTGAGAATTGGAACAAGCGTTCCTCTGGCTATATGTGCACTAAAAAGAAAAAAGAAACAACAAAAAGAACACATATCACCCACACCAACCAAAGATCTCCAAGCTTTTACAAATATCCTCTTAAACCCATTCGTTCCTCTCTTCCACCCAGCTTTGTTACTCCCTCTCACTCATTCACAGACGCTTGAAGATAGTGCATATATGCTAGACCTTTACAACTTTGTAAATTCCTATTCACTTTTCCAATTAACACCTCACCCCACACCACAATGAATAGTCAGCTTGTTTTCCTGCTATCGCCAACATCACCATAATATACTATTTCCAACAATATAAATTCATATCTCATGTATTATTCAAAAATTTTTAGTGCATTTACGGTGTAAATGTGTATTTAATTTTTATTTAATCTTTTCTCTGTAAAACTATATACATAATATGCCTATAAATAGTGGTATCTCAATAATAAAACAAAATTTTCAATTCTCACAAGATAACATGGTATTAGAGCTGTTAATATATCTAGAAGAATTTAGATAGCTAATATATGAATAAATTGTGTTTTGCATACCAAAATAATGAATAGGGGTGAGTTTGATAGAAATAAATAATGATAGATGGTTACGAAGAACATTAGGGAGCAAGAGGAAATGGGAAACATGGTTGGATTGATTTGTGAAAAGGATGAGGGAGAAGTTGTATCAAAATATGGCTCTGATAGCTATAACTATATTAAAAATATAAATTACACAATAAAGTTCTCCTTTTATCCTCTTTTTTGAAAAAAAAATATTTGTTTTTCTTGCACGAGATTGTTATTTTTTAATCAATAAATTTAATACAAATGTACTTTATTTAGGGCAAAAAAAATTTGTTAGATACACAAGAAAATGAAAAAGGTGATATCAGAAGTCCTACGGGCATACTTTTAAATGTTGGATTGCTTATAGGGTTACTTTACATGTAAAGCTCCCTCATGCATACATATCGATCATTAATCTTTATTCATCTTATTATGTTACTCTATTAGTTTATTTTATACAGGATGCTGTTAATTAATTCCAAATAATTAGCTCTTTGTTGGCAAAGTGACTGATAATTTTCTTTGGGGATAAATCCTTTTAAGCGTTTGGCTATAGGTTAAGTATGGCATATTTTTCCTTAATTAAAAGATAATTTTATTAACGAAATGGAACTCACATGTCCTTTTTCTCTTTGAATAATAAAATATAATTTTGTCAATAAGGATAGTTCCATCTTTTTTAAATAGAGAATTACAAGAAAACACAAAATCGCCACCCTTTGAAAAATGAAAAGCACAATTTAAGAATAAAATTATACGATAATATAGGTGATTTGAAATAGAAGCTAAGCGTGAAAAGAGCATATTCTTAAAACATCTGTTATATGATCCCCCTTCATAGCCTCATACAGATACATCAAAAGGTAAGTTACATTTCAACAAAGAATTCTTTCATGAGTTAGATATAGTTGTTTATGTTTTTGCTATATATATATGCATATACGTACTTATACTAAAATTTTTATGTTTTTTACTTTCTTATTTTTAAAACAATTTATTTTTATTTATCTTGTAACCATTAACTATTTCGACATTTTAGAAATTGTAAGAGAAAGTGAATGGTAGAATATTGGAGCTTATATACGTTTGAGATAGTTAATTGATGAAGATTGCAAAAGCTTAAAACACTACCCAATCTTCTAAATATCTAATAAAGCACGCAGTCACTTGTCGAAACTGAACTAATCATCCTCCCTATTTCATCATCAACTTGAGTAAAGAGATCTATTCGCTATATGAACAAATACCAACTCCTATTTCTCATATTTGTTCGATGACATCCTAAAAAGTTAAAATTTTCACGTAATACTATAAAATAAAAAACAAAGTTAGAAGAAAAAAACATGCCTCCTTACACAACTTTCTCTTCAGCGTGGTGAATTGATAAGCTAAGTAAGAAACAAATTTAAAAAATATCAACAGTCTTGACATTAAAACTACTGAAGATGATTTCCCTTATATTTAAACTCAACTTCAAGTTTAAAGACTTCAATAACTTGGTGAATTAATAAGCCTAAGTAGGCAAAGAATCTCGAAAGCATTTACACTTAATTTGATCCGGACCTTTAGAAGACAAGTATTGGTGATTTTAATGAGTAATATAGCTTTTATGATAGCTTTACCTAAGATTTTGGACTAGTGGTGAATCAGGAGATGATAGCTGCTAAGGAGTGATTTAAGATGAATTGTATTGATCTTGGAGTATCAAATTGAATAGGAGGATTTTTGATTAATTTTGACTATTTCTTTAGCCCTCTGGATGGGTTTACGATGCTGTAACATTGGTTCTAACTGGTCAATGAAAGAAGCTATTTAGTGGGCATGTATAGGTACCATTAGAACTCGTACAATGCTGGTTTACACTGATTCTTCTATTTTTTTGTTTAGCTATTGATTCACTGTTAAAAGTTACAAATGCATTTCTTACTTTTCTACTTATGTTATTGTATGATGCTCAATTTGACACTTTTCAAGTTTTTACTTTTTCTTATAGGAGATAATTGAAGCTAATAGAGGGTAAATTAATGAGAATGTTGAATATGGTCATTTTCTTTGATTTCTAACTTATACCAAAGAGAATGAGTAGATATTTAGAGTTGTCTATGGTTAGAATAGGTTCACTGAGTTGGTGAATTAACGTGGCATCAAGCTTGCTTCAGGGATCTAATACATGGAGTTTTTTCTTTGAAGAAAAGAAAATGAAGGGGATTGGTGGTAGTTAAGTTTATATGAGGATTATGAAAATTATCAGTGTATATATTTAACTTTTCTTGTCTACTTGTACAAGGTTTTAATATAGTGATTAATTACAAATTATATATATGATTTTAGTTGGCAATCGAAAAAATATATAAATTAAATATATAGATATAGAGAATGAAATGTAATATGTTCTTGCATGTATATATGTGTATTGCTAATTTTAATTTGCGGGCCTTGTGAAGATCGAAGAAGATATTAGGCAGTTCTTTTGTTACTTTAAAACTTTGTTGTGACTTGGGAACTAATTATTAGTGTGTCCATATTAGAAGAGTATAAAAACAAATACAAGATTACGTATGAAATGTTTGCAAATCATTGTAATTAGCTAGAGAGCAAATCTTATATATATATATATATATGCATAAAGTGAGTCAAAAGAAAAGGTGCGCATATATATGTTTTACATGTTCACTCACTTTCTTCATCAACCCCTTCTTCCTTTTCTTTTTATTTATACACAATGAAGCAAGGATAGAAGCATTATTGATGTAGTATACGTAAAAATTCAATCTAGTTAGGATGAAGATGAAGCTAGCTAGGTCCTTAAATTTGTTTAGATTTAAAATGAGATTTTTGTATAAAATTTAATATATATGGATACGATCTTCAAATCTTTGAATTAAAATTTGGATAGTGGCATTAACAGGTAATGTTCTCCTCAAAGAAAGTCCTGGTATAATCATAACATCTAAAACAATTAATATTCTCGTTAATATTAATATTGTACATGTATATGGGAAAATACGTTAAATTAAGTTATAAGTTTGCTTTTAACTAATTAATATATACGTAGAATAATCTATCTTTGTTCTCTATATTTTGGAAAATAAAAAACTACACTCACACTTTGCTACTAATTTAGAGTGTTGATGAGAAGTACATGTGTACACTCGCTACTAGCTCGTTCAAGTAGTTTAGACAGTATCTTGTATAATTTATAAAATATGTGATATTATTGCAATTGCTTAGGTAGTAAGTAAAATAAGTAGTTTTATATGTATACACAAAAGTATATTGATCTGTTTGATTTTGAATATATTTTTATACCCTTTTCACTTAAATTTAGAATAACTTTCGAATTAAGTTTGAGTTAAAAGTCATTTAATAAAAAAAATTCTTGATGTAGGTTTCATGAAGAAAATAGAAAAAAAGATTGAAAAAAGATGAAGAAAAGGTAAAAAATGAAGTAGTTTCGAAGAGCAAAAAGGAAGCAATCCTGAACTGAAAAAAGGAAGCAACTCTGAAGAGGAAAAAGGAGGCAACTCTGAAGAGGAAAAAGGAAGCAACTTTGAAGAAATCCAAAACAGGACATAAACACTTATCAAGTCACTTCGACCTCAGGGGACCACCGGACAGAGGAGTCAGGAAGGGTCCTCAAGAGACGTCTGCTCCAATCAAGGAGGATTCTCTAGCGCAGGAGCTACAGCAGTCGCAAGCAAGGTTTGTTGACAGGATGAACTTATAAGTACAATAACAGTTTCATGTAGGGTTTACTAACAGGGAACAGGTAAAGATGATGGTGCCATTCATAAATAAAAACTACCAAAATAATGGACTGATATGGTCAAGCAGGTTTAATTACCCTTAGAAATCGAGTATTAAAATGTTTAGTTTTTAATTTTTTTGATGTTGTCAGAGATGTACGTTAAATAACCGATTCCAATCCACCATATAGATAGGTTGTCAGACTCATAGTCGTTGTCTTGATAGTTTTAATCATAATAATAGTTGTAGTTATGTCATCACAGTTGTTCGGTCATGTTCATGGCACTCTGACGCGTGCTGGTGCACTTTTACGCATAGGGTCTGTGTGTGGAGTGCCACTACACTTCAAGCAGCTGCGCATTGTAGCAAGCCTTGCGCATCGTGTTGACCTATCAAGCTTCTACGGATGTTGAGGGGTATAATTCAAAAGAATAAATCTAATAAAATTAAGAAAATCTTAAAATTCTAAGAATAATTTTATAAATTAAAAACTCATAAGAAATAAATTTAGAATCTATAAATAATTATAAAAGAAGTAGAATTAATATTTAAAAAACTTGAAATTAAAAGAGTAAAGGTAAAATAAAAACAAGAATAAAAGAATATAAAAAGTTAACTAATTAAATAAAGAGTCAAAATTTAACAAACACAGAGTCTTGTTAAATCCACTTCATCATATTTCCTTTGAGGGGTATTTGGTTTTGATTATTTGTTCCAGAACCACTAGAATATGGGTGCTAGTTTTGGTCCCTTAATGAAATTGTAGTTCAGTTGTCCTTGGTCTGAATGATTTTATATTCATGCTCTACGGCTCAAGGGCATGAATGATGGCAACCTGAGAGACATCAGAGATTTATATGTGTACTTAATATTTGTGATTATATGTTTGTATCTATCTACGTACCAAGACATAACTAATCGATATCCCATTTGCCCTTTCTAGAAATAGGTGTAAGTGGTTGCGCATGTTGGTTTATAATAAGTGAAATATAAATTAAGATAATAAATTAGGATAAAAAAACTATGTCAAAAGATGAGTTTTGTCCTACGTGCGAGTTGTATAAACCCATTGAATACAGTACTAAGCATCTTCATGACAATTTGTATGAATTCGACATTATTTGGATATGAGTATTTGGTGATAACTTTTCATTTGAATTTGTTAATTAAACTTAAAATTATTTTTTTATTAAACGTGCATTAATGAATATTTTAAAACGTATATGTGTATCATTATTTCTATTTATCTTACTGAGTATTGGAACTCACCCATATCCCACCCACCCTTAGATGTAGATTTTGAAGAAAATTCTGGAGAACTCTTTTTAGTTTCTTTTCAGGAGGAATAGTTTCGAGCAGACTTTGTATTTTGTTTTAAACTTTGAGGCTAGTTTTTATAATTATGCTATCTAATATTTTGTATTCTAAAAGGTAGATGGCCTAATTGCCTTAGGATACAGTCTTTTATAAATTTTGTATTAGATGTATAGTTCTACTGTAATGTAAATATCTATTTTATGTCAATTCATTTTGACGTTGGTGCCCTGTTTGGCATCAGGATGTCACATTTCTTTTTTTTTCTTTTTATTTATACATAATGGAGCAAGGATCGAAGCATTATTGATGTAGTATATGTAAAATTTCAATCTACTTAGGATGAAGATGAAGCTAGCTAGCTCCTTAAATTTTTTTAGATTTAAAATGAGATTTTTGTATAAACTTTAATAGATATGGATACGATCTTCAAATCTTGGAATTAAAACTTGGGATAGCGCCATTAACAGGTAATGTTTTGCCCCGGTATAATCATAAGAGTTATTAAAATTTATTTTTATTAATGTTTACGTACAATAAATTATATATATATTTTTGTATTACATAAGAGTCGAATCTTCAATTCTTATTTTCGTAGAGGTAGAGAAGTACCACTTGATTTAAAATTCAAGTATTATCATGCCTTAATTATATTTAACTTTTAGGAGGATTGATTTCAATTAAGGTGGTTGGTCATGAAGTAAAGATCCTAGAATTAAAACTATTGGGCCTTTGGCCCGATCATTAAGGGATGGAATCAGTTCCCATTAATGAAGAACATGTGAACTCGCAATGTTATATAAAAAAAGTTAACAGATCAGCCAAATTATCACCTACATACCATTTTATATAATCTATTAACTTCTAATATCAATCATTTTCTATTAAAAATGTATAACGTATTTTTTGTGTGTGAATACATCAATTTAGTGATATATAATAATACTTAAGTTCAGTTACTTTATTTAAAATTAAATCTGCAGCTCGTTTTATGTATGGATTATAGAATTAATTATATTGATATTTAATTATAACATTTCATTTTCTCACATAATTGTTTACATTAATATTTAATTTTAATCGTAGTTAATTAAATAACTAGAATAATATTTAATTTAAAAAAATTCAATTACACAATTAACACAAGTACAATATATTAATAAAGTGCCATTGTTATTAAATAAAGGGAAGTAAACATGATTAGTGTTATTCGATGAATCACTCTTTTATCATTGTAAGTATATATATAATCTCTCTAAATAAGACACACACAACGAAGTTCTAATATTTAAGAATACAAAAAGAAATTAAAAGATAAAAGAATCATAATACATTACATCAAAAAATCGTAACACAATACATCCTTTATAGATAAGCCAAATTCAAAGTTAATAAGTGAAGTATGAAGTAAACCTTTATAAATCATATAGAAATTCCCTTGTTTTAATGTGTTAAAAACTCATGCCTAAGGCCACCTATATACCATTTTATATGAATGCTTGAACTTTTGAAAATTTAATAGAAGATTTAAAATGTATGAGTTTTTATATGATTTGTTAACTCTTTATATAAAAGCTAACATTAATGAGGAACATGTATATCTAACAAATCATTAAGTAATATTTTGGCATTCCACTTGTTGTGGAATGCACCATATCTTACCTTAGATGGTATATTCTACTATATTATAATGCTCCATTCCCCATTCCTTACTAATAACTCTCCAACCCTTGTCTCATTCTATATATAGCCCCTCTCGCTCCTTGGCCAAACACGACAAAACATCATGACTAGAAACAAAGTTAGGCTTACCTATATCACTAATGACTTTGCAAGAAAAACCACGTTTAAGAAAAGGAAGAAGGGGCTGATGAAGAAAGTGAGTACTTAGGACTCTGCAATGTCAAAACATGTGCAATCATTTACAACCCATATGACTCGTAACCAGAGGTTTGGCATTCCCCTCTCGGAGCCCAATAACTGTTGGCCGACTTCAAGAGGATCTCTGATATGGAGCAGAATAAGACGATGATGAATTAAAAGAGCTTCCTATGATAGATGATCATGAAGGCAACCGACCAACTGAAGAAGAAACATAAAGACAATCAGGAGAAGTAAATAATGCATATCATGTTTAAAAGCCTTGTTGGGAAGCCCCTCCACTAACTCAACCTCATTGATCTCAACGATCTAGGTTGGCTAATTAAATAAAACCTCAAAGAAATCCAAAAAAATGATAGAAACATTCTATAAATCACCTAAGCCTCATGGGGCCACAAATGGAGGAGTGATGAAGGGTCCGGGGGCGACATCCTCTTAAATCAACAAGGATATGTTACATAATTCATTATAATTGCAATATATTTGATTATATAATTCATAAAGAAAAAAATTAATTATATGATATGATACAACAAGACCATCAAAAGTTGTGTTTTTCTGGTTGATATTTTTCTTTCTATTGATATTTACCTATACATCATAAAAATTTAGATGCTCACCCTTCCATACACATATACAAACATCTCAATATATATTTACCTACCTCAACATGTATTCCTTCCATCACTACCTTATATATTACATGTATATATATATATGTATATATCAACTGGATCAGACAACAAGCATCTGGCCCGTACTTGGTTTATAGTTAATTTGCTCGACATGCAAACTTTAATTTGTAAGATTTCAAAATTTTCCATGCAAAGCATAATTACTAATTACACTCCAACAGTATTCTAATACCATAAAAACTTAGTTATGATATATATACATAGATATATATTGTGATTAATATTTGTTCTCGTGTTGTGAAATATATAAGCCAATTTAGTTAAATAAAAATCATATAAACAGTATAATGATCAAACCAGTAAAAGTAGAGAAAAGACATGAGAGGGTAAAAACCAATATATTTTAGAAATTTAGCATTAAAACAAACTATTATTTTTATTTAGATTTGATAGAGTAATAACAAGGAGTCAAAGTAAAAAAAAAAAAGATAATTCATTTAATCAAATACATTTCTCACATTTATCATAAATACAAACATTAACAAATTCAAAAAAACCATTTTAATGTCACAAAATCCCCTATTAATTTACAAGGTAATGGTATATTAATCTGTTGTATTTTTTTGAGTTCAACTATTAGTTCAACAACTTTCTAACTAATACCATTGACTTTTAAAAGTATAAATTTAAATTATTGTTAGTATGTAACGTGAACTCTGATATAGAAAAAAATGATATCTTCGGTTTTTGTATTTTTTTAAAAAAATAATTAAAAAATAAAATGGCAGTAACTGTAAGACATCAAGACATACAATTAAGTTGGATTAGAAGGTGATGGCCATATTAGTTGACGGTTAAGAGATAATATTTGTGTGTGTGGTTGCCATGTATAATTGACTTCAGGTGTGAATGCATGTTGAGGATAATGCAGGAGAGAGTAGGTAGATACATGAATTACAGTGAAGCAATAGTTTTTAATTAAAAGGGATGGCCACAATTGAATAATTTTATATAAATACAGCCTTACAACAACTTACTAATTAAATTTTTTTTAATTACATTTCCCTAAATCAAAAGATTTTTCCATATCCCCTATTAAAGACATAACATTTTTGGAGATAATTTGGGCATTCCACTTGCAGTTTTAGAATGCACCACATCTTACCTTACATGGTATATTCTTCCATATTAAAACACTCCGCCCCATTCCTTACTAATGGCTACTCAACCGTTGTGTCGTTTTATATATACCCCCTCCAGCCCCTTGGGCACACATGACAAAATACCATGACTAGAAAAAAGATTAAGCTCTCTTATATCACTAACAACTCTGTAAGAAAAGCCACATTCAAGAAAAGGAAGAAGGGGCTGATGAAGAAAGTGAGTGAACTTAGCACTCTTTGCGATGTCAAAGCCTGTACAATCATTTACAGCCCTTATGACTCGCAACCAGATGTTTGGCCTTCCCCTCTCGGAGCCCAACATGTGCTTGCTGACTTTAAGAGGATGCCCGAGATGGAGTAGAACAAGAAGATGGTGAATCAGGAAAGCTTCCTACGCCAGAGGATCACTAAAGCAATTGACCAACTGAAGAAGCAGCGCAACGATAATCACGAAAAGGAGATAACGGATATCATGTTCCAAAGTCTTACTGGGAAGTCCCTCCACTAACTCAACCTTATTGATCTCAATGATTTGGGTTGGCTCATCGAACAACACCTCAAAGAAATCCAAAAGAGCATGGAAACACTCAGCAAGTCACCTCAGCCTCAGGAGGCGACAGACAAAGGAGTGATGAAGGGTCCTGGTGAGACTTTCACTCAAATCAAGGAGGATTCTACGGTGCAGAAGCTGCAGCAGTCACAAATACAGTTTGTTGATGGGATGAATCCTCAAGCACAGCAACAGCGTTATGTCGGGTTGAATGAGGAACAGACAGAGATGATGGTGCCATTCACAGGTAAGAACTACTGGATTGGTATGGTCCAGTGTGTTTAATTACCCTTAGAAAATGAGAATTATGATATTTGATTTTGAATTTTTTGGGTGTTATTGGGGATGTACTTTAAATAACGAATTAAATTCCACCATAGAGATATGTTGTTAGTTTCTTAGTCATCATAGTCATCGTCTAAATAGTTGTAGTCATCATAATAGTTGTAGCTGTCATCTTCACGGACATAGTCGTCAGGTCACATACATTCATGTACTTAGATTACTTTATGTTATGATTTTCTTTAAATTAATCTGCACCTCAATATTTTAAATTTTCTGTGCTAGTGCTACTCTTCATTCTTTAATTTCTCCCTTTTCCCGGCTTGACGTGGCTGTATTACTATTTGTTGAAATATATGCGTGCTCAATATAAATTTATGCTATTAGAATGCCCTTTTCTCTTCTTTCTTTTCTTTTTTCTTATACTCAATTCAGAGAGTACAGAAACATTGTTGATGCACTATATGTAGAAATTCAGTTTAGTTAAGAGGAAGATTAAACTCGTTAGATACTCAAATTTGTTTAGATTTCAAATGAAACTTTTGTGTAGAATTTAATAAATATAATGCGCTCTTCAGATCATAGAATTTAAATTTGGGATAATGGCAATGAGGAATAATATTTTTGTCAAAGAAAATCCCGATATAATCTAAATATCTAAAACAATTAATATTTTGATTAATATGAAATTTAAATATAATTCTAAAAATTTTATTTTAGTCAAAACATGCAATATTTTAAATAACTCAAATATATTGGAGAATCCCTTACGATCATAAATAGAATTTCGTGATGCAATTATTATGTTCAGAATATAGAAAATAACTAAAATAAATAATTTTCGAACTCAACAATCTGTAAATAGCTAATTAATACTTTACGCAAGAAGAAATGTACAATATATACATATACATATACATATTTAAATATATAAAATCACATAGAATAATAAATATAGAAAAATATTTTTGATGGCTAATTTCAAACACTTTCAGTAATTAGTACTTTGAATTTCTTTTACACATATAAATACTCAAAAATCAATGATATAAAGTCTCTTGCTATTAAAAAAAATGTTACTGATATAAAATAAGGCCATATTTAACACCAGTGACATAAATTACTACTGCAAATTTTTTTTAATATGATAATATGTTACTGTAGTATTTGTAGTACGATGTTGCAATTGATTCTTAAAGATAATGACTAGTATTTAACCTTTATTAGTGGGTTACTTATTCAAAACAAATTTATACTTTTGCGATAACAGTTTCAAAAATTCATAAGACACAATATAAGTACTTTTTAAAAATGAAGATAGATGTAATAATACAATGAAACCACTTATACACTACTATTAAAGTGTATAACACCAACATCCACGTGAAAAGTCTAGTATTCAAATTTTAATTGTTCATCTAGTTATATTATAATTAATTTTAACATATGATAGAATCTTCAATTCTTATTTTTGTAGAGGTAGAGAATTACCACTTGCAAGTATTATCATGCCTTAATTATATTTAACTTTTAGGAGGGTTGATTTCTATTAAGGCGGTTAGTAATGAAGTAAAGATTCTAGAATTGGAACTATTGGGCCTTTGGCCCGATCATTAAGGGATGGCATTAGTTTCCATTAATGAAGAACATGTCTACTCACAATTTTATATAAAAAATTAACAAATCAACCGAATTATCACCTTTATACTTTTTTATACAATCTGTTAACTTTTGATATCAACCATTTTCTATTAAAAATGTATTGAATGTATTTATTTATTTTTTTGTGAATATGTCAATTTAGTGATATATAAAAGTACTTAAGTTCAGCAACTTTATTTAAAATTAAATTTGTAGTCGATTTTATGTATGGATTGTAGAATTAATTATATTGATATTAATTGTAACATTTTATTTTCTCACATAATTGTAAAATGGTCTTACACACACTCATAAATATTATCTCTTAACCATCAAGTAATATGGCCACCACCTAACAATCTAACTTAATTGTATTTCTTGATCTCTTACAATTACCGCAATTTTATTTTTAAATTTTTTTAAAAAAAATACAAAAACCATAGATATCTTTTTTTGTCTATATCAGACATCACATTACATAGTAACAATAATTTAAATTTATACTTTTAAAAGTCAATAGTATTAGTTAGAAAGTTGTTGAACTAATAGTTGAACTCAAAAAAATACAACAGATTAATATACCATTACCTTGTAAATTTAGGGGATTTTGTGACACTAAAATGTTCTTTTTGAATATGTTTGTGACATCCCAAGTGTTAATTAAGGCAAATGGGTTCAGATACAGATTAAAAATGACAAATGCACGATAAAATTTATGCACCAGAACAAAATTATTACAAATCCCTTACAAATACATATGAGTTCCAATACGTATATATACAACAGTCATGCACTCAGACTTGTGTTCCCGCACTCTGATCAGCACAATAGTCTAGTGAAAAAAGTGACTCTTATGTTTTGTTTTGTATTTTGCAACCACTTGTAGCCTCAGTATATGTATGTTTTGGAACTCATACGTATTCGTAAGGGATTTTTAATAATTTTGTTCCACTGCATAAATTTTATCATGTATTCGTTATTCTGAATCAGTATCTGACACCCATTTGCCTTAATTAGCACTTGGGATGTCACAGAAAGATAGTGAGGAACCGATCACAGACCTACCCCTTGAAGTCTTTGAGGATCCCATGGATCCATAAATTTTTATAAGTGCATGACTTGTCTCGCACTTTGATAAGTCCTTTTATATAATAATAGAAGTGGCCCTTTTTGGATTTTGATATTTTCTTTTTTCTCACCACTTCTTGCCTCAATTATATATGTAATTAGGAAATCGTATAATTTTTTTAAGGAATTTTTAATAAATTGTCTAAACTACTCAAAGAAGCTAGTAGCCAGTGTACACATGTATTTCTCATCAAAACTATAAATTTGTAATATATGTGTGTGTAATTTTTTTGTTCTCCAAAATATAGGGAACAAAGATAGATTATTCTACATATCTATTAATTAGTTAGAAACCGATTTATAACTTAATTTAACGTATTTTGTAAGATAAATATATAATATTCATATTAATCAAAATATGAATTATTTTAGATGTTATGATTATACCGAGACTTTCTTTGAGGAAAATATTACCTGTTAATGCCACTATCCCAAATTTTAATTCCATGATCTAAAGATCGTATCCATATCTATTAAAGTTTATACAAAAATCTCATTTTAAATCTAAAAAAATTTAAGGGGCTAGCTAGCTTCATCTTCATCCTAACTAGACTGAATTTTTACATATATTCTATCAATAATGCTTTTATCTTTGCTCCATTGTGTATAAATTAAAAAATACAAAAAGAAATGTGACATCCTGATGCCAAACAGGGCACCAATGTCCAAATAGGCAGACATAAAATAGATATTTATATTACAGCAGAACTAAACAACTCATACAAAATTTACAAAAGACTTATCCTGAGGCAATCAGGCCATCTACCTTTTAGAATACAAAATATTAGATAGCATAATTATAAAAGCAACCCTCAAAGTTTAAAACAAATTACAAAGTTTGGTCTAAACTATTCCTCTTGAAAGGAATCTAACCACGATTCTTCATAATTTTCTTCCAAACCTAGATCTAAGGGGGGTTGGATATGGGTGAGTTCCAATTCTTAATATGATAAATTGAAATAATGCAACATAGTTTTAAAATATTCATTAATGCATGTTTAGTAAAACAATAATTTTAAGTTCAATTAACAAAGTCAAATCAAAAGTTTTTGCCAAATATTCATATCCAAATCAAATGCCGAATTCATACTGATCATCATGAAGACGCTCAATACCGTATTAAATGGGTTTACATAACTCACGCACACAGGATGAAACTTCTCTTCTTACACAGTTTTTTTATACTAATTTATTATCTTAATTTATATTACACTGATTGCAAACCTATACGCGCAGCCGCTTACACCTAGTTCTAGAGAGGACAAAAGAGATATTGATTAGTCATGTCTTGGTACATAGATAGACACAAACATACATTCACAAATATTAAATACAAATATAAATATCTTAGGTCTCTCACGTTGTCATCATTCATGCCCTTGAGCCCTAGACCATGAATATCAAATCATTCAGAGTCACAAGGACAACTGAACTACCGTTTCTTTAAGGGATCAAAACTAGCACCCATATTGTAACATCCCACTAATCACCACACTAAATGTGTATCTAGAAACTCTTATTTATTAGGCCTTAAGGCCATTTGAACTAATTTAAATTTATCTTGTAGTTTGTATCGTATTTCATAATTTTAATTTATTCAAATTTTGTTATTTTATTTATTATTATTGTTATTATTTTATTTTTTTGTACCATTTTTATTTTAAAATAATTTTCAGGAGAAAAATAGAAAATGAGGCAAAATCCTGCGGGAAAACGCCTGCAGAAGTTGCTCGCCCGCACCGGCACTGCACACTGTTTGCGTGCGTGCGTGCGCACATGACCACACAAGACATGTGCAAATTCCCATCGGCCCGGGACATAGGGCCAATTTGCACATGCATCGCATCGCGCGCATATTGGCGAGTCCGTGGATGCGTCCCGTTGTACACAAATAAGATAGTCCTTGCAGACATGGCTAGACGCCATGCACCCTGTGCACGTGCCATCCACGCAGTAGGCCTGCACGCTTGGGCCTGTGCGTTGTAGGCCTACGTGCTGCGCTATATGCGCTATAGGCCCTGCGCCGTTGATGAAGGATTCTTCCTCCATTTTCACACTGCCGTCGTGTCATGTAAAATCACTCATCTTCAACTCAACTTTCTCTTTTCCTCATTGGATTTCACCACTTGGCGCAAATCCAACGGTCCTAATTTTTTATAGATAGGGACCCTTTCCTTTCATCACTTCCATTTCATTTTCCATCTTCCAAGAGCTTAGAGAGAGAGGGAGTGATCTAGAGAGAGAAGGAGAAGAGAAGAAGAAGAAAGGTGTAGGAAAACTTCAAGATTTTGTTAAGAAATTTAATATTTCCTTAAACATCTTAAGGAGCATTTCTAAAAAATCAAAATTAAGAAGTTTATGCTTTGTGTTTTGCATATTTTATGTTTAATAAAGTGATTTGTTCTTGATTTCAAGCATGCTATGTGATTTTATAGGCACTTAATAATTTGCATGTAAATTAAATAACATGAATTCGATGATAATTTTCTGAAATATATATAGAAAAAGAAAGAAAGAGAAGGAGAATGAGCTTGAATGGCCTGAAAAAAAAAATATATGTATTTGTATTGACATGCATAACACATCAAGCGTCTCATTAGACATTTTATCTTGGAGGGGTTTCTATTTCTCCTTCCCCCATCTGGTCTAGAAAGACGTTAAAGGACTACTTCCTGTGGATGACGGCTTACCCTCTAACGAGAGGGGTGACACAAATATCTATTAGGGGTCACATTTGGTTAAGTACTGTCATGGTGGCTGTAAATGATTTCACAGGCTTTGACTTTGCAGAGCATACTGAGTTCACTCACTTTCTTCATAAACTCTTCTTCTTTTTCTTGAAAGTCGCTTTTCTAGCAAAGTTGTTAGTTATATAGGAAAGTTAAACCTTCTTTTTAGTCATGGTGTTTGGTCATGTCTGGCCAAAGAGCGAGATGGTACATATATAGAATGCGACAAGGGTTGAAGATTTATTAGTAATGGATGTGAAGTGGAACACTGAATATACCATGTAAGGTTAGATTAAAACTACAAATGGAGTGCCTAAATCATCTCTACAAATGTTATATTTTTAATCGCACATATGGAAAGATCTTATGATTAAAGGTAATGTAATTTAGAAAATTTAACTAGTGAATTGTTGCAAGGCTGCACTTTTATGAAACCATTCAAATACAACTATCTTTTTTGATTAAAAGTTAATGCTTCATTATAATGCATGTATATATCTACTCCATCTTATATGTGTAGGGGTGTAAAAAAAATGAATTGAACCAGAAGATTGCTAGAATACTTAATTTATTTTCCTTGTATATGGGGGCTTAGTTAAAAAGAGAGAGAGAGAAAAAAAAACTTGAAATTAGTTATCTTAAGGGAGTAAAACATGGCAACGAAATAAAAGATTGATATTGCTTATAATTACGCTGTTAGAATTGCATATAAATAGATCATCCATCCTTTGTAATAAGCATCCCATTTTTATCATATAGAATATTGATATTGCTTTTCGCAAATTTCCAATATAGTCCTCCAATTAAGATAGTTTGCATTTCAATCATAAAAGTCTTTGTTTTGGTCACAACAATTTGCGCACTTTTAGTTGCTTTTTTCTTTTTAGTGCACATATAGCCAAAAATATATATAGAAT
Organism: Carica papaya; assembly: GCF_054855325.1. NCBI lineage: Eukaryota > Viridiplantae > Streptophyta > Magnoliopsida > Brassicales > Caricaceae > Carica > Carica papaya. The sequence goes on along the minus strand of NC_142310.1, from coordinate 26,066,950 downwards.
ATGTTGGGGCTTATAGACATGCAATCACAACAAAACACTCACTCTAATTCTCACAATCTATAAGTTGTTTATTATCACATTTACACATGCAAGAAGTTGTTTTAGATGTGTAGTGTGGACTATTTTATGGTTGTTTATGCCACTTTTTATATGATGCTCTTGTTTTATACTCTAAGGTCTCATGTATTTTAGATGATGCTAGTGGTTGGTTTTGGCGTATAAGCATACCTTATGGCTGGTTTTGTAAATCTGTGTGTTATTGTTAAGAGCTACATTACTTTTCAAAAAAAATATTAATTCTAAAAAATAAAAATAAAATTTAGGATTTAAATCTCTATAGTGACAATTCATAGATTTCATTTATTAATTAGCACGATCTCCTAAAGATAATATATGAGAACGTACAATTTCAATAAAAAAAATTTATAAAGAGAGGAAATACTATACATATTATTAATGAATGATTATTGTAATTTAATTTTAAAATGTAATAATAAAAGTATATATATGATTACTTATTGACTTATGTAGTAGCCAAAAAACTCCAAAAGAAATCAACGATATATTTCTTGCAAATTTTATGCAGTAATAATATATAGGCGTTGTCTCCCTTCAGTAAAAAAAAATGATACTAGTATGGTATTAAAATATATACCTTCTGAACCTCGACAATCCATATTTGCCTTTAAGATAATTAACTTTTTTTAAAAAAATTGAAATAAAATTTATCAATAGTAATTAACCACTACAAACATAATGAGAAGTAACGTCGACAATACATCCGACAACCGCAATAGAGATTGAGAAAACAAGAAGAAATCAAAGTCATGTTCAAAAAAAAAAAAGAAGGAAACAATCCGTCCTCCATTACTAATTCGAACCTTTAAGATAATTACGATGTGCTATAGATTGCATGCTCGTGTAATATAAATAACGAAAAACAGTTAAAGATTATATATATGTGTGTATACGTATGAAGTAATACTTATTATACTTGTTATTTAGACAACATTGCTATTATTTACAATAATATGTCATATTTAGCAAATTAAACAAGATATTGTCCAAACTACTTAAAGGAGCTAGTTGCAAGTGTACACATATACTTCCCATCAACACTCTGAATTAGTAGTATAAATGTGACTATAATTTTTTCACCTTTTAAAATATAGAAAAAAAAGATAGATTATTCTATATATCTCTAAGTTAGTAGAACCCGAAATAAATCCAACAAATAATTAAATAACATATTTATAATTTTAGTGTATTTTTCCAGATACATGCATAATATTCATATTAATAAAAATATTAATTATTTGAGATATTCCGATTAGATCTAGATTTTATGTGAGGAAAATATTATTCCTTAATGTCTTTATCCTAAATTTTAATTTCAAGATTGGAAGAGCATATCCATATGTATTAAATTCTATACAAAAATCTCATTTGAAATCTAGATAAATTTGAGTAGCTAGCTAGCTTAATCTTCCTCCTAACTAGACTGAATTTCTACATATACTACATCAATAATTCTTATGTCATCATTCCATTATGTAAAACAAAACAGAAAAGAAAAGAAGAGAAAAGTGCATTAAAATAGCTTAAAATTACATTGAGCATGCAGGTATTTAACAAGTAGTTGTAGCCATGTCAAGCAGGGGGAAGAGAGAAATTAAAGAATGAACAGTAGTACTAGTACAAGATATAAAATATTAAAGAGAAGATTAATTTAAGGAAAATCATAATTCAAAGTAATCCAAGTACATGTATGCATGCGACTCGACGACTACAACTATGATGGTGACAGCTACAACTACTATGATGACTACAACTATTAAGGCGACGACTACGATGACTAAGAAACCGACAACATATCTTTGTGGTGGAATGTAATTGGTTATTTAAAGTACATCTCCAACAACACTCCAAAAAATTTAAAATTAAATATCATAATACTCGATTCCTTAGGGCAATTAAACCCACTAGACAATTTCAGTCCATTATTTTGGTTGTTCTTATGGGTGAATGGCACCATCATCTTCGCCTATTCCCCGTCTACTCCAGATGGTTGCTGATGTTTTTGCGGTTTCATCCCATAAATAAACCACGTTTGTAGCTGCTGTAACATCTGCATCGGATGATCCTCCTTGATCTTAGTGAATGTCTCCTTAGGACCCTTCATCACTCCTGCGTTTGTGGCCTCCTGAGGCTGAGGTGACTTCCAGAGTGTTCCAATACTCTTTTGGATTTTTTTGAGGTATTATTCGATAAGCCAACCCAAATTGTTGAGATCAATGAGGTTGAGCTGGTGGAGGGGCTTCCCAATAAGACTTTGGAACATGATATACGTGATCTCTTTCTCGCGATTATCCTTGCACTATTTCTTCAGTTGATCAGTTGCCTTGGCAATCTTTTGGCACAAGAAGCTCTCTTGATTCACCATCTTCTTACTTTGCTCCCTTTCGGGCAACCTCTTAAAATTAGAAAGTACGCATTGGGCTCCGAAAGAGGAAGGCCAAACCTCTTGTTTTGAGTCATAGGGGCTGTAAATGATTGCACAGGCTTTGACATCGCAGAAAGTGCTGAGTTCACTCACCTTTTTTATCAATCCCTTCTTTCTTTTTTCGAACATGGCTTTTCTTGCAGAGTCGTTAGTGATATAAGCGAGCTTAACCTTCTTTCTAGTCATGGTGTTTTGTCGTGTCTGTCCAAGGAGCAAGAGAGTGTATATATAAAATGAGACAAACATTGAATAGTTATTAGTAAGGAATGGGGAGTGGAGCATTTTAATATAGTAGAATATACCATGTAAGGTAAGATATGGTGCATTTTAAAATTGCAAGTGAAATGTTCAAATTATCTCCAAAAATGTGATGTCTTTAATAGGGGATGTGGGAAAATCTTGTCATTTAAGGAATGTATTTCACAAAATTTAATTAGTAAAATATTGAAAGGCTACACTTATCTAAAATCATCCAATCCTCCTTTTTAATTACAAGTTATTGATTCATTGTAATGCACTTATATACCTACTCTCTCTTGCATTATCCCAGCATGCATTCACACTTGAAATTAATCATACATGGCAACCATACACACCTCATTATCTTATACACACTCATAGATATTACTCTTAATCATCAACTAATGTGGCCACCTCCTTCCAAATCAAACTTAATTATGTGTCTTGATATCCTACGCCTACCACCATTTTATTTTTTAATTTTTGAAAAAAGAAACAAAAACCATAGATATATAGTTTTTTATTTGCTTTTATGCATTAATGTCAATATTCATTTTTTCCTAATTCGCAAAATAAATTTTATTTATAAGAAAAATATTTGATCATCCTTAAAATTAATGCTGGTTTTCTTCATCTTTTAATTTCTTCTGCAAACTTTACACTCCAAAACTTTATTGTCATCAAAGAAAATTTAATTACACATGCACAAGATTTCATAATAATTATACATATAATGTAGGCACATGGTGATTTTTTTTGAACTCCATAATAATTAATTATTTCATTTGGTATGCAGTACGTAGAATACGATTATTAGAGCAATTATATATTTGATTTTATCTTTATGGAATACTATTAATCACAATTATTAAAGTTATAATATCTCTCTATATCACAACAAATTATATACATTTAGTAGACAATTAAGTACTATATGCAATCAAGCTTTATTTTTTATTTTCTTTGTACATAATAAAACTTACATTTTTTCGTGAAGCTATAACCAATAACCAATAATTATTTTGAAAAAGAAGACTTGCTTAAAGATCATATGTGCAAAAAAAATACTTAAAATACATAATAACGCATAGAAAAGAAGGAAAAAAAGAAGAAAATTATGCATATTTGCTTTTAATCAATTACACGCAACTAAGAAATCCACTGCACTAATTTGTTTTAGATATGTAATGTAGTGTTTAGACCATTTTATGGTTGTTTCTGCCACTTTTTAGATGATGCACTTGTCTTATACTATAAGTTCTCATGTATTTAGATGATACTAATGGTTGGTTTTGGCATATAGGAATACCTAATGGTTAGTTTTATAAATATATTTGTTATTGATAAAAGCTCTCTTACTTTTCAAAAAGAATATTAATTCTGAAAAATGAAAATAAAATTTAGGATTTAATTTTTTTAATAAAAATTCATATATTTCATTAATTAGGTGACACAATCTCCTAAAAATAATGTACAAGAAACATAATTCGAATCCAAAATCTCTTGTAAAGATAAAAAATCCCAATCATATTGTTAAGGAACGATTAGTATGATTCAAATTTAAAATATAACAACAAAAGTAATATAGATGAATACATATTAACTTTTGTGATATCCAACAAATTTTAAAGAAATCAAAGGTATAGTTCCTGCCAATTTAATGCAGTAATAATATAAATGTGTTGTCTCTCTTCTAGTAAAAAAAATGATACTAGCATGGTTCAATACTCCATATTGACTTTTATATTATTTTTTTAAATAAAATAAAATTTATCAATGATAATTAATCATTACAAAAACAAGGAGAAGTGCCATTAAACAATATATCGGACAATCATAATACAAATTAAGAAGGAAGAGAAGGCACAACCATGTTCAGAAAACCACTAGAAGGAAACAATTCATTATCCATTATTGCTTCTAACCTTTAAGATAATTATGATAAGTTATAGATTGCATGATGCTATACATATAAAAGACTAAAACTAATTAAAGATTACATATGTGTTTGTGTGTGTGTGTGTGTATGCAAAACAATCCTTATTCTTAATATCGCATATTTAGTAAAATATACAAGATACTATCTGAATACTCGAAGGAGCTAGTACACATAGACTTCTCATCAACACTCTAAATTGGTAATATATATGTGAGAGTAATTTTTTAGCTTTTTAAAATATAGGAAAAAAGATAAAACAATCTATCTATCTATTAGCTAGTTAAAAGTCGAAATAAGTCTATTCAAGTAATTGAATAACATATTTATAATTTAGTTTGACATATTTTTCCTGATATAAGTATAATTTCATATTAATAAAAATATTAATTGTTTAAGATGGTCATAATATATCAGGATTTTCTTTAATGAAAATATTATTTCTTAATCTCAATATCTTAAATTTCAATTCTAAGATCCGAACGTGTATTCTTATATATTAAATCCCATACAAAAATCTCATTTGAAATCTAAAAAACATTTGAGTGGCTAGCAAACTTAATCGTCATCCTAAATAGACTGAATTTCTATATATACTACATCAATAATGCTCTATCATCACTCCACTACATATAAGAAAATAAAAGAAAGGAAAAAAAGAGAGAAAAGCATTCCAATAGTTTAAAACTACATTGGGCATGCATGTATTTTAACAAATAGCAATGAAGCGACATCAACCTGGGGCAAGAGAGAAAATAAAAAATAGAAGAGTAGTCCTAGTATATGAGATATAAAATATTGAAGAGAAGATTAATTTGAAGAAAATTCTAACGCAAACCAATACCTTTAGATGTATGCATGCGATGCGACGACTATGTTGACTATTACGCGATGACTATGATGACTAGTACTATGACAACAACGATTACAACTATTAAGAATTTGAAGATATATATCTTTGGTGGATTGTAATTGGTTATTTAAGTACCTCTCAATAGCAATCCAAACAATTCAAAATCAAACATCTTATCATTCCATTCCTAAGAATAATTAAACCTCTAGAGCATATTAGTGTATTATTCTAATTGTGCTTATCAAATAGCACCATCATCTCCACTTAGTCCCCGTTACCAAACACTAAATGAGTTGTTGTTCTGCTTATGAGTTTATACAATCAATGAACCATCACTATGATTGCTGAAGCTTATGCGATAGAGAATCCTCGTTGATCAGAGACAATGTCTCCCACGGACCCTTCATCACTCCTCTATTTGTGGCCCCCTTAGGCTGAGGTGATTTATTCATTGTTTGTATATTTTTTTGGATTTCTTTGACGTTTTGTTTAATTAGCCAACCCTATTGAGATCAATGAGGTTGAGTTGGTCGAGGGGCTTCCTAACAAGGCTTTGAAACATGATATGCATGATTTACTTCTCCTTATTGTCTTTGTGTTTCTTCTTCACTTGGTCAGTTGCCTTGGTGATCATCTATCATAGGAAGCTCTTTTAATTCATAATCTTCTTGTTCTGCTCCATCTCGGAGATCTTCTTGAAGTCAGCCAACACGTGTTGGGCGTTGAGAGGGAAAGGCCAAACCTCTGGTTACGAGTCATAAGGGTTGTAAATGATTGCACATGCTTTGACATTGCGAAGTCATTAGTGATGTAGGTAAGCTTAACCTTGTTCTAGTCATGATGTTTTGTGTGTCTGGCCAAGGAACAAGAGGGGCTATATATAGAATGAGACAAGGATTGGAGAGTTATTAATAAAGAATGGGGAATGGAGCATTATAATATAGTAGAATATGCCATCTAAGGTAAGATATAGTGCATTCTAAAACATTAAGTGGAATGCCAAAATGTTACTTAATGATTTGTTAGATATACATGTTCCTCATTAATCTTAGCTTTTATATAAAGAGTTAACAAATCATATAAAAACTCATACATTTTAAATCTTCTATTAAATTTTCAAAAGTACAAGCATTCATATAAGATGGTATATAGGTGGCCTTATGTAACACCACAAATTATTATTATTTTTGGGATTTAATTGAAAATAATTTTGGAAAAAAGGGGTGAAAATTTGGGTTCTAAGGGTGTTTTTGAAAAGAAAATAAAAAATCGGGGGTCAAAACACAATTTAGAAAAATTACACCACGTTAGCAGCCCGGTCAGCAGCCCCGACCAACAAGGACACACCGCGTGGCAGAAACGTTGACGCAGGACGCCACGCGGAAGGGAGCTACATGGGCGATCCGTGTGCGCACGATAGAACGGCTGAGATCCGTTCCCACGCGCACGGACGACCCAGATCAAAAGTGCATACGGACGGCCCAGATTGCACACGTACGGACAACCCAGATTGAATTGCGCACGAACTGCTCAGATTGCATCGTGATGAACGGGTCAGATTCATTTCCTATTTATTCGTGATTGGACGGCCCAGATTAAATCGCGATGGACGACTCGGATTAAAAGCAGAAGGTTATAAATAATCTCATCCACACCCAAACCCTAACCCTAGCTGCCAGAGCCCTCGCCGGAGAAGATAACCCAGCCACCGGAGAACCGACTGCCGAGACCCACCGTCGCATCGGAGCATTTTTCGGCCGCCAAACGAGGTAAAAATTCTCACTTGGCTTGGATTTTGATTCTAAACCCACCTGTGGCCAAATCGGAGCCAAAACACCGTCGAAGCCCAGCAATGCCGCCGCAGGTTTTTTTCATTTTTGCCTCCGATAAGACCCTTCCAGATTTCCGTTCGATGTAATTTTTACACCCTTGTGACCACCGTTCCTTCCTCTACAGGTTAACTGGAGCAAAATACCAAATCACAACTCGAGCTGGAGGAGCCGCTCGATTTTGTGAATCCGATGATATACTTGCTTTGCTGATGCTCGTTACTTGTTTAAGTATTCATGATTATGTGAGAAACAGAAAACTAAGGAAAATAGAAAAGGTATGTGAATTGATAAATGGATAAGTTGACAGCCTCATTAGATATCCTGGGAGATGGTGGACGGACTGAGTCCATAGAGAACCCCACCGGGAACATTGTCTCATACCGGACGGGCTATGGAGACTTTAAATATTTTAGCGATCATACCGGACGGGGTATGGGGACTGCCCGCTTCACCCTCATACCGGACGGGGTATTGAGGTTTATTATTTTGGTGCCCATACCGAACGGGGTATGGGGACGGCCCTGGAATTAAGTTATTAAAATTAATGGTTCACGTGTAGCAGGGACCCCTATGGATCCCCATGGATACTGGTAGGCTGATAAAAGAAGAAAATTATTATTTGATGATTTAAAATATAAAAGTATGACATGTACTATGTTAGAGAGTATGTATGAATTCATGATATCTTTGATGTTATTGTTTCTATGGGTCGTTTTCATAAATCTCACAGAGGTAAGTGGACAGCAAAGGATTTTATTATTGATTAATGAATTTGTTAAAAATTGTGCTCCATTGGTCGTTTTTGTTTTTCTACCAACCTTTACTTTTGTGTTAGTGATATAGTGTGACGTCTTTACTGGGCTAGTGTAGCTCATTCCTTACTTAACCATTTCAGATTAGGAGGACTTGGTTCCCGAGCCCATTCCGCAGGAAGACGGCGAGTAGATGCCTAAATATTTTATAGTTTTCCTTATAGTATTTCATTTCTAGTATTTCTTTTAGTTAAATTATTCTTTCATATTGTTAGTACGTTTCAGTTATTGTGTAAGGGATATTAATCAGAACTTTTTATTTCGCTTCCGCATTCAAAATTTTTACATACATTTCCTTTTTTTAAATTTCCAGGGTCGTTACACCTTAGGTATGAGTTTTTAACACATTAAAACAAGGAAACTTCCATATGATTTATAAAGGTATACTTTCTATTTCACTTATTAATTTTGAATTTGGCTTATCTATAAAGGATGTATTGTGTTATGATTTTTTGATGTAATGTGTTATGATTTTTTTATCTTTTTATTTCTTTTTGTATTCTTAAATATTATAACTTTGTTGTGTGTGTCTTATTTAAAGAGATTATATATATATATATATATATATACATATATATATATACACTTACAATGATAAAAGAGTGATTTATCGAATATAACTAACCATGTTTACTTCCCTTTATTTAGTAAAGATGGCACTTTATTAATATGTTGTACTTGTGTTAATTGTGTAATTGAATTTTTTTTAAATTAAAACTTATGCTAACTATTTAATTTAAAATTTCAATACAATTAAAATTAAATATTAATGTAAACAATTATGTAAGAAAATGAAATGTTACAATTAAATATCAATATAATTAGTTCTATAATCCATACATAAAACGGACTGCAAATTTAATTTTAAACAAAGTAATTGAACTTAAGTTCTTTTATATATCACTAAATTGACATATTCACAAAAACAAATAAATAAATACATTCAATACATTTTTATTAGAAAATTGTTGATGTTAGAAGTTAACAGATTATATAAAAAGGTATGTAGGTGATAATTTGGCTAACTTGTTAACTTTTTATATAAAATTGTGAGTAGACGTGTTCTTCATTAATGGGAACTAATGCCATCCCTTAATGATCGAGCCAAAGGCCCAATAGTTCCAATTCTAGGATCTTTACTTCATTACTAACTACCTTAATAGAAACCAATCCTTCTAAAAGTTAAATATAATTAAGGCATGATAATACTTGACTTTTAAATGAAGTGGTATTTCTCTACCTCTATAAAAATAAGAATTGAAGATTCGACTCTTATGTAACACAAAAATAAATATATAATGCTATCATATGTTAAAATTAATTATAATTTATTGTATTATTACATTTATCTTCATTTTTAAAAAAGTATTTAGTGTCTTATGAAATTTTGAAACTGTTATCGCAAAAGTATAAATTGGTTTCGAATAAGTGATCCCACTAAGAAAGGTTAAATACTTGTCATTGTCTTTAAGAATCAATTGCAACATCGTACTAGTTACTAGAGCCATACTATAATATTGAAAAAAATTTAATGTTGTTGTTTGTGTCACTGGAGTTAAATATGGTCTTGTTTTATATCAGTAACATTTTTTTTAGTAGTAAGAAACTATATATCATAGATTTTTGAGTATTTATATATGTAAAAGAAATTCAAAATATTAATTGCTTAAAGTGTTTAAAATTAGCCGTCAAAATTTTTTTCTATATTTATTATTCTATGTGAATGTATATTTTTAAATATTTATATGTATATATTGTACATTTCTTCTTGCATAAAGTATTAGTTAACAATTCACAGATTGTTGAGTTTGAAAATTATTTATTTCAGGTTTTTTCCATATTCTGAACAAAATAATTGTATCGTGAAATTTATTTATGATCATTAGAGATTCTCCAATATATTTTAATTATTTAAAATATTGCATGTTTTGACTAAAATAAAATTATTAGAATTATATTTAAATTTCAGATTAATCAAAATATTAATTATTTTAGATATTTGGATTATATCGGGATTTTCTTTGAGGAAAATATTATTCCTTAATACTGAGGTGACTTGCTGAGTGTTTCCATCCTCTTACATTACCACTGCCTCTACCTTTGCTGGGTCAACAGATACCCCATCTTTCGACACAATATTGGCCAAGAATGCTATTTGATCCAACCAGAACTCACATCTACTGAACTTTGCATACAACTTGGCTCTTCGAAGTATCCCTAGCACTATTGCCAAATGTTTCGCATATTCTACCAGATCCCTCGAGTATATCATGATATCTGTTATCTCTTTCTCGCAATTATCATTGCACTGCTTCTTTAGTTGGTCCGTTGCCTTAGTGATCTTTTAATGCAAGAAACTCTCTTGATTCACCATCTTTTTGCTCTGCTCCATCTCGGGAATCCTCTTAAAGGCAACAAACACGTGTTGGGCTCCGAGAGAGGAAAACCAAAGATCTGGTTGCGAGTCATAAAGGCTGTAAATAATTGCACAGGCTTTGACATTGCAAAGAGTGCTAAGTTCGCTCATTTTCTTCATCAGCTCCTTCTTTCTTTTCTTGAATGTGGCTTTTCTTGCAGAGCTGTTAGTGATATAAGCAAGCTTAACCTTCTTTCTAGTCATGGTATTTTATCATGTGTTCCCAAGGGGCGGGAGGGGGTATATATAAAATGATACAACGGTTGAATAGCTATTAATAAGAAATGGGGGTGGATCATTTTAATATAGTAGAATATACAATGTAAGGTAAGATGTGGTGCATTCTAAAACTGCAAGTGGAATACCCAAACTATCTCCATAAATGTTATGTTTTTAGTAGGGGATATGGGAAAATCTTTTGATTTAAGGTAATGTAATTATAAAAAATTAATTAGTAAATTGTTGCAAGGCTGTACTTATATAAAATTATTCAATCGTGACCATCCATTTTAATTAAAAACTATTGCTTCACTATAATGCATGTATCTACCTACTCTCTTCTGTATTATCCCCAACATACATTCACACTTGAAGTCAATTATACTTGGTAACCACACTCACAAATATTATCTCTTAACCCTCAACTAATATGGCCACCACCTAACAATCCAACTTAATTGTATGTCTTGATCTCTTACAATTACTACCATTTTACTTTTTAATTTTTTAAAAAAAGAAAATACAAAAACCATAGATATCTTTTTTTTTTTCTATATCAAAGTTCACGTTACATATTAACAATAATTTAAATTTATAATTTTAAAAGTCAATGGCATTAGTTAGAAAGTTGTTGAACTAATAGTTGAACTCAAAATGATACAATAGATTAACATACCATTACCTTGTAAATTAATAGGAGATTTTGTGACATTAAAATGTTTTTTTTGAATTTGCTAATGTTTGTATTTATGATAAATGAGAGAAATGTACTTGATTAAATTAAAATTATCTCTTGTTTTATACTTTGAGTCCTTGTTATTACTATATCAAATTTAAATAATAATAATAGTTATTTTTATCCTAAATTTCTAAAATATATTGTTTTTTACCCTCTCATGTCTTTTCCCTACTTTTACTAGTTTGATCATTATATTGTTTATATGATTTTTTTTTGACTAAATTGACTTATATATTTCACAGCACAAGAACAAATATTAATCACAATATATATCCATGTATATATCATATACATATATATATCATAACTAATTTTTTATGGTATTAGAATACTCTTGGAGTGTATTAGTAAGTATGTTTTGCACGGAAAATTTTGAACTCTTACAAATTAAAGTTTGCATGTCCAGCAAACTAACTATAAACCAATTGCATGCTGGATATTAGTTGTCTCGTCCAGTTGATATATACATATATGTATATACACATGTAATATATAAGGTAGCGATAGAAGGAATACATGTTAAGGTAGGTAAATATATATTGAGATGTTTGTATATGTGTATGGAAAGGTGAGCATCTAAATTTTAATGATGTTTTGGTAAATATCAATAGAAAGAAAAATATCAACGAGAAAAACACAACTTTTGATGGTCTTGTCGCATCATGTCATATAATTAATGTTTTTCTTTATGAATTATATAATCATATATATTGTAATTATAATGAATTATATAGCATATATTAAATTAATTTACATATTGATCAATTCAAAGAAAAATTATCATAATTAAACTAATTAACTCCCTAATTATTTAACAAATCCTTTGGTATATTAAACTAGTTTGCTTCAATATAGATATGGGAATAAATTATTTCAAATTGTATACTATACATATGGTTTGAGGCACTAAAATATTATGTGTGTATATATTTTTTCTATATACAATTAAAGATTTAAATAAAAGATTCTGCATCTAGCATTTAACATTCAAAAAAGTGTAATACATATATATATACTTGCATATATAATTGCTCTCCTTTTTTACCGTCTGCCTAACTCAACTTATAGGAAGATTCATTTTTGAATTGAAAATGTGCATTTGGAACTCAAGCCCATAATGTGATGAGCAGGTTACATAAATCTTTATTTTTATATATACAATAAATTAGCCACACACGAGGAACCGGATTCATAGACACTTCCTTAATTACCATCATCGTACCACAATTATATACGCGCACCTTTTCTTTTGACTCACTTTATACATATATATATATATATATATAAGACTTGCTCTTTAGCTAATTATAATGATTTGCAAACATTTCATATGTAATATTGTATTTGTTTTTTATACTCTTCTAATCTAGACATACTAATAATCCGTTCCCAAGTCACAACAAAGTTTCAAAGTAACCAAAGAACTGCCCAGTATCTTCTTTGATCTTCAGAAGGCCTGCAAATTAAAATTAATAATACACATATATACATGCAAAAACATATTACATTTCCTTCATTAAATCTATATATTTAATTTATATATCGATTTCAAACTAAAATCATATATATAATTTTCAATTAATAACTATATTAAGATCTTATACAAGTAGACAAGAAAAGTTAAATATATACTCTGATAAGTTTTATAATCCTCCTATAGCCTTAACTACCACCAATCCCCTTCATTTTCTTTTCTTCAAAGAAAAAACTCCATGTATTAGATCCCTATTGCAAGCTTGATGCCACGTTAATTTACCAGCTCAGTTAACTTGTTCTAACCATAGACAACTCTGATTATCTGCTCACTCTCTTAGGTGTAAGTGTAGAAATCAAAGAAAATGACCATATTCAACATACTCATTAATTTACCCTCTATATTAGCTTCAATTATCTCCTATAAGAAAAAGTAAAAACTTAAAAATGTCAAATTGAGCATCATACAATAACATAAGTAGAAAGTAAGAACTCTGTAACTTTTAAAGGTGAAAAAATAGCTAAATAAACAAAATAAAAGAATCAATGTAAACGATCATTGTACGAGTTCTAATGGTACGTATACATACCCACTAAATAGTCTCTTTCATTGGCCAGTTAGAACCAATGTTAGAGCCTCATAAACCCATCTAAAGGGCTAGAGAAATAATCGAAGCTAATAAAAAATCCTCCTATTCAATATGATACTCTAAGACCAATACAATTCATCTTAAATCACTCCTTAGCAGCCATCATCTCCTAATTCACCACTAGTCCAAAATCCTAGGTAAAGCTATTACAAAAGCTATATTACTCACTAAAATCACCAATATTTGGCTTCAATAGGTCCTGATCCAATTATCAAATTGAATAGGAGGATTTTTTATTAGTTTTGACTATTTCTTTAGCCCTCTAGATGGGTTTACGACGCTGTAACATTGGTTCTAACTAGTCAATGAAAGAGGCTATTTAGTGGGTATGTATAGGTACCATTAGAACTCACACAATGCTGGTTTACACTGATTCTTCTATTTGTTTGTTTAACTATTGAATCACTGTCAAAGTTACACATGCACTTCTTACTTTTCTACTTATGTTATTGTATGATGCTTAATTTAACACTTTTCAAGTTTTTACTTTTTCTTATAGGAGATAATTGAAGCTAATATAGAGAGTAAATTAATTAGCATGTTGAATATGGTCATTTTCTTTGATTTCTAACTTATACCTAAGAGAATGAGTAGACATTTAGAGTTGTCTATGGTTATAACAGGTTCACTGAGTTGGTGAATTAATGTGGCATCAAGCTTGCATCAAGGATCTAGTACATGGAGTTTTTTCTTTGAAGAAAAGAAAATGAAGGGGATTGTTGGTAGTTAAGGCTATAGGAGGATTATGAAAATTATCAGTATATATATTTAATTTTTCTTGTCTACTTGTACAAGATCTTAATATAAATATAGAGAATGATGTAATATGTTCTTGCATGTATATATGTGTATTGTTAATTTTGATTTGTGGGCCTTTTGATGATCGAAGAAGATACTAGGCAGTTCTTTGCTTACTTTAAAACTTTGTTGTGACTTGGGAACTAATTATTATTGTGTCCATATTAGAAGAGTATAAAAACAGATACAAGATTACATATGAAATGTTTGCAAATCATTATAATTAGCTAGAGAGCAAGTCTTATATATATATGCATAAAGTGAGTCAAAAGAAAGGTGTGCATATATAATTGTGGTACGATGATGGTAATCGAGGAAGTGTTTATGAATCCGGTTCCTTGCGTGCGGCTAATTTATTGTATATATAAAAATAAATATTTTTGTAACTTGTTCATCACATTGTGGGCTTGAGTTCCAAATCCACATTGTCAATTCAAAAATGAATCTCCCTAAAAGTTGAGTTAGGCATGCGGTAAAAAAGAAGAGCAATTATATATGTAGGTATATATATATGTATGTATTACACTTTTTTGAATATTGAATACTGGATGCAGAATCTTTTATTTAAATCTTTAATTGTATATAGAAGAAAATATATACACACACAAAATATTTTAGTGCATCAAACCATATGTATAGTATACAATTTGAAACAATTTATTCCCATCTCTATATTGAAGGAAACTAGGTTAATATACCAAAGGATTCATTAAATAATTAGGGAGCTTATTAGTTTAATTATAATAATTTTTATTTTAATTGATTTATATGTAAATTAATTTTATATATATGTTACATAATTCATTATAATTGCAATATATATGATTATATAATTCATAAAGAAAAAAATTAATTATATGACATGATACAACAAGACCATCAAAAGTTGTGTTTTTCTGGTTGATATTTTTCTTTCTATTGATATTTACCTATACATCATAAAAATTTAGATGCTCACCCTTCCATACACATATACAAACATCTCAATATATATTTACCTACCTCAACATGTATTCCTTCCATCGCTACCTTATATGTTACATGTATATATATATATATGTATATATCAACTGGATCAGACAACAAACATCTGGCCCGTACTTGGTTTATAGTTAATTTGCTCGACATGCAAACTTTAATTTTTAAGATTTCGAAATTTTCCATCCAAAACATAATTACTAATTACACTCCAATAGTATTCTAATGCCATAAAAACTTAGTTAAGATATATATACATAGATATATATTACGATTAATATTTGTTCTTGTGTTGTGAAATATATAAGTCAATTTAGTTGAATAAAAATCATATTAACAATATAATGATCAAACCAGTAAAAGTAGAGAAAAGACATGAGAGGGTAAAAACCAATATATTTTAGAAATTTAGCATTATAAAAAGCTATTATTTTTATTTAGATTTGATAGAGTAATAACAAGAACTCAAAGTACAAAAAAAAAATTATTCATTTAATCAAATACATTTCTCACATTCATCATAAATACAAAAATTAACATATTGAAAATAAATATTTTAATGTCACAAAATCCCCTATTAATTTACAAGGTAATGGTATATTAATCTGTTGTATTTTTTTGAGTTCAACTATTAGTTCAACAACTTTCTAACTAATACCATTGACTTTTAAAAGTATAAATTTAAATTATTGTTAGTATGTAATGTGAACTCTGATATAGAAAAAAAAGATATCTATGTTTTTTGTATTTTTTTTAAAAAGAATTAAAAAATAAAATGGGGGTAACTGTAAGACATCAAGACATACAATTAAGTTGGATTAGAAGGTGATGGCCATATTAGTTGATGGTTAAGAGACAATATTTGTGTGTGTGGTTGCCATGTATAATTGACTTCAAGTGTGAATGTATGCTGGGGATAATGCAGGAGAGAGTAGGTAGATACATGCATTACAGTGAAGCAATAGCTTTTAATTAAAAGGGATGGCCACAATTGAATAACTTTATATAAGTACAGCCTTGCAAAAATTTATTAATTAAATTTTTTTAATTACATTACCTTAAATCAAAAGATTTTTCCATATCCCCTATTAAAGACAACATTTTTGGAGATAATTTGGGCATTCCACTTGCAGTTTTAGAATGCACCACATCTTACCTTACATGGTATATTCTTCTATATTAAAACACTCCACCCCCATTCCTTACTAATGGCTACTCAACCCTTGTTTCGTTTTATATGTACCCCCTCCCGCCCTTTGAGCACACATGATAAAATATCATGACTAGAAAGAAGGTTAAGCTTGCTTATATCACTAACAACTCTACAAGAAAACCCACATTCAAGAAAAGGAAGAAGGGGCTGATGAAGAAAGTGAGTGAACTTAGCACTCTTTGCAATGTCAAAGCCTGTACAATCATTTACAGCCCTTATGACTCACAACTAGATATTCGGCCTTCCCCTCTCGGAGCCCAACATGTGCTGCTGACTTTAAGAGGATGCCCGAGATGGAGCACAGCAAGAAGATGGTGAATCAGGAGAGCTCCTTGTGCTAGAGGATTACTAAAGTAATCGACCAGCTGAATAAGCAGCGCAATGATAATCGCGAAAAGGAAGACCATCCGTAGAGCATACTGAATGACCTGAAGCCCCTGATCATCTGACCAGGGCTGAATTTGCAAAATTTTTTCGAGCCATCTAAGGATTAACTACAGCCATAGGATAGAACCAAGCCGACCCTTGTCCACCCCCTGCCCCTGAATTCTTAAACACAGATAAGTCTATCTCTGACAATATAACAGACTTTAGGAAACTTAACCCCCACACTTTGAAGGTGGCCCTGATGCTTTAGTAGCTAAAGCCTAGATCCTATAAATAGAGAAGCTCTTCTCTGTCCTAGACCTGACGGAAGAAAAAAAGTTACTCTTGCAGCTTTCATGTTAAACGGTGAAATCGAACACTAGTGGAAACTTAATAGAGAAGTCTTGCCTACCCCTACTATCTGGATAGTTTTCATGGATGCTTTCTTTGATAACTTCTTCCCTACCTATGTTTAGGAAAAGAAAGAGGAAGAATTCCAGGACCTCCACCAACGAAGCTTGTCTTTGCTTTATATGCAAGCTATTTTATTCAACTGTTTAGGTTTGTCCCTTTGATGGTCACCCTCAAAAGCCAAAAAGTTAGGAAGTTTCTCAAAGGCCTTCGTGTCGACATTTATGACCGGGTTGCTATGTTGAGACCCTCTATGTAGAGGTGTTTGAACATGCCCAGTTGACCGAGGATCTTATCTCGGTCAAGCACCAATGCTTTGCTTGAATCTGTGCCCAACCCTAATAGCTTAGAAAAAGATTGTCTGACCCAGTAAGTAACTTTTAGAAAAACAAACCAGAATTGCCCTTCCTCTTGCCTTGCCCCCACCTATAGCTCCACCTACCTGAGCTAACCAACCCTGTCAACATTGTGGTCACTCGCAAGGTGACCTGCTATGTCAGCGTATCAATAATGCCTGCTATCAGTGTGGAAGCACCTAACACCTTATAAAAGACTGCCCTCAGTGACAAAAGAATATAGACCGACCCATAGCACAAGGTCGAGTGTACCACTTAGATGAATCTGATGTCCTTCCTTCTCCTGTCCTGATCCAGGGTATGTTTTCTATTTATAATACTTCTGTCAAGTCTTTGATCGATACTGGTGTAACTCACTCTTTTATTTCCTATGCATTCGCTTGTAACTTAGAATTTAGACCAGAAGGTTTAGGAAAAACACTAGTGGTAGAAACTCCCTCTAAAGGACTACTAGAAGCTCACTGTGTATATAAGAATTGTAGGATAAAAACTTTAGGGATAGGAGTATGTGTAAACCTGATACTATTAGATTTTGTAGAATTTGATGTACTATTAGGAATGGAATTGTTGGAAAAGTATAGAGCGGTAATAGACTGTGAAAGTAAAATTGTAACCTTATGATTACCGAAAAAGAAATAAAAATTATTGTTATCATTTTCCTAATAATTAAATGAATTGGAATATGTATGTTGATCCTATTGTGTGTTTTATACCAATTGTTTGCAATTTTCTGCATGTATTTACCATCGAACTTCCTAGTCTACCTCCCCCACGTGAGGTAGAGTTCTTGATTGAATTGTTGCCTGGAACCTAGCTGATCTCGAATGCGTATCGCATGAGTCACACTGAGCTAACAGAGTTGGAACATCAGCATTCTAATCTTATCACCCAGAAATTCATTCACCCTAGCCATTCTCCTTGGGGCGCTCCTGTGTTATTTGTAAAGAAAAAGGATGGTACCCTCCGACTCTACGTGAAGTACAGAGAACACAACCAAGTCACCGTTAAAAGCAAGTACCCTTACTCCAGATCAATGATCTCTTCGATCAACTGCAAAGAGCCACGGTCTTCTCTAAGACCGATCACAGAACCAGGTATCACTAGTTGAGAGTTAAAGAAGAAGATATTCCAAGGATACCTTCCGGTGTAGATACAATTTATACGAGTTCAGGGTGATGCCATTAAGATTGACCAATGTCCCAGCAGCCTTCATGGACCTAATGAACCGAGTATTCAGGCATGCACTAGATCGGTACATCATTACTTTTATTGATGACATTTTGGTGTATTCCAAAAGCTGTGAGGAATACATTGTGCATTTTTCTGAAGTGTTGGAGACCCTATGCCAAAACCAACTATTTGCAAAACTAAGCAAGTGCTCCTTTTGGTTGGATTGAGTTTCTTTTCTCGGTCATGTAATCTCAAGTGAAGGAGTTTCTGTAGACCTGTCTAAGGTGGAATCGATGATCAGTTGCAATTCGCACACTAATGTGGTCGACGTACGCAGTTTTTTTGGCTTGACAAGTTACTATCGGTGATTTATCGATAGATTTTCTAAAATTACTGCTGAAATAGAAAGCAAATCTAGTGGGGAACTGACCTGAACCCAAATCTGGTAGAGAAGAAGCTGAAATAGAAAGTAGAAATGGGCTTGGAGCTAAGCAGCGAAGGAAAAGTTGAGAAAAATTAATCAAGTAATTTATTTTTATTTTTAGTTTTATTTTTTTGCTTTCAAATTGTAGATTTTTAGGTTGAAAATTTTCATCATTTTTTAACAAACTCGTGTTTAGAATTTTTCGGAATTTATTTTTTATTATTATATGATTATATTTTTTTAATTATAAGTTCTATTGATCAATCTACCATGTCTGGTTAAATCTCCTTCACTGGAATGATTGATGTATTATGAATCAAAAGTAGGCTTAATGTTTAATTTTAGATTCCTTTTAGTGCAATTTAACAATATTGAAATTAATTTAATTGTGAGATTATGCCAACTCACGGCTTAATGAAATGTATGAATTGTTACTAAAAAATTTAAATCCTAAACTTCAATTCTATATTTTAAAAGTAATATTTTTTTGAAAAGTAATATACATTTTATCCATAACAAGTAGATTTATAAAACCAACCATAAGGAATACCTGTATAGCAAAATCAACCACTAGCATAATCTAAAATACATGAGACATTTGAGCATAAAACAATAACAAAAAAAAGGCATAAATAACAACAACATAGTCTAAACACTACATTACACATATAAAATAACTTCCTATATATGTATGTGTGATGATGTTTAGCAGCAATATGAAAGGGTTATTCATGACACCTAACTGTCTAAACTAGTTGACATAGAATTGATTAACTTTGGTTATGCGTGAATTTCATATTATATGTATAGAAGTTCCAAGGATCATGCCTGTATGAGTTAATGGATACCTTATAGATTCTGAGAATTGGAACAAGCATTCTTTTGGCTATATGTGCACTAAAAAGAAAAAAGAAACAATTAAAAACACGCATATCACCCACAGCCACCAAAAATCTCCAAGCCTTTACCAATCTCCTCTCAAACCCATTCGTTCCTCTCTTCCACCCAACTTTGTTTCTTCCTTTCACTCATTCACAGACACTTGAAAATAGTGCATATCTGCTAGAGCTTTACAAATCTATAAAATCCTATTCACTTTTCCTATTAACACCTCATCCCACACCACAATGACTAGTCAGCTTGTTTTTCCACTATTGCCAACATCACCATCTCAACACAGCCTCCTATACATCTTTCCTATTATAAATCTTTGGTATCACATAGAATTTGGTTATAATACATTAAGCTACCTATTAGCTAAAAACTCATTAATGGTATATGAATCTATCCATAATTTATCATTTTTATGAAAATACTTAAAATTTTATTAACTAGAACTAGCAAATATTATCCAATAATACAACAATTTATTGAGCATAATATAGTATTGCCAAAAATATAAATTCATATCTCATGTATTATTCCAGAATTTTTAGTGCATTTACGGTGTAAATGTGTCTTTAATTTTCATTTAATTTTTCTTTGTAAAAATATATACATAATATGCCTATAAATAGTGGTATCTCAATAATAAAACACAATTTTCTATTTTCACAAGATAACATGGTATTAGAGCTATTAATATATATATAAGAATTTAGATAGCTAATGTATGAATAAATTGTATTTTCCATACAAAAATCATGAATAGGGGTGAGTTTGATAGAAAATAAATAATGATAGATGGTTGCGAAGAACATTGTGGAGCAAAAGGAAATGGGAAACATGGTTGGATTGGTTCATGAAAAGGATGAGGGAGTAGTTGTATCAAAATATGGCTCTTATAGCCGTAATTATATTAAAAATATAAATTACACAATAAAGTTCTCCTTTTATCCTCTTTTTTGAAAAAAATATTTGTTCTTCTTGCACGAGATTGTTATTTTTCATTGATAAATTTAATACAAATATACTTTATCTTAGGCCAAAAGAAAATTTGTTATATACACAAGAAAACAAAAAAAGTGATATTAGAATTCCTAGGGGAAATACTTTTAAATGTTGGATTACCTGTAGGGTTACTTTACATGTGAAGCTCCCTCATGCATACATATCGATCATAAAATTTGGGATACATCAATTACTCTTAACTTCTTTAACTGGAAGATTAAAGATATTATATTTAGGAAATATAATTTCAAGTATCTTCTTATAAATAGTTTGTGTTATAGGTTTTAGCTATTCATCACTAATTTCAAAGTATCCTAAGAAGTTCAAATTTTCACATAATATTGTAAAATAAAAAATAAAGTTGAAAAAAAAAAGAATGCCTCCTTACACAATTTTCTCTTCAACGTTGTGAAGTGATAGGGTAAGTAGGAAACAATTTTGAAAAATATCAACAGTCTTGACATTAAAACTACTGAAAATGATTTCACTTATAGTTAAACTCAACTTCAAGCTTAGAGACCTCAATAACTTGGTGAATTAATAAGCCTAAGTAGGTAAAGAATCTCGTAAGCATCCATACTTAATTGGATTAAGACCTTTTGAAGACAAGTGTTGGTGATTTTGGTGAGTAATATAGCTTTTACGATAGCTTCACCTAGGATTTCGGACTAGTGGTGAATCAGGAGATGATAGTCGTTAAGGAGTGATTTTAGATGAATTATATTGGCCTTGCAGTATCACATTGAATTGGAGGATTTTTTATTAGTTTTGACTATTTCTTTAGCCTTCTAGATTGGTTTACGACGCTCTAACATTGGTTCTAACTGGCCAATGAAAGAGGCTATTTAGTGGGTATGTATACAGACCATTAGAACTCGTACAATGACAGTTGTGACTATAACATGATGTTTTTCTTAAATAAATAAATTATTTTTATAAGGTAAGATAGGACTACGACGTAACCTAATGGTAAATGTTTATGTTATAATTACTCATCTTTTATAATCTTACGATATTATCGAAATATTATTTTCCTTACAGAGCATATGGAACTCACTCTTTCTATGCCCTCCCCTCCCAAGATGAGGAAGATAGTGAAGAATCGTTAGTTAACATACCCATTAAAGTCTATGAGGATCCCATGGATCCACAAACCTTAAGTGCATGATCGTTTCTACACTTTGATGAGTTCAATAATATAATGATAGAAGTGGCCATCTTTTGTATTTTGACATTGTATTTTGTAGCCACTTCTGGCCTCAGCTATATATATATGTAATTGGAACTCATATAAGGGATTTGTATTAACTTACTCTGCTGCATATAATTTTTATCATGCTCTCGTAATCTGTTTCTGTATCTGACACTCTCATGCCTTAATTAGCATTAGGGATGTCAGAATGTATATATATATATATATCTATCCTACTTCTCATACTCATTTTATTTAAATGATAAAGTAGTAGACATTTCTTATCAAGTTTATCAATTACAATACATTTCCATTGTTCCCTAATTTGATCAAACAAATAAGATTACAATCGAATTTCCTTGCCCATAATATATATCAAAAGTGAAATTCATTATAACATTTATGTATATATATTGAACATATAAAACATATATGCTAATTTAGAACAAAAAATATGTCCTTACTGGAGTTTTGCCATCTATACATGGTTTTCCAATATAAAACAATTATAGGCTTCCTCATTCTTTTCCCTTTGAAGATATACATGAAAAAGGCACTCACATACACAAACATATATAGACAAAATAGTTTTATGTGATCTCATGTCTTCATTTTATATGAAGTTTAAAAGAACATGATGCGTAGGGTAGAATTATAATTAATTGGTCTAAGTGAAATTATTTTATTTTGAAAAAGAAAGAAAACAATCTTATCATTAGTGTAGTAGATTTATTAGTTGCATGTAATTGATTGAAAGCAAAGATACATAATTTTCTTCTTTTTTTCCTTCTTTTATACGCTTTATTATGTATTTTTAAATATTTTTCAGCACATACAATCTGTACTGATGAAGAAAGAAAGTTCAGTTTGCGTATATCACCTAATGACCCTGCAAGAAAAACCATATTCAATAAAAGAAAGAAAGGGTTGATGAAGAAAGTGAGTGAACTCAGTAGTTTCTGCGACGTTAAAGTCTATGCAATCATTTATAGACCCTATGACTAATAACCAGAGGTTTGGCCTTCTCTTCTAAGAGCCTAACATGTGCTTATTAACTTTTAGAGGATGCCTGAGATGGATCATAACAAGAAGATGGTGAATTAAGAGAGCTTCTTGCACTAAAGGATCACCAAGACAATCGACTAACTGAAGAACCAGTGCAAGGTAATTGCGAGAAGGAGATCACGTAGGTCATGCTCCAAAGTCATATTGGGAAGCCCCTCTACCAACTCAACATCATTGATCTCAAAAATTTGGGTTGGCTCATCGAACAACACCTTAAAGAAATCTAGAAAAAGACAGAAACATTTAGGAAGTCACTTTAGCCTTAAAGGACCACCTAACGGAGGAGTCATGAAGGGTCCTCAAGAGACGTCTGCTCAAATTAAAGAGGATTCTCTGGTGCAGGAGATGCAGCAGTCACGAGAGTGGTCCATTGACAAGATGAACTTGTAAGTACAACAATAGTTTCATGTAGGGTTTGCTAACGGGGAAGAGGTAAAGATGTTGGTGCCATTCACGGATAAGAACAACCAGAATAATGTACTGATATGGTTCAGTAGGTTTAATTACCCTTAGGAACCAAGTATTACGATGTTTAGTTTTTAATTTTTTTGATGTTGTTGGAGATGTACTTTGAATAACCAATCCACTACATAGATAGGTTGTCAGACTCGTAGTCATTGTCTTAATAGTTGTAATCATCATAATAGTTGTAGTTGTTGTCGTCACAGTCGTGCGGGCATGTTCATGGCACTATGATGCATGCTGGTGTGCATTTGCGCACAAGTCTTGTGTGTGGGAGTGCCACTACACTCCAAGCACCTGCACATTGCAGCCAGCCTTGGGCATCGTGTTGACCTACCAGGCTTCTACGGATGGTGAGGGGTCTTCACAGATGTGCTCCCCATATTGCGGGTGTAGATAAGAGGATAAATTCCCTCAAGCACAAGGTAAAATAAATAAATAAAATCTATAATTTGGTAAACTAAGTAAATTTTGGACAAATTGGCATTTTAGGAATATTGGTATAAATTGGAAATCTGGTATAACAAAAAACGACTTGGTTAATTTAAAAGAATAAATCTAATAAAATTAATAAATCTTAAAATTCTAAGAATAATTTTATAAATTAAAAACTTATAAAAAAGAAATTCTAAATCTATAAATAATTATAAAAAAGGAGAATTAACATTTGAAAAACTTGAAATTAAAAGACTAAAGAAAAAATGAAACAAGAACAAAAGAATCTAAAAAGTTAACTAATAAAATAAAAGGTCAAAACTTAACAAACACAAAGTCTAGTTAAATCTGGTTCACCATATTTCCTTTGAGGGGTATTTACTTTCAAACTAAAATCATATATATAACTTTCAATTAATAACTATATTAAGATCTTATACAAGTAGACAAGAAAAGTTAAATATATACTCTGATAAGTTTTATAATCCTCCTATAGCCTTAACTACCACCAATCCCCTTTATTTTCTTTTCTTCAAAGAAAAAACTCCATGTATTAGATCCCTATTGCAAGCTTGATGCCACGTTAATTCACCAGCTCAGTTAACTTGTTCTAACCATAGAAAACTCTGATTATCTGCTCACTCTCTTAGGTGTAAGTGTAGAAATCAAAGAAAATGACCATATTCAACATACTCATTAATTTACCCTCTATATTAGCTTCAATTATCTCCTATAAGAAAAAGTAAAAACTTAAAAATGTCAAATTGAGCATCATACAATAACATAAGTAGAAAAGTAAGAACTCTGTAACTTTTAAAGGTGAAAAAATAGCTAAATAAACAAAATAAAAGAATCAATGTAAACGATCATTGTACGAGTTCTAATGGTACGTATACATACCCACTAAATAGTCTCTTTCATTGGCCAGTTAGAACCAATGCCAGAGCGTCATAAAACCATCTAGAGGGCTAGAGAAATTATCAAAGCTAATAAAAAATCCTCCTATTCAATGTGATACTCCAAGACCAATACAATTCATCTTAAATCACTCCTTAGCAGCCATCATCTCCTAATTCACCACTAGTCCAAAATCCTAGGTAAAGCTATTACAAAAGCTATATTACTCACTAAAATCACCAATACTTGGCTTCAATAGGTCCTAATCCAATTAAGTATGGGTGTTTTCGAGATTCTTTACCTACTTAGGCTTATTAATTCACCAAGTAATTAAAGTCTCTAAGATTGAATTTGAGTTTAACTATAAGTGAAATCATTTTCTGTAATTTTGATGTAAAGACTGTTGATATTTTTCAAATTTGTTTCCTACTTAGCTTATCAATTCACCATGCTGAAGAGAAAGTTGTGTAAGGAGGCATGTCTTTTTTTTCAAACTTTCTTTTTTATTTTATAGTATTATGTGAAAATTTTAACTTTTTAGGATGTCATCAAACAAATATGAGAAATAGGAGTTAGTATTTGTTCAAATAGCAAATAGATCTCTTTACTCAAGTTGATGATGAAATAGGGAGGATGATTAGTTCAATTTCTATAAGTGACTATGTGCTTTATTAGATATTTAGAAGATTGGGTGATGGTTTAAGCTTTTGCAATCTTCATCAATTGACTATCTCAAATGTACATAAGCTCCAATATTCTGCCATTCACTTCCTTTTACAATTTCTAAAATATCAAAATAGTTAATTGTTACAAGATAAATCAAAATAAATTATTTTAGAAATAAACAAGTTAAAAACATAAAAATTTCAGTATAAGTACATATATGCATATATATATATAGCTAAAACATAAACAACTATATATAACTCATGAAAGAATTCTTTGTTGAAATGTAACTTACCTTTTGATGTATTGGTATGAGGCTATGAAGGGGGATCATACAACAAATGTTTTAAGAATATGCTTTTTTTCTGTTTAGCTTCTATTTCGAATCACCTATATTATCATATAATTTTATTCTTAAATTGTGCTTTTCATTTTTCTACGACTAGTGGTTATGTATTTTCTTGTAATTCTCTCTTTAAAAATGATGGAATTGTCCTTATTGACAAAATTATTTTTTATTATTCGAAGAGAAAAAGGACATGCAACTACCATTTTAATAATAAAATTATCTTTTCATTAAGGAAAAATATGCAATACCTAACCTATAGCCGAACCCTTAAAAAGATTTATCCCTAAAGAAAATTGTAGGTTACCTTGCCAACAAAGTGCTAATTATTTAGAATTAATTAATAGTGTCCGGTATAAAATAAACTAATAGAGTAACATAATAAGATGAATAAAGATTAAGATCATGTTGTGTGGCTATATTCTTTGATAAATAAAGTTATCTTCCTTTTTAAAAAAATTAAAAAGTTCTATGACAATAAACAAATATATATATATACTTCATTAATTATTTAGAATAGTGATGAATAGCTAAAACCTATAACGAAAACTATTTATAAGAAGATAGTTTGAAATTATATTTCCTAAATATAACATCTTGAATTTTCCAATTAAGGAAGTTAAGGGTAATTGATGCATCCCAAATACTATGATCGATATGTATACATGAGGGAGCTTCACATGTAAAGTAACCCCACAGGTAATCCAACATTTAAAAGTATGTCCCCTAGGACTTCTTATATCACTTTTTTTGTTTTCTTGTGTATATAACAAATTTTTTTTTGGCCTAAGATAAAGTATATTTGTATTAAATTTATTGATTAAAAAATAACAATCTCGTGCTAGAAGAACACACATTTTTTTCAAAAAAGAGGATAAAAGGATAACTTTATTATGCAATTTATATTTTTAATATAGGTTCGGCTATCAGAGCCATATTTTGATACAACTTCTCTGTCATCCTTTTCAAAAATCAATCCAACCATGTTTCTCATTTCCTCTTTCTCCACAATGTTCTTTGTAGCCATCTATCATTATTTATTTTCTATCAAACTCACACTTATTCATTATTTTTGTATGGAAAACACAATTTATTCATATATTAGCTATCTAAATTCTTCTAGATATATTAATAGCTCTAATACCATGTTATCTTGTGAGAAATGAAAATTGTGTATTATTATTGAGATACCACTATTTATAGGCATATTATGTATATAGTTTCACAAAGAAAAAATTAAATGAAAATTAAATACACATTTACACCATAAATGCACTAAAAATTTTGGAATAATACATGAGATAAGAATTTATATTGTTTGCAATAATTTACTATGCTCAATAAATTATTATATTATTGGATCATATTTGCTAGTTCTAGTTAATAAAATTTCAAGTATTTTCATAAAAATGCTTGAATTATGAGTAGCTTCATGTATCAATAATGAGTTTTTAGCTAATAGGTAGCTTCATGTATTATTAACCAAATTCTACGTGATACCAAAGATGTGTAATAGGAAAGATGTATGGGAGGTTGTGTTGAGATGGTGATGTTGGCAATAGCAGGAAAATAAGCTGACTAGTCATTGTGGTGTGGGATGAGGTGTTAATAGGAAAAGTGAATAGGAATTTACAGAGTTGTAAAGCTCTAGCAGATATGCACTATTTTCAAGTGTCTGTGATTGAGTGAGAGGGAGCAATAAAGCTGCATGGAAGAGAGGAACGAATGGGTTTGAGAGGATATTGGTAAAAGCTTGGAGATCTTTGGTGGGTGTGGGTGATATGTGTGCTTTTAGTTATTTTTTTTTTCTTTTTAGTGCGCATATAGCAAAAGGAACGCTTGTTCCAATTCTTAGAATCTATAAGGTAGCCATTAACTCATATAGGCATGATCCTTGGAGCTTCTATACATACAATATGAAATTCACACACAACCAGAATTGATCAATTCTATGTCAACTAATTTAAATAGTTAGGTGTCTCGAATAACCCTTTCATATTACTGTTAAACATCATCACACATAGACATATAGGAAGTTGTTTTAGATGTGTAATGTAGTGTTTAAACTATCTTGTTGTTATTTATGCCTTTTTTTGCTATTATTTTATGCTCCAAGGTCTCATGTATTTTAGATGATGTTATTGGTTTATTTTGCTATATAAGCATTCCTTATGGTTGGTTTTATAAATCTACTTGTTATGGATAAAAGGTATATTACTTTTCAGGAAAAAAAAAATACTTTTAAAACATAGAATTGAAATTTAGGATTTAGATTTTTTAGTAACAATTTATACATTTCATTAATTAGATGACACAATTTCTTAAAGATAATCTACAAAAATGAACAATTTGAATCTAAAATCTCTTTTGAAGAGAAGAAATATCAATCATATTGTTAAGGAAAATTAGTATGATTCAATTTTAAAATGGTATAATAAAAGTAATATATATTAACACTTATGTATTGATTTTTGTAATAGTCGAAAAATTCATAAAGAAATCAAACATATATTTCCTGCCAATTTAATGCACTAAAAATATAAAATTGTTATCTATCTTTCAATAAACAAATGATACTAGCCTGGTATTTATAACACCCTGCCCATTGTTGTGCTTAATTAATTTAGAAAATCCTATTTGTTCGGGCCTTTGGCCGCATTAAACTAATTTAAATTACACTGCGTATTATTTATCGTAATTCGTAAATCTGGTTGATTTTTAATTATTTTATTTTATGAAAATTTGAATTTTTATTATTTAGTTTGCATTTGATTTTATTTAATTTAGTTTTAGAAAAATTGAGAAAAATCAGAAAAATAGCGAAACAGGAAGAAATCCCACAGGGAAGCAGAGCCGCACGCGCGGATTCCGCGCAGATAGGCCCTATGCATGGCAGGAGGCCTGTGCACGTGCAGGATAGCCTGCAGTGCACCACTGTCACCTCCGACGGTGCCCCAGTGGCTGGAGGAGGCCCTTTTCCTTCATTTTTTGTGTCGAGCTCTTTTTCTCCTCTCTCTTCATCGGATTTTGCCACTTAGTGCAAATCCGATCGTTATAAAATTTTATAAATAGGTCTTCCCGTCCTATTCTTTCCCACACTTCCATTCTTCAATTTTTCTAGACGAAAGAGAACCGCTCCTAGTGGATGACGGTGTACCCTCTGACGAGAGTGGTAACGCGAATATCTATTAGGGGTCAGCCTAATAAAAGAGAAAATCAAATAAATTATGAAATGCTCTGATCTTAGTGTCATGCTTCACGATATTACTTAGCCACGGGTGACCCCTACAGATAGTGTGATACCACTCTCGTCAAAGGGTACGTCGTCCTCCATTGGGAGTGGTCCTCTTACATCTTTCCAGACCAGATAGAGGAGGGAGGAAAAAGATACCCCAAAGAGCTAGAGGAACAGATACTCCTCAACGATAAAAAGGCTAACGAGACACTTGATGCAACATGCATGTCAATACAGATACATATCAGACCATACATGCTTCATTCCGCTTTTCTCTTTTTTTGTCCTTTTATTATTTTTTTACTTTTTATTTTTACTAGGCAATTATATTGGTTACATGCAATTCATCAAGTGTCTTCAATTCACATAGCATACTTGAAAATAAGAATAATTTGACTTATCTGAACACAAAGGCATAAAAAACAGGCTAAATCACAATAATTAGTTTATCAAAAAATATTCCTTAAGATGTCCAAAAAAATACTACATTACTTACCAAAATGTCGATGTTTTCTCCTTCATCGTTTTCCTTTCTTTCGCTTCTTCTCTCACTAGACTATATATCTCTCTCTCAAAATCTTGAAAAATGAAAGAATAGAAGTGTGGGGAGAAATGGAAGGGGAAGGGAAATTTATAGAATTTTGGAACCGCCGAATTCACGCCAAGTGGTGAAATCCAGTGAAGAGAGAGGTGAAAAAGATATTTAGCATCAAAAACGAGGGAGGAGAGCCTCCTTCACTTCCTTAACTGGAAGATTCAAGATGTTATATTTAGGAAATATAATTTCAAATTATCTTCTTATAAATAGTTTACGTTATAGGTTTTAGCTATTCATTACTATTTTACATAATTAATGAAGTATATATATATATATGTTTATTATTATAGCACTTTTTAATTTTCTAATTATCATGAAATTTTTTAAAAAGTAAGGTAACCTTTATTTATTAAAGAAAATAGCCATACAACATCATTTTAATCCTTATTCATCTTATTATATTACTCTATTAATTCATTTTATACATAACACAGTTAATTAATTCCAAACAATTAGCTATTTATTGGCAAAGTAACCTAAAATTTTCTTTGGGGGTAAATCTTTTTAAGGGTTTGGCTGTAGGTTAAGTATCGCATATTTTTCCTTATTTAAAAGATAATATTATTAATAAAATGGTAGTCGCATGTCCTTTTTTTCTTTGAATAATAAAAAATAATTGTGTCTAGTTCCATCTTTTTTAAAGAGAGAATAACAAGAAAACACAAAATCACCACCCATTGGAAAATGAAAAGCACAATTTAAGAATAAAATTATATGATAATATAGGTAATTTGAAATAGAAGCTAAACATGAAAAGAGCATATTCTTAAAACATCTATTATATGGTCCCCCTCCATAGCCTCATACAGATACATCAAAAGGTAAGTTACATTTCAACAAAGAATTCTTTCATGAGTTAGATATAGTTGTTTATGCTTTAGCTATATATATATATGCATATACGTACTTATACTTAAATTTTTATGTTTTTAACTTTCTTTTTTCTAAAACAATTTATTTTTATTTATCTTGTAACAATTAACTATTTCGACATTTTAGAAATTATAAGAGGAAGTGAATGACAGAATATTGGAGCTTATGTACGTTTGAGATAGTCAATTGGTGAAGATTGCCAAAGCTTAAAACACTACCCAATCTTTTAAATATCTAATAAAACACGTAGTCACTTTTCGAAACTGAACTAATCATCCTCCCTATTTCATCATCAACTTGAGTGAAGAGATCTATTTGCTATTTGAACAAATACCAAGTCCTATTTCTCATATTTATTCGATAACATCCTAAAAAGTTAAAATTTTTACGTAATACTATAAAATAAAAAACAAAGTTAGAAGAAAAAACATGCTGTGCAACCTTTCAAGATTTTACTAATTAAATTTTTTTGAATTATATTCCTTAAATCACAAGATTTTCCTATATCCCCTATTAAAGACATAATATTTCTGGAGATAATTTGAACATTTCAGTTGTAGTTTTAAAATGCACCACATCTTACCTTACATGATATATTCTACTATATTAAAATGCTCCACTCCCCATTCTTTACTAATAACTATTGGATGTTTGTCTCATTTTATACAAACACCCTCTTGCTCCTTAGCTAGACACGACAAAACACCATGATTGGAAATAAGGTTGAGCTTGCTTATGTCACTAATGACTCTGTAAGAAAAGCTACATTAAAAAAAAAGAAGAAGGGATTGATGAAAAAAGTGAGTGAACTCAACACTCTGTGCGATGTCAAAGCCTATGCAATCATGTACAGCCCCTATACTCAAAACTAGAGGTTTGTCCTTCCCCTCTTGGAGCCCAACACGTGCTTGTTGACTTTAAGAGGATACCCGAGATAGAGCAAGGGAAGAAAATGGTGAATCAAGAGAGCGTCTTACTCCAAAGGATCACCAAGGCAACCGATCAACTGAAGAAATAGTGCAAGGACAATCGAGATCTTACGCATATCATGTTCTAAAATCTTATCGGGAAGCCCCTCCACCAACTCAACCTCATTGATCTCAACAATCTGGGTTGGCTCATCGAACAAAACCTCAAAGAAATAAAATAGAGTATTGAAACACTCTGGAAGTTACCTCAGCCTTAGGAGGCCACAGGCATAGGAGTGATGGAGGGTCGTAGGGAGACATTCACTAAGATCAAGGAGGATCATCCTGTGCAGAAGTTGCAGCAATTACAGACATGGTTCGTTGACGGGATGAACCTGCAAGCACAGCAGCAACCTCAGTGAGCATATGGGGAACATGTAGAGATGATGGTGCCATTCACAAATAAGAACAACCAAAATAATGGACTGATATAATCCAATGCGTTTCACTACCCTTAGGAATCGAGTATTATGATATTTAATTTTAAGTTTTTTGGATTTTTGTTGGAGATGTGCTTTAAATAACCAATTACATTCCACTACAAAGATATGTTATTGGTTTTTTAGTCGTCGTAGTCGTTGTCTTAATGGTTGTAGTCATAATAATAGTTGTAACTGTCATCATCATAGTCGTAATCATCGAGTTGCATGCATAAATGTACTTGGATTTCTTTGTGTAATGATTTTCTTCAGATTAATCTTCTCTTTAATATTTTATATCTCTTGTACTAGTACAACTCTTCGTTCTTTAATTTCTCTCTTCCCCCTGCATGCTCAATGTAATTTTAAGCTATCATAATGCCCTTCTCTCTTCTTTTTTTTCCTATTTTTTTTTACACAATGGAGCGATGAAACAAGCATTGTTGGTGTAGTATACGTAGAAATTCAGCCTAGATAGGAGGAAGATTAAGCTAGCTAGCTGCTCAAATTTATTTAGATTTCAAATGAGATGTTTGTATAGAATTTAATACATATGGATACGCTCTTCCAATCTTTAAATTAAGATTTAGGATAATGGCATTAAGAAATAATATTTTCCTATAAAAAAAACCTCTATCTAATCAAAATATCTCAAATAATTAATATTTTTATTAATATGAATATTATGCATGTATTAGGAAAAATATGCTAAAATTATAAATATGTTGTTTAATTATTTTGTTCGATTTATTTCGGGTTATATTAACTTATAGATATATAGAAAAATATATCTTTGTTCCCTATATTTGTAAAGTAAAAAATTATAGTCACATATATACTACCAATTCAGAGCATTGATTAGAAGTATATGTGTACACTTGCAACTAGCTCCTTTAAGCAGTTTGGACAATATCTTGTTTAATTTGCTAAATATGTCATATTATTGTGATGTAATAGAAATGTTGTCTAAATAACAAATAGAATAAGTATTGCTTTATATGTATACACATAGATATATAATCTTTAACTGTTTTTCGTTATTTATATGCACACCAGCAAGCAATCTATAGCATATTGTAATTATCTTAAAGGTTGGAATCAGTAATGGATGATGGGGTGTTTCCTTCTAATTATTTTTTGAACATGACTTTGCCTTCTTCTTGTTTTCTCAATCTCTATTGCAGTTGTTGGATGTATTGTTGACGGTACTTCTCGTTTGTTTGTAGTGGTTAATTACAGTTGATAAATTTTATTTCAATTTTTTTTTAAAAAAATTAATTATCTTATAGGCAAATATGGATTGTTGAGGTTCATAAGGCATATATTTTAAAACCATACTAGTATCATTTTTTTTACTGAAGGGAGACAACACCTTTATATTATTACTGCATAAAATTGGCAGGAAATATATCTTTGATTTCTTTAGGAGTTTTTTGGCTATTACATAAGTCAATACAAAAGAAATCATATATATTACTTTAATTGTTATATTTTAAAATTAAATTACACTAGTCGTTCCTTAACAGTATGTATAGTATTTCCTCTCTTTATAAAATATTTTGGATTCAAATTGTACATTCTCATATATTATCTTTAGGAGATCGTGCTAACTAATTAATTAAATGTATGAATTGTCACTATAGAGATTTAAATCCTAAATTTTATTTTCATTTTTTAGAATTAATAATTTTTTTGAGAAGTAATACAGCTTTTAACAATAACGCGCAGATTTACAAAACCAGCCATAAGTTATGCCTATATGCAAAAACCAACCACTAGCATCATCTAAAATACATGAGACCTTAGAGTATGAAACAAGAACATCATATAAAAAGCGACATAAGTAACCATAAAATAGTCTACTCTACATTACACATCTAAAACAACTTATAGATTGTGAGAATTAGGGCAAGTGTTTTGTTGTGATTGGATGTCTATAAGCCCTAACATTTTCTACATTTGTTTTTAGCTATATGTGCACTAAAAAAAAAAAACAACTAAAAGTGAACATATTGTTGGGACTAAAACAAAGACTTTTACGGTTGAAATGCAAACTATCTTAATTAGAGGACTATATTGGAAATTTACCGAAAGCAATATCAATTTTCTATATGACAAAAATGGGATGCTTAGTACAAAGGATGGGTGACCTATTTATATGCAATTATTACTGCCTTAAGATAGGTAATTTCAAGTTTTTTTTCTCTCCCTCTCTCTCTCTATTTAACTAACCCAGAATATACAGGGAAAATTAATTAAATATTCTAGCAATCTTCCCGTTCATTTCATTTTTTTTACACACCTACACATATAAGAGAGAGTAGATATATACGTGCATTATAGTGCAGCATTAACTTTTAATTAAAAAAGACGGTTGGGATTGAATGGTTTTATAAAAGTGTAACCATACAACAATTCACTAATTAAATTTAGTAAGTTACATTACCTTTAATCATAAGATCACTCCATATGTCCTATTAAAAACATAACATTTCTAGATATGATTTGGGCAGTCCATTTGTAGTTTTAATCTAACCTTACATAGTATATTCAATGTTCCACTTCACATCCATTACAAATAAATCTTCAACCCTTGTCTCATTCTATATATATACCATATTGCTCTTTGTCCAGACACGACCAAATACCATGACTATAAAGAAGGTTAAACTTGCCAAATCACTAACAACTCTGCTAGAAAAGCCACTTTCGAGAAAAGGAAAAAGGGCTTGATGAAGAAAGTGAATGAACATGTAAAACATATGTGCTTATTGAGAACAAATCACAAATGTCCTTACTTGAGTTTTGCCATCTATACATGCTTTTCAATATAAAACCATTATAGGCTCCCTCATTCTTTTTTCCATTGAAGATATACATGAAAAGGGCACTCACATACACCAATGTATGGAGAGAACATAGATATATGTGATCTCATGTCTTTATTTTATACAAAGTTTATGTTTTAAAAAAATGTGATGGGTAGGGTAGAATTATAATTAACAAATCAGCCGAATTATTTCGAAAAAGAAAGAAAGCAATCTTATCATTAGTGTAGTAGATTTATTAGTTGCACGTATTTGATTGAAAGCAAAGATACATAATTTTCTTCTTATTTTCCTTCTTTCATATGATTTATTATGTATTTTAAATATCTTTAGCATATATGATCTTCAAATGAATCTTTTTTTCAAAATAACTACTGATTGTTTACTACAGCTTCATGAAAAAAATATCAGTTTTAATAAGTATAAAGAATGGAAAACATGGAAGCCCAATTGCATATAGTAACTAATTGTCTACTAAATGTATATAATTGGTTGTGATATAGAGACATATTTTGACTTTAATAATTGTAATTAAAATATTCTTCCATAAAGAAAAAATCAAATAAACATGCACTCTAATAATCATATTCTACATACTGCATACAAAATCAAATAATGCAGGAGAGAGTAGATATATAGATTGACTATAGTGAAACATTAGCTCTTAATTAAAAGGGACAGTCATGATTAAAGGAATTTTGTATAAGTGGAGCCCTGCAACAACTCACTAATTAAATTTTGTGAAACATTTCCTTAAATCAAAATATTTTTCCATTTTCCATATTAAAGACATAGCATTCTGGAGATGATTTCGACACTCCACTTCCAGTTTTAGAATGCAGTACCTCTAACCTCACATGGTATATTTAATGTTTCACTCCCTATGCTTTACTAATATTCATCAACCCTTGTTTCATTCTATATATACCCATTCCCTCTCCTAAGCCATATATAACCAAAGACCAAGAGTAGAAAGAAAGTTAAGTTTGTCTATATCACCTATGACCCCACAAGAAAAACCACATTCAAGAAAAGGAAGAAGGGGCTGATGAAGAAAGTGAGCGAACTCAGTAGTCTATATGACATTAAAGCCTATGCATTCATTTACAGCCCCTATCACTCGCAACCACAGGTTTGGCCTTCTCTTCTAAGAATCTAACGCGTGCTTCTTGACTTTCAAAGGATGCTCGAGATGGAGCAGAATAAGAAGATGATGAATCGAGATAGCTTTTTACACTAAAGGATCATCTAGAAAACTGACTAATTGAACAACTAGTGCAAGAATAATTGTGAGAAGGAGATCATGTAGGTCATGCTCCAAAGTCTTATCGGGAATTCCCTCCACCAACTCAACCTCATTGATCTCAACGATTTGGGTTGGCTCATCGAACAACACCTTAAAGAAATCCAGAATAGGATAAAAACACTTAGCAAGTCACGTCAGCCTTGGCGGACCACCAGATGAAGGAGTCATAAAGGGTCCTTGGGAGATGTCAGCTCAAATCAAGGAGGATTCTCTGGCACAGGAGCTGTAGCATCCGCATGTGTGGTTCGTTGACAGCATGAAATCGTAAGTACAACAATAGTTTTATGTAGGGTTTGCTAGTGGGGAACAGGCGAAGATGATGGTGCCATTCACGGATAAGAACAACCAGAATAATGGACTGATATGGTCCAACAGGTTTAATTACCCTCAGGAATCGTGTATTAGGATGTTTAGTTTTTAATTTTTTTAAGTTATTGGAGATGAACTTTAAATAACCGATTATAATCCACCATATAGATAGGTTGTAAGACCTATAGTCGTTGTCTTAATAGTTCTATCATGATAATAGTTGTAGTTGTTGTCGTCATAGTCGTGCGGGCATGTTCATGGCACTGTGATCCGTGCTGGTGCGCATTTGTATATAGGGTCTATGTCTGGGAGTGCCACTACACTCCAAGTAGTTGCACATTGCAGCAAGCCTTGCGCGTAGTGTTGACCTAGTAGGCTTATACAGATGCTGAGGTGTCTTCGCAGATGTGTTCCCCATACTGCAGATGCGGGTAGGAGGGTAAATTCCCTCGAGCACAAGGTAAAATAAATAAATAAAATCTATAATTCGATAAGCTAAGTAAATTTTGGACAAATTGGTATTTTAAAAATATTGGTATAAATTGGAAATTTGGTATAGCAAAAAATGATGTGGTTAATTTAAAAGAATAAATCAAATAAAATTAATAAAATCTTAAAATTCTAAGAATAATTTTATAAATTAAAAGCTCGTAAGAAAGAAATTGTAAATCTATAAATAATTATAAAAGGATGAGAATTAACATTAAAAAACTTGAAATTAAAAGACTAAAAGAAAAATAAAACAAGAATAAAAAATCTAAAAAGTTAACTAATAAAATAAAGAGTCAAAATTTAACAAACACAAAGTCTAGTTAAATCTGGTTTACCATATTTCTTTTGAGGGATATTTGGTTTTGATTATTTGTTCCGAAACCGCTAGAATATGAGTGCCAGTTTTGGTCCCTTAATGAAACAGTAGTTCAGTTGTCCTTGAGACTCTCAATGATTTAATATTCATGCTCTAGGGCTCAAGGGCATGAATGATGGCAATCTGAGAGACCTGAGAGAGTTATATTTGTATTTAATATTTGTGAATGCATGTTTGTATCTATTTAATAACAAGGCATGACTAATTGATATCCCGTTTGCCCTCTCTAGAAATAGGTGTAAGGGGCTGCGCATGTAGGTTTGCAATCAGTGTAATATAAATTAGATAATAAATTAGTATTAAAAACATTGTGTCAAAAGATGAGTTTTATCCTGCGTGCGTGAGTTGTGTAAACCCATTGAATACAGTATTGAGCATCTTCATGAGGATTTGTATGAATTCGACATTTGATTTGGATATGAATATTTGGCAATAACTTTTGATTTGAATTTGTTAATTGAAATTATAATTAATTTTTTATTAAACGTGCATTAATTAATATTTTAAAATGTATTTGTGTTTCATTATTTCTATTTATCTTACTGAGTATTAGAACTCACCCATATCAAATCCCCCCTTAGACGTAGGTTAGGAAAAAAATTATGGTTCACCCTTGTTTAGATTCCCTTCAAGAGGAATAGTTTGGAGCAGACTTTGTATTTTATTTTAAACTTTGAGGCTAGTTTTTGTAATTATGCTTTCTAACATTTTGTATTCTAAAAGGTAGATGGCATGATTGCCTCAGGATACAGTCTTTTGTAAATTTTGTATGGAATCTATACTTCTGCTGCAATGTAAATATCTATTTTATGTTTGCTCATTTGGACGTTGGTGTCCTATTTGGCATTAGGACGTCACATTTATTTTCTTTTCTTTTCATTTATACACAACGGAGCAAGGATAGAAGCATTATTGATGTCGTATATGTAAAAATTCAGTCTAGTTAAGATGAAGATGAAGCTACCTAGCTCCTTCCATTTTTTTATATTTAAAATGAGATTTTTGGATAAAATTTAATAGATATGGATACGATTTTTGTATCTTGGAATTAAAATTTGGGATAGTGGCATTAACAGGTAGTGTTTTCCTCAAAGAAAGTCCCACTATAATCATAACATCTAAAACAATTAATATTTTGATTAATATGAATATTATACACGTATCTGGCAAAATACGTTAAATTAAATCATAAATTGGCTTCTAACTAATTAATAGATATGGAGAATAATCTATTTTTTTCTCTATATTTTGTAGAACAAAAAAATTATACTCACACATACTACCAATTTAGAGTGTTGATGAGAAGTACATGTGTACACTTGCTACTAGCTCCTTTAAGTAATTTAGAGAGTATCTTGTATAATTTACTAAATATGTGATATTATTGCGATTGCTTAGGTAGCAAGTAAAATAAGTATTGTTTTATATGTATACACAAAAGTATATTGATGTGTTCAATTTTTTTAAAAAAATTATACCCTTTTTACTTAAATTTATAATAACTTTTGAATTAATTTTGAGTTAAAAGTTATTTAATGAAAAAAATTCTTGGTGCAGGTTTCCTGAAAGAAATAGAAAAAAAGACTGAAAAGAGAAGAAGAAAAGAGAAAAAAATGTAGTTTTGAAGAGCAAAAAGAAAGCAACTCCGAAGAGAAAAAAGGAAGCAATTCTGAACAGGAAGAATGAACAGCTTTGAAGAAGAAAAATGAAGTAGCTCTGAAGAGGGAAAAGGAAGCATATCTGAAGAAGAAAAATGAGCAGCTTTAACAAGGAAAAAAGGAGGCAGCTGAAAGTGAAAAAGGGAGGCATGCAAAACCCTATCTCCTCTTTTTCTACTGCCCACAAAAGGAACCAGATCTATAATGTTAAAAGGGGAGCATAAGTGAACCCATATCTGGTTGGGAGCCGACGTGAACCAAAATCTGGTGAGAAAAAAGAAGTGGCCTTGGAGCTGAGCAGTGGATTGAGGAAAATTAGGCAAGTAATTTATTTTTTATTTTTATTTTTATGTTTTTGCTTTCAAATTGTAGATTTTTGGGATGAAAATTTTCGTAATTTTTTAACAAAGTCATGTTAAAATTAATAATTGTTATAAAAAGTTAGTAGTTTTTAATTGATAAACCTAGTGAATACTAGGAAGAAAACCAAAAGTACATTAGGTTTGTTCAATCATTGCTAACTAGATTAAATTGATTGTGAAATTAAAACTTGGATATACCTAAGATTCAGGTGAAATCAATTACTCTGATGGGTTTACACCGATAGTTTTCATTAATTTAATTATTTTGCTTTGATTAAATTATTATTAAATTTTGATTTCTAGACAATAATAGAATTTCTACAATTCTTGTACTTGGTACACAATCCTTGCAGGACGATACTCTATTTATCACTTTATTATTTGAACGACTTTGTGCACTTGCGAATTTGCCCGTCGTATGTATAATCTTTAACTGGTTTTAGTTATTTATATGTATACCAGTATGCAATCTGTAGAATATCATAATTATGTTAAAGGTTGGAATCAGTTCAGAGAGTACAGAAACATTGTTGATGCACTATATGTAGAAATTCAGTTTAGTTAAGAGGAAGATTAAACTCGTTAGATACTCAAATTTGTTTAGATTTCAAATGAAACTTTTGTGTAGAATTTAATAAATATAATGCGCTCTTCAGATCATAGAATTTAAATTTGGGATAATGGCAATGAGGAATAATATTTTTGTCAAAGAAAATCCCGATATAATCTAAATATCTAAAACAATTAATATTTTGATTAATATGAAATTTAGATATAATTCTAAAAATTTTATTTTAGTCAAAACATGCAATATTTTAAATAACTCAAATATATTGGAGAATCCCTTACGATCATAAATAGAATTTCGTGATGCAATTATTATGTTCAGAATATAGAAAATAACTAAAATAAATAATTTTCGAACTCAACAATCTGTAAATAGCTAATTAATACTTTACGCAAGAAGAAATGTACAATATATACATATACATATACATATTTAAATATATAAAATCACATAGAATAATAAATATAGAAAAATATTTTTGATGGCTAATTTCAAACACTTTCAGTAATTAGTACTTTGAATTTCTTTTACACATATAAATACTCAAAAATCAATGATATAAAGTCTCTTGCTATTAAAAAAAATGTTACTGATATAAAATAAGGCCATATTTAACACCAGTGACATAAATTACTACTGCAAATTTTTTTTAATATGATAATATGTTACTGTAGTATTTGTAGTACGATGTTGCAATTGATTCTTAAAGATAATGACTAGTATTTAACCTTTATTAGTGGGTTACTTATTCAAAACAAATTTATACTTTTGCGATAACAGTTTCAAAAATTCATAAGACACAATATAAGTACTTTTTAAAAATGAAGATAGATGTAATAATACAATGTAACCACTTATACACTACTATCAAAGTGTATAACACCAACATCCACGTGAAAAGTCTAGTATTCAAATTTTAATTGTTCATCTAGTTATATTATAATTAATTTTAACATATGATAGAATCTTCAATTCTTATTTTTGTAGAGGTAGAGAATTACCACTTGCAAGTATTATCATGCCTTAATTATATTTAACTTTTAGGAGGGTTGATTTCTATTAAGGCGGTTAGTAATGAAGTAAAGATTCTAGAATTGGAACTATTGGGCCTTTGGCCCGATCATTAAGGGATGGCATTAGTTTCCATTAATGAAGAACATGTCTACTCACAATTTTATATAAAAAATTAACAAATCAACCGAATTATCACCTTTATACTTTTTTATACAATCTGTTAACTTTTGATATCAACCATTTTCTATTAAAAATGTATTGAATGTATTTATTTATTTTTTTGTGAATATGTCAATTTAGTGATATATAAAAGTACTTAAGTTCAGCAACTTTATTTAAAATTAAATTTGTAGTCGATTTTATGTATGGATTGTAGAATTAATTATATTGATATTAATTGTAACATTTTATTTTCTCACATAATTGTAAAATGGTCTTACACACACTCATAAATATTATCTCTTAACCATCAAGTAATATGGCCACCACCTAACAATCTAACTTAATTGTATTTCTTGATCTCTTACAATTACCGCAATTTTATTTTTTAATTTAAAAAAAAAATACAAAAACCATAGATATTTTTTTTTTCTATATCAGACATCACATTACATAGTAACAATAATTTAAATTTATACTTTTAAAAGTCAATAGTATTAGTTAGAAAGTTGTTGAACTAATAGTTGAACTCAAAAAAATACAACAGATTAATATACCATTACCTTGTAAATTTAGGAGATTTTGTGACACTAAAATGTTCTTTTTGAATATGTTTGTGACATCCCAAGTGTTAATTAAGGCAAATGGGTTCAGATACAGATTAAAAATGACAAATGCACGATAAAATTTATGCACCAGAACAAAATTATTACAAATCCCTTACAAATACATATGAGTTCCAATACGTACATATACAACAGTCATGCATTCAGACTTGTGTTTCCGCACTCTGATGAGCACAATAGTCTAGTGAAAAAAGTGACTCTTATGTTTTGTTTTGTATTTTGCAACCACTTCTAGCCTCAGTATATGTATGTTTTGGAACTCATATGTATTCGTAAGGGATTTTTAATAATTTTGTTCAACTGCATAAATTTTATCATGTATTCGTTATTCTGAATCAGTATCTGACACCCATTTGCCTTAATTAGCACTTGGGATGTCACAGAAAGATAGTGAGGAACCGATCACAGACCTACCCCTTGAAGTCTTTGAGGATCCCATGGATCCATAAATTTTTATAAGTGCATGACTTATCTCGCACTTTGGTAAGTCCTTTTATATAATAATAGAAGTGGCCCTTTTTGGATTTTGATATTTTCTTTTTTCTCACCACTTCTGGCCTCAATTATATATGTAATTGGGAAATCATATAATTTTTAAAGAATTTTTAATAAATTGTCTAAACTACTCAAAGAAGCTAGTAGCAAGTGTACACATGTACTTCTCATCAAAACTATAAATTTGTAATATATGTGTGTGTAATTTTTTTATTCTCCAAAATATAGGGAACAAAGATAGATTATTCTACATATCTATTAATTAGTTAGAAGCTGATTTATAACTTAATTTAACGTATTTTGCAAGATACATGTATAATATTCATATTAATCAAAATATTAATTATTTTAGATGTTATGATTATACCGAGACTTTCTTTGAGGAAAATATTACCTGTTAATGCCACTATCCCAAATTTTAATTCCAAGATCTAAAGATCATATCCATATCTATTAAAGTTTATACAAAAATCTCATTTTAAATATAAAAAAATTTAAGGAGCTAGCTAGCTTCATCTTCATCCTAACTAGACTGAATTTTTACATATATTCTATCAATAATGCTTTTATCTTTGCTCCATTGTGTATAAATAAAAAAATACAAAAAGAAATGTGGCATCCTGATGCCAAACAAGGAACCAATGTCCAAATAAGTAGACATAAAATAGATATTTATATTACAGCAGAACTACACAACTCATACAAAATTTACAAAAGACTGTATCCTGAGGCAATCAGGCCATCTACCTTTTAGAATACAAAATATTAGATAGCATAATTATAAAAACAACCCTCAAAGTTTAAAACAAATTACAAAGTTTGGTCTAAACTATTCCTCTTGAAAGGAATCTAACCACGATTCTTCATAATTTTCTTCCAAACCTAGATCTAAGGGGGGGTTGGATATGGGTGAGTTCCAATACTTAATATGATAAATTGAAATAATGCAACATAGTTTTAAAATATTCATTAATGCATGTTTAGTAAAACAATAATATTAAGTTCAATTAACAAAGTCAAATCAAAAGTTTTTGCCAAATATTCATATCCAAATCAAATGTCGAATTCATACGGATCATCATGAAGACGCTCAATACCGTATTTAATGGGTTTACATAACTCACGCACACAGGATGAAACTTCTCTTCTTACACAGTTTTTTTATACTAATATATTATCTTAATTTATATTACACTAATTGCAAACCTATACGCGCTGCCGCTTATACCGAGTTCTAGAGAGGACAAAAGAGATATTGATTAGTCATGTCTTGGTACATAGATAGACACAAACATACATTCACAAATATTAAATACAAATATAAATATCTTAGGTCTCTCACGTTGCCATCATTCATGCCCTTGAGCCCTAGACCATGAATATCAAATCATTCAGAGTCACAAAGACAACTGAACTACCGTTTCATTAAGGGATCAAAACCAGCACCCATATTGTAACATCCCACTAATCACCACACTAAATGTGTATCTAGAAACTCCTATTTATTAGGCCTTAAGGCCATTTGAACTAATTTAAATTTATCTTGTAGTTTATATCGTATTTCATAATTTTAGTTCATAATTTTAATTTATTCAAATTTTGTTATTTTATTTATTATTATTGTTATTATTTTTTTTTTGTAGCATTTTTATTTTAAAATAATTTTCAAGAGAAAAATAGAAAATGAGGCAAAATCCTGCGGGAAAACGCCTGCAGAAGTGGCTCGCCCGCACCGGCACAGCACATTGTTTGCGTGCATGCGTGCGCACATGACCAACACAAGACATGTGCAAATTCCGATTGGCCTGGGACATAGGGCCAATTTGCACATGCAT
Organism: Carica papaya; assembly: GCF_054855325.1. Taxonomy (NCBI): domain Eukaryota; kingdom Viridiplantae; phylum Streptophyta; class Magnoliopsida; order Brassicales; family Caricaceae; genus Carica; species Carica papaya. The sequence continues at coordinate 26,022,487 of NC_142310.1, read as the reverse complement.
CGCATCGCGCGCATATTGGCGAGTCCGTGGCTGCGTCCCGTTGTACACAAATAGGATAGTCCTTGCAGACATGGCTAGACGCCATGCACCCTGTACACGCGCCATCCATGCAGTAGGCCTGCGCGCTTGGGCCTGTGCGTTGTAGGCCTACTTGCTGCGCTATATGCACTGTAGGCCCTGCGCCGTTGATGAAGGATTCTTCCTCCATTTTCACACTGCCGTCGTGTCATGTAAAATCACTCATCTTCAACTCAACTTTCTCTTTTCCTCATTGGATTTCACCACTTGGCGCAAATCCAACGGTCCTAATTTTTTATAGATAGGGACCCTTTCCTTTTATCACTTCCATTTCATTTTCCATCTTCCAAGAGCTTAGAGAGAGAGGGAGTGATCTAGAGAGAGAAAGAGAAGAGAAGAAGAAGAAAGGTGTAGGAAAACTTCAAGATTTTGTTAAGAAATTTAATATTTCCTTAAACATCTTAAGGAGCATTTCTAAAAAATCAAAATTAAGAAGTTTATGCTTTGTGTTTTGCATCTTTTATGTTTAATAAAGTGATTTGTTCTTGATTTCAAGCATGCTATGTGATTTTATAGGCACTTAATAATTTGCATGTAAATTAAATAACATGAATTCGATGATAATTTTCTGAAATATATATAGAAAAAAAAAGAAAGAGAAGGAGAATGAGCTTGAATGGCCTAAAAAATATATGTATTTGTATTGACATGCATAATGCATCAAGCGTCTCATTAGACATTTTATCTTGGAGGGGTTTCTATTTCTCCCTCCCCCATCTGGTCTAGAAAGACATTAAAGGACTACTTCCTGTGGATGACGGCGTACCCTCTAACGAGAGGGGTGACACAAATATCTATTAGGGGTCACATTTGGTTAAGTACTGTCGTGGTGATAGAATATATGATAGGACCACTGTGGTGGGTATGACCGTGGTCATAGATTGTACCATGGTTTGGCAAGCCAAAAATGTACTTGAGCAAATTGTCATTATATATCTGATATGCTCATTCCACATGGATAGTCAGAAATCCGTATCTCCCCTTAGAGATAGAAGTCGGAATGAATTCGCGAAGCATGACACAAAAATTTGAGCATTTCATGATTTTATTTTTTCTATTGTTAAATATGATTTTGATTTGATCATCGTGACTGTGAGATGATATTTCTTTTAATAAATAAAATTATTTTCATAAAATATGAAAGGACCTTGACGTGACCTAATGGTAAGTATTAATGATATAATTATTCACTCTTAAAATCTTACGATTTTATTTAAATGTTATTTTCCTTACTGAGTATATGGAACTCACCCTTTCCATGCCCCCCAGATGAGGAAGATAGTGAGGAACCAATCATTGGCCTACCCCTTGAAGTCTATGAGGATCCCGAGGACTCACAAATCGAATGACTTGTCCTGCACTCTGATGAGTCTAATTGCATAGTGAAAGAAGTGGCCCTTTGTATTTTGTTGCCACTTCTGGCTTCAGTTGTATATATTATAATTGGAACTCATATATTTTGGTAAGGGATTTGTAATAATATTCTACACTGCATATAACTTTTAGAATGCACTAGTAATATGTTTCTGTATCTTGCATCATTATGCTTTAATTTGCATTGGAGATGTCACGCATATTCTAGCAGTTCTGGAATAAATAATCAAAACTAAATACCTCTCAAAGGAAATATGGTGAACCAGATTTAACTAGATTATGTGTTTGTTAAATTTTGACTTTTTATTTTATTGGTTAACTTTCTAGATTCTTTTAATGTGGTTTTATTTTTTCTTTGGTCTTTTACTTTCAAGTTTTTTAAATGTTGATTCTCCTTCTTTTATAATTATTTGTAGATTTAAAATTTCTTTCTAATGAGCTTTTAGTTTATAAAATTATTCTTAGAATTTTAAGATCTTAGTAATTTTATTAGATTTATTCTTTTAAATTAACCACATCATTTTTTGTTATACCAAAATTTCAATTTATACCAATATTCCTAAAATACCAATTTGTCAAAAATTTACTTAGTTTACTACATTATAGATTTTATATTTATTTTACCTTGTGCCCGTGGGAATTTATCCTCCTACCCACACCCGCGATGTGGGGAGCACATTTGCGAAGACCCCTCAACATCCGTAGAAGCCTGGTAGATCAACACAATGCCCAAGGCTTGCTGCAATGTGCAGGTGCTTGGAGTGTAGTGGCATTTCCACACAAAGACCTTGTGCGCAGATGCGCACCAGCACGCATCGTAGTGCCATAAAGATGCCCGAATGACTGTGACGACAACAACTACAACTACAACTACTATGGTGATTAGAACTATTAAGACAATGACTACGAGTTTGACAACCTATCTATGTAGTGGACTATAAACGGTTAATTAAAATATATCTCTAACAACATCAAAAATATTAAAAACTAAACATCCTAATACTTGATTCTTAAGCGTAATTAAACATGATGGACCATACTTGATTCTTTGGTACATAACTTGCATGATTTTGTTCTCCCTATTGTCCTCGCGGTGCTTCAATTGATCGGTTGCCTAGGTGATCCTCTGGTGCAAGAAACTCTCTTGATTCACCATTTTCTTGCTTTGTTCCTTCTCAGGCATCATTTTGAAGTTGGCCAACAGGCGTTCGGCTAGGAAAGGGGTGGACCAAACCTCTGGTTGCCAGTCGTAGGGGCTGTAAATGATTTCACAGGCTTTGACTTTGCAGAGCATACTGAGTTCACTCACTTTCTTCATAAACTCTTCTTCTTTTTCTTGAAAGTAGCTTTTCTAGCAAAGTTGTTAGTGATATAGGAAAGTTAAACCTTCTTTTTAGTCATGGTGTTTGGTCATGTCTGGCCAAAGAGCGAGATGGTACATATATAGAATGCGACAAGGATTGAAGATTTATTAGTAATGGATGTGAAGTGGAACACTGAATATACCATTTAAGGTTAGATTAAAACATCAAATGGAGTGCCTAAATCATCTCTACAAATTTTATATTTTTAATAGCACATATGGAAAGATCTTATGATTAAAGGTAATGTAATTTAGAAAATTTAATTAGTGAATTGTTGCAAGGCTGCACTTTTATGAAACCATTCAAATACAACAATCTTTTTTGATTAAAAGTTAATGCTTCATTATAATGCATGTATATATCTACTCCATCTTACATGTGTAGGGGTGTAAAAAAAATGAATTGAATCAGAAGATTGCTAGAATACTCAATTTATTTTCCTTGTATATGGGGGGTTAGTTAAAAAGAGAGAGAGAGAAAAAAAAACTTGAAATTAGTTATCTTAAGGGAGTAAAACATGGCAACGAAATAAAAGATTGATATTGCTTATAATTACGCTGTTAGAATTGCATATAAATAGATCATCCATCCTTTGTACTAAGCATCCCATTTTTATCATATAGAATATTGATATTGCTTTTTGCAAATTTCCAATGTAGTCCTCCAATTAAGATAGTTTGTATTTCAATCATAAAAGTCTTTGTTTTGGTCACAACAATTTGCGCACTTTTAGTTGTTTTTTTCTTTTTAGTGCACATATAGCCAAAAATATATATAGAATATGTTGGGGCTTATAGACATGCAATCACAACAAAATACTCACTCTAATTCTCACAATCTATAAGTTGTTTATTATCACATTTACACATGCAAGAAGTTGTTTTAGATGTGTAGTGTGGACTATTTTATGGTTGTTTATGCTACTTTTTATATGATGCTCTTGTTTTATACTCTAAGGTCTCATGTATTTTAGATGATGCTAGTGGTTGGTTTTGGCGTATAAGCATACCTTATGGCTGGTTTTGTAAATCTGTGTGTTATTGTTAAGAGCTACATTACTTTTCAAAAAAAATATTAATTCTAAAAAATGAAAATAAAATTTAGGATTTAAATCTCTATAGTGACAATTCATAGATTTCATTTATTAATTAGCACGATCTCCTAAAGATAATATATGAGAACGTACTATTTTAATAAAAAAAAATTTATTAAGAGAGGAAATACTATACATATTATTAAGGAATGATTATTGTAATTTAATTTTAAAATGTAATAATAAAAGTATATATATGATTACTTATTGACTTATGGAGTAGCCAAAAAACTCCAAAAGAAATCAACGATATATTTCTTGCAAATTTTATGCAGTAATAATATATAGGCGTTGTCTCCCTTCAGTAAAAAAAAAATGATACTAGTATGGTATTAAAATATATACCTTCTGAACCTCGACAATCCATATTTGCCTTTAAGATAATTAACTTTTTTAAAAAAAATTGAAATAAAATTTATCAATAGTAATTAACCACTACAAACATAATGAGAAGTAACATCGACAATACATCCGACAACTGCAATAGAGATTGAGAAAACAAGAAAAAATCAAAGTCATGTTCAAAAAAAAAAATAGAAGGAAACAATCCGTCCTCCATTACTGATTCGAACCTTTAAGATAATTACGATGTGCTATAGATTGCATGCTCGTGTAATATAAATAACGAAAAACAGTTAAAGATTATATATATGTGTGTATACGTATGAAGTAATACTTATTCTACTTATTATTTAGACAACATTGCTATTATATTACAATAATATGTCATATTTAGCAAATTAAACAAGATATTGTCCAAACTACTTAAAGGAGCTAGTTGCAAGTGTACACATATACTTCCCATCAACACTCTGAATTAGTAGTATAAATGTGACTATAATTTTTTTACCTTTTAAAATATAGAAAAAAAAGATAGATTATTCTATATATCTCTAAGTTAGTAGAACCCGAAATAAATCCAACAAATAATTAAATAACATATTTATAATTTTAGTGTATTTTTCCAGATACATGCATAATATTCATATTAATAAACATATTAATTATTTGAGATATTCCGATTAGATCTAGATTTTCTGTGAGGAAAATATTATTCCTTAATGTCTTTATCCTAAATTTTAATTTCAAGATTGGAAGAGCATATCCATATGTATTAAATTCGATACAAAAATCTCATTTGAAATCTAGATAAATTTGAGTAGCTACCTAGCTTAATCTTCCTCCTAACTAGACTGAATTTCTACATATACTACATCAATAATTCTTATGTCATCATTCCATTATGTAAAACAAAACAGAAAAGAAAAGAAGAGAAAAGTGCATTATAATAGCTTAAAATTACATTGAGCATGCAGGTATTTAACAAGTAGTTGTAGCCATGTCAAGCAGGGGGAAGAGAGAAATTAAAGAATGAAAGAAAATCATAATTCAAAGTAATCCAAGTACATGTATGCATGCGACTCGACGACTACAACTATGATGGTGACAGCTACAACTACTATGATGACTACAACTATTAAGGCGACGACTACGATGACTAAGAAACCGACAACATATCTTTGTGGTGGAATGTAATTGGTTATTTAAAGTACATCTCCAACAACACTCCAAAAAATTCAAAATTAAATATCATAATACTCGATTCCTAAGGGCAATTAAACCCACTAGACCATTTCAGTCCATTATTTTGGTTGTTCTTATGGGTGAATGGCACCATCATCTTCGCCTATTCCCCGTCTACTCCAGGTGGTTGCTGATGTTCTTGCGGTTTCATCCCATAAATATACCACATTTGTAGCTGCTGTAACATCTGCACCGGATGATCCTCCGTGATCTTAGTGAATGTCTCCTTAGGACCCTTCATCACTCCTGCGTCTGTGGCCTCCTGAGGCTGAGGTGACTTCCAGAGTGTTCCAATACTCTTTTGGATTTTTTTGAGGTATTATTCAATAAGCCAACCCAAATTGTTGAGATCAATGAGGTTGAGCTGGTGGAGGGGCTTCCGAATAAGAATTTGGAACATGATATACGTGATCTCTTTCTCGCGATTATCCTTGCACTGTTTCTTCAGTTGATCAGTTGCCTTGGCGATCTTTTGGCACAAGAAGCTCTCTTGATTCACCATCTTCTTGCTTTGCTCCATCTCGGGCAACCTTTTAAAATTAGAAAGTACGCATTAGGCTCCGAAAGAGGAAGGCCAAACCTCTTGTTTTGAGTCATAGGGGCTGTAAATGATTGCACAGGCTTTGACATCGCAGAGAGTGCTGAGTTCACTCACCTTTTTTATCAATCCCTTCTTTCTTTTTTCTAACATGGCTTTTCTTGCAGAGTCGTTAGTGATATAAGCGAGCTTAACCTTCTTTCTAGTCATGGTGTTTTGTCGTGTCTGTCCAAGGAGCAAGAGAGTGTATATATAAAATGAGATAAACATTGAATAGTTATTAGTAAGGAATGGGGAGTGGAGCATTTTAATATAGTAGAATATACCATGTAAGGTAAGATGTGGTGCATTTTAAAATTGCAAGCGAAATGTTCAAATTATCTCCAAAAATGTGATGTCTTTAATAGGGGATGTGGGAAAATCTTGTCATTTAAGGAATGTATTTCACAAAATTTAATTAGTAAAATATTGAAAGGCTACACTTATCTAAAATCATCCAATCCTCCCTTTTAATTACAAGTTATTGATTCATTGTAATGCACTTATATACCTACTCTCTCTTGCATTATCCCAGCATGCATTCACACTTGAAATTAATCATACATGGCAACCATACACACCTCATTATCTTATACACACTCATAGATATTACTCTTAATCATCAACTAATCTGGCCACCTCCTTCCAAATCAAACTTAATTATGTGTCTTGATATCCTACGCCTACCACCATTTTATTTTTTAATTTTTGAAAAAAGAAACAAAAACCATAGATATATAGTTTTTTATTTGCTTTTATGCATTAATGTCAATATTCATTTTTTCCTAATTTGCAAAATAAATTTTATTTATAAGAAAAATATTTGGTCATCCTTAAAATCAATGCTGGTTTTCTTCATCTTTTAATTTCTTCTGCAAACTTTACACTCCAAAACTTTATTGTCACCAAAGAAAATTTAATTACACATGCACAAGATTTCATAATAATTATACATATAATGTAGGCACATGGTGATTTTTTCTGAACTCCATAATAATTAATTATTTCATTTGGTATGCAGTACGTAGAATACGATTATTAGAGCAATTATATATTTGATTTTATCTTTATGGAATACTATTAATCACAATTATTAAAGTTATAATATCTCTCTATATCACAACAAATTATATACATTTAGTAGACAATTAACTACTATATGCAATCAAGCTTTATTTTTTATTTTCTTTATACATAATAAAACTTACATTTTTTCGTGAAGCTATAACCAATAACCAATAATTATTTTGAAAAAGAAGACTTGCTTAAAGATCATATGTGCAAAAAAAATACTTAAAATACATAATAACGCATAGAAAAGAAGGAAAAAAAGAAGAAACTTATGCATATTTGCTTTTAATCAATTACATGCAACTAAGAAATCCACTACACTAATTTGTTTTAGATATGTAATGTAGTGTTTAGACCATTTTATGGTTGTTTCTGCCACTTTTTAGATGATGCACTTGCCTTATACTATAAGTTCTCATGTATTTAGATGATACTAATGGTTGGTTTTGGCACATAGGAATACCTAATGGTTAGTTTTATAAATATATTTGTTATTGATAAAAGCTCTTACTTTTTAAAAAGAATATTAATTCTGAAAAATGAAAATAAAATTTAGGATTTAATTTTTTTTAATAAAAATTCATATACTTCATTAATTAGGTGACACAATCTCCTAAAAATAATGTACAAGAAACATAATTCGAATCCAAAATCTCTTATAAAGATAAGAAATCCCAATCATATTGTTAAGGAACGATTAGTATGATTCAAATTTAAAATATAACAACAAAAGTAATATAGATGAATACATATTAACTTTTGTGATATCCAACAAATTTTAAAGAAATCAAAGGTATAGTTCCTGCCAATTTAATGCAGTAATAATATAAATGTGTTGTCTCTCTTCTAGTAAAAAAATGATACTAGCATGGTTCAATACTCCATATTGACTTTTATATTATTTTTTCAAATAAAATAAAATTTATCAATGATAATTAATCATTACAAACACAAGGAGAAGTGTCATTAAACAATATATCGGACAATCATAATACAAATTAAGAAGGAAGAGAAGGCACAACCATGTTCAGAAAACCACTAGAAGGAAACAATTCATTATCCATTATTGCTTCTAACCTTTAAGATAATTATGATAAGTTATAGATTGCATGCTGCTATACATATAAAAAACTAAAACTAATTAAAGATTACATGTGTGTGTGTGTGTGTGTGTGTGTATGCAAAACAATCCTTATTCTTAATATCGCATATTTAGTAAAATATACAAGATACTATCTGAATACTCAAAGGAGCTAGTACACATAGACTTCTCATCAACACTCTAAATTAGTAATATATATGTGAGAGTAATTTTTTAGCTTTTTAAAATATTGGAAAAAAGATAAAACAATCTATCTATCTATTAGCTAGTTAAAAGTCGAAATAAGTCTATTCAAGTAATTGAATAACATATTTATAATTTAGTTTGATATATTTTTCCTGATATAAGTATAATTTCATATTAATAAAAATATTAATTGTTTAAGATGGTCATAATATATCAGGATTTTCTTTAATGAAAATATTATTTCTTAATCTCAATATCCTAAATTTCAATTCTAAGATCTGAACGTGTATTCATATATATTAAATCCCATACAAAAATCTCATTTGAAATCTAAAATACATATAAGAAAATAAAAGAAAGGAAAAAAAGAGAGAAAAGCATTCCAATAGTTTAAAACTACATTGGGCATGCATGTATTTTAACAAATAGCAATTAAGCGACATCAACCTGGGGCAAGAGAGAAAATAAAAAATAGAAGAGTAGTTCTAGTACATGAGATATAAAATATTGAAGAGAAGATTAATTTGAAGAAAATTCTAACGCAAACCAATACCTTTATATGCATGCATGCGATGCGACGACTATGTTGACTATTACGCGATGACTACGATGACTAGTACTATGACAACAATGATTACAACTATTAAGAATTTGAAGATATATATCTTTGGTGGATTGTAATTGGTTATTTAAGTACCTCTCAACAGCAATCCAAACAATTCAAAATCAAACATCTTATCATTCCATTCCTAAGAATAATTAAACCACTAGAGCATATTAGTGTATTATTCTAATTGTGCTTATCAAATAGCACCATCATCTCCACTTAGTCCCCATTACCAAACACTAAATGAGTTGTTGTTCTGCTTATGAGTTAATACAATCAATGAACCATCACTATGATTGTTGAAGCTTATGCGATAGAGAATCCTCGTTGATCAGAGACGATGTCTCCCACGGACCCTTCATCACTCCTCCATTTGTGGCCCCCTTAGGCTGAGGTGATTTATTCAGTGTTTGTATATTTTTTTGGATTTCTTTGACGTTTTGTTTAATTAGCCAACCCTATTGAGATCAATGAGGTTGAGTTGGTCGAGGGGCTTCCCAACAAGGCTTTGAAACATGATATGCATGATTTACTTCTCCTTATTGTCTTTGTGTTTCTTCTTCACTTGGTCAGTTCCTTGGTGATCATCTATCATAGGAAGCTCTTTTAATTCATAATCTTCTTGTTCTGCTCCATCTCGGAGATCTTCTTGAAGTCAGCCAACACGTGTTGGGCTTTAAGAGGGAAAGGCCAAACCTCTGGTTACGAGTCATAGGGGTTGTAAATGATTGCACATGCTTTGACATTGCAAAGTCATTAGTGATGTAGGTACGCTTAACCTTGTTCTAGTCATGATGTTTTGTGTGTCTGGCCAAGGAACAAGAGGGGCTATATATAGAATGAGACAAGGATTGGAGAGTTATTAATAAAGAATGGGGAATGGAGCATTATAATATAGTAGAATATGCCATCTAAGGTAAGATATAGTGCATTCTAAAACATTAAGTGGAATGCCAAAATGTTACTTAATGATTTGTTAGATATACATGTTCCTCATCAATCTTACCTTTTATATAAAGAGTTAACAAATCATATAAAAACTCATACATTTTAAATCTTCTATTAAAATTTCAAAAGTTCAAGCATTCATATAAAATGGTATATAGGTGGCCTTATGTAACACCCCAAATTATTATTATTTTTATTAATATTATTTTATTTTATTTTAATTTTTTTTTGTAATTTTTAGATGAATATAATGATTTATTATGTAATAATATATGGTTTTAATTTAGTTTAATTTAATTAAATAGAAATAATAATAATAATAATAATAAAAAGGGATAAAATTATTTTTAGAATTTAATTGAAATTGATTTTGGGAAAAAAATGTGAAAATTTGGATTCTGGGGCTGTTTTTGAAAAGAAAATAAAAAATCGGGGGTCAAAACGCAATTTAAAAAAATTACGCCACGTCAGTAGCCCCAGCCAACCAGGACACGCCACGTGGCAGAGACACTGACGCAGGAGGCCACGCGAAAGGGAGCCACGTGGGCGATCCACGTGCACGCGATCGAATGACTGAGATCCGTTCCCACGCGCACAAACAGCCCAGATCAAAAGTGCGTACGGACGGCCCAGATTGCACGCATACGGACAACCCAGATTGAATTGCGCACGAATTGCCCAGATTGCATCGCGATGAACAGGCCAGATTCATTTCCTATTTAATCGCGATTGGATGGCCCAGATTAAATCATGATGGACGACTCAGATTAAAAGCAGAAGGTTATAAATAATCTCATGCACACCCAAACCCTAACCCTAGCTGCCAGAGCCCTCGCTGGAGAAGACAACCTAGCCACCGGAGAACCGACCGCCGAGACCCGCCGCCGCACCGGAGCACTTTTCGGCCGCCAAACGAGGTAAAAATTCTCCCCTTGACTCGGATTTTGATTCTAAACCCACCTGTGGCCAAATCGGAGCCAAAACACCGGCCAATTGGCCGAAGAACACCGTCGAAGCCCAGCAATGCCGCCACAGATTTTCTCTATTTTTTCCTCCGATGAGACCCTTCCCGATTCCCGTTCGATGTAATTTTTACACCATTGTGACCACCGTTCCTTCCTCTATAGGTTGACTGGAGTAAAATACCAAATCGCAACTCGATCTAGAGGAGCCGCTCGATTTTGTGAATCCGATGATATACTTGCTTTGCTGATGCTCGTTACTTGTTTAAGTATTCATGATTATGTGAGAAACAGAAAACTAAGAAAAAATAGAAAAGGTATGTGAATTGATAAACAGATAAGTTGATAGCCTCACTAGATATCCTGGGAGATGGTGGACGGACCGGGTCCATAGAGAACCCCACCGGGAACATTGTCTCATACCGGATGGGGTATGGAGACTTTAAATGTTTTAGCGCTCATACCGGACGGGGTATGGGGACGGCTCGCTTCACCCTCATACCGGACGGGGTATTGAGGTTTATTATTTTGGTGCCCATACCGAACGGGGTATGGGGATGGCCCTGGAATTAAGTTATTAAAATTAATGGTTCACGTGTAGCGGGGACCCCTATGGATCTCCATGGATACTGGTAGGCTAATAAAAGAAGAAAATTATTGTTTGATGATTTAAAATATAAAAGTATGACATGTACTATGTTAGAGAGTATGTATGAATTCATGATATCTTTGATGTTATTGTTTCTATGGGTCGTTTTCATAAATCTCACCGAGGTAAGTGGACAGTAAAGGATTTTATTATTGATTAATGAATTTGTTAAAAATTGTGCTCCATTGGTCGTTTTTGTTTTTCTACCAACCTTTACTTCTGTGTTAGTAATATAGTGTGACGTCTTTACTAGACTAGTGTAGCTCATTCCTTACTTAACCATTTCAGATTAGGAGGACTTGGTTCCCAAGCCCATTACGCAGGAAGACGGCGAGTAGATGCCTAAATATTTTATAGTTTTTCTTATAGTATTTCATTTCTAGTATTTCCTTTAGTTAACTTATTCTTTCATATTGTTAGTACGTTTCGGTTATTGTGTAAGGGATATTAATCAGAACTTTTTATTTCGCTTCCGCATTCAAAATTTTTATATACATTTCCTTTTTTAAATTTCCGGGGTCGTTACACCTTAGGTATGAGTTTTTAACACATTAAAACAAGGAAACTTCCATATGATTTATAAAGGTATACTTTCTATTTCACTTATTAATTTTGAATTTGGCTTATCTATAAAGGATGTATTGTGTTATGATTTTTTAATGTAATGTGTTATGATTTTTTTATCTCTTTATTTCTTTTTGTATTCTTAAATATTATAACTTTGTTGTGTGTGTCTTATTTAAAGAGATTATATATATACATATACACTTACAATGATAAAAGAGTGATTCATCGAATATAACTAACCATGTTTACTTCCCTTTATTTAGTAAAGATGGCACTTTATTAATATGTTGTACTTGTGTTAATTGTGTAATTGATTTTTTTTTTAAATTAAAAATTATGCTAACTATTTAATTAAAATTAAATATTAATGTAAACAATTATGTAAGAAAATGAAATGTTACAATTAAATATCAATATAATTAGTTCTATAATCCATACATAAAACGGACAGCAAATTTAATTTTAAACAAAGTAATTGAACTTAAGTTCTTTTATATATCACTAAATTGACATATTCACAAAAACAAATAAATAAATACATTCAGTACATTTTTATTAGAAAATTGTTGACGTTAGAAGTTAACAGATTATATAAAAAGGTATGTAGGTGATAATTTGGCTAACTTGTTAACTTTTTATATAAAATTGTGAGTAGACGTGTTCTTCATTAATGGGAACTAATGCCATCCCTTAATGATCGAGCCAAAGGCCCAATAGTTCCAATTCTAGGATCTTTACTTCATTACTAACCACCTTAATAGAAACCAATCCTTCTAAAAGTTAAATATAATTAAGGCATGATAATACTTGACTTTTAAATGAAGTGGTATTTCTCTACCTCTATAAAAATAAGAATTGAAGATTCGACTCTTATGTAACACAAAAATAAATATATAATGCTATCATATGTTAAAATTAATTATAATTTATTGTATTATTACATTTATCTTCATTTTTAAAAAAGTATTTAGTGTCTTATGAAATTTTGAAACTGTTATCGCAAAAGTATAAATTGGTTTTGAATAAGTGATCCCACTAAGAAAGGTTAAATACTGATCATTGTCTTTAAGAATCAATTGCAACATCATACTACAGTTACTAGAGCCATACTATAATATTGAAAAAAATTTAATATTGTTGTTTGTGTCACTGGAGTTAAATATGGTCTTGTTTTATATCAGTAATATTTTTTTTAGTAAGAAACTATATATCATTAATTTTTGAGTATTTATATATGTAAAAGAAATTCAAAATATTAATTGCTTAAAGTGTTTAAAATTAGCCGTCAAATTTTTTTTCTATATTTATTATTCTATGTGAATGTATATTTTTAAATATTTATATGTATATATTGTACATTTCTTCTTGCATAAAGTATTAGTTAACAATTCACAGATTGTTGAGTTTGAAAATTATTTATTTCAGGTTTTTTTCATATTCTGAACAAAATAATTGTATCGTGAAATTTATTTATGATCATTAGAGATTCTCCAATATATTTTAATTATTTAAAATATTGCATGTTTTGACTAAAATAAAATTATTAGAATTATATTTAAATTTTAGATTAATCAAAATATTTATTATTTTAGATATTTGGATTATATCGGGATTTTCTTTGAGGAAAATATTATTCCTTAATGCTGAGGTGACTTGCTGAGTGTTTCCATCCTCTTACATTACCACTATCTCTACCTTTTATGGGTCAACAGGTACCCCATCTTTCGACACAATATTGGCCAAGAATGCTATTTGATCCAACCAGAACTCACATCTACTGAACTTTGCATACAACTTGGCTCTTCGAAGTATCCCTAGCACTATTGCCAAATGTTTCGCATATTCTACCAAATCCCTCGAGTATATCATGATATCTGTTATCTCCTTCTCGCAATTATCATTGCACTGCTTCTTTAGTTGGTCTGTCGCCTTAGTGATCTTTTAATGCAAGAAACTCTCTTGATTCACCATCTTTTTGCTCTGCTCCATCTCGGGAATCCTCTTAAAGGCAACAAACACGTGTTGGGCTCCGAGAGAGGAAAACCAAAGATCTGGTTGCGAGTCATAAAGGCTATAAATAATTGCACAGGCCTTGACATTGCAAAGAGTGCTAAGTTCGCTCACTTTCTTCATTAGCTCCTTCTTTCTTTTCTTGAATGTGGCTTTTCTTGCAGAGTTGTTAGTGATATAAGCAAGCTTAACCTTCTTTCTAGTCATGGTATTTTATCATGTGTTCCGAAGGGGCTGGAGGGGGTATATATAAAATGATACAACGGTTGAATAGCAATTAATAAGAAATGGGGGGTGGATCATTTTAATATAGTAGAATATACAATGTAAGGTAAGATGTGGTGCATTCTAAAACTGCAAGTGGAATACCCAAACTATCTCCATAAATGTTATGTTTTTAGTAGGGGATATGGAAAAATCTTTTGATTTAAGGTAATGTAATTATAAAAAATTAATTAGTAAATTGTTGCAAGGCTGTACTTATATAAAATTATTCAATCGCGACCATCCATTTTAATTAAAAGCTATTGCTTCACTATAATGCATGTATCTACCTACTCTCTTCTGTATTATCCCCAACATACATTCACACTTGAAGTAAATTATACTTGGTAATCACCCTCACAAATATTATCTCTTAACCCTAAACTAATATGGCCACCACCTAACAATCCAACTTAATTGTATGTCTTGATCTCTTACAATTACTACCATTTTACTTTTTAACTTTTTAAAAAAAGAAAATACAAAAACCATAGATATCTTTTTTTTTCTACATCAAAGTTCACATTACATATTAACAATAATTTAAATTTATACTTTTAAAAGTCAATGGCATTAGTTAGAAAGTTGTTGAACTAATAGTTGAACTCAAAATGATACAATAGATTAACATACCATTACCTTGTAACTTAATAGGAGATTTTGTGACATTAAAATGTTCTTTTTGAATTTGCTAATGTTTGTATTTATGATAAATGAGAGAAATGTATTTGATTAAATTAAAATTATCTCTTGTTTTATACTTTGAGTCCTTGTTATTACTATATCAAATCTAAATAATAATAATAGTTATTTTTATCCTAAATTTCTAAAATATATTATTTTTTATCCTCTCATGTCTTTTCTCTACTTTTACTAGTTTGATCATTATATTGTTTATATGATTTTTTTCTGACTAAATTGACTTATATATTTCACAACACAAGAACAAATATTAATCACAATATATATCCATGTATATATCATATACATATATATATCATAACTAATTTTTTATGGTATTAGAATACTCTTGGAGTGTATTAGTAAGTATGTTTTGCACGAAAAATTTTAAACTCTTACAAATTAAAGTTTGCATGTCCAGCAAATTAACTATAAACCAATCGCATGCCGAATGTTAGTTGTCTCGTCTAGTTGATATATACATATATGTATATACACATGTAATATATAAGGTAGTGATAGAAGGAATACATGTTAAGGTAGGTAAATATATATTGAGATGTTTGTATACGTGTATGGAAAGGTGAGCATCTAAATTTTAATGATGTTTTGGTAAATATCAAAAGAAAGAAAAATATCAACGAGAAAAACACAACTTTTGATGGTCTTGTCGTATCATGTCATATAATTAATTTTTTTCTTTATGAATTATATAATCATATATATTGTAATTATAATGAATTATAGAGCATATATTAAATTAATTTACATATTGATCAATTCAAAGAAAAATTATCATAATTAAACTAATTAACTCCCTAATTATTTAACAAATCCTTTGGTATATTAAACTAGTTTGCTTCAATATAGATACCGGAATAAATTATTTCAAATTGTATACTATACATATGGTTTGATGCACTAAAATATTATGTGTGTATATATTTTTTCTATATACAATTAAAGATTTAAATAAAAGATTCTGCATCTAGCATTTAACATTCAAAAATATAAATTTGTATCTCATGTATTATTCCAGAATTTTTAGTGCATTTACGGTGTAAATGTGTATTTAATTTTCATTTAATTTTTCTTTGTAAAAATATATACATAATATGCCTATAAATAGTGGTATCTCAATAATAAAACACAATTTTCTATTTCACAAGATAACATGGTATTAGAGCTATTAATATATATATATATAAGAATTTAGATAGCTAATCTATGAATAAATTGTATTTTCCATATAAAAATCATGAATAGGGGTGAGTTTGATAGAAAATAATAATGATAGATGGTTGCGGAGAACATTGTGGAGCAAAAGGAAATGGGAAACATTGTTGGATTGGTTCATGAAAAGGATGAGGGAGTAGTTGTATCAAAATATGGCTCTTATAGCCGTAATTATATTAAAAATATAAATTACACAATAAAGTTCTCCTTTTATCCTCTTTTTTGAAAAAAATATTTGTTCTTCTTGCACGAGATTGTTATTTTTCATTGATAAATTTAATACAAATATACTTTATCTTAGGCCAAAAGAAAATTTGTTATATACACAAGAAAACAAAAAAAGTGATATTAGAAGTCCTAGGGGAAATACTTTTAAATGTTGGATTACCTGTAGGGTTACTTTACATGTGAAGCTCCCCCATGCATGCATATCGATCATAAAAGTTGGGATACATCAATTACTCTTAACTTCTTTAACTGGAAGATTAAAGATATTATATTTAGGAAATATAATTTCAAGTATCTTCTTATAAATAGTTTGTGTTATAGGCTTTAGCTATTCATCACTAATTTCAAAGTATCCTAAAAAGTTCAAATTTTCACATAATGCTGTAAAATAAAAAATAAAGTTGGAAAAAAAAAGAATGCCTCCTCACACAATTTTCTCTTCAACGTTGTGAAGTGATAGGGTAAGTAGGAAACAATTTTGAAAAATATCAACAGTCTTGACATTAAAACTACTGAAAATGATTTCACTTATAGTTAAACTCAACTTCAAGCTTAGAGACCTGAATAACTTGGTGAATTAATAAGCCTAAGTAGGTAAAGAATCTCGTAAGCATCCATACTTAATTGGATTAGGACCTTTTGAAGACAAGTGTTGGTGATTTTGGTGAGTAATATAGCTTTTACAATAGCTTCACCTAGGATTTCGGACTAGTGGTGAATCAGGAGATGATAGTCGTTAAGGAGTGATTTAAGATGAATTGTATTGGCCTTGAAGTATCACATTGAATTGGAGGATTTTTTATTAGTTTTGACTATTTCTTTAGCCTTCTAAATTGGTTTACGACGCTCTAACATTGGTTCTAACTGGCCAATGAAAGAGGCTATTTAGTGCGTATGTATACAGACCATTAGAACTCGTACAATGACAGTTGTGACTATAACGTGATGTTTTTCTTAAATAAATAAATTATTTTTACAAGATAAGATAAGACTACGATGTAACCTAATGGTAAATGTTTATGTCATAATTACTCACCTTTTATAATGTTACGATATTATCGAAATATTATTTTCCTTACAGAGCATATGGAACTCACTCTTTCTATGCCCCCCTCCCTCCCAAGATGAGGAAGATAGTGAGGAATCGTCAGTTAACCTACCCATTAAAGTCTATGAGGATCCCGTGGATCCATAAACCTTGAGTGCATGATCGTTTCCACATTTTGATGAGTCCAATAATATAATGATAGAAGTGGCCATCTTTTGTATTTTGACATTGTATTTTGTAGCCACTTCTGGCCTCAGCTATATATATATGTAATTGGAACTCATATAAGGGATTTGTATTAACTTACTCTGCTGCATATAATTTTTATCATGCTCTCGTAATCTGTTTCTGTATCTGACACTCTCATACCTTAATTAGCATTAGGGATGTTAGAATGTATATATATATATATATCCATCCTACTTCTCATACTCATTTTGTTTAAATGATAAAGTAGTAGGCATTTCTTATCAAGTTTATCAATTACAATACATTTCCATTGTTCCCCAATTTGATCAAAAAAATAAGATTACAATCAAATTTCCTTGCCCATAATATATATCAAAAATGAAATTCATTATAACATTTATGTATAGATATTGAACATATAAAACATATATGCTAATTGAGAACAAAAAATATGTCCTTACTGGAGTTTTGCCATCTATACATGGTTTTCCAATATAAAACAATTATAGGGCTTCCTCATTCTTTTCCCTTTGAAGATATACATGCAAAAGGCACTCACATACACAAACATATATAGAGAAAATAGTTTTATGTGATTTCATGTCTTTATTTTATATGAAGTTTATGTTTTAAAAGAACATGATGCGTAGGGTAGAATTATAATTAATTGGTCTAAGTGGATTTATTTTATTTTGAAAAAGAAAGAAAATAATCTTATCATTAGTGTAGTAGATTTATTAGTTGCATGTAATTCATTGAAAGCAAATATACATAATTTTCTTCTTTTTATCCTTCTTTTATACGCTTTATTATGTATTTTTAAATATTTTTCAGCACATACAATCTGTACTAATGAAGAAAGAAAGTTCAGTTTACGTATATTACCTAATGACCCTGCAAGAAAAACCATATTCAATAAAAGAAAGAAAGAGCTGATGAAGAAAGTGAGTGAACTCAGCAGTTTCTGCGACGTTAAAGTCTATGCAATCATTTACAGCCCCTATGACTAATAACCAGAGGTTTGGCCTTCTCTTCTAGGAGCCTAACATGTGCTTGTTAACTTTCAGAGGATGCCTGAGATGGAGCATAACAAGAAGATGGTGAATTAAGAGAGCTTCTTGCACTAAAAGATCACCAAGACAGTCGACGAACTGAAGAACCAGTGCAAGGTAATTGCGAGAAGGAGATCACGTAGGTCATGCTCCAAAGTCATATTGGGAAGCCCCTCTACCAACTCAACGTCATTGATCTCAAAAATTTGGGTTGGTGCATCGAACAACACCTTAAAGAAATCTAGAAAAGGACTAAAACACTTAGGAAGTCACTTTAGCCTGAAAGGACCACCTAACAGAGGAGTCATGAAGGGTCCTTAAGAGACATCTGCTCAAATCAAGGAGGATTCTCTGGTGCAGGAGATGCAGCAGTCACGAGAGTGGTCCATTGACAAGATGAACTTGTAAGTACAATAATAGTTTCATGTAGGGTTTGCTAACGAGGAACAGGCAAAGATGTTGGTGCCATTCACAGATAAGAACAACCAGAATAATGGACTAATATGGTTCAGTAGGTTTAATTACCCTTAGGAACCAAGTATGAAGATGTTTAGTTTTTAATTTTTTTGATGTTGTTGGAGATGTACTTTGAATAACCAATCCACTACATAGATAGGTTGTCATACTCGTAGTCATTGTCTTAATAGTTGTAATCATCATAATAGTTGTAGTTGTTGTCGTCACAGTCGTGCGGGCATGTTCATGGCACTATGATGCATGCTGGTGTGCATTTGCGCACAAGTCTTGTGTGTGGGAGTGCCACTACACTCCAAGCACCTGCACATTGCAACCAGCCTTGGGCATCGCGTTGACCTACCAGGCTTCTACGGATGCTGAGGGGTCTTCACCAATGTGCTCCCCATATTGCGGGTGCGGATAAGAGGATAAATTCCCTCAGGCACAAGGTAAAATAAATAAATAAAATCTATAATTTGGTAAACTAAGTAAATTTTGGACAAATTGGCATTTTAGGAATATTGGTATAAATTGGAAATTTGGTATAACAAAAAATGATTTGGTTAATTTAAAAGAATAAATCTAATAAAATTAATAAATCTTAAAATTCTAAGAATAATTTTATAAATTAAAAACTTATAAAAAAGAAATTCTAAATCTATAAATAATTATAAAAGAAGGAGAATTAACATTTGAAAAAACTTGAAATTAAAAGACTAAAGAAAAAATGAAACAAGAACAAAAGAATCTAAAAAGTTAACTAATAAAATAAAAAGTCAAAACTTAACAAACACAGAGTCTAGTTAAATCTGGTTCACCATATTTCCTTTGAGGGGTATTTAGTTTTGATTATTTGTTTCGAAACTGCTAAAATATGTGTGACATCTCTAATGCAAATTAAAGTATAAGGGTGCAAGATACAGAACAGATTACGAGTGCATTATAAAAATTATATACAGCGGAACAAATTATTTCAAATACTTTACCAAAATATATGAGTTCCAATCACACTTATATATAACTAAGGACAGAAGTGGTAACAAAATACAAAATATCAAAATACAAAGGACCACTTCTTTGATTATGTGATTGGACTCATTAGAGTGCACGACAAGTCTTGCACTCAAGGTTTGTGGATCCATGGGATCCTCATAGACTTCAAAGGGTAGGTCAGCGATTAGTTCCTTACTATCTTCGTCATCTGGGGGGAGTATGGAAATGGTGAGTTCTAATACTTAGTAAGAAAAATAACATTTAAATAATATCATAAAATTTTAAGAGTGAATAATTATATCATTAATACTTACCATCATGTCACGTCAGGGTCCTTTCTTATTTTATGAAAATAATTTTATTTATTAAAAGAAACACCATGTCATAGTCACAACAATCAAATCAAAATCATACTTAACAATAGAAAAAATAAAATAAATCATGAAATGCTTAGATTTTTGTGTCATGCTTCACGAAGTTGTTCCAACTTCCATCTGTGAGGGCAAATACAAATTTTTGACTACGCATGTGGAATGACCAGATTAGATATATAACGGCAATTCGTTCAAGCACATTTCTGGCTTGTCAAACTATGGTACAATCTATGACCATGGTCATACCAACCAAAGTGGTTCTATCAGATATTCTATAGTCACGATTATACTTAGCCAAATGTGACCCCTAACAGATAATCGCATCACCGCTCTCGTCATATGGTACACCGACATCTACAGAGAGCGGTGTCTTTTTAGACCAAATAGAGGAGGAAAAAAAAAAACCCTCAGAGATAAAAAGCCTAATGAGACACTTGATGCATTATACATGTCAATACAAATACATGGATTTTTTAGACCATTCAGGCTCATTCCCCTTCTCTTTCTTTCTTTTTTTATATATATTTCAAAAAATTATCACCAGATTCATGTTGTTTAATTTACATGCAAATCATCAAGTATCTATAAAATCACATAACATGCTTGAAATCAAGAACAAATGACTTTATTAAACATAAAATATGAAAAATACAAAACACAAACTTCATAATTTTAATTTTTTAAAAATGCTCGTTAAGATGTTTAAGGAAATACTAAATTTCTTACTAAAATTTTGAAGTTTTCCTACACCTTTCTTCTTTTTCTCTTCTCCTTCTCTCTCTAAATAACTCCCTTTCTCTCTCTAAGCTCTTAGAAGATGGAAGAATAAAACGGAAGTGATGAGGAAAATGGAAGAAAGGGGTCACTATTTATAGAAAATGGGGACCGTTGTATTTGTGCCGAGTGGCAAAATTCGGTGAAGAGAGAGAAAGTTAAATGAAATATGAGTGATTTGACACGAGACGACAACAGTACAAAAAGTAGAGGAAGAATCCTCCACCAGTGGCAGCTCTCCACCCAAGGCAGCAGCACATCGCCAAAGGTGGTGCACGGTGCCCAAGAGGGCGGCGGCACACTGCCCAAGGCAATAGTGTGCCACACCAGGCCAGCTACGTGCTGAAGGCCTAGCCTGCACATAATTTTGTATAGGATGTATAGTTCTGCTGCAATATTAATATCTATTTTATGTCTGCTCATTTGGACGTTGATGCCATATTTGGCATCAGGATGTCACATTTCTTTTCTTTTTTTTTTATTTATACACAATGGAGCAAAGATATAAGCATTATTGATGTAGTATATGTAAAAATTCAATCTAGTTAGGATGAAGATGAATCTAGCTAGCTCCTTAAATTTTTTTAGATTTAAAATGAGATTTTTGTATAAAATTTAATAGATATGGATTCAATCTTTGAACTTGGAATTAAAATTTGGGATAGTGGCATTAACAGGTAATGTTTTCCTTAAAGAAAGTCTCAGTATAATCATAACATCTAAAACAATTAATATTTTGATTAATATGAATATTATGCATGGATCTGGAAAAATACGTTAAATTAAGTTATAAACCTACAGCTAACTAATTAATAGATATGTAGAATAATCTGTCTTTGTTCCCTATATTTTGAAGAATAAAAAATTACATTCAGCCATATATTACCAATTTAGAGTGTTGATGAGAAGTACCTGTGTACACTGGCTACTAGCTCCTTTAAGTAGTTTAGACAATATCTTGTATAATTTACTAAATATGTTATATTATTGCGATTGCTTAGGTGGCAAGTAAAATAATTATTGTTTTATATGTATACATAGACGTATATTGTTGTGTTCGATTTTTATTGTATTTTTATACCCTTTTTACTTAAATTTAGAATAACTTTTGAATTAGTTATAAGTTAAAAGTCATTTATTGAAAAAATTCTTGATGTAGGTTTCGTGAAGAAAATAAAAAAAAGACTAAAAAGAGAAGAAGAAAAGAGAAATAATGAAGGCAGCTAAAAGTAGAAAAAAAAAAGGCATGCAAAACCCTATCTCCTTTATTTCTTCTGCCTATAAAAGGAACCAGATCTACAACATTAAAAGGTGAGCAAAGGTGAAACTATATTTGGTGGGGAGCTAATGTGAACCCAAATCTAGTGGAGAAGAAGCCGAAATAGAAAGCAGAAGTGGGCTTGCAGTTGAGCAACAGAGGAAAAGTTGAGAAAAATTAATCAAGTAATTTATTTTTATTTTTATTTTTTGCTTTCAAATTATAGATTTTTGGTATGAAATTTTTCATTATTTTTTAACAAACTCGTGTTTGGAGTTTTTTAGAAATTAGTTTTTTATTATTACATGATTATATTTTTTTTAATTATAAGTTCTATTGCTCAATCTACCATGTCTGGTTAAATCTCCTTCATTGGAGTGATTGATATAGCATGAATCAAAAGTAGGCTTGAAGTTTAATTTTAGCTTCCTTCTAGTTGCAATTTAACAATATTGAAATTAATTTGGTTGGGAGACTTGGCCAACTCGTGGATTAATTTGTTATTGATAGTTTTAGAGTAGCAGGAGTGAAATTCTATTAATTAGATAGATATTTCTAATCGTTAATTGCAATTTAAACGAGAGTTATATGTTCGAGTTAACGTGGAGAAATCGAATTATCACAAATCTAATAGAATCAAATTAATAATTATTGTAAAAGGTTAGTAGTTGTTAATTGACAAACCTAGCAAATACTGAGAGGGAAACCAAAAGTACATTAAGTTTGTTCGATCATTGCAAACTAGATTAAATTGATTGTGAAATTAAAACTCAGATATACCTAAGATTTAGGTGAAATCAATGACTATGATGGGTTTACATCGATAGTTTTCATTAATATAATTATTTTTCTTTGATTAAATTATTATTAGATTTAAATTTCTAGATAATAATAGAATTTCTATAATTCTAGTACTTGATACACAATCCCTATAGAA
The DNA here is from genome assembly GCF_054855325.1 of Carica papaya. Classification (NCBI taxonomy): domain Eukaryota; kingdom Viridiplantae; phylum Streptophyta; class Magnoliopsida; order Brassicales; family Caricaceae; genus Carica; species Carica papaya. The sequence continues at coordinate 25,998,825 of NC_142310.1, read as the reverse complement.
CGATACCCTACTTATCACTTTATTATTTGAATGATTTTATGCACTTGCAAATTTGCCCGTCATATTTATAATCTTCAACTAGTTTTAGTTTTTTATATGTATACTAGTATGCAATCTGTAGAATATCATAATTATCTTAAAGGTTGGAATTAGTAATGGATGATGAATCATTTCATTCTAATTGGCTTTTGGACATGGTTATGCCCTCTTATTTTTCTTCTCAATCTATATTGTGGCTATTAGATGTATTGTTTAATGGTACTTTTATTGTGTTTGTAATGGTTAATTGCTATTGTTAAATTTTATTTCATTTAAAAAATAATAATTATCTTAAAGGCTATTATAGAGTGTCAAGGAGAAGGCATAGATATTAGTACCAGGCTAGTATCATTTTTTAATTGGAAGAGAGATAACACTTTTACATTTTTACTGCATTAAATTGGCAGGAAATATATGTTTGATTTCTTTAAGAATTTTGCAACTATTACAAAAATCAATACAAAAATATTCATATATATTACTTTTATTATACCATTTTAAAATTGAATCATACTAATCTTTTCTTAAGAATATGATTGGTATTTCTTCTCTTCATAAAAGATTTTAGATTCAAATTGTGCATTTTTATATATCATCTTTAAGAGGTTGTGTCATCTAATTAATGAAATGTATGAATTGTTACTAAAAAATAGAGATCTTAAATTTCAATTCTATATTTTAAAAGTAATATTTTTCTGAAAAGTAAGATAACTTTTGTGACATCCCAAATGTTATTTAAGGCATAAGGGTGCCAGATACATAAATAGCTTACGATTGCGTGATAGTTAAATATATGCAACAGACCAATTTATTACAAAATCCTTACAAAATATATGAGTTTCTAATTACATATATAACTGAGGTCAGAAGTGCCAACAAAATATAAAATATCATAATACAAAAATGGTCACTTCTATAATTATGTAAAAGGACTCATCAGAGTGCAAGACAAGTCATGCACTTATAAAAGTTTATGGATCGACGGGATCCTCAAAGACTTCAAAGGGTAGGTCAGTAATCAGTTCCTCATTATCTTCCTCATCTGGAGGAGGCATGGAAAGGGGTGAGTTCCATATACTCAGTAAGAAAAAAAGTATTTAAAAAACAATATAAGATTTTAAAGGTAATTAAAGGTATCATCATTTCTTACCATCAAGAGTCATGTCAGGGTTCTTTATTAAATTATAAGAGTAATTTATTTTATTTAAAGAAAACATCATATTATAGTCATATCATATCAATCAAGTATATCATACTAAAAAAAGAAAAACTTAAAAAAATCATGATATGCACTATTTTTCGTGTCATTATTTGCGAAGTCATTCTGACTTCCATCTATTGAGGGCGATACGGATTCCCAACTACCCATGTGAAATGAAAAATTCATTTCATTTGTAATAGCATTTTGCATTTTGCTAAACTAACAACACATTTATGGTTTGCTAAACAAAATCACATTTACGGCTTGCAAAACTATGACATGATCTATGACCACAACCGTGTCAACCACAGTGGTCTTACATGTTAACTATGGCCATGGCCAAAATTCGCCGAAGGTGACCCCTACAATCATTTTGAATCACCACTCGCATCAAAGGGTATGCTATCATCCACAAGAAGTGGTTCTCTCATGTATTTTCAGACTAGATGAGGAAGAAACAGAAACTCCTTAGAGATAAAAAGTATAATGAAACATTTTATGCTATAATTTAATCATTTTTATGAAAATGCTTGAAATTTTATTAGCTAGAACTAGCAAATATAATCCAATAATACAACAATTTATTGAGCATAATATACTATTGCCAACAATATAAATTCTTATCTCATGTATTATTCGAGAATTTTTAGTGCATTTATGGTGTAAATGTTTATTTAATTGTCATTTAATTTTTTCTCTGTAAAACTATATACATAATATGCCTCTAAATAGCAGTATCTCAATAATAAAATACAATTTTCTATTCTCACAAGATAGCATAGTATTAGAGTTATTAATATATCTAGAAGAATTTAGATAACTAATATTTGAATAAATTGTGTTTTTCTAAAAGAATCATGAGTAGGGGTGAGTTTGATAGAAAATAAATAATGATAGATGATTGCAAAAAACATTCTGGAGCAAGATGACATGGGAAACATGGTTGGATCGATTCATGAAAAGGATGAGGGAGAAGTTTTATCAAAATATGGCTCTGATAGCCATAACTATATTAAAAATATAAATTGCACAATATTTATTGCTTACGTGTATGATTCATCCTTTTAACCTAAGTAGACTTAAAACTTAAAAGATGTATTAGAATATAAATAATTAATTGAGTTATTTCCAATTAGTTTAAACTTTTAAGATAAAGTTTCATTTATAATTTAATGATTGTATTTTTTTAGTAGTCATTTTAATCCTCGTATGAATAGGGGCTTGTGTGGTCTCAAAATTTCTGCTTTGAGGAGGCTAATTCATAGGCAGGTCTGAGTTGATGTATATAACTGATTCTAGTAGCATCATTGGTAGTTTCTCCATGTTGATAGTCTTTTGTGCTCTTAATTTATTGTTGGGCTTTTCCAGCTTCATGATTAGCTTGACTACCAACTATATATATGATGCATATGAGCTTTTTTGCTTCTTCACAATGGCAAGATAGGATTGTTATGCAATTTTTTATAGTTGGTAGAAGGAAGCTAAAATTAATTTCAATATTGTTAAATTACAACTAGAAGGAAGCTAAAATTAAACTTCAAACGTACTTTTAAATCATGATACATCAATCACTCCAATGAAGGAGATTTAACCAGACATGGTACATTGAGCAATAGAATTTAAAATTAAAAAAATATAATCATGTAATAATAAAAAATAAATTTCCAAAAAATTCCAAACAAGAGTTTGTTAAAAAATCATGAAAACTTTCATCCCAAAAATCTATAATTTGAAAGCAAAAAAAAAATAAAAATAGAAATAAAAATAAATTACTTGATTAATTTTTCTCAACTTTTCCTCCGCTGCTCAGCTCCAAGCCCACTTTTGCTTTCTGTTTCAGCTTTTCCCCCACCAGATTTGGGTTCACATCAGCTCCCCACCATATATGGGTTCACCTTTGCTCCCCTTTTAACGTTGTCGATCTGGTTCCTTTTGTAGGCAGTAGAAAGAGAGGAGATATGATTTTGCATGCCTCCTTTTTTAACTTTTAGCTGCTTCCTTTTTTCCTTTTTAAAGCTGCTCACTTTTCCTCTTCAGAGATGCTTCCTTTTTCCTTTTAGAGCTACTTCATTTTTCCTCTTCAGAGCTGCTCATTCTTCCAGTTCAGAATTACTTCCTTTTTCCTCTTCAGAGTTGCTGCCTTTTTGCTCTTCAGAACTACTTCATTTTTTCTCTTTTCTTCTTTTTTAGTTTTTTTCTCTATTTTCTTCACAATGCATGTCAATAGATACACTTCAAATCATACAGGCTTCATGTCATTTTTCTCTTTTTCTTTCTTCTTTTTTATACTTTTTACTTTTATTGATTATATATTTTATTTATTACATGCAAATTCATCAAGTGTCTGCAATTCACATAACATGCTTGAAAACAAGAAAATTTGAATCATTTAAATATAGAGACATACAAAACAGGCAAAATAACAATCATATTAAATTAGTATATCTTAAAATACTTCTTAAGACATCAAAAAAATACTAGATTCCTTACTAAAACCTTGATGTTTTCTCCTTCACCATTCTCCTTTCTTTCTCTTTTTCTCTCACTAGACTACTATCTATTTTTCTCTCTCACTAAATCTTTAAAAAATGGAAGAATGGAAGTGTGCAGAGGAAGGGAAGGGGAAGGAAAATTTATAGAGTTTTGGAATCATCGAAATTGTGCCAAGTGGCAAAATTCAATGAAGAGAGAGGAGAAAAATATGCTCGGCATAATAAATGAGGGAGGAGGGCCTCCTCAACTGGCGGGGTGGTGCACCACCCGAGGCAGTAGTGGCGCACTGCCCGAGGTGATAGTTCCCCGGCCGGCACGCTGCAGGCTAGCCTACAAGCGCACAAGCCTCCTGCTGTGCACAGGGCCTTGGTACGCTGGACGCCGCGCACGTGGGCATACTATGCACAAGCCCCAAGGGCAGAGGGCCTATCCATGCAGGCCCGCTGTGCGGACGGCCCAAGCACAGTGTGTGACGCCTGTCGACACATGAGGTGACGCGCGAACGGCCTGCCTGCGCGCAACAGGACACACATAGGTCCTGATCCCGCGCCATATGCTCTGTGCATATGTCCCGTGCATGTGTGTGTGGATGGGACATGCACGCTTTCTGCAGGTCCTGTGGCTACTATGCACACTTGCGTACACACACAGTGCCCAACACCCGTGCAGGCAACCTGTCTCCCCACATGATTTTTCCTGCGAGATTTTCTTCCCGATTCACCATTTTTTCAATTTTTCTAAATATTTTTATAATAAAATTGGGTTCGACTTAAAATTAAATAAAATAACTTAAAATTAAATAAAATTAAATTAAAGCTAGATAAATAAAAATCAACAAAAATTACAAAATATAATGATTATTAAGCAGCATAAATTAATTAAGTTTAACAAGGCCAAAGGCCCGAATAAATAGGATTTTCAAATCATTTTAGCATAGTGATGCACAGGGTGTTACACTTCCTCATCTGGATGGGGTCATGGAAAGAGGTGAGTTCTATATACTCAGTAAGAAAAATAGTATTTAAATAACATCATAAGATTTTAAAGATAATTGAAGGTATCATCATTTCTTACCATCAAGAGTCATGTCAGGATTCTTTATTAAATTATGAAAATAATTTATTTTATTTAAAGAAAACATCATATCATAGTCATATCATATCAATCAAGTATATCATGCTAAAAATAGAGAAAATTAAATAAATCATGATATGCACTATTTTTCATGTCATTCTTTGTGAAGTCATTCCGACTTCCATCTATTGAGGGTGATACGATTTCCCGACTACCCATGTGGAATGACAAATTCATTTCATTTGTAATAGCAATTTGCCTCTTGCTAAACTAACAACACATTTACAGCTTGCTAAACCAACAACACATTTATGGCTTGCCAAACTATGACACAATCTATGACCACGGTCGTGTCAAGCACAGTGGTCCTAAATGTTAACTATGGCCACGACCATACTTCGCCCAAGATGACCCGTACAATCATATTGCGTCACCACTCTAATTAGAGGGTACACTGTCATCCACAAAGAGCAGTCCTCTCATGTCTTTTCAGACCAGATGGGTGAAAAACAGAAACTTCTTAGAGATAAAAAGCCTAATAAAATACTTTATGTAATTTGTATGCCAATATCAATACATCTTTCTCATGTCTATACATCATTTCATGCTTAATCCTTTTTCTACCGTTTAATTGCATCACATATCAATATTTATTTCATCTAAATTACACATGCAAATTAAATAGTTTATACACGATTATAGAACATGCGTTAACATATGAAGTTACTTAGTTTAGGCATAAAACTTAACCACGAAATCACTAATTTAAACTTTATTATTTTTACTTTAGAAATGCTCCTTAGGATTTTTAAAAGTAAATATTGAATTCCTTATCGAAACCTCGACGTTTTCTACGCCTTTTCTTCTTCTTCTCCTCTCCTTCTCCCTTTAGATAACTCCCTCTCTCTCTAAAGATCTTGGAGGATGCAAGAATGGAAATGGAAGTGATGGGAAAATTGTGAAGGGAAGGTCACTATTTATAGAAAATGGGGACCGTTAGATTTGTGCAAAGTGGTAAAATTAGGTGAAGAGAGGAAAGTCAATGGGAAAGGTGTGATGTGATAATTGATGGATGTGACCAGCAGATGGACGATATGACGTGACGATGGTGCAAAAATTAGAGGCATGCCATGCAAACAATGATGGCACGTTGCCCAAATGAGGGCGGTACGCTCCCAAGTTGGTGGTGCCAGCTGTCAAATGGCGGCGCAAGACACTCAAGGGGGTGGCGCGCCCTTCTGGAGGCAGTGCGCACAGCCCAAGCCAGCCATGCACTACAGATCTAGCCTCCCACGCACAAGCCTAGCCTGTCTTGTGTGCAGGATTTATAGCATGCAAGTCACTGCACGTTGGCCTACTGTACAGAAGGCGCACGCAGACCGCACCTTACACACTGCGCAAATAGGACATGCGCATAGTACACACATCCTGTGCTGGCCACGCGTGTGGCGTGAAGAGCCCATGCAGTCAGGATCCTTCCCGTGGGATTTTTTGACTTTTTCTCCATTTTTCAATAAATTTATTTAAATAACAAATAAAATAAAAATTTTCAAACAATAAAATAAAATAATTAATTTTAAGAATTATTAAATCAAATAAATTATGAAACTTAAAATAACAAATACGATATTCATCCAAAAAATTAAAAATAAGAAATATTAAGGGGTTTTAAATGGCCTTAAGGCCTGAATAAATAGGGGTTCTTATTACAAATTAGGCACAAAAGTTTTCAGGGTGTTACATTCCCTCCACCTTAAAAAATTTTGTCCCCCAAATTTGTTATAAATAGATATGGAAACTTCTCTCTCATCTCATTCTCTGACTCCCATGTCACCTCTTCCGTAGTGTGGTGTTGCCAATGCACCTTCACCATGGGGATCCTATTCTTGTGCAAAACTTTTTTAGTCTAATCACGAATTTTTGTAGGGAGCTCCTCATATGTCATATCAGCTTGAACCTGCATCTCTTGGTGAGAAATGATGTGAGAAGGGTTAGGGTGGTACTTTTTGAGTATGGAGACATGAAAAACATCGTGTAGACCCATAAACTCTCAAGGTAGAGCAAGGCGGTACGCCATGGGTCCAACACATTCGACAATCTAAAAAGATCTCACATAAAAGGGGCTCAACTTTCCATTCTTACCGAATCATATTTTTTCCTTGTAAGGGAAGATTTTAAGGAAGACTTGATCACCAACTGTAAATTCTAAAGATCCTCTACAGTTGTCAGCATAGCTTTTCTGGACACTCTAGGTAATGGCTAAGTTTCTTTGAATGATAGCAACTTTTTTGATATTCTCCTGGATGAAATCAGGTCCCAAATGATGCTGGTTCCTGACTTCATTCAAACAAGTGGGATAACGACAGGGCCTACTGTATAGAGCTTCATACAGAGTCATGTCGATGCTAGAATGATAACTATTATTATAAGTAAATTCACACAAGAGAAGATATTCATACCAGTTATCACCAAAGTCAAGGATGCAAGCGTGCAACATGTCCTCCAATGTTTGGATAGTACGTTCAGACTGACCATCAGTATTGGTATTACAAGCAGTGCTGAAGTATAATCCATAATCGAGTGCTTCTTGGATACTGTCCCAAAAATGAAAGGTAAACCAAGGATCACAGTCAAACACAATGGATGGTGGGATGCCGTGGAGTCGAATAATTTCATCGACGTACAGGCAGGCTAATCTGCTAGTGGAATCTGTGGTTCTGATGGGTAAGAAGTGAACAGTCTTGGTCAACTTGTAAACAATGACCCATATGGCATTGCAACAAGAATAGGTTTTGGGTATACCGATGATAAATTCAATGGTCACATGCTCCCACTTCAATTCCAGAATAGGGAGGCCTTGCAACAAACAACCGAGTTTCTTATATTTTGCCTTAACCTATTTCCAAGTAAGGCATCAAGAGACATAGTCGACAATGTCCTCTTTCATTCTAGGCCACTAATATTGACGCTTCAGGCCCTGATACATCTTGGTACTCCCGGGGCAGATGGATAGTTTAAAGGCATGGTCAGCCTTGAGAACATCTGTCCTGACAGTGACAAGGACTCAAATACAGTCCAAAAATCTGCACAATCCATCATCCGTGAGCCTAAAATTGAGAAACTCGTCAGAAGTATGCTTACTTCAATTTTTTATGATTTTTAGGTATGTGGACTGAGCATTCTAAATCTTCATGATCATAGAATTACAATTTGGGATAATGGCATTGAGGAATAATATTTTCCTCAAAGAAAATCTCGATATAATTCGAATATCTAAAACAATTAATATTTTGATTAATATGAAATTTAAATATAATTCTAAAAATTTTATTTTAGCCAAAACATGCAATATTTTAAACAACTCAAATATATTGGAGAATCCCTGACGATCAGAAATAGAATTTCGTGATACAATTATTATGTTCAGAATATAGAAAATAACTAAAATAAATAAATTTTGAACTCAACAATCTGTGAATAGCTAATTAATACTTTATGCAAGAAGAAATGTAAAATATATACATATACATATACATATTTAAATATATACAATCACATAGAATACTAAATACATAAAATTATTTTTGACGATTAACTTCAAACACTTTCAGCAATTAGTATTTTGAATTTCTTTTACACATATAAATACTCAAAAATCAATGATATAAAGTCTCTTGCTATTTAAAAAAATGTTACTGATATAAAACAAGACCATATTTAACTCCAATAACGTAAATGACTACTTTAAATTATTTTTAATATTATAGTATGTTACTGCAGTATCTGTAGTACGATGTTGCAATTGTTTCTTAAAGATAATGACCAGAATTTAACCTTTATTAGAGGGATCACTTATTCAAAACCAATTTATACGTTTGCGATAACAGTTTCAAAAATTCATAAGACACAATATAAGTACTTTTTAAAAATGAAGATAGATGTAATAATACAATGAAACCACTTATACACTACTGTCAAAGTGTATAACACCAACATCCACGTGAAAAGTCTAGTACTCAAATTTTAATTGTTCATCTGGTTATATTATAATTAATTTTAACATATGATAGAGTTTTTAAAATTTATTTTTATTAATTTTTACGTACAATAAATTATATATCTATTTTTATGTTACATAAGAGTCGAATCTTCTATTCTTATTTTTGTAGAGGTAGATAATTACCACTTGCAAGTATTATCATGCCTTAATTATATTTAACTTTTAGGAGGATTGATTTCTATTAAGACAGTTGGTAATGAAGTAAAGATCCTAGAATTGGAACTATTGGGCCTTTGGCCCGATCATTAAGGGATGGCATTAGTTCCCATTAATGAAGAACATGTCTACTCACAATTTTATATAAAAAATTAACAAATCAGCCGAATTATCACCTTATATTAAAAATGTCAACCATTTTATATTAAAAATGTATTGAATGTATTTATTTATTTTTTTGTGAATATGTCAATTTAGTGATATATAAAAGTACTTAAGTTTAGTTACTTTGTTTAAAATTAAATTTGTAGGCAGTTTTATGTATGGATTGTTGAATTAATTATATTGATATTAATTGTAACATTTCATTTTCTCACATAATTGTTTAGGTAAGATGTGAATACATGCTGGGGATAATGCAAGAGAGAGTAGGTATATAAATGCATTACAGTGAATCAATAACATGTTATGAAAAGGGACGGTCAGGATTGGATGATTTTAGATATGTGCAGCCTTTTAACATTTTACTAATTGGTTGTGTTTGAATTTTATATTGTATGTATAGAAGCTCCAAGGATCATGCCTATATGAGTTAATGGATACCTAATAGATTCTGAGAATTGGAACAAGCGTTCCTCTGGCTATATGTGCACTAAAAAGAAAAAAGAAACAACAAAAAGCACACATATCACCCCACCCACCAAAGATCTCCAAGCTTTTACCAATATCCTCTTAAACCCATTCGTTCCTCTCTTCCACCCAGCTTTGTTGCTCCCTCTTACTCATTCACAGACACTTGAAAATAGTGCATATATGCTAGACCTTTACAACTTTATAAATTCCTATTCACTTTTCCAATTAACACCTCACCCCACACCACAACGATTAGTCAGCTTGTTTTCCTGCTATCGCCAACATCACCATCTCAACACAACCTCCCATACATCTTTCCTATTACACCTCTTAGAATTTGGTTAATAATACATTAAGCTACGTATTAGCTAAAAACTCATTAGTGATATATGAAGCTACTCATAATTTAATTATTTTTATGAAAATGCTTGAAATTTTATTAACTACAACTAGCAAATATGATCCACTAATACAACAATTTATTGAGCATAATATACTATTGCCAACAATATAAATTCTTATCTCATCTATTATTCTAGAATTTTTAGTGCATTTACAGTGTAAATGTGTATTTAATTTTCATTTAATTGTTTCTTTGTAAAAATATATACATAATATGCCTATAAATAATGGTATCTCAATAATAAAACACAATTTTCAATTCTCACAAGATAAGATGGTATTAGAGCTTTTAATATATCTAGAAGAATTTATATACTAATATATGAGTAAATTGTGTTTTGCATACCAAAATAATGAATAGGGGTGAGTTTGATAGAAATAAATAATGATAGATGGTTATGAAGAACATTGTGGAGCAAGAGGAAATGGGAAACATGGTTGGATTGATTTGTGAAAAGGATGAGGGAGAAGTTGTATCAAAATATGGCTCTAATAGCTATAACTATATTAAAAATATAGATTGCACAATAAAGTTCTCCTTTTATCCTCCTTTTAGAAAAAAAAAATAGTTGTTTTTCTTGCACGAGATTGTTATTTTTTAATCAATAAATTTAATACAAATATACTTTATCTTAGGGCAAAAAAAAAATTTTATATATACAAGAAAACGAAAAAAGTGATACAGAAGTCCTAGGGGCATAATTTTAAATGTTGGATTGCCTGTAGGGTTACTTTACATGTGAAACTCCCTCATGCATACATATTTATCATTAATCTTTATTCATCTTACTATGTTACTCTATTAGTTTATTTTATACAAGACGCTGTTAATTAATTCCAAATAATTAGCTCTTTGTTCACAAAGTAACCTATAATTTTCTTTGGGGAAAAATCTTTTTAAGGGTTTGGTTGTAGGTTAAGTATGGCATATTTTTCCTTAATTAAAAGATAATTTTATTAATGAAATGGCAGTCGCATGTCCTTTTTCTCTTTAAATAATAAAAAATAATTTTGTCAATAAGGATAGTTCCATCTTTTTTAAAGAGAGAATTACAGGAAAACACAAAATCGCCACCCTTTGGAAAATTAAAAGCACAATTTAAGAATAAAATTTTATGATAATATAGGCGATTTGAAATAGAAGCTAAACGTGAAAAGAGCATATTCTTAAAACATCTGTTATATGATCCCCCTTCATAGCCTCGTACAGATACATCAACAGGTATCTTGGAATTAAAACTTGGGATAGTGGCATTAACAGGTAATGTTTTCCCCGGGTATAATCATAAGAGTTATTAAAATTTATTTTTATTAATGTTTACGTACAATAAATTATATATTTATTTTTGTATTACATAAGAGTCGAATCTTCAATTCTTATTTTAGTAGAGGTAGAGAAGTACCACTTGATTTAAAATTCAAGTATTATCATGCCTTAATTATATTTAACTTTTAGGAGGATTGATTTCTATTAAGGTGGTTGGTCATGAAGTAAAGATCCTAGAATTGAAACTATTGGGCCTTTGGCCCGATCATTAAGGGATGAAATCAGTTCCCATTAATGAAGAGCATATGAACTCGCAATTTTATATAAGAAGTAAACAAATTAGCAAAATTATCACCTACATACCATTTTATATAATCTATTAACTTCTAATATCAATCATTTTCTATTAAAAATGTATTGAACATATATTTTTTTTTTGTGAATGCGTCAATTTAGTGATAAATAACAGTACTTATGTTCAGTTACTTTGTTTAAAATTAAATCTGCAGCCCGTTTTATGTATGGATTATAGAATTAATTATATTGATATTTAATTGTAACATTTCATTTTCTCAAATAATTGTTTACGCTAATATTTAATTTTAATTGTAGTTAATTAAATAGCTAGCATAATATTTAATTTAAAAAAAATTCAATTACACAATTAACACAAGTACAATATATTAATAAAGTGCCATCGTTATTAAATAAAGTGAAGTAAACATGATTAGTGTTATTCAATGAATCACTCTTTTATCATTCTAAGTATATATATCTAATCTCTCTAAATAAGACACACACAAGGAAGTTCTAATATTTAAGAATATAAAAAGAAATAAAAAGATAAAAAAATCATAATACATTACATCAAAAAATCATAACACAATACATCCTTTATAGATAAGCCAAATTCAAAGTTAATAAGTGAAATATAAAGTAAACCTTTATAAATCATATGGAAGTTCCCTTGTTTTAATGTGTTAAAAACTCATACCTAAGGTCACCTATATACCATTTTATATGAATGCTTGAACTTTTGAAAATTTAATAGAAGATTTAAAATGTATGAGTTTTTATATGATTTGTTAACTCTTTATATAAAAGCTATCATTAATGAAGAACATGTATATCTAACAAATCATTAAGTAATATTTTGGCATTCCACTTGTTATAGAATGCACCATATCTTACCTTAGATGGTATATTCTACTATATTATAATGCTCCATTCCCCATTCCTTACTAATAACTCTCTAACCCTTGTCTCATTCTATATATAGCCCCTTTCGCTCCTTGTCCAGACACGACAAAACATCATGACTAGAAACAAGCTTAGGCTTACCTATATCACTAGCGACTTTGCAAGAAAAATCACATTTAAGAAAAGGTAGAAGGGGTTGATGAAGAAAGTGAGTAAACTTAGTACTCTCTGCAATGTCAAAACATGTGCAATCATTTACAACCCATATGACGCGTAACCAGAGGTTTGGCATTCCCCTCTCGGAGCCCAATACCTGTTGGCCAACTTCAAGAGGATATCTGAGATGGAGCAGAACAAGAAGATGATGAATTAAAAGAACTTCTTATGATAGATGATCACCAAGGCAACAGACCAACTGAAGAAGAAACATAAAGACAATCAGGAGAAGTAAATAATGCATATCATATTTCAAAGCCTTATTGGGAAGCCCCTCCACTAACTCAACCTCATTGATCTCAACGATCTAGGTTGGCTAATTGAATAAAACCTCAAAAAAATCCCAAAAAAATGATAGAAACACTCTGTAAATCACCTCAGCCTCAGGGGGCCATAAATGGAGGAGTGATGAAGGGTCTGGGGGAGACATCCTCTTAGATCAACAAGGATTCTCTATCGCATAAGCTTCAACAGTTGTAGTGATGGTTCATTGATGGTATTAACCCGCAAGCACAACAACAGCTCATTTAGTGTTTGGTAATGGGGACCAAGTAGAGATGATTGTTTTTTTTTATCAGCACAACTAGAATAATATACAGATGTGCTCTAGAGGTTTAGTTATTCTTAAGAATGGAATGATAAGATGTTTGATTTTGAATTTTTTGGATTGCTGTCGGGATGTACTTAAATAACCAATTACAATCCACTACAAATATATATCTTCAAATTCTTAATAGTTGTAGTCGTCGTTGTCATAGTACTAATCATCATAGTCATCACGTAATAGTCAACATAGACGTCACATCGCATGCATGCATGTAAAGGTATTTGTTTGCGTTATAATTTTATTCAAATTAATCTTCTCTTTAATATTTTATATCTCATGTACTAGTACTACTCTTCTTTTTTTTTATTTTCTCTCTCGCCTCGGCTTAATGTCGCTTCATTGCTATTTGTTAATTAAACTTAAAATTAATGTTTTAGTAAACGTGCATTAATGAATATTTTTAAATGTATCTATGTTGCATTATTTCTCTTTATCTTATTGAATATTAGATCTCACCAATATCCAAACCCCGCATAGATGTAGATTTGGAAAAAAATTCTGAAAATCCGTGTTTAGATTCCATTCAAGAGGAATTGTTTGGAGCAGACTTTGCATTTTGTTTTAAACTTTAAGGCTAGTTTTTATAATTATGCTATCTAATATTTTGTATTCTAAAAGGTAGATGTCCAGATTGCCTCAGGATACAGTCTTTTGTAAATTTTATATGGGATGTATAGTTCTGCTGCAGTATAAATATTTATTTTATGTCTGCACATTTGGACATTGTGCCCTATTTTGGCATCAGGATGTCACATTTGTTTTCTTTTCTTTTCATTTATACACAATGGAGCAAGGATAGAAGCATTATTGATGTAATATATGTAAAAATTCAATCTAGTTAGGATGAAGATGAAGCTAGCTAGCTCCTTAATTTGTTTTAGATTTAAAATGAGATTTTTGTATAAAATTTAATAGATATGGATACAATCTTTGTATCTTGGAATAAAAATTTGGGATAGTGGCATTAGCAGGTGATGTTTTCCTCAAAGAAAGTCTTGGTATAATCATAACATCTAGAACAATTAATATTTTGATTAATATGTATATTATACATGTATCTGGCAAAATACGTTAAATTAAGTTATAAATTGGCTTCTAACTAATTAATACTTATGCAGAATAATCTATCTTTGTTCCCTATATTTTGAAGAACAAAAAAATTACACTCACACATATACTACTAATTTAGAGTGTTGATGAGAAGTACATGTGTACACTGGCTACTAGCTCCTTTAAGTAGTTTAGACAATATCTTGTATAATTTACTAAATATGTTATATTATTGCGATTGCTTGGGTGGCAAGTAAAATAAGTATTGTTTTATATGTACACATAGACGTATATTGATGTATTTGATTTTTATTATATTTTTATACCCTTTTAAGTTACAAGTCATTTAATGAAAAAAATTCTTGATGTAGGTTTCGTGAAGAAAATAGAAAAAAAAACTGAAAAGAGAAGAAGAAAAGAGAAAAATTGAAGTAGTTTTTAAGAGCAAAAAGGAAGCAACTCCAAAGAAGAAAAAGGGAGCAATTCTGAACAGGAAGAATAAATAGCTCTGAAGAGGAAAAATGAAGTTTCTTTGAAAAGGAAAAAGGAAGCATCTCTAAAGAGGAAAAATGAGTAGCTTTGAAAAGGAAAAAAGGAGGCATGCAATATTGAAATTAATTTGGTTGAGATTTAGCCAAGTCACGACTTAATTAGTTATTGATTGTTTTAGAGTATCGGGAGTGAAATTCTATTAATTAGACATATATTATTAATCGTTAATTGTGATTTGAACGAGAGTTATATGTTCGATTTAACATGGAGAAATTGAATTTTCACAGATTTAGTAGAATCAAATTAGTAATTGTTATAAAAAGTTACTAGTTGTTAATTGATAAACCTAGCGAACACTGAGATGAAAAGCAAAAGTACATTAGGTTTGTTTAATCATTGCATAGTAGATTAAATTAATTGTGAAATTAAAACTCAGATATACCTAAGATTCAAGTGAAATCAATTATTCTTATGGGTTTATATCGATAGTTTTCATTAATTTAATCATTTTGTTTTGATTAAATTATTATTAAATTTTGATTTCTAGATAATAATAGAATTTCTATAATTCTGGTACTTGATATGCAATCTTGTAGGACGATACTCTACCTATCACTTTATTATTTGAATGATTTTGTGCACTTGCGAATTTGCCTGTCATATATAAAATCTTTAACTAGTTTTAGTTTTTTATATGTATACATACCAGTATGCAATCTATAGAACATCATAATTATCTTAAAGGTTGGAATCAGTAATGGATGATGAATTATTTCATTCTAATTATTTTTTGGACATGGTTGTGCCTTTTTCTTTTTCTTCTCAATCTATATTGTGGTTATCGGATGTATTGTTTAATGATACTTTTATTGTGTTTGTAATGGTTAATTGCTATTGTTAAATTTTATTTCATTTGGAAAAAAAATTAATTATCTTAAAGGCTAATATAGAGTGTCAAGGAGAAGGTATATATATATATATTAGTACTAGGCTAGTATCATTTTTTTATTGGAAGAGAGATAACACTTTTGTATTTTTACTGCATTAAATTGGCAGGAAATATATGTTTGATTTCTTTAAAAATTTTGCGGCTATTACAAAAATCAATACAAAAATATTCATATACATTAGTTTTATTATTCCATTTTAAAATTGAATCATACTAATCTTTTCTTAACAATATGATTGGTATTTCTTCTCTTCATAAGAGATTTTAGATTCAAATTGTGCATTTTTATATATTATCTTTAAGAGTTTGTGTCATCTAATTAATGAAATATATGAATTGTTACTAAAAAATCTAAATCCTAAATTTTATTTCTAAATTTTAAAAATAATATTTTTCTGAAAAGTAAGATACCTTTTGTGACATCCCAAATGTTATTTAACGCATAAGGGTGTCGATACAGAAATAGATTACGAGTGCGTAAGAGTTAAATATATGTAGTGGAGCAATTTATTACAAATCCCTTATAAAATATATGAGTTCCCAATTGCATGTATTACTAAGGCCAAAAGTGGCTAAAAAATATAAAATATCAAAATACGAAAAGGGCTACTTCTATCATTATGTAAAAAGATTCATCAGAGTGTGAGACAGGTCATGCACTTATAAAAGATTATGGATCCACGGGATCCTCAAAGACTTGAAGCGATAGGTCAGCGATCGATTCCTCACTATCTTCCTCATCTAGAGCCCCCCTCTAGATACTCAGTAAGGAGTGAGTTCTATATACTCAGTAAGGAAAACAATATTTAAATAACATCATAAGATTTTAAAGGTAATTAAAGGTATCATCATTTCTTACCATCAAGAGTCATGTCAGGGTTCTTTATTAAATTATAAAAGTAATTTATTTTATTTAAAGAAAATATCATATCATAGTCATATCATATCAATCAAGTATATCATGCTGAAAAGAGAGAAAATCAAACAAATCATGATATGCACTATTTTTGTGTCATTCTTTGCGAAGTCGTTCCGACTTCGATCTATTGAGGGCGATACAGATTCCCGGCTACCCATGTGGAATGAAAAATTCATTTAATTTGTAACAACAATTTGTGTCTTGTTAAACTAACACATTTACGACTTGCT
The DNA here is from genome assembly GCF_054855325.1 of Carica papaya. Taxonomy (NCBI): domain Eukaryota; kingdom Viridiplantae; phylum Streptophyta; class Magnoliopsida; order Brassicales; family Caricaceae; genus Carica; species Carica papaya. Next base: position 25,981,837 of record NC_142310.1, on the reverse strand, counting down.
AAACCAATATCACATTTACGGCTTGCCAAACCATGACACGTTCTATGACCACGGTCGTATAAATCACAGTGGTCCTACATGTTAACTATGGCCACGAACGTACTTCACCTAAGATGACCCCTACAATCATTTCGCGTCACCACTCTCGTCAGAGGGTATGGCGTCATCCACAGGGAGCAATCCTCTCACGTCTTTTTAGGTCAGATGGGGGAGAAATAGAAATCCCTCAGAGATAAAAAGCCTAATAAAATACTTTATACATTATGCATGCCAATATTAATAATGTTTCTCATGTCTGTACATCATTTCATGCTTAATCATTTTTCTACCATATTGCATCACATATTAATACTTATTTCATCTAAATTATACATGCAAATTAACAAGTTCATGCATGATCATAGAATATCCGTTAACATGTGAAATTACTTAGTTTAGGCATAAAACTTAACCATGAAATCACTAATTTAAACTTTATTAATTTTACTCTAGAAATGCTCCTTAGGAGGTTTAAAAGTAAATACTGAATTCCTTACTGAAACCTCGATGTTTTCTATGCCTTTTCTTCTTCTTCTCCTCTCTCTCTCTCTCTAAAGCTCTTGGTGGAGGGAAGAATGAAAATGGATGTGATAGAGAAATGGTGAAGGGGCAGTCACTATTTATAGAAAATGAGGACCATCAAATTTTCACCAAGTGGCAAAATCTGGTGAGGAGAGAGAAAGTTAATGGGAAAGGTGTGATGTGATGACTGACGGATGTGACCAATGGATGGATGATGCAACATGATAGTGGCACAAAAATTAGAGGCATGCCACCCAAATAGAGACGACACGTCACCCAAGCGAGCAGAGCCTGCGCGAGATCTGTTCGAAGAACACGAGGACTAGTTGAAGTAATCAGCTTCCCAATATTGGGAGGCTTATTACTTCAATTGAGATAATGAAAAATCATTTTGTTTTTTTAGTTGGAACTTTAGGTGGTTCCCGAAAATAGATAGCGAAAAAAATTATCCCTAAAGTCAATACTAAGTGGAATGTATAAAACAATGCTTCCATAAATTCAATTGTGATTTACAATTATAGCTTCCATTCCTGTTTTGTTTATTTGGGATGATCCCCTAGATAACAAAAGAACAAGAGTCAAAGAAAAGGCAGTGATTTAAATCAAGATTTCTCTAGTTAGGGTCAAATCGCAAACAGAAAATAGAAGCAAAAAATAACGAAGCAGTGTTGCATCATACTACTTGTCTTCTTGTAGTTAGATCTCTAAGTTTTTGGAATGCTCTAAATTCCACCTGAGCATCTAAATCTGGATCAATACCAATAAAAACATCTCTGAATAGGGTTCTAGCACCATGCCAAATGTGTTCGAAGAAGAAGAGCAGAGCAAATGAAGCATGCCCAAAAGTAAACCAACCTCTTGGACTGCTACGAAAAACACCATCGGATTTCAAAGTAGCACGATCTAATTCAAAAATTTCAACCAATTGAGCGCGTCTAGCATATTTTTTGATAGTTGCGGGATCGCTATACTTCACTCCATTAAGTTCGCTGTCATAGAACTCAATAGTTACGCCTACTTATTCAACACTATATTTTGATTTTGCCCATCTAAAAGGAACATCAGCTCTAACAATTCCATCTCTATCTACCAAAACAACCGAAAATGTTTCAAAAAAAGTAGGAATACGACGTACAAAAAGTTCACGCCCTTCTTTATCTCTAAAGATAGGGTGTCCTAACCACCCAACAGCTATTCCATCCCTGTTGTCCATTGAACCCGCTCTGAATAATCCCCCTTTCGTTGGATTATTGCCGATGTAATCATAAAAAGCTAATTTTTTAGGAATGTTAGACCAAGCTTCTGATAAACTTTGATTTTCGGCTAGCCCAGCACTAACTCTTCAATAAATTTCTTGCTGGAAGTATCCTTGATCCCATTGATAACGAGTAGGACAAAATAATTTGATTGGCGTAGTTGCTGAACCATACCACATAGTTCCAGCAACAACAAAAGTTGCAAAAAAGATAGCAGTGATACTACTGGAAATGATGGTTTCAATATTTCCCATACGTAATCCTTTGTATAGACGTTGGGGCGGACGGACACTAAGATGGAATAAGCTCGCTAATATGCCCAATGTCCCTGTTGCAATATGATGAGAGGCTATTCCTCCTGGAACAAAAGGATTAAAACCTTCTACGCCCTATGCTGGATTTACAGGTTGTACCTTTTCGGTTAGTCCATAAGGGTCAGATACCCATATTCTAGGACCATATAATCCTATTACATGAAATATGCCAAACCCAAAATAAGCCACTCTTAAAAGAAATAAATGAATTCTAAAGATCTTGGGCAAATCCAAAGAAGGTTTTCCTATACGTTCATCAAAAAATATTTCTAGATCCCAATACACCCAATGCCAAATAGCTGTCAAGAAACACAAGCCAGAAAATACGATATGCGCTCCGGCTACACCTTCATAACTCCAAAGACTCGAATTCGTTATAGTCCCTCCTGTAATACTCCAACTGCCCCATGAATTAGTTATTCCTAAACGAGTCATGAAGGGTATAACGAACATACCTTGTCTCCACATTGGATCAAGAACGGGGTCAGAGGGATCAAAAACCGTTAATTCATATAGAGCCATAGAACTAGCCCAACCAGCAACTAAAGCTGTATGCATTATATGAACAGAAGGTAAACGGCCAAGATCATTCAATATGACAGTATGAACATGATACCAAGGCAAACCCCATGGAAATACCCCCTTTATCAATAAAAAATAAACACGATGTAACTTATTGCATTGGAAAAAAACTATATTATCGCCCTCCTCCCTTTTAGTGTATTATTACGGAGAAAGGATTAATATTTGTTCTATTCTTTTAGTAATAATGGAACAATTCGGTTGAAAGGAAAAAAGAGAAGTAGATCTATTCTATATCCGATAAGTACCAAGACGCAATGGGGGTTAACCCTATTTTCTATGAACGAACGTATTCATATTTATTCATCATTCAAAGAACCTATTCGTAAAAATTTTCCTTTATTTTTATTCATTTTGTCTTTCTTTACCTTTATTTATTTTATTTTTTATTTTATAACCTTATTCAATCTATGTATAAAATAGAATAAATAATAAATAAAGTATGATAAAGGCCAATATTATTATATTAAGACAATAAACCCATTGTTATGTTTCCACATCAAAGTGAAATAGAGTAGTTAATTCTTTTTTCTTTCATTTAATGCCTATTGGTTTTCCAAAAGTGCCTTTTCGAAGTCCTGGAGAGGAAGATGCATCTTGGGTTGACATATAGTGCGACTTGTAAGATATATTGGGCCATATGGGATTTCTGCATTCTCTCTCCCGATCAAGATATCCTCTATTTTGCCCCAAAAAAATTGATTGAATTGTCAAGAATTTGTAGCGTGAAGTGCAATGAAGTGGAATTAGATCCATTTTTTGAGGGGGTATTCAGATTAATATTATCAATTAGAATGATTTATGGTTGACTTGGTTGGACCAATAAAATGAAGTATCCATGCTCCGTTTAGCAAAAACCAAATTGGTAATATATCGATGATTACCACTTATATCATAAATGACTCTATTTAGAAATAAATTCTAAATAGGAGTGATCTCAACTGTTAATCAGTCGAATAAGAATAATATGATTAATATGTTGAATGTTTGATGGAAGACATGAAAGAAATGAATTGAAAAAAAAAGGAAGTCATAGAAAAAGATGCGGTATTTGGTTGATTTGTCCTATATGTGAAAATCTAAATCGGGCAGATCTTTACTTAGAGTAGAGCCTAAACTTAAAAACATTGAATAAAAAAAAGAAGAAGCCCATTCAGGAACAAGAAAATGTATCGCGATTTGGATTTTATCTCGATGAAAAAAAACATCAAAGAGAAGTTAGTTCGATAAGCTTTTTTTATATTATAGGATTATAGAAAAAGGGCCAAAACTCATCTGTCTTTAAAAACGAAAGAAAAAAGGCTCTTTCTTAGAAGTTATAAAAAGTCTACTATGAAATATGAAAAAGCAAGAGGGCTGGAATCTATGCATTGATTTTGTTCACAATTTTTTGCCAACCGTATGCATCAAAAGGTGCCTGTACGGCTCCTAAAGGATATAATTTGATTTTATCCTAACCAACTAACTTTATCGAGAAAGATTGCTTTTTTTAGGCCAAGAAGTTGATAGCGAAATCTCAAATCAACTTATTGGTCTTATGGTATATCTCAGTATAAAGAGTGATACCAAAGATCTTTATTTGTTTATAAACTCTCCTAGTGGATGGGTAATACCTGGAGTGGCTATTTATTATACTATGCAATTTGTGCAACTAGATGCACAAACAGTATGCATGGGATTGGCTGCTTCAATGGGATCTTCTATCCTAGTCGGAGGAGAAATTACTAAACGTCTAGCATTCCCTCACGCTTGACACCAATGATTTTTTTTGTTTGCAAGAAAAAAAAAGAAGACTATGCCTTCGCCATATGAAATATGAATTAATAAGTAATAATAGCATGGCACTTTAAATTCGATATGAATTGTTTTCTCAAAATATTAGATTATGTATCGAAAGAGTAGTATGAGATAAAGGGTATTTCTAATTTTCTCTTAGCTAATTTTATCTTAGTTAGTTATCGGGGGCCCATTTCAGCATCACAAACTTTTTTTCACACTGGAAGGCTACGAATAATATTTATGTTATGAAAAAGTACAAAAAAAGAAACTTTGGGATTGCTGAATCACAGATAAAATAAATATATAAAGCAATAAAGCAACGGGGCCATCATAGTATTTTTTTTAACTCCTCCAATAAAAGAAGGGTGGTAATTGGATCATTTATTGATATGGGTCTAATAGACCCTATATTTTCTCTTTCTTCAATGAAAGGTAAAAACGTGAATTCCATTGTAGAGCTGTATGCAATGCACAAGAAATGCCTGTACGGTTGCTCAATTCTCTCTCTTTTTTTTCATTATTTGTTATCTCGCCTCCTCGCTTCATCGGGCGAGATAGAAGAACCATTCTATCATCAGGGTAATGATCCATCAACCTACTAGTTCTTTTTATGAGGCATAAGTGGGAGAATTTATCCAGGAAGCAGAAGAACTACTGAAACTTTGCGAAACCCTCACAAGAAAAACGGGTAAGCCCTTATGGGTTGCATCTTAAGACATGGAAAGGGATGTTTTTATGTTAGCAACAAAAACCCATGCTTATGGAATTATTGATCTTATACAGTTCAATAAAAAATAGCACTGATTTCATGTAAATCCACAATTTAAGATTTTAACATTTTAAGGGTTTAGTTAAATATTCGATTAAATGTTTAATAGAATATTTAATAGAAGTAATTCAGAATCATCCGGTTAGGATCAATCTAAACTAGCCCATTATACATATAATTCAGCATGCCATTTATTAAACAACTTATTAGAAATACAAGACAACCAATCAGAAATGCCACGAAATCCCCTGCTCTTGGGGGATGTCCTCAACGTCGAGGAACGTGTACTAGGGTGTATGTGCGACTCGTTCAGGTTAGATCATGGATGAGACAAAAGAAAGGAAACTCTTTTGTCAGTATCAATGATCAGTACCAGTGAATAAAATAGAATGGAGGAATTCTATTCACTATCTAAAAACTAAAAAGGATTGATCTATCATATCCTTCTATTGTGTATCAAACTTATCATTTCCATTGGTGCAAATCCAATCACCTAAATTTTGGAGAAAAAATTCCCCATTGGTAACAAACAGTTATCCATTAAGCGGGGGAAATCCTATTTTTTTTAAATAAACAGAAAGATTATTCTTTTACTCTTGCAAGAACAAACTAACAGGGTCAGCTAATCTTCATAATTAAATACCGTTACTGTATAAAGATAAAGTAGATCTCGTTGTGAAAGACAAGACCTATTACTGGAAAATTCATGAGTAGAGCCAAAAAGTGTGAACTGTACAAATTACCAATAGTATTGATTAATTGAAGGAAAAGCTCCAGTGTATAGAGAGGACCTCACCGTTTAAGAAGTAACCATAGAAACGATGGAACCCAATCTTTATTTATCATTTTGATTTACTACATTTCTTAGTTATTAGACCTTTTTTGATATCAAGGATCAATATAATTTCTTATTTCAAGGCAAAATGCTTAGAAATATAAAAGAAAAAAGATAAAATCATGGGGGGGAAGGTTAGAGGAGCAAAAGCCATTGGAATTTTTATTTTATACATTAGAAGAATCCGTTTTGTTATTAATAGACCAGTAAAAGGGAAAAGAATAACTAAAAGAAAGAATTAGTTATTCATCAAAGTTTCATTTATTCAATGACCAGAATTAAACGCATATATATAGCTCGGAGACGTAGAATAAAAATTCATTTATTTGCATCAAGCTTTCGAGGGGCTAATTCATGACTTACTTGAACTATTACTCAACAGAGAATAAGAGCTTTGGTTTCAGCTCATCGAGATAGAGGTAGGAAAAAAAGAGATTTTCATCGTTTGTGGATCACTCGAATAAATGTAGTAATTCGTGGGGGTGGGGTACCCTATAGTTATAATAGATTCATATACAATCTGTACAAGAAGCAGTTGCTTCTTAATCGTAAAATACTTGCACAAATAGCTATATCAAATAGGAGTTGTCTTTATACCATTTCTAATGAAATTCAAAAAATAAGGAGATTGGAAGGAATCCATGGAATGTTTTAAATGGAGTTCTGGGGAGAATGAGCTTGGGGAGGGTAGAGTAGAAATTAGTATGATAAAATAGAAAGTCATCAAAGAAAAATGAGCGAATATGCTCAATAAAAAAAATTATTCTTCTTCGATGATTCTTTTATTTTCTTACGACAGACACGACAATCAAACTTTGATTCTCGAATTTTTTGAACAAAACATTAATATTAATCTGCCCCTGAGTTCGGAATCGAATTTTGATTCAATTCAAGAATAAGACTATTTATTTCTGGTTCTAAGATCAATAGTTTTAATGGTCGACTCACTTCCTTCAAATTGAATCTCATTATTAAGAAAAGGTAACGAAGATAAAATACGAGCTTATTTTATAGCAATAGTAATTAATCATTGTTGTTTTAAGGTCAATCTATTCACCCACCTAGATAATATTTTTCCTTGTTCACTAATAAATCGACTAATTAAACTCATGTTTCTATAATCAATTCAATCCCCTGATTGAATCGGGGGCAAACACCTACAAAAAGATCGCTTGGATTTAGGAAAGGGTCGCTTGGATTTATCCATGATTTATTTATTCCTTATTTCGAAAATCCTATTTTGATTTCGATTGGATTAAAAAAAAATTATTTATATATTTATATTATATAGTTTATATATATATAATTTATATAATTTGAAATTTATCTATATAATTAATAAATATAAATAAGATTTTGTTTGTTTCTATTTATTTATTTGATTTGTTTCTATTTAAATATATGTAATAATATAAACATGATGTTATCTTTTTCATGTTCCTTGGAAAATTGACATGCAAGCACTTGATTCGATCTATTTCTTTATCTCCCCATGAATTGTATGTTTGTAAAAATAGAGAATTTCCTCAATTCCAATCGACTGGGCGTATTGTGTCGATTTTTTTGAGTAATATATCTTGAAATGCCCGTTGATTCCTTATTAACACCGTTTTGAACACAATTGGTACATTCCAAAATAATCGTTACTCGGGCATCTTTACCCTTGGCCATAAACCTCCTTTGGATTTTTGATTCACCCCAATCTTCTATTTTCCGATCCAAAGCGAAGAAGAAAGGAACGAAAAAAAAGAAGTTGCTAACTCAAAATCAAATTATGAAATATTTCGTTGGAATCAATATTAATATAGAATATAGAAATTAAATAAAAAATAATAAGTAATATAATAATTTTAATTTTTTCTAACTATTTTTAGAATTGCTGCACAGTATTTTAGTATCTTGTAGAATATGCTACTGTTGTCCTAGCCACATTTATGTTTTCACTTTATTAGAAATTTAGCTCTATTAGTAATTTAATTGGATCCTGAACCCTAGTTTTGCTTAGGTTGAATCCTTTTTTTCTTTCTCTTCGTCCCCTTCCTTATTCTACCTAATTCTAAAATAAAAAAGGGGGGGGGGGGGGGGATTGGTTACAGATATTTGATTGTATCTCTAAATTTCTTAACCCCTTACCATGTCAATAACTAGAATGAAAAAAAGGGGAATGTCAATGCATCTGGAAATAAACGATTAATCTCGATCAATAAATCTACTAAAGAACCAAACCATAGAGTACTTAGTACCGGTGCTATGGAAAGATATGTTTTTAGATCACGCACTTAAAATCCTCCTTCTTTCTTCTTTATTGTTTTACATTATGGTAATACATATATAATCAAATGTATATGTAGTTAAGGACTACTTGTACACTTGTATTTTTACGCGAAATCCCTAATCCCTAATTCAAAATTCAAATTGAAATGGACAACGATTCGATAAATAAGATTTTCCTTTTTCTTAAAATAGAAAAATATGCCACTTTCCACCTGAAAATAGAATTGAGAGAATTCCCGCGAAAAATATGCATTTATTATTTATTATATGTTTGTTATATAATATGAGACCAAAAAAAAGAAGAAATGAGCAAAGAAATTTTGTATATCAATAGAGAAAATAAAGATATGGAAAACTAGACAGGGATTCTCTACAATGACACTATAGACCAATTGAAACGGATGTAGCGCAGCTTGGTAGTGTGTTTGTTTTGGGTACAAAATGTCACAGGTTCAAATCCTGTCATCCCTACCAATTACTTCTCCTCTGAGTAGTAACGAGGGATCAATTTTAGATCAATTAAATAAAATTCAAATCGGACATACATTATTTTTGAATTTTATGATATTGTATATAATAGTATAGGCGTGCAAAATGTATTGGGGTTAAAAAAAAAGAATACTCATCTTTATATTTATAGTCTTATCTATTGTGATAAGAAGGTGCTCTTAGTTTAGTTCGATAGAATGTGGGTCGCCAAAACCCAATGTCGTAGGTTCAAATCCTACAGAGCATGATTCCGCTCTTATTTGTTAGGTCGAAAGGAAGGTTGAACTCAAATAATTGAACAGCAATCTGAATATGAATTTGACCTCCCATGAATTAAAGAAAGGAGGATGGGAGGTCAGTCGAAACAAAAAAAAAAAAGAGATTTTAATTAATCAAATGTCCAATTGATCACCAGGTCTGTATTGTAAATATGCAGTTACGAATAATCCAGCCAAAGTAATAGGATTTAGACCTAAGACGATTCCAAAAAGAAAAACTTCAATCATTTCTAATTTTTTTTTTGAAAGGGGAAAAAGAGAGGTAATATCTATCCCTAAATAGAAATCTGTATTGCCCATGAATTTCAATGACCAATAATTGGTAATTAAGGTAATTACCACGTTGAAGTAAGGAACTATTCGAATATATGGAATACCACAGAAATATATATTTTTTTTTTAATAAACTATTCATTCACTTAATTTCAAATAAGCCGTATCTTGCTTAAACCAATAAATAGAGCTGAGATTATAGTTAAAGCTACTAGTAAAAAACCAAAATAACTAGCTACAGTAGGCATGAAGGGGCTAAATGACCTCCTTACACAACTTTCTCTTCAGTGTGGTGAATTGATAAGCTAAGTAAGAAACAAATTTGAAAAATATCAACAGTCTTGACATTAAAACTATTGAAGATGATTTCACTTATATTTAAACTCAACTTCATGCTTAGAGACTTCAATAACTTGTGAATTAATAAACCTAAGTAGGTAAAGAATCTCGAAAGCATCCACACTTAATTGGATCCAGACCTTTAGAAGACAAGTATTGGTGATTTTGGTGAGTAATAGAGCTTTTATGATAGCTTTACCTAGGATTTTGGACTAGTGGTGAATCAGGAGATGATAGTTGCTAAGGAGTGAGGAATATCAAATTTAATAGGAGGATTTTTTATTAGTTTTGACTATTTCTTTACCCCTCTAGATGGGTTTACGATGCTGTAACATTGGTTCTAATTAGTTAATGAAAGAGGCTATTTAGTGGGTATGTATAGGTAACATTAGAACTCATACAATGCTGGCTTACACTGATTCTTCTATTTGTTTGTTTAACTATTGAATCAGTGTTAAGTTACACATGATTCTCAATTTGACACTTTTCAAGCTTTTACTTTTTCTTATAGGAGATAATTGAAGCTAATATAGAGGGTAAATTAATGAGCATGTTGAATATGGTCATTTTCTTTGATTTTTAACTTATACCTAAGAGAATGAGTAGATATTTAGAGTTTTCTATGGTTATAACAGGTTCACTGAGCTGGTGAATTAATGTGGCATCAAGCTTGCATCAAGGATCTAATACATGGAGTTTTTTCTTTGAAGAAAAGAAAATGAAGGGGATTGGTGGTAGTTATGGCTATAGGAGGATTATGAAAATTATCAGTGTATATATTTAGCTTTTCTTGTCTACTTGTACAAGATCTTAATATAGATATAGAGAATGAAATGTAATATGTTCTTGCATGTGTATATGTGTATTGTTAATTTTGACTTGCGGGCCTTGTGAAGATCGAAGAAGATACTAGGTAGTTCTTTGGTTACTTTAAAACTTTGTTGTGACTTGGGAACTGATTATTATTGTGTCCATATTAGAAGAGTATAAAAAAAATACAAGATTACATATGAAATGTTTGCAAATCATTATAATTAGCTAGAGAGCAAGTCTTATATATATATATATATATATGCATTATATATATATGTAGCACCCGGAAAGGAGGAAAAAAAAAAAAAAAAAAAAAAAAGGGGGCCACGTCAGCAGGCCCGGTCAGCAGTCCCGACCAACCGGGGCCTGCCACGTGGCAAGACCGCGTCACTCCGAAAGGAGCCACGTTGGCGATCCGCGTGGGTGCGATCCGACGGCCCAGATCAATCGCGCGATCGGACGGCCCAGATTCAATCGCACGGACGGCCCAGATTCAATCAAAAATGAATGGTCCAGATTAAAACGAAATGAACGGCTGTGATCAAAAGGCAAGGGGTTATAAATAGAACCCCCACACCAGACCATAAACCCTAGCCGCCCGCCGCTCGCCGGAGAAGACGAACCAGAGGCCGACCGCCGCCACCCGCCGCCGCACCGGGGAAATTTCTGACCGCCGATCGAGGTAAATTTCATACCCCCGACTCGTTTTTCTCCGCTGATTCCTCCTATGGCCAAATTGAGGCCGAAATCCTGGCCAAACGGCAGGAAGACGCGGTCGAAACCCAGCGGCGCCGCCACGCCCCTCTCGGTTTTTGCCTCCGACGAGGTCCTTCCCGGCCTCCGTTCGATGCAATTTTTATATCACCGTGATCACCATTCTTTTCTCTACAGGTTGACCGAAGCCGAATCACCAAAACACGAACCTCGCCGGAGAGCCGCCGTACCCGAGAGCGCCGCCGCCGGTAAGCTCCGCTTTTCCGTGATTTTTGGCCCCCCGAGGGCCCTAGGGTTGTTTTCTGACAAGGACCAATGCGAGTGTGGCCGAATTCGGCCGAAAACGGCCGAAAACAACCAACCCGAGGCGACTCGCCGCCGCCAGCGGCGGCGCCGTCGCCGGAGCACGGCGGAGCCGCCATGCCGGAGTTGCGATTTGGTCCGAAAGGGGCCCTGGGCCTAATTTGGATTTTTTTTGGAACACGTGCAGGTACTGTTAGTGTGTTTCAGTTCCCCGGGAAAAATTCAGGGAAAATTAGGGACGGCCTGCAGGCGCACTGTGAATCGTATTCGGATCCCGAAAACAAGTAAGGACCCCTCACCCTATTTCCTATCACGGTATTAAAGTTCAAAATGATAAAACGGTATTTCTTGAATTAACGAATGTGTGAAATTGCTTAAGGTGGCTAATGGAGCCCGAGTATAGTGTGATTGGTTATTTACTGTTATTTAGCCTGTTTACAGCTTTAAATGCAAAATGAGGTTTGATGTGTTCATTTTACAGATTTGTGTGCAAATACTACGTTTTTATTAATCATGGGTTGAATGACTGAAAAACTGATACTGTATGTTGTCTGTTCGGCATGAATTACTGTTTTGCTTGTTTGTATGTGAATTGATGATGCTGACTGAGGAAAAGGAAAATGAAAGATTGTGTAGACTGATAATTGTATTATGAGGGTCAGCCTAACTAGATATCCTGGGAGATGGTGGACGGACCAGGTCCGTAGGGAACCCTACCGGGATTGTGGTCTCACATGCCGGACGGGGTATGGAGATCTTATGGTTTTGGCACCCATATCGGACGGGGTATGGGGACGGCCCGTTTCACCCTCATACCGGACAGGGTATTGAGGTTTATGGTTTTGGCGCCCATACCGGACGGGGTATGGGGACGGCCCGTTTCACCCTCATACCGGACGGGGTATTGAGGTTCATGGTTTTGGCGCCCATACCGGACGGGGTATGGGGACGGCCCTGGAAACTGATTATGAATGTTAAAGCTTAACGGGTAGCGGAACCCCTATGGACCCCCACGGATACTAGTAGGCTGGTAAATGAGAAAAAAAGATATGTTGTACAATGATCGAATTACAAGAGGCATGATAAGTGTTATGTTTTACAGCTTATATTATTCCATGATTATGATAATGTTATTATTTTTCTTATATTGTTTTCATAAATTCCACCGAGGTAAGTGGATGGTAAAGGTTTTCATGTTAATAAACGAGTTTATTGTAAATTATGCTTCATTGGTCTTTTTGTGTTTTTCTACCCACCTTTACCTCCGTGACGGTGAGATATCGTGATGTTCTTACTGGGCTAGTGTAGCTCACTCCTTATTTAACCATTTCAGATCAGGAAGACATGGTTCCCGAGCCCGTTCCGCAGGAGGACGACGAAGGGGATGCCTAGAGACTCTGTAGTCATACTCATAGTTTTATTTTCGAGTTTCTCTCTTAGTTAGTTTAATCTTTTATATTTTAAGTACGTTTTTGGTTTTTCGTGTAAGGGATGTTAACTGAAATTTTGATCTCGCTTCCGCATTTGATATATTTAAATACTCATTTCATTTTAATATTTTCGGGGCCGTTACAATATATATATGCATAAAGTGAGTCAAAAGAAAAGGTGTGCATATATAATTGTCGTACGATGATGGTAATCGAGGAAGTGTTTATGAATCCGGTTCCTTACATGCGGCTAATTTATTGTATATATAAAAATAAATATTTCTGTAACTTGTTCATCACATTGTGGGCTTGAGTTCCAAATCCACATTGTCAATTCAAAAATGAATCTCCCTAAAAGTTGAGTTAGGCAGGTAGTAAAAAAGGAGAGCAATTATATATGCAGGTATATATATATATATATGTCTTACACTTTTTTGAATATTGAATACTGGGTGAAGAATCTTTTATTTAAATCTTTAATTGTATAGAGAAGAAAATATATACACACACAAAATATTTTAGTGCATCAAACCATATGTATAGTATACAATTTGAAATAATTTATTCCCATATCTATATTGAAGGAAACTAGGTTACTATGCCAAAGGATTCATTAAATAATTAGGGAGCTAATTAGTTTAATTATAATAATTTTTTTTAATTGATCTATATGTAAATTAATTATATATATATGTTACATAATTCATTATAATTTCAATATATATGATTATATAATTCATAAAGAAAAAAATTAATTATATGACATGATACAACAAGACCATCAAAAGTTGTATTTTTCTGGTTGATATTTTTCTTTGTATTGATATTTACCTATACATCATAAAAATTTAGATGCTTACCCTTCAATACACATATACAAACATCTCAATATATATTTACCTACCTCAATATGTATTCCTTCCATCGCTACCTTATATATTACATGTATATATATATATGTATATATCAATTGGATCAGACAACAAACATCTGGCCCACACTTGGTTTATAGTTAATTTGCTCGACATGCAAACTTTAATTTGTAAGATTTCAAAATTTTTCATGCAAAATATAATTACTAATTACACTCCAACAGTATTCTAATACCATAAAAACTTAGTTACGATATATATACATAGATATATATTGCGATTAATATTTGTTCTTGTGTTGTGAAATATATACACCAATTTAGTTGAATAAAAATCATATAAACAATGGAATGATCAAACTAGTAAAAGTAGAGAAAAGACATGAGAGGGTAAAAACCAGTATATTTTAGAAATTTAGCATTAAAAAAAACTATTATTTTTATTTAGATTTGATAGAGTAATAACAAGGACTCAAAGTACAAAACAAGAGATAATTCTAATTTAATCAAATATATTTCTCACATTTATCATAAATACAAACATTAACAAATTCAAAAAAAATATTTTAATGTCACAAAATCCCCTATTAATTTACAAAGTAATGGTATATTAATCTGTTGTATTTTTTTAAGTTCAACAATTAGTTCAACAACTTTCTAACTAATACCATTGACTTTTAAAAGTATAAATTTAAATTATTATTAGTATGTAATGTGAACTTTGATATAAAAAATATATATATATATGGTTTTTGTATTTTTTTTAAAAAAATAATTAAAAAATAAAATGGCAGTAACTGTAAGACATCAAGACATATAATTTAGTTGGATTAGAAGGTGATGGCCATATTAATTGATGGTTAAGAGATAATATTTGTGAGTGTGGCTGCCATGTATAATTGACTTCAAGTGTGAATGCATGCTAGGAATAATGCAGAGAAAGTAGGTAGATGCATGCATTACAGTGAAGCAATAGCTTTTAATTAAAAGAGATAGCCACAATTGAATAATTTTATATAAGTGCAGCCTTGCAACAATTTACTGATTATATTTTTTTAATTACATTACCTTAAATCAAAAGATTTTTCCATATCCCCTATTAAAGACATAACATTTTTTGGAGATAATTTGGGCATTCCACTTGCAGTTTTAGAATACACCACATCTTACCTTATGTAACGGCCCCACAAATTTAAAAGGAAATGCATATAATAATTTGAGTGCGGAAGTGAAATAAAGGTTAAGGTTAACATCCCCTACACGATAACTTAAAAGTACTAAACAAACATCATAGAATAAATTCTCTGAAAGAAATACGAGAAATAGGAAAAATGAAGGAAACTATAAAGTATCTAGCATCTACTAGTAGCTTTCTTGCGGATCGGGCTCGGGCTCGGGAACCAAGTCCTCCTGATCTAAAATGGTTAAATAAGGGGTGAGCTACACTAGCCCAGTAAGGACATCACACTATATCGCCGACATAGAAGCAAAGGTTGGTAGAAAATAAAAAACAACTAATGGAGCACTAAATTTTAAACCAATACATTCATTAAAAGTAAAACCATTTACCCTTTTTTTTACCATTGGAGAATCTGTGAAAACAACCTATAAAGACAATAATATCATACAGATCATAACTTCATCCACAATCAGTAACATAGGACATATCATAAATTCATATTCATTAACAATAACTAATCATCACCATTTCTCGTTTCACCAACCTACTAGTATCCATGGGGATCCATAGGGGGTGTCTCCGCTACACGTGAACTCTTTTCCTTAACAATCTCAATTCTAGGACCGTCTCCATACCCTGTCCGATATGAGCACCAAGACATTAAACCTCAATACCCCGTCCGGTATGAGGGTGAAGCCGGCCGTCCCCATACCCCGTCCGGTATGAGCGCCAAATGACCAAGTCTCCATACCCCGTCCGGTATGAGACAACGTTCACGGTAGGGTTCCCTATGAACTCGGTCCATCCACCATTTCCCAGGATATCTAGTGAGACTGTCACCTTATCTGTTTATTAGATCACATCTCCTTCTTGTTTCTCCTTAATCTCCATTACAAAATTAAACATAATCACATAAACAGTGAACATGCACCCGGTAATACAATCATATCTTAAATCCCAAAATCACACAGTGATCAAGTAAGACAGTAGTACATGCATTTAAAACTCTAAACCAGATACCGTCATGCCTTTACAAAAGGAATCCACATGAATCCATAGCAATCCATAATTAATTATGCATATTTATCTAACTTGTACAAAAGATTGTATTATTATTTATTCAAACTTCACATCTATGATAGGAAATAGGGTGAGGGGTCTTTACCTGATTCGACATCGAAAACTAAATGGTTACTGCACCTACGGGCGGTTCCTTGGTTCCCTGAATTTTCCTTCGGGAACTGGAATGCGCTTAAGGTACCTACAAATGTCCCAAATAAACCCAAAATTCAGTCCAAGGGCCTACTCGGCCAATTTTGCAAATCCAGCACGGCGGCTCTACCGTGCTTCGGCGACGGCGCAGATGCCTGTGGTGGCGACCCGCCTCGGATTGGCTATTTTCGGCCATTTTTGGTCGAATTCAGCAAAACTTACATCGGTTCCTGCGAGAAAACACACTTAGGGCCCTCGGTGGGCAAAAAAACATAGAAAACTGAAACTCACTAGTGGTGGGGCTCTCCAGTGAGGCGGCGGGTGGCAGTGGTCGGCTCCCGACGGCTGGGCTGTCTTCTCCGACGAGGGGCTCTGGTAGTTAGGGTTAGGGTTTGAGTGCGGATGGAGTTATTTACACCCATCTACTTTTAATCTGGGTCGTCCATCGCTTTTGATCTGGACCGTCCGATCGCGATTAAATAGAGAGTGAATATGGACCGTTCTTCGTGATTCAATATGGGTCGTCCGTGCGCGATGCAATCTGAGTCGTCTGTGCACAATGCAATCTAGGCCATCCGTGTGTGTTTTCAATCTGGGCTTTCTGTGCGTGCAGGAATGGATCTCAGTCGTTCGATCACGCACATGCGGATTGCCCATGTGCCCCCCCCCCCCGTGTGGCCTCTCGCGTTAGAATCTCTGCCAGCTGTCGCGTCCTGGTTGGTCGGGGCTGCTGACCGGGCATCTGACGTGGTGTAACTTTTATAAATTGCATTTTGACCTTCGTTTTCTGATTTTTCTTTAAAAAATACCCTCATAACCCAAATTTTCACCCTTTTTCCCCAAAATTGTTTTCAAATTAATCCTTAACAAATTTTACCCCTTTTTTTAAATAAATTAAAACAAAATAAATAAATAAATATATTAAAAAATAAAAAAAATTAAAAATATTTATTGGGTGTTACACCTTACATGGTATATTCTTCTATATTGAAACATTCCGCCCCCATTCCTTACTAATGGCTACTCAACCATTGTGTCATTTTATATATACCCCCTCCCGCCCCTTGGGCACACGTGACAAAATACCATGACTAGAAAGAAGGTTAAGCTTGCTTATATCACTAACAACTCTTCAAGAAAAGCCACATTCAAGAAAATGAAGAAGGGGCTGATCAAGAAAGTGAGTGAACTTAGCACTCTTTGCGATGTCAAAGTGTAACACCCAATTATTTTTATTATTTTTATTTTATTTTATTTTTATTATTTCTATATAAATATAAATATGTATTAATTGAATTGAATTGAATTTATTTTATTTTAATTTTATTAAATGAAAATAATAGTAATAATAATAATAATAAGGGTAAAAAAATAATTGAGGATTTAATTGAAAAAAATTTTGGGAAAAAAGGGTGAAAATTTTGGTTCTAGGGGTATTTTTGAAAGAAAAATCAGAAAACGGGGCTTAAAACGTAATTTAGAAAAGTTACGCCACGTAAGCTGTCCGGTCAGCTGTCCCGACCAACCAGGATGCGCCAGGTGGCAGAGACATTGACGAGGGGGGAGCCGCATTGGTGATCCACATGCGCGGGATCTAACGGTTGAGATCCGTTCCCGTGCGCACGGACGACCCAAATTAAATTGCGATGAACGGTCCAAATTCACTCCCTGTTTAATCGCGATTGGATGGTCTAGATTAAAAATGATAGATGGCCTAGATCAAAAGTGGATGGGTATAAATAACCCCATCTGCACCTAAACCCTAACCCTAGCTGCTAGAGCCCCTCGCCGGAGAAGACAGCCTAGCCGCCACCTGCCTTCGCGCCAGAGTAATTTTTGATCGCCAAACGAGGTAAAAATTCTACCTTTTGCTCAGAATTTGATTTCAAAACTACCCATGGCCAAATCGGAGTGAAAAAACTGGCCAATTGGCCAGAAAATGCCGCTGAAGCTCAGCACCGCCGCCGCGGGGTGTTTTAGTTTTCGCCTCCGATGAGGGCCTTCTTAATTCCCGTTCGATGTGATTTTTTCATCATTATGATCACCATTTCCTCCTCTACAGGTTGATCAGAGCAAAACACCCAACTGCAACGTGAGCTGGAGGAGCCGCCGCATCGGAGTGCCACACCGCTGGTGAGTTTCAGTTTTTTACATTTTTCAGCCCACCGAGGGCCCTAAGTGTGTTTTCTCGTAGGAACCGATGCAAGTTTGGATGAATTCAGCCAAAAAGGGCTGATGAATTCAGCCAAAAAGGGCTGAAAATAGCCAACCCGAGGCTGATCGCCGCCGTGGGCAATGGCGCCGTCGTCGGAGCACGGCGGAGCCACCGTGCCAGATTTCAGAAATTGGTCGAGTAGGCCCTGGGACTTATTTTGGTTTATTTGGGACATTTGTAGGTACCGTAAGTGCATTTTAGTTCCCAAAAAGAAATTTGGGGAACCCAGGGACCGCCCATAGGCGCAATAACCATTTAGCTTTTCGGCGTCAAATCAAGAAAGAACCCCTCACCCTATTTCCTATCATAGATGTGAAGTTTGAATAAATAATAATGCGGTCTTTTGTACAGGTTAGATAAATATGCATAATTAATTAAGGTTGCTAATGGAGCCAGAACTAGACATTATTCTCTGTCGATTCCTACTTGATTTATTTTACAGATTAAATGCATTATGGTATCTAGTTTATCTATTCTATGGTTTTAAATGCATGTATTACTGTCTTACTTGACCACTGTGTGATTTTAGAATTTAAGATATGATTGTATTACCGGGTGCATGTTTATTGTTTATGTGATTATGTTTAACTTGGTAATGGGGACTAAGGAAAACAGATAAGGTGACAGCCTCACTAGATATCCTGAAAGATGGTGGATGGACTGGGTTCATAGGGAACCCTACCGTGAATGTAGTCTCATACCGGATGGGGTATGGAGACTTGGTCATTTAGCGCTTATATCAGACTGGGTATGGGGACGGCCGGCTTTACCCTCATACTGGGCGGGGTATTGAGGTTTAATGTCTTGGCACTCATATCGGACGGGGTATGGGGACGGCCCTTGAATTAAGATTGTTAAGGAGAATGGTTCACGTGTAGCGAGGACACCCTTATGGATCCCCATGGATACTAGTAGGCTGATGAAAATGAGAAACGGTGATAATCACTTATTGCTAATGAATACGGATTTATGATATGTTTTATATTACTGATTATGAATGAAATTGTGATCTGTATAATATTACTGCTTCTGAAATTTGTTTCCATCAATTCCCCGTTGGTAAGAAAAAGGGTAAATGGTTTTATTTTAAATAAATGTAATGGTTTAAATCTACTGCTCCATTGAGTGTTTTGATTTTCTACCAACCTTTGCTTCTGTGATGGTGATATAGTGTGATGTCTTTACTAGGCTAGTGTAGCTCATTCCTTATTTAACCATTTCAGATCAAGAGAACCTGGTTCTGAAGCCTGATCCACAAGAAGACTGCGAGTAGATGCTAGATGCTTTATAGTTTCCTCAATTTAAATTTATACTTTTAAAAGTCAATGGTATTAGTTAGAAAGTAGTTGAACTAATAGTGAACTCAAAAAAATACAACAGACTAATATACCATTACCTTGTAAATTAACAAGGGATTTTGTGACACTAAAATGTTCTTTTTGAATATGTTTGTGGCATCCCAAGTGTTAATTAAGGCAAATTGGTTCAGATACAGATTTAGAATAACAAATGCATGATAAAATTTATGCAGCAGAATAAAATTATTATAAATCTCTTACAAATACATATGAGTTCCAATATATATATATACAACAATCATGCACTCAGACTTGTGTTCCCGCACTCTGATGACCACAATAGTCTAGTGAAATAAGTGGCTCTTATGTTTTGTTTTGTATTTTGCAACCACTTCTACCCTCAGTATATGTATGTTTTGGAACTCATATGTATTCGTAAGAGATTTTTAATAATTTTGTTCCACTGCATAAATTTTATCATGCACTCATTATTCTGAATCTGTATCTGACACTCATTTGCCTTAATTAGCACTTGGGATGCACAAAAAGATAGTGAGGAACCGATCACTGACCTATCCCTTGAAGTCTTTGAGGATCCCGTGGATCCATAAATTTTTATAAGTGCATGACTTGTCTCACACTTTGATGAATCCTTTTACATAATAATAGAAGTGGCCCTTTTTAGATTTTGATATTTTGTTTTTTCTCACCACTTCTGGCCTCAATTATATATGTAATTAGGAACTTGTATATTTTTTAAGGAAGTTTTAATAAATTGTTCTGCTACATATATTTAACTATTATGCACTCATAATCTGTTTCTGTATCTATCACTCATATGTATTAAATAATATTTGGGATATCACTAAAGGTATCTTAATTTTCAGAAAAATATTACTTTTAAAATATAGAAATGAAATTTAGGATTTAGATTTTTTAGTAACAATTCATACATTTCATTGATTAGATGACACAACCTCTTAAAGATAATCTACAAAAATGCACAATTTGACTCTAAACTCTTTTATGAAGAGAAGAAATACCAATCATATTATTAAGGAAAGATTAGTATGATTCAATTTTAGAATTGTATAATAAATTAGTATGTATGAATACTTTTGTATTGATTTTTGTAATACACACAAAATTCTTAAAGAAATCAAACATATATTTCCTGCCAATTTAATGCAGTAAAAATATAAAAGTGTTATCTCTCTTCCAATAAAAAAATGATACTAGCCTGGTACTAATATATATGCCTTCTCCTTGACACTCTATAATTTCCTTAAAGATAATCATTATTATTTTTTAAAATGAAATAAAATTTAACAATAGCAATTAACCATTACAAACACAATAAAAGTACCATTAAACAATACATCTGATAACCACAATATAGATTGAGAAGAAAAAGAAAAAGGCACAACCATGTCTAAAAAACCGTTAGAATGAAACAATTCATCATCCATTACTGATTCCAACCTTTACGATATTTATGATATTCTATTGATTGCATATTGGTATACATATGAAAAACTAAAACCAGTTAAAGATTATATATATGATGGGAAAATTCGCAAGTGCACAAAATCGTTCAAATAATAAAGTGATAAGTAGAGTATCATCCCACAGAGATTGTGTATCAAGTACCAGAATTATAGAAAAGCTATTATAATCTAGAAATAAAAATTTAATAATAATTTAATCAAAAGACAATAATTAAATTAATGAAAACTATCGATGTAAACCCATCAGAGTAATTGATTTCACTTGAATCTTAGGTATATCCGAGTTTTTGTTTAACAATAAATTTAATCTAGTCTGTAATGATCGAACAAACCTAATGTACTTTTGGTCTCCCTCCTAGTATTCGCTAGGTTTATCAATTAATAACTATTAACCTTTTATAACATTATTAATTTGATTCTATTAAATCTATTATAATTCAATTTCTCCACGTTAACTCAAATATATAACTCTCGTTCAAATCACAATTAACGTTAACAATATCTATCTAATTAATAGAATTCCACTCCCGCTACTCTAAAACTATCAATAACAAATTAAGTTATGAGTTGGCCAAGTCTCACAACCAAATTAATTTAAATATTGTTAAATTGCAACTAGAAGGAAGCTAAAATTAAACTTTAAGCATATTTTTGATTCATGCTACATCGATCGCTCCAATGAAGGAGATTTAATCAAACATGGTAGATTAAGCAATAGAACTTATAATTAAAAAAATATATAATCATGTAATAATAAAAAATAAATTTCCAAAAAATTCCAAACATGAATTTGTTAAAAAATCATGAAAACTTTAATCCAAAAAATCTATAATTTAAAAAAGTAAAAATAGAAATAAAAATAAATTACTTGAATAATTTTTCTCAACATTTCTTCCACTGCTCTGCTCCAAGCCAACTTTTGCCTTGTGTTTCAGCTTATTGGCCACTAGATTTGGGTTCAAATCAGCTCCCCACCATATATGGGTTCACCTTTGCTCCCCTTTTAACATTGAGGATCTGGTTCCTTTTGTAGGCGGTAGAAAGAGAGGAGATAAGGCTTTGCATGCCTCCTTTTTTCCTTTTTAAAGCTGCTCATTTTTCCTCTTCAGAGATGCTTCCTTTTTCCTTTTCAGAGCTGTTTCATTTTTCCTCTTAAGAGCTGCTCATTCTTCTTGTTTAGAATTTCTTCGTTGTTCCTCTTCAGAGTTGCTTCCTTTTTTCTCTTCAGAAGTACTTCATTTTTTCTCTTTTCTTCTTCTCTTTCAAGTCTTTTTCTCTATTTTCTTCACAAAACCTACATCAAGAATTTTTTTCATTAAATGACTTTTAGCTTAAAATTAATTCAAAAATTATTCTAAATATAAGTAAAAAGGGTATAACAATATAGTAAAAATTAACACATCAATATACGTCTCTGTATACATATAAAACAAAATTTATTTTACTTGCCACCTAGGAAATTGCAATAATATAACATATTTAGTAAATTATACAAGATATTGTCTAAACTACTCAAAGGCTCTAGTAGCAAGTGTACACATGCACTTCTCATCAAAACTATAAATTTGTAGTATATGTATGAGTGTAATTTTTCTGTTCTCCAAAATATAGGGAACAAAGATAGATTACTCTACATATCTATTAATTAGTTAGAAGCCGATTTATAACTTAATTTAACGTATTTTGCAAGATACATGTATAATATTCATATTAATCAAAATATTAATTATTTTAGATGTTATGATTATACCGAGACTTTCTTTGAGGAAAATATTACCTGTTAAAGCCACTATCCCAAATTTTAATTCCAAGATCTGAAGATCGTATTCATATCTATTAAAGTTTATACAAAAATCTCATTTTAAATCTAAAAAAATTTAAGGAGCTAGCTAACTTCATCTTCATCCTAACTAGACTGAATTTTTACATATATTGCATCAATAATGCTTTTATCCTTGCTCCATTATGTATAAATAAAAAGAAAGGAAAAGAAATGTGATATCTTGATGCTAAATAGGGCACCAATGTCCAAATAAGCAGACATAAAATAGATATTTATATTACAGCAGAACTACACAACTCATACAAAATTTACAAAAGATTGTATCCTGAGGCAATCAGACCCTTTTAGAATACAAAATATTAGATAGCATAATTATAAAAACAAGCCTCAAAGTTTAAAACAAAATACAAAGTCTGGTCTAAACTATTCCTCTTGAAAGGAATCTAAACACGATCCTTCAGAATTCTCTTCCAAATCTACATCTAAGGGGGGGTTGGATATGGGTGAGTTCCAATACTTAATATGATAAACTGAAATAATGCAACACAGATACGTTTTAAAATATTAATTAATGCATGTTTAGTAAAACAATAATTTTAAGTTCAATTAACA
The DNA here is from genome assembly GCF_054855325.1 of Carica papaya. Lineage (NCBI taxonomy): Eukaryota > Viridiplantae > Streptophyta > Magnoliopsida > Brassicales > Caricaceae > Carica > Carica papaya. The sequence goes on along the minus strand of NC_142310.1, from coordinate 25,958,149 downwards.
AATTCAAATTAAAAGTTATCGCCAAATATTCATATCCAAATCAAATGTTGAATTCATAAGAATTGTCATGAAGACGCTCAATACCGTATTCAATGGGTTTACATAACTCACGCACGCAGGATGAAACTTCTCTTCTGACACAGTTTTTTTTATACTAATTTATTATCTTAATTTATATTACTCTAACTACAAACTTTTGTGGGCAACCACTTACACCTAGTTCTAGAGAGGACAAAAGAGATATTGATTAGTCATGTCTTGGTACACAGATAGACATAAACATACATTCACAAATATTAAATACAAATATAAATATCTTAGGTCTCTCACTTTGCCATCATTCATGCCCTTGAGCCTTAGACAATGAATATCAAATCATTCAGAGTCATAAGGACAACTGAACTATCGTTTCACTAAGGGATCAAAACCAGCACCCATATTGTAACATCCCGCTAATCACCACACTAAATGTGTATCTAGAAACTCCTATTTATTAGGCCTTAAGGCCACTTGAACTAAATTAAATTTATCTTGTAGTTTATATCGTATTTCATAATTTTAATTTATTTAAATTTTTTTATTTTATTTATTATTATTGTTATTATTTTATTTTTTTGTAGCATTTTTATTTTAAAATAATTTTCAGGAGAAAAATAGAAAATAAGGAAAAATCCCGCGGGAAAACGCCTGTAGAAGAGGCTCACCTACACTGGCATAGCACGCTGTTTACGTGCGTGTGCGCGCGACCAACACAAGACGTGCACAAATTCCATCCGCGTGGGGCATACGTCTACACATGCATCGCATCGCGCGTAGATTGGCCAGTCTGTGCATGCGTCCCATTGTACACAAATAGGATAGTCCCCGTAGACATGGCCAGACGCCATGCGCCCTGTGCACGCGCCATCCGCGCAGTAGGCCTGCACGCTTGGGCCTGTGTGAAGTAGGCCTACGTGCTACGCAATATGCGTTGTAGGCCCTGCGCCGTTGATGAAGGATTCTTCCTCTATTTTTTGCACTGCTGTCACGTCATGTAAAATCACTCATCTTCAACTCAACTTTCTCTTTCCTCACTGGATTTCACCACTTGGCGCAAATCCAACTGTCCTAATTTTTTATAGATAGGGACCCTTTTCTTTCATCACTTCCATTTCATTCTTCCATCTTCCAAGAGCTTAGAGAGAGAGGGAGTGATCTGTTTCTGTATCTTGCATCATTATGCTTTAATTTGCATTGGAGATGTCACGTATATTCTAGTAGTTCTGGAATAAATAATCAAAACTAAATACCTCTGAAAGGAAATATGGTGAACTAGATTTAACTAGATTCTGTGTTTGTTAAATTTTGACTTTTTATTTTATTTATTTTACCTTGTACCTAAGGGAATTTATCCTCCTACCCACACCTGCGGTATGAGGAGCACATCCACGAAGACCTCTTAGCATCCGTAGAAGCCTGGTAGATCAACACGCACCCAAGACTTGCTGTAATGTGCAGGTGCTTGGAGTGTAGTGGCATTCCCACACAAAGACCTTGTGCGCAAATGCGCACCAGCACGCATCGCAGTGCCATAAAGATGCCTGAACGACTGTGACGAAAACAACTACAACTACTATGGTGATTACAACTATTAAGACAATGACTACGAGTCTGACAACCTATCTATGTAGTGGACTATAAACGGTTAATTAAAATACATCGCCAACAACATCAAAAAAATTAAAAACTAAACATCCTAATACTTGATTCCTAAGGGTAATTAAACATGATGGACCATATCAGTCTATTATTCTAGTTGTTCTTATATGTGAATGGCATCATCATCTTCGCCTGTTCCTCGCTAGCAAACCCTATATGAAACTGTTGTTGTACTTACGAGTTCATCCTGTCAATGGACCACTCTTGCAGTTGTTGTAGCTCCTACACAAGAGAATCCTCCTTGATTTGAGCAGATGTCTCCTAAGGACCCTTCATGACTCCCCCATCAGGTGGTCCCTTGAGGCTAAAGTGACTTGCTAAGTGTTTCTGTCCTCTTCTATATTTCTTTAAGGTGTTGTTTGATGAGCCAACCCAAATCCTTAAGATCAATGACATTTAGTTGGTGGAGGGGCTTCCCAATATGACTTTGGAGCATGACCAACGTGATCTCCTTCTCGCAAATGTCCTTGCGCTGGTTCTTCAGTTAGTCAGTTATCTTGGTGATCCTTTAGTGCAATAAGCTCTCTCGATCACCATCTTCTTTTTCTGCTCATCTCGGGCATTCTCTAAAAGTCAATAAGCACGTGTGAGGCTCCTAGAAAAGAAGGATAAACCTCTGGTTGCGAGACATAGGAGCTGTAAATGATTGCATAGGCTTTAACGTCATAGAGACCACTAAGTTCACTCACTTTCTTCATCAGCCCCTTCTTTCTTTTCTTGAATGTGGTTTTTTTTGTGTGGGGCCATTAGGTAATATAGGCAAACTTAACTTTCTTTCTACTCATGGTCTTTTGTCATTTGGTTTGTGGCTTAGGAGAGGGAATGGGTATATATAGAATGAGACAAGGGTTGAAGAATATTAGTAAAGGATGGGGAGTAAAACATTGAATATACCAAGTGAGGTTAGATGTACTGTATTCTAAAACTTGAAGTGGAGTGTCGAAATCATATCCAAAATGCTATATCTTTAATAGGGAATATGGGAAAATATTTTGATTTAAGGAAATGTTTCACAAAATTTAATTACTAAGTTGTTGCAGGGCCGCACTTATACAAAATTCCTTTAATCATGACTATCCCTTTTAATTAAGAGCTAATGTTTCACTATAGTCCATCTTTATATCTACTCTCTCCTGCATTATTTCATTTGGTATGCAATATGTCAAATATGATTATTAGAGTGTATGTGTATTTGATTTTATCTTTATAGAAGAATATTTTAATTATAATTATTAAAGTCAAAATATGTCTCTATATCACAATCAATTATATACATTTAGTAGATAATTAGTTATTATATGTAATCAAGCTTCCATGTTTTGGATTCTTTATACTTTCCAAATTTATATTTTTTTCATAGAGTTGTAGTGAACAATCAGTAGTTATTTTGAAAAAGAAGATTTTTTTGAAAATTTTGTGTGCTGAAAAATATTTAAAATACATAATAAAGCATATGAAAGAAGAAAAAGAAGAAGACACTTATGTATCTTTGCTTTAAATCAAATACATGCAACTAATAAATCTACTACACTAATGATAAAATTATTTTCTTACTTTTCTGAATAAAATAAATCCACTTGAACCAATTAATTAAATTCTACCCTACACATCATGTTCTTTTAAAACATAAAATTCATATAAAATAAAGACATGAGATCACATATAACTATTTTCTCTATTTACGTTTGTGTATGTGAGTGCCTTTTTCCTATATACCTTCAAAGGGGAAAAGAATGAGGAATCCTATTATCGTTTTATATTGGAAAAGCATGTATAGATAGCAAAACTCATGTAAGGACATTTTTTTTGTTCTCAATCAGCATATATGTTTTATATGTTCAATATATATACATAAATGTTCTAATTTATTTCATTTTCGATATATATTGTGAGCAAGAAAATTTGATTGTAATCTTATTTGTTTGATCCACCTGGGGAACAGTGGAAATGTATTGTAATTGATAAATTTGATAAGAAATGCCTACTATTTTATAATTTAAACAAAATGAGTATGAGAAGTAGGATGGATATATATATACACATTCTATTTAATTGGTTAGATTAATGATAAGCCTTAATTAGAGCAATTATTTTTTAAATAAATTGATAAAAATGTATTACTTATTTTTCTTACATACTGTATTATTTTTTTAATATGGATGAAACTCCATATGTTATAGTACTGATATGTTATTAAGGTGAAAGTAGGAAAATTAGAAGATGGATAAAACTCCATATGTTGGAGAATCCTTGTTGATCTGAGTGGACATCTACCCGAAATCCTTAATCAGTCCATACGTGGCCCCACTAGGCTGGGGTGACTTTTTGAGTGTTTTCGTCCTTATTTGTATTTCCTTGAGGTATAGTTCGATGAGCCAAGCCAAATCATTCAAAATAATGAGGTTTAATTGGTGGAGGGGCTTCCCAATAAGGCTTTGGTACATAACCTGCATGATTTTGTTCTCCCTATTGTCCTCGCGGTGCTTCTTCAATTGGTCGGTTGCCTAGGTGATCCTCTGGTGCAAGAAACTCTCTTAATTCACCATTTTCTTGCTTTGTTCCTTCTCAGGCATCATTTTGAAGTCGGCCAATAGGTGTTGGGCTAGGAAAGGGGAAGACCAAACCTTTGGTTGCCAGTCTTAGGGGATGTAAATGATTTCACAGGCTTTGACTTTGCAGAGCATACTGAGTTCACTCACTTTCTTCATCAACTCTTCTTCCTTTTCTTGAAAGTAGCTTTTCTAGCAAAGTTGTTAGTGATATAGGAAAGTTTATCCTTCTTTTTAGTCATGGTGTTTGGTCATGTCTGGCCAAAGAGCGAGATGGTACATATATAGAATGCGACAAGGGTTGAAGATTTATTAGTAATGGATGTGAAGTGGAACATTAAATATACCATGTAAGGTTAGATTAAAACTGGAAATGGAGTGCCCAAATCATCTCTAGAAATGTTATATTTTTAATAGCACATATGGAAAGATCTTATGATTAAAGGTAGTGTAATTTACAAAATTTAATTAGTGAATTTTTGCAAGGCTGCGCTTTTAATAAACCATTCAAATACAACTATCTTTTTTAATTAAAAGTTAATGCTTCATTATAATGCATGTATATATCTACTCTCTCTTATATATGTAGGTGTGTTTAAAAAATGAATTGAACCAGAAGATTGCTAGAATACTTAATTAATTTTCCTTGTATATGGGGGGTTATTTAAAAAGAGAGAGAGAGAGAAAAAAAAAACTTGAAATTAGTTGTCTTAAGGGAATAAAACATGGCAACGAAATAAAAGATTGATATTGCTTATAATTACACTGTTAGAATTGCATATAAATAGGTCACCCATCCTTTGTACTAAGCATCCCATTTTTATCATATAGAATATTGATATTGCTTTTCGCAAATTTCCAATATAGTCCTCCAATTAAGATAGTTTGCATTTCAATCGTAAAAGCCTTTGTTTTGGTCCCAACAATATTTGCACTTTTAGTTGCTTTTTTCTTTTTAGTGCACATATAGCCAAAAATATATATAGAAAATGCTGGGGCTTATATACATGTAATCACAACAAAACACTCACTCTAATTCTCACAATCTATAAGTTGTTTATCATCACATTTACACGTGCAAGAAGTTGTTTTAGATGTGTAGTGTGGACTATTTTATGGTTGTTTATGCCACTTTTTATATGATGCTTTTCTTTTATACTCTAAGGTCTCATGTATTTTAGATGATGCTAGTGGTTGGTTTTGGTGTATAAGCATACCTTATGGCTAGTTTGTAAATCTGCATGTTATTGTTAAGACCTATATTACTTTTTTAAAAAAATATTAATTCTAAAAACTGAAAATAAAATTTAGAATTTAAATCTCTATAGTGATAATTCATACATTTCATTTATTAATTAGTACGATCTCCTAAAGATAATATATGAGAACGTACAATTTCAATTAAAAAACTTTATAAAGAGAGGAAATACTATACATATTATTAAGGAATGATTATTGTAATTTAATTTTACAATATAATAATAAAAGTAATATATATGATTACTTATGTATTGACTTATGTAGTAGCCAAAAAACTCCTAAAGAAATCAACGATATATTTCTTGCAAAGTTTATGCGGTAATAATATATAAGTGTTGTCTCCCTTTAGTAAAAAAAATGATACTAGTATGGTATTAAAATATGCGCCTTCTGAACCTCGACAATCCATATTTGCTTTTAAGATAATTAACTTTTTTAAAAAAAAATTGAAATAAAATTTATCAATAGTAATTAACCACTACAAATATAACGAGAAGTACCGTCAATAATACATCCGACAACTGCAATAGAGATTGAGAAAACAAGAAGAAGGCAAAGTCATGTTCAAAAAACAATTAGAAGGAAACAATCTGTCCTCCATTACTGATTCTAACCTTTAAGATAATTACGATATGCTAGAGATTGCATGCTGGTGTAATATAAATAACAAAAAACAGTTAAAGATTATATATATGTGTGTATACGTATGAAGCAATACTTATTCTACTTGTTATTTAGACAACATTGCTATTATATCACAATAATATGTCATATTTAGCAAATTAAACAAGATATTGTCCAAACTACTTAAAGAAGCTAGTTGCAAGTGTACACATATACTTCCCATCAACACTCTGAATTAGTAATATATATGTGACTATAATTTTTTTATCTTTTAAAATATAGGGAACAAAGATAGATTAATCTATATATCTCTAAGTTAGTAGAACCCGAAATAAATCCAACAAAATAATTAAACAAATTTATAATTTTAGCGTATTTTTCCAGATACATGCATAATATTCATATTAATAAAAATATTAATTATTTGAGATATTACGATTAGATCGAGATCTTCAGTGAGGAAAATATTATTCCTTAATGCCATTATCCTAAATTTTAATTTAAAGATTGGAAGAGCATATCCATATGTATTAAATTCTATACAAAAATCTCATTTGAAATCTAGATAAATTTGAGTAGCTAGCTAGCTTAATCTTCCTCCTAACTAGACTGAATTTCTACATATACTACATCAATAATTCTTATGTCATCACTCCATTATGTAAAACAAAACAGAAAGAAAAGAAGAGAAAAGTGCATTATAATTGCTTAAAATTACATTGAGCATGCAGGTATTTTAATAAATAGTTGTAGCCATGTCAAGAAGGGGGAAGAGAAAAATTAAAGAATGAATAGTAGTACTAGTACAAGATATAAAATATTAAAGAGAAGATTAATTTGAAGAAAATCATAATTCAAAGTAATCCAAGTACATGTATGCATGCGACTCGACGACTACAACTATGATGGTGACAGCTACAACTATTATGATGACTACAACTATTAAGGCGACTACTACGATGAAACTGACAATATATCTTTGTGATGGAATGTAATTGGTTATTTAAAGTACATCTCCAACAACACTCCAAAAAATTTAAAATTAAATATCATAATACTCGATTCCTAAGGGCAGTTAAACCCACTAGACCATATCAGTCCATTATTTTGGTTGTTCTTATGGGTGAATGGCACCATCATCTCCGCTTATTCCCCGTCTGCTCCAGGTTGTTGGTGATGTGCTTGCGGGTTCATCCCATCAATGAACCACATCTGTAGCTGCTGCAACATCTGCACCGGATGATCCTCCGTGATCTTAGTGAATGTCTCCTTAGGACCCTTCATCACTCCTGCGTCTGTGGCCTCCTGAGGCTGAGGTGACTTCCAGAGTGTTCCAATACTCTTTTGGATTTCTTTGAAGTATTGTTCAATGAGCCAACCCAAATTGTTGAGATTAATAAGGTTGAGTTGGTGGAGGGGCTTCCCGATAAGACTTTGGAATATGATATACGTGATCTCTTTCTCGCGATTGTCCTTGCACTGTTTCTTCAGTTGATCAGTTGCCTTGGCGATCTTTTGGCACAAGAAGCTCTCTTGATTCACCATTTTCTTGCTTTGCTCCATCTCGGGCAACCTCTTAAAATCAGAAAGTACGCATTAAGCTCCAAAAGGGGAAGGCCAAACCTCTTGTTTTGAGTCATAGGGGTTGTAAATTATTGCACAGGCTTTGACATCGCAGAGAGTGCTGAGTTCACTCACTTTTTTCATCAATCCCTTCTTTCTTTTTTTGAACATGGCTTTTCTTGCAGAGTCGTTAGTGATATAAGTTAGCTTAACGTTCTTTTTAGTCATGGTGTTTTGTCGTGTCTATCCAAGGAGCAAGAGAGTGTATATATAGAATGAGACAAACATTGAATAGTTATTAGTAAGGAATGGGGAGTGGAGCATTTTAATATAGTAGAATATACAATGTAAGGTAAGATGTGGTGCATTTTAAAATTGCAAGTGAAATGTTCAAATTATCTCCAAAAATGTTATGCCTTTAATAGGGGATATGGGAAAATCTTGTCATTTAAGGAGTGTAATTCACAAAATTTAATTAGTAAAATATTGAAAGGCTGCACTTATCTAAAATCATCCAATCCTCCCTTTTAATTACAAGTTATTGATTCATTGTAATGCACTTATATACCTACTCTCTCTTGCATTATCCTAGCATGCATTGACACTTGAAATTAATCATACATGGCAACCATACACACCTCCTTATCTTACACACACTCACAGATATTACTCTTAATCATCAACTAATGTGGCCACCTCCTCCCAAATCAAACTTAATTATGTGTCTTGATCTCCTACACCTTCCACCATTTTATTTTTTACTTTTTTAAAAAAGAAACAAAAACCATAGATATATTGTTTTTTATTTGCTTTTATGCATTAATGTCAATATTCATTTTTTTCTAATTCGCAAAATAAATTTTATTTATAAGAAAAATATGTGATCATCCTTAAAATCAATGCTGGTTTTCTTCATCTTTCAATTTCTTCTGCAAACTTTACACTCCAAACCTTTATTGTTACCAAAGAAAATTTAATTACACATGCACAAGATTTCATAATAATTATACATATAATGTAGGCACATGGTGATTTTTTCTGAACTCCATAATAATTAATTATTTCATTTGCTATGTAGTACATAGAATATGATTATTAGAGCAATTATATATTTGATTTTATCTTTATGGAATACTGTAACACCCAAATTTTATTATTTTTATTTTTTAATTTATTTTAATTTATATTAGAATTTTAGTTTAATTTTTCAATATTTAATTTATAAGGTTTTAATTTAATTTAATAAAAATAAAAATAATAATAATGATAAAATAGGGTAAAATTATTTTTGGGATTTAATTGAAATTGATTTTGGGAAAAATAGGTGAAAATTTAGATTCTAGAGGTGTTTTTGAAAAGAAAATCAGAAATCGGGGGTCAAAACGCAATTTAAAAAAGTTGTGCTACGTCAGCAGCCACGTCAGCAGCCCAGTCAGCAGTCTCGGCCAACCAGAACACGCCGCGTGGCAAGGAAGCTGACACGGGAGGCCATGCGGGACGGAGGCATGTGGGCGATCTGCGTGCACGCGATCGAACGGTCCAAATCTCACGCGTGCGGACGGCCCAGATCTCACGCGCACGGACGACCCAGATCTCACGTGTGCGGATGGCCCAGATTGAATCACGCACCAACGGCACAGATCGCATCGTGATGGACGGTCAAGATTTATTCCTATTTTAATCACGATCGGACGGCCCAGATTAAATTGTGATGGACGGCTGAGATTAAAAGGGAAAGGTTATAAATAACCTCACCCACACCTGACCCCAAACCCTAGCCGCCAATACCCTCGCCGGAGAAGAACAACCAGTCACCGGAGGAGCCGACCGCCGCCACCTGCCGCCGCATCGGAGGGTTTTTCGACTGCTAAACGACGTAAAGTTTCTCCCCTTGGCTCATTTTTCGATGCTGAATCCGCCTATGGCAAAATTAGATCCAAACCACCGGCCAATCGGCTGGAAAATACCGCCGAAGTCCAGCGCCGCCGCCGCAGCTTCCCTCGGTTTTTACCTCCGATGAGGCCTTTTCCGGTTCCTGTTCGATGCAATTTTTACTCCATTGTGATCACCGTCCTTTTCTCTACAGGTTGACTAGAGCAAAACATCAAATCTTGACTCGCGCCGGAGAAGCCGCCGCATCCGAGAGTCCCGCCGTTGGTAAGTCTCAGTTTTTCGTGATTTTTTGGCCCACCGAGGGCCCTAGGGTTCTTTTATCGTACGAACCAATGCAAGTTTGGCAAAATTCGACCAAAAACAACCGAAAATGGTCAACCCGAGGTGGATCGCCGCCGCGGGCGGTGGTGCCGTCGTCGGAGCTCGACGGAGCCGCTGTGCCGAAATTCTGATATTGGCGAAAAAGAGGCCCTGGGTATGATTTGGGGTTTTTTGGGACACGTGCAGGTACTGGTAGTGCGTTTCAGTTTCCCGGAGAAAATTCAGGGAATTTAGGGACAGCCCGTATGCACATTGTAGAGCCGATTTCAGACCCCGAAACAAGTAAGAATTTCTCACCCTATTTTCTACCACGGTATTAAAGCTCAATAAATGATAAAACAGTATTTCATGAATTGTGTATAATTAATTAAGGTTGCTAATGGAGCCCGAATCTGATGTATTTTTCGGTCAGTTGTTGTTTGATCTATTTTATAGTTTTAAATGCAGTATGGTACCTAATGTGTTTATTTTATGGTTTCATATGCATGAATCATGGTTTCTTTTATTATGGTTTGAATTATAGTGAACCTGATGTTATGTTGTTTTGTTTGGTGTTCATTATTGGTTTACGTGTTTGTGTATGATTGAAAAATTGAGACCAAGGAAAATGGAAAAAAGGTTATGTGAATTGATAAATGGATAATATGGACAGTCTGACTAGATATCCTTGGAGATGGTGGACGGACTGGATCCGTAGGGAACCCTACCAGGAACGTGGTCTCTCATATCGGACGGGGTATGGAGACCTTATGTGTTTTGGCGCCCATCCCAGATGGGGTATGGGGACGGCCCGTTTAACCCTCATACCGGACGGGGTATTGAGGTTTATGGTTTTGGCTCCCATACCGGACGGGGTATGGGTACGGTGTGTTGAGGTTCATTGTTTTGGCACCCATACCGGACGGGGTATAGGGATAGCCCTAGAATCAGATTATTAATGTTGATGGTTCACGTGCAGCGGGGACCCCCTATGGATCCCCATGGATACTAGTAGGCTGGTAAAAGAGAAAATTTGTTGTCTGATTATTGAAGTACAAAAGTATAACATGTGTTATGTTATAAAGCGTATATGATTTTATGATGGTTATAATGTTATTGTTTCCATATGTTATTTTTACGAATCTCACTGAGGTAAGTGGACAGTAAAGGTTTTTATCATTAATAAATGAGTTTGTTATAAATTATGTTCCATTGGACGTTTTTATTTTCTACCAACCTTTACTTCTGTGGTAGTGAGATAGTGTGATGTCTTTACTGGGCTAGTGTAGCTCATTCCTTTCTTAACTATTTCATATCAGGAAGATGTGGTTACCGAGCCCGTTCCGCAGGAAAACAGCGAGTTAGATACCTAAAGATTTTATAGTTCTATTTATAGTTTTTATTTCGAGTATTTCTTTTAATTAGCTTATTCTTTCATACGTTGAATACGTTTATGGTTATTGTCTAAGGGATGTTAATCAGAATTTTTATTTCGTTTCCGCATTTAAAATTTTTGATATATACATCTTCATTTAAAATTCCGGGGCCGTTACAGTTGGTATCAGAGCTGCGTTCCTCAGACTCATCCCTTATACAATAATGCTTAGAGAAATACCCACCGATAAATCGTTACTCAACTCTTCCGTGTGAAATGCAGGTGCAAAGAAATAAGGAGAGGAAGACCCCCACTAAACTGGGTAGCCCAGGATGATTCGCTTCGGGAAGATGTGGACAGAATATTTGAGATACTGGAAAGGATCATGGCTGCCCAACAAGGTCGAGAGGAGAGAAGGGAGTTACCCGAACCTCCCCCACTACCACGGGTTGAGCCACCGCTACAGTAAGCGGATCCCGAGCCACCCTGGCATGAGCCTGCTCCACCACAGTACCACCCGGCACAACCGCGGTAGTATGAACCGGTGCCCCAGCAACCGTACTGTCTGGCACTGCCACAGTACAATCCGATGCCCCCACCATATCAGCAGGTGCCACCATAAGGCCCCCCAGTCTATCCCCAGCCGGGCCAAGTCCCTCTTCCACGGGACCCAGCTCCTTCCTTGATTGACCCATGCTACATAGAGAGGTACAGGAGACTGAACCCTTCCACTTTTGCAGGGGGATCCTCTTTTGAAGATGCCTAGTACTGGTTGGCAGAGACTAAGAGAGCTTTCAAGACCTTGAGAGTGGTTCCTGAGGAGAGAGCTGCCCTTGCTTCCTACATGCTGGTGGGAGCTCAAGCAGACCACCATGCCTACACCAGCCACTTGGGAGCAGTTCTTAACAGCCTTCTATGCAGAGTATCTCCCTGAGCACATCCGACACCTGAAGGAGATGGAGTTTGTTCAGCTGGTCCAGGGAAACATGACGGTATCGGAATATGCTAGTAAGTTCCTAGAGTTGGGCTGATACTCCCCGGAGACATTGATGGATGAAGGTAGGAAGGCTAGGAGATTCCAGTAGGGCCTCCGCCTTGAAATCAAGCAACACTTATTGGTACTGGAGCTCAAGACATACTCAGCCGTTCTAGCAAAGGCACAGATTGTGGAGAGGAGTTTCAACACCCGTCCTCAGTCAGCAGGGAGTCACCGACCCTCGGCTCCACCCTACAGACCAGCACCTACTGTGTCGGTCCAATAAAATAAGAGGCCCAGACTAGTGATCCAGGCCCCTCCTCAGGCTCCAGGGGCAGCATGTGGAAAGATCTGCCAGCACTGTGGCAGGGATCACGGGGACCGACCATGCTACCACCTCAACAACATCTGTCGCATATGTGGTAGTGCCCAGCACTATTCGAGAGAGTGCCCGAGGAACCAGAACCAAGGGAGACCTCCTTTTCAGGGCAGGGTTTACAACCTTACCCAACAGGATGTCGACGCCGACCCGGACGTGGTACAAGGTATGTACACTATCGGTGACTATATTGCTCATGTTTTATTTGACACTAGTGCATCGCATTCATTTTTTTCACATGTTTTTGCTTCCAAACTTAATGTATCACCTGATAAACTTGATTCATTGTTGTTTGTGTCTACTGCTGGGGGTGAAACACTATTAGGAAAAGTTATCTACAGGGCTTGTGCCATGGAGATAGCAAATAGAAAACTGAGTGTAGACCTGATAGGGTTAGACACGGGGGATTTTGATGTAATCTTAGGAATGGATTGGTTAGCGGCGCATCACGCCACCATAGATTGCTTTAACAAGAAAATTGTATTTAATCCTCCCAATGAGTAGCCATTTATAAATTAATAAAATCATTTAGTACTTATTCCTTGATGGTAAGTTTTCTTAATTTTTTTTGTACCTTAATCTTGCTATTTTCTTTAACTAGGCAAGCCCAAAAAGGAAATTTGTATCCAAGAGATTCTGGTAGTCTGAGACTTTCCAGATGTCTTTCCAGACGAACTACTCGGACTAACAGTGGACAGGGAAGTCGAGTTCACTATAGACTTACAGCCAGGCACCCAGCCCATTTCGGTTGCTCCTTACCGCATGAGCCGTATTGAGATGAAAAAGTTGAGGAAACAGATCACTGAATTGCAAGAAAGTGATTTTATTAGACACAGTGTGTCCCCTTGGGGTGCCGAAGTCACTTTTGCAAGGAAGGGAGATGGAACGTTGAGACTGTGTATTGATTACAGAGGATTGAACAAGGTTACGATCAAGAACAAATATCCCCTTCCAAGAATTGATGACCTCTTCGATCAACTGTAGGGTGCACAGGTCTTCTCTAAAATAGACCTGCGATCAGGTTACCATCAGGTGAAGATAAGAACAGAAGACATCCCCAGGACGGCCTTTCGAACCAGGTACGGACACTATGAGTTCCTGGTCATGCCATTTGGGCTAACCAACGCCCCGACAATCTTTATGGATCTGATGAACAGGGTCTTCAGAGAGTTCTTAGATCAATTTGTTATCGTGTTCATCGATGACATCTTAGTCTACTCAAAAAATCAGAGAAGAACATGCTCCCCATCTTGCCCAAGTTTTGCAGGTCCTCAGAAATAAGAAGTTATATGCAAAGTTGAGTAAGTGTGGATTCTGGCTTGAGCAGACCGCCTTCCTAGGACACATCATATCGAAGGAATGAGTATCAGTGAATCCTGAAAAGGTTGAAGCAGTACTTGGCTGGGAGAAGTTGACATCAGTTAAGGAAATTCGGAGTTTCCTGGAGATGGCAGGTTATTACCGCAGGTTTGTTGAAGGATTCTCCAGCCTAGCAGCTCCTCTAACCCGACTCACAAAGAAGAATGCCAAATTTAAGAGGAATGAGGACTGCGAAAGAAGTTTTTTAGAATTAAAGAAGCGGCTGACTACTGCACCCGTACTGGCTTTACCGAGTGGATCGGGAGGATATACAGTTTATAGTGATGCCTTCTATCTATGCCTGGGTTGTGTCCTGATGCAGCATAGAAAGGTCAATAGCATGTGGGTCCAGGCAGTTAAAAAATCATAAGAAGAATTATCCCACCCATGACTTGGAGCTTGCCGCAATCATAGACGCCTTGAAAACCTGGCGCCACTACTTATACGGAGAGACCTTTCAGATCTATACAGATCATAAGAGTTGGAAACATATATTCACTCAGAAGGATCTCAACATGCGTCAGAGAAGGTGGATGGAACTCCGTAAAGACTATGATTGTGATATCTTATACCATCCGGGTAAGGGCAACGTGGTAGCAGATGTTCTCAATAGGAAAAGTGCAGGTATCTTAGCCCATTTAATGGTTTCAGAATGTAGGCAAATTAGGGCCACACAACAGGTTCGACTTCAGGACTTGAGGAGGTCACATGTTTGGGCCGCCTAACAGTCCAGCCCGAGTTAATCCAGAGAATAAGGGAAGCCCAGTCAGTCAACCCCGCCCTGGTAGCCCGCAAGAAGGATGCAGAACAGGGTGTGAGCTCAGCATTCTGAATCTCTGCCAATGGATTACTCTGTTTCCAAGACAAGGTGTGTGTCCCAGATGATAATGAGTTAAAGAGAGACATCATGACAGAGTCCCATAACTCGAAGTTTGCCATGCATCCGGAAGCACCAAAATGTACCAAGGCATGCGACCCCGATTTTGGTGGAATGGGATGAAGAGAGACATAGCCGACTTTGTATCCAAGTGCTTGGTATATCAGCAGGTCAAGGCAGAGCATCAGCGCCCAGGTGAGCTACTTCAGCCGTTACCGATTCCGGAGTGGAAGTGGGAACACATCACCATGGACTTCGTAACGGGATTACCCAAGGCACGTTCAGGACATGACGCCATCTGGGTAATCGTTGACTGGCTTACTAAATCCACTTCTTGGCCATCAGAATGACCAACCCTTGGACAAGTTGGCAAGAATGTATATCCAGAAAATAATCAGATTGCACGGAGTTCTAGTGACAGTGGTATCCGACAGGGACCCCAGTTTCACTTCTCAATTTTAGAGTAGCTTTCAGCAAGCCATGGGAACAAAGCTGTCTCTCAGTACTGCCTTCCATCCTCACACTGATGGACAATCAGAAAGGACAATTCGTAGACTTGAGGATATGCTCCGAGCATGTGTCCTTGACTCCGGGGGTCATTGGGACGACCATCTACCCCTAATAGAGTTTGCCTACAACAACAGCTACTAAGCAAGCATCGGCATAGCTCCATATGAGGCGTTATATGGGCGCCCGTGCATATCACCGATTTGTTGGGAAGAAGTGGGCGATAGAAGATTGTTCGGCCCGGAGTTGGTAGAGGAGACCACGTCTAAAATAGTTAAAATCAGAAAGAACATTCAGACAGCTTAGAGCAGGCAAAAGAGTTATGCGGACACCCGAAAGAGAGATCTAATGTTTGAGAAAGGCGACTGGGTATTCCTTAAGGTCACTCCTTTTAAATGAATCAGTAGGTTCGACAGGAGGGAAAAATTGAACCCCCGATTTATTGGACCTTTCGAAATCTTAGACAGGATTGGTACTGCTGCCTAAAGACTAACACTGCCTCCAGAGCTCTCCAAGGTCCATAATGTGTTCCACGTATCCATGCTACGTAAGTACAACCCAGACCCCTCTCATGTCTTGGCTCATGAACCGCTTCTACTCCAAGAGGACTTATCTTATGAAGAAGTACCAGTCGGTATCACAGACCGAGAGAGCAGGATACTCCGCAACCGAGAAATATCATTTGTAAAGGTCGTGTGGCAGAACCACACGCCAAAGGAGGCTACCTGGGAGCTAGAATCAGATTTTAGAGCCCAGCATCCCCATTTGTTCGACTAAGAGTAAGAGGCAAATTTAGGGAACCAAATTTCTTTAAAGGGGGGAGAGTTGTAACACCCAAATTTTATTATTTTTATTATTTAATTTATTTTAATTTATATTAGAATTTTAGTTTAATTTTTAAATATTTAATTTATAAGGTTTTAATTTAATTTAATTTAATAAAAATAATAATAATAATAATGATAAAATAGGGTAAAATTATTTTTGGGATTTAATTGAAATTGATTTTGAGAAAAAGGGGTGAAAATTTAGATTATGGGGGTGTTTTTGAAAAAAAAATCAGAAACCGGGGGTCAAAATACAATTTAGGAAAATTGTGCCACGTCAGCAGCCACCACATCAGCAGCACAGTCAGCAGCCCTAACCAACCAGAACACGCCGCGTGGCAAGGAAGCTGATGCGGGAGGCCACGCAGGACGGAGCCACGTCGGCGATCCACGTGCACGTGATCGAACGGTCCAGATCTCACACGTGCGGACGGCTCAGATCTCACGCGCACGGACGATCCAGATCTCACGCGTGCGGACGGCACAGATCACATTGCGATGAACGGCCCAGATTTATTCCCATTTTAATCGCGATCGGACGACCTAAATTAAATCGTGATGGACGGCTGAGATTGAAAGGGGAAGGTTATAAATAACCTCACTACACCTAACCCCAAACCCTAGTCGCCAGTACCCTCGCCGGAGAAGAAGATCCAGTCACTGGAGGAGCCGGCCGCCACCACCCGCCGCCGTACCGGAGGGTTTCCCGACCGCCAAATGAGGTAAATTTTCTTCCCTTGACTTGTTTTTTGATGTTGAATCTATCTATGGCCAAATCGGAGACAAACCACCGGCCAATCTATTGGAAAACACCGCCGAAGTCCAGCGGTACCGCCGCGGCTTCCCTCAGTTTTTGCTTCTGACGAGGCCCTTTCCGGTTCCCATTCGATGCAATTTTTACACCACTGTGATCACCGCCCTTTTCTCTACAGGTTGACCGGAGTAAAACATCAAATCGCAACTTGCGCCGGAGAAGCCACCGCACCTGAGAGCTCCACCGCCGATAAGTCTCAGTTTTTCGTGATTTTTTGGCTCACTGAGGGCCCTAGGGTTGTTTTATCGCAGGAACCAATGCAAGTTTGGGCGAATTCAGCTGAAAATGGCCAAACCGAGGCGGATCGCCGCCGCGGGTGGGGGTGCCATCGCCGGTGCACGGTGGAGCCGCCGTGCTGGAATTCTGATATTGGCTGAAAAGGGGCCCTGGGTCTGATTTGGGGCTTTTTTGGGACACGTGCAGGTACCGGTAATGCATTTCAATTTTTCGGGAAAAATTCAGGAAATTTAGGAACAGCCCGTAGGCACATTATAGAGCCGATTTCAGACCCCAAAACAAGTAAGGATTTCTCACCCTATTTTCTATCACGGTATTAAAGCTCAATAAATGATAAAACAGTATTTCATGAATTGTGTATAATTAATTAAGGTTGCTAATGGAGCCCGAATCTGATGTATTTTTCGGTCAGTGATTGTTTGATCTATTTTATAGTTTTAAATGCAGTATGGTACCTAATGTGTTTATTTTATAGTTTCGTATGCATGAATCATGGTTTCGTTTATTATGGTTTGAATTATGGTGAACCCGATGTTGTGTTGTTTTGTTTGGTGTTCATTATTGGTTTACACATTTGTGTATGATTGGAAAATTGAGACCAAGGAAAATGGAAAAAATGTTATGTAAATTGATAAATGGATAATGTGGACAGCCTGACTAGATATCCTGGGAGATGGTGGACAGACCGGATCGTAGGGAACCCTACCGGGAACGTGGTCTCTCATATCGGACGGGGTATGGAGACCTTATGTGTTTTGGCGCCCATACCGGACGGGGTATGGGGACGGCCCGTTTCACCCTCATACCGGACGGGGTATTGAAGTTTATGGTTTTGGCGCCCATACCGGACGGGGTATGGGGATGGCCTGTTTCACCCTCATAACGGATGGGGTGTTGAGGTTAATGGTTTTGGCACCCATACCGGACGGGGTATGGGGACGGCCCTGGAATCAGATTATTAATGTTGATGGTTCACGTGTAGCGGGGACCCACTATGGATCCCCACGGATACTAATAGGCTGGTAAAAGAGTAAATTTGTTTTCTGACTATTGAAGTGCAAAAGTATAATATGTGTTATGTTATAAAGCGTATATGATTTTATGATGGTTATAATGTTATTGTTTCTATATGTTATTTTCACGAATCTCATCGAAGTAAGTGGACAGTAAAGGTTTTTATCATTAATAAATGAGTTTGTTATATATTATGCTTTATTGGTCGTTTTTGTTTTCTACCAACTTTTACTTCTGTGGCAGTGAGGTAGTGTGATGTCTTTACTAGGCTAGTGTAGTTTATTCCTTTCTTAACCATTTCAGATCAGGAAGACGTGGTTCCCGAGCCCGTTCCGCAGGAAGACGGCGAGTTAGACGCTTAAAGATTTTATAGTTCTATTTATAGTTTTTATTTCGAGTATTTCTTTTAATTAGCTTATTATTTCATACGTTGAATACATTTATGGTTATTGTGTAAGGGATGTTAATCAGAATTTTTATTTCGCTTCCGCATTTAAAATTTTTGATACATACATCTTCATTTAAAATTCTGGGGCCGTTACAAATACTATTAATCACAATTATTAAAGTTATAATATCTCTCTATATCACAACAAATTATATACATTTAGTAGACAATTAACTACTGTATGCAATCGAGCTTTATTTTTTATTTTCTTTGTTCACAATAATACTTACATTTTTTCATGAAGCTATAACTAATAACCAATAATTATTTTGAAAAAGAAGACTTGTTTAAAGATCATATGTGCAAAAAAAATACTTAAAATACATAATAAGGCATACAAAAGAAGGAAAAGAAGAAGAAAATTATGCATCTTTGCTTTCAATCAATTACATGCAACTAAGAAATCCACTACACTAATTTGTTTTAGATATGTAATGTAGTGTTTAGACCATTTTATGGTTGTTTCTGCCACTTTTTAGATGATGCACTTGTTTTATGCTATAAGGTCTCATGTATTTAGATGATACTTATGGTTGGTTTTGGCATATAGGAATCCCTAATGGTTAGTTTTATAAATATATTTGTTATTGATAAAAGCTCTCTTACTTTTCAAAAAGAATATTAATTCTGAAAAATGAAAATAAAATTTAGGATTTAATTTTTTTTAATAAAAATTCATATATTTCATTAATTAGGTGACACAATCTCCTAAAGATAATGTACGAAAAACATAATTCGAATCCAAAATCTCTTATAAAGATAGGAAATCCCAATCATATTGTTAAGGAATGATTAGTATGATTCAAATTTAAAATATAACAACAAAAGTAATATAGATGAATACATATTAACTTTTGTGATATCTAACAAATTTTAAAGAAATCAAAGTATAGTTCTTGCCAAATTAATGCAGTAATAATATAAATATGTTGTCTCTCTTCTAGTAAACAAAATGATACTAGCATGGTTCAATACTCCATATTGACCTTTTATATTATTTTTTTCAAATAAAATAAAATTTATCAATGATAATTAATCATTACAAACACAAGGAGAAGTGCCATTAAAAAATATATCGGACAATCATAATACAAATTAAGAAGGAAGAGAAGGCACAACCATGTTCAGAAAACCACTAGAAGGAAACAATTCACTATCCATTATTGCTTCTAACCTTTAAGATAATTATGATAAGTTATAGATTACATGCTACTATACATATAAATAACTAAAACTAATTAAAGATTACATGTGTGTGTGTGTGTGTGTGTATATATATGTAAAACAATCCTTATTCTTAATATCGCATATTTAGCAAAATATACAAGATACTATCTAAATACTCAAAGGAGCTAGTACACGTAGACTTCTCATCAACACTCTAAATTGGTAATATATATGTGAGAGTAATTTTTTAGCTTTTTAAAATATAGGAAAAAAGATAAAACAATCTATCTATCTATTAGCTAGTTAAAAGTCGAAATAAGTCTATTCAAGTAATTGAATAACATATTTATAATTTAGTTTGACATATTTTTCTTGATATAAGTATAATTTCATATTAATAAAAATATTAATTGTTTAAGATGGTCATAATATATCAGGATTTTCTTTAATGAAAATATTATTTCTTAATCTCAGTATCCTAAATTTTAAGTCTAAGATCCAAACGTGTATTCATATATATTAAATCCCATACAAAAATCTCATTTGAAATCTAAAAAAAATTTGAGTGGCTAGCAAACTTAATCATCATCCTAAATAGACTGAATTTCTATATATACTACATCAATAATGCTTCTATCATCACTCCACTACATATAAGAAAATAAAAGAAAGGAAAAAAAGAGAGAAAAACATTCCAATAGTTTAAAACTACATTGGACATGCATGTATTTTAACAAATAGCAATGAAGCGACATCAACCTGGGGCAAGAGAGAAAATAAAAAATAAAAGAGTAGTTCTAGTACATGAGATATAAAATATTGAAGAGAAGATTAATTCTAATGCAAACCAATACCTTTACATGCATGCATGCGATGCGATGTGATGACTATGTTGACTATTTCGCGATGACTAGTACTATGACAACAACAACTACAACCATTAAGAATTTGAAGATATATATCTTTGGTGGATTGTAATTGGTTATTTAAGTACCTCTCAACAACAATCCAAACAATTCAAAATCAAACATCTTATCATTCCATTCCTAAGAATAATTAAACCTCTAGAGCATATTAGTGTATTATTCTAATTGTGCTTATCAAACAGCACCATCATCTCCACTTGGTCCCCGTTACCAAACCCTAAATGAGCTATTGTTGTGCTTACGGGTTAATACCATCAATGAATCATCACTATGATTGCTGAAGCTTATGCGATAGAGAATCCTCGTTGATCAGAGACGATGTCTCCCCTGGACCCTTCATCACTCCTCCATTTGTGGCCCCCTTAGGTTAAGGTGATTTATTGAGTGTTTCTATCTTTTTTTGGATTTCTTTGAGGTTTTGTTTAATTAACCAACCCTATTGAGATCAATGAGGTTGAGTTGGTGGAGGGGCTTCCCAACAAGGCTTTGAAACATGATATGCATGATTTACTTCTCCTTATTGTCTTTGTGTTTCTTCTTCACTTGGTCAGTTTCCTTGGTGATCATCTATCAAAGGAAGCTCTTTTAATTCGTAATCTTCTTGTTATGCTCCATCTCGAAAATCCTCTTGAAGTCATCCAACACGTGTTGGGCTCTGAGAGGGGAACACCAAACCTCTGGTTACAAGTCATAGGGGTTGTAAATGATTGCACAGGCTTTGACATTGTTGTGTGTCTAGCCAAGGAGCAGGAGTTATTAGTAAGGAACGGGGAATGGAGCATTATAATATAGTAGAATATGCCACCTAAGGTAAGATATGGTGCATTCTAAAACATTAAGTGGAGTGCCAAAGTGTTACTTAATGATTTGTTAGATATACATGTTCCTCATTAATGTTAGCTTTTATATAAAGAGTTAACAAATCATATAAAAACTCATACATTTTTAATCTTCTATTAAATTTATAAAAGTTCAAGCATTCATATAAAATGGTATGCAAATGGCATTAGCTATGAGTTTTTAACACATTAAAACAAGGGAACATCCATATGATATATAAAGATTTACTTTGTATTTCACTTATTAACTATGAATTTGGCTTATCTATAAAGGATATATTATGTTATGATTTTTTTTATGTAATGTGTTATGATTTTTTTATCTTTTTATTTCTTTTTGTATTCTTAAATATTATAACTTTGTTGTGTGTGTCTTAT
The DNA here is from genome assembly GCF_054855325.1 of Carica papaya. Classification (NCBI taxonomy): domain Eukaryota; kingdom Viridiplantae; phylum Streptophyta; class Magnoliopsida; order Brassicales; family Caricaceae; genus Carica; species Carica papaya. The sequence goes on along the minus strand of NC_142310.1, from coordinate 25,936,139 downwards.
TTAGAGAGATTATATATAGATATATATATAGATAAACACTTACAATGATAAAAGAGTGATTCATCGAATATAACTAACTATGTTTACTTCCCTTTATTTGGTAAAGATGGCACTTTATTAATATGTTGTACTTGTGTTAATTGTATAATTGAATTTTTAAAAATTAAAAATTATGCTAACTTTTTAATTAAAATTTTTAATAAAATTAAAATTAAATATTAATGTAAACAATTATGTGAGAAAATGAAATGTTACAATCAAATATCAATATAATTAATTCCATAATCCATATATAAAACGGACTGGAAATTTAATTTTAAACAAGGTAATTGAACTTAAGTTCTTTTATATATCACTAAATTGACATATTCACAAAAACAAATAAATAAATACATTCAATATATTTTTATTAGAAAATGGTTGATATTAGAAGTTAACAGAATATATAAAAAGGTATGTAGGTGATAATTTGGCTAACTTGTTAACTTTTTATGTAAAATTGTGAGTAGACGTGTTCTTCATTAATGGGAACTGATGCCATCCCTTAATGATCGAGCCAAAGGCCCAATAGTTCCAATTCTAGGATCTTTACTTCATTACAAACCACTTTAATAGAAATCAATCCTTCTAAAGTTAAATATAATTAAGGCATGATAATACTTGACTTTTAAATCAAGTGGTATTTCTCTACCTCTATAAAAATAAGAATTGAAGATTCGACTCTTATGTAAATAAAAATAAATATATGATGCTATCATATGTTAAAATTAATTATAATTTATTGTATTATTACATTTATCTTCATTTTTTAAAAAATATTTAGTATCTTATGAAATTTTGAAACTGTTATCGCAAAAGTATAAATTGGTTCTGAATAAGTGATCCCATTAAGAAAGGTTAAATACCGGTCATTGTCTTTAAGAATCAATTGCAACATCGTACTACAGTTACTAGAGTAACATACTATAATATTGAAAAAGTTTTAATGTTGTAGTTTGTGTCACTGGAGTTAAATATGGTCTTGTTTTAAATCAGTAACATTTTTTTTAGTAATAAGAAACTATATATCATTGATTTTTGAGTATTTATATATGTAAAAGAAATTCAAAATATTAATTGCTTAAAGTGTTTGAAATTAGCCGTCAAAATTTTTTTTCTATATTTATTATTCTATGTTTTTGTATATATTTAAATATGCATATATATATTGTACATTTCTTCTTGCATAAAGTATTAGTTAACAATTCACAGATTGTTGAGTTTGAAAATTATTTATTTCACGTTTTTTCCATATTCTGAACAAAATAATTGCATCGTGAAATTTTATTTATGATCGTTAGAGATTCTTCAATATATTTTAGTTATTTAAAATATTGCATGTTTTGACTAAAATAAAATTATTAGAATTATATTTAAATTTCAGATTAATCAAAATATTAATTATTTTAGATATTTGGATTATATCGGGATTTTCTTTGAGGAAAATATTATTCCTTAATGCCATTATCCCAAATTTTAATTCAATGATCTGGAGAGCGCATCCATGTTTATTAAATTCTATACAAACATCTCATTTGAAATCTAAACAAATTTGAGTATCTAGCTAGCTTAATCTTCCTCCTAACTAAACTGAATTTCTATATATAGTGCATCAATAATGCTTCTGTCCTCTCTCACTTGTGTATAAAAAAAGAAAAGAAAGAAGAGAAAAGAGCATTCTGATAGAATAAATTTATATTGAGCATGCTTATATTTTAACAAATAGTAATACAGACACGTCAAGCCGGGAAAAGGGAGAAATTAAAGAATGAAGAGTAGCACTAGCACATGAAATATAAAATATTGAGTTAAAGATTAATCTAAAGAAAATCATAACATAAAGCAATCTAAGTACATGCTTATATGTGACCCAACGACTATGACTGTGACGATGACAGCTACAACAGTTTTGACGATGACTATGACGACTAAGAAACTGACAACATATCTCTATGGTGGAATTTAATTGGTTATTTAAAGTACATATCCAACAACACCCCAAAATATTCAAAATTAAATATCATAATACTCAATTCCTAAAGGTAATTAAACACACTAGACCATATCAATCCATTATTTTGGTTATTCTGATTTGTGAATGGCACCATCACCTCTGCATGTTCCCCGTTAGACCCTACATAAGGCTGTTGCTATGCTTGAGGATTCATCCCATCAATGAACTGCATCTACAGCTGTTACAACTTCTGCACCATAGAATCCTCCTAGATTTGAGTGAAAGTCTCACCAGGACCCTTCATCACTCCTCTGTCTGTCGCCTCCTGAGGCTGAGGTGACTTGTTGAGTGTTTCAATCCTCTTACTTTACCACTATCTCTACCTTTGCTGAATCAACAAATACCCCATCTTTCGACACAATATTCCCCAAGAATGCTATTTGATCCAACTAGAACTCACATCTACTGAACTTTGTATACAACTTGGCTCTCCAAAGTATCCCTAGCACTATTGCCAAATGTTTTGCACGTTCTACCGGATCCCTCGAGTATATCATGATATTTGTTATCTCCTTCTCGCGATTATCATTGCGCTGCTTCTTTAGTTGGTTCGTTGCCTTAGTGATCTTCCGGTGCAGGAAGCTCTCTTGATTCACCATCTTCTTACTCTGCTCCATCTTGGGCATCCTTTTAAAGTCAACAAGCACGTGTTGGGCTCCGAGAGGGGAAAACCAAAGATCTGGTTACGAGTCATAAGGGTTGTAAATAATTGCATAGGCTTTGACATCGCAAAGAGTGCTAAGTTCACTCACTTTCTTCATCAGCTCCTTCTTTCTTTTCTTGAATGTGGCTTTTCTTGCAGAGTTGTTAGTGATATAAGCAAGCTTAACCTTCTTTCTAGTCATGGTATTTTATCATGTGTGCCCAAGGAGCGGGAGGGGGTATATATAAAATGATACAACGGTTGAATAGCTATTAAAAAGGAATGGGGGGGTAGATAATTTTAATATAGTAGAATATACAATGTAAGGTATGATGTGGTGCATTCTAAAACTGCAAGTGGAATACCCAAATTATCTCCATAAATGTTATGTTTTTAATAGGGGATATGGGAAAATCTTTTGATTTAAGGTAATGTAATTAAAAAAAAATAATTAGTAAATTGTTGCAAGGCTGTACTTATATAAAATTATTCAATCGTGCCATCCATTTTAATTAAAAGCTATTGCTTCACTGTAATGCATGTATCTACCTACTCTCTTCTGTATTATCCCCAACATACATTCACACTTGAAGTCAATTATACTTGGCAACCACACTCACAAATATTATCTCTTAACCCTCAACTAATATGGCCACCACCTAACAATCCAACTTAATTGTATGTCTTGATCTCTTACAATTACAACCATTTTACTTTTTAATTTTTTTTTAAAAGAAAATACAAAAACCATAGATATCTTTTTTTTTTCTATATCAAAGTTCACATTACATATTAACAATAATTTAAATTTATACTTTTAAAAGTCAATGGTATTAGTTAGAAAGTTGTTGAACTAATAGTTGAACTCAAAAAGATACAATAGATTAATATACCATTACCTTGTAAATTAATAGAGGATTTTGTGACATTAAAATGTTCTTTTTGAATTTGCTAATGTTTGTATTTATGATAAATGACATAAATGTATTTGATTAAATTAAAATTATATATTCTTTTATACTTTGAGTCCTTGTTATTACTCTATCAAATCTAAATAATAATAATAGTTATTTTTATCCTAAATTTCTAAAATATATTGTTTTTTACCCTCTCATGTCCTTTCACTACTTTTACTAGTTTGATCATTATATTGTTTATATGATTTTGTTTTCTGACTAAATTGGCTTATATATTTCACAACACAAGAACAAATACTAATCACAATATATATCCATATATATATATATATATCTATCATATACATATATATATATATCATAACTAAGTTTTTATGGTATTAGAATACTCTTGGAGTGTAATTAGTATGTTTTGCATGGAAAATTTTGAACGCTTACAAATTAAAGTTTGCATGTCCAGCAAATTAACTATAAACCAATTGCATGCCAGATGTTAGTTGTCTCGTCCAGTTGATATATACATATATGTATATACACATGTAATATATAAGGTAGCGATAGAAGGAATACATGTTAAGATAGGTAAATATATATTGAGATGTTTGTATATGTGTATGGAAGGGTGAGCATCTAAATTTTTATGATATTTTGGTAAATATCAATAGAAAGAAAAATGTCAACAAGAGAAACACAACTTTTGATGGTCTTGTCGTATCATGTCATATAATTAATTTTTTTCTTTATGAATTATATAATCATATATATTGCAATTATAATGAATTATATAGCATATATTAAATTAACTTACATATTGATCAATTCAAAGAAAAATTATTAAATTAAACTAATTAACTCCCTAATTATTTAACGAATCCTTTGGCATATTAAACTAGTTTCCTTCAATATAGATACGAGAATAAATTATTTCAAATTGTATACTATACGTATGGTTTGATGCACTAAAATATTATGTGTGTATATATTTTTTCTATATACAATTAAAGATTTAAATAATAGATTCTGCATCTAGCATTTAATATTCAAAAAAGTGTAAAGCATATATATATACCTGCATATATAATTGCTCTCCTTTTTTACCATCTGCCTAACTCAACTTATAGGGAGATTCATTTTTGAATTGAAAATGTGCATTTTGAACTCAAGCCCATAATGTGATGAGCAGGTTACATAAATCTTTGTTTTTATATATACAATAAATTAGCCGCACACGAGGAATCGGATTCATAGACACTTCCTTAATTACCATCATTGTACCACAATTATATACGCGCACCTTTTCTTTTGACTCACTTTATACATACATATATATATATAAGACTTGCTCTTTAGCTAATTATAATGATTTGCAAACATTTCATATGTAATCCTGTATTTGTTTTTTATACTTTTCTAATCTAGACATACTAATAATCCGTTCCCAAGTCACAACAAAGTTTGAAAGTAACCGAAGAACTACCCAATATCTTGTTTGATCTCCAGAAGGCCTGCAAATCAAAATTAATAATACACATATATATATGCAAAAACATATTACATTTCCTTTTTTAAATCTATATATTTAATTTATATATCGATTTCAAACTAAAATCATATATATAACTTTCAATTAATAACTATATTAAGATCTTATACAAGTAGACAAGAAAAGTTAAATATATACTCTGATAAGTTTTATAATCCTCCTATAGCCTTAACTACCACCAATCCCCTTCATTTTCTTTTCTTCAAAGAAAAAACTCCATGTATTAGATCCCTATTGCAAGCTTGATGCCACGTTAATTCACCAGCTCAGTTAACTTGTTCTAACTATAGACAACTCTGATTATCTGCTCACTCTCTTAGGTGTAAGTGTAGAAATAAAAGAAAATGACCATATTCAACATACTCATTAATTTACCCTCTATATTAGCTTCAATTATCTCCTATAAGAAAAAGTAAAAACTTAAAAAGTGTCAACTTGAGCATCATACAATAACATAAGTAGAAAAGTAAGAACTCTGTATCTTTTAAAGGTGAAAAAATAGCTAAATAAACAAAATAAAAGAATCAATGTAAACGATCATTGTACGTGTTCTAATGGTACGTATACATACCCACTAAATAGCCTCTTTCATTGGCAAGTTAGAACCAATGCCAGAGCATCATAAAACCATCTAGAGGGCTAGAGAAATAATCAAAGCTAATAAAAAATCCTCCTATTCAATGTGATACTCCAAAACCAATACAATTCATCTTAAATCACTCCTTAGCAGCCATCATCTCCTAATTCACCACTAGTCTGAAATCCTAGGTAAAGCTATAACAAAAGCTATATTACTCACTAAAATCACCAATACTTGGCTTCAATAGGTCCTGATCCAATTAAGTATGGGTGTTTTCGAGATTTTTTACCTACTTAGACTTATTAATTCACCAAGTAATTGAAGTCTCTAAGATTGAATTTGAGTTTAACTATAAGTGAAATCATTTTCAGTAATTTTGATGTCAAGACTGTTGATATTTTTCAAATTTGTTTCCTACTTAGCTTATCAATTCACCATGCTGAAGAGAAAGTTGTGTAAGGAGGCATGTCTTTTTTTTCAAACTTTCTTTTTTATTTTATAGTATTATGTGAAAATTTTAACTTTTTAGGATGTCATCAAACAAATATGAGAAATAGGAGTTAGTATTTGTTCAAATAGCAAATAGATCTCTTTACTCAAGATGATGATGAAATAGGAAGGATGATTAGTTCAATTTCTATAAGTGACTATGTGCTTTATTAGATATTTAGAAAATTGGGTGATGGTTTAAGCTTTTGCAATCTTCATCAAATGGTTTAAGCTTTTGCAATCTTCATCAATTGACTATCTCAAATGTACATAAGCTCCAATATTCTGCCATTCACTTCCTTTTACAATTTCTAAAATATCGAAATAGTTAATTGTTACAAGATAAATCAAAATAAATTATTTTAGAAATAAACAAGTTAAAAACATAAAAATTTCAGTATAAGTACATATATGCATATATATATATATAGCTAAAACATAAACAACTATATATAACTCATGAAAGAATTCTTTGTTGAAATGTAACTTACCTTTTGATGTATTGGTATGAGGCTATGAAGGGGGATCATACAACAAATGTTTTAAGAATATGCTTTTTTCGTGTTTAGCTTCTATTTCGAATCACCTATATTATTATATAATTTTATTCTTAAATTGTGCTTTTCATTTTTCTGCGACTGGTGGTTATGTATTTTCTTGTAATTCTCTCTTTAAAAATGATGGAATTGTCCTTATTGACAAAATTATTTTTTATTATTCAAAGAGAAAAAGGACATGCAACTACCATTTTAATAATAAAATTATCTTTTCATTAAGGAAAAATATGCAATAGCTAACCTATAGCCGAACCCTTAAAAAGATTTATCCCCAAAGAAAATTGTAGGTTCCCTTGCCAACAAAGTGCTAATTATTTAGAATTAATTAATAGTGTCCGGTATAAAATAAACTAATACAGTAACATAATAAGATGAATAAAGATTAAGATCATGTTGTATGGCTATATTCTTTGATAAATAAAGTTATCTTCCTTTTTAAAAAAATTCATGATAATTAAAAAATTAAAAAGTTCTATGACAATAAACATATATATATATATACTTCATTAATTATTTAGAATAGTGATGAATAGCTAAAACCTATAACGGAAACTATTTATAAGAAGATAGTTTGAAATTATATTTCCTAAATATAACATCTTGAATTTTCCAGTTAAGGAAGTTAAGGGTAATTGATGCATCCCAAATACTATGATCGATATGTATACATGAGGGAGCTTCACATGTAAAGTAACCCTACAGGTAATCCAACATTTAAAAGTATGTCCCCTAGGACTTCTTATATCACTTTTTTTGTTTTCTTGTGTATATAACAAATTTTTTTTTGGCCTAAGATAAAGTATATTTGTATTAAATTTAGTGATTAAAAAATAACAATCTCGTGCTAGAAGAACACATATTTTTTTCAAAAGAGGATAAAAGGAGAACTTTATTATGCAATTTATATTTTTAATATAGGTTCGGCTATCAGAGCCATATTTTGATACAACTTCTCTGTCATCCTTTTCACAAATCAATCCAACCATGTTTCCCATTTCCTCTTTCTCCACAATGTTCTTTGTAGCCATCTATCATTATTTATTTTCTATCAAACTCACCCCTATTCATTATTTTTGTATGGAAAACACAATTTATTCATATATTAGTTATCTAAATTTTTCTAGATATATTAACAGCTCTAATACCATGTTATCTTGTGAGAAATGAAAATTGTGTATTATTATTGAGATACCACTATTTATAGGCATATTATGTATATAGTTTCACAAAGAAAAAATTAAATGAAAATTAAATACACATTTACACCATAAATGCATTAAAAATTTTGGAATAATACATGAGATAAGAATTTATATTGTTAGCAATAGTATACTATGGTCAATAAATTATTATATTATTGGATCATATTTGCTAGTTCTAGTTAATAAAATTTCAAGGATTTTCATAAAAATGCTTGAATTATGAGCAGCTTCATGTATCAATAATGAGTTTTTAGCTAATAGGTAGCTTCATGTATTATTAACCAAATTCTACGTGATACCAAAGATGTGTAATAGGAAAGATGTATGGGAGGTTGTGTTGAGATGGTGATGTTGGCAATAGTGGGAAAATAAGCTGACTAGTCATTGTGGTGTGGGATGAGGTGTTAATAGGAAAAGTGAATCGGAATTTACAGAGTTGTAAAGCTCTAGCAGATATGCACTATTTTCAAGTGTCTGTGATTGAGTGAGAGGGAGCAACAAAGCTGCATGGAAGAGAGGAACAAATGGGTTTGAGAGGATATTGGTAAAAGCTTGGAGATCTTTGGTGGGTGTGGGTGATATGTGTGCTTTTAGTTGTTTTTTTTTCTTTTTAGTGCGCATATAGCCAAAGGAACGCTTGTTCCAATTCTTAGAATCTATAAGGTATCCATTAACTCATATAGGCATGATCCTTGGAGCTTCTATACATACAATATGAAATTCACACACAACCAAAATTAATCAATTATATGTCAACTAATTTAAACAGTTAGGTGTCTCGAATAACCCTTTCATATTACTGTTAAACATCATCACACATAGACATATAGGAAGTTGTTTTAGATGTGTAATGTAGTGTTTAAACTATGTTGTTGTTATTTATGCCTTTTTTTTGCTATTATTTTATGCTCCAAGGTCTCAAGTATTTTAGATGATGTTATTGGTTTATTTTGCTATATAAGCATTCCTTATGGTTTGTTTTATAAATCTACTTGTTATGGATAAAAGGTATATTACTTCTCAGAAAAAAAAATTACTTTTAAAATATAGAATTGAAATTTAGGATTTAGATTTTTTAGTAACAATTTATACATTTTATTAATTAGATGACACAATTTCTTAAAGATAATCTACAAAAATGAACAATTTGAATCTAAAATCTCTTTTGAAGAGAAGAAATATCAATCATTGTTGTTTGACTTATCTGAACACAAAGGCATAAAAAACAGGCTAAATTACAATAGTTAGTTTATCAAAAAATACTCCTTAAGATGTCCAAAAAAATACTACATTACTTACCAAAATGTCGATGTTTTCTCCTTCATCATTTTCCTTTCTTTCGCTTCTTCTCTCACTAGACTATATATCTCTCTCTCAAAATCTTGAAAAATGAAAGAATAGAAGTGTGGGGAGAAATGGAAGGGGAAGGGAAATTTATAGAATTTTGGAACCGCCGAATTCACGCCAAGTGGTGAAATCCAGTGAAGAGAGAGGAGGAAAAGATATTTGGCATAAAAAACGAGGGAGGAGAGCCTCCTTCACTTCCTTAATTGGAAGATTCAAGATGTTATATTTAGGAAATATAATTTCAAATTATCTTCTTATAAATAGTTTACGTTATAGGTTTTAGCTATTCATTACTATTTTACATAATTAATGAAGTATATATATATATGTTTATTATTATAGCACTTTTTAATTTTCTAATTATCATGAACTTTTTTAAATAGTAAGATAACCTTTATTTATTAAAGAAAATAGCCATACAACATCATTTTAATCTTTATTCATCTTATTATATTACTCTATTAGTTCATTTTATACATAACACTGTTAATTAATTCCAAACAATTAGCTCTTTATTGGCAAAGTAACCTAAAATTTTCTTTGGGAGTAAATCTTTTTAAGGGTTTGGCTGTAGGTTAAGTATCACATATTTTTCCTTAATTAAAAGATAATTTTATTAATAAAATGGCAGTCGCATGTCCTTTTTTTCTTTGAATAATAAAAAATAATTGTGTCTAGTTCCATCTTTTTTAAAGAGAGAATAACAAGAAAACACAAAATCAACACCCATTGGAAAATGAAAAGCACAATTTAAGAATAAAATTATATGATAATATAGGTAATTTGAAATAGAAGCTAAACATGAAAAGTGCATATTCTTAAAACATCTATTATATGGTCCCCCTTCATAGCCTCATACAGATACATCAAAAGGTAAGTTACATTTCAACGAAGAATTCTTTCATGAGTTAGATATAGTTGTTTATGCTTTAGCTATATATATATGCATATACGCACTTATACTTAAATTTTTATGTTTTTAACTTTCTTTTTTCTAAAATAATTTATTTTTATTTATCTTGTAACAATTAACTATTTCGATATTTTAGAAATTGTAAGAGGAAGTGAATGGCAGAATATTGGAGCTTATGTACGTTTGAGATAGTCAATTGATGAAGATTGCCAAAGCTTAAAACACTACCCAATCTTCTAAATATCTAATAAAGCACGTAGTCACTTGTCGAAACTGAACTAATCATCCTCCCTATTTCATCATCAACTTGAGTAAAGAGATCTATTTGCTATTTGAACAAATACCAAGTCCTATTTCTCATATTTATTCGATGACATCCTAAAAAGTTAAAATTTTTACATAATACTATAAAATAAAAAACAAAGTTAGAAGAAAAAAGCATGCTGTGTAGCGTTTCAACATGTTACTAATTAAAATTTTTTGAATTGTATTCCTTAAATCACAAGATTTTCCTATATCCCCTATTAAAGATATAATATTTCTGGAGATAATTTGAACATTTCACTTGTAGTTTTAAAATGCACCACATCTTACCTTACATGATATATTCTACTATATTAAAATGCTCCACTCCCCCTTCCTTATTAATAACTATTGGATGTTTGTCTCATTTTATACAAACACCCTCTTGCTCCTTAGCTAGACACGACAAAACACCATGATTGGAAATAAGGTTGAGCTTGCTTATGTCACTAATGACTCTGCAAGAAAAGCTACATTAAAAAAAAAGAAGGGGTTGATGAAAAAAGTGAGTGAACTCAGCACTCTGTGCGATGTCAAAGCCTATGCAATCATGTACAACCCCTATGACTCAAAACTAGAGGTTTGTCCTTCCCCTCTCGGAGCCCAACACGTGCTTGCTAACTTTAAGAGGATACCCGAGATAGAGCAAGGGAAGAAAATGGTGAATCAAGAGAGCGTCTTACTCCAAAGGATCACCAAGGCAACCGATCAACTGAAGAAATAGTGCAAGGACAATCGAGATCTTATGCATATCATGTTCTAAAATCTTATCGGGAAGCCCCTCCACCAACTCAACCTCATTGATCTCAACAATCTGGGTTGGCTCATCGAACAAAACCTCAAAGAAATAAAATAGAGTATTGAAACACTCTGGAAGTTACCTCAGCCTTAGGAGGCCACAGGTGCAAGAGTGATGGAGGGTCGTAGGGAGACATTCACTAAGATCAAGGAGGATCATCTTGTGCAGAAGTTGCAGCAACTACAGACGTGGTTCGTTGACGGGATGAACCTGCAAGCACAGCAGCAACCTCATTGAGCATATGGGGAACATGTAGAGATGATGGTGCCATTCACAAATAAGAACAACAAAAATAATGGACTCATATGATCCAGTGCGTTTCACTACCCTTAGGAATCGAGTATTATGATATTTAATTTTAAATTTTTTGGATTGTTGTTGGAGATGTGCTTTAAATAACCAATTACATTCCACTACAAAGATATGTTATTAGTTTTTTAGTCCTCGTAGTCATTGTCTCAATGGTTGTAGTCATAATAATAGTTGTAACTGTCATCATCATAGTCGTAATCATCGAGTTGCATGCATAAATGTACTTGGATTTCTTTGTGTTATGATTTTCTTCAGATTAATCTTCTCTTTAATATTTTATATCTCTTGTACTAGTACAACTCTTCGTTCTTTAATTTCTCTCTTCCCCTTGTATGCTCAATGTAATTTTAAGCTATCATAATGCCCTTCTCTCTTCTTTTCTTTTCTATTTTTTTTTTACACAATGGAGCGATGAAACAAGCATTGTTGGTGTAGTATACGTAGAAATTCAGCCTAGATAGGAGGAAGATTAAGCTAGCTAGTTGCTCAAATTTATTTAGATTTCAAATGAGATGTTTGTATAGAATTTAATACATATGGATACGCTCTTCCAATCTTTAAATTAAGATTTAGGATAATGGCATTAAGGAATAATATTTTCCTAAAAAAAAACCTCTATCTAATCAAAATATCTCAAATAATTAATATTTTTATTAATATGAATATTATGCATGTATTAGGAAAAATACGCTAAAATTATAAATATGTTGTTTAATTATTTTGTTCGATTTATTTCGGGTTATATTAACTTATAGATATATAGAATAATCTATCTTTGTTCCCTATATTTGTAAAGTCAAAAATTATAGTAACATATATACTACCAATTCAGAGCATTGATGAGAAGTATATGTGTACACTTGCAACTAGCTCCTTTAAGCAGCTTGGACAGTATCTTGTTTAATTTGCTAAATATGTCATATTATTGTGATGTAATAGCAATGTTGTCTAAATAACAAATAGAATAAGTATTGCTTTATATGTATACACACAGATATATAATCTTTAACTGTTTTTCGTTATTTATATGCACACCAGCAAGCAATCTATAGCATATTGTAATTATCTTAAAGGTTGGAATCAGTAATGGATGATGGAGTGTTTCCTTCTAATTATTTTTTGAACATGACTTTGCCTTCTTCTTGTTTTCTCAATCTCTGTTGCAGTTGTTGGATGTATTGTTGACGATACTTCTCGTTTGTTTATAGTGGTTAATTACAGTTGATAAATTTTATTTCAATTTTTTTTTTTTAAAAAGTTAATTATCTTATAGGCAAATATGGATTGTTGAGGTTCAGAAGGCATATATTTTAAAACCATACTAGTATCATTTTTTTTATTGAAGGGAGACAACACCTTTATATTATTACTGCATAAAATTGGCAGGAAATATATCTTTGATTTCTTTAGGAGTTTTTTGGCTATTACATAAGTCAATAGAAAAGAAATCATATATATTACTTTAATTGTTATATTTTAAAATTAAATTACACTAGTCGTTCCTTAACAGTATGTATAGTATTTCCTCTCTTTATAAAATATTTTGGATTCAAATTGTACATTCTCATATATTATCTTTAGGAGATCGTGCTAACTAATTAATTAAATGTATGAATTGTCACTATAGAGATTTAAATCCTAAATTTTATTTTCATTTTTTAGAATTGATATTTTTTTTGAGAAGTAATATAGCTCTTAACAATAACGCGCAGATTTACAAAACCAGCCATAAGTTATGCCTATATGCAAAAATCAACCACTAGCATCATCTAAAATACATGAGACCTTAGAGTAAGAAACAAGAACATCATATAAAAAGCGACATAAGCAACCATAAAATAGTCTACTCTACATTACACATCTAAAACAACTTATAGATTGTGAGAATTAGAGCAAGTGTTTTGTTGTGATTGGATGTCTATAAGCCCTAACATTTTCTACATTTGTTTTTAGCTATATGTGCACTAAAAAATAAAAAACAACTAAAAGTGAACATATTGTTGGGACTAAAACAAAGACTTTTACGGTTGAAATGCAAACTATCTTAATTAGAGGACTATATTGGAAATTTACCGAAAGCAATATCAATTTTCTATATGACAAAAATGGGATGCTTAGTACAAAGGATGGGTGACCTATTTATATGCAATTATTACTGGCTTAAGACAGGTAATTTCAAGTTTTTTTTCTCTCCCTCTCTCTCTCTATTTAACTAACCCAGAATATACAGGGAAAATTAATTAAATATTCTAGCAATCTTCCCGTTCATTTCATTTTTTTTACACACCTACACATATAAGAGAGGGTAGATATATACGTGCATTATAGTGCAGCATTAACTTTTAATTAAAAACGACGGTTGGGATTGAATGGTTTTATAAAAGTGCAACCATACAACAATTCACTAATTAAATTTAGTAAGTTACATTACCTTTAATCATAAGATCATTCCATATGTCCTATTAAAAACATAACATTTCTAGATATGATTTGGGCAGTCCATTTGTAGTTTTAATCTAACCTTACATGGTATATTCAATGTTCCACTTCACATCCATTACAAATAAATCTTCAACCCTTGTCTCATTCTATATATATACCATCTTGCTCTTTGTCCAGACACGACCAAATACCACGACTATAAAGAAGGTTAAACTTGCCAATATCACTAACAACTTAGCTAGAAAAGCCACTTTCGAGAAAAGGAAAAAGGGGTTGATGAAGAAAGTGAATGAACATGTAAAACATATGTGCTTATTGAGAACAAAACACAAATGTCCTTACTTGAGTTTTGCCATCTATACATGATTTTTCAATATAAAACCATTATAGGCTCCCTCATTCTTTTTTCCGTTGAAGATATACATGAAAAGGGCACTCATATACACCAATGTATGGAGAGAAAATAGATATATGTGATCTCATGTCTTTATTTTATATAAAGTTTATGTTTTAAAAAAATGTGATGGGTAGGGTAGAATTATAATTAACAAATCAGCCGAATTATTTCGAAAAAGAAAGAGAGCAATCTTATCATTAGTGTAGTAGATTTATTAGTTGCACATATTTGATTGAAAGTAAAGATACATAATTTTCTTCTTATTTTCCTTCTTTCATATGATTTATTATGTATTTTAAATATTTTCAGCATATATGATCTTCAAATGAATCTTTTTTTCAAAATAACTACTGATTGTTTACTATAGCTTCATGAAAAAAATATCAGTTTTGATATGTATAAAGAATGAAAAACATGGAAGCCCAATTGCATATAGTAACTAATTGTCTACTAAATGTATATAATTGGTTGTGATATAGAGACATATTTTGACTTTAATAATTGTAATTAAAATATTCTTCCATAAAGAAAAAATCAAATAAACATGCACTCTAATAATCATATTCTACATACTGCATACAAAATCAAATAATACAGGAGAGAGTAGATATACAGATTGACTATAGTGAAACATTAGCTCTTAATTAAAAGGGACAGTCATGATTAAAGGAATTTTGTATAAGTGGAGCCCTGCAACAACTCACTAATTAAATTTTGTGAAACATTTCCTTAAATCAAAATATTTTTCCATATTCCATATTAAAGACATAGTATTCTGGAGATGATTTCGGCATTCCACTTCCAGTTTTAGAATGCAGTACATCTAACCTCACATGGTATATTTAATGTTTCACTCCCCATGCTTTACTAATATTCATCAACCCTTGTTTCATTCTATATATACCCATTCCCTCTCTTAAACCATATATAACAAAAGACCAAGAGTAGAAAGAAAGTTAAGTTTGTCTATATCACCTAATGACCCCACAAGAAAAACCACATTCAAGAAAAGGAAGAAGGGGCTGATGAAGAAAGTGAGCGAACTCAGTAGTCTCTATGACATTAAAGCCTATGCATTCATTTACAGCCCCTATCACTCGCAACCAGAGGTTTGGCCTTCTCTTCTAAGAATCTAACGCGTGCTTCTTGACTTTCAAAGGATGCTCGAGATGGAGCAGAATAAGAAGATGATGAATCGAGATAGCTTTTTACACTAAAGGATCATCTAGAAAACTGACTAATTGAACAACTAGTGAAAGGATAATTGTGAGAAGGAGATCATGTAGGTCATGCTCTAAAGTCTTATAAGGAATTCCCTCCACCAGCTCAACCTCATTGATCTTAACGATTTGGGTTGGCTCATCGAACAACACCTTAAAGAAATCCAGAATAGGATAAAAACACTTAGCAAGTCACTTCAGCCTTGGCGGACCACCAGATGAAGGAGTCATAAAGGGTCCTTGGGAGATGTTAGCTCAAATCAAGGAGGATTCTCTGGCGCAGGAGCTGCAGCATCCGCATGTGTGGTTCGTTGACAGCATGAACTCGTAAGTACAACAACAGTTTTATGTAGGGTTTGCTAGCGGGGAACAGGCGAAGATGATGGTGCCATTCACGGATAAGAACAACCAGAATAATGGACTGATATGGTCCAACAGGTTTAATTACCCTCAGGAATCGAGTATTAGGATGTTTAGTTTTTAATTTTTTTTAAGTTATTGGAGATGTACTTTAAATAACCGATTATAATCCACCATATAGATAGGTTGTAAGACCTATAGTCATTGTCTTAATAGTTGTATCATGATAATAGTTGTAGTTGTTGTCGTCATAGTCGTGCGGGCATGTTCATGGCACTGTGATCTGTGCTGGTGCGCATTTGCACATAGGGTCTATGTGTGGGAGTGCCACTACACTCCAAGTAGCTGCACATTCCAGCAAGCCTTGCGCATCGTGTTGACCTAGTAGGCTTCTACTGATGCTGAGGTGTCTTCGCAGATGTGTTCCCCATACTGCAGATGCGGGTAGGAGGGTAAATTCCCTCGAGCACAAGGTAAAATAAATAAATAAAATCAATAATTCGATAAGCTAAGTAAATTTTGGACAAATTGGTATTTTAAAAATATTGGTATAAATTGGAAATTTGGTATAGCAAAAAACGATGTGGTTAATTTAAGAGAATAAATCTAATAAAATTAACAAAATCTTAAAATTCTAAGAATAATTTTATAAATTAAAAGCTCGTAAGAAAGAAATTGTAAATCTATAAATAATTATAAAAGGATGAGAATTAACATTTAAAAAAACTTGAAATTAAAAGACTAAAAGAAAAATAAAACAAGAATAAAAAATCTAAAAAGTTAACTAATAAAATAAAGAGTCAAAATTTAACAAACACAAAGTCTAGTTAAATCTGGTTTACCATATTTCTTTTGAGGGAAATTTGGTTTTGATTATTTGTTCCGAAACCGCTAGAATATGGGTGCCAGTTTTGGTCCCTTAATGAAACAGTAGTTCAGTTGTCCTTGAGACTCTGAATGATTTAATATTCATGCTCTAGGGCTCAAGGGCATGAATGATGGCAACCTAAGAGACCTGAGAGAGTTATATTTGTATTTAATATTTGTGAATGCATGTTTGTATCTATTTAATAACAAGGCATGACAAATTGATATCCCGTTTGCCCTCTCTAGAAATAGGTGTGAGGGACTGCGCATGTAGGTTTACAATCAGTGTAATATAAATTAGATAATAAATTAGTATTAAAAACATTGTGTCAAAAGATGAGTTTCATCCTGCGTGCGTGAGTTGTGTAAACCCATTGAATACAGTATTGAGCAGCTTCATGAGGGTTTGTATGAATTCGACATTTGATTTGGATATGAATATTTGGCGATAACTTTTGATTTGAATTTGTTAATTGAAATTATAATTAATTTTTTATTAAATGTGCATTAATGAATATTTTAAAATGTATTTGTGTTTCATTATTTCTATTTATCTTACTAAGTATTAGAACTCACCCATATCAAATTCCCCCTTAGATATAGGTTAGGAAAAAAATTATGGTTCACCCTTGTTTAGATTCCCTTCAAGAGGAATAGTTTCGAGCATACTTTGTATTTTATTTTAAACTTTGAGGCTAGTTTTTGTAATTATGCTTTCTAACATTTTGTATTCTAAAAGGTAGATGGCATGATTGCCTCAGGATACAGTCTTTTGTAAATTTTGTATGGAATCTATACTTCTGCTGCAATGTAAATATCTATTTTATGTTTGCTCATTTGGACGTTGGTGCCCTATTTGGCATTAGGACGTCACATTTCTTTTCTTTTCTTTTCATTTATACACAATGGAGTAGGGATATAAGCATTATTGATGTAGTATATGTAAAAATTCAGTCTAGTTAAGATGAAGATGAAGCTACCTAGCTCCTTCCATTTTTTTATATTTAAAATGAGATTTTTGGATAAAATTTAATAGATATGGATACGATTTTTGTATCTTGGAATTAAAATTTGGGATAGTGGCATTAACAGGTAGTGTTTTCCTCAAAGAAAGTCCTATTATAATCATAACATCTAAAACAATTAATATTTTGATTAATATGAATATTATACACGTATCTGGCAAAATACGTTCAATTAAATCATAAATTGGCTTCTAACTAATTAATAGATATGTAGAATAATCTATTTTTTTCTCTATATTTTGTAGAACAAAAAAATTATACTCACACATATACTACCAATTTAGAGTGTTGTTGAGAAGTACATGTGTACACTTGCTACTAGCTCCTTTAAGTAATTTAGAGAGTATCTTGTATAATTTACTAAAGATGTGATATTATTGCGATTGCTTAGGTAGCAAGTAAAATAAGTATTGTTTTATATGTATACACAAAAGTATATTGATGTGTTCAATTTTTTAAAAAAATTTATACCCTTTTTACTTAAATTTATAATAACTTTTGAATTAATTTTGAGTTAAAAGTTATTTAATGAAAAAAATTCTTGGTGCAGGTTTCCTGAAGGAAATAGAAAAAAAGACTGAAAAGAGAAGAAGAAAAGAGAAAAAATGTAGTTCTGAAGAGCAAAAAGAAAGCAACTCCGAAGAGGAAAAAGGAAGCAATTCTGAACAGGAAGAATGAACAGCTCTGAACAAGAAAATTGAAGTAGCTCTGAAGAGGGAAAAGGAAGCATCTCTGAAGAAGAAAAATGAGTAGCTTTAAAAAGGAAAAAAGGAGGCAGCTGAAAGTGAAAAAGGGAGGCATGCAAAACCCTATCTCCTCTTTTTCTACTGCCAACAAAAGGAACCAGATCTATAATGTTAAAAGGGGAGCATAGGTGAACCCATATCTGGTTGGGAGCCAACGTGAACCAAAATCTGGTGAGAAAAAAGAAGTGGCCTTGGAACTAAGCAGTGGATTGAGGAAAATTAAGCAAGTAATTTATTTTTATTTTTATTTTATGTTTTTGCTTTCAAATTGTAGATTTTTGGGATGAAAATTTTCGTGATTTTTTTAACAAAGTCATGTTAAAATTAATAATTGTTATAAACAGTTAGTAGTTGTTAATTGATAAACCTAGTGAATACTGGGAGGAAAACCAAAAGTACATTAGGTTTGTTCAATCATTGCAAACTAGATTAAATTGATTGTGAAATTAAAACTTGGATATACCTAAGATTTAGGTGAAATCAATTACTCTGATGGGTTTACACCGATGTTTTCATTAATTTAATTATTTTTCTTTAATTAAATTATTATTAAATTTTGATTTCCAGACAATAATAGAATTTCTACAATTCTTGTACTTGGTACACAATCCTTGTAGGACGATACTTTATTTATCACTTTATTGTTTGAACGATTTTGTGCACTTGCGAATTCGCCCGTCGTATGTATAATCTTTAACTAGTTTTAGTTATTTATATGTATACCAGTATGCAATCTGTAGAATATCATAATTATGTTAAAGGTTGGAATCAGTAATGCATAATGAATTGTTTCCTTCTAATTGTTTTTTGGACATGGTTGCGCCTTTTTCTTTTTCTTCTCAATCTACATTGTGGTAATCGGATATATTGTTTAATGGTACTTTTATTTTGTTTAAAATGGTTAATTACTATTGTTAAATTATATTTCATTTTGAAAAAAAAAATTATCTAAAAGACTAATATAAAGTGTCAAGGAGAAGGCATATTTATTAGTACCAGGCTAGTATCATTCTTTTATTGAAAGAGAGATAACACTTTTATATTTTTACTGCATTAAATTGGTAGGAAATATATGTTTGATTTCTTTAAGAATTTTGCAGCTATTACAAAAATCAATACAAAAGTTTTCATATATATTACTTTTATTATACCATTTTAAAATTGGATCAAACTAAACTTTCCTTAACAATATGATTGGTATTTCTTCTATTCATGAGAGATTTTAGATTCAAATTGTGCTTTTTTGTAGATTATCTTTAAGAGGTTGTGTCATCTAATTAATAAAATGTATGAATTGTGACTAAAAAATCTAAATCCTAACTTTCAATTCTATATTTTAGAAGTAATATTTTTCTGAAAAATAATATACCGTTTATCCATAAAAAGTATATTTATAAAAAGAACCATAATGAATGCTTATATAGCAAAATCAACCACTAGCATCATCTAAAATACATGAGATCTTGGAGCATAAAATAATCACAAAAAAAGGCATAAATAAAGACAACATAGTCTAAACACTACATTACACATCTAAAATAAATTCCTATATGTGTATGTGTGATGATGTTAACAACAATATGAAAGGGTTTTTCGAGAGACCTACCTGTCTAAACTAGTAGACATAGAATTCATTAACTTTGGTAATGCGTGAATTTCATATTGTATGTATAGAAGCTCCAAGGATCATGCCTATATGAGTTAATGAATACCTAATAGATTCTGAGAATTAGAACAACCGTTCCTCTGGTTATATGTGCATTAAAAAGAAAAAAGAAACAACAAAAAGAACAAATATCACCCACACCAACCAAAGATCTCCAAGCTTTTACAAATATCCTCTTAAACCCATTCGTTCCTCTCTTCCACCCAGCTTTGTTACTCCCTCTCACTCATTCACAGATGCTTGAAGATAGTGCGTATATGCTAGACCTTTACAACTTTGTAAATTCCTATTCACTTTTCCAATTAACACCTCACCCCACACCACAATGACTAGTCAGCTTGTTTTCCTGCTATTGCCAACATCACCATAATATACTATTTCCAACAACATAAATTCATATCTCATGTATTATTCCAAAATTTTTAGTGCATTTACGGTGTAAATGTGTATTTAATTTTTATTTAATTTTTTCTTTGTAAAACTATATACATAATATGCCTATAAATAGTGGTATCTCAATAATAAAACAAAATTTTCAATTCTCACAAGATAACATGGTATTAAAGCTGTTAATATATCTAGAAGAATTTAGATAGCTAATATATGAATAAATTGTGTTTTGCATACCAAAATAATGAATAGGGGTGAGTTTGATAGAAATAAATAATGATAGATGGTTACGAAGAACATTAGGGAGCAAGAGGAAATGGGAAACATGGTTGGATTGATTTGTGAAAAGGATGAGGGAGAAGTTGTATCAAAATATGGCTCTGATAGCTATAACTATATTAAAAATATAAATTGCACAATAAAGTTCTCCTTTTATCCTCTTTTTTGAAAAAAAAAATATTTTTTTTTCTTGCACAAGATTGTTAGTTTTTAATCAATAAATTTAATACAAATGTACTTTATCTTATGGCAAAAAAAATTTGTTAGATACACAAGAAAACGAAAAAGGTGATATCAGAAGTCCTACAGGCATACTTTTAAATGTTGGATTGCTTATAGGGTTACTTTACATGTAAAGCTCCCTCATGCATACATATCGATCATTAATCTTTATTCATCTTATTATGTTACTTTATTAGTTTATTTTATACAGGATGCTGTTAATTAATTCCAAATAATTAGCTCTTTGTTGGCAAAGTGACTGATAATTTTCTTTGGGGATATATCCTTTTAAGCGTTTGGCTATAGGTTAAGTATGGCATATTTTTCCTTAAATAAAAGATAATTTTTTTAACGAAATGGAAGTCGCATGTCCTTTTTCTCTTTGAATAATAAAAAATAATTTTGTCAATAAGGATAGTTCCATCTTTTTTAAATAGAGAATTACAAGAAAACACAGAATCGCCACCCTTTGAAAAATGAAAAGCACAATTTAAGAATAAAATTATACGATAATATAGGTGATTTGAAATAGAAGCTAAGCGTGAAAAGAGCATATTCTTAAAACATCTGTTATATGATCTCCCTTCATAGCCTCATACAGATACATCAAAAGGTAAGTTACATTTCAACAAAGAATTCTTTCATGAGTTAGATATAGTTGTTTATGTTTTTGCTATATATATATGCATATACGTACTTATACTAAAATTTTTATGTTTTTTACTTTCTTATTTTTAAAACAATTTATTTTTATTTATCTTGTAACCAATAACTATTTTGACATTTTAGAAATTGTAAGAGAAAGTGAATGGTAGAATATTGGAGCTTATATATACGTTTGAGATAGTCAATTGATGAAGTTTGCAAAAGCTTAAAACACTACCCAATCTTCTAAATATCTAATAAAGCACGTAGTCACTTGTCGAAAATGAACTAATCATCCTCCCTATTTCATCATCAACTTGAGTAAAGAGATCTATTTGCTATTTGAACAAATACCAACTCCTATTTCTCATATTTGTTCGATGACATCCTAAAAAGTTAAAATTTTCACGTAATACTATAAAATAAAAAACAAAGTTAGAAGAAAAAAGCGTGCCTCCTTACACAACTTTCTCTTCAGCGTGGTGAATCGATAACCTAAGTAAGAAACAAATTTAAAAAATATCAACAGTCTTGACATTAAAACTACTGAAGATGATTTCACTTATATTTAAACTCAACTTTAAGTTTAAAGACTTCAATAACTTGGTGAATTAATAAGCCTAAGTAGGCAAAGAATCTCGAAAGCATTTACACTTAATTTGATCCGGACCTTTAGAAGACAAGTATTGGTGATTTTAATGAGTAATATAGCTTTTATGATAGCTTTACCTAGGATTTTGGACTAGTGGTGAATCACGAGATGATAGCTGCTAAGGAGTGATTTAAGATGAATTGTATTGATCTCGGAGTATCAAATTGAATAGGAGGATTTTTGATTAATTTTGACTATTTCTTTAGCCCTCTGGATGGGTTTACGATGCTGTAACATTGGTTCTAACTGGTCAATGAAAGAAGTTATTTAGTGGGTATGTATAGGTACCATTAGAACTCGTACAATGCTGGTTTACACTGATTCTTCTATTTTTTTGTTTAGTTATTTTTTCACTGTTAAAAGTTACAAATGCAGTTCTTACTTTTCTACTTATGTTATTGTATGATGCTCAATTTGACACTTTTCAAGTTTTTACTTTTTCTTATAGGAGATAATTGAAGCTAATAGAGGGTAAATTAATGAGAATGTTGAATATGGTCATTTTCTTTGATTTCTAACTTATACCAAAGAGAATGAGTAGATATTTAGAGTTGTCTATGGTTAGAACAGGTTCACTGAGTTGGTGAATTAATGTGGCATCAAGCTTGCTTCAGGGATCTAATACATGGAGTTTTTTCTTTGAAGAAAAGAAAATGAAAGGGATTGGTGGTAGTTAAGGCTATATGAGGATTATGAAAATTATCAGTGTATATATTTAACTTTTCTTGTCTACTTGTACAAGGTCTTAATATAGTGATCAATTACAAATTATATATATGATTTTAGTTGGCAATCGAAAAAATATATAAATTAAATATATAGATATAAATAATGAAACGTTATACGTTCTTGCATGTATATATGTGTATTGCTAATTTTGATTTGCGGGCCTTGTGAAGATCGAAAAAGATATTAGGCAGTTCTTTGGTTACTTTAAAACTTTGTTGTGACTTGGGAACTGATTATTAGTGTGTCCATATTAGAAGAGTATAAAAACAAATACAAGATTACGTATGAAATGTTTGCAAATCATTGTAATTAGCTAGAGAGCAAATCTTATATATATATATATGCATAAAGTGAGTCAAAAGAAAAGGTGCGCATATATATGTTTTACATGTTCACTCACTTTCTTCATCAACCCCTTCTTCCTTTTCTTTTTATTTATACACAATGAAGCAAGGATAGAAGCATTATTGATGTTGTATATGTAAAAATTCAATCTAGTTAGGATGAAGATGAAGCTAGCTAGGTCCTTAAATTTTTTTAGATTTAAAATGAGTTTTTTGCATAAAATTTAATATATATGGATACGATCTTCAGATCTTTGAATTAAAATTTGGATAGTGGCATTAACAGGTAATGTTCTCCTCAAAGAAAGTCCTGGTATAATCATAACATCTAAAACAATTAATATTCTCATTAATATTAATATTGTACATGTATATAGGAAAATACGTTAAATGAAGTTATAAGTTTGCTTTTAACTAATTAATATATACGTAAAATAATCTATCTTTGTTCTCTATATTTTGGAAAACAAAAAAATCACACTCACACTTATGCTACCAATTTAGAGTGTTGATGAGAAGTACATGTGTACACTCGCTACTAGCTCGTTCAAGTAGTTTAGACAGTATCTTGTATAATTTATAAAATATGTAATATTATTGCAATTGCTTAGGTAGTAAGTAAAATAAGTAGTGTTTTATATGTATACACAGAAGTATATTGATATGTTTGATTTTTAATATATTTTTATACCCTTTTTACTTAAATTTAGAATAACTTTCGAATTAAGTTTGAGTTAAAAGTCATTTAATAAAAAAAATTCTTGATGTAGGTTTCACGAAGAAAATATAAAAAAAAAAGATTGAAAAAAGATGAAGAAAAGATAAAAAATGAAGTAGTTCTGAAGAGCAAAAAGGAAGCAATCCTGAACTGGAAAAAGGAAGCAACTCTGAAGAGGAAAAAGGAAGCAACTTTGAAGAAATCCAAAAAAGGACATAAACACTTATCAAGTCACTTCGACCTCAGGGGACCACCGGACAGAGGAGTTAGGAAGGGTCCTCAGGAGACGTCTGCTCCAATCAAGGAGGATTCTCTAGCGCAGGAGCTACAGCAGTCGCAAGCGTGGTTTGTTGACAAGATGAACTCGTACGTACAATAACAGTTTCATGTAGGGTTTACTAACAGGGAACAGGTAAAGATGATGGTGCCATTCACAAATAAAAACAACCAAAATAATGGACTGATATGGTCAAGCAGGTTTAATTACCCTTAAAAATCGAGTATTAGAATGTTTAGTTTTTAATTTTTTTGATGTTGTCAGAGATGTACGTTAAATAACCGATTACAATCCACCATATAGATAGGTTGTCAGACTCATAGTCGTTGTCTTAATAGTTTTAATCATAATAATAGTTGTAGTTATGTCATCACAGTTGTTTGGTCATGTTCATGGCACTCTGATGCGTGCTGGTGCGCTTTTACGCATAGGGTCTATGTGTGGAGTGCCACTACACTTCAAGCAGCTGCACATTGTAGCAAGCCTTGTGCGTCGTGTTGACCTATCAGGCTTCTACGGATGTTGAGGGGTATAATTCAAAAGAATAAATCTAATAAAATTAAGAAAATCTTAAAATTCTAAGAATAATTTTATAAATTAAAAACTCATAAGAAATAAATTTAGAATCTATAAATAATTATAAAAGAAGTAGAATTAATATTTAAAAAACTTGAAATTAAAAGAGTAAAGGAAAAATAAAAACAAGAATAAAAGAATATAAAAAGTTAACTAATAAAATAAAGAGTCAAAATTTAACAAACACAGAGTCTTGTTAAATCCACTTCATCATATTTCCTTTGTGGGTGTATTTGGTTTTGGTCCCTTAATGAAACTGTAGTTCAGTTGTCCTTGGTCTGAATGATTTTATATTCATGCTCTACGGCTCAAGGGCATGAATGATGGCAACCTGAGAGACATCAGAGATTTATATGTGTACTTAATATTTGTGATTGTATGTTTGTATCTATCTACATACCAAGACATAACTAATCGATATCCCATTTGCCCTTTCTAGAAATAGGTGTAAGTGGTTGCGCATGTTGGTTTATAATAAGTGAAATATAAATTAAGATAATAAATTAGGATAAAAAAACTATGTCAAAGATGAGTTTTGTCCTGCGCGCGAGTTGTATAAACCCATTGAATACAGTACTAAGCATCTTCATGACAATTTGTATGAATTCGACATTATTTGGATATGAATATTTGGTAATAACTTTTCATTTGAATTTGTTAATTAAACTTAAAATTATTTTTTTATTAAACGTGCATTAATGAATATTTTAAAACGTATATGTGTTGCATTATTTCTATTTATCTTACTGAGTATTGGAACTCACCCATATCCCACCCACCCTTAGATGTAGATTTTGAAGAAAATTCGGGAGAACTCTTTTTAGTTTCTTTTCAGGAGGAATAGTTTCGAGCAGACTTTGTATTTTGTTTTAAACTTTGAGGCTAGTTTTTGTAATTATGCTATCTAATATTTTGTATTCTAAAAGGTAGATGGCCTAATTGCCTCAGGATACAGTCTTTTATAAATTTTGTATTAGATGTATAGTTCTACTGTAATGTAAATATCTATTTTATGTCTGCTAATTTTGACGTTGGTGCCCTGTTTGGCATCAGGACGTCACATTTCTTTTTTTTTCTTTTTATTTATACACAATGGAGCAAGGATCGAAGCATTATTGATGTAGTATATGTAAAATTTCAATCTACTTAGGATGAAGATGAAGCTAGCTAGCTCCTTAAATTTTTTTAGATTTAAAATGAGATTTTTGTATAAACTTTAATAGATATGGATACGATCTTCAAATCTTGGAATTAAAACTTGGGATAACGCCATTAACAGGTAATGTTTTGCCCCGGTATAATCATAAGAGTTATTAAAATTTATTTTTATTAATGTTTACGTACAATAAATTATATATATATTTTTGTATTACATAAGAGTCGAATCTTCAATTCTTATTTTCGTAGAGGTAGAGAAGTACCACTTGATTTAAAATTCAAGTATTATCATGCCTTAATTATATTTAACTTTTAGGAGGATTGATTTCAATTAAGGTGGTTGGT
Source organism: Carica papaya (assembly GCF_054855325.1). NCBI lineage: Eukaryota > Viridiplantae > Streptophyta > Magnoliopsida > Brassicales > Caricaceae > Carica > Carica papaya. The sequence goes on along the minus strand of NC_142310.1, from coordinate 25,909,423 downwards.
CATGAAGTAAAGATCCTAGAATTGAAACTATTGGGCCTTTGGCCCAATCATTAAGGGATGGCATCAGTTCCCATTAATGAAGAACATGTGAACTCGCAATTTTATATAAAAAAAGTTAACAGATCAACCAAATTATCACCTACATACCATTTTATATAATCTATTAACTTTTAATATCAATCATTTTCTATTAAAAATGTATAACGTATTTTTTGTGTGTGAATACATCAATTTAGTGATATATAATAATACTTAAGTTCAGTTACTTTGTTTAAAATTAAATCTGCAACCCGTTTTATGTATGGATTACAGAATTAATTATATTGATATTTAATTATAACATTTCATTTTCTCACATAATTGTTTACATTAATATTTAATTTTAATTGTAGTTAATTAAATAACTAGAATAATATTTAATTTAAAAAAATTCAATTACACAATTAACACAAGTACAATATATTAATAAAGTGCCATCATTATTAAATAAAGGGAAGTAAACAAGATTAGTGTTATTCGATGAATCACTCTTTTATCATTGTAAGTATATATATAATCTCTCTAAATGAGACACACACAACGAAGTTCTAATATTTAAGAATACAAAAAGAAATTAAAAGATAAAAGAATCATAATACATTACATCAAAAAATCGTAACAAAATACATCCTTTATAGATAAGCCAAATTCAAAGTTAATAAGTGAAATACGAAGTAAACCTTTATAAATCATATGGAAGTTCCCTTGTTTTAATGTGTTAAAAACTCATACCTAAGGCCACCTATATACCATTTTATATGAATGCTTGAACTTTTGAAAATTTATAGAAGATTTAAAGTATTCTCTATCGCATGAGCTTCAGAAGTTGTAGTGATGGTTCATTGATGGTATTAACCCGCAAGCACAACAACAGCTCATTTAGTGTTTGGTAACGGGGACCAAGTGGAGATGATGGTGTTGGTTAATCAGCATAACCAAAATAATATACAGATGTGTTCTAGAGGTTTAATTATTCTTAGGAATGGAATGATAAGATGTTTGATTTTGAATTGTTTGGTTTGTTGTCGGGATATACTTAAATAACCAATTACAATCAACCACAGATATATATCTTCAAATTCTTAATAGTTGTCGTCGTCGTTGTCATAGTACTAGTTATCATAATCATCACGTAATAGTCAACATAGACGTCGCATCGCATGCATGCATGTAAAGGTGTTTGTTTGTGTTATAATTGTCTTCAAATTAATCTTCTCTTTAATATTTTGTATCTCATATACTAGTATTACTCTTCTTTTTTTTAATTTCTCTCTCGCCTCGGCTTGATGTCACTTTATTGCTATTTGTTAAAATACATGCATGCCCAATGTAGTTTTAAACTATTAGAATACTTTGCTCTCTTCTTTTCCTTTTTAAAATTTTCTTATACATAGTGGATTAAGTTTACTTAGGATGATGATTAAGTTTGTTAGCTACTCAAATTTTGTTTACATCTCAAAAGAGATTTTTGTATGGGATTTAATATATATGAAAACATGTTTGGATCTTGGAATTAAAATTTAGGATAGAAAGATTAAGAAATAATATTTTCATCAAAGAATACACACAGGCCTACTACGCAGACAACGAGCATAAAGGGCACATGGCGCCTGGCCCTGTCCGCGTGCAATGGGACACACGCGTGGACTAACCTGTCTGCGCGCGATTGGACGCACGTGTAAACCAGGCCCGCACCTTACAAGGATAGGATGTGCGCGCATTTTGCACATCTTACGCTTGTCGCACACGCACGCCTGCGCACAATGCGCTACGCCTGTGCACACGAGCCTCTCCCACGAGTGTTTTCCCACTGGATTTCACCCTGTTTTCCATTTTTCTCTTAAAAATTACTTTTAAATAAAAATGCAACAAAAATAAAATAATATAAAATAATAATAATAAAAATAAATAAAATAACAAAATCTGAATAAATTAAAATTATGAAATACGATATAAACTACGAGATAAATTTAAATGAGGTCAGGTGGCTTTAAGGCCCGAATAAATAGGAGTTTCCAGATATACATTTAGCGCGGTGATGAGCGAGGTGTTATAATATAGGTGCTAGCTTTGATCCCTTAACAAAACGGTAGTTTAGTTGTCCTTGTGACTCTGAATGATTTGATATTCATGCTCTAAGGCTCAAGGGCATGAATGATGGAACCTGAGAGACCTAAGAGAATTATATTTGTATTTAATATGTGTGAATGTATGTTTGTGTCTATCTGTGTACCAAGACATGACTAATCAATATCTCATTTGTCCTCTCTAGAACTAGGTGTAAGCGGCTGCGTGTATAGGTTTGCAATCAGTGTAATATAAATTAAGATAATAAATTACTAAAAAAAAACTGTGTAAGAAGAGGAGTTGTGTAAACCCATTGAATACAGTATTTTACCGTCTTCATGACAATTTGCAGAATTCGACATTTGATTTAGATATGAATATTTGGTGATAACTTTTGATTTGGATTTGTTAATTAAACTTAAAATTAATGTTTTAGTAAACATGCGTCAATGAATATTTTAAAACGTATCTATGTTGCATTATTTCTCTTTATCTTATTGAATATTATAATACACCCATATCCAAACCCCCCAAAGATGTAGATTTGGAAAAAAATTCTAAAAAATCGTATTTAGATTCCTTTCAGAAGGAATAGTTTGGAGCAAACTTTGCATTTTGTTTTAAACTTTAAGGCTAGTTTTTATAATTTTGCTATCTAATATTTTGTATTCTAAAAGGTAGATGTTCAGATTACCTCAGGATATAGTCTTTTATAAATTTTGTATGGGATGTGTAGTTCTGCTGCAATATAAATATCTATTTTATGTATGCTCATTTGGACATTGTGCCCTGTTTTGGCATCAGAATGTAACATTTCTTTTCTTTTCTCTTCATTTATACACAATGGAGCAAGGATAGAAGCATTATTGATGCAATATATGTAAAAATTCAATCTAGTTAGGATGAAGATGAAGCTAGCTAGCTTCTTAAATTTTTTTAGATTTAAAATGAGATTTTTGTATAAAATTTAATAGATATGCATACAATCTTTGGATCTTGGAATTAAAATTTGGGATAGTGGCATTAACAGGTGATGTTCTCATCAAAGAAAGTCCCACTATAATCATAACATTTAGAACAATTAATATTTTGATTAATATGAATATTATACGTGTATCTAGCAAAATACGTTAAATTAAGTTATAAATTGGCTTCTAACTAATTAATACATATGTAGAATAATCTATCTTTGTTCCCTATATTTTGAAGAACAAAAAAATTATACTCACACATATACTACCAATTTAGAGTGTTGATGAGAAGTACATGTGTACACTGGCTACTTGCTCCTTTAAGTAGTTTAGACAATATCTTGTATAATTTACTAAATATGTTATATTATTGCGATTGCTTGGGTGACAAGTAAAATAAATATTATTTTATATGTATACATAGACGTATATTGATTTGTTCGATTTTTATTATATTTTTATACCCTTTTAAGTTAAAAAATCATTTAATGAAAAAAATTCTTGATGTAGGTTTCATGAAGAAAATAGAAAAAAAACTGAAAAGAGAAGAAGAAAAGAGAAAAATTGAAGTAGTTTTTAAGAGCAAAAAGGAAGCAACTCCGAAGAAGAAATAGGGAGAAATTCTGAACAGGAAGAATGAGCAGCTATGAAGAGGAAAAATGAAGTTTCTTTGAAGAGGAAAAAGGAAACATCTCTAAAGAGGAAAAATGAGTAGCTTTGAAAACGAAAAAACGAGGCAGTCGATATTGAAATTAATTTGGTTGGGACTTGGCCAAGTCATAGCTTAATTAGTTATTGATGGTTTGAGAATATCGGGAGTGAAATTCTATTAATTAGATATATATTGTTAATCGTTAATTGCGATTTGAACGAGAGTTATATGTTCGAGTTAACACGGAGAAATTGAATTATCACAAATTTAGTAGAATCAAATTAGTAATTGTTATAAAAAATTAGTAGTTATTAATTGATAAAACTAGCGAATACTGGGAGGAAAACCAAAAGTACATTAGGTTTGTGCAATCATTGCCTAGTAGATTAAATTAATTGTGAAATTAAAACTCAGATATACCTAAGATTCAAGTGAAATCAATTATTCTGATAATATTACATCGATAGTTTTCATTAATTTAATCATTTTGTTTTGATTAAATTATTATTAAATTTTAATTTCTAGAAATAATAGAATTTCTATAATTCTGGTACTTGATACACAATCTCGTAGGACGATACTCTACTTATCACTTTATTATTTGAACGATTTTGTGCACTTGCGAATTTGCCGGTCATATATAAAATCTTTAACTAGTCTTAGTTTTTTATATGTATACCAGTATGCAATCTGTAGAACATCATAATTATCTTAAAGGTTGGAATTAGTAATGGATGATGAATTGTTTCATTCTAATTGTTTTTGGGACATGGTTGTGCCTTTTTCTTTTTCTTCTCAATCTATATTATGGTTATCGGATGTATTGTTTAATGGTACTTTTATTGTGTTTGTAATGGTTAATTGCTATTGTTAAATTTTATTTCATTTGGAAAAAAAAAATAATTATCGTAAAGGCTAATATAGAGTGTCAAGGAGAAGGTATAAATATATATATATATATATATTAGTACCAGGCTAGTATCATTTTTTTTATTGGAAGAGAGATAACACTTTTATATTTTTACTGCATTTAATTGGTAGGAAATATATGTTTGATTTTTTTAAGAATTTTGCGGCTATTACAAAAATCAGTACAAAAGTATTCATATACATTACTTTTATTATACCATTTTAAAATTGAATTATACTAATCTTTTCTAACAATATGATTGGTATTTCTTCTCTTCATAAAAGATTTTAGATTTAAATTGTGCATTTTTATAGATTATCTTTAAGAGTTTGTGTCATCTAATTAATGAAATGTATGAATTGTTACTAAAAAATCTAAATCTTAAATTTCATTTCTATATTTTGAAAGTAATATTTTTTTGAAAAGTAAGATGTCTTATGTGACATGCAAAATGTTATTTAACGCATAAGGGTGTCAGATAAAGAAATAGATTACGAGTGCGATAGAGTAAAATATATGCAGCAGAGCAATTTATTACAAATCCCTGATAAAATATATGAGTTCCTAATTACATGTATAACTAAGGCCAAAAGTGATGTCAAAATACAAAATATCAAAATACGAATAGGGGAACTTCTATAATTATGTAAAAGGACTCATCAGAGTGCGAGACAAGTCATGCATTTATAAAAGTTTAAGGATCCACGGGATCCTCAAAGACTTCAAGTGGTAGGTCAGCGATCAATTCCTCATTATCTTTCCCATCTAGAGGGGGGGCATGGAAAGGAGTGAGTTCTATATACTCAGTAAGGAAAACAATATTTAAATAACATCATAAGATTTTAAAGGTAATTAAAGATATCATCATTTCTTACCATCAAGAGTCATGTCAGGGTTCTTTATTAAACTATGAAAGTAATTTATTTTATTTAAAGAAAATATCATACCATAGTCATATCATATCAATCAAGTATATCATGCTAAAAATAGAGAAAATCAAATAAATCATGATATGCACTATTTTTGTGTCATTTTTTGTGAAGTCATTCCGACTTCCATCTTTTGAGGGTGATACAGATTCCCGGCTACCCATGTGGAATGAAAAATTCATTTAATTTGTAACAGCAATTTGTGTCTTCTTAAACTAACAACACATTTACGGCTTGCTAAACCAATATCAAATTTACAGCTTGCCAAACCATGACACGATCTATGACCACAGTCGTACAAACCACAGTGGTCCTACATGTTAACTATGGCCACGACCATACTTTGCTTAAGATGACCCCTACAATCATTACGCATCACCACTCTCATCAGAGGGTATGCCGTCATCCACAGGGAGCGATCCTCTCACGTCTTTTCAGACCAGATGGGGGAGAAATAGAAATCCCTCAGAGATAAAAAGACTAACGAAATGCTTTATACATTATGCATGCCAATATTAATACATGTTTCTCATGTTTGTACATCGTTTCATGCTTAATAATTTTTCTACCATATTGCATCACATATCAATATTTACTTCATCTAAATTACACATGCAAATTAACAAGTTCATGCACGATCATAGAACATGTATTAACATGTGAAATTACTTAGTTTAGGCATAAAACTAACCATGAAATCACTAATTTAAACCTTATTAATTTTACTCTGGAAATGCTCCTTAGGATGTTTAAAAGTAAATACTGAATTCCTTACCAAAACCTCGATGTTTCTATGCCTTTTCTTCTTCTTCTCGTCTCCCTCTCTCTCTAAAGCTCTTGGCAGATGAAGAATGAAAATGGAAGTGATGGAGAAATGGTGAAGGGGCGGTCACTATTTATAGAAATAGAGGACCATCAGATTTCCGCCAAGTGGCAAAATCTGGTGAAGAGAGAGAAAGTCAATGGGAAAGGTGTGATGTAATGACTAACGAATGTGACCAATGGATGGACAATGCAACATGATAATGGCACAAAAATTAGAGGCATGCCACCTAAACAGAGACAGCACGTCACCCAAACGAGCAGAGCCTGCGCGAGCGGGATCATTCCCGTTGGATTTTCTGCTTTTTTCTCCATTTTCCTAAAATTTATTTAAATAATAAATAAAATAAAATTTTTCCTACGAGAAAATAAAATAATTAATTTTAAGATTTATCAAATCAAATAAAATACAAAACTTAAAATACGAAAGACGATATTCATCCAAAAAATTAAAAATATAAAATATTAAGGGGTTTTAAATGACCTTAAGGCCTTAATAAATAGGGGTTCTTATTACAAATTAAGCACGAAGGTTTTCAGGATGTTACAGTCCCCCACCTTAGAAAATTTGATCACCCAAATTTGTTATGATTAGATCTGAAAAATTCTCTCTCATCTCGTTCTCCAACTCCCAGGTCACCTCTTTCGGAGTGTGTTGTTGCCACTACACCTTCACCTTGGGAATCCTATTGTTGTGCAAAACCTTGTTGGTCTAATCAAGGATTTTTGCAAGGAGCTCCTCGTATGTCATATTAGCTTGAACCTGCATCTCTTGGTGAGAAATGATGTGAGAAAGGTCACGGTGGTACCTTTTGAGCATGGAGAGAAGGAAAACATCATGTAGACCCATAAACTCTTGGGGTAGATAAAGGTAGTATGCCACGGGTACAACACATTCCACGATCTGAAAAGGTCCCACATAATAGGGGCTTAAGTTTCCCTTCTTATCGAATCAAATTTTTCCCTTGTAAGGGAAGATCTTAAGGATGACTTGATCGCCAATTGCAAATTCTAAGGTCTTCCACAGTTTTCGACATAGCTTTTCTAGATACTTTAGGCAATGGCTAAATTCCTTTGAATGATAACAACTTTTTTAATAGTCTCCTAGACGAAATCAGGTCCCAAATGACACTGGTTCCTGACTTCTTTCCAACAAGTGCGAGAATGATAGGGCCTACTGTACAGAGCTTCATATGGAGCCATGCCGATACTGGAATGATAACTGTTATAATAAGCAAATTCACACAGAGGAAGATACTCATACCAATTATCACCAAAGTCGAGGACACAAGCGCGCAACATGTCTTCTACTATTTGGATAATTTGTTCAGACTAACCATAAGTCTGAAAAATATAAGTAGTGCTGAAGTATAATCCAAAACTGAGTGCTTCTTGAAAACTATCCCAAAAATCGTAGGTATACCGAGGATCACAATCGGACAAAATAGATGAGGGGATGTTGTGGAGTCGAACAATTTCATCAATGTATAAATGGGCTAATCTGCTGGTGGAATATGTGGTTTTGATGGGTAATAAATGAACAGTCTTGGTCAACTTGTCAACAATGACCCATATGGCATTACAACCAGAACAAGTTCTAGGCAGGCCGGTGACAAAGTCTATTGCTACATGCTTCCACTTCCATTCTGGAATAGGAAAGCCTTGCAACAAACCAGCAGGTCTCTGGTGTTTTGCCTTAACCCCTTGCCAAGTAAGGCATCAAGAGACATAATCGACAATGTCCTCTTTCATTCTAGGCCACCAATATTGATGCTTCAGGTCCCCAGTACATCTTGGTACTTCTGAAGATAATGGACAGTTTAGAGGCATGGGCAGCTTTGAGAACATCCATTCTGATAGCGACAGGAACCCAAATACGGTCAAAAAATTCGTCATCTGTGAGCCTGAAATAAGAAAACTCATAAGAAGTAAGCTTACTCAAATTTTTGTTATTTTTGTGTATGGACTGAGCTTCCTAAATCTTCATGAAAAGATCAGGCATTTTTGTAAATTATCTTTAAGAGGTTGTGTCATCTAATTAATAAAATGTATGAATTGTTACTAAAAAATCTAAATCCTACATTTTAATTCTATATTTTAAAGTAATATTTTTTTGAAAAGTAATATACCTTTTATCCATAACAACTAGATTTATAAAACCAACCATAAGGAATGCCTATATAGCAAAATCAACCATTAGCATCATCTAAAATACATGAGACGTTTGAGCATAAAACAATAGTAAACAAATGCATAAATGACAACAACATAGTATAAACACTACATTACACATCTAAAACAACTTTCTATATGTGTATGTGTGATGATATATCTCTTTAAGGAAGTTTAACAACAATATGAAAGGGTTATTTGAGACACCTAACTATCTAAACTAGTTGACATAGAATTGATTAACTTTGGTTGTGCGTGAATTTCATATTGTCTGTATAGAAGCTCCAAGGATCATGCTTATATGAGTTAATGGATACCTTATAGATTCTGAGAATTGGAACAAGCATTCCTTTGGCTATATGTGCACTAAAAGAAAAAAAGAAACAACTAAAAACATGTATATCACCCATACCCACCAAAGATTTCCAAGCCTTTACCAATATCCTTTCAAACCCATTCGTTCCTCTCTTCTACCCAGCTTTCTTGCTCCCTCTCACTCATTCACAGATACTTGAAAGTGGTGCATATCTGCTAGAGCTTTACAACTCTATAAATTCCTATTCATTTTTCCTATTAACACGTCATCCCACACCATGAGGACTAGTCAACTTGTTTTCCTGCTATCGCAAACATCACCATCTTAACACAACCTCCCATACATCTTTCATATTACACATCTTTGGTATCACGTAGAATTTGGTTAATAATACATGAAGCTACCTATTAGCTAACAACTCATTAGTGATATATGAAGCTACCTATAATTAATCATTTTTATGAAAATGCTTGAAATTTTATCGACTAGAACTAGCAAATATGATCCAATAATACAATAATTTATTAAGCATATACTATTTCCAAGAATATAAATTCTTATCTCATCATTGATGTTTTTTTTCATCGAGATAAACTCCAAATCGTGATGCATTTTCTTGTTCCTGAATGGGCTTCTTCCATTTTTTATTCAATTTTTTTAGGTTTAGGCTCTACTACGAGTAAAGATCTACCAGATTTTGATTTGCACATATAGGATAAATCAACCCAATACCGTATCTTTTTCTACGACTTCCTTTTTTTTCAATTCTTTTCTTTCATGTCTTCCATCAAATATTCAACGTATTAATCATATTATTATTATTCGACTAATTAACAGTTGAGATCACTCCTATTTAGAATTTATTTCTAAATAGAGTTGTTTATGATATAAGTGGTAATCATCAATATATTTCCAATATGGTTTTTGCTAAATGGAGCCTGGATACTTCATTTTATTGGTCCAACCAAGTCAACCATAAATCATTCTAATTGATAATACTAATTCAAATTACCCCCCAAAAAATGGATCTAATGTATTATTCTAGAATTTTTAGTGAATTTATGGTGTAAATGTGTATTTAATTGTCATTTAATTTTTTCTTTGTAAAATTATATACACAATATGCCTCTAAATAGTGGTATCTTAATAATAAAATATAATTTTTTATTCCCACAAGATAACATGGTATTGGAGTTGTTAATATATCTAGAAGAGTTTAGATAGCTAATAGATGAATAAATTGTGTTTTTCATACAAAAATAGTGAATAGGGGTGAGTTTGATAGAAAATAAATAATGATAGATTGTTGAGAAGAACATTATGGAGCTGAAGGAAATGGGAACATGGTTGGATTGATTTGTGAAAAGGATGAGGGAGAAGTTTTATCAAAATATGGCTCTGATAGCCATAACTATATTAACAATATAAATTGCACAATATTTATTGCTTATGTGTATGATTCACACTTTTAACCTAAGTAGACTTAAAACTTAAAAGATGTATTAGAATATAAATAATTAATTGAATTATTTCCAATTAATTTAAACTTTTAAGATAAAGGTTTTATTTATAATTTAATGATTGTACTATTTTTAGTAGTCATTCTAATCCTCCTATGAATATGGGTTTGTGTCGTCTCAAAATTTCTGCTTTGACGAGGCTAATTCATAGGTAGTTTTGAGTTGATGCATGCAACTGATTCTAGCAACATCTCTGGTGGTTTCTCTATGTTGATATTCTTTCATGCACTTAATTTATTGTTGGGCTTTTCCAGCTTCATGATTAGCTTGACTACCAACTGTATATATGATGCATATGAGCCTTTTTTCCTCTTAACAGTGGCAAGATAAGGTTGTTATGTAGTTTTTTTATAGTGCTTTTAATTCTGCATGACTTTAATTAATCCTCAGGTGTGACCTTTACTTCTTTGTAACTATGTTTTCACTATTTTACTGGCCTTATTTTTCTATCTATATACGTGACTTTTAAGCTATGAATTTTTTCTCAATAAAGTTCTCTTTTTATACTCTTTTTTGAAAAAAAATATTTGTTTTTTTTGCACAAGATTTTTATTTTTTAATTAAAAAATTTAATACAAATATACTTTATCTTAGGCCAAAAAAAAAAATTGTTATATACACAAGAAAATGAAAAAAGTGATATCAAAAGTCCTAGGGGACATATTTTTAAATGTTGGATTGCCTGTAGGGTTGCTCTACATGCGGATCTCCCTCATGCATACATATCGATCATAAAATTTGGGATGCATCAATTACCCTTAACTTCCTTAACTGGAAGATTCAAGATGTTATATTTAGGAAATATAATTTCAAAGTATCTTCTTATAAATAGTTTGCATTATAAGTTTTAGCTATTCATTACTATTTTACATAATTAATGAAGTATATATATATATGTGTTTATTATTATAGCACTTTTTAATTTTCTAATTATCATGAACTTTTTAAAAAGTAAGATAACCTTTATTTATCAAATAAAATAGCCATACAACATCATCTTAATCTTTATTCATCTTATTATATTACTCTATTAGTTCATTTCATACAGAACACTGTTAATTAATTCCAAACAATTAGCTCTTTATTGGCGAAGTAACCTAAAATTTTCTTTGGGGATAAATCTTTTTAAGGGTTTGGTTGTAGGTTAAGTATCACATATTTTTCCTTAATTAAAAGATAATTTTATTAATAAAATGGCAGTCGCATGTCCTTTTTCTCTTTGAATAATAAAAAATAATTTTGTCAATAAGGATAGTTCCTTCTTTTTTAAAGAGAGAATTACAAGAAAACACAATCGCCACCCTTTGGAAAATGAAAAGAACAATTTAAGAATAAAATTACATGATAGTATAGGTGATTTGAAATAGAAGCTAAACATGAAAAGAGCATATTCTTAAAACATTTGTTATATGATCCCTTTTCATAGCCTCATGCAGATACATCAAAAGGTAAGTTACATTTCAACAAAGAATTTTTTCATGAGTTAGATATAAATGTTTATGCCTTAGCTATATATATATATGCATATACGTACTTATACCAAAATTTTTATGTTTTTAACTTTCTTATTTCTAAAACAATTTATTTTTATTTATCTTGTAAAAATTAATATTTCGACATTTTAGAAATTGTAAGAGGAAGTGAATGGAAGAATATTGGAGCTTATGTACGTTTGAGATAGTCAATTGATGAAGATTCCCAAAGCTTAAAACACTACCCAATCTTCTAAATATCTAATAAAGCACGTAGTCACTTATCAAAACTGAACTAATCATCCTCCCTATTTCATCATCAACTTGAGTAAAGAGATGTATTTCTTATTTGAACAAATACCAACTCATATTTCTCATATTTGTTCGATGACATCCTAAAAAGTTAAAATTTTCACGTAATACTATAAAATAAAAAACAAAGTTAGAAGAAAAAAACATGCCTCCTTACACAAATTTCTCTTCAGCGTGGTGAATTGATAAGCTAAGTAAGAAACAAATTTGAAAAATATCAATAGTCTTGACATTAAATGTAGCGCCCGGACCGAGAAGGAGGAGGAAAAAAAAAATAAATAAATAAATAAAATAAATAAAAAAAAAGGGGCCACGTCGGCAGCCACGTCAGCAGGCCCGGTCAGCAGTCCCGGCCAACCGGGGCCTGCCACGTGGCAAGACCACGTCGCTCCGAAAAGGGGCCACGTTGGCGATCCGCGTGGGTGCGATCGGACGGCCCAGATCAATCGCGCGATCGGACGGCCCAGATGCAATCGCACGGACAGCCCAGATTCAATCAAAAACGAACGGCCCAGATTAAAACAAAATGAACGGCTGAGATCAAAAGGCAAGGGGTTATAAATAGAACCCCCACACCAGACCACAAACCCTAGTCGCCTGCCGCTCGCCGGAGAAGACAAACCAGAAGCCGGCCGCCGCCACCCGCCGCCGCGCCGGGGAAATTTTCGACCGTCGATCGAGGTAAATTTCATACCCCCGACTCGTTTTTCCACGCTGATTCCTCTTGTGGCCAAATCGGAGCCAAAATCCCGGCCAAACGGACGAAATACGCGGCTGAAGGCCAGCGGCGCCGCCGCGCCCCCTCTCAGTTTTTGCCTCCGATGAGGCCTTTCCCGGCCTCCGTTTGATGCAATTTTTATATCACCGTGATCACCATTCTTTTCTCTACAGGTTGACCGGAGCCGAATCACCAAAACACGAACCTCGCCGGAGAGCTGCCGCACCCGAGAGCGCCGCCGCCGGTAAGCTCCGTTTTTCCGTGATTTTTTGGCCTCCCGAGGGCCCTAGGGTTGTTTTCTCATAGGGACCGATGCGAGTGTGGCCGAATTCGGCCAAAAACGGCCGAAAACAGCCAACCCGAGGTGACTCGCCGCCGCCAGCGGCGGCGCCGTCGCCGGAGCACGGCGGAGCCGCCGTGCCAGAGTTGCAATTTGGGCTGAAAGGGGCCCTGGGCCTAATTTGGGATTTTTTTTGGAACACGTGCAGGTACCAGTAGTGCGTTTCAGTTCCCCGAGAAAAATTCAGGGAAAATTAGGGATAGCCTGCAAGCGCACTGCAAAGCCGTGTTCGGACCCCGAAAACGAGTAAGAACCCCTCACCCTATTTCCTATCACGGTATTAAAGTTCAAAATGATAAAACGGTATTTCTTGAATTAACGAATGTGTGAAATTGCTTAAGGTGGCTAATGGAGCCCAAGTCTAGTGTGATTGATGATTTACTGTTATTTGGCCTGTTTTACAGCTTTAAATGCATTATGAGGTTTGATTTGTTCATTTTATAGTTTCGAGTGCATATATTACTATTTTATTAATTATGGGTTGAAAGACTGAAGAACTGATACTGTATGTTGTCTGTTTGGCATGAATTACGATTTGCTTGTTTAAATATGAATTGATGATGCTTATTGAGGAAAAGGAAAATGAAAGATTGTGTAGACTGATAATTGTATGATGGAGTCAGCCTGACGAGATATCCTGGGAGATGGTGGACGGACCGGGTCCGTAGGGAACCCTACTGGGATTGTGGTCTCACATGCCGGACGGGGTATGGAGATCTTATGGTTTTGGCGCCCATACCGGACGGGGTATGGGGACGGCCCGTTTCACCCTCATACCGGACGGGGTATTGAGGTTTATGGTTTTGGCGCCCATACCGGACGGGGTATGGGGACGGCCCGTTTCACCTTCATACCGGACGGGGTATTGAGGTTTATGGTTTTGGCACCCATATCAGACGGGGTATGGGGACGGCCCTGGAAACTGATTATGAATGTTAAAGGTTAACGGGTAGCGGGACCCCTATGGACCCCCATGGATACTAGTAGGCTAGTAAATGAGAAAAGGATATGTGGTATAATGATTGAATTACAAAAGGCGTGATAAGTGCTATGTTTTACAACTTATATTATTCCATGATTGTGATAATGTTATTGTTTTTCTTATATTGTTTCATGAATTCCACCGAGGTAAGTGGATGGTAAAGGTTTTATCATAAATAAAAGGATTTGTTGTAAATCATGCTCCATTGGTCTTTTGTGTTTTTCTACCCACCTTTACCTCCGTGACGGTGAGATATCGTGATGTTCTTACTGGGCTAGTGTAGCTCACTCCTTATTTAACCATTTCAGATCAGGAAGACATGGTTCCCGAGCCCGTTCCGCAGGAGGACGACGAAGGGGATGCTTAGAGATTCTGTAGTCATACTCATAGTTTTATTTTCGAGTTTCTCTTTTAGTTAGTTTAATCTTTTATATTTTAAGTATGTTTTTGGTTTTCGTGTAAGGGATGTTAACTGAAATTTTGATCTCGCTTCCGCATTTTATGTGTTTAAATACTCATTTCATTTTCACATTTCCGGGGTCGTTACATTAAAACTACTGAAGATGATTTCACTTATAGTTAAACTCAACTTCAAGCTTAGAGACTTCAATAACTTGGTGAATTAATAATCCTAAGTAGGTAAAGAATCTTGAAAGCATCCACACTTAATTGGATCCGGACCTTTAGAAGACAAGTATTGGTGATTTTAGTGAGTAATATAGCTTTTATGATAGTTTTACCTAGGATTTTGGACTAGTGGTGAATCAGAAGATGATAGTTGCTAAGGAGTGATTTAAGATGAATTGTATTGATCTTCGAGTATCAAATTGAATAGGAGGATTTTTTATTAGTTTTGACTATTTCTTTAGCCCTCTGGATGGGTTTACGATGCTGTAACATTGGTTCTAACTAGTCAATGAAAGAGGCTATTTAGTGTGTATGTATTGATACCATTAGAACTCATACAATGCTTGTTTACATTAGTTCTTCTATTTGTTTGTTTACCTATTGAATCGCTGTTAAAAGTTACACATGCAGTTCTTACTTTTCTACTTATGTTATTGTATGATGCTCAATTTGACACTTCTCAAGTTTTTACTTTTTCTTATAGGAGATAATTGATGCTAATATAGAGGGTAAATTAATGAGCATGTTGAATATGGTCATTTTCTTTGATTTCTAACTTATACCTAAGAGAATGAGTAGATATTTAGAGTTGTCTATGGTTATAACAGGTTCAATGAGCTGGTGAATTAACGTGGCATCAAGCTTGCATCAAGGATTTAATACATGGAGTTTTTTCTTTGAAGAAAAGAAAATGAAGGGGATTGGTGGTAGTTAAGGCTATATGAGGATTATGAAAATTATCAATATATATATTTAACTTTTCTTGTCTACTTGTACAAGATCTTAATATAGATATAGAGAATGAAATGTAATATGTTCTTGCATGTATATATGCGTATTGTTAATTTTGATTTGTAGGCCTTGTGAAGATCGAAGAAGATACTAGGCAGTTCTTTGGTTACTTTAAAACTTTGTTGTGACTTGGGAACTAATTATTAGTGTGTCCATATTAGAAGAGAATAAAAACAAATACAAGATTACATATGAAATGTTTGTAAATCATTATAATTAGCTAGAGAGCAAATCGTATATTTATATATGCATAAAGTGAGTCAAAAGAAAAGGTGCGCATATATAATTGTGGTACGATGATGGTAATCGAGGAAGTGTTTATGAATCCGGTTCCTTGCGTGCGGCTAATTTATTGTATATATAAAAATAAATATTTCTGTAACTTGTTCATCACATTGTGGGCTTGAGTTCCAAATCCACATTGTCAATTTAAAAATGAATCTCCTTAAAAGTTGAGTTAGGAAGGCGGTAAAAAAGGAGAGCAATTATATATGCAAGTATATATATATGTATGTATTACACTTTTTTGAATATTGAATACTGGATGCAGAATCTTTTATTTAAATCATTAATTGCATAAAGAAGAAAATATATACACACAAAATATTTTAGTGCATCAAATCATATGTATAGTATACAATTTGAAATAATTTATTCCCATATCTATATTGAAGGAAACTAGGTTAATATGCCAAAGGATTCATTAAATAATTAGGGAGCTAATTAGTTTAATTATAATAATTTTTATTTTAATTGATCTATATGTAAACTAATTACATATATATGTTACATAATTCATTATAATTGCAATATATTTGATTATATAATTCATAAAGAAAAAAATTAATTATATGACATGATACAACAAGACCATCAAAAGTTGTGTTTTTCTGGTTGATATTTTTCTTTCTATTGATATTTACCTATACATCATAAAAATTTAGATGCTCACCCTTCCATACACATATACAAACATCTCAATATATATTTACCTACCTCAACATGTATTCCTTCCATCGCTACCTTATATGTTACATGTATATATATATATATATATATGTATATATCAACTGGATCAGACAACAAACATCTGGCCCGTACTTGGTTTATAGTTAATTTGCTCGACATGCAAACTTTAATTTGTAAGATTTCAAAATTTTTCATGCAAAACGTTATTTCTAATTACACTCCAACAATATTCTAATACCATAAAAACTTAGTTATGATATATATACATAGATATATATTGTGATTAATATTTGTTCTCGTGTTGTGAAATATATAAACCAATTTAGTTGAATAAAAATCATATAAACAGTATAATGATCAAACCAGTAAAAGTAGAGAAAAGACATGAGAGGGTAAAAACCAATATATTTTAGAAATTTAGCATTAAAAAAAACTATTATTTTTATTTAGATTTGATAGAGTAATAACAAGGAGTCAAAGTAAAAAAAAAAAGATAATTCATTTAATCAAATACATTTCTCACATTTACCATAAATACAAACATTAACAAATTCAAAAAAACCATTTTAATGTCACAAAATCCCCTATTAATTTACAAGGTAATGGTATATTAATCTGTTGTTTTTTTTTTTAGTTCAACTATTAGTTCAACAACTTTTTAACTAATACCATTGACTTTTAAAAGTATAAATTTAAATTATTGTTAGTATGTAATGTGAACTCTGATATAGAAAAAAAATGATATCTACGGTTTTTGTATTTTTTAAAAAAATAATTAAAAAATAAAATGGCGGTAACTGTAAGACATCAAGACATACAATTAAGTTGGATTAGAAGGTGATGGCCATATTAGTTGACGGTTAAGAGATAATATTTGTGTGTGTGGTTGCCATGTATAATTGACTTCAGGTGTGAATGGATGTTGAGGATAATGCAGGAGAAAGTAGGTAGATACATGAATTACAGTGAAGCAATAGTTTTTAATTAAAAGGGATGGCCACAATTGAATAATTTTATATAAATACAGCCTTACAACAACTTACTAATTAAATTTTTTTTAATTACATTACCCTAAATCAAAAGATTTTTCCATATCCCCTATTAAAGACATAACATTTTTGGAGATAATTTGGGCATTCCACTTGCAGTTTTAGAATGCACCACATCTTACCTTACATGGTATATTCTTCCATATTAAAACACTCCGCCCCATTCCTTACTAATGGCTACTCAACCGTTGTGTCGTTTTATATATACCCCCTCCAGCCCCTTGGGCACACATGACAAAATACCATGACTAGAAAAAAAGGTTAAGCTTGCTTATATCACTAACAACTCTGTAAGAAAAGCCATATTCAAGAAAAGGAAGAAGGGGCTGATGAAGAAATGATCAGAATGCCCTTTTCTCTTCTTTCTTTTCTTTTTTTTTTATACTCAATTCAGAGAGTACAGAAACATTGTTGATGTACTATATGTAGAAATTTAGTTTAGTTAAGAGGAAGATTAAACTCGTTAGATACTCAAATTTGTTTAGATTTCAAATGAAACTTTTGTGTAGAATTTAATAAATATGATGCGCTCTTCAGATCATAGAATTAAAATTTGGGATAATGGCATTGAGGAATAATATTTTTCTCAAAGAAAATCTCGATATAATTTGAATATCTAAAACAATTAATATTTTGATTAATATGAAATTTAAATATAATTCTAAAAATTTTATTTTAGTCAAAACATGCAATATTTTAAATAACTCAAATATATTGGAGAATCCCTGACGATCATAAATAGAATTTTGTGATGCAATTATTATGTTCAGAATATAGAAAATAACTGAAATAAATAATTTTCGAACTCAACAATCTGTAAATAGCTAATTAATACTTTACGCAAGAAGAAATGTACAATATATACATATACATATACATATTTAAATATATACAATCACCTAGAATAATAAATATAGAAAAATATTTTTGATGGCTAATTTCAAACACTTTCAGTAATTAGTACTTTGAATTTCTTTTACACATATAAATACTCAAAAATCAGTGATATAAAGTCTCTTGCTATTAAAAAAAATGTTACTGATATAAAATGAGGTCATATTTAACACCAGTGACATAAATTACTACTGCAAATTTTTTTTAATATTATAATATGTTACTGTAGTATCTGTAGTACGATGTTACAATTGATTCTTAAAGATAATGACTAGTATTTAACCTTTATTAGTGGGTTACTTATTCAAAACAAATTTATACTTTTGCAATAACAGTTTCAAAAATTCATAAGACACAATATAAGTACTTTTTAAAAATGAAGATAGATGTAATAATACAACGAAACCACTTATACACTACTATCAAAGTGTATAACCCCAACATCCACGTGAAAAGTCTAGTATTCAAATTTTAATTGTTCATGTGGTTATATTATAATTAATTTTAACATATGATAGAATCTTCAATTCTTATTTTTGTAGAGGTAGAGAATTACCACTCGCAAGTATTATCATGCCTTAATTATATTTAACTTTTAGGAGGGTTGATTTCTATTAAGGCGGTTAGTAATGAAGTAAAGATTCTAGAATTGGAACTATTGGGCCTTTGGCCCGATCATTAAGGGATGGCATTAGTTTCCATTAATGAAGAACATGTCTACTCACAATTTTATATAAAAAATTAACAAATCAACCGAATTATCACCTCTATACCTTTTTATACAATCTGTTAACTTTTGATATCAACCATTTTCTATTAAAAATGTATTGAATGTATTTATTTATTTATTTGTGAATATGTCAATTTAGTGACATATAAAAGTACTTAAGTTCAGCAACTTTATTTAAAATTAAATTTGTAGTCGATTTTATGTATGGATTGTAGAATTAATTATATTGATATTAATTGTAACATTTTATTTTCTCACATAATTGTAAAATGGTTGATACTAATCTCCCTATCTTACACGCACTCATAAATATTATCTCTTAACCATCAAGTAGTATGGCCACCACCTAACAATCTAACTTAATTGTATTTCTTGATCTCTTACAATTACCGCAATTTTATTTTTTAATTTAAAAAAAAATACAAAAACCATAGATATCTTTTTTTTTCTATATCAGACATCACATTACATAGTAACAATAATTTAAATTTATACTTTTAAAAGTCAATAGTATTAGTTAGAAAGTTGTTGAACTAATAGTTGAACTCAAAAAAATACAACAGATTAATATACCATTACCTTGTAAATTTAGGGGATTTTGTGACACTAAAATGTTCTTTTTGAATATGTTTATGACATTCCAAGTGTTAATTAAGGCAAATGGGTTCAAATACAGATTAAAAATGACAAATGCACGATAAAATTTATGCACTAGAACAAAATTATTACAAATCCCTTACAAATACATATGAGTTCCAATACGTATATATACAACAGTCATGCACTCAGACTTCTGTTCCCGCACTCTGATGAGTACAATAGTCTAGTGAAAAAAGTGACTCTTATGTTTTGTTTTGTATTTTGCAACCACTTCTAGCCTCAGTATATGTATGTTTTGGAACTCATATGTATTCGTAAGGGATTTTTAATAATTTTGTTCCACTGCATAAATTTTATCATGTATTCGTTATTCTGAATAAGTATCTGACACCCATTTGCCTTAATTAGCACTTGGGATGTCACAGAAAGATAGTGAGGAACCGATCACAGACCTACCCCTTGAAGTCTTTGAGGATCCCATGGATCCATAAATTTTTATAAGTGCGTGATTTGTCTCGCACTTTGATAAGTCCTTTTATATAATAATAGAAGTGGCCCTTTTTGGATTTTGATATTTTTTTTCTCACCACTTCTGGCCTCAATTATATATGTAATTGGGAAATCGTATAATTTTTCAGGAATTTTTAATAAATTGTCTAAACTACTCAAAGAAGCTAGTAACCAGTGTACACATGTACTTCTCATCAAAACTATAAATTTGTAATATATGTGTGTGTAATTTTTTTGTTCTCCAAAATATAGGGAACAAAGATAGATTATTCTACATATCTATTAATTAGTTAGAAGCCGATTTATAACTTAATTTAACGTATTTTGCAAGATACATGTATAATATTCATATTAATCAAAATATGAATTATTTTAGATGTTATGATTATACCGAGACTTTCTTTGAGGAAAATATTACCTGTTAATGCCACTATCCCAAATTTTAATTCCAAGATCTAAAGATCGTATCCATATCTATTAAAGTTTATACAAAAATCTCATTTTAAATCTAAAAAAATTTAAGGAGATAGCTAGCTAGCTTCATCTTCATCCTAACTAGACTGAATCTTTACATATATTCTATCAATAATGCTTTTATCTTTGCTCCATTGTGTATAAATAAAAAAATACAAAAAGAAATGTGACATCCTGATGCCAAACAGGGCACCAATGTCCAAATAAGCAGACATAAAATAGATATTTATATTACAGCAGAACTACACAACTCATACAAAATTTACAAAAGACTGTATCCTGAGGCAATCAGGCCATCTACCTTTTAGAATACAAAATATTATATAGCATAATTATAAAAACAACCCTCAATGTTTAAAAAAAAATTACAAAGTTTGGTCTAAACTATTCCTCTTGAAAGGAATCTAACCACGATTCTTCATAATTTTCTTCCAAACCTAGATCTAAGGGGGAGTTGGATATGGGTGAGTTCCAATACTTAATATGATAAATTGAAATAATGCAACATAGATACATTTTAAAATATTCATTAATGCATGTTTAGTAAAACAATAATTTTAAGTTCAATTAACAAAGTCAAATCAAAAGTTATCGTCAAATATTCATATCCAAATCAAATGTTGAATTCATACGGATCATCATGAAGACGCTCAATACCGTATTAAATGGGTTTACATAACTCACACACATAGGATGAAACTTCTCTTCTTACACAGTTTTTTTATACTAATTTATTATCTTAATTTATATTACACTGATTGCAAACCTATACGCGCAGCCGCTTACACCTAGTTCTAGAGAGGACAAAAGAGATATTGATTAGTCATGTCTTGGTACATAGATAGATACAAACATACATTCACAAATATTAAATACAAATATAAATATCTTAGGTCTCTCACGTTGCCATCATTCATGACCTTGAGCCCTAGACCATGAATATCAAATCATTCAGAGTCACAAGGACAACTGAACTACCGTTTCATTAAGGGATCAAAACCAGCACTCATATTGTAACATCCCACTAATCACCACACTAAATGTGTATCTTGAAACTCCTATTTATTAGGCCTTATGGCCATTTGAACTAATTTAAATTTATCTTGTAGTTTATATCGTATTTCATAATTTTAATTTATTCAAATTTTGTTATTTTACTTATTATTATTGTTATTATTTTATTTTTTTGTAGCATTTTTATTTTAAAATAATTTTCAGGAGAAAAATAGAAAATGAGGCAAAATCCTGCGGGAAAATGCCTGCAGAAGTGGCTCGCCTGCACCAGCACAGCACACTGTTTGCGTGCATGCATGCGCACATGACCAACACAATACATGTGCAAATTCCCATCGGCCCGGGACATAGGGCCAATTTGCACACGCATCACATCGTGCGCATATTGGCGAGTCCGTGGCTGCGTCCCGTTGTACACAAATAGGATAGTCCTTGTAGACATGGCTAGACGCCATGCACCCTGTGCACGCGCCATCCGCGCCGTAGGCCTGCATGCTTGGGCCTGTACATTGTAGGCCTACGTGCTGCGCTATATGCGCTGTAGGCCCTTCGCCGTTGATGAAGGATTCTTCCTCCATTTTCACACGGCCATCGTGTCATGTAAAATCACTCATCTTCAACTCAACTTTCTCTTTTCCTCATTGGATTTCACCACTTGGCGCAAATCCAACGGTCCTAATTTTTTATAGATAGGGACCCTTTCCTTTCATCACTTCCATTTCATTTTCCATCTTCCAAGAGCTTAGAGAGAGAGGGAGTGATCTAGAGAGAGAAGGAGAAGAGAAGAAGAAGAAAGGTGTAGGAAAACTTCAAGATTCTGTTAAGAAATTTAATATTTCCTTAAACATCTTAAGGAGCATTTCTAAAAAATCAAAATTAAGAAGTTTATGCTTTGTGTTTTGCATATTTTATGTTTAATAAAGTGATTTGTTCTTGATTTCAAGCATGCTATGTGATTTTATAGGCACTTAATAATTTGCGTATAAATTAAATAACATGAATTCGATGATAATTTTCTGAAATATATATAGAAAAAGAAAGAAAGAGAAGGAGAATGAGCTTGAATAGCCTGAAAAGTATATGTATTTGTATTGACATGCATAATGCATCAAGCGTCTCATTAGACATTTTATCTCGGAGAGGTTTCTATTTCTCCCTCCCCCATTTGGTTTAGAAAGACGTTAAAGGACTACTTCCTGTGGATGACGGTGTACCCTCTAACGAGAGGGGTGACACAAATATCTATTAGGGGTCACATTTGGTTAAGTACTATCGTGGTGATAGAATATATGATAGGACCACTGTGGTGGGTATGACCGTGGTCATAGATTGTACCATGGTTTGGCAAGCCAAAAATGTACTTGAGCAAATTGTCGTTATATATCTGATATGCTCATTCCACATGGATAGTCAGAAATCCATATCTCTCCTCAGAGATAGAAGTCGGAATGAATTCGTGAAGCATGACACAAAAATTTGAGCATTTCATGATTTTATTTTTTTTATTGTTAAATATGATCTTGATTTGATCATTGTGACTGTGAGATGATATTTCTTTTAATAAATAAAATTATTTTCATAAAATAAAAAAGGACCTTGACGTGACCTAATGGTAAGTATTAATGATATAATTATTCACTCTTAAAATCTTACGATTTTATTTAAATGTTATTTTCCTTATTGAGTATATGGAACTCACCCTTTCCATACCCCCCCAGATGAGGAAGATAGTGAGGAACCAATCATTGGCCTACCCCTTGAAGTCTATGAGGATCCCGAGGACTCACAAATCGCATGACTTGTCCTGCACTCTAATGAGTCTAATTGCATAGTGAAAGAAGTGGCCCTTTGTATTTTGTTGCCACTTCTGGCTTCAGTTGTATATATTATAATTGGAACTCATATATTTTGGTAAGGGATTTGTAATAATATTCTACGCTGCATATAATTTTTAGAATGCACTAGTAATATGTTTCTGTATCTTGCATCGTTATGCTTTAATTTGCATTGAAGATGTCACGCATATTCTAGCAGTTCTGGAATAAATAATCAAAACTAAATACCTCTCAAAGGAAATATGGTGAACCAGATTTAACCAGATTATGTGTTTGTTAAATTTTGACTTTGTATTTTATTAGTTAACTTTCTAGATTCTTTTAATGTGGTTTTATTTTTTCTTTGGTCTTTTACTTTCAAGTTTTTAAATGTTGATTCTCCTTCTTTTATAATTATTTGTAGATTTAAAATTTCTTTCTAATGAGCTTTTAGTTTATAAAATTATTCTTAGAATTTTAAGATCTTAGTAATTTTATTATATTTATTCTTTTAAATTAACCACATCATTTTTTTTATACCAAAATTTCAATTTATACCAATATTCCTAAAATACCAATTTGTCCAAAATTTTCTTAGTTTACTACATTACAGATTTTATATTTATTTTACATTGTGCCCGTGGGAATTTATCCTCCTACCCACACCCGCGGTGTGGGGAGCACATTTGCGAAGACCCCTCAGCATCCGTAGAAGCCTGGTAGATCAACACGATGCCCAAGGCTTGCTGCAATGTGCAGGTGTTTGGAGTGTAGTGGCATTTCCACACAAAGACCTTGTGCGCAGATGCGCACCAGCACGCATCGTAGTGCCATAAAGATGTCCGAATGACTGTGACGACAACAACTACAACTACTATGGTGATTAGAACTATTAAGACAATGACTACGAGTTTGACAACCTATCTATGTAGTGGACTATAAACGGTTAATTAAAATATATCTCCAACAATATCAAAAATATTAAAAACTAAACATCCTAATACTTGATTCTTAAGCGTAATTAAACATGATGGACCATACTTGATTCTTTGGTACATAACTTGCATGATTTTGTTCTCCCTATTGTCCTCGCGGTGCTTCTTCAATTGATCGGTTGCCTAGGTGATCCTCTGGTACAAAAAACTCTCTTGATTCACCATTTTCTTGCTTTGTTCCTTCTCAGGCATCATTTTGAAGTCAGCCAACAGGCGTTGGGCTAGGAAAGGGGTAGACCAAACCTCTGGTTGCCAGTCGTAGGGGCTGTAAATGATTTCACAGGCTTTGACTTTGCAGAGCATACTGAGTTCACTCACTTTCTTCATAAACTCTTCTTCTTTTTCTTGAAAGTAGCTTTTCTGGCAAAGTTGTTAGTGATATAGGAAAGTTAAACCTTCTTTTTAGTCATGGTGTTTGGTCATGTCTGGCCAAAGAGCGAGATGGTACATATATAGAATGCGACAAGGGTTGAAGATTTATTAGTAATGGATGTGAAGTGGAACACTGAATATACCATGTAAGGTTAGATTAAAACTGCAAATGGAGTGCCTAAATCATCTCTACAAATGTTATATTTTTAATAGCACATGTGGAAAGATCTTATGATTAAAGGTAATGTAATTTAGAAAATTTAATTAGTGAATTGTTGCAAGGCTGCACTTTTATGAAACCATTCAAATACAACTATCTTTTTTGATTAAAAGTTAATGCTTCATTATAATGCATGTATATATCTACTCTCTCTTATATGTGTAGGTGTGTAAAAAAAATGAATTGAACTAGAAGATTGCTAGAATACTTAATTAATTTTTCTTGTACATGGGGGGTTAGTTAAAAAGAAAGAGAGAGAGAGAAAAAAAACTTGAAATTAGTTGTCTTAAGGGAGTAAAACATGGCAACGAAATAAAAGATTGATATTGCTTATAATTACGCTGTTAGAATTGCATATAAATAGATCATCCATCCTTTGTACTAAGCATCCCATTTTTATCATATAGAATATTGATATTGCTTTTCGCAAATTTCCAATATAGTCCTCCAATTAAGATAGTTTGCATTTCAATCGTAAAAGTCTTTGTTTTGGTCACAACAATTTGCGCACTTTTAGTTGCTTTTTTCTTTTTAGTGCACATATAGCCAAAAATATATATAGAATATGTTGGGGCTTATAGACATGAAATCACAACAAAACACTCACTCTAATTCTCACAATCTATAAGTTGTTTATTATCACATTTACACATGCAAGAAGTTGTTTTAGATGTGTAGTGTGGACTATTTTATGGTTGTTTATGCCACTTTTTATATGATGCTCTTGTTTTATACTCTAAGGTCTCATGTATTTTAGATGATGCTAGTGGTTGGTTTTGGCGTATAAGCATACCTTATGGCTGGTTTTGTAAATCTGTGTGTTATTGTTAAGAGCTATATTACTTTTCAAAAAAAATATTAATTCAAAAAAATGAAAATAAAATTTAGGATTTAAACCTCTATAGTGACAATTCATACATTTCATTTACTAATTAGCACGATCTCCTAAAGATAATATATGAGAACGTACAATTTCAATAAAAAAAATTTTATAAAGAGAGGAAATACTATACATATTATTAAGGAATGATTATTGTAATTTAATTTTAAAATGTAATAATAAAAGTATATATATGATTACTTATTGACTTATGTAGTAGCCAAAAAACTCCAAAAGAAATCAACGATATATTTCTTGCAAATTTTATGCAGAAATAATATATAGGCGTTGTCTCCCTTCAGTAAAAAAAAATGATACTAGTATGGTATTAAAATATATACCTTCTGAACCTCGACAATCCATATTTGCCTTTAAGATAATTAACTTTTTTTTAAAAAACTGAAATAAAATTTATCAATAGTAATTAACCACTACAAACATAATTAGAAGTATCGTCGACAATACATCCGACAACCGCAATAGAGATTGAGAAAACAAGAAGAAATCAAAGTCATGTTCAAAAAAAAAAATAGAAGGAAACAATCCATCCTCCATTACTGATTCGAACCTTTAAGATAATTACGATGTGCTATAGATTGCATGCTCGTGTAATATAAATAACGAAAAAAAGTTAAAGATTATATATATGTGTGTATACGTATGAAGTAATACTTATTCTACTTGTTATTTAGACAACATTGCTATTATATTACAATAATATGTCATATTTAGCAAATTAAAAAAGATATTGTCCAAACTACTCAAAGGAGCAGTTGCAAGGGTACACATATACTTCCCATCAACACTCTGAATTAGTAGTATAAATGTGACTATAATTTTTTTACCTTTTAAAATATAGGAAAAAAAGATAGATTATTCTATATATCTCTAAGTTAATAGAACCCGAAATAAATCCAACAACCAAGATTGAATTGCGCACGAACTGCCCAGATTGCATCGCGATGAACGGGCTAGATTCATTTCCTATTTAATCGTGATTTGACGGCCCAGATTAAATCATGATGGACGACTCAGATTAAAATTAGAAGGTTATAAATAATCTCATCCACAACCAAACCCTAACCCTAGCTGCCAGAGCCCTCGTCGGAGAAGACAGCCCAGCCACCGGAGAACCGACCGTCGAGACCCGCCGCTGCACCATAGCACTTTTCGATCGTCAAACGAGGTAAAAATTCTCCCCTTGACTCGGATTTTGATTCTAAACCTACCTGTGGCCAAATCAGAGCCAAAACACCGGCCAATTGTCTGAAAAACACCGCTGAAGCCCAGCAATGCCGCCGCGGGTTTTCTCGATTTTTGCCTCCGATGAGACCCTTCTCAATTCCCGTTCGATGTAATTTTTACACCATTGTGACCACCGTTCCTTCCTCTACAGGTTGACTGGAGCAAAATACCAAATCGCAACTCGAGCTGGAGGAGTCGCTCGATTTTGTGAATCCGATGATATACTTGCTTTGCTGATGCTCGTTACTTGTTTAAGTATTCATGATTATGTGAGAAACAGAAAACTAAGGAAAAATAGAAAAGGTATGTGAATTGATAAATGGATAAGTTGACAGCCTCACTAGATATCCTGGGAGATGGTGGACGGACTGGGTCCATAGAGAACCCCACCGGGAACATTGTCTCATACCGGACGGGGTATGGAGACTTTAAATGTTTTAGCGCTCATACCGAACGGGGTATGGAGACAGCCCGCTTCACCCTCATACCGGACGGGGTATTGAGGTTT
The DNA here is from genome assembly GCF_054855325.1 of Carica papaya. Taxonomy (NCBI): domain Eukaryota; kingdom Viridiplantae; phylum Streptophyta; class Magnoliopsida; order Brassicales; family Caricaceae; genus Carica; species Carica papaya. Next base: position 25,881,508 of record NC_142310.1, on the reverse strand, counting down.
ATTGTTTTGGTGCCCATACCGAACGGGGTATGGGGACGGCCTTGGAATTTAGTTGTTAAAATTAATAGTTCACGTGTAGCGGGGACCCCTATGGATCTCCATGGATACTGGTAGGCTGATAAAAGAATAAAATTGTTGTTTGATGATTTAAAATATAAAAGTATGACATGTACTATGTTAGAGAGTATGTATGAATTCAAGATATCTTTGATGTTATTGTTTCTATGGGTCGTTTTCATAAATCTTACCGAGGTAAGTGGACAGTAAAGGATTTTATTATTGATTAATGAATTTGTTAAAAATTGTGCTCCATTGGTCGTTTTTGTTTTTCTACCAACCTTTATTTATGTGTTAGTGATATAGTGTGACGTCTTTACTGGGCTAGTGTAGCTCATTCCTTACTTAACCATTTCAGATTAGGAGGACTTGGTTCCCGAGCCCGTTCCGCAGGAAGACGACGAGTAGATGCCTAAATATTTTATAGTTTTCCTTATAGTATTTCATTTCTAGTATTTCCTTTAGTTAACTTATTCTTTCATATTGTTAGTACGTTTCGGTTATTGTGTAAGGGATATTAATCAGAAATTTTTATTTCGCTTCCGCACTCAAAATTTTTACATACATTTCCTTTTTTAAATTTCCGGGGTCGTTACACCTTAGGTATGATTTTTTAACACATTAAAACAAGGAAACTTCCATATGATTTATAAAGGTATACTTTCTATTTCACTTATTAATTTTGAATTTGGCTTATCTATAAAGGATGGATTGTGTTATGATTTTTTGATGTAATGTGTTATGATTTTTTTATCTTTTTATTTCTTTTTGTATTCTTAAATATTATAACTTTGTTGTGTGTGTCTTATTTAAAGAGATTATATATATATATATATACACTTACAATGATAAAAGAGTGATTCATCGAATATAACTAACCATGTTTACTTCCCTTTATTTAGTAAAGATGGCACTTTATTAATATGTTGTACTTGTGTTAATTGTGTAATTGAATTTTTTTAAAATTAAAAATTATGCTAACTATTTAATTAAAAATTTCAATACAATTAAAATTAAATATTAATGTAAACAATTATGTAAGAAAATGAAATGTTACAATTAAATATCAATATAATTAGTTCTATAATCCATACATAAAACGGACTGCAAATTTATTTTTAAACAAAGTAATTGGACTTAAGTTCTTTTATATATCACTAAATTGACATATTCACAAAAACAAATAAATAAATACATTCAATACATTTTTATTAGAAAATTGTTGATGTTAGAAGTTAACAGATTATATAAAAAGGTATGTAGGTGATAATTTGGCTAACTTGTTAACTTTTTATATAAAATTGTGAGTAAACGTGTTCTTCATTAATGGGAACTAATGCCATCCCTTAATGATCGAGCCAAAGGCCCAATAGTTCCAATTCTAGGATCTTTACTTCATTACTAACCACCTTAATAGAAACCAATCCTCCTAAAAGTTAAATATAATTAAGGCATGATAATACTTGACTTTTAAATGAAGTGGTATTTCTCTACCTCTATAAAAATAAGAATTGAAGATTCGACTCTTATGTAACACAAAAATAAATATATAATGCTATCATATGTTAAAATTAATTATAATTTATTGTATTATTACATTTATCTTCATTTTTAAAAAAGTATTTAGTGTCTTATGAAATTTTGAAACTGTTATCGCAAAAATATAAATTGGTTTTGAATAAGTGATCCCACTAAGAAAGGTTAAATACTAGTCATTGTCTTTAAGAATCAATTACAACATCGTACTACAGTTACTAGAGCCATACTATAATATTGAAAAAAATTTAATGTTGTTGTTTATGTCACTGGAGTTAAATATGGTCTTGTTTTATATTAGTAACATTTTTTTTAGTAGTAAGAAACTATATATAATTGATTTTTGAGTATTTATATATGTAAAAGAAATTCAGAATATTAATTGCTTAAAGTGTTTAAAATTAGCCGTCAAAATTTTTTTCTATATTTATTATTCTATGTGAATGTATATTTTTAAATATTTATATGTATATATTGTACATTTCTTCTTGCATAAAGTATTAGTTAACAATTCACAGATTGTTGAGTTTGAAAATTATTTATTTCAGGTTTTTTCCATATTCTGAACAAAATAATTGTATCGTGAAATTTATTTATGATCGCTAGAGATTCTCCAATATATTTTAATTATTTAAAATATTGCATGTTTTGACTAAAATAAAATTGTTAGAATTATATTTAAATTTCAGATTAATCAAAATATTAATTATTTTAGATATTTGGATTATATCGGGATTTTCTTTGAGGAAAATATTATTCCTTAATGCTGAGGTGACTTGCTGAGTGTTTCCATCCTCTTACATTACCACTGCCTCTACCTTTGCTGGGTCAACAGATACCCCATCTTTCGACACAATATTGGCCAAAAATGCTATTTGATCCAACCAGAACTCACATCTACTGAACTTTGCATACAACTTGGCTCTTCGAAGTATCCCTAGCACTATTGCCAAATGTTTCACATATTCTACCAGATCCCTCGAGTATATCATGATATCTGTTATCTCCTTCTCGCAATTATCATTGCACTGCTTCTTTAGTTGGTCTGTTGCCTTAGTGATCTTTTAATGCAAGAAACTCTCTTGATTCACCATCTTTTTGCCCTGCTCCATCTCGGGAATCCTCTTAAAGGCAACAAACACGTGTTGGGCTCCGAGAGAGGAAAACCAAAGATCTGGTTGCTAGTCATAAAGGCTGTAAATAATTGCACAAGCTTTGACATTGCAAAGAGTGCTAAGTTCGCTCACTTTCTTCATCAGCTCCTTCTTTCTTTTCTTGAATGTGGATTTTCTTGCAGAGTTGTTAGTGATATAAGCAAGCTTAACCTTCTTTCTAGTCATGGTATTTTATCATGTGTTCCCAAGGGGCGGGAGGGGGTATATATAAAATGATACAATGGTTGAATAGCTATTAATAAGAAATGGGGGGTGGATCATTTTAATATAGTAGAATACAATGTAAGGTAAGATGTGGTGCATTCTAAAACTGCAAGTGGAATACCCAAACTATCTCCATAAATGTTATGTTTTTAGTAGGGGATATGGGAAAATCTTTTGATTTAAGGTAATGTAATTATAAAAAATTAATTAGTAAATTGTTGCAAGGCTGTACTTATATAAAATTATTCAATGGTGACCATCCATTTTAATTAAAAGCTATTGCTTCACTATAATGCATGTATCTACCTACTCTCTTCTGTATTATCCCCAACATACATTCACACTTGAAGTCAATTATACTTGGTAACCACACTCACAAATATTGTCTCTTAACCCTCAACTAATATGGCCACCAACTAACAATCCAACTTAATTGTATGTCTTGATCTCTTACAATTACTACCATTTTACTTTTTAATTTTTTTTAAAAAGAAAATACAAAAACCATAGATATCTTTTTTTTTCTATATCAAAGTTCACATTACATATTAACAATAATTTAAATTTATACTTTTAAAAGTCAATGGCATTAGTTAGAAAGTTGTTGAACTAATAGTTGAACTCAAAATGATACAATAGATTAACATACCATTACCTTGTAAATTAATAGGAGATTTTGTGACATTAAAATGTTCTTTTTGAATTTGCTAATGTTTGTATTTATGATAAATGAGAGAAATGTATTTGATTAAATTAAAATTATCTCTTGTTTTATACTTTGAGTCCTTGTTATTACTATATCAAATCTAAATAATAATAATAGTTATTTTTATCCTAAATTTCTAAAATATATTGTTTTTTACCCTCTCATGTCTTTTCTCTACTTTTACTAGTTTGATCATTATATTGTTTATATGATTCTTTTCTGACTAAATTGACTTATATATTTCACAGCACAAGAACAAATATTAATCACAATATATATCCATGTATATATCATATACATATATATATCATAACTAATTTTTTATGGTATTAGAATACTCTTGGAGTGTATTAGTAAGTATGTTTTGCACGGAAAATTTTGAACTCTTACAAATTAAAGTTTGCATGTCCAGCAAATTAACTATAAACCAATTGCATGCCGAATGTTAGTTGTCTCGTCTAGTTGATATATACATATATGTATATACACAAGTAATATATAAGGTAGCGATAGAAGGAATACATGTTAAGGTAGGTAAATATATATTGAGATGTTTGTATATGTGTATGGAAAGGTGAGCATCTAAATTTTAATGATGTTTTGGTAAATATCAATAGAAAGAAAAATATCAACGAGAAAAACACAACTTTTGATAGTCTTGTCGTATCATGTCATATAATTAATTTTTTTCTTTATGAATTATATAATCATATATATTGTAATTATAATGAATTATATAGCATATATTAAGTTAATTTACATATTGATCAATTCAAAGAAAAATTATCATAATTAAACTAATTAACTCCCTAATTATTTAACAAATCCTTTGGTATATTAAACTAGTTTGCTTCAATATAGATACGGGAATAAATTATTTCAAATTGTATACTATACGTATGGTTTGATGCACTAAAATATTATGTGTGTATATATTATTTCTATATACAATTAAAGATTTAAATAAAAGATTCTGCATCTAGCATTTAACATTCAAAAAAGTGTAATACATATATATATACTTGCATATATAATTGCTCTCCTTTTTTACCGTCTGCCTAACTCAACTTATAGGAAGATTCATTTTTGAATTGAAAATGTGCATTTGGAACTCAAGCCCATAATGTGATGAGCAGGTTACATAAATCTTTATTTTTATATATACAATAAATTAGCCACACATGAGGAACCAGATTCATAGACACTTCCTTAATTACCATCATCGTACCACAATTATATACGCGCACCTTTTCTTTTGACTCACTTTATACATATATATATATATATAAGACTTGCTCTTTAGCTAATTATAATGATTTGGAAACATTTCATATGTAATCTTGTATTTGTTTTTTATACTCTTCTAATCCTCCTATTGCCTTAACTACCACCAATCCCCTTCATTTTCTTTTCTTCAAACTCCATGTATTAGATCCCTATTGCAAGCTTGATGCCACGTTAATTCACCAGCTCAGTTAACTTGTTCTAACCATAGACAACTCTGATTATCTGCTCACTCTCTTAGGTGTAAGTGTAGAAATCAAAGAAAATGACCATATTCAATATACTCATTAATTTACCCTCTATATTAGCTTCAATTATCTCCTATAAGAAAAAGTAAAAACTTAAAAGGTGTCAAATTGAGCATCATACAATAACATAAGTAGAAAAGTAAGAACTCTGTAACTTTTAATGGTGAAGCAATAGCTAAATAAACAAAATAGAAGAATCAATGTAAACCATCATTATACGAGTTCTAATGGTACGTATACATACCCACTAAGTAGTCTCTTTCATTGGCCAGTTAGAACCAATGTTAGAGCCTCATAAACCCATCTAAAGGGCTAGAGAAATAGTCAAAACTAATAAAAAATCCTCCTATTCAATATGATACTCTAAGACCAATACAATTCATCTTAAATCACTCCTTAGCAGCCATCATCTCCTGATTCACCACTAGTCCAAAATCCTAGGTAAAGCTATTACAAAAGCTATATTACTCACTAAAATCACCAATATTTGGCTTCAATAGGTCCTGATCCAATTATCAAATTGAATAGGAGGATTTTTTATTAGTTTTGACTATTTCTTTAGCCCTCTAGATGGGTTTACGACGCTGTAACATTGGTTCTAACTAGTCAATGAAAGAGGCTATTTAGTGGGTATGTATAGGTATCATTAGAACTCAAACAATGCTGGTTTACACTGATTCTTCTATTTGTTTGTTTAACTATTGAATCGCTGTAAAAGTTACACATGGAGTTCTTACTTTTCTACTTATGTTATTGTATGATGCTTAATTTGACACTTTTCAAGTTTTTACTTTTTCTTATAGGAGATAATTGAAGCTAATATAGAGAGTAAATTAATTAGCATGTTGAATATGGTCATTTTCTTTGATTTCTAACTTATACCTAAGAGAATGAGTAGACATTTAGAGTTGTCTATGGTTATAACAGGTTCACTGAGTTGGTGAATTAACGTGGCATCAAGCTTGCATCAAGGATCTAATACATGGAGTTTTTTCTTTGAAGAAAAGAAAATGAAGGGGATTGTTGGTAGTTAAGGCTATAGGAGGATTATGAAAATTATCAGTATATATATTTAATTTTTCTTGTCTACTTGTACAAGATCTTAATATAAATATAGAGAATGATGTAATATGTTCTTGCATGTATATATGTGTATTGTTAATTTTGATTTGTGGGCCTTTTGATGATCGAAGAAGATTAGTGGCAGTTCTTTGCTTACTTTAAAACTTTGTTGTGACTTGGGAACTAATTATTATTGTGTCCATATTAGAAGAGTATAAAAACAGATACAAGATTACATATGAAATTTTTACAAATCATTATAATTAGCTAGAGAGCAAGTCTTATATATATATGCATAACGTGAGTCAAAAGAAAGGTGTGCATATATAATTGTGGTACGATGATGGTAATCGAGGAAGTATTCCTTGCGTGCGGCTAATTTATTGTATATATAAAAATAAATATTTCTGTAACTTGTTCATCACATTGTGGGCTTGAGTTCCAAATCCACATTGTCAATTCAAAAATGAATCTCCCTAAAAGTTGAGTTAGGTAGGCGGTAAAAAACAAGAGCAATTATATATGCAGGTATATATATATGTATGTATTACACTTTTTTGAATATTGAATACTGGATGCAGAATCTTTTATTTAAATCTTTAATTGTATATAGAAGAAAATATATACACACACAAAATATTTTAGTGCATCAAACCATATGTATAGTATACAATTTGAAATAATTTATTCCCATATCTATATTGAAGGAAACTAGGTTAATATATCAAAGGATTCATTAAATAATTAGGGAGCGTATTAGTTTAATTATAATAATTTTTATTTTAATTGATTTATATGTAAATTAATTATATATATATGTTACATAATTCATTATAATTGCAATATATATGATTATATAATTCATAAAGAAAAAATTAATTATATGACATGATACAACAAGACCATCAAAAGTTGTGTTTTTCTGGTTGATATTTTTCTTTCTATTGATATTTACCTATACATCATAAAAATTTAGATGCTCACCCTTCCATACACATATACAAACATCTCAATATATATTTACCTACCTCAACATGTATTCCTTCCATCGCTACCTTATATGTTACATGTATATATATATATATATATGTATATATCAACTGGATCAGACAACAAGCATCTGGCCCGTACTTGGTTTATAGTTAATTTGCTCGACATGCAAACTTTAATTTTTAAGATTTCGAAATTTTTCATCCAAAACATAATTATTAATTACACTCCAATAGTATTCTAATACCATAAAAACTTAGTTAAGATATATATACATAGATATATATTACGATTAATATTTGTTCTTGTGTTGTGAAATATATAAGTCAATTTAGTTGAATAAAAATCATATTAACAATATAATGATCAAACCAGTAAAAGTAGAGAAAAGACATGAGAGGGTAAAAACCAATATATTTTAGAAATTTAGTATATAAAAAGCTATTATTTTTATTTAGATTTGATAGAGTAATAACAAGAACTCAAAGTACAAAACAAAAAATAATTCATTTAATCAAATACATTTCTCACATTTATCATAAATACAAAAATTAACATATTCAAAAAAAATATTTTAGTGTCACAAAATCCCCTATTAATTTACAAGGTAATGGTATATTAATCTGTTGTATTTTTTTGAGTTCAACTATTAGTTCAACAACTTTCTAACTAATACCATTGACTTTTAAAAGTATAAATTTAAATTATTGTTAGTATGTAATGTGAACTCTGATATAGAAAAAAAAGATATCTATGTTTTTTGTATTTCTTTTAAAAAGAATTAAAAAATAAAATGGGGGTAACTGTAAGACATCAAGACATACAATTAAGTTGGATTAGAAGGTGATGGCCATATTAGTTGATGGTTAAGAGACAATATTTGTGTGTGTGGTTGCCATGTATAATTGACTTCAAGTGTTAATGCATGCTAGGGATAATGCAGGAGAGAGTAGGTAGATACATGCATTACAGTGAAGCAATAGCTTTTAATTAAAAGGGATGGCCACAATTGAATAACTTTATATAAGTACAGCCTCGCAACAATTTGTTAATTAAATTTTTTTAATTACATTACCTTAAATCAAAAGATTTTTCGATATCCCCTATTAAAGACAACATTTTTGGAGATAATTTGGGCATTCCACTTGCAGTTTTAGAATGCACCAAATCTTACCTTACATGTTATATTCTTCTATATTAAAACACTCCGCCTCCATTCCTTACTAATGGCTACTGAACCCTTGTTTCGTTTTATATGTACCCCCTCCCGCCCTTTAGGCACACATGACAAAATACCATGACTAGAAAGAAGGTTAAGCTTGCTTATATGACTAACAACTCTACAAGAAAACCCACATTCAAGAAAAAGAAGAAGGGGCTGATGAAGAAAGTGAGTGAACTTAGCACTCTTTGCAATGGCAAAGCCTGTACAATCATTTACAGCCCTTATGACTAGCAACCAGATATTTGGCCTTCCCCTCTCGGAGCTCAACATGTGCTTGCTGACTTTAAGAGGATGCTCGAGATGGAGCACAGAAAGAAGATGGTGAATCAGGAGAGCTTCCTGTGCTAGAGGATTACTAAAGCAATCGACCAGCTGAATAAGTAGCGCAATGATAATCGCGAAAAGGAAGACCATCCGTAGAGCATACTGAACGACCTGAAGCCCCTGATCATCTGACCAAGGCTGAATTTGCAGAATTTTTTCGAGCCATCTAAGGATTAACTACAGCCATAGGATAGAACCAGGCCGACCGTCCACCCCCTGCCCCTGAATTCTAAAACACAGATCAGTCTATCTCCGACAATATAGCAGACTTTAGGAAACTTAACCCCCACACTTTGAAGGTGGCCCTAATGCTTTAGTAGCCGAAGCCTAGATCCTATAAATAGAGAAGCTCTTCTCTGTCCTAGACCTGACGGAAGAAAAAAAGTTACTCTTGCAGCTTTCATGTTAAACGGTGAAACCAAACACTAGTGGAAACTTAATAGAGAAGTCTTGCCTACCCCTACTATCTGGATAGTTTTCATGGATGCTTTCTTTGATAACTTCTTCCCTACCTATGTTTAGGAAAAGAAAGAGGAAGAATTCCAGGACCTCCACCAACGAAGCTTGTCTTAGCTTAATATGCAAGCTATTTTGTTCAACTGTTTAGGTTTGTCCCTTTGATGGTCACCCTCAAAAGCCAAAAAGTTAGGAAGTTTCTCAAAGGCCTTCGTGTCGACATTTATGACCGGGTTGCTATGTTGTGACCCTCTATGTAGAGGTGCTTGAACATGCCCAGTTGACCGAGGATCTTATCTTGGCCAAGCACCAATGCTTTGCTCGAATCTGTGCCCAACCCCAATAGCTTAGAAAAAGATTGTCTGACCCAGTACGTAACCTTTTTAGAAAAACAAACCAGAATTGCCCTTCCTCTTGCCTTGCCCCCACCTATAGCTCCACCTACCTGAGCTAACCAACCCTGTCAACATTGTGGTCACTCGCAAGGTGACCTGCTATGTCAGCATATCAATAACGCCTGCTATCAGTGTGGAAGCACCTAACACCTTATAAAAGACTGCCCTCAGTAACAAAAGAATATAGACCGACCCATAGCACAAGGTCGAGTGTACCACTTAGATGAATCTGATGTCCTTCCTTCTCCTGTCCTGATCCAGGGTATGTTTTCTATTTATAATACTTTTGTCAAGTCTTTGATCGATATTGGTGTAACTCACTCTTTTATTTCCTATGCATTCGCTTGTAACTTAGAATTTAGACCAGAAGGTTTAGGAAAAACGCTAGTGGTAGAAACTCCCTCTAAAGGATTACTAGAAGCTCACTGTGTATATAAGAATTGTAGGATAAAAACTTTAGGGATAGAGGTATGTGTAAACCTGATACTATTAGATTTTGTAGAATTTGATGTACTATTAGGAATGGAATTGTTGGAAAAGTATAGAGTGGTAATAGACTGTGAAAGTAAAATTATAACCTTACGATTACCGAAAAAGAAATAAAAATTATTGTTATCATTTTCCTAATAATTAAATGAACTGGAATATGTATGTTGATCCTATTGTGTGTTTTATACCAATTGTTTGCAATTTTTTGGATGTATTTACCATCGAACTTCCTAGTCTACCTCCCCCACGTGAGGTAGACTTCTTGATTGAATTGTTGCCTGGAACCCAGCTGATCTCAAATGCGTATCGCATGAGTCGCACTGAGCTAACAGAGTTGGAACATCAGCATTCTAATCTTATCACCCAGAAATTCATTCGCCCTAGCCATTCTCCTTGGGGCGCTCCTGTGTTATTTGTAAAGAAAAAGGATGGTACCCTCCGACTCTACGTGAAGTACAGGGAACACAACCAAGTCACCGTTAAAAGCAAGTACCCTTACTCCAGATCAATGATCTCTTCAATCAACTGCAAAGAGCCACGGTCTTCTCTAAGACCGATCTCAGAACCAGGTATCACTAGTTGAGAGTTAAAGATGAAGATATTCCAAAGATACCTTCCGGTGTAGATACAATTTGTACGAGTTCAGGGTGATGCCATTAAGATTGACCAATGTCCCAGCAGCCTTCATGGACCTAAAGAACCGAGTATTCTTGCATGCACTAGATCGGTACATCATCACATTTATTGATGACATTTTGGTGTATTCCAAAAGCTGTGAGGAACACGTTGTGCATTTTTCTGAAGTGTTGGAGACCCTCTGCCAAAACCAACTATTTACAAAACTGAGCAAGTACTCCTTTTGGTTGGATTGAGTTTCTTTTCTCGGTCATGTAATCTCAAGTGAAGGAGTTTCTATAGACCTGTCTAAGGTGGAATCGATGATCAGTTGGAATTCGCACACTAATGTGGCCGACGTACGCAGTTTTTTTGGCTTGACAAGTTACTATCGGTGATTTATCGATAGATTTTCTAAAATTACTGCTGAAATAGAAAGCAAATCTGGTGGGGAACCGACCTGAACCCAAATCTGGTAGAGAAGAAGCTGAAATAGAAAGCAGAAATGGGCTTGGAGCTAAGCAGCGGAGGAAAAGTTGAGAAAAATTAATCAAGTAATTTATTTTTATTTTTAGTTTTATTTTTTTGCTTTCAAATTGTAGATTTTTAGGATGAAAATTTTCATCATTTTTTAACAAACTCGTGTTTGGAATTTTTTGGAAATTGTTTTTTATTATTACATGATTATATTTTTTTAATTATAAGTTCTATTGATCAATCTACCATGTCTGGTTAAATCTCCTTCACTGGAGTGATTGATGTAGCATGAATCAAAAGTAGGCTTAAAGTTTAATTTTAGCTTCCTTTTAGTGCAATTTAACAATATTGAAATTAATTTGATTGTGAGATTATGCCAACTCACGACTTAATGAAATGTATGAATTGTTACTAAAAAATTTAAATCCTAAACTTCAATTCTATATTTTAAAAGTAATATTTTTTTGAAAAGTAATATACATTTTATCCATAACAAGTAGATTTATAAAACCAACCATAAGGAATGCCTGTATAGCAAAATCAACGACTAGCATAATCTAAAATACATGAGACATTTGAGCATAAAACAATAACAAAAAAAGGCATAAATAATAACAACATAGTCTAAACACTACATTACACATATAAAATAACTTCTTATATATGTATGTGTGATGATGTTTAGCAGCAATATGAAAGGGTTATTCGTGACACCTAACTGTCTAAACTAGTTGACATAGAATTGATTAACTTTGGTTATGCGTGAATTTCATATTATATGTATAGAAGTTCCAAGGATCATGCCCATATGAGTTAATGGATACCTTATAGATTCTGAGAATTGGAACAAGCATTCCTTTGGCTATATGTGCCCTAAAAAGAAAAAAGAAACAACTAAAAACACGCATATCACCCACAGCCACCAAAAATCTCCAAGCCTTTACCAATCTCCTCTCAAACCCATTCGTTCCTCTCTTCCACCCAACTTTGTTGCTTCCTTTCACTCATTCACAGACACTTGAAAATAGTGCATATCTGCTAGAGGTTTACAAATCTATAAAATCCTATTCACTTTTCCTATTAACACCTCATCCCACACCACAATGACTAGTCAGCTTATTTTCCCACTATTGCCAACATCACCATCTCAACACAACCTCCTATACATCTTTCCTATTATAAATCTTTGGTATCACATAGAATTTGGTTATAATACATTAAGCTACCTATTAGCTTAAAACTCATTAATGGTATATGAATCTATCCATAATTTATCATTTTTATGAAAATGCTTAAAATTTTATTAACTAGAACTAGCAAATATTATCCAATAATACAACAATTTATTGAGCATAATATACTATTGCCAAAAATATAAATTCGTATCTCATGTATTATTCCAGAATTTTTACTGCATTTAAGGGTAATTGATGCATCCCAAATACTATGATCGATATGTATACATGAGGGAGCTTCACATGTAAAGTAACCCTACAAGTAATCCAACATTTAATAGTATGTCCCCTAGGACTTCTTATATCACTTTTTTTGTTTTCTTGTGTATATAACAAATTTTTTTTTGGCCTAAGATAAAGTATATTTGTATTAAATTTATTGATTAAAAAATAAAAATCTCGTGCTAGAAGAACACATATTTTTTTCAAAAAAGAGGATAAAAGGAGAACTTTATTATGCAATTTATATTTTTAATATAGGTTCGGCTATCAGAGCCATATTTTGATACAACTTCTCGGTCATCCTTTTCAAAAATCAATCCAACCATGTTTCCCATTTCCTCTTTCTCCACAATGTTCTTTGTAGCCATCTATCATTATTTATTTTCTATCAAACTCACCCCTATTCATTTTTTTTGTATGGAAAACACAATTTATTCATATATTAGTTATCTAAATTCTTCTAGATATATTAACAGCTCTAATACCATGTTATCTTGTGAGAAATGAAAATTGTGTATTATTATTGAGATACCACATTTATAGGCATATTATGTATATAGTTTCACAAAGAAAAAATTAAATGAAAATTAAATACACATTTACACCATAAACGCACTAAAAATTTTGGAATAATACATGAGATAAGAATTTATATTGTTAGTAATAGTATACTATGGTCAATAAATTATTATATTATTGGATCATATTTGCTAGTTCTAGTTAATAAAATTTCAAGCATTTTCATAAAAATGCTTGAATTATGAGTAGCTTCATGTATCAATAATGAGTTTTTAGCTAATAGGTAGCTTCATGTATTATTAACCAAATTCTACGTGATACCAAAGATGTGTAGTAGGAAAGACGTATGGGAGGTTGTGTTGAGATGGTGATGTTGGCAATAGCGGGAAAATAAGCTGACTAGTCATTGTGGTGTGGGATGAGGTGTTAATAGGAAAAGTGAATAGGAATTTACAGAGTTGTAAAGCTCTAGCAGATATGCACTATTTTCAAGTGTCTGTGATTGAGTGAGAGGGAGCAACAAAGCTGCATGGAAGAGAGGAACGAATGGGTTTGAGAGGATATTGGTAAAAGTTTGGAGATCTTTGGTGGGTGTGGGTGATATGTGTGCTTTTAGTTGTTTTTTTTTCTTTTTAGTGCGCATATAGCCAAAGGAACACTTGTTCCAATTCTTAGAATCTATAAGGTATCCATTAACTCATACAGGCATGATCCTTGGAGCTTCTATACATACAATATGAAATTCACACAACCAAAATTAATCAATTCTATGTCAACTAATTTAAACAGTTAGGTGTCTCGAATAACCCTTTCATATTACTGTTAAACATCATCACACATAGACATATAGGAAGTTGTTTTAGATGTGTAATGTAGTGTTTAAACTATGTTGTTGTTATTTATGCCTTTTTTTTGCTATTATTTTATGCTCCAAGGTCTCATGTATTTTAGATGATGTTATTGGTTTATTTTGCTATATAAGCATTCCCTATGGTTGGTTTTATAAATCTACTTGTTATGGATAAAAGGTATATTACTTTTCAGGAAAAAAAAAATTACTTTTAAAATATAGAATTGAAATTTAGGATTTAGATTTTTTAGTAACAATTTATACATTTCATTAATTAGATAACACAATTTCTTAAAGATAATCTACAAAAATGAAAAATTTGAATCTAAAATCTCTTTTGAAGAGAAGAAATATCAATCATATTGTTAAGAAAAGATTAGTATGATTCAATTTTAAAATGGTATAATAAAAGTAATATATATTAACACTTTTGTATTGATTTTTGTAATAGCCGAAAAATTCGTAAAGAAATCAAACATATATTTCTTGCCAATTTAATGCACTAAAAATATAAAATTGTTATCTATCTTTCAATAAACAAATGATACTAGCCTGGTATTTATAACACCCCGCCCATTGTTGTGCTTAATTAATTTAGAAAATCCTATTTGTTCGGGCCTTTGGCCGCATTAAACTAATTTAAATTACACCGCGTATTATTTATCATAATTCGTAAATCTGGTTGATTTTTAATATTTTTATTTTTATTTTATTTTATGAAAATTTGAATTTTTATTATTTAGTTAGCATTTGATTTTATTTAATTTAGTTTTAGAAAAATTGAGAAAAATCAGAAAAATAGCGAAACAGGAAGAAATCCCACAGGGAAGCAGAGCCGCACGCGCGGATGCCGCGCAGATAGGCCCTATGCATGGCAGGAGGCCTGTGCACCTGCAGGATAGCCTGCAGTGCACCACTGTCACCTCCGATAGTGCCCCAGTGGCTGGAGGAGGCCCTTCTACCTCGTTTTTTGTGTCAAGCTCTCTTTCTCCTCTCTCTTCATCAGATTTTGTCACTTAGTGCAAATCCGACCGTTATAAAATTTTATAAATAGGTCTTCCCGTCCTATTCTTTCCCACACTTCCATTCTTCAATTTTTCTAGACGTAAGAGAACCGCTCCTAGTGGGTGACGGTGTACCCTCTAACGAGAGTGGTAACCCGAATATCTATTAGGGGTCAGCCTAATAAAAGAAAAAATCAAATAAATTATGAAATGCTCTGATCTTAGTGTCATGCTTCACCATATTACTTAGCCACGGGTGACCCCTACAGATAGTGTGATACCACTCTCGTCAGAGGGTACGTCGTCCTCCATTGGGAGTGGTCCTCTTATATCTTTCCAGACCAGATAGAGGAGGGAGGAAAAAGATACCCCAAAGAGCCAGAGGAACAGATACTCCTCAACGATAAAAAGGTTAACGAGACACTTGATGCAACATGCATGTCAATACAGATACACTTCAGACCATACATGCTTCATTCCACTTTTCTCTTTTTTTGTCCTTTTATTATTTTTTTACTTTTTATTTTTACTAGGCAATTATATTGGTTACATGCAATTCATCAAGTGTCTTCAATTCACATAGCATACTTGAAAATAAGAATAATTTGACTTATCTGAACACAAAGGCATAAAAAATAGGCTAAATCACAATAATTAATTTATCAAAAAATGCTACATTACTTACCAAAATGTCGATGTTTTCTCCTTCATCGTTTTCCTTTCTTTCGCTTCTTCTCTCACTATACTATATATCTCTCTCTCAAAATCTTGAAAAATGAAAGAATAGAAGTGTGGGGAGAAATGGAAGGGGAAGGGAAATTTATAGAATTTTGGAACCACCGAATTCACGCCAAGTGGTGAAATCCAGTGAAGAGAGAGGAGAAAAAGATATTTAGCATAAAAAACGAGGGAGGAGAGCCTCCATCACTTCCTTAACTGGAAGATTCAGGATGTTATATTTAGGAAATATAATTTCAAATTATCTTCTTATAAATAGTTTACGTTATAGGTTTTAGCTATTCATTACTATTTTACATAATTAATGAAGTATATATATATATGTTTATTATTATAGCACTTTTTAATTTTCTAATTATCATGAACTTTTTTAAAAAGTAAGAAAACCTTTATTTATTAAAGAAAATAGCCATACAACATCATTTTAATCTTTATTCATCTTATTATATTACTCTATTAGTTCATTTTATACATAACACTGTTAATTAATTCCAAACAATTAGCTCTTTATTGGCAAAGTAACCTAAAATTTTCTTTGGGGGTAAATCTTTTTAAGGGTTTGGCTGTAGGTTAAGTATCGCATATTTTTCCTTAATTAAAAGATAATTTTATTAATAAAATGGTAGTCGCATGTCCTTTTTTTGTTTGAATAATAAAAAATAATTGTGTCTAGTTCCATCTTTTTTAAAGAGAGAATAACAAGAAAATACAAAATCACCACCCATTGGAAAATGAAAAGCACAATTTAAGAATAAAATTATATGATAATATAGGTAATTTGAAATAGAAGCTAAACATGAAAAGAGCATATTCTTAAAACATCTATTATATGGTCCCCCTTCATAGCCTCATACAGATACATCAAAAGGTAAGTTACATTTCAACAAAGAATTCTTTCATGAGTTAGATATAGTTGTTTATGCTTTAGCTATATATATATATGCATATACGTACTTATACTTAAATTTTTATGTTTTTAACATTCTTTTTTCTAAACAATTTATTTTTATTTATCTTGTAACAATTAACTATTTCGACATTTTAGAAATTATAAGAGGAAGTGAATGGCAGGATATTGGAGCTTATGTACGTTTGAGATAGTCAATTGATGAAGATTGCCAAAGCTTAAAACACTTCCCAATCTTTTAAATATCTAATAAAGCACGTAGTCACTTGTCGAAACTGAACTAATCATCCTCCCTATTTCATCATCAACTTGAGTGAAGAGATCTATTTGCTATTTGAACAAATACCAAGTCCTATTTCTCATATTTATTCGATGACATCCTAAAAAGTTAAAATTTTTACGTAATACTATAAAATAAAAAACAAAGTTAGAAGAAAAAAGCATGCTGTGCAGCCTTTCAAGATTTTACTAATTAAATTTTTTTGAATTATATTCCTTAAATCACAAGATTTTCCTATATCCCCTATTAAAGACATAATATTTCTGGAGATAATTTGAACATTTCACTTGTAGTTTTAAAATGCACCACATCTTACCTTACATGATATATTCTACTATATTAAAATGCTCCACTCCCCATTCCTTACTAATAACTATTGGATGTTTGTCTCATTTTATACAAACACCCTCTTGCTCCTTAGCTAGACACGACAAAACACCATGATTGGAAATAAGGTTGAGCTTGCTTATGTCACTAATGACTCTGCAAGAAAAGCTACATTAAAAAAAAAAAAGAAGGGGTTGATGAAAAAAGTTAGTGAACTCAGCACTCTGTGCGATGTCAAAGCCTATGCAATCATGTACAACCCCTATGACTCAAAACTAGAGGTTTGTCCTTCCCCTCTCGGAGCCCAACACGTGCTTGCTGACTTTAAGAGGATACCCGAGATAGAGCAAGGGAAGAAAATGGTGAATCAAGAGAGCGTCTAACTCCAAAGGATCACCAAGGCAACCGATCAACTAAAGAAATAGTGCAAGGACAATCGAGATCTTACGCATATCATGTTCTAAAATCTTATCGGGAAGCCCCTCCACCAACTCAACCTCATTGATCTCAACAATCTGGGTTGGCTCATCGAACAAAACCTCAAAGAAATAAAATAGAGTATTGAAACACTCTGGAAGTTACCTCAGCCTTAGGAGGCCACAAGCGCAGGAGTGATGGAGGGTCGTAGGGAGACATTCACTAAGATCAAGGAGGATCATCCTGTGCAGAAGTTGCAGCAACTACAGACGTGGTTCGTTGACGGGATGAACCTGCAAGCACAGCAGCAACCTCATTGAGCATATGGGGAACATGTAGAGATGATGGTGCCATTCACAAATAAGAACAACCAAAATAATGGACTGATATAATCCAATGCGTTTCACTACCCTTAGGAATCGAGTATTATGATATTTAATTTTAAATTTTTTGGATTTTTGTTGGAGATGTGCTTTAAATAACCAATTACATTCCACTACAAAGATATGTTATCAGTTTTTTAGTCGTCGTAGTCGTTGTCTTAATGGTTGTAGTCATAATAATAGTTGTAACTGTCATCATCATAGTCGTAATCATCGAGTTGCATGCATAAATGTACTTGGATTTCTTTGTGTTATGATTTTCTTCAGATTAATCTTCTCTTTAATATTTTATATCTCTTGTACTAGTACAACTCTTCGTTCTTTAATTTCTCTCTTCCCCCTGCATGCTCAATGTAATTTTAAGCTATCATAATGCCCTTCTCTCTTCTTTTCTTTTCTATTTTTTTTTACACAATGGAGCGATGAAACAAGCATTGTTGGTGTAGTATACGTAGAAATTCAGCCCAGATAGGAGGAAGATTAAGCTAGCTAGCTGCTCAAATTTATTTAGATTTCAAATGAGATGTTTGTATAGAATTTAATACATATGGATACGCTCTTCCAATCTTTAAATTAAGATTTAGGATAATGGCATTAAGGAATAATATTTTCCTAAAAAAAAACCTCTATCTAACAAAATATCTCAAATAATTAATATTTTTATTAATATGAATATTATGCATGTATTAGGAAAAATACGCTAAAATTATAAATATGTTGTTTAATTATTTTGTTCGATTTATTTCGGGTTATATTAACTTATAGATATATAGAATAATCTATCTTTGTTCCCTATATTTGTAAAGTCAAAAATTATAGTCACATATATACTACCAATTCAGAGCATTGATGAGAAGTGTATGTGTACACTTGCAACTAGCTCCTTTAAGCAGTTTGGATAGTATCCTGTTTAATTTGCTAAATATGTCATATTATTGTGATGTAATAGCAATGTTGTCTAAATAACAAATAGAATAAGTATTGCTTTATATGTATACACACAGATATATAATCTTTAACTGTTTTCCGTTATTTATATGCACACCAGCAAGCAATCTATAGCATATTGTAATTATCTTAAAGGTTGGAATCAGTAATGGATGATGGGGTGTTTCCTTCTAATTATTTTTTGAACATGACTTTGCCTTCTTCTTGTTTTCTCAATCTCTGTTGCAGTTGTTGGATGTATTGTTGACGGTACTTCTCGTTTGTTTATAGTGGTTAATTACAGTTGATAAATTTTATTTCAATTTTTTTTTTAAAAAAGTTAATTATCTTATAGGCAAATATGGATTGTTGAGGTTTAGAAGGCATATATTTTAACACCATACTAGTATCCTTTTTTTTACTGAAGGGAGACAACACCTTTATATTATTACAGCATAAAATTGGCAGGAAATATATCTTTGATTTCTTTAGGAGTTTTTTGGCTATTACATAAGTCAATACAAAAGAAATCATATATATTACTTTAATTGTTATATTTTAAAATTAAATTACACTAGTCGTTCCTTAACAGTATGTATAGTATTTCCTCTCTTTATAAAATATTTTGGATTCAAATTGTACATTCTCATATATTATCTTTAGGAGATCGTGCTAACTAATTAATTAAATGTATGAATTGTCACTATAGAGATTTAAATCCTAAATTTTATTTTCATTTTTTAGAATTAATATTTTTTTTGAGAAGTAATATAGCTCTTAACAATAACGCACAGATTTACAAAACCAGCCATAAGTTATGCCTATATGCAAAAACCAACCACTAGCATCATCTAAAATACATGAGACCTTAGAGTATGAAACAAGAACATCATATAAAAAGCGACATAAGCAACCATAAAATAGTCTACTCTACATTACACATCTAAAACAACTTATAGATTGTGAGAATTAGAGCAAGTGTTTTGTTGTGATTGGATGTCTATAAGCCCTAACATTTTCTACATTTGTTTTTAGCTATATGTGCACTAAAAAATAAAAAACAACTAAAAGTGAACATATTGTTGGGACTAAAACAAAGACTTTTACGGTTGAAATGCAAACTATCTTAATTAGAGGACTATATTGGAAATTTACCGAAAGCAATATCAATTTTCTATATGACAAAAATGGGATGCTTAGTACAAAGGATGGGTGACCTATTTATATGCAATTATTACTGCCTTAAGACAGGTAATTTCAAGTTTTTTTTCTCTCCCTCTCTCTCTCTATTTAACTAACCCAGAATATACACGGAAAATTAATTAAATATTCTAGCAATCTTCCCGTTCGTTTCATTTTTTTTACACACCTACACATATAAGAGAGAGTAGATATATACGTGCATTATAGTGCAGCATTAACTTTTAATTAAAAAAGACGGTTGGGATTGAATGGTTTTATAAAAGTGTAACCATACAAC
This sequence comes from Carica papaya, assembly GCF_054855325.1. NCBI lineage: Eukaryota > Viridiplantae > Streptophyta > Magnoliopsida > Brassicales > Caricaceae > Carica > Carica papaya. The sequence continues at coordinate 25,860,976 of NC_142310.1, read as the reverse complement.
AATTCACTAATTAAATTTAGTAAGTTACATTACCTTTAATCATAAGATCATTCCATATGTCCTATTAAATACAAAACATTTCTAGATATGATTTGGGCAGTCCATTTGTAGTTTTAATCTAACCTTATATGGTATATTCAATGTTCCACTTCACATCCATTACAAATAAATCTTCAACCCTTGTCTCATTCTATATATATACCATCTTGCTCTTTGTCCAGACACGACCAAATACCATGACTATAAAGAAGGTTAAACTTTCCAATATCACTAACAACTCTGCTAGAAAAGCCACTTTCGAGAAAAGGAAAAGGGGTTGATGAAGAAAGTGAATGAACATGTAAAACATATGTGCTTATTGAGAACAAATCACAAATGTCCTTACTTGAGTTTTGCCATCTATACATGCTTTTTCAATATAAAACCATTATAGGCTCCCTCATTCTTTTTTCTGTTGAAGGTATACATGAAAAGGCACTCACATACACCAATGTATGGAGAGAAAATAGATATATGTGATCTCATGTCTTTATTTTATATAAAGTTTATGTTTTAAAAAAATGTGATGGGTAGGGTAGAATTATAATTAACAAATTAGCCGAATTATTTCGAAAAAGAAAGAAAGCAATCTTATCATTAGTGTAGTAGATTTATTAGTTGCACGTATTTGATTGAAAGCAAAGATACATAATTTTCTTCTTATTTTCCTTCTTTCATATGATTTATTATGTATTTTAAATATCTTCAGCATATATGATCTTCAAATGAATCTTTTTTTCAAAATAACTACTGATTGTTTACTACAGCTTCATGAAAAAAATATCAGTTTTGATATGTATCAAGAATGAAAAACATGGAAGCCCAATTGCATATAGTAACTAATTGTCTACTAAATGTATATAATTGGTTGTGATATAGAGACATATTTTGACTTTAATAATTGTAATTAAAATATTCTTCCATAAAGAAAAAATCAAATAAACATGCACTCTAATAATCATATTCTACATACTGCATACAAAATCAAATAATGCAGGAGATAGTAGATATATAGATTGACTATAGTGAAACATTAGCTCTTAATTAAAAGGGACAGTCATGATTAAAGGAATTTTGTATAAGTGGAGCCCTGCAACAACTCACTAATTAAATTTTGTGAAACATTTCCTTAAATCAAAATATTTTTCCATATTCCATATTAAAGACATAGCATTATGGAGATGATTTCGACACTCCACTTACAGTTTTAAAATGCAGTACATATAACCTCACATGGTATATTTAATGTTTCACTCCCCATGCTTTACTAATATTCATCAACCCTTGTTTCATCTATATATACCCATTCCCTTTCTTAAGCCATATATAACAAAAGACCAATAGTAGAAAGAAAGTTAAGTTTGTCTATATCACCTAATGACCCCACAAGAAAAACCACATTCAAGAAAAGGAAGAAGGGGCTGATGAAGAAAGTGAGCGAACTCAGTAGTCTCTATGACATTAAAGCCTATGCATTCATTTACAGCTCCTATCACTCGCAACCAGAGGTTTGGCCTTCTCTTCTAAGAATCTAACGTGTGCTTCTTGACTTTCAAAGGATGCTCGAGATGGAGCAGAATAAGAAGATGATGAATCGAGATAGCTTTTTACACTAAAGGATCATCTAGAAAACTGACTAATTGAACAACTAGTGCAAGGATAATTGTTAGAAGGATATCATGTAGGTCATGCTCCAAAGTCTTATCGGGAATTCCCTCCACCAACTCAACCTCATTGATCTCAACGATTTGGGTTGGCTCATCGAACAACACCTTAAAGAAATCCAGAATAGGATAAAAACACTTAGTAAGTCACTTCAGCCTTGGCGGACCACCAGATGAAGGAGTCATAAAGGGTCCTTGGGAGATGTCAGCTCAAATCAAGGAGGATTCTCTGGCACAGGAGCTGCAGCATCCGCATGTGTGGTTCGTTGATAGCATGAACTCGTAAGTACAACAACCGTTTTATGTAGGGTTTGCTAGCGGGGAACAGGCGAAGATGATGGTGCCATTCACGGATAAGAACAACCAGAATAATGGACTGATATGGTCCAATAGGTTTAATTACCCTCAGGAATCGAGTATTAGGATGTTTAGTTTTTAATTTTTTTTAAGTTATTGGAGATGTACTTTAAATAACCGATTATAATTCACCATATAGATAGGTTGTAAGACCTATAGTCGTTGTCTTAATAGTTGTATCATGATAATAGTTGTAGTTGTTGTCGTCATAGTCGTGCGGGCATGTTCATGGCACTGCGATCCGTGCTGGTGCGCATTTGCACATAGGGTCTATGTGTGGGAGTGCCACTACACTCCAAGTAGCTGCACATTGCAGCAAGCCTTGCGCGTCGTGTTGACCTAGTAGGTTTTTACGGATGGTGAGGTGTCTTCCCAGATGTGTTCCCCATACTGTAGATGCGGGTAGGAGGGTAAATTCCCTCGAGCACAAGGTAAAATAAATAAATAAAATCAATAATTCGATAAGCTAAGTAAATTTTGGACAAATTGATATTTTAAAAATATTGGTAGAAATTGGAAATTTGGTATAGCAAAAAACGATGTGGTTAATTTAAAAGAATAAATCTAATAAAATCTTAAAATTCTAAGAATAATTTTATAAATTAAAAGCTCGTAAGAAAGAAATTGTAAATCTATAAATAATTATAAAAGGATGAGAATTAACATTTAAAAAAACTTGAAATTAAAAGACTAAAAGAAAAATAAAACAAGAATAAAAAATCTAAAAAGTTAACTAATAAAATAAAGAGTCAAAATTTAACAAACACAAAGTCTAGTTAAATCTGGTTTACCATATTTCTTTTGAGGTAAATTTGGTTTTGATTATTTGTTCCGAAACCGCTAGAATATGGGTGCCAGTTTTGGTCCCTTAATGAAACAGTAGTTCAGTTGTCCTTGAGACTCTCAATGATTTAATATTCATGCTCTAGGGCTCAAGGGCATGAATGATGGCAACCTGAGAGACCTGAGAGAGTTATATTTGTATTTAATATTTGTGAATGCATGTTTGTATCTATTTAATAACAAGGCATGACTAATTGATATCCCGTTTGCCCTCTCTAGAAATAGGTGTAAGGGGCTGCGCATGTAGGTTTGCAATCAGTGTAATATAAATTAGATAATAAATTAGTGTTAAAAACATTGTGTCAAAAGATGAGTTTCATCCTGCATGCGTGAGTTGTGTAAACCCATTGAATACAGTATTGAGCGTCTTCATGAGGATTTGTATGAATTCGACATTTGATTTGGATATGAATATTTGGCGATAACTTTTGATTTGAATTTGTTAATTGAAATTATAATTAATTTTTTATTAAACGTGCATTAATGAATATTTTAAAATGTATTTGTGTTTCATTATTTCTATTTATTTTACTGAGTATTAGAACTCACCCATATCAAATCCCCCCTTAGATGTAGGTTAGGAAAAAAATTATGGTTCACCCTTGTTTAGATTCCCTTCAAGAGGAATAGTTTGGAGCATACTTTGTATTTTATTTTAAACTTTGAGGCTAGTTTTTGTAATTATGCTTTCTAACATTTTGTATTCTAAAAGGTAGATGGCATGATTGCCTCAGGATACAGTCTTTTGTAAATTTTGTATGGAATCTATACTTCTGCTGCAATGTAAATATCTATTTTATGTTTGCTCATTTGGACGTTGGTGCCCTATTCGGCATTAGGACGTCACATTTCTTTTCTTTTCTTTTCATTTATACACAATGGAGTAGGGATAGAAGCATTATTGATGTAGTATATGTAAAAATTCAGTCTAGTTAAGATGAAGATGAAGCTACCTAGCTCCTTCCATTTTTTTATATTTAAAATGAGATTTTTGGATAAAATTTAATAGATATGGATACGATTTTTGTATCTTGGAATTAAAATTTGGGATAGTGGCATTAACAGGTAGTGTTTTCCTCAAAGAAAGTCCTATTATAATCATAACATCTAAAACAATTAATATTTTGATTAATATGAATATTATACACGTATCTGGCAAAATACGTTAAATTAAATCATAAATTGGCTTCTAACTAATTAATAGATATGTAGAATAATCTATTTTTTTCTCTATATTTTGTAGAACAAAAAAATTATACTCACACATATACTACCAATTTAGAGTGTTGTTGAGAAGTACATGTGTACACTTGCTACTAGCTCCTTTAAGTAATTTAGAGAGTATCTTGTATAATTTACTAAATATGTGATATTATTGCGATTGCTTAGGTAGCAAGTAAAATAAGTATTGTTTTATATGTATACACAAAAGTATATTGATGTGTTCAATTTTTTAAAAAAATTTATACCCTTTTTACTTAAATTTATAATAACTTTTGAATTAATTTTGAGTTAAAAGTTATTTAATGAAAAAAATTCTTGGTGCAGGTTTCCTGAAGGAAATAGAAAAAAAGACTGAAAAGAGACGAAGAAAAGAGAAAAAACATAGTTCTGAAGAGCAAAAAGAAAGCAACTCCGAAGAGGAAAAAGGAAGCAATTCTGAACAGGAAGAATGAATAGCTCTAAAGAAGAAAAATGAAGTAGCTCTGAAGAGGGAAAAGGAAGCATCTCTGAAGAAAAAAAATGAGCAGCTTTAACAAGGAAAAAAGGAGGCAGCTGAAAGTGAAAAAGGGAGGCATGCAAAACCCTATCTCCTCTTTTTCTACTGCCCACAAAAAGAACCAGATCTATAATGTTAAAAGGGGAGCATAGGTGAACCCATATCTGGTTGGGTGCCGACGTGAACAAAAATCTAGTGGGAAAAAAGAAGTGGCCTTGGAGCTGAGCAGTGGATTGAGGAAAATTAGGCAAGTAATTTATTTTTTATTTTTATTTTTATGTTTTTGCTTTCAAATTGTAGATTTTTGGGATGAAAATTTTCGTGATTTTTTAACAAAGTCATGTTAAAATTAATAATTGTTATAAAAAGTTAGTAGTTTTTAATTGATAAACCTAGTGAATACTAGGAGGAAAACCAAAAGTACATTAGGTTTGTTCAATCATTGCTAACTAGATTAAATTGATTGTGAAATTAAAACTTGGATATACCTAAGATTCAAGTGAAATCAATTACTCTGATGGGTTTACACCGATAGTTTTCATTAATTTAATTATTTTGCTTTGATTAAATTATTATTAAATTTTGATTTCTAGACAATAATAGAATTTCTACAATTCTTGTACTTGGTACACAATCCTTGCAGGACGATACTCTATTTATCACTTTATTATTTGAACGACTTTGTGCACTTGCGAATTCGCCCGTCGTATGTATAATCTTTAACTGGTTTTAGTTATTTATATGTATACCAGTATGCAATCTGTAGAATATCATAATTATGTTAAAGGTTGGAATCAGTAATGCATAATGAATTCTTTCCTTCTAATTGTTTTTTGGACATGGTTGCGCCTTTTTCTTTTTCTTCTCAATCTACATTGTGGTAATCGGATATATTGTTTAATGGTACTTTTATTTTGGTTAAAATGGTTAATTACTATTGTTAAATTATATTTCATTTTGAAAAAAAAAATTATCTAAAAGACTAATATAGAGTGTCAAGGAGAAGGCATATATATTAGTACCAGGCTAGTATCATTCTTTTATTGAAAGAGAGATAACACTTTTATATTTTTACTGCATTAAATTGGTAGGAAATATATGTTTGATTTCTTTAAGAATTTTGCAGCTATTACAAAAATCAATACAAAAGTTTTCATATATATTACTTTTATTATACCATTTTAAAATTGGATCAAACTAAACTTTCCTTAACAATATGATTGGTATTTCTTCTATTCATGAGAGATTTTAGATTCAAATTGTGCTTTTTTGTAGATTATCTTTAAGAGGTTGTGTCATCTAATTAATAAAATGTATGAATTGTGACTAAAAAATCTAAATCCTAACTTTTAATTCTATATTTTAGAAGTAATATTTTTCTGGAAAATAATATACCGTTTATCCATAAAAAGTATATTTATAAAAAAAAACCATAACGAATGCTTATATAGCAAAATCAACCACTAGCATCATCTAAAATACATGAGATCTTGGAGCATAAAATAATCACAAAAAAAGGCATAAATAAAGACAACATAGTCTAAACACTACATTACACATCTAAAATAAATTCCTATATGTGTATGTGTGATGATGTTAACAACAATATGAAAGGGTTTTTCGAGAGACCTACCTGTCTAAACTAGTAGACATAGAATTCATTAACTTTGGTCATGCGTGAATTTCATATTGTATGTATAGAAGCTCCAAGGATCATGCCGATATGAGTTAATGAATACCTAATAGATTCTGAGAATTGGAACAAGCATTCCTCTGGCTATATGTGCACTAAAAAGAAAAAAGAAACAACGAAAAGAACACATATCACCCACACCAACCAAAGATCTCCAAGCTTTTACAAATATCCTCTTAAACCCATTCGTTCCTCTCTTCCACCCAGCTTTGTTACTCCCTCTCACTCATTCACAGACGCTTGAAGATAGTGCATATATGCTAGACCTTTACAACTTTGTAAATTCCTATTCACTTTTCCAATTAACACCTCACCCCACACCACAACGACTAGTCAGCTTGTTTTCCTGCTATCGCCAACATCACCATAATATACTATTTCCAACAATATGAATTCATATCTCATGTATTATTCCAAAATTTTTAGTGCATTTATGGTGTAAATGTGTATTTAATTTTCATTTAATTTTTTCTTTGTAAAACTATATACATAATATGCCTATAAATAGTGGTATCTTAATAATAAAATAAAATTTTCAATTCTCACAAGATAACATGGTATTAGAGCTGTTAATATATCTAGAAGAATTTAGATAGCTAATATATGAATAAATTGTGTTTTGCATACCAAAATAATGAATAGGGGTGAGTTTGATAGAAATAAATAATGATAGATGGTTATGAAGAACATTAGGGAGCAAAAGGAAATGGGAAACATGGTTGGATTGATTTGTGAAAAGGATGAGGGAGAAGTTGTATCAAAATATGGCTCTGATAGCTATAACTATATTAAAAATATAAATTACACAATAAAGTTCTCCTTTTATCCTCTTTTTTGAAAAAAAATATTCGTTTTTCTTGCACGAGATTGTTATTTTTTAATCAATAAATTTAATACAAATGTACTTTATCTTAGGGCAAAAAAAGTTTGTTAGATACACAAGAAAATGAAAAAGGTGATATTAGAAGTCCTACGGGCATACTTTTAAATGTTGGATTGCTTATAGGGTTACTTTACATGTAAAGCTCCCTCATGCATACATATCGATCATTAATCTTTATTCATCTTATTATGTTACTCTATTAGTTTATTTTATACAGGATGTTGTTAATTAATTCCAAATAATTAGCTCTTTGTTGGCAAAGTGACTGATAATTTTCTTTGGGGATAAATCCTTTTAAGCGTTTGGCTATAGGTTAAGTATGGCATATTTTTCCTTAATTAAAAGATAATTTTATTAACGAAATGGAAGTCGCATGTCCTTTTTCTCTTTGAATAATAAAAAATAATTTTGTCAATAAGGATAGTTCCATCTTTTTTAAATAGAGAATTACAAGAAAACACAAAATCGCCACCCTTTGGAAAATGAAAAGCACAATTTAAGAATAAAATTATACGATAATATAGGTGATTTGAAATAGAAGCTAAGCGTGAAAAGAGCATATTCTTAAAACATCTGTTATATGATCCCCCTTCATAGCCTCATACAGATACATCAAAAGGTAAGTTACATTTCAACAAAGAATTCTTTCATGAGTTAGATATAGTTGTTTATGTTTTTGCTATATATATATGCATATACGTACTTATACTAAAATTTTTATGTTTTTTACTTTCTTATTTTTAAAACAATTTATTTTTATTTATCTTGTAACCATTAACTATTTCGACATTTTAGAAATTGTAAGAGAAAGTGAATGGTAGAATATTGGAGCTTATATACATTTGAGATGGTCAATTGATGAAGAATGCAAAAGCTTAAAACACTACCCAATCTTCTAAATATCTAATAAAGCACGTAGTCACTTGTCGAAAATGAACTAATCATCCTCCCTATTTCATCATCAACTTGAGTAAAGAGATCTATTTGCTATTTGAACAAATACCAACTCCTATTTCTCATATTTGTTCGATGACATCCTAAAAAGTTAAAATTTTCACGTAATACTATAAAATAAAAAACAAAGTTAGAAGAAAAAAGCGTGCCTCCTTACACAACTTTCTCTTCAGCGTGGTGAATCGATAAGCTAAGTAAGAAACAAATTTAAAAAATATCAACAGTCTTGACATTAAAACTACTGAAGATGATTTCACTTATATTTAAACTCAACTTTAAGTGTAAAGACTTCAATAACTTGGTGAATTAATAAGCCTAAGTAGGCAAAGAATCTCGAAAGCATTTACACTTAATTTGATCCGGACCTTTAGAAGACAAGTATTGGTGATTTTAATGAGTAATATAGCTTTTATGATAGCTTTACCTAGGATTTTGGACTAGTGGTGAATCAGGAGATGATAGCTGCTAAGGAGTGATTTAAGATGAATTGTATTGATCTCGGAGTATCAAATTGAATAGGAGGATTTTTGATTAATTTTGACTATTTCTTTAGCCCTCTGGATGGGTTTACGATGCTGTAACATTGGTTCTAACTGGTCAATGAAAGAAGTTATTTAGTGGGTATGTATAGGTACCATTAGAACTCGTACAATGCTGGTTTACACTGATTCTTCTATTTTTTTGTTTAGCTATTTTTTCACTGTTAAAAGTTACAAATGCAGTTCTTACTTTTCTACTTATGTTATTGTATGATGCTCAATTTGACACTTTTCAAGTTTTTACTTTTTCTTATAGGAGATAATTGAAGCTAATAGAGGGTAAATTAATGAGAATGTTGAATATGGTCATTTTCTTTGATTTCTAACATATACCAAAGAGAATGAGTAGATATTTAGAGTTGTCTATGGTTAGAACAGGTTCACTGAGTTGGTGAATTAATGTGGCATCAAGCTTGCTTCAGGGATCTAATACATGGAGTTTTTTCTTTGAAGAAAAGAAAATGAAAGGGATTGGTGGTAGTTAAGGCTATATGAGGATTATGAAAATTATCAGTGTATATATTTAACTTTTCTTGTCTACTTGTACAAGGTCTTAATATAGTGATCAATTACAAATTATATATATGATTTTAGTTGGCAATCGAAAAAATATATAAATTAAATATATAGATATAAATAATGAAACGTTATACGTTCTTGCATGTATATATGTGTATTGCTAATTTTGATTTGCGGGCCTTGTGAAGATCGAAAAAGATATTAGGCAGTTCTTTGGTTACTTTAAAACTTTGTTGTGACTTGGGAACTGATTATTAGTGTGTCCATATTAGAAGAGTATAAAAACAAATACAAGATTACGTATGAAATGTTTGCAAATCATTGTAATTAGCTAGAGAGCAAATCTTATATATATATATATGCATAAAGTGAGTCAAAAGAAAAGGTGCGCATATATATGTTTTACATGTTCACTCACTTTCTTCATCAACCCCTTCTTCCTTTTCTTTTTATTTATACACAATGAAGCAAGGATAGAAGCATTATTGATGTTGTATATGTAAAAATTCAATCTAGTTAGGATGAAGATGAAGCTAGCTAGGTCCTTAAATTTTTTTAGATTTAAAATGAGTTTTTTGCATAAAATTTAATATATATGGATACGATCTTCAGATCTTTGAATTAAAATTTGGATAGTGGCATTAACAGGTAATGTTCTCCTCAAAGAAAGTCCTGGTATAATCATAACATCTAAAACAATTAATATTCTCATTAATATTAATATTGTACATGTATATAGGAAAATACGTTAAATGAAGTTATAAGTTTGCTTTTAACTAATTAATATATACGTAAAATAATCTATCTTTGTTCTCTATATTTTGGAAAACAAAAAAATCACACTCACACTTATGCTACCAATTTAGAGTGTTGATGAGAAGTACATGTGTACACTCGCTACTAGCTCGTTCAAGTAGTTTAGACAGTATCTTGTATAATTTATAAAATATGTAATATTATTGCAATTGCTTAGGTAGTAAGTAAAATAAGTAGTGTTTTATATGTATACACAGAAGTATATTGATATGTTTGATTTTTAATATATTTTTATACCCTTTTTACTTAAATTTAGAATAACTTTCGAATTAAGTTTGAGTTAAAAGTCATTTAATAAAAAAAATTCTTGATGTAGGTTTCACGAAGAAAATATAAAAAAAAAAGATTGAAAAAAGATGAAGAAAAGATAAAAAATGAAGTAGTTCTGAAGAGCAAAAAGGAAGCAATCCTGAACTGGAAAAAGGAAGCAACTCTGAAGAGGAAAAAGGAAGCAACTTTGAAGAAATCCAAAAAAGGAATAAACACTTATCAAGTCACTTCGACCTCAGGGGACCACCGGACAGAGGAGTTAGGAAGGGTCCTCAGGAGACGTCTGCTCCAATCAAGGAGGATTCTCTAGCGCAGGAGCTACAGCAGTCGCAAGCGTGGTTTGTTGACAAGATGAACTCGTAAGTACAATAACAGTTTCATGTAGGGTTTACTAACAGGGAACAGGTAAAGATGATGGTGCCATTCACAAATAAAAACAACCAAAATAATGGACTGATATGGTCAAGCAGGTTTAATTACCCTTAAAAATCGAGTATTAGAATGTTTAGTTTTTAATTTTTTTGATGTTGTCAGAGATGTACGTTAAATAACCGATTACAATCCACCATATAGATAGGTTGTCAGACTCATAGTCGTTGTCTTAATAGTTTTAATCATAATAATAGTTGTAGTTATGTCATCACAGTTGTTTGGTCATGTTCATGGCACTCTGATGCGTGCTGGTGCGCTTTTACGCATAGGGTCTATGTGTGGAGTGCCACTACACTTCAAGCAGCTGCACATTGTAGCAAGCCTTGTGCGTCGTGTTGACCTATCAGGCTTCTACGGATGTTGAGGGGTATAATTCAAAAGAATAAATCTAATAAAATTAAGAAAATCTTAAAATTCTAAGAATAATTTTATAAATTAAAAACTCATAAGAAATAAATTTAGAATCTATAAATAATTATAAAAGAAGTAGAATTAATATTTAAAAAACTTGAAATTAAAAGAGTAAAGGAAAAATAAAAACAAGAATAAAAGAATATAAAAAGTTAACTAATAAAATAAAGAGTCAAAATTTAACAAACACAGAGTCTTGTTAAATCCACTTCATCATATTTCCTTTGTGGGTGTATTTGGTTTTGGTCCCTTAATGAAACTGTAGTTCAGTTGTCCTTGGTCTGAATGATTTTATATTCATGCTCTACGGCTCAAGGGCATGAATGATGGCAACCTGAGAGACATCAGAGATTTATATGTGTACTTAATATTTGTGATTGTATGTTTGTATCTATCTACATACCAAGACATAACTAATCGATATCCCATTTGCCCTTTCTAGAAATAGGTGTAAGTGGTTGCGCATGTTGGTTTATAATAAGTGAAATATAAATTAAGATAATAAATTAGGATAAAAAAACTATGTCAAAGATGAGTTTTGTCCTGCGCGCGAGTTGTATAAACCCATTGAATACAGTACTAAGCATCTTCATGACAATTTGTATGAATTCGACATTATTTGGATATGAATATTTGGTAATAACTTTTCATTTGAATTTGTTAATTAAACTTAAAATTATTTTTTTATTAAACGTGCATTAATGAATATTTTAAAACGTATATGTGTTGCATTATTTCTATTTATCTTACTGAGTATTGGAACTCACCCATATCCCACCCACCCTTAGATGTAGATTTTGAAGAAAATTCGGGAGAACTCTTTTTAGTTTCTTTTCAGGAGGAATAGTTTCGAGCAGACTTTGTATTTTGTTTTAAACTTTGAGGCTAGTTTTTGTAATTATGCTATCTAATATTTTGTATTCTAAAAGGTAGATGGCCTAATTGCCTCAGGATACAGTCTTTTATAAATTTTGTATTAGATGTATAGTTCTACTGTAATGTAAATATCTATTTTATGTCTGCTAATTTTGACGTTGGTGCCCTGTTTGGCATCAGGACGTCACATTTCTTTTTTTTTCTTTTTATTTATACACAATGGAGCAAGGATCGAAGCATTATTGATGTAGTATATGTAAAATTTCAATCTACTTAGGATGAAGATGAAGCTAGCTAGCTCCTTAAATTTTTTTAGATTTAAAATGAGATTTTTGTATAAACTTTAATAGATATGGATACGATCTTCAAATCTTGGAATTAAAACTTGGGATAACGCCATTAACAGGTAATGTTTTGCCCCGGTATAATCATAAGAGTTATTAAAATTTATTTTTATTAATGTTTACGTACAATAAATTATATATATATTTTTGTATTACATAAGAGTCGAATCTTCAATTCTTATTTTCGTAGAGGTAGAGAAGTACCACTTGATTTAAAATTCAAGTATTATCATGCCTTAATTATATTTAACTTTTAGGAGGATTGATTTCAATTAAGGTGGTTGGTCATGAAGTAAAGATCCTAGAATTGAAACTATTGGGCCTTTGGCCCGATCATTAAGGGATGGCATCAGTTCCCATTAATGAAGAACATGTGAACTCGCAATTTTATATAAAAAAATTTAACAGATCAGCCAAATTATCACCTACATACCATTTTATATAATCTATTAACTTCTAATATCAATCATTTTCTATTAAAAATGTATAACGTATTTTTTTTTTTTGTGAATACATCAATTTAGTGATATATAATAATACTTAAGTTCAGTTACTTTGTTTAAAATTAAATCTGCAGCCCGTTTTATGTATGGATTATAGAATTAATTATATTGATATTTAATTATAACATTTCATTTTCTCACATAATTGTTTACATTAATATTTAATTTTAATTGTAGTTAATTAAATAATTAGAATAATATTTAATTTAAAAAAATTCAATTACACAATTAACACAAGTACAATATATTAATAAAGTGCCATCGTTATTAAATAAAGGGAAGTAAACGTGATTAGTGTTATTCGATGAATCACTCTTTTATCATTGTAAGTATATATATAATCTCTCTAAATAAGACACACACAATGAAGTTCTAATATTTAAGAATACAAAAAGAAATTAAAAGATAAAAGAATCATAATACATTACATCAAAAAATCGTAACACAATACATCCTTTATAGATAAGCCAAATTCAAAGTTAATAAGTGAAATACGAAGTAAACCTTTATAAATCATATGGAAGTTCCCTTGTTTTATTGTGTTAAAAACTCATACCTAAGGCCACCTATATACCATTTTATATGAATGTTTGAACTTTTGAAAATTTAATAGAAGATTTAAAATGTATGAGTTTTTATATGGTTTGTTAACTCTTTATATAAAAGCTAACATTAATGAGGAACATGTATATCTAATAAATCATTAAGTAATATTTTGGCATTCCACTTGTTGTGGAATGCACCATATCTTACTTTAGATGGTATATTATACTATATTATAATGCTCCCTTCCCCATTCCTTACTAATAACTCTCCAACCCTTGTCTCATTCTATATATAGTCCCTCTCGCTCCTTGGCCAAACACGACAAAACATCATGACTAGAAACAAAGTTAGGCTTACCTATATCACTAATGACTTTGCAAGAAAAACCACATTTAAGAAAAGGAAGAAGGGGCTGATGAAAAAAGTGAGTACTTAGCACTCTCTGCAATGTCAAAACATGTGCAATCATTTACAACCCATATGACTCATAACTAGAGTTTTGGCATTCCCCTCTCAGAGCCCAATAGCTGTTGGCCGACTTCAAGAGGATCTCTGATATGGAGCAGAATAAGAAGATGATGAATTAAAAGAGCTTCCTATGATAGATGATCACCAAGGCAACCGACCAACTGAAGAAGAAACATAAAGACAATCAGGAGAAGTAAATAATGCATATCATGTTTAAAAGCCTTATTGGGAAGCCCCTCCACTAACTCAACCTCATTGATCTCAACGATCTAGGTTGGCTAATTGAATAAAACCTCAAAGAAATCCAAAAAAATGATAGAAACACTCTATAAATCACGTAAGCCTCATGGGGCCACAAATGGAGGAGTGATGAAGGGTCCGGGGGAGACATCCTCTTAAATCAACAAGGATATGTTACATAATGCATTATAATTGCAATATATTTGATTATATAATTCATAAAGAAAAAAATTAATTATATGACATGATACATCAAGACCATCAAAAGTTGTGTTTTTCTGGTTGATATTTTTCTTTCTATTCATATTTACCTATACATCATAAAAATTTAGATGCTCACCCTTCCATACACATATACAAACATCTCAATATATATTTACCTACTTCAACATGTATTCCTTCCATTGCTACCTTATATATTACATGTATATATATATATGTATATATCAACTAGATCAGACAACAAACATCTGGCCCGTACTTGGTTTATAGTTAATTTGCTCGACATGCAAACTTCAATTTGTAAGATTTCAAAATTTTCCATGCAAAACATAATTACTAATTACACTCCAACAGTTTTCTAATACCATAAAAACTTAGTTATGATATATATACATAGATATATATTGTGATTAATATTTGTTCTCATGTTGTGAAATATATAAGCCAATTTAGTTGAATAAAAATCATATAAACAGTATAACGATCAAACCAGTAAAAGTAGAGAAAAGACATGAGAGGGTAAAAACCAATATATTTTAGAAATTTAGCATTAAAAAAAACTATTATTTTTATTTAGATTTGATAGAGTAATAACAAGGAGTCAAAGTAAAAAAAAAAAGATAATTCATTTAATCAAATACATTTCTCACATTTATCATAAATACAAACATTAACAAATTCAAAAAAACCATTTTAATGTCACAAAATCCCCTATTAATTTACAAGGTAATGGTATATTAATCTGTTGTATTTTTTTGAGTTCAACTATTAGTTCAACAACTTTCTAACTAATACCATTGACTTTTAAAAGTATAAATTTAAATTATTGTTACTATGTAATGTGAACTCTGATATAGAAAAAAATGATATCTATGGTTTTTGTATTTTTTAAAAAAATAATTAAAAAATAAAATGGCGGTAACTGTAAGACATCAAGACATACAATTAAGTTGGATTAGAAGGTGATGGCCATATTAGTTGACGGTTAAGAGATAATATTTGTGTGTGTGGTTGCCATGTATAATTGACTTCAGGTGTGAATGCATGTTGAGGATAATGCAGGAGAGAGTAGGTAGATACATGAATTACAGTGAAGCAATAGTTTTTAATTAAAAGGGATGGCCACAATTGAATAATTTTATATAAATACAGCCTTACAACAACTTACTAATTAAATTTTTTTTTAATTACATTTCCCTAAGTCAAAAGATTTTTTCATATCCCTTATTAAAGACATAACATTTTTGGAGATAATTTGGGCATTCCACTTGCAGTTTTAGAATGCACCACATCTTACCTTACATGGTATATTCTTCCATATTAAAACACTCCGCCCCATTATCTTAATTTATATTACACTAATTGCAAACCTATACGCGCAGCCGCTTACACCTAGTTCTAGAGAGGACAAAAGAGATATTGATTAGTCATGTCTTGGTACATAGATAGACACAAACATACATTCACAAATATTAAATACAAATATAAATATCTTAGGTCTCTCACGTTGCCATCATTCATGCCCTTGAGCCCTAGACCATGAATATCAAATCATTCAGAGTCACAAGGACAACTGAACTACCGTTTCATTAAGGGATCAAAACCAGCACCCATATTGTAACATCCCACTAATCACCACACTAAATGTGTATCTAGAAACTCCTATTTATTAGTCCTTAAAGCCATTTGAACTAATTTAAATTTATCTTGTAGTTTATATCGTATTTCATAATTTTAATTCATAATTTTAATTTATTCAAATTTTGTTATTTTATTTATTATTATTGTTATTATTTTATTTTTTTGTAGCATTTTTATTTTAAAATAATTTTCAGGAGAAAAAAAGAAAATGAGGCAAAATCCTGCGGGAAAACGCCTGCAGAAGTGGCTCGCCCGCACCAGCACAACACACTGTTTGCGTGCGTGCGTGCGCACATGACCAACACAAGACATGTGCAAATTCCCATCGGCCCGGGACATATGGCCAATTTTGCACATGCATCGCATCGCGCGCATATTGGCGAGTCTGTGGCTGCGTCCCGTTGTACACAAATAGGATAGTCCTTGCAGACATGGCTAGACGCCATGCACCCTGTGCACGCACCATCCATGCAGTAGGCCTACGCGCTTGGGCCTGTGCGTTGTAGGCCTACTTGCTGCGCTATATGCGCTGTAGGCCCTATGCCGTTGATGAAGGATTCTTCCTCCATTTTCACACTGCCGTCGTGTCATGTAAAATCACTCATCTTCAACTCAACTTTCTCTTTTCCTCATTGGATTTCACCACTTGGCGCAAATCCAACGGTCCTAATTTTTTATAGATAGGGACCCTTTCCTTTCATCACTTCCATTTCATTTTCCATCCTCCAAGAGCTTAGAGAGAGAGGGAGTGATCTAGAGAGAGAAGGAGAAGAGAAGAAGAAGAAAGGTGTAGGAAAACTTCAAGATTTTGTTAAGAAATTTAATATTTCCTTAAACATCTTAAGGAGCATTTCTAAAAAATTAAAATTAAGAAGTTTATGCTTTGTGTTTTGCATATTTTATGTTTAATAAAGTGATTTGTTCTTGATTTCAAGCATGCTATGTGATTTTATAGGCACTTAATAATTTGCATGTAAATTAAATAACATGAATTCGATGATAATTTTCTAAAATATATATAAAAAAAGAAAGAAAGAGAAGGAGAATGAGCTTGAATGGCCTGAAAAATATATGTATTTGTATTGACATGCATAATGCATCAAGTGTCTCATTAGACATTTTATCTTGGAGGGGTTTCTATTTCTCCCTCCCCCATCTGGTCTAGAAAGACATTAAAGGACTACTTCTTGTGGATGATGGCGTACCCTCTAACGAGAGGGGTGACACAAATATCTATTAGGGGTCACATTTGGTTAAGTACTATCGTGGTGATAGAATATATGATAGGACCACTGTGGTGGGTATGACCGTGGTCATAGATTGTACCATGGTTTGGCAAGCCAAAAATGTACTTGAGCAAATTGTCATTATATATCTGATATGCTCATTCCACATGGATAGTCAGAAATCCGTATCTCCCCTCAGAGATAGAAGTCGGAATGAATTCGCGAAGCATGACACAAAAATTTGAGCATTTCATGATTTTATTTTTCTATTGTTAAATATGATTTTGATTTGATCATTGTGACTGTGAGATGATATTTCTTTTAATAAATAAAATTATTTTCATAAAATATGAAAGGACCTTGACGTGACATAATGGTAAGTATTAATGATATAATTATTCACTCTTAAAATCTTACGATTTTATTTAAATGTTATTTTCCTTAATGAGTATATGGAACTCACTCTTTCCATGCCACCCAGATGAGGAAGATAGTGAGGAACCAATCATTGGCCTACCCCTTGAAGTCTATGAGGATCCCGAGGACTCACAAATCACATGACTTGTCCTCCACTCTGATGAGTCTAATTGGATAGTGAAAGAAGTGGCCCTTTGTATTTTGTTGCCACTTCTGGCTTCAGTTGTATATATTATAATTGGAACTCATATATTTTGGTAAGGGATTTGTAATAATATTCTACGCTGCATATAATTTTTAGAATGCACTAGTAATACGTTTCTGTATCTTGCATCATTATGCTTTAATTTACATTGGAGATGTCACGCATATTCTAGCAGTTCTGGAATAAATAATCAAAACTAAATACCTCTCAAAGGAAATATGGTGAACCAGATTTAACTAGATTATGTGTGTGTTAAATTTTGACTTTTTATTTTATTAGTTAACTTTCTAGATTCTTTTAATGTGGTTTTATTTTTTCTTTGGTCTTTTACTTTCAAGTTTTTTAAATGTTGATTCTCCTTCTTTTATAATTATTTGTAGATTTAAAATTTCTTTCTAATGAGCTTTTAGTTTATAAAATTATTCTTAGAATTTTAAGATCTTAGTAATTTTATTATATTTATTCTTTTAAATTAACCACATCATTTTTTGTTATACCAAAATTTCAATTTATACCAATATTCCTAAAATACCAATTTGTCCAAAATTTACTTAGTTTACTACATTATAGATTTTATATTTATTTTACCTTGTGCCTGTGGGAATTTATCCTCCCACCCACACCCGCGGTGTGGGGAGCACATTTGCGAAGACCCCTCAACATCCGTAGAAGCCTGGTAGATCAACACGATGCCCAAGGCTTGCTGTAATGTGCAGGTGCTTGGAGTGTAGTGGCATTTCCACACAAAGACCTTGTGTGCAGATGCGCACCAGCACGCATCGTAGTGCCATAAAGATGCCCGAATGACTGTGACGACAACAATTACAACTACTATGGTGATTAGAACTATTAAGACAATGACTACGGGTTTGACAACCTATCTATGTAGTGGACTATAAACGGTTAATTAAAATATATCTCCAACAACATCAAAAATATTAACAACTAAACATCCTAATACTTGATTCTTAAGCGTAATTAAACATGATGGACCATACTTGATTCTTTGGTACATAACTTGCATGATTTTGTTCTCCCTATTGTCCTCGCGGTGCTTCTTCAATTGATCGGTTGCCTAGGTGATCCTCTGGTGCAAGAAACTCTCTTAATTCACCATTTTCTTGGTTTGTTCCTTCTCAGGCATCATTTTGAAGTCGGCCAACAGGCGTTGGGCTACAAAAGGGGTAGACCAAACCTCTGGTTGCCAGTCGTAGGGGCAACACTCACTCTAATTCTCACAATCTATAAGTTGTTTATTATCTCATTTACACATACAAGAAGTTGTTTTAGATGTGTAGTGTGGACTATTTTATCGTTGTTTATGCCACTTTTTATATGATGCTCTTGTTTTATACTCTAAGGTCTCATGTATTTTAGATGATGCTAGTGGTTGGTTTTGGCGTATAAGCATACCTTATGGCTGGTTTTGTAAATCTGTGTGTTATTGTTAAGAGCTACATTACTTTTCAAAAAAAATATTAATTCTAAAAAATGAAAATAAAATTTAGGATTTAAATCTCTATAGTGACAATTCATACATTTCATTTATTAATTAGCACGATCACCTAAAGATAATATATGAGAACGTACAATTTCAATAAAAAAAAATTTATAAAGAGAGGAAATACTATACATATTATTAAGGAATGATTATTGTAATTTAATTTTAAAATGTAATAATAAAAGTATATATATGATTACTTATTGACTTATGTAGTAGCCAAAAAACTCCAAAAGAAATCAACGATATATTTCTTGCAAATTTTATGCAGTAATAATATATAGGCGTTGTCTCCCTTCAGTAAAAAAAATGATACTAGTATGGTATTAAAATATTTACCTTCTGAACCTCGACAATCCATATTTTCCTTTAAGATAATTAACTTTAAAAAAAAAATTGACATAAAATTTATCAATAGTAATTAACCACTACAAACATAATGAGAAGTAACGTCGACAATACATCCGACAACCGCAATAGAGATTGAGAAAACAAGAAGAAATCAAAGTCATGTTCAAAAAAAAAATAGAAGGAAACAATCCATCCTCCATTACTGATTCGAACCTTTAAGATAATTACGATGTGCTATAAATTGCATGCTCGTGTAATATAAATAACGAAAAACAGTTAAAGATTATATATATGTGTGTATACGTATGAAGTAATACTTATTCTACTTGTTATTTAGACAACATTGCTATTATATTACAATAATATGTCATATTTAGCAAATTAAACAAGATATTGTCCAAACTACTTAAAGGAGCTAGTTGCAAGTGTACACATATACTTCCCATCAACACTCTGAATTAGTAGTATAAATGTGACTATAATTTTTTTACCTTTTAAAATATAGGAAAAAAAGATAGATTATTCTATATATCTCTAAGTTAGTAGAACCCGAAATAAATCCAACAAATAATTAAATAACATATTTATAATTTTAGCGTACTTTTCCAGATACATGCATAATATTCATATTAATAAAAATATTAATTATTTGAGATATTCCGATTAGATCTAGATTTGATGTGAGGAAAATATTATTCCTCAATGTCTTTATCCTAAATTTTAATTTCAAGATTGGAAGAGCATATCCATATGTATTAAATTCTATACAAAAATCTCATTTGAAATCTAGATAAATTTGAGTAGCTACCTAGCTTAATCTTCCTCCTAACTAGACTGAATTTCTACATATACTACATCAATAATTCTCATGTCATCATTCCATTATGTAAAACAAAACAGAAAATAAAAGAAGAGAAAAGTGCATTATAATAGCTTAAAATTACATTGAGCATGCAGGTATTTAACAAGTAGTTGTAGCCATGTCAAGCAGGGGGAAGAGAGAAATTAAAGAATGAAAAGTAGTACTAGTACAAGATATAAAATATTAAAGAGAAGATTAATTTAAAGAAAATCATAATTCAAAGTAATCCAAGTACATGTATGCATGCGACTCGACGACTACAACTATGATGGTGATAGCTACAACTACTATGATGACTACAACTATTAAGGCAACGACTACGATGACTAAGAAACCGACAACATATCTTTGTGGTGGAATGTAATTGGTTATTTAAAGTACATCTCCAACAACACTCCAAAAAATTTAAAATTAAATATCATAATACTCGATTCCTAAGGGCAATTAAACCCACTAGACCATTTCAGTCAATTATTTTGGTTGTTCTTATGGGTGAATGACACCATCATCTTCGCCTATTCCCCGTCTACTCCAGGTGGTTGCTGATGTGCTTGCGGTTTCATCCCATAAATAAACCACGTTTGTAGCTGCTGTAACATCTACACTGGATGATCCTCCGTGATCTTAGTGAATGTCTCCTTAGGACCCTTCATCACTCCTGCGTCTGTGGCCTCCTGAGGCTGAGGTGACTTCCAGAGTGTTCCAATACTCTTTTGGATTTTTTTGAGGTATTATTCAATAAGCCAACCCAAATTGTTGAGACCAATGAGGTTGAGCTGGTGGAGGGGCTTCCCGATAAGACTTTGGAACATGATATACGTGATCTCTTTCTCGCGATTATCCTTGCACTGTTTCTTCAGTTGATCAGTTGCCTTGGCGATCTTTTGGCACAAGAAGCTCTCTTGATTCACCATCTTCTTGCTTTGCTCCATCTCGGGCATCCTCTTAAAATTAGAAAGTACGCATTGGGCTCCGAAAGAGGAAGGCCAACCCTCTTGTTTTGAGTCATAGGGGCTGTAAATGATTGCACAGGCTTTGACATCGCAGAGAGTGCTGAGTTCACTCACCTTTTTTATCACTCCCTTCTTTCTTTTTTCGAACATGGCTTTTCTTGCAGAGTCGTTAGTGATATAAGCGAGCTTAACCTTCTTTCTAGTCATGGTGTTTTGTCGTGTCTGTCCAAGGAGCAAGAGAGTGTATATATAAAATGAGACAAACATTGAATAGTTATTAATAAGGAATGGGGAGTGGAGCATTTTAATATAGTAGAATATACCATGTAAGGTAAGATGTGGTGCATTTTAAAATTGCAAGCGAAATGTTCAAATTAACTCCAAAAATATGATGTCTTTAATAGGGGATGTGGGAAAATCTTGTCATTTAAGGAATGTATTTCACAAAATTTAATTAGTAAAATATTGAAAGGCTACACTTATCTAAAATCATCCAATCCTCCCTTTTAATTACAAGTTATTGATTCATTGTAATGCACTTATATACCTACTCTCTCTTGCATTATCCCAGCATGCATTCACACTTGAAATTAATCATACATGGCAAGCATACACACCTCATTATCTTATACACACTCATAGATATTACTCTTAATCATCAACTAATGTGGCCACCTCCTTCCAAATCCAACTTAATTATGTGTCTTGATATCCTACACCTACCACCATTTTATTTTTTAATTTTTTAAAAAAGAAACAAAAACCATAGATATATAGTTTTTTATTTGCTTTTATGCATTAATGTCAATATTCATTTTTTCCTAATTCGCAAAATAAATTTTATTTATAAGAAAAATATTTGATCATCCTTAAAATTAATGCTGGTTTTCTTCATCTTTTAATTTCTTCTGCAAACTTTACACTCCAAAACTTTATTGTCACCAAAGAAAATTTAATTACACATGCACAAGATTTCATAATAATTATACATATAATGTAGGCACATGGTGATTTTTTCTGAACTCCATAATAATTAATTATTTCATTTGGTATGCAGTACGTAGAATACGATTATTAGAGCAATTATATATTTGATTTTATCTTTATGGAATACTATTAATCACAATTATTAAAGTTATAATATCTCTCTATATCACAACAAATTATATACATTTAGTAGACAATTAACTACTATATGCAATCAAGATTTATTTTTTATTTTCTTTGTACATAATAAAACTTACATTTTTTCGTGAAGCTATAACCAATAACCAATAATTATTTTGAAAAAGAAGACTTGCTTAAAGATCATATGTGCAAAAAAAATACTTAAAATACATAATAACGCATAGAAAAGAAGGAAAAAAAGAAGAAAATTATGCATATTTGCTTTTAATCAATTACATGCAACTAAGAAATCCACTACACTAATTTGTTTTAGATATGTAATGTAATGTAGGTAAGCTTAACCTTGTTCTAGTCATGATGTTTTGTGTGTCTGGCCAAGGAAAGAGAGGGGCTATATATAGAATGAGACAAGGATTGGAGAGTTATTAATAAAGAATGGGGAATGGAGCATTATAATATAGTAGAATATGCCATCTAAGGTAAGATATAGTGCATTCTAAAACATTAAGTGGAATGCCAAAATGTTACTTAATGATTTGTTAGATATACATGTTCCTCATTAATCTTAGCTTTTATATAAAGAGCTAACAAATCATATAAGAACTCATACATTTTAAATCTTCTATTAAATTTTCAAAAGTTCAAGCATTCATATAAAATGGTATATAGGTGGCCTTACGTAACACCCCAAATTATTATTATTTTTATTAATATTATTTTATTTTATTTTAATTTTTTTTTGTAATTTTTAGATGAATATAATGATTTATTATGTAATAATATATGCTTTTAATTTAGTTTAATTTAATTAAATAGAAATAATAATAATAATAATAATAATAAAAAGGGATAAAATTATTTTTGGGATTTAATTGAAAATAATTTTGGGAAAAACGGGTGAAAATTTGGGTTCTGAGGGTGTTTTTGAAAAGAAAATAAAAAATCGGGGGTCAAAACGCAATTTAGAAAAATTACGCCACGTCAGCAGCCTGGTCAGCAGCCCCGGCCAACCAGGACACGCCGCGTGGCAGAGACGCTGACGCAGGAGGCCACGCGGAAGGGAGCCACGTGGGCGATCCACGTGCGCGCGATCGAACGACTGAGATCCGTTCCCACGCGCACGAACATCCCAGATCAAAAGTGCATACGGACGGTCCAGATTGCACGCATACGGACAACCCAAATTGAATTGCGCACAAACTGCCCAGATTGCATCGCGATGAACGGGCCAGATTCATTTCTTACTTAATCGCGATTGGACGGCCCAGATTAAATCGCGATGGACGACTCAGATTAAAAGCAGAAGGTTATAAATAATCTCATCCACACCCAAACCCTAACCCTAACTGCCAGAGCCCTTGCTGGAGAAGAAAGCCCAGCCACCGGAGAACCGACCACCGAGACCCGCCGCCGCACCGGAGCACTTTTTGGCCGCCAAACGAGGTAAAAATTCTCTCCTTGGCTCGGATTTTGATTCTAAACCCACCTGTGGCCAAATCGGAGCCAAAATACCGGCCAATTGGCCGAAAAACACCGTCGAAGCCCAGCAATATCGCCACAGGTTTTCTCTATTTTTTCTCCGATGAGACCCTTCCCGATTCCCGTTCGATGTAATTTTTACACCATTGTGACCACCGTTCCTTCCTTTACAGGTTGACTGGAGCAAAATACCAAATCGCAACTCGAGCTAGAGGAGCCGCTCGATTTTGTGAATCCGATGATATACTTGCTTTGCTGATGCTCGTTACTTGTTTAAGTATTCATGATTATGTGAGAAACAGAAAACTAAGAAAAAATAGAAAAGGTATGTGAATTGATAAATGGATAAGTTGATAGTCTCACTAGATATCTTGGGAGATGGTGGACGGACCGGGTCCATAGAGAACCCCACCGGGAACATTGTCTCATACCGGACGGGGTATGGAGACTTTAAATATTTTAGCGCTCATACTGGACGGGGTATGGGGATGACCCACTTCACCCTCATACCAGACGGGGTATTAAGGTTTATTGTTTTGGTGCCCATACCGAACGGGGTATGGGGACGGCCCTGGAATTAAGTTGTTAAAATTAATGGTTCACGTGTAGCAGAGACCCCTATGGATCCCCATGGATACTGGTAGGCTGATAAAAGAAGAAAATTATTGTTTGATGATTTAAAATATAAAAGTATGACATGTACTATGTTAGAGAGTATGTATAAATTCATGATATCTTTGATGTTATTGTTTCGATGGGTCGTTTTCATAAATCTCACCGAGGTAAGTTAACAGTAAAGGATTTTATTATTGATTAATGAATTTGTTAAAAATTGTGCTCCATTGGTCGTTTTTGTTTTTCTACCAACCTTTACTTCTGTATTAGTGATACAGTGTGACGTCTTTACCGGGCTAGTGTAGCTCATTCATTACTTAACCATTTCAGATTAGGAAGACTTGGTTCCCGAGCCCATTCCACAGGAAGACGGCGAGTAGATGCCTAAATATTTTATAGTTTTCCTTATAGTATTTCATTTCTAGTATTTCCTTTAGTTAACTTATTCTTTCAAATTGTTAGTACGTTTCGGTTATTGTGTAAGGGATATTAATCAGAACTTTTTATTTCGCTTCCGCATTCAAAATTTTTACATACATTTCCTTTTTTAAATTTCCGGGGTCGTTACACCTTAGGTATGAGTTTTTAACACATTAAAACAAGGAAACTTCCATATGATTTATAAAGGTATACTTTCTATTTCACTTATTAATTTTGAATTTGGCTTATCTATAAAGGATGTATTGTGTTATGATTTTTTGATGTAATGTGTTATGATTTTTTTATCTCTTTATTTCTTTTTGTATTCTTAAATATTATAACTTTGTTGTGTGTGTCTTATTTAAAGAGATTATATATATACATATACACTTACAATGATAAAAGAGTGATTCATCGAATATAACTAACCATGTTTACTTCCCTTTATTTAGTAAAGATGGCACTTTATTAATATGTTGTACTTGTGTTAATTGTGTAATTGAATTTTTTTTTAAATTAAAAATTATGCTAACTATTTAATTAAAAATTTCAATACAATTAAAATTAAATATTAATGTAAACAATTATGTAAGAAAATGAAATGTTACAATTAAATATCAATATAATTAGTTCTATAATCCATACATAAAACGGACTGCAAATTTAATTTTAAACAAAGTAATTGAACTTAAGTTCTTTTATATATCACTAAATTGACATATTCACAAAAACAAATAAATAAATACATTCAGTACATTTTTATTAGAAAATTGTTGACGTTAGAAGTTAACAGATTATATAAAAAGGTATGTAGGTGATAATTTGGCTAACTTGTTAACTTTTTATATAAAATTGTGAGTAGACGTGTTCTTCATTAATGGGAACTAATGCCATCCCTTAATGATCGAGCCAAAGGCCCAATAGTTCCAATTCTAGGATCTTTACTTCATTACTAACCACCTTAATAGAAACCAATCCTTCTAAAAGTTAAATATAATTAAGGCATGATAATACTTGACTTTTAAATGAAGTGGTATTTCTCTACCTCTATAAAAATAAGAATTGAAGATTCGACTCTTATGTAACACAAAAATAAATATATAATGCTATCATATGTTAAAATTAATTATAATTTATTGTATTATTATATTTATCTTCATTTTTAAAAAAGTATTTAGTGTCTTATGAAATTTTGAAACTATTATCGCAAAAGTATAAATTGGTTTTGAATAAGTGATCCCACTAAGAAAGGTTAAATACTGATCATTGTCTTTAAGAATCAATTGCAACATCGTACTACAGTTACTAGAGCCATACTATAATATTGAAAAAAATTTAATGTTGTTGTTTGTGTCACTGGAGTTAAATATGGTCTTGTTTTATATCAGTAATATTTTTTTTAGTAGTAAGAAACTATATATCATTGATTTTTGAGTATTTATATATGTAAAAGAAATTCAAAATATTAATTGCTTAAAGTGTTTAAAATTAGCCGTCAAATTTTTTTTCTATATTTATTATTCTATGTGAATGTATATTTTTAAATATTTATATGTATATATTGTACATTTCTTCTTGCATAAAGTATTAGTTAACAATTCACAGATTGTTAAGTTTGAAAATTATTTATTTCAGGTTTTTTCCATATTCTGAACAAAATAATTGTATCGTGAAATTTATTTATGATCGTTAGAGATTCTCCAATATATTTTAATTATTTAAAATATTGCATGTTTTGACTAAAATAAAATTATTAGAATTATATTTAAATTTCAGATTAATCAAAATATTAATTATTTTAGATATTTGGATTATATTGGGATTTTCTTTGAGGAAAATATTATTCCTTAATGCTGAGGTGACTTGCTGAGTGTTTCCATCCTCTTACATTACCACTGCCTCTACCTTTGATGGGTCAACAGATACCCCATCTTTCGACACAATATTGGCCAAGAATGCTATTTGATCCAACCAGAACTCACATCTACTGAACTTTGCATACAACTTGGCTCTTCGAAGTATCCCTAGCACTATTGCCAAATGTTTTGCATATTCTACCAGATCCCTCGAGTATATCATGATATATGTTATCTCCTTCTCGCAATTATCATTGCACTGCTTCTTTAGTTGGTCCGTTGCCTTAGTGATCTTTTAATGCAAGAAACTCTCTTGATTCACCATCTTTTTGCTCTGCTCCATCTCGGGAATCCTTTTAAAGGCAACAAACACGTGTTGGGCTCCGAGAGAGGAAAATCAAAGATCTGGTTGCGAGTCATAAAGGCTGTAAATAATTGCACAGGCTTTGACATTGCAAAGAGTGCTAAGTTCGCTCACTTTCTTCATCAGCTCCTTTTTTTTCTTGAATGTGGCTTTTCTTGCAGAGTTGTTAGTGATATAAGCAAGCTTAACCTTCTTTCTAGTCATGGTATTTTATCATGTGTTCCCAAGGGGCGGGAGGGGGTATATATAAAATGATACAACGATTGAATAGCTATTAATAAGAAATGGGGGGTGGATCATTTTAATATAGTAGAATATACAATGTAAGGTAAGATGTGGTGCATTCTAAAACTGCAAGTGGAATACCCAAACTATCTCCATAAATGTTATGTTTTTAGTAGGGGATATGGGAAAATCTTTTGATTTAAGGTAATGTAATTATAAAAAATTAATTAGTAAATTGTTGCAAGGCTGTACTTATATAAAATTATTCAATCGTGACCATCCATTTTAATTAAAAGCTATTGCTTCACTATAATGCATGTATCTACCTACTTTGAGGAGGCTAATTCATAGGCAGGTCTGAGTTGATGTATATAACTGATTCTAGTAGCATCATTGGTAGTTTCTCCATGTTGATAGTCTTTTGTGCTCTTAATTTATTGTTGGGCTTTTCCAGCTTCATGATTAGCTTGACTACCAACTATATATATGATGCATATGAGCTTTTTTGCTTCTTCACAATGGCAAGATAGGGTTGTTATGCAATTTTTTATAATGTCTTTAATTCTGCATGACTTCAATTAATTCTCAGGTGTGACCTTCTCTTTTTTGTAACTATGTTTTAACTATTTTGCTGGCTTGTTATGTGACCTTTAAGCTATGAATTTTTTCTCAATAAAGTTCTCTTTTTATACTCTTTTTTGAAAAAAATATTTATTCTTCTTGCATGAGATGATGGTGCCATTCACGGATTAGAACAACCAGAATAATAGATTGATATAATGTAGTGTGTTTAATTAACCTTAGGAATTGAGTATTATGATATTTAATTTTGAATTTTTTGGGGTACTGTTGGAGATGTACTTTAAACAAGCAATTAAATTCCACCATAAAGATATGTCATTAATTTCTTAGTTGTCATAGTAATCATCTAAATAATTGTAGTCATCATAATAGTTGTAGCTGTCATCGTCACAGTCATAGTCGTTGGGTCACATACATGTATGTACTTAGATTGCTTTATGTTATAATTTTCTTTGAATTAATCTTTACCTCAATATTTTATATTTCCTATGCTAGTACTACTCTTCATTCTTTAATTTGTCCCTTTCCCCGACTTGATGTGGCTTTATTACTATTTGTTAAAATATATGCATGCTCAATATAATTTTATGCTATCAAAATGCTATTTTCTCTTCTTTCTTTTCTTTTTTTTTTATACACAATTAAGAGAGGACAAAAGCATTATTGATGCACTATATGTAGAAATTCAGTTTACTTAGGAGGAAGATTAAGCTAGCTAGATACTTAAATTTGTTTAGATTTCAAATAAGATTTTTGTACAGAATTTAATAAATATGGATGTGCTCTTCAGATCATAGAATTAAAATGTGGGATAATGGCATTAAGGAATAATATTTTTTCCAAAGAAAATTCTGATATAATTCAAATATCTAAAACAATTAATATTTTGATTAATCTAAAATTTAAATATAATTCTAAAAATTTTATTTTAGTCAAAACATGCAATATTTAAATAACTTAAATATATTGGAGATTCTCTAACAATCATAAATAAAATTTTACAATGCAATTATTATGTTGAAAATATGAAAAAAAACTAAAATAAATAATTTTTGAACTCAACAATCTGTGAATAATTAACTAATACTTTATGCAAAAAGAAATGTACAATATATACATATACACATTTAAATATATACAATCACATAGAATAATAAATACAGAAAAATATTTTTGACGGCTAATTTCAAACGTTTTCAGCAATTAGTATTTTGAATTTCTTTTACATATATAAATACTCAAAAATCGATGATATAAAGTCTCTTGCTATTAAAAAAAATGTTATTGATATAAAACAAGATCATATTTAACTCCAGTGACATAAATTACTACTTCAAAAAAATTTTAATATTATAGTATGTTACTATAGTATCTGTAGTACGATATTGCAATTGATTCTTAAAGATAATGACCAGTATTTAACCTTTATTAGTGGGATCACTTATTCAAAACCAATTTATACTTTTGCGATAACGGTTTTAAAAATTCATAAGACACAAGATAAGTACTTTTTAAAAATGAAGATAGATGTAATAATACAATGAAACCACTTATACACTACTGTCAAAGTGTATAACACCAACATCTATGTGAAAAGTCTTGTATTCAAATTTTAATTATTCATATGGTTATTTTATAGTTAATTTTAACATATGATAGAGTTATTAAAATTTATTTTTATTAATTTTTAAGTACAATAAATTATATATTTATTTTTGTGTTACATAAGAGTCGAATCTTCAATTCTTATTTTTGTAGAGGTAAAGAAGTACCACTTGATTTAAAAGTCAAGTATTATCATGCCATAATGATATTTAACTTTTGGAGGATTGATTTCTATTAAGACAGTTGGTAATGAAGTAAAAATAGTAGAATTGGAACTATTGGGCCTTTGGCCAGATCATTAAGGGCTGGCATTAGTTCCCATTAATGAAGAACATGTCTACTCACAATTTTATGTAAAAAGTTAACAAATCAGCCAAATTATCACCTATATATTGTTTTATATAATTTGTTAACTTCTAATATCAATCATTTTTTATTAAAAATATATTGAATGTATTTATTTATTTATTTGTGAATATGTCAATTTAGTGATATATAGAAGTACTTAAGTTCAGTTACTTTTTTTAAAATTAAATTTGCAGCCTGTTTTATGTATGGATTACAGAATTAACTATATTGATATTTAATTGTAACATTTCATTTTCTCACATAATTATTTACATTAATATTTAATTTTAATTGTAGTAATATTTTTAATTAAATAGCTAGCATAATTTTTAATTTAAAAAAATTTAATTACACAATTAACACAAGTACAACATATTAATAAAGTGCCATCGTTACTAAATAAAGGGAAATAAATATGGTTAGTTATATTTGATGATTCACTCTTTTATCATTGTAAGTATATATATATAATCTCTCTAAATAAGACACACTCAATGAAGTTATAATATTTAAGAATACAAAAAGAAATAAAAAGATAAAAAAATAATAACACAATACATCCTTTATAGATAAGCCAAATTCATAGTTAATAAGTGAAATACAAAGTAAACCTTTATACCTAATGCCACCTATATACCATTTTATATGAATGCTTGTAATTTTGTAAATTTAATAGAAAATTAAAAATGTATAAGTTTTTATATGATCTGTTATCTCTTTATATAAAAGCTAACATTAATGAGGAACATGCATATCTAACAAATCATTAAGTAACATTTTGGCATTCAACTCGCTGTTGTAGAATGCACCAAATCTTACCTTAAATGGTATATTCTACTATATTATAACGCTCCATTCCCCATTCCTTACTAATAACTCTACAACCATTGTCTCATTCTATATATCCCCCTTTTTGCTCATTGGCCAGACATGACAAAACGTCGTGACTAGAAACAACGTTAAGCTTACCTATATCACTAACAACTTTGTAAGAAAAACCACATTTAAGAAAAGGAAGAAGGGGCTCATGAATAAAGTAAGTGAACTTAGCACTCTCTGCGATGTCAAAGCATGTGCAATCATTTACAACCCCTATGACTCGCAACCAGAGGTTTGGCATTCCCCTTCGGAGCCCAACACGTGTTGGTCGACTTCAAGAGGATCTTCGAGATGGAGCAGAATAAGAAGATGATGAATTAAAAGAGCTTCTTATGATAGATGATCACCAAGGCAACCGACCAACTGAAGAAGAAACACAAAGACAATCAGGAGAAGTAAATCATGCATATCATGTTTCAAAGCCTTGTTGGGAAGCAGCTCCACCAACTCAACCTCATTGATCTCAACGATGAGGGTTGGCTAATTGAACAAAGCCTCAAAGAAGTCCAAAAAAGGATAAAAACATTTAGTAAATCACCTCAGCCTTAGGGGCCATAAATAGAGGAGTGATGAAGGGTCCGAGGGAGAAATCTTCTTAGATCAATGAGGATTCTCTATCACATAAGCTTCAGCAGTTGTTGTAACACCTCACCCATCACTGTGCTTAATTTATTTGGAAAACCTTATTTATTTGGGTCTTTAGACCACATTGAAATCATTTAATTTACTCTGTAAATTATTATCGTAATTCGTGAATTATACCAATTTTTATTTATTTTGATTTTATTTAATTTTGGTTTATTTTATTTTATTTTAGTCTAATTATTTATTTATTTTAAACAAAATTCAAAAAAATGATAAAAAGGGAGAAAGTTTCACGAGAAAGGGCTGCCCACGCGGGCGCCCATGTGCTGTGCACACGTCCCGTCCGTGCGTTCGGTAGGGGGTCAACCTTATGCATATCTCGTTGCGCGCAAATAGGCACCGCACACTATGCCTGCGTCGTCCGCTCAGCAGGCTTACGTGGATAGGCCTCTTCGTGCCTAGGGCTGGTGCGCAGGCTAGCTTGCAGTACACAGAATGGGGAGGCTACTACCGTCTCGAGCAGTGTGCCGCCACCCACCTTAGGCGGCGCGGCGCCATCACCGCTAGTGGAGGAGGTATTCCTCCTTCATTTTTTATGTTGAGCATCTTTTTCTCTCTCTTGACCTAATTTCACCACTTGGCGTAAATACAATGACTCAATTTTTATAAAATAGGGGCCTTCCTTCACATTTTCTCCACACTTCCATTCTTCCACCTATTAAAAATTAGAGAGAGAGAGAGAGAGAAAAAGTGATCTAGAGAGAGAAGGAGAGGAAGAAAAGAAGGATGGTGTAGAAGAAATTATCAAGATTTTGGTAAGGAATTTAGTATTTCTTTAAACCTCTTAAGGTGTATTTTTAGACAAAAAAAATATTAAATTGATAATTTGTGATTTCGCGTGTTCTTGCATGCCTTTATGTTTGTAGGCTTAATAAGTTGAATTGTTCTTGATTTCAAGCATGCTATGTGATTTATAGACACTTGATGATTTGCATGTAATTAAAATAATATGAAACCGATAAGATTACCTGAAAAATAAAAAAAACAAAAAAAAGTGGAATGAAGCATGAATGGTCCGAAGTATGTATCTGTATTGACATGCATAATGCATCAAGTGTCTTGTTAGACTTTTTATCTTTGAGGGGTACCTATTCCCCTAACTACATTCGGGGTATTTATTTTTCCCTCCCCCATTAGGTCTGGAAAGACGTAAGAGAACCACTCCCTGTGGATAATGGCGTACTCTCTGACGAGAGTGGTGATGCAAATACCTGTTAGGGGTCCCCTTTGGCTAAGTACTATCGTGACTATAGAATACCAGATAGAACCACTATGACTAGTACGACTGTGGTCATAGATCATGCAATGGTTGTGAAAGTCGAAAATGCACTTGAGTAAATTGCCGTTATTTGTATATGATCTGGTCATTCCACTTGGGTAGTCGAAAATCTGTATCTGTCTTAAGAGATGGAAGTCGTAATGACTTCGTGAAGTATGACACGAAAATCTAAGCATTTCATGATTTATTTGATTTTCTCTATTATCTAGTATGATGTGTGTTTATTTTGATTATATTAACGTGATGTTTTTTTCTGTACTAAAAAAATTATTTTCATAAAGTAAGATAAGTCTAAAAAGTAACCAAATGGTAAGTATTTATGTTAGAATAATTTACTTTAAAAATATTATGAAGTTATTTAAATACTGTTTTCTTTATTAAACATATGGAACTCACTCGTTCCATGCCCCCCCAGATAAGGAAGAAAATGAGAAACCGCCAACTGACCTACCCATTGAAGTTTATGAGAATCCTGGGGATCCGCAAAACTTGAGTGCATGATCGTTCTCATACTCTGATGAGTCCAATAGCATAGTAAAAGAAGTGGCCCTCGTTTGTATTTTGACTTTTATATTTTGTAGCCACTTTTGGCCTCAATTATATATGTAATTAGAACTCTTATTTGTAAGAAATTTATATTAATTTGCTCTGCTGCATATAATTTTTATCATACACTCGTAATTCTGTTTTTGTATATGACATCTACATGCCTTAATTAGCATTGGGATGTCACAGTCGTAGTGATGGTTCATTGATGGTATTAACCCGCAAGCACAACAACAACTCATTTAGTGTTTGATAATGGGGACCAAGTGGAGATAATGGTGTTGTTCGATCAACACAACAAGAATAATATACTTTTAAGCTATAATAATGCACTTTTCTCTTCTTTTCTTTTATTTTATTTTTACATAATGGAGCGATGACATAAGCATTATTGATGTAGTATATGTAGAAATTCAGTTTAGCTAGGAGGAAGATTAAGCTAGCTAGCTACTCAAATTTATTTAAATTTCAAATGAGATTTTTGTATAGAATTTAATACATAAGGATACGCTCTTCCAATCTTAAAATTAAAATTTAGGGTAATGGCATTAAGGAATAATATTTTCCTCAAAGAAAATCTCGATCTAATCAAAATATCTTAAATAATTAATATTTTTATTAATATGAATAGTATGCGTGTATCTGGAAAAATACGCTAAAATTATAAATATATTGATTAATTATTTCGTTGGATTTATTTTGGGTTCTACTAATTGATAGATATATAGAATAATCTATCTTTGTTCTCTATATTTTAAAAGACAAAAAAATTATAGTCACATATATACTACCAATTCAGAGTGTTGATGAAAAGTATATGTTGACACTTGCAACTAGCTCCTTTAAGTAGTTTGGACAGTATCTTGTTTAATTTGCTAAATATTTCATATTATTGTGATACAATAGCCATGCTATCTAAATAGCAAGTAGAATAAGTATTGCTTTATATGGATACACACAGATATATAATCTTTAACTTCTTTTCGTTATTTATATGTACACCAGCATAAAATCTATAGCATATCATAATTATCTTAAAGGTTGGAATCAGTAATAGAGGATGGATTGTTTCCTTCTATTTTTTTTTTGAACATAACTTTGCCATCTTCTTGTTTTCTCAATCTCTATTGGGGTTGTTAGATGTATTGTTGACCGTAATTCTCGTTATGTTTGTAATGGTTAATTACTATTGATAAATTTTATTTCAATTTTAAAAAAAAAGTTAATTATCTTAAAGGCAAATATGGATTGTCAAAGTTCAGAAGGCATATATTTTAATATCATACTAGAATAATTTTGCTTACTGGAAGAGAGAAAACACCTTTATATTATTACTGCATAAAATTGGTAGGAAACATGTCTTTGATTTCTTTAGGAGTTTTTTGGCTATTACATAAGTCAATACAAAAGTAATCATATACATTACTTTTATTATTATTTTTTAAAATTAAATTACACTAATCGTTCCTTAACAATATGTATAGTATTTCTTCTCTTTATAAAAAATTTTGGATTCAAATTGTACATCCTCATATATTATCTTTAGGAGATCGTGCTAACTAATTAATTATATGTATGAATTGTCACTATAGAGATTTAAATCCTAAATTTTATTTTCATATTTTAGAATTAATAAATTTTTTGAAAGTAATATAGCTCTTAACAATAACACACAATTTACAAAACCAGCCATAAGGTATGCCTATATGCCAAAACAAACCACTAACATCATCTAGAATACATGAGACCTTAGAGTATAAAACAAGAGCATCATATAAAAAGTGGCATAAACAACCATAAAATAGTCTACTTTACATTACACATCTAAAACAACTTACTACATGTGTAAGTGTGATGATAAATATCTTATAGATTGTGAGAATTGGAGCAAGCATTTTATTGTGATTGCATGTCTATAAGCCCCAACATTTTCTATATCTTTTTTAGCTATATGTGCACTAAAAAGAAAAAAAAAACAACTAAAAAAGTGCACATATTGTTGGGACCAAAACAAAGACTTTTACGGTTGAAATGCAAAGAATCTTAATTGGAGGACTATATTGTAAATTTACCAAAAGCAATATCAATATTCTATATGATAAAAATGGGATGCTTAGTACAAAGGATGGGTGACCTATTTATATGCAATTCTAATAGCCTAATTATATGCAATATCTATCTTCCATTTCATTGCCATGTTTTACTGCCTTAAGACAAACTAATTTAAAGTTTTGTTTTCTCTCTCTCTATCTCTCTCTCTTTTTAACTAACCCTCCACATAAAAGGAAAATTAATTAAATATTCTAGCAATCTTCCCGTTCAATTTATTTTTTTTACACACCTACATATATAAGAGAGAGTAAATATATACATGCATTATAGTGAATGGTTTTATAAAAGTGTAGCCTTGCAACAATTCACTGATTAAATTTTGTAAATTACTTTACCTTTAACCTTAAGATCTTTCCATATGTCCTATTAAAAGCATAACATTTCTAGAGATGATTTGGGCACTCTATTTGCAGTTTTAATCTAACCTTACATGGTATATTCAATGTTCCACTTCACATTCGTTATTAATAATCTTCAACCCTTGTCTCATTATATATATATATCATCTCACTCTTTGGCCAGATAGACCAAACACCATGACTAAAAAGATGGTTAAACTTAACTATATCATTAAAAACTCCACCAAAAAAGCCACTTTCAAGAAAAGGAAGAAGGGGTTGGTGAAGAAAGTGAGTGAACATAACAAAACACATATGTTGATTGAGAAAAAAAGATGTCTTTACTTTAGTTTTGCCATCTATACATGCTTTTCAAATATAAAACCTTTATAGGCTTCCTCATTCTTTTCCGTTTTGATTATATACATGAAAAAGGCACTCACATACACAAATGTATATAGAGAAAATAGATATATGTGATCTCATGTCTTTATTTTGTATGAAGTTTATGTTTTAAAAGAACATGATGCGCAGGGTAGAATTATAATTAATCGGTCTAAGTGGATTTATTTTATTTCAAAAAAGAAAGAAAACAATCTTATCATTAGTGTAGTAGATTTATTAGTTGCATGTATTTGATTGAAAGCAAAGATACATAATTTTCTTCTTCTTTTCCTTCTTTTATATGCTTTATTATGTATTTTAAATATTTTTCAGCACATATGATCTTCAAATTCAAAATAATTATTGGTTATTTACTATAGCTTCATGAAAAAAATATCAATTTTGATATGTATAAAGAATGCAAAACATGGAAGCCTGATTGCATATAGTAACTAATTGTCTACTAAATGTATATAATTGGTTGTGATATAGAGATATTTTGACTTTAATAATTGTAACTAAAATAGTCTTCCATAAAGATAAAGTCAAATACACATGCACTCTAATAATCATATTCGACATATTGCATACCAAATAAAATAATACAAGTGAGGGTAGATATATAAATGGATTATAGTGAAACATTAGCTCTTAATTAGAAAGGGACAATCATGATTAACGTAATTTTGTATAAGTTCAGTCCTGCAACAACTCACTAATTAAATTTTGTGAAACATTTCCTTAAATCAAAATATTTTCCATATTCCTTATTAAAGACATAGCATTCGAAAGATGATTTCGACACTCCACTCCCAGTTTTAGAATGCAGCACTTCTAACCTTTAGCATTCTAAGGGTGATATGCATGCTTTTAGTTGTTTCTTTTTTCTTTTTAGTGCACATATAGCCAAAGGAATGCTTGTTCCAACTCTCAGAATCTATAAGGTATCCATTAACTCATATAGGCATGATCCTTGGAGCTTCTATACATACAATATGAAATTCACGCACGACCAAAGTTAATCAATTCTATGTCTACTAGTTTAGACAGGTAGGTGTCTCGAAAAACCCTTTCATA
The DNA here is from genome assembly GCF_054855325.1 of Carica papaya. Lineage (NCBI taxonomy): Eukaryota > Viridiplantae > Streptophyta > Magnoliopsida > Brassicales > Caricaceae > Carica > Carica papaya. Next base: position 25,823,599 of record NC_142310.1, on the reverse strand, counting down.
TTGTTGTTAAACATCATCACACATACACATATAGGAAGTTGTTTTAGATGTGTAATTTAGTGTTTAGACTATGTTGTCTTTATTTATGCCTTTTTTTTGCGATTATTTTATGCTCCAAGATCTCATGTATTTTAGATGATGCTAGTGGTTGATTTTGCTATATAAGCATTCGTTATGGTTGGTTTTATAAATATACTTTTTATGGATGAACGGTATATTATTTTTCAGAAAAATATTACTTTTAAAATATAGAATTGAAAGCTAGGATTTAGATTTTTAAGTCACAATTTATACATTTTATTAATTAGATGACACAACCTCTTAAAGATAATCTACAAAAAAGCACAATTTGAATCTAAAATCTCTCATGAATAGAAGAAATACCGATCATATTGTCAAGGAAAGTTTAGTTTGATCCAATTTTAAAATGGTATAATAAAAGTAATATATATGAAAACTTTTTTATTGATTTTTGTAATAGCCACAAAATTATTAAAGAAATCAAACATATATTTCCTGCTAATTTAATGCAGTAAAAATATAAAAGTGTTATCTCTCTTTCAATAAAAGAATGATACTACCCTGGTACTAATATATATGCCTTCTCCTTGACACTCTATATTAGTCTTTCAGATAATTTTCTTTTTTCAAAATGAAATATAATTTAACAATAGTAATTAACCATTTTAAACACAATAAAAGTACCGTTAAACAATATATCTGATCACCACAATCTAGATTGAGAAGAAAAAGAAAAAGGCGCAATCATGTCCAAAAAATAATTAGAAGGAAACAATTCATTATGCATTACTGATTCCAACCTTTAACATAATTATGATATTCTACAGATTGCATACTGGTATACATATAAATAACTAAAACCAGTTAAAGATTATACATATGACGGGTGAATTCGCAAGTGCACAAAATCGTTCAAATAATAAAGTGATAAGTAGAGTATCGTCCTACAGGGATTGTGTATTAAGTACCAGAATTGTAGAAATTCTATTATTGTCTAGAAATCAAAATTTAATAATAATTTAATCAAAGAAAAATAATTAAATTAATGATTCATGGTTAAGTTTTATGCCTAAACTAAGTAATTTCACATGTTAATGGATGTTCTATGATCGTGCATAAACTTGTTAATTTGCATGTGTAATTTAGATGAAATAAGCATTAATATGTGATGCAATATGGTAGAAAAATGATTTAGCATGAAATGATGTACAGACATGAGAAACATGTATTAATATTGGCATGCATAATGTATAAAGTGTTTTGTTAGGCTTTTTATCTCTGAGGGATTTCTATTTCTCCCCCATTTGACCTAAAAAGACGTGAGAAGATCACTCCCTGTGGACGACGCCATACCCTCTGACGAGAGTGGTGACGCGAAATGATTGTAGGGGTTATCTTAGGTGAAGTACGTTCGTGGCCATAGTTAACATGTAGGACCACTGTGATTTATACAACCGTGGTCATAGATCGCGTCATGGTTTGGTAAGACGTAAATGTGGTATTGGTTTAGCAAGTTCGTAAATGTGTTGCTAGTTTAACAAGACACAAATTGCTATTACAAATTAAATGAATTTTTCATTCCACATGGGTAGCCAGGAATCTGTATCGCCCTCAATAGATGGAAGTTGGAACGACTTCGCAAAGAATGACACAAAAATAGTGCATATCATGATTTGTTTGATTTTCTCTATTTTCAGCATGATATATTTGATTGATATGATATGACTATGATATGATATTTTCTTTAAATAAAATAAATTACTTTCATAATTTAATAAAGAACCCTCACATGACTCTTGATGGTAAGAAATGATGATACCTTTAATTACCTTTAAAATCTTATGATGTTATTTAAATATTATTTTCTTTACTGAGTATATAAAACTCACTCTTTTCCATGCCCCCCCTTTAGATGGGGACGATAGTGAGGAATCGATCGCTGACCTACCGCTTTAAGTCTTTGAGGATCCCATGGATCCATAATCTTTTATAAGTGCATGACTTCTCTCGCACTCTGATGAATCTTTTTACATAATGATAGAAGTGACCCTTTTTATATTTTGATATTCTGTATTTTTTTGCCACTTTTGGCCTTAGTAATACATGTAATTGGGAACACATATATTTTATAAAGGATTTGTAATAAATTGCTTCGCTGTATATATTTAACTCTTACGCACTCGTAATCTATTTCTATATATGACACCCTTATGCGTTAATAACATTTGGGATGTCACAAAAGGTATCTTGCTTTTCAGAAAAATATTACTTTTAAAATATAGAAATGAAATTTAGGATTTAGATTTTTTAGTAACAATTCATACATTTCATTAATAAGAAGACACAAACTCTTAAAGATAATATATAAAAATGCACAATTTGAATCTAAAATCTTTTTATGAAGAGAAGAAATACCAATCATATTGTTAAGGAAAGATTAGTATGATTCAATTTTTAAAATGGTATAATAAAAGTAATGTATATGAATACTTTTGTATTGATTTTTGTAATAGCCGCAAAATTCTTAAAGAAATTAAACATATATTTCCTGCCAATTTAATGCAGTAAAAATATAAAAGTGTTATCTCTCTTCCAATAAAAAAATGATACTAGCCTAGTACTAATATATATATATACCTTCTCATTGACACTCTATATTAGCCTTTAAGATAATTATTTTTTTTTCCAAATGAAGTAAAATTTAACAATAGCAATTAACCATTACAAACACAATAAAAGTACCATTAAACAATACATCCAATAACAACAATATAGATTGAGAAGAAAAAGAAAAAGGCACAACCATGTCCAAAAAACAATTAGAATGAAACAATTCATCATCCATTACTGATTCCAACCTTTAAGATAATTATGATGTTCTACAGATTCCATACTGGTATGTATACATATAAAAAACTAAAACTAGTTAAAGATTTTATATATGACAGGCAAATTCGCAAGTGCACAAAATCTTTCAAATAATAAAGTGATAAGTAGAGTATCATCTTACGATTTTGTGTATCAAGTACCAGAATTATAAAAATTCTATTATTATCTAGAAATCAAAATTTAATAATAATTTAATCAAAACAAAATGATTAAATTAATGAAAACTATCGATGTAAACCCACAAGAATAATTGATTTCACTTGAATCTTAGGTATATCAGAGTTTTAATTTCACAATTAATTTAATCTACTATGCAATGATTGAACAAGCCTAATGTACTTTTGCTTTTCCTCCCAGTATTCGCTAGGTTTATCAATTAACAACTACTAACTTTTTATAACAATTACTAATTTGATTCTACTAAATCTGTAAAAATTCAATTTCTCCATGTTAACTCGAACATATAACTCTCGTTCAAATCACAATTAACGATTAACAATATATGTCTAATTAATAGAATTTCACTCCCGATACTCTAAAACAATCAATAACTAATTAAGCCATGACTTGGCCAAGTCTCAACCAAATTAATTTCAATATTGCATGCCTCCTTTTTTCCTTTTCAAAGCTGCTCATTTTTCCTCTTTAGAGATGCTTCCTTTTTTCTTTTCAAAGAAACTTCATTTTTCCTCTTCAAATCTATTCATTCTTCCTGTTTAGAATTGCTCCCTTTTTCTTCTTCAGAGTTGCTTCCTTTTTGCTCTTAAAAACTACTTCAATTTTTCTCTTTTCTTCTTCTCTTTTTAGTTTTTTTCTATTTTCTTCACGAAACCTACATCAAGAATTTTTTTCATTAAATGACTTTTAACTTAAAAGGGTATAAAAATATAATAAAAATCGAGCACATCAATATATGTCTATGTATACATATAAAACAATACTTATTTTACTTGCCACCCAAGCAATCGCAATAATATAACATATTTAGTAAATTATACAAGATATTGTCTAAACTATTTAAAGGAACTAGTAGCCAGTGTACACATGTACTTCTCATCAACATTCTAAATTGGTAGTATATGTGTGAGTGTAATTTTTTTGTTCTTCAAAATATAGGGAACAAAGATAGATTATTCTACATATGTATTAATTAGTTAGAAGCCAATTTATAACTTAATTTAACGTATTTTGCCTGATACATGTATAATATTCATATTAATCAAAATATTAATTGTTCTAGATGTTATGATTATACCAAGACTTTCTTTGAGAAAAACATCACCTGTTAAGGCCATTATCCCAAATTTTAATTCCTAGATACAAAGATTGTATCCATATCTATTAAATTTTATACAAAAATCTCATTTTAAATCTAAAACAGTTTAAGGAGCTAGCTAGCTTCATCTTCATCTTAACTAGATTGAATTTTTACATATATTACATCAATAATGCTTCTATCCTTGCTCCATTGTGTATAAATGAAAAGAAAAAAAAAGAAATGTGACATCCTGATGCCAAAATAGGGCACAATGTCCAAATGTGCAGACATAAAATAGATATTTATACTGTAGCAGAACTATACATCCCATATAAAATTTACAAAAGACGATATCCTGAGGCAATCTAGACATCTACCTTTTAGAATACAAAATATTAGATAGCATAATTATAAAAACTAGCCTTAAAGTTTAAAACAAAATGCAAAGTCTGCTCCAAACTATTCCTCTTGAAAGGAATCTAAACACGATTTTTCAGAATTTTTTTCCAAATCTACATCTATGCGGGGTTTGGATATGGGTGAGTTCTAATATTTAATAAGATAAAGAGAAATAATGCAACATAGATAAGTTTAAAAATATTCATTAATGCACGTTTACAAAAACATTAATTTTAAGTTTAATTAACAAATTCAAATCAAAAGTTATCGCCAAATATTCATATCCAAATCAAATGTCGAATTCATATGAATCGTCATAAAGACAGTCAATACCGTATTCAATGGGTTTACACAATTCATGCACACAGAATGAAACTCCTCTTCTGACACAGTCTTTTTTATAGTAATTTATTATCTTAATTTATATTACACTGATTGCAAACCTATACGCGCAGCCGCTTACACCTAGTTCTAGAGAGGACAAATGAGATATTGATTAGTCATGTCTTGGTACACAGATAGATACAAACATACATTCACAAATATTAAATACAAATATAAATCTATTAGGTCTCTCAGGTGCCATCATTCATGCCCTTGAGCCCTAGAGCATGAATATCAAATCATTCAGAGTCACAAGGACAACTAAACCATCGTTTTGTTAAGGGATCAAAACCAGCACTCATATTATAACACTCTGCTCATCACTGTGTTAAATGTGTATATTGAAACTCCTATTTATTCGGGCCTTAAAGCCACCTGAACTCATTTAAATTTATCTCGTAATTTATATCGTATTTAATAATTTAAATTCATAATTTTAATTTATTCAGATTTTGTTATTTTATTTATTTTTATTATTATTATTTTATTTTATTTTATTTTATTTTTGCTGCATTTTTATTTAAAAGTAATTTTTAGGAGAAAAATGGAAAATGGGGTGAAATCCAGCGGGAAAACACTCGTGGGAGATGCTCGCATGCGCGGGCGTAACACACTGTGCGCAGGCGTGCGTGCGTGACAAACGTAGGACGTGCGCAATGTGTGCACATCCTATCCTCGTGGGGTGTGGGCCTGGTCTGCGAGAGCATCCCATCGCGCACAGACAGGTTAACAACACGTGTGTCCCATCGCATGCGGACAGGGCCAAGTGCCATGTGCCCTGTGCGCTCGCTGTCTGCGTAGTAGGCATGCGTGTATTCTTTGGAGAAAATAATATTTCTTAATCTTTCTATCCTAAGTTTTAATTCCAAGATCCGAACATGTATTCATATATATTAAATCCCATACAAAAATCTCTTTTGAGATCTAAACAAAATTTGAGTAGCTAGCAAACTTAATCATCATCTTAAGTAAACTTAATCCATTGTGTATAAGAAAATTAAAAAAAAGGAAAAGAAGAGAGAAAAGCATTCTAATAGTTTAAAACTACATTGGGCATGCATGTATTTTAACAAATAGCAATGAAGCGACATTAAGCCGAGACGAGAGAGAAAATAAAAAAAAGAAGAGTAGTACTAGTACATGAGATATAAAATATTAAAGAGAAGATTAATTTGAATAAAATTATAACACAAACAAATACCTTTACATGCATGCATGCGATGCGACGTCTATGTTGACTATTACGTGATGACTATAATGACTAGTACTATGACAACGACGACTACAACTATTATGAATTTGAAGATATATATTTGTGGTGGATTGTAACTGGTTATTTAAGTTATCCCGACAGCAATCCAAATAATTCAAAATTAGACATCTTATCATTCCATTCTTAAGAATAATTAAACCTCTAGAGCACATTTGTATATTATTCTAGTTGTGCTGATCAAAAAACACCATCATCTCCACTTGGTCCCCGTTACCAAACACTAAAGAAGTTGTTGTTGTGCTTTCAAGTTAATACCATCAATGAACCATCACTACAACTGCTGAAGCTTATGCGATAGAGAATCCTTGTTGATCTAAGAGGATGTCTCCCCCAGACCCTTCATCACTCCTCCATTTATGGCCCCCTGAGGCTGAGGTGATTTACAGAGTGTTTCTATCATTGTTTTGGGATTTCTTTGAGGTTTTATTCAATTAGCCAACCTAGATCATTGAGATCAATGAGGTTGAGTTAGTGGAGGGGCTTCCCAACAAGAATTTGAAACATGATATGGATTATTTACTTCTCCTGATTGTCTTTGTGTTTCTTCTTCAGTTGGTCGGTTGCCTTGGTGATCATCTTCTTGTTCTGCTCCATCTCAGAATCCTCTTGAAGTTGGCCAACAGGTATTGGGCTCCGAGAGGGGAATGCCAAACCTCTGGTTACGAGTCATATGCGTTGTAAATGATTGCATATGTTTTGACATTGTAGAGCGTGCTAAGTTGACTCGCTTTCTTCATCAGCCCCTTCTTCCTTTTCTTAAATTTGGTTTTTCTTGCAAAGTCGCTAGTGATATAGGTAACCCTAACCTTATTACTAGTCATGATGTTTTGTCGTGTCTGGCCAAGGAGCGAGAGGGGCTACATATAGAATGAGACAAGGGTTGGAGAGTTATTAGTAAGGAATGGGGAATGGAGCATTATAATATAGTAGAATATACCATCTAAGGTAAGATATGGTGCATTCTACAACAAGTGGAATGCCAAAATATTACTTAATGATTTGTTAGATATACATGTTCCTCATTAATGTTAGCTTTTATATAAAGAGTTAACAAATCATATAAAAACTCATACATTTTAAATCTTCTATTAAATTTTCAAAAGTTCAATCATTCATATAAAATGGTATATAGGTGGCCTTAGGTATGAGTTTTTAACACATTAAAACAAGGGAACTTCCATATGATTTATAAAGGTTTACTTTGTATTTCACTTATTAACTTTGAATTTGGCTTATCTATAAAGGATGTATTGTGTTACGATTTTTTGATGTAATGTATTATGATTTTTTTATCTTTTTATTTCTTTTTGTATTCTTAAATATTAGAACTTCGTTGTGTGCGTCTTATTTAGAGAGATTATATATATATACTTACAATGATAAAAGAGTGATTCATCGAATAACACTAATCATGTTTACTTCCCTTTATTTAATAACGATGACACTTTATTAATATATTGTACTTGTGTTAATTGTGTAATTGAATTTTTTTTAAATTAAATATTATACTAGCTATTTAATTAACTACAATTAAAATTAAATATTAATGTAAACAATTACGTGAGAAAATGAAATGTTACAATTAAATATCAATATAATTAATTCTATAATCCATACATAAAACGGGCTACAGATTTAATTTTAAACAAAGTAACTGAACTTAAGTACTGTTATATACCATTAAATTGACGTATTCACAAAAAAAAATAAATACGTTCAATACATTTTTAATAGAAAATGATTGATATTAGAAGTTAATAGATTATATAAAATGGTATGTAGGTGATAATTTTGCTGATTTGTTAACTTTTTATATAAAATTGCGAGTTCACGTGCTCTTCATTAATGGGAACTGATGTCGTCCCTTAATAATCGAGCCAAAGGCCCAATAGTTTCAATTCTAGGATCTGTACTTCATGACCAACCACCTTACTAGAAATCAATCTTCCTAAAAGTTAAATATAATTAAGGCATGATAATACTTGAATTTTAAATCAAGTGCTACTTCTCTACCTCTACAAAAATAAGAATTGAAGATTCGACTCTTATGTAATACAAAAATAAATATATAATTTATTGTACGTAAACATTAATAAAAATAAATTTTAATAACTCTTATGATTATACCGGGGGAAAACATTACCTGTTAATGCCGCTATCCCAAGTTTTAATTCCAAGATACCTGTTGATGTATCTGTATGAGGCTATGAAGGGGGATCATATAAGAGATGTTTTAAGAATATGCTCTTTTCACGTTCAGCTTCTATTTCAAATCACCTATATTATCATATAATTTTATTCTTAAATTGTGCTTTTCATTTTCCAAAGGGTGGCGATTTTGTGTTTTCCTGTAATTCTCTCTTAAAAAAAGATGGAACTATCCTTATTGACAAAATTATTTTTTATTATTCAAAGAGAAAAAGAACATGCAACTGCCATTTTTTTAATAAAATTATCTTTTAATTAAGGAAAAATATGCCATATTTAACCTACAACCAAACACTTAAAAAGATTTATCTCCAAAGAAAATTATAGGTTACTTTGCGAACAAAGAGCTAATTATTTGGAATTAATTAACAGCGTCTTGTATAAAATAAACTAATAGAGTAACATAATAAGATGAATAAAGATTAATGATCGATATGTATGCATGAGGGAGCTTCGCATGTAAAGTAACCCTACAGGCAATCCAACATTTAAAAGTATGCCCCTAGGACTTCTGATATCACTTTTTTCGTTTTCTTGTGTATATAACAAATTTTTTTTTTGCCCTAAGATAAAGTATATTTGTATTAAATTTATTGATTAAAAAATAACAATCTCGTGGAAGAAAAACAACTATTTTTTTTCAAAAAAGAGGATAAAAGGAGAACTTTATTGTGCAATCTATATTTTTAATATAGTTATAGCTATTAGAGCCATATTTTGATACAACTTCTCCCTCATCCTTTTCACAAATCAATCCAACTATGTTTCCCATTTCCTCTTGCTCCACAATGTTCTTCGTAACCATCTATCATTATTTACTTCTATCAAACTCACCCCTATTCATTATTTTGGTATGCAAAACACAATTTATTCATATATTAGCTATCTAAATTCTTCTAGATATATTAACAACTCTAATACCATGTTATCTTGTGAGAATTGAAAATTGTGTTTTATTATTGAGATACCACTATTTATAGGCATATTATGTATATATTTTTAAAAAGAAACAATTAAATGAAAATTAAATACACATTTACACTGTAAATGCACTAAAAATTATGGAATAATAGATGAGATAAGAATTTATATTGTTGGCAATAGTATATTATGCTAAATAAATTGTTGTATTAGTGGATCATATTTGCTAGTTGTAGTTAATAAAATTTCAAACATTTTCATAAAAATAATTAAATTATGAGTAGCTTCATATATCACTAATGAGTTTTTAGCTAATAGGTAGCTTCATGTATTATTAACCAAATTCTAAGAGGTGTAATAAGAAAGATGTATGGGAGGTTGTGTTGAGATGGTGATGTTGGCGATAGAAGGAAAACAAGCTGACTAGTCGTTGTGGTGTGGAGTGAGGTGTTAATTGGAAAAATGAATAAGAATTTATAAAGTTGTAAAGGTCTAGCATATATGCACTATTTTCAAGTGTCTGTGAATGAGTGAGATGGAGCAACAAAGCTGGGTGGAAGAGAGGAACGAATGGGTTTAAGAGGATATTGGTAAAAGCTTGGAGATCTTTGGTTAGTGTGGGTGATATGTGTGCTTTTTGTTGTTTCTTTTTTCTTTTTAGTGCACATATAGCCAGAGGAACGCTTGTTCCAATTCTCAGAATCTATTAGGTATCTATTAACTCATATAGGCATGATCCTTGGAGCTTCTATACATACAATATAAAATTCACGCACAACCAATTAGTAAAATGTTGAAAGGCTGCACATATCTAAAATCATCCAATCCTGACTGTCCCTTTTCATAACAAGTTATTGATTCACTGTAATGCATTTATATACCTACTCTCTCTTGCATTTTTCCCAGTATGCATTCACATCTTACCTAAACAATTATGTGAAAAAATGAAATGTTACAATTAATATCAATATAATTAATTCTACAATCCATACATAAAACCGGCTACAAATTTAATTTTAAACAAAGTAACTGAACTTAAGTACTTTTATATATCACTAAATTAACATATTCACAAAAAAATAAATAAATACATTCAATACATTTTTAATATAAAATGGTTGATATCAGAAGTTAACAGATTGTATAAAAGGTATATAGGTGATAATTCAGCTGATTTGTTAAGTTTTTATATAAAATTGTGAGTACACATGTTCTTCATTAATGGGAACTAATGCCATCCCTTAATGAACGGGCCAAAGGCCCAATAGTTCTAATTCTAGGATCTTTACTTCATTACCAACCGCCTTAATAGAAATCAATTGTCCTAAAAGTTAAATATAATTAAGGCATGATAATACTTGCAAGTGGTAATTCTCTACTTCTACAAAAATAAGAATAGAAGATTCGACTCTTATGTAACACAAAAATAGATATATAATTTATTGTACGTAAAAATTAATAAAAATAAATTTTAAAAACTCTATCATATGTTAAAATTAATTATAATATAACCAGATGAACAATTAAAATTTGAATACTAGACTTTTCACGTGGATGTTGGTGTTATACACTTTGACAGTAGTGTATAAGTGGTTTCATTGTATTATTACAACTATCTTCATTTTTTAAAAGTACTTATATTGTGTCTTATGAATTTTTGAAACTGTTATCGCAAAAGTATAAATTGGTTTTGAATAAGTGATCCCCCTAATAAAGGTTAAATACTGGTCATTATCTTTAAGAATCAATTGCAACATCGTACTACAGATACTACAGTAACATACTATAACATTAAAAAAAATTTAAAGTAGTAATTTATGCCACTGGAGTTAAATATGGTCTTGTTTTATATCAGTAACATTTTTTTAAATAGCAAGAGACTTTATATAATTGATTTTTGAGTATTTATATGTGTAAAAGAAATTCAAAATACTAATTGCTAAAAGTGTTTGAAATTAGCCCTAAAAAATATTTTTCTGTATTTAGTATTCTATGTGATTACATATATTTAAATATGTATATGTATATGTATATATTGTACATTTCTTCTTTCGTAAAGTATTAATTAGCTATTCACAGATTGTTGAGTTCGAAAATTATTTATTTCAGTTATTTTCTATATTCTGAACATAATAATTGCATCAGGAAATTCTATTTATGATCGTCAGGGATTCTCCAATATATTTGAGTTATTTAAAATATTACATGTTTTGACTAAAATAAAATTTTTAGAATTATATTTAAATTTCATATTAATCAAAATATTAATTGTGTTAGATAATCAGATTATATTGAGATTTTCTTTGAGGAAAATAGTATTCCTCAATGCCATTATCCCAAATTTTAATTCTATGATCATGAAGATTTAGAAAGTTCAGTCCACAGACCTAAAAATCACAAAAAATTTGAGTAAGCATACTTCTGACGAGTTTCTCAATTTCAGGCTCATAGATGATTGATTGTGTAGATTTTTGGACTGTATTTGAGTCCTTATCACTGTCAGGACAAATATTCTCAAGGCTGACCATGCCTTTAAACTATCCATCTGCCCCGGGAGTACTAAAATGTATCAGGGCCTGAAGCATCAATATTAGTGGCCTAGAATAAAAGAGGACATTGTCGACTGTGTCTCTTGATGCCTTACTTGGAAATAGGTTAAGGCAAAATATAAGAGACCCGGCTGTTTGTTGCAAGGCCTCCCTATTCTGGAATTAAAGTGGGAGCATGTAACCATTGAAGTTATCACCGGCATACCCAAAACCTATTCTTGTTGCAATGCCATATGGGTCGTTGTTGACAAGTTGATCAAGACTGTTCACTTCTTACTCATCAGGACCACAGATTCCACTACCAGATTAGCCCGCTTGTACATCGATGAAATTATTCAACTCCACGGTGTCCCTCCATCTATTGTGTTTGACTGTGATCCTCAGTTTACCTTTCATTTTTGGGATAGTATCCAAAAAGCACTCGATTATGGATTATACTTCAGCACTACTTGTCATACCAAGACTGATGTCAGTCTGAACGTACTATCCAAACATTGGAGGACATGTTGCACGCTTGCATCCTTGACTTTGGTGATAACTGGTATGAATATCTTTTCCTGTGTGAATTTACTTATAATTTTAGTTATCATTCTAGCATCGACATGACTCTGTATGAAGCTCTATATAATAGGCCCTGTCGTTATCCCACTTGTTGGAACGAAGTCGGGAACTAGCATCATTTGGGACCTGATTTCAACCAGGAGACTATCAAAAAAGTTGCTATCATTCAAAGGAACTTAGCCATTACCCAGAGTACCCAGAAAAGCTATGCTGACAACTGTAGATGATCTTTACAATTTACAGTTGGTGATGAAGTCTTCCTTAAGATCTTCCCTTACCAGGAAACAATATGATTCAGTAAGAAGGGAAAGTTGAGCCCCTTTTATGGGGGATCTTTTCAAATTGTGGAATGTGTTGGACCCATGGCGTACCACCTTGCTCTACCCTGAGAGTTTATGGGTCTACACGATGTTTTTCATGTCTCCATGCACAAAAGGTACTACCCTGACCCTCCTCACATCATTTCTCACCAAGAGAAGCAGGTTCAAGCTTATATGACATATGAGGAGCTCCCTACGAAAATCCATGATATTACTGACAAATTTTTGCACAAAAATAGGATCCCCATGGTCAAGGTGCATTGACAACACCACACTATGGAAGAGGTGACATGGGAGTCAAAGAATGAGATGAGAGAGAAGTTTTCATATCTATTTATAACAAATTTGGGGGATAAAATTTTTTAAGGTGGGGGGAATGTAACACCTTGAAAACCTTCGCGCCTAATTTATAATAAGAACCCCTATTTATTCAGGCCTTAAGGCCATTTTTATTTTTAATTTTTTGGATGAATATCGTATTTGTTATTTTAAGTTTCATAATTTATTTGATTTAATAATTCTTGAAATTAATTATTTTATTTTATTGTTTGAAATATTTTATTTTATTTGTTATTTAAATAAATTTATTGAAAAATGGAGAAAAAGTCTGAAAATCCCACAGGAAGGATCCTGCTTGCGCGGGCTCTTCAGGCCATGCGCACGGCAAGCACAGGACATGCGTACTATGCGCAGGTCCTATTTGTGCAGGGTGTGACGTGCGGTCTGCGTGCGCCGTCTACACGGTAGGCCTACGCGCAGTGCCTTGCGTGCTATAAAGCTTGCACGCAAGACAGGCTAGGCTTGTGCGTGGGAGGCTAGGTCTGTAGTGCATGGCTGGCTTGGGCTGTGCACACTGCCTCCAGAAGGGCGCGCCGCCCCCTTGAGTGTCGTGCGCCGCCTTTGGGCAGCTGGCACCACTAACTTGGGCGGCGTACCGCCCTCATTTGGGCAACGCGCCATCATTGTTTGCATGGCATGCCTCTAACTTTTGCACCGCCGTCACGTCGCATCGTCCATCTGCTAGTCACATCCATCAATTATCACATCACACCTTTTCCATTAACTTTTCTCTCTTCACCTAATTTTACCCCTTTGCACAAATCTGACGGTCCCCATTTTCTATAAATAGTGACCCTCCCTTCACCATTTTCCCATCACTTCCATTTCCATTCTTCCATCCTCCAAGATCTTTAGAGAGAGAGGGAGTTATTTAAAGAGAGAGGGAGAGGAGAAGAAGAAGAAAAGGCGTAGAAAACATCTAGGTTTCGATAAGGAATTCAATATTTACTTTTAAAAATCCTAAGGAGCATTTCTAAAGTAAAAATAATAAAGTTTAAATTAGTGATTTCTTGGTTAAGTTTTATGCCTAAACTAAGTAACTTCACATGTTAATGCATGTTCTATAATCGTGTATAAACTATTTAATTTGCATGTGTAATTTAGATGAAATAAATATTGATATGTGATGCAATTAAATGGTAGAAAAAGGATGAAGCATGAAATGATGTATAGACATGAGAAACATTTATTGATATTGGCATGCAAATTATATAAAGTGTTTTATTAGGCTTTTTATCTCTAAGAAGTTTCTTTTTTTCACCCATCTGGTCTAAAAAGACATGAGAGGACCGCTTCTAGTGGATGACAGTGTACCCTCTGATTAAAGTGGTGACGTGATATGATTGTACGGGTCATCTTGGGCGAAGTATGGTCGTGGCCATAGTTAACATATAGGACCACTGTGCTTGGCACGACTGTGGTCATAGATTGTGTCATAGTTTGGCAAGCCATAAATGTGTTGTTGGTTTAGCAAGCTGTAAATGTGTTGTTAGTTTAGCAAGAGGCAAATTTCTATTACAAATGAAATGAATTTGTCATCCCACATGGGTAGTCAGAAAATCGTATCACCCTCAATAGATGGAAGTCGAAATGACTTCATAAAGAATGACACGAAAAATAGTGCATATCATGATTTATTTAATTTTCTCTATTTTTAGCATGATATACTTGATTGATATGATATGACTATGATATGATGTTTTCTTTAAATAAAATAAATTATTTTTATAATTTAATAAAGAATCGTGACATGACTCTTGATGGTAAGAAATGATGATACCTTCAATTATCTTTAAAATCTTATGATGTTATTTAAATACTATTTTTCTTACTGAGTATATGGAACTCACCTCTTTCCATGACCCCCTCCAGATGAAGAAGTGTAACACCCCGCGCATCACTATGCTAAAATGATTTGGAAATCCTATTTATTCGGGCTTTTGGCCTTGTTAAACTTAATTAATTTATGCTGCTTAATAATCATTGTATTTTGTAATTTTTGTTGATTTATATTTATTTAGCTTTAATTTAATTTTATTTAATTTTAAGTTATTTTATTTAATTTTAAGTTATTTTATTTAATTTTAAGTCGAACCCAATTTTATTATAAAAATATTTAGAAAAATCAAAAAAATGGTGAATTGGGAAGAAAATCTCACAGGAAAAATCCTGTTGGGAGACAGGTTGCCTGCACGGGTGTTGGGCACTGTGCACGTGCACATGCGCGCACAGTAGCCACAGGACCTGTGGAAAGCGCGCATGTCCCATCCACACACACACACGCACGGGACATATGCACAGAGCACACGGCGCTGGATCAGGACCTATGTGCGTCCTGTCGCGCGTAGGCGGTCTGTTCGCGCGTCACCTCATGTGTCGACAGGTGTCGCACAAATTGCGTACGCCGTTCGCATAGCGGGCCTGCATGGATAGGTCCTCTGCCCTTGAGGCCTGTCCGCAATATGCCCGCGCGCGCGGTGTCCAGCGCACCAAGGCCCTGTGCACGGTAGGAGGCTTGTGTGCTTGCAGGCTAGCTTGCAGCGTGTCGACCGAGGAAATATCACCTCGGGCAGTGCGCCACTACTGCCTCGTGCGGTGCACCGCCAGTTGAGGAGGCCCTCCTCCCTCATTTATTATGCCGAGCATATTTTTCTCCTCTCTCTTCATCGGATTTTGTCACTTGGCACAAATCCGATGATTTTAAAACTCTATAAATTTCCCTTCCCCTTCCCTTCCTCTGCACACTTCCATTCTTCCATTTTTTAAAGATTTAGTGAGAGAGAAAAATAGATAGTAGTCTAGTGAGAGAAAAAGATAAAGAAAGGAGAACGGTGAAGGAGAAAACATCAAGGTTTTAGTAAGGAATCTAGTATTTTTTTGATGTCTTAAGGAGTATTTTAAGATATACTAATTTAGTATGATTGTTATTTTGCCTGTTTTGTATGTCTCTGTATTTAAATGAGTCAAATTTTCTTGTTTTCAAGCATGTTATGTGAATTGCAGACACTTAATGAATTTGCATGTAATAAATATAATATATAATCAATAAAAGTAAAAAGCATAAAAAAGAAGAAAGAAAAGAGAAAAATGACATGAAACCTGTATGATCTGAAGTGTATCTATATTGACATGCATATTGCATTAAGTGTCTCGTTAGGCTTTTTATCTCTGAGGGGTATCTGTTCCCTTTGCCCTTCGGAGTATCTGTTTGCCTCTCCCCTATCTAGTCTAGAAAGACATAAGAGGACCACTTCTAGTGGATGATGGCGTACCCTCTGATGAGAATTATATCGCACTATCTATAGGAGTCACCTATGGCTAAGTAATGTCGTGATTATAGATATCTGTTAGGGCCACTATGGCTGGTACGACTGTGGTCATAGATCTTACCATGGTTTGGCTAGCTTGAAATAGGCCTGAGCAAATTGTCATATCTGTATTTAATTTGGTCATTCCACTTGGATAGTTAGAAATCTATATTTACCCTCAAAAATAGAAGTTGTAAGGACTTCGTGAAGCATGACACGAAAATATGAGTATTTCATGATTTATTTGATTTTCTCTATTATCTAGCATGATGTATGTTTGATTGTCTATATTAACGTACGTCTTCTTAACAAATAAATGATTTTTCATAATGTGATATAAGTAAACAAGGAGGTTAAATGGCAAGCTCTTAAGTCAAAATAATTAACTTTTAAAATCTTACGATGTTAATTTAATATTATTTTCCTTACTGAGCATATGGAACTCACTCTTTGCATACCCCCCCTAGACGAGGAATAAAGTGAGAAACTACAGGCTGACCTACCCTTGGAAGTCTATGAGGATCCCGTGGATTTAGGTATTATTCCCGCAATGATCGTACTACCAAGCACTTCTTGGGGAGATCTAATATGATCAGATTTATAAGTAAGCATCTCTTGTAAAATATGAGCAACACCAAATCCCTATAAAGCCTAAACCTCCATTTCTCCTACTCGCTGACCCCCCTTCTTGGACCTGCCTCAAAGGGATTGTTGTGCAACAAGTGCATAATGTCCACTGGAACGCCCATGTATTTTATCATCAACTTGATGAATTAATTTTATAATATAAGGCTTCCCTATTATAATAGTTTGTTCAAAGGATCTCCCAACAAATATTTTGCTTTTTCCCAGATACTCAGGTTCAAATACCCATGGATTCGCAAACACAAGTCTGAGTGCATGACTGTTCCTGCACTCTGATGAGTCCAATAACCTAGTGAAAGAAGTGGCTGTTATGTTTTCTTTTATATTTTGCAACCACTTCTGGCCTCAGTATATGTATGTATTGGAACTCATATGTATTCGTAAGGGATTAGTAATAATTTTGTTCAGTTGTATAAATTTTATCATGCACTTGTCATTCTAAATCTGTATGTGACACTTATTTGCCTTAATTAGCACTTGGGATGTCACAGGAAGATAATGAGGAACCGATCGCTGACCTACCCCTCAAAGTCTTTGAGGATCCTGTGGATCTATAAAATTTTATAAGTACATGACTTGTCCCGCACTTTGATGAGTCTCTTTACATAATGATAGAAGTGGCCCTTTTCGTATTTTAATATTTTGTTTTTTGTCACCACTTCTTGCCTTAATTATATATGTAATTGGGAACTCATATATTTTGTAAGGGATTTGTAATAAATTGTGTCGCTGCATATATTTAACTATTATACACTTGTAATCTGTTTCTGTATCTGTCATTTTTATGCCTTAAATAACATTTGGGATATCACAAAAAGTATCTTACTTTTCAAAAAATATTACTTTTAAACTATAGAAATGAAATTTAGAAGTTACATTTTTTAGTAATAATTAAAACATTTCATTAATTAGATGACACAATTTGAATCTAAAATCTCTTATGAAGCGAAGAAATACCAATCATATTGTTAAGGAAAGATTAATATGATTCAATTTTAAAATGGTATAATAAAAGTAATATATATGAATACTTTTGTATTGATTTTTGTAATAGCCGCAAAATTCTTAAAGAAATCAAACATATATTTCCTGCCAATTTAATGTAGTAAACATATAAAAGTGTTATCTCTCTTCCAATAAAAAAATGATACTAGCCTGGTACTAATATATATACCTTCACCTTGACACTCTATAACTTCCTTTAAGATAATTTTTTTTTCTCAAAATGAAATAAAATTTAACAATAGAAAGTAAGCATTACAAACACAATAAAAGTAACATTAAACAATACATCTGATAACCACAATATAGATTGAGAAGAAAAAGCAAAAGGCACAACCATGTCCAAAAAACAATGAATGAAACAATTCATCATCCATTACTTATTCCAACCTTTAAGATAATTATGATATTTTACAGACTGCATACTGGTATACATATAAAAAACTAAAACTAGTTAAAGATTATATATATGACAAGCAAATCCATAAGTGCACAAAATCGTTCAAATAATAAAGTGATAAGTAGAGTATCATCCTACAGGATTGTGTATCAAGTACTAGAATTATAGAAATTCTATTATTATCTAGAAATCAAAATTTAATAATAATTTAATCAAAGAAAAATAATTAAATTAATGAAAACTATCAATATAAACCCATCAGAGTAATTGATTTCACATGAATCTTAGGTATATCCGAGTTTTCATTTCACAATCAATTTAATCTAGTCTGCAATGGTCGAACAAACCTAATGTACTTTTGGTTTCCCTCCCAGTATTCGCTAGGTTTATCAATTAATAACTACTAGCCTTTTATAACATTATTAATTTGCTTCTATTAAATCTATGATAATTCGATTTCTCCATGTTAACTCGAATATATAACTCCTGTTCAAATTGTAATTAATGATTAACAATATATGTCTAATTAATATAATTCCACTCCTGCTATTCTAAAACCATCAATAATAAATTAAGCCGTGAGTTAGCCAAGTCTCACAACCAAATTAATTTCAATATTGTTAAATTACAACTAGAAGGAAGCTAAAATTAAACTTCAAACGTACTTTTAAATCATGATACATCAATCACTCCAATGAAGGAGATTTAACCAGACATGGTACATTGAGCAATAGAATTTAAAATTAAAAAAAATATAATCATGTAATAATAAAAAATAAAATTTTCCAAACAAGAGTTTGTTAAAAAATCATGAAAACTTTCATCCCAAAAATCTATAATTTGAAAGCAAAAAACAAAAATAAAAATAGAAATAAAAATAAATTACTTGATTAATTTTTCTCAACTTTTCCTCCGCTGCTCAGCTCCAAGCCCACTTTTGCTTTCTGTTTCAGCTTTTCCCCCACCAGATTTGGGTTCACATCAGCTCCCCACCATATATGGGTTCACCTTTGCTCCCCTTTTAACGTTGTTGATCTGGTTCCTTTTGTAGGCAGTAGAAAGAGATGAGATACGATTTTGCATGCCTCATTTTTTAACTTTTAGCTGCTTCCTTTTTTCCTTTTTAATGCTGCTCACTTTTCCTCTTCAGAGATGCTTCCTTTTTCCTTTTAGAGCTACTTCATTTTTCCTCTTCAGAGCTGCTCATTCTTCCAGTTCAGAATTACTTCCTTTTCCCTCTTCAGAGTTGCTGCCTTTTTGCTCTTCAGAACTACTTCATTTTTCCTCTTTTCTTCTTTTTCAGTTTTTTTCTCTATTTTCTTCACAATGCATGTCAATAGATACACTTCAGATCATACAAGCTTCATATCATTTTTCTCTTTTTCTTTCTTCTTTTTTATACTTTTTACTTTTATCGATTATATATTCTATTTATTACATGCAAATTCATCAAGTGTCCGCAATTCACATAACATGTTTGAAAACAAGAAAATTTGACTCATTTAAATACAGAGACATACAAAACAGGCAAAATAACAATCATATTAAATTAGTATATCTTAAAATACTTCTTAAGACATCAAAAAAATACTAGATTCCTTACTAAAACCTTGATGTTTTCTCCTTCACCATTCTCCTTTCTTTCTCTTTTTCTCTCACTAGACTACTATCTATTTTTCTCTCTCACTAAATCTTTGAAAAATGGAAGAATGGAAGTGTGCACAGGAAGGGAAGGGGAAGGGAAATTTATAGAGTTTTAGAATCATCGGATTTGTGCCAAGTGGCAAAATTCAATGAAGAGAGAGGAGAAAAATATGCTCGGCATAATAAATGAGGGAGGAGGGCCTCCTCAACTGGCCGGGTGGTGCACCGCCCGAGGCAGTAGTGGCACACTGCCCGAGGTGATAGTTCCCTGGCCGGCACGCTGCAGGCTAGCCTACAAGCGCACAAGCCTCCTGCTGTGCACAGGGCCTTAGTACGCTGGACACCGCGCACGTGGGCATATTATGCACAAGCCCCAGGGGCAGAGGGCCTATCCATGCAGGCACGCTGTGCGGACGGTGCAAGCACAGTGTGCGACGCTTGTCGACACATGAGGTGACGCGCGAATGGCCTGCCTGCACGCGACAGGTCGCACATAGGTCCTGATCTCGCGCCGTGTGCTCTGTGCATATGTCCCGTGCATGTGTGTGTGGATGGGACATGCACGCTTTCTGCAGGTCCTGTGGCTACTATGCACGCATGCGTACACACACAGTGCCCAACACCCGTGTAGGCAACCTGTCTCCCCACAAGATTTTTCCTGTGAGATTTTCTTCCCGATTCACCATTTTTTCAATTTTTCTAAATATTTTTATAATAAAATTGGGTTCGACTTAAAATTAAATTAAATAACTTAAAATTAAATAAAATTAAATTAAAGCTAGATAAATAAAAATCAACAAAAATTACAAAATACAATGATTATTAAACAGCATAAATTAATTAAGTTTAACAAGGCCAAAGGCCCAAATAACTAGGATTTCCAAATCATTTTAGCATAGTGATGCGCAGGGTGTTACACTTCCTCATCTGGATGGGGTCATGGAAAGAGGTGAGTTCCATATACTCAGTAAGAAAAACAGTATTTAAATAACATCATAAGATTTTTAAGATAATTGAAGGTATCATCATTTCTTACCATCAAGAGTCATGTCAGGATTCTTTATTAAATTATGAAAATAATTTATTTTATTTAAAGAAAACATCATATCATAGTCATATCATATCAATCAAGTATATCATGCTAAAAATAGAGAAAATTAAATAAATCATGATATGCACTATTTTTCGTATCATTCTTTGTGAAGTCATTCTGACTTCCATCTATTGAGGGTGATACGATTTCCCGAATACCCATGTGGAATGACAAATTCATTTCATTTGTAATACCAATTTGCCTCTTACTAAACTAACAACACATTTACAGCTTGCTAAACCAACAACACATTTATGGCTTGCCAAACTATGACACAATCTATGACCACGATCGTGCCAAGCACAGTTGTCCTATATGTTAATTATGGCCAGGACCATACTTTGCCCAAGATGACCCATACAATCATATTGCGTCACCACTCTAATTTGAGGGTACGCTGTCATCCACAAGGAGCGGTCCTCTCATGTCTTTTTAGACCAGATGGGTGAAAAACAGAAACTTCTTAGAGATAAAAAGCCTAATAAAAACTTTATGTAATTTGTATGCCAATATCAATACATGTTTCTCATGTCTATACATCATTTCATGCTTAATCCTTTTTCTATCGTTTAATTGCATCACATATCAATATTTATTTCATCTAAATTACACATGCAAATTAAATAGTTTATACACGATTATAGAACATGCGTTAACATATGAAGTTACTTAGTTTAGGCATAAAACTTAACCACGAAATCACTAATTTAAACTTTATTATTTTTACTTTAGAAATGCTCCTTAGGATTTTTAAAAGTAAATATTGAATTCCTTATCGAAACCTCAATGTTTTCTACGCCTTTTCTTCTTCTTCTCCTCTCCTTCTCCCTTTAGATAACTCCCTCTCTCTCTAAAGATCTTGGAGGATGCAAGAATGGAAATGGAAGTGATGGGAAAATTGTGAAGGGAAGGTCACTATTTATAGAAAATGGGGACCGTCAGATTTGTGCAAAGTGGTAAAATTAGGTGAAGAGAGGAAAGTCAATGGGAAAGGTGTGATGTGATAATTGATGGATGTGACCAGCAGATGGACGATACGATGTGACGACGGTGCAAAAATTAGAGGCATGCCATGCAAACAATGATGGCACGTTGCCCAAATGAGGGCGGTACGCTGCCCAAGTTGGTGGTGCCAGCTGTCAAATGGCGGCGCAAGACACTCAAGGGGGTGGCACGCCCTTCTGGAGGTAGTGCGCATTGCCCAAGCCAGCCATGCACTACAGATCTAGCCTCCCACGCACAAGACTAGCCTGTCTTGTGTGCAGGCTTTATAGCATGCAAGGCACTGCACGTAGGCCTACTGTGTAGAAGGCGCACGCAGATCGCACCTCACACACTGCGCAAATAGGACATGCGCACAGTACGCACATCCTGTGCTGGCCACGCGTGTGGCGTGAAGAGCCCGTGCAGGCAGGATCCTTCCCGTGGGATTTTTTGACTTTTTCTCCATTTTTCAATAAATTTATTTAAATAACAAATAAAATAAAATAATTAATTTTAAGAATTATTAAATCAAATAAATTATGAAACTTAAAATAACAAATACGATATTCATCCAAAAAATTAAAAATAAGAAATATTAAGGGGTTTTAAATGGCCTTAAGGCCTGAATAAATAGGGGTTCTTATTATAAATTAGGCGCGAAAGTTTTTAGGGTGTTACATTCCCTCCACCTTAAAAAAATTTTTCCCCCAAATTTGTTGTAAATAGATATGGAAACTTCTCTCTCATCTCATTCTCTGACTCCCATGTCACCTCTTCCGTAGTGTGGTGTTGCCAATGCACCTTCACCATGGGGATCCTATTGTTGTGCAAAAATTTTCAGTCCAATCATGGATTTTCGTAGGGAGCTCCTCATATGTCATATCAGCTTGAACCTGCATCTCTTGGTGAGAAATGATGTGAGAAGGGTCAGGGTGGTACCGTTTGAGCATGGAGACATGAAAAACATCATGTAGACCCATAAACTCTCAAGGTAGAGCAAGGCGATACTCCATGGGTCCAACACATTCGACAATCTGAAAAGATCCCACATAAAAGGGGCTCAACTTTCCCTTCTTACCGAATCATATTTTTTCCTTGTAAGAGAAGATTTTAAGGAAGACTTGATCACCAACTGTAAATTCTAAAGATCCTCTACAGTTGTCAGCATAGCTTTTCTGGACACTCTGGGTAATGGCTAAGTTCCTTTGAATGATAGCAACTTTTTTGATATTCTCCTGGATGGAATCAGGTCCCAAATGATGCTGGTTCCCGACTTCGTTCAAACAAGTGGGATAACGACAGAGCCTATTGTATAGAGCTTCATACAGAGTCATGTCGATGCTAGAATGATAACTATTATTATAAATAAATTTACACAAGAGAAGATATTCATACCAGTTATCACCAAAGTCAAGGATGTAAGCGTGCAACATGTCCTCCAATGTTTGGATAGTACGTTCAGACTGACCATCAGTCTTGGGATTACAAGCAGTGCTGAAGTATAATCCATAATCGAGTGCTTCTTGGATACTGTCCCAAAAATGAAAGGTAAACCAAGGATCACAGTCAAACACAATGGATGGAGGGACGTCGTGGAGTCGAATAATTTCATCGACATACAGGCGGGCTAATCTGCTAGTGGAATCTGTGGTTCTGATGGGTAAGAAGTGAACAGTCTTGGTCAACTTGTAAACAATGACCCATATGGCATTGCAACAAGAATAGGTTTTGGGTATACCGATGATAAATTCAATGGTTACATGCTCCCACTTCAATTCCAGAATAGGGAGGCCTTGCAAAAAACAACCGAGTTTCTTATATTTTGCCTTAACCTATTTCCAAGTAAGGCATCAAGAGACATAGTCGACAATGTCCTCTTTCATTCTAGGCCACTAATATTGACGCTTCAGGCCCTGATACATCTTGGTACTCCCGGGGCAGATGGACAGTTTAAAGGCATGGTCAGCCTTGAGAACATCTGTCCTGATAGTGACAAGGACTCAAATACAGTCCAAAAATCTGCACAATCCATCATCTGTGAGCCTAAAATTGAGAAACTCGTCAGAAGTATGCTTACTTAAATTTTTTATGATTTTTAGGTATGTGGACTGAGCTTTCTAAATCTTCATGATCATAGAATTACAATTTGGGATAATGGCATTGAGGAATAATATTTTCCTCAAAGAAAATCTCGATATAATTCGAATATCTAAAACAATTAATATTTTGATTAATATGAAATTTAAATATAATTCTAAAAATTTTATTTTAGTCAAAACATGCAATATTTTAAACAACTCAAATATATTGGAGAATCCCTGACGATCAGAAATAGAATTTCGTGATGCAATTATTATGTTCAGAATATAGAAAATAATTGAAATAAATAATTTTTAAACTCAACAATCTGTGAGTAGCTAATTAATACTTTATGCAAGAAGAAATGTACAGTATATACATATACATAGTTAAATATATACAATCACATAGAATACTAAATATATAAAATTAATTTTTAACGACTAACTTCAAACACTTTCAGCAATTAGTATTTTGAATTTCTTTTACACATATAAATACTCAAAAATCAATGATATAAAGTCTCTTGCTATTTAAAAAAATGTTACTGATATAAAACAAGATTATATTTAACTCCAATAACATAAATTACTACTTTAAATTTTGTTTAATATTATAGTATGTTACTATAGTATCTGTAGTACGATATTGCAATTGATTCTTAAAAATAATGACCAGTATTTAACCTTTATTAGAGGGATCACTTATTCAAAACTAATTTATACTTTTGCGATAACAGTTTCAAAAATTCATAAGACACAATATAAGTACTTTTTAAAAATGAAGATAGATGTAATAATACAATGAAACCACTTATACACTATTGTCAAAGTGTATAACACCAACATCCACGTGAAAAGTCTAGTACTTAAATTTTAATTGTTCATCTGGTTATATTATAATTAATTTTAACATATGATAGAGTTTTTAAAATTTATTTTTATTAATTTTTACGTACAATAAATTATATATCTATTTTTATGTTACATAAGAGTCGAATCTTCTATTCTTATTTTTGTAGAGGTAGAGAATTACCACTTGCAAGTATTATCATGCCTTAATTATATTTAACTTTTAGGAGGATTGATTTCTATTAAGGCAGTTGGTAATGAAGTAAAGATCCTAGAATTGGAACTATTGGGCCTTTGGCCCGATCAATAAGGGATGGCATTAGTTCCCATTAATGAAGAACATGTCTACTCACAATTTTATATAAAAAATTAACAAAGCAGCCGAATTATCACCTATATACCTTTTTATATAATCTGTTAACTTCTGATGTCAACCATTTTATATTAAAAATGTCTTGAATGTATTTATTTATTTTTTTGTGAATATGTTAATTTAGTGATATATAAAAGTACTTAATTTCAGTTACTTTGTTTAAAATTAAATTTGTAGGCAGTTTTATGTATGGATTGTAGAATTAATTATATTGATATTAATTGTAACATTTCATTTTCTCACATAATTGTTTAGGTAAGATATGGAGACATGCTGGGGATAATGCAAGAGAGAGTAGGTATATAAATGCATTACAGTGAATCAATAACATGTTATGAAAAGGGACAATCAGGATTGGATGATTTTAGATATGTGCAGCCTTTTAACATTTTACTAATTGGTTGTGTTTGAAATTTATATTGTATGTATAGAAGCTCCAAGGATCATGCCTATATGAGTTAATGGATACCTAATAGATTCTGAGAATTGGAACAAGCGTTCCTCTGGCTATATGTGCACTAAAAAGAAAAAAGAAACAACAAAAAGCACACATATCACCCCAACCCACCAAAGATCTCCAAGCTTTTACCAATATCCTCTTAAACCCATTTGTTCCTCTCTTCCACCCAACTTTGTTGCTCCCTCTTACTCATTCACAGACTCATGAAAATAGTGCATATATGCTAGACCTTTACAACTTTATAAATTCCTATTCACTTTTCCAATTAACACCTCACCCCACACCACAACGACTAGTCAGCTTGTTTTCCTGCTATCACCAACATCACCATCTCAACACAACCTCCCATACATCTTTCCTATTACACCTCTTTAAATTTGGTTAATAATACATGAAGCTACGTATTAGCTAAAAACTCATTAGTGATATATGAAGCTACTCATAATTTAATTATTTTTAAGAAAATACTTGAAATGTTATTAACTACAACTAGCAAATATGATCCACTAATACAACAATTTATTGAGCATAATATACTATTGCCAACAATATAAATTCTTATCTCATCTATTATTCCAGAATTTTTAGTGCATTTACAGTGTAAATGTGTATTTAATTTTTATTTAATTGTTTCTTTTTAAAAATATATACATGATATGCCTATAAATAATGGTATCTCAATAATAAAACACAATTTTCAATTCTCACAAGATAAGATGGTATTAGAGCTTTTAATATATCTAGAAGAATTTATATACTAATATATGAATAAATTGTGTTTTACATACCAAAATAATGAATAGGGGTGAGTTTGATAGAAATAAATAATGATAGATGGTTACAAAGAACATTGTGGAGCAAGAGGAAATGGGAAACATGGTTGGATTGATTTGTGAAAAGGCTGAGGGAGAAGTTGTATCAAAATATGGCTCTAATAGCTATAACTATATTAAAAATATAGATTGCACAATAAAGTTCTCCTTTTATCCTCCTTTTTGAAAAAAAAATAGTTGTTTTTCTTGCACGAGATTGTTATTTTTTAATCAATAAATTTAATACAAATATACTTTATCTTAAGGCAAAAAAAAATTTTTATACATACAAGAAAACGAAAAAAGTGATATCAGAAGTCCTAGGGGCATACTTTTAAATGTTGGATTGCCTGTAGGGTTACTTTACATGTGAAGCTCCCTCATGCATACATATGGATCATTAATCTTTATTCATCTTATTATGTTACTCTATTAGTTTATTTTATACAAGACGCTGTTAATTAATTCCAAATAATTAGCTCTTTGTTCGCAAAGTAACCTATAATTTTCTTTGGGGATAAATCTTTTTAAGGGTTTGGTTGTAGGTTAAGTATGGCATATTTTTCCTTAATTAAAAGATAATTTTATTAATGAAATGGCAGTCGCATGTCTTTTTTCTCTTTGAATAATAAAAAATAATTTTGTCAATAAGGATAGTTCCATCTTTTTTAAAGAGAGAATTACAGGAAAACACAAAATCGCCACCCTTTGGAAAATGAAAAGCACAATTTAAGAATAAAATTATATGATAATATAGGCGATTTGAAATAGAAGCTAAACGTGAAAAGAGCATAGTCTTAAACATCTGTTATATGATCCCCCTTCATAGCCTCATACAGATATATCAACAGGTATCTTGGAATTAAAACTTGGGATAGCGGCATTAACAGTTAATATTTTCCCCCGTTATAATCATAAGAGTTATTAAAATTTATTTTTATTAATGTTTACGTACAATAAATTATATATTTATTTTTGTATTACATAAGAGTCGACTCTTCAATTCTTATTTTTGTAGAGGTAGAGAAGTACCACTTGATTTAAAATTCAAGTATTATCATGCCTTAATTATATTTAACTTTTAGGAGGATTGATTTCCATTAAGGTGGTTGGTCATGAAGTCAAGATCCTAGAATTGAAACTATTGGGCCTTTGGCCCGATCATTAAGGGATGAAATCAGTTCCCATTAATGAAGAGCATGTGAACTCGCAATTTTATATAAGAAGTAAACAAATTAGCAAAATTATCACCTACATACCATTTTATATAATCTATTAACTTCTAATATCAATCATTTTCTATTAAAAATGTATTGAACATTTTTTTTTTTGTGAATGCGTCAATTTAGTGATATATAACAGTACTTAAGTTCAGTTACTTTGTTTAAAATTAAATCTGCAGCTTGTTTTATGTACGGATTATAGAATTAATTATATTGATATTTAATTGTAACATTTCATTTTCTCATATAATTGTTTACATTAATATTTAATTTTAATTGTAGTTAATTAAATAGCTAGCATAATATTTAATTTAAAAAAATTCAATTACACAATTAACACAAGTACAATATATTAATAAAGTGCCATCGTTATTAAATAAAGTGAAGTAAACATGATTAGTGTTATTCGATGAATCACTCTTTTATCATTCTAAGTATATATATATAATCTCTCTAAATAAGACACACACAATGAAGTTCTAATATTTAAGAATACAAAAAGAAATAAAAAGATAAAAAAATCATAATACATTACATCAAAAAATCATAACACAATACATCCTTTATAGATAAGCCAAATTCAAAGTTAATAAGTGAAATATAAAGTAAACCTTTATAAATCATATGGAAGTTCCCTTGTTTTATTGTGTTAAAAACTCATACCTAAGGTCACCTATATACCATTTTATATGAATGCTTGAACTTTTGAAAATTTAATAGAAGATTTAAAATGTATGAGTTTTTATATGATTTGTTAACTCTTTATATAAAAGCTAACATTAATGAAGAACATGTATATCTAACAAATCATTAAGTAATATTTTGGCATTCCACTTGTTGTAGAATGCACCATATCTTACCTTAGATGGTATATTCTACTATATTATAATGCTCCATTCCCCATTCCTTACTAATAACTCTCCAACCCTTGTCTCATTCTATATATAGCCCCTCTCGCTCCTTGTCCAGACACGACAAAACATTATGACTAGAAACAAGGTTAGGCTTACCTATATCACTAGCGACTTTGCAAGAAAAACCACATTTAAGAAAAGGAAGAAGGGGTTGATGAAGAAAGTGAGTAAACTTAGTACTCTCTGCAATGTCAAAACATGTGCAATCATTTACAACCCATATGACTTGTAACCAGAGGTTTGGCATTCCCCTCCCGGAGCCCAATACCTGTTGGCCAACTTCAAGAGGATCTCTGAGATGGAGTAGAACAAGAAGATGATGAATTAAAAGAACTTTCTATGATAGATGATCACCAAGGCAACTGACCAACTGAAGAAGAAACATAAAGACAATCAGGAGAAGTAAATAATGCATATCAAATTTGTTGAGATTTCAAATGAAGCTTTTGTATAGAATTTAATAAATATAATCCGCTCTTCAGATCATAGAATTAAAATTTGGGATAATGGCATTGAGGAATAATATCTTTCTCAAAGAAAATCCCGATATAATCCGAATATCTAAAATAATTAATATTTTGATTAATATGAAATTTAAATATAATTCTAAAAATTTTATTTTAGTCAAAACATGCAATATTTTAAATAACTCAAATATATTGGAGAATCCCTGACGATCATTAATAGAATTTCATGATGTAATTATTACGTTAAGAATATAGAAAATAACTTAAATAAATAATTTTCGAGCTCAACAATCTGTGAATAGCTAATTAATACTTTACGCAAGAAGAAATGTACAATATATACATATAAATATACATATTTAAATATATACAATCATATAGAATAATAAATACAGAAAAATATTTTTGATGGCTTATTTCAAACACTTTCAGTAATTAGTACTTTGAATTTCTTTTAC
The DNA here is from genome assembly GCF_054855325.1 of Carica papaya. Taxonomy (NCBI): domain Eukaryota; kingdom Viridiplantae; phylum Streptophyta; class Magnoliopsida; order Brassicales; family Caricaceae; genus Carica; species Carica papaya. The sequence goes on along the minus strand of NC_142310.1, from coordinate 25,793,764 downwards.
ACATATAAATACTCAAAAATCAATGATATAAAGTCTCTTGCTATTAAAAAAAATGTTACTGATATAAAACAAAACCATATTTAACTCCAATGACATAAATTACTACTTCAAATTGTTTTTAATATGATAGTATGTTACTGTAGTATCTGTAGTACGATGTTGCAATTGATTCTTAAAGATAATGACTAGTAATTAACCTTTATTAGTGGGATCACCTATTCAAAACTAATTTGTACTTTTGCAATAACAGTTTCAAAAATTCATAAGACACAATATAAGTATTTTTTAAAAATGAAGATAGATGTAATAATACAATGAAACCACTTATACACTTCTGTCAAAGTGTATAACACAAACATCCACGTGAAAAGTCTAGTATTCAAATTTTAATTGTTCATCTGGTTATATTATAATTAATTTTAACATATGATAGAATCGTCAATTCTTATTTTTGTAGAGGTAGAGAATTGCCACTTGCAAGTATTATCATGCCTTAATTATATTTAACTTTTAGGAGGATTGATTTCTATTAAGGCAGTTGGTAATGAAGTAAAGATCCTAGAATTGGAACTCTTGGGCCTTTGGCCCAATCATTAAGGGATGGCATTAGTTCCCATTAATGAAGAACATGTCTACTCACAGTTTTACATAAAAAATTAACAAATCAACCGAATTATCACCTATATACCTTTTTATACAATCTGTTAACTTTTGATATCAACCATTTTCTATTAAAAATGTATTGAATATATTTATTTATTTTTTTGTGAATATGTCAATTTAGTAATATATAAAAGTACTTAAGTTTAGCAACTTTGTTTAAAATTAATTTTGCAGCCGATTTTATGTATGGATTGTAGAATTAATTATATTGATATTAATTGTAACATTTCATTTTCTCACATAATTGTAAAATGGTTGATACCAACCTCCCTATCTTACACACATTCACAAATATTATCTCTTAACCATCAACTAATATGGCCACCACCTAACAATCTAACTTAATTGTATTTCTTGATCTCTTACAATTACCACAATTTTATTTTTTAATTTAAAAAAAAATACAAAAACCATATATATCTTTTTCTTTCTATATCAGAGTTCACATTACATATTAACAATAATTTAAATTTATACTTTTAAAAGTCAATGGTATTAGTTAGAAAGTAGTTGAACTAATAGTGAACTCAAAAAAATACAACAAACTAATATACCATTACCTCGTAAATTAACAAGGGATTTTGTGACACTAAAATGTTCTTTTTGAATATGTTTGTGACATCCCAAGTGTTAATTAAGCCAAATTGGTTCAGATACAGATTTAGAATAACAAATGCATGATAAAATTTATGCAGCAGAACAAAATTATTACAAATCCCTTACAAATACATATGAGTTCCAATACATATATATACAACAATCATGCACTCAGACTTGTGTTCCCGTACTCTGATGACCACAATAGTCTAGTGAAAAAAGTGGCTCTTATGTTTTGTTTTGTATTTTGCAACCATTTCTACCCTCAGTATATGTATGTTTTAGAACTCATATGTATTCGTAAGAGATTTTTAATAATTTTGTTCCACTGCATAAATTTTATCATGCACTCATTATTCTGAATCTGTATCTGACACCCATTTGCCTTAATTAGCACTTGGGATATCACAAAAAGATAGTGAGGAACCGATCACTGACCTACCCCTTGAAGTCTTTAAGGATCCCGTGGATCCATAAATTTTTATAAGTTCATGACTTGTCTCACACTTTGATGAGTCCTTTTACATAATAATAGAAGTGGCCCTTTTTGGATTTTGATATTTTGTTTTTTCTCACCACTTCTAGCCTCAATTATATATGTAATTAGGAACTCGTATATTTTTTAAGGAATTTTTAATAAATTGTTCCGCTGCATATATTTAACTATTATGCACTCATAATCTGTTTCTGTATCTATCACTCATATGTATTAAATAACATTTGGGATATCACTAAAGGTATCTTAATTTTCAGAAAAATATTACTTTTAAAATATAGAAATGAAATTTAGGATTTAGATTTTTTAGTAACAATTCATACATTTCATTTATTAGATGACACAACCTCTTAAAGATAATCTACAAAAATGCACAATTTGACTCTAAACTCTTTTATGAAGAGAAGAAATACCAATCATATTATTAAGGAAAGATTAGTATGATTCAATTTTAGAATTGTATAATAAATTAGTATGTATGAATACTTTTGTATTGATTTTTGTAATACACACAAAATTCTTAAAGAAATCAAACATATATTTCCTGCCAATTTAATGCAGTAAAAATATAAAAGTGTTACATCTCTTCCAATAAAAAAATGATACTAGCCTCGTACTAATATATATGCCTTCTCCTTGACACTCTATAATTTCCTTAAAGATAATTATTATTATTTTTTAAAATGAAATAAAATTTAACAATAGCAATTAACCATTACAAACACAATAAAAGTACCATTAAACAATACATCTAATAACCACAATATAGATTGAGAAGAAAAAGAAAAAGGCACAACCATGTCCAAAAAACCGTTAGAATGAAACAATTCATCATCCATTACTGATTCCAACCTTTAAGATATTTATGATATTCTACAGATTTCATATTGGTATACATATAAAAAACGAAAACCAGTTAAAGATTATATATATGATGGGCAAATTTGCAAGTGCACAAAATCGTTCAAATAATAAAGTGATAAGTAGAGTATCATCATACAGAGATTGTGTATCAAGTACCAGAATTATAGAAAAGCTATTATTATCTAGAAATAAAAATTTAATAATAATTTAATCAAAAGAAAATAATTAAATTAATGAAAACTATCGATGTAAACCCATCAGAGTAATTGATTTCACTTGAATCTTAGGTATATCCGAGTTTTCGTTTAACAATAAATTTAATCTAGTCTGTAATGATCGAACAAACATAATGTACTTTTGGTCTCCCTCCTAGTATTCGCTAGGTTTATCAATTAATAACTATTAACCTTTTATAACATTATTAATTTGATTCTATTAAATCTGTTATAATTCAATTTCTCCACGTTATCTCAAATATATAACTCTCGTTCAAATCGTAATTAATGTTAACAATATCTGTCTAATTAATAGAATTCCACTCCTGCTACTCTAAAACTATCAATAACAAATTAAGTTATGAGTTGGCCAAGTCTCACAACTAAATTAATTTCAATATTATTAAATTGCAACTAGAAGGAAGCTAAAATTAAACTTTAAGCATATTTTTGATTCATGCTACATCAATCGCTCCAATTGAAGGAGATTTAATCAAACATGGTAGATTAAGCAATAGAACTTATAATTAAAAAAATATATAATCATGTAATAATAAAAAATAAATTTCCAAAAAATTCCAAACATGAATTTGTTAAAAAATCATGAAAACTTTAATCCAAAAAATCTATAATTCAAAAAAATAAAAATAAAAATAAAAATAAATTACATGAATAATTTTTCTCAACATTTCCTCCACTGCTCAGCTCCAAGCCCACTTCTGCCATGTGTTTCAGCTTCTTGGCCACTAGATTTGGGTTCAAATCAGCTCCCCACCATATATGGGTTCACCTTTGCTCCCCTTTTAACATTGCGAATCTGGTTCCTTTTGTAGGCGGTAGAAAGAGAGGAGATAAGGCTTTGCATGCCTCCTTTTTTCCTTTTTAAAGCTGCTCATTTTTCCTCTTCAGAGATGCTTCCTTTTTCCTTTTCAGAGCTGCTTCATTTTTCCTCTTAAGAGCTGCTCATTCTTCTTGTTCAGAATTTCTCCGTTGTTCCTCTTCAGAGTTGCTTCCTTTCTTCTCTTCAGAACTACTTCATTTTTTCTCTTTAAAGTCTTTTTCTCTATTTTCTTCACGAAACCTACATCAAGAATTTTTTTCATTAAATGACTTTTAACTTAAAATTAATTCAAAAGTTGTTCTAAATTTAAGTAAAAAGGGTATAAAAATATAATAAAAATCAACACATCAATATACTTCTGTGTATACATATAAAACAAAATTTATTTTACTTGCCACCTACGAAATTGCAATAATATAACATATTTAGTAAATTATACAAAATATTGTCTAAACTACTCAAAAGAGCTAGTAGCCAGTGTACACATGTACTTCTCATCAAAACTATAAATTTGTAGTATATGTGTGAGTGTAATTTTTTTGTTCTCCAAAATATAGGGAACAAAGATAGATTATTCTACATATCTATTAATTAGTTAGAAGTCAATTTATAACTTAATTTAACGTATTTTGCAAGATACATGTATAATATTCATAATAATCAAAATGTTAATTATTTTAGATGTTATGATTATACCGAGACTTTCTTTGAGGAAAATATTATTTGTTAATGCCACTATCCCAAATTTTAATTCCAAGATCTGAAGATCATATTCATATCTATTAAAGTTTATACAAAAATCTCATTTTAAATCTAAAAAAATTTAAGGAGCTAGCTAGCTTCATCTTCATCCTAACTAGACTGAATTTTTACATATATTGCATCAATAATGCTTTTATCCTTGCTCCATTATGTATAAATAAAAAGAAATGAAAAGAAATGTGACATCTTGATGCCAAATAGGGCACCAACATCCAAATAAGTAGACATAAAATAGATATTTATATTACAGCAGAACTACATAACTCATACAAAATTTACAAAAGACTGTATCCTGAGGCAATCAGGCCCTTTTAGAATACAAAATATTAGATAGCATAATTATAAAAACAAGCCTCAAAGTTTAAAACAAAATACAAAGTCTGGTCTAAACTATTCCTCTTGAAAGGAATCTAAACACGATACTTCATAATTTTCTTCCAAATCTACATCTAAGGGGGGGTTGGATATGGGTGAGTTCCAATACTTAATATGATAAACTGAAATAATGCAACACAGATACGTTTTAAAATATTAATTAATGCATGTTTAGTAAAACAATAATTTTAAGTTCAATTAACAAATTCAAATCAAAAGTTATCACCAAATATTCATATCCAAATCAAATGTTGAATTCATACGAATTGTCATGAAGACGCTCAATACTGTATTCAATGGGTTTACATAACTCATGCACGCAGGATGAAACTTCTCTTCTGACACAGTTTTTTTTATACTAATTTATATTACTCTAACTACAAACTTTTGCGGGCAACCACTTACACCTAGTTCTAGAGAGGACAAAAGAGACATTGATTAGTCATGTCTAGGTACACAGATAAACATAAACATACATTCACAAATATTAAATACAAATATAAATATCTTAGGTCTCTCACTTTGCCATCATTCATGCCCTTGAGCCTTAGACAATGAATATCAAATTATTCAGAGTCACAAGGACAACTGAACTATCGTTTCATTAAGGGATCAAAACCAGCACCCATATTGTAACATCCCGCTAATCACCACACTAAATGTGTATCTAGAAACTCCTATTTATTAGGCCTTAAGGCCACTTGAACTAATTTAAATTTATCTTGTAGTTTATATCGTATTTCATAATTTTAATTTATTTAAATTTTGTTATTTTATTTATTATTATTGTTATTATTTTATTTTTTTGTAGCATTTTTATTTTAAAATAATTTTCAGGAGAAAAATTGAAAATGAGGCAAAATCCTGCGGGAAAACGCTTGCAGAAGAGGCTCACCTACACCGGCATAGCACGCTGTTTACGTGCGTGCGCGCGCAACCAACACAAGACGTGCACAAATCCCATCCACGTGGGGCATACGTCTACACACGCATCGCATCTCGCACAGATTGGCCAGTCTGTGCATGCGTCCCATTGTACACAAATAGGATAGTCCCTGCAGACATGGCCAGATGCCATGCACCCTGTGCACGCGCCATCCGCGCAGTAGGCCTGTGCGCTTGGGCCTGTGCGAAGTAGGCCTACGTGCTACGCCATATGCGTTGTAGGCCCTGCACCATTGATGAAGGATTCTTCCTCTATTTTTTGCACTGCCGTCACGTCATGTAAAATCACTCATCTTCAACTTAACTTTCTCTTTCCTCACTGGATTTCACCACTTGGCGCAAATCCAACTATCCTAATTTTTTATAGATAGGGACCCTTTTCTTTCATCACTTCCATTTCATTCTTCCATCTTCCAAGAGCTTAAAGAGAGAGGGAGTGATCTAGGAAGAGAAGGAGAAGAGAAGAAGAAGAAAGGTGTAGGAAAACTTCAAAGTTTTGGTAAGAAATTTAGTATTTCCTTAAACATCTTAAGGAGCATTTCTAGAAAATCAAAATTATGAAGTTTATGTTTTGTGTTTTGCATATTTTATGTTTAATAAAGTGATTTGTTCTTGATTTCAAGCATGCTATGTGATTTTATAGGCACTTAATAATTTGCATGTAAATTAAATAACATGAATTCAATGATAATTTTCTGAAATATATATAGAAAAAGAAAGAAAGAGAAGGAGAATGAGCTTGAATGGCCTGAAAAATATATGTATTCGTATTGACATGCAAAATGCATCAAGTGTCTCATTAGATATTTTATCTTGGAGGGGTTTCTATTTCTCCCTCCCCCATCTGGTCTAGAAAGATGTTAAAGGACTACTTCTTGTGGATGCTGGCATACCCTCTAATGAGAGCAGTGACACAAATATCTGTTAGGGGTCACATTTGGTTAAGTACTGTCATGGTGATAGAATATATGATAGGACCACTGTGGTTGGTACAACCGTGGGCATAGATTGTACCATGGTTTTGCAAGCCAAAAATGTACCTGAGCAAATTGTCGTTATATATCTGATATGCTCATTCCACATAGATACTCAGAAATCCATATCTCCCCTCAGAGATAGAAGTTGGAATGAATTCGCGAAGCATGACATAAAAATTTGAGCATTTCATGATTTATTTGATTTTTTCTATTGTTAAATATTATTTTGATTTGATCATTGTGACTATGAGATGATGTTTCTTTTAATAAATAAAATTATTTTCATAAAATAAGAAAGGACCTTGATGTTACCTAATGGTAAGTATTAATGATATAATTATTCACTCTTAAAATCTTATGATTTTATTTAAATGTTATTTTTCTTACTGAGTATATGGAACTCACACTTTCCATGCCCCCCCAGATGAGGAAGATAGTAAGGAACCAATCATTGACCTACCCATTGAAGTCTATGAGGATCCCAAGGACTCACAAATCTTAAGTGCATGACTTATCCTGCACTCTGATAAGTCTAATTGCATAGTGAAAGAAGTGGCCCTTTGTATTTTGTTGCCACTTCTGGCTTCAGTTATATATATTGTAATTAGAACTCATATATTTTGGTAAGGGATTTGTAATAATATTCTACACTGCTTATAATTTTTATAATGCACTAGTAATCTGTTTCTGTATCTTGCATCGTTATGCCTTCATTTGTATTGGAGATGTCACGCATATTCTAGCAGTTCTGGAATAAATAATCAAAACTAAATACCTCTTAAAGGAAATACGGTGAACCAGATTTAACTAGATTCTGTGTTTGTTAAATTTTGACTTTTTATTTTATTTATTTTACCTTGTACCTAAGGGAATTTATCCTCCTACCCACACCTGCGGTATGAGGAGCACATCCATGAAGACCTCTTAGCATCCGTAGAAGCCTGGTAGATCAACACGCACCCAAGACTTGCTGTAATGTGCAGGTGCTTGGAGTGTAGTGGCATTCCCACACAAAAACCCCGTGCGCAAATGCGCACCAGCACGCATCGCAGTGCCATAAAGATGCCTGAACGACTGTGACGACAACAACTACAACTACTATGGTGATTACAACTATTAAGACAATGACTACGAGTCTGACAACCTATCTATGTAGAGGACTATAAACGGTTAATTAAAATACATCGCCAACAACATCAAAAAAATTAAAAACTAAACATCCTAATACTTGATTTCTAAGGGTAATTAAACATGATGGACCATATCAGTCTATTATTCTAGTTGTTCTTATATGTGAATGGCATCATCATCTTTGCCTGTTCCTCGCTAGCAAACCCTATATGAAACTGTTGTTGTACTTACGAGTTCATCCTGTCAATGGACCACTTTTGCAGTTGTTGTAGCTCCTACACAAGAGAATCCTCCTTGATTTGAGCAGATGTCTCCTAAGGACCCTTCATGACTCCCCCATCAGGTGGTCCCTTGAGGCTAAAGTGACTTGTTAAGTGTTTCTATCCTCTTCTAGATTTCTTTAAGGTGTTGTTTGATGAGCCAACCCAAATCCTTAAGATCAATGACATTTAGTTGGTGGAGGGGCTTCCCAATATGACTTTGGAGCATGACCAACGTGATCTCCTTCTCGCAAATGTCCTTGCGCTGGTTCTTCAGTTAGTCAGTTATCTTGGTGATCCTTTAGTGCAATAAGCTCTCTCGATCACCATCTTCTTGTTCTGCTCATCTCGGGCATTCTCTAAAAGTCAACAAGCACGTGTTAAGCTCCTAGAAAAGAAGGCCAAACCTCTGGTTGCGAGACATAGGGGCTGTAAATGATTGCATAGGCTTTAACGTCATAGAGACCACTAAGTTCACTCACTTTCTTCATCAGCCCCTTCTTTTTTTTCTTGAATGTGGTTTTTTTTTTGTGGGGCCATTAGGTAATATAGTCAAACTTAACTTTCTTTCTACTCATGGTCTTTTGTCATTTGGTTTGTGGCTTAGGAGAGGGAATGGGTATATATAGAATGAGACAAGGGTTGAAGAATACTAGTAAAGGATGGGGAGTAAAACATTGAATATACTAAGTGAGGTTAGATGTACTGTATTCTAAAACTTGAAGTGGAGTGTCGAAATCATCTCCAAAATGCTATGTCTTTAATAGGGAATATGGGAAAATATTTTGATTTAAGGAAATGTTTCACAAAATTTAATTAGTAAGTTGTTGCAGGGCCGCACTTATACAAAATTCCTTTAATCATGACTATCCCTTTTAATTAAGAGCTAATGTTTCACTATAGTCCATCTTTATATCTACTCTCTCCTGCATTATTTCCAGGGTATGCAATATGTCAAATATGATTATTAGAGTGTATGTGTATTTGATTTTATCTTTATAGAAGAATATTTTAATTATAATTATTAAAGTCAAAATATGTCTCTATATCACAATCAATTATATACATTTAGTAGATAATTAGTTATTATATGCAATGGGGCTTCCATGTTTTGGATTCTTTATACTTTCCAAATTTATATTTTTTTCATAGAGTTGTAGTGAACAATCAGTAGTTATTTTGAAAAAGAAGATTTTTTTGAAAATTGTGTGTGCTGAAAAATATTTAAAATACATAATAAAGCATATGAAAGAAGAAAAAGAAGAAGACAATTATGTATCTTTGCTTTCAATCAAATTCATGCAACTAATAAATCTACTACACTAGTGATAAAATTATTTTCTTACTTTTCTGAAATAAAATAAATCAACTTGAACCAATTAATTATAATTCTACTCTACCCATCATGTTCTTGTAAAACATAAAATTCATATAAAATAAAGACATGAGATCACATATAACTATTTTCTCTATTTACGTTTGTGTATGTGAGTGCCTTTTTCCTATATACCTTCAAAGGGGAAAAGAATGAGGAATCCTATAATCGTTTTATATTGAAAAAGCATGTATAGATAGCAAAACTCATGTAAGGACATTTTTTTTGTTCTCAATCAGCATATATGTTTTATATGTTCAATATATATACATAAATGTTCTAATTTATTTCATTTTCGATATGTATTGTGAGCAAGGACTTTTGATTGTAATCTTATTTGTTTGATCCACCTGGGGAACAGTGGAAATGTATTGTAATTGATAAATTTGATAAGAAATGCCTACTATTTTATCATTTAAACAAAATGAATATGAGAAGTAGGATGGATATATATATACACATTCTATTTAATTAGTTAGATTATGGATAACCCTTAATTAGAGCAATTATTTTTTAAATAAATTGATAAAAATGTATTACTTATTTTTCTTACATACTGCATTATTTTTTTAATATGGGTGAAACTCCATATGTTATAATACTGATATGTTATTAAGGTGAAAGTAGGAAAATTAGAAGATGGATAAAACTCCATACGTTGGAGAATCCTTGTTGATCTGAGTGGACATCTACCCGAAATCCTTAATCAGTCCATACGTGGCCCCACTAGGCTGGGGTGACTTATTGAGTGTTTTCGTCCTTATTTGTATTTCCTTGAGGTATAGTTCGATGAGCCAAGCCAAATCATTCAAAATAATGAGGTTTAATTGGTGGAGGGGCTTCCCAATAAGGCTTTGGTACATAACCTGCATGATTTTGTTCTCCCTATTGTCCTCGCGGTGCTTCTTCAATTGGTCGGTTGCCTAGGTGATCCTCTGGTGCAAGAAACTCTCTTAATTCACCATTTTCTTGATTTGTTCCTTCTCAGGCATCATTTTGAAGTCGGCCAATAGGCGTTGGGCTAGGAAAGGGGAAGACCAAACCTTTGGTTGCCAGTCGTAGGGGATACTATACATATTATTAAGGAATGATTATTGTAATTTAATTTTAAAATATAATAATAAAAGTAATATATATGATTACTTATGTATTGACTTATGTAGTAGCCAAAAAACTCCTAAAGAAATCAACGATATATTTCTTGCAAAGTTTATGCAGTAATAATATATAGGTGTTGTCTCCCTTCAGTAAAAAAAATGATACTAGTATGGTATTAAAATATATGCCTTCTGAACCTCGACAATCCATATTTGCTTTTAGATAATTAACTTTTTTTTAAAAAAATTGAAATAAAATTTATCAATAGTAATTAACCACTACAAACATAACGAGAAGTACCGTCGACAATACATCCGACAACCGCAATAGAGATTGAGAAAATAAGAAGAAGGTAAAGTCATGTTCAAAAAACAATTAGAAGGAAACAATCTGTCCTCCATTACTGATTCTAACCTTTAAGATAATTACGATATGCTAGAGATTGCATGCTGGTGTAATATAAATAACAAAAAACAGTTAAAGATTATATATATGTGTGTATACATATGAAGCAATACTTATTCTACTTTTTATTTAGACAACATTGCTATTATATCACAATAATATGTCATATTTAGCAAATTAAACAAGATATTGTCCAAACTACTTAAACAAGCTAGTTGCAAGTGTACACATATACTTCCCATCAACACTCTGAATTAGTAGTATATATGTGACTATAATTTTTTTATCTTTTAAAATATAGGGAACAAAGATAGATTAATCTATATATCTCTAAGTTAGTATAACCCGAAATAAATCCAACAAAATAATTAAACAAATTTATAATTTTAGCGTATTTTTCCAGATACATGCATAATATTCTTATTAATAAAAATATTAATTATTTGAGATATTTCGATTAGATCGAGATCTTCAATGAGGAAAATATTATTCCTTAATGCCATTATCCTAAATTTTAATTTAAAGATTGGAAGAGCATATCCATATGTATTAAATTCTATACAAAAATCTCATTTGAAATCTAGATAAATTTGAGTAGCTAGCTAGCTTAATCTTCCTCCTAACTAGACTGAACTACATATACTATATCAATAATTCTTATGTCATCACTCCATTATGTAAAACAAAACAGAAAAGAAAAGAAGAGAAAAGTGCATTATAATTGCTTAAAATTACATTGAGCATGCAGGTATTTTAATAAATAGTTATAGCCATGTCAAGAAGGGAGAAGAGAAAAATTAAAGAATGAATAATAGTACTAGTGCAAGATATAAAATATTAAAGAGAAGATTAATTTGAAGAAAATCATAATTCAAAGTAATCCAAGTACATGTATGCATGCAACTCGATGACTACAACTATGATGGTGACAGCTACAATTATTATGATGACTACAACTATTAAGGCGACTACTACGATGAAACTGACAACATATCTTTGTGATGGAATGTAATTGGTTATTTAAAGTACATCTCCAACAACACTCCAAAAAATTTAAAATTAAATATCATAATACTCGATTCCTAAGGGAAGTTAAACCCACTAGACCATATCAGTCCATTATTTTGGTTGTTCTTATGGGTGAATGGCACCATCATCTCTGCTTATTCCCCGTCTGCTCCAGGTTGTTGGTGATGTGCTTGCGGGTTCATCCCATCAATGAACCGCATCTGTAGCTGCTGCAACATCTGCACCGGATGATCCTCCGTGATCTTACTGAATGACTCCTCAGGACCCTTCATCACTCCTGTGTCTGTGGCCTCCTGAGGCTGAGGTGACTTCCAGAGTGTTCCAATACTCTTTTGGATTTCTTTGAAGTATTGTTCAATGAGCCAACCCAAATTTTTGAGATTAATAAGGTTGAGTTGGTGGAGGGGCTTCCCGATAAGACTTTGGAATATGATATACGTGATCTCTTTCTCGCGATTGTCCTTGCACTATTTCTTCAGTTGATCAGTTGCCTTGGCGATCTTTTGGCACAAGAAGCTCTCTTGATTCACCATTTTCTTGCTTTGCTCCATCTCGGGCAACCTCTTAAAATCAGAAAGTACGCATTGGGCTCCGAAAGGGGAAGGTCAAACCTCTTGTTTTGAGTCATAGGGGCTATAAATTATTTCACAGGCTTTGACATCGTAGAGAGTGCTGAGTTCACTCACTTCTTTCATCAATCCCTTCTTTCTTTGTTTGAACATGGCTTTTCTTGCAGAGTCGTTAGTGATATAAGCGAGCTTAACGTTCTTTTTAGTCATGGTGTTTTGTCGTGTCTGTCCAAGGAGCAAGAGAGTGTATATATAGAATGAGACAAACATTGAATAGTTATTAGTAAGGAATGGGGAGTGGAGCATTTTAATATAGTAGAATATACAATGTAAGGTAAGATGTGGTGCATTTTAAAATTGCAAGTGAAATGTTCAAATTATCTCCAAAAATGTTATGCCTTTAATAGGGAATATGGGAAAATCTTGTCATTTAAGGAGTGTAATTCACAAAATTTAATTAGTAAAATATTGAAAGGCTGCACTTATCTAAAATCATCCAATCCTCCCTTTTAATTACAAGTTATTGATTCATTGTAATGTACTTATATACCTACTCTCTCTTGCATTATCCCAGCATGCATTCACACTTGAAATTAATCATACATGGCAACCATACACACCTCCTTATCTTATACACACTCACAGATATTACTCTTAATCATCAACTAATGTGGCCACCTCCTTCCAAATCAAACTTAATTATGTGTCTTGATCTCCTACACCTTCCACCATTTTATTTTTTACTTTTTAAAAAAAGAAACAAAAACCATAGATATATTGTTTTTTATTTGCTTTTATGCATTAATGTCAAAATTCATTTTTTTCTAATTCGCAAAAATAAATTTTATTTATAAGAAAAATATGTGATCATCCTTAAAATCAATGCTGGTTTTCTTCATCTTTTAATTTCTTCTGCAAACTTTACACTCCAAAACTTTATTGTTACCAAAGAAAATTTAATTACACATGCACAAGATTTCATAATAATTATACATATAATGTAGGCACATGGTGATTTTTTCTGAACTCCATAATAATTAATTATTTCATTTGGTATGTAGTACATAGAATATGATTATTAGAGCAATTATATATTTGATTTTATCTTTATGGAATACTGTAACACCCAAATTTTATTATTTTTATTATTTTTATTTTTTAATTTATTTTAATTTATATTAGAATTTTAGTTTAATTTTTTAATATTTAATTTATAAGGTTTTAATTTAATTTAATTTAATTTAATAAAAATAAAAATAATAATAATGATAAAATAGGGTAAAATTGTTTTTGGAATTTAATTGAAATTGATTTTGGGAAAAATGGGTGAAAATTTAGATTCTGGTAGTGTTTTTGAAAAGAAAATCAGAAACCAGGGGTCAAAATGCAATTTAAAAAAGTTGTGCTACGTCAGCAGTCACGTCAGCAGCCACATCAGCAGCCACGTCAGCAGCCCAGTCAGCAGTCTCGGCCAACCAGAACACGCCGCGTGGCAAGGAAGCTGACGTGGGAGGCCATGCGGGACGGAGGCATGTGGGCGATCTGCGTGCACGCGATCGAACGGTCCAGATCTCATGCGTGCGGACGGCCCAGATCTCACACGCATGGACGGCCCAGATCTCACGCGTGCGGATGGCCCAGATTGAATCACGCACAGACGGCACAGATCGCATCGCGATGGACGGTCAAGATTTATTCCTATTTTAATCGCGACCGGACGGTCCAGATTAAATCGTGATGGACGGCTGAGATTAAAAGGGGAAGGTTATGAATAACCTCACCCACACCCGACCCCAAACCCTAGCCGCCAGTACCCTCGCCAGAGAAGAAGAACCAGTCACCAGAGGAGCCGGCCGCCGCCACCCGCCGCCGCATCGAAGGGTTTTTCGCATGCCAAACGACGTAAATTTTCTCCTCTTGGCTCATTTTTCGATGCTGAATCCGCCCATGGCCAAATTAGAGCCAAACCACCGGCTAATCGGCCGAAAAACACCGCCGAAGTCCAGCACCGCTGCCGCAGCTTCCCTGAGTTTTTGCCTCCAATGAGGCCCTTTCCGGTTCCCGTTCGATGCAATTTTTACACCACTGTGATCACCGTCCTTTTCTCTACAGGTTGACCAGAGCAAAACATCAAATCAAGACTCGCGCCGGAGAAGCCGCCGCACCCGAGAGCTTCGCTGCCGGTAAGTCTCGATTTTTCGTGATTTTTTGGCCCACCGAGGGCCCTAGGGTTGTTTTATCGTAGGAACCAATGCAAGTTTGACAAAATTCGACCAAAAATGACCGAGAATGGTCAACCCAAGGCGGATCGCCGCCGCGGGTGGCGGTGCCGTCGCTGGAGCTTGGCGGAGCCGCCGTGCCAAAATTCTGATATTGGCCAAAAAGGGGCCCTGGGTCGAATTTGGGGTTTTTTGGGACATGTGTAAGTACTGGTAGTGCGTTTCAGTTTGCCGGGGAAAATTTAGGGAATTTAGGGACAGCCTATAGGCACATTGTAGAGCTGATTTCAGAGCCCAAAACAAGTAAGGATTTCTCACCCTATTTTCTATCACGGTATTAAAGCTCAATGAATGATAAAACGGTATTTCATGAATTGTGTATAATTAATTAAGGTTACTAATGGAGCCCGAATCTGATGTATTTTTCGGTCAGTTGTTGTTTGATCTATTTTATAGTTTTAAATGCAGTATGGTACCTAATGTGTTTATTTTATGGTTTCGTATGCATGAATCATGGTTTTTTTTATTATGCTTTAAATTATGGTGAACCCGATGTTGTATTGTTTTGTTTGGTGTTCATTGTTGGTTTACGTGTTTGTGTATGATTGGAAAATTGAGACCAAGAAAAATGAAAAAAAGGTTATGTGAATTGATAAATAGATAATGTGGACAGTCTGACTAGATATCCTGGGAGATGGTGGACGGACTGGATCCATAGGGAACCCTACCGGGAACGTGGTCTCTCATATCGGACGGAGTATGGAGACCTTATGTGTTTTGGCGCCCATCCCGGACTGGGTATGGGGATGGCCCTTTTCACCCTCATACCGGACGGGGTATTGAGGTTTATGGTTTTGGCTCCCATATCGGACGGGGTATGGGGACGGTGTGTTGAGGTTCATTGTTTTGGCGCCCATACCGGATGGGCTATGGGGACAGCCCTGGAATCAGATTATTAATGTTGATGGTTCACGTGTAGCGGGTACCCCCTATGGATCCCCACGGATACTAGTAGACTGGTAAAAGAGGAAATTTGTTGTCTGATTATTGAAGTGCAAAAGTATAACATGTGTTATGTTATAAAGCATATATGATTTTATGATGGTTATAATGTTATTGTTTCCATATGTTATTTTCACGAATCTCACTGAGGTAAGTGGATAGTAAAGGTTTTTATCGTTAATAAATGAGTTTGTTATAAATTATGCTCCATTGGACGTTTTTGTTTTCTACCAACCTTTACTTCTGTGGTAGTGAGATAGTGTGATGTCTTTACTGGGCTAGTGTAGCTCATTCCTTTCTTAACTATTTCAGATCAGGAAGACGTGATTACCGAGCCCGTTCCGTAGGAAGACGGCGAGTTAGATGCCTAAAGATTTTATAGTTCTATTTGTAGTTTTTATTTCTAGTATTTCTTTTAATTAGCTTATTCTTTCATACGTTGAATACGTTTATGGTTATTGTGTAAGGGATGTTAATCAAAATTTTTATTTCGCTTCCGTATTTAAAATTTTTGATACATACATCTTCATTTAAAATTTCGGGGCTGTTACAGTTGGTATCAGAGCTGCGTTCCTCGGACTCATCCCTTACACAATAATGCTTAGAGAAATACCCACCGATAAATTGTTACTCAACTCTTCCGTGTGAAATGCAGGTGCAAAGTAATAAGGAGAGGAAGACCCCCACTAAACCAAGCGGCCCAGGATGATTCGCTTTGGAAAGATGTGGACAAAATATTTGAGATAGTAGAAAGGATCATGGCTGCCCAGCAAGGTCGAGAGGAGAGAAGGGAGTTACCCGAACCTCCCCCACTACCACGGGTTGAGCCATCGCTACAGCAAGCGGATCCCGAGCCACCCCGGCATGAGCCTGCTCCACCACAGTACCACCCGGCACAACCATCGCAGTATGAACCGGTACCCCAGCCACCGTACTGTCTGGCACTGCCACAGTATAATCCGGTGCCCCCACCATATCAGCAGGTGCCACCACAAGGCCCCCCAGTCTATACCCAGCCGGGCCAAGTCCCTCTTCCACGGGACCAAGCTCCTTCCTTGATCGACCCAGGCTACATAGAGAGGTACAGGAGACTGAACCATTCCACTTTTGCAAGGGGATCCTCTTTTGAAGATGCCCAGTACTGGTTGGCAGAGACTGAGAGAGCTTTCAAGACCTTGAGAGTGGTTCTTGAGCAGAGAGCTACCCTTGCTTCTTACATGCTGGTAGGGGAAGCAGGTCGTTAGTGGGAGCTCAAGTAGACCACCCTGCCTACACCAGCCACTTGGGAGCAGTTCTTAACGGCCTTCTATGCGGAGTATCTCCCTGAGCACATCCGACACCTGAAGGAGATGGAGTTTGTTCAGCTGGTCTAGGGAAACATGACGGTATTGGAATATGCTAGTAAGTTCCTAGAGTTGGGCTGATACTCCCCGGAGACATTGATGGATGAAGGCAGGAAGGCCAGGAGATTCCAGTGGGGCCTCCGCCCAGAAATCAAGCAACACTTATTGGTACTGGAGCTCAAGACATATTCAGCCGTTCTAGCAAATGCACAGATTGTGGAGAGGAGTTTCAACACCCGTCCTCAGTCAGCAGGGAGTCACCGACCCTCGGCTCCACCCTGCAGACCAACACCTACTATGCCGGTCTAATAAAATAAAAGGCCCAGACCAGTGATCCAGGCCCCTCCTCAGGCTCCAGGGGCAGCA
Organism: Carica papaya; assembly: GCF_054855325.1. Classification (NCBI taxonomy): domain Eukaryota; kingdom Viridiplantae; phylum Streptophyta; class Magnoliopsida; order Brassicales; family Caricaceae; genus Carica; species Carica papaya. The sequence continues at coordinate 25,776,232 of NC_142310.1, read as the reverse complement.
TGTGGAAAGATCTGTCAGCACTATGGCAGGGATCACGGGGACCGACCATGCTACCACCTCAACAACATCTGTCGCATATGTGGTAGTGCCCAGCACTATTCGAGAGAGTGCCCGAGGAACCAGAACCAAGGGAGACCTCTTTTTTAGGGCAGGGTTTACAACCTTACCCAGTAGGATGCCGACGCCGACCCGGACGTGGTACAGGGTATGTACACTATCTGTGACCATATTGCTCATGTTTATTTTGACACTAGTGCATCGCATTCATTTGTTTCACATGTTTTTGCTTCCAAACTTAATGTATCACCTGATAAACTTGATTCATTGTTGTTTGTGTCTACTGTTGGGGGTGAAACACTATTAGGAAAAGTTATCTACAGGGCTTGTGCCATGGAGATAGCAAATAGAAAACTGAGTGTAGACCTGATAGGGTTAGACATGGGGGATTTTGATGTAATCTTAGAAATGGATTGGTTAGCGGCACATCACGCCACCATAGATTGCTTTAACAAGAAAATTGTATTTAATCCTCCCAATGAGGAGCCATTTACAAATTAATAAAATCATTTAGTACTTATTCCTTGATGGTAAGTTTTCTTAATTTTTTTTGTACCTTAATCTTGCTATTTTCTCTAACTAGGCAAGCCCAAGAAGGAAATTTGTATCCAAGAGATTCCGGTAGTCTGAGACTTTCTAGATGTCTTTCCGGATGAACTACCCGGACTAACAGTGGACAGGAAAGTCGAGTTCACTATAGACTTACAGCCAGGCACCCAGCCCATTTCGGTTGCTCCTTACCGCATGAGCCGTATTGAGATGGAAGAGTTGAGGAAACAGATCACTGAATTACAAGAAAGTGATTTTATTAGACACAGTGTGTCCCCTTGGGGTGCCGGAGTCACTTTTGTAAGGAAGGGAGATGGAACGTTGAGACTGTGTATTGATTACAAAGGATTGAACAAGGTTACGATCAAGAACAAATATCGCTTTCCAAGAATTGATGACCTCTTCGATCAGCTGTAGGGTGCACAGGTCTTCTTTAAAATAGACCTGCGGTCAAGCTACCATCAGGTGAAGATAAGAACAGAAGACATCCCCAAGATGGCCTTTCGAACCAAGTACGGACACTATGAGTTCCTGGTCATGCCATTTGGGCTAACCAACGCCCCAGCAATCTTTATGGATCTGATGAACAGGGTCTTCAGAGAGTTCTTAGATCAATTTGTTATCGTGTTCATCAATGACATCTTAGTCTACTCAAAAAAGCAGAGAAGAACATGCTCACCATCTTGCCCAAGTTTTGCAAGTCCTCAAAAATAAGAAGTTATATGCAAAGTTGAGTAAGTGTGGATTCTGGCTTGAGTAGACTGCTTTCTTAGGACACATCATATCGAAGGAAGGAGTATCAGTGAATCCCGAAAAGGTTGAAGCGGTACTTGGCTAGGAGAAGTTGACATCAGTTAAGGAAATCCAGAGTTTCCTGGAGATGGTAGGTTATTACCGCAGGTTTGTTGAAGGATTCTCCAGCCTAGCAACTCCTCTAACCCGACTCACAAAGAAGAATGCCAAATTTAAGTGGAATGAGGACTGCGAAAGAAGTTTGTTAGAATTAAAGAAGCGGCTGACTACTGCACCCGTACTGCCTTTATCGAGTGGATCGGGGGGATATACAGTTTATAGTGATGCCTTCTATCTAGGCCTGGGTTATGTCCTGATGCAGCATGGAAAGGTCATAGCATATGGGTCTAGGCAGTTAAAAAATCATGAGAAGAATTATCTCACCCATGACTTGGAGCTTGCCGCAATCCTACACGCCTTGAAAACCTGGCGCCACTACTTATATGGAGAGACCTTTCAGATCTATACAGATTATAAGAGTTTGAAACATATATTCACTCAGAAGGATCTTAACATGCGTCAGAGAAGGTGGATGGAACTCCTTAAAGACTATGATTGTGATATCTTATACCATCCAGGTAAGGGCAACGTAGTAGCAGATGCTCTCAGCAGGAAAAGTGCAGGTATTTTAGCCCACTTAATGGTTTCAGATTGCAGGCAAATTAGGGCCACACAACAGGTTCGACTTCAGGACTTGAGGAGAGTCACATGTTTGGGCCGCCTAATAGTCCAGCCCGAGTTAATCTAGAGAATAAGGGAAGCCCAGTCAGTCGACACCGCCCTGGTAGCCCGCAAGAAGGATGCAGAACAGGGAGTGAGTTCAGCATTCTGAATCTCTACCAATGGATTACTCCGTTTCCAAGACAAGGTGTGTGTCCCATATGATAGTGAGTTAAAGAGAGACATCATGACAGAGTCCCATAGCTCGAAGTTTGCCATGCATCCAGGAAGCACCAAAATGTACCAAGGCATGCGACCCCGATTTTGGTGGAATGGGATGAAGAGAGACATAGTCGACTTTGTATCCAAGTGCTTGGTATATCAGCAGGTCAAGGCAGAGCATCAGCGCCCAGGTGGGCTACTTCAGCCGTTACTGATTCCGGAGTGGAAGTGGGAACACATCACCATGGACTTCGTAACAGGATTACCCAAGGCACGTTCAGGACATGACGCCATCTGGGTAATTGTTGACCGGCTTACCAAATCCACTTCTTGGCCATCAGAATGACCGACCCTTGGACAAGTTGGCAAGAATGTATATCCGAGAAATAATCAGATTGCACGGAGTTCTAGTGACAGTGGTATCCGACAAGGACCCCAGTTTCACTTCTCGGTTTTGGAGTAGCTTTCTGCAAGCCATGGGAACAAAGCTGTCTCTCAGTACTGCCTTCCATCCTCACACTGATGGACAATCAGAAAGGACAATTCGTACACTTGAGGATATGCTCCGAGTATGTGTCCTTGACTCCGGGGGTCATTGGGATGACCATCTACCCCTAATAGAGTTTGCCTACAACAACAGCTACCAAGCAAGCGTCGGTATAGCTCCATATGAGGCGTTATATGGGCGCCCGTGCAGATCACCAATTTGTTGGGAAGAAGTGGGCGATAGAAGATTGTTCGGCCCGGAGTTGGTAGAGGAGACTACATCTAAAATAGTTAAAATCAGAAAGAACATTTAGACAGCTTAGAGCAGGCAAAAGAGTTATGCGGACACCCGAAGGAGAGATCTAGCATTTGAGAAAGGCGATCGGGTATTCCTTAAGGTCACTCCTTTCAAGGGAATTAGTAGGTTCGACAGGAGGGGAAAATTGAACCCCCGATTTATTGGACCTTTTGAAATCTTAGACAGGATTAGTACTGCTGCCTACAGACTAGCACTGCCTCCAGAGCTCTCCAATGTCCATAATGTGTTCCACGTATCCATGCTACGTAAGTACAACCCGGACCCCTCTCATGTCTTGGCTCATGAACCGCTTCCACTCCAAGAGGACTTATCTTATGAAGAAGTACTAGTCGGCATAACGGACCGAAAGAGCATGATGCTCCGCAACCGAGAAATATCATTTGTAAAGGTCGTGTGGCAGAACCACACGCCAAGGGAGGCTACCTGGGAGCTAGAATCAGATTTTAGAGCCCAACATCCCTATTTGTTCGACTAAGAGTAAGAGGCAAATTTGGGGGACCAAATTTCTTTTAAGGGGGGAGAGTTGTAACACCCAAATTTTATTATTTTTATTTTTTAATTTATTTTAATTTATATTAGAATTTTAGTTTAATTTTTTAATATTTAATTTATAAGTTTTTAATTTAATTTAATTTAATAAAAATAAAAATAATAATAATGATAAAATAGGGTAAAATTATTTTTGGGATTTAATTGAAATTGATTTTGAGAAAAAAGGGTGAAAATTTAGATTATGGGGGTGTTTTTGAAAAAGAAATCAGAAACTGAGGGTCAAAATACAATTTAAGAAAGTTGTACCACGTCAGCAGCCACCACGTCAGCAGCCCTAGCCAACCAGAACACGCCGCGTGGCAAGGAAGCTAACGCGGGAGGCCACGCGGGACAGAGCCACGTGGGCGATCCGCGTGCACGCAATTGAATGGTCCAGATCTCACGCATGTGGACGGCTCAGATCTCACGCGCACAGACGACCCAAATCTCACGCGTGCGGACGGCTCAGATCGCATCGTGATGAACGGCCCAGATTTATTCCTATTTTAATCGCGATCGGACGACCCAGATTAAATCGTGATGGACGGCTGAGATTAAAAGGGGAACGTTATAAATAACCTCACCCACACCTAAGCCCAAACCCTAGTCGCTAGTACCCTCGCAGGAGAAGAAGAACCAGTCACCGGTAGAGCCGGCCGTTGCCACCCGCCGCCGTACCGGAGGGTTTTTCGACTGCCAAACGAGGTAAATTTTCTCTCCTTGACTCGTTTTTCGATGTTGAATCTGCCTATGGCCAAATCAGAGCCAAACCACCGGCCAATCTGTCGGAAAACACTGCCAAAGTCCAGCGGTGTCGCCGCGGCTTCCCTCAGTTTTTGCCTATGACGAGGCCCTTTCCGGTTCCCGTTCGATGCAATTTTTACACCACTGTGATCACCGCCCTTTTCTCTGCAGGTTGACCGGAGTAAAACATCAAATCGCGACTCACGTCGGAGAAGCCACCGCACCCGAGAGCTCCACCGCCGGTAAGTCTCAGTTTTTCGTGATTTTTTGGCCCACTGAGGGCCCTAGGGTTGTTTTATCGTAGGAACCAATGCAAGTTTGACCGAATTCAGCCTAAAACGACCAACCCAAGGCGGATCGCCGCCGCGGGCGGGGGTGCCGTCGCCGGTGCACGGCGGAGCCGCCGTGCTGGAATTCTGATATTGGCCGAAAAGGGGCCCTGGGTCTGATTTGGGATTTTTTGGGACATGTGCAGGTACCGGGAGTGCATTTTAGTTTTCTAGGAAAAATTCAGGGAATTTAGGAACAGCCCGTAGGCACATTGTAGAGCCGATTTCAGACCCCAAAACAAGTAAGGATTTCTCACCCTATTTTCTATCACGGTATTAAAGCTCAATAAATGATAAAACAGTATTTCATGAATTGTGTATAATTAATTAAGGTTGTTAATGGAGTCTGAATCTGATGTATTTTTTGGTCAGTTGTTGTTTGATCTATTTTATAGTTTTAAATGCAGTATGGTACCTAATGTGTTTATTTTATAGTTTCGTATGCATGAATCATGATTTCTTTTATTATGGTTTGAATTATGGTGAACCCGATGTTGTGTTATTTTGTTTGGTGTTCATTATTGGTTTACGTGTTTGTGTATGATTGGAAAATTGAGACGAAGGAAAATGGAAAAAAGATTATGTAAATTGATAAATGGATAATGTGGACAGCTTTACTAGATATCCTGGGAGATGGTGGACGGACCGGATCCGTAGGGAACCCTACCGAGAACGTGGTCTCTCATATCAGACGGGGTACGGAGACCTTATATGTTTTGGCGCCCATATCGGATGGGGTATGGGGACGACCCGTTTCACCCTCATACCAGATAGGGTATTGAGGTTTATGGTTTTGGTGCCCATACCGGACGGGGTATGGGGACGGCCCGTTTCACCCTCATAACGGACGGGGTGTTGAGGTTCATGATTTTGGCGCCCATACCGAACGGGGTATGGGGACGGCCCTAGAATCAGATTATTAATGTTGATGGTTCACGTGTAGCGGGGACCCACTATGGATCCCCACGGATACTAATAGGCTGGTAAAAGAGTAAATTTGTTGTCTGATTATTGAAGTGCAAAAGTATAATATGTGTTATGTTATAAAGGGTATATGATTTTATGATGGTTATAATGTTATTGTTTCCATATGTTATTTTCACGAATCTCACTGAGGTAAGTGGACAGTAAAGGTTTTTATCATTAATAAATGAGTTTGTTATATATTATGCTTTATTGGTCATTTTTGTTTTCTACCAACCTTTACTTCTGTGGCAGTGAGATAGTGTGATGTCTTTACTGGGCTAGTGTAGTTCATTCCTTTCCTAACCATTTCAGATCAGGAAGACGTGATTCCCGAGCCCGTTTCGCAGGAAGACAGTGAGTTAGACGCCTAAAGATTTTATAGTTCTATTTATAGTTTTTATTTCGAGTATTTCTTTTAATTAGCTTATTTTTTCATACGTTGAATACGTTTATGGTTATTGTGTAAGGGATGTTAATCATAATTTTTATTTCGCTTCCGCATTTAAAATTTTTGATACATACATCTTCATTTAAAATTCCGGAGCCGTTACAAATACTATTAATGACAATTATTAAAGTTATAATATCTCTCTATATCACAACAAATTATATACATTTAGTAGACAATTAACTACTATATGCAATCGAGCTTTATTTTTTATTTTCTTTGTTCATAATAGTACTTACATTTTTTCATGAAGCAATAACCAATAACCAATAATTATTTTGAAAAAGAAGACTTGTTTAAAGATCATACGTGCAAAAAAAATACTTAAAATACATAATAACGCATACAAAAGAAGGAAAAGAAGAAGAAAATTATGCATCTTTGCTTTCAATCAATTACATGCAACTAAGAAATCCACTACACTAATTTGTTTTAGATATGTAATGTAGTGTTTAGACCATTTTATGGTTGTTTCTGCCACTTTTTAGATGATACACTTGTTTTATGCTCTAAGGTCTCATGTATTTAGATGATACTAATGGTTGGTTTTGGCATATAGGAATACCTAATGGTTAGTTTTATAAATATATTTGTTATTGATAAAAGCTCTCTTACTTTTCAAAAAGAATATTAATTCTGAAAAATGAAAATAAAATTTAGGATTTAATTTTTTTTAATAAAAATTCATCTATTTCATTAATTAGGTGATACAATCTCCTAAAGATAATGTACGAAAAACATAATTCGAATAAAATATCTCTTATAAAGATAGGAAATCCCAATCATATTGTTAAGGAACGATTAGTCTGATTCAAATTTTAAATATAACAACAAAAGTAATATAGATGAATACATATTAACTTTTGTGATATCTAACAAATTTTAAAGAAATCAAAGTATAGTTGCTGCCAAATTAATGTAGTAATAATATAAATGTGTTGTCTCTCTTCTAGTAAAAAAAATGATACTAGCATGGTTCAATACTCCATATTGACCTTTTATATTATTTTTTTCAAATAAAATAAAATTTATCAATGATAATTAATGATTACAAACACAAAGAGAAGTGCCATTAAAAATATATCGGACTATCATAATACAAATTAAGAAGGAAGAGAAGGCCCAACCATGTTCAGAAAACCACTAGAAGGAAATAATTCACTATCCATTATTGCTTCTAACCTTTAAGATAATTATGATAAGTTATAGATTACATGCTACTATACATATAAATAACTAAAACTAATTAAAGATTACATGTGTGTGTGTGTGTGTGTGTATATGTAAAACAATCCTTATTCTTAATATCGCATATTTAGCAAAATATACAAGATACTATCTGAATACTCAAAGGAGCTAGTACACATAAACTTCTCATCAACACTCTAAATTGGTAATATATATGTGAGAGTAATTTTTTAGCTTTTTAAAATATAGGAAAAAAGATAAAACAATCTATCTATCTATTAGCTAGTTAAAAGTCGAAATAAGTCTATTCAAGTAATTGAATAACATATTTATAATTTAGTTTGACATATTTTTCCTGATATAAGTATAATTTCATATTAATAAAAATATTAATTGTTTAAGATGGTCATAATATATCAGGATTTTCTTTAATTAAAATATTATTTCTTAATCTCAGTATCCTAAATTTTAAGTCTAAGATCTGAACGTGTATTCATATATATTAAATCCCATACAAAAATCTCATTTGAAATCTAAAAAAAATTTGAGTGGCTAGCAAACTTAATCATCATCCTAAATAGACTGAATTTCTATATATACTACATCAATAATGCTTCTATCATCACTCCACTACATATAAGAAAATAAAAGAAAGGAAAAAAAGAGAGAAAAACATTCCAATAGTTTAAAACTACATTGGACATGCATGTATTTTAACAAATAGCAATGAAGCGACATCAACCTGGGGCAAGAGAGAAAATGAAAAATAAAAGAGTAGTTCTAGTACATGAGATATAAAATATTGAAGAGAAGATTAATTCTAATGCAAACCAATACCTTTACATGCATGCATGCGATGTGATGACTATGTTGACTATTACGCGATGACTAGTACTATGACAACAACAACTACAACTATTAAGAATTTGAAGATATATATCTTTGGTGGATTGTAATTGGTTATTTAAGTACCTCTCAACAGCAATCCAAACAATTCAAAATCAAACATCTTATCATTCCATTCCTAAGAATAATTAAACCTCTAGAGCATATTAGTGTATTATTCTAATTGTGCTTATCAAACAGCACCATCATCTCCACTTGGTCCCCGTTACCAAACACTAAATGAGCTGTTGTTGTGCTTACGGGTTAATACCATCAATGAACCATCACTATGATTGCTGAAGCTTATGCGATAGAGAATCCTCGTTGATCAGAGACGATGTCTCCCCCGGACCCTTCATCACTCCTCCATTTGTGGCCCCCTTAGGCTGAGGTGATTTATTGAGTGTTTCTATCTTTTTTTGGATTTCTTTGAGGTTTTTTTTAATTAGCGAACCCTATTGAGATCAATGAGGTTGAGTTGGTGGAGGGGCTTCCCAACAAGGCTTTGAAACATGATATGCATGATTTACTTCTCCTTATTGTCTTTGTGTTTCTTCTTCACTTGGTCAGTTTCCTTGGTGATCATCTATCAAAGGAACCTCTTTTAATTCGTAATCTTCTTGTTCTGCTCCATCTCGAAAATCCTCTTGAAGTCATCCAACACGTGTTGCGCTCTGAGAGGGGAACGTCAAACCTCTGGTTACAAGTCATAGGGGTTGTAAATGATTGCACAACATTGCAAAGTAATTAGTGATATAGGTAAGCTTAACCTTGTTCTAGTCATGACGTTTTGTGTGTCTGGCCAAGGAGCAAGAGGGGCTATATATAGAACGAGACAAGGATTAGAGAGTTATTAGTAAGGAACGGGGAATGGAGCATTATAATATAGTAGAATATGCCATCTAAGGTAAGATATGGTGCATTCTAAAACATTAAGTGGAGTGCCAAAGTGTTACTTAATGATTTGTTAGATATACATGTGCCTCATTAATGTTAGCTTTTATATAAAGAGTTAACAAATCATATAAAAACTCATACATTTTTTATCTTCTATTAAATTTATAAAAATTCAAGCATTCATATAAAATGGTATGCAAATGGCATTAGCTATGAGTTTTTAACACATTAAAATAAGGGAACATCCATATGATTTATAAAGATTTACTTTGTATTTCACTTATTAACTATGAATTTGGCTTATCTATAAAGGATATATTATGTTATGATTTTTTTATGTAATGTGTTATGATTTTTTTATCTTTTTATTTCTTTTTGTATTCTTAAATATTATAACTTTGTTGTGTGTGTCTTATTTAGAGAGATTATATATAGATATATATATATATAAACACTTACAATGATAAAAGAGTGATTCATCGAATATAACTAACCATGTTTACTTCCCTTTATTTAGTAAAGATGGCACTTTATTAATATGCTGTACTTGTGTTAATTGTATAATTGAATTTTTTTAAAATTAAAAATTATGCTAACTTTTTAATTAAAAATTTTAATAAAATTAAAATTAAATATTAATTTAAACAATTATGTGAGAAAATGAAATGTTACAATCAAATATCAATATAATTAATTCTATAATCCATACATAAAACGGACTGAAAATTTAATTTTAAACAAGGTAATTGAACTTAAGTTCTTTTATATATCACTAAATTGACATATTCACAAAAACAAATAAATAAATACATTCAATAGATTTTTATTAGAAAATGGTTGATATTAGAAGTTAACAGATTATATAAAAAGGTATGTAGGTGATAATTTGGCTAACTTGTTAACTTTTTATATAAAATTGTGAGTAGACGTGTTCTTCATTAATGGGAACTGATGCCATCCCTTAATGATCGAGCCAAAGGCCCAATAGTTCCAATTCTAGGATCTTTACTTCATTACCAACCACCTTAATAGAAATCAATCCTTCTAAAAGTTAAATATAATTAAGGCATGATAATACTTGACTTTTAAATCAAGTGGTATTTCTCTACCTCTATAAAAATAAGAATTGAAGATTCGACTCTTATCTAAACAAAAATAAATATATGATGCTATCATATGTTAAAATTAATTATAATTTATTGTATTATTACATTTATCTTCATTTTAAAAAAAATATTTAGTATCTTATGAAATTTTGAAACTGTTATCGCAAAAGTATAAATTGGTTTTGAATAAGTGATCCCACTAAGAAAGGTTAAATACCGGTCATTGTCTTTAAGAATCAATTGCAACAACGTACTACAGTTACTAGAGTAACATACTATAATATTGAAAAAGTTTTAATGTTGTAGTTTGTGTCACTGGAGTTAAATATGGTCTTGTTTTAATTCAGTAACTTTTTTTTAGTAGTAAGAAACTATATATCATTGATTTTTGAGTATTTATATATGTAAAAGAAATTCAAAATATTAATTGCTTAAAGTGTTTGAAATTAGCCGTCAAAATTTTTTTTCTATATTTATTATTCTATGTTTTTGTATATATTTAAATATGCATATATATATTGTACATTTCTTCTTGCATAAAGTATTAGTTAACAATTCACAGATTGTTGAGTTTGAAAATTATTTATTTCAGGTTTTTTCCATATTCTGAACAAAATAATGCATCGTGAAATTTATTTATGATCGTTAGAGATTCTCCAATATATTTTAGTTATTTAAAATATTGCATGTTTTGACTAAAATAAAATTATTAGAATTATATTTAAATTTCAGATTAATCAAAATATTAATTATTTTAGATATTTGGATTATATCGGGATTTTCTTCGAGGAAAATATTATTCCTTAATGCCATTATCCCAAATTTTAATTCAATGATCTGGAGAGCGCATCCATGTTTATTAAATTCTATACAAACATCTCATTTGAAATCTAAACAAATTTGAGTATCTAGCTAGTTTAATCTTCCTCCTAACTAAACTGAATTTCTACATATAGTGCATCAATAATGCTTCTGTCCTCTCTCACTTGTGTATAAAAAAAGAAAAGAAAGAAGAGAAAAGAGCATTCTGATAGAATAAATTTATATTGAGCATGCTTATATTTTAACAAATAGTAATACAGACACGTCAAGCCAGGAAAAGGGAGAAATTAAAGAATGAAGAGTAGCACTAGCACATGAAATATAAAATATTGAGTTGAAGATTAATCTAAAGAAAATCATAACATAAAGCAATCTAAGTACATGCTTATATGTGACCCAACGACTATGACTATGACGATGACAGCTACAACAGTTTTGACGATGACTATGACGACTAAGAAACTGACAACATATCTCTATGGTGAAATTTACTTGGTTATTTAAAGTACATCTCCAACAACACCCCAAAATATTCAAAATTAAATATCATAATACTCAATTCCTAAAGGTAATTAAACACACTAGACCATATCAATCCATTATTTTGGTTATTCTGATTTGTGAATGGCACCATCACCTCTGCATGTTCCCCGTTAGACCCTACATAAGGCTGTTGCTATGCTTGAGGATTCATCCCATCAATGAACTGCATCTACAGCTGCTACAACTTCTGCACCATAGAATCCTCCTAAATTTTAGTGAAAGTCTCACCAGGACCCTTCATCACTCCTCTGTCTGTCGCCTCCTGAGGCTGAGGTAACTTGTTGAGTGTTTCAATCCTCTTACTTTACCACTATCTCTACCTTTACTGAATCAACAGATACCCCATCTTTTGACACAACATTGGCCAAGAATGCTATTTGATCCAACTAAAACTCACATCTACTGAACTTTGCATACAACTTGGCTCTCTGAAGTATCCCTAGCACTACTGCCAAATATTTCGCACGTTCTACCAGATCCCTCGAGTATATCATGATATTTTTTATCTCCTTCTTGCGATTATCATTGCACTGCTTCTTTAGTTGGTCCGTTGCCTTAGTGATCCTCTGGTGCAGGAAGCTCTCTTGATTCACCATCTTCTTACTCTGCTCCATCTCGGGCATCCTCTTAAAGTCAACAAGCATGTGTTGGGCTCTGAGAGGGGAAAACCAAAGATCTGGTTACGAGTCATAAGGGTTGTAAATAATTGCACAGGCTTTGACATCGCAAAGAGTGCTAAGTTCGCTCACTTTCTTCATCAGCTCCTTCTTTCTTTTCTTGAATGTGACTTTTCTTGCAGAGTTATTAGTGATATAAGCAAGCTTAACCTTCTTTCCAGTCATGGTATTTTATCATGTGTGCCCAAGGAGCGGGAGGGGGTATATATAAAATGATACAACGGTTGAATAACTATTAATAAGGAATGGGGGGTAGATCATTTTAATATAGTAGAATATACAATGTAAGGTAAGATGTGGTGCATTCTAAAACTGCAAGTGGAATACCCAAATTATCTCCATAAATGTTATGTTTTTAATAGGGGATATGGGAAAATCTTTTGATTTAAGGTAATGTAATTAAAAAATAATAATTAGTAAATTGTTGCAAGGCTGTACTTATATAAAATTATTCAATCGTGCCATCCATTTTAATTAAAAGCTATTGCTGCACTGTAATGCATGTATCTACCTACTCTCTTCTGTATTATCCCCAACATACGTTCACACTTGAAGTCAATTATACTTGGCAACCACACTCACAAATATTATCTCTTAACCCTCAACTAATATGGCCACCACCTAACAATCCAACTTAATTGTATGTCTTGATCTCTTACAATTACTACCATTTTACTTTTTAATTTTTTAAAAAAAAAAACATAAAAACCATAGATATCTTTTTTTTTTATATCAAAGTTCACATTACATATTAACAATAATTTAAATTTATACTTTTAAAAGTCAATGGTATTAGTTAGAAAGTTGTTGAACTAATAGTTGAACTCAAAAAGATACAATAGATTAATATACCATTACCTTGTAAATTAATAGGGGATTTTGTGACATTAAAATGTTCTTTTTGAATTTGCTAATGTTTGTATTTATGATAAATGACATAAATGTATTTGATTAAATTAAAATTATATCTTGTTTTATACTTTGAGTCCTTGTTATTACTCTATCAAATCTAAATAATAATAATGTTATTTTTATCCTAAATTTCTAAAATATATTGTTTTTTACCTCTCATGTCCTTTCTCTACTTTTACTAGTTTGATCATTATATTGTTTATATGATTTTGTTTTCCGACTAAATTGGCTTATATATTTCACAACACAAGAACAAATACTAATCACAATATATATCCATATATATATATATATCTATCATATACATATATATATATATCATAACTAAGTTTTTATGGTATTAGAATACTCTTGGAGTGTAATTAGTATGTTTTGCACGGAAAATTTTGAACGCTTACAAATTAAAGTTTGCATGTCCAGCAAATTAACTATAAACCAATTGCATGCCGGATGTTAGTTGTCTCGTCCAGTTGATATATACATATATGTATATACACATGTAATATATAAGGTTGCGATAGAAGGAATACATGTTAAGATAGGTAAATATATATTGAGATGTTTGTATATGTGTATGGAAGGGTGAGCATCTAAATTTTTATGATGTTTTGGTAAATATCAATAGAAAGAAAAATGTCAACAAGAGAAACACAACTTTTGATGGTCTTGTCGTACCATGTCATATAATTAATTTTTTTCTTTATGAATTATATAATCATATATATTGCAATTATAATGAATTATATAGCATATATTAAATTAACTTACATATTGATCAATTCAAAGAAAAATTATTAAATTAAACTAATTAACTCCCTAATTAATTAACGAATCCTTTGGCATATTAAACTAGTTTCCTTCAATATAGATACGGGAATAAATTATTTCAAATTGTATACTATACGTATGGTTTGATGCACTAAAATATTATGTGTGTATATATTTTTTCTATATACAATTAAAGATTTAAATAAAAGATTCTGCATCTAGCATTTAATATTCAAAAAAGTGTAAAACATATATATATACCTGCATATATAATTGCTCTCCTTTTTTACCGTCTGCCTAACTCAATTTATAGGGAGATTCATTTTTGAATTGAAAATGTGCATTTGGAACTCAAGCCCATAATGTGATGAGCAGGTTACATAAATCTTTGTTTTTATATATACAATAAATTAGCCGCACATGAGGAACCGGATTCATAGAAACTTCCTTATTTACCATCATCGTACCACAATTATATACGCGCACCTTTTCTTTTGACTCACTTTATACATATATATATGTATAAGACTTGCTCTTTAGCTAATTATAATGATTTGTAAACATTTCATATGTAATCCTGTATTTGTTTTTTATACTCTTCTAATCTAGACATACTAATAATCCATTCCCAAGTCACAACAAAGTTCAAAAGTAACCAAAGAACTACCCAATATCTTGTTTGATCTCCAGAAGGCCTGCAAATCAAAATTAATAATACACATATATATATATATATATGCAAAAACATATTACATTTCCTTTTTTAAATCTATATATTTAATTTATATATTGATTTCAAACTAAAATCATATATATAACTTTCAATTAATAACTATATAAGATCTTATACAAGTAGACAAGAAAAGTTAAATATATACTCTGATAAGTTTTATAATCCTCCTATAGCCTTAACTACCACCAATCCCCTTCATTTTATTTTCTTCAAAGAAAAAACTCCATGTATTAGATCCCTATTGCAAGCTTGATGCCACGTTAATTCACCAGCTCAGTTAACTTGTTCTAACCATAGACAACTCTGATTATCTGCTCACTCTCTTAGGTGTAAGTGTAGAAATCAAAGAAAATGACCATATTCAACACACTCATTAATTTACCCTCTATATTAGCTTCAATTATCTCCTATAAGAAAAAGTAAAAACTTAAAAAGTGTCAAATTGAGCATCATACAATAACATAAGTAAAAAAGTAAGAACTTTGTAACTTTTAAAGGTGAAAAAATAGCTAAATAAACAAAATAAAAGAATCAATGTAAACGATCATTGTACGAGTTCTAATGGTACGTATACATACCCACTAAATAGCCTCTTTCATTGGCAAGTTAGAACCAATGCCAGAGCGTCATAAAACCATCTAGAGGGCTAGAGAAATAATCAAAGCTAATAAAAAATCCTCCTATTCAATGTGATACTCCAAGACCAATACAATTCATCTTAAATCACTCCTTAGCAACCATCATCTCCTAATTCACCACTAGTCCGAAATCCTAGGTAAAGCTATTACAAAAGCTATATTACTCACTAAAATCATCAATACTTGGCTTCAATAGGTCCTGATCCAATTAAGTATGGGTGTTTTCGAGATTCTTTACCTACTTAGGCTTATTAATTCACCAAGTAATTAAAGTCTCTAAGATTGAATTTGAGTTTAACTATAAGTGAAATCATTTTCAGTAATTTTGTTGTCAAGACTGTTGATATTTTTCAAATTTGTTTCCTACTTAGCTTATCAATTCACCATGCTGAAGAGAAAGTTGTGTAAGGAGGCATGTCTTTTTTTTCAAACTTTCTTTTTTATTTTATAGTATTATGTGAAAATTTTAACTTTTTAGGATGTCATCAAACAAATATGAGAAATAGGAGTTAGTATTTGTTCAAATAGCAAATAGATCTCTTTACTCAAGTTGATGATGAAATAGGGAGGACAATTAGTTCAATTTCTATAAGTGACTATGTGCTTTATTAGATATTTAGAAGATTGGGTGATGGTTTAAGCTTTTGCAATCTTCATCAATTGACTATCTCAAATGTACATATTCACTTCCTTTTACAATTTCTAAAATATCGAAATAGTTAATTGTTACAAGATAAATCAAAATAAATTATTTTAGAAATAAACAAGTTAAAAACATAAAAATTTCAGTATAAGTACATATATGCATTTATATATATAGCTAAAACATAAACAACTATATATAACTCATGAAAGAATTCTTTGTTGAAATGTAACTTACCTTTTGATGTATTGGTATGAGGCTATGAAGGGGGATCATACAAAAAATGTTTTAAGAATATGCTTTTTTCGTGTTTAGCTTCTATTTCGAATCACCTATATTATCATATAATTTTATTCTTAAATTGTGCTTTTCATTTTTCTACGACTGGTGGTTATGTATTTTCTTGTAATTCTCTCTTTAAAAATGATGGAATTGTCCTTATTGACAAAATTATTTTTTATTATTCAAAGAGAAAAAGGACATGCAACTACCATTTTAATAATAAAATTATCTTTTCATTAAGGAAAAATATGCAATACCTAACCTATAGCCGAACCCTTAAAAAGATTTATCCCCAAAGAAAATTGTAGGTTACCTTGCCAACAAAGTGCTAATTATTTAGAATTAATTAATAGTGTCCGGTATAAAATAAACTAATAGAGTAACATAATAAGATGAATAAAGATTAAGATCATGTTGTATGGCTATATTCTTTGATAAATAAAGTTATCTTCCTTTTTAAAAAAATTCATGATAATTAAAAAATAAAAAGTTCTATGACAATAAACATATATATATATACTTCATTAATTATTTAGAATAGTGATGAATAGCTAAAACCTATAACGGAAACTATTTATAAGAAGATAGTTTGAAATTATATTTCCTAAATATAACATCTTGAATTTTCCAGTTAAGGAAGTTAAGGGTAATTGATGCATCCCAAATACTATGATCGATATGTATACATGAGGGAGCTTCACATGTAAAGTAACCCTACAGGTAATCCAACATTTAAAAGTATGTCCCCTAGGACTTCTTATATCACTTTTTTTGTTTTCTTGTGTATATAACAAATTTTTTTTTGGCCTAAGATAAAGTATATTTGTATTAAATTTATTGATTAAAAAATAACAATCTCGTGCTAGAAGAACACATATTTTTTTCAAAAAAGAGATAAAAGGAGAACTTTATTATGCAATTTATATTTTTAATATAGGTTCGGCTATCGGAGCCATATTTTGATACAACTTCTCTGTCATCCTTTTCACAAATCAATCCAACCATGTTTCCCATTTCCTCTTTCTCCACAATGTTCTTTATAGCCATCTATCATTATTTATTTTCTATCAAACTCACCGCTATTCATTATTTTTGTATGGAAAACACAATTTATTCATATATTAGCTATCTAAATTCTTCTAGATATATTAACAGCTCTAATACAATGTTATCTTGTGAGAAATGAAAATTGTGTATTATTATTGAGATACCACTATTTATAGGCATATTATGTATATAGTTTCACAAAGAAAAAATTAAATGAAAATTAAATACACATTTACACTATAAATGCACTAAAAATTTTGGAATAATACATGAGATAAGAATTTATATTGTTAGCAATAGTATACTATGGTCAATAAATTATTATATTATTGGATCATATTTGCTAGTTCTAGTTAATAAAATTTCAAACATTTTCGTAAAAATGCTTGAATTATGAGTAGCTTCATGTATCAATAATGAGTTTTTAGCTAATAGGTAGCTTCATGTATTATTAACCAAATTCTTCGTGATACCAAAAATGTGTAATAGGAAAGATGTATGGGAGGTTGTGTTGAGATGGTGATGTTGGCAATAACGGGAAAATAAGCTGACTAGTCATTGTAGTGTGGGATGAGGTGTTAATAGGAAAAGTGAATAGGAATTTACAGAGTTGTAAAGCTCTAGCAGATATGCACTATTTTCAAGTGTCTGTGATTAAGTGAGAGGGAGCAACAAAGCTGCATGGAAGAGAGGAACGAATGGGTTTGAGAGGACATTGGTAAAAGCTTGGAGATCTTTGGTGGGTGTGGGTGATATGTGTGCTTTTAGTTGTTTTTTTTTTCTTTTTAGTGCGCATATAGCCAAAGGAACGCTTGTTCCAATTCTTAGAATCTATAAGGTATCCATTAACTCATATAGGCATGATCCTTGGAGCTTCTATACATACAATATGAAATTCACACACAACCAAAATTAATTAATTCTATGTCAACTAATTTAAATAGTTAGGTGTCTCGAATAACCCTTTCATATTATTGTTAAACATCATCACACATAGACATATAGGAAGTTGTTTTAGATGTGTAATGCAGTGTTTAAACTATGTTGTTGTTATTTATGCCTTTTTTTTGCTATTATTTTATGCTCCAAGGTCTCATGTATTTTAGATGATGTTATTGGTTTATTTTGCTATATAAGCATTCCTTATGGTTGGTTTTATAAATCTACTTGTTATGGATAAAAGGTATATTACTTTTCAGGAAAAAAAAATTACTTTTAAAATATAGAATTGAAATTTAGGATTTAGATTTTTTAGTAACAATTTATACATTTCATTAATTAGATGACACAATTTCTTAAAGATAATCTACAAAAATGAACAATTTGAATCTAAAATCTCTTTTGAAGAGAAGAAATATCAATCATATTGTTAAGGAAAGATTAGTATGATTCAATTTTAAAATGGTATAATAAAAGTAATATATATTAACACTTTTGTATTGATTTTTGTAATAGCCGAAAAATTCGTAAAGAAATCAAACATATATTTCCTGCAAATTAATGCACTAAAAATATAAAATTGTTATCTATCTTTCAATAAACAAATGATACTAGCCTGGTATTTATAACACCTTGCCCATTGTTGTGCTTAATTAATTTAGAAAATCCTATTTGTTCGGGCCTTTGGCCGCATTAAACTAATTTAAATTACACCGCGTATTATTTATCGTAATTCGTAAATCTGGTTGATTTTTAATTATTTTATTTTTATTTTATTTTATGAAATTTTGAATTTTTATTATTTATTTTGCATTTGATTTTATTTAATTTAGTTTTAGAAAAATTGAGAAAAATCAGAAAAATAGTGAAACAGGAAGAAATCTCACAGGGAAGCAGAGCCGCACGCGTGGATGCCGCGCAGATAGGCCCTTTGCATGGCAGGAGGCCTATGCACGTGCAGGATAGCCTGCAGTGCACCACTGTCACCTCCGACGGTGCCCCAGTGGTTGGAGGAGGCCCTTCTCCCTCGTTTTTTGTGTCGAGCTCTTTTTCTCCTCTCTCTTCATTGGATTTTGCCACTTAGTGCAAATCCGACCGTTATAAAATTTTATAAATAGGTCTTCCCGTCCTATTCTTTCCCACACTTCCATTCTTCAATTTTTCTAGACGTAAGAGAACCGCTCCTAGTGGATGACGGTGTACCCTCTGACGAGAGTGGTAACGCGAATATTTATTAGGGGTCAGCCTAATAAAAGAGAAAATCAAATAAATTATGAAATGCTTTGATCTTAGTGTCATGCTTCACGATATTACTTAGCTACGGGTGACCCCTACAGATAGTGTGATACCACTCTCGTCAGAGGGTACGTCGTCCTCCATTGGGAGTGGTCCTCTTATATCTTTCCAGACCAGATAGAGGAGGGAGGAAAAAGATACCCCAAAGAGCCAGAGGAACAGATACTCCTCAACGATAAAAAGACTAACGAGACACTTGATGCAACATTCATGTCAATACAGATACACTTCAGACCATACATGCTTCATTCCACTTTTCTCTTTTTTTGTCCTTTTATTATTTTTTTACTTTTTATTTTTACTAGGCAATTATATTGGTTACATGCAATTCATCAAGTGTCTTCAATTCACATAGCATACTTGAAAATAAGAATAATTTGACTTATCTGAACACAAAGGCATAAAAAACAGGCTAAATCACAATAATTAATTTATCAAAAAATATTCCTTAAGATGTCCAAAAAAATACTACATTACTTACCAAAATGTCGATGTTTTCTCCTTCATCGTTTTCCTTTCTTTTGCTTCTTCTCTCACTAGACTATATATCTCTCTCTCAAAATCTTGAAAAATGAAAGAATTGAAGTGTGGGGAGAAATGGAAGGGGAAGGGAAATTTATAGAATTTTGGAACCGCCGAATTCACGCCAAGTGGTGAAATCCAGTGAAGAGAGAGGAGAAAAAGATATTTAGCATCAAAAACGAGGGAGGAGAGCCTCCTTCACTTCCTTAACTGGAAGATTCAAGATGTTATATTTAGGAAATATAATTTCAAATTATCTTCTTATAAATAGTTTACATTATAGATTTTAGCTATTCATTACTATTTTACATAATTAATGAAGTATATATATAGATGTTTATAATTATAGCACTTTTTAATTTTCTAATTATCATGAACTTTTTTAAAAAGTAAGATAACCTTTATTTATTAAAGAAAATAGCCATACAACATCATTTTAATCTTTATTCATCTTATTATATTACTCTATTAGTTTATTTTATACATAACACTGTTGATTAATTCCAAACAATTAGCTCTTTATTGGCAAAGTAACCTAAAATTTTCTTTGGGGGTAAATCTTTTTAAGGGTTTGGCTGCAGGTTAAGTATCGCATATTTTTCCTTAATTAAAAGATAATTTTATTAATAAAATGGCAGTCGCATGTCCTTTTTTTCTTTGAATAATAAAAAATAATTGTGTCTAGTTCTATCTTTTTTAAAGAGAGAATAACAAGAAAACACAAAATCACCACCCATTGGAAAATGAAAAGCACAATTTAAGAATAAAATTATATGATAATATAGGTAATTTGAAATAGAAGCTAAACATGAAAAGAGCATATTCTTAAAACATCTATTATATGGTCCCCCTTCATAGCCTCATACAGATACATCAAAAGGTAAGTTACATTTCAACAAAGAATTCTTTCATGAGTTAGATATAGTTGTTTATGCTTTAGCTATATATATATATGCATATACGTACTTATACTTAAATTTTTATGTTTTTAACTTTCTTTTTTCTAAAACAATTTATTTTTATTTATCTTGTAACAATTAACTATTTCGACATTTTAGAAATTATAAGAGGAAGTGTATGGCAGAATATTGGAGCTTATGTACGTTTGAGATAGTCAATTGATGAAGATTGCCAAAGCTTAAAACACTACCCAATCTTCTAAATATCTAATAAAGCACGTAGTCACTTGTCGAAACTGAACTAATCATCCTCCCTATTTCATCATCAACTTGAGTGAAGAGATTTATTTGCTATTTGAACAAATACCAAGTCCTATTTCTCATATTTATTCGATGACATCCTAAAAAGTTAAAATTTTTACGTAATACTATAAAATAAAAAACAAAGTTAGAAGAAAAAAACATGCTGTGCAGCCTTTCAAGATTTTACTAATTAAATTTTTTTGAATTATATTCCTTAAATCACAAGATTTTCCTATATCCCCTATTAAAGACATAATATTTCTGGAGATAATTTGAACATTTCACTTGTAGTTTTAAAATGCACCACATCTTACCTTACATGATATATTCTACTATATTAAAATGCTCCACTCCCCATTCCTTACTAATAACTATTGGATGTTTGTCTCATTTTATACAAACACCCTCTTCCTCCTTAGCTAGACATGACAAAACACCATGATTGGAAATAAGGTTGAGCTTGCTTATGTCACTAATGACTCTGCAAGAAAAGCTACATTAAAAAAAAGAAGAAGGGGTTGATGAAAAAGCTACATGTTCTTGCATGTATATATGTGTATTGCTAATTTTGATTTGCGGGCCTTGTGAAGATCGAAGAAGATATTAGGCAGTTCTTTGGTTACTTTAAAACTTTGTTGTGACTTGGGAACTAATTATTAGTGTGTCCATATTAGAAGAGTATAAAAACAAATACAAGATTACGTATGAAATGTTTGCAAATCATTGTAATTAGCTAGAGAGAAAATCTTATATATATATATATGCATAAAGTGAGTCAAAAGAGAAGGTGCGCATATATATGTTTTACATGTTCACTCACTTTCTTCATCAACCCCTTCTTCCTTTTCTTTTTATTTATACACAATGAAGCAAGGATAGAAGCATTATTGATGTAGTATATGTAAAAATTCAATCTAGTTAGGATGAAGATGAAGCTAGCTAGGTCCTTAAATTTGATTAGATTTAAAATGAGATTTTTGTATAAAATTTAATATATATGGATACGATCTTCAGATCTTTGAATTAAAATTTGGATAGTGGCATTAACAGGTAATGTTCTCCTCAAAGAAAGTCCTGGTATAATCATAACATCTAAAACAATTAATATTCTCATTAATATTAATATTGTACATGTATATGGGAAAATACGTTAAATTAAGTTATAAGTTTGCTTTTAACTAATTAATATATACGTAGAATAATCTATCTTTGTTCTCTATATTTTGGAAAACAAAAAATTACACTCACACTTATGCTACCAATTTAGAGTGTTGATGAGAAGTACATGTGTACACTCGCTACTAGCTCGTTCAAGTAGTTTAGACAGTATCTTGTATAATTTATAAAATATGTGATATTATTGCAATTGCTTAGGTAGTAAGTAAAATAAGTAGTGTTTTATATGTATACACAGAAGTATATTGATCTGTTTGATTTTTAATATATTTTTATACCCTTTTCACTTAAATTTAGAATAACTTTCGAATTAAGTTTGAGTTAAAAGTCATTTAATAAAAAAAATTCTTGATGTAGGTTTCATGAAGAAAATAGAAAAAAATATTGAAAAAAGATGAAGAAAAGATAAAAAATGAAGTAGTTCTTAAGAGCAAAAAGGAAGCAATCCTGAACTGAAAAAAGGAAGTAACTCTGAAGAGGAAAAAGGAAGCAACTCTGAAGAGGAAAGAGGAAGCAACTTTGAAGAAATCCAAAAGAGGACATAAACACTTATCAAGTCACTTCGACCTCAGGGGACCACCGGACAGAGGAGTCAGGAAGGGTCCTCAGGAGACGTCTGCTCCAATCAAGGAGGATTTTCTAGCGCAGGAGCTACAGCAGTCGCAAGCGTGGTTTGTTGACAGGATGAACTCGTAAGTACAATAACAGTTTCATGTAGGGTTTACTAACAGGGAACAGGTAAAGATGATGGTGCCATTCACAAATAAAAAAAACCAAAATAATGGACTGATATGGTCAAGCAGGTTTAATTACCCTTAGAAATCAAGTATTAAAATGTTTAGTTTTTAATTTTTTTGATGTTGTCAGAGATGTACGTTAAATAACCGATTACAATCCACCATATAGATACAGACTCATAGTCGTTGTCTTAATAGTTTTAATCATAATAATAGTTGTAGTAATGTCATCACAGTTGTTCGGTCATGTTCATGGCACTCTGACGCGTGCTGGTGCACTTTTACGCATAGGGTCTGTGTGTGGAGTGCCACTACACTTCAAGCAGCTGCACATTGTAGCAAGCCTTGCACATCGTGTTGACCTATCAAGCTTCTACGGATGTTGAGGGGTATAATTCAAAAGAATAAATCTAATAAAATTAAGAAAATCTTAAAATTATAAGAATAATTTTATAAATTAAAAACTCATAAGAAATAAATTTAGAATCTATAAATAATTATAAAAGAAGTAGAATTAATATTTAAAAAAATTGAAATTAAAAGAGTAAAGGAAAAATAAAAACAAGAATAAAAGAATATAAAAAGTTAACTAATAAAATAAAGAGTCAAAATTTAACAAACACAAAGTCTTGTTAAATCCACTTCATCATATTTTCTTTGAGGGGTATTTGGTTTTGATTATTTGTTCTAGAACCACTAGAATATGGGTGCTGGTTTTGGTCCCTTAATGAAACTGTAGTTCAGTTGTCCTTGGTCTGAATGATTTTATATTCATGCTCTACGGTTCAAGGGCATGAATGATGGCAACCTGAGAGACATAAGAGATTTATATGTGTACTTAATATTTGTGATTGTATGTTTATATCTATCTACGTACCAAGACATAACTAATCGATATCCCATTTGCCCTTTCTAGAAATAGGTGTAAGTGGTTGCGCATGTTGGTTTATAATAAGTGAAATATAAATTAAGATAATAAATTAGGATAAAAAAACTATGTCAAAAGATGAGTTTTGTCCTACGCGCGAGTTGTATAAACCCATTGAATACAGTACTAAGCATCTTCATGACAATTCGTATGAATTCGACATTATTTGGATATGAGTATTTGGTGATAACTTTTCATTTTAATTTGTTAATTAAACTTAAAATTATTTTTTTATTAAACGTGCATTAATGAATATTTTAAAACGTATATGTGTATCATTATTTCTATTTATCTTACTGAGTATTGGAACTCACCCATATCCCACCCACCTTTAGATGTAGATTTTGAAGAAAATTCTGGAGAACTCTTTGTAGTTTCTTTTCAGGAGGAATAGTTTCGAGCAGACTTTGTATTTTGTTTTAAACTTTGAGGCTAGTTTTTGTAATTATGCTATCTAATATTTTGTATTCTAAAAGGTAGATGGCCTAATTGCCTTAGGATACAGTCTTTTATAAATTTTGTATTAGATGTATAGTTCTACTGTAATATAAATATCTATTTTATGTCTGCTCATTTTGACGTTGGTGCCCTGTTTGGCATCAGAACATCACATTTCTTTTTTTTTCTTTTTATTTATACATAATGGAGCAAGGATCGAAGCATTATTGATGTAGTATATGTAAAATTTACCTCTACTTAGGATGAAGATGAAGCTAGCTAGCTCCTAAAATTTTTTTAGATTTAAAATGAGATTTTTGTATAAACTTTAATAGATATGGATACGATCTTCAAATCTTGGAATTAAAACTTGGGATAGCGCCATTAACAGGTAATGTTTTGCCCCGGTATAATCATAAGAGTTATTAAAATTTATTTTTATTAATGTTTACGTACAATAAATTATATATATATTTTTGTATTATATAAAAGTCGAATCTTCAATTCTTATTTTCGTAGAGGTAGAGAAGTACCACTTGATTTAAAATTCAAGTATTATCATGCCTTAATTATATTTAACTTTTAGGAGGATTGATTTCAATTAAGGTGGTTGGTCATGAAGTAAAGATCCTAGAATTGAAACTATTGGGCCTTTGGCCCGATCATTAAGGGATGGCATCAGTTCCCATTAATGAAGAACATGTGAACTCGCAATTGTATATAAAAAAAGTTAACAGATCAGCCAAATTATCACCTACATATCATTTTATATAATCTATTAACTTTCTAATATCAATCATTTTCTATTAAAAATATATAACGTATTTTTTTTTGTGAATACATCAATTTAGTGATATATAATAATACTTAAGTTCAGTTACTTTGTTTAAAATTAAATCTGCAGCCCGTTTTATGTATGGATTATAGAATTAATTATATTGATATTTAATTATAACATTTCATTTTCTCACATAATTGTTTACATTAATATTTAATTTTAATTGTAGTTAATTAAATAACTAGAATAATATTTAATTTAAAAAAATTCAATTACACAATTAACACAAGTACAATATATTAATAAAGTGCCATCGTTATTAAATAAAGGGAAGTAAACATGATTAGTGTTATTCGATGAATAACTCTTTTATCATTGTAAGTATATATATAATCTCTCTAAATAAGACACACACAACGAAGTTCTAATATTTAAGAATACAAAAAGAAATTAAAAGATAAAAGAATCATAATACATTACATAAAAAAATCGTAACACAATACATCCTTTATAGATAAGCCAAATTCAAAGTTAATAAGTGAAATACGAAGTAAACCTTTATAAATCATATGGAAGTTCCTTTGTTTTAATGTGTTAAAAACTCATACCTAAGGCCACCTATATACCATTTTATATGAATGCTTGAACTTTTGAAAATTTAATAGAAGATTTAAAATGTATGAGTTTTTATATGATTTGTTAACTCTTTATATAAAAGCTAACATTAATGAGGAACATGTATATCTAACAAATCATTAAGTAATATTTTGGCATTCCACTTGTTGTGGAATGCACCATATCTTACCTTAGATGGTATATTCTACTATATTATAATGCTCCATTCCCCATTCCTTACTAATAACTCTCTAACCCTTGTCTCATTCTATATATAGCCCCTCTCGCTCCTTGGCCAAACACGACAAAACATCATGACTAGAAACAAAGTTAGGCTTACCTATATCACTAATGACTTTGCAAGAAAAACCACATTTAAGAAAAGGAAGAAGGGGCTGATGAAAAAAGTGAGTACTTAGCACTCTCTACAATGTCAAAACATGTGCAATCATTTACAACCCATATGACTCATAACTAGAGGATTGGCATTCCCCTCTCAGAGCCCAATAGCTGTTGGCCGACTTCAAGAGGATCTCTGATATGGAGCAGAATAAGAAGATGATGAATTAAAAGAGCTTCCTATGATAGATGATCACCAAGGCAACCGACCAACTGAAGAAGAAACACAAAGACAATCTGGAGAAGTAAATAATGCATATCATGTTTAAAAGCCTTGTTGGGAAGCCCCTCCACTAACTCAACCTCATTGATCTCAACGATCTAGGTTGGCTAATTGAATAAAACCTCAAAGAAATCCAAAAAAATGATAGAAACACTCTATAAATCACCTAAGCCTCAGGGGGCCACAAATGGAGGAGTGATGAAGGGTCCGGGGGAGACATTCTCTTAAATCAACAAGGATTCTCTATCGCATAAGCTTCAGAAGTTGTAGTGATGGTTCATTGATGGTATTAACCCGCAAGCACAACAACAGCTCATTTAGTGTTTGGTAACGGGGACCAAGTGGAGATGATGGTGTTGGTTGATCAGCACAACCAAAATAATATATAGATGTGCTCTAAAGGTTTAATTATTCTTAGGAATGGAATGATAAGATGTTTGATTTTGAATTATTTGGATTGTTGTCGGGATATGCTTAAATAACCAATTACAATCAACCACAGATATATATCTTCAAATTCTTAATAGTTGTTGTCGTCGTTGTCATAGTACTAGTTATCGTAATCATCACGTAATAGTCAACATAGATGTCGCATCGCATGCATGCATGTAAAGGTGTTTGTTTGTGTTATAATTTTCTTCAGATTAATCTTCTCTTTAATATTTTATATCTCATATACTAGTATTACTCTTCTTTTTTTTAATTTCTCTCTCGCCTCGGCTTGATGTCACTTTATTGCTATTTGTTAAAATACATGCATGCCCAATGTAGTTTTAAACTATTAGAATGCTTTGCTCTCTTCTTTTCCTTTTTTAAATTTTCTTATACATAGTGGATTAAGTTTACTTAGGATGATGATTAAGTTTGTTAGCTACTCAAATTTTGTTTAGATCTCAAAATAGATTTTTGTATGGGATTTAATATATATGAAAACATGTTTGGATCTTGGAATTAAAATTTAGGATAGAAAGATTAA
The DNA here is from genome assembly GCF_054855325.1 of Carica papaya. Taxonomy (NCBI): domain Eukaryota; kingdom Viridiplantae; phylum Streptophyta; class Magnoliopsida; order Brassicales; family Caricaceae; genus Carica; species Carica papaya. The sequence goes on along the minus strand of NC_142310.1, from coordinate 25,748,759 downwards.
GAAATAATATTTTCATCAAAGAATACACATAGGCCTACTACGCAGACAACGAGCACAAAGGGCACATGGCGCCTGGTCCTGTCCGCGTGCAATGGGACACACGCGTGGACTAACTTGTCTGCGCGTGATTGGACGCACGTGCAAACCAGGCCCGCACCTTGCAAGGATAGGATGTGCGCGCATTTCGCACATCTTATGCTTGTCGCACACGCACGCCTGCGCACAGTGCGCTACGCCCGCGCACGCGAACCTCTCCCACGAGTGTTTTCCCACTGGATTTCACCCCGTTTTCCATTTTTCTCTTAAAAATTACTTTTAAATAAAAATGCAACAAAAATAAAATAATATAAAATAATAGAAAAAAGCATGCCTCCTTACACAACTTTCTCTTCAGCGTGGTGAATTGATAAGCTAAGTAAGAAACAAATTTGAAAAATATCAATAGTCTTGACATTAAAACTACTGAAGATGATTTCACTTATAGTTAAACTCAACTTCAAGCTTAGGGACTTCAATAACTTGGTGAATTAATAATTCTAAATAGGTAAAGAATCTTGAAAGCATCCACACTTAATTGGATCCGGACCTTTAGAAGACAAGTATTGGTGATTTTAGTGAGTAATATAGCTTTTATGATAGCTTTACCTAGGATTTTGGACTAGTGGTGAATCAGAAGATGATAGTTGCTAAGGAGTGATTTAAGATGAATTGTATTGATCTTGGAGTATCAAATTGAATAGGAAGATTTTTTATTAGTTTTGACTATTTCTTTAGCCCTCTGGATGGGTTTACGATGCTGTAACATTGGTTCTAACTAGTCAATGAAAGAGGCTATTTAGTGTGTATGTATTGGTACCATTAGAACTCATACAATGCTTGTTTACATTGGTTCTTCTATTTATTTGTTTACCTATTGAATCGCTGTTAAAAGTTACACATGCAGTTCTTACTTTTCTACTTATGTTATTGTATGATGCTTAATTTGACACTTCTCAAGTTTTTACTTTTTCTTATAGGAGATAATTGATGCTAATATAGAGGGTAAATTAATGAGCATGTTGAATATGGTCATTTTCTTTGATTTCTAACTTATACCTAAGAGAATGAGTAGATATTTAGAGTTGTCTATGGTTATAACAGGTTCAATGAGCTGGTGAATTAACGTGGCATCAAGCTTGCATCAAGGATCTAATACATGGAGTTTTTTCTTTGAAGAAAAGAAAATGAAGGGGATTGGTGGTAATTAAGGCTATATGAGGATTATGAAAATTATCAATATATATATTTAACTTTTCTTGTCTACTTGTAGAAGATCTTAATATAGATATAGAGAATGAAATGTAATATGTTCTTGCATGTATATATGCGTATTGTTAATTTTGATTTGTAGGCCTTGTGAAGATCGAAGAAGATGCTAGGCAGTTCTTTGGTTACTTTAAAACTTTGTTGTGACTTGGGAACTAATTATTAGTGTGTCCATATTAGAAGAGTATAAAAACAAATACAAGATTACATATGAAATGTTTGCAAATCATTATAATTAGCTAGAGAGCAAATTGTATATATATATATGCATAAAGTGAGTCAAAAGAAAAGGTGCGCATATATAATTGTGGTACGATGATGGTAATCGAGGAAGTGTTTATGAATCCGGTTCCTTGCGTGTGGCTAATTTATTGTATATATAAAAATAAATATTTCTGTAACTTGTTCATCACATTGTGGGCTTGAGTTCCAAATCCACATTGTCAATTCAAAAATGAATCTCCCTAAAAGTTGAGTTAGGAAGGCGGTAAAAAAGGAGAGCAATTATATATGCAGGTATATATATATGTATGTATTACACTTTTTTGAATATTGAATACTGGATGCAGAATCTTTTATTTAAATCAATAATTGCATATAGAAGAAAATATATACACACAAAATATTTTAGTGCATCAAACCATATGTATAATATACAATTTGAAATAATTTATTCCCATATCTATATTGAAGGAAACTAGGTTAATATGCCAAAGGATTCATTAAATAATTAGGGAGATAATTAGTTTAATTATAATAATTTTTATTTTAATTGATCTATATGTAAACTAATTACATATATATGTTACATAATTCATTATAATTGCAATATATTTGATTATATAATTCATAAAGAAAAAAATTAATTATATGACATGATACAACAAGACCATCAAAAGTTGTGTTTTTCTGGTTGATATTTTTCTTTCTATTGATATTTACCTATACATCATAAAAATTTAGATGCTCACCCTTCCATACACATATACAAACATCTCAATATATATTTACCTACCTCAACATGTATTCCTTCCATCGCTACCTTATATGTTACATGTACATATATATGTATATGTATATATCAACTGGATCAGACAACAAACATCTGGCCTGTACTTGGTTTATAGTTAATTTGCTCGACATGCAAACTTTAATTTTTAAGATTTCGAAATTTTCCATCCAAAACATAATTACTAATTACACTCCAATAGTATTCTAATACCATAAAAACTTAGTTAAGATATATATACATAGATATATATTACGATTAATATTTGTTCTTGTGTTGTGAAATATATAAGTCAATTTAGTTGAATAAAAATCATATTAACAATATAATGATCAAACCAGTAAAAGTAGAGAAAAGACATGAGAGGGTAAAAACCAATATATTTTAGAAATTTAGCATTATAAAAAGCTATTATTTTTATTTAGATTTGATAGAGTAATAACAAGAACTCAAAGTACAAAAAAAAAATTATTCATTTAATCAAATACATTTCTCACATTTATCATAAATACAAAAATTAACATATTCAAAAAAAATATTTTAATGTCACAGAATCCCCTATTAATTTACAAGGTAATGGTATATTAATCTGTTGTATTTTTTTGAGTTCAACTATTGGTTCAACAACTTTCTAACTAATACCATTGACTTTTAAAAGTATAAATTTAAATTATTCTTAGTATGTAATGTGAACTCTGATATAGAAAAAAAAGATATCTATGTTTTTTGTATTTTTTTTTAAAAAAATTAAAAAATAAAATGGGGGTAACTATAAGACATCAAGACATACAATTAAGTTGGATTAGAAGGTGATGGCCATATTAGTTGATGGTTAAGAGACAATATTTGTGTGTGTGGTTGCCATGTATAATTGACTTCAAGTGTGAATGTATGCTGGGGATAATGCAGGAGAGAGTAGGTAGATACATGCATTACAGTGAAGCAATAGCTTTTAATTAAAAGGGATGGCCACAATTGAATAACTTTATATAAGTATAGCCTTGCAAAAATTTATTAATTAAATTTTTTTAATTACATTACCTTAAATCAAAAGATTTTTCCATATCTCCTATTAAAGACAACATTTTTGGAGATAATTTGGGCATTCCACTTGCAGTTTTAGAATGCACCACATCTTACCTTACATGGTATATTCTTCTATATTAAAACACTCCACCCCCATTCCTTACTAATGGCTACTCAACCCTTGTTTCATTTTATATGTACCCCCTCCCGCCCTTTGGGCACACATGACAAAATACCATGACTAGAAAGAAGGTTAAGCTTGCTTATATCACTAACAACTCTACAAGAAAACTCACATTCAAGAAAAGGAAGAGGGGGCTGATGAAGAAAGTGAGTGAACTTAGCACTCTTTGCAATGTCAAAGCGTGTACAATCATTTACAGCCCTTATGACTCGCAACCAGATATTTGGCCTTCCCCTCTCGGAGCCCAACATGTGCTTGCTGACTTTAAGAGGATGCCCGAGATGGAGCACAGTAAGAAGATGGTGAATCAGGAGAGCTTCCTGTGCTAGAGGATTACTAAAGCAATCGACCAGCTGAATAAGCAGCGCAATGATAATCGCGAAAAGGAAGACCATCCGTAGAGCATACTGAACGACCTGAAGCCCCTGATCATCTGACCAGGGTTGAATTTGCAGAATTTTTTCGAGCCATCTAAGGATTAACTAGAGCCATAGGATAGAACCAGGCCGACCCTTGTCCACCCCCTGCACCTGAATTCTAAAACACAGATCAGTCTATCTCCGACAATATAGCAGACTTTAGGAAACTTAACCCCCACACTTTGAAGGTGGCCCTGATGCTTTAGTAGCCAAAGCCTAGATCCTCTAAATAGAGAAGCTCTTCTCTGTCCTAGACCTGACAGAAGAAAAAAGTTACTCTTGTAGCTTTCATGTTAAACTGTGAAACCGAACACTAGTGGAAACTTAATAGAGAAGTCTTGCCTACCCCAACTATCTGCATAGTTTTCATGGATGCTTTCTTTGATAACTTTTTTCCTACCTATGTTTAGGAAAAGAAAGAGGAAGAATTCCAGGACCTCCACCAACGAAGCTTGTCTTAGCTTAATATGCAAGCTATTTTGTTCAACTGTTTAGGTTTGTCCCTTTAATGGTCACCCTCAAAAGCCAAAAAGTTAGGAAGTTTCTCAAAGGCCTTCGTGTCGACATTTATGATCGGGTTGCTATGTTGAGACCCTCTATGTAGAGGTGCTTGAACATGCCTAGTTGACCGAGGATCTTATCTCGGTCAAGCACCAATGCTTTGCTCGAATCTGTGCCCAACCCTAATAGCTTAGAAAAAGATTGTCTGACCCAGTAAGTAACTTTTTTAGAAAAACAAACCAGAATTTCCCTTCTTCTTGCCTTGCCCCCACCTATAGCTCCACCTACCTGAGCTAACCAACCCTGTCAACATTGTGGTCACTTGTAAGGTGACCTGCTATGTTAGCGTATCAATAACGCCTGCTATCAGTGTGGAAGCACCTAACACCTTATAAAAGACTGCCCTCAGTGACAAAAGAATATAGACCGACCCATAGCACAAGGTCGAGTGTACCACATAGATGAATCTGATGTCCTTCCTTCTCCTATCCTGATCCAGGGTATGTTTTCTATTTATAATAGTTCTGTCAAGTCTTTGATCGATACTGGTGTAACTCACTCTTTTATTTCCTATGCATTCGCTTGTAACTTAGAATTTAGACCAGAAGGTTTAGGAAAAACGCTAGTGGTAGAAACTCCCTCTAAAGGACTACTAGAAGCTCACTGTGTATATAAGAATTGTAGGATAAAAACTTTAGGGATAGAGGTATGTGTAAACCTGATACTATTAGATTTTGTAGAATTTGATGTACTATTAGGAATGGAATTGTTGGAAAAGTATAGAGCGGTAATAGACTGTGAAAGTAAAATTGTAACCTTACGATTACCGAAAAAGAAATAAAAATTATTGTTATCATTTTCCTAATAATTAAATGAACTGGAATATGTATGTTGATCCTATTGTGTGTTTTATACCAATTGTTTGCAATTTTCTGGATGTATTTACCATCGAACTTCCTAGTCTACCTCCCCCACGTGAGGTAGAGTTCTTGATTGAATTGTTGCCTGGAACCCAGCTGATCTCGAATGCGTATCGCATGAGTCGCACTGAGCTAACAGAGTTAGAACATCAGCATTCTAATCTTATCACCCAGAAATTCATTCGCCCTAGCCATTCTCCTTGGGGCCTCCTGTGTTATTTGTAAAGAAAAAGGATGGTACCCTCCGACTCTACGTGAAGTACAGGGAACACAACCAAGTCACCGTTAAAAGCAAGTACCCTTACTCCAGATTAATGATCTCTTCGATCAACTGCAAAGAGCCACGATCTTCTCTAAGACCGATCTCAGAAACAGGTATCACTAGTTGAGAGTTAAAGAAGAAGATATTCCAAAGATACCTTCCGGTGTAGATACAATTTGTACGAGTTCAGGGTGATGCCATTAAGATTGACCAATGTCCCAGCAGCCTTCATGGACCTAATGAACCGAGTATTCTGGCACGCACTAGATCGGTACATCATTACTTTTATTGATGACATTTTGGTGTATTCCAAAAGTTGTGAGGAACACATTGTGCATTTTTCTGAAGTGTTGGAGACCCTCTGCCAAAACCAACTATTTGCAAAACTAAGCAAGTGCTCCTTTTGGTTGGATTGAGTTTCTTTTCTCGGTCATGTAATCTCAAGTGAAGGAGTTTCTGTAGACCTGTCTAAGGTGGAATCGATGATCAGTTGGAATTTGCACACTAATGTGGTCGATGTACGCAGTTTTTTTGGCTTGACAAGTTACTATCGGTGATTTATCGATAGATTTTCTAAAATTACTGCTGAAATAGAAAGCAAATCTGGTGGGGAACCGACCTAAACCCAAATCTGGTAAAGAAGAAGTTGAAATAGAAAGCATAAATGGGCTTGGAGCTAAGCAGCGGAGGAAAAGTTGAGAAAAATTAATCAAGTAATTTATTTTTATTTTTAGTTTTATTTTCTTGCTTTCAAATTATAGATTTTTAGGATGAAAATTTTCATCATTTTTTAACAAACTCGTGTTTGGAATTTTTTGGAATTTGTTTTTTATTATTACATGATTATATTTTTTTAATTATAAGTTCTATTGATCAATCTACCATGTCTGGTTAAATCTCCTTCACTGGAGTGATTGATGTAGCATGAATCAAAAGTAGGCTTAAAGTTTAATTTTAGCTTCCTTTTAGTGCAATTTAACAATATTGAAATTAATTTGATTGTGAGATTATGCCAACTCACGGCTTAATGAAATGTATGAATTGTTACTAAAAAATTTAAATCCTAAACTTCAATTCTATATTTTAAAAGTAATATTTTTTTAAAAAGTAATATACATTTTATCCATAACAAGTAGATTTATAAAACCAACCATAAGGAATGCCTGTATACCAAAATCAACCACTAGCATAATCTAAAATACATGAGACATTTGAGCATAAAACAATAACAAAAAAAAGGCATAAATAACAACAACATAGTCTAAACACTACATTACACATATAAAATAACTTCCTATATATGTATGTGTGATGATGTTTAGCAGCAATATGAAAGGGTTATCCATGACACCTAACTGTCTAAACTAGTTGACATAGAATTGATTAACTTTGGTTATGCGTGAATTTCATATTATATGTATAGAAGTTCCAAGGATCATGCCCGTATGAGTTAATGGATACCTTATAGATTTTGAGAATTGGAACAAGCATTCTTTTGGCTATATGTGCACTAAAAAGAAAAAAGAAACAACTAAAAACACGCATATCACCCACAGCCACCAAAAATCTCCAAGCCTTTACCAATCTCCTCTCAAACCCATTCGTTACTCTCTTCCACCCAACTTTGTTGCTTTCTTTCACTCATTCACAGACACTTGAAAATAGTGCATATCTTCTAGAGCTTTACAAATCTATAAAATCCTATTCACTTTTCCTATTAACACCTCATCCCACACCACAATGACTAGTCAGCTTGTTTTCCCACTATTGCCAACATCACCATCTCAACACAACCTCCTATACATCTTTCCTATTATAAATCTTTGGTATCACATAGAATTTGGTTATAATACATTAAGCTACCTATTAGCTAAAAGCTCATTAATGGTATATGAATCTATCCATAATTTATCATTTTTATGAAAATGCTTAAAATTTTATTAACTAGAACTAGCAAATATTATCCAATAATACAACAATTTATTGAGCATAATATAGTATTGCCAAAAATATAAATTCGTATCTCATGTATTATTCCAGAATTTTTAGTGCATTTACGGTGTAAATGTGTCTTTAATTTTCATTTAATTTTTCTTTGTAAAAATATATACATAATATGCCTATAAATAGTGGTATCTCAATAATAAAACACAATTTTCTATTTTCACAAGATAACATGGTATTAGAGCTATTAATATATATATAAGAATTTGGATAGCTAATGTATGAATAAATTGTATTTTCCATACAAAAATCATGAATAGGGGTGAGTTTGATAGAAAATAAATAATGATAGATGGTTGCGAAGAACATTGTAGAGCAAAAGGAAATGGGAAACATGGTTGGATTGGTTCATGAAAAGGATGAGGGAGTAGTTGTATCAAAATATGGCTCTTATAGCTGTAAGTATATTAAAAATATAAATTACATAATAAAGTTCTCCTTTTATCCTCTTTTTTGAAAAAAATATTTGTTCTTCTTGCACGAGATTGTTATTTTTCATTGATAAATTTAATACAAATATACTTTATCTTAGGCCAAAAGAAAATTTGTTATATAACAAGAAAACAAAAAAAGTGATATTAGAAGTCCTAGGGGAAATACTTTTAAATGTTGGATTACCTGTAGGGTTACTTTACATGTGAAGCTCCCTCATGCATACATATCGATCATAAAATTTGGGATACATCAATTACTCTTAACTTCTTTAACTGGAAGATTAAAGATATTATATTTAGGAAATATAATTTCAAGTATCTTCTTATAAATAGTTTGTGTTATAGGTTTTAGCTATTCATCACTAATTTCAAAGTATCCTAAAAAGTTCAAATTTTTGCATAATATTGTAAAATAAAAAATAAAGTTGAAAAAAAAAAGAATGCCTCCTTACACAATTTTCTCTTCAACGTTGTGAAGTGATAGGGTAAGTAGGAAACAATTTTGAAAAATATCAACAGTCTTCACATTAAAACTACTGAAAATGATTTCACTTATAGTTAAAATCAACTTCAACCTTTTGAAGACAAGTGTTGGTGATTTTGGTGAGTAATATAGCTTTTACGATAGCTTCACCTAGGATTTCGGACTTGTGGTGAATCAAGAGATGATAGTCGTTAAGGAGTGATTTTAGATGAATTGTATTGGCCTTGAAGTATCACATTGAATTTGAGGATTTTTTATTAGTTTTGACTATTTCTTTAGCCTTCTAGATTGGTTTACGATGCTCTAACATTGGTTCTAACTGGCCAATGAAAGAGGTTATTTAGTGGGTATGTATACAGACCATTAGAACTCGTACAATGACAATTGTGACTATAACGTGATGTTTTTCTTAAATAAATAAATTATTTTTATAAGGTAAGATAAGACTACGATGTAACCTAATGGTAAATGTTTATGTTATAATTACTCACCTTTTATAATCTTACGATATTATCGAAATATTATTTTCCTTACAGAGCATATGGAACTCACTCTTTCTATGCCCTCCCCTCCCAAGATGAGGAAGATAGTGAAGAATCGTCAGTTAACATACCCATTAAAGTTTATGAGGATCCCATGGATCCACAATCCTTAAGTGCATGATCGTTTCTACACTTTGATGAGTCCAATAATATAATGATAGAAGTGGCCATCTTTTGTATTTTGACATTGTATTTTGTAGCCACTTCTGGCCTCAGCTATATATATATGTAATTGGAACTCATATAAGGGATTTGTATTAACTTACTCTGCTGCATATAATTTTTATCATGCTCTCGTAATCTGTTTCTGTATCTGACACTCTCATGCCTTAATTAGCATTAGGGATGTCAGAATGTATATATATATATATCCATCCTACTTCTCATACTCATTTTGTTTAAATGATAAAGTAGTAGGCATTTCTTATCAAGTTTATCAATTACAATACATTTCCATTGTTCCCCAATTTGATCAAACAAATAAGATTACAATCAAATTTCCTTGCCCATAATATATATCAAAAGTGAAATTCATTATAACATTTATGTATATATATTGAACATATAAAACATATATGCTAATTGAGAACAAAAATATGTCCTTATTGGAGTTTTGCCATCTATACATGGTTTTCCAATATAAAACAATTATAGGCTTCCTCATTCTTTTTCCTTTGAAGATATACATGAAAAAGGCATTCACATACACAAACATATATAGAGAAAATAGTTTTATGTGATCTTATGTCTTCATTTTATATGAAGTTTATGTTTTAAAAGAACATGATGCGTAGGGTAGAATTATAATTAATTGGTCTAAGTGAATTTATTTTATTTTGAAAAAGAAAGAAAACAATCTTATCATTAGTGTAGTAGATTTATTAGTTGCATGTAATTGATTGAAAGCAAAGGTACATAATTTTCTTCCTTTTTTCCTTCTTTTATACGCTTTATTATGTATTTTTAAATATTTTTCAGCACATACAATCTGTACTGATGAAGAAAGAAAGTTCAATTTGCGTATATCACCTAATGACCCTGCAAGAAAAACCATATTCAATAAAAGAAAGAAAGGGCTGATGAAGAAAGTGAGTGAACTCAGCAGTTTCTGCAATGTTAAAGTCTATGCAATCATTTATAGCCCCTATGACTAATAACCAGAGGTTTGGCCTTCTCTTCTAAGAGCCTAACATGTGCTTGTTAACTTTTAGAGGATGCCTGAGATGGAGCATAATAAGAAGATGGTAAATTAAGAGAGCTTCTTGCACTAAAGGATCACCAAGACAATCGACTAACTGAAGAACCAGTGCAAGGTAATTGCGAGAAGGAGATCACGTAGGTCATGCTCCAAAGTCATATTGGGAAGCCCCTCTACCAACTCAACGTCATTGATCTCAAAAATTTGGGTTGGCTCATCGAAAAACACCTTAAAGAAATCTACAAAAAGACAGAAACACTTAGGAAGTCACTTTAGCCTTAAAGGACCACCTAACGAAGGAGTCATGAAGGGTCCTCAAGAGACGTTTGCTCAAATCAAGGAGGATTCTCTGGTGCAGGAGATGCAGTAGTCGCGAGAGTGGTCCATTGACAAGATGAACTTGTAAGTACAACAATAGTTTCATGTAGGGTTTGTTAACGGGGAATAGGCAAAGATGTTGGTGCCATTCACGGATAAGAACAACCAGAATAATGTACTGATATGGTTCAGTAGGTTTAATTACCCTTACGAACCAAGTATTACGATGTTTAGTTTTTAATTTTTTTGATGTTGTTGGAGATGTACTTTGAATAACCAATCCACTACACAGATAGGTTGTCAGACTCGTAGTCATTGTCTTAATAGTTGTAATCATCATAATAGTTGTAGTTGTTGTCATCACAGTCGTGCGGGCATGTTCATGGCACTGTGATGCATGCTGGTGTGCATTTGCGCACAAGTCTTGTGTGTGGGAGTGCCACTACACTCCAAGCACCTGCACATTGCAGCCAGCCTTGGGCATCGTGTTGACCTACCAGGCTTCTATGGATGCTGAGGGGTCTTCATAGATGTGCTCCCCATATTGCGGGTGCGGATAAGAGGATAAATTCCCTCAAGCACAAGGTAAAATAAATAAATAAAATCTATAATTTGGTAAACTAAATAAATTTTGGACAAATTGGCATTTTAGGAATATTGGTATAAATTGGAAATCTGGTATAACAAAAAACGATTTGGTTAATTTAAAAGAATAAATCTAATAAAATTAATAAATCTTAAAATTCTAAGAATAATTTTATAAATTAAAAACTTATAAAAAAGAAATTCTAAATCTATAAATAATTATAAAAGAAGGAGAATTAACATTTGAAAAAACTTGAAATTAAAAGACTAAAGAAAAAATGATACAAGAACAAAAGAATCTAAAAAGTTAACTAATAAAATAAAAGGTCAAAACTTAACAAACACAGAGTCTAGTTAAATCTGGTTCACCATATTTCCTTTGAGGGGTATTTAGTTTTAATTATTTGTTTCGGAACCGCTAAAATATGTGTGACATCTCTAATGCAAATTAAAGCATAAGGGTCCAAGATACAGAACAGATTACGAGTGCATTATAAATATTATATACAGCGGAACAAATTATTTCAAATCCCTTACCAAAATATATGAGTTCCAATCACACATATATATAACTGAGGACAGAAGTGGTAACAAAATACAAAATATCAAAATACAAAGGACCACTTCTTTCATTATGTGATTGGACTCATTAGAGTGCACGACAAGTCTTGCACTCAAGGTTTGTGGATCCATGGGATCCTCATAGACTTCAAGGGGTAGGTCAGCGATTAGTTCCTTACTATCTTCGTCATCTGGGGGGAGTATGGAAATGGTGAGTTCTAATACTTAGTAAGAAAAACAACATTTAAATAATATCATAAAATTTTAAGAGTGAATAATTATATCATTAATACTTACCATCATGTCACGTCAGGGTCCTTTCTTATTTTATGAAAATAATTTTATTTATTAAAAGCAACATCATGTCATAGTCACAACAATCAAATCAAAATCATACTTAACAATAGAAACAATAAAATAAATCATGAAATGCTTAGATTTTTGTGTCATGCTTCACGAAGTTGTTCTAACTTCCATCTGTGAGGGCAAATACGAATTTTTGACTACGCATGTGGAATGACCAGATTAGATATATAACGGCAATTTGTTCAAGCACATTTCTGGCTTGTCAAACTATGGTACAATCTATGACCATGGTCATACCAACCAAAGTGGTTCTATAAGATATTCTATAGTCACGATAGTACTTTGCCAAAGGTAACCCCTAACAGATAATCGCATCACCACTCTCGTCATATGGTACACCGACATCTACAGAGAGGGGTGTCTTTTTAGACCAAATAGGGGAGGAAAAAAAAAAGAAAACCCTCAGAGATAAAAAGCCTAACGAGACACTTGATGCATTATACATGTCAATACAAATACATGGATTTTTTAGACCATTCAGGCTCATTCTCCTTCTCTTTCTTTCTTTTTTTATATATATTTCAAAAAATTATCACCAGATTCATGTTGTTTAATTTACATGCAAATCATCAAGTATCTATAAAATCACATAACATGCTTGAAATCAAGAACAAATGACTTTATTAAACATAAAATATGAAAAACACAAAACACAAACTTCATAATTTTGATTTTTTAAAAATGCTCGTTAAGATGTTTAAGGAAATACTAAATTTCTTACTAAAACTTTGAAGTTTTCCTACACCTTTCTTCTTCTTCTCTTCTCTTTCTCTCTCTAAATAACTCCCTTTTTCTCTCTAAGCTCTTGGAAGATGGAAGAATAAAATGGAAGTGATGAGAAAAATGGAAGAAAGGGGTCACTATTTATAGAAAATTGGGACCGTTGTATTTGTGCCGAGTGGCAAAATTCAGTGAGGAGAGAGAAAGTTAAATGAAAGATGAGTGATTTGACACGAGACGACAACAATACAGAAAGCAGAGGAAGAATCCTCCACCAGTGGCAGCTCTCTACCCAAGGCAGCAGCACATCGCCAAAGTTGGTGCATGGTGCCCAAGAGGGCGGCGGCACACTGCCCAAGGCAATAGTGTGCCACACCAGGCCAGCTACGTGCTGAAGGCCTAGCCTGCACATAATTTTGTATGGGATGTATAGTTCTGCTGCAATATTAATATCTATTTTATGTCTGCTCATTTGGACGTTGGTGCCATATTTAGCATCAGGATGTCACATTTCTTTTCTTTTTTTTTTATTTATACACAATGGAGCAAAGATAGAAGCATTATTGATGTAGTATATGTAAAAATTCAATCTAGTTAGGATGAAGATGAATCTAGCTAGATCCTTAAATTTTTTTAGATTTAAAATGAGATTTTTGTATAAAATTTAATAGATATGGATTCAATCTTTGCAACTTGGAATTAAAATTTGGGATAGTGGCATTAACAGGTAATGTTTTCCTTTAAGAAAGTCTCAGTATAATCATAACATCTAAAACAATTAATATTTTGATTAATATGAATATTAGGCATGTATCTGAAAAAATACGTTAAATTAAGTTATAAACCTACTTCTAACTAATTAATAGATATGTAGAATAATTTGTCTTTGTTCCCTATATTTTGAAGAATAAAAAATTACATTCACCCATATATTACCAATTTAGAGTGTTGATGAGAAGTACCTGTGTACACTGGCTACTAGCTCCTTTAAGTAGTTTAGACAATATCTTGTATAATTTACTAAATATGTTATATTATTGCGATTGCTTAGGTGGCAAGTAAAATAAGTATTGTTTTATATGTATACATAGGTGTATATTGTTGTGTTCGATTTCTATTGTATTTTTATACCCTTTTTACTTAAATTTAGAATAACTTTTGAATTAGTTTTAAGTTAAAAGTCATTTAATGAAAAAAATTCTTGATGTAGATTTCGTGAAGAAAATAAAAAAAAAGACTGAAAAGAGAAGAAGGAAAGAGAAAAAATGAAGGCAGCTAAAAGTGAAAAAAAAAGGCATGCAAAACCCTATCTCCTTTATTTCTTCTACCTATAAAAGGAACCAGATCTACAACATTAAAAGGTGAGCAAAGGTGAAACTATATCTGGTGGGGAGCTAATGTGAACCCAAATCTAGTGGAGAAGAAGCCGAAATAGAAAGCAGAAGTGGGCTTGCAGTTGAGCAACAAAGGAAAAGTTGAGAAAAATTAATAAAGTAATTTATTTTTATTTTTATTTTTTGCTTTCAAATTATAGATTTTTGGTATGAAATTTTTCATTATTTTTTAACAAACTCGTGTTTGGAGTTTTTTAGAAATTAGTTTTTTATTATTACATGATTATATTTTTTTTAATTATAAGTTCTATTGCTCAATCTACCATGTCTGGTTAAATCTCCTTCATTGGAGTGATTGATATAGCATGAATCAAAAGTAGGCTTGAAGTTTAATTTTAGCTTCCTTCTAGTTGCAATTTAACAATATTAAAATCAATTTGGTTGGGAGACTTGGCCAACTAATAGATTAATTTGTTATTAATAGTTTTAGAGTAGCAGGAGTGAAATTCAATTAATTAGATAGATATTTATAATCGTTAATTGCAATTTAAACGAGAGTTATATGTTCGAGTTAACGTGGAGAAATCGAATTATCACAAATCTAATAGAATCAAATTAATAATTATTGTAAAAGGTTAGTAGTTGTTAATTGACAAACCTAGCAAATACTGGGAGGGAAACCAAAAGTACATTAAGTTTGTTCGATCATTGCAAACTAGATTAAATTGATTGTGAAATTAAAACTCATATATACCTAAGATTTAGGTGAAATCATTGACTATGATGGGTTTACATCGATAGTTTTCATTAATATAATTATTTTTCTTTTATTAAATTATTATTAGATTTAAATTTCTAGATAATAATAGAATTTCTATAATTCTAGTACTTGATACACAATCCCTATAGAATGATACCCTACTTATCACTTTATTATTTGAATGATTTTATGCACTTGCAAATTTGCCCGTCATATATATAATCTTTAACTAGTTTTAGTTTTTTATATGTATACTAGTATGCAATCTGTAGAATATCATAATTATCTTAAAGGTTGGAATTAGTAATGGATGATGAATTGTTTCATTCTAATTGGCTTTTGGACATGGTTATGCCCTCTTATTTTTCTTCTCAATCTATATTGTGGCTATTAGATGTATTGTTTAATGGTACTTTTATTGTGTTTGTAATGGTTAATTGCTATTGTTAAATTTTATTTCATTTAAAAAAAAAATAATTATCTTAAAGGCTATTATAGAGTGTCAAGGAGAAGGCATATATATTAGTACTAGGCTAGTATCATTTTTTAATTGGAAGAGAGATAACACTTTTACATTTTTACTGCATTAAATTGGCAGGAAATATATGTTTGATTTCTTTAAGAATTTTGCAACTATTACAAAAATCAATAGAAAAGTATTCATATATATTACTTTTATTATACCATTTTAAAATTGAATCATACTAATCTTTTCTTAAGAATATGATTGGTATTTCTTTTCTTCATAAAAGATTTTAGATTCAAATTGTGCATTTTTATAGATCATCTTTAAGAGGTTGTGTCATCTAATTAATGAAATGTATGAATTGTTACTAAAAAATAGAGATCCTAAATTTCATTTCTATATTTTAAAAGTAATATTTTTCTGAAAAGTAAGATAACTTTTGTGACATCCCAAATGTTATTTAAGGCATAAGGGTGCCAAATACAGAAATAGCTTACGATTGCGTGATAGTTAAATATATGCAACAGACCAATTTATTACAAAATTCTTACAAAATATATGAGTTTCTAATTACATATATGACTGAGGTCAGAAGTGCCGACAAAATAAAAAATATCATAATACAAAAAGGGTCACTTCTATAATTATGTAAAAGGACTCATCAGAGTGCAAGACAAGTCATGCACTTATAGAAGTTTATGGATCGACGGGATCCTCAAAGACTTCAAAGGGTAGGTCAGTAATCAGTTCCTCATTATCTTCCTCATCTGGAGGAGGCATGGAAAGGGGTGAGTTCCATATACTCAGTAAGAAAAAAAGTATTTAAAAAACATCATAAGATTTTAAAGGTAATTAAAGGTATCATCATTTCTTACCACAAGAGTCATGTCAGGGTTCTTTATTAAATTATAAGAGTAATTTATTTTATTTAAAGAAAACATCATATTATAGCCATATCATATCAATCAAGTATATCATACTAAAAATGGAAAAACTTAAAAAAATCATGATATGCACTATTTTTCGTGTCATTATTTGCGAAGTCATTTTGACTTCCATCTATTGAGGGCGATACAGATTCCCAACTACCCATGTGAAATGAAAAATTCATTTCATTTGTAATAGCAATTTGCATTTTGCTAAACTAACAACATATTTATGGTTTGCTAAACAAAATCACATTTACGGCTTGCAAAACTATGACACGATCGATGACCACAACCGTGCCAACCACAGTGGTCTTACATGTTAACTATGGCCATGGCGGAAATTCGCCAAAGGTGACCCCTACAATCATTTTGAATCACCACTTGCGTCAAAGGGTATGCTATCATCCACAAGGAGTGGTTTTCTCATGTATTTTCAGACATGATGAGGAAGAAACAGAAACTCCTTAGAGATAAAAAGTATAATGAAACATTTTATGCATTATGCATGCTAATATCAATGCATGTTTCTCATGTCTACACATAATTTCATGCTTAATCATTTTTCTACCGTTTAATTGCATCACATATCAATATTTGTTACATCTAAATTACACATGCAAATTAACAAGTTCATACACGATCAAAGATATGCGTTAACACTTGAAATTACTTAGTTTAGGCATAAAACTTAACCATGAAATCACTAACTTAAATTTTATTAATTTTACTCTAGAAATGCTCCTTAGGATGTTCAAAAGTAAATACTAAATTTCTTACCGAAACTTCGATATTTTTTGTGCCTTTTCTTCTTTTTCTCCTCTCCCTCTCTCTTGACAGCTCCCTCTCTCTCTAAAACTCTTAGAGGATAGAAGAATTGAAATGGAAGTGATGGGAAAATGGTGAAGGGAGGGTCACTATTTATAGAAAATGGGGACTGTTGGATTTATGCCAAGTGGCAAAATTCGATGAGGAGAGAGAAAGTCAATGGGTAATGTGTGATGTGGTGACTGACGAATGTGACCAACGAATGGACAATGCGACATGACGGTGGTGCAAAACTTAGAGGTATGCCACCCAAACAATGACGGCATGTCGCCCAAGTGAGCGGAGCCCATGGGAGCGGGATCCTTCTTGTGGGATTTTTTGCCTTTTTCTCCATTTTTCCTGAAATTTATTTAAATAATAAATAAAATAAAATTTTTCCTATGAGAAAATAAAATAATTAATTTTAAGAATTATTAAATCAAATAAAATACAAAACTTAAAATATGAAATACAATATTCATCCGAAATATTAAAAATATGAAATATTATGGGGTTTTAAATTGCCTTAGGGCCTGAATAAATAGTGGTTCTTATTACAAATTAAGTGCGAAGGAGATCGGACGGTCCAGATTTAATCTTGATGGACGGTTTAGATTAAAAGGCAAAGGGCATAAATAACCCCACCCACACCTGACCACAAAACCCTAGCCGCCAGTGCCTCGCCGGAGAAGAAGAACCAGACGCCGGAGGAGCCGGCCGCGGCCACCCGCCGTCGCACTGGGGAAGTTTCCGACCGCCGATCGAGGTAAATTTTCTCCCCCTGGCTTGTTTTTCGATGCTGAGTCCGCCTATGGCCAAACCAGAGCTAAACCGCCTGCCAAACGCCGGAAAACCCAGCCGAAGTCCAGCGGCGCCTCCGTGCCCCCCCTCTGTTTTTGCCTCCGATGAGGCCCTTCCCGGGCTCTGTTCGATGCAAATTTTATACCACTGTGATCACCGTTCTTTTCTCTACAGGTTGATCGGAGCCAAACATCAAAACGTGACTCACGCCGGAGGAGCCGCCGCACCCGAGAGCACCGCCGCCGGTAAGTTTTGGTTTTTTGTGATTTTTTGGTCCACCGAGGGCCCTAGGATTGTTTTATTGCAGGGACCGATACAAGTGTGGCCGAATTGGCTGAAAACGGCTAATTCGAGGCGAATCACCGCGGCAAAGTAGCGGCGCCGTCGCCGGAGCACGGCAGAGCCGCCGTACCGGAATTTTGATATTGGTCGAAAGGGGCCCTAGGTCTGATTTGGGGTTTTTTGGGACACGTGCAGGTACTGGTAATGCGTTTCAGTTTTTCGGAAAAAATTCAGGGAAACTAGAGACAGCCTGTAGACGCACTGTATAGTTGAATTCAGACCCCGAAACAAGTAAGGACCCCTCACCCTATTTCCTATCACGGTATTAAAGCTAAATAAATAATTAAACTGTACTTTGTGACTTTATAGATGTATAATTGATTAAGGTTGCCAATGGAGCCCGAGTCTGATACATTGTTGGTCAGTTGTTGTTTGATCTAATTTTCAGTATTAAATGCAGTATGATGTTTGATGTAATTATGTTATGGTCTCGTATGCATGAATCATGGTTTCTTTTATTTTAGTTTGTATTATGGTGAACCCGATACTGTGTCGTCTTGTTTGGTGTCAATTATTGGTTTACATGTTTGTATGATTGGATGATTGAGATCAAGGAAAAAGGCAAACAAGTTATGTGAATTGATAAATGGATAATGTGGACAGCCTGACTAGATATCCTGGGAGATGGTAGACGGACCGGGTCCGTAGGGAACCCTACTAGGAACGTGGTCTCTCATACTGGACGGGGTATGGAGACCTTTTGTGTTTTGGCACCCATACCGGATGGGGTATCGGGACAGCCCGTTTCACCCTCATACCGGACGGGGTATTGAGGTTCATGGTTTTGGCGCCCATACCGGATAGGGTATGGGGACGGCCCTAGAATCAGGTTGTAAATGTTAATGGTTCACGTATAGCGGGGACCCCCTATGGATCCCCATGGATACTAATAGGCTAGTAAAAGAGGAAATCTATTTTCTGATGATTGAAATGTAAAGGTATGATATGTGTTATGTTATAAAGTGTATATGATTTCATGATATTATAAGGTTATTGTTTCATATGTTGTTTTCATAGATCTCACCGAGGTAAGTGGACAGTAAAGGCTTTTATGTTAATAAACGAGTTCGTTATAAATTATGCTCCATTGGTCATTTTTGTTTTCTACCCACCTTTACTTTCGTGGCGGTGAGATAGTGTGATGTCTTTACTGGGCTGGTGTAGCTCATCCCTTATTTAACCATTTCAGATCAGGAAGGCGTTGTTCCCGAGCCCATCCCACAGGAAGACGGCGAAGGGGACACCTAAAGACTTCATAGTTATATTTATAGTTTTTATTTTGAGTATCTCTTTTAGTTAGTTTGTTCCTTCATGTTTTGAGTACGTTTTGGTTATTGTGTAAGAGATGTTAATCAAAATTTTTATTACACTTCTGCATTTGAGATTTTTAATACATATATTTCATTTAAATTTCCAAGGCCGTTATAATCACAGTCGAACACAATGGATGAGGGGACATCATGGAGTCCAACAATTTCATTGAAGTACAGGCGGGCTAATATGCTAGTGGAATCTGTGGTTCTGATGGGTAAGAAGTGAACGGTCTTGATCAACCTGTCAACAATGACCTGTATGGCATTGCAAATAGAATAAGTTCTGGGCAGGCCGGTGACAAAGTCCATGGTTACATGCTCCCACTTCCATTCTAGAATAGGGAGGCCTTATAACAAACCACCAAGTCTCTAGTATTTTACCTTAACCCATTGCCAAGTAAGGCATCGAGACATAGTCGACAATGTCCTTCATTCTAGACCACTAATATTGACGCTTCAGGTCCTGGTACATCTTGGTACTCCCAGGATGTATAGATAGTTTGAAGGCATAGGCAGCCTTGAGAACGTCCATCCTAACAGTGACAAGGACAGAAATACGGTCCCGACATATGCACAATCCATCATCTGTGAGCCTGAAATAAAAAAAAACTCATCAAAAGTAAGCTTACTTAAATTTTTATTGATTTTTTGATCTGTGGACTGAGCTTTCTAAATCTTCATGAAAAGATCAAGCATTTTCTTAGATTATCTTTAAGAGGTTATGTTATCTAATTAATGAAATGTATGAATTGTTACTAAAAAATCTAAATCCTAAATTTTAATTCTATATTTTAAAAGTAATATTTTTCTAAAAAGTAAGATACCTTTTATCCATTACAAGTAGATTTATAAAACCAACCATAAGGAATGACTATTTAGCAAAATCAACCATTAGCATGATCTAAAATACATGAGACCTTGGAGTATAAAACAATAGTAAAAAAAATGCATAAATAACAATAACATAGTCTAAACACTGCAATACACATCTAAAACAACTTCCTATATGTGTATGTGTGATGATATACCTCTTAAAGGAAGTTTATCAACAATATTAAAGGGTCATTTGAGACACCTAACTGTCTAAACTAGTTGACATAGAATTGATTAACTTTAGTTGTGCGTGAATTTCATATTGTATGTATGGAAGCTCCAAGGATCATGCCTATATGAGTTAATGGATATCTTTTAGATTTTTAAAATTGGAACAAGCATTCCTTTGGCTATGTGAGCACTAAAAAGAAAAAAAAAACAACTAAAAGCACGCATATCACCCACACACACCAAAGATCTCTAAGCTTTTACCAATATCCTCTAAAATCCATTTGTTCTTCTCTTCTACCCAGCTTTATTGCTCCCTCTCACTCATTCACAAAAACTTAAAAATAGTGCATATCCGTTAGAGCTTTATAACTCTATAAATTCCTATTCACTTTTCCTATAATCACCTCATCCCATACCACAACGACTAGTCAGCTTGTTTTCCTGCTATCACCAACATCACCATCTCAACACAACCTCCCATACATCTTTCCTATTACACATCTTTGGTATCACATAGAATTTTATTAATAATATATGAAGCTACCTATTAGCTAAAAACTCATTAGTGATATATGAAGCTACCTATAATTTAATCATTTTAATGAATTATTTAAAGGTTGGAATCAGTAATGCATAATGAATTGTTTCCTTCTAATTGTTTTTTGGACATGGTTGCGCCTTTTTCTTTTTCTTCTCAATCTACATTGTGGTGATCAGATATATTGTTTAATGGTATTTTTATTGTGTTTAAAATGGTTAATTACTATTGTTAAATTATATTTCATTTAAAAAAAAAAAATTTATCTGAAAGACTAATATAGAGTGTCAAGGAGAAGGCATATATATTAGTACCAGTCTAGTATCATTCTTTTATTGAAAGAAAGATAACACTTTTATATTTTTACTGCATTAAATTGGCAGGAAATATATTTTTGATTTCTTTAAGAATTTTTCAGCTATTATAAAAATCATTACAAAAGTTTTCATATATATTACTTTTATTATACCATTTTAAAATTGGATCAAACTAAACTTTCCTTAACAATATGATTGGTATTTCTCCTATTCATGAGAGATTTTAGATTCAAATTGTGCTTTTTTGTATATTATTTTTAAGAGGTTGTGTCATCTAATTAATAAAATGTATGAATTGTGACTAAAAAATCTAAATCCTAACTTTCAATTCTATATTTTAAAAGTAATATTTTTCTGAAAAATAATATACCGTTTATCCATAAAAAGTATATTTAAAAAACCAACCATAACGAATACTTATATAGCAAAATCAACCACTTGCATCATCTAACATACATGAGATCTTGGAGCATAAAATAATAGCAAAAAAAGGCATAAATAAAGACAACATAGTCTAAACACTGGATTACACATCTAAAACAACTTCCTATATGTGTATGTGTGATGATGTTTAAGAACAATATGAAAGGGTTTTTCAAGACACCTACCTGTCTAAACTAGTAGACATAGAATTGATTAACTTTGGTCATGCGTGAATTTCATATTGTATGTATAGAAGCTCCAAGGATCATGCCTATATGAGTTAATGAATACCTAATAGATTCTGAGAATTGGAACAAGCGTTCCTCTGGCTATATGTGCACTAAAAGAAAAAAGAAACAGCAAAAAGAACACATATCACCCACACCAACCAAAGATCTCCAAGCTTTTACCAATATCCTCTTAAACCCATTCGTTCCTCTCTTCCACCCAGCTTTGTTACTCGCTCTCACTCATTCACAGACACTTGAAGATAGTGCATATATGCTAGACCTTTACAACTTTGTAAATTCCTATTCACTTTTCCAATTAACACCTCACCCCACACCACAACGACTAGTCAGCTTGTTTTCCTGCTATCGCCAACATCACCATCTCAACACAACCTCCCATAAATCTTTCCTATTACACCTCTTAGAATTTGGTTAATAATAGATGAAGCTACCTATTAGCTAAAAACTCATTAGTGATATATGAAGCTACCTATAATTTAATCATTTTTATGAAAATGCTTGAAATTTTATTAACTAGAACTAGCAAATATAATCCAATAATACAACAATTTATTGAGCATAATATACTATTGCCAACAATATAAATTCTTATCTCATGTATTATTCGAGAATTTTTAGTGCATTTATGGTGTAAATGTGTATTTAATTGTCATTTAATTTTTTCTCTGTAAAACTATATACATAATATGCCTCTAAATAGCGGTATCTCAATAATAAAATACAATTTTCTATTCTCACAAGATAGCATAGTATTAGAGTTATTAATATATCTAAAAGAATTTAGATAACTAATATATGAATAAATTGTGTTTTTCTAAAAGAATCATGAGTAGGGGTGAGTTTGATAGAAAATAAATAATGATAGATGATTGCAAAAAACATTATGGAGCAAGATGACATGGGAAACATGGTTGGATCGATTCATGAAAAGGATGAGGGAGAAGTTTTATCAAAATATGGCTCTGATAGCCATAACTATATTAAAAATATAAATTGCACAATATTTATTACTTATGTGTATGATTCATCCTTTTAACCTAAGTAGACTTAAAACTTAAAAGATATATTAGAATATAAATAATTAATTGAGTTATTTCCTATTAGTTTAAACTTTTAAGATAAAGCTTTCATTTATAATTTAATGATTGTATTTTTTTAGTAGTCATTTTAATCCTCGTATGAATAGGGGCTTGTGTGGTCTCAAAATTTCTGCTTTGAGGAGGCTAATTCATAGGTAGGTCTGAGTTGATGTATATAACTGATTCTAGTAGCATCATTGGTAGTTTCTCCATGTTGATAGTCTTTTGTGCTCTTAATTTATTGTCGGGCTTTTCCAGCTTCATGATTAGCTTGACTACCAACTATATATATGATGCATATGAGCCTTTTTGCTTCTTCACAGTGGCAAGATAGGGTTGTTATGCAATTTTTTATAGTGTCTTTAATTCTGCATGACTTCAATTAATCCTCAGGTGTGACCTTCTCTTTTTTGTAACTATGTTTTAACTATTTTGCTGGCTTGTTATGTGACCTTTAAGCTATGAATTTTTTCTCAATAAAGTTCTCTTTTTATACTCTTTTTTGAAAAAAATATTTATTCTTCTTAGCATGAGATGATGGTGCCATTCACGGATTAGAACAACTAGAATAATAGATTGATATGGTGTAGTGTGTTTAATTAACCTTAGGAATTGAGTATTATGATATTTAATTTTGAATTTTTTGGGGTGCTATTGGAGATGTACTTTAAACAAGCAATTAAATTCCACCATAGAGATATGTTATTAATTTCTTAGTTTTCATAGTCATCATCTAAATAATTGTAGTCATCATAATAGTTGTAGCTGTCATCGTCACAGTCACAGTCGTTGGGTCACATACATGTATGTACTTAGATTGCTTTATGTTATGATTTTCTTTGAATTAATCTTTACCTCAATATTTTATATTTCCTATGCTAGTACTACTCTTCATTCTTTAATTTGTTTCTTTCCCCGACTTGATGTGGCTTTATTACTATTTGTTAAAATATATGTATGCTCAATATAATTTTATGCTATCAAAATGCTCTTTTCTCTTCTTTCTTTTTTTTTTATACACAATAAAGAGAGGACAAAAGCATTATTGATGCACTATATGTAGAAATTCAGTTTACTTAGGAGGAAGATTAAGCTAGCTAGATACTTAAATTTGTTTAGATTTCAAATAAGATTTTTGTACAGAATTTAATAAATATGGATGTGCTCTTCAGATCATAGAATTAAAATTTGGGATAATGGCATTAAGGAATAATATTTTTTTTCCAAAGAAAATTCCGATATAATTCAAATATCTAAAACAATTAATATTTTGATTAATCTGAAATTTAAATATAATTCTAAAAATTTTATTTTAGTCAAAACATGCATTATTTAAATAACTTAAATATATTGGAGATTCTCTAACAATCATAAAAAAAATTTTACAATGCAATTATTATGTTCAAAATATGAAAAAAAACTAAATAAATAATTTTTGAACTCAACAATCTGTGAATAATTAACTAATACTTTATGCAAAAAGAAATGTACAATATATACATATACACATTTAAATATATACAATCACATAGAATAATAAATACAGAAAAATATTTTTGACGGCTAATTTCAAACACTTTCAGCAATTAGTATTTTGAATTTCTTTTACATATATAAATACTCAAAAATCGATGATATAAAGTCTCTTGCTATTAAAAAAAATGTTATTGATATAAAACAAGATTATATTTAACTCCAGTGACATAAATTACTACTTCAAAAAAATTTTAATATTATAGTATGTTACTATAGTATCTGTAGTACGATATTGCAATTGATTCTTAAAGATAATGACCAGTATTTAACCTTTATTAGTGGGATCACTTATTCAAAACCAATTTATACTTTTGCGATAATAGTTTTAAAAATTCATAAGACACAAGATAAGTACTTTTTAAAAATGAAGATAGATGTAATAATACAATGAAACCACTTATACACTACTGTCAAAGTGTATAACACCAACATCCATGTGAAAAGTCTAGTATTCAAATTTTAATTATTCATATGGTTATTTTATAATTAATTTTAACATATGATAGAGTTATTAAAATTTATTTTTATTAATTTTAAAGTACAATAAATTATATATTTATTTTTGTGTTACATAAGAGTCGAATCTTCAATTCTTATTTTTGTAGAGGTAAAGAAGTACCACTTGATTTAAAAGTCAAGTATTATCATGCCATAATGATATTTAACTTTTGGAGGATTGATTTCTATTAAGACAGTTGGTAATGAAGTAAAAATACTAGAATTGGAACTATTGGGCCTTTGGCCAGATCATTAAGGGCTGGCATTACTTCCCATTAATGAAGAACATGTCTACTCACAATTTTATGTAAAAAGTTAACAAATCAGCCAAATTATCACCTATATATTGTTTTATATAATTTGTTAACTTCTAATATCAATCATTTTCTATTAAAAATATATTGAATGTATTTATTTATTTATTTGTGAATATGTCAATTTAGTGATATATAGAAGTACTTAAGTTCAATTACTTTTTTTAAAATAAAATTTGCAGCCTGTTTTATGTATGGATTACAGAATTACCTATATTGATATTTAATTGTAACATTTCATTTTCTCACATAACTATTTACATTAATATTTAATTTTAATTGTAGTAATATTTTTAATTAAATAGCTAGCATAATTTTTAATTTAAAAAAATTCAATTACACAATTAACACAAGTACAACATATTAATAAAGTGCCATCGTTACTAAATAAAGGGAAGTAAATATGGTTAGTTATATTTGATGATTCACTCTTTTATCATTGTAAGTATATATATATAATCTCTCTAAATAAGACACACACAACGAAGTTATAATATTTAAGAATAAAAAAAGAAATAAAAAGATAAAAAAATCATAACACAATACATCCTTTATAGATAAGCCAAATTCATAGTTAATAAGTGAAATACAAAGTAAACCTTTATACCTAATGCCACCTACATACCATTTTATATGAATGCTTGTAATTTTGTAAATTTAATAGAAAATTAAAAATGTATAAGTTTTTATATGATCTGTTATCTCTTTATATAAAAGCTAACATTAATGAGGAACATGCATATCTCACAAATCATTAAGTAACATTTTGGCATTCCACTCGCTGTTGTAGAATGCACCAAATCTTACCTTAAATGGTATATTCTACTATATTATAATGCTCCATTCCCCATTCCTTACTAATAACTCTACAACCATTGTCTCATTCTATATATCCCCCTTTTTGCTCCTTGGCCAGACATGACAAAACGTCGTGACTAGAAACAACGTTAAGCTTACCTATATCACTAACAACTTTGTAAGAAAAACCACATTTAAGAAAAGGAAGAAGGGGCTCATGAATAAAGTAAGTGAACTTAGCACTCTCTGCGATGTCAAAGCATGTGCAATCATTTACAACCCCTATGACTCGCAACCAGAGGTTTGGCATTCCCCTTCGGAGCCCAACACGTGTTGGTCGACTTCAAGAGGATCTTCGAGATGGAGCAGAATAAGAAGATGATGAATTAAAAGAGCTTCTTATGATAGATGATCACCAAGGCAACCGACCAACTGAAGAAGAAACACAAAGACAATCAGGAGAAGTAAATCATGCATATCATGTTTCAAAGCCTTGTTGGGAAGCAGCTCCACCAACTCAACCTCATTGATCTCAACGATGAGGGTTGGCTAATTGAACAAAGCCTCAAAGAAGTCCAAAAAAGGATAAAAACATTTAGTAAATCACCTCAGCCTTAGGGGCCATAAATAGAGGAGTGATGAAGGGTCCGAGGGAGAAATCTTCTTAGATCAATGAGGATTCTCTATCACATAAGCTTCAGCAGTTGTTGTAACACTACTACCGTCTCGAGCAGTGTGTCGCCACCCACCTTAGGCGGCGCGGCGCCATCACCGCTAGTGGAGGAGGTATTCCTCCTTCATTTTTTATGTTGAGCATCTTTTTCTCTCTCTTGACCTAATTTCACCACTTGGCGTAAATACAATGACTCAATTTCTATAAAATAGGGGCCTTCCTTCACATTTTCTCCACACTTCCATTCTTCCACCTATTAAAAATTAGAGAGAGAGAGAGAGAAAAAGTGATCTAGAGAGAGAAGGAGAGGAAGAAAAGAAGGATGGTGTAGAAGAAATTATCAAGATTTTGGTAAGGAATTTAGTATTTCTTTAAACCTCTTAAGGTGTATTTTTAGACAAAAAAAATATTAAATTGATAATTTGTGATTTCGCGTGTTCTTGCATGCCTTTATGTTTGTAGGCTTAATAAGTTGAATTGTTCTTGATTTCAAGCATGCTATGTGATTTATAGACACTTGATGATTTGCATGTAATTAAAATAATATGAAACCGATAAGATTACCTGAAAAACAAAAGAAACAAAAAAAAGTGGAATGAAGCATGAATGGTCCGAAGTATGTATCTGTATTGACATGCATAATGCATCAAGTGTCTTGTTAGACTTTTTATCTTTGAGGGGTACCTATTCCCCTAACTACATTCGGGGTATTTATTTTTCCCTCCCCCATTAGGTCTGGAAAGACGTAAGAGAACCACTCCCTGTGGATAATGGCGTACTCTCTGACGAGAGTGGTGATGCAAATACCTGTTAGGGGTCCCCTTTGGCTAAGTACTATCGTGACTATAGAATACCAGATAGAACCACTATGACTAGTACGACTGTGGTCATAGATCATGCAATGGTTGTGAAAGTCGAAAATGCACTTGAGTAAATTGCCGTTATTTGTATATGATCTGGTCATTCCACTTGGGTAGTCGGAAATCTGTATCTGTCTTAAGAGATGTAAGTTGTAATGACTTCGTGAAGTATGACACGAAAATCTAAGCATTTCATGATTTATTTGATTTTCTCTATTATCTAGTATGATGTGTGTTTATTTTGATTATATTAACGTGATGTTTTTTTCTGTACTAAAAAAATTATTTTCATAAAGTAAGATAAGTCTAAAAAGTAACCAAATGGTAAGTATTTATGTTAGAATAATTTACTTTAAAAATATTATGAAGTTATTTAAATACTGTTTTCCTTACTAAACATATGGAACTCACTCGTTCCATGCCCCCCCAGATAAGGAAGAAAATGAGAAACCGCCAACTGACCTACCCATTGAAGTTTATGAGAATCCTATGGATCTGCAAAACTTGAGTGCATGATCGTTCTCATACTCTGATGAGTCCAATAGCATAGTAAAAGAAGTGGCCCTCGTTTGTATTTTGACTTTTATATTTTGTAGCCACTTTTGGCCTCAATTATATATGTAATTAGAACTCTTATTTGTAAGAAATTTATATTAATTTGCTCTGCTGCATATAATTTTTATCATACACTCGTAATTCTGTTTTTGTATATGACATCTACATGCCTTAATTAGCATTGGGATGTCACAGTCGTAGTGATGGTTCATTGATGGTATTAACCCGCAAGCACAACAACAACTCATTTAGTGTTTGGTAATGGGGACCAAGTGGAGATAATGGTGTTGTTCGATCAACACAACAAGAATAATACACTTTTAAGCTATAATAATGCATTTTTCTCTTCTTTTCTTTTATTTTTTTTTTACATAATGGAGCGATGACATAAGCATTATTGATGTAGTATATGTAGAAATTCAGTTTAGCTAGGAGGAAGATTAAGCTAGCTAGCTACTCAAATTTATTTAAATTTCAAATGAGATTTTTGTATAGAATTTAATACATAAGGATACGCTCTTCCAATCTTAAAATTAAAATTTAGGGTAATGGCATTAAGGAATAATATTTTCCTCAAAGAAAATCTCGATCTAATCAAAATATCTTAAATAATTAATATTTTTATTAATATGAATAGTATGCGTGTATCTGGAAAAATACGCTAAAATTATAAATATATTGATTAATTATTTCGTTGGATTTATTTTGGGTTCTACTAATTGATAGATATATAGAATAATCTATCTTTGTTCCCTATATTTTAAAAGACAAAAAAATTATAGTCACATATATACTACCAATTCAAAGTGTTGATGAAAAGTATATGTTGACACTTGCAACTAGCTCCTTTAAGTAGTTTGGACAGTATCTTGTTTAATTTGCTAAATATTTCATATTATTGTGATACAATAGCCATGCTATCTAAATAGCAAGTAGAATAAGTATTGCTTTATATGGATACACACAGATATATAATCTTTAACTTCTTTTCGTTATTTATATGTACACCAGCATAAAATCTATAGCATATCATAATTATCTTAAAGGTTGGAATCAGTAATAGAGGATGGATTGTTTCCTTCTATTTTTTTTTTTAACATAACTTTGCCATCTTCTTGTTTTCTCAATCTCTATTGGGGTTGTTAGATGTATTGTTGACCGTACTTCTCGTTATGTTTGTAATGGTTAATTACTATTGATAAATTTTATTTCAATTTTTTTTAAAAAAGTTAATTATCTTAAAGGCAAATATGGATTGTCAAAGTTCAGAAGGCATATATTTTAATATCATACTAGAATAATTTTGCTTACTGGAAGAGAGAAAACACCTTTATATTATTACTGCATAAAATTGGTAGGAAACATGTCTTTGATTTCTTTAGGAGTTTTTTGGCTATTACATAAGTCAATACAAAAGTAATCATATACATTACTTTTATTATTATTTTTTAAAATTAAATTACACTAATCGTTCCTTAACAATATCTATAGTATTTCTTCTCTTTATAAAAAATTTTGGATTCAAATTGTACATCCTCATATATTTTCTTTAGGAGATCGTGCTAACTAATTAATTATATGTATGAATTGTCACTATAGAGATTTAAATCCTAAATTTTATTTTCATATTTTAGAATTAATAAATTTTTTGAAAGTAATATAGCTCTTAACAATAACACACAATTTACAAAACCAGCCATAAGGTATGCCTATATGCCAAAACAAACCACTAACATCATCTAAAATACATGAGACCTTAGAGTATAAAACAAGAGCATCATATAAAAAGTGGCATAAACAACCATAAAATAGTCTACTTTACATTACACATCTAAAACAACTTACTACATGTGTAAGTGTGATGATAAATATCTTATAGATTGTGAGAATTGGAGCAAGCATTTTATTGTGATTGCATGTCTATAAGCCCCAACATTTTCTATATCTTTTTTAGCTATATGTGCACTAAAAAGAAAAAAAAAACAACTAAAAAAGTGCACATATTGTTGGGACCAAAACAAAGACTTTTACGGTTGAAATGCAAACAATCTTAATTGGAGGACTATATTGTAAATTTACCAAAAGCAATATCAATATTCTATATGATAAAAATGGGATGCTTAGTACAAAGGATGGGTGACCTATTTATATGCAATTCTAATAGCCTAATTATATGCAATATCTATCTTCCATTTCATTGCCATGTTTTACTGCCTTAAGACAAACTAATTTAAAGTTTTGTTTTCTCTCTCTCTATCTCTCTCTCTTTTTAACTAACCCTCCACATAAAAGGAAAATTAATTAAATATTCTAGCAATCTTCCCGTTCAATTTATTTTTTTTACACACCTACATATATAAGAGAGAGTAAATATATACATGCATTATAGTGAATGGTTTTATAAAAGTGTAGCCTTGCAACAATTCACTGATTAAATTTTGTAAATTACTTTACCTTTAACCTTAAGATCTTTCCATATGTCCTATTAAAAGCATAACATTTCTAGAGATGATTTGGGCACTCTATTTGCAGTTTTAATCTAACCTTACATGGTATATTCAATGTTCCACTTCACATCCGTTATTAATAATCTTCAACCCTTGTCTCATTATATATATATATCATCTCGCTCTTTGGCCAGATAGACCAAACACCATGACTAAAAAGATGGTTAAACTTAACTATATCATTAAAAACTCCACCAAAAAAGCCACTTTCAAGAAAAGGAAGAAGGGGTTGGTGAAGAAAGTGAGTGAACATAACAAAACACATATGTTGATTGAGAAAAAAAAATGTCTTTACTTTAGTTTTGCCATCTATACATGCTTTTCAAATATAAAACCATTATAGGCTTCCTCATTCTTTTCCGTTTTGATTATATATGAAGTTTATGTTTTAAAAGAACATGATGGGTAGGGTAGAATTATAATTAATTGGTCTGAGTGGATTTTTTTTTTATTTCAGAAAAGAAAGAAAACAATCTTATCATTTGTGTAGTTGCATGTATTTGACTGAAAGCAAAAATACATAATTTTCTTCTTCTTATCCTTCTTTCATTTGCTTTATTATGTATCTTAAATATTTTTCATCACATATGATCTTCAAATAAATCTTTTTTTTCAAAATAATTACTTATTGTTTACTATAGCTCCATGAAAAAAATATCAAATGAAATAATGCAGGAAAGAGTAGATATACAGATGGACTATAGTGAAACATTAGCTCTTAATTAAAAGGGACAATCATGATTAAAGGAATTTTGTATAAGTGCAGCCCTGCAACAACTCACTAATTAAATTTTATGAAACATTTCCTTAAATCAAAATATTTTCCCATATTCCCTATTAAATACATAGCATTTTGGAAATGATTTCAACACTCCACTTCCAGTTTTAGAATGCAGTACATCTAACCTCACAGGATATATTCAGTGTTTTACTCCCCATCCTTTACTAATATTCTTCAATCCTTGTCTCATTCTATATATAACAATTTCCTCTCTTAGGCCATATATGACAAAAGACCAAGAGTAAAAAGAAAGTTAAGTTTGTCTATATCACCAAATGACCCCACAAGAAAAACCACATTCAAGAAAAAGAAGAAGGGCCTGATGAAGAAAGTGAGTGAACTGAGTAGTCTCTACGACGTTAAAGCCTATGCAATCATTTACAGCCCCTATGACTCGCAACCAGAGGTTTGGCCTTCTTTTTTAGGAGCCTAACGCGTGCTTGTTGACTTTCAGAGGATGCCTGAGATGGAGTAAAACAAGAATATGGTGAATCGAGAGAGCTTTTTACACTAAAGGATCACCTAGACAACTGATGAATTGAAAAACCAGTGCAAGGATAATTGTGAGAAGGAGAACACGTAGGTCATGCTCTAAAGTCTTATTGGGAAGCCCCTCCACCAACTCAACCTCATTGATCTCAACGATTTGGGTTGGCTTATCGAATAACACCTTAAAAAAATCCAGAAGAGGACAAAAACACTTAGCAAGTCACTTCAGCCTCGGGGGACCACCAGACGAAGGAGTCATAAATGATCCTTGGGAGACGTCATCTCAAATCAAGGAGTCTATTCCGAGAGTTATCTTTGCCCTAAAGATATGGCGACATTACCTGTATGGTCAGACTTTTGAAATCTACACTGACCATAAGAGTCTCAAGTATATCTTCTCTCAGCAGAAGTTAAACATGAGGCAAAGGCACTAGATTGATCTTCTGAAGGATTACAATTAAAAGATCATTTATCACACCGAGAGAGGGAAGTTGAGCCCTTGTTATGTAGGACATTTTTTGATCATCGAGCACATTGGACCTGTGGCATACCACCTCGCTCTATCTCGAGAGTTTGTGGGTCTTCATGATGTCTTTCACATCTCGATGCTTAAGAGGTACCATCCTGATCCTTATCATATTATTCCTCATAATGAGGTGCAGGTACAGGTTGACATGACTTATGAAGAGGTTTTTGTGGACATTCTTGGGTGAACCGACAAGGTCTTGGACAACAAGAAAATTCCCATGGTGAAAGTACGATGGCAACATCATACCCTAGACGAAGCCACGTGGGAGTTAGCGGGTGAGATGAGGGAGAAGTTCCCGAAATTATTCGAGACAAATTTGGGGACAAAATTTTTTTATTCTGTTCTTTGGCGACATTAAACTTATTAATTTACTCTATTTAATATTTATCGTATTTTGTAATTTTGGTTGATTTTTATTTATTTTACTTTTATTTAATTTTAATTAATTTAATTTAATTTATTTTATTATTATTTAATTTTAAGTCTAACTCATCCAATCAATTATAGAAATTTGAAAGAAATAAAAAAAAGGCAAAATGGGAAGAAACTCTTGAGGGGAAACAGATTGGCTGCACGAGTGCTGGGCACTGTGCATGCGCACATGCATGCACAACAGCCACGGGACGTGCGCACAATGTGCACGTTCCATCCGCGTGCATGATGCAGGGTCAGAACCTGCTCGAATCTTATCGCGCCCAGGCGGGTTGTCTTCGCGTCACCATACGCGCGGATCGGCCTTGTGCGCCTGGGTGCTGTGTACAGGCTAGCCCCTACGCACGTGGTAGGAGTCCTATGTACCTGCAGGCTAGCATACAGCACACTGGCCTGGGCATTGCCACCTCGGGCAGTGCATCATTTCTGCCCCAGGCGACGTGTTGCTGCCACTTGTGAAAGAGGCTCTCCTCCCTCATTTTTGGTGCCAAATATCTTTTTCTCCTCTCTCTTCACTAGATTTCACCACTTGGCGTGAATTCAACGGTTCCAAAATTCTATAACTTGCCCTTCCCCTTCCATTTCTCCCAACACTTCTATTCTTCTATTTTTCAAGATTTAGAGAGAGAGATAATAGTCTAGTGAGAGAAAAAGCGAAAGAAAGGAAAACGGTAAAGGAGAAAACATCGATATTTTGGTAAAAAATGTAGTATTTCTTTCGACATGTTAAGGAGTATTTTTTTATAAACTAATTATTGTGATTTTACCTGTTTTTTTATGCCTTTGTGTTTAAATAAGTCGAATTATTCTTATTTTCAAGCATGCTATGTGAATTAAAGACACTTGATGAATTGCATATAATAAATATAAAATGTAACCAGTATAATTGCCTAGTAAAAATAAAAAGTAAAAAAATAATAAAAGGAAAACAAAAATAGAAAAGTGGAATGAAGCTTGTATAGTGTGAAGTGTATTTGTATTGACATGAATGTTGCATCAAGTGTCTCGTTAGGCTCTCTATTGCTTAGGGGTATCTGTTCCCCTAGCTCTTTGGGGTATCTTTTTCCTCCTTCCTCTATCTGGTTTGGAAAGACGTAAGAGAACCACTCCCAATGGAGGACGACGTACCCTCTAACGAGAGTGGTATTGCACTATCTGTAGGGGTCACCCGTGGCTAAGTAATATTGTTACTATAGATATCTGTTAGGGCGACTATAGCTGGTACAGTTGTGGTCGTAGATCGTTCCACTTTTTGGCTAGCCAAAAATGGGCTTGAGCAAATTGTCATATCTGTATCTAATTTGGTCATTCCACTTTGGTAGTTGGAAATCTGTATCTGCCTTCAGAGAGGAAAGTTGTAACAACTTCGCGAAGCATGACATGAAGATCAGAGCATTTCATGATTTATTTGATTTTCTCTATTATTCGGCATGATGTATGTTTGATTGTCTATATGAACGTACTGTTTTCTTAATAAACAAATTATTTTCATAATATGAGATAAGTATACGAGGCAGTTAAATGGGTGTCAGAATAATGAGTGCATGATAAAATTTTATGCAGTGGAACAATTAATATAAATTCCTTACAAATATATATATGAGTTCCAATTATATAAATATAACTGAGGCCTGAAGTGGCTATAGAATACAAAAACAAAACATAAAAGAATGCCACTTCTTTCACTATGCTATTGAAATCATCAGATTGAGAAACTAATCTTGCACTCAAATTTTGTGGATCCAAGGGATCCTCATAGACTTCCAAGTATAGGTTAGCTTGCGGTTCCTCATTTTCTTCCTCATCTGGGGGGCATGGAAAGAGTGAGTTTCATATGGTTAGTAAGAAAAACAGTATTAAATTAACATCGTAAGGTTTTAAAGGTGAATTATTTTAACTTAAAAGCTTACCATTTAGCCACATCATAGACCAATCTTACATTATGAAAATAATTAATTTATTAAGAAACAACGCATTAATATGAACAAATCAAATATTCATCATGCCAGATAATAATGAAAATCAAATAAATCATGAAATTCTCATATTTTCGTGTCATGCTTTCCGAAGTGTTACAACTTCCATTTCTGAAGGCAGATACAGATTTCCAATTACCCAGGTGGAATGACTAGATCAAATACAAGTATGATAATTTGCTCAAGCCCATTTCTGGCTGGCCAAACCATAGTACGATCTACAATCACGGTCGTACCAACCATAGTGGCCCGATTTGATATCTACAGTCACAACAACACTTAGCTAAGGGTGACCCCTAACAGATATTCGCGTTACCACTCTCGTTAAAGGGTACACTGTCATCCACTAGGAGCAGTTCTCTTACGTATTTCCAGACCAAATGGGGGAGGGAGAAATAGATACCCCGAAGGGCTAGGGGAACAGATACCACTCAGAGATAAAAAGCCTAATGAGACACTTTATTCAATATGCATATCAAGACACATATATTTTGGACCATTCAGGCTTCATTCCACTTTTCTATTTTCTTTTTCTTTTTATTCTTTATTTTTACCAAGCAATAATAACGACTTCATATTATATTTTATTATACGCAAATCATCAAGTGTATATTACTCACATAATATACTTAAAAACAAGAATAATTCGACTTATCTGAACTACAAATGCAAAGGCATACAAGCAGGCAAAATCACAATCATCATGTTTAATAGTTTTATTTTATCTAAAAATATTCCTTAAGACATTAAAAGAAATACTAAATTCCTTCTCAAAACCTTGATGTTTTCTCTTTCACCGTTTTTCTTTTCTTTTCCTCCTCTCACTAGATTATTCTCTCTCTCTCTCCTTTTTTCTCTAAGTCTAGAAAAATGGAAGAATGGAAGAGTGGGGAAGAATAGGATGGGAAGGCCTATTTATAAAATTTTAGAACGGTTGGATTTACATCAAGTGGAAAAATTTGATGAAGAGAGAGGAGAAAAAGAGCTCGACACAAAAAATGAGGGAGGAGGGCCGCCTCTAGCTACTAGGCCACCGCTCGAGGTGACAGCAGTGCACTGCAGGCTATCCTGCAGGTGCACAGGCCTCCTACCATGCATAAGGCCTATCTGCGCGGCATCCGCGTAGGCGACTCTGCTTCCTCGTGGGATTTCTTCTTGTTTCGCTATTTTTATGATTTTTCTAAATTTTTCTAAAACTAAATTAAATAAAATCAAATGCAAATTAAATAATAAATACTCAAAATTTCATAAAATGAAATAAAAACAAAATAATGAAAAATCAACCAGATTTACGAATTACAATAAATAATACGCAGTGTAATTTAAATAAGTTTAATGCGGCCAAAGGGCCGAACAAATAGGATTTTCTAAATTAATTAAGCACAACAATGGGCAGGGTGTTACAAATACCAGGCTAGTATCATTTGTTTATTGAAAGAGAGATAACACTTTTATATTTTTACTGCATTAAATTGGCAGGAAATATATTTTTGATTTCTTTATGAATTTTGCGGCTATTACAAAAATCAATATAAAAGTATTCAGATATATTACTTTTATTATAACATTTTAAAATTGAATCATACTAATCTTTCCTTAACAATATGATTGGTATTTTTTCTCTTCATAAGAGATTTTAGATTCAAATTGTGCATTTTTGTAGATTATCTTTAAGAGGTTATGTCATCTAATTAATGAAATGTATAAATTATTATTAAAAAATCTAAATCCTAAATTTCAATTCTATATTTTAAAAGTAATATTTTTCTGAAAAGTAATATACCTTTTACCCATAACAAGTAGATTTTTAAAACCAACCATAAGGAATGCTTATATAGCAAAATCAACCAATAGCATCATCTAAAATACATGAGACCTTGGAGCATAAAATAATAGCAA
This sequence comes from Carica papaya, assembly GCF_054855325.1. Taxonomy (NCBI): domain Eukaryota; kingdom Viridiplantae; phylum Streptophyta; class Magnoliopsida; order Brassicales; family Caricaceae; genus Carica; species Carica papaya. Next base: position 25,711,673 of record NC_142310.1, on the reverse strand, counting down.
AAAAAAGGCATAAATAACAACAACATAGTTTAAACACTACATTACACATCTAAAACAACTTCCTATATCTCTATGTGTGATGATGTTTAACAGCAATATGAAAGGGTTATTCGAGACACTTAACTGTTTAAACTAGTTGACGTATAATTGATTAATTTTGGTTGTGTGTGAATTTCATATTGTATGTATAGAAGCTCCAAGGATCATGCCTATATGAGTTAATGGATACCTTATAGATTTTAAGAATTGGAACAAGCGTTCCTTTGGCTATATGCGCACTTAAAAGAAAAAAAACAACTAAAAGCACACATATCACCCACACCACCAAAGATCTCCAAGCTTTTACCAATATCCTCTCAAACCCATTCGTTCCTCTCTTCCACGCAGCTTTGTTGCTCCCTCTCACTCAATCACAGACACTTGAAAATAGTGCATATCTACTAGAGCTTTACAACTCTGTAAACATTTGTTGTATAATCCCCCTTCATAGCCTCATACCAATACATCAAAAGGTAAGTTACATTTCAGCAAAGAATTCTTTCATGAGTTAGATATAGCTATTTATGTTTTAACTATATATATGCATATATGTACTTATACTGAAATTTTTATGTTTTTAACTTGTTTATTTCTAAAATAATTTATTTTGATTTATCTTGTAACAATTAACTATTTCAATATTTTAGAAATTGTAAAAGGAAGTGAATGGCAGAATATTGGAGCTTATGTACATTTGAGATAGTCAATTGATGAAGATTGCATAAGCTTAAACCATCACCCAATCTTCTAAATATCTAATAAAGCACATAGTCACTTGTAGAAATTGAACTAATCATCCTCCCTATTTCATCATCAACTTGAGTAAAGAGATCTATTTGCTATTTGAATAAATGCTAACTCCTATTTCTCATATTTGTTTGACGACATCCTAAAAAGTTCAAATTTTCACAGAATACTATAAAATAAAAAAGAGAGTTTGAAAAAAAAGACATGCCTCCTTACACAACTTTCTCTTCAGCATGGTGAATTGATAAGCCAAGTAGGAAACAAATTTGAAAAATATCAACAGTCTTGACATCAAAACTACTGAAAATGATTTCACTTATAGTTAAACTCAACTTCAAGCTTAGAGACTTCAATTACTTGGTGAATTAATAAGCCTAAGTAAGTAAAAAATCTCGAAAACATCCATACTTAATTGGATCAGGACCTATTGAAGCCAAGTATTGGTGATTTTAGTGAGTAATATAGCTTTTGTAATAGCTTTACCTAGGATTTCGAACTAGTGGTGAATAAGGAGATGATGGCTGCTAAGGAGTGATTTAAGATGAATTGTATTGTTCTTGGAGTACCACATTGAATAAGAAGATTTTTTATTAGCTTTGACTATTTCTCTAGCCCTCTGGATGGGTTTATGATGCTCTAACATTGGTTCTAACTAGCCAATGAAAGAGACTATTTAGTGGGTATGTATACATACCATTAGAACTCGTACAATGATGGTTTACATTGATTCTTCTATTTTGTTTATTTAGCTATTGTTTCACCTTTAAAGGTTACAGAGTTCTTACTTTTCTACTTATGTTATTGTATAATGCTCAATTTGACACTTTTTAAGTTTTTACTTTTTCTTATAGGAGATAATTGAAGCTAATATAAAGGGTAAATTAATGAGTATGTTGAATATGGTCATTTTTTTTAATTTCTACACTTACACTTAAGAGAGTGAGTAGATAATCAGAGTTGTCTATGGTTAGAACAAGTTAACTGAGCTGGTGAATTAACGTGGCATCAAGCTTGCAATAAGGATCTAATACATGGAGATTTTTCTTTGAAGAAAAGAAAATGAAGGGGATTGGTTGCAATTAAGGTTATAGGAGGATTATAAAAATTATCAAAGTATATATTTAACTTTTCTTGTCTACTTGTATAAGATCTTAATATAGTTATTAATTGAAAATTATATATATGATTTTAGTTTGAAATCGATATAAAAATAAATATACAGATATAAAGAATGAAATGTAATATGTTTTTACATGTATATATGTGTATTATTAATTTTGATTTGCAGGCCTTCTGAAATCAAAGAAGATACTTTGAAACTTTGTTGTGACTTGGGAACGGATTATTAGTATGTCTAGATTAGAAGAGTATAAAAAACAAATACAGGATTACATTTGAAATGTTTGCAAATCATTATAATTAGCTAAAGAGCAAGTCTTATATATATATGTATAAAGTGAGTCAAAAGAAAAGGTGTGCGTATATAATTGTGGTACGATGATGGTAATTAAGGAAGTGGCTATGAATCCAGTTCCTGGTGTGTGGCTAATTTATTGTATATATAAAAATAAAGATGTATGTAACATGCTCATCACATTGTGGGCTTGAGTTCCAAATGCACATTTTCAATTCAAAAATGAATCTCCCGATAAGTTGACTTAGGCAGACGGTAAAAAAGGAGAGCAATTATATATGCAGGTATATATATATGTATTACACTTTTTTGAATATTAAATGCTAGATGCAGAATATTTTATTTAAATCTTTAATTGTATATAGAAAAAATATATACACATATGATATTTAGTGCATCAAACCATGTGTATAGTATATAATTTGAAATAATTTAGAATGCACCACATTTTACCTTACATTGTATATTCTATTATATTAAAATGCTCCACCCCCCATTCCTTATTAATAGCTATTCAACCATTGTATAATTTTATATCTACCCACTCCCGCCCCTTGGGCACACATGATAAAATACCATGACTAGAAAGAACGTTAACCTTGCTTATATCACTAACAACTCTGCAAGAAATGCCACATTCAAGAAAAGGAAGAATGAGCTGATGAAGAAAGTGAGCGAACTTAGCACTCTTTGCGATATCAAAGCCTGTGAAATTATTTACAGCCCTTATGACTTGCAACCAGATCTTTGGTTTTTCCCTCTCAGAGCCCAACACGTGCTTGTTGACTTTAAGAGGATGCCCGAGATGGAGCAGAGCAAGAAGATGGTGCATCAAGAAAGCTTCATGCACCAGAGGGTCAGTAAGGCAACAGACCAACTAAAAAAGAAGCGCAATGATAATTGCAAGAAGGAGATAACAGATATCATGATATACTTGAGTGATCCGGTAGAACAAGTGAAACATTTGGCAATAGTGCTAAGGATACTTCGAAGAGCCAAGTTGCATGCAAAGTTCATTAGATGTGAGTTTTGGTTAGATCAAATAGCATTCTTGGCCCATATTGTGTCAAAAGATGGGGTATCTGTTAACCTAGCAAAGGTAGAGGCAATGGTAAAGTAAGAGGATGGAAACACTCAGCAAGTCACCTCAGCCTCAGGAGGCGACAGACGGAGGAGTAATGAAGGGTCCTAGTGAGACTTTCACTCAAATCTAGGAGGATTCTATGGTGCAAAAGTTGTAGTAGCTGTAGATGCGGTTCGTTGATGGGATGAATCCTCACGCATAGTAACAGCCTTATGTAGGGTCTAATGGGGAACATGCAGAGGTGATGGTGCCATTCACAAATCAGAACAACCAGAATAATTGATTGATATGGTCCAGTGTGTTTAATTACCTTTAGGAATTGAGTATTATGATATTTAATTTTGAATATTTTGGGGGTGTTGTTGGAGATGTACTTTAAATAACCAATTAAATTCCACCATAGATCAGTTTTTTAATCGTTATAGTCATCGTCCAAATTGTTGTAGCTGTCATCATCACAGTCATAGTCGTTGGATCACATACATGCATGTACTTAGATTGCTTTATGTTATGATTTTCTTTAGATTAATCTTCACCTCAATATTTTATATTTTATGTGCTAGTCCTACTCTTCATTCTTTAATTTCTCCCTTTCCCTGGCTTGACGTGTCTGCATTACTATTTGTTAAAATATATGCATGCTCAATATAAATTTATGCTATCAGAATGCTCTTTTCTCTTCTTTCTTTTCTTTTTTTATACACAATTGAGAGAGGACAGAAGCATTATTGATGCATTATATGTAGAAATTCAGTTTAGTTAGGAGGAAGATTAAGCTAGCTAGATACTCAAATTTGTTTAGATTTCAAATGAGATGTTTGTATAAAATTTAATAAATATGATGCGCTCTCCAGATCATAAAATTAAAATTTGGGATAATGGCATTAAGGAATAATATTTTCCTCAAAGAAAATTCCGATATAATCCAAATACCTAAAATAATTAATATTTTGATTAATCTGAAATTTAAATATAATTCTAAAAATTTTATTTTAGTCAAAACATGCAATATTTTAAATAACTTAAATATATTGGAGAATCTCTAACGATCATAAATAAAATTTCACGATGCAACTATTTTGTTCAGAATATGGAAAAAAACTGAAATAAATAATTTTCAAACTCAACAATCTGTGAATTGTTAACTAATACTTTATGCAAGAAGAAATGTACAATATATACAAATACATATTTAAATATATACAATCACATAGAATAATAAATATAGAAAAAAAATTTTGACGGCTAATTTCAAACACTTTAAGCAATTAATATTTTGAATTTCTTTTACATATATAAATACTCAAAAATCAATGATATATAGTTTCTTACTACTAAAAAAAATGTTACTAATATAAAACAAGACCATATTTAATTCCAGTGACACAAACTACAACATTAAAATTTTTTCAATATTATAGTATGTTACTCTAGTAAGTATAGTATGATGTTACAATTGATTCTTAATTGGTGGTAGGTGTAGGAGATCAAGACACATAATTAAGTTTGATTTGGAAGGAGATGACCACATTAGTTGATGATTAAGAGTAATAACTGTGAGTGTGTATAAGATAAGGAGGTGTGTATGGTTGCCATGTATGATTAATTTCAAGTGTGAATGCATGCTGGGATAATGCAAGAGAGAGTAGGTATATAAGTGCATTACAATGAATCAATAACTTGTAATTAAAAGAGAGGATTGGATGATTTTAGATAAGTGCAGCCTTTCATTATTTTATTAATTAAATTTTGTGAAATACATTCCTTAAATGACAAGATTTTCCCACACCCTCTATTAAAGACATAATATTTTTGGAGATAATTTGAACATTTCACTTGCAATTTTAAAATGCACCACATCTTACCTTACATGGTATATTCTACTATATTAAAATGCTCCACTCCCCATTCCTTACTAATAACTATTCAATGTTTGTCTCATTCTATATATACACTCACTTACTCCTTGGACAGACACAACAAAACACTATGGCTAGAAAAAAGGTTAAACTCGCTTATATCACTAACGACTCTGCAAGAAAAGCCATGTTCAAAAAAAGGAAGAAGGGATTGATGAAAAAAGTGAGTGAACTAAGCACTATCTGCGATGTCAAAGCCTGTGCAATCATTTACAACCCCTATGATTCAAAACAAGAGGTTTTGCCTTCCCTTTTCGGAGCCCAATGCGTACTTGCTGATTTTAAGAGGTTGCCCAAGATGGAGCAAAGCAAGAAGATGGTGAATCAAGAGACCTTCTTGTGCCAAAAGATCTCCAAGGCAATAGATCAACTAAAGAAACAGTGCAAGGACAATCACGAGAAAGAGATCACGCATATCATGTTCCAAAGTCTTATCGGGAAGCCCCTCCACCAACTCAACCTTGTTAATCTCAACAATTTTGGTTGGTTTATTGAACAATGCCTCAAAGAAATCCAAAAGAGTATTGGAACACTTTGGAAGTCACCTTAGCCTCAAGAGGCCACAGACGCAGGAGTGATGAAGGATCCCAAGGAGACATTCACTAAGATCACAGAGGATCACCCGGTGCAGATGTTGCAGTAGCTACAGACGTGGTTCATTGATGGGATGAACCCGCAAGCACATCAGCAACCACCTAGAGCAGATGGGGAATAGGCATAAATGATGGTGCCATTCACCCATAAGAACAACCAAAATAATGGACTGATATGGTCTAGTGCATTTAACTGCCCTTAGGAATCGAGTATTATGATATTTAATTTTAAATTTTTTGGAGTGTTGTTGGAGATGTACTTTAAATAACCAATTACATTCCACCACAAAGATATGTTGTCGGTTTCTTAGTCATCGTAGCGTCGCCTTAATAGTTGTAGTCATCATAATAGTTATAACTGTCACTATCATAGTTGTAGTCGTCGAGTCACATGCATACATGTACTTGGATTACTTTGAATTATGATTTTCTTTAGATTAATCTTCTCTTTAATATTTTAATATCTTGTACTAGTACTACTCTTCGTTCTTTAATTTCTCTCTTCCCCCTGCTTGACGTGGCTACAACTATTTGTTAAAATACCTGCATGCTCAATGTAATTTTAAGCTATTATAATGCATTTTTCTCTTCTTTTCTTTTCTGTTTTGTTTTACATAATGGAGTGATGACATAAGAATTATTGATGTAGTATATGTAGAAATTCAGTCTAGTTAGGAGGAAGATTAAGCTAGTTAGCTACTCAAATTTATCTAGATTTCAAAATGAGATTTTTGTATGGAATTTAATATATATGGATATGCTCTTCCAATTTTGAAATTAAAATTTAGGATAATGGCATTAAGGAATAATATATTTCTCATAGAAATTCTCAATCTAATCAGAATATCTCAACTAATTAATATTTTTATTAATATGAATATTATGCATGTATCTGGAAAAATACGCTAAAATTTTAAATATGTTGTTTAATTATTTTGTTGGATTTATTTCGGATTCTACTAACTTAGAGATATATAGAATAATCTATCTTTGTTCCCTATATTTTAAAAGATAAAAAAATTATAGTCACATATATACTACTAAATCAGAGTGTTGATGGGAAGTATATGTGTACACTTGCAACGAGCTCCTTAAGTAGTTTGGACAATATCTTGTTTAATTTGCTTAATATGACATATTATTGTGATATAATAGCAATATTGTCTAAATAAAAAGTAGAATAAGTATTGCTTCATACGTATATACACATATATATAATCTTTAACTTCTTTTCGTTATTTATATTACACCAGCATGCAATCTATAGCATATCGTAATTATCTTAAAGGTTGGAATTAGTAATGGAGGATGGATTGTTTCCTTCTATTTGTTTTTTGAACATGACTTTGCCTTCTTCTTGTTTTCTCAATCTCTATTGCGGGTGTCGGATGTATTATTGACGGCACTTCTCGTTATGTTTGTAGTGGTTAATTACTATTTATAAATTTTATTCTAATTTTTTTAAAAAAGTTAATTATCTTAAAGGCAAATATGGATTGTTGAAGTTCAGAAGGCATATATTTTAATACCATACTAGTATCATTTTTTTTACTGAAGGGAGACAACACCTATATATTATTACTGCATAAAATTTGCAAGAAATATATTGTTGATTTCTTTAGGAGTTTTTTGGCTACTACATAAGTCAATACATAAGTAATCATATATATTACTTTTATTATTATATTTTAAAATTAAATTACAATAATCATTCCTTAATAATATGTATAGTATTTCCTCTCTTTATAAATTTTTTTTTATTGAAATTGTACATTCTCATATATTATCTTTGGAGATTGTGCTAATTAATAAATGAAATGTATGAATTGTCACTATAGAGATTTAAATCCTAAATTTTATTTTTATTTTTTAGAATTAATATTTTTTTTGAAAAGTAATATAGCTCTTAACAATAACACGCAAAACCAACCACTAGCATCATCTAAAATACATGAGACCTTAGAGTATAAAAGAAGAGCATCATATAAAAAGTGGCATAAACAACCATAAAATAGTCCACACTACACATCTAAAATAACTTCTTGCATGTGTAAACGTGATGATAAACAACTTATAGATTGTGAGAATTAGAGCGACCGTTTTGTTGTGATTGCATGTCTATAAGCCCCAACATTTTCTATATATAGTTTTGGCTATATGTGCACTAAAAAGAAAAAAGAAACTAAAAATGCACATATTGTTGGGACCAAAACAAAGACTTTTACGATTGAAATGCAAACTATCTTAATTGGAGGACTATATTAGAAATTTGTGAAAAGCAATATCAATATTCTATATGATAAAAATGGGATGCTTAGTACAAAGGATGGATGACCTATTTATATGCAATTCTAACAGTGTAATTATAACCATTATCAATCTTTTATTTCGTTGCCATGTTTTAGTCCCTTAAGACAACTAATTTCGAGTTTTTTTTACTCTCTCTCTCTTTTTAACTAACCCCTCATATATAAGGAAAATTAATTAAGTATTCTAGCAATCTTCTGGTTCAATTCATTTTTTTTACACACCTATACATATAAGAGAGAGTAGATATATACATGCATTATAATGAAGCATTAACTTTTAATTAAAAAAGATAGTTGTATTTGATTGGGTTTATAAAAGCGCAGCCTTGCAACAATTCACTAATTAAATTTTGTAAATTACATTACCTTTAATCATAAGATCTTTCCATATGTGCTATTAAAAATATAACATTTCTAGAGATTATTTGGGCACTCCATTTGCAGTTTTAATCTAGCCTTACAGGGTATATTCAATGTTCCACTTCACATCCATTACTAATAAATCTTCAACCCTTGTCGCATTCTATAAATGCACCATCTCGCTCTTTGACCAGATATGACTAAACACAATGACTAAAAAGAAGGTTAAACTTTCCTATATCACTAACAACTTTGCTAGAAAAGCTACTTTCAAGAAAAGGAAGAAGAGTTGATGAAGAAAGTGAGTGAACTCAGTATGCTCTACAAAGTCAAAACCTGTGAAATCATTTACAGCCCCTACGACTGGCAACCAGAGGTTTGGTCTTCCCCTTTCCTAGTGCAACACCTGTTGACCGACTTCAAAATGATGCCTGAGAAGGAACAAAGAAAGAAAATGGTGAATCAAGAGAGTTTCTTGCGCCAGAGGATCACCTAGGCAATTGATCAATTGAAGAAGCACCGTGAGGACAATAGGGAGAACGAAATCATGCAAGTTATGTACCAAAGCCTTATTGGGAAGCCTCTCCACCAACTAAACCTCATTGTTTTGAATGATTTGGCTTGGCTCATCGAACTATACCTCAAGGAAATACAAATAAGGATGGAAACACTCAACAAGTCACCCCAGCCTAGTGGGGCCACGTATGGACTGATTAAGGATTTCGGGTAGATGTCCACTCAGATCAACAAGGATTCTCCAACATATGGAGTTTTACTCATCTTCTAGTTTTCCTACTTTCACCTCAATAACATACCAGTACTATAACATATGGAGTTTCACCCATATTAAAAAAATAATGCAGTATGTAAGAAAGATAAGCAATACATTTTTATCAATTTATTTAAAAAATAATTTCTCTAGTTAAGGCTTATCCATAATCTAACTAATTAAATAGAATGTATATATCTGTATATATTGGTATAAATTGAAAATTTGGTATAACAAAAAATGATGTGGTTAATTTAAAAGAATAAATCTAATAAAATTATTAAGATCTTAAAATTCTACGAATAATTTTATAAACTAAAAGCTCATTAGAAAGAAATTTTAAATCTATAAATAATTATAAAAGAGGAGAATCAACATTTGAAAAAACTTGAAAGTAAAAGACTAAAGAAAAAATAAAACCAAATTAAAAGAATATAAAAAGTTAACTAATAAAATAAAAAGTCAAAATTTAACAAACACAGAATCTAGTTAAATCTGGTTCACCATATTTCCTTTGAGAGGTATTTTGTTTTGATTATTCCAGAACTGCTAGAATATGAGTGACATATCCAATGCAAATGAAGGCATAATGATGTAAGATACAGAAACAGATTACTAGTGCATTATAAAAATTATATGCAGCGTAGAATATTATTACAAATCCCTTACTAAAATATATGAGTTCCAATTACAATATATATAATTGAAGCCAGAAGTGGTAATAAAATACAAAGGGTCACTTCTTTCACTACGCAATTAGACTCATCAGAGTGCAGGACAAGTCATGCACTTAATATTTGTGAGTCCTCGGGATCCTCATAGACTTCAAGGGGCAAGTCAATGATTGGTTCCTCACTATCTTCTTCATCTGGGGGGGGGTATGGAAAGGGTGAGTTCTATATACTCAGCAAGGAAAATAACATTTAAATAAAATCATAAGATTTTAAGAGTGAATAATTATATCATTATACTTACCATCAGGTCATGTCAAGGTCCTTTCTTATTTTATGAAAATCATCTTATTTATTAAAGAAACATCATCTCACAGTCACAATGATCAAATCAAAATCATATTTAACAATTGAAAAAATCAAATAAATCATGAAATGCTCAAATTTTTATGTCATGCTTCGCGAATTCATTCTGACTTCTATTTCTGAGGGGAGATATGGATTTCTGACTACCCATGTGGAATGATCATATCATATATATAACGACAATTTGCTCAGGTACATTATTGGCTTGCCAAACCATGGTACAATCTATGACCACGGTCGTACCAACCACAGTGGTCCTATCATATATTCTATCACCACGACAGTACTTAACCAAATGTGACCCCTAACAGATATTTGTGTCACCGCTCTCGTTAGAGGGTACGTAGTCATCCACAGGAAGTAGTCCTTTAATGTCTTTCTAGACCAGATGGGGGAGGGAGAAATAGAAACCCCTCTGAGATAAAATGCCTAATGAGACACTTGATGCATTATGCATGTCAATACATATATATATATTTTTCAGGCCATTCAAGCTCATTCTCCTTCTCTTTCTTTCTTTTTCTATATATATTTCAGAAAATTATCATCGAATTCATTTAATTTACATGCAAATTATTAAGTGCTTATAAAATCACATAGCATGCTTGAAATCAAGAACAAATCACTTTATTAAACATAAAATATGCAAAACACAAAACATAAACTTCATAATTTTGATTTTCTAGAAATGCTCCTTAAGATGTTTAAGGAAATACTAAATTTCTTACCAAAACCTTGAAATTTTCCTACACCTTTCTTCTTCTTCTCTCTCTAGATCACTCCCTCTCTCTCTAAGCTCTTGGAAGATGGAAGAATGAAATAGAAGTGATGAAAGAAAAGGGTCCCTATCTATAAAAAATTGGGACCGTTAGATTTGCGCCAAATGGTGAAATCCAGTGAGGAAAGAGAAAGTTGAGTTAAAGATGAGTTATTTTACATGATGCGACGGCAATGCGAAAAATGGAGGAAGAATCCTTCATCAATGGCGCAGGGCCTACAGCACATAAGGCACCGCACGTAGGCCTAATACTCACAGGCCCAAGCACGCAGGCCTACTGCGCGGACGGTGCGTGCACAGGGCGCATGGCGTCTGGCCATGTCTGCGAGGACTATCTTATTTGTGTATAATGGGATGCATGCGCGGACTGGCCAATATGCACGCGATGTGATGTGTGTGCAGACTGGCCCTGTGCCCCGCATGGATAGGATTTGTGCACGTCCTGTGTTGGTCGCACACGGACGCACGCAAACAGCGTGCTATGCCGGTGTGGGCGAGCCTCTTCTACACGCGTTTTCCCATGGGATTTTGCCCCATTTTTTATTTTTCTCCAGAAAATTATTTTAGGAGAAAAAAATAATAAAATAATAATAAAATAACAATAATAATAAATAAAATAACAAAATTTGAATAAATTAAAATTACGAATTTAAATTATGAAATACAATATAAACTACAAGATAAATTTAAATTAGTTCAAGTGGCCTTAAGGCCTAATAAATAGGAGTTTCTAGATACACATTTAGTGTGGTGATGAGTGGGATGTTACAATATGGGTGTTTGTTTCGATCCCTTAATGAAACGGTAGTTCAGTTGTCCTTGTGACTTTGAATGATTTGATATTCATGGTCTAGGGCTCAAGGGCAAGAATGATGGCAACTTGAGAGACATAAGATATTTATATTTGTATTTAATATTTAATATTTGTATTTAATATTTGAAGTTTTATTCGATGAGCCAACCCAGATCGTTGAGATCAATGAGGTTGAGTTGGTGGAGGGGCTTCCCGATAAGTTTTTGGAACATAATATGCGCAAGATCTCGATTGTCCTTGCACTATTTCTTCAATTGATCGGTTGCCTTGGTGATCCTTTGGTGTAAGATGCTCTCTTGATTCACCATCTTCTTGCTTTGCTCTCTCTCGGGCATCCTCTTAAAGTCAACAAGCATGTGTTGGGCTCCGAGAGGGGAAGGCCAAACCTCTAGTTTTGAGTCATAGGGGCTGTAAATGATTGCACAGGCTTTGACATCATACAGAGTGCTGAGTTCACTCACTTTTTTCATCAACCCCTTCTTTTTTTTAACGTAGCTTTTCTTGCAGAGTCATTAGTGATATAAGCAAGCTCAACCTTATTTGTTTGTATAAAATGAGACAAACATCCAATAGTTATTAGTAAGGAATGGGGAATGGAGCATTTTAATATAGTAGAATATATCATGTAAGGTAAGATGTGGTGCATTCTAAAACTGCAAGTGAAATGTTCTAATTATCTCCAGAAATATTATGTCTTAATAGGGGATATAGGAAAATCTTGTGATTTAAGGAATATAATTCACAAAATTTAATTAGTAAAATTTTGAAAGGCTGCACTTATCTAAAATCATTCAATCCTGACCGTCCCTTTTCATTACAAGTTATTGATTCATTGTAATGCATTTATATATCTACTCTCTCTTACATTATCCCCAACATGCATTCACATCTTACCTAAACAATTATGTGAGAAAATGAAATGTTACAATTAATATCAATATAATTAATTCTACAATCCATAGATAAAATCGGCTACAAATTTAATTTTAAACAAAGTAACTAAACTTAAGTACTGCTATATATCACTAAATTGACGTAGTCACAAAAAAATAAATAAATACATTCAATACATTTTTAATAGAAAATGGTTGATATAAGAAGTTAACAGATTATATAAAATGGTATGCAGGTGATAATTTGGCTGATTTGTTAACTTTTTATATAAAATTGCGAGTTCGCATGTTCTTCATTAATGGGAACTAATGCCATCCCTTAATGATTGGGCCAAAGGCCCAATAGTTTCAATTCTAGGATCTTTACTTCATTACCAACCACCTTAATAGAAATCAATCCTCCTAAAAGTTAAATATAATTAAGGCATGATAATACTTGCAAGTGGTAATTCTTTACCTCTACAAAAATAAGAATTGAAGATTTGACTCTTATGTTACACAAAAATAGATATATAATTTATTGTACGTAAACATTAATAAAAATAAATTTTAATAACTCTATCATATGTTAAAATATTATAATATAACCAGATGAACAATTAAAATTTGAATACTAGACTTTTCACGTGGATGTTGGTGTTATACACTTTGACAGTAGTGTATAAGTGGTTTCATTGTATTATTACATCTATCTTCATTTTTAAAAAGTACTTATATTGTGTCTTATGAATTTTTAAAACTGTTATTGCAAAAGTATAAATTGGTTTTGAATAAGTGATCCCACTAATAAAGGTTAAATACTGGTCATTATCTTTAAGAATCAATTGCAACATCGTACTACAGATATTACAATAACATAATATAATATTAAAAAAAATTTGAAGTAGTAATTTATGTCACTAAAGTTAAATATGGTCTTGTTTTATATCAGTAACATTTTTTTTAATAGTAGGAGACTTTATATCATTGATTTTTGAGTATTTATATGCGTAAAAGAAATTCAAAATACTAATTGCTGAAAGTGTTCGAAATTAGCCGTCAAAAATATTTTCTATATTTATTATCCTATGTGATTGTATATATTTAAATATGTATATGTATATGTATATATTGTACATTTCTTCTTGCATAAAGTATTAATTAGCTATTCACAGATTGTTGAGTTTGAAAATTATTATTTTAGTTATTTTCTATATTCTGAACATAATAATTGCATCACAAAATTCTATTTGTGATCGTCAAGGATTCTCCAATATATTTGAGTTATTTAAAATATTGCATGTTTTGAGTAAAATAAAATTTTTAGAATTATATTTAAATTTCATATTAATCAAAATATTAATTTTTTTAGATATTTAGATTATATCAGGATTTTCTTTGAGGAAAATATTATTCCTCAATGCCATTATCCCAAATTTGAATTCTATAATATGAAGAGTGCATCATATTTATTAAATTCTGTACAAAAGTTTCATTTGAAATCTAAACAAATTTGAGTATCTAGCGAGTTTAATTTTCCTCCTAACTAAACTGAATTTCTACATATAGTGCATCAATAATGTTTGTGTCCTCTCTCAATTGAGTATAAAACAAAAGAAAAGAAAGAAGAGAAAAGGGCATTCTGATAGCATAAATTTGTATTGAGCACACATATATTTTAACAAATAGTAATATAGCTACGTCAAGTCAGGAAAAGGGAAAAATTGAAGAATGAAGAGTAACACTAGCACATAAAATTTAAAATATTGAGGTGAAGATTAATTTAAATAAAATCATAATATAAAGTAATCTAAGAGTGTTACAATATAGGTGCTGGTTTTGATCCCTTAACGAAATGGTAGTTTAGTTGTCCTTGTGACTCTGAATGATTTGATATTCATGCTCTAGGGCTCAAGGGCATCAATGATGCAAACCTAAGAGACCTAAGATATTTATATTTGTATTTAATATTTGTGAATGTATGTTTGTGTCTATCTGCGTACCAAGACATGACTAATCGATATCTCATTTATCCTCTCTAGAACTAGGTGTAAGCGGCTGCGTGCATAGGTTTGTAGTCAGTGTAATATAAATTAAGATAATAAATTAGTATTAAAAAACTATGTCAGAATAGGAGTTTCATCCTGTGTGCTTGAGTCGTGTAAAACCATTGAATATGGTTTTGAGCGTCTTCATGATGATTCATATGAATTCGACATTTAATTTGGATATGAATATTTGGCGATAAATTTTGATTTGAATTTGTTAATTGAACTTAAAATTATTGTTTTACTAAATGTACATTAATGAATATTTTAAAATGTATCTGTGTTGCATTATTTCTATTTATCTTATTGAGTATTGGAACTCATCCATATCCAACCTCCCCTTAGATGTAGATTTGGAATAAAATTATGAAGAATCGTGTTTAGATTCCTTTCAGGAGGAATAGTTTGGACCAGACTTTGTATTTTGTTTTAAACTTTGAGGACTATTTTTATAATTATTCTATCTAATATTTTGTATTCTAAAAGATAGATGGCCTGATTGTCTCAGGAAATAATCTTTTATAAATTTTATATGGGATGTATAGTTCTACTATAATATAAATATCTATTTTATGTCAACTCATTTGGACGTTGGTGCCTTGTTTGGCATTAAGACGTCACATTTCTTTTCTTTTCTTTTTATTTATACACAATGGAGCAAGGATAAAAGCATTATTGATGTAATATATGTAAAAATTCAAAAGATGAAGCTAGCTAGCTCCTTAAATTTTTTTAGATTTAAAATAAGATTTTTGTATAAAATTTAATAGATATGGATACGATCTTGAAATCTTGGGATTAAAAATTGGGATAGTGGCAGTAACAGGTAATGTTTTCCTCAAAGAAAGTCTCTATATAATCATAACATCTAAAACAATTAATATTTTGATTAATATGAATATTATACATGTATCTTGCAAAATACGTTAAATTAAGTTATAAATCGGCTTCTAATTAATTAACAGATATATAGAATAATCTATCTTTGTTTCCTATATTTTGAAGAACAAAAAAATTATGCTAACACATATACTACCAATTTAGAGTGTTGATGAGAAGTACATGTGTACATTGACTACTAGCTCCTTTAAGTTTTCATGATTTTTTAACAAACTCTTGTTTGGAATTTTTTGGAAATTTATTTTTTGTTATTACATGAAAATATTTTTTTTAATTGTAAATTCTATTGCTCAATCTACCATGTCTGGTTAAATCTCCTTCATTGGAGTGATTGATGTAGCATGATTTAAACGTACATTTGAAGTTTAATTTTAGCTTCCTTCTAGTTGCAATTTAACAATATTGAAATTAATTTGGTTGTGAGACTTGGCCAACTCATGGCTTAATTTATTATTGATGGTTTTAGAATAGCAGGAGTGGAATTATATTAATTAGACATATATTGTTAATCGTTAATTTCAATTTGAACAGGAGTTATATATTCGAGTTAACATGGAGAAATTGAATTATCACAGATTTAATAGAATCAAATTAATAATGTTATAAAAGGTTAGTAGTTATTAATTGATAAACCTAGCAAATACTAGGAGGGAAAGCAAAAGTACATTAGGTTTGTTCGATCATTGCAGACTGGATTAAATTGATTGTGAAATGAAAACTTGAATATACCTAAGATTCAGGTGAAATTAATTACTCTGATGGGTTTATATCGATAGTTTTCATTAATTTCATTATTTTCCTTTGATTAAATTATTATTAAATTTTGATTTCTAGATAAGAATAGAATTTCTATAATTCTAGTACTTGATACACAATCCTGTAGGACAATACTCTACTTATCACTTTATTATTTGAACGATTTTGTGCACTTGCGAATTTGCCTGTCATATATATAATCTTTAACTAGTTTTAGTTTTTTATATGTGTACCAATATGCAATCTGTAGAATATCATAATGATCTTAAAGTTTGGAATAAGTAATGGATGATGAATTGTTTCATTCATTGTTTTTTGGACATGGTTGTGCCTTTTGCTTTTTCTTCTCAATCTGTATTGTGGTTATCAGATGTATTGTTTAATGGTACTTTTATTGTGTTTGTAATGCTTACTTGCTATTCTTAAATTATATTTCATTTTGAAAAAAAAATAATTATCTTAAAGGAAATTATAGTGTCAAGGTGAAGGCATATATATTAGTACCAGGCTAGTATCATTTTTTTATTGGAAGAGAGATAACACTTTTATATGTTTACTGCATTAAATTGGCAGGAAATATATGTTTGATTTCTTTAAGAATTTTGTGGCTATTACAAAAATCAATAGAAAAGTATTCATATATATTACTTTTATTATACCATTTTAAAATTGAATCATATTAATCTTTCCTTAACAATATGATTGGTATTTCTTCTCTTCATAAGAGATTTTAGATTCAAATTGTGTCATCTAATTAATGAAATGTTTTAATTGTTACTAAAAAATATAACTTCTAAATTTCATTTCTATATTTTAAAAGTAATATTCTTCTGAAAAGTAAGATACCTTTTGTGATATCCCAAATGTTATTTAAGGCATAAGAGTGACAGATACAGAAACAGATTACGAGTGTATAATAGTTAAATATATGCAGTGACACAATTTATTACAAATCCCTTATAAAATATATGAGTTCCCAATTACATATATAATTAAGGCCAGAAGTGGTGACAAAAAATAAAATATCAAAATACGAAAAGGGCCATTTCTATCATTATGTAAAGGAACTCATCAAAGTGCGAGACAAGTCATGTACTTATAAAATTTTATAGATCCACAGGATCCTCAAAGACTTTGATGGGTAGGTCAGTGATCGATTCCTCATTATCTTCCTGTGACATCCCAAGTGCTAATTAAGGCAAATAAGTGTCAGATACAGATTTAGAATGACAAGTGCATGATAAAATTTATACAACTGAACAAAATTATTACTAATCCCTTACAAATACACATGAGTTCCAATACATACATATACTGAGGCCAGAAGTGGTTGTAAAATATAAAACAAAACATAAGAGCCACTTCTTTCACTAGGTTATTGTACTCACCAGAGTGAGGGAACAATCATGCACTCAGACTTGTGTTTGCGAATCCATGGGTATTTGAACCTGAGTATCTGGGAAAAAGCAAAATATTTGATGGAAGAATGGGAGATCCTTTGAACAACCTATTATAATAGGGAAGCCTTATATCATAAAATTAATTCATCAAGTTGATGATAAAATACATAGGCGTTCTAGTGGACATTATGCACTTGTTGCACAACAACCCCTTAGAGGCAGGTCCAAGCAGGGGGGTCAGCGAGTAGGAGAAATGGAGGTTTGGGCTTTATAGGGATTTGGTGTTGCTCATATTTTACAAGAGATGCTTATAAATCTGATCATATTAGAGCTCCCCAAGAAGTACTTGGTACTACGATCATTGCAGAAACAATACCTAAATCCACGTGATCCTCATAGACTTCCAAGGGTAGGTCAGCCTGCAGTTTCTCACTTTCTTCCTTGTCTAGGGGGGGCATGCAAAGAGTGAGTTCCATATGCTTAGTAAGAAAAACAGTATTAAATTAACATCGTAAGATTTCAAAAGTTAATTATTTTGACTTAAGAGCTTGTCATTTAACGTCCTTGCTTACTTATCTCACATTATGAAAAATCATTTGTTTGTTAAGAAGATGGTACGTTAATACAGACAATCAAACATACATCATGCTAGATAATAGAGAAAATTAAATAAATCATGAAATACTCAGATTTTCTTGTCATGCTTCACGAAGTCCTTACAACTTCTATTTTTGAGGGCAGATACAGATTTCCAACTATCCAAGTGGAATGACCAAATTAAATACAAATATGACAATTTGCTCAGGCCTATTCCAAGCTAGCCAAACCATGGTAAGATATATGACCACGGTTGTACCAGCCATAGTTGCCCTAACAGATATCTACAATAATGACATTACTTAGCCACAGGTGACCCCTATAGATAGTGAGATATAACTCTCACCAGAGGGTATGCCATCATCCACTAGGAGTGGTCCTCTTATGTCTTTCTAGACCAGATAGGGGAGAGGCAAATAGATACCCCAAAGGGCAAAGGGAACAGATACCCCTCAGAGATAAAAAGCCTAACAAGACATTTAATGCAATATGCATGTCAATATAGATACACTTCAGATCATACAGGGTTCATGTCATTTTTCTCTTTTTCTTTCTTCTTTTTTATACTTTTTTACTTTTATCGATTATATATTATATTTATTACATGCAAATTCATCAAGTGTCTGCAATTCACATAACATGCTTGAAAACAAAAAAATTTGACTCATTTAAATACAGAGACATACAAAACAGGCAAAATAACAATCATATTAAATTAGTATATCTTAAAACACTTCTTAAGACATCAAAAAAATACTAGATTCCTTACTAAAACCTTGATGTTTTCTCCTTCACCATTCTCCTTTCTTTCTCTTTTTCTCTCACTAGACTACTATCTATTTCTCTCTCTCACTAAATCTTTGAAAAATGGAATAATGGAAGTGTACGGAGGAAGGGAAGGGGAAGGCAAGTTTATAGAGTTTTGGAATCATCGGATTTGTGCCAAGTGGCAAAATCCAATGAAGAGAGAGGACAAAAATATGCTCGACATAATAAATGAGGGAGGAGGGCCTCCTCAACTGGCGGAGCGGTGCACCGCCTGAGGCAGTAGTGGCGCACTGCCCGAGGTGATAGTTCCCCGGTCGACACGCTGCAAGCTAGCCTACAAGCGCATAAGCCTCCTGCCGTGCACAGGGCCTTGGTGCGCTGGACGCCGCGCGGGTGGGCCTACTATGCACAAGCCCTAGGGGCAGAGGGCCTATCCATGCAGGCCCGCTGTGCGGACGGCGCAAGCACAGTGTGCGACGCCTGTCGACACATGAGGTGACCCGCGAATGGCCCGCTTGCGCGCGACAAGACGCATATAGGTCCTAATCCCGCGCCGTGTGCTCTGTGCATATGTCCCGTGCGTGTGTGTGCGGATGGGACATGCGCGCTTTTCGTAGGTCCTGTGGCTACTGTGCACGGATGCGCACACACACAATGCCCAACACCCGTGTAGGCAACCTGTCTCCCCACAGGATTTTTCCTGCGAGATTTTTTTCCCGATTCACCATTTTTTCAATATTTCTAAATATTTTTATAATAAAATTGGGTTAAACTTAAAATTAAATAAAATAACTTAAAATTAAATAAAATTAAATTAAAGCTATATAAATAAAAATCAACAAAAATTGCAAAATATAATGATTATTAAGCAGCATAAATTAATTAAGTTTAACAAAGCCAAAGGCCTGAATAAATAGGATTTCTAAATCATTTTAGCATAGTGATGCGCAGGGTGTTACACTTCCTCATCTGGATGGGGTCATGGAAAGAGGTGAGTTCCATATACTGAGTAAGAAAAATAGTATTTAAATAACATCATAAGATTTTAAAGATAATTAAAGGTATCATCATTTCTTACCATCAAGAGTCATGTCAGGATTCTTTATTAAATTATGAAAATAATTTATTTTATTTAAAGAAAACATCATATCATAGTCATATCATATCAATCAAGTATATCATGCTAAAAATAGAGAAAATTAAATAAATCATGATATGCACTATTTTTCGTGTCATTCTTTGTGAAGTCATTCCGACTTCCATCTATTGAGGGTGATACGATTTCCCGACTACCCATGTGGAATGACAAATTCATTTCATTTGTAATAGCAATTTGCCTCTTATTAAACTAACAACACATTTACAGCTTGCTAAACCAACAACACATTTATGGCTTGCCAAACTATGACACAATCTACGACCACGGCCGTGCCAAGCACAGTGGTCCTATATGTTAACTATGGCTACGACCATACTTCACCCAAGATGACCTGTACAATCATATTGCGTCACCGCTCTAATTAGAGGGTACACTATCATCCACAAGGAGCGGTCCTCTCATGTCTTTTCAGACCAGATGGGTAAAAAAACATAAACTTCTTAGAGATAAAAAGCCTAATAAAACACTTTATGTAATTTGTATGCCAATATCAATACATGTTTCTCATGTCTACAAATCATTTCATGCTTAATCCTTTTTCTACCGTTTAATTGCATCACATATCAATATTTATTTCATCTAAATTACACATGCAAATTAAATAGTTTATACACGATTATAGAACATGCGTTAACATGTGAAGTTACTTAGTTTAGGCATAAAACTTAACCACGAAATCACTAATTTAAACTTTATTATTTTTACTTTAGAAAAGCTCCTTAGGATTTTTAAAAGTAAATATTGAATTCCTTATCGAAACCTCAATGTTTTCTACGCCTTTTCTTCTTCTTCTCCTCTCCTTCTCTCTTTAGATAACTCCCTCTCTCTCTAAAGATCTTGGAGGATGGAAGAATGGAAATGGAAGTGATGGAAAAATTGTGAAGGGAGGGTCACTACTTATAGAAAATGGGGACCGTCAGATTTGTGCAAAGTGGTAAAATTAGGTGAAGAGAGGAAAGTAAATGGGAAAGGTGTGATGTGATAATTGATAGATGTGACCAGCAAATGGACGATACGACGTGACAGCGGTGCAAAAATTAGAGGCATGCCATGCAAACAATGATGGTACATTGCCCAAATGAGGGCGGTACGCCGCCCAAGTTGGTGGTGCTAACTGTCAAAAGGTGGCGCACGACACTCAACGGGGTGGCGCGCCCTTCTGGAGGCAGTGCGCACAGCCCAAGCCAGCCATGCACTATAGACCTAGCCTCCCACGCACAAGCCTAGCCTGTCTTGTGTGCAGGCTTTATAGCATGCCAGGCACTACATGTAGGCCTACCGTGCAGAAGGCGCACGCAGACCGCACCTCACACAATACGCAAATAGGACATGCGCACAGTACGCACATCCTGTGCTGGGCACGCGCGTGGTGTGAAGAGCCCGCGCAGGCAAGATCCTTCCCGTGGGATTTTTTGACTTTTTCTCCATTTTTCAATAAATTTATTTAAATAACAAATAAAATAAAAATTTTCAAACAATAAAATAAAATAATTAATTTTAAGAATTATTAAATCAAATAAATTATGAAACTTAAAATAACAAATACGATATTCATCCAAAAAATTAAAAATAAGAAATATTAAGGGTTTTTAAATGGCATTAAGTCCTGAATAAATAGGGGTTCTTATTATAAATTAGGCGCAAAAGTTTTCAGGGTGTTACATTCCCTCCACCTTAAAAAATTTTCTCCCCCAAATTTGTTATAAATAGATATGGAAACTTCTCTCTCATCTCATTCTCTGACTCCCATGTCACCTCTTCCACAGTGTGGTGTTGCCAATGCACCTTCACCATGGGGATCCTATTGTTGTGCAAAACTTTTTCAGTCCAATCATGGATTTTCGTAGGGAGCTCCTCATATGTCATATCAGCTTGAACCTGCATCTCTTGGTGAGAAATGATGTGAGAAGGGTCAGGGTGGTACCTTTTGAGCATGGAGACATGGAAAACATCGTGTAGACCCATAAACTCTCAGGGTAGACCAAGGCAGTACGCCATGGGTCCAACACATTCGACAATCTGAAAAGATCCCACATAAAAGGGGCTCAACTTTCCCTTCTTACCGAATCATATTTTTTCGTTGTAAGGGAAGATCTTAAGGAAGACTTGATCACCAACTATAAATTCTAAAGATCCTCTACAGTTGTTAGCATAGCTTTTCTGGATACTCTGGGTAATGGCTAAGTTCCTTTGAATGATAGCAACTTTTTTTATATTCTCCTGGATGAAATCAAGTCCCAAATGATGCTGGTTCCCGACTTCGTTCAAACAAGTGGGATAACAACAGGGCCTACTGTATAGAGCTTCATACAGAGTCATGTCGATGCTAGAATGATAACTATTATTATAAGTAAATTCACACAAGAGAAGATATTCATACCAGTTATCACCAAAGTCAAGGATGTAAGCGTGCAACATGTCCTCAAATGTTTGGATAGTACATTTAGACTGACCATCAGTCTTGGGATTACAAGCAATGCTGAAGTATAATCCATAATCGAGTGCTTCTTAGATACTGTCCCAAAAATGAAAGGTAAACCAAGGATCACAGTCAAACACAATGGATGGAGGGATGCCGTGGAGTCGAATAATTTCATCGACGTACAGGCAGGCTAATCTGCTAGTGGAATCTGTGGTTCTGATGGGTAAGAAGTGAACAGTCTTGGTCAACTTGTCAAGAATGACCCATATGGCATTGCAACAAGAATAGGTTTTGGGTATACCGATGATAACTTCAATGGTTACATGCTCCCACTTCAATTCCAGAATAGGGAGGCCCTGCAACAAACAACCGGGCCTCTTATATTTTGCCTTAACCTATTTCCAAGTAAGGTATCAAGAGACATAGTCGACAATGTCCTCTTTCATTCTAGGCCACTAATATTGTTGCTTCAGGCCCTGATACATCTTGGTACTCCCGTGGTAGATGGACAGTTTAAAGGCATGGTCAGCCTTGAGAACATCTATCCTAACAGTGACAAGGACTCAAATACAGTCCAAAAATTTGCACCATCCATCATCTGTGAGCCTGAAATTGAGAAACTCGTCAGAAGTATGCTTACTTAAATTTTTTATGATTTTTAGGTCTGTGGACTGAGCTTTCTAAATCTTAATGATCATAGAATTACAATTTGGGATAATAGCATTGAGGAATAATATTTTCCTCAAAGAAAATCTCGATATAATCCGAATATCTAAAACAATTAATATTTTGATTAATATGAAATTTAAATATAATTCTAAAAATTTTAATTTAGTCAAAACATGCAATATTTTAAACAACTCAAATATATTGGAGAATCCCTTACGATCATAAATAGAATTTTGTGATGCAGTTATTATGTTCAGAATATAGAAAATAACTGAAATAAATAATTTTTGAACACAACAATCTGTGAATAGCTAATTAATACTTTATGCAAGAAGAAATGTACAATATATACATATAAATATACATATTTAAATATATACAATCACATAGAATACTAAATACAGAAAAATATTTTTGACGGCTAACTTCAAACACTTTCAGCGATTAGTATTTTGAATTTCTTTTACACATATAAATACTCAAAAATCAATGATATAAAGTCTCTTGCTATTTAAAAAAATGTTACTCATATAAAACAAGACCATATTTAACTCCAATTACATAAATTACTACTTTAAATTTTTTTTAATATTATAGTATGTTACTGTAGTATCTGTAGTACGATGTTGCAATTGATTCTAAAGATAATGACCAGTATTTAACCTTTATTAGAGGGATCACTTATTCAAAACCAATTTATACTTTTACGATAACAGTTTCAAAAATTCATAAGACACAATATAAGTACTTTTTAAAAATAAAGATAGATGTAATAATACAATGAAACCACTTATACACTACTATCAAAGTGTATAACACCAACATCCACGTGAAAAGTCTAGTATTCAAATTTTAATTGTTCATCTGGTTATATTATAATTAATTTTAACATATGATAGAGTTTTTAAGATTTATTTTTATTAATTTTTACGTACAATAAATTATATATCTATTTTTGTGTTACATAAGAGTCGAATCTTCTATTCTTATTTTTGTAGAGGTAGAGAATTACCACTTGCAAGTATTATCATGCCTTAATTATATTTAACTTTTAGGAGGATTTTTTTCTATTAAGGCAGTTGGTAATGAAGTAAAGATCCTAGAATTGGAACTATTGGGCCTTTGGCCCGATCATTACGGGATGGCATTAGTTTCCATTAATGAGGAACATGTCTACTCACAATTTTATATAAAAAATTAATAAATCAGCCGAATTATCACCTATATACCTTTTTATACAATCTGTTAACTTCTGATGTCAACCATTTTATATTAAAAATGTATTGAATGTATTTATTTATTTATTTTTTGAATATGTCAATTTAGTGATATATAAAAGTACTTAACTTCAGTTGCTTTGTTTAAAATTAAATTTGTAGCCGGTTTTATTTATGGATTGTGGAATTAATTATATTGATATTAATTGTAACATTTCATTTTCTCACATAATTGTTTAGGTAAGATGTGAATACATGCTGGGGATAATGCAAGAGAGAGTAGGTATATAAATGCATTACAGTGAATCAATAACTTGTTATGAAAAGGGATGGTCAGGATTGGATGATTTTAGATATGTGCAGCCTTTTAACATTTTACTAATTGGTTGTGCGTGAATTTTATATTGTATGTATAGAAGCTCCAAGGATCATGCCTATATGAGTTAATGGATACCTAATAGATTCTGAGAATTGGAACAAGCGTTCCTCTAGCTATATGTGCACTTAAAAGAAAAAAGAAACCACAAAAAGCACACATATCACCCCCACCAACCAAAGATCTCCAAGCTTTTACCAATATCCTCTTAAACCCATTCGTTCCTCTCTTCCACCCAGCTTTGTTGCTTCCTCTCACTCATTCACAGACACTTGAAAATAGTGCATATATGCTAGACCTTTACAACTTTATAAAGTCCTATTCACTTTTCCAATTACCACCTCACCCCACACCACAACGACTAGTCAGCTTGTTTTCCTGCTATCGCCAACATCACCATTTCAACACAACCTCCCATACATCTTTCGTATTACACCTCTTACAATTTGGTTAATGATACATGAAGCTACGTATTAGCTAAAAACTCATTAGTGATATATGAAGCTACTCATAATTTAATTATTTTTATGAAAATGCTTGAAATTTTATTAACTACAACTAGCAAATATGATCCACTAATACAACAATTTATTGCCAACAATATAAATTATTATCTCATCTATTATTCCAGAATTTTTAGTGCATTTATAGTGTAAATGTGTATTTAATTTTCATTTAATTGTTTCTTTGTAAAAATATATACATAATATGCCTATAAAAAATGGTATCCCAATAATAAAACACAATTTTCAATTCTCACAAGATAACATGGTATTAGAGCTGTTAATATATCTAGAAGAATTTAGATAGCTAATATATGAATAAATTGTGTTTTGCATACCAAAATAATGAATAGGGGTGAGTTTGATAGAAATAAATAATGATAGATGGTTACGAAGAACATTGTCGAGCAAGACGAAATGGGAAACATGGTTGGATTGATTTGTGAAAAGGATGAGGGAGAAGTTGTATCAAAATATGGCTCTGATAGCTATAACTATATTAAAAATATAGATTGCTCAATAAAATTCTCCTTTTATCCTCCTTTTTGAAAAAAAAAAAATGGTTGTTTTTCTTGCACGAGATTGTTATTTTTTAATCAATTAATTTAATACAAATATACTTTATCTTAGGGCAAAAAAAAAATTGTTATATATACAAGAAAACGAAAAAAGTGATATCAGAAGTCCTAGGGGCATACTTTTAAATGTTGGATTGCCTGTAGGGTTACTTTACATGTGAAGCTCCGTCATGCATACATATTGATCATTAATTTTTATTCATCTTATTATGTTACTCTATTAGTTTATTTTATACAAGACGCTGTTAATTAATTCCAAATAATTAGCTCTTTGTTCGCAAAGTAACCTACAATTTTCTTTGGGGATAAATCTTTTTAAGTGTTTGGTTGTAGGTTAAGTATGGTATATTTTTCATTAATTAAAAGATAATTTTATTAATGAAATGGCAGTCGCATGTCCTTTTTCTTTTTGAATAATAAAAAGTAATTTTGTTAATAAGGATAGTTCCATCTTTTTTAAAGAGAGAATTACAGGAAAACACAAAATCGCCACCCTTTGGAAAATGAAAAGCACAATTTAAGAATAAAATTATATGATAATATAGGCGATTTGAAATAGAAGCTAAACGTGAAAAGTGCATATTCTTAAAACATCTATTATATGATCCCCCTTCATAGCCTCAAACAGATACATCAACAGGTATCTTAGAATTAAAACTTGGGATAGCGGCATTAACAGGTAATGTTTTCCCCCCGTATAATCCCCCGGTATTATATATTTATTTTCGTATTACAAAAGAGTCGAATCTTCAATTCTTATTTTTGTAGAGGTAGAGAAGTACCACTTGATTTAAAATTCAAGTATTATCGTGCCATAATTATATTTAACTTGTAGGAGGATTGATTTCTATTAAGGTGGTTGGTCATGAAGTAAAGATCCTAGAATTGAAACTATTGGGCCTTTGGCCCGATCATTAAGGGATGAAATCAGTTCCCATTAATGAAGAGCATGTGAACTCGCAATTTTATATAAGAAGTTAACAAATTAGCAAAATTATCTTCTACATACCATTTTATATAATCTATTAACTTCTGATATCAATCATTTTCTATTAAAAATGTATTGAACGTATTTATTTTTTTTTTGTGAATACGTCAATTTAGTGATATATAACAGTACTTAAGTTTAGTTACTTTGTTTAAAATTAAATCTGTAGCCCGTTTTGTGTATGGATTATAGAATTAATTATATGATATTTAATTGTAACATTTCATTTTCTCAAATAATTGTTTACATTAATATTTAATTTTAATTGTAGTTAATTAAATAGCTAGCATAATATTTAATTTAAAAAAAATTCAATTACACAATTAACACAAGTACAATATATTAATAAAGTGCCATCGTTATTAAATAAAGTGAAGTAAACATGATTAGTGTTATTCGATGAATCACTCTTTTATCATTCTAAGTATATATATATAATCTCTCTAAATAAGACACACACAACGAAGTTCTAATATTTAAGAATACAAAAAGAAATAAAAAAATAAAAAAATCATAATACATTATATCAAAAAATCATAACACAATACATCCTTTATAGATAAGCCAAATTCAAAGTTAATAAGTGAAATACAAAGTAAACCTTTATAAATCATATAGAAGTTCCCTTGTTTTAATGTGTTGAAAACTCATACCTAAGTTCACCTATATACCATTTTATATGAATGCTTGAACTTTTGAACATTTAATAGAAGATTTAAAATGTATGAGTTTTTATATGGTTTGTTAACTCTTTATATAAAAGCTAACATTAATGAAGAACATGTATATCTAATAGATCATTAAGTAATATTTCGGCATTCCACTTGTTGTAGAATGCACCATATCTTACCTTAGATGGTATATTCTACTATATTATAATGCTCCATTTCCCATTCCTTACTAATAACTCTCCAACCCTTGTCTCATTCGATATATAGCCCCTCTCGCTCCTTGTCCAGACACGACAAAACATCATGACTAGAAACAAGGTTAGGCTTACCTATATCACTAGCGACTTTGCAAGAAAAACCACATTTAAGAAAAGGAAGAAGGGGCTGATGAAGAAAGTGAATCAACTTAGCACTCTCTGCAATGTCAAAACATGTGCAATCATTTAAAATCCATATGACTCGTAACCAGAGGTTTGGCATTCCCCTCTCGGAGCCCAATACCTGTTGGCCAACTTCAAGAAGATCTCTGAGATGGAACAGAACAAGAAGATGATGAATTAAAAGAGCTTCCTATGATAGATGATCACCAAGGCAACCGACCAACTGAAGAAGAAACATAAAGACAATCAGGAGAAGTAAATAATGCATATCATGTTTCAAAGCCTTGTTGGGAAGCCCCTCCACTAACTCAACCTCATTGATCTAAATGATCTAGGTTGGCTAATTGAATAAAACCTCAAAGAAATCCTAAAAAATGATAAAAACACTCTGTAAATCACCTCAGCCTCAGGGGGCCACAAATGGAGGAGTGATGAAGGGTCTGTGGGAGACATCCTCTTAGATCAACAAGGATTCAATATCGCATAAGCTTCAGCAGTTGTAGTGATGGTTCATTGATGGTATTAACTCGCAAGCACAACAACAGCTCATTTAGTGTTTGGTAACGGGGACCAAGTGGAGATGATGGTGTTTTTTGATCAGCACAACTAGAATAATATACAGATGTGCTCTAGAGGTTTAATTATTCTTAAGAATGGAATGATAAGATGTTTGATTTTGAATTTTTTGGATTGCTGTCGGGATGTACTTAAATAACCAATTACAATCCACTACAAATATATATCTTCAATTTCTTAATAGTTGTAGTCGTCGTTGTCATAATACTAATCATCATAGTCATCACGTAATAGTCAACATAGACGTCGCATCGCATGCATGCATGTAAAGGTATTTGTTTGCGTTATAATTTTATTCAAATTAATCTTCTCTTCAATATTTTATATCTCATGTACTAGTACTACTCTTCTTTTTTTAATTTTCTCTCTCGCCTCGGCTTGATGTCGCTTCATTGCTATTTGTTAAAATACATACATTCCCAATGTAGTTTTAAACTATTAGAATGTTTTTCTCTCTTCTTTTCCTTTTTTTAAATTTTCTTATACACAGTGGATTAAGTTTACTTAAGATGATGATTAAGTTTGCTAGCTCGTTAAATTTTGTTTAGATCTCAAAGGAGATTTTTGTATGGGATTTAATATATATGAATACATGTTCGGATCTTGGAATTAAAATTTAGGATAGAAAGATTAAGAAATAATATTTTCTTTAAAGAATACACGCATGCCTACTACGCAGACAACGAGCGCACAAGGCACATGGTGCTTGGCCCTGTCCGCGTGCGATGGGACACACGCGTGGACTAACCTGTCTGCTCGCGATGGGACGCACGCACAGACCAGGCCCGCACCCTGCGAGGATAGGATGTGCACACATTGTGCACGTCCTACGCTTGTCGCGCACGCATGCCTGCGCACAGTGTGCTACGCCCGCGCATGCGTGCGTCTCCCACAAGTGTTTTCCCGCTAGATTTCACCCCATTTTCCATTTTTCTCCTAAAAATTACTTTTAAATAAAAATGCAGCAAAAATAAAATAATAATAATAAAAATAAATAAAATAACAAAATCTGAATAGATTAAAATTATGAATTAAAATGATGAAATATGATATAAATTACGAGATAAATTTAAATGAGTTCAGGTGGCTTTAAGGCCCGAATAAATAGGAGTTTCAATATACACATTTAGCACAGTGATGAGAAAGGTGTTATAATATGGATGCTGGTTTTGATCCCTTAACAAAACGATGGTTTAGTTGTCCTTGTGACTCTGAATGATTTGATATTCATGCTCTAGGGCTCAAGGGCATGAATGATGGCACCTGAGAGACCTAAGAGACCTAAGAGATTTATATTTGTATTTAATATTTGTGAATGTATGTTTGTATCTATCTGTGTACCAAGAAATGACTAATCAATATCTCATTTGTCCTCTCTAGAACTAGGTGTAAGTGGCTGCGCGTATAGGTTTGCAATCAGCGTAATATAAATTATGATAATAAATTACTATAAAAAAGACTATGTCAGAAGAGGAGTTTCATCCTGTGTGCATGAATTGTGTAAACCCATTGAATACCGTATTGACCGTCTTCATGACGATTCATATGAATTCGACATTTGATTTGGATATGGATATTTGGCGATAACTTTTAATTTGTATTTGTTAATTAAACTAAAAATTAATGTTTTAGTAAACGCGCATTAATGAATATTTTTAAACGTATCTACGTTGCATTATTTCTCTTTATCTTATTGAATATTAGAACTCACCCATATCCAAACCCCGCATAGATGTAGATTTGGAAAAAAATTCTAAAAAACCGTGTTTAGATTCCTTTCCAGAGGAATAGTTTAGAGCAGACTTTGCATTTTGTTTTAAACTTTAAGGCTAGTTTTTATAATTATGCTATCTAATATTTTGTATTCTAAAAGGTAGATGTCCAGATTGTCTCAGGATACAGTCTTTTGTAAATTTTATATGGGATGTATAGTTCTAGTGCAGTATAAATATCTATTTTATGTCTGCACATTTGGACATTGTGCCCTATTTTGGCTTCAAGATGTCACATTTCTTTTCTTTT
The DNA here is from genome assembly GCF_054855325.1 of Carica papaya. Classification (NCBI taxonomy): domain Eukaryota; kingdom Viridiplantae; phylum Streptophyta; class Magnoliopsida; order Brassicales; family Caricaceae; genus Carica; species Carica papaya. The sequence continues at coordinate 25,680,908 of NC_142310.1, read as the reverse complement.
CTTTTCATTTATACACAATGGAGCAAAGATAGAAGCATTATTGATGTAATAAATGTAAAAATTCAACCTAGTTAGGATGAAGATGAAGCTAGCTAGCTCCTTAAATTGTTTTAGATTTAAAATGAGATTTTTGTATAAAATTTAATAGATATGGATACAATCTTTGTATCTTGGAATTAAAATTTGGGATAGTGGCATTAACAAGTGATGTTTTCCTCAAAGAAAGTCTTGGTATAATCATAACATCTAGAACAATTAATATTTTGATTAATATGTATATTATATATGTATCTGGCAAAATACATTAAATTAAGTTATAAATTGGCTTCTAACTAATTAATACTTATGTAGAATAATCTATCTTTGTTCCCTATATTTTGAAGAACAAAAAAATTACACTCACACATATACTACCAATTTAGAGTGTTGATGAGAAGTACATGTGTACACTGGCTACTAGCTCCTTTAAGTAGTTTAGACAATATCTTGTATAATTTACTAAATATGTTATATTATTGCGATTGCTTGGGTGGCAAGTAAAATAAGTATTGTTTTATATGTATACATAGACGTATATTGATGTGTTCGATTTTTATTATATTTTTATACCTTTTTAAGTTACAAGTCATTTAATGAAAAAAATTCTTGATGTAGGTTTCGTGAAGAAAATAGAAAAAAAACTGAAAAGAGAAGAAGAAAAGAGAAAATTTGAAGTAGTTTTTAAGAGCAAAAAGGAAGCAACTCCGAAGAAGAAAAAGGGAGCAATTCTGAACAGGAAGAATAAACAGCTCTGAAGAGAAAAAATGAAGTTTCTTTGAAAAGGAAAAAGGAAGCATCTCTAAAGAGGAAAAATGAGTAGCTTTGAAAAGGAAAAAAGGAGGCATGCAATATTGAAATTAATTTGGTTGAGATTTGGCCAAGTCCTGGCTTAATTAGTTATTGATGGTTTTAGAGTATCGGGAGTGAAATTCTATTAATTAGACATATATTATTAATCGTTAATTGTGATTTGAACGAGAGTTATATGTTCGAGTTAACATGGAGAAATTGAATTTTCACAGATTTAGTAAAATAAAATTAGTAATTGTTATAAAAAGTTAGTAGTTGTTAATTGATAAACCTAGCAAATACTGGGAGAAAAACCAAAAGTACATTAGGTTTGTTTAATCATTGCATAGTAGATTAAATTAATTGTGAAATTAAAACTCAGATATACCTAAGATTCAAGTGAAATCAATTATTCTTATGGGTTTACATTGATAGTTTTCATTAATTTAATCATTTTGTTTTGATTAAATTATTATTAAATTTTGATTTCTAGATAATAATAGAATTTCTATAATTCTGGTACTTGATACGCAATCTTGTAGGACGATACTCTACTTATCACTTTATTATTTGAATGATTTTGTGCACTTGCGAATTTGCCTGTCATATATAAAATCTTTAACTAGTTTTAGTTTTTTATATGTATACATACCAGTATGCAATCTATAGAACATCATAATTATCTTAAAGGTTGGAATCAGTAATGGATGATGAATTATTTCATTCTAATTATTTTTTGGACATGGTTATGCCTTTTTCTTTTTCTTCTCAATCTATATTGTGGTTATCGGATGTATTGTTTAATGATACTTTTATTGTGTTTGTAATGGTTAATTGCTATTGTTAAATTTTATTTCATTTGGAAAAGAAAATAATTATCTTAAAGGCTAATATAGAGTATCAAGGAGAAGGTATATATATATATAAGTACTAGGCTAGTATCATTTTTTTATTAGAAGAGAGATAACACTTTTATATTTTTAATGCATTAAATTGGCAGGAAATATATGTTTGATTTCTTTAAAAATTTTGCGGCTATTACAAAAGTATTCATATACATTAGTTTTATTATACTATTTTAAAATTGAATCATACTAATATTTCCTTAACAATATGATTGGTATTTCTTCTCTTTATAAGAGATTTTAGATTCAAATTGTGCATTTTTATATATTATCTTTAAGAGTTTGTGTCATCTAATTAATGAAATATATGAATTGTTACTAAAAAATCTAAATCCTAAATTTCATTTCTATATTTTAAAAATAATATTTTTCTGAAAAGTAAGATACCTTTTGTGATATCCCAAATGTTATTTAACGCATAAGGGTGTCGATACAGAAATAGATTACGAGTGCGTAAGAGTTAAATATATGCAGCAGAGCAATTTATTACAAATCCCTTATAAAATATATGAGTTCCCAATTGCATGTATTACTAAGGCCAAAAGTGGTGCAAAAATACAAAATATCAAAATACGAAAAGGGCTACTTCTATCAGAGTGCGAGACAAGTCATGCACTTATAAAAGATTATGGATCCACGGGATCCTCAAAGACGTCAAGCGGTAGGTCAGCGATCGATTCTTCACTATCTTCCCCATCTAGAGGGGGGGCATGGAAAGGAGTGAGTTCTATATACTCAATAAGAAAAATAATATTTAAATAACATCACAAGATTTTAAAGGTAATTAAAGGTATCATCATTTCTTACCATCAAGAGTCTTGTCAGGGTTCTTTATTAAATTATGAAAGTAATTTATTTTATTAAAAGAAAATATCATATCATAGTCATATCATATTAATCAAGTATATCATGCTGAAAAGAGAGAAAATCAAACAAATCATGATATGCACTATTTTTGTGTCATTCTTTGCAAAGTCGTTCCGACTTCCATCTATTAAGGGCGATACAGATTCCCGGCTACCCATGTGGAATGAAAAATTCATTTAATTTGTAACAGCAATTTGTGTCTTGTTAAACTAACACATTTACGACTTGCTAAACTAATATCACATTTACGGCTTGCCAAACCATGACACGATCTATGACCACGGTCGTATAAATCACAGTGGTCCTACATGTTAACTATGGCCACGAACGTACTTCACCTAAGATGACCCCTACAATCATTTTGCGTCACCACTCTCGTCAGAGGGTATGGCGTCATCCACAGGGAGTGATCCTCTCATGTCTTTTTAGGTCAGATGGGGGAGAAATAGAAATCCCTCAGAGATAAAAAGCCTAACAAAACACTTTATACATTATGCATGCCAATATTAATACATGTTTCTCATGTCTGTACATCATTTCATACTTAATCATTTTTCTACCATATTGCATCACATATTAATACTTATTTCATCTAAATTATACATGCAAATTAACAAGTTCATGCACGATCATAGAACATCCGTTAACATGTGTAATTACTTAGTTTAGGCATAGCACTTAACCATGATTTCACTAATTTAAACTTTATTAATTTTACTCTAGAAATGCTCCTTACGATGTTTAAAAGTAAATACTGAATTCCTTACCGAAACCTCGATGTTTTCTATGCTTTTTCTTCTTCTTCTCCTCTCCGTCTCTCTCTAAAGCTCTTGGTGGATGGAAGAATGAAAATGGATGTGATAGAGAAATGGTGAAGGGGCAGTCACTATTTATAGAAAATGAGGACCATCGAATTTTCACCAAGTGGCAAAATATGGTGAGGAGAGAGAAAGTTAATGGGCAAGGTGTGATGTGATGACTGACGGATGTGACCAATGGATGGACGATGCAACATGATAGTGGCACAAAAATTAGAGGCATGCCACCCAAATAGAGATGACACGTCACCCAAGCGAGCAGAGCCTGCGCGAGATCCGTTCGAAGAACACGAGGACGAGTTAAAGTAATCAGCTTCCCAATATTGGGAGGCTGATTACTTCAATTGAGATAATGAAAAATCATTTTGTTTTTTTAGTTGGAACTTTAGGTGGTTCCCGAAAAAAGATAGCGAAAAAAATGATCCCTAAAGTCGATACTAAGTGGAATGTATAAAACAATGCTTCTATAAATTCGATTGTGGTTTACAATTATAGCTTCCATACCTGTTTTGTTTATTTGAGATGATCCCCCAGATAACGAAAGAACAAGAGTCAAAGAAAAGGTAGTGATTTAAATCAAGATTTCTCCAGTACCTATGTCAAATCGCAAACAGAAAATAGAAGCAAAAAATAACGAAGCAGTGTTGCATCAGACTACTTGTCTTCTTGTAATTGGATCTCCAAGTTTTTGGAATGCTCTAAATTCCACCTGAGCATCTAAATTTGGATCAATACCAGCAAAAACATCTCTGAATAGAGCACCATGCCAAATGTGTTCGAAGAGAAGAGCAGAGCAAATGAAGCATGCCCAAAAGTAAACCAACCTCTTGGACTGCTACGAAAAATACCGTCAGATTTCAAAATAGCACGATCTAATTCAAAAATTTCACCCAATTGAGCGCGTCTAGCATATTTTTTGATAGTCGTAGGATCGCTATAACTCACTCCATTAATTTCACTGTCATAGAACTCAACAGTTACGCCTACTTATTCAACACTATATTTTAATTCTGCCCTTCTAAAAGGAGCATCGGCTCTAACAATTCCATCTCTGTCTACCAAAACAACAAGAAATGTTTCAAAAAAAGTAGGCATACGACGTACAAAAAGTTCAAGCCCTTCTTTATCTCTAAAGATAGGGTGTCCTAACCACCCAACAGCTATTCCATCCTCGTTGTCTATTGAACCCACTTTGAATAATCACCCTTTCACCGGATTATTGCCAATGTAATCATAAAAAGCTAATTTTTTAGGAATTTTAGACCAAGCTTCTGATAAACTTTGATTTTCGGCTAGCCCAGCACTAACTCTTCAATATATTTCTTGCTAGAAGTATCCTTGATCCCATTGATAATGAGTATGACTAATTAATTTGATGGGGGTAGTTGTTGAACCATACCACATAGTTCCAGCAACAACAAAAGTTGCAAAAAAGATAGCAGCGATACTACTGGAAATGATGGTCTCAATATTTCCCATTCGTAATCCTTTGTATAGACGTTGGGGCGGACGGACACTAAGATGGAATAAGCTCGCTACTATGCCCAATGTCCCTGTTGCAATATGATGAGAGGCTATTCCTCCTGGAACAAAAGGATCAAAACCTTCTACGCCCCACGCTGGATTTATAGGTTGTACCTTTCTGGTTAGTCCATAAGGGTCGGACACCCATATTCCAGGACCATATAATCCTGTTACATGAAATATGCCAAACCCAAAATAAGGCACTCTTAAAAGAAATAAATGAATTCTAAAGATCTTGGGCAAATCCAAAAAAGGTTTTCCTGTACGTTCATCAAAAAATATTTCTAGATCCCAATACACCCAATGCCAAATAGCTGTCAAGAAGCACAAGCCAGAAAACACGATATGCGCTCCGGCTACACCTTCATAACTCCAAAAACTCATATTCGTTATAGTCCCTCCTGTAATACTCCAACCGCCCCATGAATTAGTTATTCCTAAACGAGTCATGAAGGGTATAACAAACATACCTTGTCTCCACATTGGATCAAGAACGAGGTCAGAGGGATCAAAAACTGTTAATTCATATAGAGCCATAGAACTGGCTCAACTAGCAACTAAAGCTGTATGCATTATATGAACAGAAAGTAAACGGCCAGGATCATCAATATGACAGTATGAAGATGATACCAAGGTAAACCCATGAAAATACCCCTTTATCAACGAAAAATAGACATGATGTAACTTTATTGCATTGAAAAAAAACTATACTACCGCCCTCCTCCCTTTCAGTGTATTATTAGGGAGAAAGGATTAATATTTGCTCTATTCTTTTAGTAATAATGGAACAATTCTGTTGAACGGAAAAAAGAGAAGCAGATCTATTCTATATCCGATAAGTACCAAGACGCAATGGGGGTTAACCCTATTTTCTATGAACGAACCTATTCATATTTGTTCATCATTTAAAGGACCTATTCGTAAAAATTTTCCTTTATTTTATTCATTCTGTCTTTCTTTACCTTTATTTATTTTATTTTCTATTTTATAACCTTATTCAATCTATGTATAAAATAGAATAAATAATAAATAAAGTATGATAAAGGCCAATATTATTATATTAAGACAATAAACCCATTGTTACGCTTCCACATCAAAGTGAAATAGAGTAGTTAATTCTTTTTTCTTTCATTTGATGCCTATTAGTGTTCCAAAAGTGCCTTTTCGAAGTCCTGGAGAGGAAGATGCATCTTGGGTTGACATATAGTGCGACTTGTAAGATATATTGGGCCATATGGGATTTCTCCATTCTCTCTCCTGATCGAGACATCCTCTGTTTTTGCCCCAAAAAAATTGATTGAATTGTCAAGAATTTGTAGCGTGAAGTGCAATGAAGTGGAATTAGATCCATTTTTTGAGGGGGTATTCAGATTAATATTATCAATTAGAATGATTTATGGTTGAATTGGTTGGACCAATAAAATGAAGTATCCAGGCTCTGTTTAGCAAAAACCAAATTGGTAATATATCGATGATTACCACTTATATCATAAATGACTCTATTTAGAAATAAATTCTAAATAGGAGTGATCTCAACTGTTAATCAGTCGAATAAGAATAATACGATTAATACGTTGAATGTTTAATGGAAGACATGAAAGAAATGAATTGAAAAAAAAGGAAGTCATAGAAAAAGACGCAGTATTTGATTGATTTTTCCTATATGTGCAAATCTTAATCGGGTAGATCTTTACTCGGAGTAGAGCCTAAACCTAAAAATATTGAATAAAAAAAAGAAGAAGCCTATTCAGGAACAAGAAAACGCATCGTGATTTGGATTTTATCTCGATGCAAAAAAACCTCAATGAGAAGTTAGTTCGATAAGCTTTTTTATATTATAGGATTATAGAAAAAGGCCCAAAAATCATATTTCTTTAAAAACGAAAGAAAAAAGGCTCTTTCTTAGAAGTTATAAAAAGTCTACTATGAAATATGAAAAAAGCAAGAGGGCTGGAATCTACGCATTGATTTTGTTCACAATTTTTGGCGAACCGTATGCATCAAAGGGTGCCTGTACGGCTCCTAAGGATATAGTTTGATTTTATCCTAACCAACTGACTTTATTGAGAAAAATTACTTTTTTTAGGCCAAGAGGTTGATAACGAAATCTCAAATCAACTTATTGGTCTTATGGTATATCTCAGTATAGAGAGTGATACCAAAGATCTTTATTTGTTTATAAACTCTCCTGGTGGATGGGTAATACCTGGAGTGGCTATTTATTATACTATGCAATTTGTGCAACCAAATGCACAGACAGTATGCATGGGATTGGCTACTTCAATGGGATCTTTTATCCTAGTCGGACGAGAAATTACTAGATGTCTAGCATTCCCTCACGCCTGACACCAATGATTTTTTTTTATTTGCAAGAAAAAAAAAGAAGACTATGCCTTCGCCATATGAAATATGAATTAATAAGTAATAATAGCATGGCACTTTGAATTCGATATGAATTGTTTTTTCAAAATATTAGATTATGTATCGAAAGAGTAGTATGAGATAAAGGGTATTTCTAATTTTCTCTTAGCTAATTTTATCTTAGTTACTTATCGGGGGCCCATTTCAGCATCACAAACTTTTTTTTCACACCGGAAGGCTACGAATAATATTTATGTTATGAAAAAGTACAAAAAAAGAAACTTTGGGATTGCTGAATAACTGACGAAATAAATATATAAAGCAATAAAGCAACAGGGCCATCATAGTATTTTTTTAACTCCTCCAAAAAAAGAAGGGTGGTAATTGGATCATTTATTGATCTGGGTCTAATAGACCCTATATTTTCTCTTTCTTCAATGAAAGGTAAAAACGTGAATTCCATTGTAGAGCCGTATGCAATGCACAAGAAATGCCGTACGGTTGTTCAATTCTCTCTCTTTTTTTTCATTATTTGTTATCTCGCCTCCTCGCTTCATCGGGTGAGATAGAAGAACCATTCTCTCATCAAGGTAATGATCCATCAACCCACTAGTTCTTTTTATAAGGCACAAGTGGGAGAATTTATCCTAGAAGTAGAAGAACTACTAAAACTTTGCAAAACCCTCACAAGGGTTTATATACAAAGAACGGACAAGCCCTTATGGGTTGTATCTTAAGACATGGAAAGGGATGTTTTTATGTTAACAACAGAAGCCCAAGCTTATGGAATTATTGATCTTATATAATTCAATAAAAAATAGCATTGATTTCACGTAAATCCACAATTTAAGATTTTAACATTTTAAGGGTTTAGTTAAATATTCGATTAAACGTTTAATAGAATATTTAATAGAAGTAATTCAGAATCATCCGATTAGGATCAATCTAAACCAGCCCATTATACATATGATTCAGCATGCCAACTATTAAACAACTTATTAGAAATACATGACAACCAATCAGAAATGCCACGAAATCCCCTGCTCTTGGGGGATGTCCTCAGCGCCGAGGAACGTGTACTAGGGTGTATGTGCGACTCGTTCAGGTTAGATCATGGCTGAGACAAAAGAAAGGAAACTCTTTTGTCAGTATCAATGATCAGTACCAGTGAATAAAATAGAATGGAGGAATTATATTCACTATCTAAAAACTAAAAAGGATCGATATATCATATCCTTCTATTGTGTATCAAACTTATGGTTTCCATTGGTGCAAATCCAATCACCTAAATTTTGGAGAAAAAATCCCCCATTGGTAACAAACAGTTATCCATTAAGTGGGGGAAATCCTATTTTTTTTAAATAAACAAAAAGATTATTCTTCTACTCTTGTAAGAACGGACTAACAGGGTCAGCTAATCTTCATAATTAAATACCGTTACTGTATAAAGATAAAGTAGATCTCGTTGTGAAAGACAAGATCTATTACTGGAAAATTCATGGGTAGAGCCAAAAAGTGTGAACTGTTCAAGTTACCAATAGTATTGATTAATTGAAGGAAGAGCTCCGGTGTATAGAGTGGACCTCACCGTTTAAGAAGTAACCATAGAAATGATGGAACCCACCCTTTATTTATCATTTCGATTTACTACCTTTCTTAGTTATTAGACCTTTTATGATATCAAGTATCAATATAATTTCTAATTTCAAGGAAAAATGCTTAGAAATAGAAAAAAAAGAAGATAAAATCGTGGGGGGGAAGGTTAGAGGAGCAAAAGCCATTGGAATTTTTATTTTATACATTGGAAGAATCCGTTTTGTTATTAATAGACTAGTAAGAGGGAAAAGGATAACTACAAGAAAGAATTAGTTATTCATCAAAGTTTCATTTATTCAATGACCAGAATTAAACGCGAATATATAGCTCGGAGACGTAGAACAAAAATTCGTTTATTTGCATCAAGCTTTCGAGGGGCTCATTCATGACTTACTCGAACTATTACTCAACAGAGAATAAGAACTTTGGTTTCAGCTCATCGAGATAGAGGTAGGAAAAAAATAGATTTTCGTCGTTTGTGGATCACTCGAATAAATGCAGTAATTCGTGGGGGTGGGGTATCCTATAGTTATAATAGATTCATATACAATCTGTACAAGAAGCAGATGCTTCTTAATCCTAAAATACTTGCACAAATAGCTATATCAAATAGGAGTTGTCTTTATACCATTTTTAATGAAATTCGAAAATAAGGAGATTGGAAGGAATCCATGGAATGTTTTAAATGGAGTTCCGGGGAGAATGAGCTTGGGGAAGGTAGAGTAGAAATTAGTATGATAAAATAGAAAGTCGTTAAAGAAAAATGAGCAAATATGCTCAATAAAAAAAATTATTCTTCTTCGACGATTCTTTTATTTTATTTTTTCCTTACGACAGACACGACAATCAAACTTTGATTCTCTAATTTTTTGAACAAAACATTAATATTAATCCACCCCTGAGTTCGGATTGGAATTTTGATTCAATTCAAGAATAAGACTATTTATTTCTGGTTCTAAGATCAGTAGTTTTAATGGTCGACTCACTTCCTTCAAATTGTATCTTATTATTAAGAAAAAGTAACGAAGATAAAATACGAGCTTGTTTTATAGCAATAGTAATTAATCGTTGTTGTTTTAAGGTCAATCTATTCACCCAACTAGATAATATTTTTCCTTGTTCACTAATAAATCGACTAATTAAACTCATGTTTCTATAATCAATTCAATCCCCCGATTGAATCAGGGGCAAACACCTAGGAAAGGGTCGCTTGGATTTATCCATGATTTGTTTATTCCTTATTTCGAAAATCTTATTTTGATTTCGATCGGATTAAAAAAAAAATTATTTATATATTTATATTATATAGTTTATATATATAATTTATATAATTTGAAATTTATCATATAATTAATAAATATAAAAAGGATTTTGTTTGTTTCTATTTATTTATTTGATTTATTTCTATTTAAATATATTTAATAATATATACCTGATGTTATCTTTTTCATGTTCCTTGGAAAATTGACATACAAGCACTTGATTCGATCTATTTCTTTATCTCCCCATGAATTGTATGTTTGTAAAAATAGGGATAGAATTTCCTCAATTCCAATCGACTGGGCGTATTGTGTCGATTTTTTTGAGTAATATATCTGGAAATGCCCGTTAATTCCTTATTAACACCGTTTTGAACACAACTGGTACATTCCAAAATAATCGTTACTCGGGCATCTTTACCCTTGGCCATAAACCTCCTTTGGATTTTTGATTCACCCCAATCTTCTATTTTCCGATCCAAAGTGAAGAAGAAAGGAACGAAAAAAAGAGAAGTTGCTAACTCAAAATCAAATTATGAAATATTTCATTGGAATTAATATTAATATAGAAGATAGAAATTAAATAAAAATAATAAAATAATAAAGTAATAATAAGTAATACAATAATTTTAATTTTTTCTAACTATTTTTAGAATTGTTGCACAGTATTTTAGTATCTTGTAAAATATGCTACTGTTGTCCTAGCCACATTTCTGTTTTCACTTTATTAGAAATTTAGCTCTATTAGTAATTTAATTGGATCCTGAACCCTAGTTTTGCTTAGGTTGAATCCTTTTTTTCTTTCTCTTCCTCCCCTTCCTTATTCTACCTAATTCTAAAATAAAAAAGGGGGGGGGGGGGGGGATTGGTTACAGATATTTGATTGTATCTCTAAATTTCTTAACCCCTTACCATGTCAATAACTAGAATGAAAAAAAGGGGAATGTCAATGCATCTGGAAATAAACGATTAATCTCGATCAATAAATCTACTAAAGAACCAAACCATAGAGTACTTAGTACCGGTGCTATGGAAAGATATGTTTTTAGATCACGCACTTAAAATCCTCCTTCTTTCTTCTTTATTGTATTACATTATGGTAATACATATATAATCAGATGTATATGTAGTTAAGGACTACTTGTATACTTGTATTTTTACGCGAAATCCCCAATCCCTAATTCAAAATTCAAATTGAAATGTACAACGATTTGATAGATAAGATTTTCCTTTTCTTAAAACAGAAAAATACGCCACTTTCCACCTGAAAATAGAATTGAGAGAATTCCCACGAAAAATATTCATTTATTATTTATTATATGTTTGTTATATAATATGAGACAAAAAAAAAGAAGAAATGAGCAAAGAAATTTTGTATATCAATAGAGAAAATAAGGATATGGAAGACAAGACAGGGATTCTCTACAATGACACTGTAGACCAATTGAAAGGGATGTAGCACAGCTTGGTAGCGTGTTTGTTTTGGGTACAAAATGTCACAGGTTCAAATCCTGTCATCCCTACCTATTACTTCTCCTCTGAGCAGTAACGAGGGATCAATTTTAGATCGATTAAATAAAATTCAAATCGGACATACATTATTTTTGAATTTTATGATATCTTATATAATAATATAAGCGTACAAAATGTATTGGGGTTAAAAAAAAAAAGAATACTCATCTTTATATTTATAGTCTTATCTATTGTGATAAGAAGGCGCTCTTAGTTTAGTTCGGTAGAATGTGGGTCTCCAAAACCCAATGTCGTAGGTTCAAATCCGACAGAGCATGATTCTGCTCTCATTTGTTAGGTCGAAAGGAAGGTTGAACTCAAATAATTGAACAGCAATCTAAATCTGAATTTGACCTCCCATGAATTAAAGAAAGGAGGAGGGGAGGTCAGTCGAAACAAAAAAAAAGAGATTTTAATTAATCAAAGGTCCAATTGATCACCAGGTCTATATTGTAAATATGCAGTTACGAATAATCCAGCCAAAGTAATAGGATTTAGACCTACGATGATTCCAAAAATGAAAAACTTCAATCATTTCTAATATTTTTTTAAAAGAGGAAAAAGAGAGGTAATATCTATCCCTAAATAGAAATCTGTATTGCCCATGAATTTCAATGACCAATAATTGGTAATTAAGGTAATTACCACGTTAAAGTAAGGAACTATTCGAATATATGGAATACCACAAAAAGTTTTTTTTTTTTTAATAAACTATTCATTCACTTAATTTCAAATAAGCCGTATCTTGCTTAGACCAATAAATAGAGCTGAGGTTATAGTTAAAGCTACTAGTAGAAAACCGAAATAACTAGCTATAGTAGGCATGAAGGGGCTAAATGACCTCCTTACACAACTTTCTCTTCAGTGTGGTGAATTGATAAGCTAAGTAAGAAATAAATTTAAAAAATATCAATAGTCTTGACATTAAAACTATTAAAGATGATTTCACTTATAGTTAAACTCAACTTCAAGCTTAGAGACTTCAATAACTTGGTGAATTAATAAACCTAAGTAAGTAAAGAATCTCGAAAGCATCCACACTTAATTGGATCCAGACCTTCAGAACACAAGTATTGGTGATTTTGGTGAGTAATAGAGCTTTTATGATAGCTTTACCTAGGATTTTGGCCTAGTGGTGAATCAGAAGATGATAGTTGCTAAGGAGTGAGGAGTATCAAATTGAATAGGAGGATTTTTGTTTAGTTTTGACTATTTCTTTAACCCTCTGGATGGGTTTACGATGCTGTAACATTGGTTCTAATTAGTTAATGAATGAGGCTATTTAGTGTGTATGTATAGGTACCATTAGAACTCATACAATGCTAGTTTACACTAATTCTACTATTTGTATTGAATCACTGTTAAGTTACACATGATGCTCAATTTGACACTTTTCAAGTTTTTACTTTTTCTTATAGGAGACAATTAAAGCTAATATAGAGGGTAAATTGACATATGGATATATGTAAATTTAATACATATATAAATGGATACGCTCTTCCAATCTTTAAATTAAAATTTAGGATAATGGCATTAAGGAATAATATTTTCCTCAAAGAAAACCTCTATATAATCGAAATATCTCAAATAATTAATATTTTTATTAATATGAATATTATGCGTGTATCAGGAAAAATACGATAAATTATAAATATGTTGTTTAATTATTTCATTCAATTTATTTCGGGTTATAATAATTTATAGATATATAGAATAATCTATCTTTGTTCCCTATATTTTAAAAGACAAAAAAATTATAGTCACATATATACTACCAATTCAGAGCATTGATGAGAAGTATATGTGTTCACTTGCAACTAGCTCCTTTAAGCAGTTTGGACAGTATCTTGTTTAATTTGCTAAATATGTCATATTATTGTGATGTAATAGCAATTTTGTCTAAATAGCAAATAGAATAAGTATTTCTTTATACGTATACACACAGATATATAATCTTTAACTGTTTTTCGTTATTTATATGCACACCAGCATGCAATCTATAGCATATTGTAATTATCTTAAAGGTTGGAATCAGTAATGGATGATGGGGTGTTTTCTTCTAATTATTTTTTGAACATGACTTTGCCTTCTTCTTGTTTTCTCAATCTCTCTTGCAGTTGTTGGATGTATTGTTGACGGTACTTCTCGTTTGTTTATAGTGGTTAATTACAATTGATAAATTTTATTTCAATTTTTTTTAAAAAAAGTTAATCATCTTATAGGCAAATATGGATTGGCAGGAAATATATCTTTGATTTCTTTACGAGGTTTTCGGCTATTACATAAGTCAATACAAAAGTAATCATATATATTACTTTAATTATTATATTTTAAAATTAAATTACACTAATCGTTCCTTAACAGTATGTATAGTATTTCCTCTCTTTATAAAATATTTTGGATTCAAATTGTACATTCTCATATATTATCTTTAGGAGATCGTGCTAACTAATTAATTAAATGTATGAATTGTCACTATAGAGATTTAAATCCTAAATTTTATTTTCATTTTTTAGAATTAATATTTTTTTGAGAAGTAATATAGCTCTTAACAATAATGCGCAGATTTACAAAACCAGCCATAAGTTATGCCTATATGCAAAAACCAACCACCAGCATCATCTAAAATACATGAGACCTTAGAGTATGAAACAAGAGCATCATATAAAAAGTGACATAAGCAACCATAAAATAGTATACTCTACATTACACATCTAAAACAACTTATAGATTGTGAGAATTAGAGCAAGTGTTTTGTTGTGATTGGATGTCTATAAGCCCTAACGTTTTCTACATTTGTTTTTAGCTACATGTGCACTAAAAAGAAAAAAAACCAACTAAAAGTGAACATATTGTTGTGACTAAAACAAAGACTTTTACGGTTGAAATGCAAACTATCTTAATTAGAGGACTATATTGGAAATTTACCAAAAGCAATATCAATTTTCTATATGACAAAAATGGGATGCTTAGTACAAAGGATGGGTGACCTATTTATATGCAATTATTACTGCCTTAAGACAGGTAATTTCAAGTTTTTTTTCTCTCCCTCTCTCTCTCTATTTAACTAACCTCAAATATACAGGGAAAATTAATCAAATATTCCAGCAATCTTCCCGTTCATTTCATTTTTTTTACACACCTACACATATAAGAGAGTGTAGATATATACGTGCATTATAGTGCAGCATTAACTTTTAATTAAAAACGATGGTTGGGATTGAATGGTTTTATAAAAGTGCAACCATGCAATAATTCACTAATTAAATTTAGTAAGTTACATTACCTTTAATCATAAGATCATTCCATATGTCCTATTAAAAACATAACATTTCTAGATATGATTTGGGCAGTCCATTTGTAGTTTTAATCTAACCTTACATGGTATATTCAAAGTTCCACTTCAAATCCATTGCAAATAAATCTTCAACCCTTGTCTCATTCTATATATATACCATCTTGCTCTTTGGCCAGACACGACCAAATACCATGACTATAAAGAAGGTTAAACTTGCCAATATCACTAACAACTATGTTAGAAAAGCCACTTTCAAGAAAAGGAAGAAGGGATTGATGAAGAAAGTGAATGAACATGTAAAACATATGTGCTTATTGAGAACAAAACACAAATGTCCTTACTTGAGTTTTGCCATCTATACATGCTTTTTCAATATAAAACCATTATAGGCTCCCTCATTCTTTTTTCCGTTGAAGATATACATGAAAAGGGCACTCACATACACCAATGTATGGAGAGAAAATAGATGTATGTGATCTCATGTCTTTATTTTATATAAAGTTTATGTTTAAAAAAAACGTGATGGGTAGAGTAGAATTATAATTAACAAATCAGCCGAATTATTTCGAAAAAGAAAGAAAGCAATCTTATCATTAGTGTAGTAGATTTATTAGTTGCATGTATTTGATTGAAAGCAAAGATAAATAATTTTCTTCTTATTTTCCTTCTTTCATATGATTTATTATGTATTTTAAATATTTTTAGCATATATGATCTTCAAATGAATCTTTTTTTCAAAATAACTACTGATTGTTTACTACAGCTTCATGAAAAAAATATAAGTTTTGATATGTATAAAGAATGAAAAAGATGGAAGCCCGATTGCATATAGTAACTAAGTGTCTACTAAATGTATATAATTTGTTGTGATATAGAGACATATTTTGACTTTAATAATTGTAATTAAAATATTCTTCCATAAAGAAAAAATCAAATAAACATGCACTCTAATAATCATATTCTACATACTGCATACAAAATCAAATAATGTAGGAGAGAGTAGATATACAGATTGACTATAGTGAAACATTAGCTCTTAATTAAAAGGGACAGTCATTATTAAAGGAATTTTGTATAAGTGGAGCCCTGCAACAACTCACTAATTAAATTTTGTGAAACATTTCCTTAAATCAAAATATTTTTCCATATTCCATATTAAAGACAGCATTCTGGAGATGATTTCGACACTCCACTTCCAGTTTTAGAATGCAGTACATCTAACCTCACATGGTATATTTAAAGTTTCACTCCCCATGTTTTACTAATATTCTTCAACCCTTGTTTCATTCTATATATACCCATTCCCTCTCTTAAGCCATATATAACAAAAGACCAAGAGTAGAAAGAAAGTTAAGTTTGCCTATATCACCTAATGACCCCACAAGAAAAACCACATTCAAGAAAAGGAAGAAGGGGCTGATGAAGAAAGTGAGCGAACATAGTAGTCTCTATGACATTAAAGCCTATGCATTCATTTACAGCCCCTATCACTCGCAACCAGAGGTTTGGCCTTCTCTTCTAAGAATCTAACGCGTGCTTCTTGACTTTCAAAGGATGCTCGAGACAGAGCAGAATAAGAAGATGATGAATCGAGATAGCTTTTTACACTAAAGGATCATCTAGAAAACTGACTAATTGAACAACTAGTGCAAGGATAATTGTGAGAAGGAGATCATGTAGGTCATGCTCCAAAGTCTTATTGGGATTTCCCTCCACCAACTCAACCTCATTGATCTCAACGATTTGGGTTGGCTCATCGAACAACACCTTAAAGAAATCCAGAATAGGATAAAAACACTTAGCAAGTCACTTCAGCCTTGGCGGACCACCAGATGGAGTCATAAAGGGTCCTTGGGAGATGTCAGCTTAAATCAAGGAGGATTCTCTGGCGTAGGAGCTGCAACATCCGCATGTGTGGTTCGTTGAGCATGAACTCGTAAGTACAACAACAGTTTTATGTAGGGTTTGCTAGCGGGGAACAGGCGAAGATGATGGTGCCATTCACGAATAAGAACAACCAGAATAATGGACTGATATGGTCCAACAGGTTTAATTACCCTCAGGAATCGAGTATTAGGATGTTTAGTTTTTAATTTTTTTTAAGTTGTTGGAGATGTACTTTAAATAACCGATTATAATCCACCATATAGATAGGTTGTAAGACCTATAGTCATTGTCTTAATAGTTATATCATGATAATAGTTGTAGTTGTTGTCGTCATAGTCGTGCGGGCATGTTCATGGCACTGCGATCCGTGCTGGTGTGCATTTGCACATTGGGTCTATGTGTGGGAGTGCCACTACACTCCAAGTAGCTGGCAGCAAGCCTTGCGCGTCGTGTTGACCTAGTAGGCTTCTACGAATGCTGAGGTGTCTTCGCATATGTGTTCCCCATACTGCAGATGCGGGTAGGAGGGTAAATTCCCTCGAGCACAAGGTAAAATAAATAAATAAAATCTATAATTCGATAAGCTAAGTAAATTTTTGACAAATTGGTATTTTTAAAATATTGGTATAAATTGGAAATTTGGTATAGCAAAAAACGATGTGGTTAATTTAAAAGAATAAATTTAATAAAATTAATAAAATCTTAAAATTCTAAGAATAATTTTATAAATTAAAAACTCATAAGAAAAAAATTGTAAATCTATAAATAATTATAAAAGGATGAGAATTAACATTTAAAAAAACTTGAAATTAAAAGACTAAAGGAAAAATAAAACAAGAATAAAAAATCTAAAAAGTTAACAAATAAAATAAAGAGTCAAAATTTAACAAACACAAAATCTAGTTAAATCTGGTTTACCATATTTCTTTTGAGGGAAATTTGGTTTTGATTATTTGTTCCAAAACTGCTAGAATATGGGTGCCAGTTTTGGTCCCTTAACGAAACAGTAGTTCAGTTGTCCTTGAGACTCTGAATGATTTAATATTCATGCTCTAGGGCTCAAGGGCATGAATGATGGCAACCTGAGAGACCTGAGACAGTTATATTTGTATTTAATATTTGTGAATCCATGTTTGTATCTATTTAATAACAAGGCATGACTAATTGATATCCCGTTTGCCCTCTCTAGAAATAGGTGTAAGGGGCTACGCATGTAGGTTTGCAATCAGTGTAATATAAATTAGATAATAAATTAGTATTAAAAACATTGTGTCAAAAGATGAGTTTCATCCTGCGTGCGTGAGTTGTGTAAACCCATTGAATACAGTATTGAGCGTCTTCATGAGGATTTGTATGAATTCGACATTTAATTTGGATATGAATATTTGGCGATAACTTTTGATTTGAATTTGTTAATTGAAATTATAATTAATTTTTTATTAAATGTGCATTAATGAATATTTTAAAATGTATTTGTGTTTCATTATTTCTATTTATCTTACTGAGTATTAGAACTCACCCATATCAAATCCCCCCTTAGATGTAGGTTAGGAAAAAAATTATGGTTCACCCCTGTTTAGATTCCCTTCAAGAGGAATAGTTTGGAGCAGACTTTGTATTTTATTTTAAACTTTGAGGCTAGTTTTTGTAATTATGCTTTCTAACATTTTGTATTCTAAAAGGTAGATAGCATGATTGCCTCAGGATACAGTCTTTTGTAAGTTTTGTATGGAATCTATACTTCTGCTGCAATGTAAATATCTACTTTATGTTTGCTCATTTGGATGTTGGTGCCCTATTTGGCATTAGGACGTCACATTTCTTTTCTTTTCTTTTCATTTATACACAATGGAGCAAGGATAGAAGCATTATTGATGTAGTATATGTAAAAATTCAGTCTAGTTAAGATGAAGATGAAGCTACCTAGCTCCGTCCATTTTTTTATATTTAAAATGAGATTTTTGGATAAAATTTAATAGATATGGATACGATTTTTGTATCTTGGAATTAAAATTTGGGATAGTGGCATTAACAGGTAGTGTTTTCCTCAAAGAAAGTCCCACTATAATCATAACATCTAAAACAATTAATATTTTGATTAATATGAATATTATACACGTATTTGGCAAAATACATTAAATTAAATCATAAATCAGCTTCTAACTAATTAATAGATATGTAGAATAATCTATTTTTTTCTCTATATTTTGTAGAACAAAAAAATTATACTCACACATATACTACCAATTTAGAGTGTTGATGAGAAGTACATGTGTACACTTGCTACTAGCTCCTTTAAGTAATTTAGAGAGTATCTTGTATAATTTACTAAATATGTGATATTATTGCGATTGCTTAGGTAGCAAGTAAAATAAGTATTGTTTTATATGTATACACAAAAGTATATTGATGTGTTCAATTTTTTAAAAAAATTTATACCCTTTTTACTTAAATTTATAATAACTTTTGAATTAATTTTGAGTTCAAAGTTATTTAATGGAAAAAATTCTTGGTGCAGGTTTCCTGAAGAAAATAGAAAAAAAGACTGAATAAAAAAGAAGAAAAGAGAAAAGATGTAGTTCTGAAGAGCAAAAAGAAAGCAACTCCGAAGAGGAAAAAGGAAGCAATTCTGAACCGGAAGAATGAACTAGCTCTGAAGAGGGAAAAGGAAGCATCTCTGAAGAAGAAAAATGAGCAGTTTTAACAAGGAAAAAAGGAGGCAGCTGAAAGTGAAAAAGGGAGGCATGCAAAATCCTATCTCCTCTTTTTCTACTGCCCACAAAAGGAACTAGATCTATAATGTTAAAAGGGGAGCATAGATGAACCCATATCTGGTTGGGAGCCGACGTGAACCAAAATCTGGTGAGAAAAAAGAAGTGGCCTTGGAGCTGAGCAGCAGATTGAGGAAAATTAAGCAAGTAATTTATTTTTTATTTTTATTTTTATGTTTTTGCTTTCAAATTGTAGATTTGTGGGATGAAAATTTTCGTGATTTTTTAACAAAGTCATGTTAAAATTAATAATTGTTATAAAAAGTTATTAGTTTTTAATTGATAAACCTAGTGAATACTGGGAGGAAAACCAAAAGTACATTAGGTTTGTTCAATCATTGCAAACTAGATTAAATTGATTGTGAAATTAAAACTTGGATATACCTAAGAGTCAGGTGAAATCAATTACTCTGATGGGTTTACACCGATAGTTTTCATTAATTTAATTATTTTGCTTTGATTAAATTATTATTAAATTTTGATTTCTAGACAATAATAGAATTTCTACAATTTTTGTACTTGGTACACAATCCTTGCAGGACGATACTTTATTTATCACTTTATTATTTTAACGACTTTGTGCACTTGCGAATTCGCCCGTCGTATATATAATCTTTAACTGGTTTTAGTTATTTATATGTATACCAGTATGCAATCTGTAGAATATCATAATTATGTTAAAGGTTGGAATCAGTAATGCATAATGAATTGTTTCCTTCTAATTGTTTTTTGGACATGGTTGCGCCTTTTTCTTTTTCTTCTCAATCTACATTGTGGTAATCGGATATATTGTTTAATGGTACTTTTATTTTGTTTAAAATGGTTAATTACTATTGTTAAATTATATTTCATTTTGAAAAAAAAAATTATCTAAAAGACTAATATAGAGTGTCAAGGAGAAGGCATATATATTAGTACCAGGCTAGTATCATTCTTTTATTGAAAGAGAGATAACACTTTTATATTTTTACTGCATTAAATTGGTAAGAAATATATGTTTGATTTCTTTAAGAATTTTGCAGCTATTACAAAAATCAATACAAAAGTTTTCATATATATTACTTTTATTATACCATTTTAAAATTTGATCAAACTAAACTTTCCTTAATAATATGATTGGTATTTCTTCTATTCATGAGAGATTTTAGATTCAAATTGTGCTTTTTTGTAAATTATCTTTAAGAGGTTGTGTCATCTAATTAATAAAATGTATGAATTGTGACTAAAAAATCTAAATCTTAACTTTCAATTCTATATTTTAGAAGTAATATTTTTCTGAAAAATAATATACCGTTTATCCATAAAAAGTATATTTATAAAAAGAACCATAACGAATGCTTATATAGCAAAATCAACCACTAGCATCATCTAAAATACATGAGATCTTGGAGCATAAAATAATCACAAAAAAAGGCATAAATAAAGACAACATAGTCTAAACACTACATTACACATCTAAAATAAATTCCTATATGTGTATGTGTGATGATGTTAACAACAATATGAAAGGGTTTTTCGAGAGACCTACCTGTCTAAACTAGTAGAAATAGAATTCATTAACTTTGGTCATGCGTGAATTTCATATTGTATGTATAGAAGCTCCAAGGATCATGCCTATATGAGTTAATGAATACCTAATAGATTCTGAGAATTGGAACAAGCGTTCCTCTGGCTATATGTGCACTAAAAAGAAAAAAGAAACAACAAAAAGAACACATATCACCCACACCAACCAAAGATCTCCAAGCTTTTACAAATATCCTCTTAAACCCATTCGTTCCTCTCTTCCACCCAGCTTTGTTACTCCCTCTCACTCATTCACAGACGCTTGAAGATAGTGCATATATGCTAGACCTTTACAACTTTGTAAATTCCTATTCACTTTTCCAATTAACACCTCACCCCACACCACAATGAATAGTCAGCTTGTTTTCCTGCTATCGCCAACATCACCATAATATACTATTTCCAACAATATAAATTCATATCTCATGTATTATTCAAAAATTTTTAGTGCATTTACGGTGTAAATGTGTATTTAATTTTTATTTAATCTTTTCTCTGTAAAACTATATACATAATATGCCTATAAATAGTGGTATCTCAATAATAAAACAAAATTTTCAATTCTCACAAGATAACATGGTATTAGAGCTGTTAATATATCTAGAAGAATTTAGATAGCTAATATATGAATAAATTGTGTTTTGCATACCAAAATAATGAATAGGGGTGAGTTTGATAGAAATAAATAATGATAGATGGTTACGAAGAACATTAGGGAGCAAGAGGAAATGGGAAACATGGTTGGATTGATTTGTGAAAAGGATGAGGGAGAAGTTGTATCAAAATATGGCTCTGATAGCTATAACTATATTAAAAATATAAATTACACAATAAAGTTCTCCTTTTATCCTCTTTTTTGAAAAAAAAATATTTGTTTTTCTTGCACGAGATTGTTATTTTTTAATCAATAAATTTAATACAAATGTACTTTATTTAGGGCAAAAAAAATTTGTTAGATACACAAGAAAATGAAAAAGGTGATATCAGAAGTCCTACGGGCATACTTTTAAATGTTGGATTGCTTATAGGGTTACTTTACATGTAAAGCTCCCTCATGCATACATATCGATCATTAATCTTTATTCATCTTATTATGTTACTCTATTAGTTTATTTTATACAGGATGCTGTTAATTAATTCCAAATAATTAGCTCTTTGTTGGCAAAGTGACTGATAATTTTCTTTGGGGATAAATCCTTTTAAGCGTTTGGCTATAGGTTAAGTATGGCATATTTTTCCTTAATTAAAAGATAATTTTATTAACGAAATGGAACTCACATGTCCTTTTTCTCTTTGAATAATAAAATATAATTTTGTCAATAAGGATAGTTCCATCTTTTTTAAATAGAGAATTACAAGAAAACACAAAATCGCCACCCTTTGAAAAATGAAAAGCACAATTTAAGAATAAAATTATACGATAATATAGGTGATTTGAAATAGAAGCTAAGCGTGAAAAGAGCATATTCTTAAAACATCTGTTATATGATCCCCCTTCATAGCCTCATACAGATACATCAAAAGGTAAGTTACATTTCAACAAAGAATTCTTTCATGAGTTAGATATAGTTGTTTATGTTTTTGCTATATATATATGCATATACGTACTTATACTAAAATTTTTATGTTTTTTACTTTCTTATTTTTAAAACAATTTATTTTTATTTATCTTGTAACCATTAACTATTTCGACATTTTAGAAATTGTAAGAGAAAGTGAATGGTAGAATATTGGAGCTTATATACGTTTGAGATAGTTAATTGATGAAGATTGCAAAAGCTTAAAACACTACCCAATCTTCTAAATATCTAATAAAGCACGCAGTCACTTGTCGAAACTGAACTAATCATCCTCCCTATTTCATCATCAACTTGAGTAAAGAGATCTATTCGCTATATGAACAAATACCAACTCCTATTTCTCATATTTGTTCGATGACATCCTAAAAAGTTAAAATTTTCACGTAATACTATAAAATAAAAAACAAAGTTAGAAGAAAAAAACATGCCTCCTTACACAACTTTCTCTTCAGCGTGGTGAATTGATAAGCTAAGTAAGAAACAAATTTAAAAAATATCAACAGTCTTGACATTAAAACTACTGAAGATGATTTCCCTTATATTTAAACTCAACTTCAAGTTTAAAGACTTCAATAACTTGGTGAATTAATAAGCCTAAGTAGGCAAAGAATCTCGAAAGCATTTACACTTAATTTGATCCGGACCTTTAGAAGACAAGTATTGGTGATTTTAATGAGTAATATAGCTTTTATGATAGCTTTACCTAAGATTTTGGACTAGTGGTGAATCAGGAGATGATAGCTGCTAAGGAGTGATTTAAGATGAATTGTATTGATCTTGGAGTATCAAATTGAATAGGAGGATTTTTGATTAATTTTGACTATTTCTTTAGCCCTCTGGATGGGTTTACGATGCTGTAACATTGGTTCTAACTGGTCAATGAAAGAAGCTATTTAGTGGGCATGTATAGGTACCATTAGAACTCGTACAATGCTGGTTTACACTGATTCTTCTATTTTTTTGTTTAGCTATTGATTCACTGTTAAAAGTTACAAATGCATTTCTTACTTTTCTACTTATGTTATTGTATGATGCTCAATTTGACACTTTTCAAGTTTTTACTTTTTCTTATAGGAGATAATTGAAGCTAATAGAGGGTAAATTAATGAGAATGTTGAATATGGTCATTTTCTTTGATTTCTAACTTATACCAAAGAGAATGAGTAGATATTTAGAGTTGTCTATGGTTAGAATAGGTTCACTGAGTTGGTGAATTAACGTGGCATCAAGCTTGCTTCAGGGATCTAATACATGGAGTTTTTTCTTTGAAGAAAAGAAAATGAAGGGGATTGGTGGTAGTTAAGTTTATATGAGGATTATGAAAATTATCAGTGTATATATTTAACTTTTCTTGTCTACTTGTACAAGGTTTTAATATAGTGATTAATTACAAATTATATATATGATTTTAGTTGGCAATCGAAAAAATATATAAATTAAATATATAGATATAGAGAATGAAATGTAATATGTTCTTGCATGTATATATGTGTATTGCTAATTTTAATTTGCGGGCCTTGTGAAGATCGAAGAAGATATTAGGCAGTTCTTTTGTTACTTTAAAACTTTGTTGTGACTTGGGAACTAATTATTAGTGTGTCCATATTAGAAGAGTATAAAAACAAATACAAGATTACGTATGAAATGTTTGCAAATCATTGTAATTAGCTAGAGAGCAAATCTTATATATATATATATATATGCATAAAGTGAGTCAAAAGAAAAGGTGCGCATATATATGTTTTACATGTTCACTCACTTTCTTCATCAACCCCTTCTTCCTTTTCTTTTTATTTATACACAATGAAGCAAGGATAGAAGCATTATTGATGTAGTATACGTAAAAATTCAATCTAGTTAGGATGAAGATGAAGCTAGCTAGGTCCTTAAATTTGTTTAGATTTAAAATGAGATTTTTGTATAAAATTTAATATATATGGATACGATCTTCAAATCTTTGAATTAAAATTTGGATAGTGGCATTAACAGGTAATGTTCTCCTCAAAGAAAGTCCTGGTATAATCATAACATCTAAAACAATTAATATTCTCGTTAATATTAATATTGTACATGTATATGGGAAAATACGTTAAATTAAGTTATAAGTTTGCTTTTAACTAATTAATATATACGTAGAATAATCTATCTTTGTTCTCTATATTTTGGAAAATAAAAAACTACACTCACACTTTGCTACTAATTTAGAGTGTTGATGAGAAGTACATGTGTACACTCGCTACTAGCTCGTTCAAGTAGTTTAGACAGTATCTTGTATAATTTATAAAATATGTGATATTATTGCAATTGCTTAGGTAGTAAGTAAAATAAGTAGTTTTATATGTATACACAAAAGTATATTGATCTGTTTGATTTTGAATATATTTTTATACCCTTTTCACTTAAATTTAGAATAACTTTCGAATTAAGTTTGAGTTAAAAGTCATTTAATAAAAAAAATTCTTGATGTAGGTTTCATGAAGAAAATAGAAAAAAAGATTGAAAAAAGATGAAGAAAAGGTAAAAAATGAAGTAGTTTCGAAGAGCAAAAAGGAAGCAATCCTGAACTGAAAAAAGGAAGCAACTCTGAAGAGGAAAAAGGAGGCAACTCTGAAGAGGAAAAAGGAAGCAACTTTGAAGAAATCCAAAACAGGACATAAACACTTATCAAGTCACTTCGACCTCAGGGGACCACCGGACAGAGGAGTCAGGAAGGGTCCTCAAGAGACGTCTGCTCCAATCAAGGAGGATTCTCTAGCGCAGGAGCTACAGCAGTCGCAAGCAAGGTTTGTTGACAGGATGAACTTATAAGTACAATAACAGTTTCATGTAGGGTTTACTAACAGGGAACAGGTAAAGATGATGGTGCCATTCATAAATAAAAACTACCAAAATAATGGACTGATATGGTCAAGCAGGTTTAATTACCCTTAGAAATCGAGTATTAAAATGTTTAGTTTTTAATTTTTTTGATGTTGTCAGAGATGTACGTTAAATAACCGATTCCAATCCACCATATAGATAGGTTGTCAGACTCATAGTCGTTGTCTTGATAGTTTTAATCATAATAATAGTTGTAGTTATGTCATCACAGTTGTTCGGTCATGTTCATGGCACTCTGACGCGTGCTGGTGCACTTTTACGCATAGGGTCTGTGTGTGGAGTGCCACTACACTTCAAGCAGCTGCGCATTGTAGCAAGCCTTGCGCATCGTGTTGACCTATCAAGCTTCTACGGATGTTGAGGGGTATAATTCAAAAGAATAAATCTAATAAAATTAAGAAAATCTTAAAATTCTAAGAATAATTTTATAAATTAAAAACTCATAAGAAATAAATTTAGAATCTATAAATAATTATAAAAGAAGTAGAATTAATATTTAAAAAACTTGAAATTAAAAGAGTAAAGGTAAAATAAAAACAAGAATAAAAGAATATAAAAAGTTAACTAATTAAATAAAGAGTCAAAATTTAACAAACACAGAGTCTTGTTAAATCCACTTCATCATATTTCCTTTGAGGGGTATTTGGTTTTGATTATTTGTTCCAGAACCACTAGAATATGGGTGCTAGTTTTGGTCCCTTAATGAAATTGTAGTTCAGTTGTCCTTGGTCTGAATGATTTTATATTCATGCTCTACGGCTCAAGGGCATGAATGATGGCAACCTGAGAGACATCAGAGATTTATATGTGTACTTAATATTTGTGATTATATGTTTGTATCTATCTACGTACCAAGACATAACTAATCGATATCCCATTTGCCCTTTCTAGAAATAGGTGTAAGTGGTTGCGCATGTTGGTTTATAATAAGTGAAATATAAATTAAGATAATAAATTAGGATAAAAAAACTATGTCAAAAGATGAGTTTTGTCCTACGTGCGAGTTGTATAAACCCATTGAATACAGTACTAAGCATCTTCATGACAATTTGTATGAATTCGACATTATTTGGATATGAGTATTTGGTGATAACTTTTCATTTGAATTTGTTAATTAAACTTAAAATTATTTTTTTATTAAACGTGCATTAATGAATATTTTAAAACGTATATGTGTATCATTATTTCTATTTATCTTACTGAGTATTGGAACTCACCCATATCCCACCCACCCTTAGATGTAGATTTTGAAGAAAATTCTGGAGAACTCTTTTTAGTTTCTTTTCAGGAGGAATAGTTTCGAGCAGACTTTGTATTTTGTTTTAAACTTTGAGGCTAGTTTTTATAATTATGCTATCTAATATTTTGTATTCTAAAAGGTAGATGGCCTAATTGCCTTAGGATACAGTCTTTTATAAATTTTGTATTAGATGTATAGTTCTACTGTAATGTAAATATCTATTTTATGTCAATTCATTTTGACGTTGGTGCCCTGTTTGGCATCAGGATGTCACATTTCTTTTTTTTTCTTTTTATTTATACATAATGGAGCAAGGATCGAAGCATTATTGATGTAGTATATGTAAAATTTCAATCTACTTAGGATGAAGATGAAGCTAGCTAGCTCCTTAAATTTTTTTAGATTTAAAATGAGATTTTTGTATAAACTTTAATAGATATGGATACGATCTTCAAATCTTGGAATTAAAACTTGGGATAGCGCCATTAACAGGTAATGTTTTGCCCCGGTATAATCATAAGAGTTATTAAAATTTATTTTTATTAATGTTTACGTACAATAAATTATATATATATTTTTGTATTACATAAGAGTCGAATCTTCAATTCTTATTTTCGTAGAGGTAGAGAAGTACCACTTGATTTAAAATTCAAGTATTATCATGCCTTAATTATATTTAACTTTTAGGAGGATTGATTTCAATTAAGGTGGTTGGTCATGAAGTAAAGATCCTAGAATTAAAACTATTGGGCCTTTGGCCCGATCATTAAGGGATGGAATCAGTTCCCATTAATGAAGAACATGTGAACTCGCAATGTTATATAAAAAAAGTTAACAGATCAGCCAAATTATCACCTACATACCATTTTATATAATCTATTAACTTCTAATATCAATCATTTTCTATTAAAAATGTATAACGTATTTTTTGTGTGTGAATACATCAATTTAGTGATATATAATAATACTTAAGTTCAGTTACTTTATTTAAAATTAAATCTGCAGCTCGTTTTA
Organism: Carica papaya; assembly: GCF_054855325.1. Taxonomy (NCBI): domain Eukaryota; kingdom Viridiplantae; phylum Streptophyta; class Magnoliopsida; order Brassicales; family Caricaceae; genus Carica; species Carica papaya. Next base: position 25,653,002 of record NC_142310.1, on the reverse strand, counting down.
TGTATGGATTATAGAATTAATTATATTGATATTTAATTATAACATTTCATTTTCTCACATAATTGTTTACATTAATATTTAATTTTAATCGTAGTTAATTAAATAACTAGAATAATATTTAATTTAAAAAAATTCAATTACACAATTAACACAAGTACAATATATTAATAAAGTGCCATTGTTATTAAATAAAGGGAAGTAAACATGATTAGTGTTATTCGATGAATCACTCTTTTATCATTGTAAGTATATATATAATCTCTCTAAATAAGACACACACAACGAAGTTCTAATATTTAAGAATACAAAAAGAAATTAAAAGATAAAAGAATCATAATACATTACATCAAAAAATCGTAACACAATACATCCTTTATAGATAAGCCAAATTCAAAGTTAATAAGTGAAGTATGAAGTAAACCTTTATAAATCATATAGAAATTCCCTTGTTTTAATGTGTTAAAAACTCATGCCTAAGGCCACCTATATACCATTTTATATGAATGCTTGAACTTTTGAAAATTTAATAGAAGATTTAAAATGTATGAGTTTTTATATGATTTGTTAACTCTTTATATAAAAGCTAACATTAATGAGGAACATGTATATCTAACAAATCATTAAGTAATATTTTGGCATTCCACTTGTTGTGGAATGCACCATATCTTACCTTAGATGGTATATTCTACTATATTATAATGCTCCATTCCCCATTCCTTACTAATAACTCTCCAACCCTTGTCTCATTCTATATATAGCCCCTCTCGCTCCTTGGCCAAACACGACAAAACATCATGACTAGAAACAAAGTTAGGCTTACCTATATCACTAATGACTTTGCAAGAAAAACCACGTTTAAGAAAAGGAAGAAGGGGCTGATGAAGAAAGTGAGTACTTAGGACTCTGCAATGTCAAAACATGTGCAATCATTTACAACCCATATGACTCGTAACCAGAGGTTTGGCATTCCCCTCTCGGAGCCCAATAACTGTTGGCCGACTTCAAGAGGATCTCTGATATGGAGCAGAATAAGACGATGATGAATTAAAAGAGCTTCCTATGATAGATGATCATGAAGGCAACCGACCAACTGAAGAAGAAACATAAAGACAATCAGGAGAAGTAAATAATGCATATCATGTTTAAAAGCCTTGTTGGGAAGCCCCTCCACTAACTCAACCTCATTGATCTCAACGATCTAGGTTGGCTAATTAAATAAAACCTCAAAGAAATCCAAAAAAATGATAGAAACATTCTATAAATCACCTAAGCCTCATGGGGCCACAAATGGAGGAGTGATGAAGGGTCCGGGGGCGACATCCTCTTAAATCAACAAGGATATGTTACATAATTCATTATAATTGCAATATATTTGATTATATAATTCATAAAGAAAAAAATTAATTATATGATATGATACAACAAGACCATCAAAAGTTGTGTTTTTCTGGTTGATATTTTTCTTTCTATTGATATTTACCTATACATCATAAAAATTTAGATGCTCACCCTTCCATACACATATACAAACATCTCAATATATATTTACCTACCTCAACATGTATTCCTTCCATCACTACCTTATATATTACATGTATATATATATATGTATATATCAACTGGATCAGACAACAAGCATCTGGCCCGTACTTGGTTTATAGTTAATTTGCTCGACATGCAAACTTTAATTTGTAAGATTTCAAAATTTTCCATGCAAAGCATAATTACTAATTACACTCCAACAGTATTCTAATACCATAAAAACTTAGTTATGATATATATACATAGATATATATTGTGATTAATATTTGTTCTCGTGTTGTGAAATATATAAGCCAATTTAGTTAAATAAAAATCATATAAACAGTATAATGATCAAACCAGTAAAAGTAGAGAAAAGACATGAGAGGGTAAAAACCAATATATTTTAGAAATTTAGCATTAAAACAAACTATTATTTTTATTTAGATTTGATAGAGTAATAACAAGGAGTCAAAGTAAAAAAAAAAAAGATAATTCATTTAATCAAATACATTTCTCACATTTATCATAAATACAAACATTAACAAATTCAAAAAAACCATTTTAATGTCACAAAATCCCCTATTAATTTACAAGGTAATGGTATATTAATCTGTTGTATTTTTTTGAGTTCAACTATTAGTTCAACAACTTTCTAACTAATACCATTGACTTTTAAAAGTATAAATTTAAATTATTGTTAGTATGTAACGTGAACTCTGATATAGAAAAAAATGATATCTTCGGTTTTTGTATTTTTTTAAAAAAATAATTAAAAAATAAAATGGCAGTAACTGTAAGACATCAAGACATACAATTAAGTTGGATTAGAAGGTGATGGCCATATTAGTTGACGGTTAAGAGATAATATTTGTGTGTGTGGTTGCCATGTATAATTGACTTCAGGTGTGAATGCATGTTGAGGATAATGCAGGAGAGAGTAGGTAGATACATGAATTACAGTGAAGCAATAGTTTTTAATTAAAAGGGATGGCCACAATTGAATAATTTTATATAAATACAGCCTTACAACAACTTACTAATTAAATTTTTTTTAATTACATTTCCCTAAATCAAAAGATTTTTCCATATCCCCTATTAAAGACATAACATTTTTGGAGATAATTTGGGCATTCCACTTGCAGTTTTAGAATGCACCACATCTTACCTTACATGGTATATTCTTCCATATTAAAACACTCCGCCCCATTCCTTACTAATGGCTACTCAACCGTTGTGTCGTTTTATATATACCCCCTCCAGCCCCTTGGGCACACATGACAAAATACCATGACTAGAAAAAAGATTAAGCTCTCTTATATCACTAACAACTCTGTAAGAAAAGCCACATTCAAGAAAAGGAAGAAGGGGCTGATGAAGAAAGTGAGTGAACTTAGCACTCTTTGCGATGTCAAAGCCTGTACAATCATTTACAGCCCTTATGACTCGCAACCAGATGTTTGGCCTTCCCCTCTCGGAGCCCAACATGTGCTTGCTGACTTTAAGAGGATGCCCGAGATGGAGTAGAACAAGAAGATGGTGAATCAGGAAAGCTTCCTACGCCAGAGGATCACTAAAGCAATTGACCAACTGAAGAAGCAGCGCAACGATAATCACGAAAAGGAGATAACGGATATCATGTTCCAAAGTCTTACTGGGAAGTCCCTCCACTAACTCAACCTTATTGATCTCAATGATTTGGGTTGGCTCATCGAACAACACCTCAAAGAAATCCAAAAGAGCATGGAAACACTCAGCAAGTCACCTCAGCCTCAGGAGGCGACAGACAAAGGAGTGATGAAGGGTCCTGGTGAGACTTTCACTCAAATCAAGGAGGATTCTACGGTGCAGAAGCTGCAGCAGTCACAAATACAGTTTGTTGATGGGATGAATCCTCAAGCACAGCAACAGCGTTATGTCGGGTTGAATGAGGAACAGACAGAGATGATGGTGCCATTCACAGGTAAGAACTACTGGATTGGTATGGTCCAGTGTGTTTAATTACCCTTAGAAAATGAGAATTATGATATTTGATTTTGAATTTTTTGGGTGTTATTGGGGATGTACTTTAAATAACGAATTAAATTCCACCATAGAGATATGTTGTTAGTTTCTTAGTCATCATAGTCATCGTCTAAATAGTTGTAGTCATCATAATAGTTGTAGCTGTCATCTTCACGGACATAGTCGTCAGGTCACATACATTCATGTACTTAGATTACTTTATGTTATGATTTTCTTTAAATTAATCTGCACCTCAATATTTTAAATTTTCTGTGCTAGTGCTACTCTTCATTCTTTAATTTCTCCCTTTTCCCGGCTTGACGTGGCTGTATTACTATTTGTTGAAATATATGCGTGCTCAATATAAATTTATGCTATTAGAATGCCCTTTTCTCTTCTTTCTTTTCTTTTTTCTTATACTCAATTCAGAGAGTACAGAAACATTGTTGATGCACTATATGTAGAAATTCAGTTTAGTTAAGAGGAAGATTAAACTCGTTAGATACTCAAATTTGTTTAGATTTCAAATGAAACTTTTGTGTAGAATTTAATAAATATAATGCGCTCTTCAGATCATAGAATTTAAATTTGGGATAATGGCAATGAGGAATAATATTTTTGTCAAAGAAAATCCCGATATAATCTAAATATCTAAAACAATTAATATTTTGATTAATATGAAATTTAAATATAATTCTAAAAATTTTATTTTAGTCAAAACATGCAATATTTTAAATAACTCAAATATATTGGAGAATCCCTTACGATCATAAATAGAATTTCGTGATGCAATTATTATGTTCAGAATATAGAAAATAACTAAAATAAATAATTTTCGAACTCAACAATCTGTAAATAGCTAATTAATACTTTACGCAAGAAGAAATGTACAATATATACATATACATATACATATTTAAATATATAAAATCACATAGAATAATAAATATAGAAAAATATTTTTGATGGCTAATTTCAAACACTTTCAGTAATTAGTACTTTGAATTTCTTTTACACATATAAATACTCAAAAATCAATGATATAAAGTCTCTTGCTATTAAAAAAAATGTTACTGATATAAAATAAGGCCATATTTAACACCAGTGACATAAATTACTACTGCAAATTTTTTTTAATATGATAATATGTTACTGTAGTATTTGTAGTACGATGTTGCAATTGATTCTTAAAGATAATGACTAGTATTTAACCTTTATTAGTGGGTTACTTATTCAAAACAAATTTATACTTTTGCGATAACAGTTTCAAAAATTCATAAGACACAATATAAGTACTTTTTAAAAATGAAGATAGATGTAATAATACAATGAAACCACTTATACACTACTATTAAAGTGTATAACACCAACATCCACGTGAAAAGTCTAGTATTCAAATTTTAATTGTTCATCTAGTTATATTATAATTAATTTTAACATATGATAGAATCTTCAATTCTTATTTTTGTAGAGGTAGAGAATTACCACTTGCAAGTATTATCATGCCTTAATTATATTTAACTTTTAGGAGGGTTGATTTCTATTAAGGCGGTTAGTAATGAAGTAAAGATTCTAGAATTGGAACTATTGGGCCTTTGGCCCGATCATTAAGGGATGGCATTAGTTTCCATTAATGAAGAACATGTCTACTCACAATTTTATATAAAAAATTAACAAATCAACCGAATTATCACCTTTATACTTTTTTATACAATCTGTTAACTTTTGATATCAACCATTTTCTATTAAAAATGTATTGAATGTATTTATTTATTTTTTTGTGAATATGTCAATTTAGTGATATATAAAAGTACTTAAGTTCAGCAACTTTATTTAAAATTAAATTTGTAGTCGATTTTATGTATGGATTGTAGAATTAATTATATTGATATTAATTGTAACATTTTATTTTCTCACATAATTGTAAAATGGTCTTACACACACTCATAAATATTATCTCTTAACCATCAAGTAATATGGCCACCACCTAACAATCTAACTTAATTGTATTTCTTGATCTCTTACAATTACCGCAATTTTATTTTTAAATTTTTTTAAAAAAAATACAAAAACCATAGATATCTTTTTTTGTCTATATCAGACATCACATTACATAGTAACAATAATTTAAATTTATACTTTTAAAAGTCAATAGTATTAGTTAGAAAGTTGTTGAACTAATAGTTGAACTCAAAAAAATACAACAGATTAATATACCATTACCTTGTAAATTTAGGGGATTTTGTGACACTAAAATGTTCTTTTTGAATATGTTTGTGACATCCCAAGTGTTAATTAAGGCAAATGGGTTCAGATACAGATTAAAAATGACAAATGCACGATAAAATTTATGCACCAGAACAAAATTATTACAAATCCCTTACAAATACATATGAGTTCCAATACGTATATATACAACAGTCATGCACTCAGACTTGTGTTCCCGCACTCTGATCAGCACAATAGTCTAGTGAAAAAAGTGACTCTTATGTTTTGTTTTGTATTTTGCAACCACTTGTAGCCTCAGTATATGTATGTTTTGGAACTCATACGTATTCGTAAGGGATTTTTAATAATTTTGTTCCACTGCATAAATTTTATCATGTATTCGTTATTCTGAATCAGTATCTGACACCCATTTGCCTTAATTAGCACTTGGGATGTCACAGAAAGATAGTGAGGAACCGATCACAGACCTACCCCTTGAAGTCTTTGAGGATCCCATGGATCCATAAATTTTTATAAGTGCATGACTTGTCTCGCACTTTGATAAGTCCTTTTATATAATAATAGAAGTGGCCCTTTTTGGATTTTGATATTTTCTTTTTTCTCACCACTTCTTGCCTCAATTATATATGTAATTAGGAAATCGTATAATTTTTTTAAGGAATTTTTAATAAATTGTCTAAACTACTCAAAGAAGCTAGTAGCCAGTGTACACATGTATTTCTCATCAAAACTATAAATTTGTAATATATGTGTGTGTAATTTTTTTGTTCTCCAAAATATAGGGAACAAAGATAGATTATTCTACATATCTATTAATTAGTTAGAAACCGATTTATAACTTAATTTAACGTATTTTGTAAGATAAATATATAATATTCATATTAATCAAAATATGAATTATTTTAGATGTTATGATTATACCGAGACTTTCTTTGAGGAAAATATTACCTGTTAATGCCACTATCCCAAATTTTAATTCCATGATCTAAAGATCGTATCCATATCTATTAAAGTTTATACAAAAATCTCATTTTAAATCTAAAAAAATTTAAGGGGCTAGCTAGCTTCATCTTCATCCTAACTAGACTGAATTTTTACATATATTCTATCAATAATGCTTTTATCTTTGCTCCATTGTGTATAAATTAAAAAATACAAAAAGAAATGTGACATCCTGATGCCAAACAGGGCACCAATGTCCAAATAGGCAGACATAAAATAGATATTTATATTACAGCAGAACTAAACAACTCATACAAAATTTACAAAAGACTTATCCTGAGGCAATCAGGCCATCTACCTTTTAGAATACAAAATATTAGATAGCATAATTATAAAAGCAACCCTCAAAGTTTAAAACAAATTACAAAGTTTGGTCTAAACTATTCCTCTTGAAAGGAATCTAACCACGATTCTTCATAATTTTCTTCCAAACCTAGATCTAAGGGGGGTTGGATATGGGTGAGTTCCAATTCTTAATATGATAAATTGAAATAATGCAACATAGTTTTAAAATATTCATTAATGCATGTTTAGTAAAACAATAATTTTAAGTTCAATTAACAAAGTCAAATCAAAAGTTTTTGCCAAATATTCATATCCAAATCAAATGCCGAATTCATACTGATCATCATGAAGACGCTCAATACCGTATTAAATGGGTTTACATAACTCACGCACACAGGATGAAACTTCTCTTCTTACACAGTTTTTTTATACTAATTTATTATCTTAATTTATATTACACTGATTGCAAACCTATACGCGCAGCCGCTTACACCTAGTTCTAGAGAGGACAAAAGAGATATTGATTAGTCATGTCTTGGTACATAGATAGACACAAACATACATTCACAAATATTAAATACAAATATAAATATCTTAGGTCTCTCACGTTGTCATCATTCATGCCCTTGAGCCCTAGACCATGAATATCAAATCATTCAGAGTCACAAGGACAACTGAACTACCGTTTCTTTAAGGGATCAAAACTAGCACCCATATTGTAACATCCCACTAATCACCACACTAAATGTGTATCTAGAAACTCTTATTTATTAGGCCTTAAGGCCATTTGAACTAATTTAAATTTATCTTGTAGTTTGTATCGTATTTCATAATTTTAATTTATTCAAATTTTGTTATTTTATTTATTATTATTGTTATTATTTTATTTTTTTGTACCATTTTTATTTTAAAATAATTTTCAGGAGAAAAATAGAAAATGAGGCAAAATCCTGCGGGAAAACGCCTGCAGAAGTTGCTCGCCCGCACCGGCACTGCACACTGTTTGCGTGCGTGCGTGCGCACATGACCACACAAGACATGTGCAAATTCCCATCGGCCCGGGACATAGGGCCAATTTGCACATGCATCGCATCGCGCGCATATTGGCGAGTCCGTGGATGCGTCCCGTTGTACACAAATAAGATAGTCCTTGCAGACATGGCTAGACGCCATGCACCCTGTGCACGTGCCATCCACGCAGTAGGCCTGCACGCTTGGGCCTGTGCGTTGTAGGCCTACGTGCTGCGCTATATGCGCTATAGGCCCTGCGCCGTTGATGAAGGATTCTTCCTCCATTTTCACACTGCCGTCGTGTCATGTAAAATCACTCATCTTCAACTCAACTTTCTCTTTTCCTCATTGGATTTCACCACTTGGCGCAAATCCAACGGTCCTAATTTTTTATAGATAGGGACCCTTTCCTTTCATCACTTCCATTTCATTTTCCATCTTCCAAGAGCTTAGAGAGAGAGGGAGTGATCTAGAGAGAGAAGGAGAAGAGAAGAAGAAGAAAGGTGTAGGAAAACTTCAAGATTTTGTTAAGAAATTTAATATTTCCTTAAACATCTTAAGGAGCATTTCTAAAAAATCAAAATTAAGAAGTTTATGCTTTGTGTTTTGCATATTTTATGTTTAATAAAGTGATTTGTTCTTGATTTCAAGCATGCTATGTGATTTTATAGGCACTTAATAATTTGCATGTAAATTAAATAACATGAATTCGATGATAATTTTCTGAAATATATATAGAAAAAGAAAGAAAGAGAAGGAGAATGAGCTTGAATGGCCTGAAAAAAAAAATATATGTATTTGTATTGACATGCATAACACATCAAGCGTCTCATTAGACATTTTATCTTGGAGGGGTTTCTATTTCTCCTTCCCCCATCTGGTCTAGAAAGACGTTAAAGGACTACTTCCTGTGGATGACGGCTTACCCTCTAACGAGAGGGGTGACACAAATATCTATTAGGGGTCACATTTGGTTAAGTACTGTCATGGTGGCTGTAAATGATTTCACAGGCTTTGACTTTGCAGAGCATACTGAGTTCACTCACTTTCTTCATAAACTCTTCTTCTTTTTCTTGAAAGTCGCTTTTCTAGCAAAGTTGTTAGTTATATAGGAAAGTTAAACCTTCTTTTTAGTCATGGTGTTTGGTCATGTCTGGCCAAAGAGCGAGATGGTACATATATAGAATGCGACAAGGGTTGAAGATTTATTAGTAATGGATGTGAAGTGGAACACTGAATATACCATGTAAGGTTAGATTAAAACTACAAATGGAGTGCCTAAATCATCTCTACAAATGTTATATTTTTAATCGCACATATGGAAAGATCTTATGATTAAAGGTAATGTAATTTAGAAAATTTAACTAGTGAATTGTTGCAAGGCTGCACTTTTATGAAACCATTCAAATACAACTATCTTTTTTGATTAAAAGTTAATGCTTCATTATAATGCATGTATATATCTACTCCATCTTATATGTGTAGGGGTGTAAAAAAAATGAATTGAACCAGAAGATTGCTAGAATACTTAATTTATTTTCCTTGTATATGGGGGCTTAGTTAAAAAGAGAGAGAGAGAAAAAAAAACTTGAAATTAGTTATCTTAAGGGAGTAAAACATGGCAACGAAATAAAAGATTGATATTGCTTATAATTACGCTGTTAGAATTGCATATAAATAGATCATCCATCCTTTGTAATAAGCATCCCATTTTTATCATATAGAATATTGATATTGCTTTTCGCAAATTTCCAATATAGTCCTCCAATTAAGATAGTTTGCATTTCAATCATAAAAGTCTTTGTTTTGGTCACAACAATTTGCGCACTTTTAGTTGCTTTTTTCTTTTTAGTGCACATATAGCCAAAAATATATATAGAATATGTTGGGGCTTATAGACATGCAATCACAACAAAACACTCACTCTAATTCTCACAATCTATAAGTTGTTTATTATCACATTTACACATGCAAGAAGTTGTTTTAGATGTGTAGTGTGGACTATTTTATGGTTGTTTATGCCACTTTTTATATGATGCTCTTGTTTTATACTCTAAGGTCTCATGTATTTTAGATGATGCTAGTGGTTGGTTTTGGCGTATAAGCATACCTTATGGCTGGTTTTGTAAATCTGTGTGTTATTGTTAAGAGCTACATTACTTTTCAAAAAAAATATTAATTCTAAAAAATAAAAATAAAATTTAGGATTTAAATCTCTATAGTGACAATTCATAGATTTCATTTATTAATTAGCACGATCTCCTAAAGATAATATATGAGAACGTACAATTTCAATAAAAAAAATTTATAAAGAGAGGAAATACTATACATATTATTAATGAATGATTATTGTAATTTAATTTTAAAATGTAATAATAAAAGTATATATATGATTACTTATTGACTTATGTAGTAGCCAAAAAACTCCAAAAGAAATCAACGATATATTTCTTGCAAATTTTATGCAGTAATAATATATAGGCGTTGTCTCCCTTCAGTAAAAAAAAATGATACTAGTATGGTATTAAAATATATACCTTCTGAACCTCGACAATCCATATTTGCCTTTAAGATAATTAACTTTTTTTAAAAAAATTGAAATAAAATTTATCAATAGTAATTAACCACTACAAACATAATGAGAAGTAACGTCGACAATACATCCGACAACCGCAATAGAGATTGAGAAAACAAGAAGAAATCAAAGTCATGTTCAAAAAAAAAAAAGAAGGAAACAATCCGTCCTCCATTACTAATTCGAACCTTTAAGATAATTACGATGTGCTATAGATTGCATGCTCGTGTAATATAAATAACGAAAAACAGTTAAAGATTATATATATGTGTGTATACGTATGAAGTAATACTTATTATACTTGTTATTTAGACAACATTGCTATTATTTACAATAATATGTCATATTTAGCAAATTAAACAAGATATTGTCCAAACTACTTAAAGGAGCTAGTTGCAAGTGTACACATATACTTCCCATCAACACTCTGAATTAGTAGTATAAATGTGACTATAATTTTTTCACCTTTTAAAATATAGAAAAAAAAGATAGATTATTCTATATATCTCTAAGTTAGTAGAACCCGAAATAAATCCAACAAATAATTAAATAACATATTTATAATTTTAGTGTATTTTTCCAGATACATGCATAATATTCATATTAATAAAAATATTAATTATTTGAGATATTCCGATTAGATCTAGATTTTATGTGAGGAAAATATTATTCCTTAATGTCTTTATCCTAAATTTTAATTTCAAGATTGGAAGAGCATATCCATATGTATTAAATTCTATACAAAAATCTCATTTGAAATCTAGATAAATTTGAGTAGCTAGCTAGCTTAATCTTCCTCCTAACTAGACTGAATTTCTACATATACTACATCAATAATTCTTATGTCATCATTCCATTATGTAAAACAAAACAGAAAAGAAAAGAAGAGAAAAGTGCATTAAAATAGCTTAAAATTACATTGAGCATGCAGGTATTTAACAAGTAGTTGTAGCCATGTCAAGCAGGGGGAAGAGAGAAATTAAAGAATGAACAGTAGTACTAGTACAAGATATAAAATATTAAAGAGAAGATTAATTTAAGGAAAATCATAATTCAAAGTAATCCAAGTACATGTATGCATGCGACTCGACGACTACAACTATGATGGTGACAGCTACAACTACTATGATGACTACAACTATTAAGGCGACGACTACGATGACTAAGAAACCGACAACATATCTTTGTGGTGGAATGTAATTGGTTATTTAAAGTACATCTCCAACAACACTCCAAAAAATTTAAAATTAAATATCATAATACTCGATTCCTTAGGGCAATTAAACCCACTAGACAATTTCAGTCCATTATTTTGGTTGTTCTTATGGGTGAATGGCACCATCATCTTCGCCTATTCCCCGTCTACTCCAGATGGTTGCTGATGTTTTTGCGGTTTCATCCCATAAATAAACCACGTTTGTAGCTGCTGTAACATCTGCATCGGATGATCCTCCTTGATCTTAGTGAATGTCTCCTTAGGACCCTTCATCACTCCTGCGTTTGTGGCCTCCTGAGGCTGAGGTGACTTCCAGAGTGTTCCAATACTCTTTTGGATTTTTTTGAGGTATTATTCGATAAGCCAACCCAAATTGTTGAGATCAATGAGGTTGAGCTGGTGGAGGGGCTTCCCAATAAGACTTTGGAACATGATATACGTGATCTCTTTCTCGCGATTATCCTTGCACTATTTCTTCAGTTGATCAGTTGCCTTGGCAATCTTTTGGCACAAGAAGCTCTCTTGATTCACCATCTTCTTACTTTGCTCCCTTTCGGGCAACCTCTTAAAATTAGAAAGTACGCATTGGGCTCCGAAAGAGGAAGGCCAAACCTCTTGTTTTGAGTCATAGGGGCTGTAAATGATTGCACAGGCTTTGACATCGCAGAAAGTGCTGAGTTCACTCACCTTTTTTATCAATCCCTTCTTTCTTTTTTCGAACATGGCTTTTCTTGCAGAGTCGTTAGTGATATAAGCGAGCTTAACCTTCTTTCTAGTCATGGTGTTTTGTCGTGTCTGTCCAAGGAGCAAGAGAGTGTATATATAAAATGAGACAAACATTGAATAGTTATTAGTAAGGAATGGGGAGTGGAGCATTTTAATATAGTAGAATATACCATGTAAGGTAAGATATGGTGCATTTTAAAATTGCAAGTGAAATGTTCAAATTATCTCCAAAAATGTGATGTCTTTAATAGGGGATGTGGGAAAATCTTGTCATTTAAGGAATGTATTTCACAAAATTTAATTAGTAAAATATTGAAAGGCTACACTTATCTAAAATCATCCAATCCTCCTTTTTAATTACAAGTTATTGATTCATTGTAATGCACTTATATACCTACTCTCTCTTGCATTATCCCAGCATGCATTCACACTTGAAATTAATCATACATGGCAACCATACACACCTCATTATCTTATACACACTCATAGATATTACTCTTAATCATCAACTAATGTGGCCACCTCCTTCCAAATCAAACTTAATTATGTGTCTTGATATCCTACGCCTACCACCATTTTATTTTTTAATTTTTGAAAAAAGAAACAAAAACCATAGATATATAGTTTTTTATTTGCTTTTATGCATTAATGTCAATATTCATTTTTTCCTAATTCGCAAAATAAATTTTATTTATAAGAAAAATATTTGATCATCCTTAAAATTAATGCTGGTTTTCTTCATCTTTTAATTTCTTCTGCAAACTTTACACTCCAAAACTTTATTGTCATCAAAGAAAATTTAATTACACATGCACAAGATTTCATAATAATTATACATATAATGTAGGCACATGGTGATTTTTTTTGAACTCCATAATAATTAATTATTTCATTTGGTATGCAGTACGTAGAATACGATTATTAGAGCAATTATATATTTGATTTTATCTTTATGGAATACTATTAATCACAATTATTAAAGTTATAATATCTCTCTATATCACAACAAATTATATACATTTAGTAGACAATTAAGTACTATATGCAATCAAGCTTTATTTTTTATTTTCTTTGTACATAATAAAACTTACATTTTTTCGTGAAGCTATAACCAATAACCAATAATTATTTTGAAAAAGAAGACTTGCTTAAAGATCATATGTGCAAAAAAAATACTTAAAATACATAATAACGCATAGAAAAGAAGGAAAAAAAGAAGAAAATTATGCATATTTGCTTTTAATCAATTACACGCAACTAAGAAATCCACTGCACTAATTTGTTTTAGATATGTAATGTAGTGTTTAGACCATTTTATGGTTGTTTCTGCCACTTTTTAGATGATGCACTTGTCTTATACTATAAGTTCTCATGTATTTAGATGATACTAATGGTTGGTTTTGGCATATAGGAATACCTAATGGTTAGTTTTATAAATATATTTGTTATTGATAAAAGCTCTCTTACTTTTCAAAAAGAATATTAATTCTGAAAAATGAAAATAAAATTTAGGATTTAATTTTTTTAATAAAAATTCATATATTTCATTAATTAGGTGACACAATCTCCTAAAAATAATGTACAAGAAACATAATTCGAATCCAAAATCTCTTGTAAAGATAAAAAATCCCAATCATATTGTTAAGGAACGATTAGTATGATTCAAATTTAAAATATAACAACAAAAGTAATATAGATGAATACATATTAACTTTTGTGATATCCAACAAATTTTAAAGAAATCAAAGGTATAGTTCCTGCCAATTTAATGCAGTAATAATATAAATGTGTTGTCTCTCTTCTAGTAAAAAAAATGATACTAGCATGGTTCAATACTCCATATTGACTTTTATATTATTTTTTTAAATAAAATAAAATTTATCAATGATAATTAATCATTACAAAAACAAGGAGAAGTGCCATTAAACAATATATCGGACAATCATAATACAAATTAAGAAGGAAGAGAAGGCACAACCATGTTCAGAAAACCACTAGAAGGAAACAATTCATTATCCATTATTGCTTCTAACCTTTAAGATAATTATGATAAGTTATAGATTGCATGATGCTATACATATAAAAGACTAAAACTAATTAAAGATTACATATGTGTTTGTGTGTGTGTGTGTGTATGCAAAACAATCCTTATTCTTAATATCGCATATTTAGTAAAATATACAAGATACTATCTGAATACTCGAAGGAGCTAGTACACATAGACTTCTCATCAACACTCTAAATTGGTAATATATATGTGAGAGTAATTTTTTAGCTTTTTAAAATATAGGAAAAAAGATAAAACAATCTATCTATCTATTAGCTAGTTAAAAGTCGAAATAAGTCTATTCAAGTAATTGAATAACATATTTATAATTTAGTTTGACATATTTTTCCTGATATAAGTATAATTTCATATTAATAAAAATATTAATTGTTTAAGATGGTCATAATATATCAGGATTTTCTTTAATGAAAATATTATTTCTTAATCTCAATATCTTAAATTTCAATTCTAAGATCCGAACGTGTATTCTTATATATTAAATCCCATACAAAAATCTCATTTGAAATCTAAAAAACATTTGAGTGGCTAGCAAACTTAATCGTCATCCTAAATAGACTGAATTTCTATATATACTACATCAATAATGCTCTATCATCACTCCACTACATATAAGAAAATAAAAGAAAGGAAAAAAAGAGAGAAAAGCATTCCAATAGTTTAAAACTACATTGGGCATGCATGTATTTTAACAAATAGCAATGAAGCGACATCAACCTGGGGCAAGAGAGAAAATAAAAAATAGAAGAGTAGTCCTAGTATATGAGATATAAAATATTGAAGAGAAGATTAATTTGAAGAAAATTCTAACGCAAACCAATACCTTTAGATGTATGCATGCGATGCGACGACTATGTTGACTATTACGCGATGACTATGATGACTAGTACTATGACAACAACGATTACAACTATTAAGAATTTGAAGATATATATCTTTGGTGGATTGTAATTGGTTATTTAAGTACCTCTCAATAGCAATCCAAACAATTCAAAATCAAACATCTTATCATTCCATTCCTAAGAATAATTAAACCTCTAGAGCATATTAGTGTATTATTCTAATTGTGCTTATCAAATAGCACCATCATCTCCACTTAGTCCCCGTTACCAAACACTAAATGAGTTGTTGTTCTGCTTATGAGTTTATACAATCAATGAACCATCACTATGATTGCTGAAGCTTATGCGATAGAGAATCCTCGTTGATCAGAGACAATGTCTCCCACGGACCCTTCATCACTCCTCTATTTGTGGCCCCCTTAGGCTGAGGTGATTTATTCATTGTTTGTATATTTTTTTGGATTTCTTTGACGTTTTGTTTAATTAGCCAACCCTATTGAGATCAATGAGGTTGAGTTGGTCGAGGGGCTTCCTAACAAGGCTTTGAAACATGATATGCATGATTTACTTCTCCTTATTGTCTTTGTGTTTCTTCTTCACTTGGTCAGTTGCCTTGGTGATCATCTATCATAGGAAGCTCTTTTAATTCATAATCTTCTTGTTCTGCTCCATCTCGGAGATCTTCTTGAAGTCAGCCAACACGTGTTGGGCGTTGAGAGGGAAAGGCCAAACCTCTGGTTACGAGTCATAAGGGTTGTAAATGATTGCACATGCTTTGACATTGCGAAGTCATTAGTGATGTAGGTAAGCTTAACCTTGTTCTAGTCATGATGTTTTGTGTGTCTGGCCAAGGAACAAGAGGGGCTATATATAGAATGAGACAAGGATTGGAGAGTTATTAATAAAGAATGGGGAATGGAGCATTATAATATAGTAGAATATGCCATCTAAGGTAAGATATAGTGCATTCTAAAACATTAAGTGGAATGCCAAAATGTTACTTAATGATTTGTTAGATATACATGTTCCTCATTAATCTTAGCTTTTATATAAAGAGTTAACAAATCATATAAAAACTCATACATTTTAAATCTTCTATTAAATTTTCAAAAGTACAAGCATTCATATAAGATGGTATATAGGTGGCCTTATGTAACACCACAAATTATTATTATTTTTGGGATTTAATTGAAAATAATTTTGGAAAAAAGGGGTGAAAATTTGGGTTCTAAGGGTGTTTTTGAAAAGAAAATAAAAAATCGGGGGTCAAAACACAATTTAGAAAAATTACACCACGTTAGCAGCCCGGTCAGCAGCCCCGACCAACAAGGACACACCGCGTGGCAGAAACGTTGACGCAGGACGCCACGCGGAAGGGAGCTACATGGGCGATCCGTGTGCGCACGATAGAACGGCTGAGATCCGTTCCCACGCGCACGGACGACCCAGATCAAAAGTGCATACGGACGGCCCAGATTGCACACGTACGGACAACCCAGATTGAATTGCGCACGAACTGCTCAGATTGCATCGTGATGAACGGGTCAGATTCATTTCCTATTTATTCGTGATTGGACGGCCCAGATTAAATCGCGATGGACGACTCGGATTAAAAGCAGAAGGTTATAAATAATCTCATCCACACCCAAACCCTAACCCTAGCTGCCAGAGCCCTCGCCGGAGAAGATAACCCAGCCACCGGAGAACCGACTGCCGAGACCCACCGTCGCATCGGAGCATTTTTCGGCCGCCAAACGAGGTAAAAATTCTCACTTGGCTTGGATTTTGATTCTAAACCCACCTGTGGCCAAATCGGAGCCAAAACACCGTCGAAGCCCAGCAATGCCGCCGCAGGTTTTTTTCATTTTTGCCTCCGATAAGACCCTTCCAGATTTCCGTTCGATGTAATTTTTACACCCTTGTGACCACCGTTCCTTCCTCTACAGGTTAACTGGAGCAAAATACCAAATCACAACTCGAGCTGGAGGAGCCGCTCGATTTTGTGAATCCGATGATATACTTGCTTTGCTGATGCTCGTTACTTGTTTAAGTATTCATGATTATGTGAGAAACAGAAAACTAAGGAAAATAGAAAAGGTATGTGAATTGATAAATGGATAAGTTGACAGCCTCATTAGATATCCTGGGAGATGGTGGACGGACTGAGTCCATAGAGAACCCCACCGGGAACATTGTCTCATACCGGACGGGCTATGGAGACTTTAAATATTTTAGCGATCATACCGGACGGGGTATGGGGACTGCCCGCTTCACCCTCATACCGGACGGGGTATTGAGGTTTATTATTTTGGTGCCCATACCGAACGGGGTATGGGGACGGCCCTGGAATTAAGTTATTAAAATTAATGGTTCACGTGTAGCAGGGACCCCTATGGATCCCCATGGATACTGGTAGGCTGATAAAAGAAGAAAATTATTATTTGATGATTTAAAATATAAAAGTATGACATGTACTATGTTAGAGAGTATGTATGAATTCATGATATCTTTGATGTTATTGTTTCTATGGGTCGTTTTCATAAATCTCACAGAGGTAAGTGGACAGCAAAGGATTTTATTATTGATTAATGAATTTGTTAAAAATTGTGCTCCATTGGTCGTTTTTGTTTTTCTACCAACCTTTACTTTTGTGTTAGTGATATAGTGTGACGTCTTTACTGGGCTAGTGTAGCTCATTCCTTACTTAACCATTTCAGATTAGGAGGACTTGGTTCCCGAGCCCATTCCGCAGGAAGACGGCGAGTAGATGCCTAAATATTTTATAGTTTTCCTTATAGTATTTCATTTCTAGTATTTCTTTTAGTTAAATTATTCTTTCATATTGTTAGTACGTTTCAGTTATTGTGTAAGGGATATTAATCAGAACTTTTTATTTCGCTTCCGCATTCAAAATTTTTACATACATTTCCTTTTTTTAAATTTCCAGGGTCGTTACACCTTAGGTATGAGTTTTTAACACATTAAAACAAGGAAACTTCCATATGATTTATAAAGGTATACTTTCTATTTCACTTATTAATTTTGAATTTGGCTTATCTATAAAGGATGTATTGTGTTATGATTTTTTGATGTAATGTGTTATGATTTTTTTATCTTTTTATTTCTTTTTGTATTCTTAAATATTATAACTTTGTTGTGTGTGTCTTATTTAAAGAGATTATATATATATATATATATATATATATATATATATATACACTTACAATGATAAAAGAGTGATTTATCGAATATAACTAACCATGTTTACTTCCCTTTATTTAGTAAAGATGGCACTTTATTAATATGTTGTACTTGTGTTAATTGTGTAATTGAATTTTTTTTAAATTAAAACTTATGCTAACTATTTAATTTAAAATTTCAATACAATTAAAATTAAATATTAATGTAAACAATTATGTAAGAAAATGAAATGTTACAATTAAATATCAATATAATTAGTTCTATAATCCATACATAAAACGGACTGCAAATTTAATTTTAAACAAAGTAATTGAACTTAAGTTCTTTTATATATCACTAAATTGACATATTCACAAAAACAAATAAATAAATACATTCAATACATTTTTATTAGAAAATTGTTGATGTTAGAAGTTAACAGATTATATAAAAAGGTATGTAGGTGATAATTTGGCTAACTTGTTAACTTTTTATATAAAATTGTGAGTAGACGTGTTCTTCATTAATGGGAACTAATGCCATCCCTTAATGATCGAGCCAAAGGCCCAATAGTTCCAATTCTAGGATCTTTACTTCATTACTAACTACCTTAATAGAAACCAATCCTTCTAAAAGTTAAATATAATTAAGGCATGATAATACTTGACTTTTAAATGAAGTGGTATTTCTCTACCTCTATAAAAATAAGAATTGAAGATTCGACTCTTATGTAACACAAAAATAAATATATAATGCTATCATATGTTAAAATTAATTATAATTTATTGTATTATTACATTTATCTTCATTTTTAAAAAAGTATTTAGTGTCTTATGAAATTTTGAAACTGTTATCGCAAAAGTATAAATTGGTTTCGAATAAGTGATCCCACTAAGAAAGGTTAAATACTTGTCATTGTCTTTAAGAATCAATTGCAACATCGTACTAGTTACTAGAGCCATACTATAATATTGAAAAAAATTTAATGTTGTTGTTTGTGTCACTGGAGTTAAATATGGTCTTGTTTTATATCAGTAACATTTTTTTTAGTAGTAAGAAACTATATATCATAGATTTTTGAGTATTTATATATGTAAAAGAAATTCAAAATATTAATTGCTTAAAGTGTTTAAAATTAGCCGTCAAAATTTTTTTCTATATTTATTATTCTATGTGAATGTATATTTTTAAATATTTATATGTATATATTGTACATTTCTTCTTGCATAAAGTATTAGTTAACAATTCACAGATTGTTGAGTTTGAAAATTATTTATTTCAGGTTTTTTCCATATTCTGAACAAAATAATTGTATCGTGAAATTTATTTATGATCATTAGAGATTCTCCAATATATTTTAATTATTTAAAATATTGCATGTTTTGACTAAAATAAAATTATTAGAATTATATTTAAATTTCAGATTAATCAAAATATTAATTATTTTAGATATTTGGATTATATCGGGATTTTCTTTGAGGAAAATATTATTCCTTAATACTGAGGTGACTTGCTGAGTGTTTCCATCCTCTTACATTACCACTGCCTCTACCTTTGCTGGGTCAACAGATACCCCATCTTTCGACACAATATTGGCCAAGAATGCTATTTGATCCAACCAGAACTCACATCTACTGAACTTTGCATACAACTTGGCTCTTCGAAGTATCCCTAGCACTATTGCCAAATGTTTCGCATATTCTACCAGATCCCTCGAGTATATCATGATATCTGTTATCTCTTTCTCGCAATTATCATTGCACTGCTTCTTTAGTTGGTCCGTTGCCTTAGTGATCTTTTAATGCAAGAAACTCTCTTGATTCACCATCTTTTTGCTCTGCTCCATCTCGGGAATCCTCTTAAAGGCAACAAACACGTGTTGGGCTCCGAGAGAGGAAAACCAAAGATCTGGTTGCGAGTCATAAAGGCTGTAAATAATTGCACAGGCTTTGACATTGCAAAGAGTGCTAAGTTCGCTCATTTTCTTCATCAGCTCCTTCTTTCTTTTCTTGAATGTGGCTTTTCTTGCAGAGCTGTTAGTGATATAAGCAAGCTTAACCTTCTTTCTAGTCATGGTATTTTATCATGTGTTCCCAAGGGGCGGGAGGGGGTATATATAAAATGATACAACGGTTGAATAGCTATTAATAAGAAATGGGGGTGGATCATTTTAATATAGTAGAATATACAATGTAAGGTAAGATGTGGTGCATTCTAAAACTGCAAGTGGAATACCCAAACTATCTCCATAAATGTTATGTTTTTAGTAGGGGATATGGGAAAATCTTTTGATTTAAGGTAATGTAATTATAAAAAATTAATTAGTAAATTGTTGCAAGGCTGTACTTATATAAAATTATTCAATCGTGACCATCCATTTTAATTAAAAACTATTGCTTCACTATAATGCATGTATCTACCTACTCTCTTCTGTATTATCCCCAACATACATTCACACTTGAAGTCAATTATACTTGGTAACCACACTCACAAATATTATCTCTTAACCCTCAACTAATATGGCCACCACCTAACAATCCAACTTAATTGTATGTCTTGATCTCTTACAATTACTACCATTTTACTTTTTAATTTTTTAAAAAAAGAAAATACAAAAACCATAGATATCTTTTTTTTTTTCTATATCAAAGTTCACGTTACATATTAACAATAATTTAAATTTATAATTTTAAAAGTCAATGGCATTAGTTAGAAAGTTGTTGAACTAATAGTTGAACTCAAAATGATACAATAGATTAACATACCATTACCTTGTAAATTAATAGGAGATTTTGTGACATTAAAATGTTTTTTTTGAATTTGCTAATGTTTGTATTTATGATAAATGAGAGAAATGTACTTGATTAAATTAAAATTATCTCTTGTTTTATACTTTGAGTCCTTGTTATTACTATATCAAATTTAAATAATAATAATAGTTATTTTTATCCTAAATTTCTAAAATATATTGTTTTTTACCCTCTCATGTCTTTTCCCTACTTTTACTAGTTTGATCATTATATTGTTTATATGATTTTTTTTTGACTAAATTGACTTATATATTTCACAGCACAAGAACAAATATTAATCACAATATATATCCATGTATATATCATATACATATATATATCATAACTAATTTTTTATGGTATTAGAATACTCTTGGAGTGTATTAGTAAGTATGTTTTGCACGGAAAATTTTGAACTCTTACAAATTAAAGTTTGCATGTCCAGCAAACTAACTATAAACCAATTGCATGCTGGATATTAGTTGTCTCGTCCAGTTGATATATACATATATGTATATACACATGTAATATATAAGGTAGCGATAGAAGGAATACATGTTAAGGTAGGTAAATATATATTGAGATGTTTGTATATGTGTATGGAAAGGTGAGCATCTAAATTTTAATGATGTTTTGGTAAATATCAATAGAAAGAAAAATATCAACGAGAAAAACACAACTTTTGATGGTCTTGTCGCATCATGTCATATAATTAATGTTTTTCTTTATGAATTATATAATCATATATATTGTAATTATAATGAATTATATAGCATATATTAAATTAATTTACATATTGATCAATTCAAAGAAAAATTATCATAATTAAACTAATTAACTCCCTAATTATTTAACAAATCCTTTGGTATATTAAACTAGTTTGCTTCAATATAGATATGGGAATAAATTATTTCAAATTGTATACTATACATATGGTTTGAGGCACTAAAATATTATGTGTGTATATATTTTTTCTATATACAATTAAAGATTTAAATAAAAGATTCTGCATCTAGCATTTAACATTCAAAAAAGTGTAATACATATATATATACTTGCATATATAATTGCTCTCCTTTTTTACCGTCTGCCTAACTCAACTTATAGGAAGATTCATTTTTGAATTGAAAATGTGCATTTGGAACTCAAGCCCATAATGTGATGAGCAGGTTACATAAATCTTTATTTTTATATATACAATAAATTAGCCACACACGAGGAACCGGATTCATAGACACTTCCTTAATTACCATCATCGTACCACAATTATATACGCGCACCTTTTCTTTTGACTCACTTTATACATATATATATATATATATATAAGACTTGCTCTTTAGCTAATTATAATGATTTGCAAACATTTCATATGTAATATTGTATTTGTTTTTTATACTCTTCTAATCTAGACATACTAATAATCCGTTCCCAAGTCACAACAAAGTTTCAAAGTAACCAAAGAACTGCCCAGTATCTTCTTTGATCTTCAGAAGGCCTGCAAATTAAAATTAATAATACACATATATACATGCAAAAACATATTACATTTCCTTCATTAAATCTATATATTTAATTTATATATCGATTTCAAACTAAAATCATATATATAATTTTCAATTAATAACTATATTAAGATCTTATACAAGTAGACAAGAAAAGTTAAATATATACTCTGATAAGTTTTATAATCCTCCTATAGCCTTAACTACCACCAATCCCCTTCATTTTCTTTTCTTCAAAGAAAAAACTCCATGTATTAGATCCCTATTGCAAGCTTGATGCCACGTTAATTTACCAGCTCAGTTAACTTGTTCTAACCATAGACAACTCTGATTATCTGCTCACTCTCTTAGGTGTAAGTGTAGAAATCAAAGAAAATGACCATATTCAACATACTCATTAATTTACCCTCTATATTAGCTTCAATTATCTCCTATAAGAAAAAGTAAAAACTTAAAAATGTCAAATTGAGCATCATACAATAACATAAGTAGAAAGTAAGAACTCTGTAACTTTTAAAGGTGAAAAAATAGCTAAATAAACAAAATAAAAGAATCAATGTAAACGATCATTGTACGAGTTCTAATGGTACGTATACATACCCACTAAATAGTCTCTTTCATTGGCCAGTTAGAACCAATGTTAGAGCCTCATAAACCCATCTAAAGGGCTAGAGAAATAATCGAAGCTAATAAAAAATCCTCCTATTCAATATGATACTCTAAGACCAATACAATTCATCTTAAATCACTCCTTAGCAGCCATCATCTCCTAATTCACCACTAGTCCAAAATCCTAGGTAAAGCTATTACAAAAGCTATATTACTCACTAAAATCACCAATATTTGGCTTCAATAGGTCCTGATCCAATTATCAAATTGAATAGGAGGATTTTTTATTAGTTTTGACTATTTCTTTAGCCCTCTAGATGGGTTTACGACGCTGTAACATTGGTTCTAACTAGTCAATGAAAGAGGCTATTTAGTGGGTATGTATAGGTACCATTAGAACTCACACAATGCTGGTTTACACTGATTCTTCTATTTGTTTGTTTAACTATTGAATCACTGTCAAAGTTACACATGCACTTCTTACTTTTCTACTTATGTTATTGTATGATGCTTAATTTAACACTTTTCAAGTTTTTACTTTTTCTTATAGGAGATAATTGAAGCTAATATAGAGAGTAAATTAATTAGCATGTTGAATATGGTCATTTTCTTTGATTTCTAACTTATACCTAAGAGAATGAGTAGACATTTAGAGTTGTCTATGGTTATAACAGGTTCACTGAGTTGGTGAATTAATGTGGCATCAAGCTTGCATCAAGGATCTAGTACATGGAGTTTTTTCTTTGAAGAAAAGAAAATGAAGGGGATTGTTGGTAGTTAAGGCTATAGGAGGATTATGAAAATTATCAGTATATATATTTAATTTTTCTTGTCTACTTGTACAAGATCTTAATATAAATATAGAGAATGATGTAATATGTTCTTGCATGTATATATGTGTATTGTTAATTTTGATTTGTGGGCCTTTTGATGATCGAAGAAGATACTAGGCAGTTCTTTGCTTACTTTAAAACTTTGTTGTGACTTGGGAACTAATTATTATTGTGTCCATATTAGAAGAGTATAAAAACAGATACAAGATTACATATGAAATGTTTGCAAATCATTATAATTAGCTAGAGAGCAAGTCTTATATATATATGCATAAAGTGAGTCAAAAGAAAGGTGTGCATATATAATTGTGGTACGATGATGGTAATCGAGGAAGTGTTTATGAATCCGGTTCCTTGCGTGCGGCTAATTTATTGTATATATAAAAATAAATATTTTTGTAACTTGTTCATCACATTGTGGGCTTGAGTTCCAAATCCACATTGTCAATTCAAAAATGAATCTCCCTAAAAGTTGAGTTAGGCATGCGGTAAAAAAGAAGAGCAATTATATATGTAGGTATATATATATGTATGTATTACACTTTTTTGAATATTGAATACTGGATGCAGAATCTTTTATTTAAATCTTTAATTGTATATAGAAGAAAATATATACACACACAAAATATTTTAGTGCATCAAACCATATGTATAGTATACAATTTGAAACAATTTATTCCCATCTCTATATTGAAGGAAACTAGGTTAATATACCAAAGGATTCATTAAATAATTAGGGAGCTTATTAGTTTAATTATAATAATTTTTATTTTAATTGATTTATATGTAAATTAATTTTATATATATGTTACATAATTCATTATAATTGCAATATATATGATTATATAATTCATAAAGAAAAAAATTAATTATATGACATGATACAACAAGACCATCAAAAGTTGTGTTTTTCTGGTTGATATTTTTCTTTCTATTGATATTTACCTATACATCATAAAAATTTAGATGCTCACCCTTCCATACACATATACAAACATCTCAATATATATTTACCTACCTCAACATGTATTCCTTCCATCGCTACCTTATATGTTACATGTATATATATATATATGTATATATCAACTGGATCAGACAACAAACATCTGGCCCGTACTTGGTTTATAGTTAATTTGCTCGACATGCAAACTTTAATTTTTAAGATTTCGAAATTTTCCATCCAAAACATAATTACTAATTACACTCCAATAGTATTCTAATGCCATAAAAACTTAGTTAAGATATATATACATAGATATATATTACGATTAATATTTGTTCTTGTGTTGTGAAATATATAAGTCAATTTAGTTGAATAAAAATCATATTAACAATATAATGATCAAACCAGTAAAAGTAGAGAAAAGACATGAGAGGGTAAAAACCAATATATTTTAGAAATTTAGCATTATAAAAAGCTATTATTTTTATTTAGATTTGATAGAGTAATAACAAGAACTCAAAGTACAAAAAAAAAATTATTCATTTAATCAAATACATTTCTCACATTCATCATAAATACAAAAATTAACATATTGAAAATAAATATTTTAATGTCACAAAATCCCCTATTAATTTACAAGGTAATGGTATATTAATCTGTTGTATTTTTTTGAGTTCAACTATTAGTTCAACAACTTTCTAACTAATACCATTGACTTTTAAAAGTATAAATTTAAATTATTGTTAGTATGTAATGTGAACTCTGATATAGAAAAAAAAGATATCTATGTTTTTTGTATTTTTTTTAAAAAGAATTAAAAAATAAAATGGGGGTAACTGTAAGACATCAAGACATACAATTAAGTTGGATTAGAAGGTGATGGCCATATTAGTTGATGGTTAAGAGACAATATTTGTGTGTGTGGTTGCCATGTATAATTGACTTCAAGTGTGAATGTATGCTGGGGATAATGCAGGAGAGAGTAGGTAGATACATGCATTACAGTGAAGCAATAGCTTTTAATTAAAAGGGATGGCCACAATTGAATAACTTTATATAAGTACAGCCTTGCAAAAATTTATTAATTAAATTTTTTTAATTACATTACCTTAAATCAAAAGATTTTTCCATATCCCCTATTAAAGACAACATTTTTGGAGATAATTTGGGCATTCCACTTGCAGTTTTAGAATGCACCACATCTTACCTTACATGGTATATTCTTCTATATTAAAACACTCCACCCCCATTCCTTACTAATGGCTACTCAACCCTTGTTTCGTTTTATATGTACCCCCTCCCGCCCTTTGAGCACACATGATAAAATATCATGACTAGAAAGAAGGTTAAGCTTGCTTATATCACTAACAACTCTACAAGAAAACCCACATTCAAGAAAAGGAAGAAGGGGCTGATGAAGAAAGTGAGTGAACTTAGCACTCTTTGCAATGTCAAAGCCTGTACAATCATTTACAGCCCTTATGACTCACAACTAGATATTCGGCCTTCCCCTCTCGGAGCCCAACATGTGCTGCTGACTTTAAGAGGATGCCCGAGATGGAGCACAGCAAGAAGATGGTGAATCAGGAGAGCTCCTTGTGCTAGAGGATTACTAAAGTAATCGACCAGCTGAATAAGCAGCGCAATGATAATCGCGAAAAGGAAGACCATCCGTAGAGCATACTGAATGACCTGAAGCCCCTGATCATCTGACCAGGGCTGAATTTGCAAAATTTTTTCGAGCCATCTAAGGATTAACTACAGCCATAGGATAGAACCAAGCCGACCCTTGTCCACCCCCTGCCCCTGAATTCTTAAACACAGATAAGTCTATCTCTGACAATATAACAGACTTTAGGAAACTTAACCCCCACACTTTGAAGGTGGCCCTGATGCTTTAGTAGCTAAAGCCTAGATCCTATAAATAGAGAAGCTCTTCTCTGTCCTAGACCTGACGGAAGAAAAAAAGTTACTCTTGCAGCTTTCATGTTAAACGGTGAAATCGAACACTAGTGGAAACTTAATAGAGAAGTCTTGCCTACCCCTACTATCTGGATAGTTTTCATGGATGCTTTCTTTGATAACTTCTTCCCTACCTATGTTTAGGAAAAGAAAGAGGAAGAATTCCAGGACCTCCACCAACGAAGCTTGTCTTTGCTTTATATGCAAGCTATTTTATTCAACTGTTTAGGTTTGTCCCTTTGATGGTCACCCTCAAAAGCCAAAAAGTTAGGAAGTTTCTCAAAGGCCTTCGTGTCGACATTTATGACCGGGTTGCTATGTTGAGACCCTCTATGTAGAGGTGTTTGAACATGCCCAGTTGACCGAGGATCTTATCTCGGTCAAGCACCAATGCTTTGCTTGAATCTGTGCCCAACCCTAATAGCTTAGAAAAAGATTGTCTGACCCAGTAAGTAACTTTTAGAAAAACAAACCAGAATTGCCCTTCCTCTTGCCTTGCCCCCACCTATAGCTCCACCTACCTGAGCTAACCAACCCTGTCAACATTGTGGTCACTCGCAAGGTGACCTGCTATGTCAGCGTATCAATAATGCCTGCTATCAGTGTGGAAGCACCTAACACCTTATAAAAGACTGCCCTCAGTGACAAAAGAATATAGACCGACCCATAGCACAAGGTCGAGTGTACCACTTAGATGAATCTGATGTCCTTCCTTCTCCTGTCCTGATCCAGGGTATGTTTTCTATTTATAATACTTCTGTCAAGTCTTTGATCGATACTGGTGTAACTCACTCTTTTATTTCCTATGCATTCGCTTGTAACTTAGAATTTAGACCAGAAGGTTTAGGAAAAACACTAGTGGTAGAAACTCCCTCTAAAGGACTACTAGAAGCTCACTGTGTATATAAGAATTGTAGGATAAAAACTTTAGGGATAGGAGTATGTGTAAACCTGATACTATTAGATTTTGTAGAATTTGATGTACTATTAGGAATGGAATTGTTGGAAAAGTATAGAGCGGTAATAGACTGTGAAAGTAAAATTGTAACCTTATGATTACCGAAAAAGAAATAAAAATTATTGTTATCATTTTCCTAATAATTAAATGAATTGGAATATGTATGTTGATCCTATTGTGTGTTTTATACCAATTGTTTGCAATTTTCTGCATGTATTTACCATCGAACTTCCTAGTCTACCTCCCCCACGTGAGGTAGAGTTCTTGATTGAATTGTTGCCTGGAACCTAGCTGATCTCGAATGCGTATCGCATGAGTCACACTGAGCTAACAGAGTTGGAACATCAGCATTCTAATCTTATCACCCAGAAATTCATTCACCCTAGCCATTCTCCTTGGGGCGCTCCTGTGTTATTTGTAAAGAAAAAGGATGGTACCCTCCGACTCTACGTGAAGTACAGAGAACACAACCAAGTCACCGTTAAAAGCAAGTACCCTTACTCCAGATCAATGATCTCTTCGATCAACTGCAAAGAGCCACGGTCTTCTCTAAGACCGATCACAGAACCAGGTATCACTAGTTGAGAGTTAAAGAAGAAGATATTCCAAGGATACCTTCCGGTGTAGATACAATTTATACGAGTTCAGGGTGATGCCATTAAGATTGACCAATGTCCCAGCAGCCTTCATGGACCTAATGAACCGAGTATTCAGGCATGCACTAGATCGGTACATCATTACTTTTATTGATGACATTTTGGTGTATTCCAAAAGCTGTGAGGAATACATTGTGCATTTTTCTGAAGTGTTGGAGACCCTATGCCAAAACCAACTATTTGCAAAACTAAGCAAGTGCTCCTTTTGGTTGGATTGAGTTTCTTTTCTCGGTCATGTAATCTCAAGTGAAGGAGTTTCTGTAGACCTGTCTAAGGTGGAATCGATGATCAGTTGCAATTCGCACACTAATGTGGTCGACGTACGCAGTTTTTTTGGCTTGACAAGTTACTATCGGTGATTTATCGATAGATTTTCTAAAATTACTGCTGAAATAGAAAGCAAATCTAGTGGGGAACTGACCTGAACCCAAATCTGGTAGAGAAGAAGCTGAAATAGAAAGTAGAAATGGGCTTGGAGCTAAGCAGCGAAGGAAAAGTTGAGAAAAATTAATCAAGTAATTTATTTTTATTTTTAGTTTTATTTTTTTGCTTTCAAATTGTAGATTTTTAGGTTGAAAATTTTCATCATTTTTTAACAAACTCGTGTTTAGAATTTTTCGGAATTTATTTTTTATTATTATATGATTATATTTTTTTAATTATAAGTTCTATTGATCAATCTACCATGTCTGGTTAAATCTCCTTCACTGGAATGATTGATGTATCATGAATCAAAAGTAGGCTTAAAGTTTAATTTTAGATTCCTTTTAGTGCAATTTAACAATATTGAAATTAATTTAATTGTGAGATTATGCC
The DNA here is from genome assembly GCF_054855325.1 of Carica papaya. Taxonomy (NCBI): domain Eukaryota; kingdom Viridiplantae; phylum Streptophyta; class Magnoliopsida; order Brassicales; family Caricaceae; genus Carica; species Carica papaya. The sequence continues at coordinate 25,623,278 of NC_142310.1, read as the reverse complement.
AACTCACGGCTTAATGAAATGTATGAATTGTTACTAAAAAATTTAAATCCTAAACTTCAATTCTATATTTTAAAAGTAATATTTTTTTGAAAAGTAATATACATTTTATCCATAACAAGTAGATTTATAAAACCAACCATAAGGAATACCTGTATAGCAAAATCAACCACTAGCATAATCTAAAATACATGAGACATTTGAGCATAAAACAATAACAAAAAAAAGGCATAAATAACAACAACATAGTCTAAACACTACATTACACATATAAAATAACTTCCTATATATGTATGTGTGATGATGTTTAGCAGCAATATGAAAGGGTTATTCATGACACCTAACTGTCTAAACTAGTTGACATAGAATTGATTAACTTTGGTTATGCGTGAATTTCATATTATATGTATAGAAGTTCCAAGGATCATGCCTGTATGAGTTAATGGATACCTTATAGATTCTGAGAATTGGAACAAGCATTCTTTTGGCTATATGTGCACTAAAAAGAAAAAAGAAACAATTAAAAACACGCATATCACCCACAGCCACCAAAAATCTCCAAGCCTTTACCAATCTCCTCTCAAACCCATTCGTTCCTCTCTTCCACCCAACTTTGTTTCTTCCTTTCACTCATTCACAGACACTTGAAAATAGTGCATATCTGCTAGAGCTTTACAAATCTATAAAATCCTATTCACTTTTCCTATTAACACCTCATCCCACACCACAATGACTAGTCAGCTTGTTTTTCCACTATTGCCAACATCACCATCTCAACACAGCCTCCTATACATCTTTCCTATTATAAATCTTTGGTATCACATAGAATTTGGTTATAATACATTAAGCTACCTATTAGCTAAAAACTCATTAATGGTATATGAATCTATCCATAATTTATCATTTTTATGAAAATACTTAAAATTTTATTAACTAGAACTAGCAAATATTATCCAATAATACAACAATTTATTGAGCATAATATAGTATTGCCAAAAATATAAATTCATATCTCATGTATTATTCCAGAATTTTTAGTGCATTTACGGTGTAAATGTGTCTTTAATTTTCATTTAATTTTTCTTTGTAAAAATATATACATAATATGCCTATAAATAGTGGTATCTCAATAATAAAACACAATTTTCTATTTTCACAAGATAACATGGTATTAGAGCTATTAATATATATATAAGAATTTAGATAGCTAATGTATGAATAAATTGTATTTTCCATACAAAAATCATGAATAGGGGTGAGTTTGATAGAAAATAAATAATGATAGATGGTTGCGAAGAACATTGTGGAGCAAAAGGAAATGGGAAACATGGTTGGATTGGTTCATGAAAAGGATGAGGGAGTAGTTGTATCAAAATATGGCTCTTATAGCCGTAATTATATTAAAAATATAAATTACACAATAAAGTTCTCCTTTTATCCTCTTTTTTGAAAAAAATATTTGTTCTTCTTGCACGAGATTGTTATTTTTCATTGATAAATTTAATACAAATATACTTTATCTTAGGCCAAAAGAAAATTTGTTATATACACAAGAAAACAAAAAAAGTGATATTAGAATTCCTAGGGGAAATACTTTTAAATGTTGGATTACCTGTAGGGTTACTTTACATGTGAAGCTCCCTCATGCATACATATCGATCATAAAATTTGGGATACATCAATTACTCTTAACTTCTTTAACTGGAAGATTAAAGATATTATATTTAGGAAATATAATTTCAAGTATCTTCTTATAAATAGTTTGTGTTATAGGTTTTAGCTATTCATCACTAATTTCAAAGTATCCTAAGAAGTTCAAATTTTCACATAATATTGTAAAATAAAAAATAAAGTTGAAAAAAAAAAGAATGCCTCCTTACACAATTTTCTCTTCAACGTTGTGAAGTGATAGGGTAAGTAGGAAACAATTTTGAAAAATATCAACAGTCTTGACATTAAAACTACTGAAAATGATTTCACTTATAGTTAAACTCAACTTCAAGCTTAGAGACCTCAATAACTTGGTGAATTAATAAGCCTAAGTAGGTAAAGAATCTCGTAAGCATCCATACTTAATTGGATTAAGACCTTTTGAAGACAAGTGTTGGTGATTTTGGTGAGTAATATAGCTTTTACGATAGCTTCACCTAGGATTTCGGACTAGTGGTGAATCAGGAGATGATAGTCGTTAAGGAGTGATTTTAGATGAATTATATTGGCCTTGCAGTATCACATTGAATTGGAGGATTTTTTATTAGTTTTGACTATTTCTTTAGCCTTCTAGATTGGTTTACGACGCTCTAACATTGGTTCTAACTGGCCAATGAAAGAGGCTATTTAGTGGGTATGTATACAGACCATTAGAACTCGTACAATGACAGTTGTGACTATAACATGATGTTTTTCTTAAATAAATAAATTATTTTTATAAGGTAAGATAGGACTACGACGTAACCTAATGGTAAATGTTTATGTTATAATTACTCATCTTTTATAATCTTACGATATTATCGAAATATTATTTTCCTTACAGAGCATATGGAACTCACTCTTTCTATGCCCTCCCCTCCCAAGATGAGGAAGATAGTGAAGAATCGTTAGTTAACATACCCATTAAAGTCTATGAGGATCCCATGGATCCACAAACCTTAAGTGCATGATCGTTTCTACACTTTGATGAGTTCAATAATATAATGATAGAAGTGGCCATCTTTTGTATTTTGACATTGTATTTTGTAGCCACTTCTGGCCTCAGCTATATATATATGTAATTGGAACTCATATAAGGGATTTGTATTAACTTACTCTGCTGCATATAATTTTTATCATGCTCTCGTAATCTGTTTCTGTATCTGACACTCTCATGCCTTAATTAGCATTAGGGATGTCAGAATGTATATATATATATATATCTATCCTACTTCTCATACTCATTTTATTTAAATGATAAAGTAGTAGACATTTCTTATCAAGTTTATCAATTACAATACATTTCCATTGTTCCCTAATTTGATCAAACAAATAAGATTACAATCGAATTTCCTTGCCCATAATATATATCAAAAGTGAAATTCATTATAACATTTATGTATATATATTGAACATATAAAACATATATGCTAATTTAGAACAAAAAATATGTCCTTACTGGAGTTTTGCCATCTATACATGGTTTTCCAATATAAAACAATTATAGGCTTCCTCATTCTTTTCCCTTTGAAGATATACATGAAAAAGGCACTCACATACACAAACATATATAGACAAAATAGTTTTATGTGATCTCATGTCTTCATTTTATATGAAGTTTAAAAGAACATGATGCGTAGGGTAGAATTATAATTAATTGGTCTAAGTGAAATTATTTTATTTTGAAAAAGAAAGAAAACAATCTTATCATTAGTGTAGTAGATTTATTAGTTGCATGTAATTGATTGAAAGCAAAGATACATAATTTTCTTCTTTTTTTCCTTCTTTTATACGCTTTATTATGTATTTTTAAATATTTTTCAGCACATACAATCTGTACTGATGAAGAAAGAAAGTTCAGTTTGCGTATATCACCTAATGACCCTGCAAGAAAAACCATATTCAATAAAAGAAAGAAAGGGTTGATGAAGAAAGTGAGTGAACTCAGTAGTTTCTGCGACGTTAAAGTCTATGCAATCATTTATAGACCCTATGACTAATAACCAGAGGTTTGGCCTTCTCTTCTAAGAGCCTAACATGTGCTTATTAACTTTTAGAGGATGCCTGAGATGGATCATAACAAGAAGATGGTGAATTAAGAGAGCTTCTTGCACTAAAGGATCACCAAGACAATCGACTAACTGAAGAACCAGTGCAAGGTAATTGCGAGAAGGAGATCACGTAGGTCATGCTCCAAAGTCATATTGGGAAGCCCCTCTACCAACTCAACATCATTGATCTCAAAAATTTGGGTTGGCTCATCGAACAACACCTTAAAGAAATCTAGAAAAAGACAGAAACATTTAGGAAGTCACTTTAGCCTTAAAGGACCACCTAACGGAGGAGTCATGAAGGGTCCTCAAGAGACGTCTGCTCAAATTAAAGAGGATTCTCTGGTGCAGGAGATGCAGCAGTCACGAGAGTGGTCCATTGACAAGATGAACTTGTAAGTACAACAATAGTTTCATGTAGGGTTTGCTAACGGGGAAGAGGTAAAGATGTTGGTGCCATTCACGGATAAGAACAACCAGAATAATGTACTGATATGGTTCAGTAGGTTTAATTACCCTTAGGAACCAAGTATTACGATGTTTAGTTTTTAATTTTTTTGATGTTGTTGGAGATGTACTTTGAATAACCAATCCACTACATAGATAGGTTGTCAGACTCGTAGTCATTGTCTTAATAGTTGTAATCATCATAATAGTTGTAGTTGTTGTCGTCACAGTCGTGCGGGCATGTTCATGGCACTATGATGCATGCTGGTGTGCATTTGCGCACAAGTCTTGTGTGTGGGAGTGCCACTACACTCCAAGCACCTGCACATTGCAGCCAGCCTTGGGCATCGTGTTGACCTACCAGGCTTCTACGGATGGTGAGGGGTCTTCACAGATGTGCTCCCCATATTGCGGGTGTAGATAAGAGGATAAATTCCCTCAAGCACAAGGTAAAATAAATAAATAAAATCTATAATTTGGTAAACTAAGTAAATTTTGGACAAATTGGCATTTTAGGAATATTGGTATAAATTGGAAATCTGGTATAACAAAAAACGACTTGGTTAATTTAAAAGAATAAATCTAATAAAATTAATAAATCTTAAAATTCTAAGAATAATTTTATAAATTAAAAACTTATAAAAAAGAAATTCTAAATCTATAAATAATTATAAAAAAGGAGAATTAACATTTGAAAAACTTGAAATTAAAAGACTAAAGAAAAAATGAAACAAGAACAAAAGAATCTAAAAAGTTAACTAATAAAATAAAAGGTCAAAACTTAACAAACACAAAGTCTAGTTAAATCTGGTTCACCATATTTCCTTTGAGGGGTATTTACTTTCAAACTAAAATCATATATATAACTTTCAATTAATAACTATATTAAGATCTTATACAAGTAGACAAGAAAAGTTAAATATATACTCTGATAAGTTTTATAATCCTCCTATAGCCTTAACTACCACCAATCCCCTTTATTTTCTTTTCTTCAAAGAAAAAACTCCATGTATTAGATCCCTATTGCAAGCTTGATGCCACGTTAATTCACCAGCTCAGTTAACTTGTTCTAACCATAGAAAACTCTGATTATCTGCTCACTCTCTTAGGTGTAAGTGTAGAAATCAAAGAAAATGACCATATTCAACATACTCATTAATTTACCCTCTATATTAGCTTCAATTATCTCCTATAAGAAAAAGTAAAAACTTAAAAATGTCAAATTGAGCATCATACAATAACATAAGTAGAAAAGTAAGAACTCTGTAACTTTTAAAGGTGAAAAAATAGCTAAATAAACAAAATAAAAGAATCAATGTAAACGATCATTGTACGAGTTCTAATGGTACGTATACATACCCACTAAATAGTCTCTTTCATTGGCCAGTTAGAACCAATGCCAGAGCGTCATAAAACCATCTAGAGGGCTAGAGAAATTATCAAAGCTAATAAAAAATCCTCCTATTCAATGTGATACTCCAAGACCAATACAATTCATCTTAAATCACTCCTTAGCAGCCATCATCTCCTAATTCACCACTAGTCCAAAATCCTAGGTAAAGCTATTACAAAAGCTATATTACTCACTAAAATCACCAATACTTGGCTTCAATAGGTCCTAATCCAATTAAGTATGGGTGTTTTCGAGATTCTTTACCTACTTAGGCTTATTAATTCACCAAGTAATTAAAGTCTCTAAGATTGAATTTGAGTTTAACTATAAGTGAAATCATTTTCTGTAATTTTGATGTAAAGACTGTTGATATTTTTCAAATTTGTTTCCTACTTAGCTTATCAATTCACCATGCTGAAGAGAAAGTTGTGTAAGGAGGCATGTCTTTTTTTTCAAACTTTCTTTTTTATTTTATAGTATTATGTGAAAATTTTAACTTTTTAGGATGTCATCAAACAAATATGAGAAATAGGAGTTAGTATTTGTTCAAATAGCAAATAGATCTCTTTACTCAAGTTGATGATGAAATAGGGAGGATGATTAGTTCAATTTCTATAAGTGACTATGTGCTTTATTAGATATTTAGAAGATTGGGTGATGGTTTAAGCTTTTGCAATCTTCATCAATTGACTATCTCAAATGTACATAAGCTCCAATATTCTGCCATTCACTTCCTTTTACAATTTCTAAAATATCAAAATAGTTAATTGTTACAAGATAAATCAAAATAAATTATTTTAGAAATAAACAAGTTAAAAACATAAAAATTTCAGTATAAGTACATATATGCATATATATATATAGCTAAAACATAAACAACTATATATAACTCATGAAAGAATTCTTTGTTGAAATGTAACTTACCTTTTGATGTATTGGTATGAGGCTATGAAGGGGGATCATACAACAAATGTTTTAAGAATATGCTTTTTTTCTGTTTAGCTTCTATTTCGAATCACCTATATTATCATATAATTTTATTCTTAAATTGTGCTTTTCATTTTTCTACGACTAGTGGTTATGTATTTTCTTGTAATTCTCTCTTTAAAAATGATGGAATTGTCCTTATTGACAAAATTATTTTTTATTATTCGAAGAGAAAAAGGACATGCAACTACCATTTTAATAATAAAATTATCTTTTCATTAAGGAAAAATATGCAATACCTAACCTATAGCCGAACCCTTAAAAAGATTTATCCCTAAAGAAAATTGTAGGTTACCTTGCCAACAAAGTGCTAATTATTTAGAATTAATTAATAGTGTCCGGTATAAAATAAACTAATAGAGTAACATAATAAGATGAATAAAGATTAAGATCATGTTGTGTGGCTATATTCTTTGATAAATAAAGTTATCTTCCTTTTTAAAAAAATTAAAAAGTTCTATGACAATAAACAAATATATATATATACTTCATTAATTATTTAGAATAGTGATGAATAGCTAAAACCTATAACGAAAACTATTTATAAGAAGATAGTTTGAAATTATATTTCCTAAATATAACATCTTGAATTTTCCAATTAAGGAAGTTAAGGGTAATTGATGCATCCCAAATACTATGATCGATATGTATACATGAGGGAGCTTCACATGTAAAGTAACCCCACAGGTAATCCAACATTTAAAAGTATGTCCCCTAGGACTTCTTATATCACTTTTTTTGTTTTCTTGTGTATATAACAAATTTTTTTTTGGCCTAAGATAAAGTATATTTGTATTAAATTTATTGATTAAAAAATAACAATCTCGTGCTAGAAGAACACACATTTTTTTCAAAAAAGAGGATAAAAGGATAACTTTATTATGCAATTTATATTTTTAATATAGGTTCGGCTATCAGAGCCATATTTTGATACAACTTCTCTGTCATCCTTTTCAAAAATCAATCCAACCATGTTTCTCATTTCCTCTTTCTCCACAATGTTCTTTGTAGCCATCTATCATTATTTATTTTCTATCAAACTCACACTTATTCATTATTTTTGTATGGAAAACACAATTTATTCATATATTAGCTATCTAAATTCTTCTAGATATATTAATAGCTCTAATACCATGTTATCTTGTGAGAAATGAAAATTGTGTATTATTATTGAGATACCACTATTTATAGGCATATTATGTATATAGTTTCACAAAGAAAAAATTAAATGAAAATTAAATACACATTTACACCATAAATGCACTAAAAATTTTGGAATAATACATGAGATAAGAATTTATATTGTTTGCAATAATTTACTATGCTCAATAAATTATTATATTATTGGATCATATTTGCTAGTTCTAGTTAATAAAATTTCAAGTATTTTCATAAAAATGCTTGAATTATGAGTAGCTTCATGTATCAATAATGAGTTTTTAGCTAATAGGTAGCTTCATGTATTATTAACCAAATTCTACGTGATACCAAAGATGTGTAATAGGAAAGATGTATGGGAGGTTGTGTTGAGATGGTGATGTTGGCAATAGCAGGAAAATAAGCTGACTAGTCATTGTGGTGTGGGATGAGGTGTTAATAGGAAAAGTGAATAGGAATTTACAGAGTTGTAAAGCTCTAGCAGATATGCACTATTTTCAAGTGTCTGTGATTGAGTGAGAGGGAGCAATAAAGCTGCATGGAAGAGAGGAACGAATGGGTTTGAGAGGATATTGGTAAAAGCTTGGAGATCTTTGGTGGGTGTGGGTGATATGTGTGCTTTTAGTTATTTTTTTTTTCTTTTTAGTGCGCATATAGCAAAAGGAACGCTTGTTCCAATTCTTAGAATCTATAAGGTAGCCATTAACTCATATAGGCATGATCCTTGGAGCTTCTATACATACAATATGAAATTCACACACAACCAGAATTGATCAATTCTATGTCAACTAATTTAAATAGTTAGGTGTCTCGAATAACCCTTTCATATTACTGTTAAACATCATCACACATAGACATATAGGAAGTTGTTTTAGATGTGTAATGTAGTGTTTAAACTATCTTGTTGTTATTTATGCCTTTTTTTGCTATTATTTTATGCTCCAAGGTCTCATGTATTTTAGATGATGTTATTGGTTTATTTTGCTATATAAGCATTCCTTATGGTTGGTTTTATAAATCTACTTGTTATGGATAAAAGGTATATTACTTTTCAGGAAAAAAAAAATACTTTTAAAACATAGAATTGAAATTTAGGATTTAGATTTTTTAGTAACAATTTATACATTTCATTAATTAGATGACACAATTTCTTAAAGATAATCTACAAAAATGAACAATTTGAATCTAAAATCTCTTTTGAAGAGAAGAAATATCAATCATATTGTTAAGGAAAATTAGTATGATTCAATTTTAAAATGGTATAATAAAAGTAATATATATTAACACTTATGTATTGATTTTTGTAATAGTCGAAAAATTCATAAAGAAATCAAACATATATTTCCTGCCAATTTAATGCACTAAAAATATAAAATTGTTATCTATCTTTCAATAAACAAATGATACTAGCCTGGTATTTATAACACCCTGCCCATTGTTGTGCTTAATTAATTTAGAAAATCCTATTTGTTCGGGCCTTTGGCCGCATTAAACTAATTTAAATTACACTGCGTATTATTTATCGTAATTCGTAAATCTGGTTGATTTTTAATTATTTTATTTTATGAAAATTTGAATTTTTATTATTTAGTTTGCATTTGATTTTATTTAATTTAGTTTTAGAAAAATTGAGAAAAATCAGAAAAATAGCGAAACAGGAAGAAATCCCACAGGGAAGCAGAGCCGCACGCGCGGATTCCGCGCAGATAGGCCCTATGCATGGCAGGAGGCCTGTGCACGTGCAGGATAGCCTGCAGTGCACCACTGTCACCTCCGACGGTGCCCCAGTGGCTGGAGGAGGCCCTTTTCCTTCATTTTTTGTGTCGAGCTCTTTTTCTCCTCTCTCTTCATCGGATTTTGCCACTTAGTGCAAATCCGATCGTTATAAAATTTTATAAATAGGTCTTCCCGTCCTATTCTTTCCCACACTTCCATTCTTCAATTTTTCTAGACGAAAGAGAACCGCTCCTAGTGGATGACGGTGTACCCTCTGACGAGAGTGGTAACGCGAATATCTATTAGGGGTCAGCCTAATAAAAGAGAAAATCAAATAAATTATGAAATGCTCTGATCTTAGTGTCATGCTTCACGATATTACTTAGCCACGGGTGACCCCTACAGATAGTGTGATACCACTCTCGTCAAAGGGTACGTCGTCCTCCATTGGGAGTGGTCCTCTTACATCTTTCCAGACCAGATAGAGGAGGGAGGAAAAAGATACCCCAAAGAGCTAGAGGAACAGATACTCCTCAACGATAAAAAGGCTAACGAGACACTTGATGCAACATGCATGTCAATACAGATACATATCAGACCATACATGCTTCATTCCGCTTTTCTCTTTTTTTGTCCTTTTATTATTTTTTTACTTTTTATTTTTACTAGGCAATTATATTGGTTACATGCAATTCATCAAGTGTCTTCAATTCACATAGCATACTTGAAAATAAGAATAATTTGACTTATCTGAACACAAAGGCATAAAAAACAGGCTAAATCACAATAATTAGTTTATCAAAAAATATTCCTTAAGATGTCCAAAAAAATACTACATTACTTACCAAAATGTCGATGTTTTCTCCTTCATCGTTTTCCTTTCTTTCGCTTCTTCTCTCACTAGACTATATATCTCTCTCTCAAAATCTTGAAAAATGAAAGAATAGAAGTGTGGGGAGAAATGGAAGGGGAAGGGAAATTTATAGAATTTTGGAACCGCCGAATTCACGCCAAGTGGTGAAATCCAGTGAAGAGAGAGGTGAAAAAGATATTTAGCATCAAAAACGAGGGAGGAGAGCCTCCTTCACTTCCTTAACTGGAAGATTCAAGATGTTATATTTAGGAAATATAATTTCAAATTATCTTCTTATAAATAGTTTACGTTATAGGTTTTAGCTATTCATTACTATTTTACATAATTAATGAAGTATATATATATATATGTTTATTATTATAGCACTTTTTAATTTTCTAATTATCATGAAATTTTTTAAAAAGTAAGGTAACCTTTATTTATTAAAGAAAATAGCCATACAACATCATTTTAATCCTTATTCATCTTATTATATTACTCTATTAATTCATTTTATACATAACACAGTTAATTAATTCCAAACAATTAGCTATTTATTGGCAAAGTAACCTAAAATTTTCTTTGGGGGTAAATCTTTTTAAGGGTTTGGCTGTAGGTTAAGTATCGCATATTTTTCCTTATTTAAAAGATAATATTATTAATAAAATGGTAGTCGCATGTCCTTTTTTTCTTTGAATAATAAAAAATAATTGTGTCTAGTTCCATCTTTTTTAAAGAGAGAATAACAAGAAAACACAAAATCACCACCCATTGGAAAATGAAAAGCACAATTTAAGAATAAAATTATATGATAATATAGGTAATTTGAAATAGAAGCTAAACATGAAAAGAGCATATTCTTAAAACATCTATTATATGGTCCCCCTCCATAGCCTCATACAGATACATCAAAAGGTAAGTTACATTTCAACAAAGAATTCTTTCATGAGTTAGATATAGTTGTTTATGCTTTAGCTATATATATATATGCATATACGTACTTATACTTAAATTTTTATGTTTTTAACTTTCTTTTTTCTAAAACAATTTATTTTTATTTATCTTGTAACAATTAACTATTTCGACATTTTAGAAATTATAAGAGGAAGTGAATGACAGAATATTGGAGCTTATGTACGTTTGAGATAGTCAATTGGTGAAGATTGCCAAAGCTTAAAACACTACCCAATCTTTTAAATATCTAATAAAACACGTAGTCACTTTTCGAAACTGAACTAATCATCCTCCCTATTTCATCATCAACTTGAGTGAAGAGATCTATTTGCTATTTGAACAAATACCAAGTCCTATTTCTCATATTTATTCGATAACATCCTAAAAAGTTAAAATTTTTACGTAATACTATAAAATAAAAAACAAAGTTAGAAGAAAAAACATGCTGTGCAACCTTTCAAGATTTTACTAATTAAATTTTTTTGAATTATATTCCTTAAATCACAAGATTTTCCTATATCCCCTATTAAAGACATAATATTTCTGGAGATAATTTGAACATTTCAGTTGTAGTTTTAAAATGCACCACATCTTACCTTACATGATATATTCTACTATATTAAAATGCTCCACTCCCCATTCTTTACTAATAACTATTGGATGTTTGTCTCATTTTATACAAACACCCTCTTGCTCCTTAGCTAGACACGACAAAACACCATGATTGGAAATAAGGTTGAGCTTGCTTATGTCACTAATGACTCTGTAAGAAAAGCTACATTAAAAAAAAAGAAGAAGGGATTGATGAAAAAAGTGAGTGAACTCAACACTCTGTGCGATGTCAAAGCCTATGCAATCATGTACAGCCCCTATACTCAAAACTAGAGGTTTGTCCTTCCCCTCTTGGAGCCCAACACGTGCTTGTTGACTTTAAGAGGATACCCGAGATAGAGCAAGGGAAGAAAATGGTGAATCAAGAGAGCGTCTTACTCCAAAGGATCACCAAGGCAACCGATCAACTGAAGAAATAGTGCAAGGACAATCGAGATCTTACGCATATCATGTTCTAAAATCTTATCGGGAAGCCCCTCCACCAACTCAACCTCATTGATCTCAACAATCTGGGTTGGCTCATCGAACAAAACCTCAAAGAAATAAAATAGAGTATTGAAACACTCTGGAAGTTACCTCAGCCTTAGGAGGCCACAGGCATAGGAGTGATGGAGGGTCGTAGGGAGACATTCACTAAGATCAAGGAGGATCATCCTGTGCAGAAGTTGCAGCAATTACAGACATGGTTCGTTGACGGGATGAACCTGCAAGCACAGCAGCAACCTCAGTGAGCATATGGGGAACATGTAGAGATGATGGTGCCATTCACAAATAAGAACAACCAAAATAATGGACTGATATAATCCAATGCGTTTCACTACCCTTAGGAATCGAGTATTATGATATTTAATTTTAAGTTTTTTGGATTTTTGTTGGAGATGTGCTTTAAATAACCAATTACATTCCACTACAAAGATATGTTATTGGTTTTTTAGTCGTCGTAGTCGTTGTCTTAATGGTTGTAGTCATAATAATAGTTGTAACTGTCATCATCATAGTCGTAATCATCGAGTTGCATGCATAAATGTACTTGGATTTCTTTGTGTAATGATTTTCTTCAGATTAATCTTCTCTTTAATATTTTATATCTCTTGTACTAGTACAACTCTTCGTTCTTTAATTTCTCTCTTCCCCCTGCATGCTCAATGTAATTTTAAGCTATCATAATGCCCTTCTCTCTTCTTTTTTTTCCTATTTTTTTTTACACAATGGAGCGATGAAACAAGCATTGTTGGTGTAGTATACGTAGAAATTCAGCCTAGATAGGAGGAAGATTAAGCTAGCTAGCTGCTCAAATTTATTTAGATTTCAAATGAGATGTTTGTATAGAATTTAATACATATGGATACGCTCTTCCAATCTTTAAATTAAGATTTAGGATAATGGCATTAAGAAATAATATTTTCCTATAAAAAAAACCTCTATCTAATCAAAATATCTCAAATAATTAATATTTTTATTAATATGAATATTATGCATGTATTAGGAAAAATATGCTAAAATTATAAATATGTTGTTTAATTATTTTGTTCGATTTATTTCGGGTTATATTAACTTATAGATATATAGAAAAATATATCTTTGTTCCCTATATTTGTAAAGTAAAAAATTATAGTCACATATATACTACCAATTCAGAGCATTGATTAGAAGTATATGTGTACACTTGCAACTAGCTCCTTTAAGCAGTTTGGACAATATCTTGTTTAATTTGCTAAATATGTCATATTATTGTGATGTAATAGAAATGTTGTCTAAATAACAAATAGAATAAGTATTGCTTTATATGTATACACATAGATATATAATCTTTAACTGTTTTTCGTTATTTATATGCACACCAGCAAGCAATCTATAGCATATTGTAATTATCTTAAAGGTTGGAATCAGTAATGGATGATGGGGTGTTTCCTTCTAATTATTTTTTGAACATGACTTTGCCTTCTTCTTGTTTTCTCAATCTCTATTGCAGTTGTTGGATGTATTGTTGACGGTACTTCTCGTTTGTTTGTAGTGGTTAATTACAGTTGATAAATTTTATTTCAATTTTTTTTTAAAAAAATTAATTATCTTATAGGCAAATATGGATTGTTGAGGTTCATAAGGCATATATTTTAAAACCATACTAGTATCATTTTTTTTACTGAAGGGAGACAACACCTTTATATTATTACTGCATAAAATTGGCAGGAAATATATCTTTGATTTCTTTAGGAGTTTTTTGGCTATTACATAAGTCAATACAAAAGAAATCATATATATTACTTTAATTGTTATATTTTAAAATTAAATTACACTAGTCGTTCCTTAACAGTATGTATAGTATTTCCTCTCTTTATAAAATATTTTGGATTCAAATTGTACATTCTCATATATTATCTTTAGGAGATCGTGCTAACTAATTAATTAAATGTATGAATTGTCACTATAGAGATTTAAATCCTAAATTTTATTTTCATTTTTTAGAATTAATAATTTTTTTGAGAAGTAATACAGCTTTTAACAATAACGCGCAGATTTACAAAACCAGCCATAAGTTATGCCTATATGCAAAAACCAACCACTAGCATCATCTAAAATACATGAGACCTTAGAGTATGAAACAAGAACATCATATAAAAAGCGACATAAGTAACCATAAAATAGTCTACTCTACATTACACATCTAAAACAACTTATAGATTGTGAGAATTAGGGCAAGTGTTTTGTTGTGATTGGATGTCTATAAGCCCTAACATTTTCTACATTTGTTTTTAGCTATATGTGCACTAAAAAAAAAAAACAACTAAAAGTGAACATATTGTTGGGACTAAAACAAAGACTTTTACGGTTGAAATGCAAACTATCTTAATTAGAGGACTATATTGGAAATTTACCGAAAGCAATATCAATTTTCTATATGACAAAAATGGGATGCTTAGTACAAAGGATGGGTGACCTATTTATATGCAATTATTACTGCCTTAAGATAGGTAATTTCAAGTTTTTTTTCTCTCCCTCTCTCTCTCTATTTAACTAACCCAGAATATACAGGGAAAATTAATTAAATATTCTAGCAATCTTCCCGTTCATTTCATTTTTTTTACACACCTACACATATAAGAGAGAGTAGATATATACGTGCATTATAGTGCAGCATTAACTTTTAATTAAAAAAGACGGTTGGGATTGAATGGTTTTATAAAAGTGTAACCATACAACAATTCACTAATTAAATTTAGTAAGTTACATTACCTTTAATCATAAGATCACTCCATATGTCCTATTAAAAACATAACATTTCTAGATATGATTTGGGCAGTCCATTTGTAGTTTTAATCTAACCTTACATAGTATATTCAATGTTCCACTTCACATCCATTACAAATAAATCTTCAACCCTTGTCTCATTCTATATATATACCATATTGCTCTTTGTCCAGACACGACCAAATACCATGACTATAAAGAAGGTTAAACTTGCCAAATCACTAACAACTCTGCTAGAAAAGCCACTTTCGAGAAAAGGAAAAAGGGCTTGATGAAGAAAGTGAATGAACATGTAAAACATATGTGCTTATTGAGAACAAATCACAAATGTCCTTACTTGAGTTTTGCCATCTATACATGCTTTTCAATATAAAACCATTATAGGCTCCCTCATTCTTTTTTCCATTGAAGATATACATGAAAAGGGCACTCACATACACCAATGTATGGAGAGAACATAGATATATGTGATCTCATGTCTTTATTTTATACAAAGTTTATGTTTTAAAAAAATGTGATGGGTAGGGTAGAATTATAATTAACAAATCAGCCGAATTATTTCGAAAAAGAAAGAAAGCAATCTTATCATTAGTGTAGTAGATTTATTAGTTGCACGTATTTGATTGAAAGCAAAGATACATAATTTTCTTCTTATTTTCCTTCTTTCATATGATTTATTATGTATTTTAAATATCTTTAGCATATATGATCTTCAAATGAATCTTTTTTTCAAAATAACTACTGATTGTTTACTACAGCTTCATGAAAAAAATATCAGTTTTAATAAGTATAAAGAATGGAAAACATGGAAGCCCAATTGCATATAGTAACTAATTGTCTACTAAATGTATATAATTGGTTGTGATATAGAGACATATTTTGACTTTAATAATTGTAATTAAAATATTCTTCCATAAAGAAAAAATCAAATAAACATGCACTCTAATAATCATATTCTACATACTGCATACAAAATCAAATAATGCAGGAGAGAGTAGATATATAGATTGACTATAGTGAAACATTAGCTCTTAATTAAAAGGGACAGTCATGATTAAAGGAATTTTGTATAAGTGGAGCCCTGCAACAACTCACTAATTAAATTTTGTGAAACATTTCCTTAAATCAAAATATTTTTCCATTTTCCATATTAAAGACATAGCATTCTGGAGATGATTTCGACACTCCACTTCCAGTTTTAGAATGCAGTACCTCTAACCTCACATGGTATATTTAATGTTTCACTCCCTATGCTTTACTAATATTCATCAACCCTTGTTTCATTCTATATATACCCATTCCCTCTCCTAAGCCATATATAACCAAAGACCAAGAGTAGAAAGAAAGTTAAGTTTGTCTATATCACCTATGACCCCACAAGAAAAACCACATTCAAGAAAAGGAAGAAGGGGCTGATGAAGAAAGTGAGCGAACTCAGTAGTCTATATGACATTAAAGCCTATGCATTCATTTACAGCCCCTATCACTCGCAACCACAGGTTTGGCCTTCTCTTCTAAGAATCTAACGCGTGCTTCTTGACTTTCAAAGGATGCTCGAGATGGAGCAGAATAAGAAGATGATGAATCGAGATAGCTTTTTACACTAAAGGATCATCTAGAAAACTGACTAATTGAACAACTAGTGCAAGAATAATTGTGAGAAGGAGATCATGTAGGTCATGCTCCAAAGTCTTATCGGGAATTCCCTCCACCAACTCAACCTCATTGATCTCAACGATTTGGGTTGGCTCATCGAACAACACCTTAAAGAAATCCAGAATAGGATAAAAACACTTAGCAAGTCACGTCAGCCTTGGCGGACCACCAGATGAAGGAGTCATAAAGGGTCCTTGGGAGATGTCAGCTCAAATCAAGGAGGATTCTCTGGCACAGGAGCTGTAGCATCCGCATGTGTGGTTCGTTGACAGCATGAAATCGTAAGTACAACAATAGTTTTATGTAGGGTTTGCTAGTGGGGAACAGGCGAAGATGATGGTGCCATTCACGGATAAGAACAACCAGAATAATGGACTGATATGGTCCAACAGGTTTAATTACCCTCAGGAATCGTGTATTAGGATGTTTAGTTTTTAATTTTTTTAAGTTATTGGAGATGAACTTTAAATAACCGATTATAATCCACCATATAGATAGGTTGTAAGACCTATAGTCGTTGTCTTAATAGTTCTATCATGATAATAGTTGTAGTTGTTGTCGTCATAGTCGTGCGGGCATGTTCATGGCACTGTGATCCGTGCTGGTGCGCATTTGTATATAGGGTCTATGTCTGGGAGTGCCACTACACTCCAAGTAGTTGCACATTGCAGCAAGCCTTGCGCGTAGTGTTGACCTAGTAGGCTTATACAGATGCTGAGGTGTCTTCGCAGATGTGTTCCCCATACTGCAGATGCGGGTAGGAGGGTAAATTCCCTCGAGCACAAGGTAAAATAAATAAATAAAATCTATAATTCGATAAGCTAAGTAAATTTTGGACAAATTGGTATTTTAAAAATATTGGTATAAATTGGAAATTTGGTATAGCAAAAAATGATGTGGTTAATTTAAAAGAATAAATCAAATAAAATTAATAAAATCTTAAAATTCTAAGAATAATTTTATAAATTAAAAGCTCGTAAGAAAGAAATTGTAAATCTATAAATAATTATAAAAGGATGAGAATTAACATTAAAAAACTTGAAATTAAAAGACTAAAAGAAAAATAAAACAAGAATAAAAAATCTAAAAAGTTAACTAATAAAATAAAGAGTCAAAATTTAACAAACACAAAGTCTAGTTAAATCTGGTTTACCATATTTCTTTTGAGGGATATTTGGTTTTGATTATTTGTTCCGAAACCGCTAGAATATGAGTGCCAGTTTTGGTCCCTTAATGAAACAGTAGTTCAGTTGTCCTTGAGACTCTCAATGATTTAATATTCATGCTCTAGGGCTCAAGGGCATGAATGATGGCAATCTGAGAGACCTGAGAGAGTTATATTTGTATTTAATATTTGTGAATGCATGTTTGTATCTATTTAATAACAAGGCATGACTAATTGATATCCCGTTTGCCCTCTCTAGAAATAGGTGTAAGGGGCTGCGCATGTAGGTTTGCAATCAGTGTAATATAAATTAGATAATAAATTAGTATTAAAAACATTGTGTCAAAAGATGAGTTTTATCCTGCGTGCGTGAGTTGTGTAAACCCATTGAATACAGTATTGAGCATCTTCATGAGGATTTGTATGAATTCGACATTTGATTTGGATATGAATATTTGGCAATAACTTTTGATTTGAATTTGTTAATTGAAATTATAATTAATTTTTTATTAAACGTGCATTAATTAATATTTTAAAATGTATTTGTGTTTCATTATTTCTATTTATCTTACTGAGTATTAGAACTCACCCATATCAAATCCCCCCTTAGACGTAGGTTAGGAAAAAAATTATGGTTCACCCTTGTTTAGATTCCCTTCAAGAGGAATAGTTTGGAGCAGACTTTGTATTTTATTTTAAACTTTGAGGCTAGTTTTTGTAATTATGCTTTCTAACATTTTGTATTCTAAAAGGTAGATGGCATGATTGCCTCAGGATACAGTCTTTTGTAAATTTTGTATGGAATCTATACTTCTGCTGCAATGTAAATATCTATTTTATGTTTGCTCATTTGGACGTTGGTGTCCTATTTGGCATTAGGACGTCACATTTATTTTCTTTTCTTTTCATTTATACACAACGGAGCAAGGATAGAAGCATTATTGATGTCGTATATGTAAAAATTCAGTCTAGTTAAGATGAAGATGAAGCTACCTAGCTCCTTCCATTTTTTTATATTTAAAATGAGATTTTTGGATAAAATTTAATAGATATGGATACGATTTTTGTATCTTGGAATTAAAATTTGGGATAGTGGCATTAACAGGTAGTGTTTTCCTCAAAGAAAGTCCCACTATAATCATAACATCTAAAACAATTAATATTTTGATTAATATGAATATTATACACGTATCTGGCAAAATACGTTAAATTAAATCATAAATTGGCTTCTAACTAATTAATAGATATGGAGAATAATCTATTTTTTTCTCTATATTTTGTAGAACAAAAAAATTATACTCACACATACTACCAATTTAGAGTGTTGATGAGAAGTACATGTGTACACTTGCTACTAGCTCCTTTAAGTAATTTAGAGAGTATCTTGTATAATTTACTAAATATGTGATATTATTGCGATTGCTTAGGTAGCAAGTAAAATAAGTATTGTTTTATATGTATACACAAAAGTATATTGATGTGTTCAATTTTTTTAAAAAAATTATACCCTTTTTACTTAAATTTATAATAACTTTTGAATTAATTTTGAGTTAAAAGTTATTTAATGAAAAAAATTCTTGGTGCAGGTTTCCTGAAAGAAATAGAAAAAAAGACTGAAAAGAGAAGAAGAAAAGAGAAAAAAATGTAGTTTTGAAGAGCAAAAAGAAAGCAACTCCGAAGAGAAAAAAGGAAGCAATTCTGAACAGGAAGAATGAACAGCTTTGAAGAAGAAAAATGAAGTAGCTCTGAAGAGGGAAAAGGAAGCATATCTGAAGAAGAAAAATGAGCAGCTTTAACAAGGAAAAAAGGAGGCAGCTGAAAGTGAAAAAGGGAGGCATGCAAAACCCTATCTCCTCTTTTTCTACTGCCCACAAAAGGAACCAGATCTATAATGTTAAAAGGGGAGCATAAGTGAACCCATATCTGGTTGGGAGCCGACGTGAACCAAAATCTGGTGAGAAAAAAGAAGTGGCCTTGGAGCTGAGCAGTGGATTGAGGAAAATTAGGCAAGTAATTTATTTTTTATTTTTATTTTTATGTTTTTGCTTTCAAATTGTAGATTTTTGGGATGAAAATTTTCGTAATTTTTTAACAAAGTCATGTTAAAATTAATAATTGTTATAAAAAGTTAGTAGTTTTTAATTGATAAACCTAGTGAATACTAGGAAGAAAACCAAAAGTACATTAGGTTTGTTCAATCATTGCTAACTAGATTAAATTGATTGTGAAATTAAAACTTGGATATACCTAAGATTCAGGTGAAATCAATTACTCTGATGGGTTTACACCGATAGTTTTCATTAATTTAATTATTTTGCTTTGATTAAATTATTATTAAATTTTGATTTCTAGACAATAATAGAATTTCTACAATTCTTGTACTTGGTACACAATCCTTGCAGGACGATACTCTATTTATCACTTTATTATTTGAACGACTTTGTGCACTTGCGAATTTGCCCGTCGTATGTATAATCTTTAACTGGTTTTAGTTATTTATATGTATACCAGTATGCAATCTGTAGAATATCATAATTATGTTAAAGGTTGGAATCAGTTCAGAGAGTACAGAAACATTGTTGATGCACTATATGTAGAAATTCAGTTTAGTTAAGAGGAAGATTAAACTCGTTAGATACTCAAATTTGTTTAGATTTCAAATGAAACTTTTGTGTAGAATTTAATAAATATAATGCGCTCTTCAGATCATAGAATTTAAATTTGGGATAATGGCAATGAGGAATAATATTTTTGTCAAAGAAAATCCCGATATAATCTAAATATCTAAAACAATTAATATTTTGATTAATATGAAATTTAGATATAATTCTAAAAATTTTATTTTAGTCAAAACATGCAATATTTTAAATAACTCAAATATATTGGAGAATCCCTTACGATCATAAATAGAATTTCGTGATGCAATTATTATGTTCAGAATATAGAAAATAACTAAAATAAATAATTTTCGAACTCAACAATCTGTAAATAGCTAATTAATACTTTACGCAAGAAGAAATGTACAATATATACATATACATATACATATTTAAATATATAAAATCACATAGAATAATAAATATAGAAAAATATTTTTGATGGCTAATTTCAAACACTTTCAGTAATTAGTACTTTGAATTTCTTTTACACATATAAATACTCAAAAATCAATGATATAAAGTCTCTTGCTATTAAAAAAAATGTTACTGATATAAAATAAGGCCATATTTAACACCAGTGACATAAATTACTACTGCAAATTTTTTTTAATATGATAATATGTTACTGTAGTATTTGTAGTACGATGTTGCAATTGATTCTTAAAGATAATGACTAGTATTTAACCTTTATTAGTGGGTTACTTATTCAAAACAAATTTATACTTTTGCGATAACAGTTTCAAAAATTCATAAGACACAATATAAGTACTTTTTAAAAATGAAGATAGATGTAATAATACAATGTAACCACTTATACACTACTATCAAAGTGTATAACACCAACATCCACGTGAAAAGTCTAGTATTCAAATTTTAATTGTTCATCTAGTTATATTATAATTAATTTTAACATATGATAGAATCTTCAATTCTTATTTTTGTAGAGGTAGAGAATTACCACTTGCAAGTATTATCATGCCTTAATTATATTTAACTTTTAGGAGGGTTGATTTCTATTAAGGCGGTTAGTAATGAAGTAAAGATTCTAGAATTGGAACTATTGGGCCTTTGGCCCGATCATTAAGGGATGGCATTAGTTTCCATTAATGAAGAACATGTCTACTCACAATTTTATATAAAAAATTAACAAATCAACCGAATTATCACCTTTATACTTTTTTATACAATCTGTTAACTTTTGATATCAACCATTTTCTATTAAAAATGTATTGAATGTATTTATTTATTTTTTTGTGAATATGTCAATTTAGTGATATATAAAAGTACTTAAGTTCAGCAACTTTATTTAAAATTAAATTTGTAGTCGATTTTATGTATGGATTGTAGAATTAATTATATTGATATTAATTGTAACATTTTATTTTCTCACATAATTGTAAAATGGTCTTACACACACTCATAAATATTATCTCTTAACCATCAAGTAATATGGCCACCACCTAACAATCTAACTTAATTGTATTTCTTGATCTCTTACAATTACCGCAATTTTATTTTTTAATTTAAAAAAAAAATACAAAAACCATAGATATTTTTTTTTTCTATATCAGACATCACATTACATAGTAACAATAATTTAAATTTATACTTTTAAAAGTCAATAGTATTAGTTAGAAAGTTGTTGAACTAATAGTTGAACTCAAAAAAATACAACAGATTAATATACCATTACCTTGTAAATTTAGGAGATTTTGTGACACTAAAATGTTCTTTTTGAATATGTTTGTGACATCCCAAGTGTTAATTAAGGCAAATGGGTTCAGATACAGATTAAAAATGACAAATGCACGATAAAATTTATGCACCAGAACAAAATTATTACAAATCCCTTACAAATACATATGAGTTCCAATACGTACATATACAACAGTCATGCATTCAGACTTGTGTTTCCGCACTCTGATGAGCACAATAGTCTAGTGAAAAAAGTGACTCTTATGTTTTGTTTTGTATTTTGCAACCACTTCTAGCCTCAGTATATGTATGTTTTGGAACTCATATGTATTCGTAAGGGATTTTTAATAATTTTGTTCAACTGCATAAATTTTATCATGTATTCGTTATTCTGAATCAGTATCTGACACCCATTTGCCTTAATTAGCACTTGGGATGTCACAGAAAGATAGTGAGGAACCGATCACAGACCTACCCCTTGAAGTCTTTGAGGATCCCATGGATCCATAAATTTTTATAAGTGCATGACTTATCTCGCACTTTGGTAAGTCCTTTTATATAATAATAGAAGTGGCCCTTTTTGGATTTTGATATTTTCTTTTTTCTCACCACTTCTGGCCTCAATTATATATGTAATTGGGAAATCATATAATTTTTAAAGAATTTTTAATAAATTGTCTAAACTACTCAAAGAAGCTAGTAGCAAGTGTACACATGTACTTCTCATCAAAACTATAAATTTGTAATATATGTGTGTGTAATTTTTTTATTCTCCAAAATATAGGGAACAAAGATAGATTATTCTACATATCTATTAATTAGTTAGAAGCTGATTTATAACTTAATTTAACGTATTTTGCAAGATACATGTATAATATTCATATTAATCAAAATATTAATTATTTTAGATGTTATGATTATACCGAGACTTTCTTTGAGGAAAATATTACCTGTTAATGCCACTATCCCAAATTTTAATTCCAAGATCTAAAGATCATATCCATATCTATTAAAGTTTATACAAAAATCTCATTTTAAATATAAAAAAATTTAAGGAGCTAGCTAGCTTCATCTTCATCCTAACTAGACTGAATTTTTACATATATTCTATCAATAATGCTTTTATCTTTGCTCCATTGTGTATAAATAAAAAAATACAAAAAGAAATGTGGCATCCTGATGCCAAACAAGGAACCAATGTCCAAATAAGTAGACATAAAATAGATATTTATATTACAGCAGAACTACACAACTCATACAAAATTTACAAAAGACTGTATCCTGAGGCAATCAGGCCATCTACCTTTTAGAATACAAAATATTAGATAGCATAATTATAAAAACAACCCTCAAAGTTTAAAACAAATTACAAAGTTTGGTCTAAACTATTCCTCTTGAAAGGAATCTAACCACGATTCTTCATAATTTTCTTCCAAACCTAGATCTAAGGGGGGGTTGGATATGGGTGAGTTCCAATACTTAATATGATAAATTGAAATAATGCAACATAGTTTTAAAATATTCATTAATGCATGTTTAGTAAAACAATAATATTAAGTTCAATTAACAAAGTCAAATCAAAAGTTTTTGCCAAATATTCATATCCAAATCAAATGTCGAATTCATACGGATCATCATGAAGACGCTCAATACCGTATTTAATGGGTTTACATAACTCACGCACACAGGATGAAACTTCTCTTCTTACACAGTTTTTTTATACTAATATATTATCTTAATTTATATTACACTAATTGCAAACCTATACGCGCTGCCGCTTATACCGAGTTCTAGAGAGGACAAAAGAGATATTGATTAGTCATGTCTTGGTACATAGATAGACACAAACATACATTCACAAATATTAAATACAAATATAAATATCTTAGGTCTCTCACGTTGCCATCATTCATGCCCTTGAGCCCTAGACCATGAATATCAAATCATTCAGAGTCACAAAGACAACTGAACTACCGTTTCATTAAGGGATCAAAACCAGCACCCATATTGTAACATCCCACTAATCACCACACTAAATGTGTATCTAGAAACTCCTATTTATTAGGCCTTAAGGCCATTTGAACTAATTTAAATTTATCTTGTAGTTTATATCGTATTTCATAATTTTAGTTCATAATTTTAATTTATTCAAATTTTGTTATTTTATTTATTATTATTGTTATTATTTTTTTTTTGTAGCATTTTTATTTTAAAATAATTTTCAAGAGAAAAATAGAAAATGAGGCAAAATCCTGCGGGAAAACGCCTGCAGAAGTGGCTCGCCCGCACCGGCACAGCACATTGTTTGCGTGCATGCGTGCGCACATGACCAACACAAGACATGTGCAAATTCCGATTGGCCTGGGACATAGGGCCAATTTGCACATGCATCGCATCGCGCGCATATTGGCGAGTCCGTGGCTGCGTCCCGTTGTACACAAATAGGATAGTCCTTGCAGACATGGCTAGACGCCATGCACCCTGTACACGCGCCATCCATGCAGTAGGCCTGCGCGCTTGGGCCTGTGCGTTGTAGGCCTACTTGCTGCGCTATATGCACTGTAGGCCCTGCGCCGTTGATGAAGGATTCTTCCTCCATTTTCACACTGCCGTCGTGTCATGTAAAATCACTCATCTTCAACTCAACTTTCTCTTTTCCTCATTGGATTTCACCACTTGGCGCAAATCCAACGGTCCTAATTTTTTATAGATAGGGACCCTTTCCTTTTATCACTTCCATTTCATTTTCCATCTTCCAAGAGCTTAGAGAGAGAGGGAGTGATCTAGAGAGAGAAAGAGAAGAGAAGAAGAAGAAAGGTGTAGGAAAACTTCAAGATTTTGTTAAGAAATTTAATATTTCCTTAAACATCTTAAGGAGCATTTCTAAAAAATCAAAATTAAGAAGTTTATGCTTTGTGTTTTGCATCTTTTATGTTTAATAAAGTGATTTGTTCTTGATTTCAAGCATGCTATGTGATTTTATAGGCACTTAATAATTTGCATGTAAATTAAATAACATGAATTCGATGATAATTTTCTGAAATATATATAGAAAAAAAAAGAAAGAGAAGGAGAATGAGCTTGAATGGCCTAAAAAATATATGTATTTGTATTGACATGCATAATGCATCAAGCGTCTCATTAGACATTTTATCTTGGAGGGGTTTCTATTTCTCCCTCCCCCATCTGGTCTAGAAAGACATTAAAGGACTACTTCCTGTGGATGACGGCGTACCCTCTAACGAGAGGGGTGACACAAATATCTATTAGGGGTCACATTTGGTTAAGTACTGTCGTGGTGATAGAATATATGATAGGACCACTGTGGTGGGTATGACCGTGGTCATAGATTGTACCATGGTTTGGCAAGCCAAAAATGTACTTGAGCAAATTGTCATTATATATCTGATATGCTCATTCCACATGGATAGTCAGAAATCCGTATCTCCCCTTAGAGATAGAAGTCGGAATGAATTCGCGAAGCATGACACAAAAATTTGAGCATTTCATGATTTTATTTTTTCTATTGTTAAATATGATTTTGATTTGATCATCGTGACTGTGAGATGATATTTCTTTTAATAAATAAAATTATTTTCATAAAATATGAAAGGACCTTGACGTGACCTAATGGTAAGTATTAATGATATAATTATTCACTCTTAAAATCTTACGATTTTATTTAAATGTTATTTTCCTTACTGAGTATATGGAACTCACCCTTTCCATGCCCCCCAGATGAGGAAGATAGTGAGGAACCAATCATTGGCCTACCCCTTGAAGTCTATGAGGATCCCGAGGACTCACAAATCGAATGACTTGTCCTGCACTCTGATGAGTCTAATTGCATAGTGAAAGAAGTGGCCCTTTGTATTTTGTTGCCACTTCTGGCTTCAGTTGTATATATTATAATTGGAACTCATATATTTTGGTAAGGGATTTGTAATAATATTCTACACTGCATATAACTTTTAGAATGCACTAGTAATATGTTTCTGTATCTTGCATCATTATGCTTTAATTTGCATTGGAGATGTCACGCATATTCTAGCAGTTCTGGAATAAATAATCAAAACTAAATACCTCTCAAAGGAAATATGGTGAACCAGATTTAACTAGATTATGTGTTTGTTAAATTTTGACTTTTTATTTTATTGGTTAACTTTCTAGATTCTTTTAATGTGGTTTTATTTTTTCTTTGGTCTTTTACTTTCAAGTTTTTTAAATGTTGATTCTCCTTCTTTTATAATTATTTGTAGATTTAAAATTTCTTTCTAATGAGCTTTTAGTTTATAAAATTATTCTTAGAATTTTAAGATCTTAGTAATTTTATTAGATTTATTCTTTTAAATTAACCACATCATTTTTTGTTATACCAAAATTTCAATTTATACCAATATTCCTAAAATACCAATTTGTCAAAAATTTACTTAGTTTACTACATTATAGATTTTATATTTATTTTACCTTGTGCCCGTGGGAATTTATCCTCCTACCCACACCCGCGATGTGGGGAGCACATTTGCGAAGACCCCTCAACATCCGTAGAAGCCTGGTAGATCAACACAATGCCCAAGGCTTGCTGCAATGTGCAGGTGCTTGGAGTGTAGTGGCATTTCCACACAAAGACCTTGTGCGCAGATGCGCACCAGCACGCATCGTAGTGCCATAAAGATGCCCGAATGACTGTGACGACAACAACTACAACTACAACTACTATGGTGATTAGAACTATTAAGACAATGACTACGAGTTTGACAACCTATCTATGTAGTGGACTATAAACGGTTAATTAAAATATATCTCTAACAACATCAAAAATATTAAAAACTAAACATCCTAATACTTGATTCTTAAGCGTAATTAAACATGATGGACCATACTTGATTCTTTGGTACATAACTTGCATGATTTTGTTCTCCCTATTGTCCTCGCGGTGCTTCAATTGATCGGTTGCCTAGGTGATCCTCTGGTGCAAGAAACTCTCTTGATTCACCATTTTCTTGCTTTGTTCCTTCTCAGGCATCATTTTGAAGTTGGCCAACAGGCGTTCGGCTAGGAAAGGGGTGGACCAAACCTCTGGTTGCCAGTCGTAGGGGCTGTAAATGATTTCACAGGCTTTGACTTTGCAGAGCATACTGAGTTCACTCACTTTCTTCATAAACTCTTCTTCTTTTTCTTGAAAGTAGCTTTTCTAGCAAAGTTGTTAGTGATATAGGAAAGTTAAACCTTCTTTTTAGTCATGGTGTTTGGTCATGTCTGGCCAAAGAGCGAGATGGTACATATATAGAATGCGACAAGGATTGAAGATTTATTAGTAATGGATGTGAAGTGGAACACTGAATATACCATTTAAGGTTAGATTAAAACATCAAATGGAGTGCCTAAATCATCTCTACAAATTTTATATTTTTAATAGCACATATGGAAAGATCTTATGATTAAAGGTAATGTAATTTAGAAAATTTAATTAGTGAATTGTTGCAAGGCTGCACTTTTATGAAACCATTCAAATACAACAATCTTTTTTGATTAAAAGTTAATGCTTCATTATAATGCATGTATATATCTACTCCATCTTACATGTGTAGGGGTGTAAAAAAAATGAATTGAATCAGAAGATTGCTAGAATACTCAATTTATTTTCCTTGTATATGGGGGGTTAGTTAAAAAGAGAGAGAGAGAAAAAAAAACTTGAAATTAGTTATCTTAAGGGAGTAAAACATGGCAACGAAATAAAAGATTGATATTGCTTATAATTACGCTGTTAGAATTGCATATAAATAGATCATCCATCCTTTGTACTAAGCATCCCATTTTTATCATATAGAATATTGATATTGCTTTTTGCAAATTTCCAATGTAGTCCTCCAATTAAGATAGTTTGTATTTCAATCATAAAAGTCTTTGTTTTGGTCACAACAATTTGCGCACTTTTAGTTGTTTTTTTCTTTTTAGTGCACATATAGCCAAAAATATATATAGAATATGTTGGGGCTTATAGACATGCAATCACAACAAAATACTCACTCTAATTCTCACAATCTATAAGTTGTTTATTATCACATTTACACATGCAAGAAGTTGTTTTAGATGTGTAGTGTGGACTATTTTATGGTTGTTTATGCTACTTTTTATATGATGCTCTTGTTTTATACTCTAAGGTCTCATGTATTTTAGATGATGCTAGTGGTTGGTTTTGGCGTATAAGCATACCTTATGGCTGGTTTTGTAAATCTGTGTGTTATTGTTAAGAGCTACATTACTTTTCAAAAAAAATATTAATTCTAAAAAATGAAAATAAAATTTAGGATTTAAATCTCTATAGTGACAATTCATAGATTTCATTTATTAATTAGCACGATCTCCTAAAGATAATATATGAGAACGTACTATTTTAATAAAAAAAAATTTATTAAGAGAGGAAATACTATACATATTATTAAGGAATGATTATTGTAATTTAATTTTAAAATGTAATAATAAAAGTATATATATGATTACTTATTGACTTATGGAGTAGCCAAAAAACTCCAAAAGAAATCAACGATATATTTCTTGCAAATTTTATGCAGTAATAATATATAGGCGTTGTCTCCCTTCAGTAAAAAAAAAATGATACTAGTATGGTATTAAAATATATACCTTCTGAACCTCGACAATCCATATTTGCCTTTAAGATAATTAACTTTTTTAAAAAAAATTGAAATAAAATTTATCAATAGTAATTAACCACTACAAACATAATGAGAAGTAACATCGACAATACATCCGACAACTGCAATAGAGATTGAGAAAACAAGAAAAAATCAAAGTCATGTTCAAAAAAAAAAATAGAAGGAAACAATCCGTCCTCCATTACTGATTCGAACCTTTAAGATAATTACGATGTGCTATAGATTGCATGCTCGTGTAATATAAATAACGAAAAACAGTTAAAGATTATATATATGTGTGTATACGTATGAAGTAATACTTATTCTACTTATTATTTAGACAACATTGCTATTATATTACAATAATATGTCATATTTAGCAAATTAAACAAGATATTGTCCAAACTACTTAAAGGAGCTAGTTGCAAGTGTACACATATACTTCCCATCAACACTCTGAATTAGTAGTATAAATGTGACTATAATTTTTTTACCTTTTAAAATATAGAAAAAAAAGATAGATTATTCTATATATCTCTAAGTTAGTAGAACCCGAAATAAATCCAACAAATAATTAAATAACATATTTATAATTTTAGTGTATTTTTCCAGATACATGCATAATATTCATATTAATAAACATATTAATTATTTGAGATATTCCGATTAGATCTAGATTTTCTGTGAGGAAAATATTATTCCTTAATGTCTTTATCCTAAATTTTAATTTCAAGATTGGAAGAGCATATCCATATGTATTAAATTCGATACAAAAATCTCATTTGAAATCTAGATAAATTTGAGTAGCTACCTAGCTTAATCTTCCTCCTAACTAGACTGAATTTCTACATATACTACATCAATAATTCTTATGTCATCATTCCATTATGTAAAACAAAACAGAAAAGAAAAGAAGAGAAAAGTGCATTATAATAGCTTAAAATTACATTGAGCATGCAGGTATTTAACAAGTAGTTGTAGCCATGTCAAGCAGGGGGAAGAGAGAAATTAAAGAATGAAAGAAAATCATAATTCAAAGTAATCCAAGTACATGTATGCATGCGACTCGACGACTACAACTATGATGGTGACAGCTACAACTACTATGATGACTACAACTATTAAGGCGACGACTACGATGACTAAGAAACCGACAACATATCTTTGTGGTGGAATGTAATTGGTTATTTAAAGTACATCTCCAACAACACTCCAAAAAATTCAAAATTAAATATCATAATACTCGATTCCTAAGGGCAATTAAACCCACTAGACCATTTCAGTCCATTATTTTGGTTGTTCTTATGGGTGAATGGCACCATCATCTTCGCCTATTCCCCGTCTACTCCAGGTGGTTGCTGATGTTCTTGCGGTTTCATCCCATAAATATACCACATTTGTAGCTGCTGTAACATCTGCACCGGATGATCCTCCGTGATCTTAGTGAATGTCTCCTTAGGACCCTTCATCACTCCTGCGTCTGTGGCCTCCTGAGGCTGAGGTGACTTCCAGAGTGTTCCAATACTCTTTTGGATTTTTTTGAGGTATTATTCAATAAGCCAACCCAAATTGTTGAGATCAATGAGGTTGAGCTGGTGGAGGGGCTTCCGAATAAGAATTTGGAACATGATATACGTGATCTCTTTCTCGCGATTATCCTTGCACTGTTTCTTCAGTTGATCAGTTGCCTTGGCGATCTTTTGGCACAAGAAGCTCTCTTGATTCACCATCTTCTTGCTTTGCTCCATCTCGGGCAACCTTTTAAAATTAGAAAGTACGCATTAGGCTCCGAAAGAGGAAGGCCAAACCTCTTGTTTTGAGTCATAGGGGCTGTAAATGATTGCACAGGCTTTGACATCGCAGAGAGTGCTGAGTTCACTCACCTTTTTTATCAATCCCTTCTTTCTTTTTTCTAACATGGCTTTTCTTGCAGAGTCGTTAGTGATATAAGCGAGCTTAACCTTCTTTCTAGTCATGGTGTTTTGTCGTGTCTGTCCAAGGAGCAAGAGAGTGTATATATAAAATGAGATAAACATTGAATAGTTATTAGTAAGGAATGGGGAGTGGAGCATTTTAATATAGTAGAATATACCATGTAAGGTAAGATGTGGTGCATTTTAAAATTGCAAGCGAAATGTTCAAATTATCTCCAAAAATGTGATGTCTTTAATAGGGGATGTGGGAAAATCTTGTCATTTAAGGAATGTATTTCACAAAATTTAATTAGTAAAATATTGAAAGGCTACACTTATCTAAAATCATCCAATCCTCCCTTTTAATTACAAGTTATTGATTCATTGTAATGCACTTATATACCTACTCTCTCTTGCATTATCCCAGCATGCATTCACACTTGAAATTAATCATACATGGCAACCATACACACCTCATTATCTTATACACACTCATAGATATTACTCTTAATCATCAACTAATCTGGCCACCTCCTTCCAAATCAAACTTAATTATGTGTCTTGATATCCTACGCCTACCACCATTTTATTTTTTAATTTTTGAAAAAAGAAACAAAAACCATAGATATATAGTTTTTTATTTGCTTTTATGCATTAATGTCAATATTCATTTTTTCCTAATTTGCAAAATAAATTTTATTTATAAGAAAAATATTTGGTCATCCTTAAAATCAATGCTGGTTTTCTTCATCTTTTAATTTCTTCTGCAAACTTTACACTCCAAAACTTTATTGTCACCAAAGAAAATTTAATTACACATGCACAAGATTTCATAATAATTATACATATAATGTAGGCACATGGTGATTTTTTCTGAACTCCATAATAATTAATTATTTCATTTGGTATGCAGTACGTAGAATACGATTATTAGAGCAATTATATATTTGATTTTATCTTTATGGAATACTATTAATCACAATTATTAAAGTTATAATATCTCTCTATATCACAACAAATTATATACATTTAGTAGACAATTAACTACTATATGCAATCAAGCTTTATTTTTTATTTTCTTTATACATAATAAAACTTACATTTTTTCGTGAAGCTATAACCAATAACCAATAATTATTTTGAAAAAGAAGACTTGCTTAAAGATCATATGTGCAAAAAAAATACTTAAAATACATAATAACGCATAGAAAAGAAGGAAAAAAAGAAGAAACTTATGCATATTTGCTTTTAATCAATTACATGCAACTAAGAAATCCACTACACTAATTTGTTTTAGATATGTAATGTAGTGTTTAGACCATTTTATGGTTGTTTCTGCCACTTTTTAGATGATGCACTTGCCTTATACTATAAGTTCTCATGTATTTAGATGATACTAATGGTTGGTTTTGGCACATAGGAATACCTAATGGTTAGTTTTATAAATATATTTGTTATTGATAAAAGCTCTTACTTTTTAAAAAGAATATTAATTCTGAAAAATGAAAATAAAATTTAGGATTTAATTTTTTTTAATAAAAATTCATATACTTCATTAATTAGGTGACACAATCTCCTAAAAATAATGTACAAGAAACATAATTCGAATCCAAAATCTCTTATAAAGATAAGAAATCCCAATCATATTGTTAAGGAACGATTAGTATGATTCAAATTTAAAATATAACAACAAAAGTAATATAGATGAATACATATTAACTTTTGTGATATCCAACAAATTTTAAAGAAATCAAAGGTATAGTTCCTGCCAATTTAATGCAGTAATAATATAAATGTGTTGTCTCTCTTCTAGTAAAAAAATGATACTAGCATGGTTCAATACTCCATATTGACTTTTATATTATTTTTTCAAATAAAATAAAATTTATCAATGATAATTAATCATTACAAACACAAGGAGAAGTGTCATTAAACAATATATCGGACAATCATAATACAAATTAAGAAGGAAGAGAAGGCACAACCATGTTCAGAAAACCACTAGAAGGAAACAATTCATTATCCATTATTGCTTCTAACCTTTAAGATAATTATGATAAGTTATAGATTGCATGCTGCTATACATATAAAAAACTAAAACTAATTAAAGATTACATGTGTGTGTGTGTGTGTGTGTGTGTATGCAAAACAATCCTTATTCTTAATATCGCATATTTAGTAAAATATACAAGATACTATCTGAATACTCAAAGGAGCTAGTACACATAGACTTCTCATCAACACTCTAAATTAGTAATATATATGTGAGAGTAATTTTTTAGCTTTTTAAAATATTGGAAAAAAGATAAAACAATCTATCTATCTATTAGCTAGTTAAAAGTCGAAATAAGTCTATTCAAGTAATTGAATAACATATTTATAATTTAGTTTGATATATTTTTCCTGATATAAGTATAATTTCATATTAATAAAAATATTAATTGTTTAAGATGGTCATAATATATCAGGATTTTCTTTAATGAAAATATTATTTCTTAATCTCAATATCCTAAATTTCAATTCTAAGATCTGAACGTGTATTCATATATATTAAATCCCATACAAAAATCTCATTTGAAATCTAAAATACATATAAGAAAATAAAAGAAAGGAAAAAAAGAGAGAAAAGCATTCCAATAGTTTAAAACTACATTGGGCATGCATGTATTTTAACAAATAGCAATTAAGCGACATCAACCTGGGGCAAGAGAGAAAATAAAAAATAGAAGAGTAGTTCTAGTACATGAGATATAAAATATTGAAGAGAAGATTAATTTGAAGAAAATTCTAACGCAAACCAATACCTTTATATGCATGCATGCGATGCGACGACTATGTTGACTATTACGCGATGACTACGATGACTAGTACTATGACAACAATGATTACAACTATTAAGAATTTGAAGATATATATCTTTGGTGGATTGTAATTGGTTATTTAAGTACCTCTCAACAGCAATCCAAACAATTCAAAATCAAACATCTTATCATTCCATTCCTAAGAATAATTAAACCACTAGAGCATATTAGTGTATTATTCTAATTGTGCTTATCAAATAGCACCATCATCTCCACTTAGTCCCCATTACCAAACACTAAATGAGTTGTTGTTCTGCTTATGAGTTAATACAATCAATGAACCATCACTATGATTGTTGAAGCTTATGCGATAGAGAATCCTCGTTGATCAGAGACGATGTCTCCCACGGACCCTTCATCACTCCTCCATTTGTGGCCCCCTTAGGCTGAGGTGATTTATTCAGTGTTTGTATATTTTTTTGGATTTCTTTGACGTTTTGTTTAATTAGCCAACCCTATTGAGATCAATGAGGTTGAGTTGGTCGAGGGGCTTCCCAACAAGGCTTTGAAACATGATATGCATGATTTACTTCTCCTTATTGTCTTTGTGTTTCTTCTTCACTTGGTCAGTTCCTTGGTGATCATCTATCATAGGAAGCTCTTTTAATTCATAATCTTCTTGTTCTGCTCCATCTCGGAGATCTTCTTGAAGTCAGCCAACACGTGTTGGGCTTTAAGAGGGAAAGGCCAAACCTCTGGTTACGAGTCATAGGGGTTGTAAATGATTGCACATGCTTTGACATTGCAAAGTCATTAGTGATGTAGGTACGCTTAACCTTGTTCTAGTCATGATGTTTTGTGTGTCTGGCCAAGGAACAAGAGGGGCTATATATAGAATGAGACAAGGATTGGAGAGTTATTAATAAAGAATGGGGAATGGAGCATTATAATATAGTAGAATATGCCATCTAAGGTAAGATATAGTGCATTCTAAAACATTAAGTGGAATGCCAAAATGTTACTTAATGATTTGTTAGATATACATGTTCCTCATCAATCTTACCTTTTATATAAAGAGTTAACAAATCATATAAAAACTCATACATTTTAAATCTTCTATTAAAATTTCAAAAGTTCAAGCATTCATATAAAATGGTATATAGGTGGCCTTATGTAACACCCCAAATTATTATTATTTTTATTAATATTATTTTATTTTATTTTAATTTTTTTTTGTAATTTTTAGATGAATATAATGATTTATTATGTAATAATATATGGTTTTAATTTAGTTTAATTTAATTAAATAGAAATAATAATAATAATAATAATAAAAAGGGATAAAATTATTTTTGGGATTTAATTGAAAATAATTTTGGGAAAAAAGGGTGAAAATTTGGGTTCTGAGGGTGTTTTTGAAAAGAAAATAAAAAATCGGGGGTCAAAACGCAATTTAGAAAAATTACGCCACGTCAGTAGCCCCAGCCAACCAGGACACGCCACGTGGCAGAGACACTGACGCAGGAGGCCACGCGAAAGGGAGCCACGTGGGCGATCCACGTGCACGCGATCGAATGACTGAGATCCGTTCCCACGCGCACAAACAGCCCAGATCAAAAGTGCGTACGGACGGCCCAGATTGCACGCATACGGACAACCCAGATTGAATTGCGCACGAATTGCCCAGATTGCATCGCGATGAACAGGCCAGATTCATTTCCTATTTAATCGCGATTGGATGGCCCAGATTAAATCATGATGGACGACTCAGATTAAAAGCAGAAGGTTATAAATAATCTCATGCACACCCAAACCCTAACCCTAGCTGCCAGAGCCCTCGCTGGAGAAGACAACCTAGCCACCGGAGAACCGACCGCCGAGACCCGCCGCCGCACCGGAGCACTTTTCGGCCGCCAAACGAGGTAAAAATTCTCCCCTTGACTCGGATTTTGATTCTAAACCCACCTGTGGCCAAATCGGAGCCAAAACACCGGCCAATTGGCCGAAGAACACCGTCGAAGCCCAGCAATGCCGCCACAGATTTTCTCTATTTTTTCCTCCGATGAGACCCTTCCCGATTCCCGTTCGATGTAATTTTTACACCATTGTGACCACCGTTCCTTCCTCTATAGGTTGACTGGAGTAAAATACCAAATCGCAACTCGATCTAGAGGAGCCGCTCGATTTTGTGAATCCGATGATATACTTGCTTTGCTGATGCTCGTTACTTGTTTAAGTATTCATGATTATGTGAGAAACAGAAAACTAAGAAAAAATAGAAAAGGTATGTGAATTGATAAACAGATAAGTTGATAGCCTCACTAGATATCCTGGGAGATGGTGGACGGACCGGGTCCATAGAGAACCCCACCGGGAACATTGTCTCATACCGGATGGGGTATGGAGACTTTAAATGTTTTAGCGCTCATACCGGACGGGGTATGGGGACGGCTCGCTTCACCCTCATACCGGACGGGGTATTGAGGTTTATTATTTTGGTGCCCATACCGAACGGGGTATGGGGATGGCCCTGGAATTAAGTTATTAAAATTAATGGTTCACGTGTAGCGGGGACCCCTATGGATCTCCATGGATACTGGTAGGCTAATAAAAGAAGAAAATTATTGTTTGATGATTTAAAATATAAAAGTATGACATGTACTATGTTAGAGAGTATGTATGAATTCATGATATCTTTGATGTTATTGTTTCTATGGGTCGTTTTCATAAATCTCACCGAGGTAAGTGGACAGTAAAGGATTTTATTATTGATTAATGAATTTGTTAAAAATTGTGCTCCATTGGTCGTTTTTGTTTTTCTACCAACCTTTACTTCTGTGTTAGTAATATAGTGTGACGTCTTTACTAGACTAGTGTAGCTCATTCCTTACTTAACCATTTCAGATTAGGAGGACTTGGTTCCCAAGCCCATTACGCAGGAAGACGGCGAGTAGATGCCTAAATATTTTATAGTTTTTCTTATAGTATTTCATTTCTAGTATTTCCTTTAGTTAACTTATTCTTTCATATTGTTAGTACGTTTCGGTTATTGTGTAAGGGATATTAATCAGAACTTTTTATTTCGCTTCCGCATTCAAAATTTTTATATACATTTCCTTTTTTAAATTTCCGGGGTCGTTACACCTTAGGTATGAGTTTTTAACACATTAAAACAAGGAAACTTCCATATGATTTATAAAGGTATACTTTCTATTTCACTTATTAATTTTGAATTTGGCTTATCTATAAAGGATGTATTGTGTTATGATTTTTTAATGTAATGTGTTATGATTTTTTTATCTCTTTATTTCTTTTTGTATTCTTAAATATTATAACTTTGTTGTGTGTGTCTTATTTAAAGAGATTATATATATACATATACACTTACAATGATAAAAGAGTGATTCATCGAATATAACTAACCATGTTTACTTCCCTTTATTTAGTAAAGATGGCACTTTATTAATATGTTGTACTTGTGTTAATTGTGTAATTGATTTTTTTTTTAAATTAAAAATTATGCTAACTATTTAATTAAAATTAAATATTAATGTAAACAATTATGTAAGAAAATGAAATGTTACAATTAAATATCAATATAATTAGTTCTATAATCCATACATAAAACGGACAGCAAATTTAATTTTAAACAAAGTAATTGAACTTAAGTTCTTTTATATATCACTAAATTGACATATTCACAAAAACAAATAAATAAATACATTCAGTACATTTTTATTAGAAAATTGTTGACGTTAGAAGTTAACAGATTATATAAAAAGGTATGTAGGTGATAATTTGGCTAACTTGTTAACTTTTTATATAAAATTGTGAGTAGACGTGTTCTTCATTAATGGGAACTAATGCCATCCCTTAATGATCGAGCCAAAGGCCCAATAGTTCCAATTCTAGGATCTTTACTTCATTACTAACCACCTTAATAGAAACCAATCCTTCTAAAAGTTAAATATAATTAAGGCATGATAATACTTGACTTTTAAATGAAGTGGTATTTCTCTACCTCTATAAAAATAAGAATTGAAGATTCGACTCTTATGTAACACAAAAATAAATATATAATGCTATCATATGTTAAAATTAATTATAATTTATTGTATTATTACATTTATCTTCATTTTTAAAAAAGTATTTAGTGTCTTATGAAATTTTGAAACTGTTATCGCAAAAGTATAAATTGGTTTTGAATAAGTGATCCCACTAAGAAAGGTTAAATACTGATCATTGTCTTTAAGAATCAATTGCAACATCATACTACAGTTACTAGAGCCATACTATAATATTGAAAAAAATTTAATATTGTTGTTTGTGTCACTGGAGTTAAATATGGTCTTGTTTTATATCAGTAATATTTTTTTTAGTAAGAAACTATATATCATTAATTTTTGAGTATTTATATATGTAAAAGAAATTCAAAATATTAATTGCTTAAAGTGTTTAAAATTAGCCGTCAAATTTTTTTTCTATATTTATTATTCTATGTGAATGTATATTTTTAAATATTTATATGTATATATTGTACATTTCTTCTTGCATAAAGTATTAGTTAACAATTCACAGATTGTTGAGTTTGAAAATTATTTATTTCAGGTTTTTTTCATATTCTGAACAAAATAATTGTATCGTGAAATTTATTTATGATCATTAGAGATTCTCCAATATATTTTAATTATTTAAAATATTGCATGTTTTGACTAAAATAAAATTATTAGAATTATATTTAAATTTTAGATTAATCAAAATATTTATTATTTTAGATATTTGGATTATATCGGGATTTTCTTTGAGGAAAATATTATTCCTTAATGCTGAGGTGACTTGCTGAGTGTTTCCATCCTCTTACATTACCACTATCTCTACCTTTTATGGGTCAACAGGTACCCCATCTTTCGACACAATATTGGCCAAGAATGCTATTTGATCCAACCAGAACTCACATCTACTGAACTTTGCATACAACTTGGCTCTT
This sequence comes from Carica papaya, assembly GCF_054855325.1. Lineage (NCBI taxonomy): Eukaryota > Viridiplantae > Streptophyta > Magnoliopsida > Brassicales > Caricaceae > Carica > Carica papaya. Next base: position 25,584,639 of record NC_142310.1, on the reverse strand, counting down.
CGAAGTATCCCTAGCACTATTGCCAAATGTTTCGCATATTCTACCAAATCCCTCGAGTATATCATGATATCTGTTATCTCCTTCTCGCAATTATCATTGCACTGCTTCTTTAGTTGGTCTGTCGCCTTAGTGATCTTTTAATGCAAGAAACTCTCTTGATTCACCATCTTTTTGCTCTGCTCCATCTCGGGAATCCTCTTAAAGGCAACAAACACGTGTTGGGCTCCGAGAGAGGAAAACCAAAGATCTGGTTGCGAGTCATAAAGGCTATAAATAATTGCACAGGCCTTGACATTGCAAAGAGTGCTAAGTTCGCTCACTTTCTTCATTAGCTCCTTCTTTCTTTTCTTGAATGTGGCTTTTCTTGCAGAGTTGTTAGTGATATAAGCAAGCTTAACCTTCTTTCTAGTCATGGTATTTTATCATGTGTTCCGAAGGGGCTGGAGGGGGTATATATAAAATGATACAACGGTTGAATAGCAATTAATAAGAAATGGGGGGTGGATCATTTTAATATAGTAGAATATACAATGTAAGGTAAGATGTGGTGCATTCTAAAACTGCAAGTGGAATACCCAAACTATCTCCATAAATGTTATGTTTTTAGTAGGGGATATGGAAAAATCTTTTGATTTAAGGTAATGTAATTATAAAAAATTAATTAGTAAATTGTTGCAAGGCTGTACTTATATAAAATTATTCAATCGCGACCATCCATTTTAATTAAAAGCTATTGCTTCACTATAATGCATGTATCTACCTACTCTCTTCTGTATTATCCCCAACATACATTCACACTTGAAGTAAATTATACTTGGTAATCACCCTCACAAATATTATCTCTTAACCCTAAACTAATATGGCCACCACCTAACAATCCAACTTAATTGTATGTCTTGATCTCTTACAATTACTACCATTTTACTTTTTAACTTTTTAAAAAAAGAAAATACAAAAACCATAGATATCTTTTTTTTTCTACATCAAAGTTCACATTACATATTAACAATAATTTAAATTTATACTTTTAAAAGTCAATGGCATTAGTTAGAAAGTTGTTGAACTAATAGTTGAACTCAAAATGATACAATAGATTAACATACCATTACCTTGTAACTTAATAGGAGATTTTGTGACATTAAAATGTTCTTTTTGAATTTGCTAATGTTTGTATTTATGATAAATGAGAGAAATGTATTTGATTAAATTAAAATTATCTCTTGTTTTATACTTTGAGTCCTTGTTATTACTATATCAAATCTAAATAATAATAATAGTTATTTTTATCCTAAATTTCTAAAATATATTATTTTTTATCCTCTCATGTCTTTTCTCTACTTTTACTAGTTTGATCATTATATTGTTTATATGATTTTTTTCTGACTAAATTGACTTATATATTTCACAACACAAGAACAAATATTAATCACAATATATATCCATGTATATATCATATACATATATATATCATAACTAATTTTTTATGGTATTAGAATACTCTTGGAGTGTATTAGTAAGTATGTTTTGCACGAAAAATTTTAAACTCTTACAAATTAAAGTTTGCATGTCCAGCAAATTAACTATAAACCAATCGCATGCCGAATGTTAGTTGTCTCGTCTAGTTGATATATACATATATGTATATACACATGTAATATATAAGGTAGTGATAGAAGGAATACATGTTAAGGTAGGTAAATATATATTGAGATGTTTGTATACGTGTATGGAAAGGTGAGCATCTAAATTTTAATGATGTTTTGGTAAATATCAAAAGAAAGAAAAATATCAACGAGAAAAACACAACTTTTGATGGTCTTGTCGTATCATGTCATATAATTAATTTTTTTCTTTATGAATTATATAATCATATATATTGTAATTATAATGAATTATAGAGCATATATTAAATTAATTTACATATTGATCAATTCAAAGAAAAATTATCATAATTAAACTAATTAACTCCCTAATTATTTAACAAATCCTTTGGTATATTAAACTAGTTTGCTTCAATATAGATACCGGAATAAATTATTTCAAATTGTATACTATACATATGGTTTGATGCACTAAAATATTATGTGTGTATATATTTTTTCTATATACAATTAAAGATTTAAATAAAAGATTCTGCATCTAGCATTTAACATTCAAAAATATAAATTTGTATCTCATGTATTATTCCAGAATTTTTAGTGCATTTACGGTGTAAATGTGTATTTAATTTTCATTTAATTTTTCTTTGTAAAAATATATACATAATATGCCTATAAATAGTGGTATCTCAATAATAAAACACAATTTTCTATTTCACAAGATAACATGGTATTAGAGCTATTAATATATATATATATAAGAATTTAGATAGCTAATCTATGAATAAATTGTATTTTCCATATAAAAATCATGAATAGGGGTGAGTTTGATAGAAAATAATAATGATAGATGGTTGCGGAGAACATTGTGGAGCAAAAGGAAATGGGAAACATTGTTGGATTGGTTCATGAAAAGGATGAGGGAGTAGTTGTATCAAAATATGGCTCTTATAGCCGTAATTATATTAAAAATATAAATTACACAATAAAGTTCTCCTTTTATCCTCTTTTTTGAAAAAAATATTTGTTCTTCTTGCACGAGATTGTTATTTTTCATTGATAAATTTAATACAAATATACTTTATCTTAGGCCAAAAGAAAATTTGTTATATACACAAGAAAACAAAAAAAGTGATATTAGAAGTCCTAGGGGAAATACTTTTAAATGTTGGATTACCTGTAGGGTTACTTTACATGTGAAGCTCCCCCATGCATGCATATCGATCATAAAAGTTGGGATACATCAATTACTCTTAACTTCTTTAACTGGAAGATTAAAGATATTATATTTAGGAAATATAATTTCAAGTATCTTCTTATAAATAGTTTGTGTTATAGGCTTTAGCTATTCATCACTAATTTCAAAGTATCCTAAAAAGTTCAAATTTTCACATAATGCTGTAAAATAAAAAATAAAGTTGGAAAAAAAAAGAATGCCTCCTCACACAATTTTCTCTTCAACGTTGTGAAGTGATAGGGTAAGTAGGAAACAATTTTGAAAAATATCAACAGTCTTGACATTAAAACTACTGAAAATGATTTCACTTATAGTTAAACTCAACTTCAAGCTTAGAGACCTGAATAACTTGGTGAATTAATAAGCCTAAGTAGGTAAAGAATCTCGTAAGCATCCATACTTAATTGGATTAGGACCTTTTGAAGACAAGTGTTGGTGATTTTGGTGAGTAATATAGCTTTTACAATAGCTTCACCTAGGATTTCGGACTAGTGGTGAATCAGGAGATGATAGTCGTTAAGGAGTGATTTAAGATGAATTGTATTGGCCTTGAAGTATCACATTGAATTGGAGGATTTTTTATTAGTTTTGACTATTTCTTTAGCCTTCTAAATTGGTTTACGACGCTCTAACATTGGTTCTAACTGGCCAATGAAAGAGGCTATTTAGTGCGTATGTATACAGACCATTAGAACTCGTACAATGACAGTTGTGACTATAACGTGATGTTTTTCTTAAATAAATAAATTATTTTTACAAGATAAGATAAGACTACGATGTAACCTAATGGTAAATGTTTATGTCATAATTACTCACCTTTTATAATGTTACGATATTATCGAAATATTATTTTCCTTACAGAGCATATGGAACTCACTCTTTCTATGCCCCCCTCCCTCCCAAGATGAGGAAGATAGTGAGGAATCGTCAGTTAACCTACCCATTAAAGTCTATGAGGATCCCGTGGATCCATAAACCTTGAGTGCATGATCGTTTCCACATTTTGATGAGTCCAATAATATAATGATAGAAGTGGCCATCTTTTGTATTTTGACATTGTATTTTGTAGCCACTTCTGGCCTCAGCTATATATATATGTAATTGGAACTCATATAAGGGATTTGTATTAACTTACTCTGCTGCATATAATTTTTATCATGCTCTCGTAATCTGTTTCTGTATCTGACACTCTCATACCTTAATTAGCATTAGGGATGTTAGAATGTATATATATATATATATCCATCCTACTTCTCATACTCATTTTGTTTAAATGATAAAGTAGTAGGCATTTCTTATCAAGTTTATCAATTACAATACATTTCCATTGTTCCCCAATTTGATCAAAAAAATAAGATTACAATCAAATTTCCTTGCCCATAATATATATCAAAAATGAAATTCATTATAACATTTATGTATAGATATTGAACATATAAAACATATATGCTAATTGAGAACAAAAAATATGTCCTTACTGGAGTTTTGCCATCTATACATGGTTTTCCAATATAAAACAATTATAGGGCTTCCTCATTCTTTTCCCTTTGAAGATATACATGCAAAAGGCACTCACATACACAAACATATATAGAGAAAATAGTTTTATGTGATTTCATGTCTTTATTTTATATGAAGTTTATGTTTTAAAAGAACATGATGCGTAGGGTAGAATTATAATTAATTGGTCTAAGTGGATTTATTTTATTTTGAAAAAGAAAGAAAATAATCTTATCATTAGTGTAGTAGATTTATTAGTTGCATGTAATTCATTGAAAGCAAATATACATAATTTTCTTCTTTTTATCCTTCTTTTATACGCTTTATTATGTATTTTTAAATATTTTTCAGCACATACAATCTGTACTAATGAAGAAAGAAAGTTCAGTTTACGTATATTACCTAATGACCCTGCAAGAAAAACCATATTCAATAAAAGAAAGAAAGAGCTGATGAAGAAAGTGAGTGAACTCAGCAGTTTCTGCGACGTTAAAGTCTATGCAATCATTTACAGCCCCTATGACTAATAACCAGAGGTTTGGCCTTCTCTTCTAGGAGCCTAACATGTGCTTGTTAACTTTCAGAGGATGCCTGAGATGGAGCATAACAAGAAGATGGTGAATTAAGAGAGCTTCTTGCACTAAAAGATCACCAAGACAGTCGACGAACTGAAGAACCAGTGCAAGGTAATTGCGAGAAGGAGATCACGTAGGTCATGCTCCAAAGTCATATTGGGAAGCCCCTCTACCAACTCAACGTCATTGATCTCAAAAATTTGGGTTGGTGCATCGAACAACACCTTAAAGAAATCTAGAAAAGGACTAAAACACTTAGGAAGTCACTTTAGCCTGAAAGGACCACCTAACAGAGGAGTCATGAAGGGTCCTTAAGAGACATCTGCTCAAATCAAGGAGGATTCTCTGGTGCAGGAGATGCAGCAGTCACGAGAGTGGTCCATTGACAAGATGAACTTGTAAGTACAATAATAGTTTCATGTAGGGTTTGCTAACGAGGAACAGGCAAAGATGTTGGTGCCATTCACAGATAAGAACAACCAGAATAATGGACTAATATGGTTCAGTAGGTTTAATTACCCTTAGGAACCAAGTATGAAGATGTTTAGTTTTTAATTTTTTTGATGTTGTTGGAGATGTACTTTGAATAACCAATCCACTACATAGATAGGTTGTCATACTCGTAGTCATTGTCTTAATAGTTGTAATCATCATAATAGTTGTAGTTGTTGTCGTCACAGTCGTGCGGGCATGTTCATGGCACTATGATGCATGCTGGTGTGCATTTGCGCACAAGTCTTGTGTGTGGGAGTGCCACTACACTCCAAGCACCTGCACATTGCAACCAGCCTTGGGCATCGCGTTGACCTACCAGGCTTCTACGGATGCTGAGGGGTCTTCACCAATGTGCTCCCCATATTGCGGGTGCGGATAAGAGGATAAATTCCCTCAGGCACAAGGTAAAATAAATAAATAAAATCTATAATTTGGTAAACTAAGTAAATTTTGGACAAATTGGCATTTTAGGAATATTGGTATAAATTGGAAATTTGGTATAACAAAAAATGATTTGGTTAATTTAAAAGAATAAATCTAATAAAATTAATAAATCTTAAAATTCTAAGAATAATTTTATAAATTAAAAACTTATAAAAAAGAAATTCTAAATCTATAAATAATTATAAAAGAAGGAGAATTAACATTTGAAAAAACTTGAAATTAAAAGACTAAAGAAAAAATGAAACAAGAACAAAAGAATCTAAAAAGTTAACTAATAAAATAAAAAGTCAAAACTTAACAAACACAGAGTCTAGTTAAATCTGGTTCACCATATTTCCTTTGAGGGGTATTTAGTTTTGATTATTTGTTTCGAAACTGCTAAAATATGTGTGACATCTCTAATGCAAATTAAAGTATAAGGGTGCAAGATACAGAACAGATTACGAGTGCATTATAAAAATTATATACAGCGGAACAAATTATTTCAAATACTTTACCAAAATATATGAGTTCCAATCACACTTATATATAACTAAGGACAGAAGTGGTAACAAAATACAAAATATCAAAATACAAAGGACCACTTCTTTGATTATGTGATTGGACTCATTAGAGTGCACGACAAGTCTTGCACTCAAGGTTTGTGGATCCATGGGATCCTCATAGACTTCAAAGGGTAGGTCAGCGATTAGTTCCTTACTATCTTCGTCATCTGGGGGGAGTATGGAAATGGTGAGTTCTAATACTTAGTAAGAAAAATAACATTTAAATAATATCATAAAATTTTAAGAGTGAATAATTATATCATTAATACTTACCATCATGTCACGTCAGGGTCCTTTCTTATTTTATGAAAATAATTTTATTTATTAAAAGAAACACCATGTCATAGTCACAACAATCAAATCAAAATCATACTTAACAATAGAAAAAATAAAATAAATCATGAAATGCTTAGATTTTTGTGTCATGCTTCACGAAGTTGTTCCAACTTCCATCTGTGAGGGCAAATACAAATTTTTGACTACGCATGTGGAATGACCAGATTAGATATATAACGGCAATTCGTTCAAGCACATTTCTGGCTTGTCAAACTATGGTACAATCTATGACCATGGTCATACCAACCAAAGTGGTTCTATCAGATATTCTATAGTCACGATTATACTTAGCCAAATGTGACCCCTAACAGATAATCGCATCACCGCTCTCGTCATATGGTACACCGACATCTACAGAGAGCGGTGTCTTTTTAGACCAAATAGAGGAGGAAAAAAAAAAACCCTCAGAGATAAAAAGCCTAATGAGACACTTGATGCATTATACATGTCAATACAAATACATGGATTTTTTAGACCATTCAGGCTCATTCCCCTTCTCTTTCTTTCTTTTTTTATATATATTTCAAAAAATTATCACCAGATTCATGTTGTTTAATTTACATGCAAATCATCAAGTATCTATAAAATCACATAACATGCTTGAAATCAAGAACAAATGACTTTATTAAACATAAAATATGAAAAATACAAAACACAAACTTCATAATTTTAATTTTTTAAAAATGCTCGTTAAGATGTTTAAGGAAATACTAAATTTCTTACTAAAATTTTGAAGTTTTCCTACACCTTTCTTCTTTTTCTCTTCTCCTTCTCTCTCTAAATAACTCCCTTTCTCTCTCTAAGCTCTTAGAAGATGGAAGAATAAAACGGAAGTGATGAGGAAAATGGAAGAAAGGGGTCACTATTTATAGAAAATGGGGACCGTTGTATTTGTGCCGAGTGGCAAAATTCGGTGAAGAGAGAGAAAGTTAAATGAAATATGAGTGATTTGACACGAGACGACAACAGTACAAAAAGTAGAGGAAGAATCCTCCACCAGTGGCAGCTCTCCACCCAAGGCAGCAGCACATCGCCAAAGGTGGTGCACGGTGCCCAAGAGGGCGGCGGCACACTGCCCAAGGCAATAGTGTGCCACACCAGGCCAGCTACGTGCTGAAGGCCTAGCCTGCACATAATTTTGTATAGGATGTATAGTTCTGCTGCAATATTAATATCTATTTTATGTCTGCTCATTTGGACGTTGATGCCATATTTGGCATCAGGATGTCACATTTCTTTTCTTTTTTTTTTATTTATACACAATGGAGCAAAGATATAAGCATTATTGATGTAGTATATGTAAAAATTCAATCTAGTTAGGATGAAGATGAATCTAGCTAGCTCCTTAAATTTTTTTAGATTTAAAATGAGATTTTTGTATAAAATTTAATAGATATGGATTCAATCTTTGAACTTGGAATTAAAATTTGGGATAGTGGCATTAACAGGTAATGTTTTCCTTAAAGAAAGTCTCAGTATAATCATAACATCTAAAACAATTAATATTTTGATTAATATGAATATTATGCATGGATCTGGAAAAATACGTTAAATTAAGTTATAAACCTACAGCTAACTAATTAATAGATATGTAGAATAATCTGTCTTTGTTCCCTATATTTTGAAGAATAAAAAATTACATTCAGCCATATATTACCAATTTAGAGTGTTGATGAGAAGTACCTGTGTACACTGGCTACTAGCTCCTTTAAGTAGTTTAGACAATATCTTGTATAATTTACTAAATATGTTATATTATTGCGATTGCTTAGGTGGCAAGTAAAATAATTATTGTTTTATATGTATACATAGACGTATATTGTTGTGTTCGATTTTTATTGTATTTTTATACCCTTTTTACTTAAATTTAGAATAACTTTTGAATTAGTTATAAGTTAAAAGTCATTTATTGAAAAAATTCTTGATGTAGGTTTCGTGAAGAAAATAAAAAAAAGACTAAAAAGAGAAGAAGAAAAGAGAAATAATGAAGGCAGCTAAAAGTAGAAAAAAAAAAGGCATGCAAAACCCTATCTCCTTTATTTCTTCTGCCTATAAAAGGAACCAGATCTACAACATTAAAAGGTGAGCAAAGGTGAAACTATATTTGGTGGGGAGCTAATGTGAACCCAAATCTAGTGGAGAAGAAGCCGAAATAGAAAGCAGAAGTGGGCTTGCAGTTGAGCAACAGAGGAAAAGTTGAGAAAAATTAATCAAGTAATTTATTTTTATTTTTATTTTTTGCTTTCAAATTATAGATTTTTGGTATGAAATTTTTCATTATTTTTTAACAAACTCGTGTTTGGAGTTTTTTAGAAATTAGTTTTTTATTATTACATGATTATATTTTTTTTAATTATAAGTTCTATTGCTCAATCTACCATGTCTGGTTAAATCTCCTTCATTGGAGTGATTGATATAGCATGAATCAAAAGTAGGCTTGAAGTTTAATTTTAGCTTCCTTCTAGTTGCAATTTAACAATATTGAAATTAATTTGGTTGGGAGACTTGGCCAACTCGTGGATTAATTTGTTATTGATAGTTTTAGAGTAGCAGGAGTGAAATTCTATTAATTAGATAGATATTTCTAATCGTTAATTGCAATTTAAACGAGAGTTATATGTTCGAGTTAACGTGGAGAAATCGAATTATCACAAATCTAATAGAATCAAATTAATAATTATTGTAAAAGGTTAGTAGTTGTTAATTGACAAACCTAGCAAATACTGAGAGGGAAACCAAAAGTACATTAAGTTTGTTCGATCATTGCAAACTAGATTAAATTGATTGTGAAATTAAAACTCAGATATACCTAAGATTTAGGTGAAATCAATGACTATGATGGGTTTACATCGATAGTTTTCATTAATATAATTATTTTTCTTTGATTAAATTATTATTAGATTTAAATTTCTAGATAATAATAGAATTTCTATAATTCTAGTACTTGATACACAATCCCTATAGAACGATACCCTACTTATCACTTTATTATTTGAATGATTTTATGCACTTGCAAATTTGCCCGTCATATTTATAATCTTCAACTAGTTTTAGTTTTTTATATGTATACTAGTATGCAATCTGTAGAATATCATAATTATCTTAAAGGTTGGAATTAGTAATGGATGATGAATCATTTCATTCTAATTGGCTTTTGGACATGGTTATGCCCTCTTATTTTTCTTCTCAATCTATATTGTGGCTATTAGATGTATTGTTTAATGGTACTTTTATTGTGTTTGTAATGGTTAATTGCTATTGTTAAATTTTATTTCATTTAAAAAATAATAATTATCTTAAAGGCTATTATAGAGTGTCAAGGAGAAGGCATAGATATTAGTACCAGGCTAGTATCATTTTTTAATTGGAAGAGAGATAACACTTTTACATTTTTACTGCATTAAATTGGCAGGAAATATATGTTTGATTTCTTTAAGAATTTTGCAACTATTACAAAAATCAATACAAAAATATTCATATATATTACTTTTATTATACCATTTTAAAATTGAATCATACTAATCTTTTCTTAAGAATATGATTGGTATTTCTTCTCTTCATAAAAGATTTTAGATTCAAATTGTGCATTTTTATATATCATCTTTAAGAGGTTGTGTCATCTAATTAATGAAATGTATGAATTGTTACTAAAAAATAGAGATCTTAAATTTCAATTCTATATTTTAAAAGTAATATTTTTCTGAAAAGTAAGATAACTTTTGTGACATCCCAAATGTTATTTAAGGCATAAGGGTGCCAGATACATAAATAGCTTACGATTGCGTGATAGTTAAATATATGCAACAGACCAATTTATTACAAAATCCTTACAAAATATATGAGTTTCTAATTACATATATAACTGAGGTCAGAAGTGCCAACAAAATATAAAATATCATAATACAAAAATGGTCACTTCTATAATTATGTAAAAGGACTCATCAGAGTGCAAGACAAGTCATGCACTTATAAAAGTTTATGGATCGACGGGATCCTCAAAGACTTCAAAGGGTAGGTCAGTAATCAGTTCCTCATTATCTTCCTCATCTGGAGGAGGCATGGAAAGGGGTGAGTTCCATATACTCAGTAAGAAAAAAAGTATTTAAAAAACAATATAAGATTTTAAAGGTAATTAAAGGTATCATCATTTCTTACCATCAAGAGTCATGTCAGGGTTCTTTATTAAATTATAAGAGTAATTTATTTTATTTAAAGAAAACATCATATTATAGTCATATCATATCAATCAAGTATATCATACTAAAAAAAGAAAAACTTAAAAAAATCATGATATGCACTATTTTTCGTGTCATTATTTGCGAAGTCATTCTGACTTCCATCTATTGAGGGCGATACGGATTCCCAACTACCCATGTGAAATGAAAAATTCATTTCATTTGTAATAGCATTTTGCATTTTGCTAAACTAACAACACATTTATGGTTTGCTAAACAAAATCACATTTACGGCTTGCAAAACTATGACATGATCTATGACCACAACCGTGTCAACCACAGTGGTCTTACATGTTAACTATGGCCATGGCCAAAATTCGCCGAAGGTGACCCCTACAATCATTTTGAATCACCACTCGCATCAAAGGGTATGCTATCATCCACAAGAAGTGGTTCTCTCATGTATTTTCAGACTAGATGAGGAAGAAACAGAAACTCCTTAGAGATAAAAAGTATAATGAAACATTTTATGCTATAATTTAATCATTTTTATGAAAATGCTTGAAATTTTATTAGCTAGAACTAGCAAATATAATCCAATAATACAACAATTTATTGAGCATAATATACTATTGCCAACAATATAAATTCTTATCTCATGTATTATTCGAGAATTTTTAGTGCATTTATGGTGTAAATGTTTATTTAATTGTCATTTAATTTTTTCTCTGTAAAACTATATACATAATATGCCTCTAAATAGCAGTATCTCAATAATAAAATACAATTTTCTATTCTCACAAGATAGCATAGTATTAGAGTTATTAATATATCTAGAAGAATTTAGATAACTAATATTTGAATAAATTGTGTTTTTCTAAAAGAATCATGAGTAGGGGTGAGTTTGATAGAAAATAAATAATGATAGATGATTGCAAAAAACATTCTGGAGCAAGATGACATGGGAAACATGGTTGGATCGATTCATGAAAAGGATGAGGGAGAAGTTTTATCAAAATATGGCTCTGATAGCCATAACTATATTAAAAATATAAATTGCACAATATTTATTGCTTACGTGTATGATTCATCCTTTTAACCTAAGTAGACTTAAAACTTAAAAGATGTATTAGAATATAAATAATTAATTGAGTTATTTCCAATTAGTTTAAACTTTTAAGATAAAGTTTCATTTATAATTTAATGATTGTATTTTTTTAGTAGTCATTTTAATCCTCGTATGAATAGGGGCTTGTGTGGTCTCAAAATTTCTGCTTTGAGGAGGCTAATTCATAGGCAGGTCTGAGTTGATGTATATAACTGATTCTAGTAGCATCATTGGTAGTTTCTCCATGTTGATAGTCTTTTGTGCTCTTAATTTATTGTTGGGCTTTTCCAGCTTCATGATTAGCTTGACTACCAACTATATATATGATGCATATGAGCTTTTTTGCTTCTTCACAATGGCAAGATAGGATTGTTATGCAATTTTTTATAGTTGGTAGAAGGAAGCTAAAATTAATTTCAATATTGTTAAATTACAACTAGAAGGAAGCTAAAATTAAACTTCAAACGTACTTTTAAATCATGATACATCAATCACTCCAATGAAGGAGATTTAACCAGACATGGTACATTGAGCAATAGAATTTAAAATTAAAAAAATATAATCATGTAATAATAAAAAATAAATTTCCAAAAAATTCCAAACAAGAGTTTGTTAAAAAATCATGAAAACTTTCATCCCAAAAATCTATAATTTGAAAGCAAAAAAAAAATAAAAATAGAAATAAAAATAAATTACTTGATTAATTTTTCTCAACTTTTCCTCCGCTGCTCAGCTCCAAGCCCACTTTTGCTTTCTGTTTCAGCTTTTCCCCCACCAGATTTGGGTTCACATCAGCTCCCCACCATATATGGGTTCACCTTTGCTCCCCTTTTAACGTTGTCGATCTGGTTCCTTTTGTAGGCAGTAGAAAGAGAGGAGATATGATTTTGCATGCCTCCTTTTTTAACTTTTAGCTGCTTCCTTTTTTCCTTTTTAAAGCTGCTCACTTTTCCTCTTCAGAGATGCTTCCTTTTTCCTTTTAGAGCTACTTCATTTTTCCTCTTCAGAGCTGCTCATTCTTCCAGTTCAGAATTACTTCCTTTTTCCTCTTCAGAGTTGCTGCCTTTTTGCTCTTCAGAACTACTTCATTTTTTCTCTTTTCTTCTTTTTTAGTTTTTTTCTCTATTTTCTTCACAATGCATGTCAATAGATACACTTCAAATCATACAGGCTTCATGTCATTTTTCTCTTTTTCTTTCTTCTTTTTTATACTTTTTACTTTTATTGATTATATATTTTATTTATTACATGCAAATTCATCAAGTGTCTGCAATTCACATAACATGCTTGAAAACAAGAAAATTTGAATCATTTAAATATAGAGACATACAAAACAGGCAAAATAACAATCATATTAAATTAGTATATCTTAAAATACTTCTTAAGACATCAAAAAAATACTAGATTCCTTACTAAAACCTTGATGTTTTCTCCTTCACCATTCTCCTTTCTTTCTCTTTTTCTCTCACTAGACTACTATCTATTTTTCTCTCTCACTAAATCTTTAAAAAATGGAAGAATGGAAGTGTGCAGAGGAAGGGAAGGGGAAGGAAAATTTATAGAGTTTTGGAATCATCGAAATTGTGCCAAGTGGCAAAATTCAATGAAGAGAGAGGAGAAAAATATGCTCGGCATAATAAATGAGGGAGGAGGGCCTCCTCAACTGGCGGGGTGGTGCACCACCCGAGGCAGTAGTGGCGCACTGCCCGAGGTGATAGTTCCCCGGCCGGCACGCTGCAGGCTAGCCTACAAGCGCACAAGCCTCCTGCTGTGCACAGGGCCTTGGTACGCTGGACGCCGCGCACGTGGGCATACTATGCACAAGCCCCAAGGGCAGAGGGCCTATCCATGCAGGCCCGCTGTGCGGACGGCCCAAGCACAGTGTGTGACGCCTGTCGACACATGAGGTGACGCGCGAACGGCCTGCCTGCGCGCAACAGGACACACATAGGTCCTGATCCCGCGCCATATGCTCTGTGCATATGTCCCGTGCATGTGTGTGTGGATGGGACATGCACGCTTTCTGCAGGTCCTGTGGCTACTATGCACACTTGCGTACACACACAGTGCCCAACACCCGTGCAGGCAACCTGTCTCCCCACATGATTTTTCCTGCGAGATTTTCTTCCCGATTCACCATTTTTTCAATTTTTCTAAATATTTTTATAATAAAATTGGGTTCGACTTAAAATTAAATAAAATAACTTAAAATTAAATAAAATTAAATTAAAGCTAGATAAATAAAAATCAACAAAAATTACAAAATATAATGATTATTAAGCAGCATAAATTAATTAAGTTTAACAAGGCCAAAGGCCCGAATAAATAGGATTTTCAAATCATTTTAGCATAGTGATGCACAGGGTGTTACACTTCCTCATCTGGATGGGGTCATGGAAAGAGGTGAGTTCTATATACTCAGTAAGAAAAATAGTATTTAAATAACATCATAAGATTTTAAAGATAATTGAAGGTATCATCATTTCTTACCATCAAGAGTCATGTCAGGATTCTTTATTAAATTATGAAAATAATTTATTTTATTTAAAGAAAACATCATATCATAGTCATATCATATCAATCAAGTATATCATGCTAAAAATAGAGAAAATTAAATAAATCATGATATGCACTATTTTTCATGTCATTCTTTGTGAAGTCATTCCGACTTCCATCTATTGAGGGTGATACGATTTCCCGACTACCCATGTGGAATGACAAATTCATTTCATTTGTAATAGCAATTTGCCTCTTGCTAAACTAACAACACATTTACAGCTTGCTAAACCAACAACACATTTATGGCTTGCCAAACTATGACACAATCTATGACCACGGTCGTGTCAAGCACAGTGGTCCTAAATGTTAACTATGGCCACGACCATACTTCGCCCAAGATGACCCGTACAATCATATTGCGTCACCACTCTAATTAGAGGGTACACTGTCATCCACAAAGAGCAGTCCTCTCATGTCTTTTCAGACCAGATGGGTGAAAAACAGAAACTTCTTAGAGATAAAAAGCCTAATAAAATACTTTATGTAATTTGTATGCCAATATCAATACATCTTTCTCATGTCTATACATCATTTCATGCTTAATCCTTTTTCTACCGTTTAATTGCATCACATATCAATATTTATTTCATCTAAATTACACATGCAAATTAAATAGTTTATACACGATTATAGAACATGCGTTAACATATGAAGTTACTTAGTTTAGGCATAAAACTTAACCACGAAATCACTAATTTAAACTTTATTATTTTTACTTTAGAAATGCTCCTTAGGATTTTTAAAAGTAAATATTGAATTCCTTATCGAAACCTCGACGTTTTCTACGCCTTTTCTTCTTCTTCTCCTCTCCTTCTCCCTTTAGATAACTCCCTCTCTCTCTAAAGATCTTGGAGGATGCAAGAATGGAAATGGAAGTGATGGGAAAATTGTGAAGGGAAGGTCACTATTTATAGAAAATGGGGACCGTTAGATTTGTGCAAAGTGGTAAAATTAGGTGAAGAGAGGAAAGTCAATGGGAAAGGTGTGATGTGATAATTGATGGATGTGACCAGCAGATGGACGATATGACGTGACGATGGTGCAAAAATTAGAGGCATGCCATGCAAACAATGATGGCACGTTGCCCAAATGAGGGCGGTACGCTCCCAAGTTGGTGGTGCCAGCTGTCAAATGGCGGCGCAAGACACTCAAGGGGGTGGCGCGCCCTTCTGGAGGCAGTGCGCACAGCCCAAGCCAGCCATGCACTACAGATCTAGCCTCCCACGCACAAGCCTAGCCTGTCTTGTGTGCAGGATTTATAGCATGCAAGTCACTGCACGTTGGCCTACTGTACAGAAGGCGCACGCAGACCGCACCTTACACACTGCGCAAATAGGACATGCGCATAGTACACACATCCTGTGCTGGCCACGCGTGTGGCGTGAAGAGCCCATGCAGTCAGGATCCTTCCCGTGGGATTTTTTGACTTTTTCTCCATTTTTCAATAAATTTATTTAAATAACAAATAAAATAAAAATTTTCAAACAATAAAATAAAATAATTAATTTTAAGAATTATTAAATCAAATAAATTATGAAACTTAAAATAACAAATACGATATTCATCCAAAAAATTAAAAATAAGAAATATTAAGGGGTTTTAAATGGCCTTAAGGCCTGAATAAATAGGGGTTCTTATTACAAATTAGGCACAAAAGTTTTCAGGGTGTTACATTCCCTCCACCTTAAAAAATTTTGTCCCCCAAATTTGTTATAAATAGATATGGAAACTTCTCTCTCATCTCATTCTCTGACTCCCATGTCACCTCTTCCGTAGTGTGGTGTTGCCAATGCACCTTCACCATGGGGATCCTATTCTTGTGCAAAACTTTTTTAGTCTAATCACGAATTTTTGTAGGGAGCTCCTCATATGTCATATCAGCTTGAACCTGCATCTCTTGGTGAGAAATGATGTGAGAAGGGTTAGGGTGGTACTTTTTGAGTATGGAGACATGAAAAACATCGTGTAGACCCATAAACTCTCAAGGTAGAGCAAGGCGGTACGCCATGGGTCCAACACATTCGACAATCTAAAAAGATCTCACATAAAAGGGGCTCAACTTTCCATTCTTACCGAATCATATTTTTTCCTTGTAAGGGAAGATTTTAAGGAAGACTTGATCACCAACTGTAAATTCTAAAGATCCTCTACAGTTGTCAGCATAGCTTTTCTGGACACTCTAGGTAATGGCTAAGTTTCTTTGAATGATAGCAACTTTTTTGATATTCTCCTGGATGAAATCAGGTCCCAAATGATGCTGGTTCCTGACTTCATTCAAACAAGTGGGATAACGACAGGGCCTACTGTATAGAGCTTCATACAGAGTCATGTCGATGCTAGAATGATAACTATTATTATAAGTAAATTCACACAAGAGAAGATATTCATACCAGTTATCACCAAAGTCAAGGATGCAAGCGTGCAACATGTCCTCCAATGTTTGGATAGTACGTTCAGACTGACCATCAGTATTGGTATTACAAGCAGTGCTGAAGTATAATCCATAATCGAGTGCTTCTTGGATACTGTCCCAAAAATGAAAGGTAAACCAAGGATCACAGTCAAACACAATGGATGGTGGGATGCCGTGGAGTCGAATAATTTCATCGACGTACAGGCAGGCTAATCTGCTAGTGGAATCTGTGGTTCTGATGGGTAAGAAGTGAACAGTCTTGGTCAACTTGTAAACAATGACCCATATGGCATTGCAACAAGAATAGGTTTTGGGTATACCGATGATAAATTCAATGGTCACATGCTCCCACTTCAATTCCAGAATAGGGAGGCCTTGCAACAAACAACCGAGTTTCTTATATTTTGCCTTAACCTATTTCCAAGTAAGGCATCAAGAGACATAGTCGACAATGTCCTCTTTCATTCTAGGCCACTAATATTGACGCTTCAGGCCCTGATACATCTTGGTACTCCCGGGGCAGATGGATAGTTTAAAGGCATGGTCAGCCTTGAGAACATCTGTCCTGACAGTGACAAGGACTCAAATACAGTCCAAAAATCTGCACAATCCATCATCCGTGAGCCTAAAATTGAGAAACTCGTCAGAAGTATGCTTACTTCAATTTTTTATGATTTTTAGGTATGTGGACTGAGCATTCTAAATCTTCATGATCATAGAATTACAATTTGGGATAATGGCATTGAGGAATAATATTTTCCTCAAAGAAAATCTCGATATAATTCGAATATCTAAAACAATTAATATTTTGATTAATATGAAATTTAAATATAATTCTAAAAATTTTATTTTAGCCAAAACATGCAATATTTTAAACAACTCAAATATATTGGAGAATCCCTGACGATCAGAAATAGAATTTCGTGATACAATTATTATGTTCAGAATATAGAAAATAACTAAAATAAATAAATTTTGAACTCAACAATCTGTGAATAGCTAATTAATACTTTATGCAAGAAGAAATGTAAAATATATACATATACATATACATATTTAAATATATACAATCACATAGAATACTAAATACATAAAATTATTTTTGACGATTAACTTCAAACACTTTCAGCAATTAGTATTTTGAATTTCTTTTACACATATAAATACTCAAAAATCAATGATATAAAGTCTCTTGCTATTTAAAAAAATGTTACTGATATAAAACAAGACCATATTTAACTCCAATAACGTAAATGACTACTTTAAATTATTTTTAATATTATAGTATGTTACTGCAGTATCTGTAGTACGATGTTGCAATTGTTTCTTAAAGATAATGACCAGAATTTAACCTTTATTAGAGGGATCACTTATTCAAAACCAATTTATACGTTTGCGATAACAGTTTCAAAAATTCATAAGACACAATATAAGTACTTTTTAAAAATGAAGATAGATGTAATAATACAATGAAACCACTTATACACTACTGTCAAAGTGTATAACACCAACATCCACGTGAAAAGTCTAGTACTCAAATTTTAATTGTTCATCTGGTTATATTATAATTAATTTTAACATATGATAGAGTTTTTAAAATTTATTTTTATTAATTTTTACGTACAATAAATTATATATCTATTTTTATGTTACATAAGAGTCGAATCTTCTATTCTTATTTTTGTAGAGGTAGATAATTACCACTTGCAAGTATTATCATGCCTTAATTATATTTAACTTTTAGGAGGATTGATTTCTATTAAGACAGTTGGTAATGAAGTAAAGATCCTAGAATTGGAACTATTGGGCCTTTGGCCCGATCATTAAGGGATGGCATTAGTTCCCATTAATGAAGAACATGTCTACTCACAATTTTATATAAAAAATTAACAAATCAGCCGAATTATCACCTTATATTAAAAATGTCAACCATTTTATATTAAAAATGTATTGAATGTATTTATTTATTTTTTTGTGAATATGTCAATTTAGTGATATATAAAAGTACTTAAGTTTAGTTACTTTGTTTAAAATTAAATTTGTAGGCAGTTTTATGTATGGATTGTTGAATTAATTATATTGATATTAATTGTAACATTTCATTTTCTCACATAATTGTTTAGGTAAGATGTGAATACATGCTGGGGATAATGCAAGAGAGAGTAGGTATATAAATGCATTACAGTGAATCAATAACATGTTATGAAAAGGGACGGTCAGGATTGGATGATTTTAGATATGTGCAGCCTTTTAACATTTTACTAATTGGTTGTGTTTGAATTTTATATTGTATGTATAGAAGCTCCAAGGATCATGCCTATATGAGTTAATGGATACCTAATAGATTCTGAGAATTGGAACAAGCGTTCCTCTGGCTATATGTGCACTAAAAAGAAAAAAGAAACAACAAAAAGCACACATATCACCCCACCCACCAAAGATCTCCAAGCTTTTACCAATATCCTCTTAAACCCATTCGTTCCTCTCTTCCACCCAGCTTTGTTGCTCCCTCTTACTCATTCACAGACACTTGAAAATAGTGCATATATGCTAGACCTTTACAACTTTATAAATTCCTATTCACTTTTCCAATTAACACCTCACCCCACACCACAACGATTAGTCAGCTTGTTTTCCTGCTATCGCCAACATCACCATCTCAACACAACCTCCCATACATCTTTCCTATTACACCTCTTAGAATTTGGTTAATAATACATTAAGCTACGTATTAGCTAAAAACTCATTAGTGATATATGAAGCTACTCATAATTTAATTATTTTTATGAAAATGCTTGAAATTTTATTAACTACAACTAGCAAATATGATCCACTAATACAACAATTTATTGAGCATAATATACTATTGCCAACAATATAAATTCTTATCTCATCTATTATTCTAGAATTTTTAGTGCATTTACAGTGTAAATGTGTATTTAATTTTCATTTAATTGTTTCTTTGTAAAAATATATACATAATATGCCTATAAATAATGGTATCTCAATAATAAAACACAATTTTCAATTCTCACAAGATAAGATGGTATTAGAGCTTTTAATATATCTAGAAGAATTTATATACTAATATATGAGTAAATTGTGTTTTGCATACCAAAATAATGAATAGGGGTGAGTTTGATAGAAATAAATAATGATAGATGGTTATGAAGAACATTGTGGAGCAAGAGGAAATGGGAAACATGGTTGGATTGATTTGTGAAAAGGATGAGGGAGAAGTTGTATCAAAATATGGCTCTAATAGCTATAACTATATTAAAAATATAGATTGCACAATAAAGTTCTCCTTTTATCCTCCTTTTAGAAAAAAAAAATAGTTGTTTTTCTTGCACGAGATTGTTATTTTTTAATCAATAAATTTAATACAAATATACTTTATCTTAGGGCAAAAAAAAAATTTTATATATACAAGAAAACGAAAAAAGTGATACAGAAGTCCTAGGGGCATAATTTTAAATGTTGGATTGCCTGTAGGGTTACTTTACATGTGAAACTCCCTCATGCATACATATTTATCATTAATCTTTATTCATCTTACTATGTTACTCTATTAGTTTATTTTATACAAGACGCTGTTAATTAATTCCAAATAATTAGCTCTTTGTTCACAAAGTAACCTATAATTTTCTTTGGGGAAAAATCTTTTTAAGGGTTTGGTTGTAGGTTAAGTATGGCATATTTTTCCTTAATTAAAAGATAATTTTATTAATGAAATGGCAGTCGCATGTCCTTTTTCTCTTTAAATAATAAAAAATAATTTTGTCAATAAGGATAGTTCCATCTTTTTTAAAGAGAGAATTACAGGAAAACACAAAATCGCCACCCTTTGGAAAATTAAAAGCACAATTTAAGAATAAAATTTTATGATAATATAGGCGATTTGAAATAGAAGCTAAACGTGAAAAGAGCATATTCTTAAAACATCTGTTATATGATCCCCCTTCATAGCCTCGTACAGATACATCAACAGGTATCTTGGAATTAAAACTTGGGATAGTGGCATTAACAGGTAATGTTTTCCCCGGGTATAATCATAAGAGTTATTAAAATTTATTTTTATTAATGTTTACGTACAATAAATTATATATTTATTTTTGTATTACATAAGAGTCGAATCTTCAATTCTTATTTTAGTAGAGGTAGAGAAGTACCACTTGATTTAAAATTCAAGTATTATCATGCCTTAATTATATTTAACTTTTAGGAGGATTGATTTCTATTAAGGTGGTTGGTCATGAAGTAAAGATCCTAGAATTGAAACTATTGGGCCTTTGGCCCGATCATTAAGGGATGAAATCAGTTCCCATTAATGAAGAGCATATGAACTCGCAATTTTATATAAGAAGTAAACAAATTAGCAAAATTATCACCTACATACCATTTTATATAATCTATTAACTTCTAATATCAATCATTTTCTATTAAAAATGTATTGAACATATATTTTTTTTTTGTGAATGCGTCAATTTAGTGATAAATAACAGTACTTATGTTCAGTTACTTTGTTTAAAATTAAATCTGCAGCCCGTTTTATGTATGGATTATAGAATTAATTATATTGATATTTAATTGTAACATTTCATTTTCTCAAATAATTGTTTACGCTAATATTTAATTTTAATTGTAGTTAATTAAATAGCTAGCATAATATTTAATTTAAAAAAAATTCAATTACACAATTAACACAAGTACAATATATTAATAAAGTGCCATCGTTATTAAATAAAGTGAAGTAAACATGATTAGTGTTATTCAATGAATCACTCTTTTATCATTCTAAGTATATATATCTAATCTCTCTAAATAAGACACACACAAGGAAGTTCTAATATTTAAGAATATAAAAAGAAATAAAAAGATAAAAAAATCATAATACATTACATCAAAAAATCATAACACAATACATCCTTTATAGATAAGCCAAATTCAAAGTTAATAAGTGAAATATAAAGTAAACCTTTATAAATCATATGGAAGTTCCCTTGTTTTAATGTGTTAAAAACTCATACCTAAGGTCACCTATATACCATTTTATATGAATGCTTGAACTTTTGAAAATTTAATAGAAGATTTAAAATGTATGAGTTTTTATATGATTTGTTAACTCTTTATATAAAAGCTATCATTAATGAAGAACATGTATATCTAACAAATCATTAAGTAATATTTTGGCATTCCACTTGTTATAGAATGCACCATATCTTACCTTAGATGGTATATTCTACTATATTATAATGCTCCATTCCCCATTCCTTACTAATAACTCTCTAACCCTTGTCTCATTCTATATATAGCCCCTTTCGCTCCTTGTCCAGACACGACAAAACATCATGACTAGAAACAAGCTTAGGCTTACCTATATCACTAGCGACTTTGCAAGAAAAATCACATTTAAGAAAAGGTAGAAGGGGTTGATGAAGAAAGTGAGTAAACTTAGTACTCTCTGCAATGTCAAAACATGTGCAATCATTTACAACCCATATGACGCGTAACCAGAGGTTTGGCATTCCCCTCTCGGAGCCCAATACCTGTTGGCCAACTTCAAGAGGATATCTGAGATGGAGCAGAACAAGAAGATGATGAATTAAAAGAACTTCTTATGATAGATGATCACCAAGGCAACAGACCAACTGAAGAAGAAACATAAAGACAATCAGGAGAAGTAAATAATGCATATCATATTTCAAAGCCTTATTGGGAAGCCCCTCCACTAACTCAACCTCATTGATCTCAACGATCTAGGTTGGCTAATTGAATAAAACCTCAAAAAAATCCCAAAAAAATGATAGAAACACTCTGTAAATCACCTCAGCCTCAGGGGGCCATAAATGGAGGAGTGATGAAGGGTCTGGGGGAGACATCCTCTTAGATCAACAAGGATTCTCTATCGCATAAGCTTCAACAGTTGTAGTGATGGTTCATTGATGGTATTAACCCGCAAGCACAACAACAGCTCATTTAGTGTTTGGTAATGGGGACCAAGTAGAGATGATTGTTTTTTTTTATCAGCACAACTAGAATAATATACAGATGTGCTCTAGAGGTTTAGTTATTCTTAAGAATGGAATGATAAGATGTTTGATTTTGAATTTTTTGGATTGCTGTCGGGATGTACTTAAATAACCAATTACAATCCACTACAAATATATATCTTCAAATTCTTAATAGTTGTAGTCGTCGTTGTCATAGTACTAATCATCATAGTCATCACGTAATAGTCAACATAGACGTCACATCGCATGCATGCATGTAAAGGTATTTGTTTGCGTTATAATTTTATTCAAATTAATCTTCTCTTTAATATTTTATATCTCATGTACTAGTACTACTCTTCTTTTTTTTTATTTTCTCTCTCGCCTCGGCTTAATGTCGCTTCATTGCTATTTGTTAATTAAACTTAAAATTAATGTTTTAGTAAACGTGCATTAATGAATATTTTTAAATGTATCTATGTTGCATTATTTCTCTTTATCTTATTGAATATTAGATCTCACCAATATCCAAACCCCGCATAGATGTAGATTTGGAAAAAAATTCTGAAAATCCGTGTTTAGATTCCATTCAAGAGGAATTGTTTGGAGCAGACTTTGCATTTTGTTTTAAACTTTAAGGCTAGTTTTTATAATTATGCTATCTAATATTTTGTATTCTAAAAGGTAGATGTCCAGATTGCCTCAGGATACAGTCTTTTGTAAATTTTATATGGGATGTATAGTTCTGCTGCAGTATAAATATTTATTTTATGTCTGCACATTTGGACATTGTGCCCTATTTTGGCATCAGGATGTCACATTTGTTTTCTTTTCTTTTCATTTATACACAATGGAGCAAGGATAGAAGCATTATTGATGTAATATATGTAAAAATTCAATCTAGTTAGGATGAAGATGAAGCTAGCTAGCTCCTTAATTTGTTTTAGATTTAAAATGAGATTTTTGTATAAAATTTAATAGATATGGATACAATCTTTGTATCTTGGAATAAAAATTTGGGATAGTGGCATTAGCAGGTGATGTTTTCCTCAAAGAAAGTCTTGGTATAATCATAACATCTAGAACAATTAATATTTTGATTAATATGTATATTATACATGTATCTGGCAAAATACGTTAAATTAAGTTATAAATTGGCTTCTAACTAATTAATACTTATGCAGAATAATCTATCTTTGTTCCCTATATTTTGAAGAACAAAAAAATTACACTCACACATATACTACTAATTTAGAGTGTTGATGAGAAGTACATGTGTACACTGGCTACTAGCTCCTTTAAGTAGTTTAGACAATATCTTGTATAATTTACTAAATATGTTATATTATTGCGATTGCTTGGGTGGCAAGTAAAATAAGTATTGTTTTATATGTACACATAGACGTATATTGATGTATTTGATTTTTATTATATTTTTATACCCTTTTAAGTTACAAGTCATTTAATGAAAAAAATTCTTGATGTAGGTTTCGTGAAGAAAATAGAAAAAAAAACTGAAAAGAGAAGAAGAAAAGAGAAAAATTGAAGTAGTTTTTAAGAGCAAAAAGGAAGCAACTCCAAAGAAGAAAAAGGGAGCAATTCTGAACAGGAAGAATAAATAGCTCTGAAGAGGAAAAATGAAGTTTCTTTGAAAAGGAAAAAGGAAGCATCTCTAAAGAGGAAAAATGAGTAGCTTTGAAAAGGAAAAAAGGAGGCATGCAATATTGAAATTAATTTGGTTGAGATTTAGCCAAGTCACGACTTAATTAGTTATTGATTGTTTTAGAGTATCGGGAGTGAAATTCTATTAATTAGACATATATTATTAATCGTTAATTGTGATTTGAACGAGAGTTATATGTTCGATTTAACATGGAGAAATTGAATTTTCACAGATTTAGTAGAATCAAATTAGTAATTGTTATAAAAAGTTACTAGTTGTTAATTGATAAACCTAGCGAACACTGAGATGAAAAGCAAAAGTACATTAGGTTTGTTTAATCATTGCATAGTAGATTAAATTAATTGTGAAATTAAAACTCAGATATACCTAAGATTCAAGTGAAATCAATTATTCTTATGGGTTTATATCGATAGTTTTCATTAATTTAATCATTTTGTTTTGATTAAATTATTATTAAATTTTGATTTCTAGATAATAATAGAATTTCTATAATTCTGGTACTTGATATGCAATCTTGTAGGACGATACTCTACCTATCACTTTATTATTTGAATGATTTTGTGCACTTGCGAATTTGCCTGTCATATATAAAATCTTTAACTAGTTTTAGTTTTTTATATGTATACATACCAGTATGCAATCTATAGAACATCATAATTATCTTAAAGGTTGGAATCAGTAATGGATGATGAATTATTTCATTCTAATTATTTTTTGGACATGGTTGTGCCTTTTTCTTTTTCTTCTCAATCTATATTGTGGTTATCGGATGTATTGTTTAATGATACTTTTATTGTGTTTGTAATGGTTAATTGCTATTGTTAA
The DNA here is from genome assembly GCF_054855325.1 of Carica papaya. NCBI lineage: Eukaryota > Viridiplantae > Streptophyta > Magnoliopsida > Brassicales > Caricaceae > Carica > Carica papaya. The sequence continues at coordinate 25,559,152 of NC_142310.1, read as the reverse complement.
ATTTTATTTCATTTGGAAAAAAAATTAATTATCTTAAAGGCTAATATAGAGTGTCAAGGAGAAGGTATATATATATATATTAGTACTAGGCTAGTATCATTTTTTTATTGGAAGAGAGATAACACTTTTGTATTTTTACTGCATTAAATTGGCAGGAAATATATGTTTGATTTCTTTAAAAATTTTGCGGCTATTACAAAAATCAATACAAAAATATTCATATACATTAGTTTTATTATTCCATTTTAAAATTGAATCATACTAATCTTTTCTTAACAATATGATTGGTATTTCTTCTCTTCATAAGAGATTTTAGATTCAAATTGTGCATTTTTATATATTATCTTTAAGAGTTTGTGTCATCTAATTAATGAAATATATGAATTGTTACTAAAAAATCTAAATCCTAAATTTTATTTCTAAATTTTAAAAATAATATTTTTCTGAAAAGTAAGATACCTTTTGTGACATCCCAAATGTTATTTAACGCATAAGGGTGTCGATACAGAAATAGATTACGAGTGCGTAAGAGTTAAATATATGTAGTGGAGCAATTTATTACAAATCCCTTATAAAATATATGAGTTCCCAATTGCATGTATTACTAAGGCCAAAAGTGGCTAAAAAATATAAAATATCAAAATACGAAAAGGGCTACTTCTATCATTATGTAAAAAGATTCATCAGAGTGTGAGACAGGTCATGCACTTATAAAAGATTATGGATCCACGGGATCCTCAAAGACTTGAAGCGATAGGTCAGCGATCGATTCCTCACTATCTTCCTCATCTAGAGCCCCCCTCTAGATACTCAGTAAGGAGTGAGTTCTATATACTCAGTAAGGAAAACAATATTTAAATAACATCATAAGATTTTAAAGGTAATTAAAGGTATCATCATTTCTTACCATCAAGAGTCATGTCAGGGTTCTTTATTAAATTATAAAAGTAATTTATTTTATTTAAAGAAAATATCATATCATAGTCATATCATATCAATCAAGTATATCATGCTGAAAAGAGAGAAAATCAAACAAATCATGATATGCACTATTTTTGTGTCATTCTTTGCGAAGTCGTTCCGACTTCGATCTATTGAGGGCGATACAGATTCCCGGCTACCCATGTGGAATGAAAAATTCATTTAATTTGTAACAACAATTTGTGTCTTGTTAAACTAACACATTTACGACTTGCTAAACCAATATCACATTTACGGCTTGCCAAACCATGACACGTTCTATGACCACGGTCGTATAAATCACAGTGGTCCTACATGTTAACTATGGCCACGAACGTACTTCACCTAAGATGACCCCTACAATCATTTCGCGTCACCACTCTCGTCAGAGGGTATGGCGTCATCCACAGGGAGCAATCCTCTCACGTCTTTTTAGGTCAGATGGGGGAGAAATAGAAATCCCTCAGAGATAAAAAGCCTAATAAAATACTTTATACATTATGCATGCCAATATTAATAATGTTTCTCATGTCTGTACATCATTTCATGCTTAATCATTTTTCTACCATATTGCATCACATATTAATACTTATTTCATCTAAATTATACATGCAAATTAACAAGTTCATGCATGATCATAGAATATCCGTTAACATGTGAAATTACTTAGTTTAGGCATAAAACTTAACCATGAAATCACTAATTTAAACTTTATTAATTTTACTCTAGAAATGCTCCTTAGGAGGTTTAAAAGTAAATACTGAATTCCTTACTGAAACCTCGATGTTTTCTATGCCTTTTCTTCTTCTTCTCCTCTCTCTCTCTCTCTAAAGCTCTTGGTGGAGGGAAGAATGAAAATGGATGTGATAGAGAAATGGTGAAGGGGCAGTCACTATTTATAGAAAATGAGGACCATCAAATTTTCACCAAGTGGCAAAATCTGGTGAGGAGAGAGAAAGTTAATGGGAAAGGTGTGATGTGATGACTGACGGATGTGACCAATGGATGGATGATGCAACATGATAGTGGCACAAAAATTAGAGGCATGCCACCCAAATAGAGACGACACGTCACCCAAGCGAGCAGAGCCTGCGCGAGATCTGTTCGAAGAACACGAGGACTAGTTGAAGTAATCAGCTTCCCAATATTGGGAGGCTTATTACTTCAATTGAGATAATGAAAAATCATTTTGTTTTTTTAGTTGGAACTTTAGGTGGTTCCCGAAAATAGATAGCGAAAAAAATTATCCCTAAAGTCAATACTAAGTGGAATGTATAAAACAATGCTTCCATAAATTCAATTGTGATTTACAATTATAGCTTCCATTCCTGTTTTGTTTATTTGGGATGATCCCCTAGATAACAAAAGAACAAGAGTCAAAGAAAAGGCAGTGATTTAAATCAAGATTTCTCTAGTTAGGGTCAAATCGCAAACAGAAAATAGAAGCAAAAAATAACGAAGCAGTGTTGCATCATACTACTTGTCTTCTTGTAGTTAGATCTCTAAGTTTTTGGAATGCTCTAAATTCCACCTGAGCATCTAAATCTGGATCAATACCAATAAAAACATCTCTGAATAGGGTTCTAGCACCATGCCAAATGTGTTCGAAGAAGAAGAGCAGAGCAAATGAAGCATGCCCAAAAGTAAACCAACCTCTTGGACTGCTACGAAAAACACCATCGGATTTCAAAGTAGCACGATCTAATTCAAAAATTTCAACCAATTGAGCGCGTCTAGCATATTTTTTGATAGTTGCGGGATCGCTATACTTCACTCCATTAAGTTCGCTGTCATAGAACTCAATAGTTACGCCTACTTATTCAACACTATATTTTGATTTTGCCCATCTAAAAGGAACATCAGCTCTAACAATTCCATCTCTATCTACCAAAACAACCGAAAATGTTTCAAAAAAAGTAGGAATACGACGTACAAAAAGTTCACGCCCTTCTTTATCTCTAAAGATAGGGTGTCCTAACCACCCAACAGCTATTCCATCCCTGTTGTCCATTGAACCCGCTCTGAATAATCCCCCTTTCGTTGGATTATTGCCGATGTAATCATAAAAAGCTAATTTTTTAGGAATGTTAGACCAAGCTTCTGATAAACTTTGATTTTCGGCTAGCCCAGCACTAACTCTTCAATAAATTTCTTGCTGGAAGTATCCTTGATCCCATTGATAACGAGTAGGACAAAATAATTTGATTGGCGTAGTTGCTGAACCATACCACATAGTTCCAGCAACAACAAAAGTTGCAAAAAAGATAGCAGTGATACTACTGGAAATGATGGTTTCAATATTTCCCATACGTAATCCTTTGTATAGACGTTGGGGCGGACGGACACTAAGATGGAATAAGCTCGCTAATATGCCCAATGTCCCTGTTGCAATATGATGAGAGGCTATTCCTCCTGGAACAAAAGGATTAAAACCTTCTACGCCCTATGCTGGATTTACAGGTTGTACCTTTTCGGTTAGTCCATAAGGGTCAGATACCCATATTCTAGGACCATATAATCCTATTACATGAAATATGCCAAACCCAAAATAAGCCACTCTTAAAAGAAATAAATGAATTCTAAAGATCTTGGGCAAATCCAAAGAAGGTTTTCCTATACGTTCATCAAAAAATATTTCTAGATCCCAATACACCCAATGCCAAATAGCTGTCAAGAAACACAAGCCAGAAAATACGATATGCGCTCCGGCTACACCTTCATAACTCCAAAGACTCGAATTCGTTATAGTCCCTCCTGTAATACTCCAACTGCCCCATGAATTAGTTATTCCTAAACGAGTCATGAAGGGTATAACGAACATACCTTGTCTCCACATTGGATCAAGAACGGGGTCAGAGGGATCAAAAACCGTTAATTCATATAGAGCCATAGAACTAGCCCAACCAGCAACTAAAGCTGTATGCATTATATGAACAGAAGGTAAACGGCCAAGATCATTCAATATGACAGTATGAACATGATACCAAGGCAAACCCCATGGAAATACCCCCTTTATCAATAAAAAATAAACACGATGTAACTTATTGCATTGGAAAAAAACTATATTATCGCCCTCCTCCCTTTTAGTGTATTATTACGGAGAAAGGATTAATATTTGTTCTATTCTTTTAGTAATAATGGAACAATTCGGTTGAAAGGAAAAAAGAGAAGTAGATCTATTCTATATCCGATAAGTACCAAGACGCAATGGGGGTTAACCCTATTTTCTATGAACGAACGTATTCATATTTATTCATCATTCAAAGAACCTATTCGTAAAAATTTTCCTTTATTTTTATTCATTTTGTCTTTCTTTACCTTTATTTATTTTATTTTTTATTTTATAACCTTATTCAATCTATGTATAAAATAGAATAAATAATAAATAAAGTATGATAAAGGCCAATATTATTATATTAAGACAATAAACCCATTGTTATGTTTCCACATCAAAGTGAAATAGAGTAGTTAATTCTTTTTTCTTTCATTTAATGCCTATTGGTTTTCCAAAAGTGCCTTTTCGAAGTCCTGGAGAGGAAGATGCATCTTGGGTTGACATATAGTGCGACTTGTAAGATATATTGGGCCATATGGGATTTCTGCATTCTCTCTCCCGATCAAGATATCCTCTATTTTGCCCCAAAAAAATTGATTGAATTGTCAAGAATTTGTAGCGTGAAGTGCAATGAAGTGGAATTAGATCCATTTTTTGAGGGGGTATTCAGATTAATATTATCAATTAGAATGATTTATGGTTGACTTGGTTGGACCAATAAAATGAAGTATCCATGCTCCGTTTAGCAAAAACCAAATTGGTAATATATCGATGATTACCACTTATATCATAAATGACTCTATTTAGAAATAAATTCTAAATAGGAGTGATCTCAACTGTTAATCAGTCGAATAAGAATAATATGATTAATATGTTGAATGTTTGATGGAAGACATGAAAGAAATGAATTGAAAAAAAAAGGAAGTCATAGAAAAAGATGCGGTATTTGGTTGATTTGTCCTATATGTGAAAATCTAAATCGGGCAGATCTTTACTTAGAGTAGAGCCTAAACTTAAAAACATTGAATAAAAAAAAGAAGAAGCCCATTCAGGAACAAGAAAATGTATCGCGATTTGGATTTTATCTCGATGAAAAAAAACATCAAAGAGAAGTTAGTTCGATAAGCTTTTTTTATATTATAGGATTATAGAAAAAGGGCCAAAACTCATCTGTCTTTAAAAACGAAAGAAAAAAGGCTCTTTCTTAGAAGTTATAAAAAGTCTACTATGAAATATGAAAAAGCAAGAGGGCTGGAATCTATGCATTGATTTTGTTCACAATTTTTTGCCAACCGTATGCATCAAAAGGTGCCTGTACGGCTCCTAAAGGATATAATTTGATTTTATCCTAACCAACTAACTTTATCGAGAAAGATTGCTTTTTTTAGGCCAAGAAGTTGATAGCGAAATCTCAAATCAACTTATTGGTCTTATGGTATATCTCAGTATAAAGAGTGATACCAAAGATCTTTATTTGTTTATAAACTCTCCTAGTGGATGGGTAATACCTGGAGTGGCTATTTATTATACTATGCAATTTGTGCAACTAGATGCACAAACAGTATGCATGGGATTGGCTGCTTCAATGGGATCTTCTATCCTAGTCGGAGGAGAAATTACTAAACGTCTAGCATTCCCTCACGCTTGACACCAATGATTTTTTTTGTTTGCAAGAAAAAAAAAGAAGACTATGCCTTCGCCATATGAAATATGAATTAATAAGTAATAATAGCATGGCACTTTAAATTCGATATGAATTGTTTTCTCAAAATATTAGATTATGTATCGAAAGAGTAGTATGAGATAAAGGGTATTTCTAATTTTCTCTTAGCTAATTTTATCTTAGTTAGTTATCGGGGGCCCATTTCAGCATCACAAACTTTTTTTCACACTGGAAGGCTACGAATAATATTTATGTTATGAAAAAGTACAAAAAAAGAAACTTTGGGATTGCTGAATCACAGATAAAATAAATATATAAAGCAATAAAGCAACGGGGCCATCATAGTATTTTTTTTAACTCCTCCAATAAAAGAAGGGTGGTAATTGGATCATTTATTGATATGGGTCTAATAGACCCTATATTTTCTCTTTCTTCAATGAAAGGTAAAAACGTGAATTCCATTGTAGAGCTGTATGCAATGCACAAGAAATGCCTGTACGGTTGCTCAATTCTCTCTCTTTTTTTTCATTATTTGTTATCTCGCCTCCTCGCTTCATCGGGCGAGATAGAAGAACCATTCTATCATCAGGGTAATGATCCATCAACCTACTAGTTCTTTTTATGAGGCATAAGTGGGAGAATTTATCCAGGAAGCAGAAGAACTACTGAAACTTTGCGAAACCCTCACAAGAAAAACGGGTAAGCCCTTATGGGTTGCATCTTAAGACATGGAAAGGGATGTTTTTATGTTAGCAACAAAAACCCATGCTTATGGAATTATTGATCTTATACAGTTCAATAAAAAATAGCACTGATTTCATGTAAATCCACAATTTAAGATTTTAACATTTTAAGGGTTTAGTTAAATATTCGATTAAATGTTTAATAGAATATTTAATAGAAGTAATTCAGAATCATCCGGTTAGGATCAATCTAAACTAGCCCATTATACATATAATTCAGCATGCCATTTATTAAACAACTTATTAGAAATACAAGACAACCAATCAGAAATGCCACGAAATCCCCTGCTCTTGGGGGATGTCCTCAACGTCGAGGAACGTGTACTAGGGTGTATGTGCGACTCGTTCAGGTTAGATCATGGATGAGACAAAAGAAAGGAAACTCTTTTGTCAGTATCAATGATCAGTACCAGTGAATAAAATAGAATGGAGGAATTCTATTCACTATCTAAAAACTAAAAAGGATTGATCTATCATATCCTTCTATTGTGTATCAAACTTATCATTTCCATTGGTGCAAATCCAATCACCTAAATTTTGGAGAAAAAATTCCCCATTGGTAACAAACAGTTATCCATTAAGCGGGGGAAATCCTATTTTTTTTAAATAAACAGAAAGATTATTCTTTTACTCTTGCAAGAACAAACTAACAGGGTCAGCTAATCTTCATAATTAAATACCGTTACTGTATAAAGATAAAGTAGATCTCGTTGTGAAAGACAAGACCTATTACTGGAAAATTCATGAGTAGAGCCAAAAAGTGTGAACTGTACAAATTACCAATAGTATTGATTAATTGAAGGAAAAGCTCCAGTGTATAGAGAGGACCTCACCGTTTAAGAAGTAACCATAGAAACGATGGAACCCAATCTTTATTTATCATTTTGATTTACTACATTTCTTAGTTATTAGACCTTTTTTGATATCAAGGATCAATATAATTTCTTATTTCAAGGCAAAATGCTTAGAAATATAAAAGAAAAAAGATAAAATCATGGGGGGGAAGGTTAGAGGAGCAAAAGCCATTGGAATTTTTATTTTATACATTAGAAGAATCCGTTTTGTTATTAATAGACCAGTAAAAGGGAAAAGAATAACTAAAAGAAAGAATTAGTTATTCATCAAAGTTTCATTTATTCAATGACCAGAATTAAACGCATATATATAGCTCGGAGACGTAGAATAAAAATTCATTTATTTGCATCAAGCTTTCGAGGGGCTAATTCATGACTTACTTGAACTATTACTCAACAGAGAATAAGAGCTTTGGTTTCAGCTCATCGAGATAGAGGTAGGAAAAAAAGAGATTTTCATCGTTTGTGGATCACTCGAATAAATGTAGTAATTCGTGGGGGTGGGGTACCCTATAGTTATAATAGATTCATATACAATCTGTACAAGAAGCAGTTGCTTCTTAATCGTAAAATACTTGCACAAATAGCTATATCAAATAGGAGTTGTCTTTATACCATTTCTAATGAAATTCAAAAAATAAGGAGATTGGAAGGAATCCATGGAATGTTTTAAATGGAGTTCTGGGGAGAATGAGCTTGGGGAGGGTAGAGTAGAAATTAGTATGATAAAATAGAAAGTCATCAAAGAAAAATGAGCGAATATGCTCAATAAAAAAAATTATTCTTCTTCGATGATTCTTTTATTTTCTTACGACAGACACGACAATCAAACTTTGATTCTCGAATTTTTTGAACAAAACATTAATATTAATCTGCCCCTGAGTTCGGAATCGAATTTTGATTCAATTCAAGAATAAGACTATTTATTTCTGGTTCTAAGATCAATAGTTTTAATGGTCGACTCACTTCCTTCAAATTGAATCTCATTATTAAGAAAAGGTAACGAAGATAAAATACGAGCTTATTTTATAGCAATAGTAATTAATCATTGTTGTTTTAAGGTCAATCTATTCACCCACCTAGATAATATTTTTCCTTGTTCACTAATAAATCGACTAATTAAACTCATGTTTCTATAATCAATTCAATCCCCTGATTGAATCGGGGGCAAACACCTACAAAAAGATCGCTTGGATTTAGGAAAGGGTCGCTTGGATTTATCCATGATTTATTTATTCCTTATTTCGAAAATCCTATTTTGATTTCGATTGGATTAAAAAAAAATTATTTATATATTTATATTATATAGTTTATATATATATAATTTATATAATTTGAAATTTATCTATATAATTAATAAATATAAATAAGATTTTGTTTGTTTCTATTTATTTATTTGATTTGTTTCTATTTAAATATATGTAATAATATAAACATGATGTTATCTTTTTCATGTTCCTTGGAAAATTGACATGCAAGCACTTGATTCGATCTATTTCTTTATCTCCCCATGAATTGTATGTTTGTAAAAATAGAGAATTTCCTCAATTCCAATCGACTGGGCGTATTGTGTCGATTTTTTTGAGTAATATATCTTGAAATGCCCGTTGATTCCTTATTAACACCGTTTTGAACACAATTGGTACATTCCAAAATAATCGTTACTCGGGCATCTTTACCCTTGGCCATAAACCTCCTTTGGATTTTTGATTCACCCCAATCTTCTATTTTCCGATCCAAAGCGAAGAAGAAAGGAACGAAAAAAAAGAAGTTGCTAACTCAAAATCAAATTATGAAATATTTCGTTGGAATCAATATTAATATAGAATATAGAAATTAAATAAAAAATAATAAGTAATATAATAATTTTAATTTTTTCTAACTATTTTTAGAATTGCTGCACAGTATTTTAGTATCTTGTAGAATATGCTACTGTTGTCCTAGCCACATTTATGTTTTCACTTTATTAGAAATTTAGCTCTATTAGTAATTTAATTGGATCCTGAACCCTAGTTTTGCTTAGGTTGAATCCTTTTTTTCTTTCTCTTCGTCCCCTTCCTTATTCTACCTAATTCTAAAATAAAAAAGGGGGGGGGGGGGGGGATTGGTTACAGATATTTGATTGTATCTCTAAATTTCTTAACCCCTTACCATGTCAATAACTAGAATGAAAAAAAGGGGAATGTCAATGCATCTGGAAATAAACGATTAATCTCGATCAATAAATCTACTAAAGAACCAAACCATAGAGTACTTAGTACCGGTGCTATGGAAAGATATGTTTTTAGATCACGCACTTAAAATCCTCCTTCTTTCTTCTTTATTGTTTTACATTATGGTAATACATATATAATCAAATGTATATGTAGTTAAGGACTACTTGTACACTTGTATTTTTACGCGAAATCCCTAATCCCTAATTCAAAATTCAAATTGAAATGGACAACGATTCGATAAATAAGATTTTCCTTTTTCTTAAAATAGAAAAATATGCCACTTTCCACCTGAAAATAGAATTGAGAGAATTCCCGCGAAAAATATGCATTTATTATTTATTATATGTTTGTTATATAATATGAGACCAAAAAAAAGAAGAAATGAGCAAAGAAATTTTGTATATCAATAGAGAAAATAAAGATATGGAAAACTAGACAGGGATTCTCTACAATGACACTATAGACCAATTGAAACGGATGTAGCGCAGCTTGGTAGTGTGTTTGTTTTGGGTACAAAATGTCACAGGTTCAAATCCTGTCATCCCTACCAATTACTTCTCCTCTGAGTAGTAACGAGGGATCAATTTTAGATCAATTAAATAAAATTCAAATCGGACATACATTATTTTTGAATTTTATGATATTGTATATAATAGTATAGGCGTGCAAAATGTATTGGGGTTAAAAAAAAAGAATACTCATCTTTATATTTATAGTCTTATCTATTGTGATAAGAAGGTGCTCTTAGTTTAGTTCGATAGAATGTGGGTCGCCAAAACCCAATGTCGTAGGTTCAAATCCTACAGAGCATGATTCCGCTCTTATTTGTTAGGTCGAAAGGAAGGTTGAACTCAAATAATTGAACAGCAATCTGAATATGAATTTGACCTCCCATGAATTAAAGAAAGGAGGATGGGAGGTCAGTCGAAACAAAAAAAAAAAAGAGATTTTAATTAATCAAATGTCCAATTGATCACCAGGTCTGTATTGTAAATATGCAGTTACGAATAATCCAGCCAAAGTAATAGGATTTAGACCTAAGACGATTCCAAAAAGAAAAACTTCAATCATTTCTAATTTTTTTTTTGAAAGGGGAAAAAGAGAGGTAATATCTATCCCTAAATAGAAATCTGTATTGCCCATGAATTTCAATGACCAATAATTGGTAATTAAGGTAATTACCACGTTGAAGTAAGGAACTATTCGAATATATGGAATACCACAGAAATATATATTTTTTTTTTAATAAACTATTCATTCACTTAATTTCAAATAAGCCGTATCTTGCTTAAACCAATAAATAGAGCTGAGATTATAGTTAAAGCTACTAGTAAAAAACCAAAATAACTAGCTACAGTAGGCATGAAGGGGCTAAATGACCTCCTTACACAACTTTCTCTTCAGTGTGGTGAATTGATAAGCTAAGTAAGAAACAAATTTGAAAAATATCAACAGTCTTGACATTAAAACTATTGAAGATGATTTCACTTATATTTAAACTCAACTTCATGCTTAGAGACTTCAATAACTTGTGAATTAATAAACCTAAGTAGGTAAAGAATCTCGAAAGCATCCACACTTAATTGGATCCAGACCTTTAGAAGACAAGTATTGGTGATTTTGGTGAGTAATAGAGCTTTTATGATAGCTTTACCTAGGATTTTGGACTAGTGGTGAATCAGGAGATGATAGTTGCTAAGGAGTGAGGAATATCAAATTTAATAGGAGGATTTTTTATTAGTTTTGACTATTTCTTTACCCCTCTAGATGGGTTTACGATGCTGTAACATTGGTTCTAATTAGTTAATGAAAGAGGCTATTTAGTGGGTATGTATAGGTAACATTAGAACTCATACAATGCTGGCTTACACTGATTCTTCTATTTGTTTGTTTAACTATTGAATCAGTGTTAAGTTACACATGATTCTCAATTTGACACTTTTCAAGCTTTTACTTTTTCTTATAGGAGATAATTGAAGCTAATATAGAGGGTAAATTAATGAGCATGTTGAATATGGTCATTTTCTTTGATTTTTAACTTATACCTAAGAGAATGAGTAGATATTTAGAGTTTTCTATGGTTATAACAGGTTCACTGAGCTGGTGAATTAATGTGGCATCAAGCTTGCATCAAGGATCTAATACATGGAGTTTTTTCTTTGAAGAAAAGAAAATGAAGGGGATTGGTGGTAGTTATGGCTATAGGAGGATTATGAAAATTATCAGTGTATATATTTAGCTTTTCTTGTCTACTTGTACAAGATCTTAATATAGATATAGAGAATGAAATGTAATATGTTCTTGCATGTGTATATGTGTATTGTTAATTTTGACTTGCGGGCCTTGTGAAGATCGAAGAAGATACTAGGTAGTTCTTTGGTTACTTTAAAACTTTGTTGTGACTTGGGAACTGATTATTATTGTGTCCATATTAGAAGAGTATAAAAAAAATACAAGATTACATATGAAATGTTTGCAAATCATTATAATTAGCTAGAGAGCAAGTCTTATATATATATATATATATATGCATTATATATATATGTAGCACCCGGAAAGGAGGAAAAAAAAAAAAAAAAAAAAAAAAGGGGGCCACGTCAGCAGGCCCGGTCAGCAGTCCCGACCAACCGGGGCCTGCCACGTGGCAAGACCGCGTCACTCCGAAAGGAGCCACGTTGGCGATCCGCGTGGGTGCGATCCGACGGCCCAGATCAATCGCGCGATCGGACGGCCCAGATTCAATCGCACGGACGGCCCAGATTCAATCAAAAATGAATGGTCCAGATTAAAACGAAATGAACGGCTGTGATCAAAAGGCAAGGGGTTATAAATAGAACCCCCACACCAGACCATAAACCCTAGCCGCCCGCCGCTCGCCGGAGAAGACGAACCAGAGGCCGACCGCCGCCACCCGCCGCCGCACCGGGGAAATTTCTGACCGCCGATCGAGGTAAATTTCATACCCCCGACTCGTTTTTCTCCGCTGATTCCTCCTATGGCCAAATTGAGGCCGAAATCCTGGCCAAACGGCAGGAAGACGCGGTCGAAACCCAGCGGCGCCGCCACGCCCCTCTCGGTTTTTGCCTCCGACGAGGTCCTTCCCGGCCTCCGTTCGATGCAATTTTTATATCACCGTGATCACCATTCTTTTCTCTACAGGTTGACCGAAGCCGAATCACCAAAACACGAACCTCGCCGGAGAGCCGCCGTACCCGAGAGCGCCGCCGCCGGTAAGCTCCGCTTTTCCGTGATTTTTGGCCCCCCGAGGGCCCTAGGGTTGTTTTCTGACAAGGACCAATGCGAGTGTGGCCGAATTCGGCCGAAAACGGCCGAAAACAACCAACCCGAGGCGACTCGCCGCCGCCAGCGGCGGCGCCGTCGCCGGAGCACGGCGGAGCCGCCATGCCGGAGTTGCGATTTGGTCCGAAAGGGGCCCTGGGCCTAATTTGGATTTTTTTTGGAACACGTGCAGGTACTGTTAGTGTGTTTCAGTTCCCCGGGAAAAATTCAGGGAAAATTAGGGACGGCCTGCAGGCGCACTGTGAATCGTATTCGGATCCCGAAAACAAGTAAGGACCCCTCACCCTATTTCCTATCACGGTATTAAAGTTCAAAATGATAAAACGGTATTTCTTGAATTAACGAATGTGTGAAATTGCTTAAGGTGGCTAATGGAGCCCGAGTATAGTGTGATTGGTTATTTACTGTTATTTAGCCTGTTTACAGCTTTAAATGCAAAATGAGGTTTGATGTGTTCATTTTACAGATTTGTGTGCAAATACTACGTTTTTATTAATCATGGGTTGAATGACTGAAAAACTGATACTGTATGTTGTCTGTTCGGCATGAATTACTGTTTTGCTTGTTTGTATGTGAATTGATGATGCTGACTGAGGAAAAGGAAAATGAAAGATTGTGTAGACTGATAATTGTATTATGAGGGTCAGCCTAACTAGATATCCTGGGAGATGGTGGACGGACCAGGTCCGTAGGGAACCCTACCGGGATTGTGGTCTCACATGCCGGACGGGGTATGGAGATCTTATGGTTTTGGCACCCATATCGGACGGGGTATGGGGACGGCCCGTTTCACCCTCATACCGGACAGGGTATTGAGGTTTATGGTTTTGGCGCCCATACCGGACGGGGTATGGGGACGGCCCGTTTCACCCTCATACCGGACGGGGTATTGAGGTTCATGGTTTTGGCGCCCATACCGGACGGGGTATGGGGACGGCCCTGGAAACTGATTATGAATGTTAAAGCTTAACGGGTAGCGGAACCCCTATGGACCCCCACGGATACTAGTAGGCTGGTAAATGAGAAAAAAAGATATGTTGTACAATGATCGAATTACAAGAGGCATGATAAGTGTTATGTTTTACAGCTTATATTATTCCATGATTATGATAATGTTATTATTTTTCTTATATTGTTTTCATAAATTCCACCGAGGTAAGTGGATGGTAAAGGTTTTCATGTTAATAAACGAGTTTATTGTAAATTATGCTTCATTGGTCTTTTTGTGTTTTTCTACCCACCTTTACCTCCGTGACGGTGAGATATCGTGATGTTCTTACTGGGCTAGTGTAGCTCACTCCTTATTTAACCATTTCAGATCAGGAAGACATGGTTCCCGAGCCCGTTCCGCAGGAGGACGACGAAGGGGATGCCTAGAGACTCTGTAGTCATACTCATAGTTTTATTTTCGAGTTTCTCTCTTAGTTAGTTTAATCTTTTATATTTTAAGTACGTTTTTGGTTTTTCGTGTAAGGGATGTTAACTGAAATTTTGATCTCGCTTCCGCATTTGATATATTTAAATACTCATTTCATTTTAATATTTTCGGGGCCGTTACAATATATATATGCATAAAGTGAGTCAAAAGAAAAGGTGTGCATATATAATTGTCGTACGATGATGGTAATCGAGGAAGTGTTTATGAATCCGGTTCCTTACATGCGGCTAATTTATTGTATATATAAAAATAAATATTTCTGTAACTTGTTCATCACATTGTGGGCTTGAGTTCCAAATCCACATTGTCAATTCAAAAATGAATCTCCCTAAAAGTTGAGTTAGGCAGGTAGTAAAAAAGGAGAGCAATTATATATGCAGGTATATATATATATATATGTCTTACACTTTTTTGAATATTGAATACTGGGTGAAGAATCTTTTATTTAAATCTTTAATTGTATAGAGAAGAAAATATATACACACACAAAATATTTTAGTGCATCAAACCATATGTATAGTATACAATTTGAAATAATTTATTCCCATATCTATATTGAAGGAAACTAGGTTACTATGCCAAAGGATTCATTAAATAATTAGGGAGCTAATTAGTTTAATTATAATAATTTTTTTTAATTGATCTATATGTAAATTAATTATATATATATGTTACATAATTCATTATAATTTCAATATATATGATTATATAATTCATAAAGAAAAAAATTAATTATATGACATGATACAACAAGACCATCAAAAGTTGTATTTTTCTGGTTGATATTTTTCTTTGTATTGATATTTACCTATACATCATAAAAATTTAGATGCTTACCCTTCAATACACATATACAAACATCTCAATATATATTTACCTACCTCAATATGTATTCCTTCCATCGCTACCTTATATATTACATGTATATATATATATGTATATATCAATTGGATCAGACAACAAACATCTGGCCCACACTTGGTTTATAGTTAATTTGCTCGACATGCAAACTTTAATTTGTAAGATTTCAAAATTTTTCATGCAAAATATAATTACTAATTACACTCCAACAGTATTCTAATACCATAAAAACTTAGTTACGATATATATACATAGATATATATTGCGATTAATATTTGTTCTTGTGTTGTGAAATATATACACCAATTTAGTTGAATAAAAATCATATAAACAATGGAATGATCAAACTAGTAAAAGTAGAGAAAAGACATGAGAGGGTAAAAACCAGTATATTTTAGAAATTTAGCATTAAAAAAAACTATTATTTTTATTTAGATTTGATAGAGTAATAACAAGGACTCAAAGTACAAAACAAGAGATAATTCTAATTTAATCAAATATATTTCTCACATTTATCATAAATACAAACATTAACAAATTCAAAAAAAATATTTTAATGTCACAAAATCCCCTATTAATTTACAAAGTAATGGTATATTAATCTGTTGTATTTTTTTAAGTTCAACAATTAGTTCAACAACTTTCTAACTAATACCATTGACTTTTAAAAGTATAAATTTAAATTATTATTAGTATGTAATGTGAACTTTGATATAAAAAATATATATATATATGGTTTTTGTATTTTTTTTAAAAAAATAATTAAAAAATAAAATGGCAGTAACTGTAAGACATCAAGACATATAATTTAGTTGGATTAGAAGGTGATGGCCATATTAATTGATGGTTAAGAGATAATATTTGTGAGTGTGGCTGCCATGTATAATTGACTTCAAGTGTGAATGCATGCTAGGAATAATGCAGAGAAAGTAGGTAGATGCATGCATTACAGTGAAGCAATAGCTTTTAATTAAAAGAGATAGCCACAATTGAATAATTTTATATAAGTGCAGCCTTGCAACAATTTACTGATTATATTTTTTTAATTACATTACCTTAAATCAAAAGATTTTTCCATATCCCCTATTAAAGACATAACATTTTTTGGAGATAATTTGGGCATTCCACTTGCAGTTTTAGAATACACCACATCTTACCTTATGTAACGGCCCCACAAATTTAAAAGGAAATGCATATAATAATTTGAGTGCGGAAGTGAAATAAAGGTTAAGGTTAACATCCCCTACACG
This sequence comes from Carica papaya, assembly GCF_054855325.1. Lineage (NCBI taxonomy): Eukaryota > Viridiplantae > Streptophyta > Magnoliopsida > Brassicales > Caricaceae > Carica > Carica papaya. The sequence continues at coordinate 25,542,812 of NC_142310.1, read as the reverse complement.
ATAACTTAAAAGTACTAAACAAACATCATAGAATAAATTCTCTGAAAGAAATACGAGAAATAGGAAAAATGAAGGAAACTATAAAGTATCTAGCATCTACTAGTAGCTTTCTTGCGGATCGGGCTCGGGCTCGGGAACCAAGTCCTCCTGATCTAAAATGGTTAAATAAGGGGTGAGCTACACTAGCCCAGTAAGGACATCACACTATATCGCCGACATAGAAGCAAAGGTTGGTAGAAAATAAAAAACAACTAATGGAGCACTAAATTTTAAACCAATACATTCATTAAAAGTAAAACCATTTACCCTTTTTTTTACCATTGGAGAATCTGTGAAAACAACCTATAAAGACAATAATATCATACAGATCATAACTTCATCCACAATCAGTAACATAGGACATATCATAAATTCATATTCATTAACAATAACTAATCATCACCATTTCTCGTTTCACCAACCTACTAGTATCCATGGGGATCCATAGGGGGTGTCTCCGCTACACGTGAACTCTTTTCCTTAACAATCTCAATTCTAGGACCGTCTCCATACCCTGTCCGATATGAGCACCAAGACATTAAACCTCAATACCCCGTCCGGTATGAGGGTGAAGCCGGCCGTCCCCATACCCCGTCCGGTATGAGCGCCAAATGACCAAGTCTCCATACCCCGTCCGGTATGAGACAACGTTCACGGTAGGGTTCCCTATGAACTCGGTCCATCCACCATTTCCCAGGATATCTAGTGAGACTGTCACCTTATCTGTTTATTAGATCACATCTCCTTCTTGTTTCTCCTTAATCTCCATTACAAAATTAAACATAATCACATAAACAGTGAACATGCACCCGGTAATACAATCATATCTTAAATCCCAAAATCACACAGTGATCAAGTAAGACAGTAGTACATGCATTTAAAACTCTAAACCAGATACCGTCATGCCTTTACAAAAGGAATCCACATGAATCCATAGCAATCCATAATTAATTATGCATATTTATCTAACTTGTACAAAAGATTGTATTATTATTTATTCAAACTTCACATCTATGATAGGAAATAGGGTGAGGGGTCTTTACCTGATTCGACATCGAAAACTAAATGGTTACTGCACCTACGGGCGGTTCCTTGGTTCCCTGAATTTTCCTTCGGGAACTGGAATGCGCTTAAGGTACCTACAAATGTCCCAAATAAACCCAAAATTCAGTCCAAGGGCCTACTCGGCCAATTTTGCAAATCCAGCACGGCGGCTCTACCGTGCTTCGGCGACGGCGCAGATGCCTGTGGTGGCGACCCGCCTCGGATTGGCTATTTTCGGCCATTTTTGGTCGAATTCAGCAAAACTTACATCGGTTCCTGCGAGAAAACACACTTAGGGCCCTCGGTGGGCAAAAAAACATAGAAAACTGAAACTCACTAGTGGTGGGGCTCTCCAGTGAGGCGGCGGGTGGCAGTGGTCGGCTCCCGACGGCTGGGCTGTCTTCTCCGACGAGGGGCTCTGGTAGTTAGGGTTAGGGTTTGAGTGCGGATGGAGTTATTTACACCCATCTACTTTTAATCTGGGTCGTCCATCGCTTTTGATCTGGACCGTCCGATCGCGATTAAATAGAGAGTGAATATGGACCGTTCTTCGTGATTCAATATGGGTCGTCCGTGCGCGATGCAATCTGAGTCGTCTGTGCACAATGCAATCTAGGCCATCCGTGTGTGTTTTCAATCTGGGCTTTCTGTGCGTGCAGGAATGGATCTCAGTCGTTCGATCACGCACATGCGGATTGCCCATGTGCCCCCCCCCCCCGTGTGGCCTCTCGCGTTAGAATCTCTGCCAGCTGTCGCGTCCTGGTTGGTCGGGGCTGCTGACCGGGCATCTGACGTGGTGTAACTTTTATAAATTGCATTTTGACCTTCGTTTTCTGATTTTTCTTTAAAAAATACCCTCATAACCCAAATTTTCACCCTTTTTCCCCAAAATTGTTTTCAAATTAATCCTTAACAAATTTTACCCCTTTTTTTAAATAAATTAAAACAAAATAAATAAATAAATATATTAAAAAATAAAAAAAATTAAAAATATTTATTGGGTGTTACACCTTACATGGTATATTCTTCTATATTGAAACATTCCGCCCCCATTCCTTACTAATGGCTACTCAACCATTGTGTCATTTTATATATACCCCCTCCCGCCCCTTGGGCACACGTGACAAAATACCATGACTAGAAAGAAGGTTAAGCTTGCTTATATCACTAACAACTCTTCAAGAAAAGCCACATTCAAGAAAATGAAGAAGGGGCTGATCAAGAAAGTGAGTGAACTTAGCACTCTTTGCGATGTCAAAGTGTAACACCCAATTATTTTTATTATTTTTATTTTATTTTATTTTTATTATTTCTATATAAATATAAATATGTATTAATTGAATTGAATTGAATTTATTTTATTTTAATTTTATTAAATGAAAATAATAGTAATAATAATAATAATAAGGGTAAAAAAATAATTGAGGATTTAATTGAAAAAAATTTTGGGAAAAAAGGGTGAAAATTTTGGTTCTAGGGGTATTTTTGAAAGAAAAATCAGAAAACGGGGCTTAAAACGTAATTTAGAAAAGTTACGCCACGTAAGCTGTCCGGTCAGCTGTCCCGACCAACCAGGATGCGCCAGGTGGCAGAGACATTGACGAGGGGGGAGCCGCATTGGTGATCCACATGCGCGGGATCTAACGGTTGAGATCCGTTCCCGTGCGCACGGACGACCCAAATTAAATTGCGATGAACGGTCCAAATTCACTCCCTGTTTAATCGCGATTGGATGGTCTAGATTAAAAATGATAGATGGCCTAGATCAAAAGTGGATGGGTATAAATAACCCCATCTGCACCTAAACCCTAACCCTAGCTGCTAGAGCCCCTCGCCGGAGAAGACAGCCTAGCCGCCACCTGCCTTCGCGCCAGAGTAATTTTTGATCGCCAAACGAGGTAAAAATTCTACCTTTTGCTCAGAATTTGATTTCAAAACTACCCATGGCCAAATCGGAGTGAAAAAACTGGCCAATTGGCCAGAAAATGCCGCTGAAGCTCAGCACCGCCGCCGCGGGGTGTTTTAGTTTTCGCCTCCGATGAGGGCCTTCTTAATTCCCGTTCGATGTGATTTTTTCATCATTATGATCACCATTTCCTCCTCTACAGGTTGATCAGAGCAAAACACCCAACTGCAACGTGAGCTGGAGGAGCCGCCGCATCGGAGTGCCACACCGCTGGTGAGTTTCAGTTTTTTACATTTTTCAGCCCACCGAGGGCCCTAAGTGTGTTTTCTCGTAGGAACCGATGCAAGTTTGGATGAATTCAGCCAAAAAGGGCTGATGAATTCAGCCAAAAAGGGCTGAAAATAGCCAACCCGAGGCTGATCGCCGCCGTGGGCAATGGCGCCGTCGTCGGAGCACGGCGGAGCCACCGTGCCAGATTTCAGAAATTGGTCGAGTAGGCCCTGGGACTTATTTTGGTTTATTTGGGACATTTGTAGGTACCGTAAGTGCATTTTAGTTCCCAAAAAGAAATTTGGGGAACCCAGGGACCGCCCATAGGCGCAATAACCATTTAGCTTTTCGGCGTCAAATCAAGAAAGAACCCCTCACCCTATTTCCTATCATAGATGTGAAGTTTGAATAAATAATAATGCGGTCTTTTGTACAGGTTAGATAAATATGCATAATTAATTAAGGTTGCTAATGGAGCCAGAACTAGACATTATTCTCTGTCGATTCCTACTTGATTTATTTTACAGATTAAATGCATTATGGTATCTAGTTTATCTATTCTATGGTTTTAAATGCATGTATTACTGTCTTACTTGACCACTGTGTGATTTTAGAATTTAAGATATGATTGTATTACCGGGTGCATGTTTATTGTTTATGTGATTATGTTTAACTTGGTAATGGGGACTAAGGAAAACAGATAAGGTGACAGCCTCACTAGATATCCTGAAAGATGGTGGATGGACTGGGTTCATAGGGAACCCTACCGTGAATGTAGTCTCATACCGGATGGGGTATGGAGACTTGGTCATTTAGCGCTTATATCAGACTGGGTATGGGGACGGCCGGCTTTACCCTCATACTGGGCGGGGTATTGAGGTTTAATGTCTTGGCACTCATATCGGACGGGGTATGGGGACGGCCCTTGAATTAAGATTGTTAAGGAGAATGGTTCACGTGTAGCGAGGACACCCTTATGGATCCCCATGGATACTAGTAGGCTGATGAAAATGAGAAACGGTGATAATCACTTATTGCTAATGAATACGGATTTATGATATGTTTTATATTACTGATTATGAATGAAATTGTGATCTGTATAATATTACTGCTTCTGAAATTTGTTTCCATCAATTCCCCGTTGGTAAGAAAAAGGGTAAATGGTTTTATTTTAAATAAATGTAATGGTTTAAATCTACTGCTCCATTGAGTGTTTTGATTTTCTACCAACCTTTGCTTCTGTGATGGTGATATAGTGTGATGTCTTTACTAGGCTAGTGTAGCTCATTCCTTATTTAACCATTTCAGATCAAGAGAACCTGGTTCTGAAGCCTGATCCACAAGAAGACTGCGAGTAGATGCTAGATGCTTTATAGTTTCCTCAATTTAAATTTATACTTTTAAAAGTCAATGGTATTAGTTAGAAAGTAGTTGAACTAATAGTGAACTCAAAAAAATACAACAGACTAATATACCATTACCTTGTAAATTAACAAGGGATTTTGTGACACTAAAATGTTCTTTTTGAATATGTTTGTGGCATCCCAAGTGTTAATTAAGGCAAATTGGTTCAGATACAGATTTAGAATAACAAATGCATGATAAAATTTATGCAGCAGAATAAAATTATTATAAATCTCTTACAAATACATATGAGTTCCAATATATATATATACAACAATCATGCACTCAGACTTGTGTTCCCGCACTCTGATGACCACAATAGTCTAGTGAAATAAGTGGCTCTTATGTTTTGTTTTGTATTTTGCAACCACTTCTACCCTCAGTATATGTATGTTTTGGAACTCATATGTATTCGTAAGAGATTTTTAATAATTTTGTTCCACTGCATAAATTTTATCATGCACTCATTATTCTGAATCTGTATCTGACACTCATTTGCCTTAATTAGCACTTGGGATGCACAAAAAGATAGTGAGGAACCGATCACTGACCTATCCCTTGAAGTCTTTGAGGATCCCGTGGATCCATAAATTTTTATAAGTGCATGACTTGTCTCACACTTTGATGAATCCTTTTACATAATAATAGAAGTGGCCCTTTTTAGATTTTGATATTTTGTTTTTTCTCACCACTTCTGGCCTCAATTATATATGTAATTAGGAACTTGTATATTTTTTAAGGAAGTTTTAATAAATTGTTCTGCTACATATATTTAACTATTATGCACTCATAATCTGTTTCTGTATCTATCACTCATATGTATTAAATAATATTTGGGATATCACTAAAGGTATCTTAATTTTCAGAAAAATATTACTTTTAAAATATAGAAATGAAATTTAGGATTTAGATTTTTTAGTAACAATTCATACATTTCATTGATTAGATGACACAACCTCTTAAAGATAATCTACAAAAATGCACAATTTGACTCTAAACTCTTTTATGAAGAGAAGAAATACCAATCATATTATTAAGGAAAGATTAGTATGATTCAATTTTAGAATTGTATAATAAATTAGTATGTATGAATACTTTTGTATTGATTTTTGTAATACACACAAAATTCTTAAAGAAATCAAACATATATTTCCTGCCAATTTAATGCAGTAAAAATATAAAAGTGTTATCTCTCTTCCAATAAAAAAATGATACTAGCCTGGTACTAATATATATGCCTTCTCCTTGACACTCTATAATTTCCTTAAAGATAATCATTATTATTTTTTAAAATGAAATAAAATTTAACAATAGCAATTAACCATTACAAACACAATAAAAGTACCATTAAACAATACATCTGATAACCACAATATAGATTGAGAAGAAAAAGAAAAAGGCACAACCATGTCTAAAAAACCGTTAGAATGAAACAATTCATCATCCATTACTGATTCCAACCTTTACGATATTTATGATATTCTATTGATTGCATATTGGTATACATATGAAAAACTAAAACCAGTTAAAGATTATATATATGATGGGAAAATTCGCAAGTGCACAAAATCGTTCAAATAATAAAGTGATAAGTAGAGTATCATCCCACAGAGATTGTGTATCAAGTACCAGAATTATAGAAAAGCTATTATAATCTAGAAATAAAAATTTAATAATAATTTAATCAAAAGACAATAATTAAATTAATGAAAACTATCGATGTAAACCCATCAGAGTAATTGATTTCACTTGAATCTTAGGTATATCCGAGTTTTTGTTTAACAATAAATTTAATCTAGTCTGTAATGATCGAACAAACCTAATGTACTTTTGGTCTCCCTCCTAGTATTCGCTAGGTTTATCAATTAATAACTATTAACCTTTTATAACATTATTAATTTGATTCTATTAAATCTATTATAATTCAATTTCTCCACGTTAACTCAAATATATAACTCTCGTTCAAATCACAATTAACGTTAACAATATCTATCTAATTAATAGAATTCCACTCCCGCTACTCTAAAACTATCAATAACAAATTAAGTTATGAGTTGGCCAAGTCTCACAACCAAATTAATTTAAATATTGTTAAATTGCAACTAGAAGGAAGCTAAAATTAAACTTTAAGCATATTTTTGATTCATGCTACATCGATCGCTCCAATGAAGGAGATTTAATCAAACATGGTAGATTAAGCAATAGAACTTATAATTAAAAAAATATATAATCATGTAATAATAAAAAATAAATTTCCAAAAAATTCCAAACATGAATTTGTTAAAAAATCATGAAAACTTTAATCCAAAAAATCTATAATTTAAAAAAGTAAAAATAGAAATAAAAATAAATTACTTGAATAATTTTTCTCAACATTTCTTCCACTGCTCTGCTCCAAGCCAACTTTTGCCTTGTGTTTCAGCTTATTGGCCACTAGATTTGGGTTCAAATCAGCTCCCCACCATATATGGGTTCACCTTTGCTCCCCTTTTAACATTGAGGATCTGGTTCCTTTTGTAGGCGGTAGAAAGAGAGGAGATAAGGCTTTGCATGCCTCCTTTTTTCCTTTTTAAAGCTGCTCATTTTTCCTCTTCAGAGATGCTTCCTTTTTCCTTTTCAGAGCTGTTTCATTTTTCCTCTTAAGAGCTGCTCATTCTTCTTGTTTAGAATTTCTTCGTTGTTCCTCTTCAGAGTTGCTTCCTTTTTTCTCTTCAGAAGTACTTCATTTTTTCTCTTTTCTTCTTCTCTTTCAAGTCTTTTTCTCTATTTTCTTCACAAAACCTACATCAAGAATTTTTTTCATTAAATGACTTTTAGCTTAAAATTAATTCAAAAATTATTCTAAATATAAGTAAAAAGGGTATAACAATATAGTAAAAATTAACACATCAATATACGTCTCTGTATACATATAAAACAAAATTTATTTTACTTGCCACCTAGGAAATTGCAATAATATAACATATTTAGTAAATTATACAAGATATTGTCTAAACTACTCAAAGGCTCTAGTAGCAAGTGTACACATGCACTTCTCATCAAAACTATAAATTTGTAGTATATGTATGAGTGTAATTTTTCTGTTCTCCAAAATATAGGGAACAAAGATAGATTACTCTACATATCTATTAATTAGTTAGAAGCCGATTTATAACTTAATTTAACGTATTTTGCAAGATACATGTATAATATTCATATTAATCAAAATATTAATTATTTTAGATGTTATGATTATACCGAGACTTTCTTTGAGGAAAATATTACCTGTTAAAGCCACTATCCCAAATTTTAATTCCAAGATCTGAAGATCGTATTCATATCTATTAAAGTTTATACAAAAATCTCATTTTAAATCTAAAAAAATTTAAGGAGCTAGCTAACTTCATCTTCATCCTAACTAGACTGAATTTTTACATATATTGCATCAATAATGCTTTTATCCTTGCTCCATTATGTATAAATAAAAAGAAAGGAAAAGAAATGTGATATCTTGATGCTAAATAGGGCACCAATGTCCAAATAAGCAGACATAAAATAGATATTTATATTACAGCAGAACTACACAACTCATACAAAATTTACAAAAGATTGTATCCTGAGGCAATCAGACCCTTTTAGAATACAAAATATTAGATAGCATAATTATAAAAACAAGCCTCAAAGTTTAAAACAAAATACAAAGTCTGGTCTAAACTATTCCTCTTGAAAGGAATCTAAACACGATCCTTCAGAATTCTCTTCCAAATCTACATCTAAGGGGGGGTTGGATATGGGTGAGTTCCAATACTTAATATGATAAACTGAAATAATGCAACACAGATACGTTTTAAAATATTAATTAATGCATGTTTAGTAAAACAATAATTTTAAGTTCAATTAACAAATTCAAATTAAAAGTTATCGCCAAATATTCATATCCAAATCAAATGTTGAATTCATAAGAATTGTCATGAAGACGCTCAATACCGTATTCAATGGGTTTACATAACTCACGCACGCAGGATGAAACTTCTCTTCTGACACAGTTTTTTTTATACTAATTTATTATCTTAATTTATATTACTCTAACTACAAACTTTTGTGGGCAACCACTTACACCTAGTTCTAGAGAGGACAAAAGAGATATTGATTAGTCATGTCTTGGTACACAGATAGACATAAACATACATTCACAAATATTAAATACAAATATAAATATCTTAGGTCTCTCACTTTGCCATCATTCATGCCCTTGAGCCTTAGACAATGAATATCAAATCATTCAGAGTCATAAGGACAACTGAACTATCGTTTCACTAAGGGATCAAAACCAGCACCCATATTGTAACATCCCGCTAATCACCACACTAAATGTGTATCTAGAAACTCCTATTTATTAGGCCTTAAGGCCACTTGAACTAAATTAAATTTATCTTGTAGTTTATATCGTATTTCATAATTTTAATTTATTTAAATTTTTTTATTTTATTTATTATTATTGTTATTATTTTATTTTTTTGTAGCATTTTTATTTTAAAATAATTTTCAGGAGAAAAATAGAAAATAAGGAAAAATCCCGCGGGAAAACGCCTGTAGAAGAGGCTCACCTACACTGGCATAGCACGCTGTTTACGTGCGTGTGCGCGCGACCAACACAAGACGTGCACAAATTCCATCCGCGTGGGGCATACGTCTACACATGCATCGCATCGCGCGTAGATTGGCCAGTCTGTGCATGCGTCCCATTGTACACAAATAGGATAGTCCCCGTAGACATGGCCAGACGCCATGCGCCCTGTGCACGCGCCATCCGCGCAGTAGGCCTGCACGCTTGGGCCTGTGTGAAGTAGGCCTACGTGCTACGCAATATGCGTTGTAGGCCCTGCGCCGTTGATGAAGGATTCTTCCTCTATTTTTTGCACTGCTGTCACGTCATGTAAAATCACTCATCTTCAACTCAACTTTCTCTTTCCTCACTGGATTTCACCACTTGGCGCAAATCCAACTGTCCTAATTTTTTATAGATAGGGACCCTTTTCTTTCATCACTTCCATTTCATTCTTCCATCTTCCAAGAGCTTAGAGAGAGAGGGAGTGATCTGTTTCTGTATCTTGCATCATTATGCTTTAATTTGCATTGGAGATGTCACGTATATTCTAGTAGTTCTGGAATAAATAATCAAAACTAAATACCTCTGAAAGGAAATATGGTGAACTAGATTTAACTAGATTCTGTGTTTGTTAAATTTTGACTTTTTATTTTATTTATTTTACCTTGTACCTAAGGGAATTTATCCTCCTACCCACACCTGCGGTATGAGGAGCACATCCACGAAGACCTCTTAGCATCCGTAGAAGCCTGGTAGATCAACACGCACCCAAGACTTGCTGTAATGTGCAGGTGCTTGGAGTGTAGTGGCATTCCCACACAAAGACCTTGTGCGCAAATGCGCACCAGCACGCATCGCAGTGCCATAAAGATGCCTGAACGACTGTGACGAAAACAACTACAACTACTATGGTGATTACAACTATTAAGACAATGACTACGAGTCTGACAACCTATCTATGTAGTGGACTATAAACGGTTAATTAAAATACATCGCCAACAACATCAAAAAAATTAAAAACTAAACATCCTAATACTTGATTCCTAAGGGTAATTAAACATGATGGACCATATCAGTCTATTATTCTAGTTGTTCTTATATGTGAATGGCATCATCATCTTCGCCTGTTCCTCGCTAGCAAACCCTATATGAAACTGTTGTTGTACTTACGAGTTCATCCTGTCAATGGACCACTCTTGCAGTTGTTGTAGCTCCTACACAAGAGAATCCTCCTTGATTTGAGCAGATGTCTCCTAAGGACCCTTCATGACTCCCCCATCAGGTGGTCCCTTGAGGCTAAAGTGACTTGCTAAGTGTTTCTGTCCTCTTCTATATTTCTTTAAGGTGTTGTTTGATGAGCCAACCCAAATCCTTAAGATCAATGACATTTAGTTGGTGGAGGGGCTTCCCAATATGACTTTGGAGCATGACCAACGTGATCTCCTTCTCGCAAATGTCCTTGCGCTGGTTCTTCAGTTAGTCAGTTATCTTGGTGATCCTTTAGTGCAATAAGCTCTCTCGATCACCATCTTCTTTTTCTGCTCATCTCGGGCATTCTCTAAAAGTCAATAAGCACGTGTGAGGCTCCTAGAAAAGAAGGATAAACCTCTGGTTGCGAGACATAGGAGCTGTAAATGATTGCATAGGCTTTAACGTCATAGAGACCACTAAGTTCACTCACTTTCTTCATCAGCCCCTTCTTTCTTTTCTTGAATGTGGTTTTTTTTGTGTGGGGCCATTAGGTAATATAGGCAAACTTAACTTTCTTTCTACTCATGGTCTTTTGTCATTTGGTTTGTGGCTTAGGAGAGGGAATGGGTATATATAGAATGAGACAAGGGTTGAAGAATATTAGTAAAGGATGGGGAGTAAAACATTGAATATACCAAGTGAGGTTAGATGTACTGTATTCTAAAACTTGAAGTGGAGTGTCGAAATCATATCCAAAATGCTATATCTTTAATAGGGAATATGGGAAAATATTTTGATTTAAGGAAATGTTTCACAAAATTTAATTACTAAGTTGTTGCAGGGCCGCACTTATACAAAATTCCTTTAATCATGACTATCCCTTTTAATTAAGAGCTAATGTTTCACTATAGTCCATCTTTATATCTACTCTCTCCTGCATTATTTCATTTGGTATGCAATATGTCAAATATGATTATTAGAGTGTATGTGTATTTGATTTTATCTTTATAGAAGAATATTTTAATTATAATTATTAAAGTCAAAATATGTCTCTATATCACAATCAATTATATACATTTAGTAGATAATTAGTTATTATATGTAATCAAGCTTCCATGTTTTGGATTCTTTATACTTTCCAAATTTATATTTTTTTCATAGAGTTGTAGTGAACAATCAGTAGTTATTTTGAAAAAGAAGATTTTTTTGAAAATTTTGTGTGCTGAAAAATATTTAAAATACATAATAAAGCATATGAAAGAAGAAAAAGAAGAAGACACTTATGTATCTTTGCTTTAAATCAAATACATGCAACTAATAAATCTACTACACTAATGATAAAATTATTTTCTTACTTTTCTGAATAAAATAAATCCACTTGAACCAATTAATTAAATTCTACCCTACACATCATGTTCTTTTAAAACATAAAATTCATATAAAATAAAGACATGAGATCACATATAACTATTTTCTCTATTTACGTTTGTGTATGTGAGTGCCTTTTTCCTATATACCTTCAAAGGGGAAAAGAATGAGGAATCCTATTATCGTTTTATATTGGAAAAGCATGTATAGATAGCAAAACTCATGTAAGGACATTTTTTTTGTTCTCAATCAGCATATATGTTTTATATGTTCAATATATATACATAAATGTTCTAATTTATTTCATTTTCGATATATATTGTGAGCAAGAAAATTTGATTGTAATCTTATTTGTTTGATCCACCTGGGGAACAGTGGAAATGTATTGTAATTGATAAATTTGATAAGAAATGCCTACTATTTTATAATTTAAACAAAATGAGTATGAGAAGTAGGATGGATATATATATACACATTCTATTTAATTGGTTAGATTAATGATAAGCCTTAATTAGAGCAATTATTTTTTAAATAAATTGATAAAAATGTATTACTTATTTTTCTTACATACTGTATTATTTTTTTAATATGGATGAAACTCCATATGTTATAGTACTGATATGTTATTAAGGTGAAAGTAGGAAAATTAGAAGATGGATAAAACTCCATATGTTGGAGAATCCTTGTTGATCTGAGTGGACATCTACCCGAAATCCTTAATCAGTCCATACGTGGCCCCACTAGGCTGGGGTGACTTTTTGAGTGTTTTCGTCCTTATTTGTATTTCCTTGAGGTATAGTTCGATGAGCCAAGCCAAATCATTCAAAATAATGAGGTTTAATTGGTGGAGGGGCTTCCCAATAAGGCTTTGGTACATAACCTGCATGATTTTGTTCTCCCTATTGTCCTCGCGGTGCTTCTTCAATTGGTCGGTTGCCTAGGTGATCCTCTGGTGCAAGAAACTCTCTTAATTCACCATTTTCTTGCTTTGTTCCTTCTCAGGCATCATTTTGAAGTCGGCCAATAGGTGTTGGGCTAGGAAAGGGGAAGACCAAACCTTTGGTTGCCAGTCTTAGGGGATGTAAATGATTTCACAGGCTTTGACTTTGCAGAGCATACTGAGTTCACTCACTTTCTTCATCAACTCTTCTTCCTTTTCTTGAAAGTAGCTTTTCTAGCAAAGTTGTTAGTGATATAGGAAAGTTTATCCTTCTTTTTAGTCATGGTGTTTGGTCATGTCTGGCCAAAGAGCGAGATGGTACATATATAGAATGCGACAAGGGTTGAAGATTTATTAGTAATGGATGTGAAGTGGAACATTAAATATACCATGTAAGGTTAGATTAAAACTGGAAATGGAGTGCCCAAATCATCTCTAGAAATGTTATATTTTTAATAGCACATATGGAAAGATCTTATGATTAAAGGTAGTGTAATTTACAAAATTTAATTAGTGAATTTTTGCAAGGCTGCGCTTTTAATAAACCATTCAAATACAACTATCTTTTTTAATTAAAAGTTAATGCTTCATTATAATGCATGTATATATCTACTCTCTCTTATATATGTAGGTGTGTTTAAAAAATGAATTGAACCAGAAGATTGCTAGAATACTTAATTAATTTTCCTTGTATATGGGGGGTTATTTAAAAAGAGAGAGAGAGAGAAAAAAAAAACTTGAAATTAGTTGTCTTAAGGGAATAAAACATGGCAACGAAATAAAAGATTGATATTGCTTATAATTACACTGTTAGAATTGCATATAAATAGGTCACCCATCCTTTGTACTAAGCATCCCATTTTTATCATATAGAATATTGATATTGCTTTTCGCAAATTTCCAATATAGTCCTCCAATTAAGATAGTTTGCATTTCAATCGTAAAAGCCTTTGTTTTGGTCCCAACAATATTTGCACTTTTAGTTGCTTTTTTCTTTTTAGTGCACATATAGCCAAAAATATATATAGAAAATGCTGGGGCTTATATACATGTAATCACAACAAAACACTCACTCTAATTCTCACAATCTATAAGTTGTTTATCATCACATTTACACGTGCAAGAAGTTGTTTTAGATGTGTAGTGTGGACTATTTTATGGTTGTTTATGCCACTTTTTATATGATGCTTTTCTTTTATACTCTAAGGTCTCATGTATTTTAGATGATGCTAGTGGTTGGTTTTGGTGTATAAGCATACCTTATGGCTAGTTTGTAAATCTGCATGTTATTGTTAAGACCTATATTACTTTTTTAAAAAAATATTAATTCTAAAAACTGAAAATAAAATTTAGAATTTAAATCTCTATAGTGATAATTCATACATTTCATTTATTAATTAGTACGATCTCCTAAAGATAATATATGAGAACGTACAATTTCAATTAAAAAACTTTATAAAGAGAGGAAATACTATACATATTATTAAGGAATGATTATTGTAATTTAATTTTACAATATAATAATAAAAGTAATATATATGATTACTTATGTATTGACTTATGTAGTAGCCAAAAAACTCCTAAAGAAATCAACGATATATTTCTTGCAAAGTTTATGCGGTAATAATATATAAGTGTTGTCTCCCTTTAGTAAAAAAAATGATACTAGTATGGTATTAAAATATGCGCCTTCTGAACCTCGACAATCCATATTTGCTTTTAAGATAATTAACTTTTTTAAAAAAAAATTGAAATAAAATTTATCAATAGTAATTAACCACTACAAATATAACGAGAAGTACCGTCAATAATACATCCGACAACTGCAATAGAGATTGAGAAAACAAGAAGAAGGCAAAGTCATGTTCAAAAAACAATTAGAAGGAAACAATCTGTCCTCCATTACTGATTCTAACCTTTAAGATAATTACGATATGCTAGAGATTGCATGCTGGTGTAATATAAATAACAAAAAACAGTTAAAGATTATATATATGTGTGTATACGTATGAAGCAATACTTATTCTACTTGTTATTTAGACAACATTGCTATTATATCACAATAATATGTCATATTTAGCAAATTAAACAAGATATTGTCCAAACTACTTAAAGAAGCTAGTTGCAAGTGTACACATATACTTCCCATCAACACTCTGAATTAGTAATATATATGTGACTATAATTTTTTTATCTTTTAAAATATAGGGAACAAAGATAGATTAATCTATATATCTCTAAGTTAGTAGAACCCGAAATAAATCCAACAAAATAATTAAACAAATTTATAATTTTAGCGTATTTTTCCAGATACATGCATAATATTCATATTAATAAAAATATTAATTATTTGAGATATTACGATTAGATCGAGATCTTCAGTGAGGAAAATATTATTCCTTAATGCCATTATCCTAAATTTTAATTTAAAGATTGGAAGAGCATATCCATATGTATTAAATTCTATACAAAAATCTCATTTGAAATCTAGATAAATTTGAGTAGCTAGCTAGCTTAATCTTCCTCCTAACTAGACTGAATTTCTACATATACTACATCAATAATTCTTATGTCATCACTCCATTATGTAAAACAAAACAGAAAGAAAAGAAGAGAAAAGTGCATTATAATTGCTTAAAATTACATTGAGCATGCAGGTATTTTAATAAATAGTTGTAGCCATGTCAAGAAGGGGGAAGAGAAAAATTAAAGAATGAATAGTAGTACTAGTACAAGATATAAAATATTAAAGAGAAGATTAATTTGAAGAAAATCATAATTCAAAGTAATCCAAGTACATGTATGCATGCGACTCGACGACTACAACTATGATGGTGACAGCTACAACTATTATGATGACTACAACTATTAAGGCGACTACTACGATGAAACTGACAATATATCTTTGTGATGGAATGTAATTGGTTATTTAAAGTACATCTCCAACAACACTCCAAAAAATTTAAAATTAAATATCATAATACTCGATTCCTAAGGGCAGTTAAACCCACTAGACCATATCAGTCCATTATTTTGGTTGTTCTTATGGGTGAATGGCACCATCATCTCCGCTTATTCCCCGTCTGCTCCAGGTTGTTGGTGATGTGCTTGCGGGTTCATCCCATCAATGAACCACATCTGTAGCTGCTGCAACATCTGCACCGGATGATCCTCCGTGATCTTAGTGAATGTCTCCTTAGGACCCTTCATCACTCCTGCGTCTGTGGCCTCCTGAGGCTGAGGTGACTTCCAGAGTGTTCCAATACTCTTTTGGATTTCTTTGAAGTATTGTTCAATGAGCCAACCCAAATTGTTGAGATTAATAAGGTTGAGTTGGTGGAGGGGCTTCCCGATAAGACTTTGGAATATGATATACGTGATCTCTTTCTCGCGATTGTCCTTGCACTGTTTCTTCAGTTGATCAGTTGCCTTGGCGATCTTTTGGCACAAGAAGCTCTCTTGATTCACCATTTTCTTGCTTTGCTCCATCTCGGGCAACCTCTTAAAATCAGAAAGTACGCATTAAGCTCCAAAAGGGGAAGGCCAAACCTCTTGTTTTGAGTCATAGGGGTTGTAAATTATTGCACAGGCTTTGACATCGCAGAGAGTGCTGAGTTCACTCACTTTTTTCATCAATCCCTTCTTTCTTTTTTTGAACATGGCTTTTCTTGCAGAGTCGTTAGTGATATAAGTTAGCTTAACGTTCTTTTTAGTCATGGTGTTTTGTCGTGTCTATCCAAGGAGCAAGAGAGTGTATATATAGAATGAGACAAACATTGAATAGTTATTAGTAAGGAATGGGGAGTGGAGCATTTTAATATAGTAGAATATACAATGTAAGGTAAGATGTGGTGCATTTTAAAATTGCAAGTGAAATGTTCAAATTATCTCCAAAAATGTTATGCCTTTAATAGGGGATATGGGAAAATCTTGTCATTTAAGGAGTGTAATTCACAAAATTTAATTAGTAAAATATTGAAAGGCTGCACTTATCTAAAATCATCCAATCCTCCCTTTTAATTACAAGTTATTGATTCATTGTAATGCACTTATATACCTACTCTCTCTTGCATTATCCTAGCATGCATTGACACTTGAAATTAATCATACATGGCAACCATACACACCTCCTTATCTTACACACACTCACAGATATTACTCTTAATCATCAACTAATGTGGCCACCTCCTCCCAAATCAAACTTAATTATGTGTCTTGATCTCCTACACCTTCCACCATTTTATTTTTTACTTTTTTAAAAAAGAAACAAAAACCATAGATATATTGTTTTTTATTTGCTTTTATGCATTAATGTCAATATTCATTTTTTTCTAATTCGCAAAATAAATTTTATTTATAAGAAAAATATGTGATCATCCTTAAAATCAATGCTGGTTTTCTTCATCTTTCAATTTCTTCTGCAAACTTTACACTCCAAACCTTTATTGTTACCAAAGAAAATTTAATTACACATGCACAAGATTTCATAATAATTATACATATAATGTAGGCACATGGTGATTTTTTCTGAACTCCATAATAATTAATTATTTCATTTGCTATGTAGTACATAGAATATGATTATTAGAGCAATTATATATTTGATTTTATCTTTATGGAATACTGTAACACCCAAATTTTATTATTTTTATTTTTTAATTTATTTTAATTTATATTAGAATTTTAGTTTAATTTTTCAATATTTAATTTATAAGGTTTTAATTTAATTTAATAAAAATAAAAATAATAATAATGATAAAATAGGGTAAAATTATTTTTGGGATTTAATTGAAATTGATTTTGGGAAAAATAGGTGAAAATTTAGATTCTAGAGGTGTTTTTGAAAAGAAAATCAGAAATCGGGGGTCAAAACGCAATTTAAAAAAGTTGTGCTACGTCAGCAGCCACGTCAGCAGCCCAGTCAGCAGTCTCGGCCAACCAGAACACGCCGCGTGGCAAGGAAGCTGACACGGGAGGCCATGCGGGACGGAGGCATGTGGGCGATCTGCGTGCACGCGATCGAACGGTCCAAATCTCACGCGTGCGGACGGCCCAGATCTCACGCGCACGGACGACCCAGATCTCACGTGTGCGGATGGCCCAGATTGAATCACGCACCAACGGCACAGATCGCATCGTGATGGACGGTCAAGATTTATTCCTATTTTAATCACGATCGGACGGCCCAGATTAAATTGTGATGGACGGCTGAGATTAAAAGGGAAAGGTTATAAATAACCTCACCCACACCTGACCCCAAACCCTAGCCGCCAATACCCTCGCCGGAGAAGAACAACCAGTCACCGGAGGAGCCGACCGCCGCCACCTGCCGCCGCATCGGAGGGTTTTTCGACTGCTAAACGACGTAAAGTTTCTCCCCTTGGCTCATTTTTCGATGCTGAATCCGCCTATGGCAAAATTAGATCCAAACCACCGGCCAATCGGCTGGAAAATACCGCCGAAGTCCAGCGCCGCCGCCGCAGCTTCCCTCGGTTTTTACCTCCGATGAGGCCTTTTCCGGTTCCTGTTCGATGCAATTTTTACTCCATTGTGATCACCGTCCTTTTCTCTACAGGTTGACTAGAGCAAAACATCAAATCTTGACTCGCGCCGGAGAAGCCGCCGCATCCGAGAGTCCCGCCGTTGGTAAGTCTCAGTTTTTCGTGATTTTTTGGCCCACCGAGGGCCCTAGGGTTCTTTTATCGTACGAACCAATGCAAGTTTGGCAAAATTCGACCAAAAACAACCGAAAATGGTCAACCCGAGGTGGATCGCCGCCGCGGGCGGTGGTGCCGTCGTCGGAGCTCGACGGAGCCGCTGTGCCGAAATTCTGATATTGGCGAAAAAGAGGCCCTGGGTATGATTTGGGGTTTTTTGGGACACGTGCAGGTACTGGTAGTGCGTTTCAGTTTCCCGGAGAAAATTCAGGGAATTTAGGGACAGCCCGTATGCACATTGTAGAGCCGATTTCAGACCCCGAAACAAGTAAGAATTTCTCACCCTATTTTCTACCACGGTATTAAAGCTCAATAAATGATAAAACAGTATTTCATGAATTGTGTATAATTAATTAAGGTTGCTAATGGAGCCCGAATCTGATGTATTTTTCGGTCAGTTGTTGTTTGATCTATTTTATAGTTTTAAATGCAGTATGGTACCTAATGTGTTTATTTTATGGTTTCATATGCATGAATCATGGTTTCTTTTATTATGGTTTGAATTATAGTGAACCTGATGTTATGTTGTTTTGTTTGGTGTTCATTATTGGTTTACGTGTTTGTGTATGATTGAAAAATTGAGACCAAGGAAAATGGAAAAAAGGTTATGTGAATTGATAAATGGATAATATGGACAGTCTGACTAGATATCCTTGGAGATGGTGGACGGACTGGATCCGTAGGGAACCCTACCAGGAACGTGGTCTCTCATATCGGACGGGGTATGGAGACCTTATGTGTTTTGGCGCCCATCCCAGATGGGGTATGGGGACGGCCCGTTTAACCCTCATACCGGACGGGGTATTGAGGTTTATGGTTTTGGCTCCCATACCGGACGGGGTATGGGTACGGTGTGTTGAGGTTCATTGTTTTGGCACCCATACCGGACGGGGTATAGGGATAGCCCTAGAATCAGATTATTAATGTTGATGGTTCACGTGCAGCGGGGACCCCCTATGGATCCCCATGGATACTAGTAGGCTGGTAAAAGAGAAAATTTGTTGTCTGATTATTGAAGTACAAAAGTATAACATGTGTTATGTTATAAAGCGTATATGATTTTATGATGGTTATAATGTTATTGTTTCCATATGTTATTTTTACGAATCTCACTGAGGTAAGTGGACAGTAAAGGTTTTTATCATTAATAAATGAGTTTGTTATAAATTATGTTCCATTGGACGTTTTTATTTTCTACCAACCTTTACTTCTGTGGTAGTGAGATAGTGTGATGTCTTTACTGGGCTAGTGTAGCTCATTCCTTTCTTAACTATTTCATATCAGGAAGATGTGGTTACCGAGCCCGTTCCGCAGGAAAACAGCGAGTTAGATACCTAAAGATTTTATAGTTCTATTTATAGTTTTTATTTCGAGTATTTCTTTTAATTAGCTTATTCTTTCATACGTTGAATACGTTTATGGTTATTGTCTAAGGGATGTTAATCAGAATTTTTATTTCGTTTCCGCATTTAAAATTTTTGATATATACATCTTCATTTAAAATTCCGGGGCCGTTACAGTTGGTATCAGAGCTGCGTTCCTCAGACTCATCCCTTATACAATAATGCTTAGAGAAATACCCACCGATAAATCGTTACTCAACTCTTCCGTGTGAAATGCAGGTGCAAAGAAATAAGGAGAGGAAGACCCCCACTAAACTGGGTAGCCCAGGATGATTCGCTTCGGGAAGATGTGGACAGAATATTTGAGATACTGGAAAGGATCATGGCTGCCCAACAAGGTCGAGAGGAGAGAAGGGAGTTACCCGAACCTCCCCCACTACCACGGGTTGAGCCACCGCTACAGTAAGCGGATCCCGAGCCACCCTGGCATGAGCCTGCTCCACCACAGTACCACCCGGCACAACCGCGGTAGTATGAACCGGTGCCCCAGCAACCGTACTGTCTGGCACTGCCACAGTACAATCCGATGCCCCCACCATATCAGCAGGTGCCACCATAAGGCCCCCCAGTCTATCCCCAGCCGGGCCAAGTCCCTCTTCCACGGGACCCAGCTCCTTCCTTGATTGACCCATGCTACATAGAGAGGTACAGGAGACTGAACCCTTCCACTTTTGCAGGGGGATCCTCTTTTGAAGATGCCTAGTACTGGTTGGCAGAGACTAAGAGAGCTTTCAAGACCTTGAGAGTGGTTCCTGAGGAGAGAGCTGCCCTTGCTTCCTACATGCTGGTGGGAGCTCAAGCAGACCACCATGCCTACACCAGCCACTTGGGAGCAGTTCTTAACAGCCTTCTATGCAGAGTATCTCCCTGAGCACATCCGACACCTGAAGGAGATGGAGTTTGTTCAGCTGGTCCAGGGAAACATGACGGTATCGGAATATGCTAGTAAGTTCCTAGAGTTGGGCTGATACTCCCCGGAGACATTGATGGATGAAGGTAGGAAGGCTAGGAGATTCCAGTAGGGCCTCCGCCTTGAAATCAAGCAACACTTATTGGTACTGGAGCTCAAGACATACTCAGCCGTTCTAGCAAAGGCACAGATTGTGGAGAGGAGTTTCAACACCCGTCCTCAGTCAGCAGGGAGTCACCGACCCTCGGCTCCACCCTACAGACCAGCACCTACTGTGTCGGTCCAATAAAATAAGAGGCCCAGACTAGTGATCCAGGCCCCTCCTCAGGCTCCAGGGGCAGCATGTGGAAAGATCTGCCAGCACTGTGGCAGGGATCACGGGGACCGACCATGCTACCACCTCAACAACATCTGTCGCATATGTGGTAGTGCCCAGCACTATTCGAGAGAGTGCCCGAGGAACCAGAACCAAGGGAGACCTCCTTTTCAGGGCAGGGTTTACAACCTTACCCAACAGGATGTCGACGCCGACCCGGACGTGGTACAAGGTATGTACACTATCGGTGACTATATTGCTCATGTTTTATTTGACACTAGTGCATCGCATTCATTTTTTTCACATGTTTTTGCTTCCAAACTTAATGTATCACCTGATAAACTTGATTCATTGTTGTTTGTGTCTACTGCTGGGGGTGAAACACTATTAGGAAAAGTTATCTACAGGGCTTGTGCCATGGAGATAGCAAATAGAAAACTGAGTGTAGACCTGATAGGGTTAGACACGGGGGATTTTGATGTAATCTTAGGAATGGATTGGTTAGCGGCGCATCACGCCACCATAGATTGCTTTAACAAGAAAATTGTATTTAATCCTCCCAATGAGTAGCCATTTATAAATTAATAAAATCATTTAGTACTTATTCCTTGATGGTAAGTTTTCTTAATTTTTTTTGTACCTTAATCTTGCTATTTTCTTTAACTAGGCAAGCCCAAAAAGGAAATTTGTATCCAAGAGATTCTGGTAGTCTGAGACTTTCCAGATGTCTTTCCAGACGAACTACTCGGACTAACAGTGGACAGGGAAGTCGAGTTCACTATAGACTTACAGCCAGGCACCCAGCCCATTTCGGTTGCTCCTTACCGCATGAGCCGTATTGAGATGAAAAAGTTGAGGAAACAGATCACTGAATTGCAAGAAAGTGATTTTATTAGACACAGTGTGTCCCCTTGGGGTGCCGAAGTCACTTTTGCAAGGAAGGGAGATGGAACGTTGAGACTGTGTATTGATTACAGAGGATTGAACAAGGTTACGATCAAGAACAAATATCCCCTTCCAAGAATTGATGACCTCTTCGATCAACTGTAGGGTGCACAGGTCTTCTCTAAAATAGACCTGCGATCAGGTTACCATCAGGTGAAGATAAGAACAGAAGACATCCCCAGGACGGCCTTTCGAACCAGGTACGGACACTATGAGTTCCTGGTCATGCCATTTGGGCTAACCAACGCCCCGACAATCTTTATGGATCTGATGAACAGGGTCTTCAGAGAGTTCTTAGATCAATTTGTTATCGTGTTCATCGATGACATCTTAGTCTACTCAAAAAATCAGAGAAGAACATGCTCCCCATCTTGCCCAAGTTTTGCAGGTCCTCAGAAATAAGAAGTTATATGCAAAGTTGAGTAAGTGTGGATTCTGGCTTGAGCAGACCGCCTTCCTAGGACACATCATATCGAAGGAATGAGTATCAGTGAATCCTGAAAAGGTTGAAGCAGTACTTGGCTGGGAGAAGTTGACATCAGTTAAGGAAATTCGGAGTTTCCTGGAGATGGCAGGTTATTACCGCAGGTTTGTTGAAGGATTCTCCAGCCTAGCAGCTCCTCTAACCCGACTCACAAAGAAGAATGCCAAATTTAAGAGGAATGAGGACTGCGAAAGAAGTTTTTTAGAATTAAAGAAGCGGCTGACTACTGCACCCGTACTGGCTTTACCGAGTGGATCGGGAGGATATACAGTTTATAGTGATGCCTTCTATCTATGCCTGGGTTGTGTCCTGATGCAGCATA
Source organism: Carica papaya (assembly GCF_054855325.1). NCBI lineage: Eukaryota > Viridiplantae > Streptophyta > Magnoliopsida > Brassicales > Caricaceae > Carica > Carica papaya. Next base: position 25,519,965 of record NC_142310.1, on the reverse strand, counting down.
GAAAGGTCAATAGCATGTGGGTCCAGGCAGTTAAAAAATCATAAGAAGAATTATCCCACCCATGACTTGGAGCTTGCCGCAATCATAGACGCCTTGAAAACCTGGCGCCACTACTTATACGGAGAGACCTTTCAGATCTATACAGATCATAAGAGTTGGAAACATATATTCACTCAGAAGGATCTCAACATGCGTCAGAGAAGGTGGATGGAACTCCGTAAAGACTATGATTGTGATATCTTATACCATCCGGGTAAGGGCAACGTGGTAGCAGATGTTCTCAATAGGAAAAGTGCAGGTATCTTAGCCCATTTAATGGTTTCAGAATGTAGGCAAATTAGGGCCACACAACAGGTTCGACTTCAGGACTTGAGGAGGTCACATGTTTGGGCCGCCTAACAGTCCAGCCCGAGTTAATCCAGAGAATAAGGGAAGCCCAGTCAGTCAACCCCGCCCTGGTAGCCCGCAAGAAGGATGCAGAACAGGGTGTGAGCTCAGCATTCTGAATCTCTGCCAATGGATTACTCTGTTTCCAAGACAAGGTGTGTGTCCCAGATGATAATGAGTTAAAGAGAGACATCATGACAGAGTCCCATAACTCGAAGTTTGCCATGCATCCGGAAGCACCAAAATGTACCAAGGCATGCGACCCCGATTTTGGTGGAATGGGATGAAGAGAGACATAGCCGACTTTGTATCCAAGTGCTTGGTATATCAGCAGGTCAAGGCAGAGCATCAGCGCCCAGGTGAGCTACTTCAGCCGTTACCGATTCCGGAGTGGAAGTGGGAACACATCACCATGGACTTCGTAACGGGATTACCCAAGGCACGTTCAGGACATGACGCCATCTGGGTAATCGTTGACTGGCTTACTAAATCCACTTCTTGGCCATCAGAATGACCAACCCTTGGACAAGTTGGCAAGAATGTATATCCAGAAAATAATCAGATTGCACGGAGTTCTAGTGACAGTGGTATCCGACAGGGACCCCAGTTTCACTTCTCAATTTTAGAGTAGCTTTCAGCAAGCCATGGGAACAAAGCTGTCTCTCAGTACTGCCTTCCATCCTCACACTGATGGACAATCAGAAAGGACAATTCGTAGACTTGAGGATATGCTCCGAGCATGTGTCCTTGACTCCGGGGGTCATTGGGACGACCATCTACCCCTAATAGAGTTTGCCTACAACAACAGCTACTAAGCAAGCATCGGCATAGCTCCATATGAGGCGTTATATGGGCGCCCGTGCATATCACCGATTTGTTGGGAAGAAGTGGGCGATAGAAGATTGTTCGGCCCGGAGTTGGTAGAGGAGACCACGTCTAAAATAGTTAAAATCAGAAAGAACATTCAGACAGCTTAGAGCAGGCAAAAGAGTTATGCGGACACCCGAAAGAGAGATCTAATGTTTGAGAAAGGCGACTGGGTATTCCTTAAGGTCACTCCTTTTAAATGAATCAGTAGGTTCGACAGGAGGGAAAAATTGAACCCCCGATTTATTGGACCTTTCGAAATCTTAGACAGGATTGGTACTGCTGCCTAAAGACTAACACTGCCTCCAGAGCTCTCCAAGGTCCATAATGTGTTCCACGTATCCATGCTACGTAAGTACAACCCAGACCCCTCTCATGTCTTGGCTCATGAACCGCTTCTACTCCAAGAGGACTTATCTTATGAAGAAGTACCAGTCGGTATCACAGACCGAGAGAGCAGGATACTCCGCAACCGAGAAATATCATTTGTAAAGGTCGTGTGGCAGAACCACACGCCAAAGGAGGCTACCTGGGAGCTAGAATCAGATTTTAGAGCCCAGCATCCCCATTTGTTCGACTAAGAGTAAGAGGCAAATTTGGGGAACCAAATTTCTTTAAAGGGGGGAGAGTTGTAACACCCAAATTTTATTATTTTTATTATTTAATTTATTTTAATTTATATTAGAATTTTAGTTTAATTTTTAAATATTTAATTTATAAGGTTTTAATTTAATTTAATTTAATAAAAATAATAATAATAATAATGATAAAATAGGGTAAAATTATTTTTGGGATTTAATTGAAATTGATTTTGAGAAAAAGGGGTGAAAATTTAGATTATGGGGGTGTTTTTGAAAAAAAAATCAGAAACCGGGGGTCAAAATACAATTTAGGAAAATTGTGCCACGTCAGCAGCCACCACATCAGCAGCACAGTCAGCAGCCCTAACCAACCAGAACACGCCGCGTGGCAAGGAAGCTGATGCGGGAGGCCACGCAGGACGGAGCCACGTCGGCGATCCACGTGCACGTGATCGAACGGTCCAGATCTCACACGTGCGGACGGCTCAGATCTCACGCGCACGGACGATCCAGATCTCACGCGTGCGGACGGCACAGATCACATTGCGATGAACGGCCCAGATTTATTCCCATTTTAATCGCGATCGGACGACCTAAATTAAATCGTGATGGACGGCTGAGATTGAAAGGGGAAGGTTATAAATAACCTCACTACACCTAACCCCAAACCCTAGTCGCCAGTACCCTCGCCGGAGAAGAAGATCCAGTCACTGGAGGAGCCGGCCGCCACCACCCGCCGCCGTACCGGAGGGTTTCCCGACCGCCAAATGAGGTAAATTTTCTTCCCTTGACTTGTTTTTTGATGTTGAATCTATCTATGGCCAAATCGGAGACAAACCACCGGCCAATCTATTGGAAAACACCGCCGAAGTCCAGCGGTACCGCCGCGGCTTCCCTCAGTTTTTGCTTCTGACGAGGCCCTTTCCGGTTCCCATTCGATGCAATTTTTACACCACTGTGATCACCGCCCTTTTCTCTACAGGTTGACCGGAGTAAAACATCAAATCGCAACTTGCGCCGGAGAAGCCACCGCACCTGAGAGCTCCACCGCCGATAAGTCTCAGTTTTTCGTGATTTTTTGGCTCACTGAGGGCCCTAGGGTTGTTTTATCGCAGGAACCAATGCAAGTTTGGGCGAATTCAGCTGAAAATGGCCAAACCGAGGCGGATCGCCGCCGCGGGTGGGGGTGCCATCGCCGGTGCACGGTGGAGCCGCCGTGCTGGAATTCTGATATTGGCTGAAAAGGGGCCCTGGGTCTGATTTGGGGCTTTTTTGGGACACGTGCAGGTACCGGTAATGCATTTCAATTTTTCGGGAAAAATTCAGGAAATTTAGGAACAGCCCGTAGGCACATTATAGAGCCGATTTCAGACCCCAAAACAAGTAAGGATTTCTCACCCTATTTTCTATCACGGTATTAAAGCTCAATAAATGATAAAACAGTATTTCATGAATTGTGTATAATTAATTAAGGTTGCTAATGGAGCCCGAATCTGATGTATTTTTCGGTCAGTGATTGTTTGATCTATTTTATAGTTTTAAATGCAGTATGGTACCTAATGTGTTTATTTTATAGTTTCGTATGCATGAATCATGGTTTCGTTTATTATGGTTTGAATTATGGTGAACCCGATGTTGTGTTGTTTTGTTTGGTGTTCATTATTGGTTTACACATTTGTGTATGATTGGAAAATTGAGACCAAGGAAAATGGAAAAAATGTTATGTAAATTGATAAATGGATAATGTGGACAGCCTGACTAGATATCCTGGGAGATGGTGGACAGACCGGATCGTAGGGAACCCTACCGGGAACGTGGTCTCTCATATCGGACGGGGTATGGAGACCTTATGTGTTTTGGCGCCCATACCGGACGGGGTATGGGGACGGCCCGTTTCACCCTCATACCGGACGGGGTATTGAAGTTTATGGTTTTGGCGCCCATACCGGACGGGGTATGGGGATGGCCTGTTTCACCCTCATAACGGATGGGGTGTTGAGGTTAATGGTTTTGGCACCCATACCGGACGGGGTATGGGGACGGCCCTGGAATCAGATTATTAATGTTGATGGTTCACGTGTAGCGGGGACCCACTATGGATCCCCACGGATACTAATAGGCTGGTAAAAGAGTAAATTTGTTTTCTGACTATTGAAGTGCAAAAGTATAATATGTGTTATGTTATAAAGCGTATATGATTTTATGATGGTTATAATGTTATTGTTTCTATATGTTATTTTCACGAATCTCATCGAAGTAAGTGGACAGTAAAGGTTTTTATCATTAATAAATGAGTTTGTTATATATTATGCTTTATTGGTCGTTTTTGTTTTCTACCAACTTTTACTTCTGTGGCAGTGAGGTAGTGTGATGTCTTTACTAGGCTAGTGTAGTTTATTCCTTTCTTAACCATTTCAGATCAGGAAGACGTGGTTCCCGAGCCCGTTCCGCAGGAAGACGGCGAGTTAGACGCTTAAAGATTTTATAGTTCTATTTATAGTTTTTATTTCGAGTATTTCTTTTAATTAGCTTATTATTTCATACGTTGAATACATTTATGGTTATTGTGTAAGGGATGTTAATCAGAATTTTTATTTCGCTTCCGCATTTAAAATTTTTGATACATACATCTTCATTTAAAATTCTGGGGCCGTTACAAATACTATTAATCACAATTATTAAAGTTATAATATCTCTCTATATCACAACAAATTATATACATTTAGTAGACAATTAACTACTGTATGCAATCGAGCTTTATTTTTTATTTTCTTTGTTCACAATAATACTTACATTTTTTCATGAAGCTATAACTAATAACCAATAATTATTTTGAAAAAGAAGACTTGTTTAAAGATCATATGTGCAAAAAAAATACTTAAAATACATAATAAGGCATACAAAAGAAGGAAAAGAAGAAGAAAATTATGCATCTTTGCTTTCAATCAATTACATGCAACTAAGAAATCCACTACACTAATTTGTTTTAGATATGTAATGTAGTGTTTAGACCATTTTATGGTTGTTTCTGCCACTTTTTAGATGATGCACTTGTTTTATGCTATAAGGTCTCATGTATTTAGATGATACTTATGGTTGGTTTTGGCATATAGGAATCCCTAATGGTTAGTTTTATAAATATATTTGTTATTGATAAAAGCTCTCTTACTTTTCAAAAAGAATATTAATTCTGAAAAATGAAAATAAAATTTAGGATTTAATTTTTTTTAATAAAAATTCATATATTTCATTAATTAGGTGACACAATCTCCTAAAGATAATGTACGAAAAACATAATTCGAATCCAAAATCTCTTATAAAGATAGGAAATCCCAATCATATTGTTAAGGAATGATTAGTATGATTCAAATTTAAAATATAACAACAAAAGTAATATAGATGAATACATATTAACTTTTGTGATATCTAACAAATTTTAAAGAAATCAAAGTATAGTTCTTGCCAAATTAATGCAGTAATAATATAAATATGTTGTCTCTCTTCTAGTAAACAAAATGATACTAGCATGGTTCAATACTCCATATTGACCTTTTATATTATTTTTTTCAAATAAAATAAAATTTATCAATGATAATTAATCATTACAAACACAAGGAGAAGTGCCATTAAAAAATATATCGGACAATCATAATACAAATTAAGAAGGAAGAGAAGGCACAACCATGTTCAGAAAACCACTAGAAGGAAACAATTCACTATCCATTATTGCTTCTAACCTTTAAGATAATTATGATAAGTTATAGATTACATGCTACTATACATATAAATAACTAAAACTAATTAAAGATTACATGTGTGTGTGTGTGTGTGTGTATATATATGTAAAACAATCCTTATTCTTAATATCGCATATTTAGCAAAATATACAAGATACTATCTAAATACTCAAAGGAGCTAGTACACGTAGACTTCTCATCAACACTCTAAATTGGTAATATATATGTGAGAGTAATTTTTTAGCTTTTTAAAATATAGGAAAAAAGATAAAACAATCTATCTATCTATTAGCTAGTTAAAAGTCGAAATAAGTCTATTCAAGTAATTGAATAACATATTTATAATTTAGTTTGACATATTTTTCTTGATATAAGTATAATTTCATATTAATAAAAATATTAATTGTTTAAGATGGTCATAATATATCAGGATTTTCTTTAATGAAAATATTATTTCTTAATCTCAGTATCCTAAATTTTAAGTCTAAGATCCAAACGTGTATTCATATATATTAAATCCCATACAAAAATCTCATTTGAAATCTAAAAAAAATTTGAGTGGCTAGCAAACTTAATCATCATCCTAAATAGACTGAATTTCTATATATACTACATCAATAATGCTTCTATCATCACTCCACTACATATAAGAAAATAAAAGAAAGGAAAAAAAGAGAGAAAAACATTCCAATAGTTTAAAACTACATTGGACATGCATGTATTTTAACAAATAGCAATGAAGCGACATCAACCTGGGGCAAGAGAGAAAATAAAAAATAAAAGAGTAGTTCTAGTACATGAGATATAAAATATTGAAGAGAAGATTAATTCTAATGCAAACCAATACCTTTACATGCATGCATGCGATGCGATGTGATGACTATGTTGACTATTTCGCGATGACTAGTACTATGACAACAACAACTACAACCATTAAGAATTTGAAGATATATATCTTTGGTGGATTGTAATTGGTTATTTAAGTACCTCTCAACAACAATCCAAACAATTCAAAATCAAACATCTTATCATTCCATTCCTAAGAATAATTAAACCTCTAGAGCATATTAGTGTATTATTCTAATTGTGCTTATCAAACAGCACCATCATCTCCACTTGGTCCCCGTTACCAAACCCTAAATGAGCTATTGTTGTGCTTACGGGTTAATACCATCAATGAATCATCACTATGATTGCTGAAGCTTATGCGATAGAGAATCCTCGTTGATCAGAGACGATGTCTCCCCTGGACCCTTCATCACTCCTCCATTTGTGGCCCCCTTAGGTTAAGGTGATTTATTGAGTGTTTCTATCTTTTTTTGGATTTCTTTGAGGTTTTGTTTAATTAACCAACCCTATTGAGATCAATGAGGTTGAGTTGGTGGAGGGGCTTCCCAACAAGGCTTTGAAACATGATATGCATGATTTACTTCTCCTTATTGTCTTTGTGTTTCTTCTTCACTTGGTCAGTTTCCTTGGTGATCATCTATCAAAGGAAGCTCTTTTAATTCGTAATCTTCTTGTTATGCTCCATCTCGAAAATCCTCTTGAAGTCATCCAACACGTGTTGGGCTCTGAGAGGGGAACACCAAACCTCTGGTTACAAGTCATAGGGGTTGTAAATGATTGCACAGGCTTTGACATTGTTGTGTGTCTAGCCAAGGAGCAGGAGTTATTAGTAAGGAACGGGGAATGGAGCATTATAATATAGTAGAATATGCCACCTAAGGTAAGATATGGTGCATTCTAAAACATTAAGTGGAGTGCCAAAGTGTTACTTAATGATTTGTTAGATATACATGTTCCTCATTAATGTTAGCTTTTATATAAAGAGTTAACAAATCATATAAAAACTCATACATTTTTAATCTTCTATTAAATTTATAAAAGTTCAAGCATTCATATAAAATGGTATGCAAATGGCATTAGCTATGAGTTTTTAACACATTAAAACAAGGGAACATCCATATGATATATAAAGATTTACTTTGTATTTCACTTATTAACTATGAATTTGGCTTATCTATAAAGGATATATTATGTTATGATTTTTTTTATGTAATGTGTTATGATTTTTTTATCTTTTTATTTCTTTTTGTATTCTTAAATATTATAACTTTGTTGTGTGTGTCTTATTTAGAGAGATTATATATAGATATATATATAGATAAACACTTACAATGATAAAAGAGTGATTCATCGAATATAACTAACTATGTTTACTTCCCTTTATTTGGTAAAGATGGCACTTTATTAATATGTTGTACTTGTGTTAATTGTATAATTGAATTTTTAAAAATTAAAAATTATGCTAACTTTTTAATTAAAATTTTTAATAAAATTAAAATTAAATATTAATGTAAACAATTATGTGAGAAAATGAAATGTTACAATCAAATATCAATATAATTAATTCCATAATCCATATATAAAACGGACTGGAAATTTAATTTTAAACAAGGTAATTGAACTTAAGTTCTTTTATATATCACTAAATTGACATATTCACAAAAACAAATAAATAAATACATTCAATATATTTTTATTAGAAAATGGTTGATATTAGAAGTTAACAGAATATATAAAAAGGTATGTAGGTGATAATTTGGCTAACTTGTTAACTTTTTATGTAAAATTGTGAGTAGACGTGTTCTTCATTAATGGGAACTGATGCCATCCCTTAATGATCGAGCCAAAGGCCCAATAGTTCCAATTCTAGGATCTTTACTTCATTACAAACCACTTTAATAGAAATCAATCCTTCTAAAGTTAAATATAATTAAGGCATGATAATACTTGACTTTTAAATCAAGTGGTATTTCTCTACCTCTATAAAAATAAGAATTGAAGATTCGACTCTTATGTAAATAAAAATAAATATATGATGCTATCATATGTTAAAATTAATTATAATTTATTGTATTATTACATTTATCTTCATTTTTTAAAAAATATTTAGTATCTTATGAAATTTTGAAACTGTTATCGCAAAAGTATAAATTGGTTCTGAATAAGTGATCCCATTAAGAAAGGTTAAATACCGGTCATTGTCTTTAAGAATCAATTGCAACATCGTACTACAGTTACTAGAGTAACATACTATAATATTGAAAAAGTTTTAATGTTGTAGTTTGTGTCACTGGAGTTAAATATGGTCTTGTTTTAAATCAGTAACATTTTTTTTAGTAATAAGAAACTATATATCATTGATTTTTGAGTATTTATATATGTAAAAGAAATTCAAAATATTAATTGCTTAAAGTGTTTGAAATTAGCCGTCAAAATTTTTTTTCTATATTTATTATTCTATGTTTTTGTATATATTTAAATATGCATATATATATTGTACATTTCTTCTTGCATAAAGTATTAGTTAACAATTCACAGATTGTTGAGTTTGAAAATTATTTATTTCACGTTTTTTCCATATTCTGAACAAAATAATTGCATCGTGAAATTTTATTTATGATCGTTAGAGATTCTTCAATATATTTTAGTTATTTAAAATATTGCATGTTTTGACTAAAATAAAATTATTAGAATTATATTTAAATTTCAGATTAATCAAAATATTAATTATTTTAGATATTTGGATTATATCGGGATTTTCTTTGAGGAAAATATTATTCCTTAATGCCATTATCCCAAATTTTAATTCAATGATCTGGAGAGCGCATCCATGTTTATTAAATTCTATACAAACATCTCATTTGAAATCTAAACAAATTTGAGTATCTAGCTAGCTTAATCTTCCTCCTAACTAAACTGAATTTCTATATATAGTGCATCAATAATGCTTCTGTCCTCTCTCACTTGTGTATAAAAAAAGAAAAGAAAGAAGAGAAAAGAGCATTCTGATAGAATAAATTTATATTGAGCATGCTTATATTTTAACAAATAGTAATACAGACACGTCAAGCCGGGAAAAGGGAGAAATTAAAGAATGAAGAGTAGCACTAGCACATGAAATATAAAATATTGAGTTAAAGATTAATCTAAAGAAAATCATAACATAAAGCAATCTAAGTACATGCTTATATGTGACCCAACGACTATGACTGTGACGATGACAGCTACAACAGTTTTGACGATGACTATGACGACTAAGAAACTGACAACATATCTCTATGGTGGAATTTAATTGGTTATTTAAAGTACATATCCAACAACACCCCAAAATATTCAAAATTAAATATCATAATACTCAATTCCTAAAGGTAATTAAACACACTAGACCATATCAATCCATTATTTTGGTTATTCTGATTTGTGAATGGCACCATCACCTCTGCATGTTCCCCGTTAGACCCTACATAAGGCTGTTGCTATGCTTGAGGATTCATCCCATCAATGAACTGCATCTACAGCTGTTACAACTTCTGCACCATAGAATCCTCCTAGATTTGAGTGAAAGTCTCACCAGGACCCTTCATCACTCCTCTGTCTGTCGCCTCCTGAGGCTGAGGTGACTTGTTGAGTGTTTCAATCCTCTTACTTTACCACTATCTCTACCTTTGCTGAATCAACAAATACCCCATCTTTCGACACAATATTCCCCAAGAATGCTATTTGATCCAACTAGAACTCACATCTACTGAACTTTGTATACAACTTGGCTCTCCAAAGTATCCCTAGCACTATTGCCAAATGTTTTGCACGTTCTACCGGATCCCTCGAGTATATCATGATATTTGTTATCTCCTTCTCGCGATTATCATTGCGCTGCTTCTTTAGTTGGTTCGTTGCCTTAGTGATCTTCCGGTGCAGGAAGCTCTCTTGATTCACCATCTTCTTACTCTGCTCCATCTTGGGCATCCTTTTAAAGTCAACAAGCACGTGTTGGGCTCCGAGAGGGGAAAACCAAAGATCTGGTTACGAGTCATAAGGGTTGTAAATAATTGCATAGGCTTTGACATCGCAAAGAGTGCTAAGTTCACTCACTTTCTTCATCAGCTCCTTCTTTCTTTTCTTGAATGTGGCTTTTCTTGCAGAGTTGTTAGTGATATAAGCAAGCTTAACCTTCTTTCTAGTCATGGTATTTTATCATGTGTGCCCAAGGAGCGGGAGGGGGTATATATAAAATGATACAACGGTTGAATAGCTATTAAAAAGGAATGGGGGGGTAGATAATTTTAATATAGTAGAATATACAATGTAAGGTATGATGTGGTGCATTCTAAAACTGCAAGTGGAATACCCAAATTATCTCCATAAATGTTATGTTTTTAATAGGGGATATGGGAAAATCTTTTGATTTAAGGTAATGTAATTAAAAAAAAATAATTAGTAAATTGTTGCAAGGCTGTACTTATATAAAATTATTCAATCGTGCCATCCATTTTAATTAAAAGCTATTGCTTCACTGTAATGCATGTATCTACCTACTCTCTTCTGTATTATCCCCAACATACATTCACACTTGAAGTCAATTATACTTGGCAACCACACTCACAAATATTATCTCTTAACCCTCAACTAATATGGCCACCACCTAACAATCCAACTTAATTGTATGTCTTGATCTCTTACAATTACAACCATTTTACTTTTTAATTTTTTTTTAAAAGAAAATACAAAAACCATAGATATCTTTTTTTTTTCTATATCAAAGTTCACATTACATATTAACAATAATTTAAATTTATACTTTTAAAAGTCAATGGTATTAGTTAGAAAGTTGTTGAACTAATAGTTGAACTCAAAAAGATACAATAGATTAATATACCATTACCTTGTAAATTAATAGAGGATTTTGTGACATTAAAATGTTCTTTTTGAATTTGCTAATGTTTGTATTTATGATAAATGACATAAATGTATTTGATTAAATTAAAATTATATATTCTTTTATACTTTGAGTCCTTGTTATTACTCTATCAAATCTAAATAATAATAATAGTTATTTTTATCCTAAATTTCTAAAATATATTGTTTTTTACCCTCTCATGTCCTTTCACTACTTTTACTAGTTTGATCATTATATTGTTTATATGATTTTGTTTTCTGACTAAATTGGCTTATATATTTCACAACACAAGAACAAATACTAATCACAATATATATCCATATATATATATATATATCTATCATATACATATATATATATATCATAACTAAGTTTTTATGGTATTAGAATACTCTTGGAGTGTAATTAGTATGTTTTGCATGGAAAATTTTGAACGCTTACAAATTAAAGTTTGCATGTCCAGCAAATTAACTATAAACCAATTGCATGCCAGATGTTAGTTGTCTCGTCCAGTTGATATATACATATATGTATATACACATGTAATATATAAGGTAGCGATAGAAGGAATACATGTTAAGATAGGTAAATATATATTGAGATGTTTGTATATGTGTATGGAAGGGTGAGCATCTAAATTTTTATGATATTTTGGTAAATATCAATAGAAAGAAAAATGTCAACAAGAGAAACACAACTTTTGATGGTCTTGTCGTATCATGTCATATAATTAATTTTTTTCTTTATGAATTATATAATCATATATATTGCAATTATAATGAATTATATAGCATATATTAAATTAACTTACATATTGATCAATTCAAAGAAAAATTATTAAATTAAACTAATTAACTCCCTAATTATTTAACGAATCCTTTGGCATATTAAACTAGTTTCCTTCAATATAGATACGAGAATAAATTATTTCAAATTGTATACTATACGTATGGTTTGATGCACTAAAATATTATGTGTGTATATATTTTTTCTATATACAATTAAAGATTTAAATAATAGATTCTGCATCTAGCATTTAATATTCAAAAAAGTGTAAAGCATATATATATACCTGCATATATAATTGCTCTCCTTTTTTACCATCTGCCTAACTCAACTTATAGGGAGATTCATTTTTGAATTGAAAATGTGCATTTTGAACTCAAGCCCATAATGTGATGAGCAGGTTACATAAATCTTTGTTTTTATATATACAATAAATTAGCCGCACACGAGGAATCGGATTCATAGACACTTCCTTAATTACCATCATTGTACCACAATTATATACGCGCACCTTTTCTTTTGACTCACTTTATACATACATATATATATATAAGACTTGCTCTTTAGCTAATTATAATGATTTGCAAACATTTCATATGTAATCCTGTATTTGTTTTTTATACTTTTCTAATCTAGACATACTAATAATCCGTTCCCAAGTCACAACAAAGTTTGAAAGTAACCGAAGAACTACCCAATATCTTGTTTGATCTCCAGAAGGCCTGCAAATCAAAATTAATAATACACATATATATATGCAAAAACATATTACATTTCCTTTTTTAAATCTATATATTTAATTTATATATCGATTTCAAACTAAAATCATATATATAACTTTCAATTAATAACTATATTAAGATCTTATACAAGTAGACAAGAAAAGTTAAATATATACTCTGATAAGTTTTATAATCCTCCTATAGCCTTAACTACCACCAATCCCCTTCATTTTCTTTTCTTCAAAGAAAAAACTCCATGTATTAGATCCCTATTGCAAGCTTGATGCCACGTTAATTCACCAGCTCAGTTAACTTGTTCTAACTATAGACAACTCTGATTATCTGCTCACTCTCTTAGGTGTAAGTGTAGAAATAAAAGAAAATGACCATATTCAACATACTCATTAATTTACCCTCTATATTAGCTTCAATTATCTCCTATAAGAAAAAGTAAAAACTTAAAAAGTGTCAACTTGAGCATCATACAATAACATAAGTAGAAAAGTAAGAACTCTGTATCTTTTAAAGGTGAAAAAATAGCTAAATAAACAAAATAAAAGAATCAATGTAAACGATCATTGTACGTGTTCTAATGGTACGTATACATACCCACTAAATAGCCTCTTTCATTGGCAAGTTAGAACCAATGCCAGAGCATCATAAAACCATCTAGAGGGCTAGAGAAATAATCAAAGCTAATAAAAAATCCTCCTATTCAATGTGATACTCCAAAACCAATACAATTCATCTTAAATCACTCCTTAGCAGCCATCATCTCCTAATTCACCACTAGTCTGAAATCCTAGGTAAAGCTATAACAAAAGCTATATTACTCACTAAAATCACCAATACTTGGCTTCAATAGGTCCTGATCCAATTAAGTATGGGTGTTTTCGAGATTTTTTACCTACTTAGACTTATTAATTCACCAAGTAATTGAAGTCTCTAAGATTGAATTTGAGTTTAACTATAAGTGAAATCATTTTCAGTAATTTTGATGTCAAGACTGTTGATATTTTTCAAATTTGTTTCCTACTTAGCTTATCAATTCACCATGCTGAAGAGAAAGTTGTGTAAGGAGGCATGTCTTTTTTTTCAAACTTTCTTTTTTATTTTATAGTATTATGTGAAAATTTTAACTTTTTAGGATGTCATCAAACAAATATGAGAAATAGGAGTTAGTATTTGTTCAAATAGCAAATAGATCTCTTTACTCAAGATGATGATGAAATAGGAAGGATGATTAGTTCAATTTCTATAAGTGACTATGTGCTTTATTAGATATTTAGAAAATTGGGTGATGGTTTAAGCTTTTGCAATCTTCATCAAATGGTTTAAGCTTTTGCAATCTTCATCAATTGACTATCTCAAATGTACATAAGCTCCAATATTCTGCCATTCACTTCCTTTTACAATTTCTAAAATATCGAAATAGTTAATTGTTACAAGATAAATCAAAATAAATTATTTTAGAAATAAACAAGTTAAAAACATAAAAATTTCAGTATAAGTACATATATGCATATATATATATATAGCTAAAACATAAACAACTATATATAACTCATGAAAGAATTCTTTGTTGAAATGTAACTTACCTTTTGATGTATTGGTATGAGGCTATGAAGGGGGATCATACAACAAATGTTTTAAGAATATGCTTTTTTCGTGTTTAGCTTCTATTTCGAATCACCTATATTATTATATAATTTTATTCTTAAATTGTGCTTTTCATTTTTCTGCGACTGGTGGTTATGTATTTTCTTGTAATTCTCTCTTTAAAAATGATGGAATTGTCCTTATTGACAAAATTATTTTTTATTATTCAAAGAGAAAAAGGACATGCAACTACCATTTTAATAATAAAATTATCTTTTCATTAAGGAAAAATATGCAATAGCTAACCTATAGCCGAACCCTTAAAAAGATTTATCCCCAAAGAAAATTGTAGGTTCCCTTGCCAACAAAGTGCTAATTATTTAGAATTAATTAATAGTGTCCGGTATAAAATAAACTAATACAGTAACATAATAAGATGAATAAAGATTAAGATCATGTTGTATGGCTATATTCTTTGATAAATAAAGTTATCTTCCTTTTTAAAAAAATTCATGATAATTAAAAAATTAAAAAGTTCTATGACAATAAACATATATATATATATACTTCATTAATTATTTAGAATAGTGATGAATAGCTAAAACCTATAACGGAAACTATTTATAAGAAGATAGTTTGAAATTATATTTCCTAAATATAACATCTTGAATTTTCCAGTTAAGGAAGTTAAGGGTAATTGATGCATCCCAAATACTATGATCGATATGTATACATGAGGGAGCTTCACATGTAAAGTAACCCTACAGGTAATCCAACATTTAAAAGTATGTCCCCTAGGACTTCTTATATCACTTTTTTTGTTTTCTTGTGTATATAACAAATTTTTTTTTGGCCTAAGATAAAGTATATTTGTATTAAATTTAGTGATTAAAAAATAACAATCTCGTGCTAGAAGAACACATATTTTTTTCAAAAGAGGATAAAAGGAGAACTTTATTATGCAATTTATATTTTTAATATAGGTTCGGCTATCAGAGCCATATTTTGATACAACTTCTCTGTCATCCTTTTCACAAATCAATCCAACCATGTTTCCCATTTCCTCTTTCTCCACAATGTTCTTTGTAGCCATCTATCATTATTTATTTTCTATCAAACTCACCCCTATTCATTATTTTTGTATGGAAAACACAATTTATTCATATATTAGTTATCTAAATTTTTCTAGATATATTAACAGCTCTAATACCATGTTATCTTGTGAGAAATGAAAATTGTGTATTATTATTGAGATACCACTATTTATAGGCATATTATGTATATAGTTTCACAAAGAAAAAATTAAATGAAAATTAAATACACATTTACACCATAAATGCATTAAAAATTTTGGAATAATACATGAGATAAGAATTTATATTGTTAGCAATAGTATACTATGGTCAATAAATTATTATATTATTGGATCATATTTGCTAGTTCTAGTTAATAAAATTTCAAGGATTTTCATAAAAATGCTTGAATTATGAGCAGCTTCATGTATCAATAATGAGTTTTTAGCTAATAGGTAGCTTCATGTATTATTAACCAAATTCTACGTGATACCAAAGATGTGTAATAGGAAAGATGTATGGGAGGTTGTGTTGAGATGGTGATGTTGGCAATAGTGGGAAAATAAGCTGACTAGTCATTGTGGTGTGGGATGAGGTGTTAATAGGAAAAGTGAATCGGAATTTACAGAGTTGTAAAGCTCTAGCAGATATGCACTATTTTCAAGTGTCTGTGATTGAGTGAGAGGGAGCAACAAAGCTGCATGGAAGAGAGGAACAAATGGGTTTGAGAGGATATTGGTAAAAGCTTGGAGATCTTTGGTGGGTGTGGGTGATATGTGTGCTTTTAGTTGTTTTTTTTTCTTTTTAGTGCGCATATAGCCAAAGGAACGCTTGTTCCAATTCTTAGAATCTATAAGGTATCCATTAACTCATATAGGCATGATCCTTGGAGCTTCTATACATACAATATGAAATTCACACACAACCAAAATTAATCAATTATATGTCAACTAATTTAAACAGTTAGGTGTCTCGAATAACCCTTTCATATTACTGTTAAACATCATCACACATAGACATATAGGAAGTTGTTTTAGATGTGTAATGTAGTGTTTAAACTATGTTGTTGTTATTTATGCCTTTTTTTTGCTATTATTTTATGCTCCAAGGTCTCAAGTATTTTAGATGATGTTATTGGTTTATTTTGCTATATAAGCATTCCTTATGGTTTGTTTTATAAATCTACTTGTTATGGATAAAAGGTATATTACTTCTCAGAAAAAAAAATTACTTTTAAAATATAGAATTGAAATTTAGGATTTAGATTTTTTAGTAACAATTTATACATTTTATTAATTAGATGACACAATTTCTTAAAGATAATCTACAAAAATGAACAATTTGAATCTAAAATCTCTTTTGAAGAGAAGAAATATCAATCATTGTTGTTTGACTTATCTGAACACAAAGGCATAAAAAACAGGCTAAATTACAATAGTTAGTTTATCAAAAAATACTCCTTAAGATGTCCAAAAAAATACTACATTACTTACCAAAATGTCGATGTTTTCTCCTTCATCATTTTCCTTTCTTTCGCTTCTTCTCTCACTAGACTATATATCTCTCTCTCAAAATCTTGAAAAATGAAAGAATAGAAGTGTGGGGAGAAATGGAAGGGGAAGGGAAATTTATAGAATTTTGGAACCGCCGAATTCACGCCAAGTGGTGAAATCCAGTGAAGAGAGAGGAGGAAAAGATATTTGGCATAAAAAACGAGGGAGGAGAGCCTCCTTCACTTCCTTAATTGGAAGATTCAAGATGTTATATTTAGGAAATATAATTTCAAATTATCTTCTTATAAATAGTTTACGTTATAGGTTTTAGCTATTCATTACTATTTTACATAATTAATGAAGTATATATATATATGTTTATTATTATAGCACTTTTTAATTTTCTAATTATCATGAACTTTTTTAAATAGTAAGATAACCTTTATTTATTAAAGAAAATAGCCATACAACATCATTTTAATCTTTATTCATCTTATTATATTACTCTATTAGTTCATTTTATACATAACACTGTTAATTAATTCCAAACAATTAGCTCTTTATTGGCAAAGTAACCTAAAATTTTCTTTGGGAGTAAATCTTTTTAAGGGTTTGGCTGTAGGTTAAGTATCACATATTTTTCCTTAATTAAAAGATAATTTTATTAATAAAATGGCAGTCGCATGTCCTTTTTTTCTTTGAATAATAAAAAATAATTGTGTCTAGTTCCATCTTTTTTAAAGAGAGAATAACAAGAAAACACAAAATCAACACCCATTGGAAAATGAAAAGCACAATTTAAGAATAAAATTATATGATAATATAGGTAATTTGAAATAGAAGCTAAACATGAAAAGTGCATATTCTTAAAACATCTATTATATGGTCCCCCTTCATAGCCTCATACAGATACATCAAAAGGTAAGTTACATTTCAACGAAGAATTCTTTCATGAGTTAGATATAGTTGTTTATGCTTTAGCTATATATATATGCATATACGCACTTATACTTAAATTTTTATGTTTTTAACTTTCTTTTTTCTAAAATAATTTATTTTTATTTATCTTGTAACAATTAACTATTTCGATATTTTAGAAATTGTAAGAGGAAGTGAATGGCAGAATATTGGAGCTTATGTACGTTTGAGATAGTCAATTGATGAAGATTGCCAAAGCTTAAAACACTACCCAATCTTCTAAATATCTAATAAAGCACGTAGTCACTTGTCGAAACTGAACTAATCATCCTCCCTATTTCATCATCAACTTGAGTAAAGAGATCTATTTGCTATTTGAACAAATACCAAGTCCTATTTCTCATATTTATTCGATGACATCCTAAAAAGTTAAAATTTTTACATAATACTATAAAATAAAAAACAAAGTTAGAAGAAAAAAGCATGCTGTGTAGCGTTTCAACATGTTACTAATTAAAATTTTTTGAATTGTATTCCTTAAATCACAAGATTTTCCTATATCCCCTATTAAAGATATAATATTTCTGGAGATAATTTGAACATTTCACTTGTAGTTTTAAAATGCACCACATCTTACCTTACATGATATATTCTACTATATTAAAATGCTCCACTCCCCCTTCCTTATTAATAACTATTGGATGTTTGTCTCATTTTATACAAACACCCTCTTGCTCCTTAGCTAGACACGACAAAACACCATGATTGGAAATAAGGTTGAGCTTGCTTATGTCACTAATGACTCTGCAAGAAAAGCTACATTAAAAAAAAAGAAGGGGTTGATGAAAAAAGTGAGTGAACTCAGCACTCTGTGCGATGTCAAAGCCTATGCAATCATGTACAACCCCTATGACTCAAAACTAGAGGTTTGTCCTTCCCCTCTCGGAGCCCAACACGTGCTTGCTAACTTTAAGAGGATACCCGAGATAGAGCAAGGGAAGAAAATGGTGAATCAAGAGAGCGTCTTACTCCAAAGGATCACCAAGGCAACCGATCAACTGAAGAAATAGTGCAAGGACAATCGAGATCTTATGCATATCATGTTCTAAAATCTTATCGGGAAGCCCCTCCACCAACTCAACCTCATTGATCTCAACAATCTGGGTTGGCTCATCGAACAAAACCTCAAAGAAATAAAATAGAGTATTGAAACACTCTGGAAGTTACCTCAGCCTTAGGAGGCCACAGGTGCAAGAGTGATGGAGGGTCGTAGGGAGACATTCACTAAGATCAAGGAGGATCATCTTGTGCAGAAGTTGCAGCAACTACAGACGTGGTTCGTTGACGGGATGAACCTGCAAGCACAGCAGCAACCTCATTGAGCATATGGGGAACATGTAGAGATGATGGTGCCATTCACAAATAAGAACAACAAAAATAATGGACTCATATGATCCAGTGCGTTTCACTACCCTTAGGAATCGAGTATTATGATATTTAATTTTAAATTTTTTGGATTGTTGTTGGAGATGTGCTTTAAATAACCAATTACATTCCACTACAAAGATATGTTATTAGTTTTTTAGTCCTCGTAGTCATTGTCTCAATGGTTGTAGTCATAATAATAGTTGTAACTGTCATCATCATAGTCGTAATCATCGAGTTGCATGCATAAATGTACTTGGATTTCTTTGTGTTATGATTTTCTTCAGATTAATCTTCTCTTTAATATTTTATATCTCTTGTACTAGTACAACTCTTCGTTCTTTAATTTCTCTCTTCCCCTTGTATGCTCAATGTAATTTTAAGCTATCATAATGCCCTTCTCTCTTCTTTTCTTTTCTATTTTTTTTTTACACAATGGAGCGATGAAACAAGCATTGTTGGTGTAGTATACGTAGAAATTCAGCCTAGATAGGAGGAAGATTAAGCTAGCTAGTTGCTCAAATTTATTTAGATTTCAAATGAGATGTTTGTATAGAATTTAATACATATGGATACGCTCTTCCAATCTTTAAATTAAGATTTAGGATAATGGCATTAAGGAATAATATTTTCCTAAAAAAAAACCTCTATCTAATCAAAATATCTCAAATAATTAATATTTTTATTAATATGAATATTATGCATGTATTAGGAAAAATACGCTAAAATTATAAATATGTTGTTTAATTATTTTGTTCGATTTATTTCGGGTTATATTAACTTATAGATATATAGAATAATCTATCTTTGTTCCCTATATTTGTAAAGTCAAAAATTATAGTAACATATATACTACCAATTCAGAGCATTGATGAGAAGTATATGTGTACACTTGCAACTAGCTCCTTTAAGCAGCTTGGACAGTATCTTGTTTAATTTGCTAAATATGTCATATTATTGTGATGTAATAGCAATGTTGTCTAAATAACAAATAGAATAAGTATTGCTTTATATGTATACACACAGATATATAATCTTTAACTGTTTTTCGTTATTTATATGCACACCAGCAAGCAATCTATAGCATATTGTAATTATCTTAAAGGTTGGAATCAGTAATGGATGATGGAGTGTTTCCTTCTAATTATTTTTTGAACATGACTTTGCCTTCTTCTTGTTTTCTCAATCTCTGTTGCAGTTGTTGGATGTATTGTTGACGATACTTCTCGTTTGTTTATAGTGGTTAATTACAGTTGATAAATTTTATTTCAATTTTTTTTTTTTAAAAAGTTAATTATCTTATAGGCAAATATGGATTGTTGAGGTTCAGAAGGCATATATTTTAAAACCATACTAGTATCATTTTTTTTATTGAAGGGAGACAACACCTTTATATTATTACTGCATAAAATTGGCAGGAAATATATCTTTGATTTCTTTAGGAGTTTTTTGGCTATTACATAAGTCAATAGAAAAGAAATCATATATATTACTTTAATTGTTATATTTTAAAATTAAATTACACTAGTCGTTCCTTAACAGTATGTATAGTATTTCCTCTCTTTATAAAATATTTTGGATTCAAATTGTACATTCTCATATATTATCTTTAGGAGATCGTGCTAACTAATTAATTAAATGTATGAATTGTCACTATAGAGATTTAAATCCTAAATTTTATTTTCATTTTTTAGAATTGATATTTTTTTTGAGAAGTAATATAGCTCTTAACAATAACGCGCAGATTTACAAAACCAGCCATAAGTTATGCCTATATGCAAAAATCAACCACTAGCATCATCTAAAATACATGAGACCTTAGAGTAAGAAACAAGAACATCATATAAAAAGCGACATAAGCAACCATAAAATAGTCTACTCTACATTACACATCTAAAACAACTTATAGATTGTGAGAATTAGAGCAAGTGTTTTGTTGTGATTGGATGTCTATAAGCCCTAACATTTTCTACATTTGTTTTTAGCTATATGTGCACTAAAAAATAAAAAACAACTAAAAGTGAACATATTGTTGGGACTAAAACAAAGACTTTTACGGTTGAAATGCAAACTATCTTAATTAGAGGACTATATTGGAAATTTACCGAAAGCAATATCAATTTTCTATATGACAAAAATGGGATGCTTAGTACAAAGGATGGGTGACCTATTTATATGCAATTATTACTGGCTTAAGACAGGTAATTTCAAGTTTTTTTTCTCTCCCTCTCTCTCTCTATTTAACTAACCCAGAATATACAGGGAAAATTAATTAAATATTCTAGCAATCTTCCCGTTCATTTCATTTTTTTTACACACCTACACATATAAGAGAGGGTAGATATATACGTGCATTATAGTGCAGCATTAACTTTTAATTAAAAACGACGGTTGGGATTGAATGGTTTTATAAAAGTGCAACCATACAACAATTCACTAATTAAATTTAGTAAGTTACATTACCTTTAATCATAAGATCATTCCATATGTCCTATTAAAAACATAACATTTCTAGATATGATTTGGGCAGTCCATTTGTAGTTTTAATCTAACCTTACATGGTATATTCAATGTTCCACTTCACATCCATTACAAATAAATCTTCAACCCTTGTCTCATTCTATATATATACCATCTTGCTCTTTGTCCAGACACGACCAAATACCACGACTATAAAGAAGGTTAAACTTGCCAATATCACTAACAACTTAGCTAGAAAAGCCACTTTCGAGAAAAGGAAAAAGGGGTTGATGAAGAAAGTGAATGAACATGTAAAACATATGTGCTTATTGAGAACAAAACACAAATGTCCTTACTTGAGTTTTGCCATCTATACATGATTTTTCAATATAAAACCATTATAGGCTCCCTCATTCTTTTTTCCGTTGAAGATATACATGAAAAGGGCACTCATATACACCAATGTATGGAGAGAAAATAGATATATGTGATCTCATGTCTTTATTTTATATAAAGTTTATGTTTTAAAAAAATGTGATGGGTAGGGTAGAATTATAATTAACAAATCAGCCGAATTATTTCGAAAAAGAAAGAGAGCAATCTTATCATTAGTGTAGTAGATTTATTAGTTGCACATATTTGATTGAAAGTAAAGATACATAATTTTCTTCTTATTTTCCTTCTTTCATATGATTTATTATGTATTTTAAATATTTTCAGCATATATGATCTTCAAATGAATCTTTTTTTCAAAATAACTACTGATTGTTTACTATAGCTTCATGAAAAAAATATCAGTTTTGATATGTATAAAGAATGAAAAACATGGAAGCCCAATTGCATATAGTAACTAATTGTCTACTAAATGTATATAATTGGTTGTGATATAGAGACATATTTTGACTTTAATAATTGTAATTAAAATATTCTTCCATAAAGAAAAAATCAAATAAACATGCACTCTAATAATCATATTCTACATACTGCATACAAAATCAAATAATACAGGAGAGAGTAGATATACAGATTGACTATAGTGAAACATTAGCTCTTAATTAAAAGGGACAGTCATGATTAAAGGAATTTTGTATAAGTGGAGCCCTGCAACAACTCACTAATTAAATTTTGTGAAACATTTCCTTAAATCAAAATATTTTTCCATATTCCATATTAAAGACATAGTATTCTGGAGATGATTTCGGCATTCCACTTCCAGTTTTAGAATGCAGTACATCTAACCTCACATGGTATATTTAATGTTTCACTCCCCATGCTTTACTAATATTCATCAACCCTTGTTTCATTCTATATATACCCATTCCCTCTCTTAAACCATATATAACAAAAGACCAAGAGTAGAAAGAAAGTTAAGTTTGTCTATATCACCTAATGACCCCACAAGAAAAACCACATTCAAGAAAAGGAAGAAGGGGCTGATGAAGAAAGTGAGCGAACTCAGTAGTCTCTATGACATTAAAGCCTATGCATTCATTTACAGCCCCTATCACTCGCAACCAGAGGTTTGGCCTTCTCTTCTAAGAATCTAACGCGTGCTTCTTGACTTTCAAAGGATGCTCGAGATGGAGCAGAATAAGAAGATGATGAATCGAGATAGCTTTTTACACTAAAGGATCATCTAGAAAACTGACTAATTGAACAACTAGTGAAAGGATAATTGTGAGAAGGAGATCATGTAGGTCATGCTCTAAAGTCTTATAAGGAATTCCCTCCACCAGCTCAACCTCATTGATCTTAACGATTTGGGTTGGCTCATCGAACAACACCTTAAAGAAATCCAGAATAGGATAAAAACACTTAGCAAGTCACTTCAGCCTTGGCGGACCACCAGATGAAGGAGTCATAAAGGGTCCTTGGGAGATGTTAGCTCAAATCAAGGAGGATTCTCTGGCGCAGGAGCTGCAGCATCCGCATGTGTGGTTCGTTGACAGCATGAACTCGTAAGTACAACAACAGTTTTATGTAGGGTTTGCTAGCGGGGAACAGGCGAAGATGATGGTGCCATTCACGGATAAGAACAACCAGAATAATGGACTGATATGGTCCAACAGGTTTAATTACCCTCAGGAATCGAGTATTAGGATGTTTAGTTTTTAATTTTTTTTAAGTTATTGGAGATGTACTTTAAATAACCGATTATAATCCACCATATAGATAGGTTGTAAGACCTATAGTCATTGTCTTAATAGTTGTATCATGATAATAGTTGTAGTTGTTGTCGTCATAGTCGTGCGGGCATGTTCATGGCACTGTGATCTGTGCTGGTGCGCATTTGCACATAGGGTCTATGTGTGGGAGTGCCACTACACTCCAAGTAGCTGCACATTCCAGCAAGCCTTGCGCATCGTGTTGACCTAGTAGGCTTCTACTGATGCTGAGGTGTCTTCGCAGATGTGTTCCCCATACTGCAGATGCGGGTAGGAGGGTAAATTCCCTCGAGCACAAGGTAAAATAAATAAATAAAATCAATAATTCGATAAGCTAAGTAAATTTTGGACAAATTGGTATTTTAAAAATATTGGTATAAATTGGAAATTTGGTATAGCAAAAAACGATGTGGTTAATTTAAGAGAATAAATCTAATAAAATTAACAAAATCTTAAAATTCTAAGAATAATTTTATAAATTAAAAGCTCGTAAGAAAGAAATTGTAAATCTATAAATAATTATAAAAGGATGAGAATTAACATTTAAAAAAACTTGAAATTAAAAGACTAAAAGAAAAATAAAACAAGAATAAAAAATCTAAAAAGTTAACTAATAAAATAAAGAGTCAAAATTTAACAAACACAAAGTCTAGTTAAATCTGGTTTACCATATTTCTTTTGAGGGAAATTTGGTTTTGATTATTTGTTCCGAAACCGCTAGAATATGGGTGCCAGTTTTGGTCCCTTAATGAAACAGTAGTTCAGTTGTCCTTGAGACTCTGAATGATTTAATATTCATGCTCTAGGGCTCAAGGGCATGAATGATGGCAACCTAAGAGACCTGAGAGAGTTATATTTGTATTTAATATTTGTGAATGCATGTTTGTATCTATTTAATAACAAGGCATGACAAATTGATATCCCGTTTGCCCTCTCTAGAAATAGGTGTGAGGGACTGCGCATGTAGGTTTACAATCAGTGTAATATAAATTAGATAATAAATTAGTATTAAAAACATTGTGTCAAAAGATGAGTTTCATCCTGCGTGCGTGAGTTGTGTAAACCCATTGAATACAGTATTGAGCAGCTTCATGAGGGTTTGTATGAATTCGACATTTGATTTGGATATGAATATTTGGCGATAACTTTTGATTTGAATTTGTTAATTGAAATTATAATTAATTTTTTATTAAATGTGCATTAATGAATATTTTAAAATGTATTTGTGTTTCATTATTTCTATTTATCTTACTAAGTATTAGAACTCACCCATATCAAATTCCCCCTTAGATATAGGTTAGGAAAAAAATTATGGTTCACCCTTGTTTAGATTCCCTTCAAGAGGAATAGTTTCGAGCATACTTTGTATTTTATTTTAAACTTTGAGGCTAGTTTTTGTAATTATGCTTTCTAACATTTTGTATTCTAAAAGGTAGATGGCATGATTGCCTCAGGATACAGTCTTTTGTAAATTTTGTATGGAATCTATACTTCTGCTGCAATGTAAATATCTATTTTATGTTTGCTCATTTGGACGTTGGTGCCCTATTTGGCATTAGGACGTCACATTTCTTTTCTTTTCTTTTCATTTATACACAATGGAGTAGGGATATAAGCATTATTGATGTAGTATATGTAAAAATTCAGTCTAGTTAAGATGAAGATGAAGCTACCTAGCTCCTTCCATTTTTTTATATTTAAAATGAGATTTTTGGATAAAATTTAATAGATATGGATACGATTTTTGTATCTTGGAATTAAAATTTGGGATAGTGGCATTAACAGGTAGTGTTTTCCTCAAAGAAAGTCCTATTATAATCATAACATCTAAAACAATTAATATTTTGATTAATATGAATATTATACACGTATCTGGCAAAATACGTTCAATTAAATCATAAATTGGCTTCTAACTAATTAATAGATATGTAGAATAATCTATTTTTTTCTCTATATTTTGTAGAACAAAAAAATTATACTCACACATATACTACCAATTTAGAGTGTTGTTGAGAAGTACATGTGTACACTTGCTACTAGCTCCTTTAAGTAATTTAGAGAGTATCTTGTATAATTTACTAAAGATGTGATATTATTGCGATTGCTTAGGTAGCAAGTAAAATAAGTATTGTTTTATATGTATACACAAAAGTATATTGATGTGTTCAATTTTTTAAAAAAATTTATACCCTTTTTACTTAAATTTATAATAACTTTTGAATTAATTTTGAGTTAAAAGTTATTTAATGAAAAAAATTCTTGGTGCAGGTTTCCTGAAGGAAATAGAAAAAAAGACTGAAAAGAGAAGAAGAAAAGAGAAAAAATGTAGTTCTGAAGAGCAAAAAGAAAGCAACTCCGAAGAGGAAAAAGGAAGCAATTCTGAACAGGAAGAATGAACAGCTCTGAACAAGAAAATTGAAGTAGCTCTGAAGAGGGAAAAGGAAGCATCTCTGAAGAAGAAAAATGAGTAGCTTTAAAAAGGAAAAAAGGAGGCAGCTGAAAGTGAAAAAGGGAGGCATGCAAAACCCTATCTCCTCTTTTTCTACTGCCAACAAAAGGAACCAGATCTATAATGTTAAAAGGGGAGCATAGGTGAACCCATATCTGGTTGGGAGCCAACGTGAACCAAAATCTGGTGAGAAAAAAGAAGTGGCCTTGGAACTAAGCAGTGGATTGAGGAAAATTAAGCAAGTAATTTATTTTTATTTTTATTTTATGTTTTTGCTTTCAAATTGTAGATTTTTGGGATGAAAATTTTCGTGATTTTTTAACAAAGTCATGTTAAAATTAATAATTGTTATAAACAGTTAGTAGTTGTTAATTGATAAACCTAGTGAATACTGGGAGGAAAACCAAAAGTACATTAGGTTTGTTCAATCATTGCAAACTAGATTAAATTGATTGTGAAATTAAAACTTGGATATACCTAAGATTTAGGTGAAATCAATTACTCTGATGGGTTTACACCGATGTTTTCATTAATTTAATTATTTTTCTTTAATTAAATTATTATTAAATTTTGATTTCCAGACAATAATAGAATTTCTACAATTCTTGTACTTGGTACACAATCCTTGTAGGACGATACTTTATTTATCACTTTATTGTTTGAACGATTTTGTGCACTTGCGAATTCGCCCGTCGTATGTATAATCTTTAACTAGTTTTAGTTATTTATATGTATACCAGTATGCAATCTGTAGAATATCATAATTATGTTAAAGGTTGGAATCAGTAATGCATAATGAATTGTTTCCTTCTAATTGTTTTTTGGACATGGTTGCGCCTTTTTCTTTTTCTTCTCAATCTACATTGTGGTAATCGGATATATTGTTTAATGGTACTTTTATTTTGTTTAAAATGGTTAATTACTATTGTTAAATTATATTTCATTTTGAAAAAAAAAATTATCTAAAAGACTAATATAGAGTGTCAAGGAGAAGGCATATTTATTAGTACCAGGCTAGTATCATTCTTTTATTGAAAGAGAGATAACACTTTTATATTTTTACTGCATTAAATTGGTAGGAAATATATGTTTGATTTCTTTAAGAATTTTGCAGCTATTACAAAAATCAATACAAAAGTTTTCATATATATTACTTTTATTATACCATTTTAAAATTGGATCAAACTAAACTTTCCTTAACAATATGATTGGTATTTCTTCTATTCATGAGAGATTTTAGATTCAAATTGTGCTTTTTTATAGATTATCTTTAAGAGGTTGTGTCATCTAATTAATAAAATGTATGAATTGTGACTAAAAAATCTAAATCCTAACTTTCAATTCTATATTTTATAAGTAATATTTTTCTGAAAAATAATATACCGTTTATCCATAAAAAGTATATTTATAAAAAGAAGCATAATGAATGCTTAGATAGCAAAATCAACCACTAGCATCATCTAAAATACATGAGATCTTGGAGCATAAAATAATCACAAAAAAAGGCATAAATAAAGACAACATAGTCTAAACACTACATTACACATCTAAAATAAATTCCTATATGTGTATGTGTGATGATGTTAACAACAATATGAAAGGGTTTTTCGAGAGACCTACCTGTCTAAACTAGTAGACATAGAATTCATTAACTTTGGTAATGCGTGAATTTCATATTGTATGTATAGAAGCTCCAAGGATCATGCCTATATGAGTTAATGAATACCTAATAGATTCTGAGAATTAGAACAAGCGTTCCTCTGGTTATATGTGCATTAAAAAGAAAAAAGAAACAACAAAAAGAACAAATATCACCCACACCAACCAAAGATCTCCAAGCTTTTACAAATATCCTCTTAAACCCATTCGTTCCTCTCTTCCACCCAGCTTTGTTACTCCCTCTCACTCATTCACAGATGCTTGAAGATAGTGCGTATATGCTAGACCTTTACAACTTTGTAAATTCCTATTCACTTTTCCAATTAACACCTCACCCCACACCACAATGACTAGTCAGCTTGTTTTCCTGCTATTGCCAACATCACCATAATATACTATTTCCAACAATATAAATTCATATCTCATGTATTATTCCAAAATTTTTAGTGCATTTACGGTGTAATTGTGTATTTAATTTTTATTTAATTTTTTCTTTGTAAAACTATATACATAATATGCCTATAAATAGTGGTATCTCAATAATAAAACAAAATTTTCAATTCTCACAAGATAACATGGTATTAAAGCTGTTAATATATCTAGAAGAATTTAGATAGCTAATATATGAATAAATTGTGTTTTGCATACCAAAATAATGAATAGGGGTGAGTTTGATAGAAATAAATAATGATAGATGGTTACGAAGAACATTAGGGAGCAAGAGGAAATGGGAAACATGGTTGGATTGATTTGTGAAAAGGATGAGGGAGAAGTTGTATCAAAATATGGCTCTGATAGCTATAACTATATTAAAAATATAAATTGCACAATAAAGTTCTCCTTTTATCCTCTTTTTTGAAAAAAAAAAATATTTTTTTTTCTTGCACAAGATTGTTAGTTTTTAATCAATAAATTTAATACAAATGTACTTTATCTTAGGGCAAAAAAAATTTGTTAGATACACAAGAAAACGAAAAAGGTGATATAAGAAGTCCTACAGGCATACTTTTAAATGTTGGATTGCTTATAGGGTTACTTTACATGTAAAGCTCCCTCATGCATACATATCGATCATTAATCTTTATTCATCTTATTATGTTACTCTATTAGTTTATTTTATACAGGATGCTGTTAATTAATTCCAAATAATTAGCTCTTTGTTGGCAAAGTGACTGATAATTTTCTTTGGGGATATATCCTTTTAAGCGTTTGGCTATAGGTTAAGTATGACATATTTTTCCTTAAATAAAAGATAATTTTTTTAACAAAATGGAAGTCGCATGTCCTTTTTCTCTTTGAATAATAAAAAATAATTTTGTCAATAAGGATAGTTCCATCTTTTTTAAATAGAGAATTACAAGAAAACACAAAATCGCCACCCTTTGAAAAATGAAAAGCACAATTTAAGAATAAAATTATACGATAATATAGGTGATTTGAAATAGAAGCTAAGCGTGAAAAGAGCATATTCTTAAAACATCTGTTATATGATCTCCCTTCATAGCCTCATACAGATACATCAAAAGGTAAGTTACATTTCAACAAAGAATTCTTTCATGAGTTAGATATAGTTGTTTATGTTTTTGCTATATATATATGCATATACGTACTTATACTAAAATTTTTATGTTTTTTACTTTCTTATTTTTAAAACAATTTATTTTTATTTATCTTGTAAACATTAACTATTTCGACATTTTAGAAATTGTAAGAGAAAGTGAATGGTAGAATATTGGAGCTTATATATACGTTTGAGATAGTCAATTGATGAAGTTTGCAAAAGCTTAAAACACTACCCAATCTTCTAAATATCTAATAAAGCACGTAGTCACTTGTCGAAAATGAACTAATCATCCTCCCTATTTCATCATCAACTTGAGTAAAGAGATCTATTTGCTATTTGAACAAATACCAACTCCTATTTCTCATATTTGTTCGATGACATCCTAAAAAGTTAAAATTTTCACGTAATACTATAAAATAAAAAATAAAGTTAGAAGAAAAAAGCGTGCCTCCTTACACAACTTTCTCTTCAGCGTGGTGAATCGATAAGCTAAGTAAGAAACAAATTTAAAAAATATCAACAGTCTTGACATTAAAACTACTGAAGATGATTTCACTTATATTTAAACTCAACTTTAAGTTTAAAGACTTCAATAACTTGGTGAATTAATAAGCCTAAGTAGGCAAAGAATCTCGAAAGCATTTACACTTAATTTGATCTGGACCTTTAGAAGACAAGTATTGGTGATTTTAATGAGTAATATAGCTTTTATGATAGCTTTACCTAGGATTTTGGACTAGTGGTGAATCAGGAGATGATAGCTGCTAAGGAGTGATTTAAGATGAATTGTATTGATCTCGGAGTATCAAATTGAATAGGAGGATTTTTGATTAATTTTGACTATTTCTTTAGCCCTCTGGATGGGTTTACGATGCTGTAACATTGGTTCTAACTGGTCAATGAAAGAAGTTATTTAGTGGGTATGTATAGGTACCATTAGAACTCGTACAATGCTGGTTTACACTGATTCTTCTATTTTTTTGTTTAGCTATTTTT
This sequence comes from Carica papaya, assembly GCF_054855325.1. Taxonomy (NCBI): domain Eukaryota; kingdom Viridiplantae; phylum Streptophyta; class Magnoliopsida; order Brassicales; family Caricaceae; genus Carica; species Carica papaya. The sequence continues at coordinate 25,489,338 of NC_142310.1, read as the reverse complement.
TCACTGTTAAAAGTTACAAATGCAGTTCTTACTTTTCTACTTATGTTATTGTATGATGCTCAATTTGACACTTTTCAAGTTTTTACTTTTTCTTATAGGAGATAATTGAAGCTAATAGAGGGTAAATTAATGAGAATGTTGAATATGGTCATTTTCTTTGATTTCTAACTTATACCAAAGAGAATGAGTAGATATTTAGAGTTGTCTATGGTTAGAACAGGTTCACTGAGTTGGTGAATTAATGTGGCATCAAGCTTGCTTCAGGGATCTAATACATGGAGTTTTTTCTTTGAAGAAAAGAAAATGAAAGGGATTGGTGGTAGTTAAGGCTATATGAGGATTATGAAAATTATCAGTGTATATATTTAACTTTTCTTGTCTACTTGTACAAGGTCTTAATATAGTGATCAATTACAAATTATATATATGATTTTAGTTGGCAATCGAAAAAATATATAAATTAAATATATAGATATAAAGAATGAAACGTTATACGTTCTTGCATGTATATATGTGTATTGCTAATTTTGATTTGCGGGCCTTGTGAAGATCGAAAAAGATATTAGGCAGTTCTTTGGTTACTTTAAAACTTTGTTGTGACTTGGGAACTGATTATTAGTGTGTCCATATTAGAAGAGTATAAAAACAAATACAAGATTACGTATGAAATGTTTGCAAATCATTGTAATTAGCTAGAGAGCAAATCTTATATATATATATATGCATAAAGTGAGTCAAAAGAAAAGGTGCGCATATATATGTTTTACATGTTCACTCACTTTCTTCATCAACCCCTTCTTCCTTTTCTTTTTATTTATACACAATGAAGCAAGGATAGAAGCATTATTGATGTTGTATATGTAAAAATTCAATCTAGTTAGGATGAAGATGAAGCTAGCTAGGTCCTTAAATTTTTTTAGATTTAAAATGAGTTTTTTGCATAAAATTTAATATATATGGATACGATCTTCAGATCTTTGAATTAAAATTTGGATAGTGGCATTAACAGGTAATGTTCTCCTCAAAGAAAGTCCTGGTATAATCATAACATCTAAAACAATTAATATTCTCATTAATATTAATATTGTACATGTATATAGGAAAATACGTTAAATGAAGTTATAAGTTTGCTTTTAACTAATTAATATATACGTAAAATAATCTATCTTTGTTCTCTATATTTTGGAAAACAAAAAAATCACACTCACACTTATGCTACCAATTTAGAGTGTTGATGAGAAGTACATGTGTACACTCGCTACTAGCTCGTTCAAGTAGTTTAGACAGTATCTTGTATAATTTATAAAATATGTAATATTATTGCAATTGCTTAGGTAGTAAGTAAAATAAGTAGTGTTTTATATGTATACACAGAAGTATATTGATATGTTTGATTTTTAATATATTTTTATACCCTTTTTACTTAAATTTAGAATAACTTTCGAATTAAGTTTGAGTTAAAAGTCATTTAATAAAAAAAATTCTTGATGTAGGTTTCATGAAGAAAATATAAAAAAAAAAGATTGAAAAAAGATGAAGAAAAGATAAAAAATGAAGTAGTTCTGAAGAGCAAAAAGGAAGCAATCCTGAACTGGAAAAAGGAAGCAACTCTGAAGAGGAAAAAGGAAGCAACTTTGAAGAAATCCAAAAAAGGACATAAACACTTATCAAGTCACTTCGACCTCAGGGGACCCCCGGACAGAGGAGTTAGGAAGGGTCCTCAGGAGACGTCTGCTCCAATCAAGGAGGATTCTCTAGCGCAGGAGCTACAGCAGTCGCAAGCGTGGTTTGTTGACAAGATGAACTCGTAAGTACAATAACAGTTTCATGTAGGGTTTACTAACAGGGAACAGGTAAAGATGATGGTGCCATTCACAAATAAAAACAACCAAAATAATGGACTGATATGGTCAAGCAGGTTTAATTACCCTTAAAAATCGAGTATTAGAATGTTTAGTTTTTAATTTTTTTGATGTTGTCAGAGATGTACGTTAAATAACCGATTACAATCCACCATATAGATAGGTTGTCAGACTCATAGTCGTTGTCTTAATAGTTTTAATCATAATAATAGTTGTAGTTATGTCATCACAGTTGTTTGGTCATGTTCATGGCACTCTGATGCGTGCTGGTGCGCTTTTACGCATAGGGTCTATGTGTGGAGTGCCACTACACTTCAAGCAGCTGCACATTGTAGCAAGCCTTGTGCGTCGTGTTGACCTATCAGGCTTCTACGGATGTTGAGGGGTATAATTCAAAAGAATAAATCTAATAAAATTAAGAAAATCTTAAAATTCTAAGAATAATTTTATAAATTAAAAACTCATAAGAAATAAATTTAGAATCTATAAATAATTATAAAAGAAGTAGAATTAATATTTAAAAAACTTGAAATTAAAAGAGTAAAGGAAAAATAAAAACAAGAATAAAAGAATATAAAAAGTTAACTAATAAAATAAAGAGTCAAAATTTAACAAACACAGAGTCTTGTTAAATCCACTTCATCATATTTCCTTTGTGGGTGTATTTGGTTTTGGTCCCTTAATGAAACTGTAGTTCAGTTGTCCTTGGTCTGAATGATTTTATATTCATGCTCTACGGCTCAAGGGCATGAATGATGGCAACCTGAGAGACATCAGAGATTTATATGTGTACTTAATATTTGTGATTGTATGTTTGTATCTATCTACATACCAAGACATAACTAATCGATATCCCATTTGCCCTTTCTAGAAATAGGTGTAAGTGGTTGCGCATGTTGGTTTATAATAAGTGAAATATAAATTAAGATAATAAATTAGGATAAAAAAACTATGTCAAAGATGAGTTTTGTCCTGCGCGCGAGTTGTATAAACCCATTGAATACAGTACTAAGCATCTTCATGACAATTTGTATGAATTCGACATTATTTGGATATGAATATTTGGTAATAACTTTTCATTTGAATTTGTTAATTAAACTTAAAATTATTTTTTTATTAAACGTGCATTAATGAATATTTTAAAACGTATATGTGTTGCATTATTTCTATTTATCTTACTGAGTATTGGAACTCACCCATATCCCACCCACCCTTAGATGTAGATTTTGAAGAAAATTCTGGAGAACTCTTTTTAGTTTCTTTTCAGGAGGAATAGTTTCGATCAGACTTTGTATTTTGTTTTAAACTTTGAGGCTAGTTTTTGTAATTATGCTATCTAATATTTTGTATTCTAAAAGGTAGATGGCCTAATTGCCTCAGGATACAGTCTTTTATAAATTTTGTATTAGAAGTATAGTTCTACTGTAATGTAAATATCTATTTTATGTCTGCTAATTTTGACGTTGGTGCCCTGTTTGGCATCAGGACGTCACATTTCTTTTTTTTCTTTTTATTTATACACAATGGAGCAAGGATCGAAGCATTATTGATGTAGTATATGTAAAATTTCAATCTACTTAGGATGAAGATGAAGCTAGCTAGCTCCTTAAATTTTTTTAGATTTAAAATGAGATTTTTGTATAAACTTTAATAGATATGGATACGATCTTCAAATCTTGGAATTAAAACTTGGGATAACGCCATTAACAGGTAATGTTTTGCCCCGGTATAATCATAAGAGTTATTAAAATTTATTTTTATTAATGTTTACGTACAATAAATTATATATATATTTTTGTATTACATAAGAGTCGAATCTTCAATTCTTATTTTCGTAGAGGTAGAGAAGTACCACTTGATTTAAAATTCAAGTATTATCATGCCTTAATTATATTTAACTTTTAGGAGGATTGATTTCAATTAAGGTGGTTGGTCATGAAGTAAAGATCCTAGAATTGAAACTATTGGGCCTTTGGCCCAATCATTAAGGGATGGCATCAGTTCCCATTAATGAAGAACATGTGAACTCGCAATTTTATATAAAAAAAGTTAACAGATCAACCAAATTATCACCTACATACCATTTTATATAATCTATTAACTTCTAATATCAATCATTTTCTATTAAAAATGTATAACGTATTTTTTGTGTGTGAATACATCAATTTAGTGATATATAATAATACTTAAGTTCAATTACTTTGTTTAAAATTAAATCTGCAACCCGTTTTATGTATGGATTACAGAATTAATTATATTGATATTTAATTATAACATTTCATTTTCTCACATAATTGTTTACATTAATATTTAATTTTAATTGTAGTTAATTAAATAACTAGAATAATATTTAATTTAAAAAAATTCAATTACACAATTAACACAAGTACAATATATTAATAAAGTGCCATCATTATTAAATAAAGGGAAGTAAACAAGATTAGTGTTATTCGATGAATCACTCTTTTATCATTGTAAGTATATATATAATCTCTCTAAATGAGACACACACAACGAAGTTCTAATATTTAAGAATACAAAAAGAAATTAAAAGATAAAAGAATCATAATACATTACATCAAAAAATCGTAACAAAATACATCCTTTATAGATAAGCCAAATTCAAAGTTAATAAGTGAAATACGAAGTAAACCTTTATAAATCATATGGAAGTTCCCTTGTTTTAATGTGTTAAAAACTCATACCTAAGGCCACCTATATACCATTTTATATGAATGCTTGAACTTTTGAAAATTTATAGAAGATTTAAAGTATTCTCTATCGCATGAGCTTCAGAAGTTGTAGTGATGGTTCATTGATGGTATTAACCCGCAAGCACAACAACAGCTCATTTAGTGTTTGGTAACGGGGACCAAGTGGAGATGATGGTGTTGGTTAATCAGCATAACCAAAATAATATACAGATGTGTTCTAGAGGTTTAATTATTCTTAGGAATGGAATGATAAGATGTTTGATTTTGAATTGTTTGGTTTGTTGTCGGGATATACTTAAATAACCAATTACAATCAACCACAGATATATATCTTCAAATTCTTAATAGTTGTCGTCGTCGTTGTCATAGTACTAGTTATCATAATCATCACGTAATAGTCAACATAGACGTCGCATCGCATGCATGCATGTAAAGGTGTTTGTTTGTGTTATAATTGTCTTCAAATTAATCTTCTCTTTAATATTTTGTATCTCATATACTAGTATTACTCTTCTTTTTTTTAATTTCTCTCTCGCCTCGGCTTGATGTCACTTTATTGCTATTTGTTAAAATACATGCATGCCCAATGTAGTTTTAAACTATTAGAATACTTTGCTCTCTTCTTTTCCTTTTTAAAATTTTCTTATACATAGTGGATTAAGTTTACTTAGGATGATGATTAAGTTTGTTAGCTACTCAAATTTTGTTTAGATCTCAAAAGAGATTTTTGTATGGGATTTAATATATATGAAAACATGTTTGGATCTTGGAATTAAAATTTAGGATAGAAAGATTAAGAAATAATATTTTCATCAAAGAATACACACAGGCCTACTACGCAGACAACGAGCATAAAGGGCACATGGCGCCTGGCCCTGTCCGCGTGCAATGCGACACACGCGTGGACTAACCTGTCTGCGCGCGATTGGACCCACGTGTAAACCAGGCCCGCACCTTACAAGGATAGGATGTGCGCGCATTTTGCACATCTTACGCTTGTCGCACACGCACGCCTGCGCACAATGCGCTACGCCTGTGCACACGAGCCTCTCCCACGAGTGTTTTCCCACTGGATTTCACCCTGTTTTCCATTTTTCTCTTAAAAATTACTTTTAAATAAAAATGCAACAAAAATAAAATAATATAAAATAATAATAATAAAAATAAATAAAATAACAAAATCTGAATAAATTAAAATTATGAAATACGATATAAACTACGAGATAAATTTAAATGAGGTCAGGTGGCTTTAAGGCCCGAATAAATAGGAGTTTCCAGATATACATTTAGCGCGGTGATGAGCGAGGTGTTATAATATAGGTGCTAGCTTTGATCCCTTAACAAAACGGTAGTTTAGTTGTCCTTGTGACTCTGAATGATTTGATATTCATGCTCTAAGGCTCAAGGGCATGAATGATGGAACCTGAGAGACCTAAGAGAATTATATTTGTATTTAATATGTGTGAATGTATGTTTGTGTCTATCTGTGTACCAAGACATGACTAATCAATATCTCATTTGTCCTCTCTAGAACTAGGTGTAAGCGGCTGCGTGTATAGGTTTGCAATCAGTGTAATATAAATTAAGATAATAAATTACTAAAAAAAAAACTGTGTAAGAAGAGGAGTTGTGTAAACCCATTGAATACGGTATTTTACCGTCTTCATGACAATTTGCAGAATTCGACATTTGATTTAGATATGAATATTTGGTGATAACTTTTGATTTGGATTTGTTAATTAAACTTAAAATTAATGTTTTAGTAAACATGCATCAATGAATATTTTAAAATGTATCTATGTTGCATTATTTCTCTTTATCTTATTGAATATTATAATACACCCATATCCAAACCCCCCAAAGATGTAGATTTGGAAAAAAATTCTAAAAAATCGTATTTAGATTCCTTTCAGAAGGAATAGTTTGGAGCAAACTTTGCATTTTGTTTTAAACTTTAAGGCTAGTTTTTATAATTTTGCTATCTAATATTTTGTATTCTAAAAGGTAGATGTCCAGATTACCTCAGGATATAGTCTTTTATAAATTTTGTATGGGATGTGTAGTTCTGCTGCAATATAAATATCTATTTTATGTATGCTCATTTGGACATTGTGCCCTGTTTTGGCATCAGAATGTCACATTTCTTTTCTTTTCTCTTCATTTATACACAATGGAGCAAGGATAGAAGCATTATTGATGCAATATATGTAAAAATTCAATCTAGTTAGGATGAAGATGAAGCTAGCTAGCTTCTTAAATTTTTTTAGATTTAAAATGAGATTTTTTTATAAAATTTAATAGATATGCATACAATCTTTGGATCTTGGAATTAAAATTTGGGATAGTGGCATTAACAGGTGATGTTCTCATCAAAGAAAGTCCCACTATAATCATAACATTTAGAACAATTAATATTTTGATTAATATGAATATTATACATGTATCTAGCAAAATACGTTAAATTAAGTTATAAATTGGCTTCTAACTAATTAATACATATGTAGAATAATCTATCTTTGTTCCCTATATTTTGAAGAACAAAAAAATTACACTCACACATATACTACCAATTTAGAGTGTTGATGAGAAGTACATGTGTACACTGGCTACTTGCTCCTTTAAGTAGTTTAGACAATATCTTGTATAATTTATTAAATATGTTATATTATTGCGATTGCTTGGGTGACAAGTAAAATAAATATTATTTTATATGTATACATAGACGTATATTGATTTGTTCGATTTTTATTATATTTTTATACCCTTTTAAGTTAAAAAATCATTTAATGAAAAAAATTCTTGATGTAGGTTTCATGAAGAAAATAGAAAAAAAACTGAAAAGAGAAGAAGAAAAGAGAAAAATTGAAGTAGTTTTTAAGAGCAAAAAGGAAGCAACTCCGAAGAAGAAAAAGGGAGAAATTCTGAACAGGAAGAATGAGCAGCTATGAAGAGGAAAAATGAAGTTTCTTTGAAGAGGAAAAAGGAAACATCTCTAAAGAGGAAAAATGAGTAGCTTTGAAAACGAAAAAACGAGGCAGTCGATATTGAAATTAATTTGGTTGGGACTTGGCCAAGTCATAGCTTAATTAGTTATTGATGGTTTGAGAGTATCGGGAGTGAAATTCTATTAATTAGATATATATTGTTAATCGTTAATTGCGATTTGAACGAGAGTTATATGTTCGAGTTAACACGGAGAAATTGAATTATCACAAATTTAGTAGAATCAAATTAGTAATTGTTATAAAAAATTAGTAGTTATTAATTGATAAAACTAGCGAATACTGGGAGGAAAACCAAAAGTACATTAGGTTTGTGCAATCATTGCCTAGTAGATTAAATTAATTGTGAAATTAAAACTCAGATATACCTAAGATTCAAGTGAAATCAATTATTCTGATAATATTACATCGATAGTTTTCATTAATTTAATCATTTTGTTTTGATTAAATTATTATTAAATTTTAATTTCTAGAAATAATAGAATTTCTATAATTCTGGTACTTGATACACAATCTCGTAGGACGATACTCTACTTATCACTTTATTATTTGAACGATTTTGTGCACTTGCGAATTTGCCGGTCATATATAAAATCTTTAACTAGTCTTAGTTTTTTATATGTATACCAGTATGCAATCTGTAGAACATCATAATTATCTTAAAGGTTGGAATCAGTAATGGATGATGAATTGTTTCATTCTAATTGTTTTTGGGACATGGTTGTGCCTTTTTCTTTTTCTTCTCAATCTATATTATGGTTATCGGATGTATTGTTTAATGGTACTTTTATTGTGTTTGTAATGGTTAATTGCTATTGTTAAATTTTATTTCATTTGGAAAAAAAAAATAATTATCGTAAAGGCTAATATAGAGTGTCAAGGAGAAGGTATAAATATATATATATATATATATTAGTACCAGGCTAGTATCATTTTTTTTATTGGAAGAGAGATAACACTTTTATATTTTTACTGCATTTAATTGGTAGGAAATATATGTTTGATTTTTTAAAGAATTTTGCGGCTATTACAAAAATCAGTACAAAAGTATTCATATACATTACTTTTATTATACCATTTTAAAATTGAATTATACTAATCTTTTCTAACAATATGATTGGTATTTCTTCTCTTCATAAAAGATTTTAGATTTAAATTGTGCATTTTTATAGATTATCTTTAAGAGTTTGTGTCATCTAATTAATGAAATGTATGAATTGTTACTAAAAAATCTAAATCTTAAATTTCATTTCTATATTTTGAAAGTAATATTTTTTTGAAAAGTAAGATGTCTTATGTGACATGCAAAATGTTATTTAACGCATAAGGGTGTCAGATAAAGAAATAGATTACGAGTGCGATAGAGTAAAATATATGCAGCAGAGCAATTTATTACAAATCCCTGATAAAATATATGAGTTCCTAATTACATGTATAACTAAGGCCAAAAGTGATGTCAAAATACAAAATATCAAAATACGAATAGGGGAACTTCTATAATTATGTAAAAGGACTCATCAGAGTGCGAGACAAGTCATGCATTTATAAAAGTTTAAGGATCCACGGGATCCTCAAAGACTTCAAGTGGTAGGTCAGCGATCAATTCCTCATTATCTTTCCCATCTAGAGGGGGGGCATGGAAAGGAGTGAGTTCTATATACTCAGTAAGGAAAACAATATTTAAATAACATCATAAGATTTTAAAGGTAATTAAAGATATCATCATTTCTTACCATCAAGAGTCATGTCAGGGTTCTTTATTAAACTATGAAAGTAATTTATTTTATTTAAAGAAAATATCATACCATAGTCATATCATATCAATCAAGTATATCATGCTAAAAATAGAGAAAATCAAATAAATCATGATATGCACTATTTTTGTGTCATTTTTTGTGAAGTCATTCCGACTTCCATCTTTTGAGGGTGATACAGATTCCCGGCTACCCATGTGGAATGAAAAATTCATTTAACTTGTAACAGCAATTTGTGTCTTCTTAAACTAACAACACATTTACGGCTTGCTAAACCAATATCAAATTTACAGCTTGCCAAACCATGACACGATCTATGACCACAGTCGTACAAACCACAGTGGTCCTACATGTTAACTATGGCCACGACCATACTTTGCTTAAGATGACCCCTACAATCATTACGCATCACCACTCTCATCAGAGGGTATGCCGTCATCCACAGGGAGCGATCCTCTCACGTCTTTTCAGACCAGATGGGGGAGAAATAGAAATCCCTCAGAGATAAAAAGACTAACGAAATGCTTTATACATTATGCATGCCAATATTAATACATGTTTCTCATGTTTGTACATCGTTTCATGCTTAATAATTTTTCTACCATATTGCATCACATATCAATATTTACTTCATCTAAATTACACATGCAAATTAACAAGTTCATGCACGATCATAGAACATGTATTAACATGTGAAATTACTTAGTTTAGGCATAAAACTAACCATGAAATCACTAATTTAAACCTTATTAATTTTACTCTGGAAATGCTCCTTAGGATGTTTAAAAGTAAATACTGAATTCCTTACCAAAACCTCGATGTTTCTATGCCTTTTCTTCTTCTTCTCGTCTCCTTCTCTCTCTAAAGCTCTTGGCAGATGAAGAATGAAAATGGAAGTGATGGAGAAATGGTGAAGGGGCGGTCACTATTTATAGAAATAGAGGACCATCAGATTTTCGCCAAGTGGCAAAATCTGGTGAAGAGAGAGAAAGTCAATGGGAAAGGTGTGATGTAATGACTAACGAATGTGACCAATGGATGGACAATGCAACATGATAATGGCATAAAAATTAGAGGCATGCCACCTAAACAGAGACAGCACGTCACCCAAACGAGCAGAGCCTGCGCGAGCGGGATCATTCCCGTTGGATTTTCTGCTTTTTTCTCCATTTTCCTAAAATTTATTTAAATAATAAATAAAATAAAATTTTTCCTACGAGAAAATAAAATAATTAATTTTAAGATTTATCAAATCAAATAAAATACAAAACTTAAAATACGAAAGACGATATTCATCCAAAAAATTAAAAATATAAAATATTAAGGGGTTTTAAATGACCTTAAGGCCTTAATAAATAGGGGTTCTTATTACAAATTAAGCACGAAGGTTTTCAGGATGTTACATTCCCCCACCTTAGAAAATTTGATCACCCAAATTTGTTATGATTAGATCTGGAACATTCTCTCTCATCTCGTTCTCCAACTCCCAGGTCACCTCTTTCGGAGTGTGTTGTTGCCACTACACCTTCACCTTGGGAATCCTATTGTTGTGCAAAACCTTGTTGGTCTAATCAAGGATTTTTGCAAGGAGCTCCTCGTATGTCATATTAGCTTGAACCTGCATCTCTTGGTGAGAAATGATGTGAGAAAGGTCACGGTGGTACCTTTTGAGCATGGAGAGAAGGAAAACATCATGTAGACCCATAAACTCTTGGGGTAGATAAAGGTAGTATGCCACGGGTACAACACATTCCACGATCTGAAAAGGTCCCACATAATAGGGGCTTAAGTTTCCCTTCTTATCGAATTGAATTTTTCCCTTGTAAGGGAAGATCTTAAGGATGACTTGATCGCCAATTGCAAATTCTAAGGTCTTCCACAGTTTTCGACATAGCTTTTCTAGATACTTTAGGCAATGGCTAAATTCCTTTGAATGATAACAACTTTTTTAATAGTCTCCTAGACGAAATCAGGTCCCAAATGACACTGGTTCCTGACTTCTTCCTAACAAGTGCGAGAATGACAGGGCCTACTGTACAGAGCTTCATATGGAGCCATGCCGATACTGGAATGATAACTATTATAATAAGCAAATTCACACAGGGGAAGATACTCATACCAATTATCACCAAAGTCGAGGACACAAGCGCGCAACATGTCTTCTACTATTTGGATAATTTGTTCAGACTAACCATAAGTCTGAAAAATATAAGTAGTGCTGAAGTATAATCCAAAACTGAGTGCTTCTTGAAAACTATCCCAAAAATCGTAGGTATACCGAGGATCACAATCGGACAAAATAGATGAGGGGATGCTGTGGAGTCGAACAATTTCATCAATGTATAAATGGGCTAATCTGCTGGTGGAATATGTGGTTTTGATGGGTAATAAGTGAACAGTCTTGGTCAACTTGTCAACAATGACCCATATGGCATTACGACCAGAACAGGTTCTAGGCAGGCCGGTGACAAAGTCTATTGTTACATGCTTCCACTTCCATTCTGGAATAGGAAAGCCTTGCAACAAACCAGCAGGTCTCTGGTGTTTTGCCTTAACCCCTTGCCAAGTAAGGCATCGAGAGACATAATCGACAATGTCCTCTTTCATTCTAGGCCACCAATATTGATGCTTCAGGTCCCCAGTACATCTTGGTACTTCTGAAGATAATGGACAGTTTAGAGGCATGGGCAGCTTTGAGAACATCCATTCTGATAGCGACAGGAACCCAAATACGGTCAAAAAATTCGTCATCTGTGAGCCTGAAATAAGAAAACTCATAATAAGTAAGCTTACTCAAATTTTTGTTATTTTTGTGTATGGACTGAGCTTCCTAAATCTTCATGAAAAGATCAGGCATTTTTGTAAATTATCTTTAAGAGGTTGTGTCATCTAATTAATAAAATGTATGAATTGTTACTAAAAAATCTAAATCCTACATTTTAATTCTATATTTTAAAGTAATATTTTTTTGAAAAGTAATATACCTTTTATCCATAACAACTAGATTTATAAAACCAACCATAAGGAATGCCTATATAGCAAAATCAACCATTAGCATCATCTAAAATACATGAGACGTTTGAGCATAAAACAATAGTAAACAAATGCATAAATGACAACAACATAGTATAAACACTACATTACACATCTAAAACAACTTTCTATATGTGTATGTGTGATGATATATCTCTTTAAGGAAGTTTAACAACAATATGAAAGGGTTATTTGAGACACCTAACTATCTAAACTAGTTGACATAGAATTGATTAACTTTGGTTGTGCGTGAATTTCATATTGTCTGTATAGAAGCTCCAAGGATCATGCTTATATGAGTTAATGGATACCTTATAGATTCTGAGAATTGGAACAAGCATTCCTTTGGCTATATGTGCACTAAAAGAAAAAAAGAAACAACTAAAAACATGTATATCACCCATACCCACCAAAGATTTCCAAGCCTTTACCAATATCCTTTCAAACCCATTCGTTCCTCTCTTCTACCCAGCTTTCTTGCTCCCTCTCACTCATTCACAGATACTTGAAAGTGGTGCATATCTGCTAGAGCTTTACAACTCTATAAATTCCTATTCATTTTTCCTATTAACACGTCATCCCACACCATGAGGACTAGTCAACTTGTTTTCCTGCTATCGCAAACATCACCATCTTAACACAACCTCCCATACATCTTTCATATTACACATCTTTGGTATCACGTAGAATTTGGTTAATAATACATGAAGCTACCTATTAGCTAACAACTCATTAGTGATATATGAAGCTACCTATAATTAATCATTTTTATGAAAATGCTTGAAATTTTATCGACTAGAACTAGCAAATATGATCCAATAATACAATAATTTATTAAGCATATACTATTGCCAAGAATATAAATTCTTATCTCATCATTGATGTTTTTTTTCATCGAGATAAACTCCAAATCGTGATGCATTTTCTTGTTCCTGAATGGGCTTCTTCCATTTTTTATTCAATTTTTTTAGGTTTAGGCTCTACTACGAGTAAAGATCTACCAGATTTTGATTTGCACATATAGGATAAATCAACCCAATACCGTATCTTTTTCTACGACTTCCTTTTTTTTCAATTCTTTTCTTTCATGTCTTCCATCAAATATTCAACGTATTAATCATATTATCATTATTCGACTAATTAACAGTTGAGATCACTCCTATTTAGAATTTATTTCTAAATAGAGTTGTTTATGATATAAGTGGTAATCATCAATATATTTCCAATATGGTTTTTGCTAAATGGAGCCTGGATACTTCATTTTATTGGTCCAACCAAGTCAACCATAAATCATTCTAATTGATAATATTAATTCAAATTACCCCCCAAAAAATGGATCTAATGTATTATTCTAGAATTTTTAGTGAATTTATGGTGTAAATGTGTATTTAATTGTCATTTAATTTTTTCTTTGTAAAATTATATACACAATATGCCTCTAAATAGTGGTATCTTAATAATAAAATATAATTTTTTATTCCCACAAGATAACATGGTATTGGAGTTGTTAATATATCTAGAAGAGTTTAGATAGCTAATAGATGAATAAATTGTGTTTTTCATACAAAAATAGTGAATAGGGGTGAGTTTGATAGAAAATAAATAATGATAGATTGTTGAGAAGAACATTATGGAGCTGAAGGAAATGGGAACATGGTTGGATTGATTTGTGAAAAGGATGAGGGAGAAGTTTTATCAAAATATGGCTCTGATAGCCATAACTATATTAAAAATATAAATTGCACAATATTTATTGCTTATGTGTATGATTCACACTTTTAACCTAAGTAGACTTAAAACTTAAAAGATGTATTAGAATATAAATAATTAATTGAATTATTTCCAATTAATTTAAACTTTTAAGATAAAGGTTTTATTTATAATTTAATGATTGTACTATTTTTAGTAGTCATTCTAATCCTCCTATGAATATGGGTTTGTGTCGTCTCAAAATTTCTGCTTTGACGAGGCTAATTCATAGGTAGTTTTGAGTTGATGCATGCAACTGATTCTAGCAACATCTCTGGTGGTTTCTCTATGTTGATATTCTTTCATGCACTTAATTTATTGTTGGGCTTTTCCAGCTTCATGATTAGCTTGACTACCAACTGTATATATGATGCATATGAGCCTTTTTTCCTCTTAACAGTGGCAAGATAAGGTTGTTATGTAGTTTTTTTATAGTGCTTTTAATTCTGCATGACTTTAATTAATCCTCAGGTGTGACCTTTACTTCTTTGTAACTATGTTTTCACTATTTTACTGGCCTTATTTTTCTATCTATATACGTGACTTTTAAGCTATGAATTTTTTCTCAATAAAGTTCTCTTTTTATACTCTTTTTTGAAAAAAAATATTTGTTTTTTTTGCACAAGATTTTTATTTTTTAATTAAAAAATTTAATACAAATATACTTTATCTTAGGCCAAAAAAAAAAATTGTTATATACACAAGAAAATGAAAAAAGTGATATCAAAAGTCCTAGGGGACATATTTTTAAATGTTGGATTGCCTGTAGGGTTGCTCTACATGCGGATCTCCCTCATGCATACATATCGATCATAAAATTTGGGATGCATCAATTACCCTTAACTTCCTTAACTGGAAGATTCAAGATGTTATATTTAGGAAATATAATTTCAAAGTATCTTCTTATAAATAGTTTGCATTATAGGTTTTAGCTATTCATTACTATTTTACATAATTAATGAAGTATATATATATATGTGTTTATTATTATAGCACTTTTTAATTTTCTAATTATCATGAACTTTTTAAAAAGTAAGATAACCTTTATTTATCAAATAAAATAGCCATACAACATCATCTTAATCTTTATTCATCTTATTATATTACTCTATTAGTTCATTTCATATAGAACACTGTTAATTAATTCCAAACAATTAGCTCTTTATTGGCGAAGTAACCTAAAATTTTCTTTGGGGATAAATCTTTTTAAGGGTTTGGTTGTAGGTTAAGTATCACATATTTTTCCTTAATTAAAAGATAATTTTATTAATAAAATGGCAGTTGCATGTCCTTTTTCTCTTTGAATACTAAAAAATAATTTTGTCAATAAGGATAGTTCCTTCTTTTTTAAAGAGAGAATTACAAGAAAACACAATCGCCACCCTTTGGAAAATGAAAAGAACAATTTAAGAATAAAATTACATGATAGTATAGGTGATTTGAAATAGAAGCTAAACATGAAAAGAGCATATTCTTAAAACATTTTTTATATGATACCTTTTCATAGCCTCATGCAGATACATCAAAAGGTAAGTTACATTTCAACAAAGAATTTTTTCATGAGTTAGATATAAATGTTTATGCCTTAGCTATATATATATATGCATATACGTACTTATACCAAAATTTTTATGTTTTTAACTTTCTTATTTCTAAAACAATTTATTTTTATTTATCTTGTAAAAATTAATATTTCGACATTTTAGAAATTGTAAGAGGAAGTGAATGGAAGAATATTGGAGCTTATGTACGTTTGAGATAGTCAATTGATGAAGATTCCCAAAGCTTAAAACACTACCCAATCTTCTAAATATCTAATAAAGCACGTAGTCACTTATCAAAACTGAACTAATCATCCTCCCTATTTCATCATCAACTTGAGTAAAGAGATGTATTTCCTATTTGAACAAATAACAACTCATATTTCTCATATTTGTTCGATGACATCCTAAAAAGTTAAAATTTTCACGTAATACTATAAAATAAAAAACAAAGTTAGAAGAAAAAAGCATGCCTCCTTACACAACTTTCTCTTCAGCGTGGTGAATTGATAAGCTAAGTAAGAAACAAATTTGAAAAATATCAATAGTCTTGACATTAAATGTAGCGCCCGGACCGAGAAGGAGGAGGAAAAAAAAAAATAAATAAATAAAATAAATAAAAAAAAGGGGCCACGTCGGCAGCCACGTCAGCAGGCCCGGTCAGCAGTCCCGGCCAACAGGGGCCTGCCACGTGGCAAGACCACGTCGCTCCGAAAAGGGGCCACGTTGGCGATCCGCGTGGGTGCGATCGGACGGCCTAGATCAATCGCGCGATCGGACGGCCCAGATGCAATCGCACGGACGGCCCAGATTCAATCAAAAACGAACGGCCCAGATTAAAACAAAATGAACGGCTGAGATCAAAAGGCAAGGGGTTATAAATAGAACCCCCACACCAGACCACAAACCCTAGCCGCCTGCCGCTCGCCGGAGAAGACAAACCAGAAGCCGGCCGCCGCCACCCGCCGCCGCGCCGAGGAAATTTCCGACCGCCGATCGAGGTAAATTTCATACCCCCGACTCGTTTTTCCACGCTGATTCCTCTTGTGGCCAAATCGGAGCCAAAATCCCGGCCAAACGGCCGAAATACGCGGCCGAAGGCCAGCGGCGCCGCCGCGCCCCCTCTCGGTTTTTGCCTCCGATGAGGCCTTTCCCGGCCTCCGTTTGATGCAATTTTTATATCACCGTGATCACCATTCTTTTCTCTACAGGTTGACCGGAGCCGAATCACCAAAACACGAACCTCGCCGGAGAGCCGCCGCACCCGAGAGCGCCGCCGCCGATAAGCTCCGTTTTTTCGTGATTTTTTGGCCCCCCGAGGGCCCTAGGGTTGTTTTCTCACAGGGATCGATGCGAGTGTGTATGTAGTGTGTATGTATTGATACCATTATGTATTGATACCATTAGAACTCATACAATGAAAGAGGCTATTTAGTGTGTATGTATTGATACCATTAGAACTCATACAATGCTTGTTTACATTAGTTCTTCTATTTGTTTGTTTACCTATTGAATCGCTGTTAAAAGTTACACATGCAGTTCTTACTTTTCTACTTATGTTATTGTATGATGCTCAATTTGACACTTCTCAAGTTTTTACTTTTTCTTATAGGAGATAATTGATGCTAATATAGAGGGTAAATTAATGAGCATGTTGAATATGGTCATTTTCTTTGATTTCTAACTTATACCTAAGAGAATGAGTAGATATTTAGAGTTGTCTATGGTTATAACAGGTTCAATGAGCTGGTGAATTAACGTGGCATCAAGCTTGCATCAAGGATCTAATACATGGAGTTTTTTCTTTGAAGAAAAGAAAATGAAGGGGATTGGTGGTAGTTAAGGCTATATGAGGATTATGAAAATTATCAATATATATATTTAACTTTTCTTGTCTACTTGTACAAGATCTTAATATAGATATAGAGAATGAAATGTAATATGTTCTTGCATGTATATATGCGTATTGTTAATTTTGATTTGTAGGCCTTGTGAAGATTGAAGAAGATACTAAGCAGTTCTTTGGTTACTTTAAAACTTTGTTGTGACTTGGGAACTAATTATTAGTGTGTCCATATTAGAAGAGAATAAAAACAAATACAAGATTACATATGAAATGTTTGTAAATCATTATAATTAGCTAGAGAGCAAATCGTATATTTATATATGCATAAAGTGAGTCAAAAGAAAAGGTGCGCATATATAATTGTGGTACGATGATGGTAATCGAGGAAGTGTTTATGAATCCGGTTCCTTGCGTGCGGCTAATTTATTGTATATATAAAAATAAATATTTCTATAACTTGTTCATCACATTGTGGGCTTGAGTTCCAAATCCACATTGTCAATTTAAAAATGAATCTCCTTAAAAGTTGAGTTAGGAAGGCGGTAAAAAAGGAGAGCAATTATATATGCAAGTATATATATATGTATGTATTACACTTTTTTGAATATTGAATACTGGATGCAGAATCTTTTATTTAAATCATTAATTGCATAAAGAAGAAAATATATACACACAAAATATTTTAGTGCATCAAATCATATGTATAGTATACAATTTGAAATAATTTATTCCCATATCTATATTGAAGGAAACTAGGTTAATATGCCAAAGGATTCATTAAATAATTAGGGAGCTAATTAGTTTAATTATAATAATTTTTATTTTAATTGATCTATATGTAAACTAATTACATATATATGTTACATAATTCATTATAATTGCAATATATTTGATTATATAATTCATAAAGAAAAAAATTAATTATATGACATGATACAACAAGACCATCAAAAGTTGTGTTTTTCTGGTTGATATTTTTCTTTCTATTGATATTTACCTATACATCATAAAAATTTAGATGCTCACCCTTCCATACACATATACAAACATCTCAATATATATTTACCTACCTCAACATGTATTCCTTCCATCGCTACCTTATATGTTACATGTATATATATATATATATATGTATATATCAACTGGATCAGACAACAAACATCTGGCCCGTACTTGGTTTATAGTTAATTTGCTCGACATGCAAACTTTAATTTGTAAGATTTCAAAATTTTTCATGCAAAACATTATTTCTAATTACACTCCAACAGTATTCTAATACCATAAAAACTTAGTTATGATATATATACATAGATATATATTGTGATTAATATTTGTTCTCGTGTTGTGAAATATATAAACCAATTTAGTTGAATAAAAATCATATAAACAGTATAATGATCAAACCAGTAAAAGTAGAGAAAAGACATGAGAGGGTAAAAACCAATATATTTTAGAAATTTAGCATTAAAAAAAACTATTATTTTTATTTAGATTTGATAGAGTAATAACAAGGAGTCAAAGTAAAAAACAAAAGATAATTCATTTAATCAAATACATTTCTCACATTTACCATAAATACAAACATTAACAAATTCAAAAAAACCATTTTAATGTCACAAAATCCCCTATTAATTTACAAGGTAATGGTATATTAATCTGTTGTTTTTTTTTTGAGTTCAACTATTAGTTCAACAACTTTCTAACTAATACCATTGACTTTTAAAAGTATAAATTTAAATTATTGTTAGTATGTAATGTGAACTCTGATATAGAAAAAAAATGATATCTACGGTTTTTGTATTTTTTAAAAAAATAATTAAAAAATAAAATGGCGGTAACTGTAAGACATCAAGACATACAATTAAGTTGGATTAGAAGGTGATGGCCATATTAGTTGACGGTTAAGAGATAATATTTGTGTGTGTGGTTGCCATGTATAATTGACTTCAGGTGTGAATGGATGTTGAGGATAATGCAGGAGAAAGTAGGTAGATACATGAATTACAGTGAAGCAATAGTTTTTAATTAAAAGGGATGGCCACAATTGAATAATTTTATATAAATACAGCCTTACAACAACTTACTAATTAAATTTTTTTTAATTACATTACCCTAAATCAAAAGATTTTTCCATATCCCCTATTAAAGACATAACATTTTTGGAGATAATTTGGGCATTCCACTTGCAGTTTTAGAATGCACCAC
The DNA here is from genome assembly GCF_054855325.1 of Carica papaya. Lineage (NCBI taxonomy): Eukaryota > Viridiplantae > Streptophyta > Magnoliopsida > Brassicales > Caricaceae > Carica > Carica papaya. The sequence goes on along the minus strand of NC_142310.1, from coordinate 25,469,632 downwards.
ATCTTACCTTACATGGTATATTCTTCCATATTAAAACACTCCGCCCCATTCCTTACTAATGGCTACTCAACTGTTGTGTCGTTTTATATATACCCCCTCCAGCCCCTTGGGCACACATGACAAAATACCATGACTAGAAAAAAGGTTAAGCTCGCTTATATCACTAACAACTCTGTAAGAAAAGCCACATTCAAGAAAAGGAAGAAGGGGCTGATGAAGAAATGATCAGAATGCCCTTTTCTCTTCTTTCTTTTCTTTTTTTTTTATACTCAATTCAGAGAGTACAGAAACATTGTTGATGCACTATATGTAGAAATTTAGTTTAGTTAAGAGGAAGATTAAACTCGTTAGATACTCAAATTTGTTTAGATTTCAAATGAAACTTTTGTGTAGAATTTAATAAATATGATGCGCTCTTCAGATCATAGAATTAAAATTTGGGATAATGGCATTGAGGAATAATATTTTTCTCAAAGAAAATCTCGATATAATTTGAATATCTAAAACAATTAATATTTTGATTAATATGAAATTTAAATATAATTCTAAAAATTTTATTTTAGTCAAAACATGCAATATTTTAAATAACTCAAATATATTGGAGAATCCCTGACGATCATAAATAGAATTTTGTGATGCAATTATTATGTTCAGAATATAGAAAATAACTGAAATAAATAATTTTCGAACTCAACAATCTGTAAATAGCTAATTAATACTTTACGCAAGAAGAAATGTACAATATATACATATACATATACATATTTAAATATATACAATCACCTAGAATAATAAATATAGAAAAATATTTTTGATGGCTAATTTCAAACACTTTCAGTAATTAGTACTTTGAATTTCTTTTACACATATAAATACTCAAAAATCAATGATATAAAGTCTCTTGCTATTAAAAAAAATGTTACTGATATAAAATGAGGTCATATTTAACACCAGTGACATAAATTACTACTGCAAATTTTTTTTAATATTATAATATGTTACTGTAGTATCTGTAGTACGATGTTGCAATTGATTCTTAAAGATAATGACTAGTATTTAACCTTTATTAGTGGGTTACTTATTCAAAACAAATTTATACTTTTGCAATAACAGTTTCAAAAATTCATAAGACACAATATAAGTACTTTTTAAAAATGAAGATAGATGTAATAATACAACGAAACCACTTATACACTACTATCAAAGTGTATAACCCCAACATCCACGTGAAAAGTCTAGTATTCAAATTTTAATTGTTCATGTGGTTATATTATAATTAATTTTAACATATGATAGAATCTTCAATTCTTATTTTTGTAGAGGTAGAGAATTACCACTCGCAAGTATTATCATGCCTTAATTATATTTAACTTTTAGGAGGGTTGATTTCTATTAAGGCGTTTAGTAATGAAGTAAAGATTCTAGAATTGGAACTATTGGGCCTTTGGCCCGATCATTAAGGGATGGCATTAGTTTCCATTAATGAAGAACATGTCTACTCACAATTTTATATAAAAAATTAACAAATCAACCGAATTATCACCTCTATACCTTTTTATACAATCTGTTAACTTTTGATATCAACCATTTTCTATTAAAAATGTATTGAATGTATTTATTTATTTTTTTGTGAATATGTCATTTTAGTTACATATAAAAGTACTTAAGTTCAGCAACTTTATTTAAAATTAAATTTGTAGTCGATTTTATGTATGGATTGTAGAATTAATTATATTGATATTAATTGTAACATTTTATTTTCTCACATAATTGTAAAATGGTTGATACTAATCTCCCTATCTTACACGCACTCATAAATATTATCTCTTAACCATCAAGTAGTATGGCCACCACCTAACAATCTAACTTAATTGTATTTCTTGATCTCTTACAATTACCGCAATTTTATTTTTTAATTTAAAAAAAAATACAAAAACCATAGATATCTTTTTTTTTCTATATCAGACATCACATTACATAGTAACAATAATTTAAATTTATACTTTTAAAAGTCAATAGTATTAGTTAGAAAGTTGTTGAACTAATAGTTGAACTCAAAAAAATACAACAGATTAATATACCATTACCTTGTAAATTTAGGGGATTTTGTGACACTAAAATGTTCTTTTTGAATATGTTTATGACATTCCAAGTGTTAATTAAGGCAAATGGGTTCAGATACAGATTAAAAATGACAAATGCACGATAAAATTTATGCACCAGAACAAAATTATTACAAATCCCTTACAAATACATATGAGTTCCAATACGTATATATACAACAGTCATGCACTCAGACTTGTGTTCCCGCACTCTGATGAGTACAATAGTCTAGTGAAAAAAGTGACTCTTATGTTTTGTTTTGTATTTTGCAACCACTTCTAGCCTCAGTATATGTATGTTTTGGAACTCATATGTATTCGTAAGGGATTTTTAATAATTTTGTTCCACTGCATAAATTTTATCATGTATTCGTTATTCTGAATAAGTATCTGACACCCATTTGCCTTAATTAGCACTTGGGATGTCACAGAAAGATAGTGAGGAACCGATCACAGACCTACCCCTTGAAGTCTTTGAGGATCCCATGGATCCATAAATTTTTATAAGTGCGTGACTTGTCTCGCACTTTGATAAGTCCTTTTATATAATAATAGAAGTGGCCCTTTTTGGATTTTGATATTTTTTTTCTCACCACTTATGGCCTCAATTATATATGTAATTGGGAAATCGTATAATTTTTCAGGAATTTTTAATAAATTGTCTAAACTACTCAAAGAAGCTAGTAGCCAGTGTACACATGTACTTCTCATCAAAACTATAAATTTGTAATATATGTGTGTGTAATTTTTTTGTTCTCCAAAATATAGGGAACAAAGATAGATTATTCTACATATCTATTAATTAGTTAGAAGCCGATTTATAACTTAATTTAACGTATTTTGCAAGATACATGTATAATATTCATATTAATCAAAATATGAATTATTTTAGATGTTATGATTATACCGAGACTTTCTTTGAGGAAAATATTACTTGTTAATGCCACTATCCCAAATTTTAATTCCAAGACCTAAAGATCGTATCCATATCTATTAAAGTTTATACAAAAATCTCATTTTAAATCTTAAAAAATTTAAGGAGCTAGCTAGCTTCATCTTCATCCTAACTAGACTGAATCTTTACATATATTCTATCAATAATGCTTTTATCTTTGCTCCATTGTGTATAAATAAAAAAATACAAAAAGAAATGTGACATCCTGATGCCAAACAGGGCACCAATGTCCAAATAAGCAGACATAAAATAGATATTTATATTACAGCAGAACTACACAACTCATACAAAATTTACAAAAGACTGTATCCTGAGGCAATCATGCCATCTACCTTTTAGAATACAAAAGATTATATAGCATAATTATAAAAACAACCCTCAATGTTTAAAAAAAATTACAAAGTTTGGTCTAAACTATTCCTCTTGAAAGGAATCTAACCACGATTCTTCATAATTTTCTTCCAAACCTAGATCTAAGGGGGAGTTGGATATGGGTGAGTTCCAATACTTAATATGATAAATTGAAATAATGCAACATAGATACATTTTAAAATATTCATTAATGCATGTTTAGTAAAACAATAATTTTAAGTTCAATTAACAAAGTCAAATCAAAAGTTATCGTCAAATATTCATATCCAAATCAAATGTTGAATTCATACGGATCATCATGAAGACGCTCAATACCGTATTAAATGGGTTTACATAACTCACACACATAGGATGAAACTTCTCTTCTTACACAGTTTTTTTATACTAATTTATTATCTTAATTTATATTACACTGATTGCAAACCTATACGCGCAGCCGCTTACACCTAGTTCTAGAGAGGACAAAAGAGATATTGATTAGTCATGTCTTGGTACATAGATAGATACAAACATACATTCACAAATATTAAATACAAATATAAATATCTTAGGTCTCTCACGTTGCCATCATTCATGACCTTGAGCCCTAGACCATGAATATCAAATCATTCAGAGTCACAAGGACAACTGAACTACCGTTTCATTAAGGGATCAAAACCAGCACTCATATTGTAACATCCCACTAATCACCACACTAAATGTGTATCTTGAAACTCCTATTTATTAGGCCTTATGGCCATTTGAACTAATTTAAATTTATCTTGTAGTTTATATCGTATTTCATAATTTTAATTTATTCAAATTTTGTTATTTTACTTATTATTATTGTTATTATTTTATTTTTTTGTAGCATTTTTATTTTAAAATAATTTTTAGGAGAAAAATAGAAAATGAGGCAAAATCCTGCGGGAAAATGCCTGCAGAAGTGGCTCGCCTGCACCAGCACAGCACACTGTTTGCGTGCATGCATGCGCACATGACCAACACAATACATGTGCAAATTCCCATCGGCCCGGGACATAGGGCCAATTTGCACACGCATCGCATCGCGCGCATATTGGCGAGTCCGTGGCTGCGTCCCGTTGTACACAAATAGGATAGTCCTTGTAGACATGGCAGACGCCATGCACCCTGTGCACGCGCCATCCGTGCCATAGGCCTGCACGCTTGGGCCTGTACATTGTAGGCCTACGTGCTGCGCTATATGCGCTGTAGGCCCTTCGCCGTTGATGAAGGATTCTTCCTCCATTTTCACACGGCCATCGTGTCATGTAAAATCACTCATCTTCAACTCAACTTTCTCTTTTCCTCATTGGATTTCACCACTTGGCGCAAATCCAACGGTCCTAATTTTTTATAGATAGGGACCCTTTCCTTTCATCACTTCCATTTCATTTTCCATCTTCCAAGAGCTTAGAGAGAGAGGGAGTGATCTAGAGAGAGAAGGAGAAGAGAAGAAGAAGAAAGGTGTAGGAAAACTTCAAGATTCTGTTAAGAAATTTAATATTTCCTTAAACATCTTAAGGAGCATTTCTAAAAAATCAAAATTAAGAAGTTTATGCTTTGTGTTTTGCATATTTTATGTTTAATAAAGTGATTTGTTCTTGATTTCAAGCATGCTATGTGATTTTATAGGCACTTAATAATTTGCGTGTAAATTAAATAACATGAATTCGATGATAATTTTCTGAAATATATATAGAAAAAGAAAGAAAGAGAAGGAGAATGAGCTTGAATAGCCTGAAAAGTATATGTATTTGTATTGACATGCATAATGCATCAAGCGTCTCATTAGACATTTTATCTCGGAGAGGTTTCTATTTCTCCCTCCCCCATCTGGTTTAGAAAGACGTTAAAGGACTACTTCCTGTGGATGACGGCGTACCCTCTAACGAGAGGGGTGACACAAATATCTATTAGGGGTCACATTTGGTTAAGTACTGTCGTGGTGATAGAATATATGATAGGACCACTGTGGTGGGTATGACCGTGGTCATAGATTGTACCATGATTTGGCAAGCCAAAAATGTACTTGAGCAAATTGTCGTTATATATCTGATATGCTCATTCCACATGGATAGTCAGAAATCCATATCTCTCCTCAGAGATAGAAGTCGGAATGAATTCGCGAAGCATGACACAAAAATTTGAGCATTTCATGATTTTATTTTTTTTATTGTTAAATATGATCTTGATTTGATCATTGTGACTGTGAGATGATATTTCTTTTAATAAATAAAATTATTTTCATAAAATAAAAAAGGACCTTGACGTGACTTAATGGTAAGTATTAATGATATAATTATTCACTCTTAAAATCTTACGATTTTATTTAAATGTTATTTTCCTTATTGAGTATATGGAACTCACCCTTTCCATACCCCCCCAGATGAGGAAGATAGTGAGGAACCAATCATTGGCCTACCCCTTGAAGTCTATGAGGATCCCGAGGACTCACAAATCGCATGACTTGTCCTGCACTCTAATGAGTCTAATTGCATAGTGAAAGAAGTGGCCCTTTGTATTTTGTTGCCACTTCTGGCTTCAGTTGTATATTTTATAATTGGAACTCATATATTTTGGTAAGGGATTTGTAATAATATTCTACGCTGCATATAATTTTTAGAATGCACTAGTAATATGTTTCTGTATCTTGCATCGTTATGCTTTAATTTGCATTGAAGATGTCATGCATATTCTAGCAGTTCTGGAATAAATAATCAAAACTAAATACCTCTCAAAGGAAATATGGTGAACCAGATTTAACCAGATTATGTGTTTGTTAAATTTTGACTTTGTATTTTATTAGTTAACTTTCTAGATTCTTTTAATGTGGTTTTATTTTTTCTTTGGTCTTTTACTTTCAAGTTTTTAAATGTTGATTCTCCTTCTTTTATAATTATTTGTAGATTTAAAATTTCTTTCTAATGAGCTTTTAGTTTATAAAATTATTCTTAGAATTTTAAGATCTTAGTAATTTTATTATATTTATTCTTTTAAATTAACCACATCATTTTTTTTATACCAAAATTTCAATTTATACCAATATTCCTAAAATACCAATTTGTCCAAAATTTACTTAGTTTACTACATTACAGATTTTATATTTATTTTACATTGTGCCCGTGGGAATTTATCCTCCTACCCACACCCGCGGTGTGGGGAGCACATTTGCGAAGACCCCTCAGCATCCGTAGAAGCCTGGTAGATCAACACAATGCCCAAGGCTTGCTGCAATGTGCAGGTGTTTGGAGTGTAGTGGCATTTCCACACAAAGACCTTGTGCGCAGATGCACACCAGCACGCATCGTAGTGCCATAAAGATGTCCGAATGACTGTGACGACAACAACTACAACTACTATGGTGATTAGAACTATTAAGACAATGACTACGAGTTTGACAACCTATCTATGTAGTGGACTATAAACGGTTAATTAAAATATATCTCCAACAACATCAAAAATATTAAAAACTAAACATCCTAATACTTGATTCTTAAGCGTAATTAAACATGATGGACCATACTTGATTCTTTGGTACATAACTTGCATGATTTTGTTCTCCCTATTGTCCTCGCGGTGCTTCTTCAATTGATCGGTTGCCTAGGTGATCCTCTGGCACAAAAAACTCTCTTGATTCACCATTTTCTTGCTTTGTTCCTTCTCAGGCATCATTTTGAAGTCAGCCAACAGGCGTTGGGCTAGGAAAGGGGAAGACCAAACCTCTGGTTGCCAGTCGTAGGGGCTGTAAATGATTTCACAGGCTTTGACTTTGCAGAGCATACTGAGTTCACTCACTTTCTTCATAAACTCTTCTTCTTTTTCTTGAAAGTAGCTTTTCTGGCAAAGTTGTTAGTGATATAGGAAAGTTAAACCTTCTTTTTAGTCATGGTGTTTGGTCATGTCTGGCCAAAGAGCGAGATGGTACATATATAGAATGCGACAAGGGTTGAAGATTTATTAGTAATGGATGTGAAGTGGAACACTGAATATATCATGTAAGGTTAGATTAAAACTGCAAATGGAGTGCCTAAATCATCTCTACAAATGTTATATTTTTAATAGCACATGTGGAAAGATCTTATGATTAAAGGTAATGTAATTTAGAAAATTTAATTAGTGAATTGTTGCAAGGCTGCACTTTTATGAAACCATTCAAATACAACTATCTTTTTTGATTAAAAGTTAATGCTTCATTATAATGCATGTATATATCTACTCTCTCTTATATGTGTAGGTGTGTAAAAAAAATGAATTGAACTAGAAGATTGCTAGAATACTTAATTAATTTTTCTTGTACATGGGGGGTTAGTTAAAAAGAAAGAGAGAGAGAGAAAAAAAACTTGAAATTAGTTGTCTTAAGGGAGTAAAACATGGCAACGAAATAAAAGATTGATATTGCTTATAATTACGCTGTTAGAATTGCATATAAATAGATCATCCATCCTTTGTACTAAGCATCCCATTTTTATCATATAGAATATTGATATTGCTTTTCGCAAATTTCCAATATAGTCCTCCAATTAAGATAGTTTGCATTTCAATCGTAAAAGTCTTTGTTTTGGTCACAACAATTTGCGCACTTTTAGTTGCTTTTTTCTTTTTAGTGCACATATAGCCAAAAATATATATAGAATATGTTGGGGCTTATAGACATGCAATCACAACAAAACACTCACTCTAATTCTCACAATCTATAAGTTGTTTATTATCACATTTACACATGCAAGAAGTTGTTTTAGATGTGTAGTGTGGACTATTTTATGGTTGTTTATGCCACTTTTTATATGATGCTCTTGTTTTATACTCTAAGGTCTCATGTATTTTAGATGATGCTAGTGGTTGGTTTTGGCGTATAAGCATACCTTATGGCTGGTTTTGTAAATCTGTGTGTTATTGTTAAGAGCTATATTACTTTTCAAAAAAAATATTAATTCAAAAAAATGAAAATAAAATTTAGGATTTAAACCTCTATAGTGACAATTCATACATTTCATTTACTAATTAGCACGATCTCCTAAAGATAATATATGAGAACGTACAATTTCAATAAAAAAAATTTTATAAAGAGAGGAAATACTATACATATTATTAAGGAATGATTATTGTAATTTAATTTTAAAATGTAATAATAAAAGTATATATATGATTACTTATTGACTTATGTAGTAGCCAAAAAACTCCAAAAGAAATCAACGATATATTTCTTGCAAATTTTATGCAGAAATAATATATAGGCGTTGTCTCCCTTCAGTAAAAAAAAATGATACTAGTATGGTATTAAAATATATACCTTCTGAACCTCGACAATCCATATTTGCCTTTAAGATAATTAACTTTTTTTAAAAAAACTGAAATAAAATTTATCAATAGTAATTAACCACTACAAACATAATTAGAAGTATCGTCGACAATACATCCGACAACCGCAATAGAGATTGAGAAAACAAGAAGAAATCAAAGTCATGTTCAAAAAAAAAATAGAAGGAAACAATCCATCCTCCATTACTGATTCGAACCTTTAAGATAATTACGATGTGCTATAGATTGCATGCTCGTGTAATATAAATAACGAAAAAAAGTTAAAGATTATATATATGTGTGTATACGTATGAAGTAATACTTATTCTACTTGTTATTTAGACAACATTGCTATTATATTACAATAATATGTCATATTTAGCAAATTAAAAAAGATATTGTCCAAACTACTCAAAGGAGCAGTTGCAAGGGTACACATATACTTCCCATCAACACTCTGAATTAGTAGTATAAATGTGACTATAATTTTTTTACCTTTTAAAATATAGGAAAAAAAGATAGATTATTCTATACATCTCTAAGTTAATAGAACCCGAAATAAATCCAACAACCAAGATTGAATTGCGCACGAACTTCCCAGATTGCATCGCGATGAACGGGCTAGATTCATTTCCTATTTAATCGTGATTGGACGGCCCAGATTAAATCGCGATGGATGACTCAGATTAAAATTAGAAGGTTATAAATAATCTCATCCACAACCAAACCCTAACCCTAGCTGCCAGAGTCCTCGTCGGAGAAGACAGCCCAGCCACCGGAGAACCGACCGTCGAGACCCGCCGCTGCACCATAGCACTTTTCGACCGCCAAACGAGGTAAAAATTCTCCCCTTGACTCGGATTTTGATTCTAAACCTACCTGTGGCCAAATCAGAGCCAAAACACCGGCCAATTGTCTGAAAAACACCGCTGAAGCCCAGCAATGCCGGCGCGAGTTTTCTCGATTTTTGCCTTCGATGAGACCCTTCTCGATTCCCGTTCGATGTAATTTTTACACCATTGTGACCACCGTTCCTTCCTCTACAGGTTGACTGGAGCAAAATACCAAATCGCAACTCGAGCTGGAGGAGTCGCTCGATTTTGTGAATCCGATGATATACTTGCTTTGCTGATGCTCGTTACTTGTTTAAGTATTCATGATTATGTGAGAAACAGAAAACTAAGGAAAAATAGAAAAGGTATGTGAATTGATAAATGGATAAGTTGACAGCCTCACTAGATATCCTGGGAGATGGTGGACGGACTGGGTCCATAGAGAACCCCACCGGGAACATTGTCTCATACCGGACGGGGTATGGAGACTTTAAATGTTTTAGCGCTCATACCGAACGGGGTATGGAGACAGCCCGCTTCACCCTCATACCGGACGGGGTATTGAGGTTTATTGTTTTGGTGCCCATACCGAACGGGGTATGGGGACGGCCTTGGAATTTAGTTGTTAAAATTAATAGTTCACGTGTAGCGGGGACCCCTATGGATCTCCATGGATACTGGTAGGCTGATAAAAGAATAAAATTGTTGTTTGATGATTTAAAATATAAAAGTATGACATGTACTATGTTAGAGAGTATGTATGAATTCAAGATATCTTTGATGTTATTGTTTCTATGGGTCGTTTTCATAAATCTTACCGAGGTAAGTGGACAGTAAAGGATTTTATTATTGATTAATGAATTTGTTAAAAATTGTGCTCCATTGGTCGTTTTTATTTTTCTACCAACCTTTATTTCTGTGTTAGTGATATAGTGTGACGTCTTTACTGGGCTAGTGTAGCTCATTCCTTACTTAACCATTTCAGATTAGGAGGACTTGGTTCCCGAGCCCGTTCCGCAGGAAGACGACGAGTAGATGCCTAAATATTTTATAGTTTTCCTTATAGTATTTCATTTCTAGTATTTCCTTTAGTTAACTTATTCTTTCATATTGTTAGTACGTTTCGGTTATTGTGTAAGGGATATTAATCAGAAATTTTTATTTCACTTCCGCACTCAAAATTTTTACATACATTTCCTTTTTTAAATTTCCGGGGTCGTTACACCTTAGGTATGATTTTTTAACACATTAAAACAAGGAAACTTCCATATGATTTATAAAGGTATACTTTCTATTTCACTTATTAATTTTGAATTTGGCTTATCTATAAAGGATGGATTGTGTTATGATTTTTTGATGTAATGTGTTATGATATTTTTATCTTTTTATTTCTTTTTGTATTCTTAAATATTATAACTTTGTTGTGTGTGTCTTATTTAAAGAGATTATATATATATATATATACACTTACAATGATAAAAGAGTGATTCATCGAATATAACTAACCATGTTTACTTCCCTTTATTTAGTAAAGATGGCACTTTATTAATATGTTGTACTTGTGTTAATTGTGTAATTGAATTTTTTTAAAATTAAAAATTATGCTAACTATTTAATTAAAAATTTCAATACAATTAAAATTAAATATTAATGTAAACAATTATGTAAGAAAATGAAATGTTACAATTAAATATCAATATAATTAGTTCTATAATCCATACATAAAACGGACTGCAAATTTATTTTTAAACAAAGTAATTGGACTTAAGTTCTTTTATATATCACTAAATTGACATATTCACAAAAACAAATAAATAAATACATTCAATACATTTTTATTAGAAAATTGTTGATGTTAGAAGTTAACAGATTATATAAAAAGGTATGTAGGTGATAATTTGGCTAACTTGTTAACTTTTTATATAAAATTGTGAGTAAACGTGTTCTTCATTAATGAGAACTAATGCCATCCCTTAATGATCGAGCCAAAGGCCCAATAGTTCCAATTCTAGGATCTTTACTTCATTACTAACCACCTTAATAGAAACCAATCCTCCTAAAAGTTAAATATAATTAAGGCATGATAATACTTGACTTTTAAATGAAGTGGTATTTCTCTACCTCTATAAAAATAAGAATTGAAGATTCGACTCTTATGTAACACAAAAATAAATATATAATGCTATCATATGTTAAAATTAATTATAATTTATTGTATTATTACATTTATCTTCATTTTTAAAAAAGTATTTAGTGTCTTATGAAATTTTGAAACTGTTATCGCAAAAATATAAATTGGTTTTGAATAAGTGATCCCACTAAGAAAGGTTAAATACTAGTCATTGTCTTTAAGAATCAATTACAACATCGTACTACAGTTACTAGAGCCATACTATAATATTGAAAAAAATTTAATGTTGTTGTTTATGTCACTGGAGTTAAATATGGTCTTGTTTTATATCAGTAACATTTTTTTTAGTAGTAAGAAACTATATATCATTGATTTTTGAGTATTTATATATGTAAAAGAAATTCAGAATATTAATTGCTTAAAGTGTTTAAAATTAGCCGTCAAAATTTTTTTCTATATTTATTATTCTATGTGAATGTATATTTTTAAATATTTATATGTATATATTGTACATTTCTTCTTGCATAAAGTATTAGTTAACAATTCACAGATTGTTGAGTTTGAAAATTATTTATTCCAGGTTTTTTCCATATTCTGAACAAAATAATTGTATCGTGAAATTTATTTATGATCGCTAGAGATTCTCCAATATATTTTAATTATTTAAAATATTGCATGTTTTGACTAAAATAAAATTGTTAGAATTATATTTAAATTTCAGATTAATCAAAATATTAATTATTTTAGATATTTGGATTATATCGGGATTTTCTTTGAGGAAAATATTATTCCTTAATGCTGAGGTGACTTGCTGAGTGTTTCCATCCTCTTACATTACCACTGCCTCTACCTTTGCTGGGTCAACAGATACCCCATCTTTCGACACACTATTGGCCAAAAATGCTATTTGATCCAACCAGAACTCACATCTACTGAACTTTGCATACAACTTGGCTCTTCGAAGTATCCCTAGCACTATTGCCAAATGTTTCACATATTCTACCAGATCCCTCGAGTATATCATGATATCTGTTATCTCCTTCTCGCAATTATCATTGCACTGCTTCTTTAATTGGTCCGTTGCCTTAGTGATCTTTTAATGCAAGAAACTCTCTTGATTCACCATCTTTTTGCCCTGCTCCATCTCGGGAATCCTCTTAAAGGCAACAAACACGTGTTGGGCTCCGAGAGAGGAAAACCAAAGATCTGGTTGCTAGTCATAAAGGCTGTAAATAATTGCACAAGCTTTGACATTGCAAAGAGTGCTAAGTTCGCTCACTTTCTTCATCAGCTCCTTCTTTCTTTTCTTGAATGTGGATTTTCTTGCAGAGTTGTTAGTGATATAAGCAAGCTTAACCTTCTTTCTAGTCATGGTAATTTATCATGTGTTCCCAAGGGGCGGGAGGGGGTATATATAAAATGATACAATGATTGAATAGCTATTAATAAGAAATGGGGGGTGGATCATTTTAATATAGTAGAATACAATGTAAGGTAAGATGTGGTGCATTCTAAAACTGCAAGTGGAATACCCAAACTATCTCCATAAATGTTATGTTTTTAGTAGGGGATATGGGAAAATCTTTTGATTTAAGGTAATGTAATTATAAAAAATTAATTAGTAAATTGTTGCAAGGCTGTACTTATATAAAATTATTCAATCGTGACCATCCATTTTAATTAAAAGCTATTGCTTCACTATAATGCATGTATCTACCTACTCTCTTCTGTATTATCCCCAACATACATTCACACTTGAAGTCAATTATACTTGGTAACCACACTCACAAATATTGTCTCTTAACCCTCAACTAATATGGCCACCAACTAACAATCCAACTTAATTGTATGTCTTGATCTCTTACAATTACTACCATTTTACTTTTTAATTTTTTTTAAAAAGAAAATACAAAAACCATAGATATCTTTTTTTTTCTATATCAAAGTTCACATTACATATTAACAATAATTTAAATTTATACTTTTAAAAGTCAATGGCATTAGTTAGAAAGTTGTTGAACTAATAGTTGAACTCAAAATGATACAATAGATTAACATACCATTACCTTGTAAATTAATAGGAGATTTTGTGACATTAAAATGTTCTTTTTGAATTTGCTAATGTTTGTATTTATGATAAATGAGAGAAATGTATTTGATTAAATTAAAATTATCTCTTGTTTTATACTTTGAGTCCTTGTTATTACTATATCAAATCTAAATAATAATAATAGTTATTTTTATCCTAAATTTCTAAAATATATTGTTTTTTACCCTCTCATGTCTTTTCTCTACTTTTACTAGTTTGATCATTATATTGTTTATATGATTTTTTTCTGACTAAATTGACTTATATATTTCACAGCACAAGAACAAATATTAATCACAATATATATCCATGTATATATCATATACATATATATATCATAACTAATTTTTTATGGTATTAGAATACTCTTGGAGTGTATTAGTAAGTATGTTTTGCACGGAAAATTTTGAACTCTTACAAATTAAAGTTTGCATGTCCAGCAAATTAACTATAAACCAATTGCATGCCGAATGTTAGTTGTCTCGTCTAGTTGATATATACATATATGTATATACACAAGTAATATATAAGGTAGCGATAGAAGGAATACATGTTAAGGTAGGTAAATATATATTGAGATGTTTGTATATGTGTATGGAAAGGTGAGCATCTAAATTTTAATGATGTTTTGGTAAATATCAATAGAAAGAAAAATATCAACGAGAAAAACACAACTTTTGATGGTCTTGTCGTATCATGTCATATAATTAATTTTTTTCTTTATGAATTATATAATCATATATATTGTAATTATAATGAATTATATAGCATATATTAAATTAATTTACATATTGATCAATTCAAAGAAAAATTATCATAATTAAACTAATTAACTCCCTAATTATTTAACAAATCCTTTGGTATATTAAACTAGTTTGCTTCAATATAGATACGGGAATAAATTATTTCAAATTGTATACTATACGTATGGTTTGATGCACTAAAATATTATGTGTGTATATATTTTTTCTATATACAATTAAAGATTTAAATAAAAGATTCTGCATCTAGCATTTAACATTCAAAAAAGTGTAATACATATATATATACTTGCATATATAATTGCTCTCCTTTTTTACCGTCTGCCTAACTCAACTTATAGGAAGATTCATTTTTGAATTGAAAATGTGCATTTGGAACTCAAGCCCATAATGTGATGAGCAGGTTACATAAATCTTTATTTTTATATATACAATAAATTAGCCACACATGAGGAACCAGATTCATAGACACTTCCTTAATTACCATCATCGTACCACAATTATATACGCGCACCTTTTCTTTTGACTCACTTTATACATATATATATATATATATAAGACTTGTTCTTTAGCTAATTATAATGATTTGGAAACATTTCATATGTAATCTTGTATTTGTTTTTTATACTCTTCTAATCCTCCTATTGCCTTAACTACCACCAATCCCCTTCATTTTCTTTTCTTCAAACTCCATGTATTAGATCCCTATTGCAAGCTTGATGCCACGTTAATTCACCAACTCAGTTAACTTGTTATAACCATAGACAACTCTGATTATCTGCTCACTCTCTTAGGTGTAAGTGTAGAAATCAAAGAAAATGACCATATTCAATATACTCATTAATTTACCCTCTATATTAGCTTCAATTATCTCCTATAAGAAAAAGTAAAAACTTAAAAGGTGTCAAATTGAGCATCATACAATAACATAAGTAGAAAAGTAAGAACTCTGTAACTTTTAATGGTGAAGCAATAGCTAAATAAACAAAATAGAAGAATCAATGTAAACCATCATTGTACGAGTTCTAATGGTACGTATACATACCCACTAAGTAGTCTCTTTCATTGGCCAGTTAGAACCAATGTTAGAGCCTCATAAACCCATCTAAAGGGCTAGAGAAATAGTCAAAACTAATAAAAAATCCTCCTATTCAATATGATACTCTAAGACCAATACAATTCATCTTAAATCACTCCTTAGCAGCCATCATCTCCTGATTCACCACTAGTCCAAAATCCTAGGTAAAGCTATTACAAAAGCTATATTACTCACTAAAATCACCAATATTTGGCTTCAATAGGTCCTGATCCAATTATCAAATTGAATAGGAGGATTTTTTATTAGTTTTGACTATTTCTTTAGCCCTCTAGATGGGTTTACGACGCTGTAACATTGGTTCTAACTAGTCAATGAAAGAGGCTATTTAGTGGGTATGTATAGGTATCATTAGAACTCATACAATGCTGGTTTACACTGATTCTTCTATTTGTTTGTTTAACTATTGAATCGCTGTAAAAGTTACACATGGAGTTCTTACTTTTCTACTTATGTTATTGTATGATGCTTAATTTGACACTTTTCAAGTTTTTACTTTTTCTTATAGGAGATAATTGAAGCTAATATAGAGAGTAAATTAATTAGCATGTTGAATATGGTCATTTTCTTTGATTTCTAACTTATACCTAAGAGAATGAGTAGACATTTAGAGTTGTCTATGGTTATAACAGGTTCACTGAGTTGGTGAATTAACGTGGCATCAAGCTTGCATCAAGGATCTAATACATGGAGTTTTTTCTTTGAAGAAAAGAAAATGAAGGGGATTGTTGGTAGTTAAGGCTATAGGAGGATTATGAAAATTATCAGTATATATATTTAATTTTTCTTGTCTACTTGTACAAGATCTTAATATAAATATAGAGAATGATGTAATATGTTCTTGCATGTATATATGTGTATTGTTAATTTTGATTTGTGGGCCTTTTGATGATCGAAGAAGATTAGTGGCAGTTCTTTGCTTACTTTAAAACTTTGTTGTGACTTGGGAACTAATTATTATTGTGTCCATATTAGAAGAGTATAAAAACAGATACAAGATTACATATGAAATTTTTACAAATCATTATAATTAGCTAGAGAGCAAGTCTTATATATATATGCATAACGTGAGTCAAAAGAAAGGTGTGCATATATAATTGTGGTACGATGATGGTAATCGAGGAAGTATTCCTTGCGTGCGGCTAATTTATTGTATATATAAAAATAAATATTTCTGTAACTTGTTCATCACATTGTGGGCTTGAGTTCCAAATCCACATTGTCAATTCAAAAATGAATCTCCCTAAAAGTTGAGTTAGGTAGGCGGTAGAAAACAAGAGCAATTATATATGCAGGTATATATATATGTATGTATTACACTTTTTTGAATATTGAATACTGGATACAGAATCTTTTATTTAAATCTTTAATTGTATATAGAAGAAAATATATACACACACAAAATATTTTAGTGCATCAAACCATATGTATAGTATACAATTTGAAATAATTTATTCCCATATCTATATTGAAGGAAACTAGGTTAATATATCAAAGGATTCATTAAATAATTAGGGAGCGTATTAGTTTAATTATAATAATTTTTATTTTAATTGATTTATATGTAAATTAATTATATATATATGTTACATAATTCATTATAATTGCAATATATATGATTATATAATTCATAAAGAAAAAAATTAATTATATGACATGATACAACAAGACCATCAAAAGTTGTGTTTTTCTGGTTGATATTTTTCTTTCTATTGATATTTACCTATACATCATAAAAATTTAGATGCTCACCCTTCCATACACATATACAAACATCTCAATATATATTTACCTACCTCAACATGTATTCCTTCCATCGCTACCTTATATGTTACATGTATATATATATATATGTATATATCAACTGGATCAGACAACAAGCATCTGGCCCGTACTTGGTTTATAGTTAATTTGCTCGACATGCAAACTTTAATTTTTAAGATTTCGAAATTTTTCATCCAAAACATAATTATTAATTACACTCCAATAGTATTCTAATACCATAAAAACTTAGTTAAGATATATATACATAGATATATATTACGATTAATATTTGTTCTTGTGTTGTGAAATATATAAGTCAATTTAGTTGAATAAAAATCATATTAACAATATAATGATCAAACCAGTAAAAGTAGAGAAAAGACATGAGAGGGTAAAAACCAATATATTTTAGAAATTTAGTATATAAAAAGCTATTATTTTTATTTAGATTTGATAGAGTAATAACAAGAACTCAAAGTACAAAACAAAAAATAATTCATTTAATCAAATACATTTCTCACATTTATCATAAATACAAAAATTAACATATAATTAAAAAAAATATTTTAGTGTCACAAAATCCCCTATTAATTTACAAGGTAATGGTATATTAATCTGTTGTATTTTTTTGAGTTCAACTATTAGTTCAACAACTTTCTAACTAATACCATTGACTTTTAAAAGTATAAATTTAAATTATTGTTAGTATGTAATGTGAACTCTGATATAGAAAAAAAAGATATCTATGTTTTTTGTATTTCTTTTAAAAAGAATTAAAAAATAAAATGGGGGTAACTGTAAGACATCATGACATACAATTAAGTTGGATTAGAAGGTGATGGCCATATTAGTTGATGGTTAAGAGACAATATTTGTGTGTGGTTGCCATGTATAATTGACTTCAAGTGTGAATGCATGCTAGGGATAATGCAGGAGAGAGTAGGTAGATACATGCATTACAGTGAAGCAATAGCTTTTAATTAAAAGGGATGGCCACAATTGAATAACTTTATATAAGTACAGCCTTGCAACAATTTGTTAATTAAATTTTTTTAATTACATTACCTTAAATCAAAAGATTTTTCCATATCCCCTATTAAAGACAACATTTTTGGAGATAATTTGGGCATTCCACTTGCAGTTTTAGAATGCACCAAATCTTACCTTACATGTTATATTCTTCTATATTAAAACACTCCGCCTCCATTCCTTACTAATGGCTACTGAACCCTTGTTTCGTTTTATATGTACCCCCTCCCGCCCTTTAGGCACACATGATAAAATACCATGACTAGAAAGAAGGTTAAGCTTGCTTATATGACTAACAACTCTACAAGAAAACCCACATTCAAGAAAAGGAAGAAGGGGCTGATGAAGAAAGTGAGTGAACTTAGCACTCTTTGCAATGGCAAAGCCTGTACAATCATTTACAGCCCTTATGACTAGCAACCAGATATTTGGCCTTCCCCTCTCGGAGCCCAACATGTGCTTGCTGACTTTAAGAGGATGCTCGAGATGGAGCACAGAAAGAAGATGGTGAATCAGGAGAGCTTCCTGTGCTAGAGGATTACTAAAGCAATCGACCAGCTGAATAAGTAGCGCAATGATAATCGCGAAAAGGAAGACCATCCGTAGAGCATACTGAACGACCTGAAGCCCCTGATCATCTGACCAAGGCTGAATTTGTAGAATTTTTTTGAGCCATCTAAGGATTAACTACAGCCATAGGATAGAACCAGGCCGACCGTCCACCCCCTGCCCCTGAATTCTAAAACACAGATCAGTCTATCTCCGACAATATAGCAGACTTTAGGAAACTTAACCCCCACACTTTGAAGGTGGCCCTAATGCTTTAGTAGCCGAAGCCTAGATCCTATAAATAGAGAAGCTCTTCTCTGTCCTAGACCTGACGGAAGAAAAAAAGTTACTCTTGCAGCTTTCATGTTAAACGGTGAAACCAAACACTAGTGGAAACTTAATAGAGAAGTCTTGCCTACCCCTACTATCTGGATAGTTTTCATGGATGCTTTCTTTGATAACTTCTTCCCTACCTATGTTTAGGAAAAGAAAGAGGAAGAATTCCAGGACCTCCACCAACGAAGCTTGTCTTAGCTTAATATGCAAGCTATTTTGTTCAACTGTTTAGGTTTGTCCCTTTGATGGTCACCCTCAAAAGCCAAAAAGTTAGGAAGTTTCTCAAAGGCCTTCGTGTCGACATTTATGACCGGGTTGCTATGTTGTGACCCTCTATGTAGAGGTGCTTGAACATGCCCAGTTGACCGAGGATCTTATCTTGGCCAAGCACCAATGCTTTGCTCGAATCTGTGCCCAACCCCAATAGCTTAGAAAAAGATTGTCTGACCCAGTACGTAACCTTTTTAGAAAAACAAACCAGAATTTCCCTTCCTCTTGCCTTGCCCCCACCTATAGCTCCACCTACCTGAGCTAACCAACCCTGTCAACATTGTGGTCACTCGCAAGGTGACCTGCTATGTCAGCGTATCAATAACGCCTGCTATCAGTGTGGAAGCACCTAACACCTTATAAAAGGCTGCCCTCAGTAACAAAAGAATATAGACCGACCCATAGCACAAGGTCGAGTGTACCACTTAGATGAATCTGATGTCCTTCCTTCTCCTGTCCTGATCCAGGGTATGTTTTCTATTTATAATACTTCTGTCAAGTCTTTGATTGATATTGGTGTAACTCACTCTTTTATTTCCTATGCATTCGCTTGTAACTTAGAATTTAGACCAGAAGGTTTAGGAAAAACGCTAGTGGTAGAAACTCCCTCTAAAGGACTACTAGAAGCTCACTGTGTATATAAGAATTGTAGGATAAAAACTTTAGGGATAGAGGTATGTGTAAACCTGATACTATTAGATTTTGTAGAATTTGATGTACTATTAGGAATGGAATTGTTGGAAAAGTATAGAGTGGTAATAGACTGTGAAAGTAAAATTATAACCTTACGATTACCGAAAAAGAAATAAAAATTATTGTTATCATTTTCCTAATAATTAAATGAACTGGAATATGTATGTTGATCCTATTGTGTGTTTTATACCAATTGTTTGCAATTTTCTGGATGTATTTACCATCGAACTTCCTAGTCTACCTCCCCCACGTGAGGTAGACTTCTTGATTGAATTGTTGCCTGGAACCCAGCTGATCTCAAATGCGTATCGCATGAGTCGCACTAAGCTAACAGAGTTGGAACATCAGCATTCTAATCTTATCACCCAGAAATTCATTCGCCCTAGCCATTCTCCTTGGGACGCTCCTGTGTTATTTGTAAAGAAAAAGGATGGTACCCTCCGACTCTACGTGAAGTACAGGGAACACAACCAAGTCACCGTTAAAAGCAAGTACCCTTACTCCAGATCAATGATCTCTTCAATCAACTGCAAAGAGCCACGGTCTTCTCTAAGACCGATCTCAGAACCAGGTATCACTAGTTGAGAGTTAAAGATGAAGATATTCCAAAGATACCTTCCGGTGTAGATACAATTTGTACGAGTTCAGGGTGATGCCATTAAGATTGACCAATGTCCCAGCAGCCTTCATGGACCTAATGAACCGAGTATTCTTGCATGCACTAGATCGGTACATCATCACATTTATTGATGACATTTTGGTGTATTCCAAAAGCTGTGAGGAACACGTTGTGCATTTTTCTGAAGTGTTGGAGACCCTCTGCCAAAACCAACTATTTACAAAACTAAGCAAGTACTCCTTTTGGTTGGATTGAGTTTCTTTTCTCGGTCATGTAATCTCAAGTGAAGGAGTTTCTATAGACCTGTCTAAGGTGGAATCGATGATCAGTTGGAATTCGCACACTAATGTGGCCGACGTACGCAGTTTTTTTGGCTTGACAAGTTACTATCGGTGATTTATCGATAGATTTTCTAAAATTACTGCTGAAATAGAAAGCAAATCTGGTGGGGAACCGACCTGAACCCAAATCTGGTAGAGAAGAAGCTGAAATAGAAAGCAGAAATGGGCTTGGAGCTAAGCAGCGGAGGAAAAGTTGAGAAAAATTAATCAAGTAATTTATTTTTATTTTTAGTTTTATTTTTTTGCTTTCAAATTGTAGATTTTTAGGATGAAAATTTTCATCATTTTTTAACAAACTCGTGTTTGGAATTTTTTGGAAATTGTTTTTTATTATTACATGATTATATTTTTTTAATTATAAGTTCTATTGATCAATCTACCATGTCTGGTTAAATCTCCTTCACTGGAGTGATTGATGTAGCATGAATCAAAAGTAGGCTTAAAGTTTAATTTTAGCTTCCTTTTAGTGCAATTTAACAATATTGAAATTAATTTGATTGTGAGATTATGCCAACTCACGACTTAATGAAATGTATGAATTGTTACTAAAAAATTTAAATCCTAAACTTCAATTCTATATTTTAAAAGTAATATTTTTTTGAAAAGTAATATACATTTTATCCATAACAAGTAGATTTATAAAACCAACCATAAGGAATGCCTGTATAGCAAAATCAACGACTAGCATAATCTAAAATACATGAGACATTTGAGCATAAAACAATAACAAAAAAAGGCATAAATAATAACAACATAGTCTAAACACTACATTACACATATAAAATAACTTCCTATATATGTATGTGTGATGATGTTTAGCAGCAATATGAAAGGGTTATTCGTGACACCTAACTGTCTAAACTAGTTGACATAGAATTGATTAACTTTGGTTATGCGTGAATTTCATATTATATGTATAGAAGTTCCAAGGATCATGCCCATATGAGTTAATGGATACCTTATAGATTCTGAGAATTGGAACAAGCATTCCTTTGGCTATATGTGCTCTAAAAAGAAAAAAGAAACAACTAAAAACACGCATATCACCCACAGCCACCAAAAATCTCCAAGCCTTTACCAATCTCCTCTCAAACCCATTCGTTCCTCTCTTCCACCCAACTTTGTTGCTTCCTTTCACTCATTCACAGACACTTGAAAATAGTGCATATCTGCTAGAGGTTTACAAATCTATAAAATCCTATTCACTTTTCCTATTAACACCTCATCCCACACCACAATGACTAGTCAGCTTATTTTCCCACTATTGCCAACATCACCATCTCAACACAACCTCCTATACATCTTTCCTATTATAAATCTTTGGTATCACATAGAATTTGGTTATAATACATTAAGCTACCTATTAGCTTAAAACTCATTAATGGTATATGAATCTATCCATAATTTATCATTTTTATAAAAATGCTTAAAATTTTATTAACTAGAACTAGCAAATATTATCCAATAATACAACAATTTATTGAGCATAATATACTATTGCCAAAAATATAAATTCGTATCTCATGTATTATTCCAGAATTTTTACTGCATTTAAGGGTAATTGATGCATCCCAAATACTATGATCGATATGTATACATGAGGGAGCTTCACATGTAAAGTAACCCTACAAGTAATCCAACATTTAATAGTATGTCCCCTAGGACTTCTTATATCACTTTTTTTGTTTTCTTGTGTATATAACAAATTTTTTTTTTGCCTAAGATAAAGTATATTTGTATTAAATTTATTGATTAAAAAATAAAAATCTCGTGCTAGAAGAACACATATTTTTTTCAAAAAAGAGGATAAAAGGAGAACTTTATTATGCAATTTATATTTTTAATATAGGTTCGGCTATCAGAGCCATATTTTGATACAACTTCTCGGTCATCCTTTTCACAAATCAATCCAACCATGTTTCCCATTTCCTCTTTCTCCACAATGTTCTTTGTAGCCATCTATCATTATTTATTTTCTATCAAACTCACCCCTATTCATTATTTTTGTATGGAAAACACAATTTATTCATATATTAGTTATCTAAATTCTTCTAGATATATTAACAGCTCTAATACCATGTTATCTTGTGAGAAATGAAAATTGTGTATTATTATTGAGATACCACATTTATAGGCATATTATGTATATAGTTTCACAAAGAAAAAATTAAATGAAAATTAAATACACATTTACACCATAAACGCACTAAAAATTTTGGAATAATACATGAGATAAGAATTTATATTGTTAGCAATAGTATACTATGGTCAATAAATTATTATATTATTGGATCATATTTGCTAGTTCTAGTTAATAAAATTTCAAGCATTTTCATAAAAATGCTTGAATTATGAGTAGCTTCATGTATCAATAATGAGTTTTTAGCTAATAGGTAGCTTCATGTATTATTAACCAAATTCTACGTGATACCAAAGATGTGTAGTAGGAAAGACGTATGGGAGGTTGTGTTGAGATGGTGATGTTGGCAATAGCGGGAAAATAAGCTGACTAGTCATTGTGGTGTGGGATGAGGTGTTAATAGGAAAAGTGAATAGGAATTTACAGAGTTGTAAAGCTCTAGCAGATATGCACTATTTTCAAGTGTCTGTGATTGAGTGAGAGGGAGCAACAAAGCTGCATGGAAGAGAGGAACGAATGGGTTTTAGAGGATATTGGTAAAAGTTTGGAGATCTTTGGTGGGTGTGGGTGATATGTGTGCTTTTAGTTGTTTTTTTTTCTTTTTAGTGCACATATAGCCAAAGGAACACTTGTTCCAATTCTTAGAATCTATAAGGTATCCATTAACTCATACAGGCATGATCCTTGGAGCTTCTATACATACAATATGAAATTCACACAACCAAAATTAATCAATTCTATGTCAACTAATTTAAACAGTTAGGTGTCTCGAATAACCCTTTCATATTACTGTTAAACATCATCACACATAGACATATAGGAAGTTGTTTTAGATGTGTAATGTAGTGTTTAAACTATGTTGTTGTTATTTATGCCTTTTTTTTGCTATTATTTTATGCTCCAAGGTCTCATGTATTTTTGATGATGTTATTGGTTTATTTTGCTATATAAGCATTCCCTATGGTTGGTTTTATAAATCTACTTGTTATGGATAAAAGGTATATTACTTTTCAGGAAAAAAAAAATTACTTTTAAAATATAGAATTGAAATTTAGGATTTAGATTTTTTAGTAACAATTTATACATTTCATTAATTAGATGACACAATTTCTTAAAGATAATCTACAAAAATGAAAAATTTGAATCTAAAATCTCTTTTGAAGAGAAGAAATATCAATCATATTGTTAAGAAAAGATTAGTATGATTCAATTTTAAAATGGTATAATAAAAGTAATATATATTAACACTTTTGTATTGATTTTTGTAATAGCCGAAAAATTCGTAAAGAAATCAAACATATATTTCTTGCCAATTTAATGCACTAAAAATATAAAATTGTTATCTATCTTTCAATAAACAAATGATACTAGCCTGGTATTTATAACACCCCGCCCATTGTTGTGCTTAATTAATTTAGAAAATCCTATTTGTTCGGGCCTTTGGCCGCATTAAACTAATTTAAATTACACCGCGTATTATTTATCATAATTCGTAAATCTGGTTGATTTTTAATTTTTTAATTTTTATTTTATTTTATGAAAATTTGAATTTTTATTATTTAGTTAGCATTTGATTTTATTTAATTTAGTTTTAGAAAAATTGAGAAAAATCAGAAAAATAGCGAAACAGGAAGAAATCCCACAGGGAAGCAGAGCCGCACACGCGGATGCCGCGCAGATAGGCCCTATGCATGGCAGGAGGCCTGTGCACTTGCAGGATAGCCTGCAGTGCACCACTGTCACCTCCGATAGTGCCCCAGTGGCTGGAGGAGGCCCTTTTCCCTCGTTTTTTGTGTCAAGCTCTTTTTCTCCTCTCTCTTCATTAGATTTTTTCACTTAGTGCAAATCCGACCGTTATAAAATTTTATAAATAGGTCTTCCCGTCCTATTCTTTCCCACACTTCCATTCTTCAATTTTTCTAGACGTAAGAGAACCGCTCCTAGTGGGTGACGGTGTACCCTCTAACGAGAGTGGTAACGCGAATATCTATTAGGGGTCAGCCTAATAAAAGAAAAAATCAAATAAATTATGAAATGCTCTGATCTTAGTGTCATGCTTCACCATATTACTTAGCCACGGGTGACCCCTACAGATAGTGTGATACCACTCTCGTCAGAGGGTACGTCGTCCTCCATTGGGAGTGGTCCTCTTATATCTTTCCAGACCAGATAGAGGAGGGAGGAAAAAGATACCCCAAAGAGCCAGAGGAACAGATACTCCTCAACGATAAAAAGGTTAACGAGACACTTGATGCAACATGCATGTCAATACAGATACACTTCAGACCATACATGCTTCATTCCACTTTTCTCTTTTTTTGTCCTTTTATTATTTTTTTACTTTTTATTTTTACTAGGCAATTATATTGGTTACATGCAATTCATCAAGTGTCTTCAATTCACATAGCATACTTGAAAATAAGAATAATTTGACTTATCTGAACACAAAGGCATAAAAAACAGGCTAAATCACAATAATTAATTTATAAAAAAATGCTACATTACTTACCAAAATGTCAATGTTTTCTCCTTCATCGTTTTCCTTTCTTTCGCTTCTTCTCTCACTATACTATATATCTCTCTCTCAAAATCTTGAAAAATGAAAGAATAGAAGTGTGGGGAGAAATGGAAGGGGAAGGGAAATTTATAGAATTTTGGAACCGCCGAATTCACGCCAAGTGGTGAAATCCAGTGAAGAGAGAGGAGAAAAAGATATTTAGCATCAAAAACGAGGGAGGAGAGCCTCCATCACTTCCTTAACTGGAAGATTCAGGATGTTATATTTAGGAAATATAATTTCAAATTATCTTCTTATAAATAGTTTACGTTATAGGTTTTAGCTATTCATTACTATTTTACATAATTAATGAAGTATATATATATATGTTTATTATTATAGCACTTTTTAATTTTCTAATTATCATGAACTTTTTTAAAAAGTAAGAAAACCTTTATTTATTAAAGAAAATAGCCATACAACATCATTTTAATCTTTATTCATCTTATTATATTACTTTATTAGTTCATTTTATACATAACACTGTTAATTAATTCCAAACAATTAGCTCTTTATTGGCAAAGTAACCTAAAATTTTCTTTGGGGGTAAATCTTTTTAAGGGTTTGGCTGTAGGTTAAGTATCGCATATTTTTCCTTAATTAAAGATAATTTTATTAATAAAATGGTAGTCGCATGTCCTTTTTTTCTTTGAATAATAAAAAATAATTGTGTCTAGTTCCATCTTTTTTAAAGAGAGAATAACAAGAAAATACAAAATCACCACCCATTGGAAAATGAAAAGCACAATTTAAGAATAAAATTATATGATAATATAGGTAATTTGAAATAGAAGCTAAACATGAAAAGAGCATATTCTTAAAACATCTATTATATGGTCCCCCTTCATAGCCTCATACAGATACATCAAAAGGTAAGTTACATTTCAACAAAGAATTCTTTCATGAGTTAGATATAGTTGTTTATGCTTTAGCTATATATATATATGCATATACGTACTTATACTTAAATTTTTATGTTTTTAACTTTCTTTTTTCTAAACAATTTATTTTTATTTATCTTGTAACAATTAACTATTTCGACATTTTAGAAATTATAAGAGGAAGTGAATGGCAGGATATTGGAGCTTATGTACGTTTGAGATAGTCAATTGATGAAGATTGCCAAAGCTTAAAACACTTCCCAATCTTTTAAATATCTAATAAAACACGTAGTCACTTGTCGAAACTGAACTAATCATCCTCCCTATTTCATCATCAACTTGAATGAAGAGATCTATTTGTTATTTGAACAAATACCAAGTCCTATTTCTCATATTTATTCGATGACATCTTAAAAAGTTAAAATTTTTACGTAATACTATAAAATAAAAAACAAAGTTAGAAGAAAAAAGCATGCTGTGCAGCCTTTCAAGATTTTACTAATTAAAATTTTTTGAATTATATTCCTTAAATCACAAGATTTTCCTATATCCCCTATTAAAGACATAATATTTCTGGAGATAATTTGAACATTTCACTTGTAGTTTTAAAATGCACCACATCTTACCTTACATGATATATTCTACTATATTAAAATGTTCCACTCCCCATTCCTTACTAATAACTATTGGATGTTTGTCTCATTTTATACAAACACCCTCTTGCTCCTTAGCTAGACACGACAAAACACCATGATTGGAAATAAGGTTGAGCTTGCTTATGTCACTAATGACTCTGCAAGAAAAGCTACATTAAAAAAAAAAGAAGAAGGGGTTGATGAAAAAAGTGAGTGAACTCAGCACTCTGTGCGATGTCAAAGCCTATGCAATCATGTACAGCCCCTATGACTCAAAACTAGAGGTTTGTCCTTCCCCTCTCGGAGCCCAACACGTGCTTGCTGACTTTAAGAGGATACCCGAGATAGAGCAAGGGAAGAAAATGGTGAATCAAGAGAGCGTCTTACTCCAAAGGATCACCAAGGCAACCGATCAACTAAAGAAATAGTGCAAGGACAATCGAGATCTTACGCATATCATGTTCTAAAATCTTATCGGGAAGCCCCTCCACTAACTCAACCTCATTGATCTCAACAATCTGGGTTGGCTCATCGAACAAAACCTCAAAGAAATAAAATAGAGTATTGAAACACTCTGGAAGTTACCTCAGCCTTAGGAGGCCACAGGCGCAGGAGTGATGGAGGGTCGCAGGGAGACATTCACTAAGATCAAGGAGGATCATCCTGTGCAGAAGTTGCAGCAACGACAGACGTGGTTCGTTGACGGGATGAACCTGCAAGCACAGCAGCAACCTCATTGAGCATATGGGGAACATGTAGAGATGATGGTGCCATTCACAAATAAGAACAACCAAAATAATGGACTGATATAATCCAATGCGTTTCACTACCCTTAGGAATCGAGTATTATGATATTTAATTTTAAATTTTTTGGATTTTTGTTGGAGATGTGCTTTAAATAACCAATTACATTCCACTACAAAGATATGTTATCGGTTTTTTAGTCGTCGTAGTCGTTGTCTTAATGGTTGTAGTCATAATAATAGTTGTAACTGTCATCATCATAGTCGTAATCATCGAGTTGCATGCATAAATGTACTTGGATTTCTTTGTGTTATGATTTTCTTCAGATTAATCTTCTCTTTAATATTTTATATCTCTTGTACTAGTACAACTCTTCGTTCTTTAATTTCTCTCTTCCCCCTGCATGCTCAATGTAATTTTAAGCTATCATAATGCCCTTCTCTCTTCTTTTCTTTTCTATTTTTTTTACACAATGGAGCGATGAAACAAGCATTGTTGGTGTAGTATACGTAGAAATTCAGCCCAGATAGGAGGAAGATTAAGCTAGCTAGCTGCTCAAATTTATTTAGATTTCAAATGAGATGTTTGTATAGAATTTAATACATATGGATACGCTCTTCCAATCTTTAAATTAAGATTTAGGATAATGGCATTAAGGAATAATATTTTCCTAAAAAAAAACCTCTATCTAACAAAATATCTCAAATAATTAATATTTTTATTAATATGAATATTATGCATGTATTAGGAAAAATACGCTAAAATTATAAATATGTTGTTTAATTATTTTGTTCGATTTATTTCGGGTTATATTAACTTATAGATATATAGAATAATCTATCTTTGTTCCCTATATTTGTAAAGTCAAAAATTATAGTCACATATATACTACCAATTCAGAGCATTGATGAGAAGTATATGTGTACACTTGCAACTAGCTCCTTTAAGCAGTTTGGATAGTATCTTGTTTAATTTGCTAAATATGTCATATTATTGTGATGTAATAGCAATGTTGTCTAAATAACAAATAGAATAAGTATTGCTTTATATGTATACACACAGATATATAATCTTTAACTGTTTTCCGTTATTTATATGCACACCAGCAAGCAATCTATAGCATATTGTAATTATCTTAAAGGTTGGAATCAGTAATGGATGATGGGGTGTTTCCTTCTAATTATTTTTTGAACATGACTTTGCCTTCTTCTTGTTTTCTCAATCTCTGTTGCAGTTGTTGGATGTATTGTTGACGGTACTTCTCGTTTGTTTATAGTGGTTAATTACAGTTGATAAATTTTATTTCAATTTTTTTTTAAAAAAAGTTAATTATCTTATAGGCAAATATGGATTGTTGAGGTTCAGAAGGCATATATTTTAACACCATACTAGTATCATTTTTTTTACTGAAGGGAGACAACACCTTTATATTATTACAGCATAAAATTGGCAGGAAATATATCTTTGATTTCTTTAGGAGTTTTTTGGCTATTACATAAGTCAATACAAAAGAAATCATATATATTACTTTAATTGTTATATTTTAAAATTAAATTACACTAGTCGTTCCTTAACAGTATGTATAGTATTTCCTCTCTTTATAAAATATTTTGGATTCAAATTGTACATTCTCATATATTATCTTTAGGAGATCGTGCTAACTAATTAATTAAATGTATGAATTGTCACTATAGAGATTTAAATCCTAAATTTAATTTTCATTTTTTAGAATTAATATTTTTTTTGAGAAGTAATATAGCTCTTAACAATAACGCACAGATTTACAAAACCAGCCATAAGTTATGCCTATATGCAAAAACCAACCACTAGCATCATCTAAAATACATGAGACCTTAGAGTATGAAACAAGAACATCATATAAAAAGCGACATAAGCAACCATAAAATAGTCTACTCTACATTACACATCTAAAACAAGGTGAGAATTAGAGCAAGTGTTTTGTTGTGATTGGATGTCTATAAGCCCTAACATTTTCTACATTTGTTTTTAGCTATATGTGCACTAAAAAATAAAAAAACAACTAAAAGTGAACATATTGTTGGGACTAAAACAAAGACTTTTACGGTTGAAATGCAAACTATCTTAATTAGAGGACTATATTGGAAATTTACCGAAAGCAATATCAATTTTCTATATGACAAAAATGGGATGCTTAGTACAAAGGATGGGTGACCTATTTATATGCAATTATTACTGCCTTAAGACAGGTAATTTCAAGTTTTTTTTCTCTCCCTCTCTCTCTCTATTTAACTAACCCAGAATATACAGGGAAAATTAATTAAATATTCTAGCAATCTTCCCGTTCGTTTCATTTTTTTTACACACCTACACATATAAGAGAGAGTAGATATATACGTGCATTATAGTGCAGCATTAACTTTTAATTAAAAAAGACGGTTGGGATTGAATGGTTTTATAAAAGTGTAACCATACAACAATTCACTAATTAAATTTAGTAAGTTACATTACCTTTAATCATAAGATCATTCCATATGTCCTATTAAATACAAAACATTTCTAGATATGATTTGGGCAGTCCATTTGTAGTTTTAATCTAACCTTACATGGTATATTCAATGTTCCACTTCACATCCATTACAAATAAATCTTCAACCCTTGTCTCATTCTATATATATACCATCTTGCTCTTTGTCCAGACACGACCAAATACCATGACTATAAAGAAGGTTAAACTTTCCAATATCACTAACAACTCTGCTAGAAAAGCCACTTTCGAGAAAAGGAAAAGGGGTTGATGAAGAAAGTGAATGAACATGTAAAACATATGTGCTTATTGAGAACAAATCACAAATGTCCTTACTTGAGTTTTGCCATCTATACATGCTTTTTCAATATAAAACCATTATAGGCTCCCTCATTCCTTTTTCTGTTGAAGGTATACATGAAAAGGCACTCACATACACCAATGTATGGAGAGAAAATAGATATATGTGATCTCATGTCTTTATTTTATATAAAGTTTATGTTTTAAAAAAATGTGATGGGTAGGGTAGAATTATAATTAACAAATTAGCCGAATTATTTCGAAAAAGAAAGAAAGCAATCTTATCATTAGTGTAGTAGATTTATTAGTTGCACGTATTTGATTGAAAGCAAAGATACATAATTTTCTTCTTATTTTCCTTCTTTCATATGATTTATTATGTATTTTAAATATCTTCAGCATATATGATCTTCAAATGAATCATTTTTTCAAAATAACTACTGATTGTTTACTACAGCTTCATGAAAAAAATATCAGTTTTGATATGTATCAAGAATGAAAAACATGGAAGCCCAATTGCATATAGTAACTAATTGTCTACTAAATGTATATAATTGGTTGTGATATAGAGACATATTTTGACTTTAATAATTGTAATTAAAATATTCTTCCATAAAGAAAAAATCAAATAAACATGCACTCTAATAATCATATTCTACATACTGCATACAAAATCAAATAATGCAGGAGATAGTAGATATATAGATTGACTATAGTGAAACATTAGCTCTTAATTAAAAGGGACAGTCATGATTAAAGGAATTTTGTATAAGTGGAGCCCTGCAACAACTCACTAATTAAATTTTGTGAAACATTTCCTTAAATCAAAATATTTTTCCATATTCCATATTAAAGACATAGCATTATGGAGATGATTTCGACACTCCACTTACAGTTTTAAAATGCAGTACATATAACCTCACATGGTATATTTAATGTTTCACTCCCCATGCTTTACTAATATTCATCAACCCTTGTTTCATCTATATATACCCATTCCCTTTCTTAAGCCATATATAACAAAAGACCAATAGTAGAAAGAAAGTTAAGTTTGTCTATATCACCTAATGACCCCACAAGAAAAACCACATTCAAGAAAAGGAAGAAGGGGCTGATGAAGAAAGTGAGCGAACTCAGTAGTCTCTATGACATTAAAGCCTATGCATTCATTTACAGCTCCTATCACTCGCAACCAGAGGTTTGGCCTTCTCTTCTAAGAATCTAACGTGTGCTTCTTGACTTTCAAAGGATGCTCGAGATGGAGCAGAATAAGAAGATGATGAATCGAGATAGCTTTTTACACTAAAGGATCATCTAGAAAACTGACTAATTGAACAACTAGTGCAAGGATAATTGTTAGAAGGAGATCATGTAGGTCATGCTCCAAAGTCTTATCGGGAATTCCCTCCACCAACTCAACCTCATTGATCTCAACGATTTGGGTTGGCTCATCGAACAACACCTTAAAGAAATCCAGAATAGGATAAAAACACTTAGTAAGTCACTTCAGCCTTTGCGGACCACCAGATGAAGGAGTCATAAAGGGTCCTTGGGAGATGTCAGCTCAAATCAAGGAGGATTCTCTGGCACAGGAGCTGCAGCATCCGCATGTGTGGTTCGTTGATAGCATGAACTCGTAAGTACAACAACCGTTTTATGTAGGGTTTGCTAGCGGGGAACAGGTGAAGATGATGGTGCCATTCACGGATAAGAACAACCAGAATAATGGACTGATATGGTCCAACAGGTTTAATTACCCTCAGGAATCGAGTATTAGGATGTTTAGTTTTTAATTTTTTTAAAGTTATTGGAGATGTACTTTAAATAACCGATTATAATCCACCATATAGATAGGTTGTAAGACCTATAGTCGTTGTCTTAATAGTTGTATCATGATAATAGTTGTAGTTGTTGTCGTCATAGTCGTGCGGGCATGTTCATGGCACTGCGATCCGTGCTGGTGCGCATTTGCACATAGAGTCTATGTGTGGGAGTGCCACTACACTCCAAGTAGCTGCACATTGCAGCAAGCCTTGCGCGTCGTGTTGACCTAGTAGGCTTTTACGGATGGTGAGGTGTCTTCGCAGATGTGTTCCCCATACTGTAGATGCGGGTAGGAGGGTAAATTCCCTCGAGCACAAGGTAAAATAAATAAATAAAATCAATAATTCGATAAGCTAAGTAAATTTTGGACAAATTGATATTTTAAAAATATTGGTAGAAATTGGAAATTTGGTATAGCAAAAAACGATGTGGTTAATTTAAAAGAATAAATCTAATAAAATCTTAAAATTCTAAGAATAATTTTCTAACATTTTGTATTCTAAAAGGTAGATGGCATGATTGCCTCAGGATACAGTCTTTTGTAAATTTTGTATGGAATCTATACTTCTGCTGCAATGTAAATATCTATTTTATGTTTGTTCATTTGGACGTTGGTGCCCTATTTGGCATTAGGACGTCACATTTCTTTTCTTTTCTTTTCATTTATACACAATGGAGTAGGGATAGAAGCATTATTGATGTAGTATATGTAAAAATTCAGTCTAGTTAAGATGAAGATGAAGCTACCTAGCTCCTTCCATTTTTTTATATTTAAAATGAGATTTTTGGATAAAATTTAATAGATATGGATACGATTTTTGTATCTTGGAATTAAAATTTGGGATAGTGGCATTAACAGGTAGTGTTTTCCTCAAAGAAAGTCCTATTATAATCATAACATCTAAAACAATTAATATTTTGATTAATATGAATATTATACACGTATCTGGCAAAATACGTTAAATTAAATCATAAATTGGCTTCTAACTAATTAATAGATATGTAGAATAATCTATTTTTTTCTCTATATTTTGTAGAACAAAAAAATTATACTCACACATATACTACCAATTTAGAGTGTTGTTGAGAAGTACATGTGTACACTTGCTACTAGCTCCTTTAAGTAATTTAGAGAGTATCTTGTATAATTTACTAAATATGTGATATTGTTGCGATTGCTTAGGTAGCAAGTAAAATAAGTATTGTTTTATATGTATACACAAAAGTATATTGATGTGTTCAATTTTTTAAAAAAATTTATACCCTTTTTACTTAAATTTATAATAACTTTTGAATTAATTTTGAGTTAAAAGTTATTTAATGAAAAAAATTCTTGGTGCAGGTTTCCTGAAGGAAATAGAAAAAAAGACTGAAAAGAGACGAAGAAAAGAGAAAAAACATAGTTCTGAAGAGCAAAAAGAAAGCAACTCCGAAGAGGAAAAAGGAAGCAATTCTGAACAGGAAGAATGAATAGCTCTAAAGAAGAAAAATGAAGTAGCTCTGAAGAGGGAAAAGGAAGCATCTCTGAAGAAAAAAAATGAGCAGCTTTAACAAGGAAAAAAGGAGGCAGCTGAAAGTGAAAAAGGGAGGCATGCAAAACCCTATCTCCTCTTTTTCTACTGCCCACAAAAGGAACCAGATCTATAATGTTAAAAGGGGAGCATAGGTGAACCCATATCTGGTTGGGTGCCGACGTGAACAAAAATCTAGTGAGAAAAAAAAAGTGGCCTTGGAGCTGAGCAGTGGATTGAGGAAAATTAGGCAAGTAATTTATTTTTTATTTTTATTTTTATGTTTTTGCTTTCAAATTGTAGATTTTTGGGATGAAAATTTTCGTGATTTTTTAACAAAGTCATGTTAAAATTAATAATTGTTATAAAAAGTTAGTAGTTTTTAATTGATAAACCTAGTGAATACTAGGAGGAAAACCGAAAGTACATTAGGTTTGTTCAATCATTGCTAACTAGATTAAATTGATTGTGAAATTAAAACTTGGATATACCTAAGATTAAAGTGAAATCAATTACTCTGATGGGTTTACACCGATAGTTTTCATTAATTTAATTATTTTTCTTTGATTAAATTATTATTAAATTTTGATTTCTAGACAATAATAGAATTTCTACAATTCTTGTACTTGGTACACAATCCTTGCAGGACGATACTCTATTTATCACTTTATTATTTGAATGACTTTGTGCACTTGCGAATTCGCCCGTCGTATGTATAATCTTTAACTGGTTTTAGTTATTTATATGTATACTAGTATGCAATCTGTAGAATATCATAATTATGTTAAAGGTTGGAATCAGTAATGCATAATGAATTCTTTCCTTCTAATTGTTTTTTGGACATGGTTGCGCCTTTTTCTTTTTCTTCTCAATCTACATTGTGGTAATCGGATATATTGTTTAATGGTACTTTTATTTTGGTTAAAATGGTTAATTACTATTGTTAAATTACATTTCATTTTGAAAAAAAAAATTATCTAAAAGACTAATATAGAGTGTCAAGGAGAAGGCATATATATTAGTACCAGGCTAGTATCATTCTTTTATTGAAAGAGAGATAACACTTTTATATTTTTACTGCATTAAATTGGTAGGAAATATATGTTTGATTTCTTTAAGAATTTTGCAGCTATTACAAAAATCAATACAAAAGTTTTCATATATATTACTTTTATTATACCATTTTAAAATTGGATCAAACTAAACTTTCCTTAACAATATGATTGGTATTTCTTCTATTCATGAGAGATTTTAGATTCAAATTGTGCTTTTTTGTAGATTATCTTTAAGAGGTTGTGTCATCTAATTAATAAAATGTATGAATTGTGACTAAAAAATCTAAATCCTAACTTTTAATTCTATATTTTAGAAGTAATATTTTTCTGGAAAATAATATACCGTTTATCCATAAAAAGTATATTTATAAAAAAAAACCATAACGAATGCTTATATAGTAAAATCAACCACTAGCATCATCTAAAATACATGAGATCTTGGAGCATAAAATAATCACAAAAAAAGGCATAAATAAAGACAACATAGTCTAAACACTACATTACACATCTAAAATAAATTCCTATATGTGTATGTGTGATGATGTTAACAACAATATGAAAGGGTTTTTCGAGAGACCTACCTGTCTAAACTAGTAGACATAGAATTCATTAACTTTGGTCATGCGTGAATTTCATATTGTATGTATAGAAGCTCCAAGGATCATGCCGATATGAGTTAATGAATACCTAATAGATTATGAGAATTGGAACAAGCATTCCTCTGGCTATATGTGCACTAAAAAGAAAAAAGAAACAACGAAAAGAACACATATCACCCACACCAACCAAAGATCTCCAAGCTTTTACAAATATCCTCTTAAACCCATTCGTTCCTCTCTTCCACCCAGCTTTGTTACTCCCTCTCACTCATTCACAGACGCTTGAAGATAGTGCATATATGCTAGACCTTTACAACTTTGTAAATTCCTATTCACTTTTCCAATTAACACCTCACCCCACACCACAACGACTAGTCAGCTTGTTTTCCTGCTATCGCCAACATCACCATAATATACTATTTCCAACAATATGAATTCATATCTCATGTATTATTCCAAAATTTTTAGTGCATTTATGGTGTAAATGTGTATTTAATTTTCATTTAATTTTTTCTTTGTAAAACTATATACATAA
Source organism: Carica papaya (assembly GCF_054855325.1). Taxonomy (NCBI): domain Eukaryota; kingdom Viridiplantae; phylum Streptophyta; class Magnoliopsida; order Brassicales; family Caricaceae; genus Carica; species Carica papaya. The sequence continues at coordinate 25,433,104 of NC_142310.1, read as the reverse complement.
TATGCCTATAAATAGTGGTATCTTAATAATAAAATAAAATTTTCAATTTTCACAAGATAACATGGTATTAGAGCTGTTAATATATCTAGAAGAATTTAGATAGCTAATATATGAATAAATTGTGTTTTGCATACCAAAATAATGAATAGGGGTGAGTTTGATAGAAATAAATAATGATAGATGGTTACGAAGAACATTAGGGAGCAAGAGGAAATGGGAAACATGGTTGGATTGATTTGTGAAAAGGATGAGGGAGAAGTTGTATCAAAATATGGCTCTGATAGCTATAACTATATTAAAAATATAAATTACACAATAAAGTTCTCCTTTTATCCTCTTTTTTGAAAAAAAATATTCGTTTTTCTTGCACGAGATTGTTATTTTTTAATCAATAAATTTAATACAAATGTACTTTATCTTAGGGCAAAAAAAGTTTGTTAGATACACAAGAAAATGAAAAAGGTGATATCAGAAGTCCTACGGGCATACTTTTAAATGTTGGATTGCTTATAGGGTTACTTTACATGTAAAGCTCCCTCATGCATACATATCGATCATTAATCTTTATTCATCTTATTATGTTACTCTATTAGTTTATTTTATACAGGATGTTGTTAATTAATTCCAAATAATTAGCTCTTTGTTGGCAAAGTGACTGATAATTTTCTTTGGGGATAAATCCTTTTAAGCGTTTGGCTATAGGTTAAGTATGGCATATTTTTCCTTAATTAAAAGATAATTTTATTAACGAAATGGAAGTCGCATGTCCTTTTTCTCTTTGAATAATAAAAAATAATTTTGTCAATAAGGATAGTTCCATCTTTTTTAAATAGAGAATTACAAGAAAACACAAAATCGCCACCCTTTGGAAAATGAAAAGCACAATTTAAGAATAAAATTATACGATAATATAGGTGATTTGAAATAGAAGCTAAGCGTGAAAAGAGCATATTCTTAAAACATCTGTTATATGATCCCCCTTCATAGCCTCATACAGATACATCAAAAGGTAAGTTACATTTCAACAAAGAATTCTTTCATGAGTTAGATATAGTTGTTTATGTTTTTGCTATATATATATGCATATACGTACTTATACTAAAATTTTTATGTTTTTTACTTTCTTATTTTTAAAACAATTTATTTTTATTTATCTTGTAACCATTAACTATTTCGACATTTTAGAAATTGTAAGAGAAAGTGAATGGTAGAATATTGGAGCTTATATACATTTGAGATGGTCAATTGATGAAGAATGCAAAAGCTTAAAACACTACCCAATCTTCTAAATATCTAATAAAGCACGTAGTCACTTGTCGAAAATGAACTAATCATCCTCCCTATTTCATCATCAACTTGAGTAAAGAGACTATTTGCTATTTGAACAAATACCAACTCCTATTTCTCATATTTGTTCGATGACATCCTAAAAAGTTAAAATTTTCACGTAATGCTATAAAATAAAAAACAAAGTTAGAAGAAAAAAGCATGCCTCCTTACACAACTTTCTCTTCAGCGTGGTGAATTGATAAGCTAAGTAAGAAACAAATTTAAAAAATATCAACAGTCTTGACATTCAAACTATTGAAGATGATTTCACTTATATTTAAACTCAACTTCAAGTTTAAAGACTTCAATAACTTGGTGAATTAATAAGCCTAAGTAGGCAAAGAATCTCGAAAGCTTTTACACTTAATTTGATTCGGACCTTTAGAAGACAAGTATTGGTGATTTTAATGAGTAATATAGCTTTTATGATAGCTTTACCTAGGATTTTGGACTAGTGGTGAATCAGGAGATGATTGCTGCTAAGGAGTAATTTAAGATGAATTGTATTGATCTTGGAGTATCAAATTGAATAGGAGGATTTTTGATTAATTTTGACTATTTCTTTAGCCCTCTGGATGGGTTTACGATGCTGTAACATTGGTTCTAACTGGTCAATGAAAGAAGCTATTTAGTGGGTATGTATAGGTACCATTAGAACTCGTACAATGCTGGTTTACACTGATTCTTCTATTTTTTTGTTTTGCTATTGTTTCACTGTTAAAAGTTACAAATGCAGTTCTTACTTTTCGACTTATGTTATTGTATGATGCTCAATTTGACACTTTTCAAGTTTTTACTTTTTCTTATAGGAGATAATTGAAGCTAATAGAGGGTAAATTAATGAGAATGTTGAATATGGTCATTTTCTTTGATTTCTAACTTATACCAAAGAGAATGAGTAGATATTTAGAGTTGTCTATGGTTAGAACAGGTTCACTGAGTTGGTGAATTAACATGGCATCAAGCTTGCTTCAGGGATCTAATACATGGAGTTTTTTCTTTGAAGAAAAGAAAATGAAGGGGATTGGCGGTAGTTAAGGCTATATGAGGATTATGAAAATTATCAGTGTATATATTTAACTTTTCTTGTCTACTTGTACAAGGTCTTAATATAGGGATTAATTACAAATTATATATATGATTTTAGTTGGCAATCGAAAAAATATATAAATTAAATATATAGATATAGAGAATGGAATGTAATATGTTCTTGCATGTATATATATGTATTGCTAATTTTGATTTGCGGGCCTTGTGAAGATCGAAGAAGATATTAGGCAGTTCTTTGGTTACTTTAAAACTTTGTTGTGACTTGGGAACTAATTATTAGTGTGTCCATATTAGAAGAGTATAAAAACAAATACAAGATTACGTATGAAATGTTTGCAAATCATTGTAATTAGCTAGAGAGAAAATCTTATATATATATATATGCATAAAGTGAGTCAAAAGAAAAGGTGCGCATATATATATTTTACATGTTCACTCACTTTCTTCATCAACCCCTTCTTCATTTTCTTTTTATTTATACACAATGAAGCAAGGATAGAAGCATTATTGATGTAGTATATGTAAAAATTCAATCTAGTTAGGATGAAGATGAAGCTAGCTAGGTCCTTAAATTTGCTTAGATTTAAAATGAGATTTTTGTATAAAATTTAATATATATGGATACGATCTTCAGATCTTTGAATTAAAATTTGGATAGTGGCATTAACAGGTAATGTTCTCCTCAAAGAAAGTCCTGGTATAATCATAACATCTAAAACAATTAATATTCTCATTAATATTAATATTGTACATGTATATGGGAAAATACGTTAAATTAAGTTATAAGTTTGCTTTTAACTAATTAATATATATGTAGAATAATCTATCTTTGTTCTCTATATTTTGGAAAACAAAAAAATTACACTCACACTTATGCTACCAATTTAGAGTGTTGATGAGAAGTACATGTGTACACTCGCTACTAGCTCGTTCAAGTAGTTTAGACAGTATCTTGTATAATTTATAAAATATGTGATATTATTGCAATTGCTTAGGTAGTAAGTAAAATAAGTAGTGTTTTATATGTATACACAGAAGTATATTGATCTGTTTGATTTTTAATATATTTTTATACCCTTTTTACTTAAATTTAGAATAACTTTCGAATTAAGTTTGAGTTAAAAGTCATTTAATTAAAAAAATTCTTAATGTAGGTTTCATGAAGAAAATAGATAAAAAGATTGAAAAAAGATGAAGAAAAGATAAAAAATGAAGTAGTTCCGAAGAGCAAAAAGGAAGCAATCCTAAACTGAAAAAAGGAAGCAACTCTGAAGAGGAAAAAAGAAGCAACTCTGAAGAGGAAAAAGGAAGCAACTTTGAAGAAATCCAAAAGATGACATAAACACTTATCAAGTCACTTCGACCTCAGGGGACCACCGGACAGAGGAGTCAGGAAGGGTCCTCAAGAGACATCTGCTCCAATCAAGGAGGATTCTCTAGCGCAGGAGCTACAGCAGTCGCAAGCGTGGTTTGTTGACAGGATGAACTCGTAAGTACAATAACAGTTTCATGTGGGGTTTACTAACAGGGAACAGGTAAAGATGATGGTGCCATTCACAAATAAAAACAACCAAAATAATGGACTGATATGGTCAAGCAGGTTTAAGTACCCTTAAAAATCGAGTATTAAAATGTTTAGTTTTAATTTTTTTGATGTTGTCAGAGATGTACATTAAATAACCGATTACAATCCACCATATAGATAGGTTGTCAGACTCATAGTCATTGTCTTGATAGTTTTAATCATAATAATAGTTGTAGTTATGTCATCACAGTTGTTCGGTCATGTTCATGGCACTCTGACGCGTGCTGGTGCACTTTTACGCATAGGGTCTATGTGTGGAGTGCCACTACACTTCAAGCAGCTGCACATTGTAGCAAGCCTTGCGCATCGTGTTGACCTATCAAGCTTCTACGGATGTTGAGGGGTATAATTCAAAAGAATAAATCTAATAAAATTAAGAAAATCTTAAAATTCTAAGAATAATTTTATAAATTAAAAACTCATAAGAAATAAATTTAGAATCTATAAATAATTATAAAAGAAGTAGAATTAATATTTAAAAAACTTGAAATTAAAAGAGTAAAGGAAAAATAAAAACAAGAACAAAAGAATATAAAAAGTTAACTAATAAAATAAAGAGTCAAAATTTAACAAACACAGAGTCTTGTTAAATCCACTTTATCATATTTCCTTTGAGGGGTATTGGGTTTTGATTATTTGTTCTAGAACCACTAGAATATGGGTGCTGGTTTTGGTCCCTTAATGAAACTGTAGTTCAGTTGTCCTTGGTCTGAATGATTTTATATTCATGCTCTACGGCTCAAGGGCATGAATGATGGCAACCTGAGACACATCAGAGATTTATATGTGTACTTAATATTTGTGATTGTATGTTTGTATCTATCTACGTACCAAGACATAACTAATCGATATCCCATTTGCCCTTTCTAGAAATAGGTGTAAGTGGTTGCGCATGTTGGTTTATAATAAGTGAAATATAAATTAAGATAATAAATTAGGATAAAAAAACTATGTCAAAAGATGAGTTTTGTCCTATGCGCGAGTTGTATAAACCAATTGAATACAATACTAAGCATCTTCATGACAATTCGTATGAATTCGACATTATTTGGATATGAGTATTTGGTGATAACTTTTTATTTGAATTTGTTAATTAAACTTAAAATTATTTTTTTATTAAACGTGCATTAATGAATATTTTAAAACGTATATGTGTATCATTATTTCTCTTTATCTTACTGAGTATTGGAACTCACCCATATCGCACCCACCTTTAGATGTAGATTTTGAAGAAAATTCTGGAGAACTCTTTTTAGTTTCTTTTCAGGAGGAATAGTTTCGAGCAGACTTTGTATTTTGTTTTAAACTTTGAGGCTAGTTTTTGTAATTATGCTATATAATATTTTGTATTTTAAAAGGTAGATGGCCTAATTGCCTCAGGATACAGTCTTTTATAAATTTTGTATTAGATGTATAGTTCTACTGTAATGTAAATATCTATTTTATATCTGCTCATTTTGACGTTGGTGCCCTGTTTGGCATCAGGACGTCACATTTCTTTTTTTTTTTCTTTTTATTTATACATAATGGAGCAAGGATCGAAGCATTATTGATGTAGTATATGTAAAATTTCAATCTACTTAGGATGAAGATGAAGCTAGCTAGCTCCTTAAATTTTTTTAGATTTAAAATGAGATTTTTGTATAAACTTTAATAGATATAGATACGATCTTCAAATCTTGGAATTAAAACTTGGGATAACGCCATTAACAGGTAATGTTTTGCCCCGGTATAATCATAAGAGTTATTAAAATTTATTTTTATTAATGTTTACGTACAATAAATTATATATATATTTTTGTATTACATAAGAGTCGAATCTTCAATTCTTATTTTCGTAGAGGTAGAGAAGTACCACTTGATTTAAAATTCAAGTATTATCATGCCTTAATTATATTTAACTTTTAGGAGGATTGATTTCAATTAAGGTGGTTGGTCATGAAGTAAAGATCCTAGAATTGAAACTATTGGGCCTTTGGCCCGATCATTAAGGGATGGCATCAGTTCCCATTAATGAAGAACATGTGAACTCGCAATTTTATATAAAAAAATTTAACAGATCAGCCAAATTATCACCTACATACCATTTTATATAATCTATTAACTTCTAATATCAATCATTTTCTATTAAAAATGTATAACGTATTTTTTTTTTTTGTGAATACATCAATTTAGTGATATATAATAATACTTAAGTTCAGTTACTTTGTTTAAAATTAAATCTGCAGCCCGTTTTATGTATGGATTATAGAATTAATTATATTGATATTTAATTATAACATTTCATTTTCTCACATAATTGTTTACATTAATATTTAATTTTAATTGTAGTTAATTAAATAATTAGAATAATATTTAATTTAAAAAAATTCAATTACACAATTAACACAAGTACAATATATTAATAAAGTGCCATCGTTATTAAATAAAGGGAAGTAAACATGATTAGTGTTATTCGATGAATCACTCTTTTATCATTGTAAGTATATCTATAATCTCTCTAAATAAGACACACACAATGAAGTTCTAATATTTAAGAATACAAAAAGAAATTAAAAGATAAAAGAATCATAATACATTACATCAAAAAATCGTAACACAATACATCCTTTATAGATAAGCCAAATTCAAAGTTAATAAGTGAAATACGAAGTAAACCTTTATAAATCATATGGAAGTTCCCTTGTTTTATTGTGTTAAAAACTCATACCTAAGGCCACCTATATACCATTTTATATGAATGCTTGAACTTTTGAAAATTTAATAGAAGATTTAAAATGTATGAGTTTTTATATGGTTTGTTAACTCTTTATATAAAAGCTAACATTAATGAGGAACATGTATATCTAATAAATCATTAAGTAATATTTTGGCATTCCACTTGTTGTGGAATGCACCATATCTTACTTTAGATGGTATATTATACTATATTATAATGCTCCCTTCCCCATTCCTTACTAATAACTCTCCAACCCTTGTCTCATTCTATATATAGTCCCTCTCGCTCCTTGGCCAAACACGACAAAACATCATGACTAGAAACAAAGTTAGGCTTACCTATATCACTAATGACTTTGCAAGAAAAACCACATTTAAGAAAAGGAAGAAGGGGCTGATGAAAAAAGTGAGTACTTAGCACTCTCTGCAATGTCAAAACATGTGCAATCATTTACAACCCATATGACTCATAACTAGAGTTTTGGCATTCCCCTCTCAGAGCCCAATAGCTGTTGGCCGACTTCAAGAGGATCTCTGATATGGAGCAGAATAAGAAGATGATGAATTAAAAGAGCTTCCTATGATAGATGATCACCAAGGCAACCGACCAACTGAAGAAGAAACATAAAGACAATCAGGAGAAGTAAATAATGCATATCATGTTTAAAAGCCTTATTGGGAAGCCCCTCCACTAACTCAACCTCATTGATCTCAACGATCTAGGTTGGCTAATTGAATAAAACCTCAAAGAAATCCAAAAAAATGATAGAAACACTCTATAAATCACGTAAGCCTCATGGGGCCACAAAGGGAGGAGTGATGAAGGGTCCGGGGGAGACATCCTCTTAAATCAACAAGGATATGTTATATAATGCATTATAATTGCAATATATTTGATTATATAATTCATAAAGAAAAAAATTAATTATATGACATGATACAACAAGACCATCAAAAGTTGTGTTTTTCTGGTTGATATTTTTCTTTCTATTAATATTTACCTATACATCATAAAAATTTAGATGCTCACCCTTCCATACACATATACAAACATCTCAATATATATTTACCTACTTCAACATGTATTCCTTCCATTGCTACCTTATATATTACATGTATATATTTATATATGTATATATCAACTGGATCAGACAACAAACATCTGGCCCGTACTTGGTTTATAGTTAATTTGCTCGACATGCAAACTTCAATTTGTAAGATTTCAAAATTTTCCATGCAAAACATAATTACTAATTACACTCCAACAGTTTTCTAATACCATAAAAACTTAGTTATGATATATATACATAGATATATATTGTGATTAATATTTGTTCTCATGTTGTGAAATATATAAGCCAATTTAGTTGAATAAAAATCATATAAACAGTATAACGATCAAACCAGTAAAAGTAGAGAAAAGACATGAGAGGGTAAAAACCAATATATTTTAGAAATTTAGCATTAAAAAAACTATTATTTTTATTTAGATTTGATAGAGTAATAACAAGGAGTCAAAGTAAAAAAAAAAGATAATTCATTTAATCAAATACATTTCTCACATTTATCATAAATACAAACATTAACAAATTCAAAAAAACCATTTTAATGTCACAAAATCCCCTATTAATTTACAAGGTAATGGTATATTAATCTGTTGTATTTTTTTGAGTTCAACTATTAGTTCAACAACTTTCTAACTAATACCATTGACTTTTAAAAGTATAAATTTAAATTATTGTTACTATGTAATGTGAACTCTGATATAGAAAAAAATGATATCTATGGTTTTTGTATTTTTTAAAAAAATAATTAAAAAATAAAATGGCGGTAACTGTAAGACATCAAGACATACAATTAAGTTGGATTAGAAGGTGATGGCCATATTAGTTGACGGTTAAGAGATAATATTTGTGTGTGTGGTTGCCATGTATAATTGACTTCAAGTGTGAATGCATGTTGAGGATAATGCAGGAGAGAGTAGGTAGATACATGAATTACAGTGAAGCAATAGTTTTTAATTAAAAGGGATGGCCACAATTGAATAATTTTATATAAATACAGCCTTACAACAACTTACTAAATAAATTTTTTTTTAATTACATTTCCCTAAGTCAAAAGATTTTTTCATATCCCTTATTAAAGACATAACATTTTTGGAGATAATTTGGGCATTCCACTTGCAGTTTTAGAATGCACCACATCTTACCTTACATGGTATATTCTTCCATATTAAAACACTCCGCCCCATTATCTTAATTTATATTACACTAATTGCAAACCTATACGCGCAGCCGCTTACACCTAGTTCTAGAGAGGACAAAAGAGATATTGATTAGTCATGTCTTGGTACATAGATAGACACAAACATACATTCACAAATATTAAATACAAATATAAATATCTTAGGTCTCTCACGTTGCCATCATTCATGCCCTTGAGCCCTAGACCATGAATATCAAATCATTCAGAGTCACAAGGACAACTGAACTACCGTTTCATTAAGGGATCAAAACCAGCACCCATATTGTAACATCCCACTAATCACCACACTAAATGTGTATCTAGAAACTCCTATTTATTAGTCCTTAAAGCCATTTGAACTAATTTAAATTTATCTTGTAGTTTATATCGTATTTCATAATTTTAATTCATAATTTTAATTTATTCAAATTTTTTTATTTTATTTATTATCATTGTTATTATTTTATTTTTTTGTAGCATTTTTATTTTAAAATAATTTTCAGGAGAAAAAAAGAAAATGAGGCAAAATCCTGCGGGAAAACGCCTGCAGAAGTGGCTCGCCCGCACCAGCACAACACACTGTTTGCGTGCGTGCGTGCGCACATGACCAACACAAGACATGTGCAAATTCCCATCGGCCCGGGACATAGGGCCAATTTTGCACATGCATCGCATCGCGCGCATATTGGCGAGTCTGTGGCTGCGTCCCGTTGTACACAAATAGGATAGTCCTTGCAGACATGGCTAGACGCCATGCACCCTGTGCACGCACCATCCATGCAGTAGGCCTACGCGCTTGGGCCTGTGCGTTGTAGGCCTACTTGCTGCGCTATATGCGCTGTAGGCCCTATGCCGTTGATGAAGGATTCTTCCTCCATTTTCACACTGCCGTCGTGTCATGTAAAATCACTCATCTTCAACTCAACTTTCTCTTTTCCTCATTGGATTTCACCACTTGGCGTAAATCCAACGGTCCTAATTTTTTATAGATAGGGACCCTTTCCTTTCATCACTTCCATTTCATTTTCCATCCTCCAAGAGCTTAGAGAGAGAGGGAGTGATCTAGAGAGAGAAGGAGAAGAGAAGAAGAAGAAAGGTGTAGGAAAACTTCAAGATTTTGTTAAGAAATTTAATATTTCCTTAAACATCTTAAGGAGCATTTCTAAAAAATTAAAATTAAGAAGTTTATGCTTTGTGTTTTGCATATTTTATGTTTAATAAAGTGATTTGTTCTTGATTTCAAGCATGCTATGTGATTTTATAGGCACTTAATAATTTGCATGTAAATTAAATAACATGAATTCGATGATAATTTTCTAAAATATATATAAAAAAAGAAAGAAAGAGAAGGAGAATGAGCTTGAATGGCCTGAAAAATATATGTATTTGTATTGACATGCATAATGCATCAAGTGTCTCATTAGACATTTTATCTTGGAGGGGTTTCTATTTCTCCCTCCCCCATCTGGTCTAGAAAGACATTAAAGGACTACTTCTTGTGGATGACGGCGTACCCTCTAACGAGAGGGGTGACACAAATATCTATTAGGGGTCACATTTGGTTAAGTACTATCGTGGTGATAGAATATATGATAGGACCACTGTGGTGGGTATGACCGTGGTCATAGATTGTACCATGGTTTGGCAAGCCAAAAATGTACTTGAGCAAATTGTCATTATATATCTGATATGCTCATTCCACATGGATAGTCAGAAATCCGTATCTCCCCTCAGAGATAGAAGTCGGAATGAATTCGCGAAGCATGACACAAAAATTTGAGCATTTCATGATTTTATTTTTCTATTGTTAAATATGATTTTGATTTGATCATTGTGACTGTGAGATGATATTTCTTTTAATAAATAAAATTATTTTCATAAAATATGAAAGGACCTTGACGTGACATAATGGTAAGTATTAATGATATAATTATTCACTCTTAAAATCTTACGATTTTATTTAAATGTTATTTTCCTTACTGAGTATATGGAACTCACTCTTTCCATGCCACCCAGATGAGGAAGATAGTGAGGAACCAATCATTGGCCTACCCCTTGAAGTCTATGAGGATCCCGAGGACTCACAAATCACATGACTTGTCCTACACTCTGATGAGTCTAATTGGATAGTGAAAGAAGTGGCCCTTTGTATTTTGTTGCCACTTCTGGCTTCAGTTGTATATATTATAATTGGAACTCATATATTTTGGTAAGGGATTTGTAATAATATTCTACGTTGCATATAATTTTTAGAATGCACTAGTAATATGTTTCTGTATCTTGCATCATTATGCTTTAATTTACATTGGAGATGTCACGGATATTCTAGCAGTTCTGGAATAAATAATCAAAACTAAATACCTCTCAAAGGAAATATGGTGAACCAGATTTAACTAGATTATGTGTGTGTTAAATTTTGACTTTTTATTTTATTAGTTAACTTTCTAGATTCTTTTAATGTGGTTTTATTTTTTCTTTGGTCTTTTACTTTCAAGTTTTTTAAATGTTGATTCTCCTTCTTTTATAATTATTTGTAGATTTAAAATTTCTTTCTAATGAGCTTTTAGTTTATAAAATTATTCTTAGAATTTTAAGATCTTAGTAATTTTATTATATTTATTCTTTTAAATTAACCACATCATTTTTTGTTATACCAAAATTTCAATTTATACCAATATTCCTAAAATACCAATTTGTCCAAAATTTACTTAGTTTACTACATTATAGATTTTATATTTATTTTACCTTGTGCCTGTGGGAATTTATCCTCCCACCCACACCCGCGGTGTGGGGAGCACATTTGCGAAGACCCCTCAACATCCGTAGAAGCCTGGTAGATCAACACGATGCCCAAGGCTTGCTGTAATGTGCAGGTGCTTGGAGTGTAGTGGCATTTCCACACAAAGACCTTGTGTGCAGATGCGCACCAGCACGCATCGTAGTGCCATAAAGATGCCCGAATGACTGTGACGACAACAATTACAACTACTATGGTGATTAGAACTATTAAGACAATGACTACGGGTTTGACAACCTATCTATGTAGTGGACTATAAACGGTTAATTAAAATATATCTCCAACAACATCAAAAATATTAACAACTAAACATCCTAATACTTGATTCTTAAGCGTAATTAAACATGATGGACCATACTTGATTCTTTGGTACATAACTTGCATGATTTTGTTCTCCCTATTGTCCTCGCGGTGCTTCTTCAATTGATCGGTTGCCTAGGTGATCCTCTGGTGCAAGAAACTCTCTTAATTCACCATTTTCTTGCTTTGTTCCTTCTCAGGCATCATTTTGAAGTCGGCCAACAGGCGTTGGGCTACAAAAGGGGTAGACCAAACCTCTGGTTGCCAGTCGTAGGGGCAACACTCACTCTAATTCTCACAATCTATAAGTTGTTTATTATCACATTTACACATACAAGAAGTTGTTTTAGATGTGTAGTGTGGACTATTTTATCGTTGTTTATGCCACTTTTTATATGATGCTCTTGTTTTATACTCTAAGGTCTCATGTATTTTAGATGATGCTAGTGGTTGGTTTTGGCGTATAAGCATACCTTATGGCAGGTTTTGTAAATCTGTGTGTTATTGTTAAGAGCTACATTACTTTTCAAAAAAAATATTAATTCTAAAAAATGAAAATAAAATTTAGGATTTAAATCTCTATAGTGACAATTCATACATTTCATTTATTAATTAGCACGATCACCTAAAGATAATATATGAGAACGTACAATTTCAATAAAAAAAATTTTATAAAGAGAGGAAATACTATACATATTATTAAGGAATGATTATTGTAATTTAATTTTAAAATGTAATAATAAAAGTATATATATGATTACTTATTGACTTATGTAGTAGCCAAAAAACTCCAAAAGAAATCAACGATATATTTCTTGCAAATTTTATGCAGTAATAATATATAGGCGTTGTCTCCCTTCAGTAAAAAAAATGATACTAGTATGGTATTAAAATATATACCTTCTGAACCTCGACAATCCATATTTTCCTTTAAGATAATTAACTTTAAAAAAAAAATTGAAATAAAATTTATCAATATTAATTAACCACTACAAACATAATGAGAAGTAACGTCGATAATACATCCGACAACCGCAATAGAGATTGAGAAAACAAGAAGAAATCAAAGTCATGTTCAAAAAAAAAAATAGAAGGAAACAATCCATCCTCCATTACTGATTCGAACCTTTAAGATAATTACGATGTGCTATAAATTGCATGCTCGTGTAATATAAATAACGAAAAACAATTAAAGATTATATATATGTGTGTATACGTATGAAGTAATACTTATTCTACTTGTTATTTAGACAACATTGCTATTATATTACAATAATATGTCATATTTAGCAAATTAAACAAGATATTGTCCAAACTACTTAAAGGAGCTAGTTGCAAGTGTACACATATACTTCCCATCAACACTCTGAATTAGTAGTATAAATGTGACTATAATTTTTTTACCTTTTAAAATATAGGAAAAAAAGATAGATTATTCTATATATCTCTAAGTTAGTAGAACCCGAAATAAATCCAACAAATAATTAAATAACATATTTATAATTTTAGCGTACTTTTCCAGATACATGCATAATATTCATATTAATAAAAATATTAATTATTTGAGATATTCCGATTAGATCTAGATTTGATGTGAGGAAAATATTATTCCTTAATGTCTTTATCCTAAATTTTAATTTCAAGATTGGAAGAGCATATCCATATGTATTAAATTCTATACAAAAATCTCATTTGAAATCTAGATAAATTTGAGTAGCTACCTAGCTTAATCTTCCTCCTAACTAGACTGAATTTCTACATATACTACATCAATAATTCTCATGTCATCATTCCATTATGTAAAACAAAACAGAAAATAAAAGAAGAGAAAAGTGCATTATAATAGCTTAAAATTACATTGAGCATGCAGGTATTTAACAAGTAGTTGTAGCCATGTCAAGCAGGGGGAAGAGAGAAATTAAAGAATGAAAAGTAGTACTAGTACAAGATATAAAATATTAAAGAGAAGATTAATTTAAAGAAAATCATAATTCAAAGTAATCCAAGTACATGTATGCATGCGACTCGACGACTACAACTATGATGGTGATAGCTACAACTACTATGATGACTACAACTATTAAGGCAACGACTACGATGACTAAGAAACCGACAACATATCTTTGTGGTGGAATGTAATTGGTTATTTAAAGTACATCTCCAACAACACTCCAAAAAATTTAAAATTAAATATCATAATACTCGATTCCTAAGGGCAATTAAACCCACTAGACCATTTCAGTCAATTATTTTGGTTGTTCTTATGGGTGAATGGCACCATCATCTTCGCCTATTCCCCGTCTACTCCAGGTGGTTGCTGATGTGCTTGCGGTTTCATCCCATAAATAAACCACGTTTGTAGCTGCTGTAACATCTGCACTGGATGATCCTCCGTGATCTTAGTGAATGTCTCCTTAGGACCCTTCATCACTCCTGCGTCTGTGGCCTCCTGAGGCTGAGGTGACTTCCAGAGTGTTCCAATACTCTTTTGGATTTTTTTGAGGTATTATTCAATAAGCCAACCCAAATTGTTGAGACCAATGAGGTTGAGCTGGTGGAGGGGCTTCCCGATAAGACTTTGGAACATGATATACGTGATCTCTTTCTCGCGATTATCCTTGCACTGTTTCTTCAGTTGATCAGTTGCCTTGGCGATCTTTTGGCACAAGAAGCTCTCTTGATTCACCATCTTCTTGCTTTGCTCCATCTCGGGCATCCTCTTAAAATTAGAAAGTACGCATTGGGCTCCGTAAGAGGAAGGCCAACCCTCTTGTTTTGAGTCATAGGGGCTGTAAATGATTGCACAGGCTTTGACATCGCAGAGAGTGCTGAGTTCACTCACCTTTTTTATCACTCCCTTCTTTCTTTTTTCGAACATGGCTTTTCTTGCAGAGTCGTTAGTGATATAAGCGAGCTTAACCTTCTTTCTAGTCATGGTGTTTTGTCGTGTCTGTCCAAGGAGCAAGAGAGTGTATATATAAAATGAGACAAACATTGAATAGTTATTAATAAGGAATGGGGAGTGGAGCATTTTAATATAGTAGAATATACCATGTAAGGTAAGATGTGGTGCATTTTAAAATTGCAAGCGAAATGTTCAAATTAACTCCAAAAATATGATGTCTTTAATAGGGGATGTGGGAAAATCTTGTCATTTAAGGAATGTATTTCACAAAATTTAATTAGTAAAATATTGAAAGGCTACACTTATCTAAAATCATCCAATCCTCCCTTTTAATTACAAGTTATTGATTCATTGTAATGCACTTATATACCTACTCTCTCTTGCATTATCCCAACATGCATTCACACTTGAAATTAATCATACATGGCAAGCATACACACCTCATTATCTTATACACACTCATAGATATTACTCTTAATCATCAACTAATGTGGCCACCTCCTTCCAAATCAAACTTAATTATGTGTCTTGATATCCTACGCCTACCACCATTTTATTTTTTAATTTTTTAAAAAAGAAACAAAAACCATAGATATATAGTTTTTTATTTGCTTTTATGCATTAATGTCAATATTCATTTTTTCCTAATTCGCAAAATAAATTTTATTTATAAGAAAAATATTTGATCATCCTTAAAATTAATGCTGGTTTTCTTCATCTTTTAATTTCTTCTGCAAACTTTACACTCCAAAACTTTATTGTCACCAAAGAAAATTTAATTACACATGCACAAGATTTCATAATAATTATACATATAATGTAGGCACATGGTGATTTTTTCTGAACTCCATAATAATTAATTATTTCATTTGGTATGCAGTACGTAGAATACGATTATTAGAGCAATTATATATTTGATTTTATCTTTATGGAATACTATTAATCACAATTATTAAAGTTATAATATCTCTCTATATCACAACAAATTATATACATTTAGTAGACAATTAACTACTATATGCAATCAAGATTTATTTTTTATTTTCTTTGTACATAATAAAACTTACATTTTTTCGTGAAGCTATAACCAATAACCAATAATTATTTTGAAAAAGAAGACTTGCTTAAAGATCATATGTGCAAAAAAAATACTTAAAATACATAATAACGCTTAGAAAAGAAGGAAAAAAAGAAGAAAATTATGCATATTTGCTTTTAATCAATTACATGCAACTAAGAAATCCACTACACTAATTTGTTTTAGATATGTAATGTAACGTAGGTAAGCTTAACCTTGTTCTAGTCATGATGTTTTGTGTGTCTGGCCAAGGAAAGAGAGGGGCTATATATAGAATGAGACAAGGATTGGAGAGTTATTAATAAAGAATGGGGAATGGAGCATTATAATATAGTAGAATATGCCATCTAAGGTAAGATATAGTGCATTCTAAAACATTAAGTGGAATGCCAAAATGTTACTTAATGATTTGTTAGATATACATGTTCCTCATTAATCTTAGCTTTTATATAAAGAGCTAACAAATCATATAAGAACTCATACATTTTAAATCTTCTATTAAATTTTCAAAAGTTCAAGCATTCATATAAAATGGTATATAGGTGGCCTTATGTAACACCCCAAATTATTATTATTTTTATTAATATTATTTTATTTTATTTTAATTTTTTTTTGTAATTTTTAGATGAATATAATGATTTATTATGTAATAATATATGGTTTTAATTTAGTTTAATTTAATTAAATAGAAATAATAATAATAATAATAATAATAAAAAGGGATAAAATTATTTTTGGGATTTAATTGAAAATAATTTTGGGAAAAACGGGTGAAAATTTGGGTTCTGAGGGTGTTTTTGAAAAGAAAATAAAAAATCGGGGGTCAAAACGTAATTTAGAAAAATTACGCCACGTCAGCAGCCTGGTCAGCAGCCCCGGCCAACCAGGACACGCCGCGTGGCAGAGACGCTGACGCAGGAGGCCACGCGGAAGGGAGCCACGTGGGCGATCCACGTGCGCGCGATCGAACGACTGAGATCCGTTCCCACGCGCACGAACATCCCAGATCAAAAGTGCATACGGACGGTCCAGATTGCACGCATACGGACAACCCAGATTGATTTGCGCACAAACTGCCCAGATTGCATCGCGATGAACGGGCCAGATTCATTTCCTACTTAATCGCGATTGGACGGCCCAGATTAAATCGCGATGGACGACTCAGATTAAAAGCAGAAGGTTATAAATAATCTCATCCACACCCAAACCCTAACCCTAGCTGCCAGAGCCCTTGCTGGAGAAGAAAGCCCAGCCACCGGAGAACTGACCACCGAGACCCGCCGCCGCACCGGAGCACTTTTCGGCCGCCAAACGAGGTAAAAATTCTCTCCTTGGCTCAGATTTTGATTCTAAACCCACCTGTGGCCAAATCGGAGCCAAAATACCGGCCAATTGGCCGAAAAACACCGTCGAAGCCCAGCAATATCGCCACAGGTTTTCTCTATTTTTCCTCCGATGAGACCCTTCCCGATTCCCGTTCGATGTAATTTTTACACCATTGTGACCACCGTTCCTTCCTCTACAGGTTGACTGGAGCAAAATACCAAATCGCAACTCGAGCTAGAGGAGCCGCTCGATTTTGTGAATCCGATGATATACTTGCTTTGCTGATGCTCGTTACTTGTTTAAGTATTCATGATTATGTGAGAAACAGAAAACTAAGAAAAAATAGAAAAGGTATGTGAATTGATAAATGGATAAGTTGATAGCCTCACTAGATATCTTGGGAGATGGTGGACGGACCGGGTCCATAGAGAACCCCACCGGGAACATTGTCTCATACCGGACGGGGTATAGAGACTTTAAATGTTTTAGCGCTCATACTGGACGGGGTATGGGGACGGCCCACTTCACCCTCATACCGGACGGGGTATTGAGGTTTATTGTTTTGGTGCCCATACCGAACGGGGTATGGGGACGGCCCTGGAATTAAGTTGTTAAAATTAATGGTTCACGTGTAGCGGAGACCCCTATGGATCCCCATGGATACTGGTAGGCTAATAAAAGAAGAAAATTATTGTTTGATGATTTAAAATATAAAAGTATGACATGTACTATGTTAGAGAGTATGTATAAATTCATGATATCTTTGATGTTATTGTTTCTATGGGTCGTTTTCATAAATCTCACCGAGGTAAGTTAACAGTAAAGGATTTTATTATTGATTAATGAATTTGTTAAAAATTGTGCTCCATTGGTCGTTTTTGTTTTTCTACCAACCTTTACTTCTGTATTAGTGATACAGTGTGACGTCTTTACCGGACTAGTGTAGCTCATTCATTACTTAACCATTTCAGATTAGGAAGACTTGGTTCCCGAGCCCATTCCGCAGGAAGACGGCGAGTAGATGCCTAAATATTTTATAGTTTTCCTTATAGTATTTCATTTCTAGTATTTCCTTTAGTTAACTTATTCTTTCAAATTGTTAGTACGTTTCGGTTATTGTGTAAGGGATATTAATCAGAACTTTTTATTTCGCTTCCGCATTAAAAATTTTTACATACATTTCCTTTTTTAAATTTCCGGGGTCGTTACACCTTAGGTATGAGTTTTTAACACATTAAAACAAGGAAACTTCCATATGATTTATAAAGGTATACTTTCTATTTCACTTATTAATTTTGAATTTGGCTTATCTATAAAGGATGTATTGTGTTATGATTTTTTGATGTAATGTGTTATGATTTTTTTATCTCGTTATTTCTTTTTGTATTCTTAAATATTATAACTTTGTTGTGTGTGTCTTATTTAAAGAGATTATATATATACATATACACTTACAATGATAAAAGAGTGATTCATCGAATATAACTAACCATGTTTACTTCCCTTTATTTAGTAAAGATGGCACTTTATTAATATGTTGTACTTGTGTTAATTGTGTAATTGAATTTTTTTTTAAATTAAAAATTATGCTAACTATTTAATTAAAAATTTCAATACAATTAAAATTAAATATTAATGTAAACAATTATGTAAGAAAATGAAATGTTACAATTAAATATCAATATAATTAGTTCTATAATCCATACATAAAACGGACTGCAAATTTAATTTTAAACAAAGTAATTGAACTTAAGTTCTTTTATATATCACTAAATTGACATATTCACAAAAACAAATAAATAAATACATTCAGTACATTTTTATTAGAAAATTGTTGACGTTAGAAGTTAACAGATTATATAAAAAGGTATGTAGGTGATAATTTGGCTAACTTGTTAACTTTTTATATAAAATTGTGAGTAGACGTGTTCTTCATTAATGGGAACTAATGCCATCCCTTAATGATCGAGCCAAAGGCCCAATAGTTCCAATTCTAGGATCTTTACTTCATTACTAACCACCTTAATAGAAACCAATCCTTCTAAAAGTTAAATATAATTAAGGCATGATAATACTTGACTTTTAAATGAAGTGGTATTTCTCTACCTCTATAAAAATAAGAATTGAAGATTCGACTCTTATGTAACACAAAAATAAATATATAATGCTATCATATGTTAAAATTAATTATAATTTATTGTATTATTATATTTATCTTCATTTTTAAAAAAGTATTTAGTGTCTTATGAAATTTTGAAACTGTTATCGCAAAAGTATAAATTGGTTTTGAATAAGTGATCCCACTAAGAATGGTTAAATACTGATCATTGTCTTTAAGAATCAATTGCAACATCGTACTACAGTTACTAGAGCCATACTATAATATTGAAAAAAATTTAATGTTGTTGTTTGTGTCACTGGAGTTAAATATGGTCTTGTTTTATATCAGTAATATTTTTTTTAGTAGTAAGAAACTATATATCATTGATTTTTGAGTATTTATATATGTAAAAGAAATTCAAAATATTAATTGCTTAAAGTGTTTAAAATTAGCCGTCAAATTTTTTTTCTATATTTATTATTCTATGTAAATGTATATTTTTAAATATTTATATGTATATATTGTACATTTCTTCTTGCATAAAGTATTAGTTAACAATTCACAGATTGTTAAGTTTGAAAATTATTTATTTCAGGTTTTTTCCATATTCTGAACAAAATAATTGTATCGTGAAATTTATTTATGATCGTTAGAGATTCTCCAATATATTTTAATTATTTAAAATATTGCATGTTTTGACTAAAATAAAATTATTAGAATTATATTTAAATTTCAGATTAATCAAAATATTAATTATTTTAGATATTTGGATTATATTGGGATTTTCTTTGAGGAAAATATTATTCGTTAATGCTGAGGTGACTTGCTGAGTGTTTCCATCCTCTTACATTACCACTGCCTCTACCTTTGATGGGTCAACAGATACCCCATCTTTCGACACAATATTGGCCAAGAATGCTATTTGATCCAACCAGAACTCACATCTACTGAACTTTGCATACAACTTGGCTCTTCGAAGTATCCCTAGCACTATTGCCAAATGTTTTGCATATTCTACCAGATCCCTCGAGTATATCATGATATCTGTTATCTCCTTCTCGCAATTATCATTGCACTGCTTCTTTAGTTGGTCCGTTGCCTTAGTGATCTTTTAATGCAAGAAACTCTCTTGATTCACCATCTTTTTGCTCTGCTCCATCTCGGGAATCCTCTTAAAGGCAACAAACACGTGTTGGGCTCCGAGAGAGGAAAATCAAAGATCTGGTTGCGAGTCATAAAGGCTGTAAATAATTGCACAGGCTTTGACATTGCAAAGAGTGCTAAGTTCGCTCACTTTCTTCATCAGCTCCTTTTTTTTCTTGAATGTGGCTTTTCTTGCAGAGTTGTTAGTGATATAAGCAAGCTTAACCTTCTTTCTAGTCATGGTATTTTATCATGTGTTCCCAAGGGGCGGGAGGGGGTATATATAAAATGATACAACGATTGAATAGCTATTAATAAGAAATGGGGGGTGGATCATTTTAATATAGTAGAATATACAATGTAAGGTAAGATGTGGTGCATTCTAAAACTGCAAGTGGAATACCCAAACTATCTCCATAAATGTTATGTTTTTAGTAGGGGATATGGGAAAATCTTTTGATTTAAGGTAATGTAATTATAAAAAATTAATTAGTAAATTGTTGCAAGGCTGTACTTATATAAAATTATTCAATCGTGACCATCCATTTTAATTAAAAGCTATTGCTTCACTATAATGCATGTATCTACCTACTTTGAGGAGGCTAATTCATAGGCAGGTCTGAGTTGATGTATATAACTGATTCTAGTAGCATCATTGGTAGTTTCTCCATGTTGATAGTCTTTTGTGCTCTTAATTTATTGTTGGGCTTTTCCAGCTTCATGATTAGCTTGACTACCAACTATATATATGATGCATATGAGCTTTTTTGCTTCTTCACAATGGCAAGATAGGGTTGTTATGCAATTTTTTATAATGTCTTTAATTCTGCATGACTTCAATTAATTCTCAGGTGTGACCTTCTCTTTTTTGTAACTATGTTTTAACTATTTTGCTGGCTTGTTATGTGACCTTTAAGCTATGAATTTTTTCTCAATAAAGTTCTCTTTTTATACTCTTTTTTGAAAAAAATATTTATTCTTCTTGCATGAGATGATGGTGCCATTGACGGATTAGAACAACCAGAATAATAGATTGATATAATGTAGTGTGTTTAATTAACCTTAGGAATTGAGTATTATGATATTTAATTTTGAATTTTTTGGGGTACTGTTGGAGATGTACTTTAAACAAGCAATTAAATTCCACCATAGAGATATGTCATTAATTTCTTAGTTGTCATAGTAATCATCTAAATAATTGTAGTCATCATAATAGTTGTAGCTGTCATCGTCACAGTCATAGTCGTTGGGTCACATACATGTATGTACTTAGATTGCTTTATGTTATAATTTTCTTTGAATTAATCTTTACCTCAATATTTTATATTTCCTATGCTAGTACTACTCTTCATTCTTTAATTTGTCCCTTTCCCCGACTTGATGTGGCTTTATTACTATTTGTTAAAATATATGCATGCTCAATATAATTTTATGCTATCAAAATGCTATTTTCTCTTCTTTCTTTTCTTTTTTTTTCTTATACACAATTAAGAGAGGACAAAAGCATTATTGATGCACTATATGTAGAAATTCAGTTTACTTAGGAGGAAGATTAAGCTAGCTAGATACTTAAATTTGTTTAGATTTCAAATAAGATTTTTGTACAGAATTTAATAAATATGGATGTGCTCTTCAGATCATAGAATTAAAATGTGGGATAATGGCATTAAGGAATAATATTTTTTCCAAAGAAAATTCTGATATAATTCAAATATCTAAAACAATTAATATTTTGATTAATCTAAAATTTAAATATAATTCTAAAAATTTTATTTTAGTCAAAACATGCAATATTTAAATAACTTAAATATATTGGAGATTCTCTAACAATCATAAATAAAATTTTACAATGCAATTATTATGTTGAAAATATGAAAAAAAACTAAAATAAATAATTTTTGAACTCAACAATCTGTGAATAATTAACTAATACTTTATGCAAAAAGAAATGTACAATATATACATATACACATTTAAATATATACAATCACATAGAATAATAAATACAGAAAAATATTTTTGACGGCTAATTTCAAACATTTTCAGCAATTAGTATTTTGAATTTCTTTTACATATATAAATACTCAAAAATCGATGATATAAAGTCTCTTGCTATTAAAAAAAATGTTATTGATATAAAACAAGATCATATTTAACTCCAGTGACATAAATTACTACTTCAAAAAAATTTTAATATTATAGTATGTTACTATAGTATCTATAGTACGATATTGCAATTGATTCTTAAAGATAATGACCAGTATTTAACCTTTATTAGTGGGATCACTTATTCAAAACCAATTTATACTTTTGCGATAACGGTTTTAAAAATTCATAAGACACAAGATAAGTACTTTTTAAAAATGAAGATAGATGTAATAATACAATGAAACCACTTATACACTACTGTCAAAGTGTATAACACCAACATCCATGTGAAAAGTCTTGTATTCAAATTTTAATTATTCATATGGTTATTTTATAGTTAATTTTAACATATGATAGAGTTATTAAAATTTATTTTTATTAATTTTTAAGTACAATAAATTATATATTTATTTTTGTGTTACATAAGAGTCGAATCTTCAATTCTTATTTTTGTAGAGGTAAAGAAGTACCACTTGATTTAAAAGTCAAGTATTATCAGGCCATAATGATATTTAACTTTTGGAGGATTGATTTCTATTAAGACAGTTGGTAATGAAGTAAAAATAGTAGAATTGGAACTATTGGGCCTTTGGCTAGATCATTAAGGGCTGGCATTAGTTCCCATTAATGAAGAACATGTCTACTCACAATTTTATGTAAAAAGTTAACAAATCAGCCAAATTATCACCTATATATTGTTTTATATAATTTGTTAACTTCTAATATCAATCATTTTTTATTAAAAATATATTGAATGTATTTATTTATTTATTTGTGAATATGTCAATTTAGTGATATATAGAAGTACTTAAGTTCAGTTACTTTTTTTAAAATTAAATTTGCAGCCTGTTTTATGTATGGATTACAGAATTAACTATATTGATATTTAATTGTAACATTTCATTTTCTCACATAATTATTTACATTAATATTTAATTTTAATTGTAGTAATATTTTTAATTAAATAGCTAGCCTAATTTTTAATTTAAAAAAATTTAATTACACAATTAACACAAGTACAACATATTAATAAAGTGCCATCGTTACTAAATAAAGGGAAGTAAATATGGTTAGTTATATTTGATGATTCACTCTTTTATCATTGTAAGTATATATATATAATCTCTCTAAATAAGACACACTCAATGAAGTTATAATATTTAAGAATACAAAAAGAAATAAAAAGATAAAAAAATAATAACACAATACATCCTTTATAGATAAGCCAAATTCATAGTTAATAAGTGAAATACAAAGTAAACCTTTATACCTAATGCCACCTACATACCATTTTATATGAATGCTTGTAATTTTGTAAATTTAATAGAAAATTAAAAATGTATAAGTTTTTATATGATCTCTTATCTCTTTATATAAAAGCTAACATTAATGAGGAACATGCATATCTAACAAATCATTAAGTAACATTTTGGCATTCCACTCGCTGTTGTAGAATGCACCAAATCTTACCTTAAATGGTATATTCTACTATATTAAAACCCTCCATTCCCCATTCCTTACTAATAACTCTACAACCATTGTCTCATTCTATATATCCCCCTTTTTGCTCCTTGGCCAGACATGACAAAACGTCGTGACTAGAAACAACGTTAAGCTTACCTATATCACTAACAACTTTGTAAGAAAAACCACATTTAAGAAAAGGAAGAAGGGGCTCATGAATAAAGTAAGTGAACTTAGCACTCTCTGCGATGTCAAAGCATGTGCAATCATTTACAACCCCTATGACTCGCAACCAGAGGTTTGGCATTCCCCTTCGGAGCCCAACACGTGTTGGTCGACTTCAAGAGGATCTTCGAGATGGAGCAGAATAAGAAGATGATGAATTAAAAGAGCTTCTTATGATAGATGATCACCAAGGCAACCAACCAACTGAAGAAGAAACACAAAGACAATCAGGAGAAGTAAATCATGCATATCATGTTTCAAAGCCTTGTTGGGAAGCAGCTCCACCAACTCAACCTCATTGATCTCAACGATGAGGGTTGGCTAATTGAACAAAGCCTCAAAGAAGTCCAGAAAAGGATAAAAACATTTAGTAAATCACCTCAGCCTTAGGGGCCATAAATAGAGGAGTGATGAAGGGTCCGAGGGAGAAATCTTCTTAGATCAATGAGGATTCTCTATCACATAAGCTTCAGCAGTTGTTGTAACACCTCACCCATCACTGTGCTTAATTTATTTGGAAAACCTTATTTATTTGGGTCTTTAGACCACATTGAAATCATTTAATTTACTCTGTAAATTATTATCGTAATTCGTGAATTATACCAATTTTTATTTATTTTGATTTTATTTAATTTTGGTTTATTTTATTTTATTTTAGTCTAATTATTTATTTTTTTTAAACAAAATTCAAAAAAATGATAAAAAGGGAGAAAGTTTCACGAGAAAGGGGCGCCCATGTGCTGTGCACACGTCCCGTCCGTGCGTTCGGCAGGGGGTCAACCTTATGCGTATCTCGTTGCGCGCAAATAGGCACCTCACACTATGCCTGCGTCGTCCGCTCAGCAGGCTTACGTGGATAGGCCTCTTCGTGCCTAGGGCTAGTGCGCAGGCTAGTTTGCAGTACACAGAATGGGGAGGCTACTACCGTCTCGAGCAGTGTGCCGCCACCCACCTTAGGCGGCGCGGCGCCATCGCCGCTAGTGGAGGAGGTATTCCTCCTTCATTTTTTATGTTGAGCATCTTTTTCTCTCTCTTGACCTAATTTCACCACTTGGCGTAAATACAATGACTCAATTTCTATAAAATAGGGGCCTTCCTTCACATTTTCTCCACACTTCCATTCTTCCACCTATTAAAAATTAGAGAGAGAGAGAGAGAAAAAGTGATCTAGAGAGAGAAGGAGAGGAAGAAAAGAAGGATGGTGTAGAAGAAATTATCAAGATTTTGGTAAGGAATTTAGTATTTCTTTAAACCTCTTAAGGTGTATTTTTAGACAAAAAAAATATTAAATTGATAATTTGTGATTTCGCGTGTTCTTGCATGCCTTTATGTTTGTAGGCTTAATAAGTTGAATTGTTCTTGATTTCAAGCATGCTATGTGATTTATAGACACTTGATGATTTGCATGTAATTAAAATAATATGAAACCGATAAGATTACCTGAAAAATAAAAGAAACAAAAAAAAGTGGAATGAAGCATGAATGGTCCGAAGTATGTATCTGTATTGACATGCATAATGCATCAAGTGTCTTGTTAGACTTTTTATCTTTGAGGGGTACCTATTCCCCTAACTACATTCGGGGTATTTATTTTTCCCTCCCCCATTAGGTCTGGAAAGACGTAAGAGAACCACTCCCTGTGGATAATGGCGTACTCTCTGACGAGAGTGGTGATGCAAATACCTGTTAGGGGTCCCCTTTGGCTAAGTACTATCGTGACTATAGAATACCAGATAGAACCACTATGACTAGTACGACTGTGGTCATAGATCATGCAATGGTTGTGAAAGTCGAAAATGCACTTGAGTAAATTGCCGTTATTTGTATATGATCTGGTCATTCCACTTGGGTAGTCGGAAATCTGTATCTGTCTTAAGAGATGGAAGTCGTAATGACTTCGTGAAGTATGACACGAAAATCTAAGCATTTCATGATTTATTTGATTTTCTCTATTATCTAGTATGATGTGTGTTTATTTTGATTATATTAACGTGATGTTTTTTTCTGTACTAAAAAAATTATTTTCATAAAGTAAGATAAGTCTAAAAAGTAACCAAATGGTAAGTATTTATGTTAGAATAATTTACTTTAAAAATATTATGAAGTTATTTAAATACTGTTTTCCTTACTAAACATATGGAACTCACTCGTTCCATGCCCCCCCAGATAAGGAAGAAAATGAGAAACCGCCAACTGACCTACCCATTGAAGTTTATGAGAATCCTGTGGATCCGCAAAACTTGAGTGCATGATCGTTCTCATACTCTGATGAGTCCAATAGCATAGTAAAAGAAGTGGCCCTCGTTTGTATTTTGACTTTTATATTTTGTAGCCACTTTTGGCCTCAATTATATATGTAATTAGAACTCTTATTTGTAAGAAATTTATATTAATTTGCTCTGCTGCATATAATTTTTATCATACACTCGTAATTCTGTTTTTGTATATGACATCTACATGCCTTAATTAGCATTGGGATGTCACAGTCGTAGTGATGGTTCATTGATGGTATTAACCCGCAAGCACAACAACAACTCATTTAGTGTTTGATAATGGGGACCAAGTGGAGATAATGGTGTTGTTCGATCAACACAACAAGAATAATATACTTTTAAGCTATAATAATGCACTTTTCTCTTCTTTTCTTTTATTTTTTTTTTACATAATGGAGCGATGACATAAGCATTATTGATGTAGTATATGTAGAAATTCAGTTTAGCTAGGAGGAAGATTAAGCTAGCTAGCTACTCAAATTTATTTAAATTTCAAATGAGATTTTTGTATAGAATTTAATACATAAGGATACGCTCTTCCAATCTTAAAATTAAAATTTAGGGTAATGGCATTAAGGAATAATATTTTCCTCAAAGAAAATCTCGATCTAATCAAAATATCTTAAATAATTAATATTTTTATTAATATGAATAGTATGCGTGTATCTGGAAAAATACGCTAAAATTATAAATATATTGATTAATTATTTCGTTGGATTTATTTTGGGTTCTACTAATTGATAGATATATAGAATAATCTATCTTTGTTCCCTATATTTTAAAAGACAAAAAAATTATAGTCACATATATACTACCAATTCAGAGTGTTGATGAAAAGTATATGTTGACACATGCAACTAGCTCCTTTAAGTAGTTTGGACAGTATCTTGTTTAATTTGCTAAATATTTCATATTATTGTGATACAATAGCCATGCTATCTAAATAGCAAGTAGAATAAGTATTGCTTTATATGGATACACACAGATATATAATCTTTAACTTCTTTTCATTATTTATATGTACACCAGCATAAAATCTATAGCATATCATAATTATCTTAAAGGTTGGAATCAGTAATAGAGGATGGATTGTTTCCTTCTATTTTTTTTTTGAACATAACTTTGCCATCTTCTTGTTTTCTCAATCTCTATTGGGGTTGTTAGATGTATTGTTGACCGTACTTCTCGTTATGTTTGTAATGGTTAATTACTATTGATAAATTTTATTTCAATTTTTTTAAAAAAAGTTAATTATCTTAAAGGCAAATATGGATTGTCAAAGTTCAGAAGGCATATATTTTAATATCATACTAGAATAATTTTGCTTACTGGAAGAGAGAAAACACCTTTATATTATTACTGCATAAAATTGGTAGGAAACATGTCTTTGATTTCTTTAGGAGTTTTTTGGCTATTACATAAGTCAATACAAAAGTAATCATATACATTACTTTTATTATTATTTTTTAAAATTAAATTACACTAATCGTTCCTTAACAATATGTATAGTATTTCTTCTCTTTATAAAAAATTTTGGATTCAAATTGTACATCCTCATATATTATCTTTAGGAGATCGTGCTAACTAATTAATTATATGTATGAATTGTCACTATAGAGATTTAAATCCTAAATTTTATTTTCATATTTTAGAATTAATAAATTTTTTGAAAGTAATATAGCTCTTAACAATAACACACAATTTACAAAACCAGCCATAAGATATGCCTATATGCCAAAACAAACCACTAACATCATCTAAAATACATGAGACCTTAGAGTATAAAACAAGAGCATCATATAAAAAGTGGCATAAACAACCATAAAATAGTCTACTTTACATTACACATCTAAAACAACTTACTACATGTGTAAGTGTGATGATAAATATCTTATAGATTGTGAGAATTGGAGCAAGCATTTTATTGTGATTGCATGTCTATAAGCCCCAACATTTTCTATATCTTTTTTAGCTATATGTGCACTAAAAAGAAAAAAAAAACAACTAAAAAAGTGCACATATTGTTGGGACCAAAACAAAGACTTTTACGGTTGAAATGCAAACAATCTTAATTGGAGGACTATATTGTAAATTTACCAAAAGCAATATCAATATTCTATATGATAAAAATGGGATGCTTAGTACAAAGGATGGGTGACCTATTTATATGCAATTCTAATAGCCTAATTATATGCAATATCTATCTTCCATTTCATTGCCATGTTTTACTGCCTTAAGACAAACTAATTTAAAGTTTTGTTTTCTCTCTCTCTATCTCTCTCTCTTTTTAACTAACCCTCCACATAAAAGGAAAATTAATTAAATATTCTAGCAATCTTCCCGTTCAATTTATTTTTTTTACACACCTACATATCTAAGAGAGAGTAAATATATACATGCATTATAGTGAATGGTTTTATAAAAGTGTAGCCTTGCAACAATTCACTGATTAAATTTTGTAAATTACTTTACCTTTAACCTTAAGATCTTTCCATATGTCCTATTAAAAGCATAACATTTCTAGAGATGATTTGGGCACTCTATTTGCAGTTTTAATCTAACCTTACATGGTATATTCAATGTTCCACTTCACATCCGTTATTAATAATCTTCAACCCTTGTCTCATTATATATATATATCATCTCGCTCTTTGGCCAGATAGACCAAACACCATGACTAAAAAGATGGTTAAACTTAACTATATCATTAAAAACTCCACCAAAAAAGCCACTTTCAAGAAAAGGAAGAAGGGGTTGGTGAAGAAAGTGAGTGAACATAACAAAACACATATGTTGATTGAGAAAAAAAAATGTCTTTACTTTAGTTTTGCCATCTATACATGCTTTTCAAATATAAAACCATTATAGGCTTCCTCATTCTTTTCCGTTTTGATTATATATGAAGTTTATGTTTTAAAAGAACATGATGGGTAGGGTAGAATTATAATTAATTGGTCTGAGTGGATTTTTTTTTATTTCAGAAAAGAAATAAAACAATCTTATCATTTGTGTAGTTGCATGTATTTGACTGAAAGCAAAAATACATAATTTTCTTCTTCTTATCCTTCTTTCATTTGCTTTATTATGTATCTTAAATATTTTTCATCACATATGATCTTCAAATAAATCTTTTTTTTCAAAATAATTACTTATTGTTTACTATAGCTCCATGAAAAAAATATCAAATGAAATAATGCAGGAAAGAGTAGATATACAGATGGACTATAGTGAAACATTAGCTCTTAATTAAAAGGGACAATCATGATTAAAGGAATTTTGTATAAGTGCAGCCCTGCAACAACTCACTAATTAAATTTTATGAAACATTTCCTTAAATCAAAATATTTTCCCATATTCCCTATTAAATACATAGCATTTTGGAAATGATTTCAACACTCCACTTCCAGTTTTAGAATGCAGTACATCTAACCTCACAGGATATATTCAGTGTTTTACTCCCCATCCTTTACTAATATTCTTCAATCCTTGTCTCATTCTATATATAACAATTTCCTCTCTTAGGCCATATATGACAAAAGACCAAGAGTAAAAAGAAAGTTAAGTTTGTCTATATCACCGAATGACCCCACAAGAAAAACCACATTCAAGAAAAAGAAGAAGGGCCTGATGAAGAAAGTGAGTGAACTGAGTAGTCTCTACGACGTTAAAGCCTATGCAATCATTTACAGCCCCTATGACTCGCAACCAGAGGTTTGGCCTTCTTTTTTAGGAGCCTAACGCGTGCTTGTTAACTTTCAGAGGATGCCTGAGATGGAGTAAAACAAGAATATGGTGAATCGAGAGAGCTTTTTACACTAAAGGATCACCTAGACAACTGATGAATTGAAAAACCAGTGCAAGGATAATTGTGAGAAGGAGAACACGTAGGTCATGCTCTAAAGTCTTATTGGGAAGCCCCTCCAACAACTCAACCTCATTGATCTCAACGATTTGGGTTGGCTTATCGAATAACACCTTAAAAAAATCCAGAAGAGGACAAAAACACTTAGCAAGTCACTTCAGCCTCGGGGGACCACCAGACGAAGGAGTCATAAATGATCCTTGGGAGACGTCATCTCAAATCAAGGAGTCTATTCCGAGAGTTATCTTTGCCCTAAAGATATGGCGACATTACCTGTATGGTCAGACTTTTGAAATCTACACTGACCATAAGAGTCTCAAGTATATCTTCTCTCAGCAGAAGTTAAACATGAGGCAAAGGCACTAGATTGATCTTCTGAAGGATTACAATTAAAAGATCATTTATCACACCGAGAGAGGGAAGTTGAGCCCTTGTTATGTAGGACATTTTTTGATCATCGAGCACATTGGACCTGTGGCATACCACCTCGCTCTATCTCGAGAGTTTGTGGGTCTTCATGATGTCTTTCACATCTCGATGCTTAAGAGGTACCATCCTGATCCTTATCATATTATTCCTCATAATGAGGTGCAGGTACAGGTTGACATGACTTATGAAGAGGTTTTTGTGGACATTCTTGGGTGAACCGACAAGGTCTTGGACAACAAGAAAATTCCCATGGTGAAAGTACGATGGCAACATCATACCCTAGACGAAGCCACGTGGGAGTTAGCGGGTGAGATGAGGGAGAAGTTCCCGAAATTGTTCGAGACAAATTTGGGGACAAAATTTTTTTATTCTGTTATTTGGCGACATTAAACTTATTAATTTACTCTATTTAATATTTATCGTATTTCGTAATTTTGGTTGATTTTTATTTATTTTACTTTTATTTAATTTTAATTAATTTAATTTAATTTATTTTATTATTATTTAATTTTAAGTCTAACTCATCCAATCAATTATAGAAATTTGAAAGAAATAAAAAAAAGGCAAAATGGGAAGAAACTCTTGAGGGGAAACAGATTGGCTGCACGAGTGCTGGGCACTGTGCATGCGCACATGCATGCACAACAGCCACGGGACGTGCGCACAATGTGCACGTTCCATCCGCGTGCATGATGCAGGGTCAGAACCTGCTCGCATCTTATCGCGCCCAGGCGGGTTGTCTTCGCGTCACCATGCGGGTGGATCGGCCTTGTGCGTCTGGGTCCTGTGTACAAGCTAGCCCCTACGCGCGTGGTAGGAGTCCTATGTACCTGCAGGCTAGCATACAGCACACTGGCCTGGGCATTGCCACCTCGGGCAGTTGATCATTTCTGCCCCAGGCGACGTGTTGTTGCCACGTGTGAAAGAGGCTCTCCTCCCTCATTTTTGGTGCCAAATATCTTTTTCTCCTCTCTCTTCACTAGATTTCACCATTTGGTGTGAATTCAACGGTTCCAAAATTCTATAACTTGCCCTTCCCCTTCCATTTCTCCCAACACTTCTATTCTTCTATTTTTCAAGATTTAGAGAGAGAGATAATAGTCTAGTGAGAGAAAAAGCGAAAGAAAGGAAAACGGTAAAGGAGAAAACATCGATATTTTGGTAAAAAATGTAGTATTTCTTTCGACATGTTAAGGAGTATTTTTTTATAAACTAATTATTGTGATTTTACCTATTTTTTTATGCCTTTGTGTTTAAATAAGTCGAATTATTCTTATTTTCAAGTATGCTATGTGAATTAAAGACACTTGATGAATTGCATATAATAAATATAAAATGTAACCAGTATAATTGCCTAGTAAAAATAAAAAGTAAAAAAATAATAAAAGGAAAACAAAAATAGAAAAGTGGAATGAAGCTTGTATGGTGTGAAGTGTATTTGTATTGACATGAATGTTGCATCAAGTGTCTCGTTAGGCTCTCTATTGCTTAGGGGTATCTGTTCCCCTAGCTCTTTGGGGTATCTTTTTCCTCCTTCCTCTATCTGGTTTGGAAAGACGTAAGAGGACCACTCCCAATGGAGGACGACGTACCCTCTAACGAGAGTGGTATTGCACTATCTGTAGGGGTCACCCGTGGCTAAGTGATATTGTTACTATAGATATCTGTTAGGGCGACTATAGCTGGTACAGTTGTGGTCGTAGATCGTTCCACTTTTTGGCTAGCCAAAAATGGGCTTGAGCAAATTGTCATATCTGTATCTAATTTGGTCATTCCACTTTGGTAGTTGGAAATCTGTATCTGCCTTCAGAGAGGAAAGTTGTAACAACTTCGCGAAGCATGACATGAAGATCAGAGCATTTCATGATTTATTTGATTTTCTCTATTATTCGGCATGATGTATGTTTGATTGTCTATATGAACGTACTGTTTTCTTAATAAACAAATTATTTTCATAATATGAGATAAGTATACGAGGCAGTTAAATGGGTGTAAGAATAATGAGTGCATGATAAAATTTTATGCAGTGGAACAATTAATACAAATTCCTTACAAATATATATATGAGTTCCAATTATATAAATATAACTGAGGCCTGAAGTGGCTATAGAATACAAAAACAAAACATAAAAGAATGCCACTTCTTTCACTATGCTATTGAAATCATCAGATTGAGAAACTAATCTTGCACTCAAATTTTGTGGATCCAAGGGATCCTCATAGACTTCCAAGTATAGGTTAGCTTGCGGTTCCTCATTTTCTTCCTCATCTGGGGGGCATGGAAAGAGTGAGTTTCATATGCTTAGTAAGGAAAACAGTATTAAATTAACATCGTAAGGTTTTAAAGGTGAATTATTTTAACTTAAAAGCTTACCATTTAGCCACATCATAGACCAATCTTACATTATGAAAATAATTAATTTATTAAGAAACAACGCATTAATATGAACAAATCAAATATTCATCATGCCAGATAATAATGAAAATCAAATAAATCATGAAATTCTCATATTTTCGTGTCATGCTTTGCGAAGTGTTACAACTTCCATTTCTGAAGGCAGATACAGATTTCCAATTACCCAGGTGGAATGACTAGATCAAATACAAGTATGATAATTTGCTCAAGCCCATTTCTGGCTGGCCAAACCATAGTACGATCTACAATCACGGTCGTACCAACCATAGTGGCCCGATTTGATATCTACAGTCACAACAACACTTAGCTAAGGGTGACCCCTAACAGATATTCGCGTTACCACTCTCATTAAAGGGTACACTGTCATCCACTAGGAGCAGTTCTCTTACGTATTTCCAGACCAAATGTGGGAGGGAGAAATAGATACCCCGAAGGGCTAGGGGAACAGATACCACTCAGAGATAAAAAGCCTAATGAGACACTTTATTCAATATGCATATCAAGACACATATATTTTGGACCATTCAGGCTTCATTCCACTTTTCTATTTTCTTTTTCTTTTTATTCTTTATTTTTACCAAGCAATAATAACAACTTCATATTATATTTTATTATACGCAAATCATCAAGTGTATATTACTCACATAATATACTTAAAAACAAGAATAATTCGACTTATCTGAACTACAAATGCAAAGGCATACAAGCAGGCAAAATCACAATCATCATGTTTAATAGTTTTATTTTATCTAAAAATATTCCTTAAGACATTAAAAGAAATACTAAATTCCTTCTCAAAACCTTGATGTTTTCTCTTTCACCGTTTTTCTTTTCTTTTCCTCCTCTCACTAGATTATTCTCTCTCTCTCTCCTTTTTTCTCTAAGTCTAGAAAAATGGAAGAATGGAAGAGTGGGGAAGAATAGGATGGGAAGGCCTATTTATAAAATTTTAGAACGGTTGGATTTACATCAAGTGGAAAAATTTGATGAAGAGAGAGGAGAAAAAGAGCTCGACACAAAAAATGAGGGAGGAGGGCCGCCTCTAGCTACTAGGCCACCGCTCGAGGTGACAGCAGTGCACTGCAGGCTATCCTGCAGGTGCACAGGCCTCCTGCCATGCATAAGGCCTATCTGCGCGGCATCCGCGTAGGCGACTCTGCTTCCTCGTGGGATTTCTTCTTGTTTCGCTATTTTTATGATTTTTCTAAATTTTTCTAAAACTAAATTAAATAAAATCAAATGCAAATTAAATAATAAATACTCAAAATTTCATAAAATGAAATAAAAACAAAATAATGAAAAATCAACCAGATTTACGAATTACAATAAATAATACGCAGTGTAATTTAAATAAGTTTAATGCGGCCAAAGGGCCGAACAAATAGGATTTTCTAAATTAATTAAGCACAACAATGGGCAGGGTGTTACAAATACCAGGCTAGTATCATTTGTTTATTGAAAGAGAGATAACACTTTTATATTTTTACTGCATTAAATTGGCAGGAAATATATTTTTGATTTCTTTATGAATTTTGCGGCTATTACAAAAATCAATATAAAAGTATTCAGATATATTACTTTTATTATAACATTTTAAAATTGAATCATACTAATCTTTCCTTAACAATATGATTGGTATTTTTTCTCTTCATAAGAGATTTTAGATTCAAATTGTGCATTTTTGTAGATTATCTTTAAGAGGTTATGTCATCTAATTAATGAAATGTATAAATTATTATTAAAAAATCTAAATCCTAAATTTCAATTCTATATTTTAAAAGTAATATTTTTCTGAAAAGTAATATACCTTTTACCCATAACAAGTAGATTTTTAAAACCAACCATAAGGAATGCTTATATAGCAAAATCAACCAATAGCATCATCTAAAATACATGAGACCTTGGAGCATAAAATAATAGCAAAAAAAAGGCATAAATAACAACAACATAGTTTAAACACTACATTACACATCTAAAACAACTTCCTATATCTCTATGTGTGATGATGTTTAACAGCAATATGAAAGGGTTATTCGAGACACTTAACTGTTTAAACTAGTTGACGTATAATTGATTAATTTTGGTTGTGTGTGAATTTCATATTGTATGTATAGAAGCTCCAAGGATCATGCCTATATGAGTTAATGGATACCTTATAGATTTTAAGAATTGGAACAAGCGTTCCTTTGGCTATATGCGCACTGAAAAGAAAAAAAACAACTAAAAGCACACATATCACCCACACCACCAAAGATCTCCAAGCTTTTACCAATATCCTCTCAAACCCATTCGTTCCTCTCTTCCACGCAGCTTTGTTGCTCCCTCTCACTCAATCACAGACACTTGAAAATAGTGCATATCTACTAGAGCTTTACAACTCTGTAAACATTTGTTGTATAATCCCCCTTCATAGCCTCATACCAATACATCAAAAGGTAAGTTACATTTCAGCAAAGAATTCTTTCATGAGTTAGATATAGCTATTTATGTTTTAACTATATATATGCATATATGTACTTATACTGAAATTTTTATGTTTTTAACTTGTTTATTTCTAAAATAATTTATTTTGATTTATCTTGTAACGATTAACTATTTCAATATTTTAGAAATTGTAAAAGGAAGTGAATGGCAGAATATTGGAGCTTATGTACATTTGAGATAGTCAATTGATGAAGATTGCATAAGCTTAAACCATCACCCAATCTTCTAAATATCTAATAAAGCACATAGTCACTTGTAGAAATTGAACTAATCATCCTCCCTATTTCATCATCAACTTGAGTAAAGAGATCTATTTGCTATTTGAATAAATGCTAACTCCTATTTCTCATATTTGTTTGACGACATCCTAAAAAGTTCAAATTTTCACAGAATACTATAAAATAAAAAAGAGAGTTTGAAAAAAAAGACATGCCTCCTTACACAACTTTCTCTTCAGCATGGTGAATTGATAAGCCAAGTAGGAAACAAATTTGAAAAATATCAACAGTCTTGACATCAAAACTACTGAAAATGATTTCACTTATAGTTAAACTCAACTTCAAGCTTAGAGACTTCAATTACTTGGTGAATTAATAAGCCTAAGTAAGTAAAAAATCTCGAAAACATCCATACTTAATTGGATCAGGACCTATTGAAGCCAAGTATTGGTGATTTTAGTGAGTAATATAGCTTTTGTAATAGCTTTACCTAGGATTTCGAACTAGTGGTGAATAAGGAGATGATGGCTGCTAAGGAGTGATTTAAGATGAATTGTATTGTTCTTGGAGTACCACATTGAATAAGAAGATTTTTTATTAGCTTTGACTATTTCTCTAGCCCTCTGGATGGGTTTATGATGCTCTAACATTGGTTCTAACAAGCCAATGAAAGAGACTATTTAGTGGGTATGTATACATACCATTAGAACTCGTACAATGATGGTTTACATTGATTCTTCTATTTTGTTTATTTAGCTATTGTTTCACCTTTAAAGGTTACAGAGTTCTTACTTTTCTACTTATGTTATTGTATAATGCTCAATTTGACACTTTTTAAGTTTTTACTTTTTCTTATAGGAGATAATTGAAGCTAATATAAAGGGTAAATTAATGAGTATGTTGAATATGGTCATTTTTTTTAATTTCTACACTTACACTTAAGAGAGTGAGTAGATAATCAGAGTTGTCTATGGTTAGAACAAGTTAACTGAGCTGGTGAATTAACGTGGCATCAAGCTTGCAATAAGGATCTAATACATGGAGATTTTTCTTTGAAGAAAAGAAAATGAAGGGGATTGGTTGCAATTAAGGTTATAGGAGGATTATAAAAATTATCAAAGTATATATTTAACTTTTCTTGTCTACTTGTATAAGATCTTAATATAGTTATTAATTGAAAATTATATATATGATTTTAGTTTGAAATCGATATAAAAATAAATATACAGATATAAAGAATGAAATGTAATATGTTTTTACATGTATATATGTGTATTATTAATTTTGATTTGCAGGCCTTCTGAAATCAAAGAAGATACTTTGAAACTTTGTTGTGACTTGGGAACGGATTATTAGTATGTCTAGATTAGAAGAGTATAAAAAACAAATACAGGATTACATTTGAAATGTTTGCGAATCATTATAATTAGCTAAAGAGCAAGTCTTATATATATATGTATAAAGTGAGTCAAAAGAAAAGGTGCGCGTATATAATTGTGGTACGATGATGGTAATTAAGGAAGTGGCTATGAATCCAGTTCCTGGTGTGTGGCTAATTTATTGTATATATAAAAATAAAGATGTATGTAACATGCTCATCACATTGTGGGCTTGAGTTCCAAATGCACATTTTCAATTCAAAAATGAATCTCCCGATAAGTTGACTTAGGCAGACGGTAAAAAAGGAGAGCAATTATATATGCAGGTATATATATATGTATTACACTTTTTTGAATATTAAATGCTAGATGCAGAATATTTTATTTAAATCTTTAATTGTATATAGAAAAAATATATACACATATGATATTTAGTGCATCAAACCATGTGTATAGTATATAATTTGAAATAATTTAGAATGCACCACATTTTACCTTACATTGTATATTCTATTATATTAAAATGCTCCACCCCCCATTCCTTATTAATAGCTATTCAACCATTGTATAATTTTATATCTACCCACTCCCGCCCCTTGGGCACACATGATAAAATACCATGACTAGAAAGAACGTTAACCTTGCTTATATCACTAACAACTCTGCAAGAAATGCCACATTCAAGAAAAGGAAGAATGAGCTGATGAAGAAAGCGAGCGAACTTAGCACTCTTTGCGATATCAAAGCCTGTGAAATTATTTACAGCCCTTATGACTTGCAACCAGATCTTTGGTTTTTCCCTCTCAGAGCCCAACACGTGCTTGTTGACTTTAAGAGGATGCCCGAGATGGAGCAGAGCAAGAAGATGGTGCATCAAGAAAGCTTCATGCACCAGAGGGTCAGTAAGGCAACATACCAACTAAAAAAGAAGCGCAATGATAATTGCAAGAAGGAGATAACAGATATCATGATATACTTGAGTGATCCGGTAGAACAAGTGAAACATTTGGCAATAGTGCTAAGGATACTTCGAAGAGCCAAGTTGCATGCAAAGTTCATTAGATGTGAGTTTTGGTTAGATCAAATAGCATTCTTGGCCCATATTGTGTCAAAAGATGGGGTATCTGTTAACCTAGCAAAGGTAGAGGCAATGGTAAAGTAAGATGATGGAAACACTCAGCAAGTCACCTCAGCCTCAGGAGGCGACAGACGGAGGAGTAATGAAGGGTCCTAGTGAGACTTTCACTCAAATCTAGGAGGATTCTATGGTGCAAAAGTTGTAGTAGCTGTAGATGCGGTTCGTTGATGGGATGAATCCTCACGCATAGTAACAGCCTTATGTAGGGTCTAATGGGGAACATGCAGAGGTGATGGTGCCATTCACAAATCAGAACAACCAGAATAATTGATTGATATGGTCCAGTGTGTTTAATTACCTTTAGGAATTGAGTATTATGATATTTATTTTGAATATTTTGGGGGTGTTGTTGGAGATGTACTTTAAATAACCAATTAAATTCGACCATAGATCAGTTTCTTAATCGTTATAGTCATCGTCCAAATTGTTGTAGCTGTCATCATCACAGTCATAGTCGTTGGATCACATACATGCATGTACTTAGATTGCTTTATGTTATGATTTTCTTTAGATTAATCTTCACCTCAATATTTTATATTTTATGTGCTAGTCCTACTCTTCATTCTTTAATTTCTCCCTTTCCCTGGCTTGACGTGTCTGCATTACTATTTGTTAAAATATATGCATGCTCAATATAAATTTATGCTATCAGAATGCTCTTTTCTCTTCTTTCTTTTCTTTTTTTATACACAATTGAGAGAGGACAGAAGCATTATTGAT
Source organism: Carica papaya (assembly GCF_054855325.1). Classification (NCBI taxonomy): domain Eukaryota; kingdom Viridiplantae; phylum Streptophyta; class Magnoliopsida; order Brassicales; family Caricaceae; genus Carica; species Carica papaya. The sequence goes on along the minus strand of NC_142310.1, from coordinate 25,393,772 downwards.
GCATTATATGTAGAAATTCAGTTTAGTTAGGAGGAAGATTAAGCTAGCTAGATACTCAAATTTGTTTAGATTTCAAATGAGATGTTTGTATAAAATTTAATAAATATGATGCGCTCTCCAGATCATAAAATTAAAATTTGGGATAATGGCATTAAGGAATAATATTTTCCTCAAAGAAAATTCCGATATAATCCAAATACCTAAAATAATTAATATTTTGATTAATCTGAAATTTAAATATAATTCTAAAAATTTTATTTTAGTCAAAACATGCAATATTTTAAATAACTTAAATATATTGGAGAATCTCTAACGATCATAAATAAAATTTCACGATGCAACTATTTTGTTCAGAATATGGAAAAAAACTGAAATAAATAATTTTCAAACTCAACAATCTGTGAATTGTTAACTAATACTTTATGCAAGAAGAAATGTACAATATATACAAATACATATTTAAATATATACAATCACATAGAATAATAAATATAGAAAAAAAATTTTGACGGCTAATTTCAAACACTTTAAGCAATTAATATTTTGAATTTCTTTTACATATATAAATACTCAAAAATCAATGATATATAGTTTCTTACTACTAAAAAAAATGTTACTAATATAAAACAAGACCATATTTAATTCCAGTGACACAAACTACAACATTAAAATTTTTTCAATATTATAGTATGTTACTCTAGTAAGTATAGTATGATGTTACAATTGATTCTTAATTGGTGGTAGGTGTAGGAGATCAAGACACATAATTAAGTTTGATTTGGAAGGAGATGACCACATTAGTTGATGATTAAGAGTAATAACTGTGAGTGTGTATAAGATAAGGAGGTGTGTATGGTTGCCATGTATGATTAATTTCAAGTGTGAATGCATGCTGGGATAATGCAAGAGAGAGTAGGTATATAAGTGCATTACAATGAATCAATAACTTGTAATTAAAAGAGAGGATTGGATGATTTTAGATAAGTGCAGCCTTTCATTATTTTATTAATTAAATTTTGTGAAATACATTCCTTAAATGACAAGATTTTCCCACACCCTCTATTAAAGACATAATATTTTTGGAGATAATTTGAACATTTCACTTGCAATTTTAAAATGCACCACATCTTACCTTACATGGTATATTCTACTATATTAAAATGCTCCACTCCCCATTCCTTACTAATAACTATTCAATGTTTGTCTCATTCTATATATACACTCACTTACTCCTTGGACAGACACAACAAAACACTATGGCTAGAAAGAAGGTTAAACTCGCTTATATCACTAACGACTCTGCAAGAAAAGCCATGTTCAAAAAAAGGAAGAAGGGATTGATGAAAAAAGTGAGTGAACTAAGCACTATCTGCGATGTCAAAGCCTGTGCAATCATTTACAACCCCTACGATTCAAAACAAGAGGTTTTGCCTTCCCTTTTCGGAGCCCAATGCGTACTTGCTGATTTTAAGAGGTTGCCCAAGATGGAGCAAAGCAAGAAGATGGTGAATCAAGAGACCTTCTTGTGCCAAAAGATCGCCAAGGCAATAGATCAACTAAAGAAACAGTGCAAGGACAATCACGAGAAAGAGATCACGCATATCATGTTCCAAAGTCTTATCGGGAAGCCCCTCCACCAACTCAACCTTGTTAATCTCAACAATTTTGGTTGGTTTATTGAACAATGCCTCAAAGAAATCCAAAAGAGTATTGGAACACTTTGGAAGTCACCTTAGCCTCAAGAGGCCACAGACGCAGGAGTGATGAAGGGTCCCAAGGAGACATTCACTAAGATCACAGAGGATCACCCGGTGCAGATGTTGCAGCAGCTACAGACGTGGTTCATTGATGGGATGAACCCGCAAGCACATCAGCAACCACCTAGAGCAGATGGGGAATAGGCAGAAATGATGGTGCCATTCACCCATAAGAACAACCAAAATAATGGACTGATATGGTCTAGTGCATTTAACTGCCCTTAGGAATCGAGTATTATGATATTTAATTTTAAATTTTTTGGAGTGTTGTTGGAGATGTACTTTAAATAACCAATTACATTCCACCACAAAGATATGTTGTCGGTTTCTTAGTCATCGTAGCGTCGCCTTAATAGTTGTAGTCATCATAATAGTTATAACTATCACTATCATAGTTGTAGTCGTCGAGTCACATGCATACATGTACTTGGATTACTTTGAATTATGATTTTCTTTAGATTAATCTTCTCTTTAATATTTTAATATCTTGTACTAGTACTACTCTTCGTTCTTTAATTTCTCTCTTCCCCCTGCTTGATGTGGCTACAACTATTTGTTAAAATACCTGCATGCTCAATGTAATTTTAAGCTATTATAATGCATTTTTCTCTTCTTTTCTTTTCTGTTTTGTTTTACATAATGGAGTGATGACATAAGAATTATTGATGTAGTATATGTAGAAATTCAATCTAGTTAGGAGGAAGATTAAGCTAGTTAGCTACTCAAATTTATCTAGATTTCAAAATGAGATTTTTGTATGGAATTTAATATATATGGATATGCTCTTCCAATTTTGAAATTAAAATTTAGGATAATGGCATTAAGGAATAATATATTTCTCATAGAAATTCTCAATCTAATCAGAATATCTCAACTAATTAATATTTTTATTAATATGAATATTATGCATGTATCTGGAAAAATACGCTAAAATTTTAAATATGTTGTTTAATTATTTTGTTGGATTTATTTCGGATTCTACTAACTTAGAGATATATAGAATAATCTATCTTTGTTCCCTATATTTTAAAAGATAAAAAAATTATAGTCACATATATACTACTAAATCAGAGTGTTGATGGGAAGTATATGTGTACACTTGCAACGAGCTCCTTAAGTAGTTTGGACAATATCTTGTTTAATTTGCTAAATATGACATATTATTGTGATATAATAGCAATATTGTCTAAATAAAAAGTAGAATAAGTATTGCTTCATACGTATATACACATATATATAATCTTTAACTTCTTTTCGTTATTTATATTACACCAGCATGCAATCTATAGCATATCGTAATTATCTTAAAGGTTGGAATTAGTAATGGAGGATGGATTGTTTCCTTCTATTTGTTTTTTGAACATGACTTTGCCTTCTTCTTGTTTTCTCAATCTCTATTGCGGGTGTCGGATGTATTATTGACGGCACTTCTCGTTATGTTTGTAGTGGTTAATTACTATTTATAAATTTTATTCTAATTTTTTTTAAAAAGTTAATTATCTTAAAGGCAAATATGGATTGTTGAAGTTCAGAAGGCATATATTTTAATACCATACTAGTATCATTTTTTTTACTGAAGGGAGACAACACCTATATATTATTACTGCATAAAATTTGCAAGAAATATATTGTTGATTTCTTTAGGAGTTTTTTGGCTACTACATAAGTCAATACATAAGTAATCATATATATTACTTTTATTATTATATTTTAAAATTAAATTACAATAATAATTCCTTAATAATATGTATAGTATTTCCTCTCTTTATAAATTTTTTTTTATTGAAATTGTACATTCTCATATATTATCTTTGGAGATTGTGCTAATTAATAAATGAAATGTATGAATTGTCACTATAGAGATTTAAATCCTAAATTTTATTTTTATTTTTTAGAATTAATATTTTTTTTGAAAAGTAATATAGCTCTTAACAATAACACGCAAAACCAACCACTAGCATCATCTAAAATACATGAGACCTTAGAGTATAAAAGAAGAGCATCATATAAAAAGTGGCATAAACAACCATAAAATAGTCCACACTACACATCTAAAATAACTTCTTGCATGTGTAAACGTGATGATAAACAACTTATAGATTGTGAGAATTAGAGCGACCGTTTTGTTGTGATTGCATGTCTATAAGCCCCAACATTTTCTATATATAGTTTTGGCTATATGTGCACTAAAAAGAAAAAAGAAACTAAAAATGCACATATTGTTGGGACCAAAACAAAGACTTTTAAGATTGAAATGCAAACTATCTTAATTGGAGGACTATATTAGAAATTTGTGAAAAGCAATATCAATATTCTATATGATAAAAATGGGATGCTTAGTACAAAGGATGGGTGACCTATTTATATGCAATTCTAACAGTGTAATTATAACCATTATCAATCTTTTATTTCGTTGCCATGTTTTAGTCCCTTAAGACAACTAATTTCGAGTTTTTTTTACTCTCTCTCTCTTTTTAACTAACCCCTCATATATAAGGAAAATTAATTAAGTATTCTAGCAATCTTCTGGTTCAATTCATTTTTTTTACACACCTATACATATAAGAGAGAGTAGATATATACATGCATTATAATGAAGCATTAACTTTTAATTAAAAAAGATAGTTGTATTTGATTGGGTTTATAAAAGCGCAGCCTTGCAACAATTCACTAATTAAATTTTGTAAATTACATTACCTTTAATCATAAGATCTTTCCATATGTGCTATTAAAAATATAACATTTCTAGAGATTATTTGGGCACTCCATTTGCAGTTTTAATCTAGCCTTACAGGGTATATTCAATGTTCCACTTCACATCCATTACTAATAAATCTTCAACCCTTGTCGCATTCTATAAATGCACCATCTCGCTCTTTGACCAGATATGACTAAACACAATGACTAAAAAGAAGGTTAAACTTTCCTATATCACTAACAACTTTGCTAGAAAAGCTACTTTCAAGAAAAGGAAGAAGAGTTGATGAAGAAAGTGAGTGAACTCAGTATGCTCTGCAAAGTCAAAACCTGTGAAATCATTTACAGCCCCTACGACTGGCAACCAGAGGTTTGGTCTTCCCCTTTCCTAGCGCAACACCTGTTGACCGACTTTAAAATGATGCCTGAGAAGGAACAAAGCATGAAAATGGTGAATCAAAAGAGTTTCTTGCACCAGAGGATCACCTAGGCAACCAACCAATTGAAGAAGCACCGCGAGGACAATAGGGAGAACAAAATCATGCAGGTTATGTACCAAAGCCTTATTGAGAAGCCCCTTCACCAACTAAACCTCATTGTTTTGAATGATTTGGCTTGGCTCATCGAACTATACCTCAAGGAAATACAAATAAGGATGGAAACACTCAACAATGGCTAAATTCCTTTGAATGATAACAACTTTTTTAATAGTCTCCTAGACGAAATCAGGTCCCAAATGACACTGGTTCCTGACTTCTTCCTAACAAGTGCGAGAATGACAGGGCCTACTGTACAGAGCTTCATATGGAGCCATGCCGATACTGGAATGATAACTATTATAATAAGCAAATTCACACAGGGGAAGATACTCATACCAATTATCACCAAAGTCGAGGACACAAGCGCGCAACATGTCTTCTACTATTTGGATAATTTGTTCAGACTAACCATAAGTCTGAAAAATATAAGTAGTGCTGAAGTATAATCCAAAACTGAGTGCTTCTTGAAAACTATCCCAAAAATCGTAGGTATACCGAGGATCACAATCGGACAAAATAGATGAGGGGATGCTGTGGAGTCGAACAATTTCATCAATGTATAAATGGGCTAATCTGCTGGTGGAATATGTGGTTTTGATGGGTAATAAGTGAACAGTCTTGGTCAACTTGTCAACAATGACCCATATGGCATTACGACCAGAACAGGTTCTAGGCAGGCCGGTGACAAAGTCTATTGTTACATGCTTCCACTTCCATTCTGGAATAGGAAAGCCTTGCAACAAACCAGCAGGTCTCTGGTGTTTTGCCTTAACCCCTTGCCAAGTAAGGCATCGAGAGACATAATCGACAATGTCCTCTTTCATTCTAGGCCACCAATATTGATGCTTCAGGTCCCCAGTACATCTTGGTACTTCTGAAGATAATGGACAGTTTAGAGGCATGGGCAGCTTTGAGAACATCCATTCTGATAGCGACAGGAACCCAAATACGGTCAAAAAATTCGTCATCTGTGAGCCTGAAATAAGAAAACTCATAATAAGTAAGCTTACTCAAATTTTTGTTATTTTTGTGTATGGACTGAGCTTCCTAAATCTTCATGAAAAGATCAGGCATTTTTGTAAATTATCTTTAAGAGGTTGTGTCATCTAATTAATAAAATGTATGAATTGTTACTAAAAAATCTAAATCCTACATTTTAATTCTATATTTTAAAGTAATATTTTTTTGAAAAGTAATATACCTTTTATCCATAACAACTAGATTTATAAAACCAACCATAAGGAATGCCTATATAGCAAAATCAACCATTAGCATCATCTAAAATACATGAGACGTTTGAGCATAAAACAATAGTAAACAAATGCATAAATGACAACAACATAGTATAAACACTACATTACACATCTAAAACAACTTTCTATATGTGTATGTGTGATGATATATCTCTTTAAGGAAGTTTAACAACAATATGAAAGGGTTATTTGAGACACCTAACTATCTAAACTAGTTGACATAGAATTGATTAACTTTGGTTGTGCGTGAATTTCATATTGTCTGTATAGAAGCTCCAAGGATCATGCTTATATGAGTTAATGGATACCTTATAGATTCTGAGAATTGGAACAAGCATTCCTTTGGCTATATGTGCACTAAAAGAAAAAAAGAAACAACTAAAAACATGTATATCACCCATACCCACCAAAGATTTCCAAGCCTTTACCAATATCCTTTCAAACCCATTCGTTCCTCTCTTCTACCCAGCTTTCTTGCTCCCTCTCACTCATTCACAGATACTTGAAAGTGGTGCATATCTGCTAGAGCTTTACAACTCTATAAATTCCTATTCATTTTTCCTATTAACACGTCATCCCACACCATGAGGACTAGTCAACTTGTTTTCCTGCTATCGCAAACATCACCATCTTAACACAACCTCCCATACATCTTTCATATTACACATCTTTGGTATCACGTAGAATTTGGTTAATAATACATGAAGCTACCTATTAGCTAACAACTCATTAGTGATATATGAAGCTACCTATAATTAATCATTTTTATGAAAATGCTTGAAATTTTATCGACTAGAACTAGCAAATATGATCCAATAATACAATAATTTATTAAGCATATACTATTGCCAAGAATATAAATTCTTATCTCATCATTGATGTTTTTTTTCATCGAGATAAACTCCAAATCGTGATGCATTTTCTTGTTCCTGAATGGGCTTCTTCCATTTTTTATTCAATTTTTTTAGGTTTAGGCTCTACTACGAGTAAAGATCTACCAGATTTTGATTTGCACATATAGGATAAATCAACCCAATACCGTATCTTTTTCTACGACTTCCTTTTTTTTCAATTCTTTTCTTTCATGTCTTCCATCAAATATTCAACGTATTAATCATATTATCATTATTCGACTAATTAACAGTTGAGATCACTCCTATTTAGAATTTATTTCTAAATAGAGTTGTTTATGATATAAGTGGTAATCATCAATATATTTCCAATATGGTTTTTGCTAAATGGAGCCTGGATACTTCATTTTATTGGTCCAACCAAGTCAACCATAAATCATTCTAATTGATAATATTAATTCAAATTACCCCCCAAAAAATGGATCTAATGTATTATTCTAGAATTTTTAGTGAATTTATGGTGTAAATGTGTATTTAATTGTCATTTAATTTTTTCTTTGTAAAATTATATACACAATATGCCTCTAAATAGTGGTATCTTAATAATAAAATATAATTTTTTATTCCCACAAGATAACATGGTATTGGAGTTGTTAATATATCTAGAAGAGTTTAGATAGCTAATAGATGAATAAATTGTGTTTTTCATACAAAAATAGTGAATAGGGGTGAGTTTGATAGAAAATAAATAATGATAGATTGTTGAGAAGAACATTATGGAGCTGAAGGAAATGGGAACATGGTTGGATTGATTTGTGAAAAGGATGAGGGAGAAGTTTTATCAAAATATGGCTCTGATAGCCATAACTATATTAAAAATATAAATTGCACAATATTTATTGCTTATGTGTATGATTCACACTTTTAACCTAAGTAGACTTAAAACTTAAAAGATGTATTAGAATATAAATAATTAATTGAATTATTTCCAATTAATTTAAACTTTTAAGATAAAGGTTTTATTTATAATTTAATGATTGTACTATTTTTAGTAGTCATTCTAATCCTCCTATGAATATGGGTTTGTGTCGTCTCAAAATTTCTGCTTTGACGAGGCTAATTCATAGGTAGTTTTGAGTTGATGCATGCAACTGATTCTAGCAACATCTCTGGTGGTTTCTCTATGTTGATATTCTTTCATGCACTTAATTTATTGTTGGGCTTTTCCAGCTTCATGATTAGCTTGACTACCAACTGTATATATGATGCATATGAGCCTTTTTTCCTCTTAACAGTGGCAAGATAAGGTTGTTATGTAGTTTTTTTATAGTGCTTTTAATTCTGCATGACTTTAATTAATCCTCAGGTGTGACCTTTACTTCTTTGTAACTATGTTTTCACTATTTTACTGGCCTTATTTTTCTATCTATATACGTGACTTTTAAGCTATGAATTTTTTCTCAATAAAGTTCTCTTTTTATACTCTTTTTTGAAAAAAAATATTTGTTTTTTTTGCACAAGATTTTTATTTTTTAATTAAAAATTTTAATACAAATATACTTTATCTTAGGCCAAAAAAAAAAATTGTTATATACACAAGAAAATGAAAAAAGTGATATCAAAAGTCCTAGGGGACATATTTTTAAATGTTGGATTGCCTGTAGGGTTGCTCTACATGCGGATCTCCCTCATGCATACATATCGATCATAAAATTTGGGATGCATCAATTACCCTTAACTTCCTTAACTGGAAGATTCAAGATGTTATATTTAGGAAATATAATTTCAAAGTATCTTCTTATAAATAGTTTGCATTATAGGTTTTAGCTATTCATTACTATTTTACATAATTAATGAAGTATATATATATATGTGTTTATTATTATAGCACTTTTTAATTTTCTAATTATCATGAACTTTTTAAAAAGTAAGATAACCTTTATTTATCAAATAAAATAGCCATACAACATCATCTTAATCTTTATTCATCTTATTATATTACTCTATTAGTTCATTTCATATAGAACACTGTTAATTAATTCCAAACAATTAGCTCTTTATTGGCGAAGTAACCTAAAATTTTCTTTGGGGATAAATCTTTTTAAGGGTTTGGTTGTAGGTTAAGTATCACATATTTTTCCTTAATTAAAAGATAATTTTATTAATAAAATGGCAGTTGCATGTCCTTTTTCTCTTTGAATACTAAAAAATAATTTTGTCAATAAGGATAGTTCCTTCTTTTTTAAAGAGAGAATTACAAGAAAACACAATCGCCACCCTTTGGAAAATGAAAAGAACAATTTAAGAATAAAATTACATGATAGTATAGGTGATTTGAAATAGAAGCTAAACATGAAAAGAGCATATTCTTAAAACATTTTTTATATGATACCTTTTCATAGCCTCATGCAGATACATCAAAAGGTAAGTTACATTTCAACAAAGAATTTTTTCATGAGTTAGATATAAATGTTTATGCCTTAGCTATATATATATATGCATATACGTACTTATACCAAAATTTTTATGTTTTTAACTTTCTTATTTCTAAAACAATTTATTTTTATTTATCTTGTAAAAATTAATATTTCGACATTTTAGAAATTGTAAGAGGAAGTGAATGGAAGAATATTGGAGCTTATGTACGTTTGAGATAGTCAATTGATGAAGATTCCCAAAGCTTAAAACACTACCCAATCTTCTAAATATCTAATAAAGCACGTAGTCACTTATCAAAACTGAACTAATCATCCTCCCTATTTCATCATCAACTTGAGTAAAGAGATGTATTTCCTATTTGAACAAATAACAACTCATATTTCTCATATTTGTTCGATGACATCCTAAAAAGTTAAAATTTTCACGTAATACTATAAAATAAAAAACAAAGTTAGAAGAAAAAAGCATGCCTCCTTACACAACTTTCTCTTCAGCGTGGTGAATTGATAAGCTAAGTAAGAAACAAATTTGAAAAATATCAATAGTCTTGACATTAAATGTAGCGCCCGGACCGAGAAGGAGGAGGAAAAAAAAAAATAAATAAATAAAATAAATAAAAAAAAGGGGCCACGTCGGCAGCCACGTCAGCAGGCCCGGTCAGCAGTCCCGGCCAACAGGGGCCTGCCACGTGGCAAGACCACGTCGCTCCGAAAAGGGGCCACGTTGGCGATCCGCGTGGGTGCGATCGGACGGCCTAGATCAATCGCGCGATCGGACGGCCCAGATGCAATCGCACGGACGGCCCAGATTCAATCAAAAACGAACGGCCCAGATTAAAACAAAATGAACGGCTGAGATCAAAAGGCAAGGGGTTATAAATAGAACCCCCACACCAGACCACAAACCCTAGCCGCCTGCCGCTCGCCGGAGAAGACAAACCAGAAGCCGGCCGCCGCCACCCGCCGCCGCGCCGAGGAAATTTCCGACCGCCGATCGAGGTAAATTTCATACCCCCGACTCGTTTTTCCACGCTGATTCCTCTTGTGGCCAAATCGGAGCCAAAATCCCGGCCAAACGGCCGAAATACGCGGCCGAAGGCCAGCGGCGCCGCCGCGCCCCCTCTCGGTTTTTGCCTCCGATGAGGCCTTTCCCGGCCTCCGTTTGATGCAATTTTTATATCACCGTGATCACCATTCTTTTCTCTACAGGTTGACCGGAGCCGAATCACCAAAACACGAACCTCGCCGGAGAGCCGCCGCACCCGAGAGCGCCGCCGCCGATAAGCTCCGTTTTTTCGTGATTTTTTGGCCCCCCGAGGGCCCTAGGGTTGTTTTCTCACAGGGATCGATGCGAGTGTGTATGTAGTGTGTATGTATTGATACCATTATGTATTGATACCATTAGAACTCATACAATGAAAGAGGCTATTTAGTGTGTATGTATTGATACCATTAGAACTCATACAATGCTTGTTTACATTAGTTCTTCTATTTGTTTGTTTACCTATTGAATCGCTGTTAAAAGTTACACATGCAGTTCTTACTTTTCTACTTATGTTATTGTATGATGCTCAATTTGACACTTCTCAAGTTTTTACTTTTTCTTATAGGAGATAATTGATGCTAATATAGAGGGTAAATTAATGAGCATGTTGAATATGGTCATTTTCTTTGATTTCTAACTTATACCTAAGAGAATGAGTAGATATTTAGAGTTGTCTATGGTTATAACAGGTTCAATGAGCTGGTGAATTAACGTGGCATCAAGCTTGCATCAAGGATCTAATACATGGAGTTTTTTCTTTGAAGAAAAGAAAATGAAGGGGATTGGTGGTAGTTAAGGCTATATGAGGATTATGAAAATTATCAATATATATATTTAACTTTTCTTGTCTACTTGTACAAGATCTTAATATAGATATAGAGAATGAAATGTAATATGTTCTTGCATGTATATATGCGTATTGTTAATTTTGATTTGTAGGCCTTGTGAAGATTGAAGAAGATACTAAGCAGTTCTTTGGTTACTTTAAAACTTTGTTGTGACTTGGGAACTAATTATTAGTGTGTCCATATTAGAAGAGAATAAAAACAAATACAAGATTACATATGAAATGTTTGTAAATCATTATAATTAGCTAGAGAGCAAATCGTATATTTATATATGCATAAAGTGAGTCAAAAGAAAAGGTGCGCATATATAATTGTGGTACGATGATGGTAATCGAGGAAGTGTTTATGAATCCGGTTCCTTGCGTGCGGCTAATTTATTGTATATATAAAAATAAATATTTCTATAACTTGTTCATCACATTGTGGGCTTGAGTTCCAAATCCACATTGTCAATTTAAAAATGAATCTCCTTAAAAGTTGAGTTAGGAAGGCGGTAAAAAAGGAGAGCAATTATATATGCAAGTATATATATATGTATGTATTACACTTTTTTGAATATTGAATACTGGATGCAGAATCTTTTATTTAAATCATTAATTGCATAAAGAAGAAAATATATACACACAAAATATTTTAGTGCATCAAATCATATGTATAGTATACAATTTGAAATAATTTATTCCCATATCTATATTGAAGGAAACTAGGTTAATATGCCAAAGGATTCATTAAATAATTAGGGAGCTAATTAGTTTAATTATAATAATTTTTATTTTAATTGATCTATATGTAAACTAATTACATATATATGTTACATAATTCATTATAATTGCAATATATTTGATTATATAATTCATAAAGAAAAAAATTAATTATATGACATGATACAACAAGACCATCAAAAGTTGTGTTTTTCTGGTTGATATTTTTCTTTCTATTGATATTTACCTATACATCATAAAAATTTAGATGCTCACCCTTCCATACACATATACAAACATCTCAATATATATTTACCTACCTCAACATGTATTCCTTCCATCGCTACCTTATATGTTACATGTATATATATATATATATATGTATATATCAACTGGATCAGACAACAAACATCTGGCCCGTACTTGGTTTATAGTTAATTTGCTCGACATGCAAACTTTAATTTGTAAGATTTCAAAATTTTTCATGCAAAACATTATTTCTAATTACACTCCAACAGTATTCTAATACCATAAAAACTTAGTTATGATATATATACATAGATATATATTGTGATTAATATTTGTTCTCGTGTTGTGAAATATATAAACCAATTTAGTTGAATAAAAATCATATAAACAGTATAATGATCAAACCAGTAAAAGTAGAGAAAAGACATGAGAGGGTAAAAACCAATATATTTTAGAAATTTAGCATTAAAAAAAACTATTATTTTTATTTAGATTTGATAGAGTAATAACAAGGAGTCAAAGTAAAAAACAAAAGATAATTCATTTAATCAAATACATTTCTCACATTTACCATAAATACAAACATTAACAAATTCAAAAAAACCATTTTAATGTCACAAAATCCCCTATTAATTTACAAGGTAATGGTATATTAATCTGTTGTTTTTTTTTTGAGTTCAACTATTAGTTCAACAACTTTCTAACTAATACCATTGACTTTTAAAAGTATAAATTTAAATTATTGTTAGTATGTAATGTGAACTCTGATATAGAAAAAAAATGATATCTACGGTTTTTGTATTTTTTAAAAAAATAATTAAAAAATAAAATGGCGGTAACTGTAAGACATCAAGACATACAATTAAGTTGGATTAGAAGGTGATGGCCATATTAGTTGACGGTTAAGAGATAATATTTGTGTGTGTGGTTGCCATGTATAATTGACTTCAGGTGTGAATGGATGTTGAGGATAATGCAGGAGAAAGTAGGTAGATACATGAATTACAGTGAAGCAATAGTTTTTAATTAAAAGGGATGGCCACAATTGAATAATTTTATATAAATACAGCCTTACAACAACTTACTAATTAAATTTTTTTTAATTACATTACCCTAAATCAAAAGATTTTTCCATATCCCCTATTAAAGACATAACATTTTTGGAGATAATTTGGGCATTCCACTTGCAGTTTTAGAATGCACCACATCTTACCTTACATGGTATATTCTTCCATATTAAAACACTCCGCCCCATTCCTTACTAATGGCTACTCAACTGTTGTGTCGTTTTATATATACCCCCTCCAGCCCCTTGGGCACACATGACAAAATACCATGACTAGAAAAAAGGTTAAGCTCGCTTATATCACTAACAACTCTGTAAGAAAAGCCACATTCAAGAAAAGGAAGAAGGGGCTGATGAAGAAATGATCAGAATGCCCTTTTCTCTTCTTTCTTTTCTTTTTTTTTTATACTCAATTCAGAGAGTACAGAAACATTGTTGATGCACTATATGTAGAAATTTAGTTTAGTTAAGAGGAAGATTAAACTCGTTAGATACTCAAATTTGTTTAGATTTCAAATGAAACTTTTGTGTAGAATTTAATAAATATGATGCGCTCTTCAGATCATAGAATTAAAATTTGGGATAATGGCATTGAGGAATAATATTTTTCTCAAAGAAAATCTCGATATAATTTGAATATCTAAAACAATTAATATTTTGATTAATATGAAATTTAAATATAATTCTAAAAATTTTATTTTAGTCAAAACATGCAATATTTTAAATAACTCAAATATATTGGAGAATCCCTGACGATCATAAATAGAATTTTGTGATGCAATTATTATGTTCAGAATATAGAAAATAACTGAAATAAATAATTTTCGAACTCAACAATCTGTAAATAGCTAATTAATACTTTACGCAAGAAGAAATGTACAATATATACATATACATATACATATTTAAATATATACAATCACCTAGAATAATAAATATAGAAAAATATTTTTGATGGCTAATTTCAAACACTTTCAGTAATTAGTACTTTGAATTTCTTTTACACATATAAATACTCAAAAATCAATGATATAAAGTCTCTTGCTATTAAAAAAAATGTTACTGATATAAAATGAGGTCATATTTAACACCAGTGACATAAATTACTACTGCAAATTTTTTTTAATATTATAATATGTTACTGTAGTATCTGTAGTACGATGTTGCAATTGATTCTTAAAGATAATGACTAGTATTTAACCTTTATTAGTGGGTTACTTATTCAAAACAAATTTATACTTTTGCAATAACAGTTTCAAAAATTCATAAGACACAATATAAGTACTTTTTAAAAATGAAGATAGATGTAATAATACAACGAAACCACTTATACACTACTATCAAAGTGTATAACCCCAACATCCACGTGAAAAGTCTAGTATTCAAATTTTAATTGTTCATGTGGTTATATTATAATTAATTTTAACATATGATAGAATCTTCAATTCTTATTTTTGTAGAGGTAGAGAATTACCACTCGCAAGTATTATCATGCCTTAATTATATTTAACTTTTAGGAGGGTTGATTTCTATTAAGGCGTTTAGTAATGAAGTAAAGATTCTAGAATTGGAACTATTGGGCCTTTGGCCCGATCATTAAGGGATGGCATTAGTTTCCATTAATGAAGAACATGTCTACTCACAATTTTATATAAAAAATTAACAAATCAACCGAATTATCACCTCTATACCTTTTTATACAATCTGTTAACTTTTGATATCAACCATTTTCTATTAAAAATGTATTGAATGTATTTATTTATTTTTTTGTGAATATGTCATTTTAGTTACATATAAAAGTACTTAAGTTCAGCAACTTTATTTAAAATTAAATTTGTAGTCGATTTTATGTATGGATTGTAGAATTAATTATATTGATATTAATTGTAACATTTTATTTTCTCACATAATTGTAAAATGGTTGATACTAATCTCCCTATCTTACACGCACTCATAAATATTATCTCTTAACCATCAAGTAGTATGGCCACCACCTAACAATCTAACTTAATTGTATTTCTTGATCTCTTACAATTACCGCAATTTTATTTTTTAATTTAAAAAAAAATACAAAAACCATAGATATCTTTTTTTTTCTATATCAGACATCACATTACATAGTAACAATAATTTAAATTTATACTTTTAAAAGTCAATAGTATTAGTTAGAAAGTTGTTGAACTAATAGTTGAACTCAAAAAAATACAACAGATTAATATACCATTACCTTGTAAATTTAGGGGATTTTGTGACACTAAAATGTTCTTTTTGAATATGTTTATGACATTCCAAGTGTTAATTAAGGCAAATGGGTTCAGATACAGATTAAAAATGACAAATGCACGATAAAATTTATGCACCAGAACAAAATTATTACAAATCCCTTACAAATACATATGAGTTCCAATACGTATATATACAACAGTCATGCACTCAGACTTGTGTTCCCGCACTCTGATGAGTACAATAGTCTAGTGAAAAAAGTGACTCTTATGTTTTGTTTTGTATTTTGCAACCACTTCTAGCCTCAGTATATGTATGTTTTGGAACTCATATGTATTCGTAAGGGATTTTTAATAATTTTGTTCCACTGCATAAATTTTATCATGTATTCGTTATTCTGAATAAGTATCTGACACCCATTTGCCTTAATTAGCACTTGGGATGTCACAGAAAGATAGTGAGGAACCGATCACAGACCTACCCCTTGAAGTCTTTGAGGATCCCATGGATCCATAAATTTTTATAAGTGCGTGACTTGTCTCGCACTTTGATAAGTCCTTTTATATAATAATAGAAGTGGCCCTTTTTGGATTTTGATATTTTTTTTCTCACCACTTATGGCCTCAATTATATATGTAATTGGGAAATCGTATAATTTTTCAGGAATTTTTAATAAATTGTCTAAACTACTCAAAGAAGCTAGTAGCCAGTGTACACATGTACTTCTCATCAAAACTATAAATTTGTAATATATGTGTGTGTAATTTTTTTGTTCTCCAAAATATAGGGAACAAAGATAGATTATTCTACATATCTATTAATTAGTTAGAAGCCGATTTATAACTTAATTTAACGTATTTTGCAAGATACATGTATAATATTCATATTAATCAAAATATGAATTATTTTAGATGTTATGATTATACCGAGACTTTCTTTGAGGAAAATATTACTTGTTAATGCCACTATCCCAAATTTTAATTCCAAGACCTAAAGATCGTATCCATATCTATTAAAGTTTATACAAAAATCTCATTTTAAATCTTAAAAAATTTAAGGAGCTAGCTAGCTTCATCTTCATCCTAACTAGACTGAATCTTTACATATATTCTATCAATAATGCTTTTATCTTTGCTCCATTGTGTATAAATAAAAAAATACAAAAAGAAATGTGACATCCTGATGCCAAACAGGGCACCAATGTCCAAATAAGCAGACATAAAATAGATATTTATATTACAGCAGAACTACACAACTCATACAAAATTTACAAAAGACTGTATCCTGAGGCAATCATGCCATCTACCTTTTAGAATACAAAAGATTATATAGCATAATTATAAAAACAACCCTCAATGTTTAAAAAAAATTACAAAGTTTGGTCTAAACTATTCCTCTTGAAAGGAATCTAACCACGATTCTTCATAATTTTCTTCCAAACCTAGATCTAAGGGGGAGTTGGATATGGGTGAGTTCCAATACTTAATATGATAAATTGAAATAATGCAACATAGATACATTTTAAAATATTCATTAATGCATGTTTAGTAAAACAATAATTTTAAGTTCAATTAACAAAGTCAAATCAAAAGTTATCGTCAAATATTCATATCCAAATCAAATGTTGAATTCATACGGATCATCATGAAGACGCTCAATACCGTATTAAATGGGTTTACATAACTCACACACATAGGATGAAACTTCTCTTCTTACACAGTTTTTTTATACTAATTTATTATCTTAATTTATATTACACTGATTGCAAACCTATACGCGCAGCCGCTTACACCTAGTTCTAGAGAGGACAAAAGAGATATTGATTAGTCATGTCTTGGTACATAGATAGATACAAACATACATTCACAAATATTAAATACAAATATAAATATCTTAGGTCTCTCACGTTGCCATCATTCATGACCTTGAGCCCTAGACCATGAATATCAAATCATTCAGAGTCACAAGGACAACTGAACTACCGTTTCATTAAGGGATCAAAACCAGCACTCATATTGTAACATCCCACTAATCACCACACTAAATGTGTATCTTGAAACTCCTATTTATTAGGCCTTATGGCCATTTGAACTAATTTAAATTTATCTTGTAGTTTATATCGTATTTCATAATTTTAATTTATTCAAATTTTGTTATTTTACTTATTATTATTGTTATTATTTTATTTTTTTGTAGCATTTTTATTTTAAAATAATTTTTAGGAGAAAAATAGAAAATGAGGCAAAATCCTGCGGGAAAATGCCTGCAGAAGTGGCTCGCCTGCACCAGCACAGCACACTGTTTGCGTGCATGCATGCGCACATGACCAACACAATACATGTGCAAATTCCCATCGGCCCGGGACATAGGGCCAATTTGCACACGCATCGCATCGCGCGCATATTGGCGAGTCCGTGGCTGCGTCCCGTTGTACACAAATAGGATAGTCCTTGTAGACATGGCAGACGCCATGCACCCTGTGCACGCGCCATCCGTGCCATAGGCCTGCACGCTTGGGCCTGTACATTGTAGGCCTACGTGCTGCGCTATATGCGCTGTAGGCCCTTCGCCGTTGATGAAGGATTCTTCCTCCATTTTCACACGGCCATCGTGTCATGTAAAATCACTCATCTTCAACTCAACTTTCTCTTTTCCTCATTGGATTTCACCACTTGGCGCAAATCCAACGGTCCTAATTTTTTATAGATAGGGACCCTTTCCTTTCATCACTTCCATTTCATTTTCCATCTTCCAAGAGCTTAGAGAGAGAGGGAGTGATCTAGAGAGAGAAGGAGAAGAGAAGAAGAAGAAAGGTGTAGGAAAACTTCAAGATTCTGTTAAGAAATTTAATATTTCCTTAAACATCTTAAGGAGCATTTCTAAAAAATCAAAATTAAGAAGTTTATGCTTTGTGTTTTGCATATTTTATGTTTAATAAAGTGATTTGTTCTTGATTTCAAGCATGCTATGTGATTTTATAGGCACTTAATAATTTGCGTGTAAATTAAATAACATGAATTCGATGATAATTTTCTGAAATATATATAGAAAAAGAAAGAAAGAGAAGGAGAATGAGCTTGAATAGCCTGAAAAGTATATGTATTTGTATTGACATGCATAATGCATCAAGCGTCTCATTAGACATTTTATCTCGGAGAGGTTTCTATTTCTCCCTCCCCCATCTGGTTTAGAAAGACGTTAAAGGACTACTTCCTGTGGATGACGGCGTACCCTCTAACGAGAGGGGTGACACAAATATCTATTAGGGGTCACATTTGGTTAAGTACTGTCGTGGTGATAGAATATATGATAGGACCACTGTGGTGGGTATGACCGTGGTCATAGATTGTACCATGATTTGGCAAGCCAAAAATGTACTTGAGCAAATTGTCGTTATATATCTGATATGCTCATTCCACATGGATAGTCAGAAATCCATATCTCTCCTCAGAGATAGAAGTCGGAATGAATTCGCGAAGCATGACACAAAAATTTGAGCATTTCATGATTTTATTTTTTTTATTGTTAAATATGATCTTGATTTGATCATTGTGACTGTGAGATGATATTTCTTTTAATAAATAAAATTATTTTCATAAAATAAAAAAGGACCTTGACGTGACTTAATGGTAAGTATTAATGATATAATTATTCACTCTTAAAATCTTACGATTTTATTTAAATGTTATTTTCCTTATTGAGTATATGGAACTCACCCTTTCCATACCCCCCCAGATGAGGAAGATAGTGAGGAACCAATCATTGGCCTACCCCTTGAAGTCTATGAGGATCCCGAGGACTCACAAATCGCATGACTTGTCCTGCACTCTAATGAGTCTAATTGCATAGTGAAAGAAGTGGCCCTTTGTATTTTGTTGCCACTTCTGGCTTCAGTTGTATATTTTATAATTGGAACTCATATATTTTGGTAAGGGATTTGTAATAATATTCTACGCTGCATATAATTTTTAGAATGCACTAGTAATATGTTTCTGTATCTTGCATCGTTATGCTTTAATTTGCATTGAAGATGTCATGCATATTCTAGCAGTTCTGGAATAAATAATCAAAACTAAATACCTCTCAAAGGAAATATGGTGAACCAGATTTAACCAGATTATGTGTTTGTTAAATTTTGACTTTGTATTTTATTAGTTAACTTTCTAGATTCTTTTAATGTGGTTTTATTTTTTCTTTGGTCTTTTACTTTCAAGTTTTTAAATGTTGATTCTCCTTCTTTTATAATTATTTGTAGATTTAAAATTTCTTTCTAATGAGCTTTTAGTTTATAAAATTATTCTTAGAATTTTAAGATCTTAGTAATTTTATTATATTTATTCTTTTAAATTAACCACATCATTTTTTTTATACCAAAATTTCAATTTATACCAATATTCCTAAAATACCAATTTGTCCAAAATTTACTTAGTTTACTACATTACAGATTTTATATTTATTTTACATTGTGCCCGTGGGAATTTATCCTCCTACCCACACCCGCGGTGTGGGGAGCACATTTGCGAAGACCCCTCAGCATCCGTAGAAGCCTGGTAGATCAACACAATGCCCAAGGCTTGCTGCAATGTGCAGGTGTTTGGAGTGTAGTGGCATTTCCACACAAAGACCTTGTGCGCAGATGCACACCAGCACGCATCGTAGTGCCATAAAGATGTCCGAATGACTGTGACGACAACAACTACAACTACTATGGTGATTAGAACTATTAAGACAATGACTACGAGTTTGACAACCTATCTATGTAGTGGACTATAAACGGTTAATTAAAATATATCTCCAACAACATCAAAAATATTAAAAACTAAACATCCTAATACTTGATTCTTAAGCGTAATTAAACATGATGGACCATACTTGATTCTTTGGTACATAACTTGCATGATTTTGTTCTCCCTATTGTCCTCGCGGTGCTTCTTCAATTGATCGGTTGCCTAGGTGATCCTCTGGCACAAAAAACTCTCTTGATTCACCATTTTCTTGCTTTGTTCCTTCTCAGGCATCATTTTGAAGTCAGCCAACAGGCGTTGGGCTAGGAAAGGGGAAGACCAAACCTCTGGTTGCCAGTCGTAGGGGCTGTAAATGATTTCACAGGCTTTGACTTTGCAGAGCATACTGAGTTCACTCACTTTCTTCATAAACTCTTCTTCTTTTTCTTGAAAGTAGCTTTTCTGGCAAAGTTGTTAGTGATATAGGAAAGTTAAACCTTCTTTTTAGTCATGGTGTTTGGTCATGTCTGGCCAAAGAGCGAGATGGTACATATATAGAATGCGACAAGGGTTGAAGATTTATTAGTAATGGATGTGAAGTGGAACACTGAATATATCATGTAAGGTTAGATTAAAACTGCAAATGGAGTGCCTAAATCATCTCTACAAATGTTATATTTTTAATAGCACATGTGGAAAGATCTTATGATTAAAGGTAATGTAATTTAGAAAATTTAATTAGTGAATTGTTGCAAGGCTGCACTTTTATGAAACCATTCAAATACAACTATCTTTTTTGATTAAAAGTTAATGCTTCATTATAATGCATGTATATATCTACTCTCTCTTATATGTGTAGGTGTGTAAAAAAAATGAATTGAACTAGAAGATTGCTAGAATACTTAATTAATTTTTCTTGTACATGGGGGGTTAGTTAAAAAGAAAGAGAGAGAGAGAAAAAAAACTTGAAATTAGTTGTCTTAAGGGAGTAAAACATGGCAACGAAATAAAAGATTGATATTGCTTATAATTACGCTGTTAGAATTGCATATAAATAGATCATCCATCCTTTGTACTAAGCATCCCATTTTTATCATATAGAATATTGATATTGCTTTTCGCAAATTTCCAATATAGTCCTCCAATTAAGATAGTTTGCATTTCAATCGTAAAAGTCTTTGTTTTGGTCACAACAATTTGCGCACTTTTAGTTGCTTTTTTCTTTTTAGTGCACATATAGCCAAAAATATATATAGAATATGTTGGGGCTTATAGACATGCAATCACAACAAAACACTCACTCTAATTCTCACAATCTATAAGTTGTTTATTATCACATTTACACATGCAAGAAGTTGTTTTAGATGTGTAGTGTGGACTATTTTATGGTTGTTTATGCCACTTTTTATATGATGCTCTTGTTTTATACTCTAAGGTCTCATGTATTTTAGATGATGCTAGTGGTTGGTTTTGGCGTATAAGCATACCTTATGGCTGGTTTTGTAAATCTGTGTGTTATTGTTAAGAGCTATATTACTTTTCAAAAAAAATATTAATTCAAAAAAATGAAAATAAAATTTAGGATTTAAACCTCTATAGTGACAATTCATACATTTCATTTACTAATTAGCACGATCTCCTAAAGATAATATATGAGAACGTACAATTTCAATAAAAAAAATTTTATAAAGAGAGGAAATACTATACATATTATTAAGGAATGATTATTGTAATTTAATTTTAAAATGTAATAATAAAAGTATATATATGATTACTTATTGACTTATGTAGTAGCCAAAAAACTCCAAAAGAAATCAACGATATATTTCTTGCAAATTTTATGCAGAAATAATATATAGGCGTTGTCTCCCTTCAGTAAAAAAAAATGATACTAGTATGGTATTAAAATATATACCTTCTGAACCTCGACAATCCATATTTGCCTTTAAGATAATTAACTTTTTTTAAAAAAACTGAAATAAAATTTATCAATAGTAATTAACCACTACAAACATAATTAGAAGTATCGTCGACAATACATCCGACAACCGCAATAGAGATTGAGAAAACAAGAAGAAATCAAAGTCATGTTCAAAAAAAAAATAGAAGGAAACAATCCATCCTCCATTACTGATTCGAACCTTTAAGATAATTACGATGTGCTATAGATTGCATGCTCGTGTAATATAAATAACGAAAAAAAGTTAAAGATTATATATATGTGTGTATACGTATGAAGTAATACTTATTCTACTTGTTATTTAGACAACATTGCTATTATATTACAATAATATGTCATATTTAGCAAATTAAAAAAGATATTGTCCAAACTACTCAAAGGAGCAGTTGCAAGGGTACACATATACTTCCCATCAACACTCTGAATTAGTAGTATAAATGTGACTATAATTTTTTTACCTTTTAAAATATAGGAAAAAAAGATAGATTATTCTATACATCTCTAAGTTAATAGAACCCGAAATAAATCCAACAACCAAGATTGAATTGCGCACGAACTTCCCAGATTGCATCGCGATGAACGGGCTAGATTCATTTCCTATTTAATCGTGATTGGACGGCCCAGATTAAATCGCGATGGATGACTCAGATTAAAATTAGAAGGTTATAAATAATCTCATCCACAACCAAACCCTAACCCTAGCTGCCAGAGTCCTCGTCGGAGAAGACAGCCCAGCCACCGGAGAACCGACCGTCGAGACCCGCCGCTGCACCATAGCACTTTTCGACCGCCAAACGAGGTAAAAATTCTCCCCTTGACTCGGATTTTGATTCTAAACCTACCTGTGGCCAAATCAGAGCCAAAACACCGGCCAATTGTCTGAAAAACACCGCTGAAGCCCAGCAATGCCGGCGCGAGTTTTCTCGATTTTTGCCTTCGATGAGACCCTTCTCGATTCCCGTTCGATGTAATTTTTACACCATTGTGACCACCGTTCCTTCCTCTACAGGTTGACTGGAGCAAAATACCAAATCGCAACTCGAGCTGGAGGAGTCGCTCGATTTTGTGAATCCGATGATATACTTGCTTTGCTGATGCTCGTTACTTGTTTAAGTATTCATGATTATGTGAGAAACAGAAAACTAAGGAAAAATAGAAAAGGTATGTGAATTGATAAATGGATAAGTTGACAGCCTCACTAGATATCCTGGGAGATGGTGGACGGACTGGGTCCATAGAGAACCCCACCGGGAACATTGTCTCATACCGGACGGGGTATGGAGACTTTAAATGTTTTAGCGCTCATACCGAACGGGGTATGGAGACAGCCCGCTTCACCCTCATACCGGACGGGGTATTGAGGTTTATTGTTTTGGTGCCCATACCGAACGGGGTATGGGGACGGCCTTGGAATTTAGTTGTTAAAATTAATAGTTCACGTGTAGCGGGGACCCCTATGGATCTCCATGGATACTGGTAGGCTGATAAAAGAATAAAATTGTTGTTTGATGATTTAAAATATAAAAGTATGACATGTACTATGTTAGAGAGTATGTATGAATTCAAGATATCTTTGATGTTATTGTTTCTATGGGTCGTTTTCATAAATCTTACCGAGGTAAGTGGACAGTAAAGGATTTTATTATTGATTAATGAATTTGTTAAAAATTGTGCTCCATTGGTCGTTTTTATTTTTCTACCAACCTTTATTTCTGTGTTAGTGATATAGTGTGACGTCTTTACTGGGCTAGTGTAGCTCATTCCTTACTTAACCATTTCAGATTAGGAGGACTTGGTTCCCGAGCCCGTTCCGCAGGAAGACGACGAGTAGATGCCTAAATATTTTATAGTTTTCCTTATAGTATTTCATTTCTAGTATTTCCTTTAGTTAACTTATTCTTTCATATTGTTAGTACGTTTCGGTTATTGTGTAAGGGATATTAATCAGAAATTTTTATTTCACTTCCGCACTCAAAATTTTTACATACATTTCCTTTTTTAAATTTCCGGGGTCGTTACACCTTAGGTATGATTTTTTAACACATTAAAACAAGGAAACTTCCATATGATTTATAAAGGTATACTTTCTATTTCACTTATTAATTTTGAATTTGGCTTATCTATAAAGGATGGATTGTGTTATGATTTTTTGATGTAATGTGTTATGATATTTTTATCTTTTTATTTCTTTTTGTATTCTTAAATATTATAACTTTGTTGTGTGTGTCTTATTTAAAGAGATTATATATATATATATATACACTTACAATGATAAAAGAGTGATTCATCGAATATAACTAACCATGTTTACTTCCCTTTATTTAGTAAAGATGGCACTTTATTAATATGTTGTACTTGTGTTAATTGTGTAATTGAATTTTTTTAAAATTAAAAATTATGCTAACTATTTAATTAAAAATTTCAATACAATTAAAATTAAATATTAATGTAAACAATTATGTAAGAAAATGAAATGTTACAATTAAATATCAATATAATTAGTTCTATAATCCATACATAAAACGGACTGCAAATTTATTTTTAAACAAAGTAATTGGACTTAAGTTCTTTTATATATCACTAAATTGACATATTCACAAAAACAAATAAATAAATACATTCAATACATTTTTATTAGAAAATTGTTGATGTTAGAAGTTAACAGATTATATAAAAAGGTATGTAGGTGATAATTTGGCTAACTTGTTAACTTTTTATATAAAATTGTGAGTAAACGTGTTCTTCATTAATGAGAACTAATGCCATCCCTTAATGATCGAGCCAAAGGCCCAATAGTTCCAATTCTAGGATCTTTACTTCATTACTAACCACCTTAATAGAAACCAATCCTCCTAAAAGTTAAATATAATTAAGGCATGATAATACTTGACTTTTAAATGAAGTGGTATTTCTCTACCTCTATAAAAATAAGAATTGAAGATTCGACTCTTATGTAACACAAAAATAAATATATAATGCTATCATATGTTAAAATTAATTATAATTTATTGTATTATTACATTTATCTTCATTTTTAAAAAAGTATTTAGTGTCTTATGAAATTTTGAAACTGTTATCGCAAAAATATAAATTGGTTTTGAATAAGTGATCCCACTAAGAAAGGTTAAATACTAGTCATTGTCTTTAAGAATCAATTACAACATCGTACTACAGTTACTAGAGCCATACTATAATATTGAAAAAAATTTAATGTTGTTGTTTATGTCACTGGAGTTAAATATGGTCTTGTTTTATATCAGTAACATTTTTTTTAGTAGTAAGAAACTATATATCATTGATTTTTGAGTATTTATATATGTAAAAGAAATTCAGAATATTAATTGCTTAAAGTGTTTAAAATTAGCCGTCAAAATTTTTTTCTATATTTATTATTCTATGTGAATGTATATTTTTAAATATTTATATGTATATATTGTACATTTCTTCTTGCATAAAGTATTAGTTAACAATTCACAGATTGTTGAGTTTGAAAATTATTTATTTCAGGTTTTTTCCATATTCTGAACAAAATAATTGTATCGTGAAATTTATTTATGATCGCTAGAGATTCTCCAATATATTTTAATTATTTAAAATATTGCATGTTTTGACTAAAATAAAATTGTTAGAATTATATTTAAATTTCAGATTAATCAAAATATTAATTATTTTAGATATTTGGATTATATCGGGATTTTCTTTGAGGAAAATATTATTCCTTAATGCTGAGGTGACTTGCTGAGTGTTTCCATCCTCTTACATTACCACTGCCTCTACCTTTGCTGGGTCAACAGATACCCCATCTTTCGACACACTATTGGCCAAAAATGCTATTTGATCCAACCAGAACTCACATCTACTGAACTTTGCATACAACTTGGCTCTTCGAAGTATCCCTAGCACTATTGCCAAATGTTTCACATATTCTACCAGATCCCTCGAGTATATCATGATATCTGTTATCTCCTTCTCGCAATTATCATTGCACTGCTTCTTTAGTTGGTCTGTTGCCTTAGTGATCTTTTAATGCAAGAAACTCTCTTGATTCACCATCTTTTTGCCCTGCTCCATCTCGGGAATCCTCTTAAAGGCAACAAACACGTGTTGGGCTCCGAGAGAGGAAAACCAAAGATCTGGTTGCTAGTCATAAAGGCTGTAAATAATTGCACAAGCTTTGACATTGCAAAGAGTGCTAAGTTCGCTCACTTTCTTCATCAGCTCCTTCTTTCTTTTCTTGAATGTGGATTTTCTTGCAGAGTTGTTAGTGATATAAGCAAGCTTAACCTTCTTTCTAGTCATGGTATTTTATCATGTGTTCCCAAGGGGCGGGAGGGGGTATATATAAAATGATACAATGGTTGAATAGCTATTAATAAGAAATGGGGGGTGGATCATTTTAATATAGTAGAATACAATGTAAGGTAAGATGTGGTGCATTCTAAAACTGCAAGTGGAATACCCAAACTATCTCCATAAATGTTATGTTTTTAGTAGGGGATATGGGAAAATCTTTTGATTTAAGGTAATGTAATTATAAAAAATTAATTAGTAAATTGTTGCAAGGCTGTACTTATATAAAATTATTCAATGGTGACCATCCATTTTAATTAAAAGCTATTGCTTCACTATAATGCATGTATCTACCTACTCTCTTCTGTATTATCCCCAACATACATTCACACTTGAAGTCAATTATACTTGGTAACCACACTCACAAATATTGTCTCTTAACCCTCAACTAATATGGCCACCAACTAACAATCCAACTTAATTGTATGTCTTGATCTCTTACAATTACTACCATTTTACTTTTTAATTTTTTTTAAAAAGAAAATACAAAAACCATAGATATCTTTTTTTTTCTATATCAAAGTTCACATTACATATTAACAATAATTTAAATTTATACTTTTAAAAGTCAATGGCATTAGTTAGAAAGTTGTTGAACTAATAGTTGAACTCAAAATGATACAATAGATTAACATACCATTACCTTGTAAATTAATAGGAGATTTTGTGACATTAAAATGTTCTTTTTGAATTTGCTAATGTTTGTATTTATGATAAATGAGAGAAATGTATTTGATTAAATTAAAATTATCTCTTGTTTTATACTTTGAGTCCTTGTTATTACTATATCAAATCTAAATAATAATAATAGTTATTTTTATCCTAAATTTCTAAAATATATTGTTTTTTACCCTCTCATGTCTTTTCTCTACTTTTACTAGTTTGATCATTATATTGTTTATATGATTCTTTTCTGACTAAATTGACTTATATATTTCACAGCACAAGAACAAATATTAATCACAATATATATCCATGTATATATCATATACATATATATATCATAACTAATTTTTTATGGTATTAGAATACTCTTGGAGTGTATTAGTAAGTATGTTTTGCACGGAAAATTTTGAACTCTTACAAATTAAAGTTTGCATGTCCAGCAAATTAACTATAAACCAATTGCATGCCGAATGTTAGTTGTCTCGTCTAGTTGATATATACATATATGTATATACACAAGTAATATATAAGGTAGCGATAGAAGGAATACATGTTAAGGTAGGTAAATATATATTGAGATGTTTGTATATGTGTATGGAAAGGTGAGCATCTAAATTTTAATGATGTTTTGGTAAATATCAATAGAAAGAAAAATATCAACGAGAAAAACACAACTTTTGATAGTCTTGTCGTATCATGTCATATAATTAATTTTTTTCTTTATGAATTATATAATCATATATATTGTAATTATAATGAATTATATAGCATATATTAAGTTAATTTACATATTGATCAATTCAAAGAAAAATTATCATAATTAAACTAATTAACTCCCTAATTATTTAACAAATCCTTTGGTATATTAAACTAGTTTGCTTCAATATAGATACGGGAATAAATTATTTCAAATTGTATACTATACGTATGGTTTGATGCACTAAAATATTATGTGTGTATATATTATTTCTATATACAATTAAAGATTTAAATAAAAGATTCTGCATCTAGCATTTAACATTCAAAAAAGTGTAATACATATATATATACTTGCATATATAATTGCTCTCCTTTTTTACCGTCTGCCTAACTCAACTTATAGGAAGATTCATTTTTGAATTGAAAATGTGCATTTGGAACTCAAGCCCATAATGTGATGAGCAGGTTACATAAATCTTTATTTTTATATATACAATAAATTAGCCACACATGAGGAACCAGATTCATAGACACTTCCTTAATTACCATCATCGTACCACAATTATATACGCGCACCTTTTCTTTTGACTCACTTTATACATATATATATATATATAAGACTTGCTCTTTAGCTAATTATAATGATTTGGAAACATTTCATATGTAATCTTGTATTTGTTTTTTATACTCTTCTAATCCTCCTATTGCCTTAACTACCACCAATCCCCTTCATTTTCTTTTCTTCAAACTCCATGTATTAGATCCCTATTGCAAGCTTGATGCCACGTTAATTCACCAGCTCAGTTAACTTGTTCTAACCATAGACAACTCTGATTATCTGCTCACTCTCTTAGGTGTAAGTGTAGAAATCAAAGAAAATGACCATATTCAATATACTCATTAATTTACCCTCTATATTAGCTTCAATTATCTCCTATAAGAAAAAGTAAAAACTTAAAAGGTGTCAAATTGAGCATCATACAATAACATAAGTAGAAAAGTAAGAACTCTGTAACTTTTAATGGTGAAGCAATAGCTAAATAAACAAAATAGAAGAATCAATGTAAACCATCATTATACGAGTTCTAATGGTACGTATACATACCCACTAAGTAGTCTCTTTCATTGGCCAGTTAGAACCAATGTTAGAGCCTCATAAACCCATCTAAAGGGCTAGAGAAATAGTCAAAACTAATAAAAAATCCTCCTATTCAATATGATACTCTAAGACCAATACAATTCATCTTAAATCACTCCTTAGCAGCCATCATCTCCTGATTCACCACTAGTCCAAAATCCTAGGTAAAGCTATTACAAAAGCTATATTACTCACTAAAATCACCAATATTTGGCTTCAATAGGTCCTGATCCAATTATCAAATTGAATAGGAGGATTTTTTATTAGTTTTGACTATTTCTTTAGCCCTCTAGATGGGTTTACGACGCTGTAACATTGGTTCTAACTAGTCAATGAAAGAGGCTATTTAGTGGGTATGTATAGGTATCATTAGAACTCAAACAATGCTGGTTTACACTGATTCTTCTATTTGTTTGTTTAACTATTGAATCGCTGTAAAAGTTACACATGGAGTTCTTACTTTTCTACTTATGTTATTGTATGATGCTTAATTTGACACTTTTCAAGTTTTTACTTTTTCTTATAGGAGATAATTGAAGCTAATATAGAGAGTAAATTAATTAGCATGTTGAATATGGTCATTTTCTTTGATTTCTAACTTATACCTAAGAGAATGAGTAGACATTTAGAGTTGTCTATGGTTATAACAGGTTCACTGAGTTGGTGAATTAACGTGGCATCAAGCTTGCATCAAGGATCTAATACATGGAGTTTTTTCTTTGAAGAAAAGAAAATGAAGGGGATTGTTGGTAGTTAAGGCTATAGGAGGATTATGAAAATTATCAGTATATATATTTAATTTTTCTTGTCTACTTGTACAAGATCTTAATATAAATATAGAGAATGATGTAATATGTTCTTGCATGTATATATGTGTATTGTTAATTTTGATTTGTGGGCCTTTTGATGATCGAAGAAGATTAGTGGCAGTTCTTTGCTTACTTTAAAACTTTGTTGTGACTTGGGAACTAATTATTATTGTGTCCATATTAGAAGAGTATAAAAACAGATACAAGATTACATATGAAATTTTTACAAATCATTATAATTAGCTAGAGAGCAAGTCTTATATATATATGCATAACGTGAGTCAAAAGAAAGGTGTGCATATATAATTGTGGTACGATGATGGTAATCGAGGAAGTATTCCTTGCGTGCGGCTAATTTATTGTATATATAAAAATAAATATTTCTGTAACTTGTTCATCACATTGTGGGCTTGAGTTCCAAATCCACATTGTCAATTCAAAAATGAATCTCCCTAAAAGTTGAGTTAGGTAGGCGGTAAAAAACAAGAGCAATTATATATGCAGGTATATATATATGTATGTATTACACTTTTTTGAATATTGAATACTGGATGCAGAATCTTTTATTTAAATCTTTAATTGTATATAGAAGAAAATATATACACACACAAAATATTTTAGTGCATCAAACCATATGTATAGTATACAATTTGAAATAATTTATTCCCATATCTATATTGAAGGAAACTAGGTTAATATATCAAAGGATTCATTAAATAATTAGGGAGCGTATTAGTTTAATTATAATAATTTTTATTTTAATTGATTTATATGTAAATTAATTATATATATATGTTACATAATTCATTATAATTGCAATATATATGATTATATAATTCATAAAGAAAAAATTAATTATATGACATGATACAACAAGACCATCAAAAGTTGTGTTTTTCTGGTTGATATTTTTCTTTCTATTGATATTTACCTATACATCATAAAAATTTAGATGCTCACCCTTCCATACACATATACAAACATCTCAATATATATTTACCTACCTCAACATGTATTCCTTCCATCGCTACCTTATATGTTACATGTATATATATATATATATATGTATATATCAACTGGATCAGACAACAAGCATCTGGCCCGTACTTGGTTTATAGTTAATTTGCTCGACATGCAAACTTTAATTTTTAAGATTTCGAAATTTTTCATCCAAAACATAATTATTAATTACACTCCAATAGTATTCTAATACCATAAAAACTTAGTTAAGATATATATACATAGATATATATTACGATTAATATTTGTTCTTGTGTTGTGAAATATATAAGTCAATTTAGTTGAATAAAAATCATATTAACAATATAATGATCAAACCAGTAAAAGTAGAGAAAAGACATGAGAGGGTAAAAACCAATATATTTTAGAAATTTAGTATATAAAAAGCTATTATTTTTATTTAGATTTGATAGAGTAATAACAAGAACTCAAAGTACAAAACAAAAAATAATTCATTTAATCAAATACATTTCTCACATTTATCATAAATACAAAAATTAACATATTCAAAAAAAATATTTTAGTGTCACAAAATCCCCTATTAATTTACAAGGTAATGGTATATTAATCTGTTGTATTTTTTTGAGTTCAACTATTAGTTCAACAACTTTCTAACTAATACCATTGACTTTTAAAAGTATAAATTTAAATTATTGTTAGTATGTAATGTGAACTCTGATATAGAAAAAAAAGATATCTATGTTTTTTGTATTTCTTTTAAAAAGAATTAAAAAATAAAATGGGGGTAACTGTAAGACATCAAGACATACAATTAAGTTGGATTAGAAGGTGATGGCCATATTAGTTGATGGTTAAGAGACAATATTTGTGTGTGTGGTTGCCATGTATAATTGACTTCAAGTGTTAATGCATGCTAGGGATAATGCAGGA
This sequence comes from Carica papaya, assembly GCF_054855325.1. Classification (NCBI taxonomy): domain Eukaryota; kingdom Viridiplantae; phylum Streptophyta; class Magnoliopsida; order Brassicales; family Caricaceae; genus Carica; species Carica papaya. The sequence continues at coordinate 25,361,848 of NC_142310.1, read as the reverse complement.
GAGAGTAGGTAGATACATGCATTACAGTGAAGCAATAGCTTTTAATTAAAAGGGATGGCCACAATTGAATAACTTTATATAAGTACAGCCTCGCAACAATTTGTTAATTAAATTTTTTTAATTACATTACCTTAAATCAAAAGATTTTTCGATATCCCCTATTAAAGACAACATTTTTGGAGATAATTTGGGCATTCCACTTGCAGTTTTAGAATGCACCAAATCTTACCTTACATGTTATATTCTTCTATATTAAAACACTCCGCCTCCATTCCTTACTAATGGCTACTGAACCCTTGTTTCGTTTTATATGTACCCCCTCCCGCCCTTTAGGCACACATGACAAAATACCATGACTAGAAAGAAGGTTAAGCTTGCTTATATGACTAACAACTCTACAAGAAAACCCACATTCAAGAAAAAGAAGAAGGGGCTGATGAAGAAAGTGAGTGAACTTAGCACTCTTTGCAATGGCAAAGCCTGTACAATCATTTACAGCCCTTATGACTAGCAACCAGATATTTGGCCTTCCCCTCTCGGAGCTCAACATGTGCTTGCTGACTTTAAGAGGATGCTCGAGATGGAGCACAGAAAGAAGATGGTGAATCAGGAGAGCTTCCTGTGCTAGAGGATTACTAAAGCAATCGACCAGCTGAATAAGTAGCGCAATGATAATCGCGAAAAGGAAGACCATCCGTAGAGCATACTGAACGACCTGAAGCCCCTGATCATCTGACCAAGGCTGAATTTGCAGAATTTTTTCGAGCCATCTAAGGATTAACTACAGCCATAGGATAGAACCAGGCCGACCGTCCACCCCCTGCCCCTGAATTCTAAAACACAGATCAGTCTATCTCCGACAATATAGCAGACTTTAGGAAACTTAACCCCCACACTTTGAAGGTGGCCCTAATGCTTTAGTAGCCGAAGCCTAGATCCTATAAATAGAGAAGCTCTTCTCTGTCCTAGACCTGACGGAAGAAAAAAAGTTACTCTTGCAGCTTTCATGTTAAACGGTGAAACCAAACACTAGTGGAAACTTAATAGAGAAGTCTTGCCTACCCCTACTATCTGGATAGTTTTCATGGATGCTTTCTTTGATAACTTCTTCCCTACCTATGTTTAGGAAAAGAAAGAGGAAGAATTCCAGGACCTCCACCAACGAAGCTTGTCTTAGCTTAATATGCAAGCTATTTTGTTCAACTGTTTAGGTTTGTCCCTTTGATGGTCACCCTCAAAAGCCAAAAAGTTAGGAAGTTTCTCAAAGGCCTTCGTGTCGACATTTATGACCGGGTTGCTATGTTGTGACCCTCTATGTAGAGGTGCTTGAACATGCCCAGTTGACCGAGGATCTTATCTTGGCCAAGCACCAATGCTTTGCTCGAATCTGTGCCCAACCCCAATAGCTTAGAAAAAGATTGTCTGACCCAGTACGTAACCTTTTTAGAAAAACAAACCAGAATTGCCCTTCCTCTTGCCTTGCCCCCACCTATAGCTCCACCTACCTGAGCTAACCAACCCTGTCAACATTGTGGTCACTCGCAAGGTGACCTGCTATGTCAGCATATCAATAACGCCTGCTATCAGTGTGGAAGCACCTAACACCTTATAAAAGACTGCCCTCAGTAACAAAAGAATATAGACCGACCCATAGCACAAGGTCGAGTGTACCACTTAGATGAATCTGATGTCCTTCCTTCTCCTGTCCTGATCCAGGGTATGTTTTCTATTTATAATACTTTTGTCAAGTCTTTGATCGATATTGGTGTAACTCACTCTTTTATTTCCTATGCATTCGCTTGTAACTTAGAATTTAGACCAGAAGGTTTAGGAAAAACGCTAGTGGTAGAAACTCCCTCTAAAGGATTACTAGAAGCTCACTGTGTATATAAGAATTGTAGGATAAAAACTTTAGGGATAGAGGTATGTGTAAACCTGATACTATTAGATTTTGTAGAATTTGATGTACTATTAGGAATGGAATTGTTGGAAAAGTATAGAGTGGTAATAGACTGTGAAAGTAAAATTATAACCTTACGATTACCGAAAAAGAAATAAAAATTATTGTTATCATTTTCCTAATAATTAAATGAACTGGAATATGTATGTTGATCCTATTGTGTGTTTTATACCAATTGTTTGCAATTTTTTGGATGTATTTACCATCGAACTTCCTAGTCTACCTCCCCCACGTGAGGTAGACTTCTTGATTGAATTGTTGCCTGGAACCCAGCTGATCTCAAATGCGTATCGCATGAGTCGCACTGAGCTAACAGAGTTGGAACATCAGCATTCTAATCTTATCACCCAGAAATTCATTCGCCCTAGCCATTCTCCTTGGGGCGCTCCTGTGTTATTTGTAAAGAAAAAGGATGGTACCCTCCGACTCTACGTGAAGTACAGGGAACACAACCAAGTCACCGTTAAAAGCAAGTACCCTTACTCCAGATCAATGATCTCTTCAATCAACTGCAAAGAGCCACGGTCTTCTCTAAGACCGATCTCAGAACCAGGTATCACTAGTTGAGAGTTAAAGATGAAGATATTCCAAAGATACCTTCCGGTGTAGATACAATTTGTACGAGTTCAGGGTGATGCCATTAAGATTGACCAATGTCCCAGCAGCCTTCATGGACCTAAAGAACCGAGTATTCTTGCATGCACTAGATCGGTACATCATCACATTTATTGATGACATTTTGGTGTATTCCAAAAGCTGTGAGGAACACGTTGTGCATTTTTCTGAAGTGTTGGAGACCCTCTGCCAAAACCAACTATTTACAAAACTGAGCAAGTACTCCTTTTGGTTGGATTGAGTTTCTTTTCTCGGTCATGTAATCTCAAGTGAAGGAGTTTCTATAGACCTGTCTAAGGTGGAATCGATGATCAGTTGGAATTCGCACACTAATGTGGCCGACGTACGCAGTTTTTTTGGCTTGACAAGTTACTATCGGTGATTTATCGATAGATTTTCTAAAATTACTGCTGAAATAGAAAGCAAATCTGGTGGGGAACCGACCTGAACCCAAATCTGGTAGAGAAGAAGCTGAAATAGAAAGCAGAAATGGGCTTGGAGCTAAGCAGCGGAGGAAAAGTTGAGAAAAATTAATCAAGTAATTTATTTTTATTTTTAGTTTTATTTTTTTGCTTTCAAATTGTAGATTTTTAGGATGAAAATTTTCATCATTTTTTAACAAACTCGTGTTTGGAATTTTTTGGAAATTGTTTTTTATTATTACATGATTATATTTTTTTAATTATAAGTTCTATTGATCAATCTACCATGTCTGGTTAAATCTCCTTCACTGGAGTGATTGATGTAGCATGAATCAAAAGTAGGCTTAAAGTTTAATTTTAGCTTCCTTTTAGTGCAATTTAACAATATTGAAATTAATTTGATTGTGAGATTATGCCAACTCACGACTTAATGAAATGTATGAATTGTTACTAAAAAATTTAAATCCTAAACTTCAATTCTATATTTTAAAAGTAATATTTTTTTGAAAAGTAATATACATTTTATCCATAACAAGTAGATTTATAAAACCAACCATAAGGAATGCCTGTATAGCAAAATCAACGACTAGCATAATCTAAAATACATGAGACATTTGAGCATAAAACAATAACAAAAAAAGGCATAAATAATAACAACATAGTCTAAACACTACATTACACATATAAAATAACTTCTTATATATGTATGTGTGATGATGTTTAGCAGCAATATGAAAGGGTTATTCGTGACACCTAACTGTCTAAACTAGTTGACATAGAATTGATTAACTTTGGTTATGCGTGAATTTCATATTATATGTATAGAAGTTCCAAGGATCATGCCCATATGAGTTAATGGATACCTTATAGATTCTGAGAATTGGAACAAGCATTCCTTTGGCTATATGTGCCCTAAAAAGAAAAAAGAAACAACTAAAAACACGCATATCACCCACAGCCACCAAAAATCTCCAAGCCTTTACCAATCTCCTCTCAAACCCATTCGTTCCTCTCTTCCACCCAACTTTGTTGCTTCCTTTCACTCATTCACAGACACTTGAAAATAGTGCATATCTGCTAGAGGTTTACAAATCTATAAAATCCTATTCACTTTTCCTATTAACACCTCATCCCACACCACAATGACTAGTCAGCTTATTTTCCCACTATTGCCAACATCACCATCTCAACACAACCTCCTATACATCTTTCCTATTATAAATCTTTGGTATCACATAGAATTTGGTTATAATACATTAAGCTACCTATTAGCTTAAAACTCATTAATGGTATATGAATCTATCCATAATTTATCATTTTTATGAAAATGCTTAAAATTTTATTAACTAGAACTAGCAAATATTATCCAATAATACAACAATTTATTGAGCATAATATACTATTGCCAAAAATATAAATTCGTATCTCATGTATTATTCCAGAATTTTTACTGCATTTAAGGGTAATTGATGCATCCCAAATACTATGATCGATATGTATACATGAGGGAGCTTCACATGTAAAGTAACCCTACAAGTAATCCAACATTTAATAGTATGTCCCCTAGGACTTCTTATATCACTTTTTTTGTTTTCTTGTGTATATAACAAATTTTTTTTTGGCCTAAGATAAAGTATATTTGTATTAAATTTATTGATTAAAAAATAAAAATCTCGTGCTAGAAGAACACATATTTTTTTCAAAAAAGAGGATAAAAGGAGAACTTTATTATGCAATTTATATTTTTAATATAGGTTCGGCTATCAGAGCCATATTTTGATACAACTTCTCGGTCATCCTTTTCAAAAATCAATCCAACCATGTTTCCCATTTCCTCTTTCTCCACAATGTTCTTTGTAGCCATCTATCATTATTTATTTTCTATCAAACTCACCCCTATTCATTTTTTTTGTATGGAAAACACAATTTATTCATATATTAGTTATCTAAATTCTTCTAGATATATTAACAGCTCTAATACCATGTTATCTTGTGAGAAATGAAAATTGTGTATTATTATTGAGATACCACATTTATAGGCATATTATGTATATAGTTTCACAAAGAAAAAATTAAATGAAAATTAAATACACATTTACACCATAAACGCACTAAAAATTTTGGAATAATACATGAGATAAGAATTTATATTGTTAGTAATAGTATACTATGGTCAATAAATTATTATATTATTGGATCATATTTGCTAGTTCTAGTTAATAAAATTTCAAGCATTTTCATAAAAATGCTTGAATTATGAGTAGCTTCATGTATCAATAATGAGTTTTTAGCTAATAGGTAGCTTCATGTATTATTAACCAAATTCTACGTGATACCAAAGATGTGTAGTAGGAAAGACGTATGGGAGGTTGTGTTGAGATGGTGATGTTGGCAATAGCGGGAAAATAAGCTGACTAGTCATTGTGGTGTGGGATGAGGTGTTAATAGGAAAAGTGAATAGGAATTTACAGAGTTGTAAAGCTCTAGCAGATATGCACTATTTTCAAGTGTCTGTGATTGAGTGAGAGGGAGCAACAAAGCTGCATGGAAGAGAGGAACGAATGGGTTTGAGAGGATATTGGTAAAAGTTTGGAGATCTTTGGTGGGTGTGGGTGATATGTGTGCTTTTAGTTGTTTTTTTTTCTTTTTAGTGCGCATATAGCCAAAGGAACACTTGTTCCAATTCTTAGAATCTATAAGGTATCCATTAACTCATACAGGCATGATCCTTGGAGCTTCTATACATACAATATGAAATTCACACAACCAAAATTAATCAATTCTATGTCAACTAATTTAAACAGTTAGGTGTCTCGAATAACCCTTTCATATTACTGTTAAACATCATCACACATAGACATATAGGAAGTTGTTTTAGATGTGTAATGTAGTGTTTAAACTATGTTGTTGTTATTTATGCCTTTTTTTTGCTATTATTTTATGCTCCAAGGTCTCATGTATTTTAGATGATGTTATTGGTTTATTTTGCTATATAAGCATTCCCTATGGTTGGTTTTATAAATCTACTTGTTATGGATAAAAGGTATATTACTTTTCAGGAAAAAAAAAATTACTTTTAAAATATAGAATTGAAATTTAGGATTTAGATTTTTTAGTAACAATTTATACATTTCATTAATTAGATAACACAATTTCTTAAAGATAATCTACAAAAATGAAAAATTTGAATCTAAAATCTCTTTTGAAGAGAAGAAATATCAATCATATTGTTAAGAAAAGATTAGTATGATTCAATTTTAAAATGGTATAATAAAAGTAATATATATTAACACTTTTGTATTGATTTTTGTAATAGCCGAAAAATTCGTAAAGAAATCAAACATATATTTCTTGCCAATTTAATGCACTAAAAATATAAAATTGTTATCTATCTTTCAATAAACAAATGATACTAGCCTGGTATTTATAACACCCCGCCCATTGTTGTGCTTAATTAATTTAGAAAATCCTATTTGTTCGGGCCTTTGGCCGCATTAAACTAATTTAAATTACACCGCGTATTATTTATCATAATTCGTAAATCTGGTTGATTTTTAATATTTTTATTTTTATTTTATTTTATGAAAATTTGAATTTTTATTATTTAGTTAGCATTTGATTTTATTTAATTTAGTTTTAGAAAAATTGAGAAAAATCAGAAAAATAGCGAAACAGGAAGAAATCCCACAGGGAAGCAGAGCCGCACGCGCGGATGCCGCGCAGATAGGCCCTATGCATGGCAGGAGGCCTGTGCACCTGCAGGATAGCCTGCAGTGCACCACTGTCACCTCCGATAGTGCCCCAGTGGCTGGAGGAGGCCCTTCTACCTCGTTTTTTGTGTCAAGCTCTCTTTCTCCTCTCTCTTCATCAGATTTTGTCACTTAGTGCAAATCCGACCGTTATAAAATTTTATAAATAGGTCTTCCCGTCCTATTCTTTCCCACACTTCCATTCTTCAATTTTTCTAGACGTAAGAGAACCGCTCCTAGTGGGTGACGGTGTACCCTCTAACGAGAGTGGTAACCCGAATATCTATTAGGGGTCAGCCTAATAAAAGAAAAAATCAAATAAATTATGAAATGCTCTGATCTTAGTGTCATGCTTCACCATATTACTTAGCCACGGGTGACCCCTACAGATAGTGTGATACCACTCTCGTCAGAGGGTACGTCGTCCTCCATTGGGAGTGGTCCTCTTATATCTTTCCAGACCAGATAGAGGAGGGAGGAAAAAGATACCCCAAAGAGCCAGAGGAACAGATACTCCTCAACGATAAAAAGGTTAACGAGACACTTGATGCAACATGCATGTCAATACAGATACACTTCAGACCATACATGCTTCATTCCACTTTTCTCTTTTTTTGTCCTTTTATTATTTTTTTACTTTTTATTTTTACTAGGCAATTATATTGGTTACATGCAATTCATCAAGTGTCTTCAATTCACATAGCATACTTGAAAATAAGAATAATTTGACTTATCTGAACACAAAGGCATAAAAAATAGGCTAAATCACAATAATTAATTTATCAAAAAATGCTACATTACTTACCAAAATGTCGATGTTTTCTCCTTCATCGTTTTCCTTTCTTTCGCTTCTTCTCTCACTATACTATATATCTCTCTCTCAAAATCTTGAAAAATGAAAGAATAGAAGTGTGGGGAGAAATGGAAGGGGAAGGGAAATTTATAGAATTTTGGAACCACCGAATTCACGCCAAGTGGTGAAATCCAGTGAAGAGAGAGGAGAAAAAGATATTTAGCATAAAAAACGAGGGAGGAGAGCCTCCATCACTTCCTTAACTGGAAGATTCAGGATGTTATATTTAGGAAATATAATTTCAAATTATCTTCTTATAAATAGTTTACGTTATAGGTTTTAGCTATTCATTACTATTTTACATAATTAATGAAGTATATATATATATGTTTATTATTATAGCACTTTTTAATTTTCTAATTATCATGAACTTTTTTAAAAAGTAAGAAAACCTTTATTTATTAAAGAAAATAGCCATACAACATCATTTTAATCTTTATTCATCTTATTATATTACTCTATTAGTTCATTTTATACATAACACTGTTAATTAATTCCAAACAATTAGCTCTTTATTGGCAAAGTAACCTAAAATTTTCTTTGGGGGTAAATCTTTTTAAGGGTTTGGCTGTAGGTTAAGTATCGCATATTTTTCCTTAATTAAAAGATAATTTTATTAATAAAATGGTAGTCGCATGTCCTTTTTTTGTTTGAATAATAAAAAATAATTGTGTCTAGTTCCATCTTTTTTAAAGAGAGAATAACAAGAAAATACAAAATCACCACCCATTGGAAAATGAAAAGCACAATTTAAGAATAAAATTATATGATAATATAGGTAATTTGAAATAGAAGCTAAACATGAAAAGAGCATATTCTTAAAACATCTATTATATGGTCCCCCTTCATAGCCTCATACAGATACATCAAAAGGTAAGTTACATTTCAACAAAGAATTCTTTCATGAGTTAGATATAGTTGTTTATGCTTTAGCTATATATATATATGCATATACGTACTTATACTTAAATTTTTATGTTTTTAACATTCTTTTTTCTAAACAATTTATTTTTATTTATCTTGTAACAATTAACTATTTCGACATTTTAGAAATTATAAGAGGAAGTGAATGGCAGGATATTGGAGCTTATGTACGTTTGAGATAGTCAATTGATGAAGATTGCCAAAGCTTAAAACACTTCCCAATCTTTTAAATATCTAATAAAGCACGTAGTCACTTGTCGAAACTGAACTAATCATCCTCCCTATTTCATCATCAACTTGAGTGAAGAGATCTATTTGCTATTTGAACAAATACCAAGTCCTATTTCTCATATTTATTCGATGACATCCTAAAAAGTTAAAATTTTTACGTAATACTATAAAATAAAAAACAAAGTTAGAAGAAAAAAGCATGCTGTGCAGCCTTTCAAGATTTTACTAATTAAATTTTTTTGAATTATATTCCTTAAATCACAAGATTTTCCTATATCCCCTATTAAAGACATAATATTTCTGGAGATAATTTGAACATTTCACTTGTAGTTTTAAAATGCACCACATCTTACCTTACATGATATATTCTACTATATTAAAATGCTCCACTCCCCATTCCTTACTAATAACTATTGGATGTTTGTCTCATTTTATACAAACACCCTCTTGCTCCTTAGCTAGACACGACAAAACACCATGATTGGAAATAAGGTTGAGCTTGCTTATGTCACTAATGACTCTGCAAGAAAAGCTACATTAAAAAAAAAAAAGAAGGGGTTGATGAAAAAAGTTAGTGAACTCAGCACTCTGTGCGATGTCAAAGCCTATGCAATCATGTACAACCCCTATGACTCAAAACTAGAGGTTTGTCCTTCCCCTCTCGGAGCCCAACACGTGCTTGCTGACTTTAAGAGGATACCCGAGATAGAGCAAGGGAAGAAAATGGTGAATCAAGAGAGCGTCTAACTCCAAAGGATCACCAAGGCAACCGATCAACTAAAGAAATAGTGCAAGGACAATCGAGATCTTACGCATATCATGTTCTAAAATCTTATCGGGAAGCCCCTCCACCAACTCAACCTCATTGATCTCAACAATCTGGGTTGGCTCATCGAACAAAACCTCAAAGAAATAAAATAGAGTATTGAAACACTCTGGAAGTTACCTCAGCCTTAGGAGGCCACAAGCGCAGGAGTGATGGAGGGTCGTAGGGAGACATTCACTAAGATCAAGGAGGATCATCCTGTGCAGAAGTTGCAGCAACTACAGACGTGGTTCGTTGACGGGATGAACCTGCAAGCACAGCAGCAACCTCATTGAGCATATGGGGAACATGTAGAGATGATGGTGCCATTCACAAATAAGAACAACCAAAATAATGGACTGATATAATCCAATGCGTTTCACTACCCTTAGGAATCGAGTATTATGATATTTAATTTTAAATTTTTTGGATTTTTGTTGGAGATGTGCTTTAAATAACCAATTACATTCCACTACAAAGATATGTTATCAGTTTTTTAGTCGTCGTAGTCGTTGTCTTAATGGTTGTAGTCATAATAATAGTTGTAACTGTCATCATCATAGTCGTAATCATCGAGTTGCATGCATAAATGTACTTGGATTTCTTTGTGTTATGATTTTCTTCAGATTAATCTTCTCTTTAATATTTTATATCTCTTGTACTAGTACAACTCTTCGTTCTTTAATTTCTCTCTTCCCCCTGCATGCTCAATGTAATTTTAAGCTATCATAATGCCCTTCTCTCTTCTTTTCTTTTCTATTTTTTTTTACACAATGGAGCGATGAAACAAGCATTGTTGGTGTAGTATACGTAGAAATTCAGCCCAGATAGGAGGAAGATTAAGCTAGCTAGCTGCTCAAATTTATTTAGATTTCAAATGAGATGTTTGTATAGAATTTAATACATATGGATACGCTCTTCCAATCTTTAAATTAAGATTTAGGATAATGGCATTAAGGAATAATATTTTCCTAAAAAAAAACCTCTATCTAACAAAATATCTCAAATAATTAATATTTTTATTAATATGAATATTATGCATGTATTAGGAAAAATACGCTAAAATTATAAATATGTTGTTTAATTATTTTGTTCGATTTATTTCGGGTTATATTAACTTATAGATATATAGAATAATCTATCTTTGTTCCCTATATTTGTAAAGTCAAAAATTATAGTCACATATATACTACCAATTCAGAGCATTGATGAGAAGTGTATGTGTACACTTGCAACTAGCTCCTTTAAGCAGTTTGGATAGTATCCTGTTTAATTTGCTAAATATGTCATATTATTGTGATGTAATAGCAATGTTGTCTAAATAACAAATAGAATAAGTATTGCTTTATATGTATACACACAGATATATAATCTTTAACTGTTTTCCGTTATTTATATGCACACCAGCAAGCAATCTATAGCATATTGTAATTATCTTAAAGGTTGGAATCAGTAATGGATGATGGGGTGTTTCCTTCTAATTATTTTTTGAACATGACTTTGCCTTCTTCTTGTTTTCTCAATCTCTGTTGCAGTTGTTGGATGTATTGTTGACGGTACTTCTCGTTTGTTTATAGTGGTTAATTACAGTTGATAAATTTTATTTCAATTTTTTTTTTAAAAAAGTTAATTATCTTATAGGCAAATATGGATTGTTGAGGTTTAGAAGGCATATATTTTAACACCATACTAGTATCCTTTTTTTTACTGAAGGGAGACAACACCTTTATATTATTACAGCATAAAATTGGCAGGAAATATATCTTTGATTTCTTTAGGAGTTTTTTGGCTATTACATAAGTCAATACAAAAGAAATCATATATATTACTTTAATTGTTATATTTTAAAATTAAATTACACTAGTCGTTCCTTAACAGTATGTATAGTATTTCCTCTCTTTATAAAATATTTTGGATTCAAATTGTACATTCTCATATATTATCTTTAGGAGATCGTGCTAACTAATTAATTAAATGTATGAATTGTCACTATAGAGATTTAAATCCTAAATTTTATTTTCATTTTTTAGAATTAATATTTTTTTTGAGAAGTAATATAGCTCTTAACAATAACGCACAGATTTACAAAACCAGCCATAAGTTATGCCTATATGCAAAAACCAACCACTAGCATCATCTAAAATACATGAGACCTTAGAGTATGAAACAAGAACATCATATAAAAAGCGACATAAGCAACCATAAAATAGTCTACTCTACATTACACATCTAAAACAACTTATAGATTGTGAGAATTAGAGCAAGTGTTTTGTTGTGATTGGATGTCTATAAGCCCTAACATTTTCTACATTTGTTTTTAGCTATATGTGCACTAAAAAATAAAAAACAACTAAAAGTGAACATATTGTTGGGACTAAAACAAAGACTTTTACGGTTGAAATGCAAACTATCTTAATTAGAGGACTATATTGGAAATTTACCGAAAGCAATATCAATTTTCTATATGACAAAAATGGGATGCTTAGTACAAAGGATGGGTGACCTATTTATATGCAATTATTACTGCCTTAAGACAGGTAATTTCAAGTTTTTTTTCTCTCCCTCTCTCTCTCTATTTAACTAACCCAGAATATACACGGAAAATTAATTAAATATTCTAGCAATCTTCCCGTTCGTTTCATTTTTTTTACACACCTACACATATAAGAGAGAGTAGATATATACGTGCATTATAGTGCAGCATTAACTTTTAATTAAAAAAGACGGTTGGGATTGAATGGTTTTATAAAAGTGTAACCATACAACAATTCACTAATTAAATTTAGTAAGTTACATTACCTTTAATCATAAGATCATTCCATATGTCCTATTAAATACAAAACATTTCTAGATATGATTTGGGCAGTCCATTTGTAGTTTTAATCTAACCTTATATGGTATATTCAATGTTCCACTTCACATCCATTACAAATAAATCTTCAACCCTTGTCTCATTCTATATATATACCATCTTGCTCTTTGTCCAGACACGACCAAATACCATGACTATAAAGAAGGTTAAACTTTCCAATATCACTAACAACTCTGCTAGAAAAGCCACTTTCGAGAAAAGGAAAAGGGGTTGATGAAGAAAGTGAATGAACATGTAAAACATATGTGCTTATTGAGAACAAATCACAAATGTCCTTACTTGAGTTTTGCCATCTATACATGCTTTTTCAATATAAAACCATTATAGGCTCCCTCATTCTTTTTTCTGTTGAAGGTATACATGAAAAGGCACTCACATACACCAATGTATGGAGAGAAAATAGATATATGTGATCTCATGTCTTTATTTTATATAAAGTTTATGTTTTAAAAAAATGTGATGGGTAGGGTAGAATTATAATTAACAAATTAGCCGAATTATTTCGAAAAAGAAAGAAAGCAATCTTATCATTAGTGTAGTAGATTTATTAGTTGCACGTATTTGATTGAAAGCAAAGATACATAATTTTCTTCTTATTTTCCTTCTTTCATATGATTTATTATGTATTTTAAATATCTTCAGCATATATGATCTTCAAATGAATCTTTTTTTCAAAATAACTACTGATTGTTTACTACAGCTTCATGAAAAAAATATCAGTTTTGATATGTATCAAGAATGAAAAACATGGAAGCCCAATTGCATATAGTAACTAATTGTCTACTAAATGTATATAATTGGTTGTGATATAGAGACATATTTTGACTTTAATAATTGTAATTAAAATATTCTTCCATAAAGAAAAAATCAAATAAACATGCACTCTAATAATCATATTCTACATACTGCATACAAAATCAAATAATGCAGGAGATAGTAGATATATAGATTGACTATAGTGAAACATTAGCTCTTAATTAAAAGGGACAGTCATGATTAAAGGAATTTTGTATAAGTGGAGCCCTGCAACAACTCACTAATTAAATTTTGTGAAACATTTCCTTAAATCAAAATATTTTTCCATATTCCATATTAAAGACATAGCATTATGGAGATGATTTCGACACTCCACTTACAGTTTTAAAATGCAGTACATATAACCTCACATGGTATATTTAATGTTTCACTCCCCATGCTTTACTAATATTCATCAACCCTTGTTTCATCTATATATACCCATTCCCTTTCTTAAGCCATATATAACAAAAGACCAATAGTAGAAAGAAAGTTAAGTTTGTCTATATCACCTAATGACCCCACAAGAAAAACCACATTCAAGAAAAGGAAGAAGGGGCTGATGAAGAAAGTGAGCGAACTCAGTAGTCTCTATGACATTAAAGCCTATGCATTCATTTACAGCTCCTATCACTCGCAACCAGAGGTTTGGCCTTCTCTTCTAAGAATCTAACGTGTGCTTCTTGACTTTCAAAGGATGCTCGAGATGGAGCAGAATAAGAAGATGATGAATCGAGATAGCTTTTTACACTAAAGGATCATCTAGAAAACTGACTAATTGAACAACTAGTGCAAGGATAATTGTTAGAAGGATATCATGTAGGTCATGCTCCAAAGTCTTATCGGGAATTCCCTCCACCAACTCAACCTCATTGATCTCAACGATTTGGGTTGGCTCATCGAACAACACCTTAAAGAAATCCAGAATAGGATAAAAACACTTAGTAAGTCACTTCAGCCTTGGCGGACCACCAGATGAAGGAGTCATAAAGGGTCCTTGGGAGATGTCAGCTCAAATCAAGGAGGATTCTCTGGCACAGGAGCTGCAGCATCCGCATGTGTGGTTCGTTGATAGCATGAACTCGTAAGTACAACAACCGTTTTATGTAGGGTTTGCTAGCGGGGAACAGGCGAAGATGATGGTGCCATTCACGGATAAGAACAACCAGAATAATGGACTGATATGGTCCAATAGGTTTAATTACCCTCAGGAATCGAGTATTAGGATGTTTAGTTTTTAATTTTTTTTAAGTTATTGGAGATGTACTTTAAATAACCGATTATAATTCACCATATAGATAGGTTGTAAGACCTATAGTCGTTGTCTTAATAGTTGTATCATGATAATAGTTGTAGTTGTTGTCGTCATAGTCGTGCGGGCATGTTCATGGCACTGCGATCCGTGCTGGTGCGCATTTGCACATAGGGTCTATGTGTGGGAGTGCCACTACACTCCAAGTAGCTGCACATTGCAGCAAGCCTTGCGCGTCGTGTTGACCTAGTAGGTTTTTACGGATGGTGAGGTGTCTTCCCAGATGTGTTCCCCATACTGTAGATGCGGGTAGGAGGGTAAATTCCCTCGAGCACAAGGTAAAATAAATAAATAAAATCAATAATTCGATAAGCTAAGTAAATTTTGGACAAATTGATATTTTAAAAATATTGGTAGAAATTGGAAATTTGGTATAGCAAAAAACGATGTGGTTAATTTAAAAGAATAAATCTAATAAAATCTTAAAATTCTAAGAATAATTTTATAAATTAAAAGCTCGTAAGAAAGAAATTGTAAATCTATAAATAATTATAAAAGGATGAGAATTAACATTTAAAAAAACTTGAAATTAAAAGACTAAAAGAAAAATAAAACAAGAATAAAAAATCTAAAAAGTTAACTAATAAAATAAAGAGTCAAAATTTAACAAACACAAAGTCTAGTTAAATCTGGTTTACCATATTTCTTTTGAGGTAAATTTGGTTTTGATTATTTGTTCCGAAACCGCTAGAATATGGGTGCCAGTTTTGGTCCCTTAATGAAACAGTAGTTCAGTTGTCCTTGAGACTCTCAATGATTTAATATTCATGCTCTAGGGCTCAAGGGCATGAATGATGGCAACCTGAGAGACCTGAGAGAGTTATATTTGTATTTAATATTTGTGAATGCATGTTTGTATCTATTTAATAACAAGGCATGACTAATTGATATCCCGTTTGCCCTCTCTAGAAATAGGTGTAAGGGGCTGCGCATGTAGGTTTGCAATCAGTGTAATATAAATTAGATAATAAATTAGTGTTAAAAACATTGTGTCAAAAGATGAGTTTCATCCTGCATGCGTGAGTTGTGTAAACCCATTGAATACAGTATTGAGCGTCTTCATGAGGATTTGTATGAATTCGACATTTGATTTGGATATGAATATTTGGCGATAACTTTTGATTTGAATTTGTTAATTGAAATTATAATTAATTTTTTATTAAACGTGCATTAATGAATATTTTAAAATGTATTTGTGTTTCATTATTTCTATTTATTTTACTGAGTATTAGAACTCACCCATATCAAATCCCCCCTTAGATGTAGGTTAGGAAAAAAATTATGGTTCACCCTTGTTTAGATTCCCTTCAAGAGGAATAGTTTGGAGCATACTTTGTATTTTATTTTAAACTTTGAGGCTAGTTTTTGTAATTATGCTTTCTAACATTTTGTATTCTAAAAGGTAGATGGCATGATTGCCTCAGGATACAGTCTTTTGTAAATTTTGTATGGAATCTATACTTCTGCTGCAATGTAAATATCTATTTTATGTTTGCTCATTTGGACGTTGGTGCCCTATTCGGCATTAGGACGTCACATTTCTTTTCTTTTCTTTTCATTTATACACAATGGAGTAGGGATAGAAGCATTATTGATGTAGTATATGTAAAAATTCAGTCTAGTTAAGATGAAGATGAAGCTACCTAGCTCCTTCCATTTTTTTATATTTAAAATGAGATTTTTGGATAAAATTTAATAGATATGGATACGATTTTTGTATCTTGGAATTAAAATTTGGGATAGTGGCATTAACAGGTAGTGTTTTCCTCAAAGAAAGTCCTATTATAATCATAACATCTAAAACAATTAATATTTTGATTAATATGAATATTATACACGTATCTGGCAAAATACGTTAAATTAAATCATAAATTGGCTTCTAACTAATTAATAGATATGTAGAATAATCTATTTTTTTCTCTATATTTTGTAGAACAAAAAAATTATACTCACACATATACTACCAATTTAGAGTGTTGTTGAGAAGTACATGTGTACACTTGCTACTAGCTCCTTTAAGTAATTTAGAGAGTATCTTGTATAATTTACTAAATATGTGATATTATTGCGATTGCTTAGGTAGCAAGTAAAATAAGTATTGTTTTATATGTATACACAAAAGTATATTGATGTGTTCAATTTTTTAAAAAAATTTATACCCTTTTTACTTAAATTTATAATAACTTTTGAATTAATTTTGAGTTAAAAGTTATTTAATGAAAAAAATTCTTGGTGCAGGTTTCCTGAAGGAAATAGAAAAAAAGACTGAAAAGAGACGAAGAAAAGAGAAAAAACATAGTTCTGAAGAGCAAAAAGAAAGCAACTCCGAAGAGGAAAAAGGAAGCAATTCTGAACAGGAAGAATGAATAGCTCTAAAGAAGAAAAATGAAGTAGCTCTGAAGAGGGAAAAGGAAGCATCTCTGAAGAAAAAAAATGAGCAGCTTTAACAAGGAAAAAAGGAGGCAGCTGAAAGTGAAAAAGGGAGGCATGCAAAACCCTATCTCCTCTTTTTCTACTGCCCACAAAAAGAACCAGATCTATAATGTTAAAAGGGGAGCATAGGTGAACCCATATCTGGTTGGGTGCCGACGTGAACAAAAATCTAGTGGGAAAAAAGAAGTGGCCTTGGAGCTGAGCAGTGGATTGAGGAAAATTAGGCAAGTAATTTATTTTTTATTTTTATTTTTATGTTTTTGCTTTCAAATTGTAGATTTTTGGGATGAAAATTTTCGTGATTTTTTAACAAAGTCATGTTAAAATTAATAATTGTTATAAAAAGTTAGTAGTTTTTAATTGATAAACCTAGTGAATACTAGGAGGAAAACCAAAAGTACATTAGGTTTGTTCAATCATTGCTAACTAGATTAAATTGATTGTGAAATTAAAACTTGGATATACCTAAGATTCAAGTGAAATCAATTACTCTGATGGGTTTACACCGATAGTTTTCATTAATTTAATTATTTTGCTTTGATTAAATTATTATTAAATTTTGATTTCTAGACAATAATAGAATTTCTACAATTCTTGTACTTGGTACACAATCCTTGCAGGACGATACTCTATTTATCACTTTATTATTTGAACGACTTTGTGCACTTGCGAATTCGCCCGTCGTATGTATAATCTTTAACTGGTTTTAGTTATTTATATGTATACCAGTATGCAATCTGTAGAATATCATAATTATGTTAAAGGTTGGAATCAGTAATGCATAATGAATTCTTTCCTTCTAATTGTTTTTTGGACATGGTTGCGCCTTTTTCTTTTTCTTCTCAATCTACATTGTGGTAATCGGATATATTGTTTAATGGTACTTTTATTTTGGTTAAAATGGTTAATTACTATTGTTAAATTATATTTCATTTTGAAAAAAAAAATTATCTAAAAGACTAATATAGAGTGTCAAGGAGAAGGCATATATATTAGTACCAGGCTAGTATCATTCTTTTATTGAAAGAGAGATAACACTTTTATATTTTTACTGCATTAAATTGGTAGGAAATATATGTTTGATTTCTTTAAGAATTTTGCAGCTATTACAAAAATCAATACAAAAGTTTTCATATATATTACTTTTATTATACCATTTTAAAATTGGATCAAACTAAACTTTCCTTAACAATATGATTGGTATTTCTTCTATTCATGAGAGATTTTAGATTCAAATTGTGCTTTTTTGTAGATTATCTTTAAGAGGTTGTGTCATCTAATTAATAAAATGTATGAATTGTGACTAAAAAATCTAAATCCTAACTTTTAATTCTATATTTTAGAAGTAATATTTTTCTGGAAAATAATATACCGTTTATCCATAAAAAGTATATTTATAAAAAAAAACCATAACGAATGCTTATATAGCAAAATCAACCACTAGCATCATCTAAAATACATGAGATCTTGGAGCATAAAATAATCACAAAAAAAGGCATAAATAAAGACAACATAGTCTAAACACTACATTACACATCTAAAATAAATTCCTATATGTGTATGTGTGATGATGTTAACAACAATATGAAAGGGTTTTTCGAGAGACCTACCTGTCTAAACTAGTAGACATAGAATTCATTAACTTTGGTCATGCGTGAATTTCATATTGTATGTATAGAAGCTCCAAGGATCATGCCGATATGAGTTAATGAATACCTAATAGATTCTGAGAATTGGAACAAGCATTCCTCTGGCTATATGTGCACTAAAAAGAAAAAAGAAACAACGAAAAGAACACATATCACCCACACCAACCAAAGATCTCCAAGCTTTTACAAATATCCTCTTAAACCCATTCGTTCCTCTCTTCCACCCAGCTTTGTTACTCCCTCTCACTCATTCACAGACGCTTGAAGATAGTGCATATATGCTAGACCTTTACAACTTTGTAAATTCCTATTCACTTTTCCAATTAACACCTCACCCCACACCACAACGACTAGTCAGCTTGTTTTCCTGCTATCGCCAACATCACCATAATATACTATTTCCAACAATATGAATTCATATCTCATGTATTATTCCAAAATTTTTAGTGCATTTATGGTGTAAATGTGTATTTAATTTTCATTTAATTTTTTCTTTGTAAAACTATATACATAATATGCCTATAAATAGTGGTATCTTAATAATAAAATAAAATTTTCAATTCTCACAAGATAACATGGTATTAGAGCTGTTAATATATCTAGAAGAATTTAGATAGCTAATATATGAATAAATTGTGTTTTGCATACCAAAATAATGAATAGGGGTGAGTTTGATAGAAATAAATAATGATAGATGGTTATGAAGAACATTAGGGAGCAAAAGGAAATGGGAAACATGGTTGGATTGATTTGTGAAAAGGATGAGGGAGAAGTTGTATCAAAATATGGCTCTGATAGCTATAACTATATTAAAAATATAAATTACACAATAAAGTTCTCCTTTTATCCTCTTTTTTGAAAAAAAATATTCGTTTTTCTTGCACGAGATTGTTATTTTTTAATCAATAAATTTAATACAAATGTACTTTATCTTAGGGCAAAAAAAGTTTGTTAGATACACAAGAAAATGAAAAAGGTGATATTAGAAGTCCTACGGGCATACTTTTAAATGTTGGATTGCTTATAGGGTTACTTTACATGTAAAGCTCCCTCATGCATACATATCGATCATTAATCTTTATTCATCTTATTATGTTACTCTATTAGTTTATTTTATACAGGATGTTGTTAATTAATTCCAAATAATTAGCTCTTTGTTGGCAAAGTGACTGATAATTTTCTTTGGGGATAAATCCTTTTAAGCGTTTGGCTATAGGTTAAGTATGGCATATTTTTCCTTAATTAAAAGATAATTTTATTAACGAAATGGAAGTCGCATGTCCTTTTTCTCTTTGAATAATAAAAAATAATTTTGTCAATAAGGATAGTTCCATCTTTTTTAAATAGAGAATTACAAGAAAACACAAAATCGCCACCCTTTGGAAAATGAAAAGCACAATTTAAGAATAAAATTATACGATAATATAGGTGATTTGAAATAGAAGCTAAGCGTGAAAAGAGCATATTCTTAAAACATCTGTTATATGATCCCCCTTCATAGCCTCATACAGATACATCAAAAGGTAAGTTACATTTCAACAAAGAATTCTTTCATGAGTTAGATATAGTTGTTTATGTTTTTGCTATATATATATGCATATACGTACTTATACTAAAATTTTTATGTTTTTTACTTTCTTATTTTTAAAACAATTTATTTTTATTTATCTTGTAACCATTAACTATTTCGACATTTTAGAAATTGTAAGAGAAAGTGAATGGTAGAATATTGGAGCTTATATACATTTGAGATGGTCAATTGATGAAGAATGCAAAAGCTTAAAACACTACCCAATCTTCTAAATATCTAATAAAGCACGTAGTCACTTGTCGAAAATGAACTAATCATCCTCCCTATTTCATCATCAACTTGAGTAAAGAGATCTATTTGCTATTTGAACAAATACCAACTCCTATTTCTCATATTTGTTCGATGACATCCTAAAAAGTTAAAATTTTCACGTAATACTATAAAATAAAAAACAAAGTTAGAAGAAAAAAGCGTGCCTCCTTACACAACTTTCTCTTCAGCGTGGTGAATCGATAAGCTAAGTAAGAAACAAATTTAAAAAATATCAACAGTCTTGACATTAAAACTACTGAAGATGATTTCACTTATATTTAAACTCAACTTTAAGTGTAAAGACTTCAATAACTTGGTGAATTAATAAGCCTAAGTAGGCAAAGAATCTCGAAAGCATTTACACTTAATTTGATCCGGACCTTTAGAAGACAAGTATTGGTGATTTTAATGAGTAATATAGCTTTTATGATAGCTTTACCTAGGATTTTGGACTAGTGGTGAATCAGGAGATGATAGCTGCTAAGGAGTGATTTAAGATGAATTGTATTGATCTCGGAGTATCAAATTGAATAGGAGGATTTTTGATTAATTTTGACTATTTCTTTAGCCCTCTGGATGGGTTTACGATGCTGTAACATTGGTTCTAACTGGTCAATGAAAGAAGTTATTTAGTGGGTATGTATAGGTACCATTAGAACTCGTACAATGCTGGTTTACACTGATTCTTCTATTTTTTTGTTTAGCTATTTTTTCACTGTTAAAAGTTACAAATGCAGTTCTTACTTTTCTACTTATGTTATTGTATGATGCTCAATTTGACACTTTTCAAGTTTTTACTTTTTCTTATAGGAGATAATTGAAGCTAATAGAGGGTAAATTAATGAGAATGTTGAATATGGTCATTTTCTTTGATTTCTAACATATACCAAAGAGAATGAGTAGATATTTAGAGTTGTCTATGGTTAGAACAGGTTCACTGAGTTGGTGAATTAATGTGGCATCAAGCTTGCTTCAGGGATCTAATACATGGAGTTTTTTCTTTGAAGAAAAGAAAATGAAAGGGATTGGTGGTAGTTAAGGCTATATGAGGATTATGAAAATTATCAGTGTATATATTTAACTTTTCTTGTCTACTTGTACAAGGTCTTAATATAGTGATCAATTACAAATTATATATATGATTTTAGTTGGCAATCGAAAAAATATATAAATTAAATATATAGATATAAATAATGAAACGTTATACGTTCTTGCATGTATATATGTGTATTGCTAATTTTGATTTGCGGGCCTTGTGAAGATCGAAAAAGATATTAGGCAGTTCTTTGGTTACTTTAAAACTTTGTTGTGACTTGGGAACTGATTATTAGTGTGTCCATATTAGAAGAGTATAAAAACAAATACAAGATTACGTATGAAATGTTTGCAAATCATTGTAATTAGCTAGAGAGCAAATCTTATATATATATATATGCATAAAGTGAGTCAAAAGAAAAGGTGCGCATATATATGTTTTACATGTTCACTCACTTTCTTCATCAACCCCTTCTTCCTTTTCTTTTTATTTATACACAATGAAGCAAGGATAGAAGCATTATTGATGTTGTATATGTAAAAATTCAATCTAGTTAGGATGAAGATGAAGCTAGCTAGGTCCTTAAATTTTTTTAGATTTAAAATGAGTTTTTTGCATAAAATTTAATATATATGGATACGATCTTCAGATCTTTGAATTAAAATTTGGATAGTGGCATTAACAGGTAATGTTCTCCTCAAAGAAAGTCCTGGTATAATCATAACATCTAAAACAATTAATATTCTCATTAATATTAATATTGTACATGTATATAGGAAAATACGTTAAATGAAGTTATAAGTTTGCTTTTAACTAATTAATATATACGTAAAATAATCTATCTTTGTTCTCTATATTTTGGAAAACAAAAAAATCACACTCACACTTATGCTACCAATTTAGAGTGTTGATGAGAAGTACATGTGTACACTCGCTACTAGCTCGTTCAAGTAGTTTAGACAGTATCTTGTATAATTTATAAAATATGTAATATTATTGCAATTGCTTAGGTAGTAAGTAAAATAAGTAGTGTTTTATATGTATACACAGAAGTATATTGATATGTTTGATTTTTAATATATTTTTATACCCTTTTTACTTAAATTTAGAATAACTTTCGAATTAAGTTTGAGTTAAAAGTCATTTAATAAAAAAAATTCTTGATGTAGGTTTCACGAAGAAAATATAAAAAAAAAAGATTGAAAAAAGATGAAGAAAAGATAAAAAATGAAGTAGTTCTGAAGAGCAAAAAGGAAGCAATCCTGAACTGGAAAAAGGAAGCAACTCTGAAGAGGAAAAAGGAAGCAACTTTGAAGAAATCCAAAAAAGGAATAAACACTTATCAAGTCACTTCGACCTCAGGGGACCACCGGACAGAGGAGTTAGGAAGGGTCCTCAGGAGACGTCTGCTCCAATCAAGGAGGATTCTCTAGCGCAGGAGCTACAGCAGTCGCAAGCGTGGTTTGTTGACAAGATGAACTCGTAAGTACAATAACAGTTTCATGTAGGGTTTACTAACAGGGAACAGGTAAAGATGATGGTGCCATTCACAAATAAAAACAACCAAAATAATGGACTGATATGGTCAAGCAGGTTTAATTACCCTTAAAAATCGAGTATTAGAATGTTTAGTTTTTAATTTTTTTGATGTTGTCAGAGATGTACGTTAAATAACCGATTACAATCCACCATATAGATAGGTTGTCAGACTCATAGTCGTTGTCTTAATAGTTTTAATCATAATAATAGTTGTAGTTATGTCATCACAGTTGTTTGGTCATGTTCATGGCACTCTGATGCGTGCTGGTGCGCTTTTACGCATAGGGTCTATGTGTGGAGTGCCACTACACTTCAAGCAGCTGCACATTGTAGCAAGCCTTGTGCGTCGTGTTGACCTATCAGGCTTCTACGGATGTTGAGGGGTATAATTCAAAAGAATAAATCTAATAAAATTAAGAAAATCTTAAAATTCTAAGAATAATTTTATAAATTAAAAACTCATAAGAAATAAATTTAGAATCTATAAATAATTATAAAAGAAGTAGAATTAATATTTAAAAAACTTGAAATTAAAAGAGTAAAGGAAAAATAAAAACAAGAATAAAAGAATATAAAAAGTTAACTAATAAAATAAAGAGTCAAAATTTAACAAACACAGAGTCTTGTTAAATCCACTTCATCATATTTCCTTTGTGGGTGTATTTGGTTTTGGTCCCTTAATGAAACTGTAGTTCAGTTGTCCTTGGTCTGAATGATTTTATATTCATGCTCTACGGCTCAAGGGCATGAATGATGGCAACCTGAGAGACATCAGAGATTTATATGTGTACTTAATATTTGTGATTGTATGTTTGTATCTATCTACATACCAAGACATAACTAATCGATATCCCATTTGCCCTTTCTAGAAATAGGTGTAAGTGGTTGCGCATGTTGGTTTATAATAAGTGAAATATAAATTAAGATAATAAATTAGGATAAAAAAACTATGTCAAAGATGAGTTTTGTCCTGCGCGCGAGTTGTATAAACCCATTGAATACAGTACTAAGCATCTTCATGACAATTTGTATGAATTCGACATTATTTGGATATGAATATTTGGTAATAACTTTTCATTTGAATTTGTTAATTAAACTTAAAATTATTTTTTTATTAAACGTGCATTAATGAATATTTTAAAACGTATATGTGTTGCATTATTTCTATTTATCTTACTGAGTATTGGAACTCACCCATATCCCACCCACCCTTAGATGTAGATTTTGAAGAAAATTCGGGAGAACTCTTTTTAGTTTCTTTTCAGGAGGAATAGTTTCGAGCAGACTTTGTATTTTGTTTTAAACTTTGAGGCTAGTTTTTGTAATTATGCTATCTAATATTTTGTATTCTAAAAGGTAGATGGCCTAATTGCCTCAGGATACAGTCTTTTATAAATTTTGTATTAGATGTATAGTTCTACTGTAATGTAAATATCTATTTTATGTCTGCTAATTTTGACGTTGGTGCCCTGTTTGGCATCAGGACGTCACATTTCTTTTTTTTTCTTTTTATTTATACACAATGGAGCAAGGATCGAAGCATTATTGATGTAGTATATGTAAAATTTCAATCTACTTAGGATGAAGATGAAGCTAGCTAGCTCCTTAAATTTTTTTAGATTTAAAATGAGATTTTTGTATAAACTTTAATAGATATGGATACGATCTTCAAATCTTGGAATTAAAACTTGGGATAACGCCATTAACAGGTAATGTTTTGCCCCGGTATAATCATAAGAGTTATTAAAATTTATTTTTATTAATGTTTACGTACAATAAATTATATATATATTTTTGTATTACATAAGAGTCGAATCTTCAATTCTTATTTTCGTAGAGGTAGAGAAGTACCACTTGATTTAAAATTCAAGTATTATCATGCCTTAATTATATTTAACTTTTAGGAGGATTGATTTCAATTAAGGTGGTTGGTCATGAAGTAAAGATCCTAGAATTGAAACTATTGGGCCTTTGGCCCGATCATTAAGGGATGGCATCAGTTCCCATTAATGAAGAACATGTGAACTCGCAATTTTATATAAAAAAATTTAACAGATCAGCCAAATTATCACCTACATACCATTTTATATAATCTATTAACTTCTAATATCAATCATTTTCTATTAAAAATGTATAACGTATTTTTTTTTTTTGTGAATACATCAATTTAGTGATATATAATAATACTTAAGTTCAGTTACTTTGTTTAAAATTAAATCTGCAGCCCGTTTTATGTATGGATTATAGAATTAATTATATTGATATTTAATTATAACATTTCATTTTCTCACATAATTGTTTACATTAATATTTAATTTTAATTGTAGTTAATTAAATAATTAGAATAATATTTAATTTAAAAAAATTCAATTACACAATTAACACAAGTACAATATATTAATAAAGTGCCATCGTTATTAAATAAAGGGAAGTAAACGTGATTAGTGTTATTCGATGAATCACTCTTTTATCATTGTAAGTATATATATAATCTCTCTAAATAAGACACACACAATGAAGTTCTAATATTTAAGAATACAAAAAGAAATTAAAAGATAAAAGAATCATAATACATTACATCAAAAAATCGTAACACAATACATCCTTTATAGATAAGCCAAATTCAAAGTTAATAAGTGAAATACGAAGTAAACCTTTATAAATCATATGGAAGTTCCCTTGTTTTATTGTGTTAAAAACTCATACCTAAGGCCACCTATATACCATTTTATATGAATGTTTGAACTTTTGAAAATTTAATAGAAGATTTAAAATGTATGAGTTTTTATATGGTTTGTTAACTCTTTATATAAAAGCTAACATTAATGAGGAACATGTATATCTAATAAATCATTAAGTAATATTTTGGCATTCCACTTGTTGTGGAATGCACCATATCTTACTTTAGATGGTATATTATACTATATTATAATGCTCCCTTCCCCATTCCTTACTAATAACTCTCCAACCCTTGTCTCATTCTATATATAGTCCCTCTCGCTCCTTGGCCAAACACGACAAAACATCATGACTAGAAACAAAGTTAGGCTTACCTATATCACTAATGACTTTGCAAGAAAAACCACATTTAAGAAAAGGAAGAAGGGGCTGATGAAAAAAGTGAGTACTTAGCACTCTCTGCAATGTCAAAACATGTGCAATCATTTACAACCCATATGACTCATAACTAGAGTTTTGGCATTCCCCTCTCAGAGCCCAATAGCTGTTGGCCGACTTCAAGAGGATCTCTGATATGGAGCAGAATAAGAAGATGATGAATTAAAAGAGCTTCCTATGATAGATGATCACCAAGGCAACCGACCAACTGAAGAAGAAACATAAAGACAATCAGGAGAAGTAAATAATGCATATCATGTTTAAAAGCCTTATTGGGAAGCCCCTCCACTAACTCAACCTCATTGATCTCAACGATCTAGGTTGGCTAATTGAATAAAACCTCAAAGAAATCCAAAAAAATGATAGAAACACTCTATAAATCACGTAAGCCTCATGGGGCCACAAATGGAGGAGTGATGAAGGGTCCGGGGGAGACATCCTCTTAAATCAACAAGGATATGTTACATAATGCATTATAATTGCAATATATTTGATTATATAATTCATAAAGAAAAAAATTAATTATATGACATGATACATCAAGACCATCAAAAGTTGTGTTTTTCTGGTTGATATTTTTCTTTCTATTCATATTTACCTATACATCATAAAAATTTAGATGCTCACCCTTCCATACACATATACAAACATCTCAATATATATTTACCTACTTCAACATGTATTCCTTCCATTGCTACCTTATATATTACATGTATATATATATATGTATATATCAACTAGATCAGACAACAAACATCTGGCCCGTACTTGGTTTATAGTTAATTTGCTCGACATGCAAACTTCAATTTGTAAGATTTCAAAATTTTCCATGCAAAACATAATTACTAATTACACTCCAACAGTTTTCTAATACCATAAAAACTTAGTTATGATATATATACATAGATATATATTGTGATTAATATTTGTTCTCATGTTGTGAAATATATAAGCCAATTTAGTTGAATAAAAATCATATAAACAGTATAACGATCAAACCAGTAAAAGTAGAGAAAAGACATGAGAGGGTAAAAACCAATATATTTTAGAAATTTAGCATTAAAAAAAACTATTATTTTTATTTAGATTTGATAGAGTAATAACAAGGAGTCAAAGTAAAAAAAAAAAGATAATTCATTTAATCAAATACATTTCTCACATTTATCATAAATACAAACATTAACAAATTCAAAAAAACCATTTTAATGTCACAAAATCCCCTATTAATTTACAAGGTAATGGTATATTAATCTGTTGTATTTTTTTGAGTTCAACTATTAGTTCAACAACTTTCTAACTAATACCATTGACTTTTAAAAGTATAAATTTAAATTATTGTTACTATGTAATGTGAACTCTGATATAGAAAAAAATGATATCTATGGTTTTTGTATTTTTTAAAAAAATAATTAAAAAATAAAATGGCGGTAACTGTAAGACATCAAGACATACAATTAAGTTGGATTAGAAGGTGATGGCCATATTAGTTGACGGTTAAGAGATAATATTTGTGTGTGTGGTTGCCATGTATAATTGACTTCAGGTGTGAATGCATGTTGAGGATAATGCAGGAGAGAGTAGGTAGATACATGAATTACAGTGAAGCAATAGTTTTTAATTAAAAGGGATGGCCACAATTGAATAATTTTATATAAATACAGCCTTACAACAACTTACTAATTAAATTTTTTTTTAATTACATTTCCCTAAGTCAAAAGATTTTTTCATATCCCTTATTAAAGACATAACATTTTTGGAGATAATTTGGGCATTCCACTTGCAGTTTTAGAATGCACCACATCTTACCTTACATGGTATATTCTTCCATATTAAAACACTCCGCCCCATTATCTTAATTTATATTACACTAATTGCAAACCTATACGCGCAGCCGCTTACACCTAGTTCTAGAGAGGACAAAAGAGATATTGATTAGTCATGTCTTGGTACATAGATAGACACAAACATACATTCACAAATATTAAATACAAATATAAATATCTTAGGTCTCTCACGTTGCCATCATTCATGCCCTTGAGCCCTAGACCATGAATATCAAATCATTCAGAGTCACAAGGACAACTGAACTACCGTTTCATTAAGGGATCAAAACCAGCACCCATATTGTAACATCCCACTAATCACCACACTAAATGTGTATCTAGAAACTCCTATTTATTAGTCCTTAAAGCCATTTGAACTAATTTAAATTTATCTTGTAGTTTATATCGTATTTCATAATTTTAATTCATAATTTTAATTTATTCAAATTTTGTTATTTTATTTATTATTATTGTTATTATTTTATTTTTTTGTAGCATTTTTATTTTAAAATAATTTTCAGGAGAAAAAAAGAAAATGAGGCAAAATCCTGCGGGAAAACGCCTGCAGAAGTGGCTCGCCCGCACCAGCACAACACACTGTTTGCGTGCGTGCGTGCGCACATGACCAACACAAGACATGTGCAAATTCCCATCGGCCCGGGACATATGGCCAATTTTGCACATGCATCGCATCGCGCGCATATTGGCGAGTCTGTGGCTGCGTCCCGTTGTACACAAATAGGATAGTCCTTGCAGACATGGCTAGACGCCATGCACCCTGTGCACGCACCATCCATGCAGTAGGCCTACGCGCTTGGGCCTGTGCGTTGTAGGCCTACTTGCTGCGCTATATGCGCTGTAGGCCCTATGCCGTTGATGAAGGATTCTTCCTCCATTTTCACACTGCCGTCGTGTCATGTAAAATCACTCATCTTCAACTCAACTTTCTCTTTTCCTCATTGGATTTCACCACTTGGCGCAAATCCAACGGTCCTAATTTTTTATAGATAGGGACCCTTTCCTTTCATCACTTCCATTTCATTTTCCATCCTCCAAGAGCTTAGAGAGAGAGGGAGTGATCTAGAGAGAGAAGGAGAAGAGAAGAAGAAGAAAGGTGTAGGAAAACTTCAAGATTTTGTTAAGAAATTTAATATTTCCTTAAACATCTTAAGGAGCATTTCTAAAAAATTAAAATTAAGAAGTTTATGCTTTGTGTTTTGCATATTTTATGTTTAATAAAGTGATTTGTTCTTGATTTCAAGCATGCTATGTGATTTTATAGGCACTTAATAATTTGCATGTAAATTAAATAACATGAATTCGATGATAATTTTCTAAAATATATATAAAAAAAGAAAGAAAGAGAAGGAGAATGAGCTTGAATGGCCTGAAAAATATATGTATTTGTATTGACATGCATAATGCATCAAGTGTCTCATTAGACATTTTATCTTGGAGGGGTTTCTATTTCTCCCTCCCCCATCTGGTCTAGAAAGACATTAAAGGACTACTTCTTGTGGATGATGGCGTACCCTCTAACGAGAGGGGTGACACAAATATCTATTAGGGGTCACATTTGGTTAAGTACTATCGTGGTGATAGAATATATGATAGGACCACTGTGGTGGGTATGACCGTGGTCATAGATTGTACCATGGTTTGGCAAGCCAAAAATGTACTTGAGCAAATTGTCATTATATATCTGATATGCTCATTCCACATGGATAGTCAGAAATCCGTATCTCCCCTCAGAGATAGAAGTCGGAATGAATTCGCGAAGCATGACACAAAAATTTGAGCATTTCATGATTTTATTTTTCTATTGTTAAATATGATTTTGATTTGATCATTGTGACTGTGAGATGATATTTCTTTTAATAAATAAAATTATTTTCATAAAATATGAAAGGACCTTGACGTGACATAATGGTAAGTATTAATGATATAATTATTCACTCTTAAAATCTTACGATTTTATTTAAATGTTATTTTCCTTAATGAGTATATGGAACTCACTCTTTCCATGCCACCCAGATGAGGAAGATAGTGAGGAACCAATCATTGGCCTACCCCTTGAAGTCTATGAGGATCCCGAGGACTCACAAATCACATGACTTGTCCTCCACTCTGATGAGTCTAATTGGATAGTGAAAGAAGTGGCCCTTTGTATTTTGTTGCCACTTCTGGCTTCAGTTGTATATATTATAATTGGAACTCATATATTTTGGTAAGGGATTTGTAATAATATTCTACGCTGCATATAATTTTTAGAATGCACTAGTAATACGTTTCTGTATCTTGCATCATTATGCTTTAATTTACATTGGAGATGTCACGCATATTCTAGCAGTTCTGGAATAAATAATCAAAACTAAATACCTCTCAAAGGAAATATGGTGAACCAGATTTAACTAGATTATGTGTGTGTTAAATTTTGACTTTTTATTTTATTAGTTAACTTTCTAGATTCTTTTAATGTGGTTTTATTTTTTCTTTGGTCTTTTACTTTCAAGTTTTTTAAATGTTGATTCTCCTTCTTTTATAATTATTTGTAGATTTAAAATTTCTTTCTAATGAGCTTTTAGTTTATAAAATTATTCTTAGAATTTTAAGATCTTAGTAATTTTATTATATTTATTCTTTTAAATTAACCACATCATTTTTTGTTATACCAAAATTTCAATTTATACCAATATTCCTAAAATACCAATTTGTCCAAAATTTACTTAGTTTACTACATTATAGATTTTATATTTATTTTACCTTGTGCCTGTGGGAATTTATCCTCCCACCCACACCCGCGGTGTGGGGAGCACATTTGCGAAGACCCCTCAACATCCGTAGAAGCCTGGTAGATCAACACGATGCCCAAGGCTTGCTGTAATGTGCAGGTGCTTGGAGTGTAGTGGCATTTCCACACAAAGACCTTGTGTGCAGATGCGCACCAGCACGCATCGTAGTGCCATAAAGATGCCCGAATGACTGTGACGACAACAATTACAACTACTATGGTGATTAGAACTATTAAGACAATGACTACGGGTTTGACAACCTATCTATGTAGTGGACTATAAACGGTTAATTAAAATATATCTCCAACAACATCAAAAATATTAACAACTAAACATCCTAATACTTGATTCTTAAGCGTAATTAAACATGATGGACCATACTTGATTCTTTGGTACATAACTTGCATGATTTTGTTCTCCCTATTGTCCTCGCGGTGCTTCTTCAATTGATCGGTTGCCTAGGTGATCCTCTGGTGCAAGAAACTCTCTTAATTCACCATTTTCTTGGTTTGTTCCTTCTCAGGCATCATTTTGAAGTCGGCCAACAGGCGTTGGGCTACAAAAGGGGTAGACCAAACCTCTGGTTGCCAGTCGTAGGGGCAACACTCACTCTAATTCTCACAATCTATAAGTTGTTTATTATCTCATTTACACATACAAGAAGTTGTTTTAGATGTGTAGTGTGGACTATTTTATCGTTGTTTATGCCACTTTTTATATGATGCTCTTGTTTTATACTCTAAGGTCTCATGTATTTTAGATGATGCTAGTGGTTGGTTTTGGCGTATAAGCATACCTTATGGCTGGTTTTGTAAATCTGTGTGTTATTGTTAAGAGCTACATTACTTTTCAAAAAAAATATTAATTCTAAAAAATGAAAATAAAATTTAGGATTTAAATCTCTATAGTGACAATTCATACATTTCATTTATTAATTAGCACGATCACCTAAAGATAATATATGAGAACGTACAATTTCAATAAAAAAAAATTTATAAAGAGAGGAAATACTATACATATTATTAAGGAATGATTATTGTAATTTAATTTTAAAATGTAATAATAAAAGTATATATATGATTACTTATTGACTTATGTAGTAGCCAAAAAACTCCAAAAGAAATCAACGATATATTTCTTGCAAATTTTATGCAGTAATAATATATAGGCGTTGTCTCCCTTCAGTAAAAAAAATGATACTAGTATGGTATTAAAATATTTACCTTCTGAACCTCGACAATCCATATTTTCCTTTAAGATAATTAACTTTAAAAAAAAAATTGACATAAAATTTATCAATAGTAATTAACCACTACAAACATAATGAGAAGTAACGTCGACAATACATCCGACAACCGCAATAGAGATTGAGAAAACAAGAAGAAATCAAAGTCATGTTCAAAAAAAAAATAGAAGGAAACAATCCATCCTCCATTACTGATTCGAACCTTTAAGATAATTACGATGTGCTATAAATTGCATGCTCGTGTAATATAAATAACGAAAAACAGTTAAAGATTATATATATGTGTGTATACGTATGAAGTAATACTTATTCTACTTGTTATTTAGACAACATTGCTATTATATTACAATAATATGTCATATTTAGCAAATTAAACAAGATATTGTCCAAACTACTTAAAGGAGCTAGTTGCAAGTGTACACATATACTTCCCATCAACACTCTGAATTAGTAGTATAAATGTGACTATAATTTTTTTACCTTTTAAAATATAGGAAAAAAAGATAGATTATTCTATATATCTCTAAGTTAGTAGAACCCGAAATAAATCCAACAAATAATTAAATAACATATTTATAATTTTAGCGTACTTTTCCAGATACATGCATAATATTCATATTAATAAAAATATTAATTATTTGAGATATTCCGATTAGATCTAGATTTGATGTGAGGAAAATATTATTCCTCAATGTCTTTATCCTAAATTTTAATTTCAAGATTGGAAGAGCATATCCATATGTATTAAATTCTATACAAAAATCTCATTTGAAATCTAGATAAATTTGAGTAGCTACCTAGCTTAATCTTCCTCCTAACTAGACTGAATTTCTACATATACTACATCAATAATTCTCATGTCATCATTCCATTATGTAAAACAAAACAGAAAATAAAAGAAGAGAAAAGTGCATTATAATAGCTTAAAATTACATTGAGCATGCAGGTATTTAACAAGTAGTTGTAGCCATGTCAAGCAGGGGGAAGAGAGAAATTAAAGAATGAAAAGTAGTACTAGTACAAGATATAAAATATTAAAGAGAAGATTAATTTAAAGAAAATCATAATTCAAAGTAATCCAAGTACATGTATGCATGCGACTCGACGACTACAACTATGATGGTGATAGCTACAACTACTATGATGACTACAACTATTAAGGCAACGACTACGATGACTAAGAAACCGACAACATATCTTTGTGGTGGAATGTAATTGGTTATTTAAAGTACATCTCCAACAACACTCCAAAAAATTTAAAATTAAATATCATAATACTCGATTCCTAAGGGCAATTAAACCCACTAGACCATTTCAGTCAATTATTTTGGTTGTTCTTATGGGTGAATGACACCATCATCTTCGCCTATTCCCCGTCTACTCCAGGTGGTTGCTGATGTGCTTGCGGTTTCATCCCATAAATAAACCACGTTTGTAGCTGCTGTAACATCTACACTGGATGATCCTCCGTGATCTTAGTGAATGTCTCCTTAGGACCCTTCATCACTCCTGCGTCTGTGGCCTCCTGAGGCTGAGGTGACTTCCAGAGTGTTCCAATACTCTTTTGGATTTTTTTGAGGTATTATTCAATAAGCCAACCCAAATTGTTGAGACCAATGAGGTTGAGCTGGTGGAGGGGCTTCCCGATAAGACTTTGGAACATGATATACGTGATCTCTTTCTCGCGATTATCCTTGCACTGTTTCTTCAGTTGATCAGTTGCCTTGGCGATCTTTTGGCACAAGAAGCTCTCTTGATTCACCATCTTCTTGCTTTGCTCCATCTCGGGCATCCTCTTAAAATTAGAAAGTACGCATTGGGCTCCGAAAGAGGAAGGCCAACCCTCTTGTTTTGAGTCATAGGGGCTGTAAATGATTGCACAGGCTTTGACATCGCAGAGAGTGCTGAGTTCACTCACCTTTTTTATCACTCCCTTCTTTCTTTTTTCGAACATGGCTTTTCTTGCAGAGTCGTTAGTGATATAAGCGAGCTTAACCTTCTTTCTAGTCATGGTGTTTTGTCGTGTCTGTCCAAGGAGCAAGAGAGTGTATATATAAAATGAGACAAACATTGAATAGTTATTAATAAGGAATGGGGAGTGGAGCATTTTAATATAGTAGAATATACCATGTAAGGTAAGATGTGGTGCATTTTAAAATTGCAAGCGAAATGTTCAAATTAACTCCAAAAATATGATGTCTTTAATAGGGGATGTGGGAAAATCTTGTCATTTAAGGAATGTATTTCACAAAATTTAATTAGTAAAATATTGAAAGGCTACACTTATCTAAAATCATCCAATCCTCCCTTTTAATTACAAGTTATTGATTCATTGTAATGCACTTATATACCTACTCTCTCTTGCATTATCCCAGCATGCATTCACACTTGAAATTAATCATACATGGCAAGCATACACACCTCATTATCTTATACACACTCATAGATATTACTCTTAATCATCAACTAATGTGGCCACCTCCTTCCAAATCCAACTTAATTATGTGTCTTGATATCCTACACCTACCACCATTTTATTTTTTAATTTTTTAAAAAAGAAACAAAAACCATAGATATATAGTTTTTTATTTGCTTTTATGCATTAATGTCAATATTCATTTTTTCCTAATTCGCAAAATAAATTTTATTTATAAGAAAAATATTTGATCATCCTTAAAATTAATGCTGGTTTTCTTCATCTTTTAATTTCTTCTGCAAACTTTACACTCCAAAACTTTATTGTCACCAAAGAAAATTTAATTACACATGCACAAGATTTCATAATAATTATACATATAATGTAGGCACATGGTGATTTTTTCTGAACTCCATAATAATTAATTATTTCATTTGGTATGCAGTACGTAGAATACGATTATTAGAGCAATTATATATTTGATTTTATCTTTATGGAATACTATTAATCACAATTATTAAAGTTATAATATCTCTCTATATCACAACAAATTATATACATTTAGTAGACAATTAACTACTATATGCAATCAAGATTTATTTTTTATTTTCTTTGTACATAATAAAACTTACATTTTTTCGTGAAGCTATAACCAATAACCAATAATTATTTTGAAAAAGAAGACTTGCTTAAAGATCATATGTGCAAAAAAAATACTTAAAATACATAATAACGCATAGAAAAGAAGGAAAAAAAGAAGAAAATTATGCATATTTGCTTTTAATCAATTACATGCAACTAAGAAATCCACTACACTAATTTGTTTTAGATATGTAATGTAATGTAGGTAAGCTTAACCTTGTTCTAGTCATGATGTTTTGTGTGTCTGGCCAAGGAAAGAGAGGGGCTATATATAGAATGAGACAAGGATTGGAGAGTTATTAATAAAGAATGGGGAATGGAGCATTATAATATAGTAGAATATGCCATCTAAGGTAAGATATAGTGCATTCTAAAACATTAAGTGGAATGCCAAAATGTTACTTAATGATTTGTTAGATATACATGTTCCTCATTAATCTTAGCTTTTATATAAAGAGCTAACAAATCATATAAGAACTCATACATTTTAAATCTTCTATTAAATTTTCAAAAGTTCAAGCATTCATATAAAATGGTATATAGGTGGCCTTACGTAACACCCCAAATTATTATTATTTTTATTAATATTATTTTATTTTATTTTAATTTTTTTTTGTAATTTTTAGATGAATATAATGATTTATTATGTAATAATATATGCTTTTAATTTAGTTTAATTTAATTAAATAGAAATAATAATAATAATAATAATAATAAAAAGGGATAAAATTATTTTTGGGATTTAATTGAAAATAATTTTGGGAAAAACGGGTGAAAATTTGGGTTCTGAGGGTGTTTTTGAAAAGAAAATAAAAAATCGGGGGTCAAAACGCAATTTAGAAAAATTACGCCACGTCAGCAGCCTGGTCAGCAGCCCCGGCCAACCAGGACACGCCGCGTGGCAGAGACGCTGACGCAGGAGGCCACGCGGAAGGGAGCCACGTGGGCGATCCACGTGCGCGCGATCGAACGACTGAGATCCGTTCCCACGCGCACGAACATCCCAGATCAAAAGTGCATACGGACGGTCCAGATTGCACGCATACGGACAACCCAAATTGAATTGCGCACAAACTGCCCAGATTGCATCGCGATGAACGGGCCAGATTCATTTCTTACTTAATCGCGATTGGACGGCCCAGATTAAATCGCGATGGACGACTCAGATTAAAAGCAGAAGGTTATAAATAATCTCATCCACACCCAAACCCTAACTCTAGCCGTCAGAGCACTTACCGGAGAAGATAGCCCAGCTGCCGGGGAGCCGACCGCCGCCACCCACCGCCGCACCGGAACACTTTTCAGCCGCCAAACGAGGTAAAAATTCTCTCCTTGGCTCAGATTTTGATTCTAAACCCACCTGTGGCCAAATCGGAGCCAAAATACCGGCCAATTGGCCGAAAAACACCGTCGAAGCCCAGCAATATCGCCACAGGTTTTCTCTATTTTTCCTCCGATGAGACCCTTCCCGATTCCCGTTCGATGTAATTTTTACACCATTGTGACCACCGTTCCTTCCTCTACAGGTTGACTGGAGCAAAATACCAAATCGCAACTCGAGCTAGAGGAGCCGCTCGATTTTGTGAATCCGATGATATACTTGCTTTGCTGATGCTCGTTACTTGTTTAAGTATTCATGATTATGTGAGAAACAGAAAACTAAGAAAAAATAGAAAAGGTATGTGAATTGATAAATGGATAAGTTGATAGCCTCACTAGATATCTTGGGAGATGGTGGACGGACCGGGTCCATAGAGAACCCCACCGGGAACATTGTCTCATACCGGACGGGGTATAGAGACTTTAAATGTTTTAGCGCTCATACTGGACGGGGTATGGGGACGGCCCACTTCACCCTCATACCGGACGGGGTATTGATGGTTTATTGTTTTGGTGCCCATACCGAACGGGGTATGGGGACGGCCCTGGAATTAAGTTGTTAAAATTAATGGTTCACGTGTAGCGGAGACCCCTATGGATCCCCATGGATACTGGTAGGCTAATAAAAGAAGAAAATTATTGTTTGATGATTTAAAATATAAAAGTATGACATGTACTATGTTAGAGAGTATGTATAAATTCATGATATCTTTGATGTTATTGTTTCTATGGGTCGTTTTCATAAATCTCACCGAGGTAAGTTAACAGTAAAGGATTTTATTATTGATTAATGAATTTGTTAAAAATTGTGCTCCATTGGTCGTTTTTGTTTTTCTACCAACCTTTACTTCTGTATTAGTGATACAGTGTGACGTCTTTACCGGACTAGTGTAGCTCATTCATTACTTAACCATTTCAGATTAGGAAGACTTGGTTCCCGAGCCCATTCCGCAGGAAGACGGCGAGTAGATGCCTAAATATTTTATAGTTTTCCTTATAGTATTTCATTTCTAGTATTTCCTTTAGTTAACTTATTCTTTCAAATTGTTAGTACGTTTCGGTTATTGTGTAAGGGATATTAATCAGAACTTTTTATTTCGCTTCCGCATTAAAAATTTTTACATACATTTCCTTTTTTAAATTTCCGGGGTCGTTACACCTTAGGTATGAGTTTTTTAACACATTAAAACAAGGAAACTTCCATATGATTTATAAAGGTATACTTTCTATTTCACTTATTAATTTTGAATTTGGCTTATCTATAAAGGATGTATTGTGTTATGATTTTTTGATGTAATGTGTTATGATTTTTTTATCTCGTTATTTCTTTTTGTATTCTTAAATATTATAACTTTGTTGTGTGTGTCTTATTTAAAGAGATTATATATATACATATACACTTACAATGATAAAAGAGTGATTCATCGAATATAACTAACCATGTTTACTTCCCTTTATTTAGTAAAGATGGCACTTTATTAATATGTTGTACTTGTGTTAATTGTGTAATTGAATTTTTTTTTAAATTAAAAATTATGCTAACTATTTAATTAAAAATTTCAATACAATTAAAATTAAATATTAATGTAAACAATTATGTAAGAAAATGAAATGTTACAATTAAATATCAATATA
This sequence comes from Carica papaya, assembly GCF_054855325.1. Taxonomy (NCBI): domain Eukaryota; kingdom Viridiplantae; phylum Streptophyta; class Magnoliopsida; order Brassicales; family Caricaceae; genus Carica; species Carica papaya. The sequence continues at coordinate 25,323,759 of NC_142310.1, read as the reverse complement.
ATTAGTTCTATAATCCATACATAAAACGGACTGCAAATTTAATTTTAAACAAAGTAATTGAACTTAAGTTCTTTTATATATCACTAAATTGACATATTCACAAAAACAAATAAATAAATACATTCAGTACATTTTTATTAGAAAATTGTTGACGTTAGAAGTTAACAGATTATATAAAAAGGTATGTAGGTGATAATTTGGCTAACTTGTTAACTTTTTATATAAAATTGTGAGTAGACGTGTTCTTCATTAATGGGAACTAATGCCATCCCTTAATGATCGAGCCAAAGGCCCAATAGTTCCAATTCTAGGATCTTTACTTCATTACTAACCACCTTAATAGAAACCAATCCTTCTAAAAGTTAAATATAATTAAGGCATGATAATACTTGACTTTTAAATGAAGTGGTATTTCTCTACCTCTATAAAAATAAGAATTGAAGATTCGACTCTTATGTAACACAAAAATAAATATATAATGCTATCATATGTTAAAATTAATTATAATTTATTGTATTATTATATTTATCTTCATTTTTAAAAAAGTATTTAGTGTCTTATGAAATTTTGAAACTGTTATCGCAAAAGTATAAATTGGTTTTGAATAAGTGATCCCACTAAGAATGGTTAAATACTGATCATTGTCTTTAAGAATCAATTGCAACATCGTACTACAGTTACTAGAGCCATACTATAATATTGAAAAAAATTTAATGTTGTTGTTTGTGTCACTGGAGTTAAATATGGTCTTGTTTTATATCAGTAATATTTTTTTTAGTAGTAAGAAACTATATATCATTGATTTTTGAGTATTTATATATGTAAAAGAAATTCAAAATATTAATTGCTTAAAGTGTTTAAAATTAGCCGTCAAATTTTTTTCTATATTTATTATTCTATGTAAATGTATATTTTTAAATATTTATATGTATATATTGTACATTTCTTCTTGCATAAAGTATTAGTTAACAATTCACAGATTGTTAAGTTTGAAAATTATTTATTTCAGGTTTTTTCCATATTCTGAACAAAATAATTGTATCGTGAAATTTATTTATGATCGTTAGAGATTCTCCAATATATTTTAATTATTTAAAATATTGCATGTTTTGACTAAAATAAAATTATTAGAATTATATTTAAATTTCAGATTAATCAAAATATTAATTATTTTAGATATTTGGATTATATTGGGATTTTCTTTGAGGAAAATATTATTCGTTAATGCTGAGGTGACTTGCTGAGTGTTTCCATCCTCTTACATTACCACTGCCTCTACCTTTGATGGGTCAACAGATACCCCATCTTTCGACACAATATTGGCCAAGAATGCTATTTGATCCAACCAGAACTCACATCTACTGAACTTTGCATACAACTTGGCTCTTCGAAGTATCCCTAGCACTATTGCCAAATGTTTTGCATATTCTACCAGATCCCTCGAGTATATCATGATATCTGTTATCTCCTTCTCGCAATTATCATTGCACTGCTTCTTTAGTTGGTCCGTTGCCTTAGTGATCTTTTAATGCAAGAAACTCTCTTGATTCACCATCTTTTTGCTCTGCTCCATCTCGGGAATCCTCTTAAAGGCAACAAACACGTGTTGGGCTCCGAGAGAGGAAAATCAAAGATCTGGTTGCGAGTCATAAAGGCTGTAAATAATTGCACAGGCTTTGACATTGCAAAGAGTGCTAAGTTCGCTCACTTTCTTCATCAGCTCCTTTTTTTTCTTGAATGTGGCTTTTCTTGCAGAGTTGTTAGTGATATAAGCAAGCTTAACCTTCTTTCTAGTCATGGTATTTTATCATGTGTTCCCAAGGGGCGGGAGGGGGTATATATAAAATGATACAACGATTGAATAGCTATTAATAAGAAATGGGGGGTGGATCATTTTAATATAGTAGAATATACAATGTAAGGTAAGATGTGGTGCATTCTAAAACTGCAAGTGGAATACCCAAACTATCTCCATAAATGTTATGTTTTTAGTAGGGGATATGGGAAAATCTTTTGATTTAAGGTAATGTAATTATAAAAAATTAATTAGTAAATTGTTGCAAGGCTGTACTTATATAAAATTATTCAATCGTGACCATCCATTTTAATTAAAAGCTATTGCTTCACTATAATGCATGTATCTACCTACTTTGAGGAGGCTAATTCATAGGCAGGTCTGAGTTGATGTATATAACTGATTCTAGTAGCATCATTGGTAGTTTCTCCATGTTGATAGTCTTTTGTGCTCTTAATTTATTGTTGGGCTTTTCCAGCTTCATGATTAGCTTGACTACCAACTATATATATGATGCATATGAGCTTTTTTGCTTCTTCACAATGGCAAGATAGGGTTGTTATGCAATTTTTTATAATGTCTTTAATTCTGCATGACTTCAATTAATTCTCAGGTGTGACCTTCTCTTTTTTGTAACTATGTTTTAACTATTTTGCTGGCTTGTTATGTGACCTTTAAGCTATGAATTTTTTCTCAATAAAGTTCTCTTTTTATACTCTTTTTTGAAAAAAATATTTATTCTTCTTGCATGAGATGATGGTGCCATTGACGGATTAGAACAACCAGAATAATAGATTGATATAATGTAGTGTGTTTAATTAACCTTAGGAATTGAGTATTATGATATTTAATTTTGAATTTTTTGGGGTACTGTTGGAGATGTACTTTAAACAAGCAATTAAATTCCACCATAGAGATATGTCATTAATTTCTTAGTTGTCATAGTAATCATCTAAATAATTGTAGTCATCATAATAGTTGTAGCTGTCATCGTCACAGTCATAGTCGTTGGGTCACATACATGTATGTACTTAGATTGCTTTATGTTATAATTTTCTTTGAATTAATCTTTACCTCAATATTTTATATTTCCTATGCTAGTACTACTCTTCATTCTTTAATTTGTCCCTTTCCCCGACTTGATGTGGCTTTATTACTATTTGTTAAAATATATGCATGCTCAATATAATTTTATGCTATCAAAATGCTATTTTCTCTTCTTTCTTTTCTTTTTTTTTCTTATACACAATTAAGAGAGGACAAAAGCATTATTGATGCACTATATGTAGAAATTCAGTTTACTTAGGAGGAAGATTAAGCTAGCTAGATACTTAAATTTGTTTAGATTTCAAATAAGATTTTTGTACAGAATTTAATAAATATGGATGTGCTCTTCAGATCATAGAATTAAAATGTGGGATAATGGCATTAAGGAATAATATTTTTTCCAAAGAAAATTCTGATATAATTCAAATATCTAAAACAATTAATATTTTGATTAATCTAAAATTTAAATATAATTCTAAAAATTTTATTTTAGTCAAAACATGCAATATTTAAATAACTTAAATATATTGGAGATTCTCTAACAATCATAAATAAAATTTTACAATGCAATTATTATGTTGAAAATATGAAAAAAAACTAAAATAAATAATTTTTGAACTCAACAATCTGTGAATAATTAACTAATACTTTATGCAAAAAGAAATGTACAATATATACATATACACATTTAAATATATACAATCACATAGAATAATAAATACAGAAAAATATTTTTGACGGCTAATTTCAAACATTTTCAGCAATTAGTATTTTGAATTTCTTTTACATATATAAATACTCAAAAATCGATGATATAAAGTCTCTTGCTATTAAAAAAAATGTTATTGATATAAAACAAGATCATATTTAACTCCAGTGACATAAATTACTACTTCAAAAAAATTTTAATATTATAGTATGTTACTATAGTATCTATAGTACGATATTGCAATTGATTCTTAAAGATAATGACCAGTATTTAACCTTTATTAGTGGGATCACTTATTCAAAACCAATTTATACTTTTGCGATAACGGTTTTAAAAATTCATAAGACACAAGATAAGTACTTTTTAAAAATGAAGATAGATGTAATAATACAATGAAACCACTTATACACTACTGTCAAAGTGTATAACACCAACATCCATGTGAAAAGTCTTGTATTCAAATTTTAATTATTCATATGGTTATTTTATAGTTAATTTTAACATATGATAGAGTTATTAAAATTTATTTTTATTAATTTTTAAGTACAATAAATTATATATTTATTTTTGTGTTACATAAGAGTCGAATCTTCAATTCTTATTTTTGTAGAGGTAAAGAAGTACCACTTGATTTAAAAGTCAAGTATTATCAGGCCATAATGATATTTAACTTTTGGAGGATTGATTTCTATTAAGACAGTTGGTAATGAAGTAAAAATAGTAGAATTGGAACTATTGGGCCTTTGGCTAGATCATTAAGGGCTGGCATTAGTTCCCATTAATGAAGAACATGTCTACTCACAATTTTATGTAAAAAGTTAACAAATCAGCCAAATTATCACCTATATATTGTTTTATATAATTTGTTAACTTCTAATATCAATCATTTTTTATTAAAAATATATTGAATGTATTTATTTATTTATTTGTGAATATGTCAATTTAGTGATATATAGAAGTACTTAAGTTCAGTTACTTTTTTTAAAATTAAATTTGCAGCCTGTTTTATGTATGGATTACAGAATTAACTATATTGATATTTAATTGTAACATTTCATTTTCTCACATAATTATTTACATTAATATTTAATTTTAATTGTAGTAATATTTTTAATTAAATAGCTAGCCTAATTTTTAATTTAAAAAAATTTAATTACACAATTAACACAAGTACAACATATTAATAAAGTGCCATCGTTACTAAATAAAGGGAAGTAAATATGGTTAGTTATATTTGATGATTCACTCTTTTATCATTGTAAGTATATATATATAATCTCTCTAAATAAGACACACTCAATGAAGTTATAATATTTAAGAATACAAAAAGAAATAAAAAGATAAAAAAATAATAACACAATACATCCTTTATAGATAAGCCAAATTCATAGTTAATAAGTGAAATACAAAGTAAACCTTTATACCTAATGCCACCTACATACCATTTTATATGAATGCTTGTAATTTTGTAAATTTAATAGAAAATTAAAAATGTATAAGTTTTTATATGATCTCTTATCTCTTTATATAAAAGCTAACATTAATGAGGAACATGCATATCTAACAAATCATTAAGTAACATTTTGGCATTCCACTCGCTGTTGTAGAATGCACCAAATCTTACCTTAAATGGTATATTCTACTATATTAAAACCCTCCATTCCCCATTCCTTACTAATAACTCTACAACCATTGTCTCATTCTATATATCCCCCTTTTTGCTCCTTGGCCAGACATGACAAAACGTCGTGACTAGAAACAACGTTAAGCTTACCTATATCACTAACAACTTTGTAAGAAAAACCACATTTAAGAAAAGGAAGAAGGGGCTCATGAATAAAGTAAGTGAACTTAGCACTCTCTGCGATGTCAAAGCATGTGCAATCATTTACAACCCCTATGACTCGCAACCAGAGGTTTGGCATTCCCCTTCGGAGCCCAACACGTGTTGGTCGACTTCAAGAGGATCTTCGAGATGGAGCAGAATAAGAAGATGATGAATTAAAAGAGCTTCTTATGATAGATGATCACCAAGGCAACCAACCAACTGAAGAAGAAACACAAAGACAATCAGGAGAAGTAAATCATGCATATCATGTTTCAAAGCCTTGTTGGGAAGCAGCTCCACCAACTCAACCTCATTGATCTCAACGATGAGGGTTGGCTAATTGAACAAAGCCTCAAAGAAGTCCAGAAAAGGATAAAAACATTTAGTAAATCACCTCAGCCTTAGGGGCCATAAATAGAGGAGTGATGAAGGGTCCGAGGGAGAAATCTTCTTAGATCAATGAGGATTCTCTATCACATAAGCTTCAGCAGTTGTTGTAACACCTCACCCATCACTGTGCTTAATTTATTTGGAAAACCTTATTTATTTGGGTCTTTAGACCACATTGAAATCATTTAATTTACTCTGTAAATTATTATCGTAATTCGTGAATTATACCAATTTTTATTTATTTTGATTTTATTTAATTTTGGTTTATTTTATTTTATTTTAGTCTAATTATTTATTTTTTTTAAACAAAATTCAAAAAAATGATAAAAAGGGAGAAAGTTTCACGAGAAAGGGGCGCCCATGTGCTGTGCACACGTCCCGTCCGTGCGTTCGGCAGGGGGTCAACCTTATGCGTATCTCGTTGCGCGCAAATAGGCACCTCACACTATGCCTGCGTCGTCCGCTCAGCAGGCTTACGTGGATAGGCCTCTTCGTGCCTAGGGCTAGTGCGCAGGCTAGTTTGCAGTACACAGAATGGGGAGGCTACTACCGTCTCGAGCAGTGTGCCGCCACCCACCTTAGGCGGCGCGGCGCCATCGCCGCTAGTGGAGGAGGTATTCCTCCTTCATTTTTTATGTTGAGCATCTTTTTCTCTCTCTTGACCTAATTTCACCACTTGGCGTAAATACAATGACTCAATTTCTATAAAATAGGGGCCTTCCTTCACATTTTCTCCACACTTCCATTCTTCCACCTATTAAAAATTAGAGAGAGAGAGAGAGAAAAAGTGATCTAGAGAGAGAAGGAGAGGAAGAAAAGAAGGATGGTGTAGAAGAAATTATCAAGATTTTGGTAAGGAATTTAGTATTTCTTTAAACCTCTTAAGGTGTATTTTTAGACAAAAAAAATATTAAATTGATAATTTGTGATTTCGCGTGTTCTTGCATGCCTTTATGTTTGTAGGCTTAATAAGTTGAATTGTTCTTGATTTCAAGCATGCTATGTGATTTATAGACACTTGATGATTTGCATGTAATTAAAATAATATGAAACCGATAAGATTACCTGAAAAATAAAAGAAACAAAAAAAAGTGGAATGAAGCATGAATGGTCCGAAGTATGTATCTGTATTGACATGCATAATGCATCAAGTGTCTTGTTAGACTTTTTATCTTTGAGGGGTACCTATTCCCCTAACTACATTCGGGGTATTTATTTTTCCCTCCCCCATTAGGTCTGGAAAGACGTAAGAGAACCACTCCCTGTGGATAATGGCGTACTCTCTGACGAGAGTGGTGATGCAAATACCTGTTAGGGGTCCCCTTTGGCTAAGTACTATCGTGACTATAGAATACCAGATAGAACCACTATGACTAGTACGACTGTGGTCATAGATCATGCAATGGTTGTGAAAGTCGAAAATGCACTTGAGTAAATTGCCGTTATTTGTATATGATCTGGTCATTCCACTTGGGTAGTCGGAAATCTGTATCTGTCTTAAGAGATGGAAGTCGTAATGACTTCGTGAAGTATGACACGAAAATCTAAGCATTTCATGATTTATTTGATTTTCTCTATTATCTAGTATGATGTGTGTTTATTTTGATTATATTAACGTGATGTTTTTTTCTGTACTAAAAAAATTATTTTCATAAAGTAAGATAAGTCTAAAAAGTAACCAAATGGTAAGTATTTATGTTAGAATAATTTACTTTAAAAATATTATGAAGTTATTTAAATACTGTTTTCCTTACTAAACATATGGAACTCACTCGTTCCATGCCCCCCCAGATAAGGAAGAAAATGAGAAACCGCCAACTGACCTACCCATTGAAGTTTATGAGAATCCTGTGGATCCGCAAAACTTGAGTGCATGATCGTTCTCATACTCTGATGAGTCCAATAGCATAGTAAAAGAAGTGGCCCTCGTTTGTATTTTGACTTTTATATTTTGTAGCCACTTTTGGCCTCAATTATATATGTAATTAGAACTCTTATTTGTAAGAAATTTATATTAATTTGCTCTGCTGCATATAATTTTTATCATACACTCGTAATTCTGTTTTTGTATATGACATCTACATGCCTTAATTAGCATTGGGATGTCACAGTCGTAGTGATGGTTCATTGATGGTATTAACCCGCAAGCACAACAACAACTCATTTAGTGTTTGATAATGGGGACCAAGTGGAGATAATGGTGTTGTTCGATCAACACAACAAGAATAATATACTTTTAAGCTATAATAATGCACTTTTCTCTTCTTTTCTTTTATTTTTTTTTTACATAATGGAGCGATGACATAAGCATTATTGATGTAGTATATGTAGAAATTCAGTTTAGCTAGGAGGAAGATTAAGCTAGCTAGCTACTCAAATTTATTTAAATTTCAAATGAGATTTTTGTATAGAATTTAATACATAAGGATACGCTCTTCCAATCTTAAAATTAAAATTTAGGGTAATGGCATTAAGGAATAATATTTTCCTCAAAGAAAATCTCGATCTAATCAAAATATCTTAAATAATTAATATTTTTATTAATATGAATAGTATGCGTGTATCTGGAAAAATACGCTAAAATTATAAATATATTGATTAATTATTTCGTTGGATTTATTTTGGGTTCTACTAATTGATAGATATATAGAATAATCTATCTTTGTTCCCTATATTTTAAAAGACAAAAAAATTATAGTCACATATATACTACCAATTCAGAGTGTTGATGAAAAGTATATGTTGACACATGCAACTAGCTCCTTTAAGTAGTTTGGACAGTATCTTGTTTAATTTGCTAAATATTTCATATTATTGTGATACAATAGCCATGCTATCTAAATAGCAAGTAGAATAAGTATTGCTTTATATGGATACACACAGATATATAATCTTTAACTTCTTTTCATTATTTATATGTACACCAGCATAAAATCTATAGCATATCATAATTATCTTAAAGGTTGGAATCAGTAATAGAGGATGGATTGTTTCCTTCTATTTTTTTTTTGAACATAACTTTGCCATCTTCTTGTTTTCTCAATCTCTATTGGGGTTGTTAGATGTATTGTTGACCGTACTTCTCGTTATGTTTGTAATGGTTAATTACTATTGATAAATTTTATTTCAATTTTTTTAAAAAAAGTTAATTATCTTAAAGGCAAATATGGATTGTCAAAGTTCAGAAGGCATATATTTTAATATCATACTAGAATAATTTTGCTTACTGGAAGAGAGAAAACACCTTTATATTATTACTGCATAAAATTGGTAGGAAACATGTCTTTGATTTCTTTAGGAGTTTTTTGGCTATTACATAAGTCAATACAAAAGTAATCATATACATTACTTTTATTATTATTTTTTAAAATTAAATTACACTAATCGTTCCTTAACAATATGTATAGTATTTCTTCTCTTTATAAAAAATTTTGGATTCAAATTGTACATCCTCATATATTATCTTTAGGAGATCGTGCTAACTAATTAATTATATGTATGAATTGTCACTATAGAGATTTAAATCCTAAATTTTATTTTCATATTTTAGAATTAATAAATTTTTTGAAAGTAATATAGCTCTTAACAATAACACACAATTTACAAAACCAGCCATAAGATATGCCTATATGCCAAAACAAACCACTAACATCATCTAAAATACATGAGACCTTAGAGTATAAAACAAGAGCATCATATAAAAAGTGGCATAAACAACCATAAAATAGTCTACTTTACATTACACATCTAAAACAACTTACTACATGTGTAAGTGTGATGATAAATATCTTATAGATTGTGAGAATTGGAGCAAGCATTTTATTGTGATTGCATGTCTATAAGCCCCAACATTTTCTATATCTTTTTTAGCTATATGTGCACTAAAAAGAAAAAAAAAACAACTAAAAAAGTGCACATATTGTTGGGACCAAAACAAAGACTTTTACGGTTGAAATGCAAACAATCTTAATTGGAGGACTATATTGTAAATTTACCAAAAGCAATATCAATATTCTATATGATAAAAATGGGATGCTTAGTACAAAGGATGGGTGACCTATTTATATGCAATTCTAATAGCCTAATTATATGCAATATCTATCTTCCATTTCATTGCCATGTTTTACTGCCTTAAGACAAACTAATTTAAAGTTTTGTTTTCTCTCTCTCTATCTCTCTCTCTTTTTAACTAACCCTCCACATAAAAGGAAAATTAATTAAATATTCTAGCAATCTTCCCGTTCAATTTATTTTTTTTACACACCTACATATCTAAGAGAGAGTAAATATATACATGCATTATAGTGAATGGTTTTATAAAAGTGTAGCCTTGCAACAATTCACTGATTAAATTTTGTAAATTACTTTACCTTTAACCTTAAGATCTTTCCATATGTCCTATTAAAAGCATAACATTTCTAGAGATGATTTGGGCACTCTATTTGCAGTTTTAATCTAACCTTACATGGTATATTCAATGTTCCACTTCACATCCGTTATTAATAATCTTCAACCCTTGTCTCATTATATATATATATCATCTCGCTCTTTGGCCAGATAGACCAAACACCATGACTAAAAAGATGGTTAAACTTAACTATATCATTAAAAACTCCACCAAAAAAGCCACTTTCAAGAAAAGGAAGAAGGGGTTGGTGAAGAAAGTGAGTGAACATAACAAAACACATATGTTGATTGAGAAAAAAAAATGTCTTTACTTTAGTTTTGCCATCTATACATGCTTTTCAAATATAAAACCATTATAGGCTTCCTCATTCTTTTCCGTTTTGATTATATATGAAGTTTATGTTTTAAAAGAACATGATGGGTAGGGTAGAATTATAATTAATTGGTCTGAGTGGATTTTTTTTTATTTCAGAAAAGAAATAAAACAATCTTATCATTTGTGTAGTTGCATGTATTTGACTGAAAGCAAAAATACATAATTTTCTTCTTCTTATCCTTCTTTCATTTGCTTTATTATGTATCTTAAATATTTTTCATCACATATGATCTTCAAATAAATCTTTTTTTTCAAAATAATTACTTATTGTTTACTATAGCTCCATGAAAAAAATATCAAATGAAATAATGCAGGAAAGAGTAGATATACAGATGGACTATAGTGAAACATTAGCTCTTAATTAAAAGGGACAATCATGATTAAAGGAATTTTGTATAAGTGCAGCCCTGCAACAACTCACTAATTAAATTTTATGAAACATTTCCTTAAATCAAAATATTTTCCCATATTCCCTATTAAATACATAGCATTTTGGAAATGATTTCAACACTCCACTTCCAGTTTTAGAATGCAGTACATCTAACCTCACAGGATATATTCAGTGTTTTACTCCCCATCCTTTACTAATATTCTTCAATCCTTGTCTCATTCTATATATAACAATTTCCTCTCTTAGGCCATATATGACAAAAGACCAAGAGTAAAAAGAAAGTTAAGTTTGTCTATATCACCGAATGACCCCACAAGAAAAACCACATTCAAGAAAAAGAAGAAGGGCCTGATGAAGAAAGTGAGTGAACTGAGTAGTCTCTACGACGTTAAAGCCTATGCAATCATTTACAGCCCCTATGACTCGCAACCAGAGGTTTGGCCTTCTTTTTTAGGAGCCTAACGCGTGCTTGTTAACTTTCAGAGGATGCCTGAGATGGAGTAAAACAAGAATATGGTGAATCGAGAGAGCTTTTTACACTAAAGGATCACCTAGACAACTGATGAATTGAAAAACCAGTGCAAGGATAATTGTGAGAAGGAGAACACGTAGGTCATGCTCTAAAGTCTTATTGGGAAGCCCCTCCAACAACTCAACCTCATTGATCTCAACGATTTGGGTTGGCTTATCGAATAACACCTTAAAAAAATCCAGAAGAGGACAAAAACACTTAGCAAGTCACTTCAGCCTCGGGGGACCACCAGACGAAGGAGTCATAAATGATCCTTGGGAGACGTCATCTCAAATCAAGGAGTCTATTCCGAGAGTTATCTTTGCCCTAAAGATATGGCGACATTACCTGTATGGTCAGACTTTTGAAATCTACACTGACCATAAGAGTCTCAAGTATATCTTCTCTCAGCAGAAGTTAAACATGAGGCAAAGGCACTAGATTGATCTTCTGAAGGATTACAATTAAAAGATCATTTATCACACCGAGAGAGGGAAGTTGAGCCCTTGTTATGTAGGACATTTTTTGATCATCGAGCACATTGGACCTGTGGCATACCACCTCGCTCTATCTCGAGAGTTTGTGGGTCTTCATGATGTCTTTCACATCTCGATGCTTAAGAGGTACCATCCTGATCCTTATCATATTATTCCTCATAATGAGGTGCAGGTACAGGTTGACATGACTTATGAAGAGGTTTTTGTGGACATTCTTGGGTGAACCGACAAGGTCTTGGACAACAAGAAAATTCCCATGGTGAAAGTACGATGGCAACATCATACCCTAGACGAAGCCACGTGGGAGTTAGCGGGTGAGATGAGGGAGAAGTTCCCGAAATTGTTCGAGACAAATTTGGGGACAAAATTTTTTTATTCTGTTATTTGGCGACATTAAACTTATTAATTTACTCTATTTAATATTTATCGTATTTCGTAATTTTGGTTGATTTTTATTTATTTTACTTTTATTTAATTTTAATTAATTTAATTTAATTTATTTTATTATTATTTAATTTTAAGTCTAACTCATCCAATCAATTATAGAAATTTGAAAGAAATAAAAAAAAGGCAAAATGGGAAGAAACTCTTGAGGGGAAACAGATTGGCTGCACGAGTGCTGGGCACTGTGCATGCGCACATGCATGCACAACAGCCACGGGACGTGCGCACAATGTGCACGTTCCATCCGCGTGCATGATGCAGGGTCAGAACCTGCTCGCATCTTATCGCGCCCAGGCGGGTTGTCTTCGCGTCACCATGCGGGTGGATCGGCCTTGTGCGTCTGGGTCCTGTGTACAAGCTAGCCCCTACGCGCGTGGTAGGAGTCCTATGTACCTGCAGGCTAGCATACAGCACACTGGCCTGGGCATTGCCACCTCGGGCAGTTGATCATTTCTGCCCCAGGCGACGTGTTGTTGCCACGTGTGAAAGAGGCTCTCCTCCCTCATTTTTGGTGCCAAATATCTTTTTCTCCTCTCTCTTCACTAGATTTCACCATTTGGTGTGAATTCAACGGTTCCAAAATTCTATAACTTGCCCTTCCCCTTCCATTTCTCCCAACACTTCTATTCTTCTATTTTTCAAGATTTAGAGAGAGAGATAATAGTCTAGTGAGAGAAAAAGCGAAAGAAAGGAAAACGGTAAAGGAGAAAACATCGATATTTTGGTAAAAAATGTAGTATTTCTTTCGACATGTTAAGGAGTATTTTTTTATAAACTAATTATTGTGATTTTACCTATTTTTTTATGCCTTTGTGTTTAAATAAGTCGAATTATTCTTATTTTCAAGTATGCTATGTGAATTAAAGACACTTGATGAATTGCATATAATAAATATAAAATGTAACCAGTATAATTGCCTAGTAAAAATAAAAAGTAAAAAAATAATAAAAGGAAAACAAAAATAGAAAAGTGGAATGAAGCTTGTATGGTGTGAAGTGTATTTGTATTGACATGAATGTTGCATCAAGTGTCTCGTTAGGCTCTCTATTGCTTAGGGGTATCTGTTCCCCTAGCTCTTTGGGGTATCTTTTTCCTCCTTCCTCTATCTGGTTTGGAAAGACGTAAGAGGACCACTCCCAATGGAGGACGACGTACCCTCTAACGAGAGTGGTATTGCACTATCTGTAGGGGTCACCCGTGGCTAAGTGATATTGTTACTATAGATATCTGTTAGGGCGACTATAGCTGGTACAGTTGTGGTCGTAGATCGTTCCACTTTTTGGCTAGCCAAAAATGGGCTTGAGCAAATTGTCATATCTGTATCTAATTTGGTCATTCCACTTTGGTAGTTGGAAATCTGTATCTGCCTTCAGAGAGGAAAGTTGTAACAACTTCGCGAAGCATGACATGAAGATCAGAGCATTTCATGATTTATTTGATTTTCTCTATTATTCGGCATGATGTATGTTTGATTGTCTATATGAACGTACTGTTTTCTTAATAAACAAATTATTTTCATAATATGAGATAAGTATACGAGGCAGTTAAATGGGTGTAAGAATAATGAGTGCATGATAAAATTTTATGCAGTGGAACAATTAATACAAATTCCTTACAAATATATATATGAGTTCCAATTATATAAATATAACTGAGGCCTGAAGTGGCTATAGAATACAAAAACAAAACATAAAAGAATGCCACTTCTTTCACTATGCTATTGAAATCATCAGATTGAGAAACTAATCTTGCACTCAAATTTTGTGGATCCAAGGGATCCTCATAGACTTCCAAGTATAGGTTAGCTTGCGGTTCCTCATTTTCTTCCTCATCTGGGGGGCATGGAAAGAGTGAGTTTCATATGCTTAGTAAGGAAAACAGTATTAAATTAACATCGTAAGGTTTTAAAGGTGAATTATTTTAACTTAAAAGCTTACCATTTAGCCACATCATAGACCAATCTTACATTATGAAAATAATTAATTTATTAAGAAACAACGCATTAATATGAACAAATCAAATATTCATCATGCCAGATAATAATGAAAATCAAATAAATCATGAAATTCTCATATTTTCGTGTCATGCTTTGCGAAGTGTTACAACTTCCATTTCTGAAGGCAGATACAGATTTCCAATTACCCAGGTGGAATGACTAGATCAAATACAAGTATGATAATTTGCTCAAGCCCATTTCTGGCTGGCCAAACCATAGTATGATCTACAATCACGGTCGTACCAACCATAGTGGCCCGATTTGATATCTACAGTCACAACAACACTTAGCTAAGGGTGACCCCTAACAGATATTCGCGTTACCACTCTCATTAAAGGGTACACTGTCATCCACTAGGAGCAGTTCTCTTACGTATTTCCAGACCAAATGTGGGAGGGAGAAATAGATACCCCGAAGGGCTAGGGGAACAGATACCACTCAGAGATAAAAAGCCTAATGAGACACTTTATTCAATATGCATATCAAGACACATATATTTTGGACCATTCAGGCTTCATTCCACTTTTCTATTTTCTTTTTCTTTTTATTCTTTATTTTTACCAAGCAATAATAACAACTTCATATTATATTTTATTATACGCAAATCATCAAGTGTATATTACTCACATAATATACTTAAAAACAAGAATAATTCGACTTATCTGAACTACAAATGCAAAGGCATACAAGCAGGCAAAATCACAATCATCATGTTTAATAGTTTTATTTTATCTAAAAATATTCCTTAAGACATTAAAAGAAATACTAAATTCCTTCTCAAAACCTTGATGTTTTCTCTTTCACCGTTTTTCTTTTCTTTTCCTCCTCTCACTAGATTATTCTCTCTCTCTCTCCTTTTTTCTCTAAGTCTAGAAAAATGGAAGAATGGAAGAGTGGGGAAGAATAGGATGGGAAGGCCTATTTATAAAATTTTAGAACGGTTGGATTTACATCAAGTGGAAAAATTTGATGAAGAGAGAGGAGAAAAAGAGCTCGACACAAAAAATGAGGGAGGAGGGCCGCCTCTAGCTACTAGGCCACCGCTCGAGGTGACAGCAGTGCACTGCAGGCTATCCTGCAGGTGCACAGGCCTCCTGCCATGCATAAGGCCTATCTGCGCGGCATCCGCGTAGGCGACTCTGCTTCCTCGTGGGATTTCTTCTTGTTTCGCTATTTTTATGATTTTTCTAAATTTTTCTAAAACTAAATTAAATAAAATCAAATGCAAATTAAATAATAAATACTCAAAATTTCATAAAATGAAATAAAAACAAAATAATAAAAAATCAACCAGATTTACGAATTACAATAAATAATACGCAGTGTAATTTAAATAAGTTTAATGCGGCCAAAGGGCCGAACAAATAGGATTTTCTAAATTAATTAAGCACAACAATGGGCAGGGTGTTACAAATACCAGGCTAGTATCATTTGTTTATTGAAAGAGAGATAACACTTTTATATTTTTACTGCATTAAATTGGCAGGAAATATATTTTTGATTTCTTTATGAATTTTGCGGCTATTACAAAAATCAATATAAAAGTATTCAGATATATTACTTTTATTATAACATTTTAAAATTGAATCATACTAATCTTTCCTTAACAATATGATTGGTATTTTTTCTCTTCATAAGAGATTTTAGATTCAAATTGTGCATTTTTGTAGATTATCTTTAAGAGGTTATGTCATCTAATTAATGAAATGTATAAATTATTATTAAAAAATCTAAATCCTAAATTTCAATTCTATATTTTAAAAGTAATATTTTTCTGAAAAGTAATATACCTTTTACCCATAACAAGTAGATTTTTAAAACCAACCATAAGGAATGCTTATATAGCAAAATCAACCAATAGCATCATCTAAAATACATGAGACCTTGGAGCATAAAATAATAGCAAAAAAAAGGCATAAATAACAACAACATAGTTTAAACACTACATTACACATCTAAAACAACTTCCTATATCTCTATGTGTGATGATGTTTAACAGCAATATGAAAGGGTTATTCGAGACACTTAACTGTTTAAACTAGTTGACGTATAATTGATTAATTTTGGTTGTGTGTGAATTTCATATTGTATGTATAGAAGCTCCAAGGATCATGCCTATATGAGTTAATGGATACCTTATAGATTTTAAGAATTGGAACAAGCGTTCCTTTGGCTATATGCGCACTGAAAAGAAAAAAAACAACTAAAAGCACACATATCACCCACACCACCAAAGATCTCCAAGCTTTTACCAATATCCTCTCAAACCCATTCGTTCCTCTCTTCCACGCAGCTTTGTTGCTCCCTCTCACTCAATCACAGACACTTGAAAATAGTGCATATCTACTAGAGCTTTACAACTCTGTAAACATTTGTTGTATAATCCCCCTTCATAGCCTCATACCAATACATCAAAAGGTAAGTTACATTTCAGCAAAGAATTCTTTCATGAGTTAGATATAGCTATTTATGTTTTAACTATATATATGCATATATGTACTTATACTGAAATTTTTATGTTTTTAACTTGTTTATTTCTAAAATAATTTATTTTGATTTATCTTGTAACGATTAACTATTTCAATATTTTAGAAATTGTAAAAGGAAGTGAATGGCAGAATATTGGAGCTTATGTACATTTGAGATAGTCAATTGATGAAGATTGCATAAGCTTAAACCATCACCCAATCTTCTAAATATCTAATAAAGCACATAGTCACTTGTAGAAATTGAACTAATCATCCTCCCTATTTCATCATCAACTTGAGTAAAGAGATCTATTTGCTATTTGAATAAATGCTAACTCCTATTTCTCATATTTGTTTGACGACATCCTAAAAAGTTCAAATTTTCACAGAATACTATAAAATAAAAAAGAGAGTTTGAAAAAAAAGACATGCCTCCTTACACAACTTTCTCTTCAGCATGGTGAATTGATAAGCCAAGTAGGAAACAAATTTGAAAAATATCAACAGTCTTGACATCAAAACTACTGAAAATGATTTCACTTATAGTTAAACTCAACTTCAAGCTTAGAGACTTCAATTACTTGGTGAATTAATAAGCCTAAGTAAGTAAAAAATCTCGAAAACATCCATACTTAATTGGATCAGGACCTATTGAAGCCAAGTAT
This sequence comes from Carica papaya, assembly GCF_054855325.1. NCBI lineage: Eukaryota > Viridiplantae > Streptophyta > Magnoliopsida > Brassicales > Caricaceae > Carica > Carica papaya. The sequence goes on along the minus strand of NC_142310.1, from coordinate 25,306,235 downwards.
TGGTGATTTTAGTGAGTAATATAGCTTTTGTAATAGCTTTACCTAGGATTTCGAACTAGTGGTGAATAAGGAGATGATGGCTGCTAAGGAGTGATTTAAGATGAATTGTATTGTTCTTGGAGTACCACATTGAATAAGAAGATTTTTTATTAGCTTTGACTATTTCTCTAGCCCTCTGGATGGGTTTATGATGCTCTAACATTGGTTCTAACAAGCCAATGAAAGAGACTATTTAGTGGGTATGTATACATACCATTAGAACTCGTACAATGATGGTTTACATTGATTCTTCTATTTTGTTTATTTAGCTATTGTTTCACCTTTAAAGGTTACAGAGTTCTTACTTTTCTACTTATGTTATTGTATAATGCTCAATTTGACACTTTTTAAGTTTTTACTTTTTCTTATAGGAGATAATTGAAGCTAATATAAAGGGTAAATTAATGAGTATGTTGAATATGGTCATTTTTTTTAATTTCTACACTTACACTTAAGAGAGTGAGTAGATAATCAGAGTTGTCTATGGTTAGAACAAGTTAACTGAGCTGGTGAATTAACGTGGCATCAAGCTTGCAATAAGGATCTAATACATGGAGATTTTTCTTTGAAGAAAAGAAAATGAAGGGGATTGGTTGCAATTAAGGTTATAGGAGGATTATAAAAATTATCAAAGTATATATTTAACTTTTCTTGTCTACTTGTATAAGATCTTAATATAGTTATTAATTGAAAATTATATATATGATTTTAGTTTGAAATCGATATAAAAATAAATATACAGATATAAAGAATGAAATGTAATATGTTTTTACATGTATATATGTGTATTATTAATTTTGATTTGCAGGCCTTCTGAAATCAAAGAAGATACTTTGAAACTTTGTTGTGACTTGGGAACGGATTATTAGTATGTCTAGATTAGAAGAGTATAAAAAACAAATACAGGATTACATTTGAAATGTTTGCGAATCATTATAATTAGCTAAAGAGCAAGTCTTATATATATATGTATAAAGTGAGTCAAAAGAAAAGGTGCGCGTATATAATTGTGGTACGATGATGGTAATTAAGGAAGTGGCTATGAATCCAGTTCCTGGTGTGTGGCTAATTTATTGTATATATAAAAATAAAGATGTATGTAACATGCTCATCACATTGTGGGCTTGAGTTCCAAATGCACATTTTCAATTCAAAAATGAATCTCCCGATAAGTTGACTTAGGCAGACGGTAAAAAAGGAGAGCAATTATATATGCAGGTATATATATATGTATTACACTTTTTTGAATATTAAATGCTAGATGCAGAATATTTTATTTAAATCTTTAATTGTATATAGAAAAAATATATACACATATGATATTTAGTGCATCAAACCATGTGTATAGTATATAATTTGAAATAATTTAGAATGCACCACATTTTACCTTACATTGTATATTCTATTATATTAAAATGCTCCACCCCCCATTCCTTATTAATAGCTATTCAACCATTGTATAATTTTATATCTACCCACTCCCGCCCCTTGGGCACACATGATAAAATACCATGACTAGAAAGAACGTTAACCTTGCTTATATCACTAACAACTCTGCAAGAAATGCCACATTCAAGAAAAGGAAGAATGAGCTGATGAAGAAAGCGAGCGAACTTAGCACTCTTTGCGATATCAAAGCCTGTGAAATTATTTACAGCCCTTATGACTTGCAACCAGATCTTTGGTTTTTCCCTCTCAGAGCCCAACACGTGCTTGTTGACTTTAAGAGGATGCCCGAGATGGAGCAGAGCAAGAAGATGGTGCATCAAGAAAGCTTCATGCACCAGAGGGTCAGTAAGGCAACATACCAACTAAAAAAGAAGCGCAATGATAATTGCAAGAAGGAGATAACAGATATCATGATATACTTGAGTGATCCGGTAGAACAAGTGAAACATTTGGCAATAGTGCTAAGGATACTTCGAAGAGCCAAGTTGCATGCAAAGTTCATTAGATGTGAGTTTTGGTTAGATCAAATAGCATTCTTGGCCCATATTGTGTCAAAAGATGGGGTATCTGTTAACCTAGCAAAGGTAGAGGCAATGGTAAAGTAAGATGATGGAAACACTCAGCAAGTCACCTCAGCCTCAGGAGGCGACAGACGGAGGAGTAATGAAGGGTCCTAGTGAGACTTTCACTCAAATCTAGGAGGATTCTATGGTGCAAAAGTTGTAGTAGCTGTAGATGCGGTTCGTTGATGGGATGAATCCTCACGCATAGTAACAGCCTTATGTAGGGTCTAATGGGGAACATGCAGAGGTGATGGTGCCATTCACAAATCAGAACAACCAGAATAATTGATTGATATGGTCCAGTGTGTTTAATTACCTTTAGGAATTGAGTATTATGATATTTATTTTGAATATTTTGGGGGTGTTGTTGGAGATGTACTTTAAATAACCAATTAAATTCGACCATAGATCAGTTTCTTAATCGTTATAGTCATCGTCCAAATTGTTGTAGCTGTCATCATCACAGTCATAGTCGTTGGATCACATACATGCATGTACTTAGATTGCTTTATGTTATGATTTTCTTTAGATTAATCTTCACCTCAATATTTTATATTTTATGTGCTAGTCCTACTCTTCATTCTTTAATTTCTCCCTTTCCCTGGCTTGACGTGTCTGCATTACTATTTGTTAAAATATATGCATGCTCAATATAAATTTATGCTATCAGAATGCTCTTTTCTCTTCTTTCTTTTCTTTTTTTATACACAATTGAGAGAGGACAGAAGCATTATTGATGCATTATATGTAGAAATTCAGTTTAGTTAGGAGGAAGATTAAGCTAGCTAGATACTCAAATTTGTTTAGATTTCAAATGAGATGTTTGTATAAAATTTAATAAATATGATGCGCTCTCCAGATCATAAAATTAAAATTTGGGATAATGGCATTAAGGAATAATATTTTCCTCAAAGAAAATTCCGATATAATCCAAATACCTAAAATAATTAATATTTTGATTAATCTGAAATTTAAATATAATTCTAAAAATTTTATTTTAGTCAAAACATGCAATATTTTAAATAACTTAAATATATTGGAGAATCTCTAACGATCATAAATAAAATTTCACGATGCAACTATTTTGTTCAGAATATGGAAAAAAACTGAAATAAATAATTTTCAAACTCAACAATCTGTGAATTGTTAACTAATACTTTATGCAAGAAGAAATGTACAATATATACAAATACATATTTAAATATATACAATCACATAGAATAATAAATATAGAAAAAAAATTTTGACGGCTAATTTCAAACACTTTAAGCAATTAATATTTTGAATTTCTTTTACATATATAAATACTCAAAAATCAATGATATATAGTTTCTTACTACTAAAAAAAATGTTACTAATATAAAACAAGACCATATTTAATTCCAGTGACACAAACTACAACATTAAAATTTTTTCAATATTATAGTATGTTACTCTAGTAAGTATAGTATGATGTTACAATTGATTCTTAATTGGTGGTAGGTGTAGGAGATCAAGACACATAATTAAGTTTGATTTGGAAGGAGATGACCACATTAGTTGATGATTAAGAGTAATAACTGTGAGTGTGTATAAGATAAGGAGGTGTGTATGGTTGCCATGTATGATTAATTTCAAGTGTGAATGCATGCTGGGATAATGCAAGAGAGAGTAGGTATATAAGTGCATTACAATGAATCAATAACTTGTAATTAAAAGAGAGGATTGGATGATTTTAGATAAGTGCAGCCTTTCATTATTTTATTAATTAAATTTTGTGAAATACATTCCTTAAATGACAAGATTTTCCCACACCCTCTATTAAAGACATAATATTTTTGGAGATAATTTGAACATTTCACTTGCAATTTTAAAATGCACCACATCTTACCTTACATGGTATATTCTACTATATTAAAATGCTCCACTCCCCATTCCTTACTAATAACTATTCAATGTTTGTCTCATTCTATATATACACTCACTTACTCCTTGGACAGACACAACAAAACACTATGGCTAGAAAGAAGGTTAAACTCGCTTATATCACTAACGACTCTGCAAGAAAAGCCATGTTCAAAAAAAGGAAGAAGGGATTGATGAAAAAAGTGAGTGAACTAAGCACTATCTGCGATGTCAAAGCCTGTGCAATCATTTACAACCCCTACGATTCAAAACAAGAGGTTTTGCCTTCCCTTTTCGGAGCCCAATGCGTACTTGCTGATTTTAAGAGGTTGCCCAAGATGGAGCAAAGCAAGAAGATGGTGAATCAAGAGACCTTCTTGTGCCAAAAGATCGCCAAGGCAATAGATCAACTAAAGAAACAGTGCAAGGACAATCACGAGAAAGAGATCACGCATATCATGTTCCAAAGTCTTATCGGGAAGCCCCTCCACCAACTCAACCTTGTTAATCTCAACAATTTTGGTTGGTTTATTGAACAATGCCTCAAAGAAATCCAAAAGAGTATTGGAACACTTTGGAAGTCACCTTAGCCTCAAGAGGCCACAGACGCAGGAGTGATGAAGGGTCCCAAGGAGACATTCACTAAGATCACAGAGGATCACCCGGTGCAGATGTTGCAGCAGCTACAGACGTGGTTCATTGATGGGATGAACCCGCAAGCACATCAGCAACCACCTAGAGCAGATGGGGAATAGGCAGAAATGATGGTGCCATTCACCCATAAGAACAACCAAAATAATGGACTGATATGGTCTAGTGCATTTAACTGCCCTTAGGAATCGAGTATTATGATATTTAATTTTAAATTTTTTGGAGTGTTGTTGGAGATGTACTTTAAATAACCAATTACATTCCACCACAAAGATATGTTGTCGGTTTCTTAGTCATCGTAGCGTCGCCTTAATAGTTGTAGTCATCATAATAGTTATAACTATCACTATCATAGTTGTAGTCGTCGAGTCACATGCATACATGTACTTGGATTACTTTGAATTATGATTTTCTTTAGATTAATCTTCTCTTTAATATTTTAATATCTTGTACTAGTACTACTCTTCGTTCTTTAATTTCTCTCTTCCCCCTGCTTGATGTGGCTACAACTATTTGTTAAAATACCTGCATGCTCAATGTAATTTTAAGCTATTATAATGCATTTTTCTCTTCTTTTCTTTTCTGTTTTGTTTTACATAATGGAGTGATGACATAAGAATTATTGATGTAGTATATGTAGAAATTCAATCTAGTTAGGAGGAAGATTAAGCTAGTTAGCTACTCAAATTTATCTAGATTTCAAAATGAGATTTTTGTATGGAATTTAATATATATGGATATGCTCTTCCAATTTTGAAATTAAAATTTAGGATAATGGCATTAAGGAATAATATATTTCTCATAGAAATTCTCAATCTAATCAGAATATCTCAACTAATTAATATTTTTATTAATATGAATATTATGCATGTATCTGGAAAAATACGCTAAAATTTTAAATATGTTGTTTAATTATTTTGTTGGATTTATTTCGGATTCTACTAACTTAGAGATATATAGAATAATCTATCTTTGTTCCCTATATTTTAAAAGATAAAAAAATTATAGTCACATATATACTACTAAATCAGAGTGTTGATGGGAAGTATATGTGTACACTTGCAACGAGCTCCTTAAGTAGTTTGGACAATATCTTGTTTAATTTGCTAAATATGACATATTATTGTGATATAATAGCAATATTGTCTAAATAAAAAGTAGAATAAGTATTGCTTCATACGTATATACACATATATATAATCTTTAACTTCTTTTCGTTATTTATATTACACCAGCATGCAATCTATAGCATATCGTAATTATCTTAAAGGTTGGAATTAGTAATGGAGGATGGATTGTTTCCTTCTATTTGTTTTTTGAACATGACTTTGCCTTCTTCTTGTTTTCTCAATCTCTATTGCGGGTGTCGGATGTATTATTGACGGCACTTCTCGTTATGTTTGTAGTGGTTAATTACTATTTATAAATTTTATTCTAATTTTTTTTAAAAAGTTAATTATCTTAAAGGCAAATATGGATTGTTGAAGTTCAGAAGGCATATATTTTAATACCATACTAGTATCATTTTTTTTACTGAAGGGAGACAACACCTATATATTATTACTGCATAAAATTTGCAAGAAATATATTGTTGATTTCTTTAGGAGTTTTTTGGCTACTACATAAGTCAATACATAAGTAATCATATATATTACTTTTATTATTATATTTTAAAATTAAATTACAATAATAATTCCTTAATAATATGTATAGTATTTCCTCTCTTTATAAATTTTTTTTTATTGAAATTGTACATTCTCATATATTATCTTTGGAGATTGTGCTAATTAATAAATGAAATGTATGAATTGTCACTATAGAGATTTAAATCCTAAATTTTATTTTTATTTTTTAGAATTAATATTTTTTTTGAAAAGTAATATAGCTCTTAACAATAACACGCAAAACCAACCACTAGCATCATCTAAAATACATGAGACCTTAGAGTATAAAAGAAGAGCATCATATAAAAAGTGGCATAAACAACCATAAAATAGTCCACACTACACATCTAAAATAACTTCTTGCATGTGTAAACGTGATGATAAACAACTTATAGATTGTGAGAATTAGAGCGACCGTTTTGTTGTGATTGCATGTCTATAAGCCCCAACATTTTCTATATATAGTTTTGGCTATATGTGCACTAAAAAGAAAAAAGAAACTAAAAATGCACATATTGTTGGGACCAAAACAAAGACTTTTAAGATTGAAATGCAAACTATCTTAATTGGAGGACTATATTAGAAATTTGTGAAAAGCAATATCAATATTCTATATGATAAAAATGGGATGCTTAGTACAAAGGATGGGTGACCTATTTATATGCAATTCTAACAGTGTAATTATAACCATTATCAATCTTTTATTTCGTTGCCATGTTTTAGTCCCTTAAGACAACTAATTTCGAGTTTTTTTTACTCTCTCTCTCTTTTTAACTAACCCCTCATATATAAGGAAAATTAATTAAGTATTCTAGCAATCTTCTGGTTCAATTCATTTTTTTTACACACCTATACATATAAGAGAGAGTAGATATATACATGCATTATAATGAAGCATTAACTTTTAATTAAAAAAGATAGTTGTATTTGATTGGGTTTATAAAAGCGCAGCCTTGCAACAATTCACTAATTAAATTTTGTAAATTACATTACCTTTAATCATAAGATCTTTCCATATGTGCTATTAAAAATATAACATTTCTAGAGATTATTTGGGCACTCCATTTGCAGTTTTAATCTAGCCTTACAGGGTATATTCAATGTTCCACTTCACATCCATTACTAATAAATCTTCAACCCTTGTCGCATTCTATAAATGCACCATCTCGCTCTTTGACCAGATATGACTAAACACAATGACTAAAAAGAAGGTTAAACTTTCCTATATCACTAACAACTTTGCTAGAAAAGCTACTTTCAAGAAAAGGAAGAAGAGTTGATGAAGAAAGTGAGTGAACTCAGTATGCTCTGCAAAGTCAAAACCTGTGAAATCATTTACAGCCCCTACGACTGGCAACCAGAGGTTTGGTCTTCCCCTTTCCTAGCGCAACACCTGTTGACCGACTTTAAAATGATGCCTGAGAAGGAACAAAGCATGAAAATGGTGAATCAAAAGAGTTTCTTGCACCAGAGGATCACCTAGGCAACCAACCAATTGAAGAAGCACCGCGAGGACAATAGGGAGAACAAAATCATGCAGGTTATGTACCAAAGCCTTATTGAGAAGCCCCTTCACCAACTAAACCTCATTGTTTTGAATGATTTGGCTTGGCTCATCGAACTATACCTCAAGGAAATACAAATAAGGATGGAAACACTCAACAAGTCACCCCAACCTAGTGGGGCCACGTATGGACTGATTAAGGATTTCGGGTAGATGTCCACTCAGATCAACAAGGATTCTCCAACATATGGAGTTTTACTCATCTTCTAGTTTTCCTACTTTCACCTCAATAACATACCAGTACTATAACATATGGAGTTTCACCCATATTAAAAAAATAATGCAGTATGTAAGAAAGATAAGCAATACATTTTTATCAATTTATTTAAAAAATAATTTCTCTAGTTAAGGCTTATCCATAATCTAACTAATTAAATAGAATGTATATATCTGTATATATTGGTATAAATTGAAAATTTGGTATAACAAAAAATGATGTGGTTAATTTAAAAGAATAAATCTAATAAAATTATTAAGATCTTAAAATTCTACGAATAATTTTATAAACTAAAAGCTCATTAGAAAGAAATTTTAAATCTATAAATAATTATAAAAGAAGGAGAATCAACATTTGAAAAAACTTGAAAGTAAAAGACTAAAGAAAAAATAAAACCAAATTAAAAGAATATAAAAAGTTAACTAATAAAATAAAAAGTCAAAATTTAACAAACACAGAATCTAGTTAAATCTGGTTCACCATATTTCCTTTGAGAGGTATTTTGTTTTGATTATTCCAGAACTGCTAGAATATGAGTGACATGTCCAATGCAAATGAAGGCATAATGATGTAAGATACAGAAACAGATTACTAGTGCATTATAAAAATTATATGCAGCGTAGAATATTATTACAAATCCCTTACTAAAATATATGAGTTCCAATTATAATATATATAATTGAAGCCAGAAGTGGTAATAAAATACAAAGGGTCACTTCTTTCACTACGCAATTAGACTCATCAGAGTGCAGGACAAGTCATGCACTTAAGATTTGTGAGTCCTCGGGATCCTCATAGACTTCAAGGGGCAAGTCAATGATTGGTTCCTCACTATCTTCTTCATCTGGGGGGGGTATGGAAAGGGTGAGTTCTATATACTCAGCAAGGAAAATAACATTTAAATAAAATCATAAGATTTTAAGAGTGAATAATTATATCATTATACTTACCATCAGGTCATGTCAAGGTCCTTTCTTATTTTATGAAAATCATCTTATTTATTAAAGAAACATCATCTCACAGTCACAATGATCAAATCAAAATCATATTTAACAATTGAAAAAATCAAATAAATCATGAAATGCTCAAATTTTTATGTCATGCTTCGCGAATTCATTCTGACTTCTATTTCTGAGGGGAGATATGGATTTCTGACTACCCATGTGGAATGATCATATCATATATATAACGACAATTTGCTCAGGTACATTATTGGCTTGCCAAACCATGGTACAATCTATGACCACGGTCGTACCAACCACAGTGGTCCTATCATATATTCTATCACCACGACAGTACTTAACCAAATGTGACCCCTAGCAGATATTTGTGTCACCGCTCTCGTTAGAGGGTACGTAGTCATCCACAGGAAGTAGTCCTTTAATGTCTTTCTAGACCAGATGGGGGAGGGAGAAATAGAAACCCCTCTGAGATAAAATGCCTAATGAGACACTTGATGCATTATGCATGTCAATACATATATATATATTTTTCAGGCCATTCAAGCTCATTCTCCTTCTCTTTCTTTCTTTTTCTATATATATTTCAGAAAATTATCATCGAATTCATTTAATTTACATGCAAATTATTAAGTGCTTATAAAATCACATAGCATGCTTGAAATCAAGAACAAATCACTTTATTAAACATAAAATATGCAAAACACAAAACATAAACTTCATAATTTTGATTTTCTAGAAATGCTCCTTAAGATATTTAAGGAAATACTAAATTTCTTACCAAAACCTTGAAATTTTCCTACATCTTTCTTCTTCTTCTCTCTCTAGATCACTCCCTCTCTCTCTAAGCTCTTGGAAGATGGAAGAATGAAATAGAAGTGATGAAAGAAAAGGGTCCCTATCTATAAAAAATTAGGACCGTTAGATTTGCGCCAAATGGTGAAATCCAGTGAGGAAAGAGAAAGTTGAGTTAAAGATGAGTTATTTTACATGATGCGACGACAATGCGAAAAACGGAGGAAGAATCCTTCATCAATGGCGCAGGGCCTACAGCACATAAGGCACCGCACGTAGGCCTAATACTCACAGGCCCAAGCACGCAGGCCTACTGCGCGGACGGTGCGTGCACAGGGCGCATGGCGTCTGGCCATGTCTGCGGGGACTATCTTATTTGTGTATAATGGGATGCATGCGCGGACTGGCCAATATGCACGCGATGTGATGTGTGTATAATGGGATGCATGCGCGGACTGGCCAATATGCACGCGATGTGCCCCGCATGGATAGGATTTGTGCACGTCCTGTGTTGGTCGCACACGGATGCACGCAAACAGCGTGCTGTGCCGGTGTGGGCGAGCCTCTTCTACACGCATTTTCCCATGGGATTTTGCCCCATTTTTTATTTTTCTCCAGAAAATTATTTTAGGAGAAAAAAATAATAAAATAATAATAAAATAACAATAATAATAAATAAAATAACAAAATTTGAATAAATTAAAATTACGAATTTAAATTATGAAATACAATATAAACTACAAGATAAATTTAAATTAGTTCAAGTGGCCTTAAGGCCTAATAAATAGGAGTTTCTAGATACACATTTAGTGTGGTGATGAGTGGGATGTTACAATATGGGTGTTTGTTTCGATCCCTTAATGAAACGGTAGTTCAGTTGTCCTTGTGACTTTGAATGATTTGATATTCATGGTCTAGGGCTCAAGGGCAAGAATGATGGCAACTTGAGAGACATAAGATATTTATATTTGTATTTAATATTTAATATTTGTATTTAATATTTGAAGTTTTATTCGATGAGCCAACCCAGATCGTTGAGATCAATGAGGTTGAGTTGGTGGAGGGGCTTCCCGATAAGTTTTTGGAACATAATATGCGCAAGATCTCGATTGTCCTTGCACTATTTCTTCAATTGATCGGTTGCCTTGGTGATCCTTTGGTGTAAGATGCTCTCTTGATTCACCATCTTCTTGCTTTGCTCTCTCTCGGGCATCCTCTTAAAGTCAACAAGCATGTGTTGGGCTCCGAGAGGGGAAGGTCAAACCTCTAGTTTTGAGTCATAGGGGCTGTAAATGATTGCACAGGCTTTGACATCATACAGAGTGCTGAGTTCACTCACTTTTTTCATCAACCCCTTCTTTTTTTTAATGTAGCTTTTCTTGCAGAGTCATTAGTGATATAAGCAAGCTCAACCTTATTTGTTTGTATAAAATGAGACAAACATCCAATAGTTATTAGTAAGGAATGGGGAATGGAGCATTTTAATATAGTAGAATATATCATGTAAGGTAAGATGTGGTGCATTCTAAAACTGCAAGTGAAATGTTCTAATTATCTCCAGAAATATTATGTCTTAATAGGGGATATAGGAAAATCTTGTGATTTAAGGAATATAATTCACAAAATTTAATTAGTAAAATTTTGAAAGGCTGCACTTATCTAAAATCATTCAATCCTGACCGTCCCTTTTCATTACAAGTTATTGATTCATTGTAATGCATTTATATATCTACTCTCTCTTACATTATCCCCAACATGCATTCACATCTTACCTAAACAATTATGTGAGAAAATGAAATGTTACAATTAATATCAATATAATTAATTCTACAATCCATAGATAAAATCGGCTACAAATTTAATTTTAAACAAAGTAACTAAACTTAAGTACTGCTATATATCACTAAATTGACGTAGTCACAAAAAAATAAATAAATACATTCAATACATTTTTAATAGAAAATGGTTGATATAAGAAGTTAACAGATTATATAAAATGGTATGCAGGTGATAATTTGGCTGATTTGTTAACTTTTTATATAAAATTGCGAGTTCGCATGTTCTTCATTAATGGGAACTAATGCCATCCCTTAATGATTGGGCCAAAGGCCCAATAGTTTCAATTCTAGGATCTTTACTTCATTACCAACCACCTTAATAGAAATCAATCCTCCTAAAAGTTAAATATAATTAAGGCATGATAATACTTGCAAGTGGTAATTCTTTACCTCTACAAAAATAAGAATTGAAGATTTGACTCTTATGTTACACAAAAATAGATATATAATTTATTGTACGTAAACATTAATAAAAATAAATTTTAATAACTCTATCATATGTTAAAATATTATAATATAACCAGATGAACAATTAAAATTTGAATACTAGACTTTTCACGTGGATGTTGGTGTTATACACTTTGACAGTAGTGTATAAGTGGTTTCATTGTATTATTACATCTATCTTCATTTTTAAAAAGTACTTATATTGTGTCTTATGAATTTTTAAAACTGTTATTGCAAAAGTATAAATTGGTTTTGAATAAGTGATCCCACTAATAAAGGTTAAATACTGGTCATTATCTTTAAGAATCAATTGCAACATCGTACTACAGATATTACAATAACATAATATAATATTAAAAAAAATTTGAAGTAGTAATTTATGTCACTAAAGTTAAATATGGTCTTGTTTTATATCAGTAACATTTTTTTTAATAGTAGGAGACTTTATATCATTGATTTTTGAGTATTTATATGCGTAAAAGAAATTCAAAATACTAATTGCTGAAAGTGTTCGAAATTAGCCGTCAAAAATATTTTCTATATTTATTATCCTATGTGATTGTATATATTTAAATATGTATATGTATATGTATATATTGTACATTTCTTCTTGCATAAAGTATTAATTAGCTATTCACAGATTGTTGAGTTTGAAAATTATTATTTTAGTTATTTTCTATATTCTGAACATAATAATTGCATCACAAAATTCTATTTGTGATCGTCAAGGATTCTCCAATATATTTGAGTTATTTAAAATATTGCATGTTTTGAGTAAAATAAAATTTTTAGAATTATATTTAAATTTCATATTAATCAAAATATTAATTTTTTTAGATATTTAGATTATATCAGGATTTTCTTTGAGGAAAATATTATTCCTCAATGCCATTATCACAAATTTTAATTCTATAATATGAAGAGTGCATCATATTTATTAAATTCTGTACAAAAATTTCATTTGAAATCTAAACAAATTTGAGTATCTAGCGAGTTTAATTTTCCTCCTAACTAAACTGAATTTCTACATATAGTGCATCAATAATGTTTGTGTCCTCTCTCAATTGAGTATAAAACAAAAGAAAAGAAAGAAGAGAAAAGGGCATTCTGATAGCATAAATTTGTATTGAGCACACATATATTTTAACAAATAGTAATATAGCTACGTCAAGTCGGGAAAAGGGAAAAATTGAAGAATGAAGAGTAACACTAGCACATAAAATTTAAAATATTGAGGTGAAGATTAATTTAAATAAAATCATAACATAAAGTAATCTAAGAGTGTTACAATATAGGTGCTGGTTTTGATCCCTTAACGAAATGGTAGTTTAGTTGTCCTTGTGACTCTGAATGATTTGATATTCATGCTCTAGGGCTCAAGGGCATCAATGATGCAAACCTAAGAGACCTAAGATATTTATATTTGTATTTAATATTTGTGAATGTATGTTTGTGTCTATCTGCGTACCAAGACATGACTAATCGATATCTCATTTATCCTCTCTAGAACTAGGTGTAAGCGGCTGCGTGCATAGGTTTGTAGTCAGTGTAATATAAATTAAGATAATAAATTAGTATTAAAAAACTATGTCAGAATAGGAGTTTCATCCTGTGTGCCTGAGTCGTGTAAAACCATTGAATATGGTTTTGAGCGTCTTCATGATGATTCATATGAATTCGACATTTAATTTGGATATGAATATTTGGCGATAAATTTTGATTTGAATTTGTTAATTGAACTTAAAATTATTGTTTTACTAAATGTACATTAATGAATATTTTAAAATGTATCTGTGTTGCATTATTTCTATTTATCTTATTGAGTATTGGAACTCATCCATATCCAACCTCCCCTTAGATGTAGATTTGGAATAAAATTATGAAGAATCGTGTTTAGATTCCTTTCAGGAGGAATAGTTTGGACCAGACTTTGTATTTTGTTTTAAACTTTGAGGTCTATTTTTATAATTATTCTATCTAATATTTTGTATTCTAAAAGATAGATGGCCTGATTGCCTCAGGAAATAATCTTTTGTAAATTTTATATGGGATGTATAGTTCTACTATAATATAAATATCTATTTTATGTCAACTCATTTGGACGTTGGTGCCTTGTTTGGCATTAAGACGTCACATTTCTTTTCTTTTCTTTTTATTTATACACAATGGAGCAAGGATAAAAGCATTATTGATGTAATATATGTAAAAATTCAAAAGATGAAGCTAGCTAGCTCCTTAAATTTTTTTAGATTTAAAATAAGATTTTTGTATAAAATTTAATAGATATGGATACGATCTTGAAATCTTGGGATTAAAAATTGGGATAGTGGCAGTAACAGATAATGTTTTCCTCAAAGAAAATCTCTATATAATCATAACATCTAAAACAATTAATATTTTGATTAATATGAATATTATACATGTATCTTGCAAAATACGTTAAATTAAGTTATAAATCGGCTTCTAATTAATTAACAGATATATAGAATAATCTATCTTTGTTTCCTATATTTTGAAGAACAAAAAAATTATGCTAACACATATACTACCAATTTAGAGTGTTGATGAGAAGTACATGTGTACATTGACTACTAGCTCCTTTAAGTTTTCATGATTTTTTAACAAACTCTTGTTTGGAATTTTTTGGAAATTTATTTTTTGTTATTACATGAAAATATTTTTTTTAATTGTAAATTCTATTGCTCAATCTACCATGTCTGGTTAAATCTCCTTCATTGGAGTGATTGATGTAGCATGATTTAAACGTACATTTGAAGTTTAATTTTAGCTTCCTTCTAGTTGCAATTTAACAATATTGAAATTAATTTGGTTGTGAGACTTGGCCAACTCATGGCTTAATTTATTATTGATGGTTTTAGAATAGCAGGAGTGGAATTATATTAATTAGACATATATTGTTAATCGTTAATTTCAATTTGAACAGGAGTTATATATTCGAGTTAACATGGAGAAATTGAATTATCACAGATTTAATAGAATCAAATTAATAATGTTATAAAAGGTTAGTAGTTATTAATTGATAAACCTAGCAAATACTAGGAGGGAAACCAAAAGTACATTAGGTTTGTTCGATCATTGCAGACTGGATTAAATTGATTGTGAAATGAAAACTCGAATATACCTAAGATTCAGGTGAAATTAATTACTCTGATGGGTTTATATCGATAGTTTTCATTAATTTCATTATTTTCCTTTGATTAAATTATTATTAAATTTTGATTTCTAGATAAGAATAGAATTTCTATAATTCTAGTACTTGATACACAATCCTGTAGGACAATACTCTACTTATCACTTTATTATTTGAACGATTTTGTGCACTTGCGAATTTGCCTGTCATATATATAATCTTTAACTAGTTTTAGTTTTTTATATGTGTACCAATATGCAATCTGTAGAATATCATAATGATCTTAAAGTTTGGAATAAGTAATGGATGATGAATTGTTTCATTCATTGTTTTTTGGACATGGTTGTGCCTTTTGCTTTTTCTTCTCAATCTGTATTGTGGTTATCAGATGTATTGTTTAATGGTACTTTTATTGTGTTTGTAATGCTTACTTGCTATTCTTAAATTATATTTCATTTTGAAAAAAAAATAATTATCTTAAAGGAAATTATAGTGTCAAGGTGAAGGCATATATATTAGTACCAGGCTAGTATCATTTTTTTATTGGAAGAGAGATAACACTTTTATATGTTTACTGCATTAAATTGGCAGGAAATATATGTTTGATTTCTTTAAGAATTTTGTGGCTATTACAAAAATCAATAGAAAAGTATTCATATATATTACTTTTATTATACCATTTTAAAATTGAATCATATTAATCTTTCCTTAACAATATGATTGGTATTTCTTCTCTTCATAAGAGATTTTAGATTCAAATTGTGTCATCTAATTAATGAAATGTTTTAATTGTTACTAAAAAATATAACTTCTAAATTTCATTTCTATATTTTAAAAGTAATATTCTTCTGAAAAGTAAGATACCTTTTGTGATATCCCAAATGTTATTTAAGGCATAAGAGTGACAGATACAGAAACAGATTACGAGTGTATAATAGTTAAATATATGCAGTGACACAATTTATTACAAATCCCTTATAAAATATATGAGTTCCCAATTACATATATAATTAAGGCCAGAAGTGGTGACAAAAAATAAAATATCAAAATACGAAAAGGGCCATTTCTATCATTATGTAAAGGGACTCATCAAAGTGCGAGACAAGTCATGTACTTATAAAATTTTATAGATCCACAGGATCCTCAAAGACTTTGAGGGGTAGGTCAGTGATCGGTTCCTCATTATCTTCCTGTGACATCCCAAGTGCTAATTAAGGCAAATAAGTGTCAGATACAGATTTAGAATGACAAGTGCATGATAAAATTTATACAACTGAACAAAATTATTACTAATCCCTTACAAATACACATGAGTTCCAATACATACATATACTGAGGCCAGAAGTGGTTGTAAAATATAAAACAAAACATAAGAGCCACTTCTTTCACTAGGTTATTGTACTCACCAGAGTGAGGGAACAATCATGCACTCAGACTTGTGTTTGCGAATCCATGGGTATTTGAACCTGAGTATCTGGGAAAAAGCAAAATATTTGATGGAAGAATGGGAGATCCTTTGAACAACCTATTATAATAGGGAAGCCTTATATCATAAAATTAATTCATCAAGTTGATGATAAAATACATAGGCGTTCTAGTGGACATTATGCACTTGTTGCACAATAACCCCTTAGAGGCAGGTCCAAGCAGGGGGGTCAGCGAGTAGGAGAAATGGAGGTTTGGGCTTTATAGGGATTTGGTGTTGCTCATATTTTACAAGAGATGCTTATAAATTTGATCATATTAGAGCTCCCCAAGAAGTACTTGGTACTACGATCATTGCGGAAACAATACCTAAATCCACGTGATCCTCATAGACTTCCAAGGGTAGGTCAGCCTGCAGTTTCTCACTTTCTTCCTTGTCTAGGGGGGGCATGCAAAGAGTGAGTTCCATATGCTTAGTAAGAAAAACAGTATTAAATTAACATCGTAAGATTTCAAAAGTTAATTATTTTGACTTAAGAGCTTGTCATTTAACGTCCTTGTTTACTTATCTCACATTATGAAAAATCATTTGTTTGTTAAGAAGATGGTACGTTAATACAGACAATCAAACATACATCATGCTAGATAATAGAGAAAATTAAATAAATCATGAAATACTCAAATTTTCTTGTCATGCTTCACGAAGTCCTTACAACTTCTATTTTTGAGGGCAGATACAGATTTCCAACTATCCAAGTGGAATGACCAAATTAAATACAAATATGACAATTTGCTCAGGCCTATTTCAAGCTAGCCAAACCATGGTAAGATATATGACCACGGTTGTACCAGCCATAGTTGCCCTAACAGATATCTACAATAATGACATTACTTAGCCACAGGTGACCCCTATAGATAGTGAGATATAACTCTCACCAGAGGGTATGCCATCATCCACTAGGAGTGGTCCTCTTATGTCTTTCTAGACCAGATAGGGGAGAGGCAAATAGATACCCCAAAGGGCAAAGGGAACAGATACCCCTCAGAGATAAAAAGCCTAACAAGACATTTAATGCAATATGCATGTCAATATAGATACACTTCATATCATACAGGCTTCATGTCATTTTTCTCTTTTTCTTTCTTCTTTTTTATACTTTTTTACTTTTATCGATTATATATTATATTTATTACATGCAAATTCATCAAGTGTCTGCAATTCACATAACATGCTTGAAAACAAAAAAATTTGACTCATTTAAATACAGAGACATACAAAACAGGCAAAATAACAATCATATTAAATTAGTATATCTTAAAACACTTCTTAAGACATCAAAAAAATACTAGATTCCTTACTAAAACCTTGATGTTTTCTCCTTCACCATTCTCCTTTCTTTCTCTTTTTCTCTCACTAGACTACTATCTATTTCTCTCTCTCACTAAATCTTTGAAAAATGGAATAATGGAAGTGTACGGAGGAAGGGAAGGGGAAGGCAAGTTTATAGAGTTTTGGAATCATCGGATTTATGCCAAGTGGCAAAATTCAATGAAGAGAGAGGACAAAAATATGCTCGACATAATAAATGAGGGAGGAGGGCCTCCTCAACTGGCGGAGCGGTGCACCGCCTGAGGCAGTAGTGGCGCACTGCCCGAGGTGATAGTTCCCCGGTCGACACGCTGCAAGCTAGCCTACAAGCGCATAAGCCTCCTACCGTGCACAGGGCCTTGGTGCGCTGAACGCCGCGCGGGTGGGCCTACTATGCACAAGCCCTAGGGGCAGAGGGCCTATCCATGCAGGCCCGCTGTGCGGACGGCGCAAGCACAGTGTGCGACGCCTGTCGACACATGAGGTGACCCGCGAATGGCCCGCTTGCGCGCGACAAGACGCATATAGGTCCTAATCCCGCGCCGTGTGCTCTGTGCATATGTCCCGTGCGTGTGTGTGCGGATGGGACATGCGCGCTTTTCGTAGGTCCTGTAGCTACTGTGCACGGATGCGCACACACACAATGCCCAACACCCGTGTAGGCAACCTGTCTCCCCACAGGATTTTTCCTGCGAGATTTTTTTCCCGATTCACCATTTTTTCAATATTTCTAAATATTTTTATAATAAAATTGGGTTAAACTTAAAATTAAATAAAATAACTTAAAATTAAATAAAATTAAATTAAAGCTATATAAATAAAAATCAACAAAAATTGCAAAATATAATGATTATTAAGCAGCATAAATTAATTAAGTTTAACAAAGCCAAAGGCCTGAATAAATAGGATTTCTAAATCATTTTAGCATAGTGATGCGCAGGGTGTTACACTTCCTCATCTGGATGGGGTCATGGAAAGAGGTGAGTTCCATATACTGAGTAAGAAAAATAGTATTTAAATAACATTATAAGATTTTAAAGATAATTAAAGGTATCATCATTTCTTACCATCAAGAGTCATGTCAGGATTCTTTATTAAATTATGAAAATAATTTATTTTATTTAAAGAAAACATCATATCATGCTAAAAATAGAGAAAATTAAATAAATCATGATATGCACTATTTTTCGTGTCATTCTTTGTGAAGTCATTCCGACTTCCATCTATTGAGGGTGATACGATTTCCCGACTACCCATGTGGAATGACAAATTCATTTCATTTGTAATAGCAATTTGCCTCTTATTAAACTAACAACACATTTGCAGCTTGCTAAACCAACAACACATTTATGGCTTGCCAAACTATGACACAATCTACGACCACGGCCGTGCCAAGCACAGTGGTCCTATATGTTAACTATGGCTACGACCATACTTCACCCAAGATGACCCGTACAATCATATTGCGTCACCGCTCTAATTAGAGGGTACACTATCATCCACAAGGAGCGGTCCTCTCATGTCTTTTCAGACCAGATGGGTAAAAAAACATAAACTTCTTAGAGATAAAAAGCCTAATAAAACACTTTATGTAATTTGTATGCCAATATCAATACATGTTTCTCATGTCTACAAATCATTCCATGCTTAATCCTTTTTCTACCGTTTAATTGCATCACATATCAATATTTATTTCATCTAAATTACACATGCAAATTAAATAGTTTATACACGATTATAGAACATGTGTTAACATGTGAAGTTACTTAGTTTAGGCATAAAACTTAACCACGAAATCACTAATTTAAACTTTATTATTTTTACTTTAGAAAAGCTCCTTAGGATTTTTAAAAGTAAATATTGAATTCCTTATCGAAACCTCAATGTTTTCTACGCCTTTTCTTCTTCTTCTCCTCTCCTTCTCTCTTTAGATAACTCCCTCTCTCTCTAAAGATCTTGGAGGATGGAAGAATGGAAATGGAAGTGATGGAAAAATTGTGAAGGGAGGGTCACTACTTATAGAAAATGGGGACCGTCAGATTTGTGCAAAGTGGTAAAATTAGGTGAAGAGAGGAAAGTAAATGGGAAAGGTGTGATGTGATAATTGATAGATGTGACCAGCAAATGGACGATACGACGTGACGGCGGTGCAAAAATTAGAGGCATGCCATGCAAACAATGATGGTACATTGCCCAAATGAGGGCGGTACGCCGCCCAAGTTGGTGGTGCTAACTGTCAAAAGGTGGCGCACGACACTCAACGGGGTGGCACGCCCTTCTGGAGGCAGTGCGCACAGCCCAAGCCAGCCATGCACTATAGACCTAGCCTCCCACGCACAAGCCTAGCCTGTCTTGTGTGCAGGCTTTATAGCATGCCAGGCACTACATGTAGGCCTACCGTGCAGAAGGCGCACGCAGACCGCACCTCACACAATACGCAAATAGGACATGCGCACAGTACGCACATCCTGTGCTGGGCACGCGCGTGGTGTGAAGAGCCCGCGCAGGCAAGATCCTTCCCGTGGGATTTTTTGACTTTTTCTCCATTTTTCAATAAATTTATTTAAATAACAAATAAAATAAAAATTTTCAAACAATAAAATAAAATAATTAATTTTAAGAATTATTAAATCAAATAAATTATGAAACTTAAAATAACAAATACGATATTCATCCAAAAAATTAAAAATAAGAAATATTAAGGGTTTTTAAATGGCATTAAGTCCTGAATAAATAGGGGTTCTTATTATAAATTAGGCGCAAAAGTTTTCAGGGTGTTACATTCCCTCCACCTTAAAAAATTTTCTCCCCCAAATTTGTTATAAATAGATATGGAAACTTCTCTCTCATCTCATTCTCTGACTCCCATGTCATCTCTTCCACAGTGTGGTGTTGCCAATGCACCTTCACCATGGGGATCCTATTGTTGTGCAAAACTTTTTCAGTCCAATCATGGATTTTCGTAGGGAGCTCCTCATATGTCATATCAGCTTGAACCTGCATCTCTTGGTGAGAAATGATGTGAGAAGGGTCAGGGTGGTACCTTTTGAGCATGGAGACATGGAAAACATCGTGTAGACCCATAAACTCTCAGGGTAGACCAAGGCAGTACGCCATGGGTCCAACACATTCGACAATCTGAAAAGATCCCACATAAAAAGGGCTCAACTTTCCCTTCTTACCGAATCATATTTTTTCGTTGTAAGGGAAGATCTTAAGGAAGACTTGATCACCAACTGTAAATTCTAAAGATCCTCTACAGTTGTTAGCATAGCTTTTCTGGATACTCTGGGTAATGGCTAAGTTCCTTTGAATGATAGCAACTTTTTTTATATTCTCCTGGATGAAATCAAGTCCCAAATGATGCTGGTTCCCGACTTCGTTCAAACAAGTGGGATAACAACAGGGCCTACTGTATAGAGCTTCATACAGAGTCATGTCGATGCTAGAATGATAACTATTATTATAAGTAAATTCACACAAGAGAAGATATTCATACCAGTTATCACCAAAGTCAAGGATGTAAGCGTGCAACATGTCCTCAAATGTTTGGATAGTACATTTAGACTGACCATCAATCTTGGGATTACAAGCAGTGCTGAAGTATAATCCATAATCGAGTGCTTCTTAGATACTGTCCCAAAAATGAAAGGTAAACCAAGGATCACAGTCAAACACAATGGATGGAGGGATGCCGTGGAGTCGAATAATTTCATCGACGTACAGGCAGGCTAATCTGCTAGTGGAATCTGTGGTTCTGATGGGTAAGAAGTGAACAGTCTTGGTCAACTTGTCAAGAATGACCCATATGGCATTGCAACAAGAATAGGTTTTGGGTATATCGATGATAACTTCAATGGTTACATGCTCCCACTTCAATTCCAGAATAGGGAGGCCCTGCAACAAACAACCGGGCCTCTTATATTTTGCCTTAACCTATTTCCAAGTAAGGTATCAAGAGACATAGTCGACAATGTCTTCTTTCATTCTAGGCCACTAATATTGTTGCTTCAGGCCCTGATACATCTTGGTACTCCCATGGTAGATGGACAGTTTAAAGGCATGGTCAGCCTTGAGAACATCTATCCTAACAGTGACAAGGACTCAAATACAGTCCAAAAATTTGCACCATCCATCATCTGTGAGCCTGAAATTGAGAAACTCGTCAGAAGTATGCTTACTTAAATTTTTTATGATTTTTAGGTCTGTGGACTGAGCTTTCTAAATCTTAATGATCATAGAATTACAATTTGGGATAATAGCATTGAGGAATAATATTTTCCTCAAAGAAAATCTCAATATAATCCGAATATCTAAAACAATTAATATTTTGATTAATATGAAATTTAAATATAATTCTAAAAATTTTATTTTAGTCAAAACATGCAATATTTTAAACAACTCAAATATATTGGAGAATCCCTTACGATCATAAATAGAATTTTGTGATGCAGTTATTATGTTCAGAATATAGAAAATAACTGAAATAAATAATTTTTGAACACAACAATCTGTGAATAGCTAATTAATATTTTATGCAAGAAGAAATGTACAATATATACATATAAATATACATATTTAAATATATACAATCACATAGAATACTAAATACAGAAAAATATTTTTGACGGCTAACTTCAAACACTTTCAGCGATTAGTATTTTGAATTTCTTTTACACATATAAATACTCAAAAATCAATGATATAAAGTCTCTTGCTATTTAAAAAAATGTTACTCATATAAAACAAGACCATATTTAACTCCAATTACATAAATTACTACTTTAAATTTTTTTTAATATTATAGTATGTTACTGTAGTATCTGTAGTACGATGTTGCAATTGATTCTAAAGATAATGACCAGTATTTAACCTTTATTAGAGGGATCACTTATTCAAAACCAATTTATACTTTTGCGATAACAGTTTCAAAAATTCATAAGACACAATATAAGTACTTTTTAAAAATAAAGATAGATGTAATAATACAATGAAACCACTTATACACTACTGTCAAAGTGTATAACACCAACATCCACGTGAAAAGTCTAGTATTCAAATTTTAATTGTTCATCTGGTTATATTATAATTAATTTTAACATATGATAGAGTTTTTAAGATTTATTTTTATTAATTTTTACGTACAATAAATTATATATCTATTTTTGTGTTACATAAGAGTCGAATCTTCTATTCTTATTTTTGTAGAGGTAGAGAATTACCACTTGCAAGTATTATCATGCCTTAATTATATTTAACTTTTAGGAGGATTGATTTCTATTAAGGCAGTTGGTAATGAAGTAAAGATCCTAGAATTGGAACTATTGGGCCTTTGGCCCGATCATTACGGGATGGCATTAGTTCCCATTAATGAAGAACATGTCTACTCACAATTTTATATAAAAAATTAATAAATCAGCCGAATTATCACCTATATACCTTTTTATACAATCTGTTAACTTCTGATGTCAACCATTTTATATTAAAAATGTATTGAATGTATTTATTTATTTATTTTTTGAATATGTCAATTTAGTGATATATAAAAGTACTTAACTTCAGTTGCTTTGTTTAAAATTAAATTTGTAGCCGGTTTTATTTATGGATTGTGGAATTAATTATATTGATATTAATTGTAACATTTCATTTTCTCACATAATTGTTTAGGTAAGATGTGAATACATGCTGGGGATAATGCAAGAGAGAGTAGGTATATAAATGCATTACAGTGAATCAATAACTTGTTATGAAAAGGGATGGTCAGGATTGGATGATTTTAGATATGTGCAGCCTTTTAACATTTTACTAATTGGTTGTGCGTGAATTTTATATTGTATGTATAGAAGCTCCAAGGATCATGCCTATATGAGTTAATGGATACCTAATAGATTCTGAGAATTGGAACAAGCGTTCCTCTAGCTATATGTGCACTTAAAAGAAAAAAGAAACCACAAAAAGCACACATATCACCCCCACCAACCAAAGATCTCCAAGCTTTTACCAATATCCTCTTAAACCCATTCGTTCCTCTCTTCCACCCAGCTTTGTTGCTTCCTCTCACTCATTCACAGACACTTGAAAATAGTGCATATATGCTAGACCTTTACAACTTTATAAAGTCCTATTCACTTTTCCAATTACCACCTCACCCCACACCACAACGACTAGTCAGCTTGTTTTCCTGCTATCGCCAACATCACCATCTCAACACAACCTCCCATACATCTTTCGTATTACACCTCTTACAATTTGGTTAATGATACATGAAGCTATGTATTAGCTAAAAACTCATTAGTGATATATGAAGCTACTCATAATTTAATTATTTTTATGAAAATGCTTGAAATATTATTAACTACAACTAGCAAATATGATCCACTAATACAACAATTTATTGAGCATAATATACTATTGCCAACAATATAAATTCTTATCTCATCTATTATTCCAGAATTTTTAGTGCATTTATAGTGTAAATGTGTATTTAATTTTCATTTAATTGTTTCTTTGTAAAAATATATACATAATATGCCTATAAAAAATGGTATCCCAATAATAAAACACAATTTTCAATTCTCACAAGATAACATGGTATTAGAGCTGTTAATATATCTAGAAGAATTTAGATAGCTAATATATGAATAAATTGTGTTTTGCATACCAAAATAATGAATAGGGGTGAGTTTGATAGAAATAAATAATGATAGATGGTTACGAAGAACATTGTCGAGCAAGAGGAAATGGGAAACATGGTTGGATTGATTTGTGAAAAGGATGAGGGAGAAGTTGTATCAAAATATGGCTCTGATAGCTATAACTATATTAAAAATATAGATTGCACAATAAAATTCTCCTTTTATCCTCCTTTTTGAAAAAAAAAATGGTTGTTTTTCTTGCACGAGATTGTTATTTTTTAATCAATTAATTTAATACAAATATACTTTATCTTAGGGCAAAAAAAAAATTGTTATATATACAAGAAAATGAAAAAAGTGATATCAGAAGTCCTAGGGGCATACTTTTAAATGTTGGATTGCCTGTAGGGTTATTTTACATGTGAAGCTCCGTCATGCATACATATTGATCATTAATTTTTATTCATCTTATTATGTTACTCTATTAGTTTATTTTATATAAGACGCTGTTAATTAATTCCAAATAATTAGCTCTTTGTTCGCAAAGTAACCTACAATTTTCTTTGGGGATAAATCTTTTTAAGTGTTTGGTTGTAGGTTAAGTATGGTATATTTTTCATTAATTAAAAGATAATTTTATTAATGAAATGGCAGTCGCATGTCCTTTTTCTTTTTGAATAATAAAAAGTAATTTTGTTAATAAGGATAGTTCCATCTTTTTTAAAGAGAGAATTACAGGAAAACACAAAATCGCCACCCTTTGGAAAATGAAAAGCACAATTTAAGAATAAAATTATATGATAATATAGGCGATTTGAAATAGAAGCTAAACGTGAAAAGTGCATATTCTTAAAACATCTATTATATGATCCCCCTTCATAGCCTCAAACAGATACATCAACAGGTATCTTAGAATTAAAACTTGGGATAGCGGCATTAACAGGTAATGTTTTCCCCCCGTATAATCCCCCGGTATTATATATTTATTTTCGTATTACAAAAGAGTCGAATCTTCAATTCTTATTTTTGTAGAGGTAGAGAAGTACCACTTGATTTAAAATTCAAGTATTATCGTGCCATAATTATATTTAACTTGTAGGAGGATTGATTTCTATTAAGGTGGTTGGTCATGAAGTAAAGATCCTAGAATTGAAACTATTGGGCCTTTGGCCCGATCATTAAGGGATGAAATCAGTTCCCATTAATGAAGAGCATGTGAACTCGCAATTTTATATAAGAAGTTAACAAATTAGCAAAATTATCTTCTACATACCATTTTATATAATCTATTAACTTCTGATATCAATCATTTTCTATTAAAAATGTATTGAACGTATTTATTTTTTTTTGTCAATACGTCAATTTAGTGATATATAACAGTACTTAAGTTCAGTTACTTTGTTTAAAATTAAATCTGTAGCCCGTTTTGTGTATGGATTATAGAATTAATTATATGATATTTAATTGTAACATTTCATTTTCTCAAATAATTGTTTACATTAATATTTAATTTTAATTGTAGTTAATTAAATAGCTAGCATAATATTTAATTTAAAAAAAATTCAATTACACAATTAACACAAGTACAATATATTAATAAAGTGCCATCGTTATTAAATAAAGTGAAGTAAACATGATTAGTGTTATTCGATGAATCACTCTTTTATCATTCTAAGTATATATATATAATCTCTCTAAATAAGACACACACAACGAAGTTCTAATATTTAAGAATACAAAAAGAAATAAAAAAATAAAAAAATCATAATACATTATATCAAAAAATCATAACACAATACATCCTTTATAGATAAGCCAAATTCAAAGTTAATAAGTGAAATACAAAGTAAACCTTTATAAATCATATAGAAGTTCCCTTGTTTTAATGTGTTGAAAACTCATACCTAAGTTCACCTATATACCATTTTATATGAATGCTTGAACTTTTGAACATTTAATAGAAGATTTAAAATGTATGAGTTTTTATATGGTTTGTTAACTCTTTATATAAAAGCTAACATTAATGAAGAACATGTATATCTAAGAGATCATTAAGTAATATTTCGGCATTCCACTTGTTGTAGAATGCACCATATCTTACCTTAGATGGTATATTCTACTATATTATAATGCTCCATTTCCCATTCCTTACTAATAACTCTCCAACCCTTGTCTCATTCGATATATAGCCCCTCTCGCTCCTTGTCCAGACACGACAAAACATCATGACTAGAAACAAGGTTAGGCTTACCTATATCACTAGCGACTTTGCAAGAAAAACCACATTTAAGAAAAGGAAGAAGGGGCTGATGAAGAAAGTGAATCAACTTAGCACTCTCTGCAATGTCAAAACATGTGCAATCATTTAAAATCCATATGACTCGTAACCAGAGGTTTGGCATTCCCCTCTCGGAGCCCAATACCTGTTGGCCAACTTCAAGAGGATCTCTGAGATGGAACAGAACAAGAAGATGATGAATTAAAAGAGCTTCCTATGATAGATGATCACCAAGGCAACCGACCAACTGAAGAAGAAACATAAAGACAATCAGGAGAAGTAAATAATGCATATCATGTTTCAAAGCCTTGTTGGGAAGCCCCTCCACTAACTCAACCTCATTGATCTAAATGATCTAGGTTGGCTAATTGAATAAAACCTCAAAGAAATCCTAAAAAAATGATAAAAACACTCTGTAAATCACCTCAGCCTCAGGGGGCCACAAATGGAGGAGTGATGAAGGGTCTGTGGGAGACATCCTCTTAGATCAACAAGGATTCAATATCGCATAAGCTTCAGCAGTTGTAGTGATGGTTCATTGATGGTATTAACTCGCAAGCACAACAACAGCTCATTTAGTGTTTGGTAACGGGGACCAAGTGGAGATGATGGTGTTTTCTGATCAGCACAACTAGAATAATATACAGATGTGCTCTAGAGGTTTAATTATTCTTAAGAATGGAATGATAAGATGTTTGATTTTGAATTTTTTGGATTGCTGTCGGGATGTACTTAAATAACCAATTACAATCCACTACAAATATATATCTTCAATTTCTTAATAGTTGTAGTCGTCGTTGTCATAATACTAATCATCATAGTCATCACGTAATAGTCAACATAGACGTCACATCGCATGCATGCATGTAAAGGTATTTGTTTGCGTTATAATTTTATTCAAATTAATCTTCTCTTCAATATTTTATATCTCATGTACTAGTACTACTCTTCTTTTTTTTATTTTCTCTCTCGCCTCGGCTTGATGTCGCTTCATTGCTATTTGTTAAAATACATACATTCCCAATGTAGTTTTAAACTATTAGAATGTTTTTCTCTCTTCTTTTCCTTTTTTTAAATTTTCTTATACACAGTGGATTAAGTTTACTTAAGATGATGATTAAGTTTGCTAGCTCGTTAAATTTTGTTTAGATCTCAAAGGAGATTTTTGTATGGGATTTAATATATATGAATACATGTTCGGATCTTGGAATTAAAATTTAGGATAGAAAGATTAAGAAATAATATTTTCTTTCAAGAATACACGCATGCCTACTACGCAGACAACGAGCGCACAAGGCACATGGTGCTTGGCCCTGTCCGCGTGCGATGGGACACACGCGTGGACTAACCTGTCTGCTCGCGATGGGACGCACGCACAGACCAGGCCCGCACCCTGCGAGGATAGGATGTGCACACATTGTGCACGTCCTACGCTTGTCGCGCACGCATGCCTGCGCACAGTGTGCTACGCCCGCGCATGCGTGCGTCTCCCACAAGTGTTTTCCCGCTAGATTTCACCCCATTTTCCATTTTTCTCCTAAAAATTACTTTTAAATAAAAATGCAGCAAAAATAAAATAATAATAATAAAAATAAATAAAATAACAAAATCTGAATAGATTAAAATTATGAATTAAAATGATGAAATATGATATAAATTACGAGATAAATTTAAATGAGTTCAGGTGGCTTTAAGGCCCGAATAAATAGGAGTTTCAATATACACATTTAGCACAGTGATGAGAAAGGTGTTATAATATGGATGCTGGTTTTGATCCCTTAACAAAACGATGGTTTAGTTGTCCTTGTGACTCTGAATGATTTGATATTCATGCTCTAGGGCTCAAGGGCATGAATGATGGCACCTGAGAGACCTAAGAGACCTAAGAGATTTATATTTGTATTTAATATTTGTGAATGTATGTTTGTATCTATCTGTGTACCAAGAAATGACTAATCAATATCTCATTTGTCCTCTCTAGAACTAGGTGAAAGTGGCTGCGCGTATAGGTTTGCAATCAGTGTAATATAAATTATGATAATAAATTACTATAAAAAAGACTATGTCAGAAGAGGAGTTTCATCCTGTGTGCATGAATTGTGTAAACCCATTGAATACCGTATTGACCGTCTTCATGACGATTCATATGAATTCGACATTTGATTTGGATATGGATATTTGGCGATAACTTTTAATTTGTATTTGTTAATTAAACTAAAAATTAATGTTTTAGTAAACGTGCATTAATGAATATTTTTAAACGTATCTACGTTGCATTATTTCTCTTTATCTTATTGAATATTAGAACTCACCCATATCCAAACCCCGCATAGATGTAGATTTGGAAAAAAATTCTAAAAAACCGTGTTTAGATTCCTTTCCAGAGGAATAGTTTAGAGCAGACTTTGCATTTTGTTTTAAACTTTAAGGCTAGTTTTTATAATTATGCTATCTAATATTTTGTATTCTAAAAGGTAGATGTCCAGATTGTCTCAGGATACAGTCTTTTGTAAATTTTATATGGGATGTATAGTTCTGGTGCAGTATAAATATCTATTTTATGTCTGCACATTTGGACATTGTGCCCTATTTTGGCTTCAAGATGTCACATTTCTTTTCTTTTCTTTTCATTTATACACAATGGAGCAAAGATAGAAGCATTATTGATGTAATAAATGTAAAAATTCAACCTAGTTAGGATGAAGATGAAGCTAGCTAGCTCCTTAAATTGTTTTAGATTTAAAATGAGATTTTTGTATAAAATTTAATAGATATGGATACAATCTTTGTATCTTGGAATTAAAATTTGGGATAGTGGCATTAACAAGTGATGTTTTCCTCAAAGAAAGTCTTGGTATAATCATAACATCTAGAACAATTAATATTTTGATTAATATGTATATTATATATGTATCTGGCAAGATACATTAAATTAAGTTATAAATTGGCTTCTAACTAATTAATACATATGTAGAATAATCTATCTTTGTTCCCTATATTTTGAAGAACAAAAAAATTACACTCACACATATACTACCAATTTAGAGTGTTGATGAGAAGTACATGTGTACACTGGCTACTAGCTCCTTTAAGTAGTTTAGACAATATCTTGTATAATTTACTAAATATGTTATATTATTGCGATTGCTTGGGTGGCAAGTAAAATAAGTATTGTTTTATATGTATACATAGACGTATATTGATGTGTTCGATTTTTATTATATTTTTATACCTTTTTAAGTTACAAGTCATTTAATGAAAAAAATTCTTGATGTAGGTTTCGTGAAGAAAATAGAAAAAAAACTGAAAAGAGAAGAAGAAAAGAGAAAATTTGAAGTAGTTTTTAAGAGCAAAAAGGAAGCAACTCCGAAGAAGAAAAAGGGAGCAATTCTGAACAGGAAGAATAAACAGCTCTGAAGAGAAAAAATGAAGTTTCTTTGAAAAGGAAAAAGGAAGCATCTCTAAAGAGGAAAAATGAGTAGCTTTGAAAAGGAAAAAAGGAGGCATGCAATATTGAAATTAATTTGGTTGAGATTTGGCCAAGTCCTGGCTTAATTAGTTATTGATGGTTTTAGAGTATCGGGAGTGAAATTCTATTAATTAGACATATATTATTAATCGTTAATTGTGATTTGAATGAGAGTTATATGTTCGAGTTAACATGGAGAAATTGAATTTTCACAGATTTAGTAAAATAAAATTAGTAATTGTTATAAAAAGTTAGTAGTTGTTAATTGATAAACCTAGCAAATACTGGGAGAAAAACCAAAAGTACATTAGGTTTGTTTAATCATTGCATAGTAGATTAAATTAATTGTGAAATTAAAACTCAGATATACCTAAGATTCAAGTGAAATCAATTATTCTTATGGGTTTACATTGATAGTTTTCATTAATTTAATCATTTTGTTTTGATTAAATTATTATTAAATTTTGATTTCTAGATAATAATAGAATTTCTATAATTCTGGTACTTGATACGCAATCTTGTAGGACGATACTCTACTTATCACTTTATTATTTGAATGATTTTGTGCACTTGCGAATTTGCCTGTCATATATAAAATCTTTAACTAGTTTTAGTTTTTTATATGTATACATACCAGTATGCAATCTATAGAACATCATAATTATCTTAAAGGTTGGAATCAGTAATGGATGATGAATTATTTCATTCTAATTATTTTTTGGACATGGTTATGCCTTTTTCTTTTTCTTCTCAATCTATATTGTGGTTATCGGATGTATTGTTTAATGATACTTTTATTGTGTTTGTAATGGTTAATTGCTATTGTTAAATTTTATTTCATTTGGAAAAGAAAATAATTATCTTAAAGGCTAATATAGAGTATCAAGGAGAAGGTATATATATATATAAGTACTAGGCTAGTATCATTTTTTTATTAGAAGAGAGATAACACTTTTATATTTTTAATGCATTAAATTGGCAGGAAATATATGTTTGATTTCATTAAAAATTTTGCGGCTATTACAAAAGTATTCATATACATTAGTTTTATTATACTATTTTAAAATTGAATCATACTAATCTTTCCTTAACAATATGATTGGTATTTCTTCTCTTTATAAGAGATTTTAGATTCAAATTGTGCATTTTTATATATTATCTTTAAGAGTTTGTGTCATCTAATTAATGAAATATATGAATTGTTACTAAAAAATCTAAATCCTAAATTTCATTTCTATATTTTAAAAATAATATTTTTTTGAAAAGTAAGATACCTTTTGTGATATCCCAAATGTTATTTAACGCATAAGGGTGTCGATACAGAAATAGATTACGAGTGCGTAAGAGTTAAATATATGCAGCAGAGCAATTTATTACAAATCCCTTATAAAATATATGAGTTCCCAATTGCATGTATTACTAAGGCCAAAAGTGGTGCAAAAATACAAAATATCAAAATACGAAAAGGGCTACTTCTATCAGAGTGCGAGACAAGTCATGCACTTATAAAAGATTATGGATCCACGGGATCCTCAAAGACTTCAAGCGGTAGGTCAGCGATCGATTCTTCACTATCTTCCCCATCTAGAGGGGGGGCATGGAAAGGAGTGAGTTCTATATACTCAATAAGAAAAATAATATTTAAATAACATCACAAGATTTTAAAGGTAATTAAAGGTATCATCATTTCTTACCATCAAGAGTCTTGTCAGGGTTCTTTATTAAATTATGAAAGTAATTTATTTTATTAAAAGAAAATATCATATCATAGTCATATCATATTAATCAAGTATATCATGCTGAAAAGAGAGAAAATCAAACAAATCATGATATGCACTATTTTTGTGTCATTCTTTGCAAAGTCGTTCCGACTTCCATCTATTAAGGGCGATACAGATTCCCGGCTACCCATGTGGAATGAAAAATTCATTTAATTTGTAACAGCAATTTGTGTCTTGTTAAACTAACACATTTACGACTTGCTAAACTAATATCACATTTACGGCTTGCCAAACCATGACACGATCTATGACCACGGTCGTATAAATCACAGTGGTCCTACATGTTAACTATGGCCACGAACGTACTTCACCTAAGATGACCCCTACAATCATTTTGCGTCACCACTCTCGTCAGAGGGTATGGCGTCTCTCTCTAAAGCTCTTGGTGGATGGAAGAATGAAAATGGATGTGATAGAGAAATGGTGAAGGGGCAGTCACTATTTATAGAAAATGAGGACCATCGAATTTTCACCAAGTGGCAAAATATGGTGAGGAGAGAGAAAGTTAATGGGAAAGGTGTGATGTGATGACTGACGGATGTGACCAATGGATGGACGATGCAACATGATAGTGGCACAAAAATTAGAGGCATGCCACCCAAATAGAGATGACACGTCACCCAAGCGAGCAGAGCCTGCGCGAGATCCGTTCGAAGAACACGAGGACGAGTTAAAGTAATCAGCCTCCCAATATTGGGAGGCTGATTACTTCAATTGAGATAATGAAAAATCATTTTGTTTTTTTAGTTGGAACTTTAGGTGGTTCCCGAAAAAAGATAGCGAAAAAAATGATCCCTAAAGTCGATACTAAGTGGAATGTATAAAACAATGCTTCTATAAATTCGATTGTGGTTTACAATTATAGCTTCCATACCTGTTTTGTTTATTTGAGATGATCCCCCAGATAACGAAAGAACAAGAGTCAAAGAAAAGGTAGTGATTTAAATCAAGATTTCTCCAGTACCTATGTCAAATCGCAAACAGAAAATAGAAGCAAAAAATAACGAAGCAGTGTTGCATCAGACTACTTGTCTTCTTGTAATTGGATCTCCAAGTTTTCGGAATGCTCTAAATTCCACCTGAGCATCTAAATTTGGATCAATACCAGCAAAAACATCTCTGAATAGAGCACCATGCCAAATGTGTTCGAAGAGAAGAGCAGAGCAAATGAAGCATGCCCAAAAGTAAACCAACCTCTTAGACTGCTACGAAAAATACCGTCAGATTTCAAAATAGCACGATCTAATTCAAAAATTTCACCCAATTGAGCGCGTCTAGCATATTTTTTGATAGTCGCAGGATCGCTATAACTCACTCCATTAATTTCACTGTCATAGAACTCAACAGTTACGCCTACTTATTCAACACTATATTTTAATTCTGCCCTTCTAAAAGGAACATCGGCTCTAACAATTCCATCTCTGTCTACCAAAACAACAAGAAATGTTTCAAAAAAAGTAGGCATACGACGTACAAAAAGTTCAAGCCCTTCTTTATCTCTAAAGATAGGGTGTCCTAACCACCCAACAGCTATTCCATCCTCGTTGTCTATTGAACCCACTCTGAATAATCACCCTTTCGCCGGATTATTGCCAATGTAATCATAAAAAGCTAATTTTTTAGGAATTTTAGACCAAGCTTCTGATAAACTTTGATTTTCGGCTAGCCCAGCACTAACTCTTCGATATATTTCTTGCTAGAAGTATCCTTGATCCCATTGATAACGAATATGACTAATTAATTTGATGGGGTAGTTGCTGAACCATACCACATAGTTCCAGCAACAACAAAAGTTGCAAAAAAGATAGCAGCGATACTACTGGAAATGATGGTCTCAATATTTCCCATTCGTAATCCTTTGTATAGACGTTGGGGCGGATGGACACTAAGATGGAATAAGCTCGGTACTATGCCCAATGTCTCTGTTGCAATATGATGAGAGGCTATTCCTCCTGGAACAAAAGGATCAAAACCTTCTACGCCCCACGCTGGATTTATAGGTTGTACCTTTCTGGTTAGTCCATAAGGGTCGGACACCCATATTCCAGGACCATATAATCCTGTTACATGAAATATGCCAAACCCAAAATAAGGCACTCTTAAAAGAAATAAATGAATTCTAAAGATCTTGGGCAAATCCAAAAAAGGTTTTCCTGTACGTTCATCAAAAAATATTTCTAGATCCCAATACACCCAATGCCAAATAGCTGTCAAGAAGCACAAGCCAGAAAACACGATATGCACTCCGGCTACACCTTCATAACTCCAAAAACTCATATTCGTTATAGTCCCTCCTGTAATACTCCAACCGCCCCATGAATTAGTTATTCCTAAACGAGTCATGAAGGGTATAACAAACATACCTTGTCTCCACATTGGATCAAGAACGAGGTCAGAGGGATCAAAAACTGTTAATTCATATAGAGCCATAGAACTGGCCCAACTAGCAACTAAAGCTGTATGCATTATATGAACAGAAAGTAAACGGCCAGGATCATCAATATGACAGTATGAAGATGATACCAAGGTAAACCCATGAAAATACCCCTTTATCAACGAAAAATAGACATGATGTAACTTTATTGCATTGAAAAAAAACTATACTACCGCCCTCCTCCCTTTCAGTGTATTATTAGGGAGAAAGGATTAATATTTGCTCTATTCTTTTAGTAATAATGGAACAATTCTGTTGAACGGAAAAAAGAGAAGCAGATCTATTCTATATCCGATAAGTACCAAGACGCAATGGGGGTTAACCCTATTTTCTATGAACGAACCTATTCATATTTGTTCATCATTTAAAGGACCTATTCGTAAAAATTTTCCTTTATTTTATTCATTCTGTCTTTCTTTACCTTTATTTATTTTATTTTCTATTTTATAACCTTATTCAATCTATGTATAAAATAGAATAAATAATAAATAAAGTATGATAAAGGCCAATATTATTATATTAAGACAATAAACCCATTGTTACGCTTCCACATCAAAGTGAAATAGAGTAGTTAATTCTTTTTTCTTTCATTTGATGCCTATTAGTGTTCCAAAAGTGCCTTTTCGAAGTCCTGGAGAGGAAGATGCATCTTGAGTTGACATATAGTGCGACTTGTAAGATATATTGGGCCATATGGGATTTCTCCATTCTCTCTCCTGATCGAGATATCCTCTGTTTTTGCCCCAAAAAAATTGATTGAATTGTCAAGAATTTGTAGCGTGAAGTGCAATGAAGTGGAATTAGATCCATTTTTTGAGGGGGTATTCAGATTAATATTATCAATTAGAATGATTTATGGTTGAATTGGTTGGACCAATAAAATGAAGTATCCAGGCTCTGTTTAGCAAAAACCAAATTGGTAATATATCGATGATTACCACTTATATCATAAATGACTCTATTTAGAAATAAATTCTAAATAGGAGTGATCTCAACTGTTAATCAGTCGAATAAGAATAATACGATTAATACGTTGAATGTTTAATGGAAGACAAGAAAGAAATGAATTGAAAAAAAAAGGAAGTCATAGAAAAAGACGCAGTATTTGATTGATTTTTCCTATATGTGCAAATCTTAATCGGGTAGATCTTTACTCGGAGTAGAGCCTAAACCTAAAAATATTGAATAAAAAAAAGAATAAGCCTATTCAGGAACAAGAAAACGCATCGTGATTTGGATTTTATCTCGATGCAAAAAAACCTCAATGAGAAGTTAGTTCGATAAGCTTTTTTATATTATA
The DNA here is from genome assembly GCF_054855325.1 of Carica papaya. Classification (NCBI taxonomy): domain Eukaryota; kingdom Viridiplantae; phylum Streptophyta; class Magnoliopsida; order Brassicales; family Caricaceae; genus Carica; species Carica papaya. The sequence continues at coordinate 25,270,323 of NC_142310.1, read as the reverse complement.
GGATTATAGAAAAAGGCCCAAAAATCATATTTCTTTAAAAACGAAAGAAAAAAGGCTCTTTCTTAGAAGTTATAAAAAGTCTACTATGAAATATGAAAAAAGCAAGAGGGCTGGAATCTACGCATTGATTTTGTTCACAATTTTTGGCGAACCGTATGCATCAAAGGGGGCCTGTACGGCTCCTAAGGATATAGTTTGATTTTATCCTAACCAACTGACTTTATCGAGAAAAATTACTTTTTTTAGGCCAAGAGGTTGATAACGAAATCTCAAATCAACTTATTGGTCTTATGGTATATCTCAGTATAGAGAGTGATACCAAAGATCTTTATTTGTTTATAAACTCTCCTGGTGGATGGGTAATACCTGGAGTGGCTATTTATTATACTATGCAATTTGTGCAACCAAATGCACAGACAGTATGCATGGGATTGGCTGCTTCAATGGGATCTTTTATCCTAGTCGGACGAGAAATTACTAGATGTCTAGCATTCCCTCACGCCTGACACCAATGATTTTTTTTTATTTGCAAGAAAAAAAAAGAAGACTATGCCTTCGCCATATGAAATATGAATTAATAAGTAATAATAGCATGGCACTTTGAATTCGATATGAATTGTTTTTTCAAAATATTAGATTATGTATCGAAAGAGTAGTATGAGATAAAGGGTATTTCTAATTTTCTCTTAGCTAATTTTATCTTAGTTACTTATCGGGGGCCCATTTCAGCATCACAAACTTTTTTTTCACACCGGAAGGCTACGAATAATATTTATGTTATGAAAAAGTACAAAAAAAGAAACTTTGGGATTGCTGAATAACTGACGAAATAAATATATAAAGCAATAAAGCAACAGGGCCATCATAGTATTTTTTTAACTCCAAAAAAAGAAGGGTGGTAATTGGATCATTTATTGATCTGGGTCTAATAGACCCTATATTTTCTCTTTCTTCAATGAAAGGTAAAAACGTGAATTCCATTGTAGAGCCGTATGCAATGCACAAGAAATGCCGTACGGTTGTTCAATTCTCTCTCTTTTTTTTCATTATTTGTTATCTCGCCTCCTCGCTTCATCGGGTGAGATAGAAGAACCATTCTCTCATCAAGGTAATGATCCATCAACCCACTAGTTCTTTTTATAAGGCACAAGTGGGAGAATTTATCCTAGAAGTAGAAGAACTACTAAAACTTTGCAAAACCTTCACAAGGGTTTATATACAAAGAACGGACAAGCCCTTATGGGTTGTATCTTAAGACATGGAAAGGGATGTTTTTATGTTAACAACAGAAGCCCAAGCTTATGGAATTATTGATCTTATATAATTCAATAAAAAATAGCATTGATTTCACGTAAATCCACAATTTAAGATTTTAACATTTTAAGGGTTTAGTTAAATATTCGATTAAACGTTTAATAGAATATTTAATAGAAGTAATTCAGAATCATCCGATTAGGATCAATCTAAACCAGCCCATTATACATATGATTCAGCATGCCAACTATTAAACAACTTATTAGAAATACAAGACAACCAATCAGAAATGCCACGAAATCCCCTACTCTTGGGGGATGTCCTCAGCGCCGAGGAATGTGTACTAGGGTGTATGTGCGACTCGTTCAGGTTAGATCATGGCTGAGACAAAAGAAAGGAAACTCTTTTGTCAGTATCAATGATCAGTACCAGTGAATAAAATAGAATGGAGGAATTATATTCACTATCTAAAAACTAAAAAGGATCGATATATCATATCCTTCTATTGTGTATCAAACTTATGGTTTCCATTGGTGCAAATCCAATCACCTAAATTTTGGAGAAAAAATCCCCCATTGGTAACAAACAGTTATCCATTAAGTGGGGGAAATCCTATTTTTTTTAAATAAACAAAAAGATTATTCTTCTACTCTTGTAAGAACGGACTAACAGGGTCAGCTAATCTTCATAATTAAATACCGTTACTGTATAAAGATAAAGTAGATCTCGTTGTGAAAGACAAGATCTATTACTGGAAAATTCACGGGTAGAGCCAAAAAGTGTGAACTGTACAAGTTACCAATAGTATTGATTAATTGAAGAAAGAGCTCCGGTGTATAGAGTGGACCTCACCGTTTAAGAAGTAACCATAGAAATGATGGAACCCACTCTTTATTTATCATTTCGATTTACTACCTTTCTTAGTTATTAGACCTTTTATGATATCAAGTATCAATATAATTTCTAATTTCAAGGAAAAATGCTTAGAAATAGAAAAAAAAGAAGATAAAATCGTGGGGGGGAAGGTTAGAGGAGCAAAAGCCATTGGAATTTTTATTTTATACATTGGAAGAATCCATTTTGTTATTAATAGACTAGTAAGAGGGAAAAGGATAACTACAAGAAAGAATTAGTTATTCATCAAAGTTTCATTTATTCAATGACCAGAATTAAACGCGAATATATAGCTCGGAGACGTAGAACAAAAATTCGTTTATTTGCATCAAGCTTTCGAGGGGCTCATTCATGACTTACTCGAACTATTACTCAACAGAGAATAAGAACTTTGGTTTCAGCTCATCGAGATAGAGGTAGGAAAAAAATAGATTTTCGTCGTTTGTGGATCACTCGAATAAATGCAGTAATTCGTGGGGGTGGGGTATCCTATAGTTATAATAGATTCATATACAATCTGTACAAGAAGCAGTTGCTTCTTAATCCTAAAATACTTGCACAAATAGCTATATCAAATAGGAGTTGTCTTTATACCATTTTTAATGAAATTCGAAAATAAGGAGATTGGAAGGAATCCATGGAATGTTTTAAATGGAGTTCCGGGGAGAATGAGCTTGGGGAAGGTAGAGTAGAAATTAGTATGATAAAATAGAAAGTCGTTAAAGAAAAATGAGCAAATATGCTCAATAAAAAAAATTATTCTTCTTCGACGATTCTTTTATTTTATTTTTTCCTTACGACAGACACGACAATCAAACTTTGATTCTCTAATTTTTTGAACAAAACATTAATATTAATCCACCCCTGAGTTCGGATTGGAATTTTGATTCAATTCAAGAATAAGACTATTTATTTCTGGTTCTAAGATCAGTAGTTTTAATGGTCGACTCACTTCCTTCAAATTGTATCTTATTATTAAGAAAAAGTAACGAAGATAAAATACGAGCTTGTTTTATAGCAATAGTAATTAATCGTTGTTGTTTTAAGGTCAATCTATTCACCCAACTAGATAATATTTTTCCTTGTTCACTAATAAATCGACTAATTAAACTCATGTTTCTATAATCAATTCAATCCCCCGATTGAATCAGGGGCAAACACCTAGGAAAGGGTCGCTTGGATTTATCCATGATTTGTTTATTCCTTATTTCGAAAATCTTATTTTGATTTCGATCGGATTAAAAAAAAAATTATTTATATATTTATATTATATAGTTTATATATATAATTTATATAATTTGAAATTTATCATATAATTAATAAATATAAATAGGATTTTGTTTGTTTCTATTTATTTATTTGATTTATTTCTATTTAAATATATGTAATAATATATACCTGATGTTATCTTTTTCATGTTCCTTGGAAAATTGACATACAAGCACTTGATTCGATCTATTTCTTTATCTCCCCATGAATTGTATGTTTGTAAAAATAGGGATAGAATTTCCTCAATTCCAATCGACTGGGCGTATTGTGTCGATTTTTTTGAGTAATATATCTGGAAATGCCCGTTAATTCCTTATTAACACCGTTTTGAACACAACTGGTACATTCCAAAATAATCGTTACTCGGGCATCTTTACCCTTGGCCATAAACCTCCTTTGGATTTTTGATTCACCCCAATCTTCTATTTTCCGATCCAAAGTGAAGAAGAAAGGAACGAAAAAAAGAGAAGTTGCTAACTCAAAATCAAATTATGAAATATTTCATTGGAATTAATATTAATATAGAATATAGAAATTAAATAAAAATAATAAAATAATAAAGTAATAATAAGTAATACAATAATTTTAATTTTTTCTAACTATTTTTAGAATTGTTGCACAGTATTTTAGTATCTTGTAAAATATGCTACTGTTGTCCTAGCCACATTTCTGTTTTCACTTTATTAGAAATTTAGCTCTATTAGTAATTTAATTGGATCCTGAACCCTAGTTTTGCTTAGGTTGAATCCTTTTTTTCTTTCTCTTCCTCCCCTTCCTTATTCTACCTAATTCTAAAATAAAAAAGGGGGGGGGGGGGGATTGGTTACAGATATTTGATTGTATCTCTAAATTTCTTAACCCCTTACCATGTCAATAACTAGAATGAAAAAAAGGGGAATGTCAATGCATATGGAAATAAACGATTAATCTCGATCAATAAATCTACTAAAGAACCAAACCATAGAGTACTTAGTACCGGTGCTATGGAAAGATATGTTTTTAGATCACGCACTTAAAATCCTCCTTCTTTCTTCTTTATTGTATTACATTATGGTAATACATATATAATCAGATGTATATGTAGTTAAGGACCACTTGTATACTTGTATTTTTACGCGAAATCCCCAATCCCTAATTCAAAATTCAAATTGAAATGTACAACGATTTGATAGATAAGATTTTCCTTTTCTTAAAACAGAAAAATACGCCACTTTCCACCTGAAAATAGAATTGAGAGAATTCCCACGAAAAATATTCATTTATTATTTATTATATGTTTGTTATATAATATGAGACCAAAAAAAAGAAGAAATGAGCAAAGAAATTTTGTATATCAATAGAGAAAATAAGGATATGGAAAACAAGACAGGGATTCTCTACAATGACACTGTAGACCAATTGAAAGGGATGTAGCACAGCTTGGTAGCGTGTTTGTTTTGCGTACAAAATGTCACAGGTTCAAATCCTGTCATCCCTACCTATTACTTCTCCTCTGAGCAGTAATGAGGGATCAATTTTAGATCGATTAAATAAAATTCAAATCGGACATACATTATTTTTGAATTTTATGATATCTTATATAATAGTATAAGCGTACAAAATGTATTGGGGTTAAAAAAAAAAAGAATACTCATCTTTATATTTATAGTCTTATCTATTGTGATAAGAAGGCGCTCTTAGTTTAGTTCGGTAGAATGTGGGTCTCCAAAACCCAATGTCGTAGGTTCAAATCCGACAGAGCATGATTCTGCTCTCATTTGTTAGGTCGAAAGGAAGGTTGAACTCAAATAATTGAACAGCAATCTAAATCTGAATTTGACCTCCCATGAATTAAAGAAAGGAGGAGGGGAGGTCAGTCGAAACAAAAAAAAAGAGATTTTAATTAATCAAAGGTCCAATTGATCACCAGGTCTATATTGTAAATATGCAGTTACGAATAATCCAGCCAAAGTAATAGGATTTAGACCTACGATGATTCCAAAAATGAAAAACTTCAATCATTTCTAATATTTTTTTAAAAGAGGAAAAAGAGAGGTAATATCTATCCCTAAATAGAAATCTGTATTGCCCATGAATTTCAATGACCAATAATTGGTAATTAAGGTAATTACCACGTTAAAGTAAGGAACTATTCGAATATATGGAATAGCACAGAAAGATTTTTTTTTTTTTAATAAACTATTCATTCACTTAATTTCAAATAAGCCGTATCTTGCTTAGACCAATAAATAGAGCTGAGGTTATAGTTAAAGCTACTAGTAGAAAACCGAAATAACTAGCTATAGTAGGCATGAAGGGGCTAAATGACCTCCTTACACAACTTTCTCTTCAGTGTGGTGAATTGATAAGCTAAGTAAGAAATAAATTTAAAAAATATCAATAGTCTTGACATTAAAACTATTAAAGATGATTTCACTTATAGTTAAACTCAACTTCAAGCTTAGAGACTTCAATAACTTGGTGAATTAATAAACCTAAGTAAGTAAAGAATCTCGAAAGCATCCACACTTAATTGGATCCAGACCTTCAGAACACAAGTATTGGTGATTTTGGTGAGTAATAGAGCTTTTATGATAGCTTTACCTAGGATTTTGGCCTAGTGGTGAATCAGAAGATGATAGTTGCTAAGGAGTGAGGAGTATCAAATTGAATAGGAGGATTTTTGTTTAGTTTTGACTATTTCTTTAACCCTCTGGATGGGTTTACGATGCTGTAACATTGGTTCTAATTAGTTAATGAATGAGGCTATTTAGTGTGTATGTATAGGTACCATTAGAACTCATACAATGCTAGTTTACACTAATTCTACTATTTGTATTGAATCACTGTTAAGTTACACATGATGCTCAATTTGACACTTTTCAAGTTTTTACTTTTTCTTATAGGAGACAATTAAAGCTAATATAGAGGGTAAATTGACATATGGATATATGTAAATTTAATACATATATAAATGGATACGCTCTTCCAATCTTTAAATTAAAATTTAGGATAATGGCATTAAGGAATAATATTTTCCTCAAAGAAAACCTCTATATAATCGAAATATCTCAAATAATTAATATTTTTATTAATATGAATATTATGCGTGTATCAGGAAAAATACGCTAAAATTATAAATATGTTGTTTAATTATTTCATTCAATTTATTTCGGGTTATAATAATTTATAGATATATAGAATAATCTATCTTTGTTCCCTATATTTTAAAAGACAAAAAAATTATAGTCACATATATACTACCAATTCAGAGCATTGATGAGAAGTATATGTGTTCACTTGCAACTAGCTCCTTTAAGCAGTTTGGACAGTATCTTGTTTAATTTGCTAAATATGTCATATTATTGTGATGTAATAGCAATTTTGTCTAAATAGCAAATAGAATAAGTATTTCTTTATACGTATACACACAGATATATAATCTTTAACTGTTTTTCGTTATTTATATGCACACCAGTATGCAATCTATAGCATATTGTAATTATCTTAAAGGTTGGAATCAGTAATGGATGATGAGGTGTTTTCTTCTAATTATTTTTTGAACATGACTTTGCCTTCTTCTTGTTTTCTCAATCTCTCTTGCAGTTGTTGGATGTATTGTTGACGGTACTTCTCGTTTGTTTATAGTGGTTAATTACAATTGATAAATTTTATTTCAATTTTTTTTAAAAAAAGTTAATTATCTTATAGGCAAATATGGATTGTTGAGGTTCAGAAGGTATATATTTTAAAACCATACTAGTATCATTTTTTTTACTAAAGGGAGACAACACCTTTATATTATTACTGCATAAAATTGGCAGGAAATATATCTTTGATTTCTTTACGAGGTTTTCGGCTATTACATAAGTCAATACAAAAGTAATCATATATATTACTTTAATTATTATATTTTAAAATTAAATTACACTAATCGTTCCTTAACAGTATGTATAGTATTTCCTCTCTTTATAAAATATTTTGGATTCAAATTGTACATTCTCATATATTATCTTTAGGAGATCGTGCTAACTAATTAATTAAATGTATGAATTGTCACTATAGAGATTTAAATCCTAAATTTTATTTTCATTTTTTAGAATTAATATTTTTTTGAGAAGTAATATAGCTCTTAACAATAATGCGCAGATTTACAAAACCAGCCATAAGTTATGCCTATATGCAAAAACCAACCACCAGCATCATCTAAAATACATGAGACCTTAGAGTATGAAACAAGAGCATCATATAAAAAGTGACATAAGCAACCATAAAATAGTCTACTCTACATTACACATCTAAAACAACTTATAGATTGTGAGAATTAGAGCAAGTGTTTTGTTGTGATTGGATGTCTATAAGCCCTAACGTTTTCTACATTTGTTTTTAGCTACATGTGCACTAAAAAGAAAAAAAACCAACTAAAAGTGAACATATTGTTGTGACTAAAACAAAGACTTTTACGGTTGAAATGCAAACTATCTTAATTAGAGGACTATATTGGAAATTTACCAAAAGCAATATCAATTTTCTATATGACAAAAATGGGATGCTTAGTACAAAGGATGGGTGACCTATTTATATGCAATTATTACTGCCTTAAGACAGGTAATTTCAAGTTTTTTTTCTCTCCCTCTCTCTCTCTATTTAACTAACCTCAAATATACAGGGAAAATTAATCAAATATTCCAGCAATCTTCCCGTTCATTTCATTTTTTTTACACACCTACACATATAAGAGAGTGTAGATATATACGTGCATTATAGTGCAGCATTAACTTTTAATTAAAAACGATGGTTGGGATTGAATGGTTTTATAAAAGTGCAACCATGCAATAATTCACTAATTAAATTTAGTAAGTTACATTACCTTTAATCATAAGATCATTCCATATGTCCTATTAAAAACATAACATTTCTAGATATGATTTGGGCAGTCCATTTGTAGTTTTAATCTAACCTTACATGGTATATTCAAAGTTCCACTTCAAATCCATTGCAAATAAATCTTCAACCCTTGTCTCATTCTATATATATACCATCTTGCTCTTTGGCCAGACACGACCAAATACCATGACTATAAAGAAGGTTAAACTTGCCAATATCACTAACAACTATGTTAGAAAAGCCACTTTCGAGAAAAGGAAGAAGGGATTGATGAAGAAAGTGAATGAACATGTAAAACATATGTGCTTATTGAGAACAAAACACAAATGTCCTTACTTGAGTTTTGCCATCTATACATGCTTTTTCAATATAAAACCATTATAGGCTCCCTCATTCTTTTTTCCGTTGAAGATATACATGAAAAGGGCACTCACATACACCAATGTATGGAGAGAAAATAGATGTATGTGATCTCATGTCTTTATTTTATATAAAGTTTATGTTTAAAAAAAACGTGATGGGTAGAGTAGAATTATAATTAACAAATCAGCCGAATTATTTCGAAAAAGAAAGAAAGCAATCTTATCATTAGTGTAGTAGATTTATTAGTTGCATGTATTTGATTGAAAGCAAAGATAAATAATTTTCTTCTTATTTTCCTTCTTTCATATGATTTATTATGTATTTTAAATATTTTTAGCATATATGATCTTCAAATGAATCTTTTTTTCAAAATAACTACTGATTGTTTACTACAGCTTCATGAAAAAAATATAAGTTTTGATATGTATAAAGAATGAAAAAGATGGAAGCCCGATTGCATATAGTAACTAAGTGTCTACTAAATGTATATAATTTGTTGTGATATAGAGACATATTTTGACTTTAATAATTGTAATTAAAATATTCTTCCATAAAGAAAAAATCAAATAAACATGCACTCTAATAATCATATTCTACATACTGCATACAAAATCAAATAATGTAGGAGAGAGTAGATATACAGATTGACTATAGTGAAACATTAGCTCTTAATTAAAAGGGACAGTCATTATTAAAGGAATTTTGTATAAGTGGAGCCCTGCAACAACTCACTAATTAAATTTTGTGAAACATTTCCTTAAATCAAAATATTTTTCCATATTCCATATTAAAGACAGCATTCTGGAGATGATTTCGACACTCCACTTCCAGTTTTAGAATGCAGTACATCTAACCTCACATGGTATATTTAAAGTTTCACTCCCCATGCTTTACTAATATTCTTCAACCCTTGTTTCATTCTATATATACCCATTCCCTCTCTTAAGCCATATATAACAAAAGACCAAGAGTAGAAAGAAAGTTAAGTTTTCCTATATCACCTAATGACCCCACAAGAAAAACCACATTCAAGAAAAGGAAGAAGGGGCTGATGAAGAAAGTGAGCGAACATAGTAGTCTCTATGACATTAAAGCCTATGCATTCATTTACAGCCCCTATCACTCGCAACCAGAGGTTTGGCCTTCTCTTCTAAGAATCTAACGCGTGCTTCTTGACTTTCAAAGGATGCTCGAGACAGAGCAGAATAAGAAGATGATGAATCGAGATAGCTTTTTACACTAAAGGATCATCTAGAAAACTGACTAATTGAACAACTAGTGCAAGGATAATTGTGAGAAGGAGATCATGTAGGTCATGCTCCAAAGTCTTATTGGGATTTCCCTCCACCAACTCAACCTCATTGATCTCAACGATTTGGGTTGGCTCATCGAACAACACCTTAAAGAAATCCAGAATAGGATAAAAACACTTAGGAAGTCACTTCAGCCTTGGCGGACCACCAGATGGAGTCATAAAGGGTCCTTGGGAGATGTCAGCTTAAATCAAGGAGGATTCTCTGGCGTAGGAGCTGCAACATCCGCATGTGTGGTTCGTTGACAGCATGAACTCGTAAGTACAACAACAGTTTTATGTAGGGTTTGCTAGCGGGGAACAGGCGAAGATGATGGTGCCATTCACGAATAAGAACAACCAGAATAATGGACTGATATGGTCCAACAGGTTTAATTACCCTCAGGAATCGAGTATTAGGATGTTTAGTTTTTAATTTTTTTTAAGTTGTTGGAGATGTACTTTAAATAACCGATTATAATCCACCATATAGATAGGTTGTAAGACCTATAGTCATTGTCTTAATAGTTATATCATGATAATAGTTGTAGTTGTTGTCGTCATAGTCGTGCGGGCATGTTCATGGCACTACGATCCGTGCTGGTGTGCATTTGCACATTGGGTCTATGTGTGGGAGTGCCACTACACTCCAAGTAGCTGGCAGCAAGACTTGCGCGTCGTGTTGACCTAGTAGGCTTCTACGAATGCTGAGGTGTCTTCGCATATGTGTTCCCCATACTGCAGATGCGGGTAGGAGGGTAAATTCCCTCGAGCACAAGGTAAAATAAATAAATAAAATCTATAATTCGATAAGCTAAGTAAATTTTGGACAAATTGGTATTTTTAAAATATTGGTATAAATTGGAAATTTGGTATAGCAAAAAACAATGTGGTTAATTTAAAAGAATAAATTTAATAAAATTAATAAAATCTTAAAATTCTAAGAATAATTTTATAAATTAAAAACTCATAAGAAAAAAATTGTAAATCTATAAATAATTATAAAAGGATGAGAATTAACATTTAAAAAAACTTGAAATTAAAAGACTAAAGGAAAAATAAAACAAGAATAAAAAATCTAAAAAGTTAACAAATAAAATAAAGAGTCAAAATTTAACAAACACAAAATCTAGTTAAATCTGGTTTACCATATTTCTTTTGAGGGAAATTTGGTTTTGATTATTTGTTCCAAAACTGCTAGAATATGGGTGCCAGTTTTGGTCCCTTAACGAAACAGTAGTTCAGTTGTCCTTGAGACTCTGAATGATTTAATATTCATGCTCTAGGGCTCAAGGGCATGAATGATGGCAACCTGAGAGACCTGAGACAGTTATATTTGTATTTAATATTTGTGAATCCATGTTTGTATCTATTTAATAACAAGGCATGACTAATTGATATCCCGTTTGCCCTCTCTAGAAATAGGTGTAAGGGGCTACGCATGTAGGTTTGCAATCAGTGTAATATAAATTAGATAATAAATTAGTATTAAAAACATTGTGTCAAAAGATGAGTTTCATCCTGCGTGCGTGAGTTGTGTAAACCCATTGAATACAGTATTGAGCGTCTTCATGAGGATTTGTATGAATTCGACATTTAATTTGGATATGAATATTTGGCGATAACTTTTGATTTGAATTTGTTAATTGAAATTATAATTAATTTTTTATTAAATGTGCATTAATGAATATTTTAAAATGTATTTGTGTTTCATTATTTCTATTTATCTTACTGAGTATTAGAACTCACCCATATCAAATCCCCCCTTAGATGTAGGTTAGGAAAAAAATTATGGTTCACCCCTGTTTAGATTCCCTTCAAGAGGAATAGTTTGGAGCAGACTTTGTATTTTATTTTAAACTTTGAGGCTAGTTTTTGTAATTATGCTTTCTAACATTTTGTATTCTAAAAGGTAGATAGCATGATTGCCTCAGGATACAGTCTTTTGTAAGTTTTGTATGGAATCTATACTTCTGCTGCAATGTAAATATCTACTTTATGTTTGCTCATTTGGATGTTGATGCCCTATTTGGCATTAGGACGTCACATTTCTTTTCTTTTCTTTTCATTTATACACAATGGAGCAAGGATAGAAGCATTATTGATGTAGTATATGTAAAAATTCAGTCTAGTTAAGATGAAGATGAAGCTACCTAGCTCCGTCCATTTTTTTATATTTAAAATGAGATTTTTGGATAAAATTTAATAGATATGGATACGATTTTTGTATCTTGGAATTAAAATTTGGGATAGTGGCATTAACAGGTAGTGTTTTCCTCAAAGAAAGTCCCACTATAATCATAACATCTAAAACAATTAATATTTTGATTAATATGAATATTATACACGTATTTGGCAAAATACATTAAATTAAATCATAAATCAGCTTCTAACTAATTAATAGATATGTAGAATAATCTATTTTTTTCTCTATATTTTGTAGAACAAAAAAATTATACTCACACATATACTACCAATTTAGAGTGTTGATGAGAAGTACATGTGTACACTTGCTACTAGCTCCTTTAAGTAATTTAGAGAGTATCTTGTATAATTTACTAAATATGTGATATTATTGCGATTGCTTAGGTAGCAAGTAAAATAAGTATTGTTTTATATGTATACACAAAAGTATATTGATGTGTTCAATTTTTTTAAAAAATTTATACCCTTTTTACTTAAATTTATAATAACTTTTGAATTAATTTTGAGTTCAAAGTTATTTAATGGAAAAAATTCTTGGTGCAGGTTTCCTGAAGAAAATAGAAAAAAAGACTGAATAAAAAAGAAGAAAAGAGAAAAGATGTAGTTCTGAAGAGCAAAAAGAAAGCAACTCCGAAGAGGAAAAAGGAAGCAATTCTGAACCGGAAGAATGAACTAGCTCTGAAGAGGGAAAAGGAAGCATCTCTGAAGAAGAAAAATGAGCAGTTTTAACAAGGAAAAAAGGAGGCAGCTGAAAGTGAAAAAGGGAGGCATGCAAAATCCTATCTCCTCTTTTTCTACTGCCCACAAAAGGAACTAGATCTATAATGTTAAAAGGGGAGCATAGATGAACCCATATCTGGTTGGGAGCCGACGTGAACCAAAATCTGGTGAGAAAAAAGAAGTGGCCTTGGAGCTGAGCAGCGGATTGAGGAAAATTAAGCAAGTAATTTATTTTTTATTTTTATTTTTATGTTTTTGCTTTCAAATTGTAGATTTTTGGGATGAAAATTTTCGTGATTTTTTAACAAAGTCATGTTAAAATTAATAATTGTTATAAAAAGTTATTAGTTTTTAATTGATAAACCTAGTGAATACTGGGAGGAAAACCAAAAGTACATTAGGTTTGTTCAATCATTGCAAACTAGATTAAATTGATTGTGAAATTAAAACTTGGATATACCTAAGAGTCAGGTGAAATCAATTACTCTGATGGGTTTACACCGATAGTTTTCATTAATTTAATTATTTTGCTTTGATTAAATTATTATTAAATTTTGATTTCTAGACAATAATAGAATTTCTACAATTTTTGTACTTGGTACACAATCCTTGCAGGACGATACTTTATTTATCACTTTATTATTTTAACGACTTTGTGCACTTGCGAATTCGCCCGTCGTATATATAATCTTTAACTGGTTTTAGTTATTTATATGTATACCAGTATGCAATCTGTAGAATATCATAATTATGTTAAAGGTTGGAATCAGTAATGCATAATGAATTGTTTCCTTCTAATTGTTTTTTGGACATGGTTGCGCCTTTTTCTTTTTCTTCTCAATCTACATTGTGGTAATCGGATATATTGTTTAATGGTACTTTTATTTTGTTTAAAATGGTTAATTACTATTGTTAAATTATATTTCATTTTGAAAAAAAAAATTATCTAAAAGACTAATATAGAGTGTCAAGGAGAAGGCATATATATTAGTACCAGGCTAGTATCATTCTTTTATTGAAAGAGAGATAACACTTTTATATTTTTACTGCATTAAATTGGTAAGAAATATATGTTTGATTTCTTTAAGAATTTTGCAGCTATTACAAAAATCAATACAAAAGTTTTCATATATATTACTTTTATTATACCATTTTAAAATTTGATCAAACTAAACTTTCCTTAATAATATGATTGGTATTTCTTCTATTCATGAGAGATTTTAGATTCAAATTGTGCTTTTTTGTAAATTATCTTTAAGAGGTTGTGTCATCTAATTAATAAAATGTATGAATTGTGACTAAAAAATCTAAATCTTAACTTTCAATTCTATATTTTAGAAGTAATATTTTTCTGAAAAATAATATACCGTTTATCCATAAAAAGTATATTTATAAAAAGAACCATAACGAATGCTTATATAGCAAAATCAACCACTAGCATCATCTAAAATACATGAGATCTTGGAGCATAAAATAATCACAAAAAAAGGCATAAATAAAGACAACATAGTCTAAACACTACATTACACATCTAAAATAAATTCCTATATGTGTATGTGTGATGATGTTAACAACAATATGAAAGGGTTTTTCGAGAGACCTACCTGTCTAAACTAGTAGAAATAGAATTCATTAACTTTGGTCATGCGTGAATTTCATATTGTATGTATAGAAGCTCCAAGGATCATGCCTATATGAGTTAATGAATACCTAATAGATTCTGAGAATTGGAACAAGCGTTCCTCTGGCTATATGTGCACTAAAAAGAAAAAAGAAACAACAAAAAGAACACATATCACCCACACCAACCAAAGATCTCCAAGCTTTTACAAATATCCTCTTAAACCCATTCGTTCCTCTCTTCCACCCAGCTTTGTTACTCCCTCTCACTCATTCACAGACGCTTGAAGATAGTGCATATATGCTAGACCTTTACAACTTTGTAAATTCCTATTCACTTTTCCAATTAACACCTCACCCCACACCACAATGAATAGTCAGCTTGTTTTCCTGCTATCGCCAACATCACCATAATATACTATTTCCAACAATATAAATTCATATCTCATGTATTATTCAAAAAATTTTAGTGCATTTACGGTGTAAATGTGTATTTAATTTTTATTTAATCTTTTCTCTGTAAAACTATATACATAATATGCCTATAAATAGTGGTATCTCAATAATAAAACAAAATTTTCAATTCTCACAAGATAACATGGTATTAGAGCTGTTAATATATCTAGAAGAATTTAGATAGCTAATATATGAATAAATTGTGTTTTGCATACCAAAATAATGAATAGGGGTGAGTTTGATAGAAATAAATAATGATAGATGGTTACGAAGAACATTAGGGAGCAAGAGGAAATGGGAAACATGGTTGGATTGATTTGTGAAAAGGATGAGGGAGAAGTTGTATCAAAATATGGCTCTGATAGCTATAACTATATTAAAAATATAAATTACACAATAAAGTTCTCCTTTTATCCTCTTTTTTGAAAAAAAAATATTTGTTTTTCTTGCACGAGATTGTTATTTTTTAATCAATAAATTTAATACAAATGTACTTTATTTAGGGCAAAAAAAATTTGTTAGATACACAAGAAAATGAAAAAGGTGATATCAGAAGTCCTACGGGCATACTTTTAAATGTTGGATTGCTTATAGGGTTACTTTACATGTAAAGCTCCCTCATGCATACATATCGATCATTAATCTTTATTCATCTTATTATGTTACTCTATTAGTTTATTTTATACAGGATGCTGTTAATTAATTCCAAATAATTAGCTCTTTGTTGGCAAAGTGACTGATAATTTTCTTTGGGGATAAATCCTTTTAAGCGTTTGGCTATAGGTTAAGTGTGGCATATTTTTCCTTAATTAAAAGATAATTTTATTAACGAAATGGAACTCGCATGTCCTTTTTCTCTTTGAATAATAAAATATAATTTTGTCAATAAGGATAGTTCCATCTTTTTTAAATAGAGAATTACAAGAAAACACAAAATCGCCACCCTTTGAAAAATGAAAAGCACAATTTAAGAATAAAATTATACGATAATATAGGTGATTTGAAATAGAAGCTAAGCGTGAAAAGAGCATATTCTTAAAACATCTGTTATATGATCCCCCTTCATAGCCTCATACAGATACATCAAAAGGTAAGTTACATTTCAACAAAGAATTCTTTCATGAGTTAGATATAGTTGTTTATGTTTTTGCTATATATATATGCATATACGTACTTATACTAAAATTTTTATGTTTTTTACTTTCTTATTTTTAAAACAATTTATTTTTATTTATCTTGTAACCATTAACTATTTCGACATTTTAGAAATTGTAAGAGAAAGTGAATGGTAGAATATTGGAGCTTATATACGTTTGAGATAGTTAATTGATGAAGATTGCAAAAGCTTAAAACACTATCCAGTCTTCTAAATATCTAATAAAGCATGTAGTCACTTGTCGAAACTGAACTAATCATCCTCCCTATTTCATCATCAACTTGAGTAAAGAGATCTATTTGCTATATGAACAAATACCAACTCCTATTTCTCATATTTGTTCGATGACATCCTAAAAAGTTAAAATTTTCACGTAATACTATAAAATAAAAAACAAAGTTAGAAGAAAAAAACATGCCTCCTTACATAACTTTCTCTTCAGCGTGGTGAATTGATAAGCTAAGTAAGAAACAAATTTAAAAAATATCAACAGTCTTGACATTAAAACTACTGAAGATGATTTCCCTTATATTTAAACTCAACTTCAAGTTTAAAGACTTCAATAACTTGGTGAATTAATAAGCCTAAGTAGGCAAAGAATCTCGAAAGCATTTACACTTAATTTGATCCGGACCTTTAGAAGACAAGTATTGGTGATTTTAATGAGTAATATAGCTTTTATGATAGCTTTACCTAAGATTTTGGACTAGTGGTGAATCAGGAGATGATAGCTGCTAAGGAGTGATTTAAGATGAATTGTATTGATCTTGGAGTATCAAATTGAATAGGAGGATTTTTGATTAATTTTGACTATTTCTTTAGCCCTCTGGATGGGTTTACGATGCTGTAACATTGGTTCTAACTGGTCAATGAAAGAAGCTATTTAGTGGGCATGTATAGGTACCATTAGAACTCGTACAATGCTGGTTTACACTGATTCTTCTATTTTTTTGTTTAGCTATTGATTCACTGTTAAAAGTTACAAATGCATTTCTTACTTTTCTACTTATGTTATTGTATGATGCTCAATTTGACACTTTTCAAGTTTTTACTTTTTCTTATAGGAGATAATTGAAGCTAATAGAGGGTAAATTAATGAGAATGTTGAATATGGTCATTTTCTTTGATTTCTAACTTATACCAAAGAGAATGAGTAGATATTTAGAGTTGTCTATGGTTAGAATAGGTTCACTGAGTTGGTGAATTAACGTGGCATCAAGCTTGCTTCAGGGATCTAATACATGGAGTTTTTTCTTTGAAGAAAAGAAAATGAAGGGGATTGGTGGTAGTTAAGTTTATATGAGGATTATGAAAATTATCAGTGTATATATTTAACTTTTCTTGTCTACTTGTACAAGGTCTTAATATAGTGATTAATTACAAATTATATATATGATTTTAGTTGGCAATCGAAAAAATATATAAATTAAATATATAGATATAGAGAATGAAATGTAATATGTTCTTACATGTATATATGTGTATTGCTAATTTTAATTTGCGGGCCTTGTGAAGATCGAAGAAGATATTAGGCAGTTCTTTTGTTACTTTAAAACTTTGTTGTGACTTGGGAACTAATTATTAGTGTGTCCATATTAGAAGAGTATAAAAACAAATACAAGATTACGTATGAAATGTTTGCAAATCATTGTCATTAGCTAGAGAGCAAATCTTATATATATATATATATATGCATAAAGTGAGTCAAAAGAAAAGGTGCGCATATATATGTTTTACATGTTCACTCACTTTCTTCATCAACCCCTTCTTCCTTTTCTTTTTATTTATACACAATGAAGCAAGGATAGAAGCATTATTGATGTAGTATACGTAAAAATTCAATCTAGTTAGGATGAAGATGAAGCTAGCTAGGTCCTTAAATTTGTTTAGATTTAAAATGAGATTTTTGTATAAAATTTAATATATATGGATACGATCTTCAAATCTTTGAATTAAAATTTGGATAGTGGCATTAACAGGTAATGTTCTCCTCAAAGAAAGTCCTGGTATAATCATAACATCTAAAACAATTAATATTCTCGTTAATATTAATATTGTACATGTATATGGGAAAATACGTTAAATTAAGTTATAAGTTTGCTTTTAACTAATTAATATATACGTAGAATAATCTATCTTTGTTCTCTATATTTTGGAAAATAAAAAACTACACTCACACTTTGCTACTAATTTAGAGTGTTGATGAGAAGTACATGTGTACACTCGCTACTAGCTCGTTCAAGTAGTTTAGACAGTATCTTGTATAATTTATAAAATATGTGATATTATTGCAATTGTTTAGGTAGTAAGTAAAATAAGTAGTGTTTTATATGTATACACAAAAGTATATTGATCTGTTTGATTTTGAATATATTTTTATACCCTTTTCACTTAAATTTAGAATAACTTTCGAATTAAGTTTGAGTTAAAGGTCATTTAATAAAAAAAATTCTTGATGTAGGTTTCATGAAGAAAATAGAAAAAAAGATTGAAAAAAGATGAAGAAAAGGTAAAAAATGAAGTAGTTTCGAAGAGCAAAAAGGAAGCAATCCTGAACTGAAAAAAGGAAGCAACTCTGAAGAGGAAAAAGGAGGCAACTCTGAAGAGGAAAAAGGAAGCAACTTTGAAGAAATCCAAAACAGGACATAAACACTTATCAAGTCACTTCAACCTCAGGGGACCACTGGACAGAGGAGTCAGGAAGGGTCCTCAAGAGACGTCTGCTCCAATCAAGGAGGATTCTCTAGCGCAGGAGCTACAGCAGTCGCAAGCAAGGTTTGTTGACAGGATGAACTTATAAGTACAATAACAGTTTCATGTAGGGTTTACTAACAGGGAACAGGTAAAGATGATGGTGCCATTCATAAATAAAAACTACCAAAATAATGGACTGATATGGTCAAGCAGGTTTAATTACCCTTAGAAATCGAGTATTAAAATGTTTAGTTTTTAATCTTTTTGATGTTGTTAGAGATGTACGTTAAATAACCGATTCCAATCCACCATATAGATAGGTTGTCAGACTCATAGTCGTTGTCTTGATAGTTTTAATCATAATAATAGTTGTAGTTATGTCATCACAGTTGTTCGGTCATGTTCATGGCACTCTGACGCGTGCTGGTGCACTTTTACGCATAGGGTCTGTGTGTGGAGTGCCACTACACTTCAAGCAGCTGCGCATTGTAGCAAGCCTTGCGCATCGTGTTGACCTATCAAGCTTCTACGGATGTTGAGGGGTATAATTCAAAAGAATAAATCTAATAAAATTAAGAAAATCTTAAAATTCTAAGAATAATTTTATAAATTAAAAACTCATAAGAAATAAATTTAGAATCTATAAATAATTATAAAAGAAGTAGAATTAATATTTAAAAAACTTGAAATTAAAAGAGTAAAGGTAAAATAAAAACAAGAATAAAAGAATATAAAAATTTAACTAATTAAATAAAGGGTCAAAATTTAACAAACACAGAGTCTTGTTAAATCCACTTCATCATATTTCCTTTGAGGGGTATTTGGTTTTGATTATTTGTTCCAGAACCACTAGAATATGGGTGCTAGTTTTGGTCCCTTAATGAAATTGTAGTTCAGTTGTCCTTGGTCTGAATGATTTTATATTCATGCTCTACGGCTCAAGGGCATGAATGATGGCAACCTGAGAGACATCAGAGATTTATATGTGTACTTAATATTTGTGATTATATGTTTGTATCTATCTACATACCAAGACATAACTAATCGATATCCCATTTGCCCTTTCTAGAAATAGGTGTAAGTGGTTGCGCATGTTGGTTTATAATAAGTGAAATATAAATTAAGATAATAAATTAGGATAAAAAAACTATGTCAAAAGATGAGTTTTGTCCTACGCGCGAGTTGTATAAACCCATTGAATACAGTACTAAGCATCTTCATGACAATTTGTATGAATTCGACATTATTTGGATATGAGTATTTGGTGATAACTTTTCATTTGAATTTGTTAATTAAACTTAAAATTATTTTTTTATTAAACGTGCATTAATGAATATTTTAAAACGTATATGTGTATCATTATTTCTATTTATCTTACTGAGTATTGGAACTCACCCATATCCACCCACCCTTAGATGTAGATTTTGAAGAAAATTCTGGAGAACTCTTTTTAGTTTCTTTTCAGGAGGAATAGTTTCGAGCAGACTTTGTATTTTGTTTTAAACTTTGAGGCTAGTTTTTATAATTATGCTATCTAATATTTTGTATTCTAAAAGGTAGATGGCCTAATTGCCTTAGGATACAGTCTTTTATAAATTTTGTATTAGATGTATAGTTCTACTGTAATGTAAATATCTATTTTATGTCAACTCATTTTGACGTTGGTGCCCTGTTTGGCATCAGGATGTCACATTTCTTTTTTTTTCTTTTTATTTATACATAATGGAGCAAGGATCGAAGCATTATTGATGTAGTATATGTAAAATTTCAATCTACTTAGGATGAAGATGAAGCTAGCTAGCTCCTTAAATTTTTTTAGATTTAAAATGAGATTTTTGTATAAACTTTAATAGATATGGATACGATCTTCAAATCTTGGAATTAAAACTTGGGATAGCGCCATTAACAGGTAATGTTTTGCCCCGGTATAATCATAAGAGTTATTAAAATTTATTTTTATTAATGTTTACGTACAATAAATTATATATATATTTTTGTATTACATAAGAGTCGAATCTTCAATTCTTATTTTCGTAGAGGTAGAGAAGTACCACTTGATTTAAAATTCAAGTATTATCATGCCTTAATTATATTTAACTTTTAGGAGGATTGATTTCAATTAAGGTGGTTGGTCATGAAGTAAAGATCCTAGAATTAAAACTATTGGGCCTTTGGCCCGATCATTAAGGGATGGAATCAGTTCCCATTAATGAAGAACATGTGAACTCGCAATGTTATATAAAAAAAGTTAACAGATCAGCCAAATTATCACCTACATACCATTTTATATAATCTATTAACTTCTAATATCAATCATTTTCTATTAAAAATGTATAACGTATTTTTTGTGTGTGAATACATCAATTTAGTGATATATAATAATACTTAAGTTCAGTTACTTTATTTAAAATTAAATCTGCAGCTCGTTTTATGTATGGATTATAGAATTAATTATATTGATATTTAATTATAACATTTCATTTTCTCACATAATTGTTTACATTAATATTTAATTTTAATCGTAGTTAATTAAATAACTAGAATAATATTTAATTTAAAAAAATTCAATTACACAATTAACACAAGTACAATATATTAATAAAGTGCCATTGTTATTAAATAAAGGGAAGTAAACATGATTAGTGTTATTCGATGAATCACTCTTTTATCATTGTAAGTATATATATAATCTCTCTAAATAAGACACACACAACGAAGTTCTAATATTTAAGAATACAAAAAGAAATTAAAAGATAAAAGAATCATAATACATTACATCAAAAAATCGTAACACAATACATCCTTTATAGATAAGCCAAATTCAAAGTTAATAAGTGAAGTACGAAGTAAACCTTTATAAATCATATAGAAATTCCCTTGTTTTAATGTGTTAAAAACTCATGCCTAAGGCCACCTATATACCATTTTATATGAATGCTTGAACTTTTGAAAATTTAATAGAAGATTTAAAATGTATGAGTTTTTATATGATTTGTTAACTCTTTATATAAAAGCTAACATTAATGAGGAACATGTATATCTAACAAATCATTAAGTAATATTTTGGCATTCCACTTGTTGTGGAATGCACCATATCTTACCTTAGATGGTATATTCTACTATATTATAATGCTCCATTCCCCATTCCTTACTAATAACTCTCCAACCCTTGTCTCATTCTATATATAGCCCCTCTCGCTCCTTGGCCAAACACGACAAAACATCATGACTAGAAACAAAGTTAGGCTTACCTATATCACTAATGACTTTGCAAGAAAAACCACGTTTAAGAAAAGGAAGAAGGGGCTGATGAAGAAAGTGAGTACTTAGGACTCTCTGCAATGTCAAAACATGTGCAATCATTTACAACCCATATGACTCGTAACCAGAGGTTTGGCATTCCCCTCTCGGAGCCCAATAACTGTTGGCCGACTTCAAGAGGATCTCTGATATGGAGCAGAATAAGACGATGATGAATTAAAAGAGCTTCCTATGATAGATGATCATGAAGGCAACCGACCAACTGAAGAAGAAACATAAAGACAATAAGGAGAAGTAAATAATGCATATCATGTTTATAAGCCTTGTTGGGAAGCCCCTCCGCTAACTCAACCTCATTGATCTCAACGATCTAGGTTGGCTAATTAAATAAAACCTCAAAGAAATCCAAAAAAATGATAGAAACATTCTATAAATCACCTAAGCCTCATGGGGCCACAAATGGAGGAGTGATGAAGGGTCCGGGGGCGACATCCTCTTAAATCAACAAGGATATGTTACATAATTCATTATAATTGCAATATATTTGATTATATAATTCATAAAGAAAAAAATTAATTATATGATATGATACAACAAGACCATCAAAAGTTGTGTTTTTCTGGTTGATATTTTTCTTTCTATTGATATTTACCTATACATCATAAAAATTTAGATGCTCACCCTTCCATACACATATACAAACATCTCAATATATATTGACCTACCTCAACATGTATTCCTTCCATCACTACCTTATATATTACATGTATATATATATATGTATATATCAACTGGATCAGACAACAAACATCTGGCCCGTACTTGGTTTATAGTTAATTTGCTCGACATGCAAACTTTAATTTGTAAGATTTCAAAATTTTCCATGCAAAGCATAATTACTAATTACACTCCAACAGTATTCTAATACCATAAAAACTTAGTTATGATATATATACATAGATATATATTGTGATTAATATTTGTTCTCGTGTTGTGAAATATATAAGCCAATTTAGTTAAATAAAAATCATATAAACAGTATAATGATCAAACCAGTAAAAGTAGAGAAAAGACATGAGAGGGTAAAAACCAATATATTTTAGAAATTTAGCATTAAAACAAACTATTATTTTTATTTAGATTTGATAGAGTAATAACAAGGAGTCAAAGTAAAAAAAAAAAGATAATTCATTTAATCAAATACATTTCTCACATTTATCATAAATATAAACATTAACAAATTCAAAAAAACCATTTTAATGTCACAAAATCCCCTATTAATTTACAAGGTAATGGTATATTAATCTGTTGTATTTTTTTGAGTTCAACTATTAGTTCAACAACTTTCTAACTAATACCATTGACTTTTAAAAGTATAAATTTAAATTATTGTTAGTATGTAACGTGAACTCTGATATAGAAAAAAATGATATCTTCGGTTTTTGTATTTTTTTAAAAAAATAATTAAAAAATAAAATGGCAGTAACTGTAAGACATCAAGACATACAATTAAGTTGGATTACAAGGTGATGGCCATATTAGTTGACGGTTAAGAGATAATTTTTTGTGTGTGGTTGCCATGTATAATTGACTTCAAGTGTGAATGCATGTTGAGGATAATGCAGGAGAGAGTAGGTAGATACATGAATTACAGTGAAGCAATAGTTTTTAATTAAAAGGGATGGCCACAATTGAATAATTTTATATAAATACAGCCTTACAACAACTTACTAATTAAATTTTTTTTAATTACATTTCCCTAAATCAAAAGATTTTTCCATATCCCCTATTAAAGACATAACATTTTTGGAGATAATTTGGGCATTCCACTTGCAGTTTTAGAATGCACCACATCTTACCTTACATGGTATATTCTTCCATATTAAAACACTCCGCCCCATTCCTTACTAATGGCTACTCAACCGTTGTGTCGTTTTATATATACCCCCTCCAGCCCCTTGGGCACACATGACAAAATACCATGACTAGAAAAAAGATTAAGCTCTCTTATATCACTAACAACTCTGTAAGAAAAGCCACATTCAAGAAAAGGAAGAAGGGGCTGATGAAGAAAGTGAGTGAACTTAGCACTCTTTGCGATGTCAAAGCCTGTACAATCATTTACAGCCCTTATGACTCGCAACCAGATGTTTGGCCTTCCCCTCTCGGAGCCCAACATGTGCTTGCTGACTTTAAGAGGATGCCCGAGATGGAGTAGAACAAGAAGATGGTGAATCAGGAAAGCTTCCTACGCCAGAGGATCACTAAAGCAATTGACCAACTGAAGAAGCAGCGCAACGATAATCACGAAAAGGAGATAACGGATATCATGTTCCAAAGTCTTACTGGGAAGTCCCTCCACTAACTCAACCTTATTGATCTCAATGATTTGGGTTGGCTCATCGAACAACACCTCAAAAAAATCCAAAAGAGCATGGAAACACTCAGCAAGTCACCTCAGCCTCAGGAGGCGACAGACAAAGGAGTGATGAAGGGTCCTGGTGAGACTTTCACTCAAATCAAGGAGGATTCTACGGTGCAGAAGCTGCAGCAGTCACAAATACAGTTTGTTGATGGGATGAATCCTCAAGCACAGCAACAGCATTATGTCGGGTTGAATGAGGAACAGACAGAGATGATGGTGCCATTCACAGGTAAGAACTACTGGATTGGTATGGTCCAGTGTGTTTAATTACCCTTAAAAAATGAGAATTATGATATTTGATTTTGAATTTTTTGGGTGTTATTGGGGATGTACTTTAAATAACGAATTAAATTCCACCATAGAGATATGTTGTTAGTTTCTTAGTCATCATAGTCATCGTCTAAATAGTTGTAGTCATCATAATAGTTGTAGCTGTCATCTTCACAGACATAGTCGTCAGGTCACATACATTCATGTACTTAGATTACTTTATGTTATGATTTTCTTTAAATTAATCTCCACCTCAATATTTTAAATTTTCTGTGCTAGTTCTACTCTTCATTCTTTAATTTCTCCCTTTTCCCGGCTTGACGTGGCTGTATTACTATTTGTTGAAATATATGCGTGCTCAATATAAATTTATGCTATTAGAATGCCCTTTTCTCTTCTTTCTTTTCTTTTTTCTTATACTCAATTCAGAGAGTACAGAAACATTGTTGATGCACTATATGTAGAAATTCAGTTTAGTTAAGAGGAAGATTAAACTCGTTAGATACTCAAATTTGTTTAGATTTCAAATGAAACTTTTGTGTAGAATTTAATAAATATAATGCGCTCTTCAGATCATAGAATTTAAATTTGGGATAATGGCATTGAGGAATAATATTTTTGTCAAAGAAAATCCCGATATAATCTAAATATCTAAAACAATTAATATTTTGATTAATATGAAATTTAAATATAATTCTAAAAATTTTATTTTAGTCAAAACATGCAATATTTTAAATAACTCAAATATATTGGAGAATCCCTTACGATCATAAATAGAATTTCGTGATGCAATTATTATGTTCAGAATATAGAAAATAACTAAAATAAATAATTTTCGAACTCAACAATCTGTAAATAGCTAATTAATACTTTACGCAAGAAGAAATGTACAATATATACATATACATATACATATTTAAATATATAAAATCACATAGAATAATAAATATAGAAAAATATTTTTGATGGCTAATTTCAAACACTTTCAGTAATTAGTACTTTGAATTTCTTTTACACATATAAATACTCAAAAATCAATGATATAAAGTCTCTTGCTATTAAAAAAAATGTTACTGATATAAAATAAGGTCATATTTAACACCAGTGACATAAATTACTACTGCAAATTTTTTTTAATATGATAATATGTTACTGTAGTATTTGTAGTACGATGTTGCAATTGATTCTTAAAGATAATGACTAGTATTTAACCTTTATTAGTGGGTTACTTATTCAAAACAAATTTATACTTTTGCGATAACAGTTTCAAAAATTCATAAGACACAATATAAGTACTTTTTAAAAATGAAGATAGATGTAATAATACAATGAAACCACTTATACACTACTATCAAAGTGTATAACACCAACATCCACGTGAAAAGTCTAGTATTCAAATTTTAATTGTTCATCTAGTTATATTATAATTAATTTTAACATATGATAGAATCTTCAATTCTTATTTTTGTAGAGGTAGAGAATTACCACTTGCAAGTATTATCATGCCTTAATTATATTTAACTTTTAGGAGGGTTGATTTCTATTAAGGCGGTTAGTAATGAAGTAAAGATTCTAGAATTGGAACTATTGGGCCTTTGGCCCGATCATTAAGGGATGGCATTAGTTTCCATTAATGAAGAACATGTCTACTCACAATTTTATATAAAAAATTAACAAATCAACCGAATTATCACCTTTATACTTTTTTATACAATCTGTTAACTTTTGATATCAACCATTTTCTATTAAAAATGTATTGAATGTATTTATTTATTTTTTTGTGAATATGTCAATTTAGTGATATATAAAAGTACTTAAGTTCAGCAACTTTATTTAAAATTAAATTTGTAGTCGATTTTATGTATGGATTGTAGAATTAATTATATTGATATTAATTGTAACATTTTATTTTCTCACATAATTGTAAAATGGTCTTACACACACTCATAAATATTATCTCTTAACCATCAAGTAATATGGCCACCACCTAACAATCTAACTTAATTGTATTTCTTGATCTCTTACAATTACCGCAATTTTATTTTTTAATTTTTTTAAAAAAAATACAAAAACCATAGATATCTTTTTTTGTCTATATCAGACATCACATTACATAGTAACAATAATTTAAATTTATACTTTTAAAAGTCAATAGTATTAGTTAGAAAGTTGTTGAACTAATAGTTGAACTCAAAAAAATACAACAGATTAATATACCATTACCTTGTAAATTTAGGGGATTTTGTGACACTAAAATGTTCTTTTTGAATATGTTTGTGACATCCCAAGTGTTAATTAAGGCAAATGGGTTCAGATACAGATTAAAAATGACAAATGCACGATAAAATTTATGCACCAGAACAAAATTATTACAAATCCCTTACAAATACATATGAGTTCTAATACGTATATATACAACAGTCATGCACTCAGACTTGTGTTCCCGCACTCTGATCAGCACAATAGTCTAGTGAAAAAAGTGACTCTTATGTTTTGTTTTGTATTTTGCAACCACTTGTAGCCTCAGTATATGTATGTTTTGGAACTCATACGTATTCGTAAGGGATTTTTAATAATTTTGTTCCACTGCATAAATTTTATCATGTATTCGTTATTCTGAATCAGTATCTGACACCCATTTGCCTTAATTAGCACTTGGGATGTCACAGAAAGATAGTGAGGAACCGATCACAGACCTACCCCTTGAAGTCTTTGAGGATCCCATGGATCCATAAATTTTTATAAGTGCATGACTTGTCTCGCACTTTGATAAGTCCTTTTATATAATAATAGAAGTGGCCCTTTTTGGATTTTGATATTTTCTTTTTTCTCACCACTTCTTGCCTCAATTATATATGCAATTAGGAAATCGTATAATTTTTTTAAGGAATTTTTAATAAATTGTCTAAACTACTCAAAGAAGCTAGTAGCCAGTGTACACATGTATTTCTCATCAAAACTATAAATTTGTAATATAGGTGTGTGTAATTTTTTTGTTCTCCAAAATATAGGGAACAAAGATAGATTATTCTACATATCTATTAATTAGTTAGAAACCGATTTATAACTTAATTTAACGTATTTTGTAAGATAAATATATAATATTCATATTAATCAAAATATGAATTATTTTAGATGTTATGATTATACCGAGACTTTCTTTGAGGAAAATATTACCTGTTAATGCCACTATTCCAAATTTTAATTCCAAGATCTAAAGATCGTATCCATATCTATTAAAGTTTATACAAAAATCTCATTTTAAATCTAAAAAAATTTAAGGGGCTAGCTAGCTTCATCTTCATCCTAACTAGACTGAATTTTTACATATATTCTATCAATAATGCTTTTATCTTTGCTCCATTGTGTATAAATAAAAAAATACAAAAAGAAATGTGACATCCTGATGCCAAACAGGGCACCAATGTCCAAATAGGCAGACATAAAATAGATATTTATATTACAGCAGAACTAAACAACTCATACAAAATTTACAAAAGACTTATCCTGAGGCAATCAGGCCATCTACCTTTTAGAATACAAAATATTAGATAGCATAATTATAAAAGCAACCCTCAAAGTTTAAAACAAATTACAAAGTTTGGTCTAAACTATTCCTCTTGAAAGGAATCTAACAACGATTCTTCATAATTTTCTTCCAAACCTAGATCTAAGGGGGGTTGGATATGGGTGAGTTCCAATTCTTAATATGATAAATTGAAATAATGCAACATAGATACGTTTTAAAATATTCATTAATGCATGTTTAGTAAAACAATAATTTTAAGTTCAATTAACAAAGTCAAATCAAAGTTTTCGCCAAATATTCATATCCAAATCAAATGTCGAATTCATACGGATCATCATGAAGACGCTCAATACCGTATTAAATGGGTTTACATAACTCACGCACACAGGATGAAACTTCTCTTCTTACACAGTTTTTTTATACTAATTTATTATCTTAATTTATATTACACTGATTGCAAACCTATACGCGCAGCCGCTTACACCTAGTTCTAGAGAGGACAAAAGAGATATTGATTAGTCATGTCTTGGTACATAGATAGACACAAACATACATTCACAAATATTAAATACAAATATAAATATCTTAGGTCTCTCACGTTGTCATCATTCATGCCCTTGAGCCCTAGACCATGAATATCAAATCATTCAGAGTCACAAGGACAACTGAACTACTGTTTCTTTAAGGGATCAAAACTAGCACCCATATTGTAACATCCCACTAATCACCACACTAAATGTGTATCTAGAAACTCCTATTTATTAGGCCTTAAGGCCATTTGAACTAATTTAAATTTATCTTGTAGTTTATATCGTATTTCATAATTTTAATTTATTCAAATTTTGTTATTTTATTTATTATTATTGTTATTATTTTATTTTTTTGTACCATTTTTATTTTAAAATAATTTTCAGGAGAAAAATAGAAAATGAGGCAAAATCCTGCGGGAAAACGCCTGCAGAAGTGGCTCGCCCGCACCGGCACAGCACACTGTTTGCGTGCGTGCGTGCGCACATGACCACACAAGACATGTGCAAATTCCCATCGGCCCGAGACATAGGGCCAATTTGCACATGCATCGCATCGCGCGCATATTGGCGAGTCCGTGGCTGCGTCCCGTTGTACACAAATAAGATAGTCCTTGCAGACATGGCTAGACGCCATGCACCCTGTGCACGCGCCATCCACGCAGTAGGCCTGCGCGCTTGGGCCTGTGCGTTGTAGGCCTACGTGCTGCGCTATATGCGCTATAGGCCCTGCGCCGTTGATGAAGGATTCTTCCTCCATTTTCACACTGCCGTCGTGTCATGTAAAATCACTCATCTTCAACTCAACTTTCTCTTTTCCTCATTGGATTTCACCACTTGGCGCAAATCCAACGGTCCTAATTTTTTATAGATAGGGACCCTTTCCTTTCATCACTTCCATTTCATTTTCCATCTTCCAAGAGCTTAGAGAGAGAGGGAGTGATCTAGAGAGAGAAGGAGAAGAGAAGAAGAAGAAAGGTGTAGGAAAACTTCAAGATTTTGTTAAGAAATTTAAAATTTCCTTAAACATCTTAAGGAGCATTTCTAAAAAATCAAAATTAAGAAGTTTATGCTTTGTGTTTTGCATATTTTATGTTTAATAAAGTGATTTGTTCTTGATTTCAAGCATGCTATGTGATTTTATAGGCACTTAATAATTTGCATGTAAATTAAATAACATGAATTCGATGATAATTTTCTGAAATATATATAGAAAAAGAAAGAAAGAGAAGGAGAATGAGCTTGAATGGCCTGAAAAAAAAAATATATGTATTTGTATTGACATGCATAACACATCAAGCGTCTCATTAGACATTTTATCTTGGAGGGGTTTCTATTTCTCCTTCCCCCATCTGATCTAGAAATACGTTAAAGGACTACTTCCTGTGGATGATGGCGTACCCTCTAACGAGAGGGGTGACACAAATATCTATTAGGGGTCACATTTGGTTAAGTACTGTCGTGGTGGCTGTAAATGATTTCA
This sequence comes from Carica papaya, assembly GCF_054855325.1. Taxonomy (NCBI): domain Eukaryota; kingdom Viridiplantae; phylum Streptophyta; class Magnoliopsida; order Brassicales; family Caricaceae; genus Carica; species Carica papaya. The sequence continues at coordinate 25,240,040 of NC_142310.1, read as the reverse complement.
CAGGCTTTGACTTTGCAGAGCATACTGAGTTCACTCACTTTCTTCATAAACTCTTCTTCTTTTTCTTGAAAGTAGCTTTTCTAGCAAAGTTGTTAGTTATATAGGAAAGTTAAACCTTCTTTTTAGTCATGGTGTTTGGTCATGTCTGGCCAAAGAGCGAGATGGTACATATATAGAATGCGACAAGGGTTGAAGATTTATTAGTAATGGATGTGAAGTGGAACACTGAATATACCATGTAAGGTTAGATTAAAACTACAAATGGAGTGCCTAAATCATCTCTACAAATGTTATATTTTTAATCGCACATATGGAAAGATCTTATGATTAAAGGTAATGTAATTTAGAAAATTTAACTAGTGAATTGTTGCAAGGCTGCACTTTTATGAAACCATTCAAATACAACTATCTTTTTTGATTAAAAGTTAATGCTTCATTATAATGCATGTATATATCTACTCCATCTTATATGTGTAGGGGTGTAAAAAAAATGAATTGAACCAGAAGATTGCTAGAATACTTAATTTATTTTCCTTGTATATGGGGGCTTAGTTAAAAAGAGAGAGAGAGAAAAAAAAACTTGAAATTAGTTATCTTAAGGGAGTAAAACATGGCAACGAAATAAAAGATTGATATTGCTTATAATTACGCTGTTAGAATTGCATATAAATAGATCATCCATCCTTTGTAATAAGCATCCCATTTTTATCATATAGAATATTGATATTGCTTTTCGCAAATTTCCAATATAGTCCTCCAATTAAGATAGTTTGCATTTCAATCATAAAAGTCTTTGTTTTGGTCACAACAATTTGCGCACTTTTAGTTGCTTTTTTCTTTTTAGTGCACATATAGCCAAAAATATATATAGAATATGTTGGGGCTTATAGACATGCAATCACAACAAAACACTCACTCTAATTCTCACAATCTATAAGTTGTTTATTATCACATTTACACATGCAAGAAGTTGTTTTAGATGTGTAGTGTGGACTATTTTATGGTTGTTTATGCCACTTTTTATATGATGCTCTTGTTTTATACTCTAAGGTCTCATGTATTTTAGATGATGCTAGTGGTTGGTTTTGGCGTATAAGCATACCTTATGGCTGGTTTTGTAAATCTGTGTGTTATTGTTAAGAGCTACATTACTTTTCAAAAAAAATATTAATTCTAAAAAATGAAAATAAAATTTAGGATTTAAATCTCTATAGTGACAATTCATAGATTTCATTTATTAATTAGCACGATCTCCTAAAGATAATATATGAGAACGTACAATTTCAATAAAAAAAATTTATAAAGAGAGGAAATACTATACATATTATTAATGAATTATTATTGTAATTTAATTTTAAAATGTAATAATAAAAGTATATATATGATTACTTATTGACTTATGTAGTAGCCAAAAAACTCCAAAAGAAATCAACGATATATTTCTTGCAAATTTTATGCAGTAATAATATATAGGCGTTGTCTCCCTTCAGTAAAAAAAAATGATACTAGTATGGTATTAAAATATATACCTTCTGAACCTCGACAATCCATATTTGCCTTTAAGATAATTAACTTTTTTAAAAAAATTTGAAATAAAATTTATCAATAGTAATTAACCACTACAAACATAATGAGAAGTAACGTCGACAATACATCCGACAACCGCAATAGAGATTGAGAAAACAAGAAGAAATCAAAGTGATGTTCAAAAAAAAAATAGAAGGAAACAATCCGTCCTCCATTACTAATTCGAACCTTTAAGATAATTACGATGTGCTATAGATTGCATGCTCGTGTAATATAAATAACGAAAAACAGTTAAAGATTATATATATGTGTGTATACGTATGAAGTAATACTTATTATACTTGTTATTTAGACAACATTGCTATTATTTACAATAATATGTCATATTTAGCAAATTAAACAAGATATTGTCCAAACTACTTAAAGGAGCTAGTTGCAAGTGTACACATATACTTCCCATCAACACTCTGAATTAGTAGTATAAATGTGACTATAATTTTTTCACCTTTTAAAATATAGAAAAAAAAGATAGATTATTCTATATATCTCTAAGTTAGTAGAACCCGAAATAAATCCAACAAATAATTAAATAACATATTTATAATTTTAGTGTATTTTTCCAGATACATGCATAATATTCATATTAATAAAAATATTAATTATTTGAGATATTCCGATTAGATCTAGATTTTATGTGAGGAAAATATTATTCCTTAATGTCTTTATCCTAAATTTTAATTTCAAGATTGGAAGAGCATATCCATATGTATTAAATTCTATACAAAAATCTCATTTGAAATCTAGATAAATTTGAGTAGCTAGCTAGCTTAATCTTCCTCCTAACTAGACTGAATTTCTACATATACTACATCAATAATTCTTATGTCATCATTCCATTATGTAAAACAAAACAGAAAAGAAAAGAAGAGAAAAGTGCATTAAAATAGCTTAAAATTACATTGAGCATGCAGGTATTTAACAAGTAGTTGTAGCCATGTCAAGCAGGGGGAAGAGAGAAATTAAAGAATGAACAGTAGTACTAGTACAAGATATAAAATATTAAAGAGAAGATTAATTTAAGGAAAATCATAATTCAAAGTAATCCAAGTACATGTATGCATGCGACTCGACGACTACAACTATGATGGTGACAGCTACAACTACTATGATGACTACAACTATTAAGGCGACGACTACGATGACTAAGAAACCGACAACATATCTTTGTGGTGGAATGTAATTGGTTATTTAAAGTACATCTCCAACAACACTCCAAAAAATTTAAAATTAAATATCATAATACTCGATTCCTTAGGGCAATTAAACCCACTAGACAATTTCAGTCCATTATTTTGGTTGTTCTTATGGGTGAATGGCACCATCATCTTCGCCTATTCCCCGTCTACTCCAGATGGTTGCTGATGTTTTTGCGGTTTCATCCCATAAATAAACCACGTTTGTAGCTGCTGTAACATATGCACCGGATGATCCTCCTTGATCTTAGTGAATGTCTCCTTAGGACCCTTCATCACTCCTGCGTTTGTGGCCTCCTGAGGCTGAGGTGACTTCCAGAGTGTTCCAATACTCTTTTGGATTTTTTTGAGGTATTATTCGATAAGCCAACCCAAATTGTTGAGATCAATGAGGTTGAGCTGGTGGAGGGGCTTCCCAATAAGACTTTGGAACATGATATACGTGATCTCTTTCTCGCGATTATCCTTGCACTATTTCTTCAGTTGATCAGTTGCCTTGGCAATCTTTTGGCACAAGAAGCTCTCTTGATTCACCATCTTCTTACTTTGCTCCCTCTCGGGCAACCTCTTAAAATTAGAAAGTACGCATTGGGCTCCGAAAGAGGAAGGCCAAACCTCTTGTTTTGAGTCATAGGGGCTGTAAATGATTGCACAGGCTTTGACATCGCAGAAAGTGCTGAGTTCACTCACCTTTTTTATCAATCCCTTCTTTCTTTTTTCAAACATGGCTTTTCTTGCAGAGTCGTTAGTGATATAAGCGAGCTTAACCTTCTTTCTAGTCATGGTGTTTTGTCGTGTCTGTCCAAGGAGCAAGAGAGTGTATATATAAAATGAGACAAACATTGAATAGTTATTAGTAAGGAATGGGGAGTGGAGCATTTTAATATAGTAGAATATACCATGTAAGGTAAGATATGGTGCATTTTAAAATTGCAAGTGAAATGTTCAAATTATCTCCAAAAATGTGATGTCTTTAATAGGGGATGTGGGAAAATCTTGTCATTTAAGGAATGTATTTCACAAAATTTAATTAGTAAAATATTGAAAGGCTACACTTATCTAAAATCATCCAATCCTCCTTTTTAATTACAAGTTATTGATTCATTGTAATGCACTTATATACCTACTCTCTCTTGCATTATCCCAGCATGCATTCACACTTGAAATTAATCATACATGGCAACCATACACACCTCATTATCTTATACACACTCATAGATATTACTCTTAATCATCAACTAATCTGGCCACCTCCTTCCAAATCAAACTTAATTATGTGTCTTGATATCCTACGCCTACCACCATTTTATTTTTTAATTTTTGAAAAAAGAAACAAAAACCATAGATATATAGTTTTTTATTTGCTTTTATGCATTAATGTCAATATTCATTTTTTCCTAATTCGCAAAATAAATTTTATTTATAAGAAAAATATTTGATCATCCTTAAAATTAATGCTGGTTTTCTTCATCTTTTAATTTCTTCTGCAAACTTTACACTCCAAAACTTTATTGTCATCAAAGAAAATTTAATTACACATGCACAAGATTTCATAATAATTATACATATAATGTAGGCACATGGTGATTTTTTTTGAACTCCATAATAATTAATTATTTCATTTGGTATGCAGTACGTAGAATACGATTATTAGAGCAATTATATATTTGATTTTATCTTTATGGAATACTATTAATCACAATTATTAAAGTTATAATATCTCTCTATATCACAACAAATTATATACATTTAGTAGACAATTAACTACTATATGCAATCAAGCTTTATTTTTTATTTTCTTTGTACATAATAAAACTTACATTTTTTCGTGAAGCTATAACCAATAACCAATAATTATTTTGAAAAAGAAGACTTGCTTAAAGATCATATCTGCAAAAAAAATACTTAAAATACATAATAACGCATAGAAAAGAATGAAAAAAAGAAGAAAATTATGCATATTTGCTTTTAATCAATTACATGCAACTAAGAAATCCACTGCACTAATTTGTTTTAGATATGTAATGTAGTGTTTAGACCATTTTATGGTTGTTTCTGCCACTTTTTAGATGATGCACTTGTCTTATACTATAAGTTCTCATGTATTTAGATGATACTAATGGTTGGTTTTGGCATATAGGAATACCTAATGGTTAGTTTTATAAATATATTTGTTATTGATAAAAGCTCTCTTACTTTTCAAAAAGAATATTAATTCTGAAAAATGAAAATAAAATTTAGGATTTAATTTTTTTAATAAAAATTCATATATTTCATTAATTAGGTGATACAATCTCCTAAAAATAATGTACAAGAAACATAATTCGAATCCAAAATCTCTTATAAAGATAAAAAATCCCAATCATATTGTTAAGGAACGATTAGTATGATTCAAATTTAAAATATAACAACAAAAGTAATATAGATGAATACATATTAACTTTTGTGATATCCAACAAATTTTAAAGAAATCAAAGGTATAGTTCCTGCCAATTTAATGCAGTAATAATATAAATGTGTTGTCTCTCTTCTAGTAAAAAAAATGATACTAGCATGGTTCAATACTCCATATTGACTTTTATATTATTTTTTTAAATAAAATAAAATTTATCAATGATAATTAATCATTACAAACACAAGGAGAAGTGCCATTAAACAATATATCGGACAATCATAATACAAATTAAGAAGGAAGAGAAGGCACAACCATGTTCAGAAAACCACTAGAAGGAAACAATTCATTATCCATTATTGCTTCTAACCTTTAAGATAATTATGATAAGTTATAGATTGCATGATGCTATACATATAAAAGACTAAAACTAATTAAAGATTACATATGTGTGTGTGTGTGTGTGTGTGTGTATGCAAAACAATCCTTATTCTTAATATCGCATATTTAGTAAAATATACAAGATACTATCTGAATACTCGAAGGACCTAGTACACATAGACTTCTCATCAACACTCTAAATTGGTAATATATATGTGAGAGTAATTTTTTAGCTTTTTAAAATATAGGAAAAAAGATAAAACAATCTATCTATCTATTAGCTAGTTAAAAGTCGAAATAAGTCTATTCAAGTAATTGAATAACATATTTATAATTTAGTTTGACATATTTTTCCTGATATAAGTATAATTTCATATTAATAAAAATATTAATTGTTTAAGATGGTCATAATATATCAGGATTTTCTTTAATGAAAATATTATTTCTTAATCTCAATATCTTAAATTTCAATTCTAAAATCCGAACGTGTATTCTTATATATTAAATCCCATACAAAAATCTCATTTGAAATCTAAAAAACATTTGAGTGGCTAGCAAACTTAATCGTCATCCTAAATAGACTGAATTTCTATATATACTACATCAATAATGCTCTATCATCACTCCACTACATATAAGAAAATAAAAGAAAGGAAAAAAAGAGAGAAAAGCATTCCAATAGTTTAAAACTACATTGGGCATGCATGTATTTTAACAAATAGCAATGAAGCGACATCAACCTGGGGCAAGAGAGAAAATAAAAAATAGAAGAGTAGTCCTAGTACATGAGATATAAAATATTGAAGAGAAGATTAATTTGAAGAAAATTCTAACGCAAACCAATACCTTTAGATGTATGCATGCGATGCGACGACTATGTTGACTATTACGCGATGACTATGATGACTAGTACTATGACAACAACGATTACAACTATTAAGAATTTGAAGATATATATCTTTGGTGGATTGTAATTGGTTATTTAAGTACCTCTCAATAGCAATCCAAACAATTCAAAATCAAACATCTTATCATTCCATTCCTAAGAATAATTAAACCTCTAGAGCATATTAGTGTATTATTCTAATTGTGCTTATCAAATAGCACCATCATCTCCACTTAGTCCCCGTTACCAAACACTAAATGAGTTGTTGTTCTGCTTATGAGTTTATACAATCAATGAACCATCACTATGATTGCTGAAGCTTATGCGATAGAGAATCCTCGTTGATCAGAGACGATGTCTCCCACGGACCCTTCATCACTCCTCCATTTGTGGCCCCTTTAGGCTGAGGTGATTTATTCATTGTTTGTATATTTTTTTGGATTTCTTTGACGTTTTGTTTAATTAGCCAACCCTATTGAGATCAATGAGGTTGAGTTGGTCGAGGGGCTTCCTAACAAGGCTTTGAAACATGATATGCATGATTTACTTCTCCTTATTGTCTTTGTGTTTCTTCTTCACTTGGTCAGTTGCCTTGGTGATCATCTATCATAGGAAGCTCTTTTAATTCATAATCTTCTTGTTCTGCTCCATCTCGGAGATCTTCTTGAAGTCAGCCAACACGTGTTGGGCGTTGAGAGGGAAAGGCCAAACCTCTGGTTACGAGTCATAAGGGTTGTAAATGATTGCACATGCTTTGACATTGCGAAGTCATTAGTGATGTAGGTAAGCTTAACCTTGTTCTAGTCATGATGTTTTGTGTGTCTGGCCAAGGAACAAGAGGGGCTATATATAGAATGAGACAAGGATTGGAGAGTTATTAATAAAGAATGGGGAATGGAGCATTATAATATAGTAGAATATGCCATCTAAGGTAAGATATAGTGCATTCTAAAACATTAAGTGGAATGCCAAAATGTTACTTAATGATTTGTTAGATATACATGTTCCTCATTAATCTTAGCTCTTATATAAAGAGTTAACAAATCATATAAAAACTCATACATTTTAAATCTTCTATTAAATTTTCAAAAGTTCAAGCATTCATATAAGATGGTATATAGGTGGCCTTATGTAACACCCCAAATTATTATTATTTTTGGGATTTAATTGAAAATAATTTTGGAAAAAAGGGGTGAAAATTTGGGTTCTAAGGGTGTTTTTGAAAAGAAAATAAAAAATCGGGGGTCAAAACACAATTTAGAAAAATTACACCACGTTAGCAGCCCGGTCAGCAGCCCCGACCAACAAGGACACACCGCGTGGCAGAAACGTTGACGCAGGACGCCACGCGGAAGGGAGCTACATGGGCGATCCATGTGCGCACGATAGAACGGCTGAGATCCGTTCCCACGCGCACGGACGACCCAGATCAAAAGTGCATACGGACGGCCCAGATTGCACGCGTACGGACAACCCAGATTGAATTGCGCACGAACTGCTCAGATTGCATCGCGATGAACGGGTCAGATTCATTTCCTATTTATTCGTGATTGGACGGCCCAGATTAAATGGTGATGGACGACTCAGATTAAAAGCAGAAGGTTATAAATAATCTCATCCACACCCAAACCCTAACCCTAGCTGCCAGAGCCCTCGCCGGAGAAGATAACCCAGCCACCGGAGAACCGACTGCCGAGACCCACCGTCGCATCGGAGCATTTTTTGGCCGCCAAACGAGGTAAAAATTCTCACTTGGCTTGGATTTTGATTCTAAACCCACCTGTGGCCAAATCGGAGCCAAAACACCGTCGACGCCCAGCAATGCCGCCGCAGGTTTTTTTCATTTTTGCCTCCGATAAGACCCTTCCAGATTTCCGTTCGATGTAATTTTTACACCCTTGTGACCACCGTTCCTTCCTCTACAGGTTAACTGGAGCAAAATACCAAATCACAACTCGAGCTGGAGGAGCCGCTCGATTTTGTGAATCCGATGATATACTTGCTTTGCTGATGCTCGTTACTTGTTTAAGTATTCATGATTATGTGAGAAACAGAAAACTAAGGAAAATAGAAAAGGTATGTGAATTGATAAATGGATAAGTTGACAGCCTCACTAGATATCCTGGGAGATGGTGGACGGACTGAGTCTATAGAGAACCCCACCGGGAACATTGTCTCATACCGGACGGGGTATGGAGACTTTAAATATTTTAGCGATCATGCCGGACGGGGTATGGGGACTGCCCGCTTCACCCTCATACCGGACGGGGTATTGAGGTTTATTATTTTGGTGCCCATACCGAACGGGGTATGGGGACGGCCCTGGAATTAAGTTATTAAAATTAATGGTTCACGTGTAGCGGGGACCCCTATGGATCCCCATGGATACTGGTAGGCTGATAAAAGAAGAAAATTATTATTTGATGATTTAAAATATAAAAGTATGACATGTACTATGTTAGAGAGTATGTATGAATTCATGATATCTTTGATGTTATTGTTTCTATGGGTCGTTTTCATAAATCTCACAGAGGTAAGTGGATAGCAAAGGATTTTATTATTGATTAATGAATTTGTTAAAAATTGTGCTCCATTGGTCGTTTTTGTTTTTCTACCAACCTTTACTTTTGTGTTAGTGATATAGTGTGACGTCTTTACTGGGTTAGTGTAGCTCATTCCTTACTTAACCATTTCATATTAGGAGGACTTGGTTCCCGAGCCCATTCCGCAGGAAGACGGCGAGTAGATGCCTAAATATTTTATAGTTTTCCTTATAGTATTTCATTTCTAGTATTTCTTTTAGTTAAATTATTCTTTCATATTGTTAGTACGTTTCAGTTATTGTGTAAGGGATATTAATCAGAACTTTTTATTTCGCTTCCGCATTCAAAATTTTTACATACATTTCCTTTTTTTAAATTTCCAGGGTCGTTACACCTTAGGTATGAGTTTTTAACACATTAAAACAAGGAAACTTCCATATGATTTATAAAGGTATACTTTCTATTTCACTTATTAATTTTGAATTTGGCTTATCTATAAAGGATGTATTGTGTTATGATTTTTTGATGTAATGTGTTATGATTTTTTTATCTTTTTATTTCTTTTTGTATTCTTAAATATTATAACTTTGTTGTGTGTGTCTTATTTAAAGAGATTATATATATATATATATATATATACACTTACAATGATAAAAGAGTGATTTATCGAATATAACTAACCATGTTTACTTCCCTTTATTTAGTAAAGATGGCACTTTATTAATATGTTGTACTTGTGTTAATTGTGTAATTGAATTTTTTTTAAATTAAAACTTATGCTAACTATTTAATTAAAAATTTCAATACAATTAAAATTAAATATTAATGTAAACAATTATGTAAGAAAATGAAATGTTACAATTAAATATCAATATAATTAGTTCTATAATCCATACATAAAACGGACTGCAAATTTAATTTTAAACAAAGTAATTGAACTTAAGTTCTTTTATATATCACTAAATTGACATATTCACAAAAACAAATAAATAAATACATTCAATACATTTTTATTAGAAAATTGTTGATGTTAGAAGTTAACAGATTATATAAAAAGGTATGTAGGTGATAATTTGGCTAACTTGTTAACTTTTTATATAAAATTGTGAGTAGACGTGTTCTTCATTAATGGGAACTAATGCCATCCCTTAATGATCGAGCCAAAGGCCCAATAGTTCCAATTCTAGGATCTTTACTTCATTACTAACTACCTTAATAGAAACCAATCCTTCTAAAAGTTAAATATAATTAAGGCATGATAATACTTGACTTTTAAATGAAGTGGTATTTCTCTACCTCTATAAAAATAAGAATTGAAGATTCGACTCTTATGTAACACAAAAATAAATATATAATGCTATCATATGTTAAAATTAATTATAATTTATTGTATTATTACATTTATCTTCATTTTAAAAAAGTATTTAGTGTCTTATGAAATTTTGAAACTGTTATCGCAAAAGTATAAATTGGTTTCGAATAAGTGATCCCACTAAGAAAGGTTAAATACTTGTCATTGTCTTTAAGAATCAATTGCAACATCGTACTAGTTACTAGAGCCATACTATAATATTGAAAAAAATTTAATGTTGTTGTTTGTGTCACTGGAGTTAAATATGGTCTTGTTTTATATCAGTAACATTTTTTTTAGTAGTAAGAAACTATATATCATAGATTTTTGAGTATTTATATATGTAAAAGAAATTCAAAATATTAATTGCTTAAAGTGTTTAAAATTAGCCGTCAAAATTTTTTTCTATATTTATTATTCTATGTGAATGTATATTTTTAAATATTTATATGTATATATTGTACATTTCTTCTTGCATAAAGTATTAGTTAACAATTCACAGATTGTTGAGTTTGAAAATTATTTATTTCAGGTTTTTTCCATATTCTGAACAAAATAATTGTATCGTGAAATTTATTTATGATCGTTAGAGATTCTCCAATATATTTTAATTATTTAAAATATTGCATGTTTTGACTAAAATAAAATTATTAGAATTATATTTAAATTTCAGATTAATCAAAATATTAATTATTTTAGATATTTGGATTATATCGGGATTTTCTTTGAGGAAAATATTATTCCTTAATACTGAGGTGACTTGCTGAGTGTTTCCATCCTCTTACATTACCACTGCCTCTACCTTTGCTGGGTCAACAGATACCCCATCTTTCGACACAATATTGGCCAAGAATGCTATTTGATCCAACCAGAACTCACATCTACTGAACTTTGCATACAACTTGGCTCTTCGAAGTATCCCTAGCACTATTGCCAAATGTTTCGCATATTCTACCAGATCCCTCGAGTATATCATGATATCTGTTATCTCTTTCTCGCAATTATCATTGCACTGCTTCTTTAGCTGGTCCGTTGCCTTAGTGATCTTTTAATGCAAGAAACTCTCTTGATTCACCATCTTTTTTCTCTGCTCCATCTCGGGAATCCTCTTAAAGGCAACAAACACGTGTTGGGCTCCGAGAGCGGAAAACCAAAGATCTGGTTGCGAGTCATAAAGGCTGTAAATAATTGCACAGGCTTTGACATTGCAAAGAGTGCTAAGTTCGCTCACTTTCTTCATCAGCTCCTTCTTTCTTTTCTTGAATGTGGCTTTTCTTGCAGAGTTGTTAGTGATATAAGCAAGCTTAACCTTCTTTCTAGTCATGGTATTTTATCATGTGTTCCCAAGGGGCGGGAGGGGGTATATATAAAATGATACAACGGTTGAATAGCTATTAATAAGAAATGGGGGTGGATCATTTTAATATAGTAGAATATACAATGTAAGGTAAGATGTGGTGCATTCTAAAACTGCAAGTGGAATACCCAAACTATCTCCATAAATGTTATGTTTTTAGTAGGGGATATGGGAAAATCTTTTGATTTAAGGTAATGTAATTATAAAAAATTAATTAGTAAATTGTTGCAAGGCTGTACTTATATAAAATTATTCAATCGTGACCATCCATTTTAATTAAAAACTATTGCTTCACTATAATGCATGTATCTACCTACTCTCTTCTGTATTATCCCCAACATACATTCACACTTGAAGTCAATTATACTTGGTAACCACACTCACAAATATTATCTCTTAACCCTCAACTAATATGGCCACCACCTAACAATCCAACTTAATTGTATGTCTTGATCTCTTACAATTACTACCATTTTACTTTTTAATTTTTTTAAAAAAGAAAATACAAAAACCATAGATATCTTTTTTTTTCTATATCAAAGTTCACGTTACATATTAACAATAATTTAAATTTATAATTTTAAAAGTCAATGGCATTAGTTAGAAAGTTGTTGAACTAATAGTTGAACTCAAAATGATACAATAGATTAACATACCATTACCTTGTAAATTAATAGGAGATTTTGTGACATTAAAATGTTTTTTTTGAATTTGCTAATGTTTGTATTTATCATAAATGAGAGAAATGTACTTGATTAAATTAAAATTATCTCTTGTTTTATACTTTGAGTCCTTGTTATTACTATATCAAATTTAAATAATAATAATAGTTATTTTTATCCTAAATTTCTAAAATATATTGTTTTTTACCCTCTCATGTCTTTTCTCTACTTTTACTAGTTTGATCATTATATTGTTTATATGATTTTTTTTTGACTAAATTGACTTATATATTTCACAGCACAAGAACAAATATTAATCACAATATATATCCATGTATATATCATATACATATATATATCATAACTAATTTTTTATGGTATTAGAATACTCTTGGAGTGTATTAGTAAGTATGTTTTGCACGGAAAATTTTGAACTCTTACAAATTAAAGTTTGCATGTCCAGCAAACTAACTATAAACCAATTGCATGCTGGATATTAGTTGTCTCGTCCAGTTGATATATACATATATGTATATACACATGTAATATATAAGGTAGCGATAGAAGGAATACATGTTAAGGTAGGTAAATATATATTGAGATGTTTGTATATGTGAATGGAAAGGTGAGCATCTAAATTTTAATGATGTTTTGGTAAATATCAATAGAAAGAAAAATATCAACGAGAAAAACACAACTTTTGATGGTCTTGTCGCATCATGTCATATAATTAATGTTTTTCTTTATGAATTATATAATCATATATATTGTAATTATAATGAATTATATAGCATATATTAAATTAATTTACATATTGATCAATTCAAAGAAAAATTATCATAATTAAACTAATTAACTCCCTAATTATTTAACAAATCCTTTGGTATATTAAACTAGTTTGCTTCAATATAGATATGGGAATAAATTATTTCAAATTGTATACTATACATATGGTTTGAGGCACTAAAATATTATGTGTGTATATATTTTTTCTATATACAATTAAAGATTTAAATAAAAGATTCTGCATCTAGCATTTAACATTCAAAAAAGTGTAATACATATATATATACTTGCATATATAATTGCTCTCCTTTTTTACCGTCTGCCTAACTCAACTTATAGGAAGATTCATTTTTGAATTGAAAATGTGCATTTGGAACTCAAGCCCATAATGTGATGAGCAGGTTACATAAATCTTTATTTTTATATATACAATAAATTAGCCACACACGAGGAACCGGATTCATAGACACTTCCTTAATTACCATCATCGTACCACAATTATATACGCGCACCTTTTCTTTTGACTCACTTTATACATATATATATATATATATAAGACTTGCTCTTTAGCTAATTATAATGATTTGCAAACATTTCATATGTAATATTGTATTTGTTTTTTATACTCTTCTAATCTAGACATACTAATAATCCGTTCCCAAGTCACAACAAAGTTTCAAAGTAACCAAAGAACTGCCCAGTATCTTCTTTGATCTTCAGAAGGCCTGCAAATTAAAATTAATAATACACATATATACATGCAAAAACATATTACATTTCCTTCATTAAATCTATATATTTAATTTATATATCGATTTCAAACTAAAATCATATATATAATTTTCAATTAATAACTATATTAAGATCTTATACAAGTAGACAAGAAAAGTTAAATATATACTCTGATAAGTTTTATAATCCTCCTATAGCCTTAACTACCACCAATCCCCTTCATTTTCTTTTCTTCAAAGAAAAAACTCCATGTATTAGATCCTTATTGCAAGCTTGATGCCACGTTAATTTACCAGCTCAGTTAACTTGTTCTAACCATAGAAAACTCTGATTATCTGCTCACTCTCTTAGGTGTAAGTGTAGAAATCAAAGAAAATGACCATATTCAACATACTCATTAATTTACCCTCTATATTAGCTTCAATTATCTCCTATAAGAAAAAGTAAAAACTTAAAAATGTCAAATTGAGCATCATACAATAACATAAGTAGAAAGTAAGAACTCTGTAACTTTTAAAGGTGAAAAAATAGCTAAATAAACAAAATAAAAGAATCAATGTAAACGATCATTGTACGAGTTCTAATGGTACGTATACATACCCACTAAATAGTCTCTTTCATTGGCCAGTTAGAACCAATGTTAGAGCCTCATAAACCCATCTAAAGGGCTAGAGAAATAATCAAAGCTAATGAAAAATCCTCCTATTCAATATGATACTCTAAGACCATTACAATTCATCTTAAATCACTCCTTAGCAGCCATCATCTCCTAATTCACCACTAGTCCAAAATCCTAGGTAAAGCTATTACAAAAGCTATATTACTCACTAAAATCACCAATATTTGGCTTCAATAGGTCCTGATCCAATTATCAAATTGAATAGGAGGATTTTTTATTAGTTTTGACTATTTCTTTAGCCCTCTAGATGGGTTTACGACGCTGTTACATTGGTTCTAACTAGTCAATGAAAGAGGCTATTTAGTGGGTATGTATAGGTACCATTAGAACTCATACAATGCTGGTTTACACTGATTCTTCTATTTGTTTGTTTAACTATTGAATCACTGTCAAAGTTACACATGCACTTCTTACTTTTCTACTTATGTTATTGTATGATGCTTAATTTGACACTTTTCAAGTTTTTACTTTTTCTTATAGGAGATAATTGAAGCTAATATAGAGAGTAAATTAATTAGCATGTTGAATATGGTCATTTTCTTTGATTTCTAACTTATACCTAAGAGAATGAGTAGACATTTAGAGTTGTCTATGGTTATAACAGGTTCACTGAGTTGGTGAATTAATGTGGCATCAAGCTTGCATCAAGGATCTAGTACATGGAGTTTTTTCTTTGAAGAAAAGAAAATGAAGGGGATTGTTGGTAGTTAAGGCTATAGGAGGATTATGAAAATTATCAGTATATATATTTAATTTTTCTTGTCTACTTGTACAAGATCTTAATATAAATATAGAGAATGATGTAATATGTTCTTGCATGTATATATGTGTATTGTTAATTTTGATTTGTGGGTCTTTTGATGATCGAAGAAGATACTAGGCAGTTCTTTGCTTACTTTAAAACTTTGTTGTGACTTGGGAACTAATTATTATTGTGTCCATATTAGAAGAGTATAAAAACAGATACAAGATTACATATGAAATGTTTGCAAATCATTATAATTAGCTAGAGAACAAGTCTTATATATATATGCATAAAGTGAGTCAAAAGAAAGGTGTGCATATATAATTGTGGTACGATGATGGTAATCGAGGAAGTGTTTATGAATCCGGTTCCTTGCGTGCGGCTAATTTATTGTATATATAAAAATAAATATTTTTGTAACTTGTTCATCACATTATGGGCTTGAGTTCCAAATCCACATTGTCAATTCAAAAATGAATCTCCCTAAAAGTTGAGTTAGGCAGGCGGTAAAAAAGAAGAGCAATTATATATGTAGGTATATATATATGTATGTATTACACTTTTTTGAATATTGAATACTGGATGCAGAATCTTTTATTTAAATCTTTAATTGTATATAGAAGAAAATATATACACACACAAAATATTTTAGTGCATCAAACCATATGTATAGTATACAATTTGAAATAATTTATTCCCATCTCTATATTGAAGGAAACTAGGTTAATATACCAAAGGATTCATTAAATAATTAGGGAGCTTATTAGTTTAATTATAATAATTTTTATTTTAATTGATTTATATGTAAATTAATTTTATATATATGTTACATAATTCATTATAATTGCAATATATATGATTATATAATTCATAAAGAAAAAAATTAATTATATGACATGATACAACAAGACCATCAAAAGTTGTGTTTTTCTGGTTGATATTTTTCTTTCTATTGATATTTACCTATACATCATAAAAATTTAGATGCTCACCCTTCCATACACATATACAAACATCTCAATATATATTTACCTACCTCAACATGTATTCCTTCCATCGCTACCTTATATGTTACATGTATATATATATATGTATATATCAACTGGATCAGACAACAAACATCTGGCCCGTACTTGGTTTATAGTTAATTTGCTCGACATGCAAACTTTAATTTTTAAGATTTCGAAATTTTCCATCCAAAACATAATTACTAATTACACTCCAATAGTATTCTAATGCCATAAAAACTTAGTTAAGATATATATACATAGATATATATTACGATTAATATTTGTTCTTGTGTTGTGAAATATATAAGTCAATTTAGTTGAATAAAAATCATATTAACAATATAATGATCAAACCAGTAAAAGTAGAGAAAAGACATGAGAGGGTAAAAACCAATATATTTTAGAAATTTAGCATTATAAAAAGCTATTATTTTTATTTAGATTTGATAGAGTAATAACAAGAACTCAAAGTACAAAAAAAAAATTATTCATTTAATCAAATACATTTCTCACATTTATCATAAATACAAAAATTAACATATTGAAAAAAAATATTTTAATGTCACAAAATCCCCTATTAATTTACAAGGTAATGGTATATTAATCTGTTGTATTTTTTTGAGTTCAACTATTAGTTCAACAACTTTCTAACTAATACCATTGACTTTTAAAAGTATAAATTTAAATTATTGTTAGTATGTAATGTGAACTCTGATATAGAAAACAAAGATATCTATGTTTTTTGTATTTTTTTTAAAAAGAATTAAAAAATAAAATGGGGGTAACTGTAAGACATCAAGACATACAATTAAGTTGGATTAGAAGGTGATGGCCATATTAGTTGATGGTTAAGAGACAATATTTGTGTGTGTGGTTGCCATGTATAATTGACTTCAAGTGTGAATGTATGCTGGGGATAATGCAGGAGAGAGTAGGTAGATACATGCATTACAGTGAAGTAATAGCTTTTAATTAAAAGGGATGGCCACAATTGAATAACTTTATATAAGTACAGCCTTGCAAAAATTTATTAATTAAATTTTTTTAATTAAATTACCTTAAATCAAAAGATTTTTCCATATCCCCTATTAAAGACAACATTTTTGGAGATAATTTGGGCATTCCACTTGCAGTTTTAGAATGCACCACATCTTACCTTACATGGTATATTCTTCTATATTAAAACACTCCACCCCCATTCCTTACTAATGGCTACTCAACCCTTGTTTCGTTTTATATGTACCCCCTCCCGCCCTTTGGGCACACATGACAAAATATCATGACTAGAAAGAAGGTTAAGCTTGCTTATATCACTAACAACTCTACAAGAAAACCCACATTCAAGAAAAGGAAGAAGGGGCTGATGAAGAAAGTGAGTGAACTTAGCACTCTTTGCAATGTCAAAGCCGTACAGGCTTTATGACTCACAACCAGATATTCGGCCTTCCCCTCTCGGAGCCCAACATGTGCTGCTGACTTTAAGAGGATGCCCGAGATGGAGCACAGCAAGAAGATGGTGAATCAGGAGAGCTCCTTGTGCTAGAGGATTACTAAAGTAATCGACCAGCTGATAATCGCGAAAAGGAAGACCATCCGTAGAGCATACTGAATGACTTGAAGCCCCTGATCATCTGACCAGGGCTAAATTTGCAAAATTTTTTCGAGCCATCTAAGGATTAACTACAGCCATAGGATAGAACCAAGCCGACCCTTGTCCACCCCCTACCCCTGAATTCTTAAACACAGATAAGTCTATCTCCGACAATATAACAGACTTTAGGAAACTTAACCCCCACACTTTGAAGGTGGCCCTGATGCTTTAGTAGCTAAAGCCTAGATCCTAAATAGAGAAGCTCTTCTCTGTCCTAGACCTAACGGAAGAAAAAAAGTTACTCTTGCAGCTTTCATGTTAAACGGTGAAACCGAACACTAGTGGAAACTTAATAGAGAAGTCTTGCCTACCCCTACTATCTGGATAGTTTTCATGGATGCTTTCTTTGATAACTTCTTCCCTACCTATGTTTAGGAAAAGAAAGAGGAAGAATTCCAGGACCTCCACCAACGAAGCTTGTCTTTGCTTTATATGCAAGCTATTTTATTCAACTGTTTAGGTTTGTCCCTTTGATGGTCACCCTCAAAAGCCAAAAAGTTAGGAAGTTTCTCAAAGGCCTTCGTGTCGACATTTATGACCGGGTTGCTATGTTGAGACCCTCTATGTAGAGGTGTTTGAACATGCCCAGTTGACCGAGGATCTTATCTCGGTCAAGCACCAATGCTTTGCTAGAATCTGTGCCCAACCCTAATAGCTTAGAAAAAGATTGTCTGACCCAGTAAGTAACTTTTAGAAAAACAAACCAGAATTGCCCTTCCTCTTGCCTTGCCCCCACCTATAGCTCCACCTACCTGAGCTAACCAACCCTGTCAACATTGTGGTCACTCGCAAGGTGACCTGCTATGTCAGCGTATCAATAATGCCTGCTATCAGTGTGGAAGCACCTAACACCTTATAAAAGACTGCCCTCAGTGACAAAAGAATATAGACCGACCCATAGCACAAGGTCGAGTGTACCACTTAGATGAATCTGATGTCCTTCCTTCTCCTGTCCTGATCCAGGGTATGTTTTCTATTTATAATACTTCTATCAAGTCTTTGATCGATACTGGTGTAACTCACTCTTTTATTTCCTATGCATTCGCTTGTAACTTAGAATTTAGACCAGAAGGTTTAGGAAAAACACTAGTGGTAGAAACTCCCTCTAAAGGACTACTAGAAGCTCACTGTGTATATAAGAATTGTAGGATAAAAACTTTAGGGATAGGAGTATGTGTAAACCTGATACTATTAGATTTTGTAGAATTTGATGTACTATTAGGAATGGAATTGTTGGAAAAGTATAGAGCGGTAATAGATTGTGAAAGTAAAATTGTAACCTTATGATTACCGAAAAAGAAATAAAAATTATTGTTATCATTTTCCTAATAATTAAATGAACTGGAATATGTATGTTGATCCTATTGTGTGTTTTATACCAATTGTTTGCAATTTTCTGGATGTATTTACCATCGAACTTCCTAGTCTACCTCCCCCACGTGAGGTAGAGTTCTTGATTGAATTGTTGCCTGGAACCTAGCTGATCTCGAATGCGTATCGCATGAGTCACACTGAGCTAACAGAGTTGGAACATCAGCATTCTAATCTTATCACCCAGAAATTCATTCACCCTAGCCATTCTCCTTGGGGCGCTCCTGTGTTATTTGTAAAGAAAAAGGATGGTACCCTCCGACTCTACGTGAAGTACAGGGAACACAACCAAGTCACCGTTAAAAGCAAGTACCCTTACTCCAGATCAATGATCTCTTCGATCAACTGCAAAGAGCCACGGTCTTCTCTAAGACCGATCACAGAACCAGGTATCACTAGTTGAGAGTTAAAGAAGAAGATATTCCAAGGATACCTTCCGGTGTAGATACAATTTATACGAGTTCAGGGTGATGCCATTAAGATTGACCAATGTCCCAGCAGCCTTCATGGACCTAATGAACCGAGTATTCAGGCATGCACTAGATCGGTACATCATTACTTTTATTGATGACATTTTGGTGTATTCCAAAAGCTGTGAGGAATACATTGTGCATTTTTCTGAAGTGTTGGAGACCCTCTGCCAAAACCAACTATTTGCAAAACTAAGCAAGTGCTCCTTTTGGTTGGATTGAGTTTCTTTTCTCGGTCATGTAATCTCAAGTGAAGGAGTTTCTGTAGACCTGTCTAAGGTGGAATCGATGATCAGTTGCAATTCGCACACTAATGTGGTCGACGTACGCAGTTTTTTTGGCTTGACAAGTTACTATCGGTGATTTATCGATAGATTTTCTAAAATTACTGCTGAAATAGAAAGCAAATCTAGTGGGGAACTGACCTGAACCCAAATCTGGTAGAGAAGAAGCTGAAATAGAAAGTAGAAATGGGCTTGGAGCTAAGCAGCGGAGGAAAAGTTGAGAAAAATTAATCAAGTAATTTATTTTTATTTTTAGTTTTATTTTTTTGCTTTCAAATTGTAGATTTTTAGGTTGAAAATTTTCATCATTTTTTAACAAACTCGTGTTTAGAATTTTTCGGAATTTATTTTTTATTATTATATGATTATATTTTTTTAATTATAAGTTCTATTGATCAATCTACCATGTCTGGTTAAATCTCCTTCACTGGAATGATTGATGTATCATGAATCAAAAGTAGGCTTAAAGTTTAATTTTAGATTCCTTTTAGTGCAATTTAACAATATTGAAATTAATTTAATTGTGAGATTATGCCAACTCACGGCTTAATGAAATGTATGAATTGTTACTAAAAAATTTAAATCCTAAACTTCAATTCTATATTTTAAAAGTAATATTTTTTTGAAAAGTAATATACATTTTATCCATAACAAGTAGATTTATAAAACCAACCATAAGGAATACCTGTATAGCAAAATCAACCACTAGCATAATCTAAAATACATGAGACATTTGAGCATAAAACAATAACAAAAAAAAGGCATAAATAACAACAACATAGTCTAAACACTACATTACACATATAAAATAACTTCCTATATATGTATGTGTGATGATGTTTAGCAGCAATATGAAAGGGTTATTCATGACACCTAACTGTCTAAACTAGTTGACATAGAATTGATTAACTTTGGTTATGCGTGAATTTCATATTATATGTATAGAAGTTCCAAGGATCATGCCCGTATGAGTTAATGGATACCTTATAGATTCTGAGAATTGGAACAAGCATTCTTTTGGCTATATGTGCACTAAAAAGAAAAAAGAAACAACTAAAAACACGCATATCACCCACAGCCGCCAAAAATCTCCAAGCCTTTACCAATCTCCTCTCAAACCCATTCGTTCCTCTCTTCCACCCAACTTTGTTTCTTCCTTTCACTCATTCACAGACACTTGAAAATAGTGCATATCTGCTAGAGCTTTACAAATCTATAAAATCCTATTCACTTTTCCTATTAACACCTCATCCCACACCACAATGACTAGTCAGCTTGTTTTTCCACTATTGCCAACATCACCATCTCAACACAGCCTCCTATACATCTTTCCTATTATAAATCTTGGTATCACATAGAATTTGGTTATAATACATTAAGCTACCTATTAGCTAAAAACTCATTAATGGTATATGAATCTATCCATAATTTATCATTTTTATGAAAATACTTAAAATTTTATTAACTAGAACTAGCAAATATTATCCAATAATACAACAATTTATTGAGCATAATATAGTATTGCCAAAAATATAAATTCATATCTCATGTATTATTCCAGAATTTTTAGTGCATTTACGGTGTAAATGTGTCTTTAATTTTCATTTAATTTTTCTTTGTAAAAATATATACATAATATGCCTATAAATAGTGGTATCTCAATAATAAAACACAATTTTCTATTTTCACAAGATAACATGGTATTAGAGCTATTAATATATATATAAGAATTTAGATAGCTAATGTATGAATAAATTGTATTTTCCATACAAAAATCATGAATAGGGGTGAGTTTGATAGAAAATAAATAATGATAGATGGTTGCGAAGAACATTGTGGAGCAAAAGGAAATGGGAAACATGGTTGGATTGGTTCATGAAAAGGATGAGGGAGTAGTTGTATCAAAATATGGCTCTTATAGCCGTAATTATATTAAAAATATAAATTACACAATAAAGTTCTCCTTTTATCCTCTTTTTTGAAAAAAATATTTGTTCTTCTTGCACGAGATTGTTATTTTTCATTGATAAATTTAATACAAATATACTTTATCTTAGGCCAAAAGAAAATTTGTTATATACACAAGAAAACAAAAAAAGTGATATTAGAATTCCTAGGGGAAATACTTTTAAATGTTGGATTACCTGTAGGGTTACTTTACATGTGAAGCTCCCTCATGCATACATATCAATCATAAAATTTGGGATACATCAATTACTCTTAACTTCTTTAACTGGAAGATTAAAGATATTATATTTAGGAAATATAATTTCAAGTATCTTCTTATAAATAGTTTGTGTTATAGGTTTTAGCTATTCATCACTAATTTCAAAGTATCCTAAGAAGTTCAAATTTTCACATAATATTGTAAAATAAAAAATAAAGTTGAAAAAAAAAAGAATGCCTCCTTACACAATTTTCTCTTCAACGTTGTGAAGTGATAGGGTAAGTAGGAAACAATTTTGAAAAATATCAACAGTCTTGACATTAAAACTACTGAAAATGATTTCACTTATAGTTAAACTCAACTTCAAGCTTAGAGACCTCAATAACTTGGTGAATTAATAAGCCTAAGTAGGTAAAGAATCTCGTAAGCATCCATACTTAATTGGATTAAGACCTTTTGAAGACAAGTGTTGGTGATTTTGGTGAGTAATATAGCTTTTACGATAGCTTCACCTAGGATTTCGGACTAGTGGTGAATCAGGAGATGATAGTCGTTAAGGAGTGATTTTAGATGAATTGTATTGGCCTTGCAGTATCACATTGAATTGGAGGATTTTTTATTAGTTTTGACTATTTCTTTAGCCTTCTAGATTGGTTTACGACGCTCTAACATTGGTTCTAACTGGCCAATGAAAGAGGCTATTTAGTGGGTATGTATACAGACCATTAGAACTCGTACAATGACAGTTGTGACTATAACGTGATGTTTTTCTTAAATAAATAAATTATTTTTATAAGGTAAGATAGGACTACGACGTAACCTAATGGTAAATGTTTATGTTATAATTACTCATCTTTTATAATCTTACGATATTATCGAAATATTATTTTCCTTACAGAGCATATGGAACTCACTCTTTCTATGCCCTCCCCTCCCAAGATGAGGAAGATAGTGAAGAATCATCAGTTAACGTACCCATTAAAGTCTATGAGGATCCCATGGATCCACAAACCTTAAGTGCATGATCGTTTCTACACTTTGATGAGTTCAATAATATAATGATAGAAGTGGCCATCTTTTGTATTTTGACATTGTATTTTGTAGCCACTTCTGGCCTCAGCTATATATATATGTAATTGGAACTCATATAAGGGATTTGTATTAACTTACTCTACTGCATATAATTTTTATCATGCTCTCGTAATCTGTTTCTGTATCTGACACTCTCATGCCTTAATTAGCATTAGGGATGTCAGAATGTATATATATATATATCTATCCTACTTCTCATACTCATTTTATTTAAATGATAAAGTAGTAGACATTTCTTATCAAGTTTATCAATTACAATACATTTCCAATGTTCCCTAATTTGATCAAACAAATAAGATTACAATCGAATTTCCTTGCCCATAATATATATCAAAAGTGAAATTCATTCTAACATTTATGTATATATATTGAACATATAAAACATATATGCTAATTTAGAACAAAAAATATGTCCTTACTGGAGTTTTGCCATCTATACATGGTTTTCCAATATAAAACAATTATAGGCTTCCTCATTCTTTTCCCTTTGAAGATATACATGAAAAAGGCACTCACATACACAAACATATATAGACAAAATAGTTTTATGTGATCTCATGTCTTCATTTTATATGAAGTTTAAAAGAACATGATGCGTAGGGTAGAATTATAATTAATTGATCTAAGTGAAATTATTTTATTTTGAAAAAGAAAGAAAACAATCTTATCATTAGTGTAGTAGATTTATTAGTTGCATGTAATTGATTGAAAGCAAAGATACATAATTTTCTTCTTTTTTTCCTTCTTTTATACGCTTTATTATGTATTTTTAAATATTTTTTAGCACATACAATCTGTACTGATGAAGAAAGAAAGTTCAGTTTGCGTATATCACCTAATGACCCTGCAAGAAAAACCATATTCAATAAAAGAAAGAAAGGGTTGATGAAGAAAGTGAGTGAACTCAGTAGTTTCTGCGACGTTAAAGTCTATGCAATCATTTATAGACCCTATGACTAATAACCAGAGGTTTGGCCTTCTCTTCTAAGAGCCTAACATGTGCTTATTAACTTTTAGAGGATGCCTGAGATGGAGCATAACAAGAAGATGGTGAATTAAGAGAGCTTCTTGCACTAAAGGATCACCAAGACAATCGACTAACTGAAGAACCAGTGCAAGGTAATTGCGAGAAGGAGATCACGTAGGTCATGCTCCAAAGTCATATTGGGAAGCCCCTCTACCAACTCAACGTCATTGATCTCAAAAATTTGGGTTGGCTCATCGAACAACACCTTAAAGAAATCTAGAAAAAGACAGAAACATTTAGGAAGTCACTTTAGCCTTAAAGGACCACCTAACGGAGGAGTCATGAAGGGTCCTCAAGAGACGTCTGCTCAAATCAAAGAGGATTCTCTGGTGTAGGAGATGCAGCAGTCACGAGAGTGGTCCATTGACAAGATGAACTTGTAAGTACAACAATAGTTTCATGTAGGGTTTGCTAACGGGGAAGAGGCAAAGATGTTGGTGCCATTCACGGATAAGAACAACCAGAATAATGTACTGATATGGTTCAATAGGTTTAATTACCCTTAGGAACCAAGTATTACGATGTTTAGTTTTTAAGTTTTTTGATGTTGTTGGAGATGTACTTTGAATAACCAATCCACTACATAGATAGGTTGTCAGACTCGTAGTCATTGTCTTAATAGTTGTAATCATCATAATAGTTGTAGTTGTTGTCGTCACAGTCGTGCGGGCATGTTCATGGCACTATGATGCATGCTGGTGTGCATTTGCGCACAAGTCTTGTGTGTGGGAGTGCCACTACACTCCAAGCACCTGCACATTGCAGCCAGCCTTGGGCATCGTGTTGACCTACCAGGCTTCTACGGATGGTGAGGGGTCTTCACAGATGTGCTCCCCATATTGCGGGTGTAGATAAGAGGATAAATTCCCTCAAGCACAAGGTAAAATAAATAAATAAAATCTATAATTTGGTAAACTAAGTAAATTTTGGACAAATTGGCATTTTAGGAATATTGGTATAAATTGGAAATCTGGTATAACAAAAAACGACTTGGTTAATTTAAAAGAATAAATCTAATAAAATTAATAAATCTTAAAATTCTAAGAATAATTTTATAAATTAAAAACTTATAAAAAAGAAATTCTAAATCTATAAATAATTATAAAAGAAGGAGAATTAACATTTGAAAAACTTGAAATTAAAAGACTAAAGAAAAAATGAAACAAGAACAAAAGAATCTAAAAAGTTAACTAATAAAATAAAAGGTCAAAACTTAACAAACACAAAGTCTAGTTAAATCTGGTTCACCATATTTCCTTTGAGGGGTATTTACTTTCAAACTAAAATCATATATATAACTTTCAATTAATAACTATATTAAGATCTTATACAAGTAGACAAGAAAAGTTAAATATATACTCTGATAAGTTTTACAATCCTCCTATAGCCTTAACTACCACCAATCCCCTTTATTTTCTTTTCTTCAAAGAAAAAACTCCATGTATTAGATCCCTATTGCAAGCTTGATGCCACGTTAATTTACCAGCTCAGTTAACTTGTTCTAACCATAGAAAACTCTGATTATCTGCTCACTCTCTTAGGTGTAAGTGTAGAAATCAAAGAAAATGACCATATTCAACATACTCATTAATTTACCCTCTATATTAGCTTCAATTATCTCCTATAAGAAAAAGTAAAAACTTAAAAATGTCAAATTGAGCATCATACAATAACATAAGTAGAAAAGTAAGAACTCTGTAACTTTTAAAGGTGAAAAAATAGCTAAATAAACAAAATAAAAGAATCAATGTAAACGATCATTGTACGAGTTCTAATGGTACGTATACATACCCACTAAATAGTCTCTTTCATTGGCCAGTTAGAACCAATGCCAGAGCGTCATAAAACCATCTAGAGGGCTAGAGAAATTATCAAAGCTAAAAAAAAATCCTCCTATTCAATGTGATACTCCAAGACCAATACAATTCATCTTAAATCACTCCTTAGCGTATTATTTATCGTAATTCGTAAATCTGGTTGATTTTTAATTATTTTATTTTATGAAAATTTGAATTTTTATTATTTAGTTTGCATTTGATTTTATTTAATTTAGTTTTAGAAAAATTGAGAAAAATCAGAAAAATAGCGAAACAGGAAGAAATCCCACAGGGAAGCAGAGCCGCACGCGCGGATTCCGCGCAGATAGGCCCTATGCATGGCAGGAGGCCTGTGCACGTGCAGGATAGCCTGCAGTGCACCACTGTCACCTCCGACGGTGCCCCAGTGGCTGGAGGAGGCCCTTTTCCTTCATTTTTTGTGTCGAGCTCTTTTTCTCCTCTCTCTTCATCGGATTTTGCCACTTAGTGCAAATCCGATCGTTATAAAATTTTATAAATAGGTCTTCCCGTCCTATTCTTTCCCACACTTCCATTCTTCAATTTTTCTAGACGAAAGAGAACCGCTCCTAGTGGATGACGGTGTACCCTCTGACGAGAGTGGTAACGCGAATATCTATTAGGGGTCAGCCTAATAAAAGAGAAAATCAAATAAATTATGAAATGCTCTGATCTTAGTGTCATGCTTCACGATATTACTTAGCCACGGGTGACCCCTACAGATAGTGTGATACCACTCTCGTCAGAGGGTACGTCGTCCTCCATTGGGAGTGGTCCTCTTACATCTTTCCAGACCAGATAGAGGAGGGAGGAAAAAGATACCCCAAAGAGCTAGAGGAACAGATACTCCTCAACGATAAAAAGGCTAACGAGACACTTGATGCAACATGCATGTCAATACAGATACATATCAGACCATACATGCTTCATTCCGCTTTTCTCTTTTTTTGTCCTTTTATTATTTTTTTACTTTTTATTTTTACTAGGCAATTATATTGGTTACATGCAATTCATCAAGTGTCTTCAATTCACATAGCGTACTTGAAAATAAGAATAATTTGACTTATCTGAACACAAAGGCATAAAAAACAGGCTAAATCACAATAATTAGTTTATCAAAAAATATTCCTTAAGATGTCCAAAAAAATACTACATTACTTACCAAAATGTCGATGTTTTCTCCTTCATCGTTTTCCTTTCTTTCGCTTCTTCTCTCACTAGACTATATATCTCTCTCTCAAAATCTTGAAAAATGAAAGAATAGAAGTGTGGGGAGAAATGGAAGGGGAAGGGAAATTTATAGAATTTTGGAACCGCCGAATTCACGCCAAGTGGTGAAATCCAGTGAAGAGAGAGGTGAAAAAGATATTTAGCATCAAAAACGAGGGAGGAGAGCCTCCTTCACTTCCTTAACTAGAAGATTCAAGATGTTATATTTAGGAAATATAATTTCAAATTATCTTCTTATAAATAGTTTACGTTATAGGTTTTAGCTATTCATTACTATTTTACATAATTAATGAAGTATATATATATATATGTTTATTATTATAGCACTTTTTAATTTTCTAATTATCATGAAATTTTTTAAAAAGTAAGGTAACCTTTATTTATTAAAGAAAATAGCCATACAACATCATTTTAATCCTTATTCATCTTATTATATTACTCTATTAATTCATTTTATACATAACACAGTTAATTAATTCCAAACAATTAGCTCTTTATTGGCAAAGTAACCTAAAATTTTCTTTGGGGGTAAATCTTTTTAAGGGTTTGGCTGTAGGTTAAGTATCGCATATTTTTCCTTATTTAAAAGATAATATTATTAATAAAATGGCAGTCGCATGTCCTTTTTTTCTTTGAATAATAAAAAATAATTGTGTCTAGTTCCATCTTTTTTAAAGAGAGAATAACAAGAAAACACAAAATCACCACCCATTGGAAAATGAAAAGCACAATTTAAGAATAAAATTATATGATAATATAGGTAATTTGAAATAGAAGCTAAACATGAAAAGAGCATATTCTTAAAACATCTATTATATGGTCCCCCTCCATAGCCTCATACAGATACATCAAAAGGTAAGTTACATTTCAACAAAGAATTCTTTCATGAGTTAGATATAGTTGTTTATGCTTTAGCTATATATATATATGCATATACGTACTTATACTTAAATTTTTATGTTTTTAACTTTCTTTTTTCTAAAACAATTTATTTTTATTTATCTTGTAACAATTAACTATTTCGACATTTTAGAAATTATAAGAGGAAGTGAATGACAGAATATTGGAGCTTATGTACGTTTGAGATAGTCAATTGGTGAAGATTGCCAAAGCTTAAAACACTACCCAATCTTCTAAATATCTAATAAAGCACGTAGTCACTTTTCGAAACTGAACTAATCATCCTCCCTATTTCATCATCAACTTGAGTGAAGAGATCTATTTGCTATTTGAACAAATACCAAGTCCTATTTCTCATATTTATTCGATGACATCCTAAAAAGTTAAAATTTTTACGTAATACTATAAAATAAAAAACAAAGTTAGAAGAAAAAAACATGCTGTGCAGCCTTTCAAGATTTTACTAATTAAATTTTTTTGAATTATATTCCTTAAATCACAAGATTTTCCTATATCCCCTATTAAAGACATAATATTTCTGGAGAAAATTTGAACATTTCAGTTGTAGTTTTAAAATGCACCACATCTTACCTTACATGATATATTCTACTATATTAAAATGCTCCACTCCCCATTCTTTACTAATAACTATTGGATGTTTGTCTCATTTTATACAAACACCCTCTTGCTCCTTAGCTAGACACGACAAAACACCATGATTGGAAATAAGGTTGAGCTTGCTTATGTCACTAATGACTCTGTAAGAAAAGCTACATTAAAAAAAAAAAGAAGGGATTGATGAAAAAAGTGAGTGAACTCAACACTCTGTGCGATGTCAAAGCCTATGCAATCATGTACAGCCCCTATACTCAAAACTAGAGGTTTGTCCTTCCCCTCTTGGAGCCCAACACGTGCTTGTTGACTTTAAGAGGATACCCGAGATAGAGCAAGGGAAGAAAATGGTGAATCAAGAGAGCGTCTTACTCCAAAGGATCACCAAGGCAACCGATCAACTGAAGAAATAGTGCAAGGACAATCGAGATCTTACGCATATCATGTTCTAAAATCTTATCGGGAAGCCCCTCCACCAACTCAACCTCATTGATCTCAACAATCTGGGTTGGCTCATCGAACAAAACCTCAAAGAAATAAAATAGAGTATTGAAACACTCTGGAAGTTACCTCAGCCTTAGGGGGCCACAGGCATAGGAGTGATGGAGGGTCGTAGGGAGACATTCACTAAGATCAAGGAGGATCATCCTGTGCGGAAGTTGCAGCAACTACAGACGTGGTTCGTTGACGGGATGAACCTGCAAGCACAGCAGCAACCTCAGTGAGCATATGGGGAACATGTAGAGATGATGGTGCCATTCACAAATAAGAACAACCAAAATAATGGACTGATATAATCCAATGCGTTTCACTACCCTTAGGAATCGAGTATTATGATATTTAATTTTAAGTTTTTTGGATTTTTGTTGGAGATGTGCTTTAAATAACCAATTACATTCCACTACAAAGATATGTTATTGGTTTTTTAGTCGTCGTAGTCGTTGTCTTAATGGTTGTAGTCATAATAATAGTTGTAACTGTCATCATCATAGTCGTAATCATCGAGTTGCATGCATAAATGTACTTGGATTTCTTTGTGTAATGATTTTCTTCAGATTAATCTTCTCTTTAATATTTTATATCTCTTGTACTAGTACAACTCTTCATTCTTTAATTTCTCTCTTCCCCCTGCATGCTCAATGTAATTTTAAGCTATCATAATGCCCTTCTCTCTTCTTTTTTTTCCTATTTTTTTTTACACAATGGAGCGATGAAACAAGCATTGTTGGTGTAGTATACGTAGAAATTCAGCCTAGATAGGAGGAAGATTAAGCTAGCTAGCTGCTCAAATTTATTTAGATTTCAAATGAGATGTTTGTATAGAATTTAATACATATGGATACGCTCTTCCAATCTTTAAATTAAGATTTAGGATAATGGCATTAAGAAATAATATTTTCCTATAAAAAAAACCTCTATCTAATCAAAATATCTCAAATAATTAATATTTTTATTAATATGAATATTATGCATGTATTAGGAAAAATATGCTAAAATTATAAATATGTTGTTTAATTATTTTGTTCGATTTATTTCGGGTTATATTAACTTATAGATATATAGAAAAATATATCTTTGTTCCCTATATTTGTAAAGTAAAAAATTATAGTCACATATATACTACCAATTCAGAGCATTGATTAGAAGTATATGTGTACACTTGCAACTAGCTCCTTTAAGCAGTTTGGACAATATCTTGTTTAATTTGCTAAATATGTCATATTATTGTGATGTAATAGAAATGTTGTCTAAATAACAAATAGAATAAGTATTGCTTTATATGTATACACATAGATATATAATCTTTAACTGTTTTCCGTTATTTATATGCACACCAGCAAGCAATCTATAGCATATTGTAATTATCTTAAAGGATGGAATCAGTAATGGATGATGGGGTGTTTCCTTCTAATTATTTTTTGAACATGACTTTGCCTTCTTCTTGTTTTCTCAATCTCTATTGCAGTTGTTGGATGTATTGTTGACGGTACTTCTCGTTTGTTTGTAGTGGTTAATTACAGTTGATAAATTTTATTTCAATTTTTTTAAAAAAAAATTAATTATCTTATAGGCAAATATGGATTGTTGAGGTTCATAAGGCATATATTTTAAAACCATACTAGTATCATTTTTTTTACTGAAGGGAGACAACACCTTTATATTATTACTGCATAAAATTGGCAGGAAATGTATCTTTGATTTCTTTAGGAGTTTTTTGGCTATTACATAAGTCAATACAAAAGAAATCATATATATTACTTTAATTGTTATATTTTAAAATTAAATTACACTAGTCGTTCCTTAACAGTATGTATAGTATTTCCTCTCTTTATAAAATATTTTGGATTCAAATTGTACATTCTCATATATTATCTTTAGGAGATCGTGCTAACTAATTAATTAAATGTATGAATTGTCACTATAGAGATTTAAATCCTAAATTTTATTTTCATTTTTTAGAATTAATAATTTTTTTGAGAATTAATA
Source organism: Carica papaya (assembly GCF_054855325.1). Classification (NCBI taxonomy): domain Eukaryota; kingdom Viridiplantae; phylum Streptophyta; class Magnoliopsida; order Brassicales; family Caricaceae; genus Carica; species Carica papaya. The sequence goes on along the minus strand of NC_142310.1, from coordinate 25,208,610 downwards.
CAGCTTTTAACAATAACGCGCAGATTTACAAAACCAGCCATAAGTTATGCCTATATGCAAAAACAAACCACTAGCATCATCTAAAATACATGAGACCTTAGAGTATGAAACAAGAACATCATATAAAAAGCGACATAAGTAACCATAAAATAGTCTACTCTACATTACACATCTAAAACAACTTATAGATTGTGAGAATTAGGGCAAGTGTTTTGTTGTGATTGGATGTCTATAAGCCCTAACATTTTCTACATTTGTTTTTAGCTATATGTGCACTAAAAAAAAAAAACAACTAAAAGTGAACATATTGTTGGGACTAAAACAATGACTTTTACGGTTGAAATGCAAACTATCTTAATTAGAGGACTATATTGGAAATTTACCGAAAGCAATATCAATTTTCTATATGACAAAAATGGGATGCTTAGTACAAAGGATGGGTGACCTATTTATATGCAATTATTACTGCCTTAAGATAGGTAATTTCAAGTTTTTTTTCTCTCCCTCTCTCTCTCTATTTAACTAACCCAGAATATACAGGGAAAATTAATTAAATATTCTAGCAATCTTCCCGTTCATTTCATTTTTTTTACACACCTACACATATAAGAGAGAGTAGATATATACGTGCATTATAGTGCAGCATTAACTTTTAATTAAAAAAGACGGTTGGGATTGAATGGTTTTATAAAAGTGTAACCATACAACAATTCACTAATTAAATTTAGTAAGTTACATTACCTTTAATCATAAGATCACTCCATATGTCCTATTAAAAACATAACATTTCTAGATATGATTTGGGCAGTCCATTTGTAGTTTTAATCTAACCTTACATGGTATATTCAATGTTCCACTTCACATCCATTACAAATAAATCTTCAACCCTTGTCTCATTCTATATATATACCATCTTGCTCTTTGTCCAGACACGACCAAATACCATGAGTATAAAGAAGGTTAAACTTGCCAAATCACTAACAACTCTGCTAGAAAAGCCACTTTCGAGAAAAGGAAAAAGGGGTTGATGAAGAAAGTGAATGAACATGTAAAACATATGTGCTTATTGAGAACAAATCACAAATGTCCTTACTTGAGTTTTGCCATCTATACATGCTTTTCAATATAAAACCATTATAGGCTCCCTCATTCTTTTTTCCGTTGAAGATATACATGAAAAGGGCACTCACATACACCAATGTATGGAGAGAACATAGATATATGTGATCTCATGTCTTTATTTTATACAAAGTTTATGTTTTAAAAAAATGTGATGGGTAGGGTAGAATTATAATTAACAAATCAGCCGAATTATTTCGAAAAAGAAAGAAAGCAATCTTATCATTAGTGTAGTAGATTTATTAGTTGCACGTATTTGATTGAAAGCAAAGATACATAATTTTCTTCTTATTTTCCTTCTTTCATATGATTTATTATGTATTTTAAATATCTTCAGCATATATGATCTTCAAATGAATCTTTTTTTCAAAATAACTACTGATTGTTTACTACAGCTTCATGAAAAAAATATCAGTTTTAATAAGTATAAAGAATGAAAAACATGGAAGCCCAATTGCATATAGTAACTAATTGTCTACTAAATGTATATAATTGGTTGTGATATAGAGACATATTTTGACTTTAATAATTGTAATTAAAATATTCTTCCATAAAGAAAAAATCAAATAAACATGCACTCTAATAATCATATTCTACATACTGCATACAAAATCAAATAATGCAGGAGAGAGTAGATATATAGATTGACTATAGTGAAACATTAGCTCTTAATTAAAAGGGACAGTCATGATTAAAGGAATTTTGTATAAGTGGAGCCCTGCAACAACTCACTAATTAAATTTTGTGAAACATTTCCTTAAATCAAAATATTTTTCCATATTCCATATTAAAGACATAGCATTCTGGAGATGATTTCGACACTCCACTTCCAGTTTTAGAATGCAGTACCTCTAACCTCACATGGTATATTTAATGTTTCACTCCCCATGCTTTACTAATATTCATCAACCCTTGTTTCATTCTATATATACCCATTCCCTCTCCTAAGCCATATATAACCAAAGACCAAGAGTAGAAAGAAAGTTAAGTTTGTCTATATCACCTAATGACCCCACAAGAAAAACCACATTCAAGAAAAGGAAGAAGGGGCTGATGAAGAAAGTGAGCGAACTCAGTAGTCTATATGACATTAAAGCCTATGCATTCATTTACAGCCCCTATCACTCGCAACCAGAGGTTTGGCCTTCTCTTCTAAGAATCTAACGCGTGCTTCTTGACTTTCAAAGGATGCTCGAGATGGAGCAGAATAAGAAGATGATGAATCGAGATAGCTTTTTACACTAAAGGATCATCTAGAAAACTGACTAATTGAACAACTAGTGCAAGAATAATTGTGAGAAGGAGATCATGTAGGTCATGCTCCAAAGTCTTATCGGGAATTCCCTCCACCAACTCAACCTCATTGATCTCAACGATTTGGGTTGGCTCATCGAACAACACCTTAAAGAAATCCAGAATAGGATAAAAACACTTAGCAAGTCACGTCAGCCTTGGCGGACCACCAGATGAAGGAGTCATAAAGGGTCCTTGGGAGATGTCAGCTCAAATCAAGGAGGATTCTCTGGCACAGGAGCTGTAGCATCCGCATGTGTGGTTCGTTGACAGCATGAAATCGTAAGTACAACAATAGTTTTATGTAGGGTTTGCTAGTGGGGAACAGGCGAAGATGATGGTGCCATTCACGGATAAGAACAACCAGAATAATGGACTGATATGGTCCAACAGGTTTAATTACCCTCAGGAATCGTGTATTAGGATGTTTAGTTTTTAATTTTTTTTAAGTTATTGGAGATGAACTTTAAATAACCGATTATAATCCACCATATAGATAGGTTGTAAGACCTATAGTCGTTGTCTTAATAGTTCTATCATGATAATAGTTGTAGTTGTTGTCGTCATAGTCGTGCGGGCATGTTCATGGCACTGCGATCCGTGCTGGTGCGCATTTGTATATAGGGTCTATGTCTGGGAGTGCCACTACACTCCAAGTAGTTGCACATTGCAGCAAGCCTTGCGCGTAGTGTTGACCTAGTAGGCTTCTACAGATGCTGAGGTGTCTTCGCAGATGTGTTCCCCATACTGCAGATGCGGGTAGGAGGGTAAATTCCCTCGAGCACAAGGTAAAATAAATAAATAAAATCTATAATTCGATAAGCTAAGTAAATTTTGGACAAATTGGTATTTTAAAAATATTGGTATAAATTGAAAATTTGGTATAGCAAAAAATGATGTGGTTAATTTAAAAGAATAAATCTAATAAAATTAATAAAATCTTAAAATTCTAAGAATAATTTTATAAATTAAAAGCTCGTAAGAAAGAAATTGTAAATCTATAAATAATTATAAAAGGATGAGAATTAACATTAAAAAACTTGAAATTAAAAGACTAAAAGAAAAATAAAACAAGAATAAAAAATCTAAAAAGTTAACTAATAAAATAAAGAGTCAAAATTTAACAAACACAAAGTCTAGTTAAATCTGGTTTACCATATTTCTTTTGAGGGAAATTTGGTTTTGATTATTTGTTCCGAAACCGCTAGAATATGAGTGCCAGTTTTGGTCCCTTAATGAAACAGTAGTTCAGTTGTCCTTGAGACTCTCAATGATTTAATATTCATGCTCTAGGGCTCAAGGGCATGAATGATGGCAATCTGAGAGACCTGAGAGAGTTATATTTGTATTTAATATTTGTGAATGCATGTTTGTATCTATTTAATAACAAGGCATGACTAATTGATATCCCGTTTGCCCTCTCTAGAAATAGGTGTAAGGGGCTGCGCATGTAGGTTTGCAATCAGTGTAATATAAATTAGATAATAAATTAGTATTAAAAACATTGTGTCAAAAGATGAGTTTTATCCTGCGTGCGTGAGTTGTGTAAACCCATTGAATACAGTATTGAGCGTCTTCATGAGGATTTGTATGAATTCGACATTTGATTTGGATATGAATATTTGGCGATAACTTTTGATTTGAATTTGTTAATTGAAATTATAATTAATTTTTTATTAAACGTGCATTAATTAATATTTTAAAATGTATTTGTGTTTCATTATTTCTATTTATCTTACTGAGTATTAGAACTCACCCATATCAAATCCCCCCTTAGACGTAGGTTAGGAAAAAAATTATGGTTCACCCTTGTTTAGATTCCCTTCAAGAGGAATAGTTTGGAGCAGACTTTGTATTTTATTTTAAACTTTGAGGCTAGTTTTTGTAATTATGCTTTCTAACATTTTGTATTCTAAAAGGTAGATGGCATGATTGCCTCAGGATACAGTCTTTTGTAAATTTTGTATGGAATCTATACTTCTGCTGCAATGTAAATATCTATTTTATGTTTGCTCATTTGGACGTTGGTGTCCTATTTGGCATTAGGACGTCACATTTATTTTCTTTTCTTTTCATTTATACACAATGGAGCAAGGATAGAAGCATTATTGATGTCGTATATGTAAAAATTCAGTCTAGTTAAGATGAAGATGAAGCTACCTAGCTCCTTCCATTTTTTTATATTTAAAATGAGATTTTTGGATAAAATTTAATAGATATGGATACGATTTTTGTATCTTGGAATTAAAATTTGGGATAGTGGCATTAACAGGTAGTGTTTTCCTCAAAGAAAGTCCCACTATAATCATAACATCTAAAACAATTAATATTTTGATTAATATGAATATTATACACGTATCTGGCAAAATACGTTAAATTAAATCATAAATCGGCTTCTAACTAATTAATAGATATGGAGAATAATCTATTTTTTTCTCTATATTTTGTAGAACAAAAAAATTATACTCACACATACTACCAATTTAGAGTGTTGATGAGAAGTACATGTGTACACTTGCTACTAGCTCCTTTAAGTAATTTAGAGAGTATCTTGTATAATTTACTAAATATGTGATATTATTGCGATTACTTAGGTAGCAAGTAAAATAAGTATTGTTTTATATGTATACACAAAAGTATATTGATGTGTTCAATTTTTTTAAAAAAATTATACCCTTTTTACTTAAATTTATAATAACTTTTGAATTAATTTTGAGTTAAAAGTTATTTAATGAAAAAAATTCTTGGTGCAGGTTTCCTGAAAGAAATAGAAAAAAAGACTGAAAAGAGAAGAAGAAAAGAGAAAAAAATGTAGTTTTGAAGAGCAAAAAGAAAGCAACTCCGAAGAGAAAAAAGGAAGCAATTATGAACAGGAAGAATGAACAGCTCTGAAGAAGAAAAATGAAGTAGCTCTGAAGAAGGAAAAGGAAGCATATCTGAAGAAGAAAAATGAGCATCTTTAACAAGGAAAAAAGGAGGCAGCTGAAAGTGAAAAAGGGAGGCATGCAAAACCCTATCTCCTCTTTTTCTACTGCCCACAAAAGGAACCAGATCTATAATGTTAAAAGGGGAGCATAAGTGAACCCATATCTGGTTGGGAGCCGACGTGAACCAAAATCTGGTGAGAAAAAAGAAGTGGCCTTGGAGCTGAGCAGTGGATTGAGGAAAATTAGGCAAGTAATTTTTTTTTTTTTATTTTTATGTTTTTGCTTTCAAATTGTAGATTTTTGGGATGAAAATTTTCGTGATTTTTTAACAAAGTCATGTTAAAATTAATAATTGTTATAAAAAGTTAGTAGTTTTTAATTGATAAACCTAGTGAATACTAGGAAGAAAACCAAAAGTACATTAGGTTTGTTCAATCATTGCTAACTAGATTAAATTGATTGTGAAATTAAAACTTGGATATACCTAAGATTCAGGTGAAATCAATTACTCTGATGGGTTTACACCGATAGTTTTCATTAATTTAATTATTTTGCTTTGATTAAATTATTATTAAATTTTGATTTCTAGACAATAATAGAATTTCTACAATTCTTGTACTTGGTACACAATCCTTGCAGGACGATACTCTATTTATCACTTTATTATTTGAACGACTTTGTGCACTTGCGAATTCGCCCGTCGTATGTATAATCTTTAACTGGTTTTAGTTATTTATATGTATACCAGTATGCAATCTGTAGAATATCATAATTATGTTAAAGGTTGGAATCAGTAATGCATAATGAATTGTTTCCTTCTAATTGTTTTTTGGACATGGTTGCGCCTTTTTCTTTTTCTTCTCAATCTACATTGTGGTAATCGGATATATTGTTTAATGGTACTTTTATTTTGGCTAAAATGGTTAATTACTATTGTTAAATTATATTTCATTTTGAAAAAAAAAATTATCTAAAAGACTAATATAGAGTGTCAAGGAGAAGGCATATATATTAGTACCAGGCTAGTATCATTCTTTTATTGAAAGAGAGATAACACTTTTATATTTTTACTGCATTAAATTGGTAGGAAATATATGTTTGATTTCTTTAAGAATTTTGCAGCTATTACAAAAATCAATACAAAAGTTTTCATATATATTACTTTTATTATACCATTTTAAAATTGGATCAAACTAAACTTTCCTTAACAATATGATTGGTATTTCTTCTATTCATGAGAGATTTTAGATTCAAATTGTATTTTTTTGTAGATTATCTTTAAGAGGTTGTGTCATCTAATTAATAAAATGTATGAATTGTGACTAAAAAATCTAAATCCTAACTTTTAATTCTATATTTTAGAAGTAATATTTTTCTGAAAAATAATATACCGTTTATCCATAAAAAGTATATTTATAAAAAAAAACCATAACGAATGCTTATATAGCAAAATCAACCACTAGCATCATCTAAAATACATGAGATCTTGGAGCATAAAATAATCACAAAAAAAGACAAATAAAGACAACATAGTCTAAACACTACATTACACATCTAAAATAAATTCCTATATGTGTATGTGTGATGATGTTAACAACAATATGAAAGGGTTTTTCGAGAGACCTACCTGTCTAAACTAGTAGACATAGAATTCATTAACTTTGGTCATGCGTGAATTTCATATTGTATGTATAGAAGCTCCAAGGATCATGCCTATATGAGTTAATGAATACGTAATAGATTTTGAGAATTAGAACAAGCATTCCTCTGGCTATATGTGCACTAAAAAGAAAAAAGAAACAACGAAAAGAACACATATCACTCACACCAACCAAAGATCTCCAAGCTTTTACAAATATCCTCTTAAACCCATTCGTTCCTCTCTTCCACCCAGCTTTGTTACTCCCTCTCACTCAGTGACAGACGCTTGAAGATAGTGCATATATGCTAGACCTTTACAACTTTGTAAATTCCTATTCACTTTTCCAATTAACACCTCACCCCACACCACAACGACTAGTCAGCTTGTTTTCCTGCTATCGCCAACATCACCATAATATACTATTTCCAACAATATAAATTCATATCTCATGTATTATTCCAAAATTTTTAGTGCATTTACGGTGTAAATGTGTATTTAATTTTCATTTAATTTTTTCTTTGCAAAACTATATACATAATATGCCTATAAATAGTGGTATCTCAATAATAAAACAAAATTTTCAATTCTCACAAGATAACATGGTATTAGAGCTGTTAATATATCTAGAAGAATTTAGATAGCTAATATATGAATAAATTGTGTTTTGCATACCAAAATAATGAATAGGGGTGAGTTTGATAGAAATAAATAATGATAGATGGTTACGAAGAACATTAGGGAGCAAGAGGAAATGGGAAACATGGTTGGATTGATTTGTGAAAAGGATGAGGGAGAAGTTGTATCAAAATATGGCTCTGATAGCTATAACTATATTAAAAATATAAATTACACAATAAAGTTCTCCTTTTATCCTCTTTTTTGAAAAAAAAATATTTGTTTTTCTTGCACGAGATTGTTATTTTTTAATCAATAAATTTAATACAAATGTACTTTATCTTAGGGCAAAAAAAATTTGTTAGATACACAAGAAAATGAAAAAGGTGATATCAGAAGTCCTACGGGCATACTTTTAAATATTGGATTGCTTATAGGGTTACTTTACATGTAAAGCTCCCTCATGCATACATATCGATCATTAATCTTTATTCATCTTATTATGTTACTCTATTAGTTTATTTTATACAGGATGCTGTTAATTAATTCCAAATAATTAGCTCTTTGTTGGCAAAGTGACGATAATTTTCTTTGGGGATAAATCCTTTTAAGCGTTTGGCTATAGGTTAAGTCTGGCATATTTTTCCTTAATTAAAAGATAATTTTATTAACGAAATGGAAGTCGCATGTCCTTTTTCTCTTTGAATAATAAAATATAATTTTGTCAATAAGGATAGTTCCATCTTTTTTAAATAGAGAATTACAAGAAAACACAAAATCGCCACCCTTTGGAAAATGAAAAGCACAATTTAAGAATAAAATTATACGATAATATAGGTGATTTGAAATAGAAGCTAAGCGTGAAAAGAGCATATTCTTAAAACATCTGTTATATGATCCCCCTTCATAGCCTCATACAGATACATCAAAAGGTAAGTTACATTTCAACAAAGAATTCTTTCATGAGTTAGATATAGTTGTTTATGTTTTTGCTATATATATATGCATATACGTACTTATACTAAAATTTTTATGTTTTTTACTTTCTTATTTTTAAAACAATTTATTTTTATTTATCTTGTAACCATTAACTATTTCGACATTTTAGCAATTGTAAGAGAAAGTGAATGGTAGAATATTGGAGCTTATATACGTTTGAGATAGTCAATTGATGAAGATTGCAAAAGCTTAAAACACTACCCAATCTTCTAAATATCTAATAAAGCACCTAGTCACTTGTCGAAAATGAACTAATCATCCTCTCTATTTCATCATCAACTTGAGTAAAGAGATCTATTTGCTATTTGAACAAATACCAACTCCTATTTCTCATATTTGTTCGATGACATCCTAAAAAGTTAAAATTTTCACGTAATACTATAAAATAAAAAACAAAGTTAGAAGAAAAAAGCATGCCTCCTTACACAACTTTCTCTTCAGCGTGATGAATTGATAAGCTAAGTAAGAAACAAATTTAAAAAATATCAACAGTCTTGACATTAAAACTACTGAAGATGATTTCACTTATATTTAAACTCAACTTCAGGTTTAAAGACTTCAATAACTTGGTGAATTAATAAGCCTAAGTAGGCAAAGAATCTCGAAAGCATTTACACTTAATTTGATCCGGACCTTTAGAAGACAAGTATTGGTGATTTTAATAAGTAATATAGCTTTTATGATAGCTTTACCTAGGATTTTGGACTAGTTGTGAATCAGGAGATGATAGCTGCTAAGGAGTGATTTAAGATGAATTGTATTGATCTTGGAGTATCAAATTGAATAAGAGGATTTTTTATTAATTTTGACTATTTCTTTAGCCCTCTGGATGGGTTTACGATGCTGTAACATTGGTTCTAACTGGTCAATGAAAGAAGCTATTTAGTGGGTATGTATAGGTACCATTAGAACTCGTACAATGCTGGTTTACACTGATTCTTCTATTTTTTTTGTTTAGCTATTGTTTCACTGTTAAAAGTTACAAATGCAGTTCTTACTTTTCTACTTATGTTATTGTATGATGCTCAATTTGACACTTTTCAAGTTTTTACTTTTTCTTATAGGAGATAATTGAAGCTAATAGAGGGTAAATTAATGAGAATGTTGAATATGGTCATTTTCTTTGATTTCTAACTTATACCAAAGAGAATGAGTAGATATTTAGAGTTGTCTATGGTTAGAACAGGTTCACTGAGTTGGTGAATTAACGTGGCATCAAGCTTGCTTTAGGGATCTAATACATGGAGTTTTTTCTTTGAAGAAAAGAAAATGAAGGGGATTGGTGGTAGTTAAGTCTACATGAGGATTATGAAAATTATCAGTGTATATATTTAACTTTTCTTGTCTACTTGTACAAGGTCTTAATATAGTGATTAATTACAAATTATATATATGATTTTAGTTGGCAATCGAAAAAATATATAAATTAAATATATAGATATAGAGAATGAAATGTAATATGTTCTTACATGTATATATGTGTATTGCTAATTTTGATTTGCTGGCCTTGTGAAGATCGAAGAAGATATTAGGCAGTTCTTTGGTTACTTTAAAACTTTGTTGTGACTTGGGAACTAATTATTAGTGTGTCCATATTAGAAGAGTATAAAAACAAATACAAGATTACGTATGAAATGTTTGTAAATCATTGCAATTAGCTAGAGAGCAAATCTTATATATATATATATATATATATATATATATATATGCATAAAGTGAGTCAAAAGAAAAGGTGCGCATATATATGTTTTACATGTTCACTCACTTTCTTCATCAACCCCTTCTTCCTTTTCTTTTTATTTATACACAATGAAGCAAGGATAGAAGCATTATTGATGTAGTAGATGTAAAAATTCAATCTAGTTAGGATGAAGATAAAGCTAGCTAGGTCCTTAAATTTGTTTAGATTTAAAATGAGATTTTTGTATAAAATTTAATATATATGGATACGATCTTCAGATCTTTGAATTAAAATTTGGATAGTGGCATTAACAGGTAATGTTCTCCTCAAAGAAAGTCCTGGTATAATCATAACATCTAAAACAATTAATATTCTCATTAATATTAATATTGTACATGTATATGGGAAAATACGTTAAATTAAGTTATAAGTTTGCTTTTAACTAATTAATATATACGTAGAATAATCTATCTTTGTTCTCTATATTTTGGAAAACAAAAAATTACACTCACACTTATGCTACCAATTTAGAGTGTTGATGAGAAGTATATGTGTACACTCGCTACTAGCTCGTTCAAGTAGTTTAGACAGTATCTTGTATAATTTATAAAATATGTGATATTATTGCAATTGCTTAGGTAGTAAGTAAAATAAGTAGTGTTTTATATGTATACACAGAAGTATATTGATCTGTTTGATTTTGAATATATTTTTATACCCTTTTCACTTAAATTTAGAATAACTTTCGAATTAAGTTTGAGTTAAAAGTCATTTAATAAACAAAATTCTTGATGTAGGTTTCATGAAGAAAATAGAAAAAAGATTGAAAAAAGATGAAGAAAAGATAAAAAATGAAGTAGTTCTGAAGAGCAAAAAGGAAGCAATCCTGAACTGAAAAAAGGAAGCAACTCTGAAGAGGAAAAAGGAAGCAACTCTGAAGAGGAAAAAGGAAGCAACTTTGAAGAAATCCAAAAGAGGACATAAACACTTATCAAGTCACTTCGACCTCAGGGGACCACCGGACAGAGGAGTCAGGAAGGGTCCTTAGGAGACGTCTGCTCCAATCAAGGAGGATTCTCTAGCGCAGGAGCTACAGCAGTCGCAAGCATGGTTTGTTGACAGGATGAACTCGTAAGTACAATAACAGTTTCATGTAGGGTTTACTAACAGGGAACAGGTAAAGATGATGGTGCCATTCACAAATAAAAACAACCAAAATAATGGACTGATATGGTCAAGCAGGTTTAATTACCCTTAGAAATTGAGTATTAAAATGTTTAGTTTTTAATTTTTTTGATGTTGTCAGAGATGTACGTTAAATAACCGATTACAATCCACCATATAGATAGGTTGTCAGACTCATAGTCGTTGTCTTGATAGTTTTAATCATAATAATAGTTGTAGTTATGTCATCACAGTTGTTCGGTCATGTTCATGGCACTCTGACGCGTGCTGGTGCACTTTTACGCATAGGGTCTGTGTGTGGAGTGCCACTACACTTCAAGCAGCTGCGCATTGTAGCAAGCCTTGCGCATCGTGTTGACCTATCAAGCTTCTACGGATGTTGAGGGGTATAATTTAAAAGAATAAATCTAATAAAATTAAGAAAATCTTAAAATTCTAAGAATAATTTTATAAATTAAAAACTCATAAGAAATAAATTTAGAATCTACAAATAATTATAAAAGAAGTAGAATTAATATTTAAAAAACTTGAAATTAAAAGAGTAAAGGAAAAATAAAAACAAGAATAAAAGAATATAAAAAGTTAACTAATAAAATAAAGAGTCAAAATTTAACAAACACAGAGTCTTGTTAAATCCACTTCATCATATTTCCTTTGAGGGGTATTTGGTTTTGATTATTTGTTCCAGAACCACTGGAATATGGGTGCTGGTTTTGGTCCCTTAATGAAACTGTAGTTCAGTTGTCCTTAGTCTGAATGATTTTATATTCATGCTCTACGGTTCAAGGGCATGAATGATGGCAACCTGAGAGACATCAGAGATTTATATGTGTACTTAATATTTGTGATTGTATGTTTGTATCTATCTACGTACCAAGACATAACTAATCGATATCCCATTTGCCCTTTCTAGAAATAGGTGTAAGTGATTGCGCATGTTGGTTTATAATAAGTGAAATATAAATTAAGATAATAAATTAGGATAAAAAAACTATGTCAAAAGATGAGTTTTGTCCTACGCGCGAGTTGTATAAACCCATTGAATACAGTACTAAGCATCTTCATGACAATTTGTATGAATTCGACATTATTTGGATATGAGTATTTGGTGATAACTTTTCATTTTAATTTGTTAATTAAACTTAAAATTATTTTTTTATTAAACGTGCATCAATGAATATTTTAAAACGTATATGTGTATCATTATTTCTATTTATCTTACTGAGTATTGGAACTCACCTATATCCCACCCACCCTTAGATGTAGATTTTGAAGAAAATTCTGGAGAACTCTTTTTAGTTTCTTTTCAGGAGGAATAGTTTCGAGCAGACTTTGTATTTTGTTTTAAACTTTGAGGCTAGTTTTTGTAATTATGCTATCTAATATTTTGTATTCTAAAAGGTAGATGGCCTAATTGCCTCAGGATACAGTCTTTTATAAATTTTGTATTAGATGTATAGTTCTTCTGTAATGTAAATATCTATTTTATGTCTGCTCATTTTGACGTTGGTGCCCTGTTTGGCATCAGGACGTCACATTTCTTTTTTTTTCTTTTTATTTATACATAATGGATCAAGGATCGAAGCATTATTGATGCAGTATATGTAAAATTTCAATCTACTTAGGATGAAGATGAAGCTAGCTAGCTCCTTAAATTTTTTTAAATTTAAATGAGATTTTTGTATAAACTTTAATAGATATAGATACGATCTTTAAATCTTGGAATTAAAACTTGGGATAGCGCCATTAACAGGTAATGTTTTGCCCCGGTATAATCATAAGAGTTATTAAAATTTATTTTTATTAATGTTTACGTACAATAAATTATATATATTTTTTTGTATTACATAAGAGTCGAATCTTCAATTCTTATTTTCGTACAGATAGAGAAGCACCACTTGATTTAAAATTCAAGTATTATCATGCCTTAATTATATTTAACTTTTAGGAGGATTGATTTCAATTAAGGTGGTTGGTCATGAAGTAAAGATCCTAGAATTGAAACTATTGGGCCTTTGTCCCGATCATTAAGGGATGGCATCAGTTCCCATTAATGAAGAACATGTGAACTCGCAATTTTATATAAAAAAAGTTAACAGATCAGCCAAATTATCACCTACATACCATTTTATATAATCTATTAACTTCTAATATCAATCATTTTCTATTAAAAATGTATAACGTATTTTTTTTTTGTGAATACATCAATTTAGTGATATATAATAATAGTTAGGTTCAGTTACTTTGTTTAAAATTAAATCTGCAGCCCGTTTTATGTATGGATTATAGAATTAATTATATTGATATTTAATTATAACATTTCATTTTCTCACATAATTGTTTACATTAATATTTAATTTTAATTGTAGTTAATTAAATAACTAGAATAATATTTAATTTAAAAAAATTCAATTACACAATTAACACAAGTATAATATATTAATAAAGTGCCATCGTTATTAAATAAAGGGAAGTAAACATGATTAGTGTTATTCGATGAATCACTCTTTTATCATTGTAAGTATATATATAATCTCTCTAAATACGACACACACAACGAAGTTCTAATATTTAAGAATACAAAAAGAAATTAAAAGATAAAAGAATCATAATACATTACATCAAAAAATCGTAACACAATACATCCTTTATAGATAAGCCAAATTCAAAGTTAATAAGTGAAATACGAAGTAAACCTTTATAAATCATATGGAAGTTCCCTTGTTTTAATGTGTTAAAAACTCATACCTAAGGCCACCTATATACCATTTTATATGAATGCTTGAACTTTTGAAAATTTAATAGAAGATTTAAAATGTATAAGTTTTTATATGATTTGTTAACTCTTTATATAAAAGCTAACATTAATGAGGAACATGTATATCTAACAAATCATTAAGTAATATTTTGGCATTCCATTTGTTGTGGAATGCACCATATCTTACCTTATATGGTATATTCTACTATATTATAATGTTCCATTCCCCATTCCTTACTAATAACTCTCCAACCCTTGTCTCATTCTATATATAGCCCCTCTCGCTCCTTGGCCAAACACGACAAAACATCATGACTAGAAACAAAGTTAGGCTTACCTATATCACTAATGACTTTGCAAGAAAAACCACATTTAAGAAAAGGAAGAAGGGGCTGATGAAAAAAGTGAGTACGCAGCACTCTCTGCAATGTCAAAACATGTGCAATCATTTACAACCCATATGACTCATAACTAGAGGTTTGGCATTCCCCTCTCAGAGCCCAATAACTGTTGGCCGACTTCAAGAGGATCTCCGATATGGAGCAGAATAAGACGATGATGAATTAAAAGAGCTTCCTATGATAGATGATCACCAAGGCAACCGACCAACTGAAGAAGAAACACAAAGACAATCAGGAGAAGTAAATAATGCATATCATGTTTAAAAGCCTTGTTGGGAAGCCCCTCCACTAACTCAACCTCATTGATCTCAACGATCTAGGTTGGTTAATTGAATAAAACCTCAAAGAAATCCAAAAAAATGATAGAAACACTATAAATCACCTAAGCCTCATGGGGCCACAAATGCAGGAGTGATGAAGGGTCCGGGGGAGACATCCTCTTAAATCAACAAGGATATGTTACATAATTCATTATAATTGCAATATATTTGATTATATAATTCATAAAGAAAAAAATTAATTATATGATATGATACAACAAGACCATCAAAAGTTGTGTTTTTCTGGTTGATATTTTTCTTTCTATTAATATTTACCTATACATCATAAAAATTTAGATGCTCACCCTTCCATACACATATACAAACATCTCAATATATATTTACCTACTTCAACATGTATTCCTTCCATCGCTACCTTATATATTATATGTATATATATATATGTATATATCAACTGGATCAAACAACAAACATCTGGCCCGTACTTGGTTTATAGTTAATTTGCTCGACATGCAAACTTTAATTTGTAAGATTTCAAAATTTTCCATGCAAAACATAATTACTAATTACACTCCAACAGTATTCTAATACCATAAAAACTTAGTTATGATATATATACATAGATATATATTGTGATTAATATTTGTTCTCGTGTTGTGAAATATATAAGCCAATTTAGTTGAATAAAACTCATATAAACAGTATAATGATCAAACTAGTAAAAGTAGAGAAAAGACATGAGAGGGTAAAAACCAATATATTTTAGAAATTTAGCATTAAAAAAAACTATTATTTTTATTTAGATTTGATAGAGTAATAACAAGGAGTCAAAGTAAAAAAAAAAAGATAATTCATTTAATCAAATACATTTCTCACATTTATCATAAATACAAACATTAACAAATTCAAAAAAACCATTTTAATGTCACAAAATCCCCTATTAATTTACAAGGTAATGGTATATTAATCTGTTGTATTTTTTTGAGTTCAACTATTAGTTCAACAACTTTCTAACTAATACCATTGACTTTTAAAAGTATAAATTTAAATTATTGTTAGTATGTAATGTGAACTCTGATATAGAAAAAAATGATATCTATGGTTTTTGTATTTTTTTAAAAAATAATTAAAAAATAAAATGGCGGTAACTGTAAGACATCAAGACATACAATTAAGTTGGATTAGAAGGTGATGGCCATATTAGTTGACGGTTAAGAGATAATATTTGTGTGTGTGGTTGCCATGTATAATTAACTTCAGGTGTGAATGCATGTTGAGGATAATGCAGGAGAGAGTAGGTAGATACATGAATTACAGTGAAGCAATAGTTTTTAATTAAAAGGGATGGCCACAATTGAATAATTTTATATAAATACAGCCTTACAACAACTTACTAATTAAATTTTTTTTAATTACATTTCCCTAAATCAAAAGATTTTTCCATATCCCCTATTAAAGACATAACATTTTTGGAGATAATTTGGGCATTCCACTTGCAGTTTTAGAATGCACCACATCTTACCTTACATGGTATGTTCTTCCATATTAAAACACTTCGCCCCATTCCTTACTAATGGCTACTCAACCATTGTGTCGTTTTATATATACCTCCTCCAGCCCCTTGGGCACACATGACAAAATACCATGACTAGAAAAAAGGTTAAGCTCGCTTATATCACTAACAACTCTGCAAGAAAAGCCACATTCAAGAAAAGGAAGAAGGGGCTGATGAAGAAAGTGAGTGAACTTAGCACTCTTTGCGATGTCAAAGCCTGTACAATCATTTACAGCCCTTATGACTCGCAACCAGATGTTTGGCCTTCCCCTCTCGGAGCCCAACATGTGCTTGCTGACTTTAAGAGGATGCCCGAGATGGAGCAGAACAAAAAGATGGTGAATCAGGAGAGCTTCCTACGCCAGAGGATCACTAAAGCAATCGACCAACTGAAAAAGAGGCGCAACAATAATCGCAAAAAGGAGATAATGGATATCATGTTCCAAAGTCTTACTGGGAAGTCCCTCCACCAACTCAACCTTATTGATCTCAACGATTTGGGTTGGCTCATCGAACAACACCTCAAAGAAATCCAAAAGAGCATGGAAACACTCAGCAAGTCACCTCAGCCTCAGGAGGTGACAGACAAAGGAGTGATGAAGGGTCCTGATAAGACTTTCACTCAAATCAAGGAGGATTCTACGGTGCAGATGCTGCAGCAGTCACAAATACAGTTTGTTGATGGGATGAATCCTCAAGCACAGCAACAGCGTTATGTCGGGTTGAATGAGGAATAGACAGAGATGATGGTGCCATTCACAGGTAAGAACTACCAAAATAATGGATTGGTATGGTCCAGTGTGTTTAATTACCCTTAGAAAATGAGAATTATGATATTTGATTTTGAATTTTTTGGGTGTTATTGGGGATGTAGTTTAAATAACGAATTAAATTCCACCATAGAGATATGTTGTTAGTTTCTTAGTCATCATAGTCATCGTCTAAATAGTTGTAGTCATCATAATAGTTGTAGCTATCATCTTCACAGACATAGTCGTCAGGTCACATACATTCATGTACTTAGATTACTTTATGTTATGATTTTCTTTAAATTAATCTGCACCTCAATATTTTAAATTTTCTGTGCTAGTGCTACTCTTCATTCTTTAATTTCTCCCTTTTCCCGGCTTGACGTGGCTGTATTACTATTTGTTGAAATATATGCGTGCTCAATATAAATTTATGCTATCAGAATGCCCTTTTCTCTTCTTTCTTTTGTTTGTTTTTTATACTCAATTCAGAGAGTACAGAAACATTGTTGATGCACTATATGTAGAAATTCAGTTTAGTTAAGAGGAAGATTAAACTCGTTAGATACTCAAATTTGTTTAGATTTCAAATGAAACTTTTGTGTAGAATTTAATAAATATGATGCGCTCTTCAGATCATAAAATTAAAATTTGGGATAATGGCATTGAGGAATAATATTTTTCTCAAAGAAAATCCTGATATAATCTGAATATCTAAAACAATTAATATTTTGATTAATATGAAATTTAAATATAATTCTAAAAATTTTATTTTAGTCAAAACATGCAATATTTTAAATAACTCAAATATATTGGAGAATCCCTTGCGATCATAAATAGAATTTCGTGATGCAATTATTATGTTCAGAATATAGAAAATAACTGAAATAAATAATTTTCGAACTCAACAATCTGTAAATAGCTAATTAATACTTTACGCAAGAAGAAATGTACAATATATACATATACATATACATATTTGAATATATAAAATCACATAGAATAATAAATATAGAAAAATATTTTTGATGGCTAATTTCAAACACTTTCAGTAATTAGTACTTTGAATTTCTTTTACACATATAAAAACTGAAAAATCAATGATATAAAGTCTCTTGCTATTAAAAAAAATGTTACTGATATAAAATAAGGCCATATTTAACACCAGTGACATAAATTACTACTGCAAATTTTTTTTAATATGATAATATGTTACTGTAGTATCTGTAGTACGATGTTGCAATTGATTCTTAAAGATAATGACTAGTATTTAACCTTTATTAGTGGGTTACTTATTCAAAACAAATTTATACTTTTGCGATAACAGTTTCAAAAATTCATAAGACACAATATAAGTACTTTTTAAAAATGAAGATAGATGTAATAATACAATGAAACCACTTATACATTACTATCAAAGTGTATAACCCCAACATCCACGTGAAAAGTCTAGTATTCAAATTTTAATTGTTCATCTGGTTATATTATAATTAATTTTAACATATGATAGAATCTTCAATTCTTATTTTTGTAGAGGTAGAGAATTACCACTTACAAGTATTATCATGCCTTAATTATATTTAACTTTTAGGAGGGTTGATTTCTATTAAGGCGGTTAGTAATGAAGTAAAGATTCTAGAATTGGAACTATTGAGCCTTTGGCCCGATCATTAAGGGATGGCATTAGTTTCCATTAATGAAGAACATGTCTACTCACAATTTTATATAAAAAATTAACAAATCAACCGAATTATCACCTATATACCTTTTTATACAATCTGTTAACTTTTGATATCAACGATTTTCTATTAAAAATGTATTGAATGTATTTATTTATTTTTTTGTGAATATGTCAATTTAGTGATATATAAAAGTACTTAAGTTCAGCAACTTTATTTAAAATTAAATTTGTAGTCGATTTTATGCATGGATTGTAGAATTAATTATATTGATATTGATTGTAACATTTTATTTTCTCACATAATTGTAAAATGGTTGATACTAACCTCCCCATCTTACACACACTCATAAATATTATCTCTTAACCATCAAGTAATATGGCCACCACCTAACAATCTAACTTAATTGTATTTCTTGATCTCTTACAATTACCGCAATTTTATTTTTTAATTTAAAAAAAAAAAATACAAAAACCATAGATATTTTTTTTTTCTATATCAGACATCACATTACATAGTAACAATAATTTAAATTTATACTTTTAAAAGTCAATAGTATTAGTTAGAAAGTTGTTGAACTAATAGTTGAACTCAAAAAAATACAACAGATTAATATACCATTACCTTGTAAATTTAGGAGATTTTGTGACACTAAAATGTTCTTTTTGAATATGTTTGTGACATCCCAAGTGTTAATTAAGGCAAATGGGTTCAGATACAGATTAAAAATGACAAATGCACGATAAAATTTATGCACCAGAACAAAATTATTACAAATCCCTTACAAATACATATGAGTTCCAATACGTACATATACAACAGTCATGCATTCAGACTTGTGTTCCCGCACTCTGATGAGCACAATAGTCTAGTGAAAAAAGTGACTCTTATGTTTTGTTTTGTATTTTGCAACCACTTCTAGCCTCATTATATGTATGTTTCGGAACTCATATGTATTCGTAGGGGATTTTTAATAATTTTGTTCCACTGCATAAATTTTATCATGTATTCGTTATTCTGAATCAGTATCTAACACCCATTTGCCTTAATTAGCACTTGGGATGTCACAGAAAGATAGTGAGGAACCGATCACATACCTACCCCTTGAAGTCTTTGAGGATCCCATGGATCCATAAATTTTTATAAGTGCATGACTTATCTCGCACTTTGGTAAGTCCTTTTATATAATAATAGAAGTGGCCCTTTTTGGATTTTGATATTTTCTTTTTTCTCACCACTTCTAGCCTCAATTATATATGTAACTGGGAAATCGTATAATTTTTAAAGAATTTTTAATAAATTGTCTAAACTACTCAAAGAAGCTAGTAGCAAGTGTACACATGTACTTCTCATCAAAACTATAAATTTGTAATATATGTGTGTGTAATTTTTTTGTTCTCCAAAATATAGGGAACAAAGATAGATTATTCTACATATCTATTAATTAGTTAGAAGCCGATTTATAACTTAATTTAACGTATTTTGCAAGATACATGTATAATATTCATATTAATCAAAATATTAATTATTTTAGATGTTATGATTATACCGAGACTTTCTTTGAGGAAAATATTACCTGTTAATGCCACTATCCCAAATTTTAATTCCAAGATCTAAAGATCGTATCCATATCTATTAAAGTTTATACAAAAATCTCATTTTAAATCTAAAAAAATTTAAGGAGCTAGCTAGCTTCATCTTCATCCTAACTAGACTGAATTTTTACATATATTCTATCAATAATGCTTTTATCTTTGCTCCATTGTGTATAAATAAAAAAATACAAAAAGAAATGTGACATCCTGATGCCAAAAAAGGAACCAATTTCCAAATAAGTAAACATAAAATAGATATTTATATTACAGCAGAACTACACAACTCATACAAAATTTACAAAAGACTGTATCCTGAGGCAATCAGGCCATCTACCTTTTAGAATACAAAATATTAGATAGCATAATTATAAAAACAACCCTCAAAGTTTAAAACAAATTACAAAGTTTGGTCTAAACTATTCCTCTTGAAAGGAATCTAACCACGATTCTTCATAATTTTCTTCCAAACCTAGATCTAAGGTGGGGTTGGATATGGGTGAGTTCCAATACTTAATATGATAAATTGAAATAATGCAACATAGTTTTAAAATATTCATTAATGCATGTTTAGTAAAACAATAATTTTAAGTTCAATTAACAAAGTCAAATCAAAAGTTTTCGCCATATATTCATATCCAAATCAAATGTCGAATTCATACGGATCATCATGAAGACGTTCAATACCGTATTTAATGGGTTTACATAACTCACGCACACAGGATGAAACTTCTCTTCTTACACAGTTTTTTTATACTAATATATTATCTTAATTTATATTACACTAATTGCAAACCTATACGCGCAGCCGCTTACACCTAGTTCTAGAGAGGACAAAAGAGATATTGATTAGTCATGTCTTGGTACATAGATAGACACAAACATACATTCACAAATATTAAATACAAATATAAATATCTTAGGTCTCTCACGTTGCCATTATTCATGCCCTTGAGCCCTAGACCATGAATATCAAATCATTCAGAGTCAAAAAGACAACTGAACTACCGTTTCATTAAGGGATCAAAACCAGCACCCATATTGTAACATCCCACTAATCACCACACTAAATGTGTATCTAGAAACTCCTATTTATTAGGCCTTAAGGCCATTTGAACTAATTTAAATTTATCTTGTAGTTTATATCGTATTTCATAATTTTAGTTCATAATTTTAATTTATTCAAATTTTGTTATTTTATTTATTATTATTGTTATTATTTTATTTTTTTGTAGCATTTTTATTTTAAAATAATTTTCAGGAGAAAAATAGAAAATGAGGCAAAATCCTGTGGGAAAACGCCTGCAGAAGTGGCTCGCCCGCACCGGCACAACACACTGTTTGCGTGCGTGCGTGCGCACATGACCAACACAAGACATGTGCAAATTCCCATCGGCCCGGGACATAGGGCCAATTTGCACATGCATCGCATCGCGCGCATATTGGCGAGTCCGTGGCTGCGTCCCGTTGTACAGAAATAGGATAGTCCTTGCAGACATGGCTAGACGCCATGCACCCTGTACACGCGCCATCCATGCAGTAGGCCTGCGCACTTGGGCCTGTGCGTTGTAGGCCTACTTACTGCGCTATATGCGCTGTAGGCCCTGCGCCGTTGATGAAGGATTGTTCCTCCATTTTCACACTGCCGTCGTGTCATGTAAAATCACTCATCTTCAACTCAACTTTCTCTTTTCCTCATTGGATTTCACCACTTGGCGCAAATCCAACGGTCCTAATTTTTTATAGATAGGGACCCTTTCCTTTCATCACTTCCATTTCATTTTCCATCTTCCAAGAGCTTAGAGAGAGAGGGAGTGATCTAGAGAGAGAAGGAGAAGAGAAGAAGAAGAACGGTGTAGGAAAACTTCAAGATTTTGTTAAGAAATTTAATATTTCCTTAAACATCTTAAGGAGCATTTCTAAAAAATCAAAATTAAGAAGTTTATGCTTTGTGTTTTGCATATTTTATGTTTAATAAAGTGATTTGTTCTTGATTTCAAGCATGCTATGTGATTTTATAGGCACTTAATAATTTGCATGTAAATTAAATAACATGAATTCGATGATAATTTTCTGAAATATATATAGAAAAAGAAAGAAAGAGAAGGAGAATGAGCTTGAATGGCCTGAAAAATATATGTATTTGTATTGACATGCATAATGCATCAAGCGTCTCATTAGACATTTTATCTTGAAGGGGTTTCTATTTCTCCCTCCCCCATCTGGTCTAGAAAGACATTAAAGGACTACTTCCTGTGGATGACGGCGTACCCTCTAACGAGAGGGGTGACACAAATATCTATTAGGGGTCACATTTGGTTAAGTACTGTCGTGGTGATAGAATATATGATAGGACCACTGTGGTGGGTATGACCGTGGTCATAGATTGTACCATGGTTTGGCAAGCCAAAAATGTACTTGAGCAAATTGTCATTATATATCTGATATGCTCATTCCACATGGATAGTCAGAAATCCGTATCTCCCCTCAGAGATAGAAGTCGGAATGAATTCGCGAAGCATGACACAAAAATTTGAGCATTTCATGATTTTATTTTTTCTATTGTTAAATATGATTTTGATTTGATCATTGTGACTGTGAGATGATATTTCTTTTAATAAATAAAATTATTTTCATAAAATATGAAAGGACCTTGACGTGACCTAATGGTAAGTATTAATGATATAATTATTCACTCTTAAAATCTTACGATTTTATTTAAATGTTATTTTCCTTACTGAGTATATGGAACTCACCCTTTCCATGCCCCCCAGATGAGGAAGATAGTGAGGAACCAATCATTGGCCTACCCCTTGAAGTCTATGAGGATCCCGAGGACTTACAAATCGCATGACTTGTCCTGCACTCTGATGAGTCTAATTGCATAGTGAAGGAAGTGGCCCTTTGTATTTTGTTGCCACTTCTGGCTTCAGTTGTATATATTATAATTGGAACTCATATATTTTGGTAAGGGATTTGTAATAATATTCTACGCTGCATATAACTTTTAGAATGCACTAGTAATATGTTTCTGTATCTTGCATCATTATGCTTTAATTTGCATTGGAGATGTCACGCATATTCTAGCAGTTCTGGAATAAATAATCAAAACTAAATACCTCTCAAATGAAATATGGTGAACCAGATTTAACTAGATTATGTGTTTGTTAAATTTTGACTTTTTATTTTATTGGTTAACTTTCTAGATTCTTTTAATGTGGTTTTATTTTTTCTTTGGTCTTTTACTTTCAAGTTTTTTAAATGTTGATTCTCCTTCTTTTATAATTATTTGTAGATTTAAAATTTCTTTCTAATGAGCTTTTAGTTTATAAAATTATTCTTAGAATTTTAAGATCTTAGTAATTTTATTAGATTTATTCTTTTAAATTAACCACATCATTTTTTGTTATACCAAAATTTCAATTTATACCAATATTCCTAAAATACCAATTTGTCAAAAATTTACTTAGTTTACTACATTATAGATTTTATATTTATTTTACCTTGTGCCCGTGGGAATTTATCCTCCTACCCACACCCGCGGTGTGGGGAGCACATTTGCGAAGACCCCTCAACATCCGTAGAAGCCTGGTAGATCAACACAATGCCCAAGGCTTGCTGCAATGTGCAGGTGCTTGGAGTGTAGTGGCATTTCCACACAAAGACCTTGTGCGCAGATGCGCACCAGCACGCATCGTAGTGCCATAAAGATGCCCGAATGACTGTGACGACAACAACTACAACTACAACTACTATGGTGATTAGAACTATTAAGACAATGACTACGAGTTTGACAACCTATCTATGTAGTGGACTATAAACGGTTAATTAAAATATATCTCTAACAACATCAAAAATATTAAAAACTAAACATCCTAATACTTGATTCTTAAGCGTAATTAAACATGATGGACCATACTTGATTCTTTGGTACATAACTTGCATGATTTTGTTCTCCCTATTGTCCTCGCGGTGCTTCAATTGATCGGTTGCCTAGGTGATCCTCTGGTGCAAGAAACTCTCTTGATTCACCATTTTCTTGCTTTGTTCCTTCTCAGGCATCATTTTGAAGTTGGCCAACAGGCGTTGGGCTAGGAAAGGGGTGGACCAAACCTCTGGTTGCCAGTCGTAGGGGCTGTAAATGATTTCACAGGCTTTGACTTTGCAGAGCATACTGAGTTCACTCACTTTCTTCATAAACTCTTCTTCTTTTTCTTGAAAGTAGCTTTTCTAGCAAAGTTGTTAGTGATATAGGAAAGTTAAACCTTCTTTTTAGTCATGGTGTTTGGTCATGTCTGGCCAAAGAGCGAGATGGTACATATATAGAATGCGACAAGGATTGAAGATTTATTAGTAATGGATGTGAAGTGGAACACTGAATATACCATGTAAGGTTAGATTAAAACATCAAATGGAGTGCCTAAATCATCTCTACAAATTTTATATTTTTAATAGCACATATGGAAAGATCTTATGATTAAAGGTAATGTAATTTAGAAAATTTAATTAGTGAACTGTTGCAAGGCTGCACTTTTATGAAACCATTCAAATACAACTATCTTTTTTGATTAAAAGTTAATGCTTCATTATAATGCATGTATATATCTACTCCATCTTACATGTGTAGGGGTGTAAAAAAAATGAATTGAATCAGAAGATTGCTAGAATACTCAATTTATTTTCCTTGTATATGGGGGGTTAGTTAAAAAGAGAGAGAGAGAAAAAAAAAACTTGAAATTAGTTATCTTAAGGGAGTAAAACATGGCAACGAAATAAAAGATTGATATTGCTTATAATTACGCTGTTAGAATTGCATATAAATAGATCATCCATCCTTTGTACTAAGCATCCCATTTTTATCATATAGAATATTGATATTGCTTTTCGCAAATTTCCAATGTAGTCCTCCAATTAAGATAGTTTGTATTTCAATCATAAAAGTCTTTGTTTTGGTCACAACAATTTGCGCACTTTTAGTTGTTTTTTTCTTTTTAGTGCACATATAGCCAAAAATATATATAGAATATGTTGGGGCTTATAGACATGCAATCACAACAAAATACTCACTCTAATTCTCACAATCTATAAGTTGTTTATTATCACATTTACACATGCAAGAAGTTGTTTTAGATGTGTAGTGTGGACTATTTTATGGTTGTTTATGCCACTTTTTATATGATGCTCTTGTTTTATACTCTAAGGTCTCATGTATTTTAGATGATGCTAGTGGTTGGTTTTGGCGTATAAGCATACCTTATGGCTGGTTTTGTAAATCTGTGTGTTATTGTTAAGAGCTACATTACTTTTCAAAAAAAATATTAATTCTAAAAAATGAAAATAAAATTTAGGATTTAAATCTCTATAGTGACAATTCATACATTTCATTTATTAATTAGCACGATCTCCTAAAGATAATATATGAGAACGTACTATTTTAATAAAAAAAAATTTATTAAGAGAGGAAATACTATACATATTATTAAGGAATGATTATTGTAATTTAATTTTAAAATGTAATAATAAAAGTATATATATGATTACTTATTGACTTATGGAGTAGCCAAAAAACTCCAAAAGAAATCAACGATATATTTCTTGCAAATTTTATGCAGTAATAATATATAGGCGTTGTCTCCCTTCAGTAAAAAAAAATGATACTAGTATGGTATTAAAATATATACCTTCTGAACCTCGACAATCCATATTTGCCTTTAAGATAATTAACTTTTTTTAAAAAAATTGAAATAAAATTTATCAATAGTAATTAACCACTACAAACATAATGAGAAGTAACATCGACAATACATCCGACAACCGCAATAGAGATTGAGAAAACAAGAAAAAATCAAAGTCATGTTCAAAAAAAAAAAATAGAAGGAAACAATCCGTCCTCCATTACTGATTCGAACCTTTAAGATAATTACGATGTGCTATAGATTGCATGCTCGTGTAATATAAATAACGAAAAACAGTTAAAGATTATATATATGTGTGTATACGTATGAAGTAATACTTATTCTACTTATTATTTAGACAACATTGCTATTATATTACAATAATATGTCATATTTAGCAAATTAAACAAGATATTGTCCAAACTACTTAAAGGAGCTAGTTGCAAGTGTACACATATACTTCCCATCAACACTCTGAATTAGTAGTATAAATGTGACTATAATTTTTTTACCTTTTAAAATATAGAAAAAAAAGATAGATTATTCTATATATCTCTAAGTTAGTAGAACCCGAAATAAATCCAACAAATAATTAAATAACATATTTATAATTTTAGTGTATTTTTCCAGATACATGCATAATATTCATATTAATAAACATATTAATTATTTGAGATATTCCGATTAGATCTAGATTTTCTGTGAGGAAAATATTATTCCTTAATGTCTTTATCCTAAATTTTAATTTCAAGATTGGAAGAGCATATCCATATGTATTAAATTCGATACAAAAATCTCATTTGAAATCTAGATAAATTTTAGTAGCTAGCTAGCTTAATCTTCCTCCTAACTAGACTGAATTTCTACATATACTACATCAATAATTCTTATGTCATCATTCCATTATGTAAAACAAAACAGAAAAGAAAAGAAGAGAAAAGTGCATTATAATAGCTTAAAATTACATTGAGCATGCAGGTATTTAACAAGTAGTTGTAGCCATGTCAAGCAGGGGGAAGAGAGAAATTAAAGAATGAAAGAAAATCATAATTCAAAGTAATCCAAGTACATGTATGCATGCGACTCGACGACTACAATTATGATGGTGATAGCTACAACTACTATGATGACTACAACTATTAAGGCGACGACTACGATGACTAAGAAACCGACAACATATCTTTGTGGTGGAATGTAATTGGTTATTTAAAGTACATCTCCAACAACACTCCAAAAAATTCAAAATTAAATATCATAATACTCGATTCCTAAGGGCAATTAAACCCACTAGACCATTTCAGTCCATTATTTTGGTTGTTCTTATGGGTGAATGGCACCATCATCTTCGCCTATTCCCCGTCTACTCCAGGTGGTTGCTGATGTTCTTGCGGTTTCATCCCATAAATATACCACATTTGTAGCTGCTGTAACATCTGCACCGGATGATCCTCCGTGATCTTAGTGAATGTCTCCTTAGGACCCTTCATCACTCCTGCGTCTGTGGCCTCCTGAGGCTGAGGTGACTTCCAGAGTGTTCCAATACTCTTTTGGATTTTTTTGAGGTATTATTCAATAAGCCAACCCAAATTGTTGAGATCAATGAGGTTGAGCTGGTGGAGGGGCTTCCGAATAAGAATTTGGAACATGATATACGTGATCTCTTTCTCGCGATTATCCTTGCACTGTTTCTTCAGTTGATCAGTTGCCTTGGTGATCTTTTGGCACAAGAAGCTCTCTTGATTCACCATCTTCTTGCTTTGCTCCATCTCGGGCAACCTTTTAAAATTAGAAAGTACGCATTAGGCTCCGAAAGAGGAAGGCCAAACCTCTTGTTTTGAGTCATAGGGGCTGTAAATGATTGCACAGGCTTTGACATCGCAGAGAGTGCTGAGTTCACTCACCTTTTTTATCAATCCCTTCTTTCTTTTTTCTAACATGGCTTTTCTTGCAGAGTCGTTAGTGATATAAGCGAGCTTAACCTTCTTTCTAGTCATGGTGTTTTGTCGTGTCTGTCCAAGGAGCAAGAGAGTGTATATATAAAATGAGACAAACATTGAATAGTTATTAGTAAGGAACGGGGAGTGGAGCATTTTAATATAGTAGAATATACCATGTAAGGTAAGATGTGGTGCATTTTAAAATTGCAAGCGAAATGTTCAAATTATCTCCAAAAATGTGATGTCTTTAATAGGGGATGTGGGAAAATCTTGTCATTTAAGGAATGTATTTCACAAAATTTAATTAGTAAAATATTGAAAGGCTACACTTATCTAAAATCATCCAATCCTCCCTTTTAATTACAAGTTATTGATTCATTGTAATGCACTTATATACCTACTCTCTCTTGCATTATCCCAGCATGCATTCACCCTTGAAATTAATCATACATGGCAACCATACACACCTCATTATCTTATACACACTCATAGATATTACTCTTAATCATCAACTAATCTGGCCACCTCCTTCCAAATCAAACTTAATTATGTGTCTTGATATCCTACGCCTACCACCATTTTATTTTTTAATTTTTGAAAAAAGAAACAAAAACCATAGATATATAGTTTTTTATTTGCTTTTATGCATTAATGTCAATATTCATTTTTTCCTAATTTGCAAAATAAATTTTATTTATAAGAAAAATATTTGGTCATCCTTAAAATCAATGCTGGTTTTCTTCATCTTTTAATTTCTTCTGCAAACTTTACACTCCAAAACTTTATTGTCACCAAAGAAAATTTAATTACACATGCACAAGATTTCATAATAATTATACATATAATGTAGGCACATGGTGATTTTTTCTGAACTCCATAATAATTAATTATTTCATTTGGTATGCAATACGTAGAATACGATTATTAGAGCAATTATATATTTGATTTTATCTTTATGGAATACTATTAATCACAATTATTAAAGTTATAATATCTCTCTATATCACAACAAATTATATACATTTAGTAGACAATTAACTACTATATGCAATCAAGCTTTATTTTTTATTTTCTTTATACATAATAAAACTTACATTTTTTCGTGAAGCTATAACCAATAACCAATAATTATTTTGAAAAAGAAGACTTGCTTAAAGATCATATGTGCAAAAAAAATACTTAAAATACATAATAACGCATAGAAAAGAAGGAAAAAAAGAAGAAACTTATGCATATTTGCTTTTAATCAATTACATGCAACTAAGAAATCCACTACACTAATTTGTTTTAGATATGTAATGTAGTGTTTAGACCATTTTATGGTTGTTTCTGCCACTTTTTAGATGATGCACTTGTCTTATACTATAAGTTCTCATGTATTTAGATGATACTAATGGTTGGTTTTGGCACATAGGAATACCTAATGGTTAGTTTTATAAATATATTTGTTATTGATAAAAGCTCTTACTTTTCAAAAAGAATATTAATTCTGAAAAATGAAAATAAAATTTAGGATTTAATTTTTTTTAATAAAAATTCATATACTTCATTAATTAGGTGACACAATCTCCTAAAAATAATGTACAAGAAACATAATTCGAATCCAAAATCTCTTATAAAGATAAGAAATCCCAATCATATTGTTAAGGAACGATTAGTATGATTCAAATTTAAAATATAACAACAAAAGTAATATAGATGAATACATATTAACTTTTGTGATATCCAACAAATTTTAAAGAAATCAAAGGTATAGTTCCTGCCAATTTAATGCAGTAATAATATAAATGTGTTGTCTCTCTTCTAGTAAAAAAATGATACTAGCATGGTTCAATACTCCATATTGACTTTTATATTATTTTTTCAAATAAAATAAAATTTATCAATGATAATTAATCATTACAAACACAAGGAGAAGTGTCATTAAACAATATATCGGACAATCATAATACAAATTAAGAAGGAAGAGAAGGCACAACCATGTTCAGAAAACCACTAGAAGGAAACAATTCATTATCCATTATTGCTTCTAACCTTTAAGATAATTATGATAAGTTATAGATTGCATGCTGCTATACATATAAAAAACTAAAACTAATTAAAGATTACATGTGTGTGTGTGTGTGTGTGTGTGTGTGTGTGTGTGTGTGTATGCAAAACAATCCTTATTCTTAATATCGCATATTTAGTAAAATATACAAGATACTATCTGAATACTCAAAGGAGCTAGTACACATAGACTTCTCATCAACACTCTAAATTAGTAATATATATGCGAGAGTAATTTTTTAGCTTTTTAAAATATAGGAAAAAAGATAAAACAATCTATCTATCTATTAGCTAGTTAAAAGTCGAAATAAGTCTATTCAAGTAATTGAATAACATATTTATAATTTAGTTTGATATATTTTTCCTGATATAAGTATAATTTCATATTAATAAAAATATTAATTGTTTAAGATGGTCATAATATATCAGGATTTTCTTTAATGAAAATATTATTTCTTAATCTCAATATCCTAAATTTCAATTCTAAGATCTGAACGTGTATTCATATATATTAAATCCCATACAAAAATCTCATTTGAAATCTAAAATACATATAAGAAAATAAAAGAAAGGAAAAAAAGAGAGAAAAGCATTCCAATAGTTTAAAACTACATTGGGCATGCATGTATTTTAACAAATAGCAATTAAGCGACATCAGCCTGGGGCAAGAGAGAAAATAAAAAATAGAAGAGTAGTTCTAGTACATGAGATATAAAATATTGAAGAGAAGATTAATTTGAAGAAAATTCTAACGCAAACCAATACCTTTATATGCATGCATGCGATGCGACGACTATGTTGACTATTACGCGATGACTACGATGACTAGTACTATGACAACAATGATTACAACTATTAAGAATTTGAAGATATATATATTTGGTGGATTGTAATTGGTTATTTAAGTACCTCTCAACAGCAATCCAAACAATTCAAAATCAAACATCTTATCATTCCATTCCTAAGAATAATTAAACCACTAGAGCATATTAGTGTATTATTCTAATTGTGCTTATCAAATAGCACCATCATCTCCATTAGTCCCCATTACCAAACACTAAATGAGTTGTTGTTCTGCTTATGAGTTAATACAATCAATGAACCATCACTATGATTGTTGAAGCTTATGCGATAGAGAATCCTCGTTGATCAGAGACGATGTCTCCCACGGACCCTTCATCACTCCTCCATTTGTGGCCCCCTTAGGCTGAGGTGATTTATTCAGTGTTTGTATATTTTTTTGGATTTCTTTGACGTTTTGTTTAATTAGCCAACCCTATTGAGATCAATGAGGTTGAGTTGGTCGAGGGGCTTCCCAACAAGGCTTTGAAACATGATATGCATGATTTACTTCTCCTTATTGTCTTTGTGTTTCTTCTTCACTTGGTCAGTTCCTTGGTGATCATCTATCATAGGAAGCTCTTTTAATTCATAATCTTCTTGTTCTGCTCCATCTCGGAGATCTTCTTGAAGTCAGCCAACACGTGTTGGGCTTTAAGAGGGAAAGGCCAAATCTCTGGTTACGAGTCATAGGGGTTGTAAATGATTGCACATGCTTTGACATTGCAAAGTCATTAGTGATGTAGGTACGCTTAACCTTGTTCTAGTCATGATGTTTTGTGTGTCTGGCCAAGGAACAAGAGGGGCTATATATAGAATGAGACAAGGATTGGAGAGTTATTAATAAAGAATGGGGAATGGAGCATTATAATATAGTAGAATATGCCATCTAAGGTAAGATATAGTGCATTCTAAAACATTAAGTGGAATGCCAAAATGTTACTTAATGATTTGTTAGATATACATGTTCCTCATCAATCTTACCTTTTATATAAAGAGTTAACAAATCATATAAAAACTCATACATTTTAAATCTTCTATTAAAATTTCAAAAGTTCAAGCATTCATATAAAATGGTATATAGGTGGCCTTATGTAACACCCCAAATTATTATTATTTTTATTAATATTATTTTATTTTATTTTAATTTTTTTTTGTAATTTTTAGATGAATATAATGATTTATTATGTAATAATATATGGTTTTAATTTAGTTTAATTTAATTAAATAGAAATAATAATAATAATAATAATAAAAAGGGATAAAATTATTTTTGGGATTTAATTGAAAATAATTTTGGGAAAAAAGGGTGAAAATTTGGGTTCTGAGGGTGTTTTTGAAAAGAAAATAAAAAATCGGGGGTCAAAACGCAATTTAGAAAAATTACGCCACGTCAGCAGCCCCAGCCAACCAGGACACGCCACGTGGCAGAGACACTAACGCAGGAGGCCACGCGAAAGGGAGCCACGTGGGTGATCCACGTGCACGCGATCGAATGACTGAGATCCGTTCCCACGCGCACAAACAGCCCAGATCAAAAGTGCGTACGGACGGCACAGATTGCACGCATACGGACAACCCAGATTGAATTGCGCACGAATTGCCCAGATTGCATCGCGATGAACAGGCCAGATTCATTTCCTATTTAATCGCGATTGGATGGCCCAGATTAAATCATGATGGACGACTCAGATTAAAAGCAGAAGGTTATAAATAATCTCATGCACACCCAAACCCTAACCCTAGCTGCCAGAGCCCTCGCTGGAGAAGACAACCTAGCCACCGGAGAACCGACCGCCGAGACCCGCCGCCGCACCGGAGCACTTTTCGGCCGCCAAACGAGGTAAAAATTCTCCCCTTGACTCGGATTTTGATTCTAAACCCACCTGTGGCCAAATCGGAGCCAAAACACCGGCCAATTGGCCGAAGAACACCGTCGAAGCCCAGCAATGCCGCCACAGATTTTCTCTATTTTTTTCTCCGATGAGACCCTTCCCGATTCTCGTTCGATGTAATTTTTACACCATTGTGACCACCGTTCCTTCCTCTATAGGTTGACTGGAGTAAAATACCAAATTGCAACTCAATCTAGAGGAGCCGCTCGATTTTGTGAATCCGATGATATACTTGCTTTGCTGATGCTCGTTACTTGTTTAAGTATTCATGATTATGTGAGAAACAGAAAACTAAGAAAAAATAGAAAAGGTATGTGAATTGATAAATAGATAAGTTGATAGCCTCACTGATATCCTAGGAGATGGTGGACGGACCGGGTCCATAGAGAACCCCACCGGGAACATTGTCTCATACCGGATGGGGTATGGAGACTTTAAATGTTTTAGCGCTCATACCGGACGGGGTATGGGGACGGCCCGCTTCACCCTCATACCGGACGGGGTATTGAGGTTTATTATTTTGGTGCCCATACCGAACGGGGTATGGGGATGGCCCTGGAATTAAGTTATTAAAATTAATGGTTCACGTGTAGCGGGGACCCCTATGGATCTCCATGGATACTGGTAGGCTAATAAAAGAAGAAAATTATTGTTTGATGATTTAAAATATAAAAGTATGACATGTACTATGTTAGAGAGTATGTATGAATTCATGATATCTTTGATGTTATTGTTTCTATGGGTCGTTTTCATAAATCTCACCGAGGTAAGTGGACAGTAAAGGATTTTATTATTGATTAATGAATTTGTTAAAAATTGTGCTCCATTGGTCGTTTTTGTTTTTCTACCAACCTTTACTTCTGTGTTAGTAATATAGTGTGACGTCTTTACTGGGCTAGTGTAGCTCATTCCTTACTTAACCATTTCAGATTAGGAGGACTTGGTTCCCAAGCCCATTCCGCAGGAAGACGGCGAGTAGATGCCTAAATATTTTATAGTTTTCCTTATAGTATTTCATTTCTAGTATTTCCTTTAGTTAACTTATTCTTTCATATTGTTAGTACGTTTCGGTTATTGTGTAAGGGATATTAATCAGAACTTTTTATTTCGCTTCCGCATTCAAAATTTTTACATACATTTCCTTTTTTAAATTTCCGGGGTCGTTACACCTTAGGTATGAGTTTTTAACACATTAAAACAAGGAAACTTCCATATGATTTATAAAGGTATACTTTCTATTTCACTTATTAATTTTGAATTTGGCTTATCTATAAAGGATGTATTGTGTTATGATTTTTTAATGTAATGTGTTATGATTTTTTTATCTCTTTATTTCTTTTTGTATTCTTAAATATTATAACTTTGTTGTGTGTGTCTTATTTAAAGAGATTATATATATACATATACACTTACAATGATAAAAGAGTGATTCATCGAATATAACTAACCATGTTTACTTCCCTTTATTTAGTAAAGATGGCACTTTATTAATATGTTGTACTTGTGTTAATTGTGTAATTGATTTTTTTTAAATTAAAAATTATGCTAACTATTTAATTAAAATTAAATATTAATGTAAACAATTATGTAAGAAAATGAAATGTTACAATTAAATATCAATATAATTAGTTCTATAATCCAT
This sequence comes from Carica papaya, assembly GCF_054855325.1. Taxonomy (NCBI): domain Eukaryota; kingdom Viridiplantae; phylum Streptophyta; class Magnoliopsida; order Brassicales; family Caricaceae; genus Carica; species Carica papaya. The sequence continues at coordinate 25,174,096 of NC_142310.1, read as the reverse complement.
ACATAAAACGGACTGCAAATTTAATTTTAAACAAAGTAATTGAACTTAAGTTCTTTTATATATCACTAAATTGACATATTCACAAAAACAAATAAATAAATACATTCAGTACATTTTTATTAGAAAATTGTTGACGTTAGAAGTTAACAGATTATATAAAAAGGTATGTAGGTGATAATTTGGCTAACTTGTTAACTTTTTATATAAAATTGTGAGTAGACGTGTTCTTCATTAATGGGAACTAATGCCATCCCTTAATGATCGAGCCAAAGGCCCAATAGTTCCAATTCTAGGATCTTTACTTCATTACTAACCACCTTAATAGAAACCAATCGTTCTAAAAGTTAAATATAATTAAGGCATGATAATACTTGACTTTTAAATGAAGTGGTATTTCTCTACCTCTATAAAAATAAGAATTGAAGATTCGACTCTTATGTAACACAAAAATAAATATATAATGCTATCATATGTTAAAATTAATTATAATTTATTGTATTATTACATTTATCTTCATTTTTAAAAAAGTATTTAGTGTCTTATGAAATTTTGAAACTGTTATCGCAAAAGTATAAATTGGTTTTGAATAAGTGATCCCACTAAGAAAGGTTAAATACTGATCATTGTCTTTAAGAATCAATTGCAACATCGTACTACAGTTACTAGAGCCATACTATAATATTGAAAAAAATTTAATATTGTTGTTTGTGTCACTGGAGTTAAATATGGTCTTGTTTTATATCAGTAATATTTTTTTTAGTAGTAAGAAACTATATATCATTAATTTTTGAGTATTTATATATGTAAAAGAAATTCAAAATATTAATTGCTTAAAGTGTTTAAAATTAGCCGTCAAATTTTTTTTCTATATTTATTATTCTATGTGAATGTATATTTTTAAATATTTATATGTATATATTGTACATTTCTTCTTGCATAAAGTATTAGTTAACAATTCACAGATTGTTGAGTTTGAAAATTATTTATTTCAGGTTTTTTTCATATTCTGAACAAAATAATTGTATCGTGAAATTTATTTATGATCATTAGAGATTCTCCAATATATTTTAATTATTTAAAATATTGCATGTTTTGACTAAAATAAAATTATTAGAATTATATTTAAATTTTAGATTAATCAAAATATTTATTATTTTAGATATTTGGATTATATCGGAATTTTCTTTGAGGAAAATATTATTCCTTAATGCTGAGGTGACTTGCTGAGTGTTTCCATCCTCTTACATTACCACTATCTCTACCTTTTATGGGTCAACAGATACCCCATCTTTCGACACAATATTGGCCAAGAATGCTATTTGATCCAACCAGAACTCACATCTACTGAACTTTGCATACAACTTGGCTCTTCGAAGTATCCCTAGCACTATTGCCAAATGTTTCGCATATTCTACCAAATCCCTCGAGTATATCATGATATCTGTTATCTCCTTCTCGCAATTATCATTGCACTGCTTCTTTAGTTGGTCTGTCGCCTTAGTGATCTTTTAATGCAAGAAACTCTCTTGATTCACCATCTTTTTGCTCTGCTCCATCTCGGGAATCCTCTTAAAGGCAACAAACACGTGTTGGGCTCCGAGAGAGGAAAACCAAAGATCTGGTTGCGAGTCATAAAGGCTATAAATAATTGCACAGGCTTTGACATTGCAAAGAGTGCTAAGTTCGCTCACTTTCTTCATTAGCTCCTTCTTTCTTTTCTTGAATGTGGCTTTTCTTGCAGAGTTGTTAGTGATATAAGCAAGCTTAACCTTCTTTCTAGTCATGGTATTTTATCATGTGTTCCGAAGGGGCTGGAGGGGGTATATATAAAATGATACAACGGTTGAATAGCAATTAATAAGAAATGGGGGGTGGATCATTTTAATATAGTAGAATATACAATGTAAGGTAAGATGTGGTGCATTCTAAAACTGCAAGTGGAATACCCAAACTATCTCCATAAATGTTATGTTTTTAGTAGGGGATATGGAAAAATCTTTTGATTTAAGGTAATGTAATTATAAAAAATTAATTAGTAAATTGTTGCAAGGCTGTACTTATATAAAATTATTCAATCGCGACCATCCATTTTAATTAAAAGCTATTGCTTCACTATAATGCATGTATCTACCTACTCTCTTCTGTATTATCCCCAACATACATTCACACTTGAAGTAAATTATACTTGGTAACCACCCTCACAAATATTATCTCTTAACCCTAAACTAATATGGCCACCACCTAACAATCCAACTTAATTGTATGTCTTGATCTCTTACAATTACTACCATTTTACTTTTTAACTTTTTAAAAAAAGAAAATACAAAAACCATAGATATCTTTTTTTTTCTACATCAAAGTTCACATTACATATTAACAATAATTTAAATTTATACTTTTAAAAGTCAATGGCATTAGTTAGAAAGTTGTTGAACTAATAGTTGAACTCAAAATGATACAATAGATTAACATACCATTACCTTGTAACTTAATAGGAGATTTTGTGACATTAAAATGTTCTTTTTGAATTTGCTAATGTTTGTATTTATGATAAATGAGAGAAATGTATTTGATTAAATTAAAATTATCTCTTGTTTTATACTTTGAGTCCTTGTTATTACTATATCAAATCTAAATAATAATAATAGTTATTTTTATCCTAAATTTCTAAAATATATTATTTTTTATCCTCTCATGTCTTTTCTCTACTTTTACTAGTTTGATCATTATATTGTTTATATGATTTTTTTCTGACTAAATTGACTTATATATTTCACAACACAAGAACAAATATTAATCACAATATATATCCATGTATATATCATATACATATATATATCATAACTAATTTTTTATGGTATTAGAATACTCTTGGAGTGTATTAGTAAGTATGTTTTGCACGAAAAATTTTAAACTCTTACAAATTAAAGTTTGCATGTCCAGCAAATTAACTATAAACCAATCGCATGCCGAATGTTAGTTGTCTCGTCTAGTTGATATATACATATATGTATATACACATGTAATATATAAGGTAGTGATAGAAGGAATACATGTTAAGGTAGGTAAATATATATTGAGATGTTTGTATACGTGTATGGAAAGGTGAGCATCTAAATTTTAATGATGTTTTGGTAAATATCAAAAGAAAGAAAAATATCAACGAGAAAAACACAACTTTTGATGGTCTTGTCGTATCATGTCATATAATTAATTTTTTTCTTTATGAATTATATAATCATATATATTGTAATTATAATGAATTATAGAGCATATATTAAATTAATTTACATATTGATCAATTCAAAGAAAAATTATCATAATTAAACTAATTAACTCCCTAATTATTTAACAAATCCTTTGGTATATTAAACTAGTTTGCTTCAATATAGATACCGGAATAAATTATTTCAAATTGTATACTATACATATGGTTTGATGCACTAAAATATTATGTGTGTATATATTTTTTCTATATACAATTAAAGATTTAAATAAAAGATTCTGCATCTAGCATTTAACATTCAAAAATATAAATTTGTATCTCATGTATTATTCCAGAATTTTTAGTGCATTTACGGTGTAAATGTGTATTTAATTTTCATTTAATTTTTCTTTGTAAAAATATATACATAATATGCCTGTAAATAGTGGTATCTCAATAATAAAACACAATTTTCTATTTCACAAGATAACATGGTATTAGAGCTATTAATATATATATAAGAATTTAGATAGCTAATCTATGAATAAATTGTATTTTCCATATAAAAATCATGAATAGGGGTGAGTTTGATAGAAAATAATAATGATAGATGGTTGCGGAGAACATTGTGGAGCAAAAGGAAATGGGAAACATGGTTGGATTGGTTCATAAAAAGGATGAGGGAGTAGTTGTATCAAAATATGGCTCTTATAGCCGTAATTATATTAAAAATATAAATTACACAATAAAGTTCTCCTTTTATCCTCTTTTTTGAAAAAAATATTTGTTCTTCTTGCACGAGATTGTTATTTTTCATTGATAAATTTAATACAAATATACTTTATCTTAGGCCAAAAGAAAATTTGTTATATACACAAGAAAACAAAAAAAGTGATATTAGAAGTCCTAGGGGAAATACTTTTAAATGTTGGATTACCTGTAGGGTTACTTTACATGTGAAGCTCCCCCATGCATGCATATCGATCATAAAAGTTGGGATACATCAATTACTCTTAACTTCTTTAACTGGAAAATTAAAGATATTATATTTAGGAAATATAATTTCAAGTATCTTCTTATAAATAGTTTGTGTTATAGGCTTTAGCTATTCATCACTAATTTCAAAGTATCCTAAAAAGTTCAAATTTTCACATAATGCTGTAAAATAAAAAATAAAGTTGGAAAAAAAAAGATTGCCTCCTCACACAATTTTCTCTTCAACGTTGTGAAGTGATAGGGTAAGTAGGAAACAATTTTGAAAAATATCAACAGTCTTGACATTAAAACTACTGAAAATGATTTCACTTATAGTTAAACTCAACTTCAAGCTTAGAGACCTGAATAACTTGGTGAATTAATAAGCCTAAGTAGGTAAAGAATCTCGTAAGCATCCATACTTAATTGGATTAGGACCTTTTGAAGACAAGTGTTGGTGATTTTGGTGAGTAATATAGCTTTTACAATAGCTTCACCTAGGATTTCGGACTAGTGGTGAATCAGGAGATGATAGTCGTTAAGGAGTGATTTAAGATGAATTGTATTGGCCTTGAAGTATCACATTGAATTGGAGGATTTTTTATTAGTTTTGACTATTTCTTTAGCCTTCTAGATTGGTTTACAACGCTCTAACATTGGTTCTAACTGGCCAATGAAAGAGGCTATTTAGTGCGTATGTATACAGACCATTAGAACTCGTACAATGACAGTTGTGACTATAACGTGATGTTTTTCTTAAATAAATAAATTATTTTTACAAGATAAGATAGGAGTACGATGTAACCTAATGGTAAATGTTTATGTCATAATTACTCACCTTTTATAATGTTACGATATTATCGAAATATTATTTTCCTTACAGAGCATATGGAACTCACTCTTTCTATGCCCCCCCCCTCCCAAGATGAGGAAGATAGTGAGGAATCGTCAGTTAACCTACCCATTAAAGTCTATGAGGATCCCGTGGATCCATAAACCTTGAGTGCATGATCGTTTCCACATTTTGATGAGTCCAATAATATAATGATAGAAGTGGCCATCTTTTGTATTTTGACATTGTATTTTGTAGCCACTTCTGGCCTCAGCTATATATATATGTAATTGGAACTCATATAAGGGATTTGTATTAACTTACTCTGCTGCATATAATTTTTATCATGCTCTCGTAATCTATTTCTGTATCTGACACTCTCATACCTTAATTAGCATTAGGGATGTTAGAATGTATATATATATATATATATCCATCCTACTTCTCATACTCATTTTGTTTAAATGATAAAGTAGTAGGCATTTCTTATCAAGTTTATCAATTACAATACATTTCCATTGTTCCCCAATTTGATCAAAAAAATAAGATTACAATCAAATTTCCTTGCCCATAATATATATCAAAAATGAAATTCATTATAACATTTATGTATATATATTGAACATATAAAACATATATGCTAATTGAGAACAAAAAATATGTCCTTACTGGAGTTTTGCCATCTATACATGGTTTTCCAATATAAAACAATTATAGGGCTTCCTCATTCTTTTCCCTTTGAAGATATACATGAAAAAGGCACTCACATACACAAACATATATAGAGAAAATTGTTTTATGTGATTTCATGTCTTTATTTTATATGAAGTTTATGTTTTAAAAGAACATGATGCGTAGGGTAGAATTATAATTAATTGGTCTAAGTGGATTTATTTTATTTTGAAAAAGAAAGAAAATAATCTTATCATTAGTGTAGTAGATTTATTAGTTGCATGTAATTCATTGAAAGCAAATATACATAATTTTCTTCTTTTTATCCTTCTTTTATACGCTTTATTATGTATTTTTAAATATTTTTCAGCACATACAATCTGTACTAATGAAGAAAGAAAGTTCAGTTTACGTATATTACCTAATGACCCTGCAAGAAAAACCATATTCAATAAAAGAAAGAAAGAGCTGATGAAGAAAGTGAGTGAACTCAGCAGTTTCTGCGACGTTAAAGTCTATGCAATCATTTACAGCCCCTATGACTAATAACCAGAGGTTTGGCCTTCTCTTCTAGGAGCCTAACATGTGCTTGTTAACTTTCAGAGGATGCCTGAGATGGAGCATAACAAGAAGATGGTGAATTAAGAGAGCTTCTTGCACTAAAGGATCACCAAGACAGTCGACTAACTGAAGAACCAGTGCAAGGTAATTGTGAGAAGGAGATCACGTAGGTCATGCTCCAAAGTCATATTGGGAAGCCCCTCTACCAACTCAACGTCATTGATCTCAAAAATTTGGGTTGGTGCATCGAACAACACCTTAAAGAAATCTAGAAAAGGACTAAAACACTTAGGAAGTCACTTTAGCCTGAAAGGACCACCTAACAGAGGAGTCATGAAGGGTCCTTAAGAGACATCTACTCAAATCAAGGAGGATTCTCTGGTGCAGGAGATGCAGCAGTCACGAGAGTGGTCCATTGACAAGATGAACTTGTAAGTACAATAATAGTTTCATGTAGGGTTTGCTAACGAGGAACAGGCAAAGATGTTGGTGCCATTCACAGATAAGAACAACCAGAATAATGGACTAATATGGTTCAGTAGGTTTAATTACCCTTAGGAACCAAGTATGAAGATGTTTAGTTTTTAATTTTTTTGATGTTGTTGGAGATGTACTTTGAATAACCAATCCACTACATAGATAGGTTGTCATACTCGTAGTCATTGTCTTAATAGTTGTAATCATCATAATAGTTGTAGTAGTTGTCGTCACAGTCGTGCGGGCATGTTCATGGCACTGTGATGCATGCTGGTGTGCATTTGCGCACAAGTCTTGTGTGTGGGAGTGCCACTACACTCCAAGCACCTGCACATTGCAACCAGCCTTGGGCATCGCGTTGACCTACTAGGCTTCTACGGATGCTGAGGGGTCTTCACCAATGTGCTCCCCATATTGCGGGTGCGGATAAGAGGATAAATTCCCTCAGGCACAAGGTAAAATAAATAAATAAAATCTATAATTTGGTAAACTAAGTAAATTTTGGACAAATTGGCATTTTAGGAATATTGGTATAAATTGGAAATTTGGTATAACAAAAAATGATTTGGTTAATTTAAAAGAATAAATCTAATAAAATTAATAAATCTTAAAATTCTAAGAATAATTTTATAAATTAAAAACTTATAAAAAAGAAATTCTAAATCGATAAATAATTATAAAAGAAGGAGAATTAACATTTGAAAAAACTTGAAATTAAAAGACTAAAGAAAAAATGAAACAAGAACAAAAGAATCTAAAAAGTTAACTAATAAAATAAAAAGTCAAAACTTAACAAACACAGAGTCTAGTTAAATCTGGTTCACCATATTTCCTTTGAGGGGTATTTAGTTTTGATTATTTGTTTCGAAACTGCTAAAATATGTGTGACATCTCTAATGCAAATTAAAGCATAAGGGTGCAAGATACAGAACAGATTACGAGTGCATTATAAAAATTATATACAGCGGAACAAATTATTTCAAATACTTTACCAAAATATATGAGTTCCAATCACACTTATATATAACTAAGGACAGAAGTGGTAACAAAATACAAAATATCAAAATACAAAGGACCACTTCTTTGATTATGTGATTGGACTCATTAGAGTGCACGACAAGTCTTGCACTCAAGGTTTGTGGATCCATGGGATCCTCATAGACTTCAAAGGGTAGGTCAGCGATTAGTTCCTTACTATCTTCGTCATCTGGGGGGAGTATGGAAATGGTGAGTTCTAATACTTAGTAAGAAAAATAACATTTAAATAATATCATAAAATTTTAAGAGTGAATAATTATATCATTAATACTTACCATCATGTCACGTCAGGGTCCTTTCTTATTTTATGAAAATAATTTTATTTATTAAAAGAAACACCATGTCATATTCACAACAATCAAATCAAAATCATACTTAACAATAGAAAAAATAAAATAAATCATGAAATGCTTAGATTTTTGTGTCATGCTTCACGAAGTTGTTCCAACTTCCATCTGTGAGGGCAAATACAAATTTTTGACTACGCATGTGGAATGACCAGATTAGATATATAACGACAATTCGTTCAAGCACATTTCTGGCTTGTCAAACTATGGTACAATCTATGACCATGGTCATACCAACCAAAGTGGTTCTATCAGATATTCTATAGTCACGATTATACTTAGCCAAATGTGACCCCTAACAGATAATCGCATCACCGCTCTCGTCATATGGTACACCGACATCTACAGAGAGCGGTGTCTTTTTAGACCAAATAGAGGAGGGAAAAAAAAAAAACCCTCAGAGATAAAAAGCCTAATTAGACACTTGATGCATTATACATGTCAATACAAATACATGGATTTTTTAGACCATTCAGGCTCATTCCCCTTCTCTTTCTTTCTTTTTTTATATATATTTCAAAAAATTATCACCAGATTCATGTTGTTTAATTTACATGCAAATCATCAAGTATCTATAAAATCACATAACATGCTTGAAATCAAGAACAAATGACTTTATTAAACATAAAATATGAAAAATACAAAACACAAACTTCATAATTTTGATTTTTTAAAAATGCTCGTTAAGATGTTTAAGGAAATACTAAATTTCTTACTAAAATTTTGAAGTTTTCCTACACCTTTCTTCTTTTTCTCTTCTCCTTCTCTCTCTAAATAACTCCCTTTCTCTCTCTAAGCTCTTAGAAGATGGAAGAATAAAACAGAAGTGATGAGGAAAATGGAAGAAAGGGGTCACTATTTATAGAAAATGGGGACCATTGTATTTGTGCCGAGTGGCAAAATTCGGTGAAGAGAGAGAAAGTTAAATGAAAGATGAGTGATTTGACACGAGACGACAACAGTACAAAAAGTAGAGGAAGAATCCTCCACCAGTGGCAGCTCTCCACCCAAGGCAGCAGCACATCGCCAAAGGTGGTGCACGGTGCCCAAGAGGGCGGCGGCACACTGCCCAAGGCAATAGTGTGCCACACCAGGCCAGCTACGTGCTGAAGGCCTAGCCTGCACATAATTTTGTATAGGATGTATAGTTCTGCTGCAATATTAATATCTATTTTATGTCTGCTCATTTGGACGTTGATGCCATATTTGGCATCAGGATGTCACATTTCTTTTCTTTTTTTTTTTATTTATACACAATGGAGCAAAGATATAAGCATTATTGATGTAGTATATGTAAAAATTCAATCTAGTTAGGATGAAGATGAATCTAGCTAGCTCCTTAAATTTTTTTAGATTTAAAATGAGATTTTTGTATAAAATTTAATAGATATGGATTCAATCTTTGAACTTGGAATTAAAATTTGGGATAGTGGCATTAACAGGTAATGTTTTCCTTAAAGAAAGTCTCAGTATAATCATAACATCTAAAACAATTAATATTTTGATTAATATGAATATTATGCATGGATCTGGAAAAATACGTTAAATTAAGTTATAAACCTACAGCTAACTAATTAATAGATATGTAGAATAATCTGTCTTTGTTCCCTATATTTTGAAGAATAAAAAATTACATTCAGCCATATATTACCAATTTAGAGTGTTGATGAGAAGTACCTGTGTACACTGGCTACTAGCTCCTTTAAGTAGTTTAGACAATATCTTGTATAATTTACTAAATATGTTATATTATTGCGATTGCTTAGGTGGCAAGTAAAATAATTATTGTTTTATATGTATACATAGACGTATATTGTTGTGTTCGATTTTTATTGTATTTTTATACCCTTTTTACTTAAATTTAGAATAACTTTTGAATTAGTTTTAAGTTAAAAGTCATTTATTGAAAAAATTCTTGATGTAGGTTTCGTGAAGAAAATAAAAAAAAGACTGAAAAGAGAAGAAGAAAAGAGAAATAATGAAGGCAGCTAAAAGTAGAAAAAAAAAGGCATGCAAAACCCTATCTCCTTTATTTCTTCTACCTATAAAAGGAACCAGATCTACAACATTAAAAGGTGAGCAAAGGTGAAACTATATTTGGTGGGGAGCTAATGTGAACCCAAATCTAGTGGAGAAGAAGCCGAAATAGAAAGCAGAAGTGGGCTTGCAGTTGAGCAACAGAGGAAAAGTTGAGAAAAATTAATCAAGTAATTTATTTTTATTTTTATTTTTTGCTTTCAAATTATAGATTTTTGGTATGAAATTTTTCATTATTTTTTAACAAACTCGTGTTTGGAGTTTTTTAGAAATTAGTTTTTTATTATTACATGATTATATTTTTTTTAATTATAAGTTCTATTGCTCAATCTACCATGTCTGGTTAAATCTCCTTCATTGGAGTGATTGATATAGCATGAATCAAAAGTAGGCTTGAAGTTTAATTTTAGCTTCCTTCTAGTTGCAATTTAACAATATTGAAATTAATTTGGTTGGGAGACTTGGCCAACTCGTGGATTAATTTGTTATTGATAGTTTTAGAGTAGCAGGAGTGAAATTCTATTAATTAGGTAGATATTTCTAATCGTTAATTGCAATTTAAACGAGAGTTATATGTTCGAGTTAACGTGGAGAAATCGAATTATCACAAATCTAATAGAATCAAATTAATAATTATTGTAAAAGGTTAGTAGTTGTTAATTGACAAACCTAGCAAATACTGAGAGGGAAACCAAAAGTACATTAAGTTTGTTCGATCATTGCAAACTAGATTAAATTGATTGTGAAATTAAAACTCAGATATACCTAAGATTTAGGTGAAATCAATGACTATGATGGGTTTACATCGATAGTTTTCATTAATATAATTATTTTTCTTTGATTAAATTATTATTAGATTTAAATTTCTAGATAATAATAGAATTTCTATAATTCTAGTACTTGATACACAATCCCTATAGAACGATACCCTACTTATCACTTTATTATTTGAATGATTTTATGCACTTGCAAATTTGCCCGTCATATATATAATCTTCAACTAGTTTTAGTTTTTTATATGTATACTAGTATGCAATCTGTAGAATATCATAATTATCTTAAAGGTTGGAATTAGTAATGGATGATGAATCATTTCATTCTAATTGGCTTTTGGACATGGTTATGCCCTCTTATTTTTCTTCTCAATCTATATTGTGGCTATTAGATGTATTGTTTAATGGTACTTTTATTGTGTTTGTAATGGTTAATTGCTATTGTTAAATTTTATTTCATTTAAAAAATAATAATTATCTTAAAGGCTATTATAGAGTGTCAAGGAGAAGGCATAGATATTAGTACCAGGCTAGTATCATTTTTTAATTGGAAGAGAGATAACACTTTTACATTTTTACTGCATTAAATTGGCAGGAAATATATGTTTGATTTCTTTAAGAATTTTGCAACTATTACAAAAATCAATACAAAAATATTCATATATATTACTTTTATTATACCATTTTAAAATTGAATCATACTAATCTTTTCTTAAGAATATGATTGGTATTTCTTCTCTTCATAAAAGATTTTAGATTCAAATTGTGCATTTTTATATATCATCTTTAAGAGGTTGTGTCATCTAATTAATGAAATGTATGAATTGTTACTAAAAAATAGAGATCTTAAATTTCAATTCTATATTTTAAAAGTAATATTTTTCTGAAAAGTAAGATAACTTTTGTGACATCCCAAATGTTATTTAAGGCATAAGGGTGCCAGATACATAAATAGCTTACGATTGCGTGATAGTTAAATATATGCAACAGACCAATTTATTACAAAATCCTTACAAAATATATGAGTTTCTAATTACATATATAACTGAGGTCAGAAGTGCCAACAAAATATAAAATATCATAATACAAAAATGGTCACTTCTATAATTATGTAAAAGGACTCATCAGAGTGCAAGACAAGTCATGCACTTATAAAAGTTTATGGATCGACGGGATCCTCAAAGACTTCAAAGGGTAGGTCAGTAATCAGTTCCTCATTATCTTCCTCATCTGGAGGAGGCATGGAAAGGGGTGAGTTCCATATACTCAGTAAGAAAAAAAGTATTTAAAAAACAATATAAGATTTTAAAGGTAATTAAAGGTATCATCATTTCTTACCATCAAGAGTCATGTCAGGGTTCTTTATTAAATTATAAGAGTAATTTATTTTATTTAAAGAAAACATCATATTATAGTCATATCATATCAATCAAGTATATCATACTAAAAAAAGAAAAACTTAAAAAAATCATGATATGCACTATTTTTCGTGTCATTATTTGCGAAGTCATTCTGACTTCCATCTATTGAGGGCGATACGGATTCCCAACTACCCATGTGAAATGAAAAATTCATTTCATTTGTAATAGCATTTTGCATTTTGCTAAACTAACAACACATTTATGGTTTGCTAAACAAAATCACATTTACGGCTTGCAAAACTATGACATGATCTATGACCACAACCGTGTCAACCACAGTGGTCTTACATGTTAACTATGGCCATGGCCAAAATTCACCGAAGGTGACCCCTACAATCATTTTGAATCACCACTCGCGTCAAAGGGTATGCTATCATCCACAAGGAGTGGTTCTCTCATGTATTTTCAGACTAGATGAGGAAGAAACAGAAACTCCTTAGAGATAAAAAGTATAATGAAACATTTTATGCTATAATTTAATCATTTTTATGAAAATGCTTGAAATTTTATTAGCTAGAACTAGCAAATATAATCCAATAATACAACAATTTATTGAGCATAATATACTATTGCCAACAATATAAATTCTTATCTCATGTATTATTCGAGAATTTTTAGTGCATTTATGGTGTAAATGTTTATTTAATTGTCATTTAATTTTTTCTCTGTAAAACTATATACATAATATGGCTCTAAATAGCAGTATCTCAATAATAAAATACAATTTTCTATTCTCACAAGATAGCATAGTATTAGAGTTATTAATATATCTAGAATAATTTAGATAACTAATATTTGAATAAATTGTGTTTTTCTAAAAGAATCATGAGTAGGGGTGAGTTTGATAGAAAATAAATAATGATAGATGATTGCAAAAAACATTCTGGAGCAAGATGACATGGGAAACATGGTTGGATCGATTCATGAAAAGGATGAGGGAGAAGTTTTATCAAAATATGGCTCTGATAGCCATAACTATATTAAAAATATAAATTGCACAATATTTATTGCTTACGTGTATGATTCATCCTTTTAACCTAAGTAGACTTAAAACTTAAAAGATGTATTAGAATATAAATAATTAATTGAGTTATTTCCTATTAGTTTAAACTTTTAAGATAAAGTTTCATTTATAATTTAATGATTGTATTTTTTTAGTAGTCATTTTAATCCTCGTATGAATAGGGGCTTGTGTGGTCTCAAAATTTCTGCTTTGAGGAGGCTAATTCATAGGCAGGTCTGAGTTGATGTATATAACTGATTCTAGTAGCATCATTGGTAGTTTCTCCATGTTGATAGTCTTTTGTGCTCTTAATTTATTGTTGGGCTTTTCCAGCTTCATGATTAGCTTGACTACCAACTATATATATGATGCATATGAGCTTTTTTGCTTCTTCACAATGGCAAGATAGGATTGTTATGCAATTTTTTATAGTGTCTTTAATTCTGCATGACTTCAATTAATTCTCAGGTGTGACCTTCTCTTTTTTGTAACTATGTTTTAACTATTTTACTGGCTTGTTATGTGACCTTTAAGCTATGAATTTTTTCTCAATAAAGTTCTCTTTTTATAATCTTTTTTGAAAAAAATATTTATTCTTCTTACATGAGATGATGGTGCCATTCACGGATTAGAACAACCAGAATAATAGATTGATATGGTCTAGTGTGTTTAATTAACCTTAGGAATTGAGTATTATGATATTTAATTGAACAAAGCCTCAAAGAAGTCCAAAAAAGGATAAAAACATTTAGTAAATCACCTCAGCCTTAGGGGCCATAAATAGAGGAGTGATGAAGGGTCCGAGGGAGAAATCTTCTTAGATCAATGAGGATTCTCTATCACATAAGCTTCAGCAGTTGTTGTAACACCTCACCCATCACTGTGCTTAATTTATTTGTAAAACCTTATTTATTTGGGTCTTTAGACCACATTGAACTCATTTAATTTACTCTGTAAATTATTATCGTAATTCGTGAATTATACCGATTTTATTTATTTTGATTTTATTTAATTTTAGTTTATTTTAGTCTAATTATTTATTTTTTTAAAACAAAATTCAAAAAAATGATAAAACGGGAGAAAGTTTCACGAGAAAGGGCTACCCACGCGGGCGCCCATGTGCTGTGCACACGTCCCATCCGTGCGTTTGGCAGGGGGTCAACCCTATGCGTATCTCGTTGCGCGCGAATAGGCACCGCACACTATGCCTGCGTCGTCCACTCAGCAGGCTTACGTGGATAGGCCTCTTCGTGCCTAGGGCGGGTGCGCAGGCTAGCTTGCAGCACACAGAATGGGGAGGCTACTACTGTCTCAAGCAGTGTGTCGCCACCCACCTTAGGCGGCGCGACGCCATCGCCGCTAGTGGAGGAGGTCTTCCTCCTTCATTTTTTATGTTGAGCATCCTTTTCTCTCTCTTGACCTAATTTCACCACTTGGCGTAAATACAATGACTCTTAATTTCTATAAAATAGGGGCCTTCCTTCACATTTTCTCCACATTTCCATTCTTCCACCTTTTAAAAATTAGAGAGAGAGAGAGAGAGAAAAAGTGATCTAGAGAGAGAAGGAGAGGAAGAAAAGAAGGATGGTGTAGAAGAAATTATCAAGATTTTGGTAAGGAATTTAGTATTTCTTTAAACCTCTTAAGGTGTATTTTTAGACCAAAAAAATATTAAATTGATAATTTGTGATTTCGCGTGTTCTTGCATGCCTTTATGTTTGTAGGCTTAATAAGTTGAATTGTTCTTGATTTCAAGCATGCTATGTGATTTATAGACACTTGATGATTTGCATGTAACTAAAATAATATGAAACCGATAAGATTACCTGAAAAATAAAAGAAACAAAAAAAAGTGGAATGAAGCATGAATGGTCCGAAGTATGTATCTGTATTGACATGCATAATGCATCAAGTGTCTTGTTAGACTTTTTATCTTTGAGGGGTACCTATTCCCCTAACTACATTCGGGGTATTTGTTTTTCCCTCCCCCATTAGGTCTGAAAAGACGTAAGAGAACCACTCCCTGTGGATAATGGCGTACTCTCTGACGAGAGTGGTGATGCAAATACCTGTTAGGGGTCCCCTTTGGCTAAGTACTATCGTGACTATAGAATACCAGATAGAACCACTATGACTAGTACGACTGTGGTCATAGATCATGCCATGGTTGTGAAAGTCGAAAATGCACTTGAGTAAATTGCTGTTATTTGTATATGATCTGGTCATTCCACTTGGGTAGTCGGAAATCTAAGCATTTCATGATTTATTTGATTTTCTCTATTATCTAGTATGATGTGTGTTTATTTTGATCATATTAACGTGATGTTTTTTTTTTGTACTAAAAAAATTATTTTCATAAAGTAAGATAAGTCTACAAAGTAACCAAATGGTAAGTATTTATGTTAGAATAATTTACTTTAAAAATATTATGAAGTTATTTAAATACTGTTTTCCTTACTAAACATATAGAACTCACTCGTTCCATGCCCCCTAGATGAGGAAGAAAATGAGAAACCGCAAACTGACCTACCCATTGAAGTTTATGAGGATCCTGTGGATCCGCAAAACTTGAGTGCATGATCGTTCTCATACTCTGATGAGTCCAATAGCATAGTGAAAGAAGTGGCCCTCGTTTGTATTTTGACTTTTGTATTTTGTAGCCACTTCTGGCCTGAATTATATATGTAATTAGAACTCTTATTTGTAAGGAATTTATATTAATTTGCTCTGCTGCATATAATTTTTATCATACACTCGTAATTCTATTTTTGTATATGACATCTACATGCCTTAATTAGCATTGGGATGTCACAGTCGTAGTGATGGTTCATTGATGGTATTAACCCGCAAGCACAACAACAACTCATTTAGTGTTTGGTAATGGGGACCAAGTGGAGATAATGGTGTTGTTCGATCAACACAACAAGAATAATATACTTTTAAGCTATAATAATGCACTTTTCTCTTCTTTTCTTTTATTTTTATTTTTTACATAATATAGTGATGACATAAGCATTACTGATGTAGTATATGTAGAAATTCAGTTTAGCTAGGAGGAAGATTAAGCTAGCTAGCTACTCAAATTTATTTAGATTTCAAATGAGATTTTTGTATAGAATTTAATACATAAGGATACGCTCTTCCAATCTTGAAATTAAAATTTATGGTAATGGCATTAAGGAATAATATTTTCCTCAAAGAAAATCTCGATCTAATCAAAATATCTTAAATAATTAATATTTTTATTAATATGAATATTATGCGTGTATCTGGAAAAATACGCTAAAATTATAAATATGTTGATTAATTATTTTGTTGGATTTATTTTGGGTTCTACTAATTGATAGATATATAAAATAATCTATCTTTGTTCCCTATATTTTAAAAGACAAAAAAATTATAGTCACATATATACTACCAATTCAGAGTGTTGATGAAAAGTATATGTTGACACTTGCAACTAGCTCCTTTAAGTAGTTTGGACAGTATCTTGTTTAATTTGCTAAATATTACACATTATTGTGATACAATAGCCATGCTATCTAAATAGCAAGTAGAATAAGTATTGCTTTATATGGATACACACAGATATATAATCTTTAACTTCTTTTCGTTATTTATATGTACACCAGCATAAAATCTATAGCATATCATAATTATCTTAAAGGTTGGAATCAGTAATAGAGGATGGATTGTTTCCTTCTATTTTTTTTTTAACATAACTTTGCCATCTTCTTGTTTTCTCAATCTCTATTGGGGTTGTTAGATGTATTGTTGACCGTACTTCTTGTTATGTTTGTAATGGTTAATTACTATTGATAAATTTTATTTCAATTTTTTTAAAAAAAGTTAATTATCTTAAAGGCAAATATGGATTGTCAAAGTTCAGAAGGCATATATTTTAATATCATACTAGAATAATTTTGTTTACTGGAAGAGAGAAAACACCTTTATATTATTACTGCATAAAATTGGTAGGAAACATGTCTTTGATTTCTTTAGGAGTTTTTTGGCTATTACATAAGTCAATACAAAAGTAATCATATATATTACTTTTATTATTATTTTTTAAAATTAAATTACACTAATCGTTCCTTAACAATATGTATAGTATTTCTTCTCTTTATAAAAAATTTTGGATTCAAATTGTACATCCTCATATATTATCTTTAGGAGATCGTGGTAACTAATTAATTATATGTATGAATTGTCACTATAGAGATTTAAATCCTAAATTTTATTTTTATATTTTAGAATTAATATATTTTTTGAAAGTAATATAGCTCTTAACAATAACACACAATTTACAAAACCAGCCATAAGGTATGCCTATATGCCAAAACAAACCACTAGCATCATCTAGAATGCATGAGACCTTAGAATATAAAACAAGAGCATCATATAAAAAGTGGCATAAACAACCATAAAATAGTCTACTCTACATTACACATCTAAAACAACTTACTACATGTGTAAGTGTGATGATAAATATCTTATAGATTGTGAGAATTGGAGCAAGCATTTTGTTGTGATTGCATGTCTATAAGCCCCAACATTTTGTATATCTTTTTTAGCTATATGTGCAATAAAAAGAAAAAAAAACAACTAAAAAAGTGCACATATTGTTGGGACCAAAACAAAGACTTTTACGATTGAAATGCAAACAATCTTAATTGGAGGACTATATTGGAAAATTACCAAAAGCAATATCAATATTCTATATGATAAAAATGGGATGCTTAGTACAAAGGATGGGTGACCTATTTATATGCAATTCTAACAGCCTAATTATATGCAATATCTATCTTCCATTTCATTGCCATGTTTTACTGCCTTAAGACAAACTAATTTAAAGTTTTGTTTTCTCTCTCTCTCTCTTTTTAACTAACCCTCCACATAAAAGGAAAATTAATTAAATATTCTAGCAATCTTCCCGTTCAATTTATTCTTTTTACACACCTACATATATAAGAGAGAGTAAATATATACATGCATTATAGTGAATGGTTTTATAAAAGTGTAGCCTTGCAACAATTCACTGATTAAATTTTGTAAATTACTTTACCTTTAATCTTAAGATCTTTCCATATGTCCTATTAAAAGCATAACATTTCTAGAGATGATTTGGGCACTCTATTTGCAGTTTTAATCTAACCTTACATGGTATATTCAATGTTCCACTTCACATCCGTTACTAATAACCTTCAACCCTTGTCTCATTCTATATATATATCATCTCGCTCTTTGGCCAGATAGACCAAACACCATGACTAAAAAGATGGTTAAACTTAACTATATCATTAAAAACTCCACCAAAAAAGCCACTTTCAAGAAAAGAAAGAAGGGGTTGGTGAAGAAAGTGAGTGAACATAACAAAACACGTGTTGATTGAGAAAAAAAGTTGTCTTTACTTTAGTTTTGCCATCTATACATGCTTTTCAAATATAAAACCATTATAGGCTTCCTCATTCTTTTCCGTTTTGATTATATACATGAAAAAGGCACTCACATACACAAATGTATATAGAGAAAATACATATATGTGATCTCATGTCTTTATTTTGTATGAAGTTTATGTTTTAAAAGAACATGATGCGCAGGGTAGAATTATAATTAATCGGTCTAAGTGGATTTATTTTATTTCAAAAAAGAAAGAAAACAATCTTATCATTAGTGTAGTAGATTTATTAGTTGCATGTATTTGATTGAAAGCAAAGGTACATAATTTTCTTCTTCTTTTCCTTCTTTTATATGCTTTATTATGTATTTTAAATATTTTTCAGCACATATGATCTTCAAATTCAAAATAATTATTGATTATTTACTATAGCTTCATGAAAAAAATATCAATTTTGATATGTATAAAGAATGCAAAACATGGAAGCCTGAGTGCATATAGTAACTAATTGTCTACTAAATGTATATAATTGGTTGTGATATAGAGATATTTTGACTTTAATAATTGTAACTAAAATATTCTTCCATAAAGATAAAGTCAAATACACATGCACTCTAATAATCATATTCGACATATTGCATACCAAATAAAATAATACAAGTGAGAGTAGATATATAAATGGATTATAGTGAAACATTAGCTCTTAATTAAAAAGGGACAATCATGATTAAAGTAATTTTGTATAAGTGCATTCCTGCAACAACTCACTAATTAAATTTTGTGAAACATTTCCTTAAATCAAAATATTTTCCATATTCCCTATTAAAGACATAGCATTCTAAAGATGATTTCGACACTCCACTCCTAGTTTTAGAATGCAGCACATCTAACCTTTAGCATTCTAAAGGGTGATATGCATGCTTTTAGTTGTTTCTTTTTTCTTTTTAGTGCACATATAGCCAAAGGAATGCTTGTTCCAATTCTCAAAATCTATAAGGTATCCATTAACTCATATAGGCATGATCCTTGGAGCTTCTATACATACAATAAGAAATTCACGCACGACCAAAGTTAATCAATTCTATGTCTACTAGTTTAGACAGGTAGGTGTCTCGAAAAACCCTTTCATATTGTTGTTAAACAACATCACACATACACATATAGGAAGTTGTTTTAGATGTGTAATTTAGTGTTTAGACTATGTTGTCTTTATTTATGCCTTTTTTTGCGATTATTTTATGCTCCAAGATCTCATGTATTTTAGATGATGCTAGTGGTTGATTTTGCTATATAAGCATTCGTTATGGTTGGTTTTATAAATATACTTTTTATGGATGAACGGTATATTATTTTTCAGAAAAATATTACTTTTAAAATATAGAATTGAAAGTTAGGATTTAGATTTTTAAGTCACAATTTATACATTTTATTAATTAAATGACACAACCTCTTAAAGATAATCTACAAAAAAGCACAATTTGAATCTAAAATCTCTCATGAATAGAAGAAATACCGATCATATTGTCAAGGAAAGTTTAGTTTGATCCAATTTTAAATTGGTATAATAAAAGTAATATATATGAAAACTTTTTTATTGATTTTTGTAATAGCCGCAAAATTATTAAAGAAATCAAACATATATTTCCTGCCAATTTAATGCAGTAAAAATATAAAAGTGTTATCTCTCTTTCAATAAAAGAATGATACTAGCCTGGTACTAATATATATGCCTTCTCCTTGACACTCTATATTAGTCTTTCAGATAATTTTCTTTTTTCAAAATGAAATATAATTTAACAATAGTAATTAACCATTTTAAACACAATAAAAGTACCATTAAACAATATATCCGATCACCACAATCTAGATTGAGAAGAAAAAGAAAAAGTCGCAACCATGTCCAAAAAACAATTAGAAGGAAACAATTCATTATGCATTACTGATTCCAACCTTTAACATAATTATGATATTCTACAGATTGCATACTGGTATACATATAAATAACTAAAACCAGTTAAAGATTATACATATGACGGGCGAATTCGCAAGTGCACAAAATCGTTCAAATAATAAAGTGATAAGTAGAGTATCGTCCTACAGGGATTGTGTATCAAGTACCAGAATTGTAGAAATTCTATTATTGTCTAGAAATCAAAATTTAATAATAATTTAATCAAAGAAAAATAATTAAATTAATGATTTCATGGTTAAGTTTTATGCCTAAACTAAGTAATTTCACATGTTAACGGATGTTCTATGATCGTGCATAAACTTGTTAATTTGCATGTGTAATTTAGATGAAATAAGTATTAATATGTGATGCAATATGGTAGAAAAATGATTTAGCATGAAATGATGTACAGACATGAGAAACATGTATTAATATTGGCATGCATAATGTATAAAGTTTTTTGTTAGGCTTTTTATCTCTGAGATATTTCTATTTCTCCCCCATCTGACCTAAAAAGACGTGAGAGGATCACTCCCTGTGGATGACGCTATACCCTCTGACGAGAGTGGTGACGCGAAATGATTGTAGGGGTCATCTTAGGTGAAGTACGTTCGTGGCCATAGTTAACATGTAGGACCACTGTGATTTATACGACCGTGGTCATAGATCGTGTCATGGTTTGGTAAGACATAAATATGGTATTAGTTTAGCAAGTTCGTAAATGTGTTGCTAGTTTAACAAGACACAAATTGCTATTACAAATTAAATGAATTTTTCATTCCACATGGGTAGCCAGGAATCTGTATCGCCCTCAATAGATGGAAGTTGGAACGACTTCGCAAAGAATAACACAAAAATAGTACATATCATGATTTGTTTGATTTTCTCTATTTTCAGCATGATATATTTGATTGATATGATACGACTATGGTATGATATTTTCTTTAAATAAAATAAATTACTTTCATAATTTAATAAAGAACCCTAACATGACTCTTGATGGTAAGAAATGATGATACCTTTAATTACCTTTAAAATCTTATGATGTTATTTAAATATTATTTTCTTTACTGAGTATATAGAACTCACTCTTTTCCATGCCCCCCCTCTAGATGGGGACGATAGTGAGGAATCGATCGCTGACCTACCGCTTTAAGTCTTTGAGGATCCCATGGATCCATAATCTTTTATAAGTGCATGACTTCTCTCGCACTCTGATGAATCTTTTTACATAATGATAGAAGTGACCCTTTTTATATTTTGATATTCTGTATTTTTTTGCAACTTTTGGCCTTAGTAATACATGTAATTGGGAACACATATATTTTATAAAGGATTTGTAATAAATTGCTCCGTTGTATATATTTAACTCTTACGCACTCGTAATCTATTTCTATATATGACACCCTTATGCGTTAATAACATTTGGGATGTCACAAAAGGTATCTTACTTTTCAGAAAAATATTACTTTTAAAATATAGAAATAAAATTTAGGATTTAGATTTTTTAGTAACAATTCATACATTTCATTAATAAGAAGACACAAACTCTTAAAGATAATATATAAAAATGCACAATTTGAATCTAAAATCTTTTAAGAAGATAAGAAATACCAATCATATTGTTAAGGAAAGATTAGTATGATTCAATTTTAAAATGGTATAATAAAAGTAATGTATATGAATACTTTTGTATTGATTTTTGTAATAGCCGCCAAATTCTTAAAGAAATTAAACATATATTTCCTGCCAATTTAATGCAGTAAAAATATAAAAGTGTTATCTCTCTTCCAATAAAAAAATGATACTAGCCTAGTACTAATATATATATATACCTTCTCCTTGACACTCTATATTAGCCTTTAAGATAATTTTTTTTTTTTCCAAATGAAATAAAATTTAACAATAGCAATTAACCATTACAAAAACAATAAAAATACCATTAAACAATACATCCAATAACCATAATATAGATTGAGAAGAAAAAGAAAAAGGCACAACCATGTCCAAAAAACAATTAGAATGAAACAATTCATCATCCATTACTGATTCCAACCTTTAAGATAATTATGATGTTCTACAGATTGCATACTGGTATGTATACATATAAAAAACTAAAACTAGTTAAAGATTTTATATATGACAGGCAAATTCGCAAGTGCACAAATCTTTCAAATAATAAAGTGATAAGTAGAGTATCATCTTACGAGATTGTGTATCAAGTACCAGAATTATAAAAATTCTATTATTATCTAGAAATCAAAATTTAATAATAATTTAATAAAAAAAAATGATTAAATTAATGAAAACTATCGATGTAAACCCACAAGAATAATTGATTTCACTTGAATCTTAAGTATATCGGAGTTTTAATTTCACAATTAATTTAATCTACTATGCAATGATTGAACAAACCTAATGTACTATGCAAAATCGTATCTCCTCTCTTTCTACTGCCTATAAAAGGAACCAGATCTACAACGTTAAAAGGGGAGCAAAGGAGAACCCATATATGGTGGGGAGCTGATATGAACCCAAATCTGGTGGGGAAAAAGCTGAAACAGAAAGCAAAAGTGAGCTTGGAGCTGAGCAGCGGAGGAAAAGTTGAGAAAAATTAATCAAATAATTTATTTTTATTTCTATTTTTATTTTTGTTTTTTGCTTTCAAATTATAGATTTTTGGGATGAAAGTTTTCATGATTTTTTAACAAACTCTTGTTTGGAATTTTTTGGAAATTTATTTTTTATTATTACATGATAATATTTTTTTTAAGTATAAATTCTATTGCTCAATCTACCATGTCTGGTTAAATCTCCTTCATTGGAGTGATTGATGTAGCATGATTTAAACGTACGTTTGAAGTTTAATTTTAGCTTCCTTCTAGTTGCAATTTAACAATATTGAAATTAATTTGGTTGTGAGACTTGGCCAACTCACGGCTTAATTTATTATTGATGGTTTTAGAATAGCAGGAGTGGAATTATATTAATTAGACATATATTGTTAATCGTTAATTTCAATTTGAACAAGAGTTATATATTCGAGTTAACATGGAGAAATCGAATTATCACATATTTAATATAATCAAATTAATAATGTTATAAAAGGTTAGTAGTTATTAATTGATAAACCTAGCAAATACTAGGAGGGAAACCAAAAGTACATTAGGTTTGTTCGATCATTGCAGACTGGATTAAATTGATTGTGAAATGAAAACTCGAATATACCTAAGATTCAGGTGAAATCAATTACTCTGATGGGTTTATATCGATAGTTTTCATTAATTTCATTATTTTCCTTTGATTAAATTATTATTAAATTTTGATTTCTAGATAAGAATAGAATTTCTATAATTCTAGTACTTGATACATAATCCTGTAGGACAATACTCTACTTATCACTTTATTATTTAAACGATTTTGTGCACTTGCGAATTTGCCTGTCATATATATAATCTTTAACTAGTTTTAGTTTTTTATATGTGTACCAGTATGCAATCTGTAGAATATCATAATGATCTTAAAGTTTGGAATAAGTAATGGATGATGAATTGTTTCATTCTTTGTTTTTTGGACATGGTTGTGCCTTTTGCTTTTTCTTCTCAATCTATATTGTGGTTATCAGATGTATTGTTTAATGGTACTTTTATTGTGTTTGTAATGCTTACTTGCTATTCTTAAATTTTATTTCATTTTGAAAAAAAAATAATTATCTTAAAGGAAATTATAGAGTGTCAAGGTGAAGGCATATATATTAGTACCAGGCTAGTATCATTTTTTTATTGGAAGAGAGATAACACTTTTATATGTTTACTGCATTAAATTGGCAGGAAATATATGTTTGATTTCTTTAAGAATTTTGTGGCTATTACAAAAATCAATAGAAAAGTATTCATATATATTACTTTTATTATACAATTTTAAAATTGAATCATATTAATCTTTCCTTAACAATATGATTGGTATTTCTTCTCTTCATAAGAGATTTTAGATTCAAATTGTGTCATCTAATTAATGAAATGTTTTAATTGTTACTAAAAAATCTAACTTCTAAATTTCATTTCTATATTTTAAAAGTAATATTCTTCTGAAAAGTAAGATACCTTTTGTGATATCCCAAATGTTATTTAAGGCATAAGAGTGACAGATACAGAAACAGATTACTAGTGTATAATAGTTAAATATATGCAGCGACACAATTTATTACAAATCCCTTATAAAATATATGAGTTCCTAATTACATATATAATTAAGGCCAGAAGTGGTGACAAAAAATAAAATATCAAAATACGAAAAGGGCCATTTCTATCATTATGTAAAGGGACTCATCAAAGTGCGAGACAAGTCATGTACTTATAAAATTTTATAGATCCACAGGATCCTCAAAGACTTTGAGGGGTAGGTCAGCGATCGGTTCCTCATTATCTTCCTGTGACATCCCAAGTGCTAATTAAGGCAAATAAGTGTCAGATACAGATTTAGAATGACAAGTGCATGATAAAATTTATACAACTGAACAAAATTATTACTAATCCCTTACGAATACACATGAGTTCCAATACATACATATACTGAGGCCAGAAGTGGTTACAAAATATAAAACAAAACATAAGAGCCACTTCTTTCACTAGGTTATTGTACTCACTAGAGTGAGGGAACAGTCATGCACTCAGACTTGTGTTTGCGAATCCATGGGTATTTGAACCTGAGTATCTGGGAAAAAGTAAAATATTTAATGGAAGAATGGGAGATCCTTTGAACAACCTATTATAATAGGGAAGCCTTATATCATAAAATTAATTCATCAAGTTGATGATAAAATACATAGGCGTTCTAGTGGATATTATGCACTTGTTGCACAACAACCCCTTAGAGGCAGGTCCAAGCAGGGGGGTCAGCGAGTAGGAGAAATGGAGGTTTGGGCTTTATAGGGATTTGGTGTTGCTCATATTTTACAAGAGATGCTTATAAATCTGATCATATTAGAGCTCCCCAAGAAGTACTTGGTACTACGATCATTGCGAAAATAATACCTAAATCCATGAGATCCTCATAGACTTCCAAGGGTAAGTCAGCCTGCAGTTTCTCACTTTCTTCCTTGTCTAGGGGGGGCATGCAAAGAGTGAGTTTCATATGCTTAGTAAGAAAAACAGTATTAAATTAACATCGTAAGATTTCAAAAGTTAATTATTTTGACTTAAGAGCTTGTCATTTAACCTCCTTGTTTACTTATCTCACATTATGAAAAATCATTTGTTTGTTAAGAAGATGGTACGTTAATACAGACAATCAAACATACATCATGCCAGATAATAGAGAAAATTAAATAAATCATGAAATACTCAGATTTTCTTGTCATGCTTCACGAAGTCCTTACAACTTCTATTTTTGAGGGAAGATACAGATTTCCAACTATCCAAGTGGAATGACCAAATTAAATATAAATATGACAATTTGCTCAGGCCTATTTCAAGCTAGCCAAACCATGGTAAGATATATGACCACGGTCGTACCAGCCATAGTGGCCCTAACAGATATCTACAATACCGACATTACTTAGCCACAGGTGACCCCTATAGATAGTGAGATATAACTCTCACCAGAGGGTATGCCATCATCCACTAGGAGTGGTCCTCTTATGTCTTTCTAGACCAGATCGGGGAGAGGCAAACAGATACCCCAAAGGGCAAATGGAACAGATACCCCTCAGAGATAAAAAGCCTAACGAGACATTTAATGCAATATGCATGTCAATATAGATACACTTCAGATCATACAGGCTTCATGTCATTTTTCTCTTTTTCTTTCTTCTTTTTTATACTTTTTACTTTTATCGATTATATATTATATTTATTACATGCAAATTCATCAAGTGTCTGCAATTCACATAACATGCTTGAAAACAAAAAAATTTGACTCATTTAAATACAGAGACATACAAAACAGGCAAAATAACAATCATATTAAATTAGTATATCTTAAAACACTTCTTAAGACATCAAAAAAATACTAGATTCCTTACTAAAACCTTGATGTTTTCTCCTTCACCATTCTCCTTTCTTTCTCTTTTTCTCTCACTAGACTACTATCTATTTTTCTCTCTCACTAAATCTTTGAAAAATGGAATAATGGAAGTGTACAGAGGAAGGGAAGGGGAATGGAAGTTTATAGAGTTTTGAAATCATCGGATTTGTGTCAAGTGGCAAAATTTAATGAAGAGAGAGGACAAAAATATGCTCGGCATAATAAATGAGGGAGGAGGGCCTCCTCAACTGGCGGGGCGGTGCACCGCCTGAGGCAGTAGTGACGCACTGCCCGAGGTGATAGTTCCCCGGCCGGCACGCTGCAGGCTAGCCTACAAGTGCACAAGCCTCCTGCCGTGCGCAGAGCCTTGGTGCGTTGGACGCCACGCGGGTGGGCCTACTATGCACAAGCCCTAGGGGCAGAGGGCCTATCCATGCAGGCCCGCTGTGCGGACGATGCAAGCACAGTGTGCGACGCCTGTCGACACATGAGGTGACCCGCAAATGGCCCGCCTGTGCGCGACAGGATGCATATAGGTCCTAATCCTGTGCCGTGTGCTCTGTGCATATGTCCCGTGCGTGTGTGTGCGGATGGGACATGCGCGCTTTTCGTAGGTCCTGTGGCTACTGTGCACGGATGCGCACACACACAATGTCCAACACCCGTGTAGGCAACCTGTCTCCCCATAGGATTTTTCCTGCGAGATTTTTTTCCCGATTCACCATTTTTTCAATATTTCTAAATATTTTTATAATAAAATTGGGTTCAACTTAAAATTAAATAAAATTAAATTAAAGCTAGATAAATAAAAATCAACAAAAATTGCAAAATATAATGATTATTAAGCAGCATAAATTAATTAAGTTTAACAAGGCTAAAGGCCTGAATAAATAGGATTTCTAAATCATTTTAGCATAGTGATGCGCAGGATGTTACACTTCCTCATCTGGATGAGGTCATGGAAAGAGGTGAGTTCCATATACTGAGTAAGAAAAATAGTATTTAAATAACATCATAAGATTTTAAAGATAATTAAAGGTATCATCATTTCTTACCATCAAGAGTCATGTCAGGATTCTTTATTAAATTATGAAAATAATTTATTTTATTTAAAGAAAACATCATATCATAGTCATATCATATCAATCAAGTATATCATGCTAAAAATAGAGAAAATTAAATAAATCATGATATGCACTATTTTTCGTGTCATTCTTTGTGAAGTCATTCCGACTTCCATCTATTGAGGGTGATACGATTTCCCGACTACCCATGTGGAATGACAAATTCATTTCATTTGTAATAGCAATTTGCCTCTTGTTAAATTAACAACACATTTACAGCTTGCTAAACCAACAACACATTTATGGCTTGCCAAACTATGACACAATCTACGACCACGGCCGTGCCAAGCACAGTGGTCCTATATGTTAACTATAGCCACGACCATACTTCACCCAAGATGACCCGTACAATCATATTGCGTCACCGCTCTAATTAGAGGGTACGCTATCATCCACAAGGAGCGGTCCTCTCATGTCTTTTCAGACCAGATGGGTAAAAAAACAAAAACTTCTTAGAGATAAAAAGCCTAATAAAACACTTGATGTAATTTGTATGCCAATATCAATACATGTTTCTCATGTCTACACATCATTTCATGCTTAATCCTTTTTCTACCATTTAATTGCATCACATATCAATATTTATTTCATCTAAATTACACATGCAAATTAAATAGTTTATACACGATTATAGAACATGCGTTAACATGTGAAGTTACTTAGTTTAGGCATAAAACTTAACCACGAAATCACTAATTTAAACTTTATTATTTTTACTTTAGAAATGCTCCTTAGGATTTTTAAAAGTAAATATTGAATTCCTTATCAAAACCTCAATGTTTTCTACGCCTTTTCTTCTTCTTCTCCTCTCCTTCTCTCTTTAGATAACTCCCTCTCTCTCTAAAGATTTTGGAGGATGGAATAATGGAAATGGAAGTGATGGAAAAATTGTGAAGGGAGGGTCACTACTTATAGAAAATAGGGACCGTCAGATTTGTGCAAAGTGGTAAAATTAGGTGAAGAGAGGAAAGTAAATGGGAAAGGTGTGATGTGATAATTGATGGATGTGACCAGCAAATGGACGATACGACGTGACGACGGTGCAAAAATTAGAGGCATGCCATGCAAACAATGATGGTACATTGCCCCAATGAGGGTGGTACGCCGCCCAAGTTGGTGGTGCCAGCTATCAAAAGGCGGCGCATGACACTCAATAGGGTGGTGCGCCCTTCTGAAGGCAGTGCGCACAGCCCAAGCCAGCCATGCACTATAGACCTAGCCTCCCACGCACAAGCCTAGCCTGTCTTGTGTGCAGGCTTTATAGCATGCCAGGCACTACATGTAGGCCTACCATGCAGAAGGCGCACGCAGACCGCACCTCACACACTGCGCAAATAGGACATGCGCACAGTACGCACATCCTGTGCTGGCCATGCGCGTGGCGTGAAGAGCCCGCGCAGGCAAGATCCTTCCCGTGGGATTTTTTGACTTTTTCTCCATTTTTCAATAAATTTATTTAAATAACAAATAAAATAAAAAATTTCAAACAATAAAATAAAATAGTTAATTTTAAGAATTATTAAATCAAATAAATTATGAAACTTAAAATAACAAATACGATGTTCATCCAAAAAATTAAAAATAAGAAATATTAAGGGTTTTTAAATGGTATTAAGTCCTGAATAAATAGGGGTTCTTATTATAAATTAGGCACAAAAGTTTTTAGGGTGTTACATTCCCTCCACCTTAAAAAATTTTGTCCCCCAAATTTGTTATAAATAGATATGGTTCTCTCTCATCTCATTCTCTGACTCCCATGTCACCTCTTCCACAGTGTGGTGTTGCTAATGCACCTTCACCATGGGGATCCTATTGTTGTGCAAAACTTTTTCAGTCCAATCATAGATTTTCGTAGGGAGCTCCTCATATGTCATATCAGCTTGAACCTGCATCTCTTGGTGAGAAATGATGTGAGAAGGGTCAGGGTGGTACCTTTTGAGCACGGAGACATGGAAAACATCATGTAGACCCATAAACTCTCATGGTAGAGCAAGGCGGTACGCCATGGGTCCAACACATTCGACAATCTGAAAAGATCCCACATAAAAGGGGCTCAACTTTCCCTTCTTACCGAATCATATTTTTTCCTTGTAAGGGAAGATCTTAAGGAAGACTTGATCACCAACTGTAAATTCTAAAGATCCTCTACAGTTGTTAGCATAGCTTTTCTGGATACTCTGGGTAATGGCTAAGTTCCTTTAAATGATAGTAACTTTTTTTATATTCTCCTGGATGAAATCAGGTCCCAAATGATGCTGGTTCCCGACTTCGTTCGAACAAGTGGGATAACGACAGGGCCTACTGTATAGAGCTTCATACAGAGTCATGTCGATACTAGAATGATAACTATTATTATAAGTAAATTCACACAAGAGAAGATATTCATACCAGATATCACCGAAGTCAAGGATGTAAGCGTGCAACATGTCCTCCAATGTTTGGATAGTACATTCAGACTGACCATCAGTCTTGGGATTACAAGTAGTGCTGAAGTATAATCCATAATCGAGTGCTTCTTGGATACTGTCCCAAAAATGAAAGGTAAACCAAGGATTACAGTCAAACACAATGAATGGAGGGATGCCGTGGAGTCGAATAATTTCATCGACGTACAGGCGGGCTAATTTGCTAGTGGAATCTGTTGTTCTGATGGGTAAGAAGTGAACAATCTTGGTCAACTTGTCAAGAATGACCCATATGGCATTGCAACAAGAATAGGTTTTGGGTATACCGATGATAACTTCAATAGTTACATGCTCCCACTTCAATTCCAGAATAGGGAGGCCCTGCAACAAACAACCGGGTCTCTTATATTTTGCCTTAACCTATTTCCAAGTAAGGCATCAGGAGACATAGTCGACAATGTCCTCTTTCATTCTAGGCCACTAATATTGTTGCTTCAGGCCTTGATACATCTTGGTACTCCCGTGGTAGATGGACAGTATAAAGGCATGGTCAGCCTTGAGAACATCTGTCCTGACAGTGACAAGGACTCAAATACAGTCCAAAAATTTGCACAATCCATCATCTGTGAGCCTGAAATTGAGAAACTCGTCAGAAGTATGCTTACTTAAATTTTTTATGATTTTTAGGTCTGTGGACTGAGCTTTCTAAATCTTCATGATCATAGAATTACAATTTGGGATAATGGCATTGAGGAATAATATTTTCCTCAAAGAAAATCTCGATATAATCCGAATATCTAAAACAATTAATATTTTGATTAATATAAAATTTAAATATAATTCTAAAAATTTTATTTTAGTCAAAACATGCAATATTTTAAACAACTCAAATATATTGGAGAATCCCTTACGATCATAAATAGAATTTTGTGATGCAGTTATTATATTCAGAATATAGAAAATAACTGAAATAAATAATTTTTGACAGAATATAGAAAATAACTGAAATAAATAATTTTTGAACACAACAATCTGTGAATAGCTAATTAATACTTTATGCAAGAAGAAATGTACAATATATACATATACATATACATATTTAAATATATACAATCACATAGAATACTAAATACAGAAAAATATTTTTGACGGCTAACTTCAAACACTTTCAGCGATTAGTATTTTGAATTTCTTTTACACATATAACTACTCAAAAATCAATGATATACAGTCTCTTGCTATTTAAAAAAATGTTACTCATATAAAACAAGACCATATTTAACTCCAATGACATAAATTACTACTTTAAATTTTTTTTTATATTATAGTATGTTACTGTAGTATCTGTAGTACGATGTTGCAATTGATTCTAAAGATAATGACCAGTATTTAACCTTTATTAGAGGGATCACTTATTCAAAACCAATTTATACTTTTGCGATAACAGTTTCAAAAATTCATAAGACACAATATAAGTACTTTTTAAAAATGAAGATAGATGTAATAATACAATGAAACCACTTATACACTACTGTCAAAGTGTATAACACCAACATCCACGTGAAAAGTCTAGTATTCAAATTTTAATTATTCATCTGGTTATATTATAATTAATTTTAACATATGATAGAGTTTTTAAGATTTATTTTTATTAATTTTTACGTACAATAAATTATATATCTATTTTTGTGTTACATAAGAGTCTAATCTTCTATTCTTATTTTTGTAGAGGTAGAGAATTACCACTTGCAAGTATTATCATGCCTTAATTATATTTAACTTTTAGGAGGATTGATTTCTATTAAGGCAGTTGGTAATGAAGTAAAGATCCTAGAATTGGGACTATTGGCCCTTTGGCCCGATCATTAAGGGATGGTATTAGTTCCCATTAATAAAGAACATGTCTACTCACAATTTTATATAAAAAATTAATAAATCAGCCGAATTATCACCTATATACCTTTTTATACAATCTGTTAACTTCTGATGTCAACCATTTTATATTAAAAATGTATTGAATGTATTTATTTATTTATTTTGTGAATATGTCAATTTAGTGATATATAAAAGTACTTAAGTTCAGTTGCTTTGTTTAAAATTAAATTTGTAGCCGGTTTTATGTATGGATTGTAGAATTAATTATATTGATATTAATTGTAACATTTCATTTTCTCACATAATTGTTTAGGTAAGATGTGAATACATGTTGGGGATAATGCAAGAGAGAGTAGGTATATAAATGCATTACAGTGAATCAATAACTTGTTATGAAAAGGGATGGTCAGGATTGGATGATTTTAGATATGTGCAGCCTTTTAACATTTTACTAATTGGTTGTGCGTGAATTTTATATTGTATGTATAGAAGCTCCAAGGATCATGCCTATATGAGTTAATGGATACCTAATAGATTCTGAGAATTGGAACAAGCGTTCCTCTAGCTATATGTGCACTTAAAAGAAAAAAGAAACAACAAAAAGCACACATATCACCCCCACCAACCAAAGATCTCCAAGCTTTTACCAATATCCTCTTAAACCCATTCGTTCCTCTCTTCCACCCAGCTTTGTTGCTTCCTCTCACTCATTCACAGACACTTGAAAATAGTGCATATATGCTAGACCTTTACAACTTTATAAAGTCCTATTCACTTTTCCAATTAACACCTCACCCCACACCACAACGACTAGTCAGCTTGTTTTCCTGCTATCGCCAACATCACCATCTCAACACAACCTCCCATACATCTTTCCTATTACACCTCTTACAATTTGGTTAATGATACATGAAGCTACGTATTAGCTAAAAACTCATTAGTGATATATGAAGCTACTCATAATTTAATTATTTTTATGAAAATGCTTGAAATTTTATTAACTACAACTAGCAAATATGATCCACTAATACAACAATTTATTGAGCATAATATACTATTGCCAACAATATAAATTCTTATCTCATCTATTATTCCAGAATTTTTAGTGCATTTATAGTGTAAATGTGTATTTAATTTTCATTTAATTGTTTCTTTGTAAAAATATATACATAATATGCCTATAAAAAATGGTATCCCAATAATAAAACATAATTTTCAATTCTCACAAGATAACATGGTATTAGAGCTGTTAATATATCTAGAAGAATTTAGATAGCTAATATATGAATAAATTGTGTTTTGCATACCAAAATAATGAATAGGGGTGAGTTTGATAGAAATAAATAATGATAGATGGTTACGAAGAACATTGTGGAGAAAGAGGAAATGGGAAACATGGTTGGATTGATTTGTGAAAAGGATGAGGGAGAAGTTGTATCAAAATATGGCTCTAATAGCTATAACTATATTAAAAATATAGATTGCACAATAAAGTTCTCCTTTTATCCTCCTTTTTGAAAAAAAAATGGTTGTTTTTCTTGCACGAGGTTGTTATTTTTTAATCAATAAATTTAATACAAATATACTTTATCTTAGGGCAAAAAAAAAATTGTTATATATACAAGAAAACGAAAAAAGTGATATCAGAAGTCCTAGGGGCATACTTTTAAATGTTGGATTGCCTGTAGGGTTACTTTACATGTGAAGCTCCCTCATGCATACATATTGATCATTAATCTTTATTCATCTTATTATGTTACTCTATTAGTTTATTTTATACAAGACGCTGTTAATTAATTCCAAATAATTAGCTCTTTGTTCGCAAAGTAACCTACAATTTTCTTTGGGGATAAATCTTTTTAAGCGTTTGGTTGTAGGTTAAGTATGGTATATTTTTCATTAATTAAAAGATAATTTTATTAATGAAATGGCAGTCGCATGTCCTTTTTCTTTTTGAATAATAAAAAGTAATTTTGTTAATAAGGATAGTTCCATCTTTTTTAAAGAGAGAATTACAGGAAAACACAAAATCGCTACCCTTTGGAAAATGAAAAGCACAATTTAAGAATAAAATTATATGATAATATAGGCGATTTGAAATAGAAGCTAAACGTGAAAAGTGCATATTCTTAAAACATCTATTATATGATCCCCCTTCATAGCCTCATACAGATACATCAACAGGTATCTTAGAATTAAAACTTGGGATAGCGGCATTAACAGGTAATGTTTTCCCCCGGTATAATCATAAGAGTTATTAAAATTTATTTTTATTAATGTTTACGTACAATAAATTATATATTTATTTTCGTATTACAAAAGAGTCGAATCTTCAATTCTTATTTTTGTAGAGGTAGAGAAGTACCACTTGATTTAAAATTCAAATATTATCATGCCTTAATTATATTTAACTTGTAGGAGGATTGATTTCTATTAAGGTGGTTGGTCATGAAGTAAAGATCCTAGAATTGAAACTATTGGGCCTTCGGCCCGATCATTAAGGGATGAAATCAGTTCCCATTAATGAAGAGCATGTGAACTCGCAATTTTATATAAGAAGTTAACAAATTAGCAAAATTATCACCTACATACCATTTTATATAATCTATTAACTTCTGATATCAATCATTTTCTATTAAAAATGTATTGAACGTATTTATTTTTTTTGTGAATACGTCAATTTAGTGATATATAATAGTACTTAAGTTCAGTTACTTTGTTTAAAATTAAATCTGCAGCCCGTTTTGTGTATGGATTATAGAATTAATTATATGATATTTAATTGTAGCATTTCATTTTCTCAAATAATTGTTTACATTAATATTTAATTTTAATTGTAGTTAATTAAATAGCTAGCATAATATTTAATTTAAAAAAAATTCAATTACACAATTAACACAAGTACAATATATTAATAAAGTGCCATCGTTATTAAATAAAGTGAAGTAAACATGATTAGTGTTATTCGATGAATCACTCTTTTATCATTCTAAGTATATATATATAATCTCTCTAAATAAGACACACACAATGAAGTTCTAATATTTAAGAATACAAAAAGAAATAAAAAAATAAAAAAAATCATAATACATTACATCAAAAAATCATAACACAATACATCCTTTATAGATAAGCCAAATTCAAAGTTAATAAGTGAAATACAAAGTAAACCTTTATAAATCATATAGAAGTTCCCTTGTTTTAATGTGTTAAAAACTCATACCTAAGGTCACCTATATACCATTTTATATGAATGCTTGAACTTTTGAAAATT
The DNA here is from genome assembly GCF_054855325.1 of Carica papaya. Taxonomy (NCBI): domain Eukaryota; kingdom Viridiplantae; phylum Streptophyta; class Magnoliopsida; order Brassicales; family Caricaceae; genus Carica; species Carica papaya. Next base: position 25,138,704 of record NC_142310.1, on the reverse strand, counting down.
TAATAAAAGATTTAAAATGTATGAGTTTTTATATGGTTTGTTAACTCTTTATATAAAAGCTAACATTAATGAAGAACATGTATATCTAATAGATCATTAAGTAATATTTTGGCATTCCACTTGTTGTAGAATGCACCATATCTTACCTTAGATGGTATATTCTACTATATTATAATGCTCCATTTCCCATTCCTTACTAATAACTCTCCAACCCTTGTCTCATTCGATATATAGCCCCTCTCGCTCCTTGTCCAGACACGACAAAACATCATGACTAGAAACAAGGTTAGGCTTTCCTATATCACTAGCGACTTTGCAAGAAAAACCACATTTAAGAAAAGAAAGAAGGGGCTGATGAAGAAAGTGAATCAACTTAGCACTCTCTGCAATGTCAAAATATGTGCAATCATTTGAAACCCATATGACTCGTAACCAGAGGTTTGGCATTCCCCTCTTGGAGCCCAATACCTGTTGGCCAACTTCAAGAGGATCTCTGAGATGGAACAGAACAAGAAGATGATGAATTAAAAGAGCTTCCTATGATAGATGATCACCAAGGCAATCGACCAACTGAAGAAGAAACATAAAGACAATCAGGAGAAGTAAATAATGGATATCATGTTTCAAAGCCTTGTTGGGAAGCCCCTCCACTAACTCAACCTCATTGATCTAAATGATCTAGGTTGGCTAATTGAATAAAACCTCAAAGAAATCCTAAAAAAATGATAAAAACACTCTGTAAATCACCTCAGCCTCAGGGGGCCACAAATAGAGGAGTGATGAAGGGTCTGTGGGAAACATCCTCTTAGATCAACAAGGATTCAATATTGCATAAGCTTCAGCAGTTGTAGTGATGGTTCATTGATGGTATTAACCCGCAAGCACAACAACAACTCATTTAGTGTTTGGTAACGGGGACAAGTGGAGATGATGGTGTTTTTTTATCAACACAACTAGAATAATATACAGATGTGCTTTAAAGGTTTAACTATTCTTAAGAATGGAATGATAAGATGTTTGATTTTGAATTTTTTGGATTGCTGTCGGGATGTACTTAAATAACCAATTACAATCCACTACAAATATATATCTTCAAATTCTTAATAGTTGTAGTCGTCGTTGTCATAGTACTAATCATCATAGTCATCACGTAATAGTCAACATAGACGTCGCATCGCATGCATGCATGTAATGGTATTTGTTTGCGTTATAATTTTATTCAAATTAATCTTCTCTTCAATATTTTATATCTCATGTACTAGTACTACTCTTCTTTTTTTTTATTTTCTCTCTCGCCTCGGCTTGATGTCGCTTCATTGCTATTTGTTAAAATACATGCATTCCCAATGTAGTTTTAAACTATTAGAATGTTTTTCTCTCTTCTTTTCCTTTTTTTTAATTTTCTTATACACAGTGGATTAAGTTTACTTAAGATGATGATTAAGTTTGCTAGCTACTTAAATTTTGTTTAGATCTCAAAGGAGATTTTTGTATGGGATTTAATATATATGAATACATGTTCGGATCTTGGAATTAAAATTTAGGATAGAAAGATTAAGAAATAATATTTTCTTTAAAGAATACACGCATGCCTACTACGCAGACAGCGAGCGCACAAGGCACATGGCGCTTGGCCCTGTCTGCGTGCGATGGGACACACGCGTGGACTAACCTGTCTGCTCGTGATGGGATGCACACACATTGTGCACGTCCTACTCTTGTCGTGCACGCACGCCTGCGCACAGTGTGCTACGCCCGCGCATGCGTGCGTCTCCCACAAGTGTTTTCCCGCTAGATTTCACCCCATTTTCCATTTTTCTCCTAAAAATTACTTTTAAATAAAAATGCAGCAAAAATAAAATAATAATAATAAAAATAAATAAAATAACAAAATCTGAATAGATTAAAATTATGAAATATGATATAAATTACGAGATAAATTTAAATGAGTTCAGGTGGCTTTAAGGCCCGAATAAATAGGAGTTTCAATATACACATTTAGCACAGTGATGAGAAAGGTGTTATAATATGGATGCTGGTTTTGATCCCTTAACAAAACAATGGTTTAGTTGTCCTTGTGACTCTGAATCATTTGATATTCATGCCCTAGGGCTCAAGGGCATGAATGATGGCACCTGAGAGACCTCAGAGATTTATATTTGTATTTAATATTTGTGAATGTATGTTTTTATCTATCTGTGTACCAAGAAATGACTAATCAATATCTCATTTGTCCTCTCTAGAACTAGGTGTAAGCAGCTGCGCGTATAGGTTTGCAATCAGTGTAATATAAATTATGATAATAAATTACTATAAAAAAGACTGTGTCAGAAGAGGAGTTTCATCCTATGTGCGTGAGTTGTGTAAACCCATTGAATACAGTATTGAGCGTCTTCATGAGGATTTGTATGAATTCGACATTTGATTTGGATATGAATATTTGGCGATAACTTTTGATTTGAATTTGTTAATTGAAATTATAATTAATTTTTTATTAAACGTGCATTAATGAATATTTTAAAATGTATTTGTGTTTCATTATTTCTATTTATCTTACTGAGTATTAGAACTCACCCTTGTTTAGATTCCCTTCAAGAGGAATAGTTTGGAGCATACTTTGTATTTTATTTTAAACTTTGAGGCTAGTTTTTGTAATTATGTTTTCTAACATTTTGTATTCTAAAAGGTAGATGGCATGATTGCCTCAGGATACAGTCTTTTGTAAATTTTGTATGGAATCTATACTTCTGCTGCAATGTAAATATCTATTTTATGTTTGCTCATTTGGACGTTGGTGCCCTATTTGGCATTAGGACGTCACATTTCTTTTCTTTTTTGTTCATTTATACACAATGGAGTAGGGATAGAAGCATTATTGATGTAGTATATGTAAAAATTCAGTCTAGTTAAGATGAAGATGAAGCTACCTAGCTCCTTCCATTTTTTTATATTTAAAATGAGATTTTTGGATAAAATTTAATAGATATGGATACGATTTTTGTATCTTGGAATTAAAATTTGGGATAATGGCATTAACAGGTAGTGTTTTCCTCAAAGAAAGTCCTACTATAATCATAACATCTAAAACAATTAATATTTTGATTAATATGAATATTATACACGTATCTGGCAAGATACGTTAAATTAAATCATAAATTGGCTTCTAACTAATTAATAGATATGTAGAATAATCTATTTTTTTCTCTATATTTTGTAGGATAAAAAACATTATACTCACACATATACTACCAATTTAGAGTGTTGATGAGAAGTACATGTGTACACTTGCTACTAGCTCCTTTAAGTAATTTAGAGAGTATCTTGTATAATTTACTAAATATGTGATATTATTGTGATTGCTTAGGTAGCAAGTAAAATAAGTATTGTTTTATATGTATACACAAAAGTATATTGATGTGTTCAATTTTTTAAAAAAATTTATACCCTTTTTACTTAAATTTATAATAACTTTTGAATTAATTTTGAGTTAAAAGTTATTTAATGAAAAAAATTCTTGGTGCAGGTTTCCTGAAGGAAATAGAAAAAAAGACTGAAAAGAGAAGAAGAAAAGAGAAAAAACGTAGTTCTGAAGAGCAAAAAGAAAGCAACTCCGAAGAGGAAAAAGGAAGCAATTCTGAACAGGAAGAATGAATAGCTCTAAAGAAGAAAAATGAAGTAGCTCTGAAGAGGGAAAAGGAAGCATCTCTGAAGAAGAAAAATGAGCAGCTTTAACAAGGAAAAAAGGAGGCAGCTGAAAGTGAAAAAGGGAGGCATGCAAAACCCTATCTCATCTTTTTCTACTGCCCACAAAAGGAACCAGATCTATAATGTTAAAAGGGGAGCATAGGTGAACCCATATCTGGTTGGGAGCCGACGTGAACCAAAATCTGGTGAGAAAAAAGAAGTGGCCTTGGAGCTGAGCAGTGGATTGAGGAAAATTAGGCAAGTAATTTATTTTTTATTTTTATTTTTATGTTTTTGCTTTCAAATTGTAGATTTTTGGGATGAAAATTTTCGTGATTTTTTAACAAAGTCATGTTAAAATTAATAATTGTTATAAAAAGTTAGTAATTTTTAATTGATAAACCTAGTGAATACTAGGAAGAAAACGAAAAGTACATTAGGTTTGTTCAATCATTGCTAACTAGATTAAATTGATTGTGAAATTAAAACTTGGATATACCTAAGATTCAGGTGAAATCAATTACTCTGATGGGTTTACACCGATAGTTTTCATTAATTTAATTATTTTGCTTTGATTAAATTATTATTAAATTTTGATTTCTAGACAATAATAGAATTTCTACAATTCTTGTACTTGGTACACAATCCTTGCAGGACGATACTCTATTTATCACTTTATTATTTGAACGACTTTGTGCACTTGCGAATTCGCCCGTCGTATGTATAATCTTTAACTGGTTTTAGTTATTTATATGTATACCAGTATGCAATCTGTAGAATATCATAATTATGTTAAAGGTTGGAATCAGTAATGCATAATGAATTGTTTCCTTCTAATTGTTTTTTGGACATGGTTGCGCCTTTTTCTTTTTCTTCTCAATCTACATTGTGGTAATCGGATATATTGTTTAATGGTACTTTTATTTTGGCTAAAATGGTTAATTACTATTGTTAAATTATATTTCATTTTGAAAAAAAAAATTATCTAAAAGACTAATATAGAGTGTCAAGGAGAAGGCATATATATTAGTACCAGGCTAGTATCATTTTTTTATTGAAAGAGAGATAACACTTTTATATTTTTACTGCATTAAATTGGTAGGAAATATATGTTTGATTTCTTTAAGAATTTTGCAGCTATTACAAAAATCAATACAAAAGTTTTCATATATATTACTTTTATTATACCATTTTAAAATTGTATCAAACTAAACTTTCCTTAACAATATGATTGGTATTTCTTCTATTCATGAGAGATTTTAGATTCAAATTGTGTTTTTTTGTAGATTATCTCTAAGAGGTTGTGTCATCTAATTAATAAAATGTATGAATTGTGACTAAAAAATCTAAATCCTAACTTTTAATTCTATATTTTAGAAGTAATATTTTTCTGAAAAATAATATACCGTTTATCCATAAAAAGTATATTTATAAAAAAAAAAACCATAACGAATGCTTATATAGCAAAATCAACCACTAGCATCATCTAAAATACATGAGATCTTGGAGCATAAAATAATCACAAAAAAAGACAAATAAAGACAACATAGTCTAAACACTACATTACACATCTAAAATAAATTCCTATATGTGTATGTGTGATGATGTTAACAACAATATGAAAGGGTTTTTCGAGAGACCTACCTGTCTAAACTAGTAGACATAGAATTCGTTAACTTTGGTCATGCATGAATTTCATATTGTATGTATAGAAGCTCCAAGGATCATGCCTATATGAGTTAATGAATACCTAATAGATTTTGAGAATTAGAATAAGCATTCCTCTGGCTATATGGGCACTAAAAAGAAAAAAGAAACAACGAAAAGAACACATATCACTCACACCAACCAAAGATCTCCAAGCTTTTACAAATATCCTCTTAAACCCATTCGTTCCTCTCTTCCACCCAGCTTTGTTACTCCCTCTCACTCATTCACAGACGCTTGAAGATAGTGTATATATGCTAGACCTTTACAACTTTGTAAATTCCTATTCACTTTTCCAATTAACACCTCACCCCACACCACAACGACTAGTCAGCTTGTTTTCCTGCTATCGCCAACATCACCATAATATACTATTTCCAACAATATAAATTCATATCTCATGTATTATTCCAAAATTTTTAGTGCATTTACGGTGTAAATGTGTATTTAATTTTCATTTAATTTTTTCTTTGCAAAACTATATACATAATATGCCTATAAATAGTGGTATCTCAATAATAAAACAAAATTTTCAATTCTCACAAGATAACATGGTATTAGAGCTGTTAATATATCTAGAAGAATTTAGATAGCTAATATATGAATAAATTGTGTTTTGCATACCAAAATAATGAATAGGGGTGAGTTTGATAGAAATAAATAATGATAGATGGTTACGAAGAACATTAGGGAGCAAGAGGAAATGGGAAACATGGTTGGATTGATTTGTGAAAAGGATGAGGGAGAAGTTGTATCAAAATATGGCTCTGATAGCTATAACTATATTAAAAATATAAATTACACAATAAAGTTCTCCTTTTATCCTCTTTTTTGAAAAAAAAAATATTTGTTTTTCTTGCACGAGATTGTTATTTTTTAATCAATAAATTTAATACAAATGTACTTTATCTTAGGGCAAAAAAAATTTGTTAGATACACAAGAAAATGAAAAAGGTGATATCAGAAGTCCTACGGGCATACTTTTAAATGTTGGATTGCTTATAGGGTTACTTTACATGTAAAGCTCCCTCATGCATACATATCGATCATTAATCTTTATTCATCTTATTATGTTACTCTATTAGTTTATTTTATACAGGATGCTGTTAATTAATTCCAAATAATTAGCTCTTTGTTGGCAAAGTGACTGATAATTTTCTTTGGGGATAAATCTTTTTAAGCGTTTGGCTATAGATTAAGTATGGCATATTTTTCCTTAATTAAAAGATAATTTTATTAACGAAATGGAAGTCGCATGTCCTTTCTCTCTTTGAATAATAAAATATAATTTTGTCAATAAGGATAGTTCCATCTTTTTTAAATAGAGAATTACAAGAAAACACAAAATCGCCACCCTTTGGAAAATGAAAAGCACAATTTAAGAATAAAATTATACGATAATATAGGTGATTTGAAATAGAAGCTAAGCGTGAAAAGAGCATATTCTTAAAATATCTGTTATATGATCCCCCTTCATAGGCTCATACAGATACATCAAAAGGTAAGTTACATTTCAACAAAGAATTCTTTCATGAGTTAGATATAGTTGTTTATGTTTTTGCTATATATATATGCATATACGTACTTATACTAAAATTTTTTTGTTTTTTACTTTCTTATTTTTAAAACAATTTATTTTTATTTATCTTGTAACCATTAACTATTTCAACATTTTAGAAATTGTAAGAGAAAGTGAATGGTAGAATATTGGAGCTTATATACGTTTGAGATAGTTAATTGATGAAGATTGCAAAAGCTTAAAACACTACCCAATCTTCTAAATATCTAATAAAGCACGTAGTCACTTGTCGAAAATGAACTAATCATCCTCCCTATTTCATCATCAACTTGAGTAAAGAGATCTATTTGCTATTTGAACAAATACCAACTCCTATTTCTCATATTTGTTTGATGACATCCTAAAAAGTTAAAATTTTCACGTAATACTATAAAATAAAAAACAAAATTAGAAGAAAAAAGCATGCCTCCTTACACAACTTTCTCTTCAGCGTGGTGAATTGATAAGCTAAGTAAGAAACAAATTTAAAAAATATCAACAGTCTTGACATTAAAACTACTGAAGATGATTTCACTTATATTTAAACTCAACTTCAAGTTTAAAGACTTCAATAACTTGGTGAATTAATAAGCCTAAGTAGGCAAAGAATCTCGAAAGCATTTACACTTAATTTGATCCGGACCTTTAGAAGACAAGTATTGGTGATTTTAGTGAGTAATATAGCTTTTATGATAGCTTTACCTAGGATTTTGGACTAGTGGTGATTCAGGAGATGATAGCTGCTAAGGAGTGATTTAAGATGAATTGTATTGATCTTGGAGTATCAAATTGAATAGGAGGATTTTTGATTAATTTTAGCTATTTCTTAAGCCCTCTGGATGGGTTTACGATGTTGTAACATTGGTTCTAACTGGTCAATGAAAGAAGCTATTTAGTGGGTATGTATAGGTACCATTAGAACTCGTACAATGCTGATTTACACTAATTCTTCTATTTTTTTTGTTTAGCTATTGTTTCACTGTTAAAAGTTACAAATGCAGTTCTTACTTTTCTACTTATGTTATTGTATGATGCTTAATTTGACACTTTTCAACTTTTTACTTTTTTTTATAGGAGATAATTGAAGCTAATAGAGGGTAAATTAATGAGAATGTTGAATATGGTCATTTTCTTTGATTTCTAACTTATACCAAAGAGAATGAGTAGATATTTAGAGTTGTCTATGGTTAGAACAGGTTCACTGAGTTGGTGAATTAATGTGGCATCAAGCTTGCTTCAGGGATCTAATACATGGAGTTTTTTCTTTGAAGAAAAGAAAATGAAGGGGATTGGTGGTAGTTAAGGCTATATGAGGATTATGAAAATTATCAGTGTATATATTTAACTTTTTTTGTCTACTTGTACATGGTCTTAATATAGTGATTAATTACAAATTATATATATGATTTTAGTTGGCAATCGAAAAAATATATAAATTAAATATATAGATATAGAGAATGAAATGTAATACGTTCTTGCATGTATATATGTGTATTGTTAATTTTGATTTGCGGGCCTTGTGAAGATCGAAGAAGATATTAGGCAGTTCTTTGGTTACTTTAAAACTTTGTTGTGACTTGAGAACTGATTATTAGTGTGTCCATATTAGAAGTGTATAAAAATATATACAAGTTTATGTATGAAATGTTTGCAAATCATTGTAATTAGCTAGAGAACAAATGTTATATATATATATATATGCATAAAGTGAGTCAAAAGAAAAGGTGCACATATATATGTTTTACATGTTCACTCACTTTCTTCATCATCCCCTTCTTCCTTTTCTTTTTATTTATACACAATGAAGCAAGGATAGAAGCATTATTGCTGTAGTATATGTAGAAATTCAATCTAGTTAGGATGAAGATGAAGCTAGCTAGGTCCTTAAATTTGTTTAGATTTAAAATGAGATTTTTGTATAAAATTTAATATATATGGATACGATCTTCAGATCTTTGAATTAAAATTTGGATAGTGGCATTAACAGGTAATGTTCTCCTCAAAGAAAGTCCTGGTATAATCATAACATCTAAAACAATTAATATTCTCATTAATATTAATATTGTACATGTATATGGGAAAATACGTTAAATTAAGTTATAAGTTTGCTTTTAACTAATTAATACATACGTAGAATAATCTATCTTTGTTCTCTATATTTCGGAAAACAAAAAAATTACACTCACACTTATGATACCAATTTAGAGTGTTGATGAGAAGTACATGTGTACACTCACTACTAGCTCGTTTAAGTAGTTTAGACAGTATCTTGTATAATTTATAAAATATGCGATATTATTGCAATTGCTTAGGTAGTAAGTAAAATAAATAGTGTTTGATTTTTAATATAGTTTTATACCTTTTTTACTTAAATTTAGAATAACTTTTGAATTAAGTTTGAGTTAAAAGTCATTTAATAAAAAAAATTCTTGATGTAGGTTTCATGAAGAAAATAGAAAAAAAGATTGAAAAAAGATGAAGAAAAGACAAAAAATGAAGTAGTTTTGAAGAGCAAAAAAGAAGCAATCCTGAACTGGAAAAAGGAAGCAACTCTGAAGAGGAAAAAGGAAGCAACTTTGAAGAAATCCAAAAGAGGACATAAACACTTCTCAAGTCACTTCGACCTCAGGGAACCACCTTACAAAGGAGTCAGGAAGGGTCCTCTGGAGACGTCTGCTCCAATCAAGGAGGATTCTCTAGCGCAGGAGCTACAGCAGCCGCAAGCGTGGTTTGTTGACAGGATGAACTGGTAAGTACAATAACAGTTTCATGTAGGGTTTACTAACAGGGAACAGGCAAAGATGATGGTGCCATTCACAATTAAAAACAACCAAAATAATGGACTGATATGGTCAAGCAGGTTTAATTACCCTTAGAAATCGAGTATTAGAATGTTTAGTTTTTAATTTTTTTGATGTTGTCAGAGATGTACTTTAAATAACCGATTACAATCCACCATATAGATAGGTTTTCAGACTCATAGTCGTTGTTTTAATAGTTTTATCATCATAATAGTTGTAGTTATGTCATCACAGTTGTTCGGTCATGTTCATGGCACTCTGATGCGTGCTGGTGCACATTTACACAAAGGGTCTGTGCGTGGATTGCCACTACACTTCAAGCAGTTGCACATTGTAGAAGCCTTGCGTGTCGTGTTGACCTATCAGGCTTCTACGGATGTTGAGGGGTATAATTCAAAAGAATAAATCTAATAAAATTAAGAAAATCTTAAAATTCTAAGAATAAAATTAAAAACTCGTAAGAAATAAATTTAGAATCTATAAATAATTATAAAAGAAGTAGAATTAATATTTAAAAAAACTTGAAATTAAAAGGGTAAAGGAAAAATAAAAGCAAGAATAAAAGAATATAAAAAGTTAACTAATAAAATAAAGAGTCAAAATTTAACAAACACAGAGTCTTGTTAAATCCACTTCATCATATTTTCTATGAGGGGTATTTGGTTTTGATTATTTGTTCCAGAACCACTAGAATATGTGTGCTAGTTTTGGTCCCTTAATGAAACTGTAGTTCAGTTGCCCTTGGTCTGAATGATTTTATATTCATGTTCTATGGCTCAAGGGCATGAATGATGGCAACCTGTGAGACATCATATATTTATATGTGTACTTAATATTTGTGATTGTATGTTTGTATCTATCTATGGATCAAGACATAACTAATCGATATCCCATTTGCCCTTTCTAGAAATAGGTGTAAGTGGTTGCGCATGTTGGTTTATAATAAGTGAAATATAAATTAAGATAATAAATTAGGATAAAAAACTATGTGAAAAGATGAGTTTTGTCCTGCGCGCGAGTTGTATAAACCCATTGAATACAGTACTAAGAATCTTCATGACAATTTGTATGAATTCGACATTATTTGGATATGAATATTTAGAAATAACTTTTCATTTGAATTTGTTAATTAAACTTAAAATTATTTTTTTATTAAACGTGCATTAATGAATATTTTAAAACATATATGTGTTGCATTATTTCTATTTATCTTACTGAGTATTGGAACTCACCCATATCCCACCCACCCTTAGATGTAGATTTTGAAGAAAATTCTGGAGAACTCCTTTTAGTTTCTTTTCAGGAGGAATAGTTTCGAGCAGACTTTGTATTTTGTTTTAAACTTTGATGCTAGTTTTTGTAATTATGCTATCTAATATTTTGTATTCTAAAAAATAGATGGCCTAATTGCCTCAGGATACAGTCTTTTATAAATTTTGTATTAGATGTATAGTTCTACTGTAATGTAAATATCTATTTTATGTCTGCTCATTTTGACATTGGTGCCCTATTTGGCATCAGGACGTCACATTTCTTTTTTTTTCTTTTTATTTATACATAATGGAGCAAGGATCGAAGCATTATTGATGTAGTATATGTAAAATTTACCTCTACTTAGGATGAAGATGAAGCTAGCTAGCTCCTTAAATTTTTTTAGATTTAAAATGAGATTTTTGTATAAAGTTTAATAGATATGGATACGATCTTCAAATCTTGGAATTAAAACTTGGGATAGCGCCATTAACAGGTAATGTTTTGCCCCGGTATAATCATAAGAGTTATTAAAATTTATTTTTATTAATGTTTACGTACAATAAATTATATATATTTTTTTGTATTACATAAGAGTCGAATCTTCAATTCTTATTTTCGTGGAGATAGAGAAGCATCACTTGATTTAAAATTCAAGTATTATCATGCCTTAATTATATTTAACTTTTAGGAGGATTGATTTCAATTAAGGTGGTTGGTCATGAAGTAAAGATCCTAGAATTGAAACTATTGGGCCTTTGGCCCAATCATTAAGGGATGACATCAGTTCCCATTAATGAAGAACATGTGAACTCGCAATTTTATATAAAAAAAGTTAACAGATCAGCCAAATTATCACCTACATACCATTTTATATAATCTATTAACTTCTAATATCAATCATTTTCTATTAAAAATGTATAACATATTTTTTTTTTGTGAATACATCAATTTAGTGATATATAATAATACTTAAGTTCAGTTACTTTGTTTAAAATTAAATCTGCAGCCCGTTTTATGTATGGATTATAGAATTTAATTATATTGATATTTAATTATAACATTTCATTTTCTCACATAATTGTTTACATTAATATTTAATTTTAATTGTAGTTAATTAAATAACTAGAATAATATTTAATTTAAAAAATTCAATTACACAATTAACACAAGTACAATATATTAATAAAGTGCCATCGTTATTAAATAAAGGGAAGTAAACATGATTAGTGTTATTCGATGAATCACTATTTTATCATTGTAAGTATATATATAATCTCTCTAAATAAGACACACACAACGAAGTTCTAATATTTAAGAATACAAAAAGAAATTAAAAGATAAAAGAATCATAATACATTACATCAAAAAATCGTAACACAATACATCCTTTATAGATAAGCCAAATTCAAAGTTAATAAGTGAAATACGAAGTAAACCTTTATAAATCATATGGAAGTTCCCTTGTTTTAATGTGTTAAAAACTCATACCTAAGGCCACCTATATACCATTTTATATGAATGCTTGAACTTTTGAAAATTTAATAGAAGATTTAAAATGTATAAGTTTTTATATGATTTGTTAACTCTTTATATAAAAGCTAACATTAATGAGGAACATGTATATCTAACAAATCATTAAGTAATATTTTGGCATTCCACTTATTGTGGAATGCACCATATCTTACCTTATATGGTATATTCTACTATATTATAATGCTCCATTCCCCATTCCTTACTAATAACTCTCCAACCCTTGTCTCATTCTATATATAGCCCCTCTCTCTCCTTGGCCAAACACGACAAAACATCATGACTAGAAACAAAGTTAGGCTTACCTATATCACTAATGACTTTGCAAGAAAAACCACATTTAAGAAAAGGAAGAAGGGGCTGATGAAAAAAGTGAGTACTTAGCACTCTCTGCAATGTCAAAACATGTGCAATCATTTACAACCCATATGACTCATAACTAGAGGTTTGGCATTCCCCTCTCAGAGCCCAATAGCTGTTGGCCGACTTCAAGAGGATCTCTGATATGGAGCAGAATAAGAAGATGATGAATTAAAAGAGCTTCCTATGATAGATGATCACCAAGGCAACCGACCAACTGAAGAAGAAACATAAAGACAATCAGGAGAAGTAAATAATGCATATCATGTTTAAAAGCCTTGTTGGGATGCCCCTCCACTAACTCAACCTCATTGATCTCAATGATCTAGGTTGGCTAATTGAATAAAACCTCAAAGAAATCCAAAAAAATGATAGAAACACTATAAATCACCTAAGCCTCATGGGGCCACAAATGCAGGAGTGATGAAGGGTCCGGGGGAGACATCCTCTTAAATCAACAAGGATATGTTACATAATTCATTATAATTGCAATATATTTGATTATATAATTCATAAAGAAAAAAATTAATTATATGACATGATACAACAAGACCATCAAAAGTTGTGTTTTTCTGGTTGATATTTTTCTTTCTATTGATATTTACCTATACATCATAAAAATTTAGATGCTCACCCTTCCATACACATATACAAACATCTCAATATATATTTACCTACTTCAACATGTATTCCTTCCATCGCTACCTTATATATTACATGTATATATATATATATGTATATATCAACTGGATCAGACAACAAACATCTGGCCCGTACTTGGTTTATAGTTAATTTGCTCGACATGCAAACTTTAATTTGTAAGATTTCAAAATTTTCCATGCAAAACATAATTACTAATTACACTCCAACAGTATTCTAATACCATAAAAACTTAGTTATGATATATATACATAGATATATATTGTGATTAATATTTTTTCTCGTGTTGTGAAATATATAAGCCAATTTAGTTGAATAAAACTCATATAAACAGTATAATGATCAAACCAGTAAAAGTAGAGAAAAGACATGAGAGGGTAAAAACCAATATATTTTAGAAATTTAGCATTAAAAAAAACTATTATTTTTATTTAGATTTGATAGAGTAATAACAAGGAGTCAAAGCAAAAAAAAAAAGATAATTCATTTAATCAAATACATTTCTCACATTTATCATAAATACAAACATTAACAAATTCAAAAAAACCATTTTAATGTCACAAAATCCCCTATTAATTTACAAGGTAATGGTATATTAATCTGTTGTATTTTTTTGAGTTCAACTATTAGTTCAACAACTTTCTAACTAATACCATTGACTTTTAAAAGTATAAATTTAAATTATTGTTAGTATGTAATGCGAACTCTCATATAGAAAAAAATGATATCTATGGTTTTTGTATTTTTTAAAAAAATAATTAAAAAATAAAATGGCGGTAACTGTAAGACATCAAGACATACAATTAAGTTGGATTAGAAGGTGATGGCCATATTAGTTGACGGTTAAGAGATAATATTTGTGTGTGTGGTTGCCATGTATAATTGACTTCAGGTGTGAATGCATGTTGAGGATAATGCAGGAGAGAGTAGGTAGATACATGAATTACAGTGAAGCAATAGTTTTTAATTAAAAGGGATGGCCACAATTGAATAATTTTATATAAATACAGCCTTACAACAACTTACTAATTAAATTTTTTTTAATTACATTTCCCTAAATCAAAAGATTTTTCCATATCCCCTATTAAAGACATAACATTTTTGGAGATAATTTGGGCATTCCACTTGCAGTTTTAGAATGCACCACATCTTACCTTACATGGTATATTCTTCCATATTAAAACACTTCGCCCCATTCCTTACTAATGGCTACTCAACCGTTGTGTCGTTTTATATATACCTCCTCCAGCCCCTTGGGCACACATGACAAAATACCATGACTAGAAAAAAGGTTAAGCTCGCTTATATCACTAACAACTCTGCAAGAAAAGCCACATTCAAGAAAAGGAAGAAGGGGCTGATGAAGAAAGTGAGTGAACTTAGCACTCTTTGCGATGTCAAAGCCTGTACAATCATTTACAGCCCTTATGACTCGCAACCAGATGTTTGGCCTTCCCCTCTCGGAGCCCAACATGTGCTTGCTGACTTTAAGAGGATGCCCGAGATGGAGTAGAACAAAAAGATGGTGAATCAGGAGAGCTTCCTACGCTAGAGGATCACTAAAGCAATCGACCAACTGAAAAAGCAGCGCAACGGTAATCGCAAAAAGTAGATAACGGATATCATGTTCCAAAGTCTTACTGGGAAGTCCCTCCACCAACTCAACCTTATTGATCTCAACGATTTGGGTTGGCTCATCGAACAACACCTCAAAGAAATCCAAAAGAGCATGGAAACACTCAGCAAGTCACCTCAGCCTCAGGAGGCGACAGACAAAGGAGTGATGAAGGGTCCTGATGAGACTTTCACTCAAATCAAGGAGGATTCTACGGTGCAGATGCTGCAGCAGTCACAAATACAATTTGTTGATGGGATGAATCCTCAAGCACAGCAACAGCGTTATGTCGGGTTGAATGAGGAACAGACAGAGATGATGGTGCCATTCACAGATAAGAACAACCAAAATAATGGATTGGTATGGTCCAGTGTATTTAATTACCCTTAGAAAATGAGAATTATGATATTTGATTTTGAATTTTTTGGGTATTATTGGGGATGTACTTTAAATAACGAATTAAATTCCACCATAGAGATATGTTGTTAGTTTCTTAGTCATCATAGTCATCGTCTAAATAGTTGTAGTCATCATAATAGTTGTAGCTGTCATCTTCACAGACATAGTCGTCAGGTCACATACATTCATGTACTTAGATTACTTTATGTTATGATTTTCTTTAAATTACTCTGCACCTCAATATTTTAAATTTTCTGTGCTAGTGCTACTCTTCATTCTTTAATTTCTCCCTTTTCCCGGCTTGACGTGGCTATATTACTATTTGTTGAAATATATGCGTGCTCAATATAAATTTATGCTATCAGAATGCCCTTTTCTCTTCTTTCTTTTGTTTTTTTTTATACTCAATTCAGAGAGTACAGAAATATTGTTGATGCACTATATGTAGAAATTCAGTTTAGTTAAGAGGAAGATTAAACTCGTTAGATACTCAAATTTGTTTAGATTTCAAATGAAACTTTTGTGTAGAATTTAATAAATATGATGCGCTCTTCAGATCATAGAATTAAAATTTGGGATAATGGCATTGAGGAATAATATTTTTCTCAAAGAAAATCCCGATATAATCTGAATATCTAAAACAATTAATATTTTGATTAATATGAAATTTAAATATAATTCTAAAAATTTTATTTTAGTCAAAACATGCAATATTTTAAATAATTCAAATATATTGGAGAATCCCTTACGATCATAAATAGAATTTCGTGATGCAATTATTATGTTCAGAATATAGAAAATAACTGAAATAAATAATTTTCGAACTCAACAATCTGTAAATAGCTAATTAATACTTTACGCAAGAAGAAATGTACAATATATACATATACATATACATATTTGAATATATAAAATCACATAGAATAATAAATATAGAAAAATATTTTTGATGGCTAATTTCAAACACTTTCAATAATTAGTACTTTGAATTTCTTTTACACATATAAATACTGAAAAATCAATGATATAAAGTCTCTTGCTATTAAAAAAAATGTTACTGATATAAAATAAGGCCATATTTAACACCAGTGACTAAAATTACTACTGCAAATTTTTTTAATATGATAATATGTTACTGTAGTATCTGTAGTACGATGTTGCAATTGATTCTTAAAGATAATGACTAGTATTTAACCTTTATTAGTGGGTTACTTATTCAAAACAAATTTATACTTTTGCGATAATAGTTTCAAAAATTCATAAGACACAATATAAGTACTTTTTAAAAATGAAGATAGATGTAAGAATACAATGAAACCACTTATACACTACTATCAAAGTGTATAACACCAACATCCACGTGAAAAGTCTAGTATTCAAATTTTAATTGTTCATCTGGTTATATTATAATTAATTTTAACATATAATAGAATCTTCAATTCTTATTTTTGTAGAGGTAGAGAATTACCACTTGCAAGTATTATCATGCCTTAATTATATTTAACTTTTAGGAGGGTTGATTTCTATTAAGGCGGTTAGTAATGAAGTAAAGATTCTAGAATTGGAACTATTGAGCCTTTGGCCTGATCATTAAGGGATGGCATTAGTTTCCATTAATGAAGAACATGTCTACTCACAATTTTATATAAAAAATTAACAAATCAACCGAATTATCACCTATATACCTTTTTATACAATCTGTTAACTTTTGATATCAACAATTTTCTATTAAAAATGTATTGAATGTATTTATTTATTTTTTTGTGAATATGTCAATTTAGTGATATATAAAAGTACTTAAGTTCAGCAACTTTATTTAAAATTAAATTTGTAGTCGATTTTATGCATGGATTGTAGAATTAATTATATTGATATTGATTGTAACATTTTATTTTCTCACATAATTGTAAAATGGTTGATACTAACCTCCCCATCTTACACACACTCATAAATATTATCTCTTAACCATCAAGTAATATGGCCACCACCTAACAATCTAACTTAATTGTATTTCTTGATCTCTTACAATTACCGCAATTTTATTTTTTAATTTAAAAAAAAAAAATACAAAAACCATAGATATTTTTTTTTTCTATATCAGACATCACATTACATAGTAACAATAATTTAAATTTATACTTTTAAAAGTCAATAGTATTAGTTAGAAAGTTGTTGAACTAATAGTTGAACTCAAAAAAATACAACAGATTAATATACCATTACCTTGTAAATTTAGGAGATTTTGTGACACTAAAATGTTCTTTTTGAATATGTTTGTGACATCCCAAGTGTTAATTAAGGCAAATGGGTTCAGATACAGATTAAAAATGACAAATGCACGATAAAATTTATGCACCAGAACAAAATTATTACAAATCCCTTACAAATACATATGAGTTCCAATACGTACATATACAACAGTCATGCATTCAGACTTGTGTTCCCGCACTCTGATGAGCACAATAGTCTAGTGAAAAAAGTGACTCTTATGTTTTGTTTTGTATTTTGCAACCACTTCTAGCCTCATTATATGTATGTTTCGGAACTCATATGTATTCGTAGGGGATTTTTAATAATTTTGTTCCACTGCATAAATTTTATCATGTATTCGTTATTCTGAATCAGTATCTAACACCCATTTGCCTTAATTAGCACTTGGGATGTCACAGAAAGATAGTGAGGAACCGATCACATACCTACCCCTTGAAGTCTTTGAGGATCCCATGGATCCATAAATTTTTATAAGTGCATGACTTATCTCGCACTTTGGTAAGTCCTTTTATATAATAATAGAAGTGGCCCTTTTTGGATTTTGATATTTTCTTTTTTCTCACCACTTCTAGCCTCAATTATATATGTAACTGGGAAATCGTATAATTTTTAAAGAATTTTTAATAAATTGTCTAAACTACTCAAAGAAGCTAGTAGCAAGTGTACACATGTACTTCTCATCAAAACTATAAATTTGTAATATATGTGTGTGTAATTTTTTTGTTCTCCAAAATATAGGGAACAAAGATAGATTATTCTACATATCTATTAATTAGTTAGAAGCCGATTTATAACTTAATTTAACGTATTTTGCAAGATACATGTATAATATTCATATTAATCAAAATATTAATTATTTTAGATGTTATGATTATACCGAGACTTTCTTTGAGGAAAATATTACCTGTTAATGCCACTATCCCAAATTTTAATTCCAAGATCTAAAGATCGTATCCATATCTATTAAAGTTTATACAAAAATCTCATTTTAAATCTAAAAAAATTTAAGGAGCTAGCTAGCTTCATCTTCATCCTAACTAGACTGAATTTTTACATATATTCTATCAATAATGCTTTTATCTTTGCTCCATTGTGTATAAATAAAAAAATACAAAAAGAAATGTGACATCCTGATGCCAAAAAAGGAACCAATGTCCAAATAAGTAAACATAAAATAGATATTTATATTACAGCAGAACTACACAACTCATACAAAATTTACAAAAGACTGTATCCTGAGGCAATCAGGCCATCTACCTTTTAGAATACAAAATATTAGATAGCATAATTATAAAAACAACCCTCAAAGTTTAAAACAAATTACAAAGTTTGGTCTAAACTATTCCTCTTGAAAGGAATCTAACCACGATTCTTCATAATTTTCTTCCAAACCTAGATCTAAGGTGGGGTTGGATATGGGTGAGTTCCAATACTTAATATGATAAATTGAAATAATGCAACATAGTTTTAAAATATTCATTAATGCATGTTTAGTAAAACAATAATTTTAAGTTCAATTAACAAAGTCAAATCAAAAGTTTTCGCCATATATTCATATCCAAATCAAATGTCGAATTCATACGGATCATCATGAAGACGTTCAATACCGTATTTAATGGGTTTACATAACTCACGCACACAGGATGAAACTTCTCTTCTTACACAGTTTTTTTATACTAATATATTATCTTAATTTATATTACACTAATTGCAAACCTATACGCGCAGCCGCTTACACCTAGTTCTAGAGAGGACAAAAGAGATATTGATTAGTCATGTCTTGGTACACAGATAGACACAAACATACATTCACAAATATTAAATACAAATATAAATATCTTAGGTCTCTCACGTTGCCATTATTCATGCCCTTGAGCCCTAGACCATGAATATCAAATCATTCAGAGTCAAAAAGACAACTGAACTACCGTTTCATTAAGGGATCAAAACCAGCACCCATATTGTAACATCCCACTAATCACCACACTAAATGTGTATCTAGAAACTCCTATTTATTAGGCCTTAAGGCCATTTGAACTAATTTAAATTTATCTTGTAGTTTATATCGTATTTCATAATTTTAGTTCATAATTTTAATTTATTCAAATTTTGTTATTTTATTTATTATTATTGTTATTATTTTATTTTTTTGTAGCATTTTTATTTTAAAATAATTTTCAGGAGAAAAATAGAAAATGAGGCAAAATCCTGTGGGAAAACGCCTGCAGAAGTGGCTCGCCCGCACCGGCACAACACACTGTTTGCGTGCGTGCGTGCGCACATGACCAACACAAGACATGTGCAAATTCCCATCGGCCCGGGACATAGGGCCAATTTGCACATGCATCGCATCGCGCGCATATTGGCGAGTCCGTGGCTGCGTCCCGTTGTACAGAAATAGGATAGTCCTTGCAGACATGGCTAGACGCCATGCACCCTGTACACGCGCCATCCATGCAGTAGGCCTGCGCACTTGGGCCTGTGCGTTGTAGGCCTACTTACTGCGCTATATGCGCTGTAGGCCCTGCGCCGTTGATGAAGGATTGTTCCTCCATTTTCACACTGCCGTCGTGTCATGTAAAATCACTCATCTTCAACTCAACTTTCTCTTTTCCTCATTGGATTTCACCACTTGGCGCAAATCCAACGGTCCTAATTTTTTATAGATAGGGACCCTTTCCTTTCATCACTTCCATTTCATTTTCCATCTTCCAAGAGCTTAGAGAGAGAGGGAGTGATCTAGAGAGAGAAGGAGAAGAGAAGAAGAAGAACGGTGTAGGAAAACTTCAAGATTTTGTTAAGAAATTTAATATTTCCTTAAACATCTTAAGGAGCATTTCTAAAAAATCAAAATTAAGAAGTTTATGCTTTGTGTTTTGCATATTTTATGTTTAATAAAGTGATTTGTTCTTGATTTCAAGCATGCTATGTGATTTTATAGGCACTTAATAATTTGCATGTAAATTAAATAACATGAATTCGATGATAATTTTCTGAAATATATATAGAAAAAGAAAGAAAGAGAAGGAGAATGAGCTTGAATGGCCTGAAAAATATATGTATTTGTATTGACATGCATAATGCATCAAGTGTCTCATTAGACATTTTATCTTGGAGGGGTTTCTATTTCTCCCTCCCCCATCTGGTCTAGAAAGACATTAAAGGACTACTTCCTGTGGATGACGGCATACCCTCTAACGAGAGGGGTGACACAAATATCTATTAGGGGTCACATTTGGTTAAGTATTGTCGTGGTGATAGAATATATGATAGGACCACTGTGGTGGGTATGACCGTGGTCATAGATTGTACCATGGTTTGGCAAGCCAAAAATGTAGAGCAAATTGTCATTATATATCTGATATGCTCATTCCACATGGATAGTCAGAAATCCGTATCTCCCCTCAGAGATAGAAGTCGGAATGAATTCGCGAAGCATGACACAAAAATTTGAGCATTTCATGATTTTATTTTTTCTATTGTTAAATATGATTTTGATTTGATCATTGTGACTGTGAGATGATATTTCTTTTAATAAATAAAATTATTTTCATAAAATATGAAAGGACCTTGACGTGACCTAATGGTAAGTATTAATGATATAATTATTCACTCTTAAAATCTTACGATTTTATTTAAATGTTATTTTCCTTACTGAGTATATGGAACTCACCCTTTCCATGCCCCCCAGATGAGGAAGATAGTGAGGAACCAATCATTGGCCTACCCCTTGAAGTCTATGAGGATCCCGAGGACTTACAAATCGCATGACTTGTCCTGCACTCTGATGAGTCTAATTGCATAGTGAAGGAAGTGGCCCTTTGTATTTTGTTGCCACTTCTGGCTTCAGTTGTATATATTATAATTGGAACTCATATATTTTGGTAAGGGATTTGTAATAATATTCTACGCTGCATATAATTTTTAGAATGCACTAGTAATATGTTTCTGTATCTTGCATCATTATGCTTTAATTTGCATTGGAGATGTCACGCATATTCTAGCAGTTCTGGAATAAATAATCAAAACTAAATACCTCTCAAAGGAAATATGGTGAACCAGATTTAACTAGATTATGTGTTTGTTAAATTTTGACTTTTTATTTTATTGGTTAACTTTCTAGATTCTTTTAATGTGGTTTTATTTTTTCTTTGGTCTTTTACTTTCAAGTTTTTTAAATGTTGATTCTCCTTCTTTTATAATTATTTGTAGATTTAAAATTTCTTTCTAATGAGCTTTTAGTTTATAAAATTATTCTTAGAATTTTAAGATCTTAGTAATTTTATTAGATTTATTCTTTTAAATTAACCACATCATTTTTTGTTATACCAAAATTTCAATTTATACCAATATTCCTAAAATACCAATTTGTCCAAAATTTACTTAGTTTACTACATTATAGATTTTCTATTTATTTTACCTTGTGCCCGTGGGAATTTATCCTCCTACCCACACCCGCGGTGTGGGGAGCACATTTGCGAAGACCCCTCAACATCCGTAGAAGCCTGGTAGATCAACACGATGCCCAAGGCTTGCTGCAATGTGCAGGTGCTTGGAGTGTAGTGGCATTTCCACACAAAGACCTTGTGCGCAGATGCGCACCAGCACGCATCGTAGTGCCATAAAGATGCCCGAATGACTGTGACGACAACAACTACAACTACTATGGTGATTAGAACTATTAAGACAATGACTACGAGTTTGACAACCTATCTATGTAGTGGACTATAAACGGTTAATTAAAATATATCTCTAACAACATCAAAAATATTAAAAACTAAACATCCTAATACTTGATTCTTAAGCGTAATTAAACATGATGGACCATACTTGATTCTTTGGTACATAACTTGCATGATTTTGTTCTCCCTATTGTCCTCGCGGTGCTTCTTCAATTGATCAATTGCCTAGGTTATCCTCTGGTGCAAGAAACTCTCTTGATTCACCATTTTCTTGCTTTGTTCCTTCTCAGGCATCATTTTGAAGTCGGCCAACAGGCGTTGGGCTAGGAAAGGGGTAGACCAAACCTCTGGTTGCCAGTCGTAGGGGCTGTAAATGATTTCACAGGCTTTGACTTTGCAGAGCATACTGAGTTCACTCACTTTCTTCATAAACTCTTCTTCTTTTTCTTGAAAGTAGCTTTTCTAGCAAAGTTGTTAGTGATATAGGAAAGTTAAACCTTCTTTTTAGTCATGGTGTTTGGTCATGTCTGGTCAAAGAGCGAGATGGTACATATATAGAATGCGACAAGGATTGAAGATTTATTAGTAATGGATGTGAAGTGGAACACTGAATATACCATGTAAGGTTAGATTAAAACTTCAAATGGAGTGCCTAAATCATCTCTACAAATTTTATATTTTTAATAGCACATATGAAAAGATCTTATGATTAAAGGTAATGTAATTTAGAAAATTTAATTAGTGAATTGTTGCAAGGCTGCACTTTTATGAAACCATTCAAATACAACTATCTTTTTTGATTAAAAGTTAATGCTTCATTATAATACATGTATATATCTACTCCATCTTACATGTGTAGGGGTGTAAAAAAAATGAATTGAACCAGAAGATTGCTAGAATACTCAATTTATTTTCCTTGTATATGGGGGGTTAGTTAAAAAGAGAGAGAGAGAAAAAAAAAACTTGAAATTAGTTATCTTAAGGGAGTAAAACATGGCAACGAAATAAAAGATTGATATTGCTTATAATTACGCTGTTAGAATTGCATATAAATAGATCATCCATCCTTTGTACTAAGCATCCCATTTTTATCATATAGAATATTGATATTGCTTTTCGCAAATTTCCAATGTAGTCCTCCAATTAAGATAGCTTGCATTTCAATCATAAAAGTCTTTGTTTTGGTCACAACAATTTGCGCACTTTTAGTTGCTTTTTTCTTTTTAGTGCACATATAGCCAAAAATATATATAGAATATGTTGGGGCTTATAGACATGCAATTCCAACAAAACACTCACTCTAATTCTCACAATCTATAAGTTGTTTATTATCACATTTACACATGCAAGAAGTTGTTTTAGATGTGTAGTGTGGACTATTTTATGGTTGTTTATGCCACTTTTTATATGATGCTCTTGTTTTATACTCTAAGGTCTCATGTATTTTAGATGATGCTAGTGGTTGGTTTTGGCGTATAAGCATACCTTATGGCTGGTTTTATAAATCTATTTGTTATTGTTAAGAGCTACATTACTTTTCAAAAAAAATATTAATTCTAAAAAATGAAAATAAAATTTAGGATTTAAATCTCTATAGTGACAATTCATACATTTCATTTATTAATTAGCACGATCTCCTAAAGATAATATTTGAGAACGTACAATTTCAATAAAAAAAATTTTATAAAGAGAGGAAATACTATACATATTATTAAGGAATGATTATTGTAATTTAATTTTAAAATGTAATAATTAAAGTATATATATGATTACTTATTGACTTATATAGTAGACAAAAAACTCCAAAAGAAATCAACGATATATTTCTTGCAAATTTTATGCAGTAATAATATATAGGCGTTGTCTCCCTTCAATAAAAAAAAATGATACTAGTATGGTATTAAAATATATACCTTCTGAACCTCGACAATCCATATTTGCCATTAAGATAATTAACTTTTTTTAAAAAAATTGAAATAAAATTTATCAATAGTAATTAACCACTACAAACATAATGAGAAGTAATGTCGACAATACATCCGACAACCGCAATAGAGATTGAGAAAACAAGAAGAAATCAAAGTCATGTTCAAAAAAAAAATAGAAGGAAACAATCTGTCCTCCATTACTGATTCGAACCTTTAAGATAATTACGATGTGCTATAGATTGCATGCTCGTGTAATATAAATAACGAAAAACAGTTAAAGATTATATATATGTGTGTATACGTATGAAGTAATACTTATTCTACTTGTTATTTAGACAACATTGCTATTATATTACAATAATATGTCATATTTAGCAAATTAAACAAGATATTGTCCAAACTATTTAAAGGAGCTAGTTGCAAGTGTACACATATACTTCCCATCAACACTCTGAATTAGTAGTATAAATGTGACTATAATTTTTTTACCTTTTAAAATATAGAAAAAAAAGATAGATTATTCTATATATCTTTAAGTTAGTAGAACCCGAAATAAATCCAACAAATAATTAAATAACATATTTATAATTTTAGTGTATTTTTCCAGATACATGCATAATATTCATATTAATAAAAATATTAATTATTTGAGATATTCTGATTAGATCTAGATTTTCTGTGAGGAAAATATTATTCCTTAATGTCTTTATCCTAAATTTTAATTTCAAGATTGGAAGAGCATATCCATATGTATTAAATTCTATACAAAAATCTCATTTGAAATCTAGATAAATTTGAGTAGCTAGCTAGCTTAATCTTCCTCCTAACTAGACTGAATTTCTACATATAGTACATCAATAATTCTTATGTCATCATTCCATTATGTAAAACAAAACAGAAAAGAAAAGAAGAGAAAAGTGCATTATAATAGCTTAAAATTACATTGAGCATGCAGGTATTTAACAAGTAGTTGTAGCCATGTCAAGCAGGGGGAAGAGAGAAATTAAAGAATGAACAGTAGTACTAGAATAAGATATAAAATATTAAAGAGAAGATTAATTTAAAGAAAATCATAATTCAAAGTAATCCAAGTACATGTATGCATGCGACTCGACGACTACAACTATGATGGTGACAGCTACAACTACTGTGATGACTACAACTATTAAGGCGACGACTACGATGACTAAGAAACCGACAACATATCTTTGTGGTGGAATGTAATTGGTTATTTAAATTACATCTCCAACAACACTCCAAAAAATTTAAAATTAAATATCATAATACTCGATTCCTAAGGGCAATTAAACCCACTAGACCATTTCAGTCCATTATTTTGGTTGTTCTTATGGGTGAATGGCACCATCATCTTCGCCTATTCCCCGTCTACTCCAGATGGTTGCTGATGTTCTTGCGGTTTCATCCCATAAATAAACCACATTTGTAGCTGCTGTAACATCTGCACCGGATGATCCTCCGTGATCTTAATGAATGTCTCCTTAGGACCCTTCATCACTCCTGCGTCTGTGGCCTCCTGAGGCTGAGGTGACTTCCAGAGTGTTCCAATACTCTTTTGGATTTTTTTGAGGTATTATTCAATAAGCCAACCCAAATTGTTGAGATCAATGAGGTTGAGCTGGTGGAGGGGCTTCCGAATAAGACTTTGGAACATGATATACGTGATCTCTTTCTCGCGATTATCCTTGCACTGTTTCTTCAGTTGATCAGTTGCCTTGGCGATCTTTTGGCACAAGAAGCTCTCTTGATTCACCATCTTCTTGCTTTCCTCCATCTCGGGCAACCTCTTAAAATTAGAAAGTACGCATTGGGCTCCGAAAGAGGAAGGCCAAACCTCTTGTTTTGAGTCATAGGGGCTGTAAATGATTGCACAGGCTTTGACATCGCAGAGAGTGCTGAGTTCACTCACCTTTTTTATCAATCCCTTCTTTCTTTTTTCTAACATGGCTTTTCTTGCAGAGTCGTTAGTGATATAAGCGAGCTTAACCTTCTTTCTAGTCATGGTGTTTTGTCGTGTCTGTCCAAGGAGCAAGAGAGTGTATATATAAAATGAGACAAACATTGAATAGTTATTAGTAAGGAATGGGGAGTGGAGCATTTTAATATAGTAGAATATACCATGTAAGGTAAGATGTGGTGCATTTTAAAATTGCAAGCGAAATGTTCAAATTATCTCCAAAAATGTGATGTCTTTAATAGGGGATGTGGGAAAATCTTGTCATTTAAGGAATGTATTTCACAAAATTTAATTAGTAAAATATTGAAAGGCTACACTTATCTAAAATCATCCAATCCTCCCTTTTAATTACAAGTTATTGATTCATTGTAATGCACTTATATACCTACTCTCTCTTGCATTATCCCAGCATGCATTCACACTTGAAATTAATCATACATGGCAACCATACACACCTCATTATCTTATACACACTCATAGATATTACTCTTAATCATCAACTAATGTGGCCACCTCCTTCCAAATCAAACTTAATTATGTGTCTTGATATCCTACACCTACCACCATTTTATTTTTTAATTTTTGAAAAAAGAAACAAAAACCATAGATATATAGTTTTTTATTTGCTTTTATGCATTAATGTCAATATTCATTTTTTCCTAATTTGCAAAATAAATTTTATTTATAAGAAAAATATTTGGTCATCCTTAAAATTAATGCTGGTTTTCTTCATCTTTAAATTTCTTCTGCAAACTTTACACTCCAAAACTTTATTGTCACCAAAGAAAATTTAATT
This sequence comes from Carica papaya, assembly GCF_054855325.1. Taxonomy (NCBI): domain Eukaryota; kingdom Viridiplantae; phylum Streptophyta; class Magnoliopsida; order Brassicales; family Caricaceae; genus Carica; species Carica papaya. Next base: position 25,111,484 of record NC_142310.1, on the reverse strand, counting down.
ACACATGCACAAGATTTCATAATAATTATACATATAATGTAGGCACATGGTGATTTTTTCTGAACTCCATAATAATTAATTATTTCATTTGGTATGCAGTATGTAGAATACGATTATTAGAGCAATTATATATTTGATTTTATCTTTATGGAATACTATTAATCACAATTATTAAAGTTATAATATCTCTCTATATCACAACAAATTATATACATTTAGTAGACAATTAACTACTATATGCAATCAAGCTTTATTTTTTATTTTCTTTGTACATAATAAAACTTACATTTTTTCGTGAAGCTATAACCAATAACCAATAATTATTTTGAAAAAGAAGACTCGCTTAAAGATCATATGTGCAAAAAAAATACTTAAAATACATAATAACGCATAGAAAAGAAGGAAAAAAAGAAGAAACTGATGCATATTTGCTTTTAATCAATTACATGCAACTAAGAAATCCACTGCACTAATTTGTTTTAGATATGTAATGTAGTGTTTAGACCATTTTATGGTTGTTTCTGCCACTTTTTAGATGATGCACTTGTCTTATACTATAAGTTCTCATGTATTTAGATGATACTAATGGTTGGTTTTGGCATATAGGAATACCTAATGGTTAGTTTTATAAATATATTTGTTATTGATAAAAGCTCTTACTTTTCAAAAAGAATATTAATTCTGAAAAATGAAAATAAAATTTAGGATTTAATTTTTTTTAATAAAAATTCATATATTTCATTAATTAGGTGACACAATCTCCTAAAAATAATGTACAAGAAACATAATTTGAATCCAAAATCTCTTATAAAGATAAGAAATCCCAATCATATTGTTAAGGAACGATTAGTATGATTCAAATTTAAAATATAATAACAAAAGTAATATAGATGAATACATATTAACTTTTGTGATATCCAACAAATTTTAAAGAAATAAAAGGTATAGTTCCTGCCAATTTAATGCAGTAATAATATAAATGTGTTGTCTCTCTTCTAGTAAAAAAAATGATACTAGCATGGTTCAATACTCCATATTGACTTTTATATTATTTTTCAAATAAAATAAAATTTATCAATGATAATTAATCATTACAAACACAAGGAGAAGTGTCATTAAACAATATATCGGACAATCATAATACAAATTAAGAAGGAAGAGAAGGCACAACCATGTTCAGAAAACCACTAGAAGGAAACAATTCATTATCCATTATTGCTTCTAACCTTTAAGATAATTATGATAAGTTATAGATTGCATGCTGCTATACATATAAAAAACTAAAACTAATTAAAGATTACATATGTGTGTGTGTGTATATGCAAAACAATCCTTATTCTTAATATCGCATATTTAGTAAAATATACAAGATACTATTTGAATACTCAAAGGAGCTAGTACACATAGACTTCTCATCAACACTCTAAATTAGTAATATATATGTGAGAGTAATTTTTTAGCTTTTTAAAATATAGGAAAAAAGATAAAACAATCTATCTATCTATTAGCTAGTTAAAAGTCAAAATAAGTCTATTCAAGTAATTTAATAACATATTTATAATTTAGTTTGACATATTTTTCCTGATATAAGTATAATTTCATATTAATAAAAATATTAATTGTTTAAGATGGTCATAATATATCAGGATTTTCTTTAATGAAAATATTATTTCTTAATCTCAATATCCTAAATTTCAATTCTAAGATCCGAACGTGTATTCATATATATTAAATCCCATACAAAAATCTCATTTGAAATCTAAAAAACATTTGAGTGGCTAGCAAACTTAATCGTCATCCTAAATAGACTGAATTTCTATATATACTACATCAATAATGCTCTATCATCACTCCACTACATATAAGAAAATAAAAGAAAGGAAAAAAAGAGAGAAAAGCATTCCAATAGTTTAAAACTACATTGGGCATGCATGTATTTTAACAAATAGCAATGAAGCGACATCAACCTAGGGCAAGAGAGAAAATAAAAAATAGAAGAGTAGTTCTAGTACATGAGATATAAAATATTGAAGAGAAGATTAATTTGAAGAAAATTCTAACGCAAACCAATACCTTTATATGCATGCATGCGATGCGACGACTATGTTGACTATTACGCGATGACTACGATGACTAGTACTATGACAACAACGATTACAACTATTAAGAATTTGAAGATTTATATCTTTGGTGGATTGTAATTGGTTATTTAAGTACCTCTCAACAGCAATCCAAACAATTCAAAATCAAACATCTTATCATTCCATTCCTAAGAATAATTAAACCTCTAGAGCATATAAGTGTATTATTCTAATTGTGCTTATCAAATAGCACCATCATCTCCACTTAATCCCCATTACCAAACACTAAATGAGTTGTTGTTCTGCTTATGAGTTAATACAATCAATGAACCATCACTATGATTGCTGAAGCTTATGCGATAGAGAATCCTCGTTGATTAGAGACGATGTCTCCCACGGACCCTTCATCACTCCTCCATTTGTGGCCCCCTTAGGTTGAGGTGATTTATTCAGTGTTTGTATATTTTTATGGATTTCTTTGACGTTTTGTTTAATTAGCCAACCCTATTGAGATCAATGAGGTTGAGTTGGTCGAGGGGCTTCCCAACAAGGCTTTGAAACATGATATGCATGATTTACTTCTCCTTATTGTCTTTGTGTTTCTTCTTCACTTGGTCAGTTCCTTGGTGATCATCTATCATAGGAAGCTCTTTTAATTCATAATCTTCTTGTTCTGCTCTATCTCGGAGATCTTCTTGAAGTCAGCCAACACGTGTTGGGCTTTAAGAGGGAAAGGCCAAACCTCTGGTTACGAGTCATAGGGGTTGTAAATGATTGCACATGCTTTGACATTGCAAAGTCATTAGTGATGTAGGTACGCTTAACCTTGTTCTAGTCATGATGTTTTGTGTGTCTGGCCAAGGAACAAAAGGGGCAATATATAGAATGAGACAAGGATTGGAGAGTTATTAATAAAGAATGGGGAATGGAGCATTATAATATAGTAGAATATACCATCTAAGGTAAGATATAGTGCATTCTAAAACATTAAGTGGAATGCCAAAATGTTACTTAATGATTTGTTAGATATACATGTTCCTCATCAATCTTAGCTTTTATATAAAGAGTTAACAAATCATATAAAAACTCATACACTTTAAATCTTCTATTAAATTTTCAAAAGTTCAAGCATTCATATAAAATGGTATATAGGTGGCCTTATGTAACACCCCAAATTATTATTATTTTTATTAATATTATTTTATTTTATTTTATTTTAATTTTTTTTTGTAATTTTTAGATGAATATAATGATTTATTATGTAATAATATATGGTTTTAATTTAGTTTAATTTAATTAAATAGAAATAATAATAATAATAATAATAAAAAGGGATAAAATTATTTTTGGGATTTAATTGAAAATAATTTTGGAAAAAGGGGTGAAAATTTGGGTTCTGAGGGTGTTTTTGAAAAGAAAATAAAAAATCGGGGGTCAAAACGCAATTTAGAAAAATTACACCACGTCAGCAGCCAGGTCAGCAGCCCCGGCCAACCAGGACACGCCGCGTGGCAGAGACACTGACGCAGGAGGCCACGCGGAAGGGAGCCACGTGGGCGATCCACGTGCGCGCGATCGAATGACTGAGATCCGTTCCCACGCGCACGAACAGCCCAGATCAAAAGTGCGTACGGACGGCCCAGATTGCACGCATACGGACAACCCAGATTGAACTGCGCACGAATTGCCCAAATTGCATCGCGATGAAGAAGCCAGATTCATTACCTATTTAATCGCGATTGGACGGCCCAGATTAAATCCTGATGGACGACTCAGATTAAAAGCAGAAGGTTATAAATAATCTCATCCACACCCAAACCCTAACCCTTGCTGCTAGAGCCCTCGCCAGAGAAGACAACCCAGCCACTAGAGAACCGACCGTCGAGACCCGTCGCCGCACCGGAGCACTTTTCGGCCGCCAAAAAAAATTCTCCCCTTGGCTCGGATTTTGATTCTAAACCCACCTGTGGCCAAATCGGAGCCAAAACACCGGCCAATTGGCCGAAAAACACCGTCGAAGCCCAGCAATGCCGCCACAGATTTTCTCTATTTTTTCCTCCAATGAGACCCTTCTCGATTCCCGTTCGATGTAATTTTTACACCATTGTGACCACCGTTCCTTCCTCTACAGGTTGACTGGAGCAAAATACCAAATCGCAACTCAAGCTAGAGGAGCCGCTCGATTTTGTGAATCTGATGATATACTTGCTTTGCTGATGCTCGTTACTTGTTTAAGTATTCATGATTATGTGAGAAACAGAAAACTAAGAAAAAATAGAAAAGGTATGTGAATTGATAAATAGATAAGTTGATAGCCTCACTAGATATCCTGGGAGATGGTGGACGGACCGGGTCCATAGAGAACCCCATCGGGAACATTGTCTCATACCGGATGGGGTATGGAGACTTTAAATGTTTTAGCGCTCATACCGGACAGGGTATGGGGACGGCCCGCTTCACCCTCATACCGGACGGCCCTGGAATTAAGTTATTAACATTAATGGTTCACGTGTAGCGGGGACCCCTATGGATCCCCATGGATACTGGTAGGCTGATAAAAGAAGAAAATTATTGTTTGATGATTTAAAATATAAAAGTATGACATGTACTATGTTAGAGAGTATGTATGAATTCATGATATCTTTTATGTTATTGTTTCTATGGGTCGTTTTCATAAATCTCACCGAGGTAAGTGGACAGTAAAGGATTTTATTATTGATTAATGAATTTGTTAAAAATTGTGCTCCATTGGTCGTTTTTGTTTTTCTACCAACCTTTACTTCTGTGTTAGTGATATAGTGTGACGTCTTTACTGGGCTAGTGTAGCTCATTCCTTACTTAACCATTTCAGATTAGGAGGACTTGGTTCCCGAGCCCATTCCGCAGGAAGACGGCGAGTAGATGCCTAAATATTTTATAGTTTTCCTTATAGTATTTCATTTCTAGTATTTCCTTTAGTTAACTTATTCTTTCATATTGTTAGTACGTTTCGGTTATTGTATAAGGGATATTAATCAGAACTTTTTATTTCGCTTCCGCATTCAAAATTTTTACATACATTTCCTTTTTTAAATTTTCGGGGTCGTTACACCTTAGGTATGAGTTTTTAACACATTAAAACAAGGAAACTTCCATATGATTTATAAAGGTATACTTTCTATTTCACTTATTAATTTTGAATTTGGCTTATCTATAAAGGATGTATTGTGTTATGATTTTTTAATGTAATGTGTTATGATTTTTTTATCTCTTTATTTCTTTTTGTATTCTTAAATATTATAACTTTATTGTGTGTGTCTTATTTAAAGAGATTATATATATACATATACCCTTACAATGATAAAAGAGTGATTCATCGAATATAACTAACCATGTTTACTTCCCTTTATTTAGTAAAGATGGCACTTTATTAATATGTTGTACTTGTGTTAATTGTGTAATTGAATTTTTTTTAAATTAAAAATTATGCTAACTATTTAATTAAAAATTTCAATACAATTAAAATTAAATATTAATGTAAACAATTATGTAAGAAAATGAAATGTTACAATTAAATATCAATATAATTAGTTCTATAATCCATACATAAAACGGACTGCAAATTTAATTTTAAACAAAGTAATTGAACTTAAGTTCTTTTATATATCACTAAATTGACATATTCACAAAAACAAATAAATAAATACATTCAGTACATTTTTATTAGAAAATTGTTGACATTAGAAGTTAACAGATTATATAAAAAGGTATGTACGTGATAATTTGGCTAACTTGTTAACTTTTTATATAAAATTGTGAGTAGACGTGTTCTTCATTAATGGGAACTAATGCCATCCCTTAATGATCGAGCCAAAGGCCCAATAGTTCCAATTCTAGGATCTTTACTTCATTACTAACCACCTTAATAGAAACCAATCCTTCTAAAAGTTAAATATAATTAAGGCATGATAATACTTGACTTTTAAATGAAGTGGTATTTCTCTACCTCTATAAAAATAAGAATTGAAGATTCGACTCTTATGTAACACAAAAATAAATATATAATGCTATCATATGTTAAAATTAATTATAATTTATTGTATTATTACATTTATCTTTATTTTTAAAAAAGTATTTAGTGTCTTATGAAATTTTGAAACTGTTATCGCAAAATTATAAATCGGTTTTGAATAAGTGATCCCATTAAGAAAGGTTAAATACTGATCATTGTCTTTAAGAATCAATTGCAACATCGTACTACAGTTACTAGAGCCATACTATAATATTGAAAAAAATTTAATATTGTTGTTTGTGTCACTGGAGTTAAATATGGTCTTGTTTTATATCAGTAATATTTTTTTTAGTAGTAAGAAACTATATATCATTAATTTTTGAGTATTTATATATGTAAAAGAAATTCAAAATATTAATTGCTTAAAGTGTTTAAAATTAGCCGTCAAAATTTTTTTCTATATTTATTATTCTATGTGAATGTATATTTTTAAATATTTATATGTATATATTGTACATTTCTTCTTGCATAAAGTATTAGTTAACAATTCACAGATTGTTGAGTTTGAAAATTATTTATTTCAGGTTTTTTCCATATTCTGAACAAAATAATTGTATCGTGAAATTTATTTATGATCGTTAGAGATTCTCCAATATATTTTAATTATTTAAAATATTGCATGTTTTGACTAAAATAAAATTATTAGAATTATATTTAAATTTTAGATTAATCAAAATATTAATTATTTTAGATATTTGGATTATATCGGGATTTTCTTTGAGGAAAATATTATTCCTTGATGCTGAGGTGACTTGCTGAGTGTTTCCATCCTCTTACATTACCACTGCCTCTACCTTTTATGGGTCAACAGATACCCCATCTTTCGACACAATATTGGCCAAGAATGCTATTTGATCCAACCAGAACTCACATCTACTGAACTTTGCATACAACTTGGCTCTTCGAAGTATCCCTAGCACTATTGGCAAATGTTTCACATATTCTACCAGATCCCTCGAGTATATCATGATATCTGTTATCTCCTTCTCGCAATTATCATTGCACTACTTCTTTAGTTGGTCTGTTGCCTTAGTGATCTTTTAATGCAAGAAACTCTCTTGATTCACCATCTTTTTGCTCTGCTCCATCACGGGAATCCTCTTAAAGGCAACAAACACGTGTTGGGCTCCGAGAGAGGAAAACTAAAGATCTGGTTGCGAGTCATAAAGGCTGTAAATAATTGCACAGGCTTTGACATTGCAAAGAGTGCTAAGTTCGCTCACTTTCTTCATCAGCTCCTTCTTTCTTTTCTTGAATGTGGCTTTTCTTGCAGAGTTGTTAGTGATATAAGCAAGCTTAACCTTCTTTCTAGTCATGGTATTTTATCATGTGTTCCGAAGGGGCTGGAGGGGGTATATATAAAATGATACAACGGTTGAATAACTATTAATAAGAAATGGGGGGTGGATCATTTTAATATAGTAGAATATACAATGTAAGGTAAGATGTGGTGCATTCTAAAACTGCAAGTGGAATACCCAAACTATCTCCATAAATGTTATGTTTTTAGTAGGGGATATGGAAAAATCTTTTGATTTAAGGTAATGTAATTATAAAAAATTAATTAGTAAATTGTTGCAAGGCTGTACTTATATAAAATTATTCAATCGTGACCATCCATTTTAATTAAAAGCTATTGCTTCACTATAATGCATGTATCTACCTACTCTCTTCTGTATTTTCCCCAACATACATTCACACTTGAAGTCAATTATACTTGGTAACCACACTCACAAATATTATCTCTTAACCCTCAACTAATATGGCCACCACCTAACAATCCAACTTAATTGTATGTCTTGATCTCTTACAATTACTACCATTTTACTTTTTAACTTTTTTAAAAAAGAAAATACAAAAACCATAGATATCTTTTTTTTTCTATATCAAAGTTCACATTACATATTAACAATAATTTAAATTTATATTTTTAAAAGTCAATGGCATTAGTTAGAAAGTTGTTGAACTAATAGTTGAACTCAAAATGATACAATAGATTAACATACCATTACTTTGTAAATTAATAGGAGATTTTGTGACATTAAAATGTTCTTTTTGAATTTGCTAATGTTTGTATTTATGATAAATGAGAGAAATGTATTTGATTAAATTAAAATTATCTCTTGTTTTATACTTTGAGTCCTTGTTATTACTATATCAAATCTAAATAATAATAATAGTTATTTTTATCCTAAATTTCTAAAATATATTATTTTTTATCCTCTCATGTCTTTTCTCTACTTTTACTAGTTTGATCATTATATTGTTTATATGATTTTTTTCTGACTAAATTGACTTATATATTTCACAACACAAGAACAAATATTAATCACAATATATATCCATGTATATATCATATACATATATATCATAACTAATTTTTTATGGTATTAGAATACTCTTGGAGTGTATTAGTAAGTATGTTTTGCACGAAAAATTTTAAACTCTTACAAATTAAAGTTTGCATGTCCAGCAAATTAACTATAAACCAATCGCATGCCGAATGTTAGTTGTCTCGTCTAGTTGATATATACATATATGTATATACACATGTAATAAATAAGGTAGCGATAGAAGGAATACATGTTAAGGTAGGTAAATATATATTGAGATGTTTGTATATGTGTATGGAAAGGTGAGCATCTAAATTTTAATGATGTTTTGGTAAATATCAATAGAAAGAAAAATATCAACGAGAAAAACACAACTTTTGATAGTCTTGTCGTATCATGTCATATAATTAATTTTTTTCTTTATGAATTATATAATCATATATATTGTAATTATAATGAATTATATAGCATATGTTAAATTAATTTACATATTGATCAATTCAAAGATAAATTATCATAATTAAACTAATCAACAGTCTTGACATTAAAACTACTGAAAATGATTTCACTTATAGTTAAACTCAACTTCAAGCTTAGAGATCTCAATAACTTGGTGAATTAATAAGCCTAAGTAGGTAAAGAATCTCGTAAGCATCCATACTTAATTGGATTAGGACCTTTTGAAGACAAGTGTTGGTGATTTTGGTGAGTAATATAGCTTTTACAATAGCTTCACCTAGGATTTCGGACTAGTGGTGAATCAGGAGATGATAGTCGTTAAGGAGTGATTTAAGATGAATTGTATTGGCCTTGAAGTATCACATTGAATTGGAGGATTTTTTATTAGTTTTGACTATATCTTTAGCCTTCTAGATTGGTTTACGACGCTCTAACATTTGTTCTAACTGGCCAATGAAAGAGGCTATTTAGTGCGTATGTATACAGACCATTAGAACTCGTACAATGACAGTTGTGACTATAACGTGATGTTTTTCTTAAATAAATTATTATTTTTACAAGATAAGATAGGACTACGACGTAACCTAATGGTAAATGTTTATGTCATAATTACTCACCTTTTATAATCTTACGATATTATCGAAATATTATTTTCCTTACAGAACATATGGAACTCACTCTTTCTATGCCCCCCCTCCCAAGATGAGGAAGATAGTGAGGAATCGTCAGTTAACCTACCCATTAAAGTCTATGAGGATCCCGTGGATCCATAAACCTTGAGTGCATGATCGTTTCCACACTTTGATGAGTCCAATAATATAATGATAGAAGTGGCCATGTTTTGTATTTTGACATTGTATTTTGTAGCCACTTCTGGCCTCAGCTATATATATATGTAATTGGAACTCATATAAGGGATTTGTATTAACTTACTCTGCTGCATATAATTTTTATCATGCTCTCGTAATCTGTTTCTGTATCTGACACTCTCATACCTTAATTAGCATTAGGGATGTTAGAATGTATATATATATATATCCATCCTACTTCTCATACTCATTTTGTTTAAATGATAAAGTAGTGGGCATTTCTTATCAAATTTATCAATTACAATACATTTCCATTGTTCCCCAATTTGATCAAAAAAATAAGATTACAATCAAATTTCCTTGCCCATAATATATATCAAAAATGAAATTCATTATAACATTTATGTATATATATTGAACATATAAAACATATATGCTAATTGAGAACAAAAAATATGTCCTTATTGGAGTTTTGCCATCTATACATGGTTTTCCAATATAAAACAATTATAGGGCTTCCTCATTCTTTTCCCTTTGAAGATATACATGAAAAAGGCACTCACATACACAAACATATATAGAGAAAATAGTTTTATGTGATTTCATGTCTTTATTTTATATGAAGTTTATGTTTTAAAAGAACATGATGCGTAGGGTAGAATTATAATTAATTGGTCTAAGTGGATTTATTTTATTTTGAAAAAGAAAGAAAATAATTTATCATTAGTGTAGTAGATTTATTAGTTGCATGTAATTCATTGAAAGCAAATATACATAATTTTCTTCTTTTTTTCCTTCTTTTATACGCTTTATTATGTATTTTTAAATATTTTTCAGCACATACAATCTGTACTAATGAAGAAAGAAAGTTCAGTTTACGTATATCACCTAATGACCCTGCAAGAAAAACCATATTCAATAAAAGAAAGAAAGGGCTGATGAAGAAAGTGAGTGAACTCAACAGTTTTTGCGACGTTAAAGTCTATGCAATCATTTACAGCCCCTATGACTAATAACCAGAGGTTTGGCCTTCTCTTCTAGGAGCCTAACATGTGCTTGTTAACTTTCAGAGGATGCCTGAGATGGAGCATAACAAGAAGATGGTGAATTAAGAGAGCTTCTTGTACTAAAGGATCACCAAGACAGTCGACTAACTGAAGAACCAGTGCAAGGTAATTGCGAGAAGGAGATCATGTAGGTCATGCTCCAAAGTCATATTGGGAAGCCCCTCTACCAACTCAACGTCATTGATCTCAAAAATTTGGGTTGGTGCATCGAACAACACCTTAAAGAAATCTAGAAAAGGACTAAAACACTTAGGAAGTCACTTTAGCCTGAAAGGACCACCTAACAGAGGAGTCATGAAGGGTCCTTAAGAGACGTCTGCTCAAATCAAGGAGAATTCTCTGATGCAGGAGATGCAGCAGTCACGAGAGTGGTCCATTGACAAGATGAACTTGTAAGTACAATAATAGTTTCATGTAGGGTTTGCTAACGAGGAACAGGCAAAGATGTTGGTGCCATTCACAGATAAGAACAACCAGAATAATGGACTGATATGGTTCAGTAGGTTTAATTACCCTTAGGAACCAAGTATGAAGATGTTTAGTTTTTAATTTTTTTAATGTTGTTGGAGATGTACTTTGAATAACCAATCCACTACATAGATAGGTTGTCATATTCGTAGTCATTGTCTTAATAGTTGTAATCATCATAATAGTTGTAGTTGTTGTCGTCACAGTCGTGCGGGCATGTTCATGGCACTGTGATGCATGCTGGTGTGCATTTGCGCACAAGTCTTGTGTGTGGGAGTGCCACTACATTCCAAGCACCTGCACATTGCAGCCAGCCTTGGGCGTCGCGTTGACCTACCAGGCTTCTACGCATGCTGAGGGGTCTTCACGAATGTGCTCGCCATATTGCGGGTGCGGATAAGAGGATAAATTCCCTCAGGCACAAGGTAAAATAAATAAATAAAATCTATAATTTGGTAAACTAAGTAAATTTTGGACAAATTGGCATTTTAGGAATATTGGTATAAATTGGAAATATGGTATAACAAAAAATGATTTGGTTAATTTAAAAGAATAAATCTAATAAAATTAATAAATCTTAAAATTCTAAGAATAATTTTATAAATTAAAAACTTATAAAAAAGAAATTCTAAATCTATAAATAATTATAAAAGAAGGAGAATTAACATTTGAAAAAACTTTAAATTAAAAGACTAAAGAAAAAATGAAACAAGAACAAAAGAATCTAAAAAGTTAACTAATAAAATAAAAAGTCAAAACTTAACAAACACAGAGTCTAGTTAAATCTGGTTCACCATATTTCCTTTGAGGGGTATTTAGTTTTGATTATTTGTTTCGGAACTGCTAAAATATGTGTGACATCTCAAATACAAATTAAAGCATAAGGGTGCAAGATACAGAACAGATTACGAGTGCATTATAAAAATTATATACAGCGGAACAAATTATTTCAAATACTTTACCAAAATATATGAGTTCCAATCACACTTATATATAACTAAGGACAGAAGTGGTAACAAAATACAAAATATCAAAATACAAAGGACCACTTCTTTGATTATGTGATTGGACTCATTAGAGTGCACGACAAGTCTTGCACTCAAGGTTTGTGGATCCGTGGGATCCTCATAGACTTCAAAGGGTAGGTCAGCGATTAGTTCCTTACTATCTTCGTCATCTGGGGGGAGTATGGAAATGGTGAGTTCTAATACTTAGTAAGAAAAACAACATTTAAATAATATCATAAAATTTTAAGAGTGAATAATTATATCATTAATACTTACCATCATGTCACGTCAGGGTCCTTTCTTATTTTATGAAAATAATTTTATTTATTAAAAGAAACATCATGTCATTCACAACAATCAAATCAAAATCATACTTAACAATAGAAAAAATAAAATAAATCATGAAATGCTTAGATTTTTGTGTCATGCTTCACGAAGTTGTTCCAACTTCCATCTGTGAGGGCAAATACAAATTTTTGACTACGCATGTGGAATGACCAGATTAGATATATAACGGCAATTCGTTCAAGCACATTTCTGGCTTGTCAAACTATGGTACAATCTATGACCATGGTCATACCAACCAAAGTGGTTCTATCAGATATTCTATAGTCACGATTATACTTAGCCAAATGTGACCCCTAACAGATAATCGCATCACCGCTCTCGTCATATGGTACACCGACATCTACAGAGAGCGGTGTCTTTTTAGACCAAATAGAGGAGGAAAAAAAAGAAAACCCTCAGAGATAAAAAGCCTAATGAGACACTTGATGCATTATACATGTCAATACAAATACATGGATTTTTTAGACCATTCAGGCTCATTCCCCTTCTCTTTCTTTCTTTTTTTATATATATTTCAAAAAATTATCACCAGATTCATGTTGTTTAATTTACATGCAAATCATCAAGTATCTATAAAATCACATAACATGCTTGAAATCAAGAACAAATGACTTTATTAAACATAAAATATGAAAAATACAAAACACAAACTTCATAATTTTTATTTTTTAAAAATGCTCGTTAAGATGTTTAAGGAAATACTAAATTTCTTACTAAAACTTTCAAGTTTTCCTACACCTTTCTTCTTTTTCTCTTCTCCTTCTCTCTCTAAATAACTCCCTTTCTCTCTCTAAGCTCTTAGGAGATGAAAGAAAGGGGTCACTATTTATAGAAAATGGGGACCATTGTATTTGTGCCGAGTGGTAAAATTCAGTGAAGAGAGAGAAAGTTAAATGAAAGATGAGTGATTTGACACGAGACGACAACAGTACAAAAAGCAGAGGAAGAATCCTCCACCAGTGGCAACTCTCCACCCAAGGCAGCAACACATCGCCAAAGGTGGTGCACGGTGCCCAAGAGGGCGGCGGCACACTGCCCAAGGCAATAGTGTGCCACACCAAGCCAGCTACGTGCTGAAGGCCTAGCCTGCACATAATTTTGTATGGGATGTATAGTTCTGCTGCAATATTAATATCTATTTTATGTCTGCTCATTTGGACGTTGGTGCCATATTTGGCATCAGGATGTCACATTTCTTTTCTTTTTTTTATTTATACACAATGGAGCAAAGATATAAGCATTATTGATGTAGTATATGTAAAAATTCAATCTAGTTAGGATGAAGATGAATCTAGCTAGCTCCTTAAATTTTTTTAGATTTAAAATGAGATTTTTGTATAAAATTTAATAGATATGGATTCAATCTTTGGAACTTGGAATTAAAATTTGGGATAGTGGCATTAACAGGTAATGTTTTCCTTAAAGAAAGTCTCAGTATAATCATAACATCTAAAACAATTAATATTTTGATTAATATGAATATTATGCATGTATCTAGAAAAATACGTTAAATTAAGTTATAAACCTACTTCTAACTAATTAATAGATATGTAGAATAATCTGTCTTTGTTCCCTATATTTTGAAGAATAAAAAATTACATTCACCCATATATTACCAATTTAGAGTGTTGATGAGAAGTACCTGTGTACACTGGCTACTAGCTCCTTTAAGTAGTTTAGACAATATCTTGTATAATTTACTAAATATATTATATTATTGCGATTGCTTAGGTGGCAAGTAAAATAAGTATTGTTTTATATGTATACATAGATGTATATTGTTGTGTTCGATTTTTATTGTATTTTTATACCCTTTTTACTTAAATTTAGAATAATTTTTGAATTAGTTTTAAGTTAAAAGTCATTTAATGAAAAAAATCTTGATGTAGGTTTTGTGAAGAAAATAAAAAAAAGACTGAAAAGAGAAGAAGAAAAGAGCAAAAATGAAGGCAGCTAAAAGTAGAAAAAAAAAGGCATGCAAAACCCTATCTCCTTTATTTCTTCTGCCTATAACAGGAACCAGATCTACAACATTAAAAGGTGAGCAAAGGTGAAACTATATCTGGTGGGGAGCTAATGTGAACCCAAATCTAGTGGAGAAGAAGTCGAAATAGAAAGCAGAAGTGGGCTTGCAGTTGAGCAACAGAGGAAAAGTTGAGAAAAATTAATCAAGTAATTTATTTTTATTTTTATTTTTTGCTTTCAAATTATAGATTTTTTGTATGAAATTTTTCATTATTTTTTAACAAACTCGTGTTTGGAGTTTTTTAGAAATTAGTTTTTTATTATTACATGATTATATTTTTTTAATTATAAGTTCTATTGCTCAATCTACCATGTCTGGTTAAATCTCCTTCATTGGAGTGATTGATATAGCATGAATCAAAAGTAGGCTTGAAGTTTAATTTTAGCTTCCTTCTAGTTGCAATTTAACAATATTGAAATTAATTTGGTTGGGAGACTTGGCCAACTCATGGATTAATTTGTTATTGATAGTTTTAGAGTAGCAGGAGTGAAATTCTATTAATTAGATAGATATTTCTAATCGTTAATTGCAATTTAAACGAGAGTTATATGTTCGAGTTAACGTGGAGAAATCGAATTATCACAAATCTAATAGAATCAAATTAATAATTATTGTAAAAGGTTAGTAGTTGTTAATTGACAAACCTAGCAAATACTGGAGGGAAACCAAAAGTACATTATGTTTGTTCGATCATTGCAAACTAGATTAAATTGATTGTGAAATTAAAACTCAGATATACCTAAGATTTAGGTGAAATCAATGACTATGATGGGTTTACATCGATAGTTTTCATTAATATAATTATTTTTCTTTGATTAAATTATTATTAGATTTAAATTTCTAGATAATAATAGAATTTCTATAATTCTAGTACTTGATACACAATCCCTATAGAACGATACCCTACTTATCACTTTATTATTTGAATGATTTTATGCACTTGCAAATTTGCCCGTCATATATATAATCTTCAACTTGTTTTAGTTTTTTATATGTATACTAGTATGCAATCTGTAGAATATCATAATTATCTTAAAGGTTGGAATTAGTAATGGATGATGAATTATTTCATTCTAATTGGCTTTTGGACATGGTTATGCCCTCTTATTTTTCTTCTCAATCTATATTGTGGCTATTAGATGTATTGTTTAATGGTACTTTTATTGTGTTTGTAATGGTTAATTGCTATTGTTAAATTTTATTTCATTTAAAAAATAATAATTATCTTAAAGGCTATTATAGAGTGTCAAGGAGAAGGCATATATATTAGTACCAGGCTAGTATCATTTTTTAATTGGAAGAGAGATAACACTTTTACATTTTTACTGCATTAAATTGGCAAGAAATATATGTTTGATTTCTTTAAGAATTTTACAACTATTACAAAAATCAATACAAAAGTATTCATATATATTACTTTTATTATACCATTTTAAAATTGAATCATACTAATCTTTTCTTAAGAATATGATTGGTATTTTTTCTCTTCATAAAAGATTTTAGATTCAAATTGTGCATTTTTATATATCATCTTTAAGAGGTTGTGTCATCTAATTAATGAAATGTATGAATTGTTACTAAAAAATAGAGATCTTAAATTTCAATTCTATATTTTAAAAGTAATATTTTTCTAAAAAGTAAGATAACTTTTGTGACATCCCAAATGTTATTTAAGGCATAAGGGTGCCAGATACAGAAATAGCTTACGATTGCGTGATAGTTAAATATATGCAACAGACCAATTTATTACAAAATCCTTACAAAATATATGAGTTTCTAATTACATATATAACTGAGGTCAGAAGTGCCAACAAAATATAAAATATCATAATACAAAAAGGGTCACTTCTATAATTATGTAAAAGGACTCATCAGAGTGCAAGACAAGTCATGCACTTATAGAAGTTTATGGATCGACGGGATCCTCAAAGACTTCAAAGGGTAGGTCAGTAATCAGTTCCTCATTATCTTCCTCATATGGAGGAGGCATGGAAAGGGGTGAGTTCCATATACTCAGTAAGAAAAAAAGTATTTAAAAAACATCATAAGATTTTAAATGTAATTAAAGGTATCATCATTTCTTACCATCAAGAGTCATGTCAAGGTTCTTTATTAAATTATAAGAGTAATTTATTTTATTTAAAGAAAACATCATATTATAGTCATATCATATCAATCAAGTATATCATACTAAAAATGGAAAAACTTAAAAAAATCATGATATGCACTATTTTTCGTGTCATTATTTCCGAAGTCATTCTGACTTCCATCTATTGAGGGCGATACGAATTCCCAACTACCCATGTGAAATGAAAAATTCATTTCATTTGTAATAGTAATTTGCATTTTGCTAAACTAACAACAGATTTATGGTTTGCTAAACAAAATCACATTTACGGCTTGCAAAACTATGACACGATTTATGACCACAACCGTGTCAACCACAGTGGTCTTACATGTTAACTATGGCCATGGCCGAAATTCGCCGAAGGTGACCCCTACAATCATTTTGAATCACCACTCGCGTCAAAGGGTATGCTATCATCCACAAGGAGTGGTTCTCTCATGTATTTTCAGACTAGATGAGGAAGAAACAGAAACTCCTTAGAGATAAAAAGTATATGAAACATTTTATGCTATAATTTAATCATTTTTATGAAAATGCTTGAAATTTTATTAACTAGAACTAGCAAATATAATCCAATAATACAACAATTTATTGAGTATAATATACTATTGCCAACAATATAAATTCTTATCTCATGTATTATTCGAGAATTTTTAGTGCATTTATGGTGTAAATGTTTATTTAATTGTCATTTAATTTTTTCTCTGTAAAACTATATACATAATATGCCTCTAAATAGCAGTATCTCAATAATAAAATACAAATTTCTATTCTCACAAGATAGCATAGTATTAGAGTTATTAATATATCTAGAAGAATTTAGATAACTAATATTTGAATAAATTGTGTTTTTCTAAAATAATCATGAGTAGGGCTGAGTTTGATAGAAAATAAATAATGATAGATGATTGCAAAAAACATTCTGGAGCAAGATGACATGGGAAACATGGTTGGATCGATTCATGAAAAGGATGAGGGAGAAGTTTTATCAAAATATGGCTCTGATAGCCATAACTATATTAAAAATATAAATTGCACAATATTTATTGCTTACGTGTATGATTCATCCTTTTAACCTAAGTAGACTTAAAACTTAAAAGATGTATTAGAATATAAATAATTAACTGAGTTATTTCCTATTAGTTTAAACTTTTAAGATAAAGCTTTAATTTATAATTTAATGATTGTATTTTTTTAGTAGTCATTTTAATCCTCGTATGAATAGGCACTTGTGTGGTCTCAAAATTTCTGCTTTGAGGAGGCTAATTCATAGGCAGGTCTGAGTTGATGTATATAACTGATTCTAGTAGCATCATTGGTAGTTTCTCCATGTTGATAGTCTTTTGTGCTCTTAATTTATTGTTGGGCTTTTCCAGCTTCATGATTAGCTTGACTACCAACTATATATATGATGCATATGAGCTTTTTTGCTTCTTCACAATGGCAAGATAGGGTTGTTATGCAATTTTTTATAGTGTCTTTAATTCTGCATGACTTCAATTAATTCTCAGGTGTGACCTTCTCATTTTTGTAACTATGTTTTAACTATTTTACTGGCTTGTTATGTGACCTTTAAGCTATGAATTTTTTCTCAATAAAGTTCTCTTTTTATACTCTTTTTTGAAAAAAATATTTATTCTTCTTACATGAGATGATGATGCCATTCACGGATTAGAACAACCAGAATAATAGATTGATATGGTCTAGTGTGTTTAATTAACCTTAGGAATTGAGTATTATGATATTTAATTTTGAACTTTTTGGGGTGCTGTTGGAGATGTACTTTAAACAAGCAATTAAATTCCACCATAGAGATATGTCATTAATTTCTTAGTTGTCATAGTAATCATCTAAATAATTGTAGTCATCATAATAGTTGTAGCTGTCATCGTCACAGTCATAGTCGTTGGGTCACATACATGTATGTACTTAGATTGCTTTATGTTATGATTTTCTTTAAATTAATCTTTACCTCAATATTTTATATTTCCTATGCTAGTACTACTCTTCGTTCTTTAATTTGTCCCTTTCCCCGACTTGATGTGGCTTTATTACTATTTGTTAAAATATATGCATGCTCAATATAATTTTATGCTATCAAAATGCTATTTTCTCTTCTTTCTTTTCTTTTTTTTTTATACACAATTAAGAGAGGACAAAAGCATTATTGATGCACTATATGTAGAAATTCAATTTACTTAGGAGGAAGATTAAGCTAGCTAGATACTTAAATTTGTTTAGATTTCAAATAAGATTTTTGTACAGAATTTAATAAATATGGATGTGCTCTTCAGATCATAGAATTAAAATGTGGGATAATGGCATTAAGGAATAATATTTTTTCCAAAGAAAATTCTGATATAATTCAAATATCTAAAACAATTAATATTTTGATTAATCTAAAATTTAAATATAATTCTAAAAATTTTATTTTAGTCAAAACATGCAATATTTAAATAACTTAAATATATTGGAGATTCTCTAACAATCATAAATAAAATTTTACAATGCAATTATTATGTTCAAAATATGAAAAAAAACTGAAATAAATAATTTTTGAACTCAACAATCTGTGAATAATTAACTAATACTTTATGCAAAAAGAAATGTACAATATATACATATACACATTTAAATATATACAATCACATAGAATAATAAATACAGAAAAATATTTTTGAGGGCTAATTTCAAACATTTTCAGCATTTAGTATTTTGAATTTCTTTTACATATATAAATACTCAAAAATCGATGATATAAAGTCTCTTGTTATTAAAAAAAATGTTATTGATATAAAACAAGATCATATTTAACTCCAGTGACATAAATTACTACTTCAAAAAAAATTTAATATTATAGTATGTTACTATAGTATCTGTAGTACGATATTGCAATTGATTCTTAAAGATAATGACCAGTATTTAACCTTTATTAGTGGGATCACTTATTCAAAACCAATTTATACTTTTGTGATAACGGTTTTAAAAATTCATAAGACACAAGATAAGTACTTTTTAAAAATGAAGATAGATGTAATAATACAATGAAACCACTTATACACTACTGTGAAAGTGTATAACACCAACATCCATGTGAAAAGTCTAGTATTCAAATTTTAATTATTCATATGGTTATTTTATAATTAATTTTAAGATATGATAGAGTTATTAAAATTTATTTTTATTAATTTTTAAGTACAATAAATTATATATTTATTTTTGTGTTACATAAGAGTCGAATCTTCAATTCTTATTTTTGTAGAGGTAAAGAAGTACCACTTGATTTAAAAGTCAAGTATTATCATGACATAATGATATCTAACTTTTGGAGGATTGATTTCTATTAAGACAGTTGGTAATGAAGTAAAAATACTAGAATTGGAACTATTGGGCCTTTGGCCAGATCATTAAGGGTTGGCATTAGTTCCCATTAATGAAGAACATGTCTACTCACAATTTTATGTAAAAAGTTAACAAATCAGCCAAATTATCACCTATATATTATTTTATATAGTTTGTTAACTTCTAATATCAATCATTTTCTATTAAAAATATATTGAATGTATTTATTTATTTATTTGTGAATATGTCAATTTAGTGATATATAGAAGTACTTAAGTTCAGTTACTTTTTTAAAAATTAAATTTGCAGCCTGTTTTATGTATGGATTATAGAATTAACTATATTGATATTTAATTGTAACATTTCATTTTCTCACATAATTATTTACATTAATATTTAATTTTAATTGTAGTAATATTTTTAATTAAATAGCTAGCATAATTTTTAATTTAAAAAAATTCAATTACACAATTAACACAAGTACAACATATTAATAAAGTGCCATCGTTACTAAATAAAGGGAAGTAAATATGGTTAGTTATATTTGATGATTCACTCTTTTATCATTGTAAGTATATATATATAATCTCTCTAAATAAGACACACAACGAAGTTATAATATTTAAGAATACAAAAAGAAATAAAAAGATAAAAAAATAATAACACAATACATCCTTTATAGATAAGCCAAATTCATAGTTAATAAGTGAAATACAAAGTAAACCTTTATACCTAATGCCACCTACATACCATTTTATATGAATGCTTGTAATTTTGTAAATTTAATAGAAAATTAAAAATGTATAAGCTTTTATATGATCTGTTATCTCTTTATATAAAAGCTAACATTAATGAGGAACATGCATATCTAACAAATCATTAAGTAATATTTTGGCATTCCACTCGCTGTTGTAGAATGCACCAAATCTTACCTTAAATGGTATATTCTACTATATTATAACGTTCCATTCCCCATTCCTTACTAATAACTCTACAACCATTGTCTCATTCTATATATACCCCTTTTTGCTCCTTAGCCAGACATGACAAAACGTCGTGACTAGAAACAACGTTAAGCTTACCTATATCACTAACAACTTTGTAAGAAAAACCACATTTAAGAAAAGGAAGAAGGGGCTCATGAATAAAGTAAGTGAACTTAGCACTCTCTGCGATGTCAAAGCATGTGCAATCATTTACAACCCCTATGACTCGCAACCAGAGGTTTGGCATTCCCCTTCGGAGCCCAACACGTGTTGGTCGACTTCAAGAGGATCTCCGAGATGGAGCAGAATAAGAAGATGATGAATTAAAAGAGCTTCTTATGATAGATGATCACCAAGGCAACCGACCAACTGAAGAAGAAACACAAAGACAATCAGGAGAAGTAAATCATGCATATCATGTTTCAAAGCCTTGTTGGGAAGCCGCTCCACCAACTCAACCTCATTGATCTCAACGATGAGGGTTGACTAATTGAACAAAGCCTTAAAGAAGTCCAAAAAAGGATAAAAACATTTAGTAAATCACCTCAGCCTTAGGGGCCATAAATAGAGGAGTGATGAAGGGTCCGAGGGAGAAATCTTCTTAGAACAATGAGGATTCTCTATCACATAGGCTTCAGCAGTTGTTGTAACACCTCACCCATCACTGTGATTAATTTATTTGTAAAACCTTATTTATTTGGGTCTTTAGACCACATTGAACTCATTTAATTTACTCTGTAAATTATTATCGTAATTCGTAAATTATACCGATTTTATTTATTTTGATTTTATTTAATTTTATTTTATTTTAGTCTAATATTTATTTTTTTAAAACAAAATTCAAAAAAATGATAAAAAGGGAGAAAGTTTCACGAGAAAGGGCTGCCCACGCGGGCGCCCATGTGCTGTGCACACGTCCCATCCGTGCGTTTGGCAGGGGGTCAACCTTATGCGTATCTCGTTGCGCACGAATAGGCACCGCACACTATGCCTGCGTCGTCCGCTCAGCAGGCTTACGTGGATAGGCCTCTTCGTTCCTAGGGCGGGTGCGCAGGCTAGCTTGCAGCACACAGAATGGGGAGGCTACTACCGTCTCGAGCAGTGTGCCGCCACCCACCTTAGGCGGCGCGGCACCATCGCCGCTAGTGGAGGAGGTCTTCCTCCTTCATTTTTTATGTTGAGCATCTTTTTCTCTCTCTTGACCTAATTTCACCACTTGGCGTAAATGCAATGACTCTTAATTTCTATAAAATAGGGGCCTTCCTTCACATTTTCTCCACACTTCCATTCTTCCACCTTTTAAAAATTAGAGAGAGAGAGAGAGAAAAAGTGATCTAGAGAGAGAAGGAGAGGAAGAAAAGAAGGATGGTGTAGAAGAAATTATCAAGATTTTGGTAAGGAATTTAGTATTTCTTTAAACCTCTTAAGGTGTATTTTTAGACAAAAAAAATATTAAATTGATAATTTGTGATTTCGCGTGTTCTTGCATGCCTTTATGTTTATAGGCTTAATAAGTTCAATTGTTCTTGATTTCAAGCATGCTATGTGATTTATAGACACTTGATGATTTGCATGTAATTAAAATAATATGAAACCGATAAGATTACCTGAAAAATAAAAGAAACAAAAAAAAGTGGAATGAAGCATGAATGGTCCGAAGTATGTATCTGTATTGACATGCATAATGCATCAAGTGTCTTGTTAGACTTTTTATCTTTGAGGGGTACCTATTCCCCTAACGACATTCGGGGTATTTGTTTTTCCCTCCCCCATTAGGTCTGGAAAGACGTAAGAGAACCACTCTCTGTGGATAATGGCGTACTCTCTGACGAGAGTGGTGATGCAAATACCTGTTAGGGGTCCCCTTTGGCTAAGTACTATCGTGACTATAGAATACCAGATAGAACCACTATGACTAGTACGACTGTGGTCATAGATCATGCCATGGTTGTGAAAGTCGAAAATGCACTTGAGTAAATTGTCGTTATTTGTATATGATCTGGTCATTCCACTTGGGTAGTCGGAAATCTGTATCTGCCTTAAGAGATGGAAGTCGTAATGACTTCGTGAAGTATGACACGAAAATCTAAGCATTTCATGATTTATTTGATTTTCTCTATTATCTAGTATGATATGTGTTTATTTTGATTATATTAACGTGATGTTTTTTTTTGTACTAAAAAAATTATTTTCATAAAGTAAGATAAGTCTACAAAGTAACCAAATGGTAAGTATTTATGTTAGAATAATTTACTTTAAAAATATTATGAAGTTATTTAAATACTGTTTTCCTTACTAAACATATAGAACTCACTCGTTCCATGCCCCCCAGATGAGGAAGAAAATGAGAAACCGCAAACTGACCTACCCATTGAAGTTTATGAGGATCCTGTGGATCCGCAAAACTTGAGTGCATGATCGTTCTCATACTCTGATGAGTCCAATAGCATAGTGAAAGAAGTGGCCCTCGTTTGTATTTTGACTTTTGTATTTTGTAGCCACTTCTGGCCTCAATTATATATGTAATTAGAACTCTTATTTGTAAGGAATTTATATTAATTTGCTCTGCTGCATATAATTTTTATCATACACTCGTAATTCTGTTTTTGTATATGACATCTACATGCCTTAATTAGCATTGGGATGTCACAGTCGTAGTGATGGTTCATTGATGGTATTAACCCGCAAGCACAACAACAACTCATTTAGTGTTTGGTAATGGGGACCAAGTGGAGATAATGGTGTTGTTCGATCAACACAACAAGAATAATATACTTTTAAGCTATAATAATGCACTTTTCTCTTCTTTTCTTTTATTTATTTTTTTACATAATATAGTGATGACATAAGCATTATTGATGTAGTATATGTAGAAATTCAATTTAGCTAGGAGGAAGATTAAGCTAGCTAGCTACTCAAATTTATTTAGATTTCAAATGAGATTTTTGTATAGAATTTAATACATAAGGATACGCTCTTCCAATCTTGAAATTAAAATTTAGGGTAATGGCATTAAGGAATAATATTTTCCTCAAAGAAAATCTCGATCTAATCAAAATATCTTAAATAATTAATATTTTTATTAATATGAATATTATGCGTGTATCTGGAAAAATATGCTAAAATTATAAATATGTTGATTAATTATTTTGTTGGATTTATTTTGGGTTCTACTAATTGATAGATATATAAAATAATCTATCTTTGTTCCCTATATTTTAAAAGACAAAAAAATTATAGTCACATATATACTACCAATTCAGAGTGTTGATGAAAAGTATATGTTGATACTTGCAACTAGCTCCTTTAAGTAGTTTGGACAGTATCTTGTTTAATTTGCTAAATATTACACATTATTGTGATACAATAGCCATGCTATCTAAATAGCAAGTAGAATAAGTATTGCTTTATATGGATACACACAGATATATAATCTTTAACTTCTTTTCATTATTTATATGTACACCAGCATAAAATCTATAGCATATCATAATTATCTTAAAGGTTGGAATCAGTAATAGAGGATGGATTATTTCCTTCTATTTTTTTTTTTAACATAACTTTGCCATCTTCTTGTTTTCTCAATCTCTATTGGGGTTGTTAGATGTATTGTTGACCGTACTTCTCGTTATGTTTGTAATGGTTAATTACTATTGATAAATTTTATTTCAATTTTTTTAAAAAAAGTTAATTATCTTAAAGGCAAATATGGATTGTCGAAGTTCAGAAGGCATATATTTTAATATCATACTAGAATAATTTTTTTTACTGGAAGAGAGAAAACACCTTTATATTATTACTGCATAAAATTGGTAGGAAACATGTCTTTGATTTCTTTAGGAGTTTTTTGGCTATTACATAAGTCAATACAAAAGTAATCATATATATTACTTTTATTATTATTTTTTAAAATTAAATTACACTAATCGTTCCTTAACAATATGTATAGTATTTCTTCTCTTTATAAAAAATTTTGGATTCAAATTGTACATCCTCATATATTATCTTTAGGAGATTGTGGTAACTAATTAATTATATGTATGAATTGTCACTATAGAGATTTAAATCCTAAATTTTATTTTTATATTTTAGAATTAATATATTTTTTGAAAGTAATATAGCTCTTAACAATAACACACAATTTACAAAACCAGCCATAAGGTATGCCTATATGCCAAAACAAACCACTAGCATCATCTAGAATGCATGAGACCTTAGAATATAAAACAAGAGCATCATATAAAAAGTGGCATAAACAACCATAAAATAGTCTACTCTACATTACACATCTAAAACAACTTACTACATGTGTAAGTGTGATGATAAATATCTTATAGATTGTGAGAATTGGAGCAAGCATTTTGTTGTGATTGCATGTCTATAAGCCCCAACATTTTGTATATCTTTTTTAGCTATATGTGCACTAAAAAGAAAAAAAAACAACTAAAAAAGTGCACATATTGTTGGGACCAAAACAAAGACTTTTACGATTGAAATGCAAACAATCTTAATTGGAGGACTATATTGGAAAATTACCAAAAGCAATATCAATATTCTATATGATAAAAATGGGATGCTTAGTACAAAAGATGGGTGACCTATTTATATGCAATTCTAACAGCCTAATTATATGCAATATCTATCTTCCATTTCATTGCCATGTTTTACTGCCTTAAGACAAACTAATTTAAAGTTTTGTTTTCTCTCTCTCTCTATCTCTCTCTCTTTTTAACTACCCCTCCACATAAAAGGAAAATTAATTAAATATTCTAGCAATCTTCCTGTTCAATTTATTCTTTTTACACACCTACATATATAAGAGAGAGTAAATATATACATGCATTATAGTGAATGGTTTTATAAAAGTGTAGCCTTGCAACAATTCACTGATTAAATTTTGTAAATTACTTTACCTTTAATCTTAAGATCTTTCCATATGTCCTATTAAAAGCATAACATTTCTAGAGATGATTTGGGCACTCTATTTGCAGTTTTAATCTAACCTTACATGGTATATTCAATGTTCCACTTCACATCCGTTACTAATAACCTTCAACCCTTGTCTCATTCTATATATATATCATCTAGCTCTTTGGCCAGATAGACCAAACACCATGACTAAAAAGATGGTTAAACTTAACTATATCATTAAAAACTCCACCAAAAAAGCCACTTTCAAGAAAAGAAAGAAGGGGTTGGTGAAGAAAGTGAGTGAACATAACAAAACACATATGTTGATTGAGAAAAAAAGATGTCTTTACTTTAGTTTTGCCATCTATACATGCTTTTCAAATATAAAACCATTATAGGCTTCCTCATTCTTTTCCGTTTTGATTATATACATGAAAAAGGCACTCACATACACAAATGTATATAGAGAAAATACATATATGTGATCTCATGTCTTTATTTTGTATGAAGTTTATGTTTTAAAAGAACATGATGCGCAGGGTAGAATTATAATTAATCGGTCTAAGTGGATTTATTTTATTTCAAAAAAGAAAGAAAACAATCTTATCATTAGTGTAGTAGATTTATTAGTTGCATGTATTTGATTGAAAGCAAAGGTACATAATTTTCTTCTTCTTTTCCTTCTTTTATATGCTTTATTATGTATTTTAAATATTTTTCAGCACATATGATCTTCAAATTCAAAATAATTATTTATTATTTACTATAGCTTCATGAAAAAAATATCAATTTTGATATGTATAAAGAATGCAAAACATGGAAGCCTGATTGCATATAGTAACTAATTGTCTACTAAATGTATATAATTGGTTGTGATATAGAGATATTTTGACTTTAATAATTGTAACTAAAATATTCTTCCATAAAGATAAAGTCAAATACACATGCACTCTAATAATCATATTCGACATATTGCATACCAAATAAAATAATACAAGTGAGAGTAGATATATAAATGGATTATAGTGAAACATTAGCTCTTAATTAAAAAGGGACAATCATGATTAAAGTAATTTTGTATAAGTGCATTCCTGCAACAACTCACTAATTAAATTTTGTGAAACATTTCCTTAAATCAAAATATTTTCCATATTCCCTATTAAAGACATAGCATTCTAAAGATGATTTCGACACTCCACTCCCAGTTTTAGAATGCAACACATCTAACCTTCAGCATTCTAAAGGGTGATATGCATGCTTTTAGTTGTTTCTTTTTTCTTTTTAGTGCACATATAGCCAAAGGAATGCTTGTTCCAATTCTCAGAATCTATAAGGTATCCATTAACTCATATAGGCATGATCCTTGGAGCTTCTATACATACAATATGAAATTCACGCACGACCAAAGTTAATCAATTCTATGTCTACTAGTTTAGACAGGTAGGTGTCTCGAAAAACCCTTTCATATTGTTGTTAAACATCATCACACATACACATATAAGAAGTTGTTTTAGATGTGTAATTTAGTGTTTAGACTATGTTGTCTTTATTTATGCCTTTTTTTGCGATTATTTTATGCTCCAAGATCTCATGTATTTTAGATGATGCTAGTGGTTGATTTTGCTATATAAGCATTCGTTATGGTTGGTTTTATAAATATACTTTTTATGGATGAACGGTATATTATTTTTCAGAAAAATATTACTTTTAAAATATAGAATTGAAAGTTAGGATTTAGATTTTTAAGTCACAATTTATACATTTTATTAATTAGATGACACAACCTCTTAAAGATAATCTACAAAAAAGCACAATTTGAATCTAAAATCTCTCATGAATAGAAGAAATACCGATCATATTGTCAAGGAAAGTTTAGTTTGATCCAATTTTAAAATGGTATAATAAAAGTAATATATATGAAAACTTTTTTATTGATTTTTGTAATAGCCGCAAAATTATTAAAGAAATCAAACATATATTTCCTGCCAATTTAATGCAGTAAAAATATAAAAGTGTTATCTCTCTTTCAATAAAAGAATGATACTAGCCTGATACTAATATATATGCCTTCTCCTTGACACTCTATATTAGTCTTTCAGATAATTTTCTTTTTTCAAAATGAAATATAATTTAACAATAGTAATTAACCATTTTAAACACAATAAAAGTACCATTAAACAATATATCCGATCACCACAATCTAGATTGAGAAGAAAAAGAAAAAGGCGCAACCATGTCCAAAAAACAATTAGAAGGAAACAATTCATTATGCATTACCAATTCCAACCTTTAACATAATTATGATATTCTACAGATTGCATACTGGTATACATATAAATAACTAAAACCAGTTAAAGATTATACATATGACGGGCGAATTCGCAAGTGCACAAAATCGTTCAAATAATAAAGTGATAAGTAGAGTATCGTCCTACAGGGATTGTGTATCAAGTACCAGAATTGTAGAAATTCTATTATTGTCTAGAAATCAAAATTTAATAATAATTTAATCAAAGAAAAATAATTAAATTAATGATTTCATGGTTAAGTTTTATGCCTAAACTAAGTAATTTCACATGTTAACGGATGTTCTATGATCGTGCATAAACTTGTTAATTTGCATGTGTAATTTAGATGAAATAAGTATTAATATGTGATGCAATATGGTAGAAAAATGATTTAGCATGAAATGATGTACAGACATGAGAAACATGTATTAATATTGGCATGCATAATGTATAAAGTGTTTTGTTAGGCTTTTTA
The DNA here is from genome assembly GCF_054855325.1 of Carica papaya. Lineage (NCBI taxonomy): Eukaryota > Viridiplantae > Streptophyta > Magnoliopsida > Brassicales > Caricaceae > Carica > Carica papaya. Next base: position 25,082,705 of record NC_142310.1, on the reverse strand, counting down.
TCTCTGAGGGATTTCTATTTCTCCCCCATCTGACCTAAAAAAACGTGAGAGGATCACTCCCTGTGGATGACGCCATACCCTCTGATGAGAGTGGTGACGCGAAATGATTGTAGGGGTCATCTTAGGTGAAGTACGTTTGTGGCCATAGTTAACATGTAGGACCACTGTGATTTATACGACCGTGGTCATAGATCGCGTCATGGTTTGGTAAGACGTAAATGTGGTATTAGTTTAGCAAGTTCGTAAATGTGTTGCTAGTTTAACAAGACACAAATTGCTATTACAAATTAAATGAATTTTTCATTCCACATGGGTAGCCAGGAATCTGTATCGCCCTCAATAGATGGAAGTTGGAACGACTTTGCAAAGAATGACACAAAAATAGTGCATATCATGATTTGTTTGATTTTCTCTATTTTCAGCATTATATATTTGATTGATATGATACAACTATGATATGATATTTTCTTTAAATAAAATAAATTACTTTCATAATTTAATAAAGAACCCTGACATGACTCTTGATGGTATGAAATGATGATACCTTTAATTACCTTTAAAATCTTATGATGTTATTTAAATATTATTTTCTTTACTGAGTATATAGAACTCACTCTTTTCCATGCCCCCCCTCTAGATGGAGATGATAGTGAGGAATCGATCGCTGACCTACCACTTTAAGTCTTTGAGGATCCCATGGATCCATAATCTTTTATAAGTGCATGACTTCTCTCGCACTCTGATGAATCTTTTTACATAATGATAGAAGTGACCCTTTTTGTATTTTGATATTCTGTATTTTTTTGCAACTTTTGGCCTTAGTAATACATGTAATTGGGAACACATATATTTTATAAAGGATTTGTAATAAATTGCTCCGCTGTATATATTTAACTCTTACGCACTCGTAATCTATTTCTATATATGACACCCTTATGCGTTAATAACATTTGGGATGTCACAAAAGGTATCTTACTTTTCAGAAAAATATTACTTTTAAAATATAGAAATAAAATTTAGGATTTAGATTTTTTAGTAACAATTCATACATTTCATTAATAAGAAGACACAAACTCTTAAAGATAATATATAAAAATGCACAATTTGAATCTAAAATCTTTTATGAAGAGAAAAAATACCAATCATATTGTTAACGAAAGATTAGTATGATTCAATTTTAAAATGATATAATAAAAGTAATGTATATGCATACTTTTGTATTGATTTTTGTAATAGCCGCAAAATTCTTAAAGAAATTAAACATATATTTCCTGCCAATTTAATGCAGTAAAAATATAAAAGTGTTATCTCTCTTCCAATAAAAAAATGATACTAGCCTAGTACTAATATATATATATACCTTCTCCTTGACACTCTATATTAGCCTTTAAGATAATTATTTTTTTTTCCAAATGAAGTAAAATTTAACAATAGCAATTAACCATTACAAAAACAATAAAAGTACCATTAAACAATACATCCAATAACCATAATATAGATTGAGAAGAAAAAGAAAAAGGCACAACCATGTCCAAAAAACAATTAGAATGAAACAATTCATCATCCATTACTGATTCCAACCTTTAAGATAATTATGATGTTCTACAGATTGCATACTGGTATGTATACATATAAAAAACTAAAACTAGTTAAAGATTTTATATATGATAGGCAAATTCGCAAGTGCACAAAATCTTTCAAATAATAAAGTGATAAGTAGAGTATCATCTTACGAGATTGTGTATCAAGTACCAGAATTATAAAAATTCTATTATTATCTAGAAATCAAAATTTGATAATAATTTAATCAAAACAAAATGATTAAATTAATGAAAACTATCGATGTAAACCCACAAGAATAATTGATTTCACTTGAATCTTAGGTATATCGGAGTTTTAATTTCACAATTAATTTAATCTACTATGCAATGATTGAACAAACCTAATGTACTTTTGCTTTTCCTCCCAGTATTCGCTAGGTTTATCAATTAACAACTACTAACTTTTTATAACAATTACTAATTTGATTCTACTAAATCTGTAAAAATTCAATTTCTCCATGTTAACTCGAACATATAACTCTCGTTCAAATCACAATTAACGATTAACAATATATATCTAATTAATAGAATTTCACTCCCGATACTCTAAAACAATCAATAACTAATTAAGCCATGACTTGGCCAAGTCTCAACCAAATTAATTTCAATATTGCATGCCTCCTTTTTTCCTTTTCAAAGCTGCTCATTTTTCCTCCTTAGAGATGCTTCCTTTTTTCTTTTCAAAGAAACTTCATTTTTCCTCTTCAAATCTATTCATTCTTCCTGTTTAGAATTGCTCCCTTTTTCTTCTTCAGAGTTGCTTCCTTTTTGCTCTTAAAAAGTACTTCAATTTTTCTCTTTTCTTCTTCTCTTTTTAGTTTTTTTCTATTTTCTCCACGAAACCTACATCAAGAATTTTTTTCATTAAATGACTTTTAACTTAAAAGGGTATAAAAATATAATAAAAATCGAGCACATCAATATTCGTCTATGTATACATATAAAACAATACTTATTTTACTTGCCACCCAAGCAATCGCAATAATATAACATATTTAGTAAATTATACAAGATATTGTCTAAACTATTTAAAGGAACTAGTAGCCAGTGTACACATGTACTTGTCATCAACACTCTAAATTGGTAGAATATGTGTGAGTGTAATTTTTTTGTTCTTCAAAATATAGGGAACAAAGATAGATTATTCTACATATGTATTAATTAGTTAGAAGCCAATTTATTACTTAATTTAACGTATTTTGCCTTATACATGTATAATATTCATATTAATCAAAATATTAATTGTTCTAGATGTTATTATTATACCAAGACTTTCTTTGAGAAAAACATCACCTGTTAAGGCCATTATCCCAAATTTTAATTCCTAGATACAAAGATTGTATCCATATCTATTAAATTTTATACAAAAATCTCATTTTAAATCTAAAACTGTTTAAGGAGCTAGCTAGCTTATCTTCATCTTAACTAGATTGAATTTTTACATATATTACATCAATAATGCTTCTATCCTTGCTCCATTGTGTATAAATGAAAAGAAAAAAAAAAGAAATGTGACATCCTGATGCCAAAATAAGGCACAATGTCCAAATGTGCAGACATAAAATAGATATTTATACTGTAGCAGAACTATACATCCCATATAAAATTTACAAAAGACGGTATCCTGAGGCAATCTAGACATCTACCTTTTCGAATACAAAATATTAGATAGTATAATTATAAAAACTAGCCTTAAAGTTTAAAACAAAATGCAAAGTCTGCTCCAAACTATTCCTCTTGAAAGGAATCTAAACACGATTTTTCAGAATTTTTTTCCAAATCTACATCTATGCGGGGTTTGGATATGGGTGAGTTCTAATATTTAATAAGATAAAGAGAAATAATGCAACATAGATAAGTTTAAAAATATTCATTAATGCACGTTTACAAAAACATTAATTTTAAGTTTAATTAACAAATTGAAATCAAAAGTTATCGCCAAATATTCATATCAAAATCAAATGTCGAATTCATATGAATCGTCATAAAGACAGTCAATACCGTATTCAATGGGTTTACACAATTCTTGCACATAGAATGAAACTCCTCTTCTGACACAGTCTTTTTTATAGTAATTTATTATCTTAATTTATATTACACTGATTGCAAACCTATACGCGCAGCCACTTACACCTAGTTCTAGAGAGGAAAAATGAGATATTGATTAGTCATGTCTTGGTACACAGATAGATACAAACATACATTCACAAATATTAAATTCAAATATAAATCTATTAGGTCTCTCAGGTGCCATCATTCATGCCCTTGAGCCCTAGAGCATGAATATCAAATCATTCAGAGTCACAAGGACAATTAAACCATCGTTTTGTTAAGGGATTAAAACCAGCACTCATATTATAACACTCTGCTCATCATTGTGTTAAATGTGTATATTGAAACTCCTATTTATTCGGGCCTTAAAGCCACCTGAACTCATTTAAATTTATCTCGTAATTTATATCGTATTTAATAATTTAAATTCATAATTTTAATTTATTCAGATTTTGTTATTTTATTTATTTTTATTATTATTATTTTATTTTATTTTATTTTTGCTGCATTTTTATTTAAAAGTAATTTTTAGGAGAAAAATGGAAAATGGGGTGAAATCCAGCAGGAAAACACTCGTGGGAGATGCTCGCATGCGCGGGCGTAACACACTGTGCGCAGGCGTGCGTGCGTGACAAACGTAGGACGTGCGCAATGTGTGCACATCCTATCCTCATGGGGTGCGGGCCTGGTCTGCGTGAGCATCCCATCGCGCACAGACAGGTTAACAACGCGTGTGTCCCATCGCATGCGGATAGGGCCAAGTGCCATGTGCCCTGTGCGCTCGCTGTCTGCGTAGTAGGCATGCGTGTATTCTTTGAAGAAAATAATATTTCTTAATCTTTCTATCCTAAATTTTAATTCCAAGATCCGAACATGTATTCATATATATTAAATCCCATACAAAAATCTCTTTTGAGATCTAAACAAACTTTGAGTAGCTAGCAAACTTAATTATCATCTTAAGTAAACTTAATCCACTGTGTATAAGAAAATTAAAAAAAAGGAAAAGAAGAGAGAAAAGCATTCTAATAGTTTAAAACTACATTGGGCATGCATGTATTTTAACAAATAGCAATGAAGCGACATTAAGCCGAGGCGAGAGAGAAAATAAAAAAAAGAAGAGTAGCACTAGTACATGAGATATAAAATATTAAAGAGAAGATTAATTTGAATAAAATTATAACGCAGACAAATACCTTTACATGCATGCATGCGATGCGACTTCTATGTTGACTATTACGTGATGACTATAATGACTAGTACTATGACAACGACGACTACAACTATTATGAATTTGAAGATATATATTTGTGGTGGATTGTAATTGGTTATTTAAGTAATCACGACAGCAATCCAAACAATTCAAAATTAGACATCTTATCATTCCATTCTTAAGAATAATTAAACCTCTAGAGCACATCTGTATATTATTCTAGTTGTGCTGATAAAAAAAAAACATCATCTCCACTTGGTCCCCGTTACCAAACACTAAATGAGTTGTTGTTGTGCTTGTAGGTTAATACCATCAATGAACCATCACTACAACTGCTGAAGCTTATGCAATAGAGAATCCTTGTTGATATAAGAGGATGTCTCCCCCAGACCCTTCATCACTCCTCCATTTGTGGCCCGCTGAGGCTGAGGTGATTTAAAGAGTGTTTCTATCATTGTTTTGGGATTTCTTTGAGGTTTTATTCAATAAGCCAACCTAGATCATTGAGATCAATGAGGTTGAGTTAGTGGAGGGGCTTCCCAACAAGGATTTGAAACATGATATGCATTATTTACTTCTCCTGATTGTCTTTGTGTTTCTTCTTCAGTTGGTCGGTTGCCTTGGTGATCATCTATCATAGGAAGCTCTTTTAATTCATCATCTTCTTGTTCTGCTCCATCTCAGAATCCTCTTGAAGTTGGCCAACAAGTATTGGGCTCCGAGAGGGGAATGCCAAACCTCTGGTTACGAGTCATATGCGTTGTAAATGATTGCACATGTTTTGACATTGTAGAGCGTGCTAAGTTGACTCGCTTTCTTCATCAGCCCCTTCTTCCTTTTCTTAAATTTGGTTTTTCTTGCAAAGTTGCTAGTGATATAGGTCACCCTAACCTTATTACTAGTCATGATGTTTTGTCGTGTCTGGCCAAGGAGCGAGAGGGGCTACATATAGAATGAGACAAGGGTTGGAGAGTTATTAGTAAGGAATGGGGAATGGAGCATTATAATATAGTAGAATATACCATCTAAGGTAAGATATGGTGCATTCTACAACAAGTGGAATGCCAAAATATTACTTAATGATTTGTTAGATATACATGTTCCTCATTAATGTTAGCTTTTATATAAAGAGTTAACAAATCATATAAAAACTCATACATTTTAAATCTTCTATTAAATTTTCAAAAGTTCAAGCATTCATATAAAATGGTATATAGGTGGCCTTAGGTATGAGTTTTTAACACATTAAAACAAGGGAACTTCCATATGATTTATGAAGGTTTACTTTGTATTTCACTTATTAACTTTGAATTTGGCTTATCTATAAAGGATGCATTGTGTTACGATTTTTTGATGTAATGTATTATGATTTTTTTATCTTTTTATTTCTTTTTGTATTCTTAAATATTAGAACTTCGTTGTGTGCGTCTTATTTAGAGAGATTATATATATATACTTACAATGATAAAAGAGTGATTCATAGAATAACACTAATCATGTTTACTTCCCTTTATTTAATAACGATGGCACTTTATTAATATATTGTACTTGTGTTAATTGTGTAATTGAATTTTTTTTAAATTAAATATTATACTAGCTATTTAATTAACTACAATTAAAATTAAATATTAATGTAAACAATTATGTGAGAAAATGAAATGTTACAATTAAATATCAATATAATTAATTCTATAATCCATACATAAAACGGGCTACAGATTTAATTTTAAACAAAGTAACTGAACTTAAGTACTGTTATATATCATTAAATTGACATATTCACAAAAAAAATAAATACGTTCAATACATTTTTAATAGAAAATGATTGATATTAGAAGTTAATATATTATATGAAATGGTATGTAGGTGATAATTTTGCTGATTTGTTAACTTTTTATATAAAATTGCGAGTTCACGTGCTCTTCATTAATGGGAACTGATGTCATCCCTTAATGATCGAGCCAAAGGCTCAATAGTTTCAATTCTAGGATCTTTACTTCATGACCAACCACCTTACTAGAAATCAATCCTCCTAAAAGTTTAATATAATTAAGGCATGATAATACTTGAATTTTAAATCAAGTGCTACTTCTTTACCTCTCCAAAAATAAGAATTGAAGATTCGACTCTTATGTAATACAAAAATAAATATATAATTTATTGTACGTAAATATTAATAAAAATAAATTTTAATAACTCTTATGATTATACTGGGGGAAAACATTACCTGTTAATGCCACTATCCCAAGTTTTAATTCCAAGATACCTGTTGATGTATCTGTATGAGGTTATGAAGGGGGATCATATAAGAGATGTTTTAAGAATATGCTCTTTTCACGTTCAGCTTCTATTTCAAATCACCTATATTATCATATAATTTTATTCTTAAATTGTGCTTTTCATTTTCCAAAGGGTGGCGATTTTGTGTTTTCCTATAATTCTCTCTTTAAAAAAGATGGAACAATCCTTATTGACAAAATTATTTTTTTATTATTCAAAGAGAAAAAGAACATGCGACTGCCATTTTTTTAATAAAATTATCTTTTAATTAAGGAAAAATATGCCATATTTAACCTACAACCAAACACTTAAAAAGATTTATCTCCAAAGAAAATTATAGGTTACTTTGCGAACAAAGAGCTAATTATTTGGAATTAATTAACAGCGTCTTGTATAAAATAAACTAATAGAGTAACATAATAAGATGAATAAAGATTAATGATCGATATGTATGCATGAGGGAGCTTCGCATGTAAAGTAACCCTACAGGCAATCCAACATTTAAAAGTATGCCCCTAGGGCTTCTCATATCACTTTTTTCGTTTTCTTGTGTATATAACAAATTTTTTTTTGCCCTAAGATAAAGTATATTTGTATTAAATTTATTGATTAAAAAATAACAATCTCGTGCAAGAAAAACAACTATTTTTTTTTCAAAAAAGAGGATAAAAGGAAAACTTTATTGTGCAATCTATATTTTTAATATAGTTATAGCTATTAGAGCCATATTTTGATACAACTTCTCCCTCATCCTTTTCACAAATCAATCCAACTATATTTCCCATTTCCTCTTGCTCCACAATGTTCTTCGTAACCATCTATCATTATTTACTTCTATCAAACTCACCCCTATTCATTATTTTGGTATGCAAAACACAATTTATTCATATATTAGCTATCTAAATTCTTCTAGATATATTAACAACTCTAATACCATGTTATCTTGTGAGAATTGAAAATTGTGTTTTATTATTGAGATACCATTATTTATAGGCATATTATGTATATATTTTTACAAAGAAACAATTAAATGAAAATTAAATACACATTTACACTGTAAATGCACTAAAAATTCTGGAATAATAGATGAGATAGGAATTTATATTCTTGGCAATAGTATATTATGCTAAATAAATTGTTGTATTAGTGGATCATATTTGCTAGTTGTAGTTAATAAAATTTCAAACATTTTCATAAAAATAATTAAATTATGAGTAGCTTCATATATCACTAATGAGTTTTTAGCTAATAGGTAGCTTCATGTATTATTAACCAAATTCTAAAAGGTGTAATAAGAAAGATGTATGGGAGGTTGTGTTGAGATGGTGATGTTGGCGATAGCAGGAAAACAAGCTGACTAGTCGTTGTGGTGTGGGGTGAGGTGTTAATTGGAAAAATGAATAAGAATTTATAAAGTTGTAAAGGTCTAGCATATATGCACTATTTTTAAGTGTCTGTGAATGAGTGAGATGGAGTAACAAAGCAGGGTGGAAGAGAGGAACGAATGGGTTTAAGAGGATATTGGTAAAAGCTTGGAGATCTTTGGTTACTGTGGGTGATATGTGTGCTTTTTGTTGTTTCTTTTTTCTTTTTAGTGCACATATAGCCAGAGGAACGCTTGTTCCAATTCTCAAAATCTATTAGGTATCTATTAACTCATATAGGCATGATCCTTGGAGATTCTATACATACAATATAAAATTCACGCACAACCAATTAGTAAAATGTTGAAAGGCTGCACATATCTAAAATCATCCAATCCTGACTGTCCCTTTTCATAACAAGTTATTGATTCACTGTAATGAATTTATATACCTACTCTCTCCTGCATTTTTCCCAGCATGCATTCACATCTTACCTAAACAATTATGTGAAAAAATGAAATGTTACAATTAATATCAATATAATTAATTCTACAATCCATACATAAAACCGGCTACAAATTTAATTTTAAACAAAGTAACTGAACTTAAGTACTTTTATATATCACCAAATTAACATATTCACAAAAAAAAAAAATAAATACATTCAATACATTTTTAATATAAAATGGTTGATATCAGAAGTTAACAGATTGTATAAAAAGGTATATAGGTGATAATTCAACTGATTTGTTAATTTTTTATATAAAATTGTGAGTACACATGTTCTTCATTAATGGGAACTAATGCCATCCCCTAATGATCGGGCCAAAGGCCCAATAGTTCTAATTCTAGGATCTTTACTTCATTACCAACCGCCTTAATGGAAATCAATTGTCCTAAAAGTTAAATATAATTAAGGCATGATAATACTTGCAAGTGGTAATTCTCTACTTCTACAAAAATAAGAATAGAAGATTCGACTCTTATGTAACACAAAAATAGATATATAATTTATTGTACGTAAAAATTAATAAAAATAAATTTTAAAAACTCTATCATATGTTAAAATTAATTATAATATAACCAGATGAACAATTAAAATTTGAATACTAGACTTTTCACATGGATGTTGGTGTTATACACTTTGACAGTAGTGTATAAGTGGTTTCATTGTATTATTACAACTATCTTCATTTTTCAAAAGTACTTATATTGTGTCTTATGAATTTTTGAAACTGTTATCGCAAAAGTATAAATTCATTTTGAATAAGTGATCCCCCTAATAAAGGTTAAATACTAGTCATTATTTTTAAGAATCAATTGCAACATCGTACTACAGATACTACAGTAACATACTATAATATTAAAAAAAATTTAAAGTAGTAATTTATGTCATTGGAGTTAAATATGGTCTTGTTTTATATCAGTAACACTTTTTTAAATAGCAAGAGACTTTATATAATTGATTTTTGAGTATTTATATGTGTAAAAGAAATTCAAAATACTAATTGCTAAAAGTGTTTGAAATTAGCCGTCAAAAATATTTTTCTGTATTTAGTATTCTATGTGATTATATATATTTAAATATGTATATGTATATGTATATATTGTACATTTCTTCTTTCGTAAAGTATTAATTAGCTATTCACAGATTGTTGAGTTCGAAAATTATTTATTTCAGTTATTTTCTATATTCTGAACATAATAATTGCATCAGGAAATTCTATTTATGATCGTCAGGGATTCTCCAATATATTTGAGTTATTTAAAATATTACATGTTTTGACTAAAATAAAATTTTTAGAATTATATTTAAATTTCATATTAATCAAAATATTAATTGTGTTAGATAATCAGATTATATTGAGATTTTCTTTGAGGAAAATAGTATTCCTCAATGCCATTATCCCAAATTTTAATTCTATGATCATGAAGATTTAGAAAGCTCAGTCCACAGACCTAAAAATCACAAAAAATTTGAGTAAGCATACTTCTGATGAGTTTCTCAATTTCAGGCTCATAGATGATTGATTGTGCAGATTTTTGGACTGTATTTGAGTCCTTATCACTATCAGGACAAATATTCTCAAGGCTGACCATGCCTTTAAACTATCCATCTGCCCCGAGAGTACTAAAATGTATCAGGGCCTGAAGCATCAATATTAGTGGCCTAGAATAAAAGAGGACATTGTCGACTGTCTCTCTTGATGCCTTCCTTAGAAATAGGTTAAGGCAAAATATAAGAGACCCGGCTGTTTGTTGCAAGGCCTCCCTATTCTAGAATTAAAGTGGGAGCATGTAACCATTGAAGTTATCACCGGCATACCCGAAATCTATTCTTGTTGCAATGCCATATGGGTCGTTGTTGACAAGTTGATCAAGACTGTTCACTTCTTACTCATCAGGACCATAGATTCCACTAGCAGATTAGCCCGCCTGTACATTGATGAAATTATTCAACTCCACGGCGTCCCTCCATCTATTGTGTTTGACTGTGATCCTCAGTTTACCTTTCATTTTTGGGACAGTATCCAAAAAGCACTCGATTATGGATTATACTTCAGCACTGCTTGTCATACCAAGACTGATGTCAGTCTAAACGTACTATCCAAACATTGGAGGACATGTTGCACGCTTGCATCCTTGACTTTGGTGAAAACTGGTATGAATATCTTTTCCTGTGTGAATTTACTTATAATTTTAGTTATCATTCTAGCATCGACATGACTCTGTATGAAGCTCTATACAATAGGCCCTATCGTTATCCCACTTGTTGGAACGAAGTCGGGAACTAGCATCATTTGGGACCTGATTTCAACCAGGAGACTATCAAAAAAGTTGCTATCATTCAAAGGAACTTAGCCATTACCCAGAGTACCCAGAAAAGCTATGCTGACAACTATAGAGGATCTTTAGAATTTACAGTTGGTGATCAAGTCTTCCTTAAGATCTTCCCTTACTAGGAAACAATATGATTCAGTAAGAAGGGAAAGTTGAGCCCCTTTTATGCGGGATCTTTTCAAATTGTGGAATGTGTTGGACCCATGGCGTACCACCTTGCTCTACCCTGAGAGTTTATGGGTCTACACGATGTTTTTCATGTCTCCATGCACAAAAGGTACCACCCTGACCCTCCTCACATCATTTCTCACCAAGAGAAGCAGGTTCAAGCTGATATGACATATGAGGAGCTCCCTATGAAAATCCATGATTGTACTGACAAATTTTTGCACAAGAATAGGATCCCCATGGTGAAGGTGCATTGGCAACACCAAACTATGGAAGAGGTGACATGGGAGTCAAAGAATGAGATGAGAGAGAAGTTTTCATATCTATTTATAACAAATTGGGGGATAAAATTTTTTAAGGTGGGGGGAATGTAACACCTTGAAAACCTTCGCGCCTAATTTACAATAAGAACCCCTATTTATTCAGGCCTTAAGTCCATTTTTATTTTTTATTTTTTATTTTTTGGATGAATATCATATTTGTTATTTTAAGTTTCATAATTTATTTGATTTAATAATTCTTAAAATTAATTATTTTATTTTATTGTTTGAAATATTTTATTTTATTTGTTATTTAAATAAATTTATTGAAAAATGGAGAAAAAGTCTTAAAATCCCACGGGAAGGATCTTGCTTGCGCGGGCTCTTCATGCCATGCGCACGGCAAGCACAGGACATGCGTACTGTGCGCAAGTCCTATTTGTGCAGGGTGTGACGTGCGGTCTACGTGCGCCGTCTACACGGTAGGCCTATGCGCAGTGCCTTGCGTGCTATAAAGCTTGCACGCAAGACAGGCTAAGCTTGTGCGTGGGAAGCTAGGTCTGTAGTGCATGGCTGGCTTGGGCTGTGCACACTGCCTCCAGAAGGGTGCGCCGCCCCCTTGAGTGTCGTGCGCCGCCTTTGGGCAACTGGCACCACTAACTTGGGCAGCGTATCGCCCTCATTTGGGCAACGCGCCATCATTGTTTGCATGGCATGCCTCTAATTTTTGCACCGTCGTCACGTCGCATCGTCCATCTGCTAATCACGTGCATCAATTATCACATCACACCTTTTCCATTGACTTTTCTCTCTTCACCTAATTTTACCCCTTTGCACAAATCTGACGATCCCCATTTTCTATAAATAGTGACCCTCCCTTCACCATTTTCCCATCACTTCCATTTCCATTCTTCCATCCTCCAAGATCTTTAGAGAGAGAGGGAGAGGAGAAAAAGAAGAAAAGGCGTAGAAAACATCAAGGTTTCGATAAAGAATTCAATATTTACTTTTAAAAATCCTAAGGAGCATTTATAAAGTAAAAATAATAAAGTTTAAATTAGTGATTTCGTGGTTAAGTTTTATGCCTAAACTAAGTAACTTCACAGGTTAACGCATGTTCTATAATCGTGTATAAACTATTTAATTTGCATGTGTAATTTAGATTAAATAAATATTGATATGTGATGCAATTAAATGGTAGAAAAAGGATTAAGCATGAAATGATGTATAGACATGAGAAACATGTATTGATATTGGCATGCAAATTACATAAAGTGTTTTATTAGGCTTTTTATCTCTAAGAAGTTTCTGTTTTTCACCCATCTGGTTTAAAAAGACATGAGAGGACCGCTCCTAGTGGATGACAATGTACCCTCTGATTAAAGTGGTGACGCGATATGATTGTACGGGTCATCTTGGGCGAAGTATGGTCGTGGCCATAGTTAACATATAGGACCACTGTGCTTGGCACGGCCGTGGTCATAGATTGTGTCATAGTTTGACAAGCCATAAATGTGTTGTTGGTTTAGCAAGCTGTAAATGTGTTGTTAGTTTAGCAAGAGGCAAATTGCTATTACAAATGAAATGAATTTATCATCCCACATGGGTAGTCAGAAAATCGTATCACCCTCAATAGATGGAAGTCAGAATGACTTCACAAAGAATGACACGAAAAATAGTGCATATCATGATTTATTTAATTTTCTCTATTTTTAGCATGATATACTTGATTGATATGATATGACTACGATATGATGTTTTTTTTAAATAAAATAAATTATTTTCATAATTTAATAAAGAATCGTGACATAACTCTTGATGGTAAGAAATGATGATACCTTCAATTATCTTTAAAATCTTATGATGTTATTTAAATACTGTTTTTCTTACTGAGTATATGGAACTCACCTCTTTCCATGACCCCATCCAGATGAAGAAGTGTAACACCCCGCGCATCACTATGCTAAAATGATTTGGAAATCCTAGTTATTCTGGCCTTTGGCCTTGTTAAACTTAATTAATTTATGCTGTTTAATAATCATTGTATTTTGTAATTTTTGTTGATTTTTATTTATCTAGCTTTAATTTAATTTTATTTAATTTTAAGTTATTTTATTTAATTTTAAGTCGAACCCAATTTTATTATAAAAATATTTAGAAAAATCGAAAAAATGGTGAATCGGGAAGAAAATCTCACAGGAAAAATCCTGTGGGGAGACAGGTTGCCTGCACGGGTGTTGGGCACTATGCACGTGCGCATGCGCGCACAGTAGCCACAGGACCTGTGGAAAGCGCGCATGTCCCATCCACACACACACACGCACGGGACATATGCACAGAGCACACGGTGCTGGATCAGGACCTATGTGCATCCTGTCGCGCGCAGGCAGGCCGTTCGCATAATTGTTTAGGTAAGATGTGAATGCATGCTGGGAAAAATGCAAGAGAGAGTAGGTATATAAATGCATTACAGTGAATCAATAACTTGTTATGAAAAGGGACAGTCAGGATTGGATGATTTTAGATATGTGCAACCTTTCAACATTTTACTAATTGGTTGTGTTCGAAATTTATATTGTATGTATAGAAGCTCCAAGGATCATGCCTATATGAGTTAATGGATACCTAATAGATTCTGAGAATTGGAACAAGCGTTCCTCTGGCTATATGTGCTCTAAAAAGAAAAAAAAAACAACAAAAAGCACACATATCACCCCCACCCACCAAAGATCTCCAAGCTTCTACCAATATCCTCTTAAACCCATTTGTTCCTCTCTTCCACCTAGTTTTGTTGCTCCCTCTTACTCATTCACAGACACTTGAAAATAGTGCATATATGCTAGACCTTTACAACTTTATAAATTCCTATTCACTTTTCCAATTAACACCTCACCCCACACCACAACGACTAGTCAGCTTGTTTTCCTGCTGTCGCCAACATCACCATCTCAACACAACCTCCCATACATCTTTCCTATTACACCTCTTAGAATTTGGTTAATAATACATGAAGCTATGTATTAGCTAAAAACTCAATAGTGATATATGAAGCTACTCATAATTTAATTATTTTTAAGAAAATACTTGAAATTTTATTAACTACAACTAGCAAATATGATCCACTAATACAACAATTTATTGAGCATAATATACTATTGCCAACAATATAAATTCTTATCTCATCTATTATTCCAGAATTTTTAGTGCATTTACAGTTTAAATGTGTATTTAATTTTCATTTAATTGTTTCTTTGTAAAAATATATACATAATATGCCTATAAATAATGGTATCTCAATAATAAAACACAATTTTCAATTCTCACAAGATAAGATGGTGTTAGAGCTTTTAATATATCTAGAAGAATTTATATACTAATATATGAATAAATTGTGTTTTGCATACCAAAATAATGAATAAGGGTGAGTTTGATAGAAATAAATAATGATAGATTGTTACGAAGAACATTGTGGAGCAAGAGGAAATGGGAAACATGGTTAGATTAAGAAATAATATTTTCTTCAAAGAATACACGCATGCCTACTACGCAGACAGCGAGCGCACAGGGCACATGGTGTTTGGCCCTGTCCGCATGCGATGGGACACACACGTGGACTTACATGTCTGCGTGCGATGGGACGCACGCACAGACCAGGCCCACATCTTGCGAGGATAGGATGTGCACACATTGCGCACGTCCTACGCTTGTCGCGCATGCACGCCTATGCACAGTGTGCTACGCCCGCCCATGCGTGCGTCTCCCACAAGTGTTTTCCCGCTAGATTTCACCCCATTTTCCATTTTTCTCCTAAAAATTACTTTTAAATAAAAATACAGCAAAAATAAAATAATAATAATAAAAATAAATAAAATAAAAAAATCTGAATAGATTAAAATTATGAATTTAAATTATGAAATACGATATAAATTACGAGATAAATTTAAATGAGTTCAGGTGGCTTTAAGGCCCGAATAAATAGGAGTTTCAATATACAAATTTAGCACAGTGATGAGCAAGGTGTTATAATATGGATGCTGGTTTTGATCCCTTAACAAAACGATGGTTTAGTTGTCCTTGTGACTCTAAATGATTTGATATTCATGCTCTAGGGCTCAAGGGCATGAATGATGGCACCTGAGAGACCTAAGAGATTTATATTTGTATTTAATATTTGTGAATGTATATTTGTATCTATCTGTGTGCCAAGACATGACTAATCAATATCTCATTTGTCCTCTCTAGAATTAGTTGTAAACGGCTGCGCGTATAGGTTTGCAATCAGTGTAATATAAATTAAGATAATAAATTACTATAAAAAAGACTGTGTCAGAAGAGGAGTTTCATTCTGTGTGCAAGAATTGTGTAAACCCATTGAATACGGTATTGACTGTCTTTATGACGATTCATATGAATTCGACATTTGATTTGGATATGAATATTTGGCGATAACTTTTGATTTCAATTTGTTAATTAAACTTAAAATTAATGTTTTTGTAAACGTGCATTAATGAATATTTTTAAACTTATCTATGTTGCATTATTTCTCTTTATCTTATTAAATATTAGAACTCACCCATATCCAAACCCCGCATAGATGTAGATTTGGAAAAAAATTCTGAAAAATTGTGTTTAGATTCCTTTCAAGAGGAATAGTTTGGAGCAGACTTTGCATTTTGTTTTAAACTTTAAGGCTAGTTTTTATAATTATGCTATCTAATATTTTGTATTCTAAAAGGTAGATGTCCAGATTGCCTCAGGATACAGTCTTTTGTAAATTTTATATGGGATGTATAGTTCTGCTGCGGTATAAATATCTATTTTATGTCTGCACATTTGGACATTGTGCCCTATTTTGGCATCAGAATGTCACATTTCTTTTCTTTTCTTTTCATTTATACACAATGGAGCAAGGATAGAAGCATTATTGATGTAATATATGTAAAAATTCGGTCTAGTTAGGATGAAGATGAAGCTAGCTAGCTCCTTAATTTGTTTTAGATTTAAAATGAGATTTTTGTATAAAATTTAATAGATATGGATACAATCTTTGTATCTTGGAATAAAAATTTGGGATAGTGGCATTAACAGGTGATGTTTTCCTCAAAGAAAGTCTTGGTATAATCATAACATCTAGAACAATTAATATTTTGATTAATATGTATATTATACATGTATCTGGCAAAATACGTTAAATTAAGTTATAAATTGGCTTCTAACTGATTAATACTTATGCAGAATAATCTATCTTTGTTCCCTATATTTTGAAGAACAAAAAAATTACACTCAAACATATACTACTAATTTAGAGTATTGATGAGAAGTACATGTGTACACTGGCTACTAGCTCCTTTAAGTAGTTTAGACAATATCTTGTATAATTTACTAAATATGTTATATTATTGCGATTGCTTGGGTGGCAAGTAAAATAAGTATTGTTTTATATGTATACATAGACGTATATTGATGTGTTTGATTTTTATTATATTTTTATACCCTTTTAAGTTACAAGTCATTTAATGAAAAAAATTCTTGATGTAGGTTTTGTGAAGAAAATAGAAAAAAAAACTGAAAAGAGAAGAAGAAAAGAGAAAAATTGAAGTAGTTTTTAAGAGCAAAAAGGAAGCAACTCCAAAGAAGAAAAAGGGAGCAATTCTAAACAGGAAGAATAAACAGCTCTGAAGAGGAAAAATAAAGTTTCTTTGAAAAGGAAAAAGGAAGCATCTCTAAAGAGGAAAAATGAGAAGCTTTGAAAAGGAAAAAAGGAGGCATGCAATATTGAAATTAATTTGGTTAAGATTTAGCCAAGTCACGACTTAATTAGTTATTGATTGTTTTAGAGTATCGGGAGTGAAATTCTATTAATTAGACATATATTATTAATCGTTAATTGTGATTTGAACGAGAGTTATATGTTCTAGTTAACATGGAGAAATTGAATTTTCACAGATTTAGTAGAATCAAATTAGTAATTGTTATAAAAAGTTACTAGTTGTTAATTGATAAACCTAGCGAATACTGGGAGGAAAACCAAAAGTACATTAGGTTTGTTTAATCATTGCATAGTAGATTAAATTAATTGTGAAATTAAAACTCAGATATACCTAAGATTCAAGTAAAATCAATTATTCTTATGGGTTTATATCGATAGTTTTCATTAATTTAATCATTTTGTTTTGATTAAATTATTATTAAATTTTGATTTCTAGATAATAATAGAATTTCTATAATTCTGGCACTTGATACGCAATCTTGTAGGACGATACTCTACTTATCACTTTATTATTTGAATGATTTTGTGCACTTGCGAATTTGCCTGTCATATATAAAATCTTTAACTAGTTTTAGTTTTTTATATGTATACATACCAGTATGCAATCTATAGAACATCATAACTATCTTAAAGGTTGTAATCAGTAATGGATGATGAATTATTTCATTTTAATTGTTTTTTGGACATGGTTGTGCCTTTTTCTTTTTCTTCTCAATCTATATTGTGGTTATCGGATGTATTGTTTAATGATACTTTTATTGTGTTTGTAATGGTTAATTGCTATTGTTAAATTTTATTTCATTTGGAAAAAAAAAATAATTATCTTAAAGGCTAATATAGAGTGTCAATGAGAAGGTATATATATATATTAGTACTAGGCTAGTATCATTTTTTTATTGGAAGAGAGATAACACTAATATTTTTACTGCATTAAATTGGCAGGAAATATATGTTTGATTTCTTTAAAAATTTTGCGACTATTACAAAAATCCTTACAAAAGTATTCATATACATTAGTTTTATTATACCATTTTAAAATTCAATCATACTAATCTTTCCTTAACAATATGATTGGTATTTCTTCTCTTCATAAGAGATTTTAGATTCAAATTGTGCATTTTTATATATTATCTTTAAGAGTTTGTGTCATCTAATTAATGAAATATATGAATTGTTACTAAAAAATCTAAATCCTAAATTTCATTTCTAAATTTTAAAAATAATATTTTTTTGAAAAGTAAGATACCTTTTGTGACATCCCAAATGTTATTTAACGCATAAGGGTGTCGATACAGAAATAGATTACGAGTGCGTAAGAGTTAAATATATGCAGTGGAGCAATTTATTACAAATCCCTTACAAAATATATGAGTTCCCAATTGCATGTATTACTAAGGCCAAAAGTGGCGAAAAAATACAAAATATCGAAATACGAAAAGGGATACTTCTATCATTATGTAAAAAGATTCATCAGAGTGTGAGACAGGTCATGCACTTATAAAAGATTATGGATCCACGGGATCCTCAAAGACTTCAAGCGGTAGGTCAGCGATCGATTCCTCACTATCTTCCCCATCTAGAGGGGGGGGGGGCATGGAAAGGAGTGAGTTCTATATACTCAGTAAGGGAAACAATATTTAAATAACATCATAAGATTTTAAAGGTAATTAAAGGTATCATCATTTCTTACCATCAAGAGTCATTTTAGAGTTCTTTATTAAATTATAAAAGTAATTTATTTTATTTAAAGAAAATATCATATCATAGTCGTATCATATCAATCAAGTATATCATGCTG
This sequence comes from Carica papaya, assembly GCF_054855325.1. Taxonomy (NCBI): domain Eukaryota; kingdom Viridiplantae; phylum Streptophyta; class Magnoliopsida; order Brassicales; family Caricaceae; genus Carica; species Carica papaya. The sequence continues at coordinate 25,063,358 of NC_142310.1, read as the reverse complement.
AAAAGAGAGAAAATCAAACAAATCATGATATGCACTATTTTTGTGTCATTCTTTGCGAAGTCGTTCTGACTTCCATCTATTGAGGGCGATACAGATTCCCGGCTACCCATGTGGAATAAAAAATTCAATTAATTTGTAACAGCAATTTGTGTCTTGTTAAACTAACACATTTACGACTTGCTAAACTAATATCACATTTACGGCTTGCCAAACCATGACACGATCTATGACCACGGTTGTATAAATCACAGTGGTCCTACATGTTAACTATGGCCACGAACGTACTTCACCTAAGATGACCCCTATAATCATTTCGCGTCACCACTCTCGTCAGAGGGTATGGCGTCATCCACAGGGAGCGATCCTCTCACGTCTTTTTAGGTCAGATGGGGGAGAAATAGAAATCCCTCAGAGATAAAAAGCCTAACAAAACACTTTATACATTATGCATGCCAATATTAATACATGTTTCTCATGTCTGTACATCATTTCATGCTTAATCATTTTTCTACCATATTGCATCACATATTAATACTTATTTCATCTAAATTATACGTGCAAATTAACAAGTTCATGCACGATCATAGAACATCCATTAACATGTGAAATTACTTAGTTTAGGCATAAAACTTAACCATGAAATCACTAATTTAAACTTTATTAATTTTACTCTAGAAATACTCCTTAGGATGTTTAAAAGTAAATACTAAATTCCTTACCGAAACCTCGATGTTTTTAATGCCTTTTCTTCTTCTTCTCCTCTCTCTCTCTCTCTAAAGCTCTTGGTGGATGGAAGAATGAAAATGGATGTGATAGAGAAATGGTGAAGGGGCAGTCACTATTTATAGAAAATGATGACCATCAAATTTTTACCAAGTGGCAAAATCTGGTGAGGAGAGAGAAAGTTAATGGGAAAGGTGTGATGTGATGACTGACGGATGTGACCAATGGATGGACGATGCAACATGATAGTGGCACAAAAATTAGAGGCATGCCACCCAAATAGAGACGACACATCACCCAAGCAAGCAGAGCCTGCGCGAGATCCGTTCGAAGAACACGAGGACTAGTTGAAGTAATCAGCCTCCCAATATTGGGAGGCTGATTACTTCAATTGAGATAATGAAAAATCATTTTGTTTTTTTAGTTGGAACTTTAGGTGGTTCCCGAAAATAGATAGCGAAAAAAATTATCCCTAAAGTCAATACTAAGTGGAATGTATAAAACAATGCTTCCATAAATTCGATTGTGATTTACAATTATAGCTTCCATACCTGTTTTGTTTATTTGGGATGATCCCCTATATAACGAAAGAACAAGAGTCAAAGAAAAGACAGTGATTTAAATCAAGATTTCTCCAGTTAGGGTCAAATCGCAAACAGAAAATAGAAGCAAAAAATAACGAAGCAGTGTTGCATCAGACTACTTGTCTTCTTGTAGTTGGATCTCCAAGTTTTTGGAATGCTCTAAATTCCACCTGAGCATCTAAATATGGATCAATACAAATAAAAACATCTCTGAATAGGGTTCTAGCACCATGCCAAATGTGTTCGAAGAAGAAGAGCGGAGCAAACGAAGCATGCCCAAAAGTAAACCAACCTCTTGGACTGCTACGAAAAACACCATCGGATTTCAAAGTAGCACGATCTAATTCAAAAATTTCAACCAATTGAGCGCGTCTAGCATATTTTTTTGTTGCGGGATCGCTATACTTCACTCCATTAAGTTCGCTGTCATAGAACTCAATAGTTACGCCTACTTATTCAACACTATATTTTGTTTCTATCCATCTAAAAGGAACATCGACTCTAACAATTCCATCTCCGTCTATCAAAACAACCGGAAATGTTTCAAAAAAAGTAGGCATACGACGTACAAAAAGTTCACGCCCTTCTTTATCTCTAAAGATAGGGTGTCCTAACCACCCAACAGCTATTCCATCCCTGTTGTCCATTGAACCCGCTCTGAATAATCCCCCTTTCGTCGAATTATTGCCGATGTAATCATAAAAAGCTAATTTTTTAGGAATTTTAGACCAAGCTTCTGATAAACTTTGATTTTTGGCTGGCCCAGCACTAACTCTTCGATATATTTCTTGCTGGAAGTATCCTTGATCCCATTGATAACGAGTACGACCAAATAATTTGATGGGGGTAGTTACTGAATCATACCACATAGTTCCAGCAACAATAAAAGTTGCAAAAAAGATAGCAGTGATACTACTGGAAATGATGGTTCCAATATTTCCCATACATAATCCTTTGTATAGACATTGGCGCGGACGGACACTAAGATGGAATAAGCTCGCTAATATGCCCAATGTCCCTGTTGCAATATGATGAGAGGCTATTCCTCCTAGAACAAAAGGATCAAAACCTTCTACGCCCCACGCTGGATTTACAGGTTGTACCTTTCCGATTAGACCATAAGGGTCGGACACCCATATTCTAGGACCATATAATCCTATTACATGAAATATGCCAAACCCAAAATAAGCCGCTCTTAAAAGAAATAAATGAATTCTAAAGATCTTGGGCAAATCCAAAGAAGGTTTTCCTGTACGTTCATCAAAAAATATTTCTAGATCCCAATACACCCAATGCAAATAGCTGTCAAGAAGCACAAGCCAGAAAATACGATATGCGCTCCGGCTACACCTTCATAACTCCAAAGACTCGAATTCGTTATAGTCCCTCCTGTAATACTCCAACCGCCCCATGAATTAGTTATTCCTAAACGAGTCATGAAGGGTATAACGAACATACCTTATCTCCACATTGGATCAAGAATGGGGTCAGAGGGATCAAAAACCGTTAATTCATATAGAGCCATAGAACCAGCCCAACCAGCAACTAAAGCTGTATGCATTATATGAATAGAAAGTAAACGGCCAGGATCATTCAATATGACAGTATGAACATGATACCAAGGCAAACCCATGGAAATACCCCCTTTATCAACAAAAAATAGACACGATGTAACTTTATTGCATTGGAAAAAAACTATACTATCGCCCTCTTCCCTTTTAGTGTATTATTACGGAGAAAGGATTAATATTTGTTCTATTCTTTTAGTAATAATGGAACAATTCGGTTGAAAGGAAAAAAGAGAAGCAGATCTATTCTATATCCGATAAGTACCAAGATGCAATGGGGGTTAACCCTATTTTCTATGAACGAACGTATTCATATTTGTTCATCATTCAAAGAACCTATTCGTAAAAATTTTCCTTTATTTTTATTCATTATGTCTTTCTTTACCTTTATTTATTTTATTTTCTATTTTATAACCTTATTCAATCTATGTATAAAATAGAATAAATAATAAATAAAGTATGATAAAGGCCAATATTATTATATTAAGACAATAAACCCATTGTTACGCTTCCACATCAAAGTGAAATAGAGTAGTTAATTCTTTTTTCTTTCATTTGATGCCTATTAGTGTTCCAAAAGTGCCTTTTCGAAGTCCTGGAGAGGAAGATGCATCTTGGGTTGACATATAGTGCGACTTGGGTTGAATGTTTAATGGAAGACATGAAAGAAATGAATTGAAAAAAAAAGGAAGTCATAGAAAAAGATGCAGTATTTGATTGATTTTTCCTATATGTGCAAATCTTAATCGGGTAGATCTTTACTCGGAGTAGAGCCTAAACTTAAAAATGTTGAATAAAAAAAAGAAGAAGCCCATTCAGGAACAAGAAAACGTATTGCGATTTGGATTTTATCTCGATGAAAAAAAACATCAAAGAGAAGTTAGTTCGATAAGCTTTTTTTATATTATAGGATTATAGAAAAAGGGCCAAAACTCATCTTTCTTTAAAAATGGAAGAAAAAAGGCTCTTTCTTAGAAGTTATAAAAAGTCTACTATGAAATATGAAAAAAGCAAGAGGGCTGGAATCTATGCATTGATTTTGTTCACAATTTTTGGCCAACCGTATGCATCAAAAGGTGCTTGTACGGCTCCTAAAGGATATAATTTGATTTTATCCTAACCAACTGACTTTATCGAGAAAGATTGCTTTTTTTAGGCTAAGAGGTTGAGAGCGAAATCTCAAATCAACTTATTGGTCTTATGGTATATCTCAGTATAAAGAGTGATACCAAAGATCTTTATTTGTTTATAAACTCTCCTGGTGGATGGGTAATACCTGGAGTGGCTATTTATTATACTATGCAATTTATGCAACCAGATGCATAGACAGTATGCATGGGATTGGCTGCTTCAATGGGATCTTTTATCCTAGTCGGAGGAGAAATTACTAAACGTCTAGCATTCCCTCACGCTTGACACCAATGATTTTTTTTTAATTGCAAGAAAAAAAAAAAGAAGACTATGCCTTCGCCATATGAAATATGAATTAATAAGTAATAATAGCATGGCACTTTGAATTCGATATGAATTGTTTTCTCAAAATATTAGATTATGTATCGAAAGAGTAGTATGAGATAAAGGGTATTTCTAATTTTCTCTTAGCTAATTTTATCTTAGTTAGTTATCGGGGGCCCATTTCAGCATCACAAACTTTTTTTTCACATCGGAAGGCTACGAATAATATTTATGTTATGAAAAAGTACAAAAAAAGAAACGTTGGGATTGTTGAATCACAGAAAAAATAAATATATAAAGCAATAAAGCAACAGGGCCATCATAGTATTTTTTTTAACTCCTCAAAAAAAAGAAGGGTGGTAATTGGATTATTTATTGATCTAGGTCTAATAGACCCTATATTTTCTCTTTCTTCAATGAAAGGTAAAAACGTGAATTCCATTGTAGAGCCGTATGCAATGCACAAGAAATGCCTGTACGGTTGTTCAATTCTCTCTCTTTTTTTCCATTATTATTTATCTTGCCTCCTCGCTTCATCTGGCGAGATAGAAGAACCATTCTATCATCAGGGTAATGATCCATCAACCTACTAGTTCTTTTTATGAGGCACAAGTGGGAGAATTTATCCAGGAAGCAGAAGAACTACTGAAACTTTGCGAAACCCTCACAAGGGTTTATGTACAAAGAACGGGCAAGCCCTTATGGGTTGTATCTTAAGACATGGAAAGGGATGTTTTTATGTTAGCAACAGAAACCCAAGCTTATGGAATTATTTATCTTATACAGTTCAATAAAAAATAGCACTGATTTCATGTAAATCCACAATTTAAGATTTTAACATTTTAAGGGTTTAGTTAAATATTCGATTAAATGTTTAATAGAATATTTAATAGAAGTAATTCAGAATCATCCGGTTAGGATCAATCTAAACTAGACCATTATACATATGATTCAGCATGCCATTTATTAAACAACTTATTAGAAATACAAGACAACCAATCAGAAATGCCACGAAATCCCCTGCTCTTGGGGGATGTCCTCAGCGTTGAGGAACGTGTACTAGGGTGTATGTGCGACTCGTTCAGGTTAGATCATGGATGAGACAAAAGAAAGGAAACTCTTTTGTCAGTATCAATGATCAGTACCAGTGAATAAAATAGAATGGAGGAATTCTATTTACTATCTAAAAACTAAAAAAGATCGATCTATCATATCCTTCTATTGTGTATCAAACTTATGGTTTCCATTGGTGCAAATCCAATCACCTAAATTTTGGAGAAAAAATCCCCCATTGGTAACAAACAGTTATCCATTAAGAGGGGGAAATCCTATTTTTTTTAAATAAAAGAAAGATTATTCTTCTAATCTTGTAAGAACGGACTAACAGTGTCAGCTAATCTTCATAATTAAATACCGTTACTATATAAAGATAAAGTAGATCTCGTTGTGAAAGACAAGACCTATTACTGGAAAATTCATGGGTAGAGCCAAAAAGTGTGAACTGTACAAGTTACCAATAGTATTGATTAATTGAAGGAAGAGCTCCGGTGTATAGAGAGGACCTCACCGTTTAAGAAGTAACCATAGAAACGATGGAACCCACTCTTTATTTATCATTTCGATTTACTACCTTTCTTAGATATTAGACCTTTTTTGATATCAAGTATCATTATAATTTCTTATTTCAAGGCAAAATGCTTAGAAATAGAAAAGAAAAAAGATAAAATCGTGGGGGGGAAGGTTAGAGGAGCAAAAGCCATTGGAATTTTTATTTTATACATTGGAAGAATCCGTTTTGTTATTAATAGACCAGTAAAAGGGAAAAGAACAACTAAAAGAAAGAATTAGTTATTCATCAAAGTTTCATTTATTCAATGACCAGAATTAAACGCAGATATATAGCTCGGAGGCGTAGAACAAAAATTCATTTATTTGCATCAAGCTTTCGAGGGGCTAATTCATGACTTACTCGAACTATTACCCAACAGAGAATAAGATCTTTGGTTTCAGCTCATCGAGATAGAGGTAGGAAAAAAAGAGATTTTCATCGTTTGTGGATCACTCGAATAAATGTAGTAATTCATGGGGGTGGGGTATCCTATAGTTATAATAGATTCATGTACAATCTGTACAAGAAGCAGTTGCTTCTTAATCGTAAAATACTTGCACAAATAGCTATATCAAATAGGAGTTGTCTTTATACCATTTCTAATGAAATTCGAAAATAAGGAGATTGGAAGGAATCCATGGAATGTTTTAAATGGAGTTCTGGGGAGAATGAGCTTGGGGAGGGTAGAGTAGAAATTAGTATGATAAAATAGAAAGTCATCAAAGAAAAATGAGTGAATATGCTCAATAAAAAAAAATTATTCTTCTTCGATGATTCTTTTATTTTCTTTTTTTCTTACGACAGACACGACAATCAAACTTTGATTCTCGAATTTTTTGAACAAAACATTAATATTAATCCGCCCCTGAGTTCGGAATCGAATTTTGATTCAATTCAAGAATAAGACTATTTATTTCTAGTTCTAAGATCAGTAGTTTTAATGGTCGACTCACTTCCTTCAAATTGTATCTCATTATTAAGAAAAGGTAACGAAGATAAAATATGAGCTTATTTTATAGCAATAGTAATTAATCGTTGTTGTTTTAAGTCAATCTATTCACCCACCTAGATAATATTTTTCCTTGTTCACTAATAAATCGACTAATTAAACTCATGTTTCTATAATCAATTCAATCCCCCGATTGAATCGGGGGCAAACACCTACAAAAAGATCGCTTGGATTTAGGAAAGGGTCGCTTGGATTTATCCATGATTTGTTTATTCCTTATTTCAAAAATCTTATTTTGATTTCGATCGGATTAAAAAAAAATTATTTATATATTTATATTATATAGTTTATGTATATAATTTATATAATTTGAAATTTATCTATATAATTAATAAATATAAATAAGATTTTGTTTGTTTCTATTTATTTATTTGATTTGTTTCTATTTAAATATATGTAATAATATAAACCTGATGTTATCTTTTTCATGTTCCTTGGAAAATTGACATGCAAGCACTTGATTCGATCTATTTCTTTATCTCCCCATGAATTGTATGTTTGTAAAAATAGGGACAGAATTTCCTCAATTCCAATCGACTGGGCGTATTGTGTTGATTTTTTTGAGTAATATATCTTGAAATGCCCGTTGATTCCTTATTAAAACCGTTTTGAACACAATTGGTACATTCCAAAATAATCGTTACTCGGGCATCTTTACCCTTGGCCATAAACCTCCTTTGGATTTTTGATTCCCCCCAATCTTCTATTTTCCGATCCAAAGCGAAGAAGAAAGGAACGAAAAAAAGAGAAGTTGCTAACTCAAAATCAAATTACGAAATATTTTGTTGGAATCAATATTAATATAGAATATAGAAATTAAATAAAAAATAATAAAAAAATAAAATAATAATAAGTAATACAATAATTTTAATTTTTTCGAACTATTTTTAGAATTGCTGCACAGTATTTTAGTATCTTGTAGAATATGCTACTGTTGTCCTAGCCACATTTTTGTTTTCACTTTATTAGAAATTTAGCTCTATTAGTAATTTAATTGGATCCTGAACCCTAGTTTTGCTTAGGTTGAATCATTTTTTTCTTTCTCTTCCCCCCCTTCCTTATTCTACCTAATTCTAAAATAAAAAAGGGGGGGATTGGTTACAGATATTTGATTGTAAACGATTAATCTCGATCAATAAACCTGCTAAAGAACCAAACCATAGAGTACTTAGTACTGGTGCTATGGAAAGATATGTTTTTAGATCGCGCATTTAAAATCCTCCTTCTTTCTTCTTTATTGTATTACATTATGGTAATACATATATAATCAGATGTATATGTAGTTAAGGACTACTTGTACACTTGTATTTTTACGCGAAATCCCCAATCCTAATTCAAAATTCAAATTGAAATGGACAACGATTCGATAGATAAGATTTTCCTTTTCTTAAAACAGAAAAATATGCCACTTTCCATCTGAAAATAGAATTGAGAGAATTCCCGCGAAAAATATTCATTTATTATTTATTATATGTTTGTTATATAATATGAGACCAAAAAAAAGAAGAAATGAGCAAAGAAATTTTGTATATCAATAGAGAAAATAAGGATATGGAAAACAAGACAGGGATTCTCTACAATGACACTGTAGACCAATTGAAAGGGATGTAGCGCAGCTTGGTAGTGTGTTTGTTTTGGGTACAAAATGTCACATGTTCAAATCCTGTCATCCCTACCTATTACTTCTCCTCTGAGCAGTAACGAGGGATCAATTTTAGATCGATTAAATAAAATTCAAATTGGACATACATTATTTTTGAATTTTATGATATTGTATATAATAGTATAGGCGTGCAAAATGTATTGGGGTTAAAAAAAAAGAATACTCATCTTTACATTTATAGTCTTATCTATTGTGATAAGAAGGCGCTCTTAGTTTAGTTCGGTAGAATGTGGGTCTCCAAAACCCAATATCGTAGGTTCAAATCCTACAGAGCATGATTCCGCTCTTATTTGTTAGGTCGAAAGGAAGGTTGAACTCAAATAATTGAACAACAATCTGAATCTGAATTTGACCTCCCATGAATTAAAGAAAGGAGGAGGGGAGGTCAGTCGAAACAAAAAAAAAAGAGATTTTAATTAATCAAAGGTCCAATTGATCACCAGGCCTGTATTGTAAATATGCAGTTACGAATAATCCAGCCAAAGTAATAGGATTTAGACCTAAGACAATTCCAAAAAGAAAAACTTCAATCATTTCTAATTTTTTTTTTTGAAAGGGGAAAAAGAGAGGTAATATCTATCCCTAAATAGAAATCTGTATTGCCCATGAATTTCAATGACCAATAATTGGTAATTAAGGTAATTACCACGTTAAAGTAAGGAACAATTCGAATATATGGAATACCACAGAAAGATTTTTTTTTTTAATAAACTATTCATTTACTTAATTTCAAATAAGCCGTATCTTGCTTAGACCAATAAATAGAGCTGAGGTTATAGTTAAAGCTACTAGTAGAAAACCAAAATAACTAGCTATAGTAGGCATGAAGGGGCTAAATGACCTCCTTACACAACTTTCTCTTTAGTGTGGTGAATTGATAAGCTAAGTAAGAAACAAATTTGAAAAATATCAACAGTCTTGACATTAAAACTATTGAAGATGATTTCGCTTATATTTAAACTCAACTTCATACTTAGAGACTTCAATAACTTGTGAATTAATAAACCTAAGTAGGTAAAGAATCTCGAAAGCATCCACACTTAATTGGATCCAGACCTTTAGAAGACAAGTATTGGTGATTTTGGTGAGTAATAGAGCTTTTATGATAGCTTTACCTAGGATTTTGGACTAGTAGTGAATCAGGAGATGATAGTTACTAAGGAGTGAGGAGTATCAAATTGAAAAGGAGGATTTTTTATTAGTTTTGACTATTTCTTTAACCCTCTAGATGGGTTTACGATGCTATAACATTGGTTTTAATTAGTTAATGAAAGAGGCTATTTAGTGGGTATGTATAGGTACCATTAGAACTTATACAATGCTGGTTTAAACTGATTCTTCTATTTGTTTGTTTAACTATTGAATCACTGTTAAGTTACACATGATGCTCAATTTGACACTTTTCAAGTTTTTACTTTTTCTTATAGGAGATAATTGAAGCTAATATAGAGGGTAAATTAATGAGCATGTTGAATATGGTCATTTTCTTTTATTTCTAACTTATACCTAAGAGAATGAGTAGATATTTAGAGTTGTCTATGGTTATAACAGGTTCACTGAGCTGGTGAATTAATGTGGCATCAAGCTTGCATCAAGGATCTAATACATGGAGTTTTTTATTTGAAGAAAAGAAAATGAAGGGGATTGGTGGTAGTTATGGCTATAGGAGGATTATGAAAATTATCAGTGTATATATTTAACTTTTCTTGTCTACTTGTACAAAATCTTAATATAGATATAGAGAATGAAATGTAATATGCTCTTGCATGTGTATATGTGTATTGTTAATTTTGACTTGCGGGCCTTGTGAAGATCGAAGAAGATACTAGGTAGTTCTTTGGTTACTTTAAAAATTTGTTGTGACTTGGGAACTGATTATTATTGTGTCCATATTAGAAGAGTATAAAAAAAAATACAAGATTACATATGAAATGTTTGCAAATCATTATAATTAGCTAGAGAGCAAGTCTTATATATATATATATATATATGCATAAAGTGAGTCAAAAGAAAAGGTGCGCATATATAATTGTCGTACGATGATGGTAATCGAGGAAGTGTTTATGAATCTGGTTCCTTACATGCAGCTAATTTATTGTATATATAAAAATAAATATTTCTGTAACTTGTTCATCACATTGTGGGCTTGAGTTCGAAATCCACATTGTCAATTCAAAAATGAATCTCCCTAAAAGTTGAGTTAGGCAGGCGGTTAAAAAGGAGAGCAATTATATATGCAGGTATATATATATATATATGTCTTACACTTTTTTGAATATTGAATACTGGGTGAAGAATCTTTTATTTAAATCTTTAATTGTATATAGAAGAAAATATATACACACACAAAAAATTTTAGTGCATCAAACCAATGTATAGTATACAATTTGAAATAATTTATTCCCATATCTATATTGAAGGAAACTAGGTTACTATGCCAAAGGATTCATTAAATAATTAGGGAGCTAATTAGTTTAATTATAATAATTTTTTTAATTGATCTATATGTAAATTAATTATGTATATATGTTACATAATTCATTATAATTTCAATATATATGATTATATAATTCATAAAGAAAAAAATTAATTATATGACATGATACAACAAGACCATCAAAAGTTGTGTTTTTCTTGTTGATATTTTTCTTTCTATTGATATTTACCTACACATCATAAAAATTTAGATGCTTACCCTTCAATACACATATACAAACATCTCAATATATATTTACCTACCTCAACATGTATTCCTTCCATCGCTACCTTATATATTACATGTATATATATATATATATGTATATATCAATTGGATCAGACAACAAACATCTGGCCCATACTTGGTTTATAGTTAATTTGCTCGACATGCAAACTTTAATTTGTAAGATTTCAAAATTTTTCATGCAAAATATAATTACTAATTACACTCCAACAGTATTCTAGTACCATAAAAACTTTGTTATGATATATATACATAGATATATATTGCGATTAATATTTGTTCTTGTGTTGTGAAATATATACGCCAATTTAGTTGAATAAAAATCATATAAACAATATAATGATCAAACTAGTAAAAGTAGAGAAAAGACATGAGAGGGTAAAAACCAGTATATTTTATAAATTTAGCATTAAAAAAAACTATTATTTTTATTTAGATTTGATAGAGTAATAACGAGAACTCAAAGTACAAAACAAGAGATAATTCTAATTTAATCAAATACATTTCTCACATTTATCATAAATACAAACATTAACAGATTCAAAAAAAATATTTTAATGTCACAAAATCCCCTATTAATTTACAAAGTAATGGTATATTAATCTGTTGTATTTTTTTAAGTTCAACAATTAGTTCAACAACTTTCTAACTAATACCATTGACTTTTAAAAGTATAAATTTAAATTATTATTAGTATGTAACGTGAACTCTGATATAGAAAAAAATATATATCTATGGTTTTTGTATTTCTTTAAAAAAGAATTAAAAAATAAAATGGCAGTAACTGTAAGAAATCAAGACATATAATTTAGTTGGATTAGAAGGTGATGGCCATATTAATTGATGGTTAAGAGATAATATTTGTGAGTGTGGTTGCTATGTATAATTGACTTCAAGTGTCAATGCATGCTGGGAATAATGCAGAGAGAGTAGATAGATGCATGCATTACAGTGAAGCAATAGCTTTTAATTAAAAGAGATAGCCACGATTGAATAATTTTAAAAAAGTACAGCCTTGCAACAATTTACTGATTATATTTTTTTAATTACATTACCTTAAATCAAAAGATTTTTCCATATCCCCTATTAAAGACATAACATTTTTGGAGATAATTTGGGCATTCCACTTGCAGTTTTAGAATATACCACATCTTACCTTATGTAACGGCCCCACAAATTTAAAAGGAAATGCATATAATAATTTGAGTGCGGAAGTGAAATAAAGGTTAAGGTTAACATCCCTTACACGATAACTTAAAAGTACTAAACAAATATCACATAATAAATTCTCTGAAAGAAATACGAGAAATAGGAAAAATGAAGGAAACTATAAAGTATCTAGCATCTACTAGCAGCCTTCTTGCGGATCAGGCTCGGGCTCGGGAACCAGGTCCTCCTGATCTAAAATGGTTAAATAAGGGGTGAGCTACACTAGCCCAGTAAGGACATCACACTATATCGTCGACATAGAAGTAAAGGTTGGTAGAAAATAAAAAACAACCAATGGAGCACTAAATTTTAAACCAATACATTCATTAAAAGTAAAACCATTTACCCTTTTTTTACCATTGGAGAATCTGTGAAAACAACCTATAAAGACAATAATATCATACAGATCATAACTTCATGCACAATCAGTAACATAGGACATATCATAAATTCATATTCATTAACAATAACTAATCATCACCATTTCTCGTTTCACCAGCCTACTAGTATCCATGGGGATCCATAGGGGGTGTCTCCGCTACACGTGAACTCTTTCCCTTAACAATCTCAATTCTAGGGCCGTCTCCATACCCCGTCCGGTATGAGCACCAAGACATTAAACCTCAATACCCCATCCGGTATGAGGGTGAAGCCGGCCGTCCCCATACCCCGTCCGATATGAGCACCAAATGACCAAGTCTCCATACCCCGTCCGGTATGAGACAACGTTCACGGTAGGGTTCCCTATGAACTCGGTCCATCCACCATTTCCTAGGATATCTAGTGAGACTGTCACCTTATCTGTTTATTAGATCACATCTCCTTCCTGTTTCTCCTTAATCTCCATTACAAAATTAAACACAATCACATAAACAGTGAACATGCACCCGGTAATACAATCATATCTTAAATCCCAAAATCACACAGTGATCAAGTAAGACAGTAGTACATGCATTTAAAACTCTAAACTAGATACTGCCATGCCTTTACAAAAGGAATCCACATGAATCCACAGCAATCCATAATTAATTATGTATATTTATCTAACTTGTACAAAAGATTGTATTATTATTTATTCAAACTTCACATCTATAATAGGAAATAGGGTGAGGGGTCTTTACCTGATTCGACATCGAAAACTAAATGGTTACTGCACCTACGGGCGGTCCCTTGGTTCCCTGAATTTTCTTTCGGGAACTGGAACGCGCTTAAGGTACCTACAAATGTCCCAAATAAACCCCAAAATCAGTCCAAGGGCCTACTCGGCCAATTTTGCAAATCCAACACGGCGGCTCTACCGTGCTTCGGCGATGGCGTAGACGCCTGTGGTGGCGACCCGCCTCGGATTAGCTATTTTCGGCCATTTTTGGTCGAATTTAGCAAAACTTGCATCGGTTCCTGCGAGAAAACACACTTAGGGCCCTCGGTGGGCAAAAAAAACATAGAAAACTAAAACTCACTGGCGGTGGGGCTCTCTAGTGAGGCGGCGGGTGGCAGTGGTCGGCTCCCGACGGCTGGGCTGTCTTCTCTGACGAGGGGCTCTGGCAGTTAGGGTTAGGGTTTGAGTGCGGATGGTGTTATTTACACCCATCCACTTTTGATTTGGGTCGTCCATCGCTTTTGATCTGAACCATCGCGATTCAATATGGTGTTATTTACACCCATCCACGATTAAATAGAGAGAGAATCTGGGTCGTTCATCGCGATTCAATATGGGCCGTCTGTGTGCGATGCAATCTGAGTCGTATGTGCGCAATGCAATCTAGGCCGTCCGTGCGTGTTTTCAATCTGGGCTTTCCGTGCGTGCGGGAATGGATCTCAGCCGTTCGATCACGCACATGCGGATTGCCCATGTGGTCCCTCCCGTGTGGCCTCTCGCGTTAGCATCTCTGCCACCTATCTCGTCCTGGTTGGTCGGGGCTGCTGACCGGGCATCTGACGTGGCGTAACTTTTATAAATTGCATTTTCACCTCTGTTTTTTGATTTTTCTTCAAAAAATACCCCCATAACCCAAATTTTTACCCTTTTTCCCCAAAATTGTTTTCAAATTAATCCTTAACAAATTTTTCCCCTTTTTTAAATAAATCAAAACAAAATAAATAAATAAATAAATATATTAAAAAATAAAAAAAATTAAAAATTTTTATTGGGTGTTACACCTTACATGGTATATTCTTCTATATTGAAACATTCCGCCCCCATTCCTTACTAATGGTTACTCAACCGTTGTGTCATTTTATATATACCCCCTCTCGCCCCTTGGGCACACATGACAAAATACCATGACTAGAAAGAAGGTTAAGCTTGCTTATATCACTAACAACTCTGCAAGAAAAGCCACATTCAAGAAAAGGAAGAAGGGGCTGATGAAGAAAGTGAGTGAACTTAGCACTCTTTGCGATGTCAAAGTGTAACACCCAATTATTTTTATTTTATTTATTTTTATTATTTCTATATAAATATAAATATGTATTAATTGAATTGAATTGAATTTATTTTATTTTAATTTTATTAAATGAAAATAATAGTAATAATAATAATAAAAAGGGTAAAAAAATAATTGAGGATTTAATTGAAAAAAATTTTGGGGAAAAAGGGTGAAAGTTTTGGTTCTGGGGGTATTTTTGAAAGAAAAATAAGAAAACGGGGGTCAAAAGGTAATTTAGAAAAGTTACGCCACGTAAGCTGCCCGGTCAGCTGTCCCGACCAACCAGGACGCACCAGGTGGCAGAGACACTGACGAGGGGGGAGCCGCATTGGTGATCCACATGCGCGGGATCGAACGGTTGAGATCTGTTCCCGTGCGCACGGACGGCCCAAATTAAATTGCGATGAACGGTCCAGATTCACTCCCTATTTAATCGCGATCGGACGATCTAGATTAAAAGTGTTGGATGGCCCAGATCAAAAGCGGATGGGTATAAATAACCCCATCCGCACCTAAACCCTAACCCTAGCTGCTAGAGCCCCTCGCCGGAGAAGACAGCCTAACCGCCACCCGCCTTCGCACCGGAGCAATTTTTGACCTCCAAACGAGGTAAAATTTCTACCTTTTGCTCAGAATTTGATTTCAAAACTACCCATGGCAAAATCGGAGTGAAAAACTGGCCAATTGGCCAGAAAAGACCGCTGAAGCTCAGCGCCGCCGCCGCGGGGTGTTTTAGTTTTCGCCTTCGATGAGGGCTTTCTTGATTCCCGTTCGATGTGATTTTTTCATCATTGTGATCACCATTTCCTCCTCTATAGGTTGATCAGAGCAAAACACCAAACTGCAACGTGAGCCGGAGGAGCCGCCGTATCGGAGTGCCACACCGTGGGTGAGTTTCAGTTTTTTACATTTTTTCAGCCCACCGAGGGCCCTAAGTGTGTTTTCTCATAGGAATTGATGCAAGTTTGGATGAATTCAGCATAAAAAGGGCCAAAAATAGCCAACCCGAGGCTGATCGCCGCCGCGGGCGATGACACAATCGCCGGAGCACGGCGGAGCCACCGTGCCGGATTTCAAAAATTTGTCGAGTAGGCCCTGGGACTTATTTTGGTTTATTTGGGACATTTATAAGTACCGTAAGTGCATTTTAGTTCCCGAAAAAAAATTTAGGGAACCCAGGGACTGCCCATAGGCGCAATAACCATTTAGCTTTTCGGTGTCAAATCAAGAAAGAACCCCTCACCCTATTTCCTATCATAGATGTGAAGTTTGAATAAATAATAATGCGGTCTTTTGTACAGGTTAGATAAATATGCATAATTAATTAAGGTTGCTAATGGAGCCCGAACTGGACATTATTCTCTGTCGATTCCTGTTAGATTTATTTTACAGATTAAATGCATTATGGTATCTGGTTTATCTATTCTATGATTTTAAATACATGTATTACTGTCTTACTTTACCACTGTATGATTTTAGAATTTAAGATATGATTGTATTACCGGGTGCATTTTTATTGTTTATGTGATTATGTTTAACTTGGTAACGGGGACTAAGGAAAACAGATAAGGTGACAGCCTCACTAGATATCCTGGAAGATGGTGGACGGACTGGGTTCATAGGGAACCCTACCGTGAATGTAGTCTCATACCGGATGGGGTATGGAGACTTGGTCATTTAGTGCTTATATCAGACTGGGTATGGGGACAGCCGGCTTTACCCTCATACTGGGCGGGGTATTGAGGTTTAATGTCTTGGCACTTATACCGGACGGGGTATGGGGACGGCCCTTGAATTAAGATTGTTAAGGAGAATGGTTCACGTGTAACGAGGACACCCTTATGGATCCCCATGGATACTAGTAGGCTGGTGAAAATGAGAAACGGTGATAATCACTTATTGCTAATGAATACGAATTTATGATATACTTTATGTTACTGATTATGCATGAAATTGTGATCTGTATAATATTACTGCTTCTGAAATTTGTTTCCATCAATTCCCCGTTGGTAAGAAAAAGGGTAAATGGTTTTATTTTAAATAAATGTAATAGTTTTATTTTAAATAAATGTAATGGTTTAAATCTACTGCTCCATTGGTTGTTTTAATTTTCTACCAACCTTTACTTCTGTGATGGTGATATAGTGTGATGTCTTTACTGGGCTAGTGTAGCTCATTTCTTATTTAACCATTTCAGATCAAGAGAACCTGGTTCTGAAGCCTGATCCACAAGACGACTGCGAGTAGATGCTAGATGCTTTATAGTTTCCTCAATTTTTCTCATTTCTCATATTTTTTTCAGAGAACTTATTCCGTGATTTTGTTTAGTACTTTTAAGTTATTGTGTAAGGGATGTTAAGCTAAATCTTTTATTTCACTTCCGCACTCAGATTATTATATATATTTCCTTTTGAATTTTCGAGGCCGTTACATAAAGCCTGTACAATCATTTATAGCCCTTATGACTCGCAACCAGATGTTTGGCCTTCCCCTCTCGGAGCCCAAAATGTGCTTGCTGACTTTAATAGGATGCCCGAGATGGAGCAGAGCAAGAAGATGGTGAATCAGGAGAGCTTCCTACGCCAAAGGATCACTAAAGCAATTGACCAACTGAAGAAGAAGCGCAATGATACTCGGGAAAATGAGATAACGGATATCATCTTCCAAAGTCCTACTAGGAAGTCCCTCTACCAACTCAACCTTATTAATCTCAACGATTTGGGTTGGCTCATCGAACAACACCTCAAAGAAATCCAAAAGAACATGGAAACACTCAGCAAGTCACCTCAGCCTCAGGAGAAAATAGACAAAGGAGTGATGAAGGGTCCTGATGAGACTTTCATCAAATCGAAGAGGATTCTACGGTGCAGACACTACCAGAATAATGGATTGGTTTGGTCCAGTGTGTTTAATTACTCTTAGAAATTGAGAATTATGATATTTGATTTTGAATTTTTTTGGGTGTTATTGAGGATGTACTTTAAATAACAAATTAAATTCCACCATAGAGATATGTTGTTAGTTTCTTAGTCGTCATAGTCATCGTCTAAATAGTTGTAGTCATCATAATAGTTGTAGCTGTCATCCTCACAGACATAATCGTCGGGTCACATACATTCATGTACTTAGATTACTTTGTGTTATGATTTTCTTTAAATTAATCTTCACCTCAATATTTTAAATTTTCTGTGCTAGTGCTACTCTTCATTCTTTAATTTCTCCCTTTTCCCAGCTTGACGTGGCTATACTACTATTTGTTAAAATATATGCGTGCTTAATATAAATTTATGCTATCATAATGCCCTTTTCTCTTCTTTCTTTTCTTTTTTTTTATACTCAATTCAGAGAGTACAGAAACATTGTTAATGCACTATATGTAGAAATTCAGTTTAGTTAAGAGGAAGATTAAACTTGTTAGATACTCAAATTTGTTTAGATTTCAAATGAAGCTTTTGTATAGAATTTAATAAATATAATCCACTCTTCAGATCATAGAATTAAAATTTGGGATAATGGCATTGAGGAATAATATTTTTCTCAAAGAAAATCTCGATATAATCCAAATATCTAAAATAATTAATATTTTGATTAATATGAAATTTAAATATAATTCTAAAAATTTTATTTTAGTCAAAACATGCAATATTTTAAATAACTCAAATATATTGGAGAATCCCTGACGATCATTAATAGAATTTCGTGATGTAATTATTATGTTAAGAATATAGAAAATAACTTAAATAAATAATTTTCGAGCTCAACAATCTGTGAATAGCTAATTAATACTTTACGCAAGAAGAAATGTACAATATATACATATAAATATACATATTTAAATATACACAATCATATAGAATAATAAATACAGAAAAATATTTTTGATGGCTTATTTCAAACACTTTCAGTAATTAGTACTTTGAATTTCTTTTACACATATAAATACTCAAAAATCAATGATATAAAGTCTCTTGCTATTAAAAAAAATGTTACTGATATAAAACAAAACCATATTTAACTCCAGTGACATAAATTAATACTTCAAAATTTTTTTAATATGATAGTATGTTACTGTAGTATCTGTAGTACGATGTTGCAATTGATTCTTAAAGATAATGACCAGTAATTAACCTTTATTAGTGGGATCACCTATTCAAAACTAATTTGTACTTTTGCGATAAGAGTCTCAAAAATTCATAAGACACAATATAAGTACTTTTTAAAAATGAAGATAGATGTAATAATACAATGAAACCACTTATACACTTCTGTCAAAGTGTATAACACAAACATCCACGTGAAAAGTCTAGTATTCAAATTTTAATTGTTCATCTGGTTATATTATAATTAATTTTAACATATGATAGAATCTTCAATTCTTATTTTTGTAGAGGTAGAGAATTGCCACTTGCAAGTATTATCATGCCTTAATTATATTTAACTTTTAGGAGGATTGATTTCTATTAAGGTAGTTGGTAATGAAGTAAAGATCCTAGAATTGGAACTCTTGGGCCTTTGGCCCAATCATTAAGGGATGGCATTAGTTCCCATTGATGAAGAACATGTCTACTCACAGTTTTACATAAAAAATTAACAAATCAACCGAATTATCACCTATATACCTTTTTATACAATCTGTTAACTTTTGATATCAACTATTTTCTATTAAAAATGTATTGAATATATTTATTTATTTTTTTGTGAATATGTCAATTTAGTGATATATAAAAGTACTTAAGTTTAGCAACTTTGTTTAAAATTAAATTTGCAGCCGATTTTATGTATGGATTGTAGAATTAATTATATTGATATTAATTGTAACATTTCATTTTCTCACATAATTGTAAAATGGTTGATACCAACCTCCCTATCTTACACACATTCACAAATATTATCTCTTAACCATCAACTAATATGGCCACCACCTAACAATCTAACTTAATTGTATTTCTTGATCTCTTACAATTACCACAATTTTATTTTTTAATTTAAAAAAAAATACAAAAACCATATATATCTTTTTCTTTCTATATCAGAGTTCACATTACATATTAACAATAATTTAAATTTATACTTTTAAAAGTCAATGGTATTAGTTAGAAAGTAGTTGAACTAATAGTAAACTCAAAAAAATACAACAGACTAATATACCATTACCTTGTAAATTAACAAGGAATTTTGTGACACTAAAATGTTCTTTTTGAATATGTTTGTGACATCCCAAGTGTTAATTAAGGCAAATTGGTTCAGATACAGATTTAGAATAACAAATGCATGATAAAATTTATGCAGCATAACAAAATTATTACAAATCACTTACAAATACATATGAGTTCCAATACATATATATACAACAATCATGCACTCAGACTTGTGTTCCCGTACTCTGATGACCACAATAGTCTAGTGAAAAAAGTGGCTCTTATGTTTTGTTTTGTATTTTGCAACCACTTCTACCCTCAGTATATGTATGTTTTAGAACTCATATGTATTCGTAAGAGATTTTTAATAATTTTGTTCCACTGCATAAATTTTATCATGCACTCATTATTCTGAATCTGTATCTGACACCCATTTGCCTTAATTAGCACTTGGGATGTCACAAAAAGATAGTGAGGAACCGATCACTGACCTACCCCTTGAAGTCTTTAAGGATCCCGTGGATCCATAAATTTTTATAAGTTCATGACTTGTCTCACACTTTGATGAGTCCTTTTACATAATAATAGAAGTGGCCCTTTTTGGATTTTGATATTTTGTTTTTTCTCACCACTTCTGGCCTCAATTATATATGTAATTAGGAACTCGTATATTTTTTAAGGAATTTTTAATAAATTGTTCCGCTGCATATATTTAACTATTATGCACTCATAATCTGTTTCTGTATCTATCACTCATATGTATTAAATAACATTTGGGATATCACTAAAGGTATCTTAATTTTCAGAAAAATATTACTTTTAAAATATAGAAATGAAATTTAGGATTTAGATTTTTTAGTAACAATTCATACATTTCATTCATTAGATGACACAACCTCTTAAAGATAATCTATAAAAATGCACAATTTGACTCTAAACTCTTTTATGAAGAGAAGAAATACCAATCATATTATTAAGGAAAGATTAGTATGATTCAATTTTAGAATTGTATAATAAATTAGTATATATGAATACTTTTGTATTGATTTTTGTAATACACACAAAATTCTTAAAGAAATCAAACATATATTTCCTGCCAATTTAATGTAGTAAAAATATAAAAGTGTTATATCTCTTCCAATAAAAAAATGATACTAGCCTGGTACTAATATATATGCCTTCTCCTTGACACTCTATAATTTCCTTTAAGATAATTATTATTATTTTTTAAAATGAAATAAAATTTAACAATAGCAATTAACCATTACAAACACAATAAAAGTACCATTAAACAATACATCTGATAACCACAATATAGATTGAGAAGAAAAAGAAAAAGGCACAACCATGTCCAAAAAACCATTAGAATGAAACAATTCATCATCCATTACTGATTCCAACCTTTAAGATATTTATGATATTCTACAGATTGCATATTGGTATACATATAAAAAACTAAAACTAGTTAAAGATTATATATATAATGGGCAAATTCGCAAGTGCACAAAATCGTTCAAATAATAAAGTGATAAGTAGAGTATCATCCTACAGAGATTGTGTATCAAGTACCAGAATTATAGAAAAGCTATTATTATCTAGAAATAAAAATTTAATAATAATTTAATCAAAAGAAAATAATTAAATTAGTGAAAACTATCAATGTAAACCCATCAGAGTAATTGATTTCACTTGAATCTTCGGTATATCCAAGTTTTCGTTTAACAATAAATTTAATCTAGTCTTTAATGATCGAACAAACCTAATGTACTTTTGGTCTCCCTTCTAGTATTCGCTAGGTTTATCAATTAATAACTATTAACCTTTTATAACATTATTAATTTGATTCTATTAAATCTGTTATAATTCAATTTCTCCACGTTATCTCAAATATATAACTCTCGTTCAAATCACAATTAACGTTAACAATATCTGTCTAATTAATAGAATTTCACTCCCGCTACTCTAAAACTATCAATAACAAATTAAAGTATGAGTTGGCCAAGTCTCACAACCAAATTAATTTCAATATTGTTAAATTGCAACTAGAAGGAAGCTAAAATTGAACTTTAAGCATATTTTTGATTCATGCTACATCAATCGCTCCAATTGAAGGAGATTTAATCAAACATGGTTGATTAAGCAATAGAACTTATAATTAAAAAAATATATAATCATGTAATAATAAAAAATAAATTTCCAAAAAATTCCAAACATGAATTTGTTAAAAAATCATGAAAACTTTAATCCAAAAAATCTATAATTTAAAAAATAAAAATAGAAATAAAAATAAATTACTTGAATAATTTTTCTCAACATTTCCTCGACTGCTCAGCTCCAAGCCCACTTCTGCCTTGTGTTTCAGCTTCTTGGCCACTAGATTTGGGTTCAAATCAGCTCCCCACCATATATGGGTTCACCTTTGCTCCCCTTTTAACATTGCGGATCTGGTTCCTTTTGTAGGCGGTAGAAAGATAGGAGATAAGGCTTTGCGTGCCTCCTTTTTTCCTTTTTAAAGCTGCTCATTTTTCCTCTTCAGAGATGCTTCCTTTTTCCTTTTCAGAGCTGCTTCATTTTTCCTCTTAAGAGCTGCTCATTCTTCTTGTTCAGAATTTCTCCGTTGTTCCTCTTCAGAGTTGCTTCCTTTTTTCTCTTCAGAACTACTTCATTTTTTCTCTTTCAAGTCTTTTTCTCTATTTTCTTCACGAAACCTACATCAAGAATTTTTTTCATTAAATGACTTTTAACTTAAAATTAATTCAAAAGTTGTTCTAAATTTAAGTAAAAAGGGTATAAAAATATAATAAAAATCAACACATCAATATACTTCTGTGTATACATATAAAACAAAATTTATTTTACTTGCCACCTAGGAAATTGCAATAATATAACATATTTAGTAAATTATACAAAATATTGTCTAAACTACTCAAAAGAGCTAGTAGCCAGTGTACACATGTACTTCTCATCAAAACTATAAATTTGTAGTATATGTGTGAGTGTAATTTTTTTGTTCTCCAAAATATAGGGAACAAAGATAGATTATTCTACATATCTATTAATTAGTTAGAAGTCGATTTATAACTTAATTTAACGTATTTTGCAAGATACATGTATAATATTCATATTAATCAAAATGTTAATTATTTTAGATGTTATGATTATGCCGAGACTTTCTTTGAGGAAAATATTACCTGTTAATGCCACTATCCCAAATTTTAATTCCAAGATCTGAAGATTGTATTCATATCTATTAAAGTTTATACAAAAATCTCATTTTAAATATAAAAAAATTTAAGGAGCTAGCTAGCTTCATCTTCATCCTAACTAGATTGAATTTTTACATATATTGCATCAATAATGCTTTTATCCTTGCTCCATTATGTATAAATAAAAAGAAATGAAAAGAAATGTGACATCTTGATGCCAAATAGGGCACCAACGTCCAAATAAGCAGACATAAAATAGATATTTATATTACAGCAGAATTACACAACTCATACAAAATTTACAAAAGACTGTATCTTGAGGCAATCAGGCCCTTTTAGAATACAAAATATTAGATAGCATAATTATAAAAACAAGCCTCAAAGTTTAAAACAAAATACAAAGTCTGGTCTAAACTATTCCTCTTGAAAGGAATCTAAACACGATCCTTCAGAATTTTCTTCCAAATCTACATCTAAGGGGGGGTTGGATATGGGTGAGTTCCAATACTTAATATGATAAACTAAAATAATGCAACATAGATACGTTTTAAAATATTAATTAATGCATGTTTAGTAAAACAATAATTTTAAGTTCAATTAACAAATTCAAATCAAAAGTTATCGCCAAATATTCATATCCAAATCAAATGTTGAATTCATACGAATTGTCATGAAGATGCTCAATACCGTATTCAATGGGTTTACATAACTCACGCATGTAGGATGAAACTTCTCTTCTGACACAGTTTTTTTTATACTAATTTATTATCTTAATTTATATTACTCTAACTACAAACTTTTGCGGGCAACCACTTACACCTAGTTCTAGAGAGGACAAAAGAGACATTGATTAGTCATGTCTTGGTACACAGATAGACATAAACATACATTCACAAATATTAAATACAAATATAAATATCTTAGGTCTCTCACTTTGCCATCATTCATGCCCTTGAGCCTTAGACAATGAATATCAAATTATTCAGAGTCACAAGGACAACTGAACTATCGTTTCATTAAGGGATCAAAACCAGCACCCATATTGTAACATCCCGCTAATCACCACACTAAATGTGTATCTAGAAACTCCTATTTATTAGGCCTTAAGGCCACTTGAACTAATTTAAATTTATCTTGTAGTTTATATCGTATTTCATAATTTTAATTTATTTAAATTTTGTTATTTTATTTATTATTATTGTTATTATTTTATTTTTTTGTAGCATTTTTATTTTAAAATAATTTTCAGGACAAAAATAGAAAATGAGGCAAAATCCTGCGGGAAAACGCCTGCAGAAGAGGCTCACCTACACCGGCATAACACACTGTTTACGAGCGTGCGCGCACGACCAACACAAGACGTGCACAAATCCCATCCGCGTGGGGCATACATCTACACACGCATCGCATCGCGCGCAGATTGGCCAGTCTGTGCATGCGTCCCATTGTACACAAATAGGATAGTCCCTGCAGACATGGCCAGACACCATGCGCCCTGTGCACGCGCCATCCGCGCAGTAGGCCTGGGCGCTTGGGCCTGTGCGAAGTAGGCCTACGTACTACGCCATATGCGTTGTAGGCCCTGCGCCGTTGATGAAGGATTCTTCCTCTATTTTTTTCACTGCCGTCACGTCATGTAAAATCACTCATCTTTAACTCAACTTTCTCTTTCCTCACTGGATTTCACCACATGGCGCAAATCCAACTATCCTAATTTTTTATAGATAGGGACCCTTTTCTTTCATCACTTCCATTTCATTCTTCCATCTTCCAAGAGCTTAAAGAGAGAGGGAGTGATCTAGGAAGAGAAGAAGAAGAGAAAAAGAAGAAAGGTGTAGGAAAACTTCAAAATTTTGGTACGAAATTTAGTATTTCCTTAAACATCTTAAGGAGCATTTCTAAAAAATCAAAATTATGAAGTTTATGTTTTGTATTTTGGATATTTTATGTTTAATAAAGTGATTTGTTCTTGATTTCAAGCTTGCTATGTGATTTTATAGGCACTTAATAATTTGCATGTAAATTAAATAACATGAATTCGATGATAATTTTCTGAAATATATATAGAAAAAGAAAGAAAGAGAAGGAGAATGAGCTTGAATGGCCTGAAAAATATATGTATTCGTATTGACATGCAAAATGCATTAAGTGTCTCATTAGGCATTTTATCTCGGAGGGGTTTCTATTTCTCCCTCCCCCGTCTGGTCTAGAAAGATGTTAAAGGACTACTTCTTGTGGATGATGACATACCCTCTAACGAGAGCGGTGACACAAATATCTGTTAGGGGTCACATTTGGTTAAGTACTGTCATAGTGATAGAATATATGATAGGACCACTGTGGTTGGTACAACCGCGTAATTTTAGTCTAGATGCTTCTCCCCTCCCCCTGCACGCTCAATGTAATTTTAAGCTATCATAATGCCCTTTTCTCTTCTTTTCTTTTCTATTTTTTTTTACATAATGTAGTGATGACACAAGCATTATTGATGTAGTATATGTAGAAATTTAGTCTAGATAGGAGGAAGATTAAGCTAGCTAGCTGCTCAAATTTATTTATATTTCAAATGAGATTTTTGTATAGAATTTAATACATATGGATACACTCTTCCAATCTTTAAATTAAAATTTAGAATAATGGCATTAAGGAATAATATTTTCCTCAAAGAAAACCTCTATATAATCGAAATATCTCAAATAATTAATATTTTTATTAATATGAATATTATGTGTGTATCAGGAAAAATACGCTAAAATTATAAATATGTTGTTTAATTATTTCATTCAATTTATTTCGGGTTATAATAATTTATAGATATATAGAATAATCTATCTTTGTTCGCTATATTTTAAAAGACAAAAAAATTATAGTCACATATATATTACCAATTCAGAGCATTGATGATAAGTATATGTGTTCACTTGCAACTAGCTCCTTTAAGCAGTTTGGACAGTATCTTGTTTAATTTGCTAAATATGTCGTATTATTGTGATGTAATAGCAATTTTGTCTAAATAGCAAATAGAATAAGTATTTCTTTATACGTATACACACAGATATATAATCTTTATCAAACAACACCATCATCTCCACTTTGTCCCCGTTACCAAACACTAAATGAGCTGTTGTTGTGCTTGCAGTTAATAACGTTAATGAACCCTCACTATAATTGCTGAAGCTTATGTGATAAAGAATCTGCATTGATCTGAGAGGATGTCTCCCCCGGACCCTTCATCACTCCTCCATTTGTGGCCCACTAAGGCTCAGGTGATTTACTGAGTGTTTCTACCTTCTTTCGGATTTCTTTTAGGTTTTGTTTAATTAGCCAACCCAGTTGAGATCAATGAGGTTGAGTTGGTGGAGGGGCTTCCAAACAAAGCTTTGAAAAATTATATGCATGATATACTTCTCCTGATTGTCTTTGTGTTTCTTCTTTAGTTTATCGGTTTCCTTGGTG
The DNA here is from genome assembly GCF_054855325.1 of Carica papaya. Lineage (NCBI taxonomy): Eukaryota > Viridiplantae > Streptophyta > Magnoliopsida > Brassicales > Caricaceae > Carica > Carica papaya. The sequence continues at coordinate 25,036,587 of NC_142310.1, read as the reverse complement.
ATCATCTATCATAGGAAGCTCTTTTAATTCATTATCTTCTTATTCTACTCCATCCCGGAGATCCTCTTGAAATAGGCCAACACATGTTGGGCTCCGAGAGGGGAATGCCAAACCTCTGGTTATGAGTCATAGGGGTTGTAAATAATTGCACATGTTTTGATATTGCAAAGTTGTTAGTGATATAGGTAAGTTTAACCTTGTTTCTAGTCATGACGTTTTGTTGTGTCTGGCCAAGGAGCGAGAGGGGTTATATAAAGAATGAGACAAGGGTTGGCGAGTTATTAGTAAGGAATGGGGAATGGAGCATTATAATATAGTAGAATATGCTATTTAAGGTAAGATATGGTGCATTCTACAACATTAAGTGGAATGCCAAAATGTTATAGAATGATTTGTTAGATATACATGTTCCTTATTAATGTTAGCTTTTATATAAAGAGTTAACAAATCATATACAAACTCATACATTTTTAATCTTCTATTAAATTTATAAAAGTTCAAGCATTCATATAAAATGGTATGCAGGTGGCAGTAGTTGTGTTTTTAACACATTAAAACAAGGGAACATCCATATGATTTATAAAGATTTACTTTGTATTTCACTTATTAACTATGAATTTGGCTTATCTATAAAGGATGTATTGTGTCACGACTTTTTTATGTAATGTGTTCTTATTTTTTTACCTTTTTATTTCTTTTTGTATTCTTAAATATTATAACTTCGTTGTGTGCGTCTTATTTAGAGAGATTATATATATATATATACTTACAATGATAAAAAAAATGATTCATCGAATGTCACTAACCATATTTACTTCCCTTTATTTAGTAAAGATTCCACTTTATTAATATGTTGTACTTGTGTTAATTGTGTAATTGAATTTTTTAAAATTAAAAATTATGCTAACTATTTAATTAAAAATTTTACTACAATTAGAATTAAATATTAATGTAATCAATCATATGAGAAAATGAAATGTTACAATTAAATATCAATATAACTAATTCTATAATCCATATATAAAATAGGCTGCAAATTTAATTTTAAATAAAGTAACTAAACTTAAGTTCTTTTATATATCACTAAATTGACATATTAAAAAAATAAATAAATAAATACATTCAATATATTTTTATTAGAAAATAGTTGATATCAAAAGTTAACAGATTAGATAAAAAGGTATGTAGGTGATAATTTGACTAATTTGTTAACTTTTTATATAAAATTACGAGTAGACGTGTTCTTCATTAATGGGAACTGATGCCATCCCTTAATGATCGGGCCAAAGGCCCAATAGTTCCAATTCTAGGATCTTTACTTCATTACCAACCACCTTAATAGAAATCAATCCTACTAAAAGTTAAATATAATTAAAGCATGATAATACTTGACTTTTAAATCAAATAGTACTTCTCTTCCTCTACAAAAATAAGAATTGAAGATTCGATTCTTATGTAACACAAAAATAAATATATAATTTATTGCACGTAAAAATTAATAAAAATAAATTTTAATAATGCTATCATATGTTAAAATTAATTATAATATAGCCAAATGAATAATTAAAATTTGAATACTAGACTTTTCACATGGATGTTAGTGTTATACACTTTGACAGTGGTATATAAGTGGTTTCAATGTATTATTACATTTATCTTCATTTTTAAAAAGTACTTATATTGTGTCTTATAAATTTTTTAAACTGTTATTGCAAAAGTATAAATTAGTTTTGAATAAGTGATCCCACTAATAAAGGTTAAATACTGGTCATTGTCATTAAGAATCAATTACAACATCGTACTACAGATACTAGAGTAACATACTATAATATTTAAAAAATTTTAATGTTGTAATTTGTGTCACTGGAGTTAAAGATGACCTTGTGTTATATTAGTAACATTTTTTTTAGTAGCAAGAGACTTTATATCATTGATTTTTGAGTATTTATATATGTAAAAGAAATTCAAAATACTAATTGCTGAAAGTGTTTGAAATTAGCCATCAAAAATATTTTTCTGTATTTATTATTCTATGTGATTGTATATATTTAAATATGTATATGTATATATTGTACATTTCTTTTTACATAGAGTATTAGTTAACTATTCACAGATTGTTGAGTTAGAAAATTATTTATGTCAGTTTTTTTCGATATTTTGAACATAATAATTGCGTCATGAAATTTTATTTATGATCGTTAGAGATTTTCCAATATATTTGAGTTATTTAAAATATTGTATATTTTGACTAAAATAAAATTTTTAGAATTATATTTAAATTTCAGATTAATCAAAATATTAATTATTTTAGATATTCAGATTATATCGAGATTTTCTTTGAGGAAAATATTATTCCTTAATGCCATTATCCAAAATTTTAATTCTATAGTCTAAAGAACAAATCCATATTTATCAAATTCTATACAAAAATCTCACTTGAAATCTAAACAAATTTGCGTATCTAGCTAGCTTAATTTTCCTCCTAACTAAACTGAATTTCTACATATAGTACATCAACAATGCTTCTGTCCTCTCTCAATTGTGTATAAAAAAAAGAAAAGAAAGAAGAAAAAATAGCATTCTGATAGTACAAAATTATATTGAGCATGCATATTTTTTAACAAATACTAATACAGCCATATCAAACCGGGGACAGGGAGAAATTAAAGAATGAAGAGTAGCACTAGCATAGGAAATATAAAATATTGAGGTGAAGATTAATTTAAAGAAAGTCATAACACAAAGTAATCTAAGTACATGCATGTATGTGACCCTAATGACTATGACTGAACTATTATGAGGACTACAATTGTTTAGACGATGACTATGACGACTAAGAAACTGACAACATATCTCTATATTGGAATTTAATTGATTATTTAAAGTACATCTCCAACAACACCCCAAAAAATTTGAAATTATATATCATAATTGTAACGCCCCGAAAATTAAAAGAAAACGTATATATAAAAATTCTAAGTGCGGAAGCGAAATAAAATATTATGATTAACATCCCTTACACAATAACCAAAACGTATTAAACATATGAAAGAATAAGTTAACTAAAGTAAATACTAGAAATGAATACTATAAGGAAAACTATAAAATCTTTAGGCATCTACTCGCCATCTTCTTGCGGAACGAGCTCGGGAACAAAGTCCTCTTATCTGAAATGGTTAAGTAAGGAATGAGCTACACTAGCCCAGTAAAGATGTCACACTATCTCACTGTCACAGAAGTAAAGGTTGGTAGAAAACAAAAACGACCAATGGAGCATAATTTATAACAAATTGATTTATCAACAATAAAATCCTTTATTGTCCACTTACCTCGGTGAGATTCATGAAAACAACTTATGAAAATAATAACATTATAATATCATGAAATCATACGCACTCCGTAACATAACACATGTCATACTTCTAATATTTCAATCATCAGACAATAAATTTCCTCTTTTACCAGCCTACCAGTATCCATGGGGATCCATAGGGGTCCCCACTATACGTGAACCATTCACCTTAATAACTTAACTCCAGGGCCATCCCCATACCCCCTCCAGTATGGGCGCCAAAACCATAAACCTCAATACCCCGTCCGGTATGAGAGACAACGTTCCCAGTAGGGTTCCCTATGGACCCGGTCCGTCCACCATCTCCCAGGATATCTAGTGAGGTTGTTGAATTATCCACTTATCAATTCACATACATTTTCTATTCTTTTCTTAGTTTTCTGTTTCTCACATAATCATGAATATTTAAACCAGTAACGAGCATCCAACAATGCAGACATATCATCGGATTCACAAAATCAAGCAGCAGTGAAGTAAACAGTGATTCATGCATTCAAAACTATAAAATAAATAGATCAGACACCATAATGCCTTCAAAACTGTAAAATAACTAAAACAGTAACTGACCAAAAACATATCAGATTCGGGCCCTATTAGAAACCTTAATTAATTATACATATCTATTAATTCATAAAATACCGTTTTATCATTTATTAAGCTTTAATGCCGTTATAGGAAATAGGGTGAGAGATCCTTACTTGATTTGAAGTCTAGAATCGATTTATCACTGTGCCTACAGCAGTCCCTAAATTCCCTGAATTTTTCTCCGGGAACTGAAACACACTTTCTGTACCTGTACATGTCCCCAGAAACTCCAAATCAGATCCAGGGCCTCCTTGGCAAATTTCAGAATTTTGGCATAGCGGCTCCGCCGTGCTCCGGTGACGGCGACGCCTCCCACGGTAGCTCCGCTGTGCTCCAGTGACAGCGGCAATCCACCTCGGGTTGGCTATTTTTGGCCGTTTTCGGCCGAATTTAGCTAAACTAGCACCAGTTCCTGTGAGGAAACACATGTAGGGCCCTCAATGGGCCAAAAAAATACAGAAAACTGAGACTTACCGGCAGCGGAGCTCTCGAGTGCGGCGGCTCCTTTGGTGCGAGTCGTGTTTTGGTGTTTTGCTCCGGTCAACCTGTAGAGGAAAGGACGGTGGTCACAGTGGTGTAAAAATTACATCGAACGCAAAAATTGTGAAAACTTGCGGTGGTGCCGCTGGACTTCGGTGGCATTTTTCGGCCAATTGGCCGGTGGTTTGGCTCTGATTTTGCCACAAGTGGGTTCAGCATCGAAATTCGAGCCAAGGGGAGAAATTTTACCTCGTTTGGCGGCCGAAAAGTGCTCCGTTACGAAATGCATCAAGTGTCTCATTAGGCATTTTATCTCGGAGGGGTTTCTATTTCTCCCTCCCCCGTCTGGTCTAGAAAGATGTTAAAGGACTACTTCTTGTGGATGATGGCATACCCTCTAACGAGAGCAGTGACACAAATATCTGTTAGGGGTCACATTTGGTTAAGTACTGTCATGGTGATAGAATATATGATAGGACCACTGTGGTTGGTACAACCGTGGTCATAGATTATACCATGGTTTTGCAAGCCAAAAATGTACCTGAGCAAATTGTTGTTATATATCTGATATGCTCATTCCACATAGATACTCAAAAATCCATATCTCCCCTCAGAGATAGAAGTCGGAATGAATTCGCGAAGCATGACATAAAAATTTGAGCATTTCATGATTTATTTGATTTTTTCTATTGTTAAATATTGTTTTGATTTGATCATTGTGACTGTGAGATGATGTTTCTTTTAATAAATAAAATTATTTTCATAAAATAAGAAAGGACCTTGATGTGACCTAATGGTAAGTATTAATGATATAATTATTCACTCTTAAAATCTTATGATTTTATTTAAATGTTATTTTTCTTACTGAGTATATGGAACTCACCCTTTCCATGCCCCCCCAGATGAGGAAGATAGTAAGGAACCAATCATTGACCTACCCCTTGAAGTCTATGAGGATCCCAAGGACTCACAAATCTTAAGTGCATGACTTGTCCTGCACTCTGATGAGTCTAATTGCATAGTGAAAGAAGTGGCCCTTTGTATTTTGTTGCCACTTCTGGCTTCAGTTATATATATTGTAATTAGAAATCATATATTTTGGTAAGGGATTTGTAATAATATTCTACACTGCATATAATTTTTATAATGCACTAGTAATCTGTTTTTGTATCTTGCATCGTTATGCCTTAATTTGCATTGGAGATGTCACACATATTCTAGTAGTTCTGGAATAAATAATCAAAACTAAATACCTCTGAAAGGAAATATGGTGAACCAGATTTAACTAGATTCTGTGTTTGTTAAATTTTGACTTTTTATTTTATTTATTTTACCTTGTACCTAAGGGAATTTATCCTCCTACCCACACCTGCGGTATGAGGAGCACATCCATGAAGACCTCTTAGCATCCGTAGAAGCCTGGTAGATCAACACGCACCCAAGACTTGCTGTAATGTGCAGGTGCTTGGAGTGTAGTGGCATTCCCACACAAAGACCCCGTGCGCAAATGCGCACCAGCACGCATCGCAGTGCCATAAAGATGCCTGAACAACTGTGACGACAACAACTACAACTACTATGGTGATTACAACAATTAAGACAATGACTACGAGTCTAACAACCTATCTATGTAGTGGACTATAAACGGTTAATTAAAATACATCGCCAACAACATCAAAAAAATTAAAAAATAAACATCCTAATACTTGATTCTTAAGGGTAATTAAACATGATGGACCATATCAGTATATTATTCTAGTTGTTCTTATATGTGAATGGCATCATCATCTTCGCCTGTTCCTCGCTAGCAAACCCTATATGAAACTGTTTTTGTACTTACGAGTTCATCCTGTCAATGGACCACTCTTGCAGTTGTTGTAGCTCCTACACAAGAGAATCCTCCTTGATTTGAGCAGATGTCTCCTAAGGACCCTTCATGACTCCCCCATCAGGTGGTCCCTTGAGGATAAAGTGACTTGCTAAGTGTTTCTATCCTCTTCTAGATTTCTTTAAGGTGTTGTTTTATGAGCCAACCCAAATCCTTAAGATCAATGACATTTAGTTGGTGGAGGGGCTTCCCAATATGACTTTGGAGCATGACCAACGTGATCTCCTTCTTGCAAATGTCCTTGCGCTGGTTCTTCAGTTAGTCAGTTATCTTGGTGATCCTTTAGTGCAATAAGCTCTCTCGATCACCATCTTCTTGTTCTGCTCATCTCGGGCATTCTGTAAAAGTCAACAAGCACATGTTAGGCTCCTAGAAAAGAAGGTCAAACCTCTGGTTGCGAGACATAGGGGCTGTAAATGATTGCATAGGCTTTAACGTCATAGAGACCACTAAGTTCACTCACTTTCTTCATCAGCCCCTTCTTTCTTTTCTTGAATGTGGTTTTTTTTTGTGTGGGGCCATTAGGTAATATAGGCAAACTTAACTTTCTTTCTACTCATGGTCTTTTGTCATTTGGTTTGTGGCTTAGGAGAGGGAATGGGTATATATAGAATGAGACAAGGGTTGAAGAATATTAGTAAAGGATGGGGAGTAAAACATTGAATATACTAAGTGAGGTTAGATGTACTGTATTCTAAAACTTGAAGTGGAGTGTCGAAATCATCTCCAAAATGCTATGTCTTTAATAGGGAATATGGGAAAATATTTTGATTTAAGGAAATGTTTCACAAAATTTAATTAGTAAGTTGTTGCAGGGCCGCACTTATACAAAATTCCTTTAATCATGACTATCCCTTTTAATTAAGAGCTAATGTTTCACTATAGTCCATCTTTATATCTACTCTCTCCTGCATTATTTCAAGGGTATGCAATATGTCAAATATGATTATTAGAGTGTATGTGTATTTGATTTTATCTTTATAGAAGAATATTTTAATTATAATTATTAAAGTCAAAATATGTCTCTATATCACAATCAATTATATACATTTAGTAGATAATTAGTTATTATATGCAATGGGGCTTCCATGTTTTGGATTCTTTATACTTTCCAAATTTATATTTTTTTCATAGAGTTGTAGTGAACAATTAGTAGTTATTTTGAAAAAGAAGATTTTTTTGAAAATTTTGTGTGCTGAAAAATATTTAAAATACATAATAAAGCATATGAAAGAAGAAAAAGAAGAAGACAATTATGTATCTTTGCTTTCAATCAAATACATACAACTAATAAATCTACTACACTAATGATAAAATTATTTTCTTACTTTTCTGAAATAAAATAAATCCACTTGAACCAATTAATTATAATTCTACTCTACCCATCATGTTCTTTTAAAACATAAAATTCATATAAAATAAAGACATGAGATCACATATAACTATTTTCTCTATTTACGTTTGTGTATGTGAGTGCCTTTTTCCTATATACCTTCAAAGGGGAAAAGAATGAGGAATCCTATAATCGTTTTATATTGGAAAAGCATGTATAGATAGCAAAACTCATGTAAGGACATTTTTTTGTTCTCAATCAGCATATATGTTTTATATGTTCAATATATATACATAAATGTTCTAATTTATTTCATTTTCGATATATATTGTGAGCAAGGAAATTTGATTGTAATCTTATTTGTTTGATCCACCTGGGTAACAGTGGAAATGTATTGTAATTGATAAATTTGATAAAAAATGCCTACTATTTTATCATTTAAACAAAATGAGTATGAGAAGTAGGATGGATATAGATATACACATTCTATTTAATTAGTTAGATTATGGATAAGCCTTAATTAGAGCAATTATTTTTTAAATAAATTGATAAAAATGTATTACTTATTTTTCTTACATACTGCATTATTTTTTTAATATGGGTGAAACTCCATATGTTATAGTACTGATATGTTATTAAGATGAAAGTAGGAAAATTAGAAGATGGATAAAACTCCATACGTTGGAGAATCCTTGTTGATCTGAGTGGACATCTACCCGAAATCCTTAATCAGTCCATACGTGGCCCCACTAGGCTGGGGTGACTTATTGAGTGTTTTCGTCCTTATTTGTATTTCCTTGAGGTATAGTTCGATGAGCCAAGCCAAATCATTCAAAACAATGAGGTTTAATTGGTGGAGGGGCTTCCCAATAAGGCTTTGGTACATAACCTGCATGATTTTGTTCTCCCTATTGTCCTCACGGTGCTTCTTCAATTGGTCGGTTGCCTAGGTGATCCTCTGGTGCAAGAAACTCTCTTAATTCACCATTTTCTTGCTTCGTTCCTTCTCAGGCATCATTTTGAAGTCGGCCAATAGGCGTTGGGCTAGGAAAGGGGAAGACCAAACCTCTGGTTGCCAGTCGTAGGGGATGTAAATGATTTCCCAGGCTTTGACTTTGCAGAGTATACTGAGTTCACTCACTTTCTTCATCAACTCTTCTTCCTTTTCTTGAAAGTAGCTTTTCTGGCAAAGTTGTTAGTGATATAGGAAAGTTTATCCTTCTTTTTAGTCATGGTGTTTGGTCATGTCTGGCCAAAAAGCGAGATGGTACATATATAGAATGCGACAAGGGTTGAAGATTTATTAGTAATGGATGTGAAGTGGAACATTAAATATACCATGTAAGGTTAGATTAAAACTGCAAATGGAGTGCCCAAATCATCTCTAGAAATGCTATATTTTTAATAGCACATATGGAAAGATCTTATGATTAAAGGTAGTGTAATTTACAAAATTTAATTAGTGAATTTTTGCAAGGCTGCGCTTTTAATAAACCATTCAAATACAACTATCTTTTTTAATTAAAAGTTAATGCTTCATTATAATGCATGTATATATCTACTCTCTCTTATATATGTAGGTGTGTAAAAAAAATGAATTGAACCAGAAGATTGCTAGAATACTTAATTAATTTTCCTTGTATATGGGGGGTTATTTAAAAAGAGAGAGGGAGAAAAAAAAACTTGAAATTAGTTGTCTTAAGGGAGTAAAACATGGCAACGAAATAAAAGATTGATATTGCTTATAATTACACTATTAGAATTGCATATAAATAGGTCACCCATCCTTTGTACTAAGCATCCCATTTTTATCATATAGAATATTGATATTGCTTTTCACAAATTTCCAATATAGTCCTCCAATTAAGATAGTTTGCATTTCAATCGTAAAAGTCTTTGTTTTGGTCCCAACAATATTTGCACTTTTAGTTGCTTTTTTCTTTTTAGTGCACATATAGCCAAAAATATATATAGAAAATGTTGGGGCTTATAGACATGCAATCACAACAAAACACTCACTCTAATTCTCACAATCTATAAGTTGTTTATCATCACATTTACATGTGCAAGAAGTTGTTTTAGATGTGTAGTGTGGGCTATTTTATGGTTGTTTATGCCACTTTTTATATGATGCTTTTGTTTTATACTCTAAGGTCTCATGTATTTTAGATGATGCTAGTGGTTGGTTTTGGCGTATAAGCATACCTTATGGCTGGTTTGTAAATCTGCGTGTTATTGTTAAGACCTATATTACTTTTTTAAAAAAATATTAATTCTAAAAACTGAAAATAAAATTTAGAATTTAAATCTCTATAGTGATAATTCATACATTTCATTTATTAATTAGCACTATCTCCTAAAGATAATATAAGAGAACGTACAATTTCAATAAAAAAACTTTATAAAGAGAGGAAATACTATACATATTATTAAGGAATGATTATTGTAATTTAATTTTAAAATATAATAATAAAAGTAATATATATGATTACTTATGTATTGACTTATGTAGTAGCCAAAAAACTCCTAAAGAAATCAACCATATATTTCTTGCAAAGTTTATGCAGTAATAATATATAGGTGTTGTCTCCCTTCAGTAAAAAAAATGATACTAGTATGGTATTAAAATATATGCCTTCTGAACCTCGACAATCCATATTTGCTTTTAAGATAATTAACTTTTTTTAAAAAAAATTGAAATAAAATTTATCAATAGTAATTAACCACTACAAACATAACGAGAAGTACCGTCGACAATACATCCGACAACCGCAATAGAGATTGAGAAAATAAGAAGAAGGCAAAGTCATGTTCAAAAAACAATTAGAAGGAAACAATATGTCCTTCATTACTGATTCTAACCTTTAAGATAATTACGATATGCTAGAGATTGCATGCTGGTGTAATATAAATAACAAAAAACAGTTAAAGATTATATATATGTGTGTATACATATGAAGCAATACTTATTCTACTTGTTATTTAGACAACATTGCTATTATATCACAATAATATGTCATATTTAGCAAATTAAACAAGATATTGTCCAAACTACTTAAACAAGCTAGTTGCAAGTGTACACATATACTTCCCATCAACACTCTGAATTAGTAGTATATATGTGACTATAATTTTTTTATCTTTTAAAATATAGGGAACAAAGATAGATTAATCTATATATCTCTAAGTTAGTAGAACCCGAAATAAATCCAACAAAATAATTAAACAAATTTATAATTTTAGCGTATTTTTTCAGATACATGCATAATATTCATATTAATAAAAATATTAATTATTTGAGATATTCCGATTAGATCGAGATCTTCAGTGAGGAAAATCTTATTCATTAATGCAATTATCCTAAATTTTAATTTCAAGATTGGAAGAGCATATCCATATGTATTAAATTCTATACAAAAATCTCATTTGAAATCTAGATAAATTTGAGTAGCTAGCTAGCTTAATCTTCCTCCTAACTAGATTGAATTTCTACATATACTACATCAATAATTCTTATGTCATCACTCCATTATGTAAAACAAAACAGAAAAGAAAAGAAGAGAAAAGTGCATTATAATTGCTTAAAATTACATTGAGCATGCAGGTATTTCTTCTTATTTTCCTTCTTTCATATGATTTATTATGTATTTTAAATATTTTCAGCATATATGATCTTCAAATGAATCTTTTTTTCAAAATAACTACTGATTGTTTACTACAGCTTCATGAAAAAAATATCAGTTTTGATATGTATAAAGAATGAAAAACATGGAAGCCCAATTGCATATAGTAACTACTTGTCTACTAAATGTATATAATTGGTTGTGATATAGAGACATATTTTGACTTTAATAATTGTAATTAAAATATTCTTCCATAAAGAAAAAATCAAATAAACATGCACTCTAATAATCATATTCTACATACTGCATACAAAATCAAATAATGCAAGAGAGAGTAGATATACAGATTGACTATAGTGAAACATTAGCTCTTAATTAAAAGGGACAGTCATGATTAAAGGAATTTTGTATAAGTGGAGCCCTGCAACAATTCACTAATTAAATTTTGTGAAACATTTCCTTAAATCAAAATATTTTTCCATATTCCATATTAAAGACATAGCATTCTGGAGATGATTTCGACACTCCACTTCTAGTTTTAGAATGCAGTACATCCAACCTCACATGGTATATTTAATGTTTCACTCCTCATGCTTTACTAATATTCATCAACCCTTGTTTCATTCTATATATACCCATTCCCTCTCTTAAGCCATATATAACAAAAGACCAAGAGTAGAAAGAAAGTTAAGTTTGTCTATATCACCTAATGACCCCACAAGAAAAACCACATTCAAGAAAAGGGAGAAGGGGCTGATGAAGAAAGTGAGCGAACTCAGTAGTCTCTATGACATTAAAGCCTATACATTCATTTACAGCCCCTATCACTCGCAACCAGAGGTTTGGCCTTCTCTTCTAAGAATCTAACGCGTGCTTCTTGACTTTCAAAGGATGCTCGAGATGGAGCAAAATAAGAAGATGATGAATCGAGATAGCTTTTTACACTAAAGGATCATCTAGAAAACTAACTAATTGAACAACTAGTGCAAGGATAATTGTGAGAAGGAGATCATGTAGGTCATGCTCCAAAGTCTTATCGGGATTTCCCTCCACCAACTCAACCTCATTGATCTCAACGATTTGGGTTGGCTCATCGAACAACACCTTAAAGAAATCCAGAATAGGATAAAAACACTTAGCAAGTCACTTCAGCCTTGGCGGACCACCAGATGAAGGAGTCATAAAGGGTCCTTGGGAGATGTTAGCTTAAATCAAGGAGGATTCTCTCGCATAGGAGCTGCAGCATCCGCATGTGTGGTTCGTTGACAGCATGAACTCGTAAGTACAACAACAGTTTTATGTAGGGTTTGCTAACAGGGAACAGGCGAAGATGATGGTGCCATTCACGAATAAGAACAACTAGAATAATGGACTGATATGGTCCAACAGGTTTAATTACCCTCAGGAATCGAGTATTAGGATGTTTAGTTTTTAATTTTTTTTAAGTTATTGGAGATGTACTTTAAATAACCGATTATAATCCACCATATAGATAGGTTGTAAGACCTATAGTCATTGTCTTAATAGTTGTATTATGATAATAGTTGTAGTTGTTGTCGTCATAGTCGTGCGGGCATGTTCATGGCACTGCGATCCGTGCTGGTGCGCATTTGCACATAGGGTCTATGTGTGGGAGTGCCACTACACTCCAAGTAGCTGCACATTGTAGCAAGCCTTGCACGTCGTGTTGACCTAGTAGGCTTCTACGGATGCTGAGGTGTCTTCGCAGATGTGTTCCCCATACTGCAGATGCGGGTAGGAGGGTAAATTCCCTTGAGCACAAGGTAAAATAAATAATAAAATCGATAATTCGATAAGCTAAGTAAATTTTGGACAAATTGATATTTTAAAAATATTGGTATAAATTGAAAATTTGGTATAGCAAAAAACGATGTGGTTAATTTAAAAGAATAAATCTAATAAAATTAATAAAATCTTAAAATTCAAAGAATAATTTTATAAATTAAAAGCTTGTAAGAAAGAAATTGTAAATCCATAAATAATTATAAAAGGATGAGAATTAACATTTAAAAAAACTTGAAATTAAAAGACTAAAAGAAAAATAAAACAAGAATAAAAAATCTAAAAAGTTAACTAATAAAATAAAGAGTCAAAATTTAAGAAACACAAAGTCTAGTTAAATCTGGTTTACCATATTTCTTTTGAGGGAAATTTGGTTTTGATTATTTGTTCTGAAACCACTAGAATATGGGTGCCAGTTTTGGTCCCTTAATGAAACAGTAGTTCAGTTGTCCTTGAGACTCTCAATGATTTAATATTCATGCTCTAGGGCTCAAGGGCATGAATTATGGCAACCTGAGAGACCATAATTTGTGAATGCATGTTTGTATCTATTTAATAACAAGGCATGACTAATTGATATCCCGTTTTCCCTCTCTAGAAATAGGTGTAAGGGGCTGCGCATGTAGGTTTGCAATTAGTGTAATATAAATTAGATAATAAATTAGTATTAAAAACATTGTGTCAAAAGATGAGTTTCATCCTGCGTGCATGAGTTGTGTAAACCCATTGGATACAGTATTGAGCGTCTTCATGAGGATTTGTATGAATTCGACATTTGATTTGGATATGAATATTTGGCGATAACTTTTGATTTGAATTTGTTAATTGAAAATATAATTAATTTTTTATTAAACGTGCATTAATGAATATTTTAAAATGTATTTGTGTTTCATTATTTCTATTTATCTTACTGAGTATTAGAACTCACCCATATCAAATCCCCCCTTAGATGTAGGTTAGGAAAAAAATTATGGTTCACCCTTGTTTAGATTCCCTTCAAGAGGAATAGTTTGGAGCAGACTTTGTATTTTATTTTAAACTTTGAGGCTAGTTTTTGTAATTATGCTTTCTAACATTTTGTATTTTAAAAGATAGATGGCATGATTGCTTCAGGATACAGTCTTTTGTAAATTTTGTATGGAATCTATACTTCTGCTGCAATGTAAATATCTATTTTATGTTTGCTCATTTGGACGTTGGTGCCCTATTTGGCATTAGGACGTCACATTTCTTTTCTTTTCTTTTTATTTATACACAATGGAGTAAGGATAGAAGCATTATTGATGTAGTATATGTAAAAATTCAGTCTAGTTAAGATGAAGATGAAGCTACCTAGCTCCGTCCATTTTTTTATATTTAAAATGAGATTTTTGGATAAAATTTAATAGATATGGATACGATTTTTGTATCTTGGAATTAAAATTTGGGATAGTGGCATTAATAGGTAGTGTTTTCCTCAAAGAAAGTCCCACTATAATCATAACATCTAAAACAATTAATATTTTGATTAATATGAATATTATACACGTATCTGGCAAAATACGTTAAATTAAATCATAAATCGACTTCTAACTAATTAATAGATATGTAGAATAATCTATTTTTTTCTCTATATTTTGTAGAACAAAAAAATTATACTCACACATATACTACCAATTTAGAGTGTTGATGAGAAGTACATGTGTACACTTGCTACTAGCTCCTTTAAGTAATTTAGAGAGTATCTTGTATAATTTACTAAATATGTGATATTATTGCGATTGCTTAGGTAGCACGTAAAATAAGTATTGTTTTATATGTATACACAAAAGTATATTGATGTGTTCAATTTTTAAAAAAAATTTATACCCTTTTTACTTAAATTTATAATAACTTTTGAATTAATTTTGAGTTAAAAGTTATTTAATGAAAAAAATTCTTGGTGCAGGTTTCCTGAAGGAAATAGAAAAAAAGACTGAAAAGAGAAGAAGAAAAGAGAAAAAATGTAGTTCTGAAGAGCAAAAAGAAAGCAACTCCGAAGAGGAAAAAGGAAGCAATTCTGAACGGGAAGAATGAACAACTCTGAAGAAGAAAAATGAAGTAACTCTGAAGAGGGAAAAGGAAGCCTCTCTGAAGAAGAAAAATGAGCAGCTTTAACAAGGAAAAAAGGAGGCAGCTGAAAGTGAAAAAGGGAGGCATGCAAAACCCTATCTCCTCTTTTTCTACTGCCCACAAAAGGAACCAGATCTATAATGTTAAAAGGGGAGCATAGGTGAACCCATATCTGGTTGGGAGCCGACGTGAACCAAAATCTGGTGAGAAAAAAGAAGTGCCCTTGGAGCTGAGCAGCGGATTGAGGAAAATTAAGCAAGTAATTTATTTTTTATTTTTATTTTTATGTTTTTGCTTTCAAATTGTAGATTTTTGGGATGAAAGTTTTCGTGATGTTTTAACAAAGTCATGTTAAAATTAATAATTGTTATAAAAAGTTAGTAGTTTTTAATTGATAAACCTAGTGAATACTGGGAGGAAAACCAAAAGTACATTAGGTTTGTTCAATCATTGCAAACTAGATTAAATTGATTGTGAAATTAAAACTTGGATATACCTAAGATTCAGGTGAAATCAATTACTCTGATGGGTTTACACCGATAGTTTTCATTAATTTAATTATTTTGCTTTGATTAAATTATTATTAAATTTTGATTTCTAGACAATAATACCGTTTATCTATAAAAAGTATATTTATAAAAAGAACCATAACAAATGCTTATATAGCAAAATCAACCACTAGCATCATCTAAAATACATGAGATCTTGGAGCATAAAATAATCACAAAACAACATAGTCTAAACACTACATTACACATCTAAAATAAATTCCTATATGTGTATGTGTGATGATGTTAACAACAATATGAAAGGGTTTTTCGAGAGACCTACCTGTCTAAACTGGTAGACATAGAATTCATTAAATTTGGTCATGCGTAAATTTCATATTGTATGTATAGAAGCTCCAAGGATCATGCCTATATGAGTTAATGAATACCTAATAGATTCTGAGAATTGGAACAAGCGTTCCTCTGGCTATATGTGCACTAAAAAGAAAAAAGAAACAACAAAAAGAACACATATCACCCACACCAACCAAAGATCTCCAAGCTTTTACAAATATCCTCTTAAACCCATTCGTTCCTCTCTTCCACCCAACTTTGTTACTCCCTCTCACTCATTCACAGACGCTTGAAGATAGTGCATATATGCTAGACCTTTACAACTTTTTAAATTCCTATTCACTTTTCCAATTAACACCTCACCCCACACCACAACGACTAGTCAGCTTGTTTTCCTGCTATCGCCAACATCACCATAATATACTATTTCCAATAATATAAATTCATATCTCATGTATTATTCCAAAATTTTTAGTGCATTTACGTTGTAAATGTGTATTTAATTTTCATTTAATTTTTTCTTTGTAAAACTATATACATAATATGCCTATAAATAGTGGTATCTCAATAATAAAACAAAATTTTCAATTCTCACAAGATAACATGGTATTAGAGCTGTTAATATATCTAGAAGAATTTAGATAGCTAATATATGAATAAATTGTGTTTTGCATACCAAAATAATGAATAGGGGTGAGTTTGATAGAAATAAATAATGATAGATGGTTACGAAGAACATTAGGGAGCAAGAGGAAATGGGAAACATGGTTGGATTGATTTGTGAAAAGGATGAGGGAGAAGTTGTATCAAAATATGGCTCTGATAGCTATAACTATATTAAAAATATAAATTACACAATAAAGTTCTCCTTTTATCCTCTTTTTTGAAAAAAAAATATTTGTTTTTCTTGCACGAGATTGTTATTTTTTAATTAATAAATTTAATACAAATGTACTTTATCTTAGGGCAAAAAAAATTTGTTAGATACACAAGAAAATGAAAAAGGTAATATCAGAAGTCCTACGGGCATACTTTTAAATATTGGATTGCTTATAGGTTTACTTAACATGTAAAGCTCCCTCATGCATACATATCGATCATTAATCTTTATTCATCTTATTATGTTACTCTATTAGTTTATTTTATACAGGATGCTGTTAATTGATTCCAAATAAGTAGCTCTTTGTTGGCAAAGTGACTGATAATTTTCTTTGGGGATAAATCCTTTTAAGTGTTTGGCTATAGGTTAAGTATGACATATTTTTCCTTAAATAAAAGATAATTTTATTAACGAAATGGAAGTCGCATGTCCTTTTTCTCTTTGAATAATAAAAAATAATTTTGTCAATAAGGATAGTTCCATCTTTTTTAAATAGAGAATTACAAGAAAACACAAAATCGCCACCCTTTGGAAAATGAAAAGCACAATTTAAGAATAAAATTATACGATAATATAGGTGATTTGAAATAGAAGCTAAGCGTGAAAAGAACATATTCTTAAAACATCTGTTATATGATCCCCTTTCATAGCCTCATATAGATACATCAAAAGGTAAGTTACATTTCAACAATGAATTCTTTCATGAGTTAGATATAGTTGTTTATGTTTTTTGCTATATATATATATGCATATACGTACTTATACTAAAATTTTTATGTTTTTTACTTTCTTTTTTTTAAAACAATTTATTTTTATTTATCTTGTAATAATTAACTATTTCGACATTTTAAAAATTGTAAGAGAAAGTGAATGGTAGAATATTGGAGCTTATATACGTTTGAGATAGTCAATTGATGAAGATTGCAAAAGCTTAAAACACTACCCAATCTTCTAAATATCTAGTAAAGCATGTAGTCACTTGTCGAAAATGAACTAATCATCCTCCCTATTTCATCATCAACTTGAGTAAAGAGATCTATTTGCTATTTGAACAAATACCAACTCCTATTTCACATATTTGTTCGATGACATCCTAAAAAGTTAAAATTTTTACGTAATACTATAAAATAAAAAACAAAGTTAGAAGAAAAAAGCATGCCTCCTTACACAACTTTCTCTTCTGCGTGGTGAATTGATAAGCTAAGTAAGAAACAAATTTAAAAAATATCAACAGTCTTGACATTAAAACTACTATAGATGATTTCACTCATATTTAAACTCAACTTCAAGTTTAGAGACTTCAATAACTTGGTGAATTAATAAGCCTAAGTAGGCAAAGAATCTCGAAAGCATTTACACTTAATTTGATCCGGACCTTTAGAAGACAAGTATTGGTGATTTTAGTGAGTAATATAGCTTTTATGATAGCTTTACCTAGGATTTTGGACTAGTGGTGAATCAGGAGATGATAGCTACTAAGGAGTGATTTAAGATGAATTGTATTGATCTTGGAGTATCAAATTGAATAGGAGGATTTTTGATTAATTTTGGCTATTTCTTTAGCCCTCTGGATGGGTTTACGATGTTGTAACATTGGTTCTAACTGGTCAATGAAAGAAGCTATTTAGTGGGTATGTATAGATACCATTAGAACTCGTACAATGCTGATTTACACTAATTCTTCTATTTTTTTTGTTTAGCTATTGTTTCACTGTTAAAAGTTACAAATGCAGTTCTTACTTTTCTACTTATGTTATTGTATGATGCTCAATTTGACACTTTTCAAGTTTTTACTTTTTTTTATAGGAGATAATTGAAGTTAATAGAGGGTAAATTAATGAGAATGTTGAATATGGTCATTTTCTTTGATTTCTAACTTATACCAAAGAGAATGAGTAGATATTTAGAGTTGTCTATGGTTAGAACAGGTTCACTGAGTTGGTGAATTAATGTGGCATCAAGCTTGCTTCAGGGATCTAATACATGGAGTTTTTTCTTTGAAGAAAAGAAAATGAAGGGGATTGGTGGTAGTTAAGGCTATATGAGGATTATGAAAATTATCAGTGTATATATTTAACTTTTCTTGTCTACTTGTACAAGGTCTTAATATAGTGATTAATTACAAATTATATATATGATTTTAGTTGGCAATCGAAAAAATATATAAATTAAATATATAGATATAGAGAATGAAATGTAATACGTTCTTGCATGTATATATGTGTATTGTTAATTTTGATTTGCGGGCCTTGTGAAGATCGAAGAAGATATTAGGCAGTTCTTTGGTTATTTTAAAACTTTGTTGTGACTTGAGAACTGATTATTAGTGTGTACATATTAGAAGTGTATAAAAACAAATACAAGATTACGTATGAAATGTTTGCAAATCATTGTAATTAGCTAGAGAGCAAATCTTATATATATATATATATGCATAAAGTGAGTCAAAAGAAAAGGTGTGCATATATATGTTTTACATGTTCACTCACTTTCTTCATCAATCCCTTCTTCCTTTTCTTTTTATTTATACAAAATGAAGCAAGGATAAAAGCATTATTGTTGTAGTATATGTAGAAATTCAATCTAGTTAGGATGAAGATGAAGCTAGCTAGGTCCTTAAATTTGTTTAGATTTAAAATGAGATTTTTGTATAAAATTTAATATATATGGATACGTTCTTCAGATCTTTGAATTAAAATTTGGATAGTGGCATTAACAGGAAATGTTCTCCTCAAAAAAAGTCCTGGTATGATCATAACATCTAAAACAATTAATATTCTCATTAATATTAATATTGTACATGTATATGGGAAAATACGTTAAATTAAGTTATAAGTTTGCTTTTAACTAATTAATATATACGTAGAATAATCTATCTTTGTTCTCTATATTTTGGAAAACAAAAAATTACACTCACACTTATGCTACCAATTTAGAGTGTTGATGAGAAGTATATGTGTACACTCGCTACTAGCTCGTTCAAGTAGTTTAGACAGTATCTTGTATAATTTATAAAATATGTGATATTATTGCAATTGCTTAGGTAGTAAGTAAAATAAGTAGTGTTTTATATGTATACACAGAAGTATATTGATCTGTTTGATTTTTAATATATTTTTATACCCTTTTCACTTAAATTTAGAATAACTTTCGAATTAAGTTTGAGTTAAAAGTCATTTAATAAAAAAAATTCTTGATGTAGGTTTCATGAAGAAAATAGAAAAAAAGATTGAAAAAAGATGAAGAAAAGATAAAAAATGAAGTAGTTCCGAAGAGCAAAAAGGAAGCAATCCTGAACTGAAAAAAGGAAGCAACTCTGAAGAGGAAAAAGGAAGCAACTCTGAAGAGGAAAAAGGAAGCAACTTTGAAGAAATCCAAAATAGGACATAAACACTTATCAAGTCACTTCGACCTCAGGGGACCACCGGACAGAGGAGTCAGGAAGGGTCCTCAGGAGACGTCTGCTCCAATCAAGGAGGATTCTCTAGCGCAGGAGCTACAGCAGTCGCAAGCATGGTTTGTTGACAGGATGAACTCGTAAGTACAATAACAGTTTCATGTAGGGTTTACTAACAGGGAATAGGTAAAGATGATGGTGTCATTCACAAATAAAAACAACCAAAATAATGGACTGATATGGTCAAGCAGGTTTAATTACCCTTAGAAATTGAGTATTAAAATGTTTAGTTTTTAATTTTTTTGATGTTGTCAGAGATGTACGTTAACTAATCGAGTACAATCCACCATATAGATAGGTTGTCAGACTCATAGTCGTTGTCTTGATAGTTTTAATAATAATAATAATAATAGTTGTAGTTATGTCATCACAGTTGTTCGGTCATGTTCATGGCACTCTGACGCGTGCTGGTGCACTTTTACGCATAGGGTCTGTGTGTGGAGTGCCACTACACTTCAAGCAGCTGCACATTGTAGCAAGCCTTGCGCATCGTGTTGACCTATCAAGCTTCTACGGATGTTGAGGGGTATAATTCAAAAGAATAAATCTAATAAAATTAAGAAAATCTTAAAATTCTAAGAATAATTTTATAAATTAAAAACTCATAAGAAATAAATTTAGAATCTATAAATAATTATAAAAGAAGTAGAATTAATATTTAAAAAACTTGAAATTAAAAGAGTAAAGGAAAAATAAAAACAAGAATAAAAGAATATAAAAAGTTAACTAATAAAATAAAGAGTCAAAATTTAACAAACACAGAGTCTTGTTAAATCCACTCATCATATTTCCTTTGAGGGGTATTTGGTTTTGATTATTTGTTCCAGAACCACTAGAATATGGGTGCTGGTTTTGGTCCCTTAATGAAACTGTAGTTCAGTTGTCCTTGGTCTGAATGATTTTATATTCATGCTCTACGGCTCAAGGGCATGAATAATGGCAACCTGAGAGACATCAGAGATTTATATGTGTACTTAATATTTGTGATTGTATGTTTGTATCTATCTACGTACCAAGACATAACTAATCGATATCCCATTTGCCCTTTCTAGAAATAGGTGTAAGTGGTTGCGCATGTTGGTTTATAATAAGTGAAATATAAATTAAGATAATAAATTAGGATAAAAAAACTATGTCAAAAGATGAGTTTTGTCCTACGCGCGAGTTGTATAAACCCATTGAATACAGTACTAAGCATCTCCATGACAATTCGTATGAATTCGACATTATTTGGATATGAGTATTTGGTGATAACTTTTCATTTGAATTTGTTAATTAAACTTAAAATTATCTTTTTATTAAACGTGCATTAATGAATATTTTAAAACGTATATGTGTATCATTATTTCTATTTATCTTACTGAGTATTGGAACTCACCGATATCCCACCCACCCTTAGATGTAGATTTTGAAGGAAATTCTGGAGAACTCTTTTTAGTTTCTTTTCAGGAGGAATAGTTTCGAGCAGACTTTGTATTTTGTTTTAAACTTTGAGGCTAGTTTTTGTAATTATGCTATCTAATATTTTGTATTCTAAAAGGTAGATGGCCTAATTGCCTCAGGATACAGTCTTTTATAAATTTTGTATTAGATGTATAGTTCTACTGTAATGTAAATATCTATTTTATGTCTGCTCATTTTGACGTTGGTGCCCTGTTTGGCATCAGGACGTCACATTTCTTTTTTTTTTCTTTTTATTTATACATAATGGATCAAGGATCGAAGCATTATTGATGTAGTATATGTAAAATTTCAATCTACTTAGGATGAAGATGAAGCTAGCTAGCTCCTTAAATTTTTTTAGATTTAAAATGAGATTTTTGTATAAACTTTAATAGATATGGATACGATCTTCAAATCTTGGAATTGAAACTTGGGATAGCGCCATTAACAGGTAATGTTTTACCCCGGTATAATCATAAGAGTTATTAAAATTTATTTTTATTAATGTTTACGTACAATAAATTATATATATTTTTTTGTATTACATAAGAGTCGAATCTTCAATTCTTATTTTCGTAGAGATAGAGAAGCACCACTTGATTTAAAATTCAAGTATTATCATGCCTTAATTATATTTAACTTTTAGGAGGATTGATTTCAATTAAGGTGGTTGGTCATGAAGTAAAGATCCTAGAATTAAAACTATTGGGCCTTTGGCCCGATCATTAAGGGATGGAATCAGTTCCCATTAATGAAGAACATGTGAACTCGCAATGTTATATAAAAAAAGTTAACAGATCAGCCAATACATCCTTTATAGATAAGCCAAATTCAAAGTTAATAAGTGAAATACGAAGTAAACCTTTATAAATCATATGGAAGTTCCCTTGTTTTAATGTGTTAAAAACTCATACCTAAGGCCACCTATATACCATTTTATATGAATGCTTGAACTTTTAAAAATTTAATAGAAGATTTAAAATGTATAAGTTTTTATATGATTTGTTAACTCTTTATATAAAAGCTAACATTAATGAGGAACATGTATATCTAACAAATCATTAAGTAATATTTTGGCATTCCACTTGTTGTGGAATGCACCATATCTTACCTTATATGGTATATTCTACTATATTATAATGCTCCATTCCCCATTCCTTACTAATAACTCTCCAACCCTTGTCTCATTCTATATATAGCCCCTCTCGCTCATTGGCCAAACACGACAAAACATCATGACTAGAAACAAAGTTAGGCTTACCTATATCACTAATGACTTTGCAAGAAAAACCACATTTAAGAAAAGGAAGAAAGAGCTGATGAAAAAAGTGAGTACTTAGCACTCTATGCAATGTCAAAACATGTGCAATCATTTACAACCCATATGACTCATAACTAGAGGTTTGGCATTCCCCTCTCAGAGCCCAATAGCTGTTGGCCGACTTCAAGAGGATCTTTGATATGGAGCAGAATAAGACGATGATGAATTAAAAGAGCTTCCTATGATAGATGATCACCAGGGCAACCGACCAACTGAAGAAGAAACACAAAGACACTCAGGAGAAGTAAATAATGCATATCATGTTTAAAAGCCTTGTTGGGAAGCCCCTCCACTAACTCAACCTCATTGATCTCAACGATCTAGGTTGGCTAATTGAATAAAACCTCAAAGAAATCCAAAAAAATGATAGAAACACTCTATAAATCACCTAAGCCTCAGGGGGCCACAAATGGAGGAGTGATGAAGGGTCCGGGGGAGACATTCTTTTAAATCAACAAGGATTCTCTATCGCATAAGCTTCAGAAGTTGTAGTGATGGTTCATTGATGGTATTAACCCGCAAGCACAACAACAGCTCATTTAGTGTTTGGTAACGGGGACCAAGTGGAGATGATGGTGTTGGTTGATCAGCACAACCAAAATAATATACAGATGTGCTCTAAAGGTTTAATTATTCTTAGGAATGGAATGATAAGATGTTTGATTTTGAATTGTTTGGATTGTTGGCGGGATATACTTAAATAACCAATTACAATCAACCACAGATATATATCTTCAAATTCTTAATAGTTGTTGTCGTCGTTGTCATACTACTAATTATCGTAATCATCACGTAATAGTCAACATAGACGTCGCATCGCATGCATGCATGTAAAGGTGTTTGTTTGTGTTATAACTTTCTTCAGATTAATCTTCTCTTTAATATTTTATATCTCATATACTAGTATTACTCTTCTTTTTTTAAATTTCTCTCTCGCCTCAGCTTGATGTCACTTTATTGCTATTTGTTAAAATACATGCATGCCCAATGTAGTTTTAAACTATTAGAATGCTTTACTCTCTTCTTTTCCTTTTTTAAATTTTCTTATACATAGTGGATTAAGTTTACTTAGGATGATGATTAAGTTTGTTAGCTACTCAAATTTTGTTTAGATCTCAAAAGAGATTTTTGTATGGGATTTAATATATATGAAAACATGTTTGGATCTTGGAATTAAAATTTAGGATAGAAAGATTAAGAAATAATATTTTCATCAAAGAATACACATAGGCCTACTACGCAGACAACGAGCGGAAAGGGCACATGGCGCCTGGCCCTGTCCGCGTGCAATGGGACACACGCGTGGACTAACTTGTCTGCGCGCGATTGGACGCATGTGCAAATCAGGCCCGCACCTTGCAAGGATAGGATGTGCGCGCATTTCGCACATCTTATGCTTGTCGCACACGCACGCCTGCGCACAGTGCGCTACGCCCGCGCACGCGAGCCTCTCCCACGAGTGTTTTTCCACTGGATTTCACCCAGTTTTCCATTTTTCTCTTAAAAATTACTTTTAAATAAAAATGCAACAAAAATAAAATAATATAAAATAATAGAAAAAAGCATGCCTCCTTACACAACTTTCTCTTCAGCGTGGTGAATTGATAAGCTAAGTAAGAAACAAATTTGAAAAATATCAATAGTCTTGACATTAAAACTACTGAAGATGATTTCACTTATAGTTAAACTCAACTTCAAGCTTAGAGACTTCAATAACTTGGTGAATTAATAATCCTAAATAGGTAAAGAATCTTGAAAGCATCCACACTTAATTGGATCTAGACCTTTAGAAGATAAGTATTGGTGATATTAGTGAGTAATATAGCTTTTATGATAGCTTTACCTAGGATTTTGGACTAGTGGTGAATCAGAAGATGATAGTTGCTAAGGAGTGATTTAAGACGTATTGTATTGATCTTGGAGTATCAAATTGAATAGGAGGATTTTTTATTAGTTTTGACTATTTCTTTAGCCCTCTGGATGGGTTTACGATGCTGTAACATTGGTTCTAACTAGTCAATGAAAGAGGCTATTTAGTGTGTATGTATTGATACCATTAGAACTCATACAATGCTTGTTTACATTGGTTCTTCTATTTGTTTGTTTACCTATTAAATCGCTGTTAAAAGTTACACATGCAGTTCTTACTTTTCTACTTATGTTATTGTATGATGCTCAATTTGACACTTCTCAAGTTTTTACTTTTTCTTATAGGAGATAATTGATGCTAATATAGAGGGTAAATTAATGAGCATGTTGAATATGGTCATTTTCTTTGATTTCTAACTTATACCTAAGAGAATGAGTAGATATTTAAAGTTGTCTATGGTTATAACAGGTTCAATGAGCTGGTGAATTAACGTGGCATCAAGCTTGCATCAAGGATCTAATACATGGAGTTTTTTCTTTGAAGAAAAGAAAATGAAGGGGATTGGTGGTAGTTAAGCCTATATGAGGATTATGAAAATTATCAATATATATATTTAACTTTTCTTGTCTACTTGTACAAGATCTTAATGTAGATATAGAGAATGAAATGTAATATGTTCTTGCATGTATATATACGTATTGTTAATTTTGATTTGTAGGCCATGTGAAGATCGAAGAAGATACTAAGCAGTTCTTTGGTTACTTTAAAACTTTGTTGTGACTTGGGAACTAATTATTAGTGTGTCCATATTAGAAGAGTATAAAAACAAATACAAGATTACATATGAAATGTTTACAAATCATTATAATTAGCTAGAGAGCAAATTGTATATATATATATGCATAAAGTGAGTCAAAAGAAAAGATGCGCATATATAATTGTGGTACGATGATGGTAATCGAGGAAGTGTTTATGAATCTGGTTCCTTGCGTGCGGCTAATTTATTGTATATATAAAAATAAATATTTTTGTAACTTGTTCATCACATTGTGGGCTTGAGTTCCAAATCCACATTGTCAATTCAAAAATGAATCTCCCTAAAAGTTGAGTTAGGAAGGCGGTAAAAAAGGAGAGCAATTATATATGCAGGTATATATATATGTATGTATTACACTTTTTTGAATATTGAATACTGGATGCAGAATCTTTTATTTAAATCATTAATTGCATATATGTAACGACCACGAAATTTTGAAATGAAATATGTGTATTAAAAAGGTCAAATGCGGAAGCAAAATAAAAATTTTTATTAAACATCCCTTAAACTAAAACAAAAAACGTGCTCAAAGTATAAAAGAATAAACTAACTAAAAGAGAAACTCGAAAATAAAAGCTATAAATATGACTACGGAGTCTTCAGGCGTCCCCTTCGCTGTCTTCCTACGGAACGGGCTCGGGAACAATGTCTTCCTGATCTGAAATGATTAAATAAGGAATGAGCTACACCAGCCCAGTAAAGACATCACACTATCTCACCGTCACGGAAGTAAAGGTGGGTAGAAAACACAAAAGACCAATGGAGCATAGTTTACAACAGATTCTTTTATCAATAATAAAATCCTTGCTATTCACTTACCTTGGTGAAATTCATAAAACAATATACGAAAGCAATAACATTATCATCATCATGAAATCATAGGAACTGTATAACATAATACTTATCACGCCTTTTGTATCTCAATCATGACACAACATATTTTTCCTTATTTACCAGCCTACTAGTATCCATGGGGATCCATAGGGGTCCCGCTACCCGTGAACCTTTAACACTTGTAATCAGATTCCAAGGTCGTCCCCATACCCCGTCTGGTATGGGCGCCAAAACTATAAACCTCAATACCCCTTCCGATATGAGGGTGAAACGGGCCGTCCCCATACCCCGTCCGGTATGGGCGCCAAAACACATAAGGTCTCCATACCCCGTTCGGTATGAGAGACCACAATTCTGGTAGGGTTCCCTACGGACCCAGTCCGTCCACCATCTCCCAGGATATCTAGTCAGGCTGACCACATTATACAATTATCAATTTACATAACCTTTCATTCCCCTTTTTCTCAGTCAGCATCATCAAATCACACACAAACAAGCAACCAGTAATTCATGCCAAACAAGCCAACATACAACATCGGGTTCTCAGTCATTCAACCCATAATCAATAAAACAGTAATTTATGCACACGAAACTATGAAATGAGAACATCAGACATCATACTGCATTTAAAACTGTTAAAATAGAACAAACAACAACTGACCGACAAATACACCAGACTCGGGCTCCATTAGCGACCTTAAACAATTTCACACATCTACTGATTCATGAAACACCATTTTATCATTTATTGAACTTTAATACCGTGATAAGAAATAGGGTGAGGGGTCCTTACTTGTTTCGGGGTCTGAATACGGCTCTACAGTGCGCCTACAAGCTGTCCCAAATTTTCTCTGAATTCTTCCCAGGGAACTGAAACGCACTACTGGTACCTGCACGTGTCCCAAAAAATTCCAAATTAGACCCAGGGCCCCTTTCGGCCAATATCGTAATTCCGGCACGGCGGCTCCGTCGTAGGCCGAATTCGGCCACACTTGCATCGGTCCCTGCGATAAAACAACCCTAGGGCCCTCGGGGGGCCAAAAAATTACAAAAAATTGAAGCTTACCGGCGGCGGTGCTCTCGGGTGCGGCGGCTCTCCGGTGAGGTTCGTGTTTTGGTGATTTGGCTCTGATCAACCTGTAGAGAAAAGAATGGTGATCACGGTGATATAAAAATTGTATCAAACGGAGGCCGGGGAAGGCTTCGTCGGAGGAAAAAATCGAGGAGGGGCGCGGCAGCGCCGCTGGATTTTGGCCGTGTTTTCTGGCCGTTTGGCCGGGATTTTGGCTATGATTTGGCCACTGGGGAACTCAGCGTGGAAAAACGAGCAGGGGGTATGAAATTTACCTCGATCGGTGGTCGAAAAACTCCCCGGTGCGGCGGTGGGTGGCGGCGGCCGTCTCCTCCGGCGTCTGGTTCGTCTTCTCCGGTGAGGGCAGGCGGCTAGGGTTTTTGTGGTTAGGTGTGGGGGTTCTATTTATATCCTTTTACCTTTTGATCACAGCCGTCCATTTTGATTAAATTTGGGCCGTCCGTACGCGATTGAATCTGGGACGTCTGTGCGTGTGCATCTGGGCCGTCCGTGCGCTTGCATCTGGGCCGTCCGTGCGCACACTTAATCTGGGTCGTCCGTGCGCGCGGGGACGCATCTGGGCCGTCCGATCGCGTGCACGCGGATCGCCCACGTGGCCCGTTCCCGGGTCGACGTGGTCTTGCCACGCGGCAGGTCCTGGTTGGCCAAGGCTGCTGACTGGGCAGCTGACGTGGCTGCTGATGTGGCGTTGACGGGGCGTAATTTTTCTAAATTACGTTTTGACCCCCGGTTTCCGATTTTCTTTTCAAAAATATCCCCAGAATCCTAATTTTCACCCCTTTTTCCCAAAATCAATTTCAATTAAATCCAAATAATATTTTTACCCAATTTTATATTTATTTTATTTTATTAGGTTTATTTTAATTTAATTTAATAAAAATAAAATAAAATAAATAACAATAAAATTAATAATAATAATAATAATAAAAAATTTAAAATTATCGGGCGTTACAACTCTCCCCCCTTAAAGAAATTTGGTCCCCCAAATTTGCCTCTTACTCTTGGTCGAACAAATGGGGATACTGGGCTCTAAATTCTGATTCCAGTTCCCAAGTAGCCTCCCTGGGCGTGTGGTTCTGCCACACGACCTTTACAAATGATATTTCTCAGTTGCGGAGTATTTTGCTCTCTCGGTCCGTGATACCGACCGGTACTTCTTCATAAGACAAGTCCTCTTGGAGTGGAAGCGGTTCATGAGCCAAAACATGAGAAGGGTCCGGGTTGTACTTACGTAGCATAGATACGTGAAAAACATTATGAACCCGGGAGAGCTCAGGAGGCAGTGCTAGTCTGTAGGCAGCGGTACCAATCTTGTCTAAGATTTCAAAGGGTCCAATATATCGGGGGTTTAATTTTCCCCTCCTGCCGAACCTACTAATTCCCTTGAAAGGAGTGACCTTAAGAAACACACGGTCGCCTTTCTCAAACGCTAGGTCTCTCCTCCGGATATCTGCATAACTCTTCTGCCTACTCTGAGCTGTCTGAATGTTCTTCTTGATTTTAACTATCTTGGACGTGGTCTCCTCTACCAACTCCAGGCCGAACAATCTTCTATCGCCCACTTCCTCCCAACAAATCGGTGACCTGCATTGGCGCCCATATAGCGCCTCATATGGAGCCATGCCGATACTTGCTTCATAGCTGTTGTTGTAGGCAAACTCTATCAGGGGTAGATGGTTGTCCCAATGGCCCCCGGAGTCAAGGACACAAGCTCGGAGCATATCCTCAAGTGTACGAATTGTCCTCTCTGATTGTCCATCAGTCTGGGGGTGGAAGGCAGTGCTGAGGGACAGCTTTGTTCCCATGGCTTGCTAGAAGCTATTCCAAAACCGAGAAGTGAATCTGGGGTCCCTGTCGGATACCACTGTCACTGGAACTCCATGCAATCTGACTATCTCCCGGATATACATTCTTGCCAACTTGTCCAAAGAATCAGTCATTCTGATGGCCAGGAAGTGGGAAGACTTAGTGAGTCGGTCAACAATTACCCATATAGCATCATGTTCTGATCGTGCCTTGGGTAGTCCCGATACGAAGTCCATGGTGATATGTTCCCACTTCCACTCTGGAATCGGTAAAGGCTGAAGTAACCCATCTGGGCATTGATGTTCTGCTTTGACCTGCTGATATACCAAGCACTTAGATACAAAGTTAGCTATATCTCTCTTCATCCCATTCCACTAGAACTGAGGTCGCATAGTTTAGTACATTTTTGTACTTCCTGGATGCATGGCAAACCTTGAACTATGGGACTCCGTCATGATGTCTCTTTTTAACTCACTGTCGTCTGGGACACACACTCTGTCCTTGAAACGAATCAATCCGTCGGCAGAGATCTGAAATTCTGAACTCACTCCCTGTTCTGCATCCTCCTTGCGGCTTACTAGGGCGGGGTCGACTGACTGGGCTTCCTTTATTCTTTGGATTAACTCGGGTTGGACTGCTAGGTGGGCCAAACATGTGGCCCTCTTCAGATCTCGCAATCGAACCTGCTGCGTGGCCCCAATTGACCTGCATTCTGAAACCATCAAATGGGCTAGGGTGCCTGCACTTTTCCTGCTGAGAGCATCGGCTACCACGTTGCCCTTACCTGGATGGTGTAGGATATCACAATCATAGTCCTTGAGGAGTTCCATCCACCTTCTCTAACGCATGTTGAGATCCTTCTGAGTGAAGATGTGCTTCAAACTCTTATGATCGGTATAGATCTGAAAGGTCTCTCCTTACAAATAATGGCGCCAGGTTTTCAAGGCGTGTATGATTGTGACAAGCTCCAAGTCATGGGTAGGATAGTTCTTCTCATGATTCTTTAGCTGTCTGGACCCATATGCTATAACCTTTCCATGCTGCATCAAGACACAACCCAGGCCTAGATAGGAGGCATCACTATAAACTGTATACCCTCCTGATCCACTCGGTAGAGCCAGCACGGGTGCAGTAGTCAGTCGCTTCTTCAATTCTGAAAAACTCCTTTCGCAGTCCTCATTCCATTTAAACTTTGCATTCTTCTTTGTGAGTCGGGTTAGAGGAGCTGCTAGGCTAGAGAACCCTTCGACGAACCGGCGGTAATAACCTACCATCCCTAGAAAGCTACGAATTTCCTTAACTGTTGTCAGCCTTTCCCAACCAAGTACCCCTTCAACCTTTTCGGGGTTCACTGATACCCCTTCATTCGATATAACATGTCCCAAGAAGGCGGTTTGCTCAAGCGAGAATCCACACTTGCTCAACTTTGCATACAACTTCTTTTCCTTGAGGACCTGTAGGACTTGGGCAAGATGATGAGCATGTTTCTCTCTACTTTTTGAGTAGACTAAGATATCATCGATGAACATGATGATAAATTGATCCAAGAACTCTCTGAAGATCCTGTTTATTAGATCCATAAAGATGGCCGGGGCGTTGGTTAGCCCAAACGGCATGACCAGGAACTCGTAGTGTCCGTACCTGGTTCGGAATGCCGTCTTGGGGATGTCTTCTGTTCTTATCTTTACTTGATGGTAACCTGATCGTAGATCTATTTTAGAGAAGACCTGTGCACCCTGCAACTGATCGAAAAGGTCATCAATCCGAGGAAGAGGATATTTGTTCTTAATTGTTACCTTGTTTATCCCTCTGTAATCAATGCACAGTCTCAACGTTCCATCTCCCTTCCTTGCAAAAGTAACTCCGGCACCCCAAGGGGAAACGCTGTGTCTAATGAAACCACTGTCTTGTAACTCAGTGATCTGTTTCCTTAGTTCTTCCATCTCAATGCGGCTCATTCGGTAAGGAGCAACCAAGATGGGCTGGGCACCTGGCTGTAAGTCTATGGTGAACTCGACCTCTCTGTCCACTGGTAGACCGGGCAGTTCATCCGGAAATACGTCTGAAAAGTCTCGGACTACTGGAATCTCTTGGATACAAACTTTTTTCTTGGGTTTACCTAGTTAGAGAAAATACAAGATTAAAGCACTGGGAATTAAGAAAACTTGCCATAAGGGAAAATCAATACTGAATGATTTTATTAACTTGTAAATGGCTCCTCATTGGGAGGATTAAATACAACGTTTTTGTTAAAGCAGTCTATGGTGGCGTGGTACGCCGCTAGCCAATCCATTCCTAGGATTACATCAAAATCCCCCGTGTCTAACCCTATCAAGTCTACCCTCAGTTTCCTATCTGCTATCTCCACGGCACATGCCCTGTAGATAACCTCTCCTAGCAATTTCTCCCCCCCAGCGGTAGATACAAGCAATAATGAATCAAGTCTATCAGGTGATACACAAATTTTGGAAGCAAGAACATGTGAAACAAAAGAATGTGATGCACCAGTGTCAAACAAAACATGAGCAATGTGGCCAGAGATAGTATACATACCATGTACCACGTCCGGGTCTGCGTTGGCATCCTTCTGGGTAAGGTTGTAAACTCTGCCCTGGATTGGAGGCCTTCTTTGATTCTGGTTCCTCGGGCATTCCCTTGCATAGTGCTGGGCACTGCCGCATATGCAACAGGTGTTGCTGAGGCGGTAGCAGGGTCGGTCCCCGTGATCCCTGCCGCAGTGTTGGCAGATCTTCCCACGTGCTGCCCCCGTAGCCTGAGGAGGGGCCTGGATGGCGGGTCTGGGCCTCTTACTAAGTTGGACAGGCGTGGTAGGTGCTGGTCTGCGGAGCGGGGCTGAGGGTCGAGAACTCCCCGCTAGCTGAGGGTGGGTGTCGAAGCTCCTTTCTATTATCTGCGCCTTTGCCAGGACTGCTGAATATGTCTCGACCTCCATTACCAGTAAGTGCTGTCTGATCTCCTGGCGGAGACCCCACTAGAATTTCCTGGCCCTTCGGCCCTCATCCATCAATGTCTCCGGGGCATGTCGGCCCAGCTCCAGGAACTTACGGGCATACTCCGACACTGTCATGTTTCCCTGGACCAATTGAGCAAACTCCATTTCCTTTAGGTGTTGGATGTGTTTAGGGAGATACTCCGCGTGGAAGGCCGCTAAGAACTGCTCCCAAGTAACTGGTGTAGGCAGGGTGGTCCGCTTGAGCTCCCACCAGCGTACTGCTTCCCCTACCAGCATGTAGGAGGCAATGGCAGCCCTCTGCTCAGGAACTACTCCCAAGGTCTCGAAAGCTCTCTCAGTCTCTGCCAGCCAGTATTAGGCCTCTTCAAAAGAGGATCCCCCTGTAAAAGTAGAAGGGTTCAGTCTTCTGTACCTCTCTATGAAGCCGGGGTCGATCAAGGAAGGAGTGGGGTCCCAAGG
Source organism: Carica papaya (assembly GCF_054855325.1). NCBI lineage: Eukaryota > Viridiplantae > Streptophyta > Magnoliopsida > Brassicales > Caricaceae > Carica > Carica papaya. Next base: position 25,003,636 of record NC_142310.1, on the reverse strand, counting down.
TAGAGGGACTGGGGCCGGCTGAGGGTGAACTGGGGGACCCTGTGGTGGCACCTGCTGATGTGGTGGGGGTACTGGAATGTGCTGTGGCGGTGCCTGGTGGTACCGTGGCTGTGGTACCGGGTCGTACCGCGGCTGTGGTGCCGGGTGGTACTATTGAGGAGCAGGCTCCTGCCGGGGTGGCTCGGGATCAGCCTGCTGTAGCGGGGGCTCAACCTGCGATAGCGGAGGAGGTCCGGGTAACTCCCTTCTCTCCTCTCGCCTTTGCTGGGCAGCTACAAGGGCTTCCACCATCTCAAATAGTCTCTCTAAATCCTCCCGAAGCGAACTATCTTGGACCGCTCGGTATAGTGGGGGCATTCCTCTCCTCATTTCCGTGTACCTGCATTCACAAGGAATGGTTGAGTAACGATCTACCGGTGAGTATTTCTCTAAGGCACTAATGTGTAAGGGATGGGTCCGAGGAAACGCGGCTCTGATACCAACTATAACGACCCCAAAATTTTGAAATGAAATGTGTATTAAAAAGGTCAAATACGGAAGCGAAATAAAAATTTTGATTAAACATCCCTTACACTAAAATCAAAAACGTGCTCAAAATATAAAAGAACAAACTAACTAAAAGAGAAAATCGAAAATAAAAGCTATAAATATGACTACGGAGTCTTCAGGCATCCCCTTCGCCGTCTTCCTGCGGAACGGGCTCGGGAACAATGTATTCCTGATCTGAAATGATTAAATAAGGAATGAGCTACACCAGCCCAGTAAAGACATCACACTATCTCACCGTCACGGAGGTAAAGGTGGGTAGAAAACACAAAAGACCAATGGAGCATAGTTTACAACAAATTCTTTTATCAATAATAAAATCCTTGTTATCCACTTACCTCGGTGAAATTCATAAAACAATATACGAAAGCGATAACATTATCATCATCATGAAATCATAGGAACTGTATAACATAATACTTATCACGCCTTTTGCATCTCAATCATGACACAACATATTTTTCCTTATTTACCAGCCTACTAGTATCCATGGGGATCCATAGGGGTCCCGCTACCCGTGAACCTTTAACACTTGTAATCAGATTCCAGGGCCGTCCCCATACCCCGTTCGGTATGGGCGCCAAAACTATAAACCTCAATACCCCTTCCGATATGAGGGTGAAACGGGCCGTCCCCATACCCCGTCCAGTATGGGCGCCAAAACACATAAGGTCTCCATACCCCGTTCGGTATGAGAGACCACAATCCTGGTAGGGTTCCCTACGGACCTGGTCCGTCCACCATCTTCCAGGATATCTATCAATTTACATAACCTTTCATTCCCTTTTTGCTCAGTCAGCATCATCAAATCACACACAAACAAGCAACCAGTAATTCATGCCAAACAAGCCAACATACAACATCGGGTTCTTAGTCATTCAACCCATAATCAATAAAACAGTGATTTATGCACACAAAACTATGAAACGAGAACATCAGACATCATACTGCATTTAAAACTGTAAAATAAACCAAACAACAACTGACCGACAAATACACCAGACTCGGGCTCCGTTAGCGACCTTAAACAATTTCACACATCTACTGATTCATAAAACACCGTTTTATCATTTATTGAACTTTAATACCGTGATAGGAAATAGGGTGAGGGGTCCTTACTTGTTTCGGGGTCTGAATACGGCTCTATAATGTGCCTATAGGCTGTCCCTAATTTTCCCTGAATTCTTCCAGGGGAACTGAAACGCACTACTGGTACGTGCACGTGTCCCAAAAAATCCAAAATTAGACCCAGAGCCCCTTTCGGCCAATATCGCAATTCCGGCACGGTGGCTCCGCCGTGCTCCGACGATGGCAAGCGGCGGCGATTCACCTCGGGTTGGCCGTTTTCGGTCGAATTCGGCCACACTTGCATCGGTCCCTGCGATAAAATAACCCTAGGGCCCTCGGGGGGCCACAAAATTATGAAAAACTGAAGCTTACCGGCGGCGTGCTCTCGGGTGCGGCGTCTCTCCGGTGAGGTTCGTGTTTTGGTGATTTGGCTCTGATCAACCTGTAGAGAAAAGAATGGTGATCACAGTGATATAAAAATTGTATCAAACGGAGGCTGGGAAGGGCCTCATCGGAGGCAAAAATCGAGGAGGGGCGCGGCGGCGCCGCTGGGTTTCAGCCTTATTTTCCGGCCGTTTGGCCGGGATTTTGGCTCCGATTTGGCCACAGGGGAACTCAGCGTGGAAAAACGAGCCGAGGGTATGAAATTTACCTCGATCGACGGTCAAAGAACTCCCCGGTGCGGCGGCGGGTGGCGGCGGCCGGCTCCTCTGGCGTATGGTTCGTCTTCTCCGGCGAGGGCAGGCGGCTAGGGTTTTTGTGGTCAGGTGTGGGGGTTCTATTTATACCCTTTTGCCTTTTGATCACAGCCGTCCATTTTGATTAAATTTGGGCCGTCCGTGCGCGTGCATCTGGGCCGTCCGTGCGCTTGCATCTGGGCCGTCTGTGCGCACGCTTAATCTGGGCCGTCCGTGCGCGCGAGGATGCATCTGGGCCGTCCGATCGCGCGCACGCGGATCGCCCACGTGGCCTGTTCCCGAGTCGACGTGGTCTTGCCACGTGGCAGGTCCTGGTAGGCCAGGGGTGCTGACTAGGCCGCTGACGTGGCTGCTAACGTGGCGCTTACGGGGCACAATTTTTTTAAATTGCGTTTTGACCCCCGATTTCCGATTTTCTTTTCAAAAATACCCCAAAAATCCTAATTTTCACCCCTTTTTCTCAAAATCAATTTCAATTAAATCCAAATAATATTTTTACCCAATTTTATATTTATTTTATTTTATTAGGTTTATTTTAATTTAATTTAATAAAAATAAAATAAAATAAATAACAATAAAATTAATAATAATAATAATAATAAAAAATTTAAAATTATCGGGCGTTACAATATAGAAGAAAATATATACACACAAAATATTTTAGTGCATTAGACCATATGTATAGTATAAAATTTGAAATAATTTATTCCTATATCTATATTGAAGGAAACTAGGTTAATATGCCAAAGGATTCATTAAATAATTAGGGAGATAATTAGTTTAATTATAATAATTTTTATTTTAATTTATCTATATGTAAACTAATTACATATATATGTTACATAATTCATTACAATTGCAATATATTTGATTATATAATTAATAAAGAAAAAAATTAATTATATGACATGATACAACAAGACCATCAAAAGTTGTGTTTTTCTGGTTGATATTTTTCTTTCTATTGATATTTACCTATACATCATAAAAATTTAGATGCTCACCCTTCCATACACATATACAAACATCTCAATATATATTTACCTACCTCAAAATGTATTCCTTCCATTGCTACCTTATATGTTACATGTATATATCAACTGGATCAGACAACAAACATCTGGCCTGTACTTAGTTTATAGTTAATTTGCTCGACATGCAAACTTTAATTTTTAAGATTTTGAAATTTTCCATCCAAAACATAATTACTAATTACACTCCAATAGTATTCTAATACCATAAAAACTTAGTTAAGATATATATTACGATTAATATTTGTTCTTGTGTTGTGAAATATATAAGTCAATTTAGTTGAATAAAAATCATATTAACAATATAATGATCAAACTAGTAAAAGTAGAGAAAAGACATGAGAGGGTAAAAACCAATATATTTTAGAAATTTAGCATTATAAAAAGCTATTATTTTTATTTAGATTTGATAGAGTAATAACAAGAACTCAAAGTACAAAACAAAAAATAATTCATTTAATCAAATACATTTCTCACATTTATCATAAATACAAAAATTAACATATTCAAAAAAAATATTTTAGTGTTACAAAATCCCCTATTAATTTACAAGGTAATGGTATATTAATCTGTTGTATTTTTTTGAGTTCAACTATTAGTTCAACAACTTTCTAACTAATACCATTGACTTTTAAAAGTATAAATTTAAATTATTGTTAGTATGTAATATGAACTCTGATATAGAAAAAAAAGATATCTATGTTTTTTTTATTTTTTTAAAAAAGAATTAAAAAATAAAATGGGGGTAACTGTAAGACATCAAGGCATACAATTAAGTTGGATTAGAAGGTGATGGCCATATTAGTTGATGGTTAAGAGACAATATTTGTGTGTGTGGTTGCCATGTATAATTGACTTCAAGTGTGAATGCATGCTGGGGATAGTGCAGGAGAGAGTAGGTAGATACATGCATTACAGTGAAGCAATAGCTTTTAATTAAAAGGGATGGCCACAATCGAATAACTTTATATAAGTACAGCCTTGCAAAAATTTATTAATTAAATTTTTTTAATTACATTACCTTAAATCAAAAGATTTTTCCATATCTCCTATTAAAGACAACATTTTTGGAGATAATTTGGGCATTCCACTTGCAGTTTTAGAATGCACCACATCTTACCTTACATGGTATATTCTTCTATATTAAAACACTCCGCCCCCATTCCTTACTAATGGCTACTCAACCCTTGTTTCGTTTTATATGTAACCCCTCCCCCCCTTTGGGCACACATGACAAAATACCATGACTAGAAAGAAGGTTAAGCTTGCTTATATCACTAACAACTCTACAAGAAAACCCACATTCAAGAAAAGGAAGAAGGGGCTGATGAAGAAAGTGAGTGAACTTAACACTCTTTGCAATGTCAAAGCCTGTACAATCATTTACAGCCCTTATGACTCGCAACCAGATATTTGGCCTTCCCCTCTCAGAGCCCAACATGTGCTTGCTGACTTTAAGAGGATGCCCGAGATGGAGCACAGTAAGAAGATGGTGAATCAGGAGAGCTTCCTGTGCTAGAGGATTACTAAAGCAATCGACCAGCTGAATAAGCAGCGCAATGATAATCGCGAAAAGGAAGACCATCCGTAGAGCATACTGAACGACCTGAAGCCCCTGATCATCTGACCAAGGCTGAATTTGCAGAATTTTTTCGAGCCATTTAAGGATTAACTACAGCCATAGGATAGAACCAAGCCGACCCTTGTCCACCCCCTGCCCCTGAATTCTAAAACACATATCAGTCTATCTCTAACAATATAGCAGACTTTAGGAAACTTAACCCCCACACTTTGAATGGCCCTGATGCTTTAGTAGCCGAAGCCTAGATCCTATAAATAGAGAAGCTTTTCTCTGTCCTAGACCTGACGGAAGAAAAAAAGTTACTCTTGCAGCTTTCATGCTAAACGGTGAAACCAAACACTAGTGGAAACTTAATAAGGAAGTCTTGCCTACCCCTACTATCTGGATAGTTTTCATGGATGCTTTCTTTGATAACTTCTTCCCTACCTATGTTTAGGAAAAGAAAGAGGAAGAATTCCAGGACCTCCACCAACGAAGCTTGTCTTAGCTTAATATGCAAGCTATTTTGTTCAACTGTTTAGGTTTGTCCCTTTGATGGTCACCCTCAAAAGCCAAAAAGTTAGGAAGTTTCTCAAAGGCCTTCATGTCGACATTTATGACCGGGTTGCTATGTTGAGACCCTCTATGTAGAGGTGCTTGAACATGCCCAGTTGACCGAGGATCTTATCTCGGTCAAGCACCAATGCTTTGCTCGAATCTGTGCCCAACCCTAATAGCTTAGAAAAAGATTGTCTGACCCAGTAAGAAACCTTTTTAGAAAAACAAACCAGAATTGCCCTTCCTCTTGCCTTGCCCCCACCTATAGCTCCACCTACCTGAGCTAACCAACCCTGTCAACATTGTGGTCACTCGCAAGGTGACCTGCTATGTTAGCGTATCAATAACGCCTGCTATCAGTGTGGAAGCTCCTAACACCTTATAAAAGATTGCCCTCAGTGACAAAAGAATATAGGCCAACCCATAGCATAAGGTCTAGTGTACCACTTAGATGAATCTGATGTCTTTCCTTCTCCTGTCCTGATCCAGGGTATGTTTTCTATTTATAATACTTCTGTCAAGTCTTTGATCGATACTGGTGTAACTCACTCTTTTATTTCCTATGCATTCGCTTGTAACTTAGAATTTAGACCAGAAGGTTTAGGAAAAACACTAGTGGTAGAAACTCCCTCTAAAGAACTACTAGAAGCTCATTGTGTATATAAGAATTGTAGGATAAAAACTTTAGGGATAGAGGTATGTGTAAACCTGATACTATTAGATTTTGTAGAATTTGATCTACTATTAGGAATGGAATTGTTGGAAAGTATAGAGCGGTAATAGACTGTGAAAGTAAAATTGTAACCTTACGATTATCGAAAAAGAAATAAAAATTATTATTATCATTTTCCTAATAATTAAATGAACTGGAATATGTATGTTGATCCTATCGTGTGTTTTATACCAATTGTTTGCAATTTTCTGGATGTATTTACCATCGAACTTCCTAGTCTACCTCCCCCACGTGAGGTAGAGTTCTTGATTGAATTGTTGCTTGGAACCCAGCTGATCTCGAATGCGTATCGCATGAGTCGCACTGAGCTAACAGAGTTAGAACATCAGCATTCTAATCTTATCACCCAGAAATTCATTCGCCCTAGCCATTCTCCTTGGGGCGCTCCTGTGTTATTTGTAAAGAAAAAGGATGGTACCCTCCGACTCTACGTGAAGTACAAGGAACACAACCAAGTCACCGTTAAAAGCAAGTACCCTTACTCCAGATCAATGATCTCTTCGATCAACTGCAAAGAGCCACGGTCTTCTCTAAGACCGATCTCATAACCAGGTATCACTAGTTGAGAGTTAAAGAAGAAGATATTCCAAAGATACCTTCCGGTGTAGATACAATTTGTACGAGTTCAGGGTGATGCCATTAAGATTGACCAATGTCCCAGCAGCCTTCATGGACCTAATGAACCGAGTATTCTAGCACGCACTAGATCGGTACATCATTACTTTTATTGATGACATTTTGGTGTATTCCAAAAGCTGTGAGGAACACATTGTGGATTTTTCTGAAGTGTTGGAGACCCTCTGCCAAAACCAACTATTTGCAAAACTAAGCAAGTCCTCCTTTTGGTTGGATTGAGTTTCTTTTCTCGGTCATGTAATCTCAAGTGAAGGAGTTTCTGTAGACCTGTCTAAGGTGGAATCGATGATCAGTTGGAATTCGCACACTAATGTGGTCGACGTACGCAGTTTTTTTGGCTTGACAAGTTACTATCGGTGATTTATCGATAGATTTCCTAAAATTACTGCTGAAATAGAAAGCAAATCTGGTGGGGAACCGACCTGAACCCAAATCTGGTAGAGAAGAAGCTGAAATAGAAAGCAGAAACGGGCTTGGAGCTAAGCAGCAGAGGAAAAGTTGAGAAAAATTAATCAAGTAATTTATTTTTATTTTTAGTTTTATTTTTTTGCTTTCAAATTGTAGATTTTTAGGATGAAAATTTTCATTATTTTTTAACAAACTCGTGTTTGGAATTTTTTGGAATTTGTTTTTTATTATTACATGATTATATTTTTTTAATTATAAGTTTTATTGATCAATCTACCATGTCTGGTTAAATTTCCTTCACTGGAGTGATTGATGTAGCATGAATCAAAAGTAGGCTTAAAGTTTAATTTTAGCTTCCTTTTAGTGCAATTTAACAATATTGAAATTAATTTAATTGTGAGATTATGCCAACTCACGGCTTAATAAAATGTATGAATTGTTACTAAAAAATTTAAATCCTAAACTTCAATTCTATATTTTAAAAGTAATATTTTTTTGAAAAGTAATATACATTTTATCCATAACAAGTAGATTTATAAAACCAACCATAAGGAATGCCTGTATAGCAAAATCAACCACTAGCATAATCTAAAATACATGAGACATTTGAGCATAAAACAATAACAAGAAAAAAGGCATAAATAACAACAACATAGTCTAAACACTACATTACACATATAAAATAACTTCCTATATATGTATGTGTGATGATGTTTAGCAGCAATATGAAAGGGTTATTCATGACACCTAACAGTCTAAACTAGTTGACATAGAATTGATTAACTTTGGTTATGCGTGAATTTCATATTATATGTATAGAAGTTCCAAGGATCATGCCCATATGAGTCAATGGATACCTTATAGATTTTGAGAATTGGAACAAGCATTCTTTTGGCTATATGTGCACTAAAAAGAAAAAAGAAACAACTAAAAACACGGATATCACCCACAGCCACCAAAAATCTCTAAGCCTTTACCAATCTCCTCTCAAACCCATTCGTTCCTCTCTTCCACCCAACTTTGTTGCTTCTTTTCACTCATTCACAGACACTTGAAAATAGTGCATATCTGCTAGAGCTTTGCAAATCTATAAAATCCTATTCACTTTTCCTATTAACACCTCATCCCACACCACAATGACTAGTCAGCTTGTTTTCCCACTATTGCCAACATCACCATCTCAACACAACCTCCTATACATCTTTCCTATTATAAATCTTTGGTCTCACATAGAATTTGGTTATAATACATTAAGCTACCTATTAGCTAAAAACTCATTAATGGTATTTGAATCTATCCATAATTTATCATTTTTATGAAAATGCTTAAAATTTTATTAACTAGAACTAGCAAATATTATCCAATAATACAACAATTTATTAAGCATAATATAGTATTGCCAAAAATATAAATTCGTATCTCATGTATTATTCCAGAATTTTTAGTGCATTTACGGTGTAAATGTGTCTTTAATTTTCATTGAATTTTTCTTTGTAAAAATATATACATAATATGCCTATAAATAGTGGTATCTCAATAATAAAATACAATTTTCTATTTTCACAAGATAACATGGTATTAGAGCTATTAATATATGTATAAGAATTTAGATAGCTAATGTATGAATAAATTGTATTTTCCATACAAAAATCATGAATAGGGTTGAGTTTGATAGAAAATAAATAATGATAGTTGGTTGCGAAGAACATTGTGGAGCAAAAGGAAATGGGAAACATGGTTGGATTGGTTCATGAAAAGGATGAGGGAGTAGTTGTATCAAAATATGGCTCTTATAGCTGTAATTATATTAAAAATATAAATTACACAATAAAGTTCTCCTTTTATCCTCTTTTTTGAAAAAAATATTTGTTCTTCTTGCACGAGATTGTTATTTTTCATTGATAAATTTAATACAAATATATTTTATCTTAGGCCAAAAGAAAATTTGTTATATACACAAGAAAACAAAAAAAGTGATATTAGAAGTCCTAGGGGAAATACTTTTAAATCTTGGATTACCTGTAGGGTTACTTTACATGTGAAGCTCCCTCATGCATACATATCGATCATAAAATTTGGGATACATCAATTACTCTTAACTTCTTTAACTGGAAGATTAAAGATATTATATTTAGGAAATATAATTTCAAGTATCTTCTTATAAATAGTTTGTGTTATAGGTTTTAGCTATTCATCACTAATTTCAAAGTATCCTAAAAAGTTCAAATTTTCGCATAATATTGTAAAATAAAAAATAAAGTTGAAAAAAAAAGAATGCCTCCTTACACAATTTTCTCTTCAACGTTGTGAAGTGATAGGGTAAGTAGGAAACAATTTTGAAAAATATCAACAGTCTTGACATTAAAACTACTGAAAATGATTTCACTTATAGTTAAAATCAACTTCAAGCTTAGAGACCTCAATAACTTGGTGAATTAATAAGCCTAAGTAGGTAAAGAATCTCGTAAGCATCCATACTTAATTGGATTAGGACCTTTTGAAGACAAGTGTTGGTATTTTGGTGAGTAATATAGCTTTTACGATAGCTTCACCTAGGATTTCGGACTTGTGGTGAATCAGGAGATGATAGTCGTTAAGGAGTGATTTTAGATGAATTGTATTGGCCTTGAAGTATCACATTGAATTGGAGGATTTTTTATTAGTTTTGACTATTTCTTTAGCCTTCTAGATTGGTTTACGATGCTCTAACATTGGTTCTAACTAGCCAATGAAAGAGGCTATTTAGTGGGTATGTATACAGACCATTAGAACTCGTACAATGACAGTTGTGACTATAACGTGATGTTTTTCTTAAATAAATAAATTATTTTTATAAGGTAAGATAGGACTACGACGTAACCTAATGGTAAATGTTTATGTTATAATTACTCACCTTTTATAATCTTACGATATTATCGAAATATTATTTTCCTTACAGAGCATATGGAACTCACTCTTTCTATGCCCTCCCCTCCCAAGATGAGGAAGATAGTGAAGAATCGTCAGTTAACGTACCCATTAAAGTCTATGAGGATCCCATGGATCCACAAACCTTAAGTGCATGATCGTTTCTACACTTTGATTAGTCCAATAATATAATGATAGAAGTGACCATCTTTTGTATTTTGACATTGTATTTTGTAGCCACTTCTAGCCTCAGCTATATATATATGTAATTGGAACTCATATAAGGGATTTGTATTAACTTACTCTGCTGCATATAATTTTTATCATGCTCTCGTAATCTGTTTCTGTATCATTGACACTCTCATGCCTTAATTAGCATTAGGGATGTCAGAATGTATATATATATATATATATCCATCCTACTTCTCATACTCATTTTGTTTAAATGATAAAGTAGTAGGCATTTCTTATCAAGTTTATCAATTACAATACATTTCCATTGTTCCCCAATTTGATCAAGCAAATAAGATTACAATCAAATTTCCTTGCCCATAATATATATCAAAAGCGAAATTCATTATAACATTTATGTATATATTTGAACATATAAAACATATATGCTAATTGAGAACAAAAAATATGTCCTTATTGGAGTTTTGCCATCTATACATGGTTTTCCAATATAAAACAATTATAGGCTTCCTCATTCTTTTCCCTTTGAAGATATACATGAAAAAGGTATTCACATACACAAACATATATAGAGAAAATAGTTTTATGTGATCTCATGTCTTCATTTTATATGAAGTTTATGTTTTAAAAGAACATGATGCGTATGGTAGAATTATAATTAATTGGTCTAAGTGAATTTATTTTATTTTGAAAAAGAAAGAAAACAATCTTATCATTAGTGTAGTAGATTTATTAGTTGCATGTAATTGATTGAAAGTAAAGGTACATAATTTTCTTCCTTTTTTCCTTCTTTTATACGCTTTATTATGTATTTTTAAATATTTTTAAGCACATACAATCTGTACTGATGAAGAAAGAAAGTTCAATTTGCGTATATCACCTAATGACCCTGCAATAAAAACCATATTCAATAAAAGAAAGAAAGGGCTGATGAAGAAAGTGAGTGAACTCAGTAGTTTCTGCGATGTTAAAGTCTATGCAATCATTTATAGCCCCTATGACTAATAACCAGAGGTTTGGCCTTCTCTTCTAAGAGCCTAACATGTGCTTGTTAACTTTTAGAGGATGCGTGAGATGGAGCATAACAAGAAGATGGTGAATTAAGAGAGCTTCTTGCACTAAAGGATCACCAAGACAATCGACTAACTGAAGAACCAGTGCAAGGTAATTGCGAGAAGGAGATCACGTAGGTCATGCTCCAAAGTCATATTGGGAAGCCCCTCTACCAACTCAACGTCATTGTTCTCAAAAATTTGGGTTGGCTCATCGAACAACACCTTAAAGAAATCTACAAAAAGACAGAAACACTTAGGAAGTCACTTTAGCCTTAAAGGACCACCTAACGGAGGAGTCATGAAGGGTCCTCAAGAGACGTCTGCTCAAATCAAGGAGGATTCTCTGGTGCAAGAGATGCAGCAGTCGCGAGAGTGGTCCATTGACAAGATGAACTTGTAAGTACAATAATAGTTTCATGTAGGGTTTGCTAACGGGGAACAGGCAAAGATGTTGGTGCCATTCACGGATAAGAACAACCAGAATAATGTACTGATATGGTTCAGTAGGTTTAATTACCCTTAGGAACCAAGTATTACGATGTTTAGTTTTTAATTTTTTTGATGTTGTTGGAGATGTACTTTGAATAACCGATCCACTACATAGATAGGTTGTCAGACTCGTAGTCATTGTCTTAATAGTTGTAATCATCATAATAGTTGTAGTTGTTGTTGTCACAGTCGTGCGGGCATGTTCATGGCACTGTGATGCATGCTGGTGTGCATTTGCGCACAAGTCTTGTGTGTGGGAGTGCCACTACACTCCAAGCACCTGCACATTGCAGCCAGCCTTGGGCATCGTGTTGACCTACCAGGCTTCTACGGATGCTGAGGGGTCTTCATAGATGTGCTCCCCATATTGCGGGTGCGGATAAGAGGATAAATTCCCTCAAGCACAAGGTAAAATAAATAAATAAAATCTATAATTTGGTAAACTAAATAAATTTTGGACAAATTGGCATTTTAGGAATATTGGTATAAATTGGAAATCTAGTATAACAAAAAACGATTTGGTTAATTTAAAAGAATAAATCTAATAAAATTAATAAATCTTAAAATTCTAAGAATAATTTTATAAATTAAAAACTTATAAAAAAGAAATTCTAAATCTATAAATAATTATAAAAGAAGGAGAATTAACATTTGAAAAAACTTGAAATTAAAAGACTAAAGAAAAAATGAAACAAGAACAAAAGAATCTAAAAAGTTAACTAATAAAATAAAAGGTCAAAACTTAACAAACACAGAGTCTAGTTAAATCTGGTTCACCATATTTCCTTTGAGGGGTATTTAGTTTTGATTATTTGTTTCGGAACCGCTAAAATATGTGTGACATCTCTAATGCAAATTAAAGCATAAGGGTGCAAGATAAAGAACAGATTACGAGTGCATTATAAAAATTATATACAGCGGAACAAATTATTTCAAATCCCTTACCAAAATATATGAGTTCAAATCACACATATATATAACTGAGGAAAGAAGTGGTAACAAAATACAAAATATCAAAATACAAAGGACCACTTCTTTCATTATGTGATTGGACTCATTAGAGTGCACGACAAGTCTTGCACTCAAGGTTTGTGGATCCATGGGATCCTCATAGACTTCAAGGGGTAGGTCAGCGATTAGTTCCTTACTATCTTCGTCATCTGGGGGGAGTATGGAAATGGTGAGTTCTAATACTTAGTAAGAAAAATAACATTTAAATAATATCATAAAATTTTAAGAGTGAATAATTATATCATTAATACTTACCATCATGTCACGTCAGGGTCCTTTCTTATTTTATGAAAATAATTTTATTTATTAAAAGCAACATCATGTCATAGTCACAACAATCAAATCAAAATAATACTTAACAATAGAAAAAATAAAATAAATCATGAAATGCTTAGATTTTTGTGTCATGCTTCACGAAGTTGTTCCAACTTCCATCTGTGAGGGCAAATACGAATTTTTGACTACGCATGTGGAATGACCAGATTAGATATATAACGGCAATTCGTTCAAGCACATTTCTGGCTTGTCAAACTATGGTACAATCTATCACCATGGTCATACCAACCAAAGTGGTTCTATAAGATATTCTATAGTCACGATAGTACTTAGCCAAAGGTGACCCCTAACAGATAATCGCATCACCGCTCTCGTCATATGGTACATCGACATCTACAGAGAGGGGTGTCTTTTTAGACCAAATAGGGGAGGAAAAAAAAGAAAATCCTCAGAGATAAAAAGCCTAACGAGACACTTGATGCATTATACATGTCAATACAAATACATGGATTTTTTAGACCATTCAGGCTCATTCCCCTTCTCTTTCTTTCTTTTTTTATATATATTTCAAAAAATTATCACCAGATTCATGTTGTTTAATTTACATGCAAATCATCAAGTATCTATAAAATCACATAACATGCTTGAAATCAAGAACAAATGACTTTATTAAACATAAAATATGAAAAACATAAAACACAAACTTCATAATTTTGATTTTTTAAAAATGCTCGTTAAGATGTTTAAGGAAATACTAAATTTCTTACTAAAACTTTGAAGTTTTCCTACACCTTTCTTCTTCTTCTCTTCTCTTTCTCTCTCTAAATAACTCCCTTTCTCTCTCTAAGCTCTTGGAAGATGGAAGAATAAAATGGGGACCGTTGTATTTGTGCCGAGTGGCAAAATTCAGTGAAGAGAGAGAAAGTTAAATGAAAGATGAGTGCTATGACACGAGACGACAACAGTACAAAAAGCAGAGGAAGAATCCTCCACCAGTGGCAGCTCTCCACCCAAGGCAGCAGCACATCACCAAAGTTGGTGCACGGTGCCCAAGAGGGCGGTAGCACACTGCCCAAGGCAATAGTGTGCCACACCTGGCCAGCTATGTGCTGAAGGCCTAGCCTGCACATAATTTTGTATGGGATGTATAGTTCTGCTGCAATATTAATATCTATTTTATGTCTGCTCATTTGGACGTTGGTGCCATATTTGGCATCAGGATGTCACATTTCTTTTTTTTTTTTATTTATACACAATGGAGCAAAGATAGAAGCATTATTGATGTAGTATATGTAAAAATTCAATCTAGTTAGGATGAAGATGAATCTAGCTAGCTCCTTAAATTTTTTTAGATTTAAAATGAGATTTTTGTATAAAATTTAATAGATATGGATTCAATCTTTGGAACTTGGAATTAAAATTTGGGATAGTGGCATTAATAGGTAATGTTTTCCTTTAAGAAAGTCTCAGTATAATCATAACATCTAAAACAATTAATATTTTGATTAATATGAATATTATGCATGTATCTGGAAAAATACGTTAAATTAAGTTATAAACCTACTTCTAACTAATTAATAGATATGTAGAATAATCTGTCTTTGTTCCCTATATTTTGAAGAATAAAAAATTACATTCACCCATATATTACCAATTTAGAGTGTTGATGAGAAGTACCTGTGTACACTGGCTACTAGCTCCTTTAAGTAGTTTAGACAATATCTTGTATAATTTACTAAATATGTTATATTATTGCGATTGCTTAGGTGGTAAGTAAAATAAGTATTGTTTTATATGTATACATAGACGTATATTGTTATGTTCGATTTTTATTGTATTTTTATACCCTTTTTACTTAAATTTAGAATAACTTTTGAATTAGTTTTAAGTTAAAAGTCATTTAATGAAAAAAATTCTTGATGTAGATTTTGTGAAGAAAATAAAAAAAAGACTGAAAAGAGAAGAAGAAAAGAGAAAAAATGAAGGCAGTTAAAAGTGAAAAAAAAAAGGCATGCAAAACCCTATCTCCTTTATTTCTTCTACCTATAAAAGGAACCAGATCTACAACATTAAAAGGTGAGCAAAGGTGAAACTATATCTGGTGGGGAGCTAATGTGAACCCAAATCTGGTGGAGAAGAAGCCGAAATAGAAAGCAGAAGTGGGCTTGCAGTTGAGCAACAGAGGAAAAGTTGAGAAAAATTAATCAAGTAATTTATTTTTATTTTTATTTTTTGCTTTCAAATTATAGATTTTTGGTATGAAATTTTTCATTATTTTTTAACAAACTCGTGTTTGGAGTTTTTTAGAAATTAGTTTTTTACTATTACATGATTATATTTTTTTTTAATTATAAGTTCTATTGCTCAATCTACCATGTCTGGTTAAATCTCCTTCATTGGAGTGATTCATATAGCATGAATCAAAAGTAGGCTTGAAGTTTAATTTTAGCTTCCTTCTAGTTGCAATTTAACAATATTGAAATTAATTTGGTTGGGAGACTTGGCCAACTCATGGATTAATTTGTTATTAATAGTTTTAAAGTAGCAGGAGTGAAATTCAATTAATTAGATAGATATTTCTAATCGTTAATTGCAATTTAAACGAGAGTTATATGTTCGAGTTAACGTGGAGAAATCGAATTATCACAAATCTAATAGAATCAAATTAATAATTATTGTAAAAGGTTAGTAGTTGTTAATTGACAAACCTAGCAAATACTGGGAGGGAAACCAAAAGTACATTAAGTTTGTTTGATCATTGCAAACTAGATTAAATTGATTGTGAAATTAAAACTCATATATACCTAAGATTTAGGTGAAATCAATGACTATGATGGGTTTACATCGATAGTTTTCATTAATATAATTATTTTTCTTTGATTAAATTATTATTAGATTTAAATTTCTAGATAATAATAGAATTTCTATAATTCTAGTACTTGATACACAATCCCTATAGAACGATACCCTACTTATCACTTTATTATTTGAATGATTTTATGCACTTGCAAATTTGCCAGTCATATATATAATCTTTAACTAGTTTTAATTTTTTATATGTATACTAGTATGCAATCTGTAGAATATCATAATTATCTTAAAGGTTGGAATTAGTAATGGATGATGAATTGTTTCATTCTAATTGGCTTTTGGACATGGTTATGCCCTCTTATTTTTCTTCTCAATCTATATTGTGGCTATTAGATGTATTGTTTAATGGTACTTTTATTGTGTTTGTAATGGTTAATTGCTATTGTTAAATTTTATTTCATTTAAAAAATAATAATTATCTTAAAGGCTATTATAGAGTGTCAAGGAGAAGGCATATATATTAGTACCAGGCTAGTATTATTTTTTAATTGGAAGAGAGATAACACTTTTACATTTTTACTGCATTAAATTAGCAGGAAATATATGTTTGATTTCTTTAAGAATTTTGCAACTATTACAAAAATCAATACAAAAGTATTCATATATATTACTTTTATTATACCATTTTAAAATTGAATCATACTAATCTTTTCTTAAGAATATGATTGGTATTTCTTCTCTTCATAAAAGATTTTAGATTCAAATTGTGCATTTTTATATATCATCTTTAAGAGGTTGTGTCATCTAATTAATGAAATGTATGAATTGTTACTAAAAAATAGAGATCCTAAATTTCAATTCTATATTTTAAAAGTAATATTTTTCTGAAAAGTAAGATAACTTTTGTGACATCCCAAATGTTATTTAAGGCATAAGGGTGCCAGATACAGAAATAGCTTACGATTGCGTGATAGTTAAATATATGCAACAGACCAATTTATTACAAAATCCTTACAAAATATATGAGTTTCTAATTACATATATAACTGAGGTCAGAAGTGCCGAAGAAATATGAAATATCATAATACAAAAAGGGTCACTTCTATAATTATGTAAAAGGACTCATCAGAGTGCAAGACAAGTCATGCACTTATAGAAGTTTATGGATCGACGGGATCCTCAAAGACTTCAAAGGGTAGGTCAGTAATCAGTTCCTCATTATCTTCCTCATCTGGAGGAGGCATGGAAAGGGGTGAGTTCCATATACTCAGTAAGAAAAAAAGTATTTAAAAAACATCATAAGATTTTAAAGGTAATTAAAGGTATCATCATTTCTTACCATCAAGAGTCATGTCAGGGTTCTTTATTAAATTATAAGAGTAATTTATTTTATTTAAAGAAAACATCATATTATAGTCATATCATATCAATCAAGTATATCATACTAAAAATGGAAAAACTTAAAAAAATCATGATATGCACTATTTTTCGTGTCATTATTTGCGAAGTCATTCTGACTTCCATCTATTGAGGGCGATACGGATTCCCAACTACCCATGTGAAATGAAAAATTCATTTCATTTGTAATAGCATTTTGCATTTTGCTAAACTAACAACACATTTATGGTTTGCTAAACAAAATCACATTTACGGCTTGCAAAACTATGACATGATCTATGACCACAACCGTGCCAACCACAGTGGTCTTACATGTTAACTATGGCCATGGCGGAAATTCGCCGAAGGTGACCCCTACAATCATTTTGAATCACCACTTGCGTCAAAGGGTATGCTATCATCCACAAGGAGTGGTTTTCTCATGTATTTTCAGACTTGATGAGGAAGAAACAGAAACTCCTTAGAGATAAAAAGTATAATGAAACATTTTATGCATTATGCATGCTAATATCAATGCATGTTTCTCATGTCTACACATAATTTCATGCTTAATCATTTTTCTACCGTTTAATTGCATCACATATCAATATTTGTTTCATCTAAATTACACATGCAAATTAACAAGTTCATACACGATCAAAGATATGCGTTAACACTTGAAATTACTTAGTTTAGGCATAAAACTTAACCATGAAATCACTAATTTAAATTTTATTAATTTTACTCTAGAAATGCTCCTTAGGATGTTCAAAAGTAAATACTAAATTTCTTACCGAAACTTCGATATTTTTTGTGCCTTTTCTTCTTTTTCTCCTCTCTCTCTCTCTTGACAGCTCCCTCTCTCTCCAAAACTCTTAGAGGATAGAAGAATTGAAATGGAAGTGATGGGAAAATGATGAAGGGAGGGTCACTATTTGTAGAAAATGGGGACTATTGGATTTATGCCAAATGGCAAAATTTGATGAGGAGAGAGAAAGTCAATGGGTAATGTGTGATGTGGTGACTGACGAATGTGACCAACGAATGGACAATCCGACATGATGGTGGTGCAAAACTTAGAGGTATGCCACCAAAACAATGACGGTATGTCGTCCAAGTGAGCGGAGCCCATGGGAGCGGGATCCTTCCTGTGGGATTTTTTGCCTTTTTCTCCATTTTTCCTGAAATTTATTTAAATAATAAATAAAATAAAATTTTTCCTATGAGAAAATAAAATAATTAATTTTAAGAATTATTAAATCAAATAAAATACAAAACTTAAAATATGAAATACAATATTCATCCGAAATATTAAAAATACGAAATATTATGGGGTTTTAAATTGCCTTAGGGCCCGAATAAATAGTGGTTCTTATTACAAATTAAGTGCGAAGGAGATCGAACGGCCCAGATTTAATCTTGATGGACGGTTTAGATTAAAAGGCAAAGGGCATAAATAACCCCACCCACACCTGACCACAAAACCCTAGCCGCCAGTGCCTCGCTGGAGAAGAAGAACCAGACGCCGGAGGAGTCGGCAGCCGCCACCCGCCGTCGCACTGGGGAAGTTTCCTACCGCCGATCAAGGTAAATTTTCTCTCCCTGGCTCGTTTTTCGATGCTGAGTCTGCCTATGGCCAAACCACCGGCCAAATGGCCGAAAAACCCAGCCGAAGTCCACCGGCGCCGCCGTGCCCCCCTCTGTTTTTGCCTCTGACGAGGCCCTTCCCGGGCTCTGTTCGATGCAAATTTTATACCACTGTGATCACCGTTCTTTTCTCTACAAGTTGATTGGAACCAAACATCAAAACGTGACTCACGCCGGGGAAGCCGCCGCAACCGAGAGCACCGTCGCCGGTAAGTTTTGGTTTTTCATGATTTTTTGGCCCACCGAGGGCCCTAGGATTGTTTTATTGCAGGGACCGATGCAAGTGTGGCCGAATTTGGTCGAAAACAGCTAATCCGAGGTGAATTGCCGCTGCAAGTGGCGGCGCCATCGCCAGAGCACGGCGGAGCCGCCGTGCCAAAATTTTGATATTGGCCGAAAGGGGCCCCAAGTCTGATTTGTGGTTTTTTTGGGACACGTGCAGGTACTGGTAATGCGTTTCAGTTTTTTGAAAAAAATTCAGAGAAACTAGAGACAGCCTGTAGACGCACTGTATAGTCGAATTCAGACCCCGAAACAAGTAAGGACCCCTCACCCTATTTCCTATCACGGTATTAAAGCTAAATAAATAATTAAACTGTACTTTGTGACTTTATGGATGTATAATTGGTTAAGGTTGCCAATGGAGCCCGAGTCTGATACATTGTTGGTCAGTTGTTGTTTGATCTAATTTTCAGTATTAAATGCAGTATGATGTTTGATGTAATTATGTTATGGTCTCGTATGCATGAATCATGGTTTCTTTTATTTTGGTTTGTATTATGGTGAACCCAATACTGTGTCGTCTTGTTTGGTGTCAATTATTGGTTTACATGTTGTGTATGATTGGATGATTGAGATCAAGAAAAAAGGCAAAAAAGTTATGTGAATTGATAAATGGATAATGTGGACAGCCTGACTAGATATCCTGGGAGATGGTAGACGGACCGGGTCCGTAAGGAACCCTACCGGGAACGTGGTCTCTCATACTGGACGGGGTATGGAGACCTTATGTGTTTTGGCACCCATACCGGATGGGGTATCGGGACGGCCCGTTTCACCCTCATACCGGACGGGGTATTGAGGTTCATGGTTTTGGCGCCCATACCGGACAGGGTATGGGGACGGCCCTAGAATCAGGTTGTAAATATTAATGGTTCACGTGTAACGGGGACCCCCTATGGATCCCCATGGATACTAATAGGCTAGTAAAAGAGGAAATCTGTTTTCTGATGATTGAAATGTAAAGGTATGATATGTGTTATGTTATAAAGTGTATATGATTTCATGATATTATAAGGTCATTATTTTCATATGTTGTTTTCATAGATCTCACCGAGGTAAGTGGACAGTAAAGGCTTTTATGTTAATAAACGAGTTTGTTATAAATTATACTCCATTGGTCATTTTTGTTTTCTACCCACCTTTACTTCCGTGGCGGTGAGATAGTATGATGTCTTTACTAGGCTAGTGTAGCTCATCCCTTATTTAACCATTTCAGATGAGGAAGACGTTGTTCTCGAGCCCATCCCGTAGGAAGACGGCGAAGGGGATGCCTAAAGACTTCATTGTTATATTTATAGTTTTTATTTCGAGTATCTCTTTTAGTTAGTTTGTTCCTTCATATTTTGAGTACGTTTTGGTTATTGTGTAAGGGATGTTAATCAAAATTTTTATTACGCTTCCGCATTTGAGATTTTTAATACATATATTTCATTTAAATTTTTGGGGCCGTTACAATCACAGTCGAACACAATGGATGAGGGGACATCATGGAGTCGAACAATTTCATTGACGTACAGGCGGGCTAATATGCTGGTGGAATCTGTGGTTCTGATGGGTAAGAAGTGAACGGTCTTGATCAACCTGTCAACAATGACCTGTATGGCATTGCAAATAGAACAAGTTCTGGGCATGCCGGTGACAAAGTCCATGGTTACATGCTCCCACTTCCATTCTAGAATAGGGAGGCTTTATAACAAACCACCAAGTCTCTAGTATTTTACCTTAACCCATTGCCAAGTAAGGCATCGAGACATAGTCGACAATGTCCTTCATTCTAGGCCACTAATATTGACGCTTCAGGTCCTGGTACATCTTGGTACTCCCAGGATGTATAGATAGTTTGAAGGCATAGGCAGCCTTGAGAATGTTCATCCTAACAATGACAAGGACAGAAATACGGTCCCGACATATGCACAATCCATCATCTGTGAGCCTGAAATAAAAAAAACTCATCAAAAGTAAGCTTACTTAAATTTTTATTGATTTTTTGATCTGTGGACTGAGCTTTCTAAATCTTCATGAAAAGATCAAGCATTTTCTTAGATTATCTTTAAGAGGTTATGTTGTCTAATTAATGAAATGTATGAATTGTTACTAAAAAATCTAAATCCTAAATTTTAATTCTATATTTTAAAAGTAATATTTTTCTAAAAAGTAAGATACCTTTTATCCATAACAAGTAGATTTATAAAACCAACCATAAGGAATGACTATATAGCAAAATCAACCATTAGCATGATCTAAAATACATGAGACCTTGGAGTATAAAACAATAGTAAAAAAAATGCATAAATAACAATAACATAGTCTAAACACTACAATACACATCTAAGACAACTTCCTATATGTGTATGTGTGATGATATACCTCTTAAAGGAAGTTTAACAACAATATTAAATGGTCATTTGAGACACCTAACTGTCTAAACTAGTTGACATAGAATTGATTAACTTTGGTTGTGCGTGAATTTCATATTGTATGTATAGAAGCTCCAAGGATCATGCCTATATGAGTTAATGGATATCTTATAGATTTTTAGAATTGGAACAAGCATTCCTTTGGCTATGTGAGCACTAAAAAGAAAAAAGAAACAACTAAAAGCACGCATATCACCCACACCCACCAAAGATCTCTAAGCTTTTACCAATATCCTCTCAAATCCATTCGTTCTTCTCTTCTACCTAGCGTTATTGCTCCCTCTCACTCATTCACAAAAACTTAAAAATAGTGCATATCCGTTAGAGCTTTATAACTCTATAAATTCCTATTCACTTTTCCTATAATCACCTCATCCCATACCACAACGACTAGTCTGCTTGTTTTCCCGCTATCACCAACATCACCATCTCAACACAACCTCCCATACATCTTTCCTATTACACATCTTAGGTATCACATAGAATTTTGTTAATAATATATGAAGCTACCTATTAGCTAAAAACTCATTAGTGATATATGAAGCAACCTATAATTTAATCATTTTTATGAATTATTTAAAGGTTGGAATCAGTAATGCATAATGAATTGTTTCCTTCTAATTGTTTTTTGGACATGGTTGCGCCTTTTTCTTTTTCTTCTCAATCTACATTGTGGTGATCAGATATATTGTTTAATGGTATTTTTATTGTGTTTAAAATGGTTAATTACTATTGTTAAATTATATTTCATTTTTTAAAAAAAAATTTATCTGAAAGACTAATATAGAGTGTCAAGGAGAAGGCATATATATTAGTACCAGTCTAGTATCATTCTTTTATTGAAAGAGAGATAACACTTTTATATTTTTACTGCATTAAATTGGCAGGAAATATATTTTTGATTTCTTTAAGAATTTTGCGGCTATTATAAAAATCAATATAAAAGTTTTCATATATATTACTTTTATTATACCATTTTAAAATTGGATCAAACTAAACTTTCCTTAACAATATGATTGGTATTTCTCCTATTCATGAGAGATTTTAGATTCAAATTGTGCTTTTTTGTAGATTATTTTTAAGAGGTTGTGTCATCTAATTAATAAAATGTATGAATTGTGACTAAAAAATCTAAATCCTAACTTTCAATTCTATATTTTAAAAGTAATATTTTTATGAAAAATAATATACCGTTTATCCATAAAAAGTATATTTATAAAACCAACCATAACGAATGCTTATATAGCAAAATCAACCACTTGCATCATCTAAAATACATGAGATCTTGGAGCATAAAATAATAGCAAAAAAAGGCATAAATAAAGACAACATAGTCTAAACAATGCATTACACATCTAAAACAACTTCCTATATGTGTATGTGTGATGATGTTTAAGAACAATATGAAAGGGTTTTTCGAGACACCTACCTGTCTAAACTAGTAGACATAGAATTGATTAACTTTGGTCATGCGTGAATTTCATATTGTATGTATAGAAGCTCCAAGGATCATGCCTATATGAGTTAATGAATACCTAATAGATTCTGAGGATTGGAACAAGCGTTCCTCTGGCTATATGTGCACTAAAAAGAAAAAAGAAACAGCAAAAAGAACACATATCACCGACACCAACCAAAGATCTCCAAGCTTTTACCAATATCCTCTTAAACCCATTCGTTCCTCTCTTCCACCCAGCTTTGTTGCTCGCTCTCACTCATTCACAGACACTTGAAGATAGTGCATATATGCTAGACCTTTACAACTTTGTAAATTCCTATTCACTTTTCCAATTAACACCTCACCCCACACCACAACGACTAGTCAGCTTGTTTTCTTGCTATCGCCAACATCACCATCTCAACACAACCTCCCATAAATCTTTCCTATTACACCTCTTAGAATTTGGTTAATAATAGATGAAGCTACCTATTAGCTAAAAACTCATTAGTGATATATGAAGCTACCTATAATTTAATCATTTTTATGAAAATGCTTGAAATTTTATTAACTAGAACTAGCAAATATAATCCAATAATACAACAATTTATTGAGCATAATATACTATTGTCAACAATATAAATTCTTATCTCATGTATTATTCGAGAATGTTTAGTGCATTTATGGTGTAAATGTATATTTAATTGTCATTTAATTTTTTCTCTGTAAAACTATATACATAATATGCCTCTAAATAGCGGTATCTCAATAATAAAATACAATTTTCTATTCTCACAAGATAGCATAGTATTAGAGTTATTAATATATCTAGAAGAATTTAGATAACTAATATATGAATAAATTGTGTTTTTATAAAAGAATCATGAGTAGGGGTGAGTTTGATAGAAAATAAATAATGATAGATGATTGCAAAAAACATTCTGGAGCAAGATGACATGGGAAACATGGTTGGATCGATTCATGAAAAGGATGAGGGAGAAGTTTTATCAAAATAGGCTCTGATAGCCATAACTATATTAAAAATATAAATTGCACAATATTTATTACTTATGTGTATGATTCATCCTTTTAACCTAAGTAGACTTAAAACTTAAAAGATATATTAGAATATAAATAATTACTTGAGTTATTTCCTATTAGTTTAAACTTTTAAGATAAAGCTTTCATTTATAATTTAATGATTGTATTTTTTTAGTAGTCATTTTAATCCTCGATGAATAGGGGCTTGTGTGGTCTCAAAATTTCTGCTTTGAGGAGGCTAATTCATAGGTAGGTCTGAGTTGATGTATATAACTGATTCTAGTAGCATCATTGGTAGTTTCTCCATGTTGATAGTCTTTTGTGCTCTTAATTTATTGTCGGGCTTTTCCAGCTTCATGATTAGCTTGACTACCAACTATATATATGATGCATATGAGCCTTTTTGCTTCTTCACAGTGGCAAGATAGGGTTGTTATGCAATTTTTTATAGTTTCTTTAATTCTGCATGACTTCAATTAATCCTCAGGTGTGACCTTCTCTTTTTTGTAACTATGTTTTAACTATTTTGCTGGCTTGTTATCTGACCTTTAAGCTATGAATTTTTTCTCAATAAAGTTCTCTTTTTATACTCTTTTTTGAAAAAAATATTTATTCTACTTGCATGAGATGATGGTGCCATTCACGAATTAGAACAACCAGAATAATAGATTGATATGGTGTAGTGTGTTTAATTAACCTTAGGAATTGAGTATTATGATATTTAATTTTGAATTTTTTGGGGTGCTGTTGGAGATGTACTTTAAACAAGCAATTAAATTCCACCATAGAGATATGTTATTAATTTCTTAGTTTTCATAGTCATCATCTAGATAATTGTAGTCATCATAATAGTTGTAGCTGTCATCGTCACAGTCATAGTCGTTGGGTCACATACATGTATGTACTTAGATTGCTTTATGTTATGATTTTCTTTGAATTAATCTTTACCTCAATATTTTATATTTCCTATGCTAGTACTACTCTTCATTCTTTAATTTGTTCCTTTCCCCGACTTGATGGGGCTTTATTACTATTTGTTAAAATATATGTATGCTCAATATAATTTTATGCTATCAAAATGCTCTTTTCTCTTCTTTTTTTTTTTTTTTTATACACAATTAAGAGAGGACAAAAGCATTATTGATGCACTATATGTAGAAATTCAGTTTACTTAGGAGGAAGATTAAACTAGCTAGATACTTAAATTTGTTTAGATTTCAAATAAGATTTTTGTACAGAATTTAATAAATACGGATGTGCTCTTCAGATCATAGAATTAAAATTTGGGATAATGGCATTAAGGAATAATATTTTTTCCAAAGAAAATTCCATATAATTCAAATATCTAAAACAATTAATATTTTGATTAATCTGAAATTTAAATATAATTCTAAAATTTTTATTTTAGTCAAAACATGCATTATTTAAATAACTTAAATATATTGGAGATTCTCTAACAATCATAAAAAAAATTTTACAATGCAATTATTATGTTCAAAATATGAAAAAAAAACTAAAATAAATAATTTTTGAACTCAACAATCTGTGAATAATTAACTAATATTTTATGCAAAAAGAAATGTACAATATATACATATACACATTTAAATATATACAATCACATAGAATAATAAATACAGAAAAATATTTTTGACGGCTAATTTCAAACACTTTCAGCAATTAGTATTTTGAATTTCTTTTACACATATAAATACTCAAAAATCAATGTTGTAAAGTCTCTTGCTATTAAAAAAATGTTACTGATATAAAACAAGATCATATTTAACTCCAGTGACATAAATTACTACTTCAAAAAAATTTTAATATTATAGTATATTACTATAGTATCTGTAGTACGATATTGCAATTGATTCTTAAAGATAATGACCAGTATTTAACCTTTATTAGTGGGATCACTTATTCAAAACCAATTTATACTTTTGCGATAATAGTTTTAAAAATTCATAAGACACAAGATAAGTACTTTTTAAAAATGAAGATAGATGTAATAATACAATGAAACCACTTATACACTACTGTCAAAGTGTATAACACCAACATCCATGTGAAAAGTCTAGTATTCAAATTTTAATTATTCATATGGTTATTTTATAATTAATTTTAACATATGATAGAGTTATTAAAATTTATTTTTATTAATTTTTAAGTACAATAAATTATATATTTATTTTTGTGTTACATAAGAGTCGAATCTTCAATTCTTATTTTTGTAGAGGTAGAGAAGTACCACTTGATTTAAAAGTCAAGTATTATCATGCCATAATGATATTTAACTTTTGGAGGATTGATTTCTATTAAGACAGTTGGTAATGAAGTAAAAATACTAGAATTGGAACTATTGGGCCTTTGGCCAGATCATTAAGGGCTGGCATTAGTTCCCATTAATGAAGAACATGTCTACTCACAATTTTATGTAAAAAGTTAACACATCAGCCAAATTATCACCTATATATTATTTTATATAATTTGTTAACTTCTAATATCAATCATTTTCTATTAAAAATATATTGAATGTATTTATTTATTTATTTGTGAATATGTCAATTTAGTGATATATAGAAGTACTTAAGTTCAGTTACTTTTTTTAAAATAAAATTTGCAGCCTGTTTTATGTATGGATTATAGAATTACCTATATTGATATTTAATTGTAACATTTCATTTTCTCACATAATTATTTACATTAATATTTAATTTTAATTGTATTAATATTTTTAATTAAATAGCTAGCATAATTTTTAATTTAAAAAAATTCAATTACACAATTAACACAAGTACAACATATTAATAAAGTGCCGTCGTTACTAAATAAAGGGAAGTAAATATGGTTAGTTATATTTGATGATTCACTCTTTTATCATTGTAAGTATATATATATAATCTCTCTAAATAAGACACACACAACGAAGTTATAATATTTAAGAATACAAAAAGAAATAAAAAGATAAAAAAATCATAACACAATACATCCTTTATAGATAAGCCAAATTCATAGTTAATAAGTGAAATACAAAGTAAACCTTTATACCTAATGCCACCTACATACCATTTTATATGAATGCTTGTAATTTTATAAATTTAATAGAAAATTAAAAATGTATAAGTTTTTATATGATCTGTTATCTCTTTATATAAAAGCTAACATTAATGAGGAACATGTATATCTAACAAATCATTAAGTAACATTTTGGCATTCCACTCGTTGTTGTAGAATGCACCAAATCTTACCTTAAATGGTATATTCTACTATACTATAACGCTCCATTCCCCATTCCTTACTAATAACTCTACAACCATTGTCGCATTCTATATATACCCCCTTTTGCTCCTTGGCCAGACATGACAAAACGTCGTGACTAGAAACAACGTTAAGCTTACCTATATCACTAACAACTTTGTAAGAAAAACCACATTTAAGAAAAAGGAAGAAGGGGCTCATGAATAAAGTAAGTGAACTTAGCACTCTTTGCGATGTCAAAGCATGTGCAATCATTTACAACCCCTATGACTCGCAACCAGAGGTTTGGCATTCCCCTTCGGAGCCCAACACGTGTTGGTCGACTTCAAGAGGATCTCCGAGATGGAGCAGAATAAGAAGATGATGAATTAAAAGAGCTTCTTATGATAGATGATCACCAAGGCAACCGACCAACTGAAGAAGAAACACAAAGACAATCAGGAGAAGTAAATCATGCATATCATGTTTTAAAGCCTTGTTGGGAAGCTGCTCCACCAACACAACCTCATTGATCTCAATGATGAGGGTTGGCTAATTGAACAAAGCCTCAAAGAAGTCCAAAAAAGGATAAAAACATTTAGTAAATCACCTCAGCCTTAGGGGCCATAAATAGAGGAGTGATGAAGGGTTCGAGGGAGAAATCTTCTTAGATCAATGAGGATTCTCTATCACATAAGCTTCAGCAGTTGTTGTAACACCTCACCCATCACTGTGCTTAATTTATTTGGAAAACCTTATTTATTTGGGTCTTTAGACCACATTGAACTCATTTAATTTACTCTGTAAATTATTATCGTAATTCATGAATTATATCGATTTTTATTTATTTTGATTTTATTTAATTTTAGTTTATTTTAGTCTAATTATTTATTTTTTTAAAACAAAATTCAAAAAAATGATAAAAAGGGAGAAAGTTTTACGAGAAAGGGCTGCCTACGTGGGCGCCCTTGTGCTGTGCACACGTCCCATCCGTGCGTTCGGCAGGGGGTCAACCTTATGCGTATCTCGTTGCGTGCGAATAGGCACCGCACACTATGCCTGCGTCGTCCGCTCAGCAGGTTTACGTGGATAGGCCTCTTCGTGCCTAGGGCTGGTGCGTAGGCTAGCTTGCAGCAAGCAGAATGGGGAGGCCACTACCGTCTCGAGCAGTGTGCCGCCACACACCTTAGGCGGCGCGGCGCCATCGCTGCTAATGGAGGAGGTCTTCCTCCTTTATTTTTTGTGTTGAGCATCTTTTTCTCTCTCTTGTCCTAATTTCACCACTTGGTGTAAATACAATGACTCTTAATTTATATAAAATAGGGGCCTTCCTTCATATTTTCTCCACACTTCCATTCTTCCACCTTTTAAAAATTAGAGAGAGAGAGAGAAAAAGTGATCTAGAGAGAGAAGGAGAGGAAGAAAAGAAAAATGGTGTAGAAGAAATTATCAAGATTTTGGTAAGGAATTTAGTATTTCTTTAAACCTCTTAAGGTGTATTTTTAGACAAAAAAAATATTAAATTGATAATTTGTGATTTCGTGTGTTCTTGCATGCCTTTATGTTTATAGGCTTAATAAGTTGAATTGTTCTTGATTTCAAGCATGCTATGTGATTTATAGACACTTGATGATTTGCATGCAATTAAAATAATATGAAACCGATAAGATTACCTGAAAAATAAAAGAAACAAAAAAAAGTGGAATGAAGCATGAATGGTCCGAAGTATGTATCTGTATTGACATGCATAATGCATCAAGCGTCTTGTTAGACTTTTTATCTTTGAGGGGTACCTATTCCCCTAACTACATTCGGGGTATTTGTTTTTCCCTCCCCCATTAGGTCTAGAAAGACGTAAGAGAACCACTCCCTGTGGATAATGGCGTACTCTCTGACGAGAGTGGTGATGCAAATACCTGTTAGGGGTCCCCTTTGGCTAAGTACGATCGTGACTATAGAATACCAGATAGAACCACTATGACTAGTACGACTGTGGTCATAGATCATGCCATGGTTGTGAAAGTCGAAAATGCGCTTGAGTAAATTGCCGTTATTTGTATATGATCTGGTCATTCCACATGGGTAGTCGGAAATCTGTATCTACCTTAAGAGATGGAAGTCATAATGACTTCGTGAAGCATGACACGAAAATCTAAGCATTTCATGATTTATTTGATTTTCTCTATTATCTAGTATGATGTGTGTTTATTTTAATTATATTAACGTGATGTTTTTTTTTGTACTAAAAAAATTATTTTCATAAAGTAAGATAAGTCTACAAAGTAACCAAATGGTAAGTATTTATGTTAGAATAATTTACTTTAAAAATCTTATGAAGTTATTTAAATACTATTTTCCTTACTAAACATATGGAACTCACTCGTTCCATGCCCCCCAGATGAGGAAGAAAATGAGAAACCGCCAACTGACCTACCCATTGAAGTTTATGAGGATCCTGTGGATCCACAAAACTTGAGTGCATGATCGTTCTCATACTCTGATGAGTCCAAGAGCATAGTGAAAGAAGTGGCCCTCGTTTGTATTTTGACTTTTGTATTTTGTAGTCACTTCTGGCCTCAATTATATATGTAATTAGAACTCTTATTTGTAAGGAATTTATATTAATTTGCTCTGCTGCATATAATTTTTATCATACACTCGTAATTCTGTTTCTGTTTCTGTATCTGACATCTACATGCCTTAATTAGCATTGGGATGTCACAGTCGTAGTGATGGTTCATTGATGGTATTAACCCGCAAGCACAACAACAACTCATTTAGTGTTTGGTAATGGGGACCAAGTGGAGATAGTGGTGTTGTTCGATCAACACAACAAGAATAATACACTTTTAAGCTATAATAATGCACTTTTCTCTTCTTTTCTTTTATTTTTTTTTACATAATGGAGCGATGACATAAGCATTATTGATGTAGTATATGTAGAAATTCAGTTTAGCTAGGAGGAAGATTAAGTTAGCTAGCTACTCAAATTGATTTAGATTTCAAATGAGATTTTTGTATAGAATTTAATACATAAGGATATGCTCTTCCAATCTTAAAATTAAAATTTAGAGTAATGGCATTAAGGAATAATATTTTCCTCAAAGAAAATCTCGATCTAATCAAAATATCTTAAATAATTAATATTTTTATTAATATGAATATTATACCTGTATCTGGAAAAATACGCTAAAATTATAAATATGTTGATTAATTGTTTCATTGAATTTATTTTGGGTTCTACTAATTGATAGATATATAGAATAATCTATCTTTGTTCCCTATATTTTAAAAGAAAAAAAAATTATAGTCACATATATACTACCAATTCAGAGTGTTGATGAAAAGTATATGTTGACACTTGCAACTAGCTCCTTTAAGTAGTTTGGACAGTATCTTGTTTAATTTGCTAAATATTTCATATTATTGTGATGCAATAGCCATGCTATCTAAATAGCAAGTAGAATAAGTATTGCTTTATATGGATAAACACAGATATATAATCTTTAACTTCTTTTCATTATTTATATGTACACCAGCATAAAATCTATAGCATATCATAATTATCTTAAAGGTTGGAATCAGTAATAGAGGATGGATTGTTTTCTTCTATTTTTTTTTTGAACATAACTTTGCCATCTTCTTGTTTTCTCAATCTCTATTGGGGTTGTTGGATGTATTGTTGACGGTACTTCTCGTTATGTTTGTAATGGTTAATTACTATTGATAAATTTTATTTCAATTTTTTTAAAAAAATGTTAATTATCTTAAAGGCAAATATGGATTGTCAAAGTTCAGAAGGCATATATTTTAATATCATACTAGAATAATTTTGCTTACTGGAAGAGAGAAAACACCTTTATATTATTACTGCATAAAATTGGTAGGAAACATGTCTTTGATTTCTTTAGGAGTTTTTTGGCTATTACATAAGTCAATATAAAAGTAATCATATATATTACTTTTATTATTATTTTTTAAAATTAAATTACACTAATCGTTCCTTAACAATATGTATAGTATTTCTTCTCTTTATAAAAAATTTTGGATTCAAATTGTACATCCTCATATATTATTTTTAGGAGATCGTGCTAACTAATTAATTATATGTATGAATTGTCACTATAGAGAATTAAATCCTAAATTTTATTTTCATATTTTAGAATTAATATATTTTTTGAAAGTAATATAGCTCTTAACAATAACACACAATTTACAAAACCAGCCATAAGGTATGCCTATATGCCAAAACAAACCACTAGCATCATCTAGAATACATGAGACCTTAGAGTATAAAACAAGAGCATCATATAAAAAGTGGCATAAACAACCATAAAATAGTCTACTTTACATTACACATCTAAAACAACTTACTACATGTGTAAGTGTGATGATAAATATCTTATAGATTGTGAGAATTGGAGCAAGCATTTTGTTGTGATTGCATGTCTATAAGCCCCAACATTTTCTATATCTTTTTTAGCTATATGTGCACTAAAAAGAAAAAAAAACAACTAAAAAAGTGCACATATTGTTGGGACCAAAATAAAGACTTTTACGGTTGAAATGCAAACAATCTTAATTGGAGGACTATATTGGAAATTTACCAAAAGCAATATCAATATTCTATATGATAAAAATGGGATGCTTAGTACAAAGGATGGGTGACCTATTTATATGCAATTCTAATAGCCTAATTATATGCAATATCTATCTTCCATTTCATTGCCACGTTTTACTGCCTTAAGACAAACTAATTTAAAGTTTTGTTTTCTCTCTCTCTATCTCTCTCTCTTTTTAACTAACCCTCCACATAAAAGGAAAATTAATTAAATATTCTAGCAATCTTCCCGTTCAATTTATTTTTTTTACACACCTACATATATAAGAGAGAGTAAATATATACATGCATTATAGTGAATGGTTTTATAAAAGTGTAGCCTTGCAACAATTCACTGATTAAATTTTGTAAATTACTTTACCTTTAACCTTAAGATCTTTCCATATGTCCTATTAAAAGCATAACATTTCTAGAGATGATTTGGGCACTCTATTTGCAGTTTTAATCTAACCTTACATGGTATATTCAATGTTCCACTTCACATCCGTTACTTATAATCTTCAACCCTTGTCTCATTCTATATATATATCATCTCGCTCTTTGGCCAGATAGACCAAACACCATGACTAAAAAGATGGTTAAACTTAACTATATCATTAAAAACTCCACCAAAAAAGCCACTTTCAAGAAAAGAAAGAAGGGGTTGGTGAAGAAAGTAAGTGAACATAACAAAACACATATGTTGATTGAGAAAAAAAAATGTCTTTACTTTAGTTTTGCCATCTATACATGCTTTTCAAATATAAAACCATTATAGGCTTCCTCATTCTTTTCCGTTTTGATTATATACATGAAAAAGGCACTCACATACACAAATGTATATAGAGAAAATAGATATATGTGATCTCATGTCTTTATTTTGTATGAAGTTTATGTTTTAAAAGAACATGATGCGCAGGGTAGAATTATAATTAATCGGTCTAAGTGGATTTATTTTATTTCAAAGAAGAAAGAAAACAATCTTATCATTAGTGTAGTAGATTTATTAGTTGCATGTATTTGATTGAAAGCAAAGATACATAATTTTCTTCTTCTTTTCCTTCTTTTATATGCTTTATTATGTATTTTAAATATTTTTCAGCACATATGATCTTCAAATTCAAAATAATTATTAATTATTTACTATAGCTTCATGAAAAAAATATCAGTTTTGATATGTATAAAGAATGCAAAACATGGAAGCCTGATTGCATATAGTAACTAATTGTCTACTAAATATATATAATTGGTTGTGATATAGAGACATTTTGACTTTAATAATTGTAACTAAAATATTCTTCCATAAAGATAAAGTCAAATACACATGCACTCTAATAATCATATTCGACATATTGCATACCAAATAAAATAATGCAAGTGAAAGTAGATATATAAATGGATTATAGTGAAACATTAGCTCTTAATTAAAAAGGGACAATCATGATTAAAGTAATTTTGTATAAGTGCAGTCCTGCAACAACTCACTAATTAAATTTTGTGAAACATTTCCTTAAATCAAAATATTTTTCATATTCCCTATTAAAGACATAGCATTCTAAAGATGATTTCGACACTCCACTCCCAGTTTTAGAATGCAACACCTCTAACCTCACATGGTATATTCAATGTTTCACTCCCCATCCTTTACTAATTCTCTTCAATGCTTGTCTCTTTCTATGTATAATACCCATTCCCTCTCTTAAGCCACATATAACAAAAGACCATGAGTAGAAAGAAAGTTAAGTTTGCCTATATCACGAAATGACAGTGCAAGAAAAACCATATTCAAGAAAATAAAGAAGGGGCTGATGAAGAAGTGGGTGAACTCAGCAGTCTCTACGACGTTAAAGCCTATGCAATCATTCACAGCCCCTATGACTTGCAACCGGAGGTTTGACCTTCTCCTCTAGGAGCCTAAACTGTGCTTGTTAACTTTCAGAGGATGATCGTGATGGAGTAGAATAAGAAGATGGTTAATCGAGAAAGCTTCTTAAACTAAAGGATCACCAAGACAACTGTCCAACTAAAGAACCAAAACAAGGATAATTGCGCGAAGGAGATCACGTAGGTCATGCTCCAAAGTCTTATTGGGAAGCCCCTCCACCAACTTAACCTCATTGATCTCAACGATTTGGGTTGGCTCACCGAACAACACCTTAAAGAAATAAAAAAGA
Source organism: Carica papaya (assembly GCF_054855325.1). Classification (NCBI taxonomy): domain Eukaryota; kingdom Viridiplantae; phylum Streptophyta; class Magnoliopsida; order Brassicales; family Caricaceae; genus Carica; species Carica papaya. The sequence goes on along the minus strand of NC_142310.1, from coordinate 24,969,443 downwards.
GGACATAAACACTTATCAAGTAACTTTGGTCTCAGGGGACCACCAGATAGAGGAGTAATAAAGAGTCCTCAAGAGATGTCTGCTCCAAGCAAGGAGGATTCTCTGGTGCAGGTGCTGTAGTAGCCGCATGCATGGTTCGTTGACAGGATGAACTTGTAAGTACAACAACAGTTTCATGTAGGGTTTGCTAACAGGAAACATGCAAAGATGATGGTTCCATTCACAGATAGGAACAACTGGAATAATGGACTAAGATGGTCTAGTAGGTTCAATTATCCTTAGGAATCGAGTATTAGGATGCTTAGTTTGATTTTTTTTAAGTTGTTGGAGATGTACTTTAAAGACCTGATTACAATCCACCACATATATAGGTTGTCAGACTCGTAGTTGTTGTCTTAATAGATGTAATCATCATAATAGTTGTAGTTGTTGTCGTCACAGTCGTGTGGGCATGTTTATGGCACTACGATGTGTGATGGTGCACATTTGGTATAAATGTTGTAAATTAAGTAAATTTATACAAAATATGTAAATTTTTGACAAATTGGTATTTTTGGAATATTGGTATAAATTGAAAATTTTGTATAACAAAAAATGATGGGGTTAATTTAAAAGAATAAATCTAATAAAATTAATAAAATCTTAAAATTCTAAGAATAATTTTATAAATTAAAACTAGTAAGAAAGAAATTTAAAATCTATAAATAATTATAAAAGAAGGAGAATTAACATTTAAAAAAACTTGAAATTAAAAGAGTAAAGGATAAATAAAAAAGAATAAAAGAATATAAAAAGTTAATTAATAAAATAAAGAGTCAAAAGTTAACAAACACAGAGTCTAGTTAAATCCAATTCATCATATTTCCTTTTAGGGGTATTTGATTTTGATTGTTTGTTCTAGAACCGCTAAAATATGGATGTTTGTTTTGGTTCCTTAATGAAACGGTAGTTTAGTTGTCCTTGGGACTCTGAATGATTTGATATTCATGCTCTAGGGCTCAAGGGCATGAATGATGCCAACCTGAAAGATGTATATTTGTATTTAATATTTGTGAATGTATGTTTATATCTATGTACGTACCAAGACATGACATATTGCTATCCCATTTGCCCTCTCTAGAAATAGGTGTAAATAGCTGCAGTGTAGGTTTGTAATGAGTGTAATATAAATTAAGGTAATAAATTAGTATAAAAAAAACCATGTCAGAAGATGAGTTTCATCCTGTGTGCATGACTTGTGTACATTAGATACGGTATTGAGTGTCTTCATGACGATTGGTATGAATTCAACATTTGATTTAGATATGAATATTTGGCGATAACTTTTGATTTGAATTTGTTAATTGAACTTAAAATTAATGATTTAACTAAACGTGGATTAATGAAAATTTTAAATCATGTCTTTATTGCATTTTTTTCTATTTATCTTACTGAGTATTGGAACTCACCCATATCCAACCCCCCCTTAGATGTAGATTTAGAAGAAACTTCTGGAGAACCCTATTTAGATTCCTTTCAGGAGGAATAGTTTGGAGCAGACTTTGTATTTTGTTTTAAACTTTGAGGCTAGTTTTTGTAATTATGATATCTAATATTTTGTATTCTAAAAGGTAGATGGCCTGCTTGCCTCAAGATATAGTCTTTTGTAAATTTTATATGTAATGTATAGTTCTGCTACAATGTACATATCTATTTTATGTTATCTCATTTGGACGTTGGTGCCCTGTTTGGCATCAAGACGTCACAATTCTTTTTTTTTTCTTTTTATTTATGCACAATGAAGTAATGATATAAGCATTATTGATTAGTTTATGTAAAACTTCAGTGTAGTTAGGATGAAGATGAAGCTAGCTAGCTCTTTAAATTTTTTTAGATTTAAAATGAGATTTTTGTATAAAATTTAATGGATGTGGATATGATCTTCGGATCTTGGAATCCAAATTTAGAATAGTGGCATTAACAGGTAATGTTCTCTTCAAAGAAAGTCCCGGTATAATCATATAATTTAAAACAATTAATATTTTGATTGATATTAATATTATACATGAATCTAGAAAAATACGTTATATTAAGTTATAAATCGACTTCTAATTAATTAATAGATATGTAGAATAATCTATCTTTGTTCCCTATATTCTGAAGAACAAAAAAATTACACTCACACTTATACTACTAATTTAGAGTATTGAGAAGAAGTACATGTGTACACTCGCTACGAGCTCCTTCAAGTAGTTTAGATAGTATCTTGTATAATTTACAAAATATGTGATATTATTGCGATTGCTTAGGTAGTAAGTACAATAAGTATTGTTTTATATGTATACATAGAAGTATATTGATGTGTCTGATTTTTAATATATTTTTATACCCTTTTTTACTTAAATTTAGAATAACTTTTGAATTAATTTTGAGTTAAAAGTCATTTAATGAAAAAAATTCTTGATATAGGTTTCGTGAAGAAAATAGAAAAAAAGACTGATAAGAGAAACAATGAAGTAGTTCTGAAGAGCAGAAAGGAAGCAACTCCGAAGAGGAAAAAGGAAGCAATTCTGAATAGGAAGAATGAGCAGCTCTGAAAAGGAAAAATGAAGTAGCTTTGAAGAGTAAAGAGGAAGCATTTCTGAAGAGGAAAAATGAGCAGCTTTAAAAAGGAAAAAAATAGGCAACTGAAAGTGAAAAAAGGTGGCATGCAAAACCCTATCTCTTCTCTTTCTACCACATGCAAAAGGAACCAAATCTGCAACGTTAAAAGGGGAGCAAAAGTGAACCCATATCTAGTCTGGAGCCGATGTGAACCCAAATCCAGTGGAGAAGAAGTTGAAATAGAAAGCAGAAGCGGGCTTGGAGCTGAGCAGCGAAGTAAAAGTTGAGAAAAATTAATAACTAATTTATTTTTATTTTTTTGCTTTCAAATTGTAGATTTTTGGGATGAAAATTTTCATCATTTTTTAACAAACTCATGTTTGGAATGTTTTAGAATTTATTTTTTATTATTACATGATTATATTTTTTTAATTATAAGTTTTATTGATCAATCTACCATGTCTAGTTAAATCTCCTTCGCTGGAGTGATTGACGTAGTATGAATAAAAAGTATGCTTGAAGTTTAATTTTAGCTTCCTTTTAGTTGCAATTTAACAATATTAAAATTAATTTTGTTGTGAGACTTGGTCAACTCACGGCTTAATGAAATGTATGAATTGTTACTAAAAAATCTAAATCCTAAATTTCAATTCTATATTTTAAAAGTAATATTTTTTTGAAAAGTAATATACCTTTTATCCATAACAAGTAGATTTATAAAACAAACCATAAGGAATGCTTATATAGAAAAATCAACCATTGGCATCATCTAAGATACATGAGACCTTGGAGCATACAATAATAGCAAAAAAAGGCATAAATAACAACATAGTCTAAACACTACATTACACATCTAAAACAACTTCCTATATGTGTATGTGTGATGATGTTTAACAGTAATATGAAAGGGTTATTCAAGACACCTAACTGTCTAAACTAGTTGACATAGAATTGATTAACTTTGGCTGTGTGTGAATTTCATATTATATGTACAGAAGCTCCAAGGATCATCCTATATGGGTTAATGGATACCTTATAGATTCTGAGAAATAGAACAAGCATTCCTTTGGCTATATGTGCACTAAAAAGAAAAAAGAAACAACTAAAATCATGCATATCACCCACAGCCACCAAAGATCTCCAAGCTTTTACCAATATCCTCTCAAACCCATTCGTTCCTCTTTTCCACCCAGCTTTGTTGCTCCCTCTCACTCATTCATAGACACTTGAAAATAGTGCATATCTGCTAAAGCTTTACAACTCTTTAAATTCCTATTCACTTTTCCTATTAACACCTCAATCCACACCAAAATGACTAGTCAGCTTGTTTTCCCGCTATCGCCAACATCACCATCTTAACACAACCTCCCATAGATCTTTCCTATTACACATTTTGGTATCACGTAGAATTTTGTTAATAATACATGAAGCTGCCTATTAGCTAAAATCTCATTAGTGATATACGAAGTACTCATAATTTAATCATTTGTATAAAAATTCTTGAAATTTTATTAACTAGAACTGGTAAGTATGATCCAATAATACAATAATTTATTGAGCATAATATACTATTGCCAACAATATAAATTCTTATCTCATGTATTATTCCATAATTTTTAGTGCATTTTTGGTGTAAATGTGCATTTAATTTTCATTTAATTTTTTCTTTGTAAAATTATATACATAATATGCCTATAAATAGTGGTATCTCAATAATGAAACACAATTTTCTATTCTCACAAGATAACATGGTATTAGAGCTGTTAATATATCTAGAAGAATTTAGATAGCTAATATATGAATAAATTGTGTTTTCCATACAAATAATGAATAGGGATTAGCTTGATAGAAAATAAATAATGATAGATTGTTGCGAAGAACATTGTGGAGCAAGATGAAATGGGAAACATGGCTAGATTTATTCGTGAAGAGGATGAGGGAGAAGTTGTATCAAAATATGGCTCTGATAGCGGTAGCTATATTAACAATATAAATTGCACAACAAAGTTCTCCTTTTATCCTCGTTTTTGAAAAAAGTTATTTGTTCTTCTTGCACGAGAATGTTATTTTTTAATTAATAAATTGAATAGAAATATACTTTATCTTAGGCCAAAAAAAAAATTTTTATATACACAAGAAAACAAAAAAAGTGATATCACAAGTCCTAGGGGACATACTTTTAAATGTTGGATTGCCTGTATGTTTTCTTTACATGTGAAGATCCCTCATGCATACATATCGGTCATAAAATTTGGGATCCACTAATTACCCGTAACTTCCTTAACTGGAAGATTCAAGATGTTATATTTAGGAAATATAATTTCGAAGTATCTTCTTATAAATAGTTTTTGTTATATGTTTTAGCTATTCATCACTATTTTACATAAATAATGAAGTATATATATATATATATGTTTATTGTTATAGCACTTTTTCATTTTCTTTTTATCATGAATTTTTTAAAAAAGTAAGATAACTTTATTTATCAAAGAAAATAGTCATACAACATCATCTTAATCTTTATTCATCTTATTATGTTACTCTATTAGTTTATTTTATACAGGATGTTGTTAATTAATTCAAAATAATTAACTCATTGTTTGCAAAGTAACTAACAATTTTATTTGGGGATAAATCTTTTTAAGGGTTTGGTTGTAGGTTAAGTATTGCATAGTTTTTCTTAATTAAAATATAACTTTATTAATAAAATGGTAGTCGCATGTCCTTTTTCTATTTGAATAATAAAAAATAATTTTGTCAATAAGGATAGTTCTATCTTTTTTAAAGAGATAATTACAAGAAAACACAAAACCACCAGCCTTTGGAAAATGAAAAACACAATTTAAGAATAAAATTATATGATAATATAGGTAATTCGAAATAGAAGCTAAACACGATAAGAGCATATTCTTAAAACATCTGTTATATGATCCCCCTTCATAGCCTCATACAGATACATCAAAAGGTAAATTATATTTCAACAAAGAATTCTTTCATGAGTTAGATATAGTTGTTTATGATTTAGTTATATATATATATGGATATACGTACTTATACTAAAATTTTTATGTTTTTAACTTGCTTGTTTCTAAAACAGTTTATTTTTATTTATCTTGTAACAATTAACTATTTCGACATTTTAGAAATTGTAAGAGGAAGTGAATGGGAGAATATTGGAGCTTATGTACATTTGAGGTAGTCAATTGATGAACATTGCAAAAGCTTAAAATGCCAACCAATCTTCTAAATATCTAATAAAACAACTTCCTACATATGTGAGTGTGATGATAAACAACTTATAGATTGTGAGAATTGGAGCAAGCGTATTGTTGTGAGTGCATGTCTATAAGCCCCAACATTTTTTTTATATTTTTTTGTCTATATGTGCACTAAAAGGAAAAACACAACTAAAAATGCACATATTGATGGGACCAAAACAAAGACTTTTACAGTTGAAATGCAAACTATCTTAATTGGAGGACTGTATTGGAAATTTACCAAAAACAATATCAATATTCTATATCATAAAAAAGGGTTGTTTAGTACAAAGGATGGGTGATCTATTTATATGCAATTCTAATAGCCTAATTATAAGCAATATCAATCTTCCATTTCATTTCCATGTTTTACTAACAACTAATTTCAAGTTTTTTTTTTCTCTCTCTCTTTTTAATTAATCCCCCATATACAAGGAAAATTAATTAAATATTCTAGCAATCTTCTCGTTTAATTCATTTTTTTACACACTTACACATATAAGAGAGAGTAGATATATACATTCATTATAGTGAAGCATTAGCTTTTAATTAAAAAAGATGGTTAGGATTGAATGGTTTTATATAAGTGCAGCCCTGTAACAACTCACTAATTAAATTTTGTAAATTACATTAGCTTTAATCATAAGATCTTTCCATATGTCCAATTAAAAGCATAACATTTCTAGAGATGATTTGGGCACTCCATTTATAGTTTTAATCTAACCTTACATGGTATATTCAATGTTCCACTTCACATCCATTACTAATAACTCTATAAACCTTGTCTAATTCTATATATATACCATCTGGCTCTTTGGCCAGACACAACCTAACACCATGACTAAAAAGAAGGTTAAACTTACATATGTCACTAATACCTTTGCCAGAAAAGCCACTTTCAATAAAAAGAAGGGGTTGATGAAGAAAGTGAGTGAACTTAGCATTCAAAGTCAAAGCTTGTGAAATCATTTACAGCCCTTACTTGTGGCATCCCAAGTGCTAATTAAGGCAATTGGGTGTCAGACACAGATTCAGAATAACGATTGCATAATAAAATTTATCCAGCGGAACAAAATCATTACAAATCTCTTAAAAATATATATAATGTTCCAAATACATACATAAACCGAGGCTAGAAGTGGCTACAAAATACAAAATATAAGGGCCACTTCGTTCACTGTGCTATTGGATTAATCAAAGTGCGGGAACAGTCATGCACTCATACTTGTGGATCCACAGAATCCTCATAGACTTTTAAGGGTAACTCTGCCTACGGTTCGTCATTTTCTTCCTCATCTTGGGGGGAGGCATAGAAAGAGTGAGTTCCATATGCTCAGTAAGAAAAATAGTATTAAATTAACATCGTAAGATTTCAAAAGTTAATTATTTTATCTTACCATTTAACTTCCTCGTTAACCTATCTCGCATTATGAAAAACTATTTATTTGCTAAGAAAACGATATGTTAACATAGAAAATCAAACATACATCATGCCAAATAATAGGAAAAATCAAATAAATTATGAAATGCTCAGATTTTTGTATTATTCTTTGCGAAGTCGTTACAACTTTCATCTCTGAGGGAAGATACATATTTCCAACTACCCAAGTGGAATGTCCAGATCAAATACAAATACGACAATTTGCTTAGGCCCATTTTCAGCTGACCAAACAATGGTACGATCTATGACCATAGCCATATCAGCCATACTGGCCCTAATAGATATCTACAATTACAAAATTACTTAGCCACGGGTGACTCCTACAGATAGTGCGACACCACTTTCGTCAGAGGGTATGCCATCATCTACTAGGAGTGGTGCTCTTATATCTTTCAAGACCAAATAGGGGAGGGAGAAACAGATACCCCTCAGAGGTAAAAAGCCTAACGAGACACTTAATGCAATATGCATGTCAAAATAGATACATTTCGGACTTTATCGAAATCTCGATGATTTCTCCTTCACCATTCTCTTTTCTTTCTCTTCTTTTCTCACTAGACTACTATCTTTCTCTCTCTTTCTCTCTCTAAACCTTTAAAAAATGGAAGTTTGGAGAGGAAGGAAAGGGGGAGGGCAATTTATAGAATTTTAAAACTTTTGAATTCATGGTAAGTGTCAAAATCTAATGAAGAGAGAGGAGAAAAAGATGCTCGGCACAAAAAACAAGGGAGGAGGGCTTCCTCTACTGGGAGTAGCAGTGCATCGCCCAAGGTAGTGGCGGCGCACTACTCGAAGTGGTAGTGCTTCGGCCGGCGCATTGCAGGCTAACCTACAAGCGCAGGCTTACTGCAGGTAGGCCCCAAGCGCACAGGACCTATTTGTGCAGGCCTGCTACGCGGACAGCGTGCGCACAGTGTGTGGCGCTTGTCCATGCACGAGGTGATGCGCGGACGGCCCGCCTGCACATGACAGGATGCGCGCATAGGTCGTGACCCTGCATTGTGCGTGCATGCATGCAAATGGGACGTGCGCGCTGTGCACACATCCCGCAACCAATGTATACGTATGCGCATGTGGGAAACGAACCTTCTCGCGGGATTTTTCTCGCAGGAATTTTTTCCTAATTGGCTGTTTTCTTATTTTTTTTCTAAATTTTCATTTTCAATTTAATTTAATTAAAATAAATTAAAATTAAAATTAAAATTAAATAAATAAAAATCAACCAAAATCATAAATCATGATAAATGTTCAACAGTGTTAATTAATTAAGTTTAAAGCAGATAAAGGCCCGAATAAATAGAGTTTTCAAATCATTTTAACACAGTGATGAGCAGGGTGTTATATCCCTCCTACCTTAAAAAAATTTGGTCCCCAAATTATTCTTGAATGAGTCTGGATACTTTTTCTCATTTCATCCTCCAATTCTCACATCGCTTCTTTTGGGTATGATGCTGTCATCATACCTTCACCATGGAAATCGTCTTATTATGTAAGACCTTATCGGTCCACTCAAGAATTTCCACGGGTACCTCCTGATAGGTCATATCGGCCTTTATGTGTACCTCATCGCAAGGAATAACATGAGAAGGATCAGGGTGGTACCTATTGAGCATCCAAACATGAAAGACATCATGCAGACATGCGAACTCTCAGGATAGAGTGAGGCAGTATGTCATGGGTCCAATGTACTCTATGATCAGAAAAGGTCCCACATAACGAGGGCTAAACTTCTCTCTCTTTTCAAACTGCACCTTGCCTTTATAGGGTTAGACTTTTAGGAAAACTTGATCTCCCACGGTAAACTTCAAGGGTCGCCCATGATTATCAGTGTAACTCTTTTGGCGACTCTGGGCAGTTGCCAAATTCTTGCGGATGATTGTGACCTTCTCAATGGCCTATTAATTGAAGTCTGGTCCCAAGTGGCGTTGGTTCCCGACTTCACTCCAGCAAGTAGGGGAACGACATGGCCTTCCATACAATGCGTCATATGTGGCCATACCAATGCTGGAATGATAACTATTATTATAAACAAATTCACAAAGAGGAAGATACTCATACCCGTTATCACTAAAGTCAAGAACACAAGCAGTGATATGTCTTCTAATGTCTAGATCATATGTTCTGATAGATCCTCCATCTGGGGATGATAAGTAGTGCTGAAGTATAACCAAAACCATAAAGCTTCTTGAAAGCTATCACAAAAGTGAGAGGTGAACCGAGGGTCGCGGTCGGACACAATGGATGAGGGAACTCCATGAACTCAAACAATCTCATCAACATATAGGCGTGCTAACTTACTGGTGGAGTCCGTGGTTTGAATAGGCTAGAAATAGGCAATGATAAAGTCCATAGTCACGTACTCCTATTTTCGTTTGGGAATCAGAAGACCTTGAAGCAAGCCACCAAGTCTCTGATGTTCTACCTTTACCCATAGACAAGTGAGGCATCGTAAGACGTAGTCAACTATATCTTTCTTCATTTCTGGCCACCATGATTGTTGTTTCAAGTCCCGGTACATTTTTGTACTCTTGGGATTAATGGATAACTTAAAAACATGAGTAGTCACGAGTACATTTGTACGTACAGCAATGGGGACCCAAATTCGGTTCTAAAATCTGAACAGTCTATCATTAGAGATCTTGAAATTAAGAGATCTATTAAAAGTGAACTTACCCAGTTTCTTGATGAGTTTCAGGTCTGTGGCCAATGCTTCCCAAATCTTCAAAAAGAGATTTGATATGGCTCGGATTTGGGTGAGATAGGTGCCTTTGTCGTAATAGCTAAGGCAAAGTGATTGTACAATGTCCATCATCTTCCAACTGGAGGCCACGGTTTGAGCCAGCACAACAAGCTCCTTTCAACTTAGGGCATCGGAGACTACATTCCCTCTCTTAGGGTGATAAATGATCGTGCCATCGTAATCCTTCAAAAGATCTATCCAGCATCTTTGCCTCGTGTTTAGCTCTCATTGAGAAAAGATATATTTGAGACTCTTATGGTTAGTGTAGAATTCGAAGGTCTGGCCATATAGATAATGTCGCCATATCTTCAAGGTAAAGATAATGGCTGTTAACTTCAGGTCCTAGGTAGGGTAGTTCTACTCATGAACTTTGAGTTGTCGGGACTACTTTACCATGCTGCATCAAGACACACCACAAACCAATATTAGATACATCACAGTAAACTTAAAATCTCCCAACATCGTCAGGGAGGATTAACACAAGAGTAGAGGTGAGTGGCGCTTTAGTTCCATGAAGCTTTCACTACACTCATAATTCCAAATGAAGGGTCTGCCATTTCTAGTGAGTTGAGTCATAGGGGCAACAATCATGGCAAATCCATCAATGAATCATCGGTAGTAACCTGCTAAGCCGAGGAAACTACGTACCTCAGCCACATTAGTGGGTGGACTCCAGCTGATCACCAAATTCACTTTAGACAGGTCTATAGAAATTCTTTCACTTGAGATTACATGACTGAAAAAAGAAACTCGATCTAACAAAAAAGAGCACTTGCTTAGTTTCGCATAAAGTTAGTTGTGGCAGAGAGTTTCCAACACTTTAGCCAAATGTACAATGTGTTCCTCATAGCTTTTGTAATACACTACAATGTCATCAATAAAAACGATGATGTACCGATCTAGTGCGTGCTAGAAAACTCAGTTCATTAGGTCCATTAAGGCTGTTGAGCATTAGTCAATCCCAATGGCATCACCCTAAACTCGTACAAACTGTATCTGCACCAGAAGGTGGTTTTTGGGATATCTTCTTCTTTAACTCTCAACTGGTGATACACGATCTTGAGATCAATCTTAAAGAAGACTATACCTCCTTATAATTGATCGAAGAGATCGTCAATCTGAGGTAAGGGGTACTTGCTTTTAAGGTCACTCGGTTGAGTTCTTGGTAATCCATGCAGAGTCAGAGAGTACATCATTTTTCTTTACGAATAACACCAAAATGCCCCAAGGGGAATGGCTAGGGCGAATTAAATTCTAGGTTATAAGGTTAGAAAGCTGATGTTCCAACTCTGTTCACTCAGTGCGACTCATGCGTTATGTGGGCTTCGAGATCAGTTGGGTTCTAGGCAACAATTCAATCAAGAACTCTACCTCACATGTGGGAGGTAGACCAAGGAGTTTGATGGGAAAGACATCTAAAAAATTGTAAACAATTGTTATGGAACACACAGTAGGATCAACGTCCATATTCCTATTCATTTAATTGTTAGAAAAATGATAACAATAACTTTTATTTCTTTTTTGGGGTTGTAAGGTTACAATTTTACTTTAATAGTCTATTATAACTCTATACTTTTCCAACCAGTCCATTCCTAATATTACATCAAATCCTATAAAATCTAATAGTATCAGGTTTACACATACCTTTATCCCTAAAGTTTTTATCTTATAGTCCTTATATACACAATGAGCTTCTGGTAGTTCTTTAGACAGAGTTTCCATCACTAGCATTTTTCCTAAAGCTTATAGTCTAAATTCTTGATTACAAGTAAATGCATATTAAATAAAAAAGTGAGTTGCACCAGTATTGATCAAAGCCTTGGCATAAGTATTATGAATAGAAAGCATTCCCTAGATGAGGATAGGAGTAGGAAGGACATTAGATTCATCTAAGTGGTACACTTGACCTTGTGCTATGGGTCGGTCTACATCCTTTGATCGTTGAGGGCAATCTTTTATAAGGTGTTAGGTGCTTCTACACTATAGCATGCATTATTGATACGCTGACATGGTAGGTCACCATGTGAGCGACTACAATGTTGATAGGGTTGGTTAACTCGGGCTGGTGGAACTGTAGGTGGGGACAAGGCAAGTGGAAGGGTAACTCTAGTTCGTTTGTTAGGAGGGTTACTTACTGGGTCAGGCAATCTTCTTCTAAGCTATTAGGGTTGTTGTTGGGCACGAACTCGGGTGCATTGGTGCTTGGCCGAGATAAGTTCTTTGGCCAACTGAGTATGTTCAAGCACCTCTGCATATGAACTGGGTCTCAATATCGCAACCCGGTAATAAATGTCAGCACGAAGGCTTTTAAGAAACTTCCTAACTTTTTGGCTTTCAGGGGTGACCGTTAAAGGGGCAAACCTAGATAGTTGAATAAAACAGGTTGCATATTGGGCTATAGACAAGCTTCATTGACAGAGGTCCTGGAATCGTCCTCTTTTTTTTTTCGAACATAGGCAGGGAAGAAGCTATCAAAAAAAACATCCATGAAAACTTCTCAGGTAGTAGGGGTTGACAGGACTTCTTTCTTAATTCACCACCAGTGTTCGGCTTCATTGGTTAACATGAAAGCTGCAAGAAGGACTTTTTATTCTTTGGTAAGATCTAGGATAAAGAAGAGTTTTCTATTTGTAGGATCCAAACTTCAGCTAGTAAAGGATTAGGGCCACCTTCAAAGTGTGGGGGGTTAAGTTTCCTAAATTCTGCTATATTGTAGGAGATAGACCGATATGTGTTTCAGAATTTAGGGGAAGGGGGTGGACAAGGGTTTGCCTGGTTCTTTCCTATGGCTGTAGTTAAACCTTGGATGGCTCGGAAGAGTACTACAAATTAAGCCCTGGTCGGATGATTCGGGGCTTCAGGTCACTCAGTACACTCTACGGATTGTCTTCCTTGTGTCATTCCTACAAAAAAGAAGAAAGACATGAGTTGGAGGTTTAATCTTTAAAAAGAGGACTTATTTCTTTCCTAGGTACACTAAAACGTTCATCTACACTGGGCCTCAGTGCAAGGGATTTATTTTATGAAATTCAACTACGGTACCATCTGTGACATACCAAGTGTTAATTAAGGCAAATGGGTGTCAAATATAGATTAAGAATAACGAATGCATGACAAAATTTATGCAGCGAAACAAAATCATAAAGATCCCTTAAAAATATATATGAGTTCAATTATATACATAAAATGAGGCCAGAAATGGCTACAAAATACAAAATATAAGGGCCACTTCTTTCACTATTCTACTAGACTAATCAGAGTGCGGGAACAGTCATGCACTCAGCCTTTTGGATCCACAGGATCCTGATACACTTCCAAGCGTAGGTCTACCTGTGGTTCCTCACTTTCTTCCTCATCTGGGGGAAGGGCATGGAAAGAGTGAGTTCTATATGCTCAATAAGAAAAACAATATTAAATTAACATCGTAACATTTCAAAAGTTTATTATTTTATCTTACCATTTAGCTTTCTTATTTACCTATATCAGATTATGAAAAACCATTTATTTTTTAAGAAAACAATATGTTAACATAGAAAATCAAACATACATCATGCCAAATAATAGAGAAAATAATATAAATCATGAAATGCTTAGATTTTCATGTCATGCTTCGTGAAGTTGTTACAACTTCCATCTTTGAGGGCAAATACAAATTTCCAACTGCCCAAGTGGAATGACCATATCAGATAGAGATATGACAATTTGCTCAGGTCTATTTCCAGCAAGCTAAACAATGGTACGATCTATGACCACGACCGTACTAGCCATAGTGGCCCTAACAGATATCTACAGTCATAACATTAGTTAGACACGGGTGACCCCTACAAATAGTACGACACAACTCTCATTAGAGGGTACACCGTCATCCACTAGGAGCAGTCCTCTTATGTCTTTCCAGACCAGATGAGGGAGGGGAAAACAGATACCCCAAATGGCAAGGGGAACATATATCCCTTAGAGATAAAAAGCCTAACGAGAGATTTGATGCAATATGCATGTCAATAAAAATATACTTCGAACCATACAGGCTTCATTCCACTTTTCTCTTTTTCTTCTCTTTTATACATTTACTATTACTGATTACATATTATATTTATTACATGCAGATTCATCAAGTATCTACAATTTACATAGTAAGCTTGAAAATAAGAACAATTCGACTCATCTGAACACAGTAGCATACAAAACAGACAAAATACCAATAATAATAAATTCATTTATCTAAAAATACTCTTTAAGACGTAAAAACAAATACTAGATTCCTTACCACAACCTTGATGATTTCTCCTTCACTGTTCTCCTTTCTTTCTCTTCTTCTCTCACTAGACTACTATCTTTCTCTTTCTCTCTCTAAATATTTGAAAATGGAAGAATGGGAGTGTGGAGAGCAAGGAAAGGGGGATGGCAATTTATAATATTTCAAAACCATTGGATTTGCACCAAGTTGGAAAATCTGGTAAATAGAGAGGAGAAAAAGATGCTCAACTTGGAAAATGAGGGAGGAGGGCCTCCCTCCACCAGCGGCAACGACGTTGCCCAAGACAGTGGAAATGCACTACCTGAGGTGGCAGTGCTTCGACCGATGCGTTGCAGGCTAGCACCTACACGTGTGCAAGCCTTGGCGCACTTGGAGCTATGCACGCAGACCTACTATGTACAAGCTCCAAGCGCACAAGGCCTTTATGCGTAGACCTGCTTCGTGGACGGTGCGAGCAAAGTTGGCGGACCTGTCTGCACACAAGGTGACGCGCGGATGACCCAACTACACGCGATAGGACACACACAATTGTCTTGATCCTGTGTCGTGCATGCGGATGGAACGTGCATGCTGGGCACACATTCTGCGGCCACTGTGCATGCATCCGCGTGCTCAAAGTGCACCCACGAGAGCAAACCAGATTTCTCGCAGGCCTTTTCCCACGAGAGTTTTTCTTGTGCGCATCAGTCGGGGTATTGCCACCTCAGGTAGTGCATCGTCGCTGCCTCAGGCAGCACGCTATAATCACTGGTTGAGGAGGCAGTCCTCCCTTATTTTTGGCGTTGAGCATCTTTTTCCCTCTCTCTTCATCAAATTTTACCACTTGGCACAAATCCGATTGTTCTAAAACTCTATAAATTGCCCTTCCCCTTCCCTTCCTCTCCACACTTCCATTCTTTAAAGATTTAAAGAGAGAGAGAGAGATAGTAGTATAGGGAGAGAAGAAGAGAAAGAAAGGAGAACGACGAAGGAGAAAATATTAAGGTTTCAGGAAGGAATCTAGTATTTTTTTCTACATCTTAAGGAGTATTTTTAGATAAACTAATTTAATATGATTCTTATTTTCCCTATTTTGTATTCCTTTCTATTCAGATGAGTCAAATTATTCTTGTTTTCAAGCACATTTTGTGAATTGCAGACACTTGATGAATTTTTATGTAATAAATATAATATATAATAGGTAAAAGTAAAAAGTATAAAAAAAAAGAAAAAGTAAAAAATAGAATGAAATCTATATGGTCCGAAGCGTATTTGTATTGACATACATATTGTATTAAGTGTCTTATTAGCCTTTTTATCTCTAAGGGGTATCTGTTTTCCTTATCCTTCGGGGTATCTGTTTCTCCCTCCCCTATCTAGTCTGAAAAGACGTAAGAGGACTGCTCTAAGTGGATGACAGTGTACCCTCTGACGAGAGTGGTATCACACTATCTATAGGGGTCACCCGTGGCTAAGTAATGTTGTGACTGTAGATATCTGTTAGGGCCACTATGGCTGGTATGGCTGTGGTCATAGATCGTACCATGGTTTGGCTAGTCAGAAATGGGCCTAAGCTAATTGTCATATATGTATCTGATCTAGTCATTCCATTTGGATAGTTGGAAATCTGCATCTGCCATCAGATATGGAAGTTATAACAATTTTGCAAACCATGACACAAAATTTGAGCATTTCATGATTTATTTAATTTTTTCTATTATATGGTATGATGTATGTTTGGTTGTCTATATTAACGTACCGTTTTCTTAACAAATAAATAATTTTTCATAATGTGGGATAGGTAAACGAGGAAGTTAAATGGTAAGCTTCTAAGTCAAAATAATTAACTTTTAAAATCTTATGATGTTAATTTAATACTGTTTTTCTTACTGAGAATATGTAACTCACTCTTTCCATGCCTTCCCACCAAATGAGTAAGAAAGTGAGGAACTGTAAGATGGCCTACCCTTGGAAGTCTATTAGGATCATGTGGATCCACAAGTCTAAGTGCATGACTGTTCCCGTACTCTGATGAGTCCAATAGTCTAGTGAAAGAAGTGGCTCTTATGTTGTGTTTTGTATTTTGCAACCACTTCTGGCCTCAGTATATGTATGTATTGGAACTTATATGTATTTATAAGGGATTTGTAATAATTTTGTTCCGCTGCATAAATTTTATCATGGCCACGTTATTTTGAATCTATATCTGACACCTATTTGCCTTAATTCGTACTCGGAATGTCACAAGTATATTCAAAAAGAACATTTTAGTGTTACAAAATCCCTTATTAATTTATAAGGTAATGATATATTAATCTGTTGTATTTTTTTGAGTTCAACAACTTTCTAACTAATACCATTGACTTTTAAAAGTATAAATTTAAATTATTGTTAGTATGTAATGTGAACTCTGATATAGAAAAAAAAAAGATATCTCTGGTTTTTGTATTTTTTTTTAAATTAAAAAATAAAATTACGGTAATTATAAGAGATCAAGACATACAATTAAGTTGGATTGTTAGGTGGTGGCCATATTTGTTGATGGTTAAGAGATAATATTTATGAGTGTGTGTAAGATAGGGAGGTGGGTGTCGTTGCCATGTATAATTGACTTCAAGTGTGAATGTGTGCTGGGGACAATACAGGAGAGAATAAGTAGACACATGCATTATAGTGAAGCAATAGCTTTTAATTAAAAGGGATGGTCATAATTGAATAATTTTATATAAGTAGAGCCTTGCAACAATTTATTAATTAATTTTTTTTTAATTACATTATCTTAAATCAAAAGATTTTCCCATATCCCCTTTTAAAGACATAAAATTTCTAGAGATAATTTTGGTATTCCATTTTCCGTTTTAGAATGCACCACATTTTACCTTACACTGTATATTCTACTATATTAAAATGCTCCGCCCCCAATTCCTTACTAATAGCTATTCAACCGTTGTGTCATTTTTTATATACCCCCTCCCGCCCCTTGGGCACACATGACAAAATACCATGATTAGAAAGAGAGTTAGGCTTGCTTATATCACTAATAACTCAGCAAGAAAAGCTATATTCAAGAAAAGAAAGAAGGGGCTGATGAAGAAAGTGAGTGAACTTAGCATTCTTTGTGATGTCAAAGCCTGTGCAATTATTTACAACCCTTATGAATTTAATAAATATGAATGCGCTCTTTAGATCATAGAATTAAAATTTGGGATAATGACATTAAGGAATAATTTTTTCCTCAAAGAAAATCCTGATACAATCAGAATATCTAAAATAATTAATATTTTGATTAATCTGAAATTCAAATATAATTCTAAAAATTTTATTTTAGTCAAAACATGCAATATTTTAAATAACTCAAATATATTGGAGAATCTGTAACGATCATAAATAAAATTCACGATGCAATTATTACATTCTGAATGTGGAAAAAAATTGAAATAAATAATTTTTGAACTCAACAATGTGTGAATAGTTAACTAATACTTTATGCAAAAAGAAATGTACAATATATACACATATATATTTAAATATATACAATCACATAGAATAATGAATACATAAAAATATTTTTTACCACTAATTTCAAACACTTTCAACAATTAGTATTTTGAAGTTCTTTTACATATATAAATACTCAAAAATCAATAATATAAAGTCTTTTGCTACTAAAAAAAATGATACTAATATAAAAAAAGACAATCTTTAACTCTAGTGACACAAATTACAACATTAAAATTTTTTAATACTATAATATGTTACTCTACTATTTGTAGTACGATGTCGCAATTAATTCTTAAAGACATTAACCAGTATTTAACCTTTATTAGTGGGATCACTTATTCAAAATCAATTCATACTTTTGCGACAACAATTTTAAAAATTCATAGGACACAATATAAGTACTTTTTAAAAATAAAGATAAATATAATAATATAATGAAACCACTTATACACCATTGTCAAAGTGTATAACACCAACGTCCATGTGTAAAGTCTAGTATTCAAATTTTAATTATTCATCTGGCTATATTATAATTAATTTTAACATATGATAGCTTTACTAAAATTTATTTTTATTAATTTTTACGTACAACAAATTATATATTTATTTTTGTATTACATAAGAGTCGAATCTTCAATTCTTATTTTTGTAGAGGTAGAGAAGTACCACTTGATTTAAAAGTCAAGTATTATCATGCCTTAATTATATTTAACTTTAAGGAGGATTGATTTCTATTAAGGCGGTTGGTAATGAAGTAAAGATCCTAGAATTTGAACTACTGGGCCTTTGGCCCGATCATTAAGGGATGGCATCAGTTCCCATTAATGAAGAACACATCTAGTCGCAATTTTATATAAAATGTTAACAAATCAGCCAAATTATCACTTACATATCTTTTAATATAATTTGTTAACTTCTAATATCAATCATTTTCTATTAAAATGTATTGAATGTATTTATTTTTTTTATGAACATGTCAATTTAGTGATATATAGATGTATGGAAGTCATAATGACTTCGCGAAGAATGACACAAAAATCTAAACATTTCATGATTTATTTGATTTTCTCTATTATTTAGTATGATGTGCATTTGTTTTGATTATATTAACGTGATTTTTTCTCTAATAGAAAATTCTTTTTATGAGGTAAGATAGGTCTACGAAGTAGCCAAATGATAAGTATTTATGTTAGAATAATTCACCTTTAAAAGCTTACGATATTGTTTAAATACTGTTTTTCTTACTTAGCATATGGAACTCACTTTTTCCATGCCCCCTCCCCCCTAGATGAGGAAGAAAATGATGAACAACTAGCTAACCTACCCATTGAAGTTTATGAGGATCCCATGATCTACAAAACTTGAGTGCATGATCATTCCCTCTCTCTAATGAATCCAATAGAATAGTGAAAGGGGTGTCCCTTTTTTGTATTTTGACTTTTGTATTTTGTAGCCACTTCTGGCCTCAGTTATATATGTAATTAGAACTCGTATATTTATAAGGGATTTGTAGTAATTTACTCTATTGTATATGATTTTTATCATGCACTCCTAATTCTGTTTCTATACCTTACACTCATATGCCTTAATTAGCATTGGAATGTCCTAGATGGTATCAGAGTAGATTACACTAAGGCCTTAGGTAGAAAGACCCTTAGAGTACCTAGGAAGAATAAGTCCTCTTTTGAAAAATTAGACCACCCACTCATGTCTTCATTTCTTTTGTAGAAATGATGTGTGGGTACGAAGCGATCTGAAGCATCGAATCACCTGACCAAGGTTGAATTTATCAAACTCTTCCGAGCCATCCAAGGATTGACTGCAACCATAGGACAAAATCAAGCCAACCCTTGTCCACCTCCTGCCCCAGAATACTGAACGATCGAAAGGTTCATTTCCCAAAACATAGTAAAGTTTAGAAAGCTTAACTAGCCACATTTCGAAGGTGGCCCTGACCCCTTAGTTGCCGAAGCCTAAATCCTATAGATACAGAAGCTTTTCTCTATCTTAGACCTGACTGAGGAATAGAAGGTTCTCCTAGTAACCTTTATGCTAAATGATGAAGTAGAACACTGGTGGCAACTTAAGAAGGAAGTCCTACCTACCCCTACCACCTGGGAAGTTTTCATGGATGCATTATTTGATTAATTCTTCCCTGCCTATGTCCGAGAAAAGAAGGAGGAGGAATTTCAGGATCTCTGCCAAAAAAATCTAATGGTTGCCCAGTATGCAGCCTGTTTTGTCCAATTGTCTAGGTTTCCCCTCTAATGGTCACCCCTAAAAGTTAAAAAGCTAGGCCCTACGCGGATAGGCCCTGTGCGCCTGGGTCCTGTGTACAGGCTAGCCCCTACGCGCGTGGTAGGAGTCCTATGTACCTGCAGGCTAGCATGCAGCACACTGGCCTGGGCACTGCCACCTCGGGCAGTGCATCATTTCTGCCCCAGGCGACGTGTTGCTGCCACTTGTGAAAGAGGCTCTCCTCCCTCATTTTTGGTGCCAAATATCTTTTTCTCTTCTCTCTTCACTAGATTTCACCACTTGGCGTGAATTCAATGGTTCCAAAATTCTATAACTTGCCCTTCCCCTTCCATTTCTCCCAACACTTCTATTCTTCTATTTTTCAAGATTTAGAGAGAGAGATAATAGTCTAGTGAGAGAAAAAGCGAAAGAAAGGAAAACGGTAAAGGAGAAAACATCAATATTTTGGTAAAAAATGTAGTATTTCTTTCGACATCTTAAGGAGTATTTTTTTATAAACTAATTATTGTGATTTTGCTTGTTTTTTTATGCCTTTGTGTTTAAATAAGTCGAATTATTCTTATTTTCAAGCATGCTATGTGAATTGAAGACACTTGATGAATTGTATATAATAAATATAAAATGTAACCAATATAATTGCCTAGTAAAAATAAAAAGTAAAAAAATAATAAAAGGAAAACAAAAATAGAAAAGTGGAATGAAGCTTGTATGGTGTGAAGTGTATTTGTATTGACATGAATGTTGCATCAAGTGTCTCGTTAGGCTCTCTATTGCTTAGGGGTATCTGTTCCCCTAGCTCTTTGGGGTATCTTTTTCCTCCTTCCTCTATCTGGTTTGGAAAGATGTAAGAGGACCACTCCCAATGGAGGACGACGTACCCTCTAACGAGAGTGGTATTGCACTATCTGTAGGGGTCACCCGTGGCTAAGTAATATTGTTACTATAGATATCTGTTAGGGCGACTATAGCTGGTACAGTTGTGGTCGTAGATCGTTCCACTTTTTGGCTAGCTGAAAATGGGCTTGAGCAAATTGTCATATCTGTATCTAATCTGGTCATTCCACTTTGGTAGTTGGAAATCTGTATCTGCCTTCAGAGAGGGAAGTTGTAACAACTTCGCGAAGCATGACATGAAGATCAGAGCATTTCATGATTTATTTGATTTTCTCTATTATTCGGCATGATGTATGTTTGATTGTCTATATTAACGTACTGTTTTCTTAATAAACAAATTATTTTCATAATATGAGATAAGTATATGAGGCAGTTAAATGGGTGTCAGAATAACGAGTGCATGATAAAATTTTATGCAGTGGAACAATTAATACAAATTCCTTACAAATATATATATGAGTTCCAATTATATAAATATAACTGAGGCCTGAAGTGGCTATAGAATACAAAAACAAAACATAAAAGAATGCCACTTCTTTCACTATGCTATTGAAATCATCAGATTGCGAAACTAATCTTGCACTCAAATTTTGTGGATCCAAGGGATCCTCATAGACTTCCAAGTATAGGTTAGCTTGCGGTTCCTCATTTTCTTCCTCATCTGGGGGGCATGGAAAGAGTGAGTTTCATATGCTTAGTAAGGAAAATAGTATTAAATTAACATCGTAAGGTTTTAAAGGTGAATTATTTTAACTTAAAAGCTTACCATTTAGCCACATCATAGACCAATCTTACATTATGAAAATAATTAATTTATTAAGAAACAACGCATTAATATGAACAAATCAAATATTCATCATGCCAGATAATAACGAAAATCAAATAAATCATGAAATTCTCATATTTTCATGTCATGCTTTGCGAAGTGTTACAACTTCCATTTCTGAAGGCAGATACAGATTTCCAATTACCCAGGTGGAATGACTAGATCAGATACAGGTATGATAATTTGCTCAGGCCCATTTCTGGCTGGCCAAACCATAGTACGATCTATGATTACGGTCGTACCAACCATAGTGGCCCGATTTGATATCTACAGTCACAACAACACTTAGCTAAGGGTGACCCCTAACAGATATTCGCGTTACCACTCTCGTTAAAGGGTACACTGTCATCCGCTAGGAGCAGTTCTCTTATTTATTTCCAGACCAAATGGGGGAGGGAGAAATAGATACCCCGAAGGGCTAGGGAAACAGATACCACTCAGAGATAAAAAGCCTAATGAGACACTTATTCAATATGCATATCAAGACACATATATTTTGGACCATTCATGCTTCATTCCACTTTTCTATTTTCTTTTTCTTTTTATTCTTTATTTTTACCAAGCAATAATAACGACTTCACATTATATTTTGTTATACGCAAATCATCAAGTGTATATTATTCACATAATATACTTAAAAACAAGAATAATTCGACTTATCTGAACTATAAATGCAAAGGCATACAAGCAGGCAAAATCACAATCATCATGTTTAATAGTTCTATTTTATCTAAAAATATTCCTTAAGACATTAAAAGAAATAATAAATTCCTTATCAAAACTTTGATGTTTTCTCTTTCACCGTTTTTCTTTTCTTTTCCTCCTCTCACTAGATTATTCTCTCTCTCTCTCCTATTTTCTTTAAGTCTAGAAAAATGGAAGAATGGAAGAGTGGGGAAGAATAGGATGGGAAGGCCTATTTATAAAATTTTAGAACGGTTGGATTTACATCAAGTGGAAAAATTCGATGAAGAGAGAGGAGAAAAAGAGCTCGACACAAAAAACGAGGGAGGAGAGCCGCCTCTAGCTACTAGGCCACCACTCGAGGTGACAGTAGTGCACTGCAGGCTATCCTGTAGGTGCACAGGCCTCCTGCCATGCATAAGGCCTATCTGCGCGGCATTCGCGTAGGCGACTCTGCTTCCCCGTGGGATTTTTGTTTCGCTATTTTTATGATTTTTCTAAATTTTTCTAAAACTAAATTAAATAAAATCAAATGCAAATTAAATAATAAATACTCAAAATTTCATAAAAACAAAATAATGAAAAATCAACCAGATTTACGAATTACGATAAATAATATGCAGTGTAATTTAAATGAGTTTAATGCGGCCAAAGGGCCGAACAAATAGGATTTTCTAAATTAATTAAGCACAACAAGGGGCAGGGTGTTACAAATACCAGGCTAGTATCATTTGTTTATTGAAAGAGAGATAACACTTTTATATTTTTACTGCATTAAATTGGCAGGAAATATATGTTTGATTTCTTTACGAATTTTGCGGCTATTACAAAAATCAATATAAAAGTATTCATATATATTACTTTTATTATAACATTTTAAAATTGAATCATACTAATCTTTCCTTAACAATATGATTGGTATTTTTTCTCTTCATAAGAGATTTTAGATTCAAATTGTGCATTTTTGTAGATTATCTTTAAGAGGTTATGTCATCTAATTAATGAAATGTATGAATTATTATTAAAAAATCTAAATCCTAAATTTCAATTCTATATTTTAAAAGTAATATTTTTCTGAAAAGTAATATACCTTTTACCCATAACAAGTAGATTTTTAAAACAAACCATAAGGAATGCTTATATAGCAAAATCAACCAATAGCATCATCTAAAATAAATGAGACCTTGGAGCATAAAATAATAGCAAAAAAAATGCATAAATAACAACAACATAGTTTAAACACTACATTACACATCTAAAACAACTTCCTATATCTCTATGTGTGATGATGTTTAACAGCAATATGAAAGGGTTATTCGAGACACTTAACTGTTTAAACTAGTTGACGTATAATTGATTAATTTTGGTTGTGTGTGAATTTCATATTGTATGTATAGAAGCTCCAAGGATCATGCCTATATGAGTTAATGGATACCTTATAGATTTTAAGAATTGGAACAAGCGTTCCTTTGGCTATATGCGCACTGAAAAGAAAAAAAACAACTAAAATCACACATATCACCCACACCACCAAAGATCTCCAAGCTTTTACCAATATCCTCTCAAACCCATTTGTTCCTCTCTTCCAAGCAGCTTTGTTGCTCCCTCTCACTCAATCACAGACACTTGAAAATAGTGCATATCTGCTAGAGCTTTACAACTCTATAAATTCCTATTCACTTTTCCTATTAACACCTCATCCCACACCACAATGACTAGTCAGCTTATTTTCCAGCTATTGCCAACATCACCATCTCAGAACAACCTCCCATACATCTTTCCTATTACACATCTTTGGTATCATGTAGAATTTGGTTAATAATACATTAACCTACCTATTAGCTAAAAACTCATTTTTGATATAGGAAGCTACTAATAATTCAAGCCCTTTTTATGAAAATACTTGAAATTTTATTAACTAGAACTAGCAAATATGATCCAATAATATAACAATTTATTGACCATAGTATACTATTGCCAACAATATAAATTCTTATCTCATATATTATTCCATACTTTTTAGTGCATTTATGGTGTAAATGTGTATTTAATTTTCATTTAATTTTTTCTTTGTGAAACTATATACATAATATGCCTATAAGTAGTGGTATCTCAATAATAATACACAATTTTCATTTCTCACAAGATAACATGGTATTAGAGCTGTTAATATATCTAGAAGAATTTAGATAGCTAATATATGAATAAATTGTGTTTTCCATACAAAAAATAATGAATAAGGGTGACTTTGATAGAAGATAAATAATGATAGATGGTTGCAAAGAACATTGTGGAGAAAGAGGAAATGGGAAACATGGTTGGATTAATTCGTGAAAAGGATGACAGAGAAGTTGTATCAAAATATGGCTCTGATACCCAAAACTATATTAAAAATATAAATTGCATAATAAAGTTCTCCTTTTATCCTCTTTTTTGAAAAAAATGTGTTCTTCTAGAACGAGATTGTTATTTTTTAATTCAATAAATTTAATACAAATATACTTTATCTTAGGCAAAAAAAAAATTTGTTATATACACAAGAAAACAAAAAAAGTGATATAAGAAGTCCTAGGGGACATACTTTTAAATGTTGGATTACCTGTAGGGTTACTTTACATGTGAAGCTCCCTCATGTATTACATATCGATCATATAATTTGGGATGCATCAATTACCCTTAACTTCCTTAACTGGAAGATTCAAGATGTTATATTTAGGAAATATAATTTCAAACTATCTTCTTATAAATAGTTTGCGTTATAGGTTTTAGCTATTTATCACTATTCTACATAATTAATGAAGTATATATATATATGTTTATTGTTATAGAACTTTTTAATTTTCTAATTATCATGAATTTTTTTTAAAAGGAAGATAACTTTATTTATCAAAGAAGATAGCCATACAACATCATCTTAATCTTCATTCATCTTATTATGTTACTCTATTAGTTTATTTTATACTGGACACTATTAATTAATTCTAAATAATTAGCACTTTGTTGGCAAGGTAACCTACAATTTTCTTTGGGGATAAATCTTTTTAAGGGTTCGGCTGTAGGTTAGGTATTGCATATTTTTCCTTAATGAAAAGATAATTTTATTATTAAAATGGTAGTTGCATGTCCTTTTTCTCTTTGAATAATAAAAAATAATTTTGTCAATAAGGACAATTCCATCATTTTTAAAGAGAGATTACAAGAAAACACAAAACCACTAGCCGTAGAAAAATTAAAAGCACAATTTAAGAATAAAATTATATGATAATATAGGTGATTCGAAATAGAAGCTAAACACGAAAAAAGCATATTCTTAAAACATTTGTTGTATGATCCCCCTTCATAGCCTCATACCAATACATCAAAAGGTAAGTTACATTTCAGCAAAGAATTCTTTCATGAGTTAGATATAGCTGTTTATGTTTTAACTATATATATGCATATATGTACTTATACTGAAATTTTTATGTTTTTAACTTGTTTATTTCTAAAATAATTTATTTTGATTTATCTTGTAACAATTAACTATTTCAATATTTTAGAAATTGTAAAAGGAAGTGAATGGTAGAATATTGGAGCTTATGTACATTTGAGATAGTCAATTGATGAAGATTGCAAAAGCTTAAACCATCACCCAATCTTCTAAATATCTAATAAAGCACATAGTCACTTGTAGAAATTGAACTAATTATCCTCCCTATTTCATCATCAACTTGAGTAAAGAGATCTATTTGCTATTTGAATAAATACTAACTCCTATTTCTCATATTTGTTTGACGACATCCTAAAAAGTTCAAATTTTCACAGAATACTATAAAATAAAAAAGAGAGTTCGAAAAAAAAGACATGCCTCCTTACACAACTTTCTCTTCAGCATGGTGAATTGATAAGCCAAGTAGGAAACAAATTTGAAAAATATCAACAGTCTTGACATCAAAACTACTGAAAATGATTTCACTTATAGTTAAACTCAACTTCAAGCTTAGAGACTTCAATTACTTGGTGAATTACTAAGCCTAAGTAGGTAAAAAATCTCGAAAACATCCATACTTAATTGGATTAGGACCTATTGAAGCCAAGTATTGGTGATTTTAGTGAGTAATATAGCTTTTGTAATAGCTTTACCTAGGATTTCGAACTAGTGGTGAATCAGGAGATGACGGCTGCTAAGGAGTGATTTAAGATGAATTGTATTGTTCTTGGAGTACCACATTGAATAAGAAGATTTTTTATTAGCTTTGACTATTTCTCTAGCCCTCTGGATGGGTTTATGATGCTCTAACATTGGTTCTAACTAGCCAATGAAAGAGACTATTTAGTGGGTATGTATACATACCATTAGAACTCGTACAATGATGGTTTACATTGATTCTTCTATTTTGTTTATTTAGCTATTGTTTCACCTTTAAAGGTTACAGAGTTCTTACTTTTCTACTTATGTTATTGTATAATGCTCAATTTGACATTTTTTAAGTTTTTACTTTTTCTTATAGGAGATAATTGAAGCTAATATAGAGGGTAAATTAATGAGTATGTTGAATATGGTCATTTTCTTTAATTTCTACACTTACACTTAAGAGAGTGAGTAGATAATCAGAGTTGTCTATGGTTAGAACAAGTTAACTGAGCTGGTGAATTAACGTGGCATCAAGCTTGCAATAAGGATCTAATACATGGAGATTTTTCTTTGAAGAAAAGAAAATGAAGGGGATTGGTTGCAGTTAAGATTATAGGAGGATTATAAAAATTATCAAAGTATATATTTAACTTTTCTTGTCTACTTGTATAAGATCTTAATATAGTTATTAATTGAAAATTATATATATGATTTTAGTTTGAAATCGATATATAAATTAAATATACAGATATAAAGAATGAAATGTAATATGTTTTTACATGTATATATGTGTATTATTAATTTTGATTTGCAGGTCTTCTGAAATCAAAGAAGATATTTTGAAACTTTGTTGTGACTTGGGAATGGATTATTAGTACGTCTATATTAGAAGAGTATAAAAAACAAATACAGGATTACATTTGAAATGTTTGCAAATCATTATAATTAGCTAAAGAGCAAGTCTTATATATATATGTATAAAGTGAGTCAAAAGAAAAGGTGCGCGTATATAATTGTGGTACGATGATGGTAATTAAGGAAGTGGCTATGAATCCAGTTCCTCGTGTGTGGCTAATTTATTGTATATATAAAAATAAAGATTTATGTAACCTGCTCATCATATTATGGGCTTGAGTTCCAAATGCACATTTTCAATTCAAAAATGAATCTCCCTATAAATTGAGTTAGGCAGACGGTAAAAAAGGAGAGCAATTATATATGCAGGTATATATATATGTATTACACTTTTCTGAATATTAAATGCTAGATGCAGAATATTTTATTTAAATCTTTAATTGTATATAGAAAAAATATATACACATGATATTTAGTGCATCAAACCATGTGTATAGTATATAATTTGAAATAATTTAGAATGCACCACATCTTACCTTACATTGTATATTCTATTATATTAAAATGCTCCACCCCCCATTCCTTATTAATAGCTATTCAACCATTGTATCATTTTATATCTACCCACTCCCGCCCCTTGGGCACACATGATAAAATACCATGACTAGAAAGAAGGTTAACCTTGCTTATATCACTAACAACTCTGCAAGAAATGCCATATTCAAGAAAAGGAAGAATGAGCTGATGAAGAAAGTGAGCGAACTTAGCACTCTTTGCGATATCAAAGCCTGTGAAATTATTTACAGCCCTTATGACTTGCAACCAGATCTTTGGTTTTTCCCTCTCGGAGGCCAACACGTGCTTGTTGACTTTAAGAGGATGCCCGAGATGGAGCAGAGCAAGAAGATGGTGCATCAAGAAAGCTTCATGCACCAGAGGATCACTAAGGCAACGGACCAACTAAAAAAGAAGCGCAATGATAATTGCAAGAAGGAGATAACAGATATCATGATATACTTGAGTGATCCGGTAGAACAAGCGAAACATTTGGCAATAGTGCTAAGGATACTTCGAAGAGCCAAGTTGCATGCAAAGTTCAGTAGATGTGAGTTTTGGTTAGATCAAATAACATTATTGGCCCATATTGTGTCAAAAGATGGGGTATCTGTTGACCTAGCAAAGGTAGAGGCAATGGTAAAGTAAGAGGATGGAAACACTCAGCAAGTCACCTCAGCCTCAGGAGGCGACAGACGGAGGAGTAATGAAGGGTCCTGGTGAGACTTTCACTCAAATCTAGGAGGATTCTATGGTGCAAAAGTTGTAGTAGCTGTAGATGCAGTTCATTGATGGGATGAATCCTCAAGCATAGTAACTACCTTATGTAGGGTCTAACGGGGAACATGCAGAGGTGATGGTGCCATTCACAAATCAGAACAACCAGAATAATTGATTGATATGGTCCAGTGTGTTTAATTACCTTTAGGAATTGAGTATTATGATATTTAATTTTGAATATTTTGGGGGTGTTGTTGGAGATGTACTTTAAATAACCAATTAAATTCCACCATAGATCAGTTTCTTAGTCGTTATAGTCATCGTCCAAATTGTTGTAGCTGTCATCATCACAGTCATAGTCGTTGGATCACATACATCCATGTACTTAGATTGCTTTATGTTATGATTTTCTTTAGATTAATCTTCACCTCAATATTTTATATTTTATGTGCTAGTCCTACTCTTCATTCTTTAATTTCTCCCTTTCCCCGGCTTGACGTGTCTGTATTACTATATGTTAAAATATATGCATGCTCAATATAAATTTATGCTATCAAAATTCTCTTTTCTCTTCTTTCTTTTCTTTTTTTATACACAATTGAGAGAGGACAGAAGCATTATTGATGCATTATATGTAGAAATTCAGTTTAGTTAGGATGAAGATTAAGCTAGCTAGATACTCAAATTTGTTTAGATTTCAAATGAGATGTTTGTATAAAATTTAATAAATATGATGCGCTCTCCAGATCATAAAATTAAAATTTGGGATAATGGCATTAAGGAATAATATTTTCCTCAAAGAAAATCCCGATATAATCCAAATACCTAAAATAATTAATATTTTGATTAATCTGAAATTTAAATATAATTCTAAAAATTTTATTTTAGTCAAAACATGCAATATTTTAAATAACTTAAATATATTGGAGAATCTCTAACGATCATAAATAAAATTTCACGATGCAACTATTTTGTTCAGAATATGGAAAAAAACTGAAATAAATAATTTTCAAACTCAACAATCTGTGAATTGTTAACTAATACTTTATGCAAGAAGAAATGTACAATATATACAAATACATATTTAAATATATACAATCACATAGAATAATAAATATAGAAAAAAAATTTTGACGGCTAATTTCAAACACTTTAAGCAATTAATATTTTAAATTTCTTTTACATATATAAATACTCAAAAATCAATGATATATAGTTTCTTACTACTAAAAAAAATGTTACTAATATAAAACAAGACCATATTTAATTCCAGTGACACAAACTACAACATTAAAATTTTTTCAATATTATAGTATGTTACTCTAGTAAGTGTAGTATGATGTTACAATTGATTCTTAATTGGTGGTAGGTGTAGGAGATCAAGACACATAATTAAGTTTGATTTGGAAGGAGGTGACCACATTAGTTGATGATTAAGAGTAATAACTGTGAGTGTGTATAAGATAAGGAGGTGTGTATGGTTGCCATGTATGATTAATTTCAAGTGTGAATGCATGCTGGGATAATGCAAGAGAGAGTAGGTATATAAGTGCATTATAATGAATCAATAACTTGTAATTAAAAGGGAGGATTGGATGATTTTAGATAAGTGCAGCCTTTCATTATTTTATTAATTAAATTTTGTGAAATACATTCCTTAAATGACAAGATTTTCCCATATCCTCTATTAAAGACATAATATTTTTGGAGATAATTTGAACATTTCACTTGCAATTTTAAAATGCACCATATCTTACCTTACATGGTATATTCTACTATATTAAAATGCTCCAGTCCCCATTCCTTACTAATAACTATTCAATGTTTGTCTCATTCTATATATACACTCACTTGCTCCTTGGATAGACACAACAAAACACTATGGCTAGAAAGAAGGTTAAACTCGCTTATATCACAAACGACTCTGCAAGAAAAGCCATGTTCAAAAAAAGGAAGAAGGGATTGATGAAAAAAGTGAGTGAACTAAGCACTCTCTGCGATGTCAAAGCCTGTGCAATCATTTACAACCCCTATGATTCAAAACAAGAGGTTTTGCCTTCCCTTTTCGGAGCCCAATGCGTACTTGCTTATTTTAAGAGGTTGCCCAAGATGGAGCAAAGAAGAAGATGGTGAATCAAGAGACCTTCTTGTGCCAAAAGATCGCCAAGGAAATAGATCAACTAAAAAAACAGTGCAAGGACAATCACGAGAAAGAGATCACGCATATCATGTTCCAAAGTCTTATCGGGAAGCCCCTCCACCAACTCAACCTTGTTAATCTCAACAATTTTGGTTGGTTTATTGAACAATGCCTCAAAGAAATCCAAAAGAGTATTGGAACACTTTGGAAGTCACCTTAGCCTCAAGAGGCCACAGACGCAGGAGTGATGAAGGGTCCCAAGGAGACATTCACTAAGATCACGGAGGATCACCCGGTGCAGATGTTGCAGTAGCTACAGACGTGGTTCATTGATGGGATGAACCCGCAAGCACATCAGCAACCACCTAGAGCAGATGGGGAATAGGCAGAGATGATGGTGCCATTCACCCATAAGAACAACCAAAATAATGGACTGATATGGTCTAGTGCGTTTAACTGCCCTTAGGAATTGAGTATTATGATATTTAATTTTAAATTTTTTGGAGTGTTGCTGGAGATGTACTTTAAATAACCAATTACATTCCACCACAAAGGTATGTTGTCGGTTTCTTAGTCATCGTAGCGTCGCCTTAATAGTTGTAGTCATCATAATAGTTGTAACTGTCACCATCATAGTTGTAGTCGTCGAGTCACATGCATACATGTACTTGGATTACTTTGAATTATGATTTTCTTTAGATTAATCTTCTCTTTAATATTTTATATCTTGTACGAGTACTACTCTTCGTTCTTTAATTTCTCTCTTCCCCCTGCTTGACGTGGCTACAACTATTTGTTAAAATACCTGCATGCTCAATGTAATTTTAAGCTATTATAATGCATTTTTCTCTTCTTTTCTTTTTTGTTTTGTTTTACATAATGGAGTGATGACATAAGAATTATTGATGTAGTATATGTAGAAATTCAGTCTAGTTAGGAGGAAGATTAAGCTAGCTAGCTACTCAAATTTATCTAGATTTCAAAATGAGATTTTTGTATGGAATTTAATATATATGGATATGCTCTTCCAATTTTGAAATTAAAATTTAGGATAATGGCATTAAGGAATAATATATTTCTCACAAAAATTCTCAATCTAATCAGAATATCTCAAATAATTAATATTTTTATTAATATGAATATTATGCATGTATCTGGAAAAATACCCTAAAATTATAAATATGTTGTCTAATTATTTTGTTGGATTTATTTCGGATTCTACTAACTTAGAGATATATAGAATAATCTATCTTTGTTCCCTATATTTTAAAAGATAAAAAAATTATAGTCACATATATACTACTAAATCAGAGTGTTGATGGGAAGTATATGTGTACACTTGCAACGAGCTCCTTTAAGTAGTTTGGACAATATCTTGTTTAATTTGCTAAATATGACATATTATTGTGATATAATAGCAATATTGTCTAAATAACAAGTAGAATAAGTATTGCTTCATACGTATATACACATATATATAATCTTTAACTGCTTTTCGTTATTTATATTACACCAGCATGCAATCTATAGCATATTGTAATTATCTTAAAGGTTGGAATTAGTAATGGAGGATGGATTGTTTCCTTCTATTTGTTTTTTGAACATGACTTTGCCTTCTTCTTATTTTCTCAATCTCTATTGCGGGTGTCGGATGTATTATTGACGGAACTTCTCGTTATGTTTGTAGTGGTTAATTACTATTGATAAATTTTATTCTAATTTTTTTAAAAAAGTTAATTATCTTAAAGGCAAATATGGATTGTCGAAGTTCAGAAGGCATATATTTTAATACCATACTAGTATCATTTTTTTTACTGAAGGGAGACAACACCTATATATTATTACTGCATAAAATTTGCAAGAAATATATTGTTGATTTCTTTAGGAGTTTTTTGGCTACTACATAAGTCAATACATAAGTAATCATATATATTACTTTTATTATTATATTTTAAAATTAAATTACAATAATCATTCCTCTATTAGTTTATTGATCATTAATCTTTATTCATTTTATTATGTTACTCTATTAGTTTATTTTATACAAGACGCTGTTAATTAATTCCAAATAATTAGCTCTTTGTTCGCAAAGTAACCTACAATTTTCTTTGGGGATAAATCTTTTTAAGCGTTTGGTTGTAGGTTAAGTATGGTATATTTTTCATTAATTAAAAGATAATTTTATTAATGAAATGGCAGTCGCATGTCTTTTTTCTTTTTGAATAATAAAAAGTAATTTTGTTAATAAGGATAGTTCCATCTTTTTTAAAGAGAGAATTACAGGAAAACACAAAATTGCCAACCTTTGGAAAATGAAAAGCACAATTTAAGAATAAAATTATATGATAATATAGGCGATTTGAAATAGAAGCTAAACGTGAAAAGTGCATATTCTTAAAACATCTATTATATGATCCCCCTTCATAGCCTCATACAGATACATCAATAGGTATCTTAGAATTAAAACTTGGGATAGCGGCATTAACAGGTAATGTTTTCCCCCGGTATAATCATAAGAGTTATTAAATTTTATTTTTATTAATGTTTACGTACAATAAATTATATATTTATTTTTGTATTACAAAAGAGTCGAATCTTCAATTCTTATTTTTGTAGAGGTAGAGAAATACCACTTGATTTAAAATTCAAATATTATCATGCCTTAATTATATTTAACTTGTAGGAGGATTGATTTCTATTAAGGTGGTTGGTCATGAAGTAAAGATCCTAGAATTGAAACTATTGGGCCTTTGGCCCGATCATTAAGGGATGAAATCAGTTCCCATTAATGAAGAGCATGTGAACTCGCAATTTTATATAAGAAGTTAACAAATTAGCAAAATTATCACCTACATACCATTTTATATAATCTATTAACTTCTGATATCAATCATTTTCTATTAAATATGTATTGAACGTATTTATTTTTTTTGCGAATACGTCAATTTAGTGATATATAACAGTACTTAAGTTCAGTTACTTTGTTTAAAATTAAATCTGCAGCCCGTTTTGTGTATGGATTATAGAATTAATTATATGATATTTAATTGTAGCATTTCATTTTCTCAAATAATTGTTTACATTAATATTTAATTTTAATTGTAGTTAATTAAATAGCTACTATAATATTTAATTTAAAAAAAATTCAATTACACAATTAACACAAGTACAATATATTAATAAAGTGCCATCGTTATTAAATAAAGTGAAGTAAACATGATTAGTGTTACTCGATGAATCACTCTTTTATCATTCTAAGTATATATATATAATCTCTCTAAATAAGACACACACAACGAAGTTCTAATATTTAAGAATACAAAAAAAAAATAAAAAAATAAAAAAAATCATAATACATTACATCAAAAAATCATAACACAATACATCCTTTATAGATAAGCCAAATTCAAAGTTAATAAGTGAAATACAAAGTAAACCTTTATAAATCATATAGAAGTTCCCTTGTTTTAATGTGTTAAAAACTCATACCTAAGGCCACCTATATACCATTTTATATGAATGCTTGAACTTTTGAAAATTTAATAGAAGATTTAAAATGTATGAGTTTTTATATGGTTTGTTAACTCTTTATATAAAAGCTAACATTAATGAAGAACATGTATATCCAATAGATCATTAAGTAATATTTTGGCATTCCACTTGTCGTAGAATGCACCATATCTTACCTTATATGGTATATTCTACTATATTATAATGCTTCATTTCCCATTCCTTACTAATAACTCTCCAACCCTTGTCTCATTCGATATATAGCCCCTCTCGCTCCTTGTCCAGACACGACAAAACATCATGACTAGAAACAAGGTTAGGCTTACCTATATCACTAGCGACTTTGCAAGAAAAACCACATTTAAGAAAAGGAAGAAGGGGCTGATGAAGAAAGTGAATCAACTTAGCACTCTCTGCAATGTCAAAACATGTGCAATCATTTAAAACCCATATGACTCGTAACCAGAGGTTTGGCATTCCCCTCTCGGAGCCCAATACCTGTTGGCCAACTTCAAGAGGATCTCTGAGATGGAGCAGAACAAGAAGATGATGAATTAAAAGAGCTTCCTATGATAGATGATCACCAAGGCAACAGACCAACTGAAGAAGAAACATAAAGACAATCAGGAGAAGTAAATAATGCATATCATGTTTCAAAGCCTTGTTGGGAAGCCCCTCCACTAACTCAACCTCATTGATCTAAATGATCTAGGTTGGCTAATTGAATAAAACCTCAAAGAAATCCTAAAAAAATGATAAAAACACTCTGTAAATCACCTCAGCCTCAGGGGGCCACAAATGGAGGAGTGATGAAGGGTCTGTGGGAGACATCCTCTTAGATCAACAAGGATTCAATATTGCATAAGCTTCAGCAGTTGTAGTGATGGTTCATTGATGGTATTAACCCGCAAGCACAACAACAGCTCATTTAGTGTTTGGTAACGGGGACCAAGTGGAGATGATGGTGTTTTTTGATCAGCACAACTAGAATAATATACAAATGTGCTCTAGAGGTTTAATTATTCTTAAGAATGGAATGATAAGATGTTTGATTTTGAATTTTTTGGATTGCTATCGTGATGTACTTAAATAACCAATTACAATCCACTACAAATATATATCTTCAAATTCTTAATAGTTGTAGTCGTCGTTGTCATAGTACTAATCATCATAGTCATAACGTAATAGTCAACATAGACGTCGCATCGCATGCATGCATGTAAAGGTATTTGTTTGCGTTATAATTTTATTCAAATTAATCTTCTCTTCAATATTTTATATCTCATGTACTAGTACTACTTTTTTTTTTTTTTTCTCTCTCGCCTCAGCTTGATGTCGCTTCATTGCTATTTGTTAAAATACATGAATTCCCAATGTAGTTTTAATGTTTTTCTCTCTTCTTTTCCTTTTTTTTTAATTTTCTTATACACAGTGGATTAAGTTTACTTAAGATGATGATTAAGTTTGCTAGCTACTTAAATTTTGTTTAGATCTCAAAGGAGATTTTTGTATGGGATTTAATATATATGAATACATGTTCGGATCTTGGAATTAAAATTTAGGATAGAAAGATTAAGAAATAATATTTTCTTTAAAGAATACATGCATGCCTACTACGCAGACAGCGAGCGCACAAGGCACATGGCGCTTGGCCCTGTCTGCGTGCGATGGGACACACGCGTGGACTAACCTGTCTGAATGATTTAGTTGCCCTTGTGACTCTGAATGATTTGATATTCATGCTCTAGGGCTCAAGGGCATGAATGATGGCACCTGAGAGACCTAAGAGATTTATATTTGTATTTAATATTTGTGAATGTATGTTTGTATCTATCTGTGTACCAAGAAATGACTAATCAATATCTCATTTGTCCTCTCTAGAACTAGGTGTAAGCAGCTGCGCGTATAGGTTTGCAATCAGTGTAATATAAATTATGATAATAAATTACTATAAAAAAGACTGTGTCAGAAGAGGAGTTTCATCCTGTGTGCATGAATTGTGTAAACCCATTGAATACCGTATTGACCGTCTTCATGACGATTCATATGAATTCGACATTTGATTTGGATATGGATATTTGGCGATAACTTTTGATTTGTATTTGTTAATTAAACTTAAAATTAATGTTTTAGTAAACGTGCATTAATGAATATTTTTAAACGTATCTACGTTGCATTATTTCTCTTTATCTTATTGAATATTAGAACTCACCCATATCCAAACCCTGCATAGATGTAGATTTGGAAAAAAATTCTAAAAAACCGTGTTTAGATTCCTTTCAAGAGGAATAGTTTAGAGCAGACTTTGTATTTTGTTTTAAACTTTAAGGCTAGTTTTTATAATTATGCTATCTAATATTTTGTATTCTAAAAGGTAGATGTCTAGATTGTCTCAGGATACAATCTTTTGTAAATTTTATATGGGATGTATAGTTCTGCTGCAGTATAAATATCTATTTTATGTCTGTACATTTGGACATTGTGCCCTATTTTGGCATCAAGATGTCACATTTCTTTTCTTTTCTTTTCATTTATACACAATGGAGCAAAGATAGAAGCATTATTGATGTAATATATGTAAAAATTCAATCTAGTTAGGATGAAGATGAAGCTAGCTAGCTCCTTAAATTGATTTAGATTTAAAATGAGATTTTTGTATAAAATTTAATAGATATGGATACAATCTTTGTATCTTGGAATTAAAATTTGGGATAGTGGCATTAACAGGTGATGTTTTCCTCAAAGAAAGTCTTGGTATAATCATAACATCGAGAACAATTAATATTTTGATTAATATGTATATTATACATGTATCTAGCAAAATACATTAAATTAAGTTATAAATAGGCTTCTAACTAATTAATACTTATGTAGAATAATCTATCTTTGTTCCCTATATTTTGAAGAACAAAACAATTACACTCACACATATACTACCAATTTAGAGTGTTGATGAGAAGTACATGTGTACACTGGCTACTAGCTCCTTTAAGTAGTTTAGACAATATCTTGTATAATTTACTAAATATGTTATATTATTGTGATTGCTTGGGTGGCAAGTAAAATAAGTATTGTTTTATATGTATACATAGACGTATATTGATGTGTTCGATTTTTATTATATTTTTATACCTTTTTAAGTTACAAGTCATTTAATGAAAAAAATTCTTGATGTAGGTTTCGTGAAGAAAATAGAAAAAAAACTGAAAAGAGAAGAAGAAAAGAGAAAATTTGAAGTAGTTTTTAAGAGCAAAAAGGAAGCAACTCCGAAGAAGAAAAAGGGAGCAATTCTGAAGAGGAAGAATAAACAGCTCTGAAGAGGAAAAATGAAGTTTCTTTGAAAAGGAAAAAGAAGCATCTTTAAAGAGGAAAAATGAGTAGCTTTGAAAAGGAAAAAAGGAGGCATGCAATATTGAAATTAATTTGGTTGAGATTTGGCCAAGTCATGGCTTAATTAGTTATTGATGGTTTTAGAGTATCGGGAGTGAAATTCTATTAATTAGACATATATAATTAATCGTTAATTGTGATTTGAACGAGAGTTATATGTTCGAGTTAACATGGAGAAATTGAATTTTCACAGATTTAGTAAAATAAAATTAGTAATTGTTATAAAAAGTTAGTAGTTGTTAATTGATAAACCTAGTAAATACTGGGAGAAAAACCAAAAGTACATTAGGTTTGTTTAATCATTGCATAGTAGATTAAATTAATTGTGAAATTAAAACTCAGATATACCTAAGATTCAAGTGAAATCAATTATTCGTATGGGTTTACATCGATAGTTTTCATTAATTTAATCATTTTGTTTTGATTAAATTATTATTAAATTTTGATTTCTAGATAATAATAGAATTTCTATAATTCTGGTACTTGATACACAATCTTGTAGGATGATACTCTACTTATCACTTTATTATTTGAATGATTTTGTGCACTTGCGAATTTGCCTGTCATATATAAAATCTTTAACTAGTTTTAGTTTTTTATATGTATACATACCAGTATGCAATCTATAGAACATCATAATTATCTTAAAGGTTGGAATTAGTAATGGATGATGAATTATTTCATTCTAATTATTTTTTGGACATGGTTATGCCTTTTTCTTTTTCTTCTCAATCTATATTATGGTTATCGGATGTATTGTTTAATGATACTTTTATTGTGTTTGTAATGGTTAATTGCTATTGTTAAATTTTATTTCATTTGGAAAAGAAAATAATTATCTTAAAGGCTAATATAGAGTGTCAAGGAGAAGGTAGAAGGTATATATATATATAAGTACTAGGCTAGTATCATTTTTTTATTAGAAGAGAGATAACACTTTTATATTTTTAATGCATTAAATTGGCAGGAAATATATGTTTGATTTCTTTAAAAATTTTGCGGCTATTACAAAAGTATTCATATACATTAGTTTCATTATACTATTTTAAAATTGAATCATACTAATCTTTCCTTAACAATATGATTGGTATTTCTTCTCTTTATAAGAGATTTTAGATTCAAATTGTGCATTTTTATATATTATCTTTAAGAGTTTGTGTCATCTAATTAATGAAATATATGAATTGTTACTAAAAAATGTAAATCCTAAATTTCATTTCTATATTTTAAAAATAATATTTTTCTAAAAAGTAAGATACCTTTTGTGATATCCCAAATGTTATTTAACGCATAAGGGTGTCGATACAGAAATAGATTACGAGTGCGTAAGAGTTAAATATATGCAGCGGAGCAATTTATTACAAATCCCTTATAAAATATATGAGTTCCCAATTGCATGTATTACTAAGGCCAAAAGTGGTGAAAAAATACAAAATATCAAAATACGAAAAGGGCTACTTCTATCATTATGTAAAAAGATTCATCAGAGTGCGAGACAAGTCATGCACTTATAAAAGATTATGGATCCACGGGATCCTCAAAGACTTCAAGCGGTAGGTCAGCGATCGATTCCTCACTATCTTCCCCATCTAGAGGGGGGGCATGGAAAGGAGTGAGTTCTATATACTCAATAAGAAAAATAATATTTAAATAACATCACAAGATTTTAAAGATAATTAAAGGTATCATCATTTCTTACCATCAAGAGTCATGTCAGGGTTCTTAATTAAATTATGAAAGTAATTTATTTTATTTAAAGAAAATATCATATCATAGTCATATCATATTAATCAAGTATATCATGCTGAAAAGAGAGAAAATCAAACAAATCATGATATGAACTATTTTTGTTTCATTCTTTGCGAAGTTGTTCCGACTTCCGTCTATTGAGGGTGATACAGATTCCCGGCTACCCATGTGGAATGAAAAATTCATTTAATTTGTAACAGCAATTTGTGTCTTGTTAAACTAACACATTTACGACTTGCTAAACCAATATCACATTTACGGCTTGCCAAACCATGACACGATCTATGACCAGTCATATAAATCACAGTGGTCCTACATGTTAACTATGGCCACGAACGTACTTCACCTAAGATGACCCCTACAATCATTTCGCGTCACCACTCTCGTCAGAGGGTATGGCGTCATCCACAGGGAGTGATCCTCTCATGTCTTTTTAGGTCAGATGGGGGAGAAATAGAAATCCCTCAGAGATAAAAAGCCTAACAAAACACTTTATACATTATGCAAGCCAATATTAATACATGTTTCTCATGTCTGTACATCATTTCATACTTAATCATTTTTCTACCATATTGCATCACATATTAATACTTATTTCATCTAAATTATACATGCAAATTAACAAGTTCATGCACGATCATAGAACATCCGTTAACATGTGAAATTACTTAGTTTAGGCATAGCACTTAACCATGATTTCACTAATTTAAACTTTATTAATTTTACTCTAGAAATGCTCCTTACGATGTTTAAAAGTAAATACTGAATTCCCTACCGAAACCTCGATGTTTTCTATGCTTTTTCTTCTTCTTCTCCTCTCCCTCTCTCTCTAAAGATCTTGGTGGATGGAAGAATGAAAATGGATGTGATAGAGAAATGGTGAAGGGGTAGTCACTATTTATAGAAAATGAGGACCATCGAATTTTCACCAAGTGGCAAAATCTGGTGTGGAGAGAGAAAGTTAATGGGAAAGGTGTGATGTGATGAGTGACAGATGTGACCAATGGATGGACGATGCAACATGATAGTGGCACAGAAATTAGAGGCATGCCACCCAAATAGAGATGACACGTCACCCAAGCGAGCAGAGCCTGCACGAGATCCGTTCGAAGAACACGAGAACGAGTTGAAGTAATCAAACTCCCAATATTGGGAGGCTGATTACTTCAATTGAGATAATGAAAAATCATTTTGTTTTTTTAGTTGGAACTTTAGGTGGTTCCCGCAAAAAGATAGCGAAAAAAATGATCCCTAAAGTCGATACTAAGTGGAATGTATAAAACAATGCTTCCATAAATTCGATTGTGGTTTACAATTTTTGCTTCCATACCTGTTTTGTTTATTTGGGATGATCCCCCAGATAACGAAAGAACAAGAGTCAAAGAAAAGGTAATGATTTAAATCAAGATTTCTCCAGTACCTATGTCAAATCGCAAACATAAAATAGAAGCGAAAAATAACGAAGCAGTGTTGCATCAGACTACTTGTCTTCTTGTAGTTGGATCTCCAAGTTTTTGGAATGCTCTAAATTCCACCTGAGCATCTAAATTTGGATCAATACCAGCAAAAACATCTTTGAATAGGGTTCTAGCACCATGCCAAATGTGTTCGAAGAAGAAGAGCAGAGCAAATGAAGCATGCCCAAAAGTAAACCAACCTCTTGGACTGCTACGAAAAACACCATCAGATTTCAAAATAGCACAATCTAATTCAAAAATTTCACCCAATTGAGTGCATCTAGCATATTTTTTGACAGTCGCAGGATCGCTATAACTCACTCCATTAATTTCACTGTCATAGAACTCAACAGTTATGCCTACTTATTCAACACTATATTTTAATTCTGCCCTTCTAAAAAGAACATCGGCTCTAACAATTCCATCTCTGTCTACCAAAACAATAGGAAATGTTTCGAAAAAAGTAGGCATACGACGTACAAAAAGTTCAAGCCCTTCTTTATCTCTAAAGATAGGGTGTCCTAACCACCCAACAGTTATTCCATCCCCGTTGTCTATTGAACCCACTCTGAATAATCCCTCTTTCGCCGGATTATTGCCAATGTAATCATAAAAAGCTAATTTTTTAGGAATTTTAGACCAAGCTTCTGATAAACTTTGATTTTCGGCTAGCCCAGCACTAACTCTTCGATATATTTCTTGCTGGAAGTATCCTTGATCCCATTGATAACGAGTAGGACTAAATAATTTGATGGGGGTAGTTGCTGAACCATACCACATAGTTCCAGCAACAACAAAAGTTGCAAAAAAGATAGCAGCGATACTACTGGAAATGATGGTCTCAATATTTCCCATACGTAATCCTTTGTATAGACGGTGGGGCGGACGGACACTAAGATGGAATAAGCTCGCTAATATGCCCAATGTCCCTGTTGCAATATGATGAGAGGCTATTCCTCCTGGAACAAAAGGATCAAAACCTTTTATGCCCCACGCTGGATTTATAGGTTGTACCTTTCCGGTTAGTCCATAAGGGTCGGACACCCATATTCCAGGACCATATAATCCTGTTACATGAAATATGCCAAACCCAAAATAAGCCACTCTTAAAAGAAATAAATGAATTCTAAAGATCTTGGGCAAATCCAAAAAAGGTTTTCTTGTACGTTCATCAAAAAATATTTCTAGATCCCAATACACCCAATGCCAAATAGCTGTCAAGAAGCACAAGCCAGAAAACACGATATGCGCTCTGGCTACACCTTCATAACTCCAAAAACTCAGATTCGTTATAATCCCTCCTGTAATACTCCAACCGCCCCATGAATTAGTTATTCCTAAAGGAGTCATGAAGGGTATAACAAACATACCTTGTCTCCACATTGGATCAAGAACGAGGTCAGAGGGATCAAAAACTGTTAATTCATATAGAGCCATAGAACTGGCCCAACTAGCAACTAAAGCTGTATGCATTATATGAACAGAAAGTAAACGGCCAAGATCATTCAATATGACAGTATGAAGATGATACCAAGGTAAACCCATGGAAATACCCCTTTATCAACGAAAAATAGACACGATGTAACTTTATTGCATTGGAAAAAAACTAAACTATCGCCCTCCTCCCTTTCAGTGTATTATTAGGGAGAAAGGATTAATATTTGCTCTATTTTTTTAGTAATAATGGAACAATTCGGTTGAACGGAAAAAAGAGAAGCAGATCTATTCTATATCCGATAAGTACCAAGACGTAATGGGGGTTAACCCTATTTTCTATGAACGAACCTATTCATATTTGTTCATCATTCAAAGGACCTATTCGTAAAAATTTTCCTTTATTTTATTCATTCTGTCTTTCTTTACCTTTATTTATTTTATTTTCTATTTTATAACCTTATTCAATCTATGTATAAAATAGAATAAATAATAAATAAAGTATGATAAAGGCCAATATTATTATATTAAGACAATAAACCCATTGTTATGCTTCCACATCAAAGTGAAATAGAGTAGTTAATTCTTTTTTCTTTCATTTAATGCCTATTGGTGTTCTAAAAGTGCCTTTTCGAAGTCCTAGAGAGGAAGATGCATCTTGGGTTGACATATAGTGCGACTTTTAAGATATATTGGGCCATATGGGATTTCTCCATTCTCTCTCCTGATCGAGATATCCTCTGTTTTTGCCCAAAAAAAATTGATTGAATTGTCAAGAATTTGTAGCATGAAGTGCAATGAAGTGGAATTAGATCCATTTTTTGAGGGGGTATTCAGATTAATATTATCAATTAGAATGATTTATGGTTGAATTGGTTGGACCAATAAAATGAAGTATCCAGGCTCTGTTTAGCAAAAACCAAATTGGTAATATATCGATGATTACCACTTATATCATAAATGACTCTATTTAGAAATAAATTCTAAATAGGAGTGATCTCAATTGTTAATCAGTCGAATAAGAATAATATGATTAATACGTTGAATGTTTAATGGAAGACATGAAAGAAATGAATTGAAAAAAAAAAGGATGTCATAGAAAAAGATGCAGTATTTGATTGATTTGTCGTATATGTGCAAATCTTAATCGGGCAGATCTTTACTCGGAGTAGAGCCTAAACCTAAAAATATTGAATAAAAAAAAGAAGAAGCCCATTCAGGAACAAGAAAACGCATCGCGATTTGGATTTTATCTCGATGCAAAAAAACCTCTATGAGAAGTTAGTCCGATAAGCTTTTTTTATATTATAGGATTATAGAAAAAGGCCCAAAACTCATATTTCTTTAAAAACGAAAGAAAAAAGGCTCTTTCTTAGAAGTTATAAAAAGTCTACTATGAAATATGAAAAAAGCAAGAGGGCTGGAATCTACGCAATGATTTTGTTCACAATTTTTAGCGAACCGTATGCATCAAAAGGTGCCTGTACGGCTCCTAAGGATATAGTTTGATTTTATCCTAACCGACTGACTTTATCGAGAAAAATTGCTTTTTTTAGGCCAAGAGGTTGATAACGAAATCTCAAATCAACTTATTGGTCTTATGGTATATTTCAGTATAGAGAGTGATACCAAAGATCTTTATTTGTTTATAAACTCTCCTGGTGGATGGGTAATACCTGGAGTGGCTATTTATTGTACTATACAATTTGTGCAACCAGATGCACAGACAGTATGCATGGGATTGGCTACTTCAATGGGATCTTTTATCCTAGTTGGACGAGAAATTACTAGATGTCTAGCATTCCCTCACGCTTGACACCAATGATTTTTTTTTTATTTGCAAGAAAAAAAAAAGAAGACT
This sequence comes from Carica papaya, assembly GCF_054855325.1. Lineage (NCBI taxonomy): Eukaryota > Viridiplantae > Streptophyta > Magnoliopsida > Brassicales > Caricaceae > Carica > Carica papaya. The sequence goes on along the minus strand of NC_142310.1, from coordinate 24,925,236 downwards.
ATGCCTTCGCCATATGAAATATGAATTAATAAGTAATAATAGCATGGCACTTTGAATTCGATATGAATTGTTTTTTCAAAATATTAGATTATGTATCGAAAGAGTAGTATGAGATAAAGGGTATTTCTAATTTTCTCTTAGCTAATTTTATCTTAGTTAGTTATCGGGGGCCCATTTCAGCATCACAAACTTTTTTTTCACACGGGAAGGCTACGAATAATATTTATGTTATGAAAAAGTACAAAAAAAGAAACTTTGGGATTGCTGAATTACTGACGAAATAAATATATAAAGCAATAAAGCAACAGGGCCATCATAGTATTTTTTTAACTCCTCCAAAAAAAGAAGGGTGGTAATTGGATCATTTATTGATCTGGGTCTAATAGACCCTATATTTTCTCTTTCTTCAATGAAAGGTAAAAACGTGAATTCCATTGTGGAGCCGTATGCAATGCACAAGAAATGTCGTACGGTTGTTCAATTCTCTCTCTTTTTTTTCATTATTTGTTATCTCGCCTCCTCGCTTCATCGGGTGAGATAGAAGAACCATTCTCTCATCAAGGTAATGATCCATCAACCCACTAGTTCTTTTTATAAGGCACAAGTGGGAGAATTTATCCTAGAAGTAGAAGAACTACTGAAACTTTGCAAAACCCTCACAAGGGTTTATGTACAAAGAACGGACAAGCCCTTATGGGTTGTATCTTAAGACATGGAAAGGGATGTTTTTATGTTAACAACAAAAGCCCAAGCTTATGGAATTATTGATCTTATACAATTCAATAAAAAATAGCATTGATTTCACGTAAATACACAATTTAAGATTTTAACATTTTAAGGGTTTAGTTAAATATTCGATTAAACGTTTAATAGAATATTTAATAGAAGTAATTCAGAATCATCCGGTTAGGATCAATCTAAACCAGCCCATTATACATATGATTCAGCATGCCAACTATTAAACAACTTATTAGAAATACAAGACAACCAATCAGAAATGCCACAAAATCCCCTACTCTTGGGGGATGTCCTCAGCGCCGAGGAACGTGTACTAGGGGGTATGTGCGACTCGTTCAGGTTAGATCATGGCTGAGACAAAAGAAAGGAAACTCTTTTGTCAGTATCAATGATCAGTACCAGTGAATAAAATAGAATGGAGGAATTCTATTCACTATCTAAAAACTAAAAAGGATCGATATATCATATCCTTCTATTGTGTATCAAACTTATCGTTTCCATTGGTGCAAATCCAATCACCTAAATTTTGGAGAAAAAATCCCCCATTGGTAATAAACAGTTATCCATTAAGTGGGGGAAATCCTATTTTTTTAAATAAACAGAAAGATTATTCTTCTACTCTTGTAAGAACGGACTAACAGGGTCAGCTAATCTTCATAATTAAATACCGTTACTGTATAAAGATAAAGTAGATCTCGTTGTGAAAGACAAGACCTATTACTGGAAAATTCATGGGTAGAGCCAAAAAGTGTGAACTGTACAAGTTACCAATAGTATTAATTAATTGAAGGAAGAGCTCCGGTGTATAGAGAGGACCTCACCGTTTAAGAAGTAACCATAGAAATGATGGAACCCACTCTTTATTTATCATTTTGATTTAATACCTTTCTCAGTTATTAGACCTTTTGTGATATCAAGTATCAATATAATTTCTAATTTCAAGGAAAAATGCTTAGAAATAGAAAAGAAAAAAGATAAAATCGTGGGGGGGAAGGTTAGAGGAGCAAAAGCCATTGGAATTTTTATTTTATACATTGGAAGAATCCGTTTTGTTATTAATAGACTAGTAAGAGGGAAAAGGATAACAAAAAGAAAGAATTAGTTATTCATCAAAGTTTCATTTATTCAATGACCAGAATTAAACGCGGATATATAGCTCGGAGACGTAGAACAAAAATTCGTTTATTTGCATCAAGCTTTCGAGGGGCTCATTCATGACTTACTCGAACTATTACTCAACAGAGAATAAGAGCTTTGGTTTCAGCTCATCGAGATAGAGGTAGGAAAAAAATAGATTTTCGTCGTTTGTGGATCACTCGAATAAATGCAGTAATTCGTGGGGGTGGGGTATCCTATAGTTATAATAGATTCATATACAATCTGTACAAGAAGCAGTTGCTTCTTAATCGTAAAATACTTGCACAAATAGCTATATCAAATAGGAGTTGTCTTTATATCATTTCTAATGAAATTCGAAAATAAGGAGATTGGAAGGAATCCATGGAATGTTTTAAATGGAGTTCCGGGGAGAATGAGCTTGGGGAAGGTAGAGTAGAAATTAGTATGATAAAATAGAAAGTCGTCAAAGAAAAATGAGCAAATATGCTCAATAAAAAAAATTATTCTTCTTCGACGATTCTTTTATTTTGTTTTCTTGCGACAGACACGACAATCAAACTTTGATTCTCTAATTTTTTGAACAAAACATTAATATTAATCCGCCCCTCAATTCGGATTGGAATTTTGATTCAATTCAAGAATAAGACTATTTATTTCTGGTTCTAAGATCAGTAGTTTTAATGGTCGACTCACTTCCTTCAAATTGTATCTTATTATTAAGAAAAAGTAACGAAGATAAAATACGAGCTTGTTTTATAGCAATAGTAATTAATCGTTGTTGTTTTAAGGTCAATCTATTCACCCACCTAGATAATATTTTTCCTTGTTCACTAATAAATCGACTAATTAAATTCATGTTTCTATAATCAATTCAATCCCCCGATTGAATCAGGGGCAAACACCTAGGAAAGGGTCGCTTGGATTTATCCATGATTTGTTTATTCCTTATTTCGAAAATCCTATTTTGATTTCGATCGGATTAAAAAAAATTATTTATATATTTATATTATATAGTTTATATATATAATTTATATAATTTGAAATTTATCTATATAATTAATAAATATAAATAGGATTTTGTTTGTTTCTATTTATTTATTTGATTTGTTTCTATTTAAATATATGTAATAATATATACCTGATGTTATCTTTTTCATGTTCCTTGGAAAATTGACATACAAGCACTTGATTCGATCTATTTCTTTATCTCCCCATGAATTGTATGTTTGTAAAAATAGGGATAGAATTTCCTCAATTCCGATGGACTGGGCGTATTGTGTCGATTTTTTTGAGTAATATATTTGGAAATGCCTGTTGATTCCTTATTAACACCGTTTTGAACACAACTGGTACATTCCAAAATAATCGTTACTCGGGCATCTTTACCCTTGGCCATAAACCTCCTTTGGATTTTTGATTCACCCCAATCTTCTATTTTCCGATCCAAAGCGAAGAAGAAAGGAACGAAAAAAAGAGAAGTTGCTAACTCAAAATCAAATTATGAAATATTTCGTTGGAATTAATATTAATATAGAATATAGAAATTAAATAAAAAATAATAAAAAAATAAAGTAATAATAAGTAATACAATAATTTTAATTTTTTCTAACTATTTTTAGAATTGCTGCACAGTATTTTAGTATCTTGTAAAATATGCTACTGTTGTCCTAGCCACATTTCTGTTTTCACTTTATTAGAAATTTAGCTCTATTAGTAATTTAATTGGATCTTGAACCCTAGTTTTGCTTAGGTTGAATCCTTTTTTTCTTTCTATTCCCCCCCTTCCTTATTCTACCTAATTCTAAAATAAAAAAGGGGGGGGGATTGGTTATAGATATTTGATTGTATCTCTAAATTTCTTAACCCCTTACCATGTCAATAACTAGAATGAAAAAAAGGGGAATGTCAATGCATCTGGAAATAAACGATTAATCTCGATCAATAAATCTGCTAAAGAACCAAACCATAGAGTACTTAGTACCGGTGCTATGGAAAGAGATGTTTTTAGATCGCGCATTTAAAATCCTCCTTCTTTCTTCTTTATTGTATTACATTATGGTAATACATATATAATCAGATGTATATGTAGTTAAGGACTACTTGTATACTTGTATTTTTACGCGAAATCCCCAATCCCTATTTCAAAATTCAAATTGAAATGGACAACGATTCGATAGATAAGATTTTCCTTTTCTTAAAACAGAAAAATACGCCACTTTCCACCTGAAAATAGAATTGAGAGAATTCCCGCGAAAAATATTCATTTATTATTTATTATATGTTTGTTATATAATATGAGACCAAAAAAAAGAAGAAATGAGCAAAGAAATTTTGTATATCAATAGAGAAAATAAGGATATGGAAAACAAGACAGAGATTCTCTACAATGACACTCTAGACTAATTGAAAGGGATGTAGCACAGCTTGGTAGCGTGTTTGTTTTGGGTACAAAATGTCACAGGTTCAAATCCTGTCATCCCTACCTATTACTTCTCCTCTGAGCAGTAACGAGGGATCAATTTTAGATCGATTAAATAAAATTCAAATCGGACATACATTATTTTTGAATTTTATGATATTGTATATAATAGTATAGGCATACAAAATGTATTGGGGTTAAAAAAAAAAGAATACTCATCTTTATATTTATAGTCTTATCTATTGTGATAAGAAGGCGCTCTTAGTTTAGTTCGGTAGAATGTGGGTCTCCAAAACCCAATGTCGTAGGTTCAAATCCGACAGAGCATGATTCCACTCTCATTTGTTAGGTCGAAAGGAAGGTTGAACTCAAATAATTGAACAGCAATCTGAATCTGAATTTGACCTCCCATGAATTAAAGAAAGGAGGAGGGGAGGTCAGTCGAAACAAAAAAAAAGAGATTTTAATTAATCAAAGGTCCAATTGATCACCAGGTCTATATTGTAAATATGCAGTTACGAATAATCCAGCCAAAGTAATAGGATTTAGACCTACGACGATTCCAAAAAGAAAAACTTCAATCATTTCTAAATTTTTTTTTTTAAAGGGGAAAAAGAGAGGTAATATCTATCCCTAAATAGAAATCTGTATTGCCCATGAATTTCAATGACCAATAATTGGTAATTAAGGTAATTACCACGTTAAAGTACGGAACTATTCGAATATATGGAATACCACAGAAAGATTTTTTTTCTTTAATAAACTATTCATTCACTTAATTTCAAAAAAGCCGTATCTTGCTTAGACCAATAAATAGAGCTGAGGTTATAGTTAAAGCTACTAGTAGAAAATCGAAATAACTAGCTATAGTAGGCATGAAGGGGCTAAATGACCTCCTTACACAACTTTCTCTTCAGTGTGGTGAATTGATAAGCTAAGTAAGAAATAAATTTAAAAAATATCAACAGTCTTGACATTAAAACTATTAAAGATGATTTCACTTATAGTTAAACTCAACTTCAAGCTTAGAGACTTCAATAACTTGGTGAATTAATAAACCTAAGTAAGTAAAGAATCTCGAAAGCATCCACACTTAATTGGATCCAGACCTTCAGAAGACAAGTATTGGTGATTTTGGTGAGTAATAGAGCTTTTATGATAGCTTTACCTAGGATTTTGGCCTAGTGGTGAATCAGGAGATGATAGTTGCTAAGGAGTGAGGAGTATCAAATTGAATAGGAGGATTTTTGTTTAGTTTTGACTATTTCTTTAACCCTCTGGATGGGTTTACGATGCTGTAACATTGGTTCTAATTAGTTAATGGACGAGGCTATTTAGTGTGTATGTATAGGTACCATTAGAACTCATACAATGCTAGTTTACACTAATTCTACTATTTGTATTGAATCACTGTTAAGTTACACATGATGCTCAATTTGACACTTTTCAAGTTTTTACTTTTTCTTATAGGAGACAATTAAAGCTAATATAGAGGGTAAATTAATGATCATGTTGAATATGGTCATTTTCTTTGATTTCTAACTTATACCTAAGAGAATGAGTAGATATTTAGAGTTGTCTATGGTTATAACAGGTTCACTGAGCTGGTGAATTAACGTGGCATCAAGCTTGCATCAAGGATCTAATACATGGAGTTTTTTCTTTGAAGAAAAGAAAATGAAGGGGATTGGTGGTAGTTATGGCTATAGGAGGATTATGAAAATTATCAGTGTATATATTTAACTTTTCTTGTCTACTTGTACAAGATCTTAATATAGATATAGAGAATGAAATGTAATATGTTCTTGCATGTGTATATGTGTATTGTTAATTTTGATTTGCGGGCCTTGTGAAGATCGAAGAAGATACTAGGTAGTTCTTTGGTTACTTTAAAACTTTGTTGTGACTTGGGAACTGATTATTATTGTGTCCATATTAGAAGAGTATAAAAAAAATACAAGATTACATATGAAATTTTTGCAAATCATTATAATTAGCTAGAGAGCAAGTCTTATATATATATATATGCATAAAGAGAGTCAAAAGAAAAGATGCGCATATATGATTGTCGTACGATGATGGTAATCGAGGAAGTGTTTATGAGTCCGCTTCCTTGCATGCGGCTAATTTATTGTATATATAAAAATAAATATTTCTGTAACTTGTTCATCACATTGTGGGCTTGAGTTCCAAATCCACATTATCAATTCAAAAATGAATCTCCCTAAAAGTTGAGTTCGGCAGGCGGTAAAAAAGGAGAGCAGCTATATATACAGGTATATATATATATATATGTCTTACACTTTTTTGAATATTGAATACTGGGTGAAGAATCTTTTATTTAAATCTTTAATTCTATATAGAAGAAAATATATACACACACAAAATATTTTAGTGCATCAAACCATATGTATATTATACAATTAGAAATAATTTATTCCCATATCTATATTGAAGGAAACTAGGTTACTATGCCAAAGGATTCATTAAATAATTAGGGAGCTAATTAGTTTAATTATAATAATTTTTTTTAATTGATCTATATGTAAATTAATTATATATATATGTTACATAATTCATTATAATTTCAATATATATGATTATATAATTCACAAAGAAAGAAATTAATTATATGACATGATACAACAAGACCATCAAAAGTTGTGTTTTTCTAGTTGATATTTTTCTTTCTATTGATATTTACCTATACATCATAAAAATTTAGATGCTCACCCTTCAATACGCATATACAAACATCTCAATATATATTTACCTACCTCAACATGTATTCCTTCTATCGCTACCTTATATATTACATGTATATATATACATATATGTATATATCAATTCGATCAGACAATAAACATCTAGCCCATACTTGGTTTATAGTTAATTTGCTCGACATGCAAACTTTAATTTGTAAGATTTCAAAATTTTCCATGCAAAATATAATTACTAATTACACTCCAACAGTATTCTAATACCATAAAAACTTAGTTATGATATATATACATAGATATATATTGCGATTAATATTTGTTCTTGTGTTGTGAAATATATACGCCAATTTAGTTGAATAAAAATCATATAAACAATATAATGATCAAACTAGTAAAAGTAGAGAAAAGACATGAGAGGGTAAAAACCAGTATATTTTAGAAATTTAGCATTAAAAATATTTTTATTTAGATTTGATAGAGTAATAACGAGGACTCAAAGTACAAAACAAGAGATAATTCTAATTTAATCAAATACATTTGTCACATTTATCATAAATACAAACATTAACAGATTCAAAAAAAAAACATTTTAATGTCACAAAATCCCCTATTAATTTACAAAGTAATGGTATATTAATCTGTTGTATTTTTTTAAGTTCAACAATTAGTTCAACAACTTTCTAACTAATACCATTGACTTTTAAAAGTATAAATTTAAATTATTATTAGTATGTAACGTGAACTCTGATATAGAAAAAAATATATATCTATGGTTTTTGTATTTTTTTTTAAAAATGGCAGTAACTGTATGACATCAAGACATACAATTTAGTTGGATTAGAAGGTGATGGCCATATTAATTGATGGTTAAGATATAATATTTGTGAGTGTGGTTGCCATGTATAATTGACTTCAAGTGTGAATGCATGCTGGGAATAATGTAGATAGAGTAGGTAGATGCGTGCATTACAGTGAAGCAATAGCTTTTAATTAAAAGAGATGGCCACAATAGAATAATTTTATATAAGTACAGCCTTGCAACAATTTACTGATTATATTTTTTTAATTACATTACCTTAAATCAAAAGATTTTTCCATATCCCCTATTAAAGACATAATATTTTTGGAGATAATTTGGACATTCCACTTGCAGTTTTAGAATACACCACATCTTACCTTATGTAACGGCCCCAGAAATTTAAAAGGAAATGCATATAATAATTTGAGTGCGGAAGTGAAATAAAGGTTAAGGTTAACATCCCTTACACGATAACTTAAAAGTACTAAACATCTACTAGCAGCCTTCTTGCGGATCGGGCTCGGGCTCGAGAACTAGGTCCTCCTGATCTGAAATGGTTAAATAAGGGGTGAGTTACACTAGCCCAGTAAGGACATCACACTATATTGCCGGCACAGAAGCAAAGGTTGGTAGAAAATAAAAAACAACCAATGGAGCACTAAATTTTAAACCAATACATTCATTAAAAGTAAAACCATTTACTCTTTTTTTTACCATTGGGGAATCTGTGAAAATAACCTATAAAGATAATAACATCATACAGATCATAACTTCATGCACAATCAGTAACATAGGACATATCATAAATTCATATTCATTAACAATAACTAATCATCACCATTTCTCGTTTCACCAGCCTACTAGTATCCATGGGGATCCATAGGGGGTGTCTCCGCTACACGTGAACTCTTTCCCTTAACAATCTCAATTCCAGGGCCGTCTCCATACCCCGTTCGATATGAGCGCCAAGACATTAAACCTCAATACCCCATCCGGTATGAGGGTGAAGTCGGCCATCCCCATACCCCGTCCGGTATGAGACAACGTTCACAGTAGGGTTCCCATTGAACTCAGTCCGTCCACCATCTCCCAGGATATCTAGTGAGGCTGTCACCTTATCTGTTTATTAGATCACATCTCCTTCTTGTTTCTCCTTAATCTCCGTTACCAAATTAAACATAATCACATAAACAGTGAACATGCACCTGGTAATACAATCATATCTTAAATCCCAAAATCACACAGTGATCAAGTAAGACAGTAGTACATGCATTTAAAACTCTAAACCAGATACCATCATGCCTTTACAAAAGGAATCCACATAAATCCACAGCAATCCATAATTAATTATGCATATTTATCTAACTTGTACAAATTTATTCAAACTTCACATCTATGATAGGAAATAGGGTGAGGGGTCTTTACCTGATTCGACACTGAAAACTAAATGGTTACTGCACCTACGGGCGGTCCCTTGGTTCCCTAAATTTTCCTTCAGGAACTGGAACGCGCTAAAGGTACCTACAAATGTCCCAAATAAACCCAAAAATCAGTCCCAGGGCCTACTCGGCCAATTTTGTAAATCCAGCACGGTGACTCTACCGTGCTTCGGCGATGGCGCCGATGGCTGTGGTGGTGACCCACCTCGGATTGGCTATTTTCGGCCATTTTTGGTCGAATTCAGCAAAACTTGCATCAATTCCTGCGAGAAAACACACTTAGGGCCCTCGGTGGGCTAAAAAAACATAAAAAACTAAAACTCATCAGCGGTGGGGCTCTCCGGTGAGGCGGCGGGTGGTAGCGGTCGGCTCCCGACAGTTGGGCTGTCTTCCTCGACGAGGGGCTCTGGCAGTTAGGGTTAGGGTTTGAGTGCGAATGGAGTTATTTACACCCATCCGCTTTTGATCTGGGCCGTCCATCGCTTTTGATCTGGACTGTCCGATCGTGATTAAATAGAGAGTGAATCTCGATCGTACATCGCGATTCAATATGGGCCATCCGTACGCGATGCAATCTGAGCCGTCATGCGCAATGCAATCTGGGCCGTCCGTGCGTGTTTTCAATCTAGGCTTTCCGTGCGTGCGGGAATGGATCTCAACCATTCGATCACGCACATGCGGATTGCCCATGTGGCCCCGCTTGGCCTCCCACGTTAGCGTCTCTGCCACCTGTCGCGTCCTGGTTGGTCGGGGCTGTTGACCGGGCATTTGACGTGGCGTAACTTTTATAAATTGTGTTTTGACCTCCGTTTTCTGATTTTTCTTTAAAAAATACCCCCATAACCCAAATTTTCACCCTTTTTCCCCAAAATTATTTTCAAATTAATCCTTAACAAATTTTAACCCTTTTTTTAAATAAATTAAAACAAATTAAATAAATAAACAATTATATTAAAAAATAAAAAAAAATAAAAAAATTTTATTGGGTGTTACACCTTACATGGTATATTCTTCTATATTAAAACACTTCGCCCCCATTCCTTGCTAATGGCTACTCAACCATTGTGTCATTTTATATATACCCCCTCCCGCCCCTTGGGCACACATGACAAAATACCATGACTAGAAAGAAGGTTAAGCTTGCTTATATCACTAACAACTCTGCAAGAAAAGCCACATTCAAGAAAAGGAAGAAGGGGCTAATGAAGAAAATGAGTGATCTTAGCACTCTTTGCGATGTCAAAGTGTAACACCCAATTATTTTTTTTATTTTTATTTTATTTTATTTTTATTATTTCTATATAAATATAAATATGTATTAATTGAATTGAATTAAATTTATTTTATTTTAATTTTATTAAATGAAAATAATAGTAATAATAATAATAAAAAGGGTAAAAAAATAATTGAGGATTTAATATGAAAAAATTTTTGGGGAAGAAGGATGAAAATTTTAGTTCTGGGGGTATTTTTGAAAGAAAAATCAGAAAACGGGGTCAAAACACAATTTAGAAAAGTTACGCCATGTCAGCTGCCCGGTCAGCAGTCCTGACCAACCAGGACGCGCCAGGTGGCAAAGACACTAACACTGGAGGCCACGCGGGGGGAGCCGCATTGGTGATCCACATGCGCAGGATCGAACGGTTGAGATCCATTCCTGTGCGCACAAACGACCCAGATTAAATTGCGATGAACGGTCCAGATTCACTCCCTATTTAATCACGATCGGATGGTCTAGATTAAAAGTGATGGACGGCCCAGATCAAAAGTGGATGGGTATAAATAACTCCATTCGCACCTAAACCCTAACCCTAGCTGCTAGAGCCCCTCGTCGGAGAAAACAGCGCAGTCACCACCCACCTTCACACTAGAGCAATTTTTGACCGCCAGATGAGGTAAAAATTCTACCTTTTACTCAGAATTTGATTTCAAAACTACCCACGGCCAAATCGAAGTGAACAAATTGGCCAATTGGCCGAAAAATGCCGTTGAAGCTCAGCGGCACCGCAGCGGGGTGTTTTAGTTTTTGCCTCCGATGAGGGCCTTCCTGATTCCCGTTCGATGTGATTTTTTCATCATTGTGATCATCATTTCCTCCTCTATAGGTTGACCGGAGCAAAACACCCAACTGCAACGTGAGCCGGAGGATCCACCGCACCAGAATGCCACACTGTAGGTGAGTTTCAGTTTTTTACATTTTTTTGGCCCACCGAGGGCCCTAAGTGTGTTTTCTCACAAGAACCGATGCAAGTTTGGCTGAATTCAGCCGAATAAACCAAAAATAGCCAACCCGAGGCTGATCGCCGCTGCGGGCGATGGCGCCGTCGCCGGAGCACGGCGAAGCCACCGTGCCGGATTTCAAAAATTTGTCGAGTAGGCCCTGGGACTGATTTTGGGTTATTTGGGACATTTGTAAGTACTGTAAGTATGTTTTAGTTCCCGAAGAAAAATTTAGGGAACCCAGGGACTGCCCATAGGGGCAATAACCATTTAGCTTTTCGGTGTCAAATTAAGAAAGGACCCCTCACCCTATTTCCTATCATAGATGTGAAGTTTGAATAAATAATAATGCGGTCTTTTGTACAGGTTAGATAAATATGCATAATTAATTAAGGTTGCTAATGGAGCCAGAACTGGACATTATTCTCTGTCGATTCCTGCTTGATTTATTTTACAAATTAAATGCATTATGGTATCTGCTTTATCTATTCTATGGTTTTAAATGCATGTATTACTGTCTTACTTGACCACTGTGTGATTTTGGAATTTAAGATATGATTGTATTACCGGGTGCATGTTTATTGTTTATGTGATTATGTTTAACTTGGTAACGGGGACTAAGGGAAAACAGATAAGGTGACAGCCTCACTAGATATCCTGGGAGATGGTGGACGGACTGGGTTCATAGGGAACCCTACCGTGAACGTAGTCTCATACCGGATGGGGTATGGAGACTTGGTCAATTAGCGCTTATATCGGACGGGGTATGGGGACGGCCAGCTTCACCCTCATACCGGACGAGGTATTGAGGTTTAATGTCTTGGAACTCATACTGGACGGGGTATGGGGATGGCCCTGCAATTAAGATTGTTAAGGAGAATGGTTCACGTGTAGCGAGGACACCCTTATGGATCCCCATGGATACTAGTAGGCTGGTGAAAATGAGAAACGGTGATAATCACTTATTGTTAATGAATACGGATTTATGATATGTTTTATGTTACTGATTATGCATGAAATTGTGATCTGTATAATATTACTGCTTCTAAAATTTGTTTCCATCAATTCCCCGATGGTAAGAAAAAGGGTAAATGGTTTTATTGTAAGTAAATGTAATGGTTTAAATCAACTGCTCCATTGGTTGTTTTGATTTTCTACCAACCTTTGCTTCTGTGATGGTGATATAGTGTGATGTCCTTACTGGGCTAGTGTAGCTCATTCCTTATTTAACTATTTCAGATCAAGAGAACCTGGTTCCCAAGCCCGATCCACAAGAAGACTGCGAGTAGATGCTAGATGCTTTATAGTTTCCTCAATTTTTCTTATTTCTCGTATTTTTTTCAGAGAACTTATTCCGTGATTTTGTATAGTACTTTTAAGTTATTGTGTAAGGGATGTTAAGCTAAATCTTTTATTTCACTTCCGCACTCAGATTATTATAAGTATTTGCTATTGAATTTCCGAGACCGTTACATAAAGCCTGTACAATCATTTATAGCCCTTATGACTCGCAACCAGATGTTTGGCCTTCCCCTCTAGGAGCCCAAAATGTGCTTGCTGACTTTAAGAGGATGCCCGAGATGGAGCAGAGCAAGAAGATGGTGAATCAGGAGAGCTTCCTGTACCAGAGGATCACTAAAGCAATCGACCAACTGAAGAAGAAGCGCAATGATACTCGAGAAAATGAGATAACAGATATCATGTTCCAAAGTCCTACTAGGAAGTCCCTCTACCAACTCAACTTTATTAATCTATACGATTTGGGTTGGCTCATCGAACAACACCTCAAAGAAATCCAAAAGAGCATGGAAACACTCAGCAAGTCACCTTAGCCTCAGGAGGCAATAGACAAAGGAGTGATGAAGGGTCCTGATGAGACTTTCATCAAATCGAAGAGGATTCTACAGTGCAGACGCTGCCAGAATAATGGATTGGTATGGTCCAGTGTGTTTAATTACTCTTAGAAATTGAGAATTATGATATCTGATTTTGAATTTTTTTGGGTGTTATTGAGGATGTACTTTAAATAACAAATTAAATTCCACCATAGAGATATGTTGTTAGTTTCTTAGTCGTCATAGTCATCGTCTAAATAGTTGTAGTCATCATAATAGTTGTAACTGTCATCCTCACAGACATAGTCGTCGGGTCACATACATTCATGTACTTAGATTACTTTGTGTTATGATTTTCTTTAAATTAATCTTCACCTCAATAATTTAAATTTTCTGTGCTAGTGCTACTCTTCATTCTTTAATTTCTCCCTTTTCCCAGCTTGACGTGGCTGTACTACTATTTGTTAAAATATATGCGTGCTCAATATAAATTTATGCTATCAGAATGCCCTTTTCTCTTCTTTCTTTTCTTTTTTTTATACTCAATTCAGAGAATGCAGAAACATTGTTGATGCACTATATGTAGAAATTCAGTTTAGTTAGGAGGAAGATTAAACTCGCTAGATACTCAAATTTATTTAGATTTCAAATGAAAGTTTTGTATAGAATTTAATAAATATGATGCGTTCTTCAGATCATAGAATTAAAATTTGGGATAATGGCATTGAGGAATAATATTTTCCTCAAAGAAAATTCCGATATAATCCGAATATCTAAAACAGTTAATATTGTGATTAATATGAAATTTAAATATAATTCTAAAAATTTTATTTTAGTCAAAACATGCAATATTTTAAATAACTCAAATATATTGGAGAATCCCTGATGATAATAAATAGAATTTCGTGATGCAATTATTATGTTCAGAATATAGAAAATAACTGAAATAAATAATTCTCGAACTCAACAATCTGTGAATAGCTAATTAGTACTTTACGCAAGAAGAAATGTATAATATATACATATACATATACATATTTAAATATATACAATCATATAGAATAATAAATACAGAAAAATATTTTTGACGGCTAATTTCAAACAATTTTAGCAATTAGTATTTTGAATTTCTTTTACACATATAAATACTCAAAAATCAATTATATAAAGTCTCTTTCTATTAAAGAAAATGTTACTGACATAAAACAATACCATATTTAACTCCAGTGACATAAATTACTAATTCAAAATTTTTTTAATATTATAGTATGTTACTGTAGTATCAGTAGTATGATGTTGCAATTAATTCTTAAGAATAATTACCAGTATTTAACCTTTATTAGTGGGATCACTTATTCAAAACAAATTTATACTTTTGCGATAACAGTTTCAAAAATTCATAAGACACAATAGAAGTACTTTTTAAAAAATGAAGATAGATGTAATAAGGATGCTCGAGATAGAGCAAAACAAGAAGATGGTGAATCAAGAGAGCGTCTTACGCCGAAGGATCACCAAGGCAACTGATCAATTGAAGAAATAGTGCAAGGAAAATAAAGATCTTGCGCATATCATGTTCCAAGATCTTATCGGGAAGCCCCTCCACCAACTCAACCTCATTGATCTTAAATTATCTGGGTTGGCTCATGGAACAAAACCTCAAAGAAATAAAATAGAGTATTGAAACACTCTGGAAGTTACCTCAACCTTAGGAGGCCACAGTCGCAGGAGTGATGGAGGGTTGTAGGGGTCAGACATTCACTAAGATCAGGGAGGATCATCCTGTGAAAAAGTTGCAGCAACTACAGACGTGGTTCGTTGACGGGATGAACCTGCAAGCACAGCAGCAACCTCATTGAGCATACGAGGAACATGTACAAATGATGGTCCCATTCACAAATAAAAACAACCTAAATAATTGACTGATATGATCTAGTGCCCTTAGGAATCGAGTATTATGATATTTAATTTTAAATTTTTTGGATTGTTGTTGGAGATGTGCTTTAAATAACCAATTACATTCCACTACAAAGATATGTTCTCAGTTTTTTAGTCGTCGTAGTCGTTGTCTCAATAGTTGTAGTCATAATAATAGTTGTAACTGTCATCATCATAGTCGTAGTCATCGAGTCGCATGCACAAATGTACTTGGATTTCTTTGCGTTAGGATTTTCTTCAGATTAATCTTCTCTTTAATATTTTATATCTCTTGTACTATTATAACTCTTCGTTCTTTAATTTCTCTCTTCCCCCTACACTCTCAATGTAATTTTAAGCTATCATAATGCCCTTTTCTCTTCTTTCCTTTTCTATTTTTTTTTTACAAAATGGAGCGATGAAATAAGCATTGTTGATGTAGTATACGTAGAAATTCAGTCCAGATAGGAGGAAGATTAAGCTAACTAGCTGCTCAAATTTATTTAGATTTCAAATGAGATTTTTGTATAGAATTTAATACATATGGATACGCTCTTCCAATCTTTAAATTAAAATTTAGGATAATGGCATTAAGGAATAATATTTTCCTCAAAGAAAACCTCTATCTAATCGAAATATCTCAAATAATTAATATTTTTATTAATATGAATATTATGCGTGTATCATGAAAAATACGCTAAAATTATAGATATGTTGTTTAATTATTTCGTTCGATTTATTTCAGGTTATATTAACTTATAGATATATAGAATAATCTATCTTTGTTCTCTATATTTTAAAAGACAAAGAAATTATAGTCACATATACACTACCAATTTAGAGCATTGATGAGAAGTATATGTGTACACTTGCAACTAGCTCCTTTATGCAGTTTGGATAGTATCTTGTTTAATTTTCTAAATATGTCATATTATTGTGATGTAATAGCAATGTTGTCTAAATAGCAAATAGAATAAGTATTGCTTTATATGTATACACACAAATATATACTCTTTAACTGTTTTCTGTTATTTATATGCACACCAGCATGCAATCTATAGCATATTGTAATTATCTTAAAGGTTGGAATCAGTAATGGATGATGGGGTGTTTCCTTCTAATTGTTTTTTGAACATGACTTTGCCTTCTTCTTGTTTTCTCAATCTTTGTTGCAGTTGTCGGATGTATTGTTGACGGTACTTCTCGTTGTGTTTATAGTGGTTAATTACAGTTGATAAATTTTATTTCAATTTTTTTTAAAAAAAGTTAATTATCTTATAGGCAAATATGGATTGTTGAGGTTCAGTTAGCATATATTTTAAAACTATACTAGTATCATTTTTTTTATTAAAGGGAGACAACACCTTTATATTATTATTGCATAAAATTGGCAGGAAATATATCTTTGATTTCTTTAGGAGTTTTTTGGCTATTACATAAGTCAATACAAAAGTAATCATATATATTACTTTAATTATTATATTTTAAAATTAAATTACACTAATCGTTCCTTAACAATATGTATAGTATTTCCTCTCTTTATAAAAAATTTTGGATTCAAATTGTACATTCTCATATATTATCTTTAGGAGATCGTGCTAACTAATTAATTAAATGTATGAATTGTCACTATAGAGATTTAAATCCTAAATTTTATTTTTATTTTTTAGAATTAATATTTTTTTTGAGAAGTAATATAGCTCTTAACAATAATGCGCAGATTTACAAAACCAGCCATAAGTTATGCCTATATGCCAAAACCATCCACTAGCATCATCTAAAATACATGAGACCTTAGAGTATGAAACAAGAGCATCATATAAAAAGTGACATAAGCAACCATAAAATAGTCTACTCTACATAACACATCTAAAACAACTTATAGATTGTGAGAATTGGAGCAAGCGTTTTGTTGTGATTGGATGTCTATAAGCCCTAACATTTTCTACATTTGTTTTTAGCTATATGTGCACTAAAAAGAAAAAAAACAACTAAAAGTAAACATATTGTTGGGACCATGACAAAGATTTTTACGGTTGAAATGCAAACTATCTTAATTAGAGGACTATATTAGAAATTTACCAAAGCAATATCAATTTTCTATATGAAAAAAATGGGATGCTTAGTACAAAGGATGGGTGACCTATTTATATGCAATTATTATTGCCTAATTATAAGTAATATAGATCTTCCATTTCATTGCCATGGTTTACTGCCTTAAGACAAGTAATTTCAAGTTTTTTTTCTCTCCCTCTCTCTCTATTTAACTAACTCCAAATATATAGGGAAAATTAATTAAATATTCTAGCAATCTTCCCGTTCATTTCATTTTTTTACACACCTACACATATAAGAGAGAGTAGATATATACGTGCATTACAGTGCAGCATTAGCTTTTAATTAAAAAAGATGGTTGGGATTGAATGGTTTTATAAAAGTGCAACCATGCAACAATTCACTAATTAAATTTAGTAAATTACATTACCTTTAATCATAAGATCATTCCATATGTCCTATTAAAAACATAACATTTCTAGATATGATTTGGGCAGTCCATTTGTAGTTTTAATCCAACCTTACATGGTATATTCAATGTTCCACTTCACATCCATTACAAAAAAATCTTCAACCCTTGTCTCATTCTATATTTATACCATCTTGCTCTTTGTCCAGACATGACCAAATAGCATGATTATAAAGAAGGTTAAACTTGCCAATATCACTAACAACTCAGCCAGAAAAGCCACTTTTGAGAAAAGGAAGAAGGGGTTGATGAAGAAAGTGAGTGAACATGTAAAACATATGTGCTGATTGAGAACAAAACACAAATGTCCTTACTTGAGTTTTGCCATCTATACATGCTTTTTCAATATAAAACCATTATAGGCTCTCTCATTCTTTTTTCTGTTGAAGATATACATGAAAAGGGCACCCAGATACACAAACATATGGAGAGAAAATAGATATATGTGATCTCATGTCTTTATTTTATATAAAGTTTATGTTTTTAAAAAACGTGATGGGTAGGGTAGAATTATAATTAACAAATCAGCTGAATTATTTCAAAAAAGAAAGAAAGCAATCTTATCATTAGTGTAGTAGATTTATTAGTTGCACTTATTTGATTGAAAGCAAAGATACATAATTCTCTTCTTATTTTCCTTCTTTCATATGCTTTATTATGTATTTTAAATATTTTTCAGCATATATGATCTTCAAATAAATCTTTTTTTCAAAATAACTACTGATTGTTTACTACAGCTTCATGAAAAAAATATCAGTTTTGATATGTATAAAGAATGAAAAACATGAAAGCCCGATTGCATATAGTAACTAATTCTCTACTAAATGTATATAATTGTTGTGATATAGAGACATATTTTGACTTTAATAATTGTAATTAAAATATTCTTCCATAAAGAAAAAATCAAATAAACATGCACTCTAATAATCATATTCTACATACTGCATACAAAATCAAATAATGCAGGAGAGAGTAGATATACAGATTGACTATAGTGAAACATTAGATCTTAACTAAAAGGGACAGTCATGATTAAAGGAATTTTGTATAAGTGGATTCCTGCAACAACTCACTAATTAAATTTTGTGAAACATTTCCTTAAATCAAAATATTTTTCCATATTCCCTATTAAAGACATAGCATTCTGGAGATGATTTCGACACTCCACTTCCAGTTTTAGAATGCAGTACATCTAACCTCACATGGTATATTCAATGTTTCACTCCCCATCCTTTACTAATATTGTTTAACCCTTCTTTCATTCTATATATACCCATTCCCTCTCTTAAGCCATATATAATAAAAGACAAAAAGTAGAAAGAAAATTAAGTTTGGCTATATCACCTAATGACCCCACAAAAAAAACCACATTCAAGAAAAGGAAGAAGGGGCTGATGAAGAAAGTGAGCGAACTTAATAGTCTCTACAACGTTAAAGCCTATGCATTCATTTACAGCCCCTATGACTCGCAACCAGAGGTTTGGCCTTCTCTTCTAGTAACCTAACGCGTGCTTGTTGACTTTCAAAGGATGCTCGAGATGGGAGCAGAATAAGAATTTGATGAATCGAGATAGCTTTTTACACTAAAGGATCACCTAGACAGCTGACTAATTGAATAACTAGTGCAAGGATAATTGCGAGAAGGAGATCACGTAGTTGATGCTCCAAAGTCTTATCAGGAATTCCCTCCACCAACTCAACCTCATTGATCTCAACGATTTGGGTTGGCTCATCGAACAACACCTTAAAGAAATCCAGAATAGGATAAAAACACTTAGCAAGTCACTTCAACCTTAGCAGGCCACCAGACGAAGGAGTCATGAAGGGCCCTCAGCAGATGCAGCTCAAATCAAGGAGGATTCTCAGGCACAAGAGCTGCAGCAGCCGCAGGTGTGGTTCGTTGATAGGATGAACTCGTAAGTACAGCAATAGTTTCATGTAGGGTTTGCTAGTGGGGAACAGGCGAAGATGATGGTGTCATTCACGGATAAGAACAACCAGAATAATGGACTGATATGGTACAACAGGTTTAATTACCCTCAAGAATCGAGTATTAGGATGTTTAGTTTTTAATTTTTTTTAAGTTGTTGGAGATGTACTTTAAATAACTGATTACAATCCACCATATAGATAGGTTGTCAGACCTATAGCCGTTGTCTTAATAGTTGTAGTTGTTGTCGTCATAGTCGTACGGGCATGTTCATGGCACAACGATCCGTGCTGGTGCGCATTTGCGCATAGGGTCTGTGTGTGGGAGTGCCACTACACTCCAAGTAGCTGCACATTGCAACAAGCCTTGCGCGTCGTGTTGACCTAGCAGGCTTCTACTGATGCTGAGGTGTCTTCGCAGATGTGCTCCCCATACTGCAGATGCGGGTAAGAGGGTAAATTCCCTCGAGCACAAGGTAAAATAAATAAATAAAATCTATAATTCGATAAACTAAGTAAATTTTGGACAAATTGGTATTTTAAAAATATTGGTATAAATTTGAAATTTGGTATAGCAAAAAATGATGTGGTTAATTTAAAAGAATAAATCTAATAAAATTAATAAAATCTTAAAATTCTAAGAATAATTTTATAAATTAAAAACTTGTAAGAAAGAAATTTTAAATCTATAAATAATTATAAAAAGATGAGAATTAACATTTTAAAAAACTTGAAATTAAAAGACTAAAGGAAAAATAACACAACAATAAAAGAATCTAAAAAGTTAACTAATAAAATAAAGAGTCAAAATTTAACAAACACAAAGTGTAACGACCCCGAAAATTTAAAAGGAAATGTATATAAAGAATATAAGTACGGAAGCGAAATAAAAGGTTCTGGTTAATATCCCTTACACAATAACTTAAAGGTACTAACAATACCAAAAATAAGTCCTCTAAAGGAAAATACTGGAAATGAAAGACTATAAAAGAAACTAATAAATATCTAGGTATCTACTCGCCGTCTTCTTATAGATCGGGCTTAGGAACCAAGTCCTCCTGATATGAAATGGTTAAGGAATGAGCTGCACTAACCCAGTAAAGACATCACACTATATCACTATCCCGGACGTAAAGATTGGTAGAAAACCAAAAACAACCAATGGAGCACAAGTTTCAAGTAAATTTACTTATCAATAATCAAACCATTTACCGTCCACTTACCTAAGTGGGATTTATAAAAATGACCCATGGAAACGATAACATCATAGATATCATAAATTCATGCATAATCTGTAACATAGTACATGTCATACTTTTATATTTCAATCATCAAACAATAGTTGCCCCCTTTTTATCAGCCTACTAGTATCCGTGGGGATCCATAGGGGTCCCCGCTACCCGTGAACCATTCCCTTGACAAACTAAATTTCCAAGGCCGTCCCCATACCCCGTTCGGTATGGGTGCCAAACAATAAACCTCAATACCCCGTCTGGTATGAGGGTGAAGCGGACCGTCCCCATACCCCGTTCGGTATAAGCGCCAAAATATTTAAAGTCTCTATACCCCATCCGGTATCGGACAACATTCTCGGTAGGGTTCCCTATGGACCCAGTCCGTCCACCATCTCCCAAGATATCTAGCGAGACTGTCAACTTATCCATTTATCAATTCACATACCTTTTCTATTTTTTTCTTAGTTTTCCGTTTCTCACATAAACATGAATACTTAAATAAGTAACGAGCATCCAACAAGGCAAGCATATCATCAGATTCACAAAATCAAGCCATAATGAAGTAAACAGTGATTCATGCATTCAAAACCATAAAATAAATAAATCAGATACCATACTGCATTTAGACTGTAAAATAAATCAAACAGGAACTGACAGAGAAATATGTCCGATTCGGGCTCCATTAGCAACTGTAATAATTATGTATATCTATTTAATTCATACAAATACAGTTTTATCATTTATTAGACTTTAATCCTGTGATAGGAAATAGGGTGAGGGGTCTTTACCTGATTCGAAGTCAAAGACCGGATTTTCACTGCGCCTACAGGCAGTCCCTAGGTTCCCTGAATTTTTTCTCCGGAAACTGAAACACACTTACGATATCTACACATGTCCCAAATAACTCAAAAATTAGACCTAAGGCCTATTCGGCATATTTTGGCATTTCGGCACGGCGGCTCCACCGTGCTCCGCCTTGCGGTGGTGATCCGCCTCGGGTTGGCCATTTTTGGCCAAATTTGGCCTAACTTGCATTGGTTCCTGTGAGAAAACATCCCTAGGACCCTCGGTGGGCCGAAAAAACACCAAAAACTAAAACTTACCAGCGGCAGGGCTCTCCGGTGCGACAGCTCCTCTAGCTCGAGTCGTAATTTGGTGTTTTGTTCCGGTCAACCTGTAGAGGAAGGAATGGTGGTCACAATAATGGAAAAATTACATCGAACGGGAATCGAAAAGGGCTTCATCGGAGGCAAAAATTGAGAAAATCCACGGCGGCACCGTTGGGCTTCGATGGTGTTTTTGCTCTAATTTGGCCATAGGTGGGTTCAACATCGAAATCTGAGCCAAGGAAAAAAAATTTTACCTCGTTTGGCGACTGGAAATTGCTCCGGTGTGGCGGCGGGTGGCGGCGGTCGGCTCCCCAGCGGCTGGGCTGTCTTCTCCGGCGAGGGGCTCTGGCGGCTAGGGTTAGGGTTTGGGTGCAGATGAGATCTATTTATAACAATCCGCTTTTAATCTGAGCCATCCATCGCGATTTAATCTGGACCATCCGATCGTGATTAAATAGGAAATTAATCTGGACCGTTCATCACGATGCAATCTAGGCCGTCCATGCGTGATTCAATCTAGGCTGTCCGTGCGCGTGCAATCTGAGCCATCGGCATGCGCTTTTGATTTGGGCCGTCCGTGCACGCGGGAACGGATCTCAGCCGTTCGATCGCGCACACATAGATCGCCCACGTGGCTCTCTTCTGCGTGGCCTCTCGAGTCAGGTCTTTGCCACATGGCATGTCCTGGTTGGCCGGGGCTATTACCGGGCTGCTGACATGGCACAATTTTTTTTAAATTGCATTTTAACCCCTGGTTTTTAATTTTCTTTTCAAAAATACCCCTAGAACCCAAATTTTCACCACTTTTTTCCAAAATTGTTTTCAATTAAATCCCTAAAATAATTTTACCCCTTTTTATTATTATTATTATCATTATTTCTATTTAATTAAATTAAACTAAATTAAAACCATATATTATTACACAATAAATCATTATATTCATATAAAAATTACAAAAAATTAAAATAAAATAATACTAATAATAATAATAAGAATTGGGGTGTTACACAAAGTCTAGTTAAATCTGGTTTACCATATTTCTTTTAAGGGAAATTTGATTTTGATTATTTTTTCTGAAATCGCTAGAATATGGGTGCCGGTTTTGGTCCCTTAACGAAACAGTAGTTCAGTTGTCCTTGAGACTCTGAATGATTTGATATTCATGCTGTAACAGCCCACGGTAATTCATAATGAACTGTATATTAAAAATATCAAATGCGGAAGCGAAGTCAAAATTCGATTAACATCCCTTACACTAAAACCAAAACGTGCTCAAAATATAAAAGATTAACTAACTAAAGAGAAATTTGAAGTAAAAGCTATGGATATGACTATGGAGTCTTTAGGCATCCCCTTCGTCATCTTCTTGCGGAACGGGCTCGGGAACAATGTCCTCCTGAACTGAAATGATTAAATAAGGAATGAGCTACACTAGCCCAGTAAAGACATCACAATATCTCGCCGTCACGGAAGTAAAGGTGGGTAGAAAACACAAAAAGACCAATGGAGCATAATTTACAATAAACCTATTTATCAGTAATAAAACCTTTACCATTCACTTATCTCGGTGAGATTCATAAAACAATATACGAAAGCAATAACATTATCATCATTATGAAATCATATAAACTATGTAACATAATACTTATCACATCTTTGTAATTCAATCATCACACAATCACTTTTCCTCATTCACCAGCCTACTAGTATCCATGGGGATCCATAGGGGTTCCGCTACCCGTTACCCTTAATACTTGTAATCAGATTTCAGGGCCGTCCCCATACCTCGTCCGGTATGGGCGCCAAAACTATAAACCTCAATACCCCGTCTGGTATGAGGGTGAAACGGGCCGTCCCCATACCCCGTCCGGTATGGGCGCCAAAACACATAAGATCTCCATACCCCGTCCGGTATGAGAGATCACAATCCCGGTACGGACCCGGTCCGTCCACCATCTCCCAGAATATCTAGTCAGGCTGAGCACATCACACAATTATCAATTTACATAACCTTTCATTCCCCTTTTTCCTCAGTCAGTATAATCAATTCACACGCAAACAAGCAAATAGTAATTTATGCCAAGCAAGACAACATACAGCATTGATTTCTCAGTCATTCAACCCATAATCAATAAAACAGTAATATATGCACACGAAATTATGAAATGAAAACATCAGACCTCATACTGCATTTAAAACCGTAAAATAGGCCAAACAACAGCTAACCGACAAACACACCAGACTCGGGCTCCATTAGCGACCTTAAACAATTTCACACATTTGTTGATTCATGAAATACCGTTTTATCATTTATTGAACTTTAATACCGTGATAGGAAATAGGGTGAGGGGTCCTCACTCGTTTTGGGGTCCGAATGCGGCTTAACGGTGCGCCTACAGGCTGTCCCTAATTTTCCCTGAATTTTTCGGGAAACTGAAACGCACTAACGGTACCTGCACGCGTTCCAAAAAATCTCAAATTAGGCACAGGGCCCCTTTTTGGCCAATATTGCAATTCTGGCACGGCGACTCCCCCGTGCTCCGGCGGCGGTGATTCGCCTCGGGTTGGCCGTTTTTGGCCATTTCCGGCCAAATTCGGCCACACTTGCATCGGTCCCTACGATAAAACAACCCTAGGGCCCTTGAGGAGCCAAAAAATTACGGAAAATCGAAGCTTACCGGCGGCGGTGCTCTCAGGTGCGACGGCTCTCCGGTGAGGTTCGTGCTTTGGTGATTCGGCTCCGATCAATTGTGCAATGAAGGTTGGGTCTCGGTGATGATAAGCTGCAATGTATATGATTGCTGCTCGAAAATTAAGGACAGTAGAGAGAGAGCTTCTTCTGTGACAGAGATGGCCTGAGCTGCTTGGAGTCGCGCTGAAGAAAATACAGAGATGGGTGATATTTGTGCTTATGTCAATAAGTAGAGGCCAGTAATTGGTTCTACGAGTAGAAGGAAAATAAAGAATGAGAAGAACAATTTGAGGGGATTTTTCTAAGTATTTTGCGAAGAGTCCATGGAGAATATGAGCTCTCTCTCTCTTCTCGGCCTCCTCTCTCTCTCTACGCCCCTTTAGCCTCAAGGATTCCTCCTTTCTCTTTTTTCGAGTTTCGTTCTTTATAATGGAGCGAAGCTGTTTAGATCAGCATCCCCGCACTGAAGATTCTCCAAAAATCACGAAAACCCATTTCTTCCCGCTCGCGACGTGCACGTCCTTCCTTCCTTCTTCTTCTCCCGTTTTCTGCGCCACTACGCTGCTTATAGTGGAGCGAAGCTGTTTAGATCAGCATCCTCGCACTGAAGATTCTCCAAAAATCACGAAAACCCATCTCTTCCCGCTCGCGACGTGCACGTCTTTGCTTCCTTCTTCTTCTCCCGTTCTCTGCGCCACCACGCTTTTTTTTTTTTTTTTTTTGGCTGGATAAATAATTAATGAGGAAATTACAAAAATGCCCACGTTCTGGGCGTTACACATGCTCTAGGGCTCAAGGGCATGAATGATGGCAACTTGAGAGACCTGAGAGATTTATATTTGTATTTAATATTTATGAATGTATGTTTGTATTTATTTAATAACAAGGCATGACTAATTGATATCCCGTTTGCCCTCTCTAGAAATAGGTGTAAGCGGCTGACCATGTAGGTTTGCAATCAGTGTAATATAAATTAGATAATAAATTAGTATTAAAAACATTGTGTCAAAAGATAAGTTTCATCCTGCGTGCGTGAGTTGTGTAAACCCATTGAATACAGTGTTGAGCGTCTTCATGAGGATTCGTATGAATTCGACATTTGATTTGGATATGAATATTTGGTGATAACTTTTGATTTGAATTTGTTAATTGAAATTATAATTAATTTTTTATTAAACGTACATTAATGAGTATTTTAAAATGTATTTGTGTTGCATTATTTCCATTTATCTTACTGAGTATTAGAACTCACCCATATCCAATCCCCCCTTAGATGTAGATTAGGAAACAAATTATGGTTCACCCTGTTTAGATTCCCTTCAAGAGGAATAGTTTGGAGCAGACTTTGTATTTTGTTTTAAACTTTGAGGCTAGTTTTTCTAATTATGCTATCTAATATTTTGTATTCTAAAAGGTAGATAGCATGATTGCCTCAGGATACAGTCTTTTGTAAATTTTGTATGGAATCTATACTTCTACTGTAATGTAAATATCTATTTTATGTTTGCTCATTTGGACGTTGGTGCCTTGTTCGGCATGAGGACGTCACATTTCTTTTCTTTCTTTTCGTTTATACACAATGGAGCAAGGATAGACGCATTATTGTAGTATATGTAAAAATTCAGTCTAGTTAGGATGAAGATGAAGCTAGCTAGCTCCTTAATTTTTTTTATATTTTTGGATAAAATTTAATAGATATGGATACGATCTTTGTATCTTGGAATTAAAATTTGGGATAGTGGCATTAACAGGTAGTGTTTTCCTAAAAGAAAGTCCCACTATAATCATAACATCTAAAACAATTAATATTTTGATTAATATAAATATTATACATGTATCTGGCAAAATACGTTAAATTAAGTCATAAATCGACTTCTAACTAATTAATAGATATGTAGAATAATCTATTTTTGTTCTCTATATTTTGTAGAACAAAAAAATTACACTCACACATATACTACCAATTTAGAGTTTTGGTGAGAAGTACATGTGTACACTGGCTACTAGCTCCTTTAAGTAATTTAGAGAGTATCTTGTATAATTTACTAAATATGTGATATTAATACGATTGCTTAGGTAGCAAGTAAAATAAGTATTATTTTATATATATATACAGAAGTATATTGATGTGTTCGATTTTAAAAAAAAATTTATATCCTTTTTACTTAAATTTAGAATAACTTTTGAATTAATTTTGAGTTAAAAGTCATTTAATGAAAAAAATTCTTGATGCAAGTTTCCTGAAGGAAATAGAAAAAAAGACTAAAAAGAGAAGAAGAAAAGAGAAAAAATGGAGTAGTTCTGAAGAGCAAAAAGAAAGCAACTCCGAAGAGGAGAAAGGAAGTAATTCTAAACAAGAAGAATGAGCAGCTCTGAAGAAGAAAAATGAAGTAGTTCTAAAGAGGAAAAAGGAAGCATCTCTGAAGAAGAAAAATGAGCAGCTTTAAAAAAGAAAAAAGGAGGTAGCTGAAAGTGAAAAAGGGAGGCGTGCAAAACCCTATCTCCTATTTTTCTACCGCCCAAAAAAAGAACCAGATCAATAATGTTAAAAGGGGAGCATAGGTGAACCCATATCTGGTGGGGAGCTAACGTGAACAAAAATCTAGTGAGAAAAAAGAAGCGGCCTTGGAGCTGAGCAGTGGAGGAAAATTTGAGGAAAATTAAGCAAGTAATTTATTTTTATTTTTACTTTTATTTTTTTGCTTTCAAATTGTAGATTTTTGGGATGAAAATTTTCGTGATTTTTTAACAAACTCGTGTTAAAATTAATAATTATTATAAAAAGTTAGTAGTTATTAATTAATAAACCTAGCTAATACTGGGAGAAAAACCAAAAGTACATTAAGTTTATTCGATCATTGCAAACTAGATTAAATTAATTGTGAAATTAAAACTCGGATATACCTAAGATTCAGGTGAAATCAATTACTCTGATGGGTTTACACCGATAGTTTTTATTAATTTAATTATTTTGCTTTGATTAAATTATTATTAAATTTTGATTTCTAGACAATAATATAATTTCTACAA
The DNA here is from genome assembly GCF_054855325.1 of Carica papaya. Classification (NCBI taxonomy): domain Eukaryota; kingdom Viridiplantae; phylum Streptophyta; class Magnoliopsida; order Brassicales; family Caricaceae; genus Carica; species Carica papaya. The sequence goes on along the minus strand of NC_142310.1, from coordinate 24,897,511 downwards.
TTCTGGTACTTGATACACAATCCCTATAGGACGATACTCTACTTATCACTTTATTATTTGAACGATTTTGTGCACTTGCGAATTCGCTCATCGTATGTATAATCTTTAACTGGTTTTAATTATTTATATGTATACCATTATGCAATTTGCAGAATATCATACTTATCTTAAAGGTTGGAATCAGTAATGCATAATCAATTGTTTCCTTCTAATTATTTTTTGGACATGGTTGCGCCTTTTTCTTTTTCTTCTCAATCTACATTATGGTGATCGGATATATTGTTTAATGGTACTTTTATTGTGTTTAAAATGGTTAATTACTATTGTTAAATTATATTTCATTTTGAAAAAAGAAATTTATCTGAAAGACTAATATGGAGTGTCAAGAAGAAGGCATATATATTAGTACCAGGCTAGTATCATTTTTTTATTGAAAGAGAGATAACACTTTTATATTTTTACTGCATTAAATTGGCAGGAAATATATGTTTGATTTCTTTAAGAATTTTACGGTTATTACAAAAATCAATACAAAAGTTTTCATATATATTACTTTTATTATACAATTTTAAAATTGGATCAAACTAAACTTTCCTTAACAATATGATTGGTATTTGTTCTATTCATGAGAGATTTTAGATTCAAATTGTGCATTTTTGTAGATTATCTTTTAGAGATTGTGTCATCTAATTAATAAAATGTATGAATTGTGACTAAAAAATCTAAATCCTAACTTTCAATTCTATATTTTAAAAGTAATATTTTTTTGAAAAATAATATACTGTTTATCAATAAAAAGTAGATTTATAAAACCAACCATAATGAATGCTTATATAGCAAAATCAACCACTAGCATCATCTAAAATACATGAAATCTTGGAGCATAAAATAATTGGAAAAAAAAAGGCATAAATAAAGACAACATATTATAAACACTACATTACACATCTAAAACAACTTTCTATATGTGTATGTGTGATGATGTTTAACAACAATATGAAAGGGTTTTTCGAGACACCTACATGTCTAAACTAGTAGACATAGAATTGATTAACTTTGGTTGTGCATGAATTTCATATTGTATGTATAGAAGCTCCACGGATCATGCCTATATGAGTTAATGAATACCTAATAGATTCTGAGAATTGGAACAAGTGTTCCTCTGGCTATATATGCACTAAAAAGAAAAAAGAAATAACAAAAAGCATGTATATCACCCACACCCACCAAAGATCTCCAATCTTTTACCAATATCCTTTCAAACCCATTCGTTCCTCTCTTCTACCCAGCTTTCTTGCTCCCTCTTACTCATTCACAGATACTTGAAAATAGTGCATATCTGCTAGAGCTTTACAACTCTGTAAATTCCTATTAACACCTCATCCCACACCACAACGACGAGTCAACTTGTTTTCCCTCTATCGCAAACATCACCATCTCAACACAACCTCCCATACATCTTTCATATTACACATCTTTGGTATCACGTAGAATTTGGTTAATAATACATGAAGCTACCTATTAGCTAACAACTCATTAGTGATATATGAAGCTACCTATAATTAATCATTTTTATGAAAATGCTTGAAATTTTATTGACTAGAACTAGCAAATATGATCCAATAATACAATAATTTATTAAGAATATACTATTACCAAGAATATAAATTCTTATCTCATCATTGATTTTTTTTTTCATCGAGATAAAATCTTAATCACGATGCATTTTCTTGTTCCTGAATGGGCTTCTTCCATTTTTTATTCAATTTTTTTAGGTTTAGACTCTACTCTGAGTAAAGATATGCCAGATTTAGATTTGCACATATAGGATAAATCAACCCAATACCGCGTCTTTTTCTACGACTTCCTTTTTTTTTTTCAATTCATTTCTTTCATGTCTTCCATCAAATATTCAACATATTAATCATATCATTCTTATTCGACTGATTAACAGTTGAGATCGCTCTTATTTAGAATTTATTTCTAAATAGAGTCGTTTATGATATAAGTGGTAATCATCGATATATTACCAATTTGGTTTTTGCTAAATGGAGCCTGGATACTTCATTTTATTGGTCCAACCAAGTCAACTATAAATCATTCTAATTGATAATATTAATCTGAATTCCCCCCCCCTCCCAAAATGGATCTAATGTATTATTCTAGAATTTTTTGTGCATTTATGGTGTAAATGTGTATTTAATTGTCACTTAATTTTTTCTTTGTAAAATTATATACATAATATGCCTCTAAATAGTGGTATCTTAATAATAAAATATAATTTTCTATTCCCACAAGATAACATGGTATTGGAGTTGTTAATATATCTAGAAGAATTTAGATAGCTAAGATATGAATAAATTGTGTTTTCCATCCAAAAATAATGAATAGGGGTGAGTTTGATAGAAAATAAATAATGATAGATGGTTGAGAAGAACATTATGGAGCAAGAGGAAATGCGAACATGGTTGGATTGAGTCCTGAAAAGGATGAGGGAGAAGTTTTATCAAAATATGGCTCTGATAGCCATAACTATATTAAAAATATAAATTGCACAATATTTATTACTTATGTGTATGATTCACACTTTTAACCTAAGTAGACTTAAAGCTTAAAAGATGTATTAGAATATAAATAATTAATTGAGTTATTTCCTATTAGTTTAAACTTTTAAGATAAAGGTTTCATTTATAATTTAATGATTGTACTATTTTTAGTAGTCATTCTAATCCTCCTATGAATAGGGGCTTGTGTCGTCTCAAAATTTCTACTTTGACGAGGCTAATTCATAGGTAGTTTTGAGTTGATGCATGCAACTGATTCTAGCAGCATCTCTGGTGGTTTCTCCATGTTGATATTCTTTCATGCACTTAATTTATTGTTCGGCTTTTCAAGCTTCATGATTAGCTTGACTACCAACTGTATATATGATGCATATGAGCCTTTTTGCCTCCTCACAGTGGCAAGATAAGGTTGTTATGCAGTTCTTTTATAGTGTCTTTAATTCCGCATGACTTTAATTAATCCTCAGGTGTGACCTTTGCTTCTTTGTAACTATGTTTTCACTATTTTATTAGCCTTGTTTTTCTATCTATATACGTGACTTTTAAGCTATGAAATTTTTTTCAATAAAGTTCTCCTTTTATACACTTTTTTGAAAAAAAAAAAATTTGTTCTTCTTGCACAAGATTATTATTTTTTAAATAATAAATTTAATACAAATATAATTTATCTCAGGCTAAAAAAATAAATTTATCATATACAAAAGAAAATGAAAAAAGTGATATCGGAAGTCCTAGAGGACATATTTTTAAATGTTGGATTACCTGTAGGGTTGCTTTACATGCGAAGCTCCCTCGATTTGGGATGCATCAATTACCCTTAACTTCCTTAACTGGAAGATTCAAGATGTTATATTTAGGAAATATAATTTAAAAGTATCTTCTTATAAATAGTTTGCGTTATAAGTTTTAGCTATTCATTACTATTTTACATAATTAATGAAGTATATATATATATGTTTATTATTATAGCACTTTTAAATTTTCTAATTATCATGAACTTTTTTAAAAAGTAAGATAACCTTTATTTATCAAAGAAAATAGCCATTTAACATCAACTTAATCTTTATTCGTCGTATTATATTACTCTGTTAGTTCATTTTATACAGAACACTGTTAATTAATTCCAGACAATTAGTTCTTTGTTGGTGAAGTAACCTAAAATTTTCTTTGGGGGTAAATCTTTTTAAGGGTTTGGTTGTAGGTTAAGTATCACATATTTTTTCTTAATTAAAAGATATTTTATTAATAAAATGGCAGTCTCATGTCCTTTTTCTCTTTGAATAATAAAAAATAATTTTGTCAACAAGGATAGTTCCTTCTTTTTTAAAGAGAGAATTACAAGAAAACACAAAATTGCCACACTTTGGAAAATGAAAAGCACAATTTAAGAATAAAATTATATGATAATATAGGTAATTTAAAATAGAAGCTAAACATGAAAAGAGCATATTCTTAAAACATCTGTTATATGATCCCCCGTCATAGCCTCATACAGATACATCAAAAGGTAAGTTACATTTCAACAAAGAATTCTTTCATGAGTTAGATATAATTGTTTAAGCTTTAGCTATATATATATATATGCATATACGTACTTATACTAAAATTTTTATGTTTTTAACTTTCTTATTTCTAAAATAATTTATTTTTATTTATCATGTAACAATTAACTATTTCGACATTTTAGAAATTGTAAGAAGAAGTGAATGGCAGAATATTGGAGCTTATGTACGTTTGAGATAGTCAATTGATGAAGATTGCCAAAGCTTAAAACACTACCCAATCTTCTAAATATCTAATAAAGCATGTAGTCACTTATCAAAACTGAACTAATCATCCTCTCTATTTCATCATCAACTCGAGTAAAGAGATGTATTTCCTATTTGAACAAATACCAACTCCTATTTCTCATATTTGTTCGATGACAGCCCAAAAAATTAAAATTTTCACGTAATACTATAAAATAAAAAACAAAGTTAGAAGAAAAAAGCATGCCTCCTTACACAACTTTCTCTTCAGCGTGGTGAATTGATAAGCTAAGTAAGAAACAAATTTGAAAAATATCAACAGTCTTGACATTAAAACTACTGAATATTATTTCACTTATAGTTAAACTCAACTTCAAGCTTAGAGACTTCAATAACTTGGTGAATTAATAAGCCTAAGTAGGTATAGAATCTCTAAAGCATCCAGACTTAATTGGATCTAGACCTTTAGAAGACAAGTATTGGTGATTTTAGTGAGTAATATAGCTTTTATGACAGCTTTACCTAGGATTTTGGACTAGTGGTGAATCAGGAGATGATAGTTGCTAAGGAGTGATTTAAGGTGAATTGTATTTATCTTAGAGTATCAAATTGAATAGGAGGATTTTTTATTAGTTTTGACTATTTCTTTAGCCTTCTAGATGGGTTTACAACGCTGTAACATTGGTTCTAACTAGTCAATGAAAGAGGCTATTTAGTGGGTATGTATAGGTACCATTAGAACTCAATGCTGGTTTACATTGATTATTCTATTTGTTTGTTTAACTATTGAATCGCTGTTAAAAGTTACACATGCAGTTCTTACTTTTCTACTTATGTTATTGTATGATGCTCAATTTGACACTTTTCAAGTTTTTACTTTTTCTTATAGGATATAATTGAAGCTAATATAGAGGGTAAATTAATGAACATGTTGAATATGGTCAATTTCTTTGATTTTTAACTTATACCTAAGAGAATGAGTAGATATTTAGAGTTGTCTATGGTTATAACAGGTTCACTGAGCTGGTGAATTAACGTGGCATCAAGCTTGCATCAAGGATCTAATACATGGAGTTTTTTCTTTGAAGAAAAGAAAATGAAGGGGATTGGTGGTAGTTAAGGCTATAGGAGGACTATGAAAATTATCAGTATATATATTTAACTTTTCTTGTCTACTTGTACAAGATCTTAATATAAATATAGATATAGAGAATGAAATGTAATATGTTCTTGCATGTATATATGTGTATTGTTAATTTTGATTTGCAGGCCTTGTGAAGATCGAAGAAGATACTAGGCAATTCTTTGGCTACTTTAAAACTTTGTTGTGACTTGGGAACTAATTATTAGTGTGTCCATATTAGAAGAGTATAAAAACAAATAAAAGATTACATATGAAATGTTTGCAAATCATTATAATTAGCTAGAGAGCAAATCGTATATATATATATATATATGCATAAAGTGAGTCAAAAGAAAAGGTGCGCATATATAATTGTGGTACGATGATGGTAATCCAGGAAGTGCTTATGAATCCGGTTCCTTGCGTGCGGCAAATTTATTGTATATATAAAAATAAATATTTCTGTAACTATTTCGGCACATTGTGGGCTTGAGTTCCAAATCCACATATTTGGAACAAAAATGAATCTCCCTAAAAGTTGAGTTAGGCAGGCGGTAAAAAAGGAGAGCAATTATATATGAAGGTATATATATATATATATATATTACACTTTTTTGAATGTTGAATACTGGATGCAGAATCTTTTATTTAAATCATTAATTGTATATAGAAGAAAATATATACACACACAAAATATTTTAGTGCATCAAACCATATGTATAGTATACAATTTGAAATAATTTCTTCCCATATCTATATTGATGGAAACTAGGTTAATATGCCAAAGGATTCATTAAATAATTAGGGAGCTAATTAGTTTAATTATAATAGTTTTTGTTTGAATTGATCTATATGTAAATTAATTATATATATGTTACATAATTCATTAGAATTGCAATATATATGATTATATAATTCATAAACGAAAAATTTAATTATATGACATGATACGACAAGACCATCAAAAGTTGTGTTTTTCTTGTTGATATTTTTCTTTCTATTGATATTTACCTACACATCATAAAAATTTAGATGCTCACCCTTCCAAACACATATACAAACATCTCAATATATATTTACCTACCTCAACATGTATTCCTTCCATCGCTACCTTATATATTACATGTATATATACACATATATGTATATCTCAACCGGATTAGACAAAAAACATCTGGCCCGTACTTGGTTTATAGTTAATTTGCTCGACATGCAAACTTTAATTTGTAAGATTTCAAAATTTTCCATGCAGAACATAATTACTAATTACACTCCAACAGTATTCTAATACCATAAAAACTTAGTTATGATATATATACATAGATATATATTGCGATTAATATTTGTTCTTGTGTTGTGAAATATATAAGCCAATTTAGTTGAATAAAAATCATATAAACAATATAATGATCAAACCAGTAAAAATAGAGAAAAGACATGAGAGGGTAAAAACAAATATATATTGTAGAAATTTAGCATTAAAAAAAACTATTATTTTTATTTAGATTTGATAGAGTAATAACGAGGACTCAAAGTACAAAACAAGAGATAATTCTAATTTAATCAAATACATTTCTCATATTTATCATAAATACAAACATTAACAGATTCAAAAAAAACATTTTAATGTCACAAAATCCCCTATTAATTTACAAGGTAATGGTATATTAATCTGTTGTATTTTTTTGAGTTCAGCTATTAGTTCAACAACTTTCTAACTAATACCATTGACTTTTAAAAGTATAAATTTAAATTATTATTAGTACGTAACGTGAACTCCGATATAAAAAAAAATATCTATGATTTTTGTATTCTTTTAAAAAAAGAATTAAAAAATAAAATGGCGGTAACTGTAAGACATCAAGACATGCAATTAAGTTGGATTAGAAGGTGATGGCCATATTAATTGATGGTTAAGAGATAATATTTGTGAGTGTGGTTGCCATGTATAATTGACTTCAAGTGTGAATGCATGCTGGGAATAATGCAGAGAGAGTAGGTAGATGCATGCATTACAGTGAAGCAATAGCTTTTAATTAAAAAAGATGGCCACAATTGAATAATTTTATATAAGTACAGGCTTGCAACAATTTACTGATTATATTTTTTTAATTACATTACCTTAAATCAAAAGGTTTTTCCATATCCCCTATTAAAGACATAACATTTTTGGAGATAATTTGGGCATTCCACTTGCAATTTTAGAATGCACCACATCTTACCTTACGTGGTATATTCTTCTATATTAAAACACTCCGCCCCCATTCCTTACTAATGGCTATTCAACCGTTGTGTCGTTTTATATATACCCCCTCCCGCCTCTTGGGCACACATGACAAAATACCATGACTAGAAAAAAGGTTAAGCTTGCTTATATCACTAACAACTCTGCAAGAAAAGCAACATTCAAGAAAATGAAGAAGGGGCTGATGAAGAAAGTGAGTGAACTTAGCACTCTTTGCGATTTCAAAGCCTGTACAATAATTTACAGCCCTTATGACTCGCAACCAGATGTTTGGCCTTCCCCTCTTGGAGCCCATCATGTGCTTGCTGACTTTAAGAGGATGCCTGAGATGGAGCAGAGCAAGAATATGGTGAATCAGGAGAGCTTCCTGCGCTAGAGGATCACTAAAGCAATTGACCAACTGAAGAAGCAGCACAACGATAATCGCAAAAAGGAGTTAATAGATATCATGTTCCAAAGTCTTACTGGGAAGTCCCTCCACCAACTCAACCTTATTGATCTCAACGATTAGGGTTGGCTCATCGAACAACACCTCAAAGAAATCCAAAAGAGCATGGAAACACTCAGCAAGTCACCTTTGCCTCAGGAGGTGACAGACAAAGGAGTGATGAAGGGTCCTGGTGAGACTTTCACTCAAATCAAGGAGGATTCTATGGTGCAGACGCTACAGCAGCCGCAAATGCAGTTCGTTGATGGGATGAATCCTCAAGCACAACAACAGCATTATGTCGGGTTGAACGAGGAACAGGTAGAGATGATGGTGCCATTCACAGATCAGAACTACCATAATAATGGATTTGTATGGTCCAGTGTTTTTAATTACCCTTAGAAATTGAGAATTATGATATTTGATTTTGAATTTTTTTGGGTGTTATTGGGGATGTACTTTAACTAATGAATTAAATTCCACCATAGAGATATGTTGTTAGTTTCTTAGTCGTCATAGTCATCATCTAAATAGTTGTAGTCATCATAATAGTTATAGCTGTCATCCTCACAGACATAGTCGTCGGGTCACATACATTCATGTACTTAGATTACTTTGTGTTATGATTTTCTTTAAATTAATCTTCACCTCAATATTTTAAATTATATATCTATTTTTGTGATACATAAGAGTCGAATCTTCTATTCTTATTTTTCTAGAGGCAGAGAATTACCACTTGCAAGTATTATCATGCCTTAATTATATTTAACTTTTAGGAGGATTGATTTCTATTAAGGCGGTTGGTAATGAAGTAAAGATCCTAGAATTGGAACTATTTTGCCTTTAGCCCAATCATTAAGGGATGACATTAGTTCCCATTAATGAAGAACATGTCTACTCACAATTTTATATAAAAAATTAACAAATCAACTGAATTATCACCTATATACCTTTTTATACAATCTGTTAACTTTTGATATCAACCATTTTCTATTAAAAATGTATTGAATGTATTTATTTATTTTTTTGTGAATATGTCAGTTTAGTGATATATAAAAGTACTTAAGTTCAGCAACTTTGTTTAAAATTAAATTTGCAGCCAGTTTTATGTATGGATTGTAGAATTAATTACATTGATATTAATTATAACATTTCATTTTCTCACATAATTGTTTAGGTAAGATGTGAATGCATGCTGGGGATAATGCAAGAGATAGTAGGTATATAAATGCATTACAGTGAATCAATAACTTGTTATGAAAAGGGACGGTCAGGATTGGATAATTTTAGATAAGTGCAGCCATTCAACATTTTACTAATTAAATTTTGTGAATTATATTCCTTAATTCACAAGATTTTCCTATATCCCCTATTAAAGACATAATATTTCTGGAGATAATTTGAATATTTCACTTGCAGTTTTAAAATGCACCACATCTTACCTTACATGATATATTCTACTATATTAAATGCTCCACTCCCCATTCCTTACTAATAACTATTGGATGTTTGTCTCATTTTATACAAACACTCTCTCGCTCCTTGGCCAGACACGACAAAACACCATGATTGGAAATAAGGTTGAGCTTGCTTATATCACTAATGACTCTATAAGAAAAGCTATTAAAAAAAAGAAGAAGGAGTTGATGAAAAAAGTGAGTGAACTCAGCACTCTGTGCGATGTCAATGCCTGTGCAATCATTTACAGCCCCTATGACTCAAAACTAGAGGTTTGGCCTTCCCCTCTCGGAGCCCAACACGTGCTTGCTGACTCTAAGAGGATGCCCAAGATAGAGCAAAGCAAGAAGATGGTGAATCAAGAGTGCGTCTTACACCAAAGGATCACCAAGGCAACCGATCAACTGAAGAAATAGTGCAAGGACAATCGCGATCTTGCGCATATCATGTCAGGAAGCTCCTCCACCAACTCAACCTCATTGATCTCAACATCTGGGTTGGCTCATCGAGCAAAACCTCAAAGAAATAAAATAGAGTATTGAAACACTCTGGAAGTCACCTCAGCCTCAGGAGGCCACAAGCGCAGGAGTGATGGAGGGTCATAGGGAGACATTCACTAAGATCAAGGAGGATCATCCTGTGCAGAAGTTGCAACAACTACAGACGTGGTTCGTTGACAGGATGAACCTGTAAACACAACAACAACCTCATTTAACATACGGGGAATATGTAGAGATGATGGTGTCATTCACAAATAAGAACAACCAAAATAATGGACTGATATGATCCAGTGCGTTTCACTACCCTTAGGAATCGAGTATTATGATATTTACTTTTAAATTTTTTGGATTGTTGTTTGAGATCTGCTTTAAATAACTAATTACATTCCACTACAAAGATATGTTATCTATTTTTTAGTCGTCGTAGTCGTTGTCTCAATAGTTGTAGTCATAATAATAGTTGTAACTATCATCATCATAGTCGTAGTCGTCGAGTCGCATGCATAAATGTACTTGGATTTCTTTGTGTTATGATTTTCTTCAGATTAATCTTCTCTTTAATATTTTATATCTCTTGTACTAGTACAACTCTTCGTTCCTTAATTTCTCCCCTCCCCCTGCACGCTCAATGTAATTTTAAGCTATCATAATGCCCTTTTCTCTTCTTTTCTTTTCTATTTTTGTTTACATAATGTAGTGATGACACAAGCATTATTGATGTAGTATATGTAGAAATTTAGTCTAGATAGGAGGAAGATTAAGCTAGCTAGCTGCTCAAATTTATTTATATTTCAAATGAGATTTTTGTATAGAATTTAATACATATGGATACGCTCTTCCAATCTTTAAATTAAAATTTAGAATAATGGCATTAAGGAATAATATTTTCCTCAAAGAAAACCTCCATATAATCGAAATATCTCAAATAATTAATATTTTTATTAATATGAATATTATGCGTGTATCAGGAAAAATATGCTAAAATTATAAATATGTTGTTTAATTATTTCATTCAATTTATTTCGGGTTATAATAATTTATAGATATATAGAATAATCTATCTTTGTTCGCTATATTTTAAAAGACAAAAAAATTATAGTCACATATATATTACCAATTCAGAGCATTGATGATAAGTATATGTGTTCACTTGCAACTAGCTCCTTTAAGCAGTTTGGACAGTATCTTGTTTAATTTGCTAAATATGTCGTATTATTGTGATGTAATAGCAATTTTGTCTAAATAGCAAATAGAATAAGTATTTCTTTATACGTATACACACAGATATATAATCTTTATCAAACAACACCATCATCTCCACTTTGTCCCCGTTACCAAACACTAAATGAGCTGTTGTTGTGCTTGCAGTTAATAACGTTAATGAACCCTCACTATAATTGCTGAAGCTTATGTGATAAAGAATCCGCATTGATCTGAGAGGATGTCTCCCCCGGACCCTTCATCACTCCTCCATTTGTGGCCCACTGAGGCTCAGGTGATTTACTGAGTGTTTCTACCTTCTTTTGGATTTCTTTTAGGTTTTGTTTAATTAGCCAGCCCAGTTGAGATCAATGAGGTTGAGTTGGTGGAGGGGCTTCCAAACAAAGCTTTGAAAAATTATATGCATGATATACTTCTCCTGATTGTCTTTGTGTTTCTTCTTTAGTTTGTCGGTTTCCTTGGTGATCATCTATCATAGGAAGCTCTTTTAATTCATTATCTTCTTATTCTACTCCATCCCGGAGATCCTCTTGAAATAGGCCAATACGTGTTGGGCTCCGAGAGGGGAATGCCAAACCTCTGGTTACGAGTCATAGGGGTTGTAAATGATTGCACAAGTTTTTATATTGCAAAGTTATTAGTGATATAGGTAAGTTTAACCTTGTTTCTAGTCATGACGTTTTGTCGTGTCTGGCCAAGGAGCGAGAGGGGTTATATAAAGAATGAGACAAGGGTTGGCGAGTTATTAGTAAGGAATGGGGAATGGAGCATTATAATATAGTAGAATATGCTATTTAAGGTAAGATATGGTGCATTCTACAACATTAAGTGGAATGCCAAAATGTTATAGAATGATTTGTTTGATATACATGTTCCTTATTAATGTTAGCTTTTATATAAAGAGTTAACAAATCATATACAAACTCATACATTTTTAATCTTCTATTAAATTTATAAAAGTTCAAGCATTCATATAAAATGGTATGCAGGTGGCAGTAGCTGTGTTTTTAACACATTAAAACAAGGGAACATCCATATGATTTATAAAGATTTACTTTGTATTTCACTTATTAACTATGAATTTCGCTTATCTATAAAGGATGTATTGTGTCACGACTTTTTTATGTAATGTGTTCTTATTTTTTTACCTTTTTATTTCTTTTTGTATTCTTAAATATTATAACTTCGTTGTGTGCGTCTTATTTAGAGAGATTATATATATATATATACTTACAATGATAAAAAAAATGATTCATCGAATGTCACTAACCATATTTACTTCCCTTTATTTAGTAAAGATTCCACTTTATTAATATGTTGTACTTGTGTTAATTGTGTAATTGAATTTTTTAAAATTAAAAATTATGCTAACTATTTAATTAAAAATTTTACTACAATTAGAATTAAATATTAATGTAATCAATCATATGAGAAAATGAAATGTTACAATTAAATATCAATATAACTAATTCTATAATCCATATATAAAATAGGCTGCAAATTTAATTTTAAATAAAGTAACTAAACTTAAGTTTTTTATATATCACTAAATTGACATATTAAAAAAATAAATAAATAAATACATTGAATATATTTTTATTAGAAAATAGTTGATATCAAAAGTTAACAGATTAGATAAAAAGGTATGTAGGTGATAATTTGACTAATTTGTTAACTTTTTATATAAAATTACGAGTAGACGTGTTCTTCATTAATGGGAACTGATGCCATCCCTTAATGATCGGGCCAAAGGCCCAATAGTTCCAATTCTATGATCTTTACTTCATTACCAACCACCTTAATAGAAATCAATCCTACTAAAAGTTAAATATAATTAAAGCATGATAATACTTGACTTTTAAATCAAATAGTACTTCTCTTCCTCTACAAAAATAAGAATTGAAGATTCGATTCTTACGTAACACAAAAATAAATATATAATTTATTGCACGTAAAAATTAATAAAAATAAATTTTAATAATGCTATCATATGTTAAAATTAATTATAATATAGCCAAATGAATAATTAAAATTTGAATACTAGACTTTTCACATGGATGTTAGTGTTATACACTTTGACAGTGGTATATAAGTGGTTTCAATGTATTATTACATTTATCTTCATTTTTAAAAAGTACTTATATTGTGTCTTATGAATTTTTTAAACTGTTATTGCAAAAGTATAAATTGGTTTTGAATAAGTGATCCCACTAATAAAGGTTAAATACTGGTCATTGTCATTAAGAATCAATTACAACATCGTACTACAGATACTAGAGTAACATACTATAACATTTAAAAAAATTTAATGTTGTAATTTGTGTCACTGGAGTTAAAGATGACCTTGTTTTATATTAGTAACATTTTTTTTAGTAGCAAGAGACTTTATATCATTGATTTTTGAGTATTTATATATGTAAAAGAAATTCAAAATACTAATTGCTGAAAGTGTTTGAAATTAGCCATCAAAAATATTTTTCTTTATTTATTATTCTATGTGATTGTATATATTTAAATATGTATATGTATATATTGTACATTTCTTTTTACATAGAGTATTAGTTAACTATTCACAGATTGTTGAGTTAGAAAATTATTTATGTCAGTTTTTTTCCATATTTTGAACATAATAATTGCGTCATGAAATTTTATTTATGATCGTTAGAGATTTTCCAATACATTTGAGTTATTTAAAATATTGTATATTTTGACTAAAATAAAATTTTTAGAATTATATTTAAATTTCAGATTAATCAAAATATTAATTATTTTAGATATTCAGATTATATCGAGATTTTCTTTGAGGAAAATATTATTCCTTAATGCCATTATCCCAAATTTTAATTCTATAGTCTAAAGAACAAATCCATATTTATCAAATTCTATACAAAAATCTCACTTGAAATCTAAACGAATTTGCGTATCTAGCTAGCTTAATTTTCCTCCTAACTAAACTGAATTTCTACATATAGTACATCAACAATGCTTCTGTCCTCTCTCAATTGTGTATAAAAAAAAGAAAAGAAAGAAGAAAAAAGAGCATTCTGATAGTACAAAATTATATTGAGCATGCATATTTTTTAACAAATACTAATACAGCCATATCAAACCGGGGACAGGGAGAAATTAAAGAATGAAGAGTAGCACTAGCATAGGAAATATAAAATATTGAGGTGAAGATTAATTTAAAGAAAGTCATAACACAAAGTAATCTAAGTACATGCATGTATGTGACCCTAATGACTATGACTGAACTATTATGAGGACTACAATTGTTTAGACGATGACTATGACGACTAAGAAACTGACAACATATCTCTATATTGGAATTTAATTGATTATTTAAAGTACATCTCCAACAACACCCCAAAAAATTTGAAATTATATATCATAATTGTAACGCCCCGAAAATTAAAAGAAAACGTATATATAAAAATTCTAAGTGCGGAAGCGAAATAAAATATTATGATTAACATCCCTTACACAATAACCAAAACGTATTAAACATATGAAAGAATAAGTTAACTAAAGTAAATACTAGAAATGAATACTATAAGGAAAACTATAAAATCTTTCGGCATCTACTCGCCATCTTCTTGCGGAACGAGCTCGGGAACCAAGTCCTCTTATCTGAAATGGTTAAGTAAGGAATGAGCTACACTAGCCCAGTAAAGATGTCACACTATCTCACTGTCACAGAAGTAAAGGTTGGTAGAAAACAAAAACGACCAATGGAGCATAATTTATAACAAATTGATTTATCAACAATAAAATCCTTTACTGTCCACTTACCTCGGTGAGATTCATGAAAACAACTTATGAAAACAATAACATTATAATATCATGAAATCATACGCACTCCGTAACATAACACATGTCATACTTCTAATATTTCAATCATCAGACAATAAATTTCCTCTTTTACCAGCCTACTAGTATCCATGGGGATCCATAGGGGTCCCCACTATACGTGAACCATTCACCTTAATAACTTAACTCCAGGGCCATCCCCATACTCCCTCCAGTATGGGTGCCAAAACCATAAACCTCAATACCCCGTCCGGTATGAGAGACAACGTTCCCAGTAGGGTTCCCTATGGACCTGGTCCGTCCACCATCTCCCAGGATATCTAGTGAGGTTGTTGAATTATCCACTTATCAATTCACATACATTTTCTATTCTTTTCTTAGTTTTCTATTTCTCACATAATCATGAATATTTAAACCAGTAACGAGCATCCAACAATGCAGACATATCATCGGATTCACAAAATCAAGCAGCAGTGAAGTAAACTGTGATTCATGCATTCAAAACTATAAAATAAATAGATCAGACACCATAATGCCTTCAAAACTGTAAAATAACTAAAACAGTAACTGACCAAAAACATATCAGATTCGGGCCCTATTAGAAACCTTAATTAATTATACATATCTATTAATTCATAAAATACCGTTTTATCATTTATTAAGCTTTAATGCCGTTATAGGAAATAGGGTGAGAGATCCTTACTTGATTTGAAGTCTAGAATCGATTTTTCACTGTGCCTACGGGCAGTCCCTAGATTCCCTGAATTTTTCTCCGGGAACTGAAACACACTTTCGGTACCTGTACATGTCCCCAGAAACTCCAAATCAGATCCAGGGCCTCCTTGGCAAATTTCAGAATTTTGGCATAGCGGCTCCGCCGTGCTCCGGTGACGGCGACACCTCCCACGGCAGCTCCGCCGTGCTCCAGTGACAGGGCAATCCACCTCGGGTTGGCTATTTTTGGCCATTTTTGGCCGAATTTAGCTAAACTAGCACCGGTTCCTGTGAGGAAACACACGTAGGGCCCTCAATGGGCCAAAAAAATACAGAAAACTGAGACTTACCGGCAGCGGAGCTCTCGAGTGCGGCGGCTCCTTTGGTGCGAGTTGCGTTTTGGTGTTTTGCTCCGGTCAACCTGTAGAGGAAAGGACGGTGGTCACAGTGGTGTAAAAATTACATCGAACGGGAATCGGAAAGGGCCTCATCGGACGCAAAAATTTTGAAAACTTGCGGCGGTGCCGCTGGACTTCGGTGGCATTTTTCGGCCAATTGGCCGGTGGTTTGGCTCTGATTTTGCCACAAGTGGGTTCAGCATCGAAATTCGAGCCAAGGGGAGAAATTTTACCTCGTTTGGCGGCCGAAAAGTGCTCCGTTGCGAAATGCATCAAGTGTCTCATTAGGCATTTTATCTCGGAGGGGTTTCTATTTCTCCCTCCCCCGTCTGGTCTAGAAAGATGTTAAAGGACTACTTCTTGTGGATGATGGCATACCCTCTAACGAGAGTGGTGACATAAATATCTGTTAGGGGTCACATTTGGTTAAGTACTGTCATGGTGATAGAATATATGATAGGACCACTGTGGTTGGTACAACCGTGGTCATAAATTGTACCATGGTTTTGCAAGCCAAAAATGTACCTGAGCAAATTGTTGTTATATATCTGATATGCTCATTCCACATAGATACTCAAAAATCCATATCTCCCCTCAGAGATAGAAGTCAGAATGAATTCGCGAAGCATGACATAAAAATTTGAGCATTTCATGATTTATTTGATTTTTTCTATTGTTAAATATTATTTTGATTTGATCATTGTGACTGTGAGATGATGTTTCTTTTAATAAATAAAATTATTTTCATAAAATAAGAAAGGACCTTGATGTGACCTAATGGTAAGTATTAATGATATAATTATTCACTCTTAAAATCTTAAGATTTTATTTAAATGTTATTTTTCTTACTGAGTATATGGAACTCACCCTTTCCATGCCCCCCCAGATGAGGAAGATAGTAAGGAACCAATCATTGGCCTACCCCTTGAAGTCTATGAGGATCCCAAGGACTCACAAATCTTAAGTGCATGACTTGTCCTGCACTCTGATGAGTCTAATTGCATAGTGAAAGAAGTGGCCCTTTGTATTTTGTTGCCACTTCTGGCTTCAGTTATATATATTGTAATTAGAACTCATATATTTTGGTAAGGGATTTGTAATAATATTCTACACTGCATATAATTTTTATAATGCACTAGTAATCTGTTTCTGTATCTTGCATCGTTATGCCTTAATTTGCATTGGAGATGTCATGCATATTCTAGTAGTTCTGGAATAAATAATCAAAACTAAATACCTCTGAAAGGAAATATGGTAAACCAGATTTAACTAGATTCTGTGTTTGTTAAATTTTGACTTTTTATTTTATTTATTTTACCTTGTACCTAAGGGAATTTATCCTCCTACCCACACCTGCGGTATGAGGAGCACATCCATGAAGACCTCTTAGCATCCGTAGAAGCCTGGTAGATCAACACGCACCCAAGACTTGCTGTAATGTGCAGGTGCTTGGAGTGTAGTGGCATTCCCACACAAAGACCCCGTGCGCAAATGCGCACCAGCACGCATCGCAGTGCCATAAAGATGCCTGAACAACTGTGACGACAACAACTACAACTACTATGGTGATTACAACAATTAAGACAATGACTACGAGTCTAACAACCTATCTATGTAGTGGACTATAAACGGTTAATTAAAATACATCGCCAACAACATAAAAAAAATTAAAAAATAAACATCCTAATACTTGATTCCTAAGGGTAATTAAACATGATGGACCATATCAGTCTATTATTCTAGTTGTTCTTATATGTGAATGGCATCATCATCTTCGCCTGTTCCTCGCTAGCAAACCCTATATGAAACTGTTTTTGTACTTACGAGTTCATCCTGTCAATGGACCACTCTTGCAGTTGTTGTAGCTCCTACACAAGAGAATCCTCCTTGATTTGAGCAGATGTCTCCTAAGGACCCTTCATGACTCCCCCATCAGGTGGTCCCTTGAGGATAAAGTGACTTGCTAAGTGTTTCTATCCTCTTCTAGATTTCTTTAAGGTGTTGTTTTATGAGCCAACCCAAATCCTTAAGATCAATGACATTTAGTTGGTGGAGGGGCTTCCCAATATGACTTTGGAGCATGACCAACGTGATCTCCTTCTTGCAAATGTCCTTGCGCTGGTTCTTCAGTTAGTCAGTTATCTTGGTGATCCTTTAGTGCAATAAGCTCTCTCGATCACCATCTTCTTGTTCTGCTCATCTCGGGCATTCTGTAAAAGTCAACAAGCACATGTTAGGCTCCTAAAAAAGAAGGTCAAACCTCTGGTTGCGAGACATTGGGGCTGTAAATGATTGCATAGGCTTTAACGTCATAGAGACCACTAAGTTCACTCACTTTCTTCATCAGCCCCTTCTTTCTTTTCTTGAATGTGGTTTTTTTTGTGTGGGGCCATTAGGTAATATAGGCAAACTTAACTTTCTTTCTACTCATGGTCTTTTGTCATTTGGTTTGTGGCTTAGGAGAGGGAATGGGTATATATAGAATGAGACAAGGGTTGAAGAATATTAGTAAAGGATGGGGAGTAAAACATTGAATATACTAAGTGAGGTTAGATGTACTGTATTCTAAAACTTGAAGTGGAGTGTCGAAATCATCTCCAAAATGCTATGTCTTTAATAGGGAATATGGGAAAATATTTTGATTTAAGGAAATGTTTCACAAAATTTAATTAGTAAGTTGTTGCAGGGCCGCACTTATACAAAATTCCTTTAATCATGACTATCCCTTTTAATTAAGAGATAATGTTTCACTATAGTCCATCTTTATATCTACTCTCTCCTGCATTATTTCAAGGGTATGCAATATGTCAAATATGATTATTAGAGTGTATGTGTATTTGATTTTATCTTTATAGAAGAATATTTTAATTATAATTATTAAAGTCAAAATATGTCTCTATATCACAATCAATTATATACATTTAGTAGATAATTAGTTATTATATGCAATGGGGCTTCCATGTTTTGGATTCTTTATACTTTCCAAATTTATATTTTTTTCATAGAGTTGTAGTGAACAATCAGTAGTTATTTTGAAAAAGAAGATTTTTTTGAAAAATTTGTGTGCTGAAAAATATTTAAAATACATAATAAAGCATATGAAAGAAGAAAAAGAAGAAGACAATTATGTATCTTCGCTTTCAATCAAATACATGCAACTAATAAATCTACTACACTAATGATAAAATTATTTTCTTACTTTTCTGAAATAAAATAAATCCACTTGAACCAATTAATTATAATTCTACTCTACCCATCATGTTCTTTTAAAACATAAAATTCATATAAAATAAAGACATGAGATCACATATAACTATTTTCTCTATTTATGTTTGTGTATGTGAGTGCCTTTTTCCTATATACCTTCAAAGGGGAAAAGAATGAGGAATCCTATAATCGTTTTATATTGGAAAAGCATGTATAGATAGCAAAACTCATGTAAGGACATTTTTTTTGTTCTCAATCAGCATATATGTTTTATATGTTCAATATATATACATAAATGTTCTAATTTATTTCATTTTCGATATATATTGTGAGCAAGGAAATTTGATTGTAATCTTATTTGTTTGATCCACCTGGGTAACAGTGGAAATGTATTGTAATTGATAAATTTGATAAAAAATGCCTACTATTTTATCATTTAAACAAAATGAGTATGAGAAGTAGGATGGATATAGATATACACATTCTATTTAATTAGTTAGATTATGGATAAGCCTTAATTAGAGCAATTATTTTTTAAATAAATTGATAAAAATGTATTACTTATTTTTCTTACATACTGCATTATTTTTTTAATATGGGTGAAACTCCATATGTTATAGTACTGATATGTTATTAAGATGAAAGTAGGAAAATTAGAAGATGGATAAAACTCCATACATTGGAGAATCCTTGTTGATCTGAGTGGACATCTACCCGAAATCCTTAATCAGTCCATACGTGGCCCCACTAGGCTGGGGTGACTTATTGAGTGTTTTCGTCCTTATTTGTATTTCCTTGAGGTATAGTTCGATGAGCCAAGCCAAATCATTCAAAACAATGAGGTTTAATTGGTGGAGGGGCTTCCCAATAAGGCTTTGGTACATAACCTGCATGATTTTGTTCTCCCTATTGTCCTCACGGTGCTTCTTCAATTGGTCGGTTGCCTAGGTGATCCTCTGGTGCAAGAAACTCTCTTAATTCACCATTTTCTTGCTTCGTTCCTTCTCAGGCATCATTTTGAAGTCGGCCAATAGGCGTTGGGCTAGGAAAGGGGAAGACCAAACCTCTGGTTGCCAGTCGTAGGGGATGTAAATGAGTTCACAGGCTTTGACTTTGCAGAGTATACTGAGTTCACTCACTTTCTTCATCAACTCTTCTTCCTTTTCTTGAAAGTAGCTTTTCTGGCAAAGTTGTTAGTGATATAGGAAAGTTTATCCTTCTTTTTAGTCATGGTGTTTGGTCATGTCTGGCCAAAGAGCGAGATGGTACATATATAGAATGCGACAAGGGTTGAAGATTTATTAGTAATGGATGTGAAGTGGAACATTAAATATACCATGTAAGGTTAGATTAAAACTGCAAATGGAGTGCCCAAATCATCTCTAGAAATGCTATATTTTTAATAGCACATATGGAAAGATCTTATGATTAAAGGTAGTGTAATTTACAAAATTTAATTAGTGAATTTTTGCAAGGCTGCGCTTTTAATAAACCATTCAAATACAACTATCTTTTTTAATTAAAAGTTAATGCTTCATTATAATGCATGTATATATCTACTCTCTCTTATATATGTAGGTGTGTAAAAAAAATGAATTGAACCAGAAGATTGCTAGAATACTTAATTAATTTTCCTTGTATATGGGGGGTTATTTAAAAAGAGAGAGGGAGAAAAAAAAACTTGAAATTAGTTGTCTTAAGGGAGTAAAACATGGCAACGAAATAAAAGATTGATATTGCTTATAATTACACTATTAGAATTGCATATAAATAGGTCACCCATCCTTTGTACTAAGCATCCCATTTTTATCATATAGAATATTGATATTGCTTTTCACAAATTTCCAATATAGTCCTCCAATTAAGATAGTTTGCATTTCAATCGTAAAAGTCTTTGTTTTGGTCCCAACAATATTTGCACTTTTAGTTGCTTTTTTCTTTTTAGTGCACATATAGCCAAAAATATATATAGAAAATGTTGGGGCTTATAGACATGCAATCACAACAAAACACTCACTCTAATTCTCACAATCTATAAGTTGTTTATCATCACATTTACACGTGCAAGAAGTTGTTTTAGATGTGTAGTGTGGACTATTTTATGGTTGTTTATGCCACTTTTTATATAATGCTTTTGTTTTATACTCTAAGGTGTCATGTATTTTAGATGATGCTAGTGGTTGGTTTTGGCGTATAAGCATACCTTATGGCTGGTTTGTAAATCTACGTGTTATTGTTAAGACCTATATTACTTTTTTTAAAAAATATTAATTCTAAAAACTGAAAATAAAATTTAGAATTTAAATCTCTATAGTGACAATTCATACATTTCATTTATTAATTAGCACGATCTCCTAAAGATAATATAAGAGAACGTATAATTTCAATAAAAAAACTTTATAAAGAGAGGAAATACTATACATATTATTAAGGAATGATTATTGTAATTTAATTTTAAAATATAATAATAAAAGTAATATATATGATTACTTATGTATTGACTTATGTAGTAGCCAAAAAACTCCTAAAGAAATCAACCATATATTTCTTGCAAAGTTTATGCAGTAATAATATATAGGTGTTGTCTCCCTTCAGTAAAAAAAATGATACTAGTATGGTATTAAAATATATGCCTTCTGAACCTCGACAATCCATATTTGCTTTTAAGATAATTAACTTTTTTTAAAAAAAATAGAAATAAAATTTATCAATAGTAATTAACCACTACAAACATAACGAGAAGTACCGCCGACAATACATCCGACAACCGCAATAGAGATTGAGAAAATAAGAAGAAGGCAAAGTCATGTTCAAAAAACAATTAGAAGGAAACAATCTGTCCTTCATTACTGATTCTAACCTTTAAGATAATTACGATATGCTAGAGATTGCATGCTGGTGTAATATAAATAACAAAAAACAGTTAAAGATTATATATATGTGTGTATACATATGAAGCAATACTTATTCTACTTGTTATTTAGACAACATTGCTATTATATCACAATAATATGTCATATTTAGCAAATTAAACAAGATATTGTCCAAACTACTTAAACAAGCTAGTTGCAAGTGTACACATATACTTCCCATCAACACTCTGAATTAGTAGTATATATGTGACTATAATTTTTTTATCTTTTAAAATATAGGGAACAAAGATAGATTAATCTATATATCTCTAAGTTAGTAGAACCCGAAATAAATCAAATAATTAAACAAATTTATAATTTTAGCGTATTTTTTCAGATACATGCATAATATTCATATTAATAAAAATATTAATTATTTGAGATATTCCGATTAGATCGAGATCTTCAGTGAGGAAAATATTATTCCTTAACGCAATTATCCTAAATTTTAATTTCAAGATTGGAAGAGCATATCCATATGTATTAAATTCTATACAAAAATCTCATTTGAAATCTAGATAAATTTGAGTAGCTAGCTAGCTTAATCTTCCTCCTAACTAGATTGAATTTCCACATATACTACATCAATAATTCTTATGTCATCACTCCATTATGTAAAACAAAACAGAAAAGAAAAGAAGAGAAAAGTGCATTATAATTGCTTAAAATTACATTGAGCATGCAGGTATTTTAATAAATAGTTGTAGCCATGTCAAGAAGGGGGAAGAGAAAAATTAAAGAATGAATAATAGTACTAGTGCAAGATATAAAATATTAAAGAGAAGATTAATTTGAAGAAAATCATAATTCAAAGTAATCCAAGTACATGTATGCATGCAACTCGATGACTACAACTATGATGGTGACAGCTACAATTATTATGATGACTACAACTATTAAGGCGACTACTACGATGAAACTGACAACATATCTTTGTGATGGAATGTAATTGGTTATTTAAAGTACATCTCCAACAACACTCCAAAAAATTTAAAATTAAATATCATAATACTCGATTCCTAAGGGAAGTTAAACCCACTAGACCATATCAGTCCATTATTCTGGTTGTTCTTATGGGTGAATGGCACCATCATCTCCGCTTATTCCCCGTCTGCTCCAGATTGTTGGTGATGTGCTTGCGGGTTCATCCCATCAATGAACCACATCTATAGCTGCTACAACATCTGCACCGGATGATCCTCCGTGATCTTAGTGAATGTCTCCTTAGGACCCTTCATCACTCCTGCGTCTGTGGCCTCCTGAGGCTGAGGTGACTTCCAGAGTGTTCCAATACTCTTTTGGATTTCTTTGAAGTATTGTTCAATGAGCCAACCCAAATTTTTGAGATTAATAAGGTTGAGTTGGTGGAGGGGCTTCCCGATAAGACTTTGGAATATGATATACGTGATCTCTTTCTCGCGATTGTCCTTGCACTGTTTCTTCAGTTGATCAGTTGCCTTAGCGATCTTTTGGCACAAGAAACTCTCTTGATTCACCATTTTCTTGCTTTGCTCCATCTCGGGCAACCTCTTAAAATCAGAAAGTACGCATTGGGCCCCGAAAGGGGAAGGCCAAACCTCTTGTTTTGAGTCATAGGGGCTGTAAATTATTGCACAGGCTTTGACATCGAAGAGAGTGCTGAGTTCACTCACTTTTTTCATCAATCCCTTATTTCTTTGTTTGAACATGGCTTTTCTTGCAGAGTCGTTAGTGATATAAGCGAGCTTAACGTTCTTTTTAGTCATGGTGTTTTGTCGTGTCTATCCAAGGAGCAAGAGAGTGTATATATAGAATGAGACAAACATTGAATAGTTATTAGTAAGGAATGGGAAGTGGAGCATTTTAATATAGTAGAATATACAATGTAAGGTAAGATGTGGTGCATTTTAAAATTGCAAGGTAAATGTTCAAATTATCTCCAAAAATGTTATGCCTTTAATAGGGGATATGGGAAAATCTTGTCATTTAAGGAGTGTAATTCACAAAATTTAATTAGTAAAATATTGAAAGGCTACACTTATCTAAAATCATCCAATCCTCCCTTTTAATTACAAGTTATTGATTCATTGTAATGCACTTATATACCTACTCTCTCTTGCATTATCCCAGCATGCATTCACACTTGAAATTAATCATACATGGCAACCATACACACCTCCTTATCTTATACACACTCACAGATATTACTCTTAATCATCAACTAATGTGGCCACCTCCTTCCAAATCAAACTTAATTATGTGTCTTGATCTCCTACACCTTCCAACATTTTATTTTTTACTTTTTTAAAAAAGAAACAAAAACCATAGATATATTGTTTTTTATTTGCTTTTATGCATTAATGTCAATATTCATTTTTTTCTAATTCGCAAAAATAAATTTTATTTATAAGAAAAATATGTGATCATCCTTAAAATCAATGCTGGTTTTCTTCATCTTTTAATTTCTTCTGCAAACTTTACACTCCAAAACTTTATTGTTACCAAAGAAAATTTAATTACACATGCACAAGATTTCATAATAATTATACATATAATGTAGGCACATGGTGATTTTTTCTGAACTCCATAATAATTAATTATTTCATTTGGTATGTAGTACATAGAATATGATTATTAGAGCAATTATATATTTGATTTTATCTTTATGGAATACTGTAACACCCAAATTTTATTATTTTTATTTTTTAATTTATTTTAATTTATATTAGAATTTTAGTTTAATTTTTCAATATTTAATTTATAAGGTTTTAATTTAATTTAATTTAATTTAATAAAAATAAAAATAATAAACTATTCATTCACTTAATTTCAAAAAAGCCGTATCTTGCTTAGACCAATAAATAGAGCTGAGGTTATAGTTAAAGCTACTAGTAGAAAACCGAAATAACTAGCTATAGTAGGCATGAAGGGGCTAAATGACCTCCTTACACAACTTTCTCTTCAGTGTGGTGAATTGATAAGCTAAGTAAGAAATAAATTTAAAAAATATCAACAGTCTTGACATTAAAACTATTAAAGATGATTTCACTTATAGTTAAACTCAACTTCAAGCTTAGAGACTTCAATAACTTGGTGAATTAATAAACCTAAGTAAGTAAAGAATCTCGAAAGCATCCACACTTAATTGGATCCAGACCTTCAGAAGACAAGTATTGGTGATTTTGGTGAGTAATAGAGCTTTTATGATAGCTTTACCTAGGATTTTGGCCTAGTGGTGAATCAGGAGATGATAGTTGCTAAGGAGTGAGGAGTATCAAATTGAATAGGAGGATTTTTGTTTAGTTTTGACTATTTCTTTAACCCTCTGGATGGGTTTACGATGCTGTAACATTGGTTCTAATTAGTTAATGAACGAGGCTATTTAGTGTGTATGCATAGGTACCATTAGAACTCATACAATGCTAGTTTACACTAATTCTACTATTTGTATTGAATCACTGTTAAGTTACACATGATGCTCAATTTGACACTTTTCAAGTTTTTACTTTTTCTTATAGGAGACAATTAAAGCTAATATAGAGGGTAAATTAATGAGCATGTTGAATATGGTCATTTTCTTTGATTTCTAACTTATACCTAAGAGAATGAGTAGATATTTAGAGTTGTCTATGGTTATAACAGGTTCACTGAGCTGGTGAATTAACGTGGCATCAAGCTTGCATCAAGGATCTAATACATGGAGTTTTTTCTTTGAAGAAAAGAAAATGAAGGGGATTGGTGGTAGTTATGGCTATAGGAGGATTATGAAAATTATCAGTGTATATATTTAACTTTTCTTGTCTACTTGTACAAGATCTTAATATAGATATAGAGAATGAAATGTAATATGTTCTTGCATGTGTATATGTGTATTGTTAATTTTGATTTGCGGGCCTTGTGAAGATCGAAGAAGATACTAGGTAGTTCTTTGGTTACTTTAAAACTTGTTGTGACTTGGGAACTGATTATTATTGTGTCCATATTAGAAGAGTATAAAAAAAAATACAAGATTACATATGAAATTTTTGCAAATCATTATAATTAGCTAGAGAGCAAGTCTTATATATATATATATGCATAAAGAGAGTCAAAAGAAAAGATGCGCATATATAATTGTCGTACGATGATGGTAATCGAGGAAGTGTTTATGAGTCCGCTTCCTTGCATGCGGCTAATTTATTGTATATATAAAAATAAATATTTCTGTAACTTGTTCATCAGATTGTGGGCTTGAGTTCCAAATCCACATTATCAATTCAAAAATGAATCTCCCTAAAAGTTGAGTTCGGCAGGCGGTAAAAAGGAGAGCAGCTATATATACAGGTATATATATATATATATGTCTTACACTTTTTTGAATATTGAATACTGGGTGAAGAATCTTTTATTTAAATCTTTAATTATATATAGAAGAAAATATATACACACACAAAATATTTTAGTGCATCAAACCATATGTATAGTATACAATTAGAAATAATTTATTCCCATATCTATATTGAAGGAAACTAGGTTACTATGCCAAAGGATTCATTAAATAATTAGGGAGCTAATTAGTTTAATTATAATAATTTTTTTTTAATTGATCTATATGTAAATTAATTATATATATATGTTACATAATTCATTATAATTTCAATATATATGATTATATAATTCACAAAGAAAAAAATTAATTATATGACATGATACAACAAGACCATCAAAAGTTGTGTTTTTCTAGTTGATATTTTTCTTTCTATTGATATTTACCTATACATCATAAAAATTTAGATGCTCACCCTTCAATACGCATATACAAACATCTCAATATATATTTACCTACCTCAACATGTATTCCTTCTATCGCTACCTTATATATTACATGTATATATATATATATGTATATATCAATTCGATCAGACAATAAACATCTGGCCCATACTTGGTTTATAGTTAATTTGCTCGACATGCAAACTTTAATTTGTAAGATTTCAAAATTTTCCATGCAAAATATAATTACTAATTACACTCCAACAGTATTCTAATACCATAAAAACTTAGTTATGATATATATACATAGATATATATTGCGATTAATATTTGTTCTTGTGTTGTGAAATATATACGCCAATTTAGTTGAATAAAAATCATATAAACAATATAATGATCAAACTAGTAAAAGTAGAGAAAAGACATGAGAGGGTAAAAACCAGTATATTTTAGAAATTTAGCATTAAAAAAAAACTATTATTTTTATTTAGATTTGATAGAGTAATAACGAGGACTCAAAGTACAAAACAAGAGATAATTCTAATTTAATCAAATACATTTCTCACATTTATCATAAATATAAACATTAACAGATTAAAAAAAAAAACATTTTAATGTCACAAAATCCCCTATTAATTTACAAAGTAATGGTATATTAATCTGTTGTATTTTTTTAAGTTCAACAATTAGTTCAACAACTTTCTAACTAATACCATTGACTTTTAAAAGTATAAATTTAAATTATTATTAGTATGTAACATGAACTCTGATTTAGAAAAAAATATATATCTATGGTTTTTGTATTTTTTTTTAAAAAGAATTAAAAAATAAAATGGCAGTAACTGTATGACATCAAGACATACAATTTAGTTGGATTAGAAGGTGATGACCATATTAATTGATGGTTAAGATATAATATTTGTGAGTGTGGTTGCCATGTATAATTGACTTCAAGTGTGAATGCATGCTGGGAATAATGTAGAGAGAGTAGGTAGATGCGTGCATTACAGTGAAGCAATAGCTTTTAATTAAAAGAGATGGCCACAATAGAATAATTTTATATAAGTACAGCCTTGCAACAATTTACTGATTATATTTTTTTAATTACATTACCTTAAATCAAAAGATTTTTCCATATCCCCTATTAAAGACATAATATTTTTGGAGATAATTTGGACATTCCACTTGCAGTTTTAGAATACACCACATCTTACCTTATGTAACGGCCCCAGAAATTTAAAAGGAAATGCATATAATAATTTGAGTGCGGAAGTGAAATAAAGGTTAAGGTTAACATCCCTTACACGATAACTTAAAAGTACTAAACATCTACTAGCAGCCTTCTTGCGGATCGGGCTCGGGCTCGAGAACTAGGTCCTCCTGATCTGAAATGGTTAAATAAGGGGTGAGTTACACTAGCCCAGTAAGGACATCACACTATAGTGCCGGCACAGAAGCAAAGGTTGGTAGAAAATAAAAAACAACCAATGGAGCACTAAATTTTAAACCAATACATTCATTAAAAGTAAAACCATTTACTCTTTTTTTTACCATTGGGGAATCTGTGAAAACAACCTATAAAGACAATAACATCATACAGATCATAACTTCATGCACAATCAGTAACATAGGACATATCATAAATTCATATTCATTAACAATAACTAATCATCACCATTTCTCGTTTCACCAGCCTACTAGTATCCATGGGGATCCATAGGGGGTGTCTCCGCTACACGTGAACTCTTTCCCTTAACAATCTCAATTCCAGGGCCGTCTCCATACCCCGTTCGATATGAGCGCCAAGACATTAAACCTCAATACCCCATCCGGTATGAGGGTGAAGTCGGCCATCCCCATACCCCGTCCGGTATGAGACAACGTTCACAGTAGGGTTCCCATTGAACTCGGTCCGTCCACCATCTCCTAGGATATCTAGTGAGACTGTCACCTTATCTGTTTATTAGATCACATCTCCTTCTTGTTTCTCCTTAATCTCCGTTACCAAATTAAACATAATCACATAAACAGTGAACATGCACCTGGTAATACAATCATATCTTAAATCCCAAAATCACACAGTGATCAAGTAAGACAGTAGTACATGCATTTAAAACTCTAAACCAGATACCATCATGCCTTTACAAAAGGAATCCACATAAATCCACAGCAATCCATAATTAATTATGCATATTTATCTAACTTGTACAAATTTATTCAAACTTCACATCTATGATAGAAAATAGGGTGAGGGGTCTTTACCTGATTCGACGCTGAAAACTAAATGGTTACTGCACCTACGGGCGGTCCCTTGGTTCCCTAAATTTTCCTTCAGGAACTGGAACGCGCTAAAGGTACCTACAAATGTCCCAAATAAACCCAAAAATCAGTCCCAGGGCCTACTCGGCCAATTTTGTAAATCCAGCACGGCGGCTCTACCGTGCTTCGGCGATGGCGCCGATGGCTGTGGTGGTGACCCGCCTCGGATTGGCTATTTTCGGCCATTTTTGGTCGAATTCAGCAAAACTTGCATCAATTCCTGCGAGAAAACACACTTAGGGCCCTCGGTGGGCTAAAAAAACATAAAAAACTAAAACTCATCAGCGGTGGGGCTCTCCGGTGAGGCGGCGGGTGGTAGCAGTCGGCTCCCGACGGTTGGGCTGTCTTCCTCGACGAGGGGCTCTGGCAGTTAGGGTTAGGGTTTGAGTGCGAATGGAGTTATTTACACCCATCCGCTTTTGATCTGGGTCGTCCATCGCTTTTGATCTGGACTGTCCGATCGTGATTAAATAGAGAGTGAATCTCGACCGTTCATCACGATTCAATATGGGCCATCCGTACGCGATGCAATCTGAGCCGTCATGCGCAATGCAATCTGGGCCGTCCCTGCGTGTTTTCAATCTAGGCTTTCCGTGCGTGCGGGAATGGATCTCAACCATTCGATCACGCACATGCGGATTGCCCATGTGGCCCCGCTTGGCCTCCCACGTTAGCGTCTCTGCCACCTGTCGCGTCCTGGTTGGTCGGGGCTGTTGACCGGGCATTTGACGTGGCGTAACTTTTATAAATTGTGTTTTGACCTCCGTTTTCTGATTTTTCTTTAAAAAATACCCCCATAACCCAAATTTTCACCCTTTTTCCCCAAAATTATTTTCAAATTAATCCTTAACAAATTTTAACCCTTTTTTTAAATAAATTAAAACAAATTAAATAAATAAACAATTATATTAAAAAATAAAAAAAAATAAAAAAATTTTATTGGGTGTTACACCTTACATGGTATATTCTTCTATATTAAAACACTTCGCCCCCATTCCTTGCTAATGGCTACTCAACCATTGTGTCATTTTATATATACCCCCTCCCGCCCCTTGGGCACACATGACAAAATACCATGACTAGAAAGAAGGTTAAGCTTGCTTATATCACTAACAACTCTGCAAGAAAAGCCACATTCAAGAAAAGGAAGAAGGGGCTAATGAAGAAAATGAGTGAACTTAGCACTCTTTGCGATGTCAAAGTGTAACACCCAATTATTTTTTTTATTTTTATTATTTCTATATAAATATAAATATGTATTAATTGAATTGAATTAAATTTATTTTATTTTAATTTTATTAAATGAAAATAATAGTAATAATAATAATAAAAAGGGTAAAAAAATAATTGAGGATTTAATATGAAAAAATTTTTGGGGAAGAAGGATGAAAATTTTAGTTCTGGGGGTATTTTTGAAAGAAAAATCAGAAAACGGGGTCAAAACACAATTTAGAAAAGTTACGCCATGTCAGCTGCCCGGTCAGCAGTCCTGACCAACCAGGACGCGCCAGGTGGCAAAGACACTAACGCTGGAGGCCACGCGGGGGGAGCCGCATTGGTGATCCACATGCGCAGGATCGAACGGTTGAGATCCATTCCTGTGCGCACAAACGACCCAGATTAAATTGCGATGAACGGTCCAGATTCACTCCCTATTTAATCACGATCGGATGGTCTAGATTAAAAGTGATGGACGGCCCAGATCAAAAGTGGATGGGTATAAATAACTCCATTCGCACCTAAACCCTAACCCTAGCTGCTAGAGCCCCTCGTCGGAGAAAACAGCGCAGTCACCACCCGCCTTCACACTAGAGCAATTTTTGACCGCCAGATGAGGTAAACATTCTACCTTTTACTCAGAATTTGATTTCAAAACTACCCACGGCCAAATCGAAGTGAACAAATTGGCCAATTGGCCGAAAAATGCCGTTGAAGCTCAGCGGCACCGCAGCGGGGTGTTTTAGTTTTTGCCTCCGATGAGGGCCTTCCTGATTCCCGTTCGATGTGATTTTTTCATCATTGTGATCATCATTTCCTCCTCTATAGGTTGACCGGAGCAAAACACCCAACTGCAACGTGAGCCGGAGGATCCACTGCACCGGAATGCCACACTGTAGGTGAGTTTCAGTTTTTTACATTTTTTTGGCCCACCGAGGGCCCTAAGTGTGTTTTCTCACAAGAACCGATGCAAGTTTGGCTGAATTCAGCCGAATAAACCAAAAATAGCCAACCCGAGGCTGATCGCCGCTGCGGGCGATGGCGCCGTCGCCGGAGCACGGCGAAGCCACCGTGCCGGATTTCAAAAATTTGTCGAGTAGGCCCTGGGACTGATTTTGGGTTATTTGGGACATTTGTAAGTACCGTAAGTATGTTTTAGTTCCCGAAGAAAAATTTAGGGAACCCAGGGACTGCCCATAGGCGCAATAACCATTTAGCTTTTCGGTGTCAAATTAAGAAAGGACCCCTCACCCTATTTCCTATCATAGATGTGAAGTTTGAATAAATAATAATGCGGTCTTTTGTACAGGTTAGATAAATATGCATAATTAATTAAGGTTGCTAATGGAGCCAGAACTGGACATTATTCTCTGTCGATTCCTGCTTGATTTATTTTACAAATTAAATGCATTATGGTATCTGCTTTATCTATTCTATGGTTTTAAATGCATGTATTACTGTCTTACTTGACCACTGTGTGATTTTGGAATTTAAGATATGATTGTATTACCGGGTGCATGTTTATTGTTTATGTGATTATGTTTAACTTGGTAACGGGGACTAAGGGAAAATAGATAAGGTGACAGCCTCACTAGATATCCTGGGAGATGGTGGACGGACTGGGTTCATAGGGAACCCTACCGTGAACGTAGTCTCATACCGGATGGGGTATGGAGACTTGGTCAATTAGCGCTTATATCGGACGGGGTATGGGGACGGCCAGCTTCACCCTCATACCGGACGAGGTATTGAGGTTTAATGTCTTGGAACTCATACTGGACGGGGTATGGGGATGGCCCTGCAATTAAGATTGTTAAGGAGAATGGTTCACGTGTAGCGAGGACACCCTTATGGATCCCCATGGATACTAGTAGGCTGGTGAAAATGAGAAACGGTGATAATCACTTATTGTTAATGAATACGGATTTATGATATGTTTTATGTTACTGATTATGCATGAAATTGTGATCTGTATAATATTACTGCTTCTAAAATTTGTTTCCATCAATTCCCCGATGGTAAGAAAAAGGGTAAATGATTTTATTGTAAGTAAATGTAATGGTTTAAATCAACTGCTCCATTGGTTGTTTTGATTTTCTACCAACCTTTGCTTCTGTGATGGTGATATAGTGTGATGTCCTTACTGGGCTAGTGTAGCTCATTCCTTATTTAACTATTTCAGATCAAGAGAACCTGGTTCCCAAGCCCGATCCACAAGAAGACTGCGAGTAGATGCTAGATGCTTTATAGTTTCCTCAATTTTTCTTATTTCTCGTATTTTTTTCAGAGAACTTATTTCGTGATTTTGTATAGTACTTTTAAGTTATTGTGTAAGGGATGTTAAGCTAAATCTTTTATTTCACTTCCGCACTCAGATTATTATAAGTATTTGCTATTGAATTTCCGAGACCGTTACATAAAGCCTGTACAATCATTTATAGCCCTTATGACTCGCAACCAGATGTTTGGCCTTCCCCTCTAGGAGCCCAAAATGTGCTTGCTGACTTTAAGAGGATGCCCGAGATGGAGCAGAGCAAGAAGATGGTGAATCAGGAGAGCTTCCTGTACCAGAGGATCACTAAAGCAATCGACCAACTGAAGAAGAAGCGCAATGATACTCAAGAAAATGAGATAACGGATATCATGTTCCAAAGTCCTACTAGGAAGTCCCTCTACCAACTCAACTTTATTAATCTATACGATTTGGGTTGGCTCATCGAACAACACCTCAAAGAAATCCAAAAGAGCATGGAAACACTCAGCAAGTCACCTTAGCCTCAGGAGGCAATAGACAAAGGAGTGATGAAGGGTCCTGATGAGACTTTCATCAAATCGAAGAGGATTCTACAGTGCAGACGCTGCCAGAATAATGGATTGGTATGGTCCAGTGTGTTTAATTACTCTTAGAAATTGAGAATTATGATATCTGATTTTGAATTTTTTTGGGTGTTATTGAGGATGTACTTTAAATAACAAATTAAATTCCACCATAGAGATATGTTGTTAGTTTCTTAGTCGTCATAGTCATCGTCTAAATAGTTGTAGTCATCATAATAGTTGTAACTGTCATCCTCACAGACATAGTCGTCGGGTCACATACATTCATGTACTTAGATTACTTTGTGTTATGATTTTCTTTAAATTAATCTTCACCTCAATAATTTAAATTTTCTGTGCTAGTGCTACTCTTCATTCTTTAATTTCTCCCTTTTCCCAGCTTGACGTGGCTGTACTACTATTTGTTAAAATATATGCGTGCTCAATATAAATTTATGCTATCAGAATGCCCTTTTCTCTTCTTTCTTTTCTTTTTTTTATACTCAATTCAGAGAGTGCAGAAACATTGTTGATGCACTATATGTAGAAATTCAGTTTAGTTAGGAGGAAGATTAAACTCGCTAGATACTCAAATTTATTTAGATTTCAAATGAAAGTTTTGTATAGAATTTAATAAATATGATGCGTTCTTCAGATCATAGAATTAAAATTTGGGATAATGGCATTGAGGAATAATATTTTCCTCAAAGAAAATTCCGATATAATCCGAATATCTAAAACAGTTAATATTGTGATTAATATGAAATTTAAATATAATTCTAAAAATTTTATTTTAGTCAAAACATGCAATATTTTAAATAACTCAAATATATTGGAGAATCCCTGATGATAATAAATAGAATTTCGTGATGCAATTATTATGTTCAGAATATAGAAAATAACTGAAATAAATAATTCTCGAACTCAACAATCTGTGAATAGCTAATTAGTACTTTACACAAGAAGAAATGTATAATATATACATATACATATACATATTTAAATATATACAATCATATAGAATAATAAATACAGAAAAATATTTTTGACGGCTAATTTCAAACAATTTTAGCAATTAGTATTTTGAATTTCTTTTACACATATAAATACTCAAAAATCAATTATATAAAGTCTCTTGCTATTAAAGAAAATGTTACTGACATAAAACAATACCATATTTAACTCCAGTGACATAAATTACTAATTCAAAATTTTTTTAATATTATAGTATGTTACTGTAGTATCAGTAGTATGATGTTGCAATTAATTCTTAAGAATAATTACCAGTATTTAACCTTTATTAGTGGGATCACTTATTCAAAACAAATTTATACTTTTGCGATAACAGTTTCAAAAATTCATAAGACACAATAGAAGTACTTTTTAAAAAATGAAGATAGATGTAATAAGGATGCTCGAGATAGAGCAAAACAAGAAGATGGTGAATCAAGAGAGCGTCTTACGCCGAAGGATCACCAAGGCAACTGATCAATTGAAGAAATAGTGCAAGGAAAATAAAGATCTTGCGCATATCATGTTCCAAGATCTTATCGGGAAGCCCCTCCACCAACTCAACCTCATTGATCTTAAATTATCTGGGTTGGCTCATGGAACAAAACCTCAAAGAAATAAAATAGAGTATTGAAACACTCTGGAAGTTACCTCAACCTTAGGAGGCCACAGTCGCAGGAGTGATGGAGGGTTGTAGGGGTCAGACATTCACTAAGATCAGGGAGGATCATCCTGTGAAAAGTTGCAGCAACTACAGACGTGGTTCGTTGACGGGATGAACCTGCAAGCACAGCAGCAACCTCATTGAGCATACGAGGAACATGTACAAATGATGGTCCCATTCACAAATAAAAACAACCTAAATAATTGACTGATATGATCTAGTGCCCTTAGGAATCGAGTATTATGATATTTAATTTTAAATTTTTTGGATTGTTGTTGGAGATGTGCTTTAAATAACCAATTACATTCCACTACAAAGATATGTTCTCAGTTTTTTAGTCGTCGTAGTCGTTGTCTCAATAGTTGTAGTCATAATAATAGTTGTAACTGTCATCATCATAGTCGTAGTCATCGAGTCGCATGCACAAATGTACTTGGATTTCTTTGCGTTAGGATTTTCTTCAGATTAATCTTCTCTTTAATATTTTATATCTCTTGTACTATTATAACTCTTCGTTCTTTAATTTCTCTCTTCCCCCTACACTCTCAATGTAATTTTAAGCTATCATAATGCCCTTTTCTCTTCTTTCCTTTTCTATTTTTTTTTACAAAATGGAGCGATGAAATAAGCATTGTTGATGTAGTATACGTAGAAATTCAGTCCAGATAGGAGGAAGATTAAGCTAACTAGCTGCTCAAATTTATTTAGATTTCAAATGAGATTTTTGTATAGAATTTAATACATATGGATACGCTCTTCCAATCTTTAAATTAAAATTTAGGATAATGGCATTAAGGAATAATATTTTCCTCAAAGAAAACCTCTATCTAATCGAAATATCTCAAATAATTAATATTTTTATTAATATGAATATTATGCGTGTATCATGAAAAATATGCTAAAATTATAGATATGTTGTTTAATTATTTCGTTCGATTTATTTCAGGTTATATTAACTTATAGATATATAGAATAATCTATCTTTGTTCTCTATATTTTAAAAGACAAAGAAATTATAGTCACATATACACTACCAATTTAGAGCATTGATGAGAAGTATATGTGTACACTTGCAACTAGCTCCTTTATGCAGTTTGGATAGTATCTTGTTTAATTTTCTAAATATGTCATATTATTGTGATGTAATAGCAATGTTGTCTAAATAGCAAATAGAATAAGTATTGCTTTATATGTATACACACAAATATATACTCTTTAACTGTTTTCTGTTATTTATATGCACACCAGCATGCAATCTATAGCATATTGTAATTATCTTAAAGGTTGGAATCAGTAATGGATGATGGGGTGTTTCCTTCTAATTGTTTTTTGAACATGACTTTGCCTTCTTCTTGTTTTCTCAATCTTTGTTGCAGTTGTCGGATGTATTGTTGACGGTACTTCTCGTTGTGTTTATAGTGGTTAATTACAGTTGATAAATTTTATTTCAATTTTTTTTAAAAAAAGTTAATTATCTTATAGGCAAATATGGATTGTTGAGGTTCAGTTAGCATATATTTTAAAACTATACTAGTATCATTTTTTTTATTAAAGGGAGACAACACCTTTATATTATTATTGCATAAAATTGGCAGGAAATATATCTTTGATTTCTTTAGGAGTTTTTTGGCTATTACATAAGTCAATACAAAAGTAATCATATATATTACTTTAATTATTATATTTTAAAATTAAATTACACTAATCGTTCCTTAACAATATGTATAGTATTTCCTCTCTTTATAAAAAATTTTGGATTCAAATTGTACATTCTCATATATTATCTTTAGGAGATCGTGCTAACTAATTAATTAAATGTATGAATTGTCACTATAGAGATTTAAATCCTAAATTTTATTTTTATTTTTTAGAATTAATATTTTTTTTGAGAAGTAATATAGCTCTTAACAATAATGCGCAGATTCACAAAACCAGCCATAAGTTATGCCTATATGCCAAAACCATCCACTAGCATCATCTAAAATACATGAGACCTTAGAGTATGAAACAAGAGCATCATATAAAAAGTGACATAAGCAACCATAAAATAGTCTACTCTACATAACACATCTAAAACAACTTATAGATTGTGAGAATTGGAGCAAGCGTTTTGTTGTGATTGGATGTCTATAAGCCCTAACATTTTCTACATTTGTTTTTCGCTATATGTGCACTAAAAAGAAAAAAAACAACTAAAAGTAAACATATTGTTGGGACCATGACAAAGATTTTTACGGTTGAAATGCAAACTATCTTAATTAGAGGACTATATTAGAAATTTACCAAAGCAATATCAATTTTCTATATGAAAAAAATGGGATGCTTAGTACAAAGGATGGGTGACCTATTTATATGCAATTATTATTGCCTAATTATAAGCAATATAGATCTTCCATTTCATTGCCATGGTTTACTGCCTTAAGACAAGTAATTTCAAGTTTTTTTTCTCTCCCTCTCTCTTTATTTAACTAACCCCAAATATATAGGGAAAATTAATTAAATATTCTAGCAATCTTCCCGTTCATTTCATTTTTTTACACACCTACACATATAAGAGAGAGTAGATATATACGTGCATTACAGTGCAGCATTAGCTTTTAATTAAAAAAGATGGTTGGGATTGAATGGTTTTATAAAAGTGCAACCATGCAACAATTCACTAATTAAATTTAGTAAATTACATTACCTTTAATCATAAGATCATTCCATATGTCCTATTAAAAACATAACATTTCTAGATATGATTTGGGCAGTCCATTTGTAGTTTTAATCCAACCTTACATGGTATATTCAATGTTCCACTTCACATCCATTACAAAAAAATCTTCAACCCTTGTCTCATTCTATATTTATACCATCTTGCTCTTTGTCCAGACATGACCAAATAGCATGATTATAAAGAAGGTTAAACTTGCCAATATCACTAACAACTCAGCCAGAAAAGCCACTTTTGAGAAAAGGAAGAAGGGGTTGATGAAGAAAGTGAGTGAACATGTAAAACATATGTGCTGATTGAGAACAAAACACAAATGTCCTTACTTGAGTTTTGCCATCTATACATGCTTTTTCAATATAAAACCATTATAGGCTCTCTCATTCTTTTTTCTGTTGAAGATATACATGAAAAGGGCACCCAGATACACAAACATATGGAGAGAAAATAGATATATGTGATCTCATGTCTTTATTTTATATAAAGTTTATGTTTTTAAAAAACGTGATGGGTAGGGTAGAATTATAATTAACAAATCAGCTGAATTATTTCAAAAAAGAAAGAAAGCAATCTTATCATTAGTGTAGTAGATTTATTAGTTGCACTTATTTGATTGAAAGCAAAGATACATAATTCTCTTCTTATTTTCCTTCTTTCATATGCTTTATTATGTATTTTAAATATTTTTCAGCATATATGATCTTCAAATAAATCTTTTTTTCAAAATAACTACTGATTGTTTACTACAGCTTCATGAAAAAAATATCAGTTTTGATATGTATAAAGAATGAAAAACATGAAAGCCCGATTGCATATAGTAACTAATTCTCTACTAAATGTATATAATTGTTGTGATATAGAGACATATTTTGACTTTAATAATTGTAATTAAAATATTCTTCCATAAAGAAAAAATCAAATAAACATGCACTCTAATAATCATATTCTACATACTGCATACAAAATCAAATAATGCAGGAGAGAGTAGATATACAGATTGACTATAGTGAAACATTAGATCTTAACTAAAAGGGACAGTCATGATTAAAGGAATTTTGTATAAGTGGATTCCTGCAACAACTCACTAATTAAATTTTGTGAAACATTTCCTTAAATCAAAATATTTTTCCATATTCCCTATTAAAGACATAGCATTCTGGAGATGATTTCGACACTCCACTTCCAGTTTTAGAATGCAGTACATCTAACCTCACATGGTATATTCAATGTTTCACTCCCCATCCTTTACTAATATTGTTTAACCCTTCTTTCATTCTATATATACCCATTCCCTCTCTTAAGCCATATATAATAAAAGACAAAAAGTAGAAAGAAAATTAAGTTTGGCTATATCACCTAATGACCCCACAAAAAAAACCACATTCAAGAAAAGGAAGAAGGGGCTGATGAAGAAAGTGAGCGAACTTAATAGTCTCTACAACGTTAAAGCCTATGCATTCATTTACAGCCCCTATGACTCGCAACCAGAGGTTTGGCCTTCTCTTTTAGTAACCTAACGCGTGCTTGTTGACTTTCAAAGGATGCTCGAGATGGGAGCAGAATAAGAATTTGATGAATCGAGATAGCTTTTTACACTAAAGGATCACCTAGACAGCTGACTAATTGAATAACTAGTGCAAGGATAATTGCGAGAAGGAGATCACGTAGTTGATGCTCCAAAGTCTTATCAGGAATTCCCTCCACCAACTCAACCTCATTGATCTCAACGATTTGGGTTGGCTCATCGAACAACACCTTAAAGAAATCCAGAATAGGATAAAAACACTTAGCAAGTCACTTCAACCTTAGCAGGCCACCAGACGAAGGAGTCATGAAGGGCCCTCAGCAGATGCAGCTCAAATCAAGGAGGATTCTCAGGCACAAGAGCTGCAGCAGCCGCAGGTGTGGTTCGTTGATAGGATGAACTCGTAAGTACAGCAATAGTTTCATGTAGGGTTTGCTAGTGGGGAACAGGCGAAGATGATGATGTCATTCACGGATAAGAACAACCAGAATAATGGACTGATATGGTACAACAGGTTTAATTACCCTCAAGAATCGAGTATTAGGATGTTTAGTTTTTAATTTTTTTTAAGTTGTTGGAGATGTACTTTAAATAACTGATTACAATCCACCATATAGATAGGTTGTCAGACCTATAGCCGTTGTCTTAATAGTTGTAGTTGTTGTCGTCATAGTCGTACGGGCATGTTCATGGCACAACGATCCGTGCTGGTGCGCATTTGCGCATAGGGTCTGTGTGTGGGAGTGCCACTACACTCCAAGTAGCTGCACATTGCAACAAGCCTTGCGCGTCGTGTTGACCTAGCAGGCTTCTACTGATGCTGAGGTGTCTTCGCAGATGTGCTCCCCATACTGCAGATGCGGGTAAGAGGGTAAATTCCCTCGAGCACAAGGTAAAATAAATAAATAAAATCTATAATTCGATAAACTAAGTAAATTTTGGACAAATTGGTATTTTAAAAATATTGGTATAAATTTGAAATTTGGTATAGCAAAAAATGATGTGGTTAATTTAAAAGAATAAATCTAATAAAATTAATAAAATCTTAAAATTCTAAGAATAATTTTATAAATTAAAAACTTGTAAGAAAGAAATTTTAAATCTATAAATAATTATAAAAAGATGAGAATTAACATTTTAAAAAACTTGAAATTAAAAGACTAAAGGAAAAATAACACAACAATAAAAGAATCTAAAAAGTTAACTAATAAAATAAAGAGTCAAAATTTAACAAACACAAAGTGTAACGACCCCGAAAATTTAAAAGGAAATGTATATAAAGAATATAAGTGCGGAAGCGAAATAAAAGGTTCTGGTTAATATCCCTTACACAATAACTTAAAGGTACTAACAATACCAAAAATAAGTCCTCTAAAGGAAAATACTGGAAATGAAAGACTATAAAAGAAACTAATAAATATCTAGGTATCTACTCGCCGTCTTCTTATAGATCGGGCTTAGGAACCAAGTCCTCCTGATATGAAATGGTTAAGGAATGAGCTACACTAACCCAGTAAAGACATCACACTATATCACTATCCCGGACGTAAAGGTTGGTAGAAAACCAAAAACAACCAATGGAGCACAAGTTTCAAGTAAATTTACTTATCAATAATCAAACCATTTACCGTCCACTTACCTCAGTGGGATTTATAAAAATGACCCATGGAAACGATAACATCATCGATATCATAAATTCATGCATAATCTGTAACATAGTACATGTCATACTTTTATATTTCAATCATCAAACAATAGTTGCCCCCTTTTTATCAGCCTACTAGTATCCGTGGGGATCCATAGGGGTCCCCGCTACCCGTGAACCATTCCCTTGACAAACTAAATTTCCAAGGCCGTCCCCATACCCCGTTCGGTATGGGTGCCAAACAATAAACCTCAATACCCCGTCTGGTATGAGGGTGAAGCGGACCGTCCCCATACCCCGTTCGGTATAAGCGCCAAAATATTTAAAGTCTCTATACCCCATCCGGTATCGGACAACATTCTCGGTAGGGTTCCCTATGGACCCAGTCCGTCCACCATCTCCCAAGATATCTAGTGAGACTGTCAACTTATCCATTTATCAATTCACATACCTTTTCTATTTTTTTCTTAGTTTTCCGTTTCTCACATAAAGATGAATACTTAAATAAGTAACGAGCATCCAACAAGGCAAGCATATCATCAGATTCACAAAATCAAGCCATAATGAAGTAAACAGTGATTCATGCATTCAAAACCATAAAATAAATAAATCAGATACCATACTGCATTTAGACTGTAAAATAAATCAAACAGGAACTGACAGAGAAATATGTCCGATTCGGGCTCCATTAGCAACTGTAATAATTATGTATATCTATTTAATTCATACAAATATAGTTTTATCATTTATTAGACTTTAATCCTGTGATAGGAAATAGGGTGAGGGGTCTTTACCTGATTCGAAGTCAAAGACCGGATTTTCACTGCGCCTACAGGCAGTCCCTAGGTTCCCTGAATTTTTTATCCGGAAACTGAAACACACTTACGATATCTACACATGTCCCAAATAACTCAAAAATTAGACCTAAGGCCTATTCGGCATATTTTGGCATTTCGGCACGGCGGCTCCACCGTGCTCCGCCTTGCGGTGGTGATCCGCCTCGGGTTGGCCATTTTTGGCCGAATTTGGCCTAACTTGCATTGGTTCCTGTGAGAAAACATCCCTAGGACCCTCGGTGGGCCGAAAAAACACCAAAAACTAAAACTTACCAGCGGCAGGGCTCTCCGGTGCGACAGCTCCTCTAGCTCGAGTCGTAATTTGGTGTTTTGTTCCGGTTAACCTGTAGAGGAAGGAATGGTGGTCACAATAATGGAAAAATTACATCGAACGGGAATCGAAAAGGGCTTCATCGGAGGCAAAAATTGAGAAAATCCACGGCGGCACCGTTGGGCTTCGATGGTGTTTTTGCTCTAATTTGGCCATAGGTGGGTTCAACATCGAAATCTGAGCCAAAGAAAAAAAAATTTACCTCGTTTGGCGACTGGAAATTGCTCCGGTGTGGCGGCGGGTGGCGGCGGTCGGCTCCCCAGCGGCTGGGCTGTCTTCTCCGGCGAGGGGCTCTGGCGGCTAGGGTTAGGGTTTGGGTGCAGATGAGATCTATTTATAACAATCCGCTTTTAATCTGAGCCATCCATCGCGATTTAATCTGGACCATCCGATCGTGATTAAATAGGAAATTAATCTGGACCGTTCATCACGATGCAATCTAGGCCGTCCATGCGCGATTCAATCTAGGCTGTCCGTGCGCGTGTAATCTGAGCCATCGGCATGCGCTTTTGATTTGGGCCGTCCGTGCACGCGCGAACGGATCTCAGCCGTTCGATCGCGCACACATAGATCGCCCACGTGGCTCCCTTCTGCGTGGCCTCTCGAGTCAGGTCTTTGCCACATGGCATGTCCTGGTTGGCCGGGGCTATTACCGGGCTGCTGACATGGCACAATTTTTTTTAAATTGCATTTTAACCCCTGGTTTTTAATTTTCTTTTCAAAAATACCCCTAGAACCCAAATTTTCACCACTTTTTTCCAAAATTGTTTTCAATTAAATCCCTAAAATAATTTTACCCCTTTTTATTATTATTATTATCATTATTTCTATTTAATTAAATTAAACTAAATTAAAACCATATATTATTACATAATAAATCATTATATTCATATAAAAATTACAAAAAATTAAAATAAAATAATACTAATAATAATAATAAGAATTGGGGTGTTACACAAAGTCTAGTTAAATCTGGTTTACCATATTTCTTTTAAGGGAAATTTGATTTTGATTATTTTTTCTGAAATCGCTAGAATATGGGTGCCGGTTTTGGTCCCTTAACGAAACAGTAGTTCAGTTGTCCTTGAGACTCTGAATGATTTGATATTCATGCTGTAACAGCCCACGGTAATTCATAATGAACTGTATATTAAAAATATCAAATGCGGAAGCGAAGTCAAAATTCGATTAACATCCCTTACACTAAAACCAAAACGTGCTCAAAATATAAAAGATTAACTAACTAAAGAGAAATTCGAAGTAAAAGCTATGGATATGACTATGGAGTCTTTAGGCATCCCCTTCGTCATCTTCTTGCGGAACGGGCTCGGGAACAATGTCCTCCTGAACTGAAATGATTAAATAAGGAATGAGCTACACTAGCCCAGTAAAGACATCACAATATCTCGCCGTCACGGAAGTAAAGGTGGGTAGAAAACACAAAAAGACCAATGGAGCATAATTTACAATAAACCTATTTATCAGTAATAAAACCTTTACCATTCACTTATCTCGGTGAGATTCATAAAACAATATACGAAAGCAATAACATTATCATCATTATGAAATCATATAAACTATGTAACATAATACTTATCACATCTTTGTAATTCAATCATCACACAATCACTTTTCCTCATTCACCAGCCTACTAGTATCCATGGGGATCCATAGGGGTTCCGCTACCCGTTACCCTTAATACTTGTAATCAGATTTCAGGGCCGTCCCCATACCTCGTCCGGTATGGGCGCCAAAACTATAAACCTCAATACCCCGTCTGGTATGAGGGTGAAACGGGCCGTCCCCATACCCCGTCCGGTATGGGCGCCAAAACACATAAGATCTCCATACCCCGTCCGGTATGAGAGATCACAATCCCGGTACGGACCCGGTCCGTCCACCATCTCCCAGAATATCTAGTCAGGCTGAGCACATCACACAATTATCAATTTATATAACCTTTCATTCCCCTTTTTCCTCAGTCAGTATAATCAATTCACACGCAAACAAGCAAATAGTAATTTATGCCAAGCAAGACAACATACAGCATTGATTTCTCAGTCATTCAACCCATAATCAATAAAACAGTAATATATGCACACAAAATTATGAAATGAAAACATCAGACCTCATACTGCATTTAAAACCGTAAAATAGGCCAAACAACAGCTAACCGACAAACACACCAGACTCGGGCTCCATTAGCGACCTTAAACAATTTCACACATCTGTTGATTCATGAAATACCGTTTTATCATTTATTGAACTTTAATACCGTGATAGGAAATAGGGTGAGGGGTCCTCACTCG
Source organism: Carica papaya (assembly GCF_054855325.1). Taxonomy (NCBI): domain Eukaryota; kingdom Viridiplantae; phylum Streptophyta; class Magnoliopsida; order Brassicales; family Caricaceae; genus Carica; species Carica papaya. Next base: position 24,853,065 of record NC_142310.1, on the reverse strand, counting down.
TTTTGGGGTCCGAATGCGGCTTAACGGTGCGCCTACAGGCTGTCCCTAATTTTCCCTGAATTTTTTCGGGAAACTGAAACGCACTAACGGTACCTGCACGCGTTCCAAAAAATCTCAAATTAGGCACAGGGCCCCTTTTTGGCCAATATTGCAATTCTGGCACGGCGACTCCCCCGTGCTCCGGTGGCGGTGATTCGCCTCGGGTTGGCCGTTTTTGGCCGTTTCCGGCCAAATTCGGCCACACTTGCATCGGTCCCTACGATAAAACAACCCTAGGGCCCTTGAGGAGCCAAAAAATTACAGAAAACCGAAGCTTACCGGCGGCGGTGCTCTCGGGTGCGACGGCTCTCCGGTGAGGTTCGTGCTTTGGTGATTCGGCTCCGATCAATTGTGCAATGAAGGTTGGGTCTCGGTGATGATAAGCTGCAATGTATATGATTGCTGCTCGAAAATTAAGGACAGTAGAGAGAGAGCTTCTTCTGTGACAGAGATGGCCTAAGCTGCTTGGAGTCGCGCTGAAGAAAATACAGAGATGGGTGATATTTGTGCTTATGTCAATAAGTAGAGGCCAGTAATTGGTTCTACGAGTAGAAGGAAAATAAAGAATGAGAAGAACAATTTGAGGGGATTTTTCTAAGTATTTTGCGAAGAGTCCATGGAGAATATGAGCTCTCTCTCTCTTCTCGGCCTCCTCTCTCTCTCTACGCCCCTTTAGCCTCAAGGATTCCTCCTTTCTCTTTTTTTGAGTTTCGTTCTTTATAGTGGAGCGAAGCTGTTTAGATCAGCATCCCCGCACTGAAGATTCTCCAAAAATCACGAAAACCCATTTCTTCCCGCTCGCGACGTGCACGTCCTTCCTTCCTTCTTCTTCTCCCGTTTTCTGCGCCACTACGCTGCTTATAGTGGAGCGAAGCTGTTTAGATCAGCATCCTCGCACTGAAGATTCTCCAAAAATCACGAAAACCCATCTCTTCCCGCTCGCGACGTGCACGTCTTTGCTTCCTTCTTCTTCTCCCGTTCTCTGCGCCACCACGCTTTTTTTTTTTTTTTTTTTGGCTGGATAAATAATTAATGAGGAAATTACAAAAATGCCCACGTTCTGGGCGTTACACATGCTCTAGGGCTCAAGGGCATGAATGGTGGCAACTTGAGAGACCTGAGAGATTTATATTTGTATTTAATATTTATGAATGTATGTTTGTATTTATTTAATAACAAGGCATGACTAATTGATATCCCGTTTGCCCTCTCTAGAAATAGGTGTAAGCGGCTGACCATGTAGGTTTGCAATCAGTGTAATATAAATTAGATAATAAATTAGTATTAAAAACATTGTGTCAAAAGATAAGTTTCATCCTGCGTGCGTGAGTTGTGTAAACCCATTGAATACAGTGTTGAGCGTCTTCATGAGGATTCGTATGAATTCGACATTTGATTTGGATATGAATATTTGGTGATAACTTTTGATTTGAATTTGTTAATTGAAATTATAATTAATTTTTTATTAAACGTACATTAATGAGTATTTTAAAATGTATTTGTGTTGCATTATTTCCATTTATCTTACTGAGTATTAGAACTCACCCATATCCAATCCCCCCTTAGATGTAGATTAGGAAACAAATTATGGTTCACCCTGTTTAGATTCCCTTCAAGAGGAATAGTTTGGAGCAGACTTTGTATTTTGTTTTAAACTTTGAGGCTAGTTTTTCTAATTATGCTATCTAATATTTTGTATTCTAAAAGGTAGATAGCATGATTGCCTCAGGATACAGTCTTTTGTAAATTTTGTATGGAATCTATACTTCTACTGTAATGTAAATATCTATTTTATGTTTGCTCATTTGGACGTTGGTGCCCTGTTCGGCATGAGGACGTCACATTTCTTTTCTTTCTTTTCGTTTATACACAATGGAGCAAGGATAGACGCATTATTGTAGTATATGTAAAAATTCAGTCTAGTTAGGATGAAGATGAAGCTAGCTAGCTCCTTAATTTTTTTTATATTTTTGGATAAAATTTAATAGATATGGATACGATCTTTGTATCTTGGAATTAAAATTTGGGATAGTGGCATTAACAGGTAGTGTTTTCCTAAAAGAAAGTCCCACTATAATCATAACATCTAAAACAATTAATATTTTGATTAATATAAATATTATACATGTATCTGGCAAAATACGTTAAATTAAGTCATAAATCGACTTCTAACTAATTAATAGATATGTAGAATAATCTATTTTTGTTCTCTATATTTTGTAGAACAAAAAAATTACACTCACACATATACTACCAATTTAGAGTTTTGGTGAGAAGTACATGTGTACACTGGCTACTAGCTCCTTTAAGTAATTTAGAGAGTATCTTGTATAATTTACTAAATATGTGATATTAATACGATTGCTTAGGTAGCAAGTAAAATAAGTATTATTTTATATATATATACAGAAGTATATTGATGTGTTCGATTTTAAAAAAAAATTTATATCCTTTTTACTTAAATTTAGAATAACTTTTGAATTAATTTTGAGTTAAAAGTCATTTAATGAAAAAAATTCTTGATGCAAGTTTCCTGAAGGAAATAGAAAAAAAGACTAAAAATAGAAGAAGAAAAGAGAAAAAATGGAGTAGTTCTGAAGAGCAAAAAGAAAGCAACTTCGAAGAGGAGAAAGGAAGTAATTCTAAACAAGAAGAATGAGCAGCTCTGAAGAAGAAAAATGAAGTAGTTCTAAAGAGGAAAAAGGAAGCATCTCTGAAGAAGAAAAATGAGCAGCTTTAAAAAAGAAAAAAGGAGGTAGCTGAAAGTGAAAAAGGGAGGCGTGCAAAACCCTATCTCCTATTTTTCTACCGCCCAAAAAAAGAACCATGTCAATAATGTTAAAAGGGGAGCATAGGTGAACCCATATCTGGTGGGGAGCTAACGTGAACAAAAATCTAGTGAGAAAAAAGAAGCGGCCTTGGAGCTGAGCAGTGGAGGAAAATTTGAGGAAAATTAAGCAAGTAATTTATTTTTATTTTTACTTTTATTTTTTTGCTTTCAAATTGTAGATTTTTGGGATGAAAATTTTCGTGATTTTTTAACAAACTCGTGTTAAAATTAATAATTATTATAAAAAGTTAGTAGTTATTAATTAATAAACCTAGCTAATACTGGGAGAAAAACCAAAAGTACATTAAGTTTATTCGATCATTGCAAACTAGATTAAATTAATTGTGAAATTAAAACTCGGATATACCTAAGATTCAGGTGAAATCAATTACTCTGATGGGTTTACACCGATAGTTTTTATTAATTTAATTATTTTGCTTTGATTAAATTATTATTAAATTTTGATTTCTAGACAATAATATAATTTCTACAATTCTGGTACTTGATACACAATCCCTATAGGACGATACTCTACTTATCACTTTATTATTTGAACGATTTTGTGCACTTGCGAATTCGCTCATCGTATGTATAATCTTTAACTGGTTTTAATTATTTATATGTATACCATTATGCAATTTGCAGAATATCATACTTATCTTAAAGGTTGGAATCAGTAATGCATAATCAATTGTTTCCTTCTAATTATTTTTTGGACATGGTTGCGCCTTTTTCTTTTTCTTCTCAATCTACATTATGGTGATCGGATATATTGTTTAATGGTACTTTTATTGTGTTTAAAATGGTTAATTACTATTGTTAAATTATATTTCATTTTGAAAAAAGAAATTTATCTGAAAGACTAATATGGAGTGTCAAGAAGAAGGCATATATATTAGTACCAGGCTAGTATCATTTTTTTATTGAAAGAGAGATAACACTTTTATATTTTTACTGCATTAAATTGGCAGGAAATATATGTTTGATTTCTTTAAGAATTTTACGGTTATTACAAAAATCAATACAAAAGTTTTCATATATATTACTTTTATTATACAATTTTAAAATTGGATCAAACTAAACTTTCCTTAACAATATGATTGGTATTTGTTCTATTCATGAGAGATTTTAGATTCAAATTGTGCATTTTTGTAGATTATCTTTTAGAGATTGTGTCATCTAATTAATAAAATGTATGAATTGTGACTAAAAAATCTAAATCCTAACTTTCAATTCTATATTTTAAAAGTAATATTTTTTTGAAATATAATATACCGTTTATCAATAAAAAGTAGATTTATAAAACCAACCATAATGAATGCTTATATAGCAAAATCAACCACTAGCATCATCTAAAATACATGAAATCTTGGAGCATAAAATAATTGGAAAAAAAAAGGCATAAATAAAGACAACATAGTATAAACACTACATTACACATCTAAAACAACTTTCTATGTGTATGTGTGATGATGTTTAACAACAATATGAAAGGGTTTTTCGAGACACCTACATGTCTAAACTAGTAGACATAGAATTGATTAACTTTGGTTGTGCATGAATTTCATATTGTATGTATAGAAGCTCCACGGATCATGCCTATATGAGTTAATGAATACCTAATAGATTCTGAGAATTGGAACAAGTGTTCCTCTGGCTATATATGCACTAAAAAGAAAAAAGAAATAACAAAAAGCATGTATATCACCCACACCCACCAAAGATCTCCAATCTTTTACCAATATCCTTTCAAACCCATTCGTTCCTCTCTTCTACCCAGCTTTCTTGCTCCCTCTTACTCATTCACAGATACTTGAAAATAGTGCATATCTGCTAGAGCTTTACAACTCTGTAAATTCCTATTAACACCTCATCCCACACCACAACGACGAGTCAACTTGTTTTCCCTCTATCGCAAACATCACCATCTCAACACAACCTCCCATACATCTTTCATATTACACATCTTTGGTATCACGTAGAATTTGGTTAATAATACATTAAGCTACCTATTAGCTAACAACTCATTAGTGATATATGAAGCTACCTATAATTAATCATTTTTATGAAAATGCTTGAAATTTTATCGACTAGAACTAGCAAATATGATCCAATAATACAATAATTTATTAAGAATATACTATTACCACGAATATAAATTCTTATCTCATCATTGATTTTTTTTTCCATCGAGATAAAATCTTAATCACGATGCATTTTCTTGTTCCTGAATGGGCTTCTTCCATTTTTTATTCAATTTTTTTAGGTTTAGACTCTACTCTGAGTAAAGATCTGCCAGATTTAGATTTGCACATATAGGATAAATCAACCCAATACCGCGTCTTTTTCTACGACTTCCTTTTTTTTTTCAATTCATTTCTTTCATGTCTTCCATCAAATATTCAACATATTAATCATATCATTCTTATTCGACTGATTAACAGTTGAGATCGCTCTTATTTAGAATTTATTTCTAAATAGAGTCGTTTATGATATAAGTGGTAATCATCGATATATTACCAATTTGGTTTTTGCTAAATGGAGCCTGGATACTTCATTTTATTGGTCCAACCAAGTCAACTATAAATCATTCTAATTGATAATATTAATCTGAATTCCCCCCCCCCCTCCCAAAATGGATCTAATGTATTATTCTAGAATTTTTTGTGCATTTATGGTGTAAATGTGTATTTAATTGTCACTTAATTTTTTCTTTGTAAAATTATATACATAATATGCCTCTAAATAGTGGTATCTTAATAATAAAATATAATTTTCTATTCCCACAAGATAACATGGTATTGGAGTTGTTAATATATCTAGAAGAATTTAGATAGCTAAGATATGAATAAATTGTGTTTTCCATCCAAAAATAATGAATAGGGGTGAGTTTGATAGAAAATAAATAATGATAGATGGTTGAGAAGAACATTATGGAGCAAGAGGAAATGCGAACATGGTTGGATTGAGTCCTGAAAAGGATGAGGGAGAAGTTTTATCAAAATATGGCTCTGATAGCCATAACTATATTAAAAATATAAATTGCACAATATTTATTACTTATGTGTATGATTCACACTTTTAACCTAAGTAGACTTAAAGCTTAAAAGATGTATTAGAATATAAATAATTAATTGAGTTATTTCCTATTAGTTTAAACTTTTAAGATAAAGGTTTCATTTATAATTTAATGATTGTACTATTTTTAGTAGTCATTCTAATCCTCCTATGAATAGGGGCTTGTGTCGTCTCAAAATTTCTACTTTGACGAGGCTAATTCATAGGTAGTTTTGAGTTGATGCATGCAACTGATTCTAGCAGCATCTCTGGTGGTTTCTCCATGTTGATATTCTTTCATGCACTTAATTTATTGTTCGGCTTTTCAAGCTTCATGATTAGCTTGACTACCAACTGTATATATGATGCATATGAGCCTTTTTGCCTCCTCACAGTGGCAAGATAAGGTTGTTATGCAGTTCTTTTATAGTGTCTTTAATTCCGCATGACTTTAATTAATCCTCAGGTGTGACCTTTGCTTCTTTGTAACTATGTTTTCACTATTTTATTAGCCTTGTTTTTCTATCTATATACGTGACTTTTAAGCTATGAAATTTTTTTCAATAAAGTTCTCCTTTTATACACTTTTTTGAAAAAAAAAAAAATTTGTTCTTCTTGCACAAGATTATTATTTTTTAAATAATAAATTTAATACAAATATAATTTATCTCAGGCTAAAAAAATAAATTTATCATATACAAAAGAAAATGAAAAAAGTGATATCGGAAGTCCTAGAGGACATATTTTTAAATGTTGGATTACCTGTAGGGTTGCTTTACATGCGAAGCTCCCTCGATTTGGGATGCATCAATTACCCTTAACTTCCTTAACTGGAAGATTCAAGATGTTATATTTAGGAAATATAATTTAAAAGTATCTTCTTATAAATAGTTTGCGTTATAAGTTTTAGCTATTCATTACTATTTTACATAATTAATGAAGTATATATATATATGTTTATTATTATAGCACTTTTAAATTTTCTAATTATCATGAACTTTTTTAAAAAGTAAGATAACCTTTATTTATCAAAGAAAATAGCCATTTAACATCAACTTAATCTTTATTCGTCGTATTATATTACTCTGTTAGTTCATTTTATACAGAACACTGTTAATTAATTCCAGACAATTAGTTCTTTGTTGGTGAAGTAACCTAAAATTTTCTTTGGGGGTAAATCTTTTTAAGGGTTTGGTTGTAGGTTAAGTATCACATATTTTTTCTTAATTAAAAGATATTTTATTAATAAAATGGCAGTCTCATGTCCTTTTTCTCTTTGAATAATAAAAAATAATTTTGTCAACAAGGATAGTTCCTTCTTTTTTAAAGAGAGAATTACAAGAAAACACAAAATTGCCACACTTTGGAAAATGAAAAGCACAATTTAAGAATAAAATTATATGATAATATAGGTAATTTAAAATAGAAGCTAAACATGAAAAGAGCATATTCTTAAAACATCTGTTATATGATCCCCCGTCATAGCCTCATACAGATACATCAAAAGGTAAGTTACATTTCAACAAAGAATTCTTTCATGAGTTAGATATAATTGTTTAAGCTTTAGCTATATATATATATATGCATATACGTACTTATACTAAAATTTTTATGTTTTTAACTTTCTTATTTCTAAAATAATTTATTTTTATTTATCATGTAACAATTAACTATTTCGACATTTTAGAAATTGTAAGAAGAAGTGAATGGCAGAATATTGGAGCTTATGTACGTTTGAGATAGTCAATTGATGAAGATTGCCAAAGCTTAAAACACTACCCAATCTTCTAAATATCTAATAAAGCATGTAGTCACTTATCAAAACTGAACTAATCATCCTCTCTATTTCATCATCAACTCGAGTAAAGAGATGTATTTCCTATTTGAACAAATACCAACTCCTATTTCTCATATTTGTTCGATGACAGCCCAAAAAATTAAAATTTTCACGTAATACTATAAAATAAAAAACAAAGTTAGAAGAAAAAAGCATGCCTCCTTACACAACTTTCTCTTCAGCGTGGTGAATTGATAAGCTAAGTAAGAAACAAATTTGAAAAATATCAACAGTCTTGACATTAAAACTACTGAATATTATTTCACTTATAGTTAAACTCAACTTCAAGCTTAGAGACTTCAATAACTTGGTGAATTAATAAGCCTAAGTAGGTATAGAATCTCTAAAGCATCCAGATTTAATTGGATCTAGACCTTTAGAAGACAAGTATTGGTGATTTTAGTGAGTAATATAGCTTTTATGACAGCTTTACCTAGGATTTTGGACTAGTGGTGAATCAGGAGATGATAGTTGCTAAGGAGTGATTTAAGGTGAATTGTATTTATCTTAGAGTATCAAATTGAATAGGAGGATTTTTTATTAGTTTTGACTATTTCTTTAGCCTTCTAGATGGGTTTACAACGCTGTAACATTGGTTCTAACTAGTCAATGAAAGAGGCTATTTAGTGGGTATGTATAGGTACCATTAGAACTCAATGCTGGTTTACATTGATTATTCTATTTGTTTGTTTAACTATTGAATCGCTGTTAAAAGTTACACATGCAGTTCTTACTTTTCTACTTATGTTATTGTATGATGCTCAATTTGACACTTTTCAAGTTTTTACTTTTTCTTATAGGAGATAATTGAAGCTAATAGAGGGTAAATTAATGAGAATGTTGAATATGGTCATTTTCTTTGATTTCTAACTTATACCTAAGAGAATGAGTAGATATTTAGAGTTGTCTATGGTTATAACAGGTTCACTGAGCTGGTGAATTAACGTGGCATCAAGCTTGCATCAAGGATCTAATACATGGAGTTTTTTCTTTGAAGAAAAGAAAATGAAGGGGATTGGTGGTAGTTAAGGCTATAGGAGGACTATGAAAATTATCAGTATATATATTTAACTTTTCTTGTCTACTTGTACAAGATCTTAATATAAATGTAGATATAGAGAATGAAATGTAATATGTTCTTGCATGTATATATGTGTATTGTTAATTTTGATTTGCAGGCCTTGTGAAGATCGAAGAAGATACTAGGCAATTCTTTGGCTACTTTAAAACTTTGTTGTGACTTGGGAACTAATTATTAGTGTGTCCATATTAGAAGAGTATAAAAACAAATAAAAGATTACATATGAAATGTTTGCAAATCATTATAATTAGCTAGAGAGCAAATCGTATATATATATATATATATATGCATAAAGTGAGTCAAAAGAAAAGGTGCGCATATATAATTGTGGTACGATGATGGTAATCCAGGAAGTGCTTATGAATCCGGTTCCTTGCGTGCGGCAAATTTATTGTATATATAAAAATAAATATTTCTGTAACTATTTCGGCACATTGTGGGCTTGAGTTCCAAATCCACATATTTGGAACAAAAATGAATCTCCCTAAAAGTTGAGTTAGGCAGGCGGTAAAAAAGGAGAGCAATTATATATGAAGGTATATATATATATATATATTACACTTTTTTGAATGTTGAATACTGGATGCAGAATCTTTTATTTAAATCATTAATTGTATATAGAAGAAAATATATACACACACAAAATATTTTAGTGCATCAAACCATATGTATAGTATACAATTTGAAATAATTTCTTCCCATATCTATATTGATGGAAACTAGGTTAATATGCCAAAGGATTCATTAACTAATTAGGGAGCTAATTAGTTTAATTATAATAGTTTTTGTTTGAATTGATCTATATGTAAATTAATTATATATATGTTACATAATTCATTAGAATTGCAATATATATGATTATATAATTCATAAACGAAAAATTTAATTATATGACATGATACGACAAGACCATCAAAAGTTGTGTTTTTCTTGTTGATATTTTTCTTTCTATTGATATTTACCTACACATCATAAAAATTTAGATGCTCACCCTTCCAAACACATATACAAACATCTCAATATATATTTACCTACCTCAACATGTATTCCTTCCATCGCTACCTTATATATTACATGTATATATACATATATATGTATATATCAACCGGATTAGACAAAAAACATCTGGCCCGTACTTGGTTTATAGTTAATTTGCTCGACATGCAAACTTTAATTTGTAAGATTTCAAAATTTTCCATGCAGAACATAATTACTAATTACACTCCAACAGTATTCTAATACCATAAAAACTTAGTTATGATATATATACATAGATATATATTGTGATTAATATTTGTTCTTGTGTTGTGAAATATATAAGCATATTTAGTTGAATAAAAATCATATAAACAATATAATGATCAAACCAGTAAAAATAGAGAAAAGACATGAGAGGATAAAAACAAATATATATTGTAGAAATTTAGCATTAAAAAAAACTATTATTTTTATTTAGATTTGATAGAGTAATAACGAGGACTCAAAGTACAAAACAAGAGATAATTCTAATTTAATCAAATACATTTCTCATATTTATCATAAATACAAACATTAACAGATTCAAAAAAAACATTTTAATGTCACAAAATCCCCTATTAATTTACAAGGTAATGGTATATTAATCTGTTGTATTTTTTTGAGTTCAGCTATTAGTTCAACAACTTTCTAACTAATACCATTGACTTTTAAAAGTATAAATTTAAATTATTATTAGTACGTAATGTGAACTCCGATATAAAAAAAAATATCTATGATTTTTGTATTCTTTTAAAAAAAGAATTAAAAAATAAAATGGCGGTAACTGTAAGACATCAAGACATGCAATTAAGTTGGATTAGAAGGTGATGGCCATATTAATTGATGGTTAAGAGATAATATTTGTGAGTGTGGTTGCCATGTATAATTGACTTCAAGTGTGAATGCATGCTGGGAATAATGCAGAGAGAGTAGGTAGATGCATGCATTACAGTGAAGCAATAGCTTTTAATTAAAAAAGATGGCCACAATTGAATAATTTTATATAAGTACAGGCTTGCAACAATTTACTGATTATATTTTTTTAATTACATTACCTTAAATCAAAAGGTTTTTCCATATCCCCTATTAAAGACATAACATTTTTGGAGATAATTTGGGCATTCCACTTGCAGTTTTAGAATGCACCACATCTTACCTTACGTGGTATATTCTTCTATATTAAAACACTCCGCCCCCATTCCTTACTAATGGCTATTCAACCGTTGTGTCGTTTTATATATACCCCCTCCCGCCTCTTGGGCACACATGACAAAATACCATGACTAGAAAAAAGGTTAAGCTTGCTTATATCACTAACAACTCTGCAAGAAAAGCAACATTCAAGAAAAGGAAGAAGGGGCTGATGAAGAAAGTGAGTGAACTTAGCACTCTTTGCGATTTCAAAGCCTGTACAATAATTTACAGCCCTTATGACTCGCAACCAGATGTTTGGCCTTCCCCTCTTGGAGCCCATCATGTGCTTGCTGACTTTAAGAGGATGCCTGAGATGGAGCAGAGCAAGAATATGGTGAATCAGGAGAGCTTCCTGCGCTAGAGGATCACTAAAGCAATTGACCAACTGAAGAAGCAGCACAACGATAATCGCAAAAAGGAGTTAATAGATATCATGTTCCAAAGTCTTACTGGGAAGTCCCTCCACCAACTCAACCTTATTGATCTCAACGATTAGGGTTGGCTCATCGAACAACACCTCAAAGAAATCCAAAAGAGCATGGAAACACTCAGCAAGTCACCTTTGCCTCAGGAGGTGACAGACAAAGGAGTGATGAAGGGTCCTGGTGAGACTTTCACTCAAATCAAGGAGGATTCTATGGCGCAGACGCTACAGCAGCTGCAAATGCAGTTCGTTGATGGGATGAATCCTCAAGCACAACAACAGCATTATGTCGGGTTGAACGGGGAACAGGTAGAGATGATGGTGCCATTCACAGATCAGAACTACCAAAATAATGGATTTGTATGGTCCAGTGTTTTTAATTACCCTTAGAAATTGAGAATTATGATATTTGATTTTGAATTTTTTTGGGTGTTATTGGGGATGTACTTTAACTAACAAATTAAATTCCACCATAGAGATATGTTGTTAGTTTCTTAGTCGTCATAGTCATCGTCTAAATAGTTGTAGTCATCATAATAGTTATAGCTGTCATCCTCACAGACATAGTCGTCGGGTCACATACATTCATGTACTTAGATTACTTTGTGTTATGATTTTCTTTAAATTAATCTTCACCTCAATATTTTAAATTTTCTATGCTAGTGCTACTCTTCATTCTTTAATTTCTCCCTTTTCCCAGCTTGACGTAGCTATTTACTATTTGTTAAAATATATGCATGCTCAATATAAATTTATGCTATCAGAATGCCCTTTTCTCTTCTTTCTTTTCTTTTTTTTTTATACTCAATTCAGAGAGTACAGAAACATTGTCGATGCACTATATGTAGAAATTCAATTTAGTTAAGAAGAAGATTAAACTCGCTAGATACTCAAATTTGTTTAGATTTCAAATGAAACTTTTGTATAGAATTTAATAAATATGATGCGCTCTTTAGATCATATAATTAAACTTTGGAATAATGGCATTGAGGAATAATATTTTCCTCAAAGAAAATCCTGATATAATCCGAATATCTAAAATAATTAATATTTTGATTAATATGAAATTTAAATATAATTCTAAAAATTTTATTCTAGTCAAAACATGCAATATTTTAAATAACTCAAATATATTGGAGAATCCCTAACGATCATAAATAGAATTTCGGGATGCAATTATTATGTTCAGAATATAAAAAATAACTAAAATAAATAATTTTCGAACTCAACAATCTGTGAATAGCTAATTAATACTTTACGCAAGAAGAAATGTACAATATATACATATACATATACATATTTAAATATATACAATCACATAGAATAATAAATATAGAAAAATATTTTTGATGGCTAATTTTAAACACTTTCCGTAATTAGTACTTTGAATTTCTTTTACACATATAAATACTCAAAAATCAATGTTGTAAAGTCTGTTGCTATTAAAAAAATGTTACTGATATAAAACAAGATCATGTTTAACTCCAGTGACATAAATTACTACTTCAATTTTTTTTTAATATGATAGTATGTTACTGTAGTATCTGTAGTACGATGTTGCAATTAATTCTTAAAGATAATGACCAGTATTTAACCTTTATTAGTGGGATCACTTATTCAAAAGAAATTTATACTTTTGCGATAATAGTTTCAAAAATTCATAAGACACAATATAAGTACTTTTTAAAAATGAAGATAGATGTAATAATACAATGAAACAACTTATACACTACTGTCAAAGTGTATAACACCAACATCCACGTGAAAAGTCTAGTATTCAAATTTTAATTGTTCATCTGATTATATTATAATTAATTTTAACATATGATAGAGTTATTAAAATTTATTTTTATTAATTTTTACGTACAATAAATTATATATCTATTTTTGTGTTACATAAGAGTCGAATCTTCTATTCTTATTTTTGTAGAGGTAGAGAATTACCACTTGCAAGTATTATCATGCCTTAATTATATTTAACTTTTAGGAGGATTGATTTCTATTAAGGCGGTTGGTAATGAAGTAAAGATCCTAGAATTGGAACTATTTGGCCTTTGGCCCAATCATTAAGGGATGGCATTAGTTCCCATTAATGAAGAACATGTCTACTCACAATTTTATATAAAAAATTAACAAATCAACTGAATTATCGCCTATATACCTTTTTATACAATCTGTTAACTTTTGATATCAACCATTTTCTATTAAAAATGTATTGAATGTATTTATTTATTTTTTTGTGAATATGTCAGTTTAGTGATATATAAAAGTACTTAAGTTCAGCAACTTTTTTTAAAATTAAATTTGCAGCGGGTTTTATGTATGGATTGTAGAATTAATTATATTGATATTAATTATAACATTTCATTTTCTCACATAATTGTTTAGGTAAGATGTGAATGCATGCTGGGGATAATGCAAGAGAGAGTAGGTATATAAATGCATTACAGTGAATCAATAACTTGTTATGAAAAGGGACGGTCAGGATTGGATGATTTTAGATAAGTGCAGCCATTCAACATTTTACTAATTAAATTTTGTGAATTATATTCCTTAATTCACAAGATTTTCCTATATCCCCTATTAACGACATAATATTTCTGGAGATAATTTGAATATTTCACTTGCAGTTTTAAAATGCACCACATCTTACCTTATATGATATATTCTACTATATTAAATGCTCCACTCCCCATTCCTTACTAATAACTATTGGATGTTTGTCTCATTTTGTACAAACACCCTCTCCCTCCTTGGCCAGACACGACAAAACACCATGACTGGAAATAAGGTTGAGCTTGCTTATATCACTAATGACTCTATAAGAAAAGCTATTAAAAAAAAGAAGAAGGGGTTGATGAAAAAAGTGAGTGAACTCAGCACTCTGTGCGATGTCAAAGCCTATGCAATCATTTACAGCCCCTATGACTCAAAACTAGAGGTTTGGCTTTCCCCTCTCGGAGCCCAACACGTGCTTGCTGACTCTAAGAGGATGCCCAAGATAGAGCAAAGCAAGAAGATGGTGAATCAAGAGTGCGTCTTACACCAAAGGATCACCAAGGCAACCGATCAACTGAAGAAATAGTGCAAGGACAATCGCGATCTTGCGCATATCATGTCAGGAAGCTCCTCCACCAACTCAACCTCATTGATCTCAACATCTGGGTTGGCTCATCGAGCAAAACCTCAAAGAAATAAAATAGAGTATTGAAACACTCTGGAAGTCACCTCAGCCTCAGGAGGCCACAAGCGCAGGAGTGATGGAGGGTCATAGGGAGACATTCACTAAGATCAAGGAGGATCATCCTGTGCAGAAGTTGCAACAACTACAGACGTGGTTCGTTGACAGGATGAACCTGTAAACACAACAACAACCTCATTTAACATACGGGGAATATGTAGAGATGATGGTGTCATTCACAAATAAGAACAACCAAAATAATGGACTGATATGATCCAGTGCGTTTCACTACCCTTAGGAATCGAGTATTATGATATTTACTTTTAAATTTTTTGGATTGTTGTTTGAGATCTGCTTTAAATAACTAATTACATTCCACTACAAAGATATGTTATCTATTTTTTAGTCGTCGTAGTCGTTGTCTCAATAGTTGTAGTCATAATAATAGTTGTAACTATCATCATCATAGTCGTAGTCGTCGAGTCGCATGCATAAATGTACTTGGATTTCTTTGTGTTATGATTTTCTTCAGATTAATCTTCTCTTTAATATTTTATATCTCTTGTACTAGTACAACTCTTCGTTCCTTAATTTCTCCCCTCCCCCTGCACGCTCAATGTAATTTTAAGCTATCATAATGCCCTTTTCTCTTCTTTTCTTTTCTATTTTTTTTTACATAATGTAGTGATGACACAAGCATTATTGATGTAGTATATGTAGAAATTTAGTCTAGATAGGAGGAAGATTAAGCTAGCTAGCTGCTCAAATTTATTTATATTTCAAATGAGATTTTTGTATAGAATTTAATACATATGGATACGCTTCCAATCTTTAAATTAAAATTTAGAATAATGGCATTAAGGAATAATATTTTCCTCAAAGAAAACCTCTATATAATCGAAATATCTCAAATAATTAATATTTTTATTAATATGAATATTATGCGTGTATCAGGAAAAATATGCTAAAATTATAAATATGTTGTTTAATTATTTCATTCAATTTATTTCGGGTTATAATAATTTATAGATATATAGAATAATCTATCTTTGTTCCCTATATTTTAAAAGACAAAAAAATTATAGTCACATATGAAAAAGACAAATGAGAATCAATGTTGGTGGATGACTCCCAAGGAAGATATGAGCTTAACACACTTCAACAATTGAAGGCCTATCTCGATGAGCTGAAGAAGAATGTGGCTAAGCATGCTGAGAAGATTGTGATACGTGCCCCAAATAATCATCATCCTCATATTCGTCTTCCTCATCCTCATCCTCAACATCATCATCCTAACCATCCTTTTTTCTGGGAAGTTCTTCCTGTGGAACAGGTCTTCCTTTTGATACAAAACCTGCTGGATTCAGTTCTAACATTGTTCCATTCAACAATCCAAACATGATGCCTCCAAAGTATCATTGATTTGGCCAAGGATTCTTTTAAGTGAACTTTTTTTATTTATGTAAAACAAATTTTTAATTTTTCCAACACAATAAATGCCTCAGGATTAGTCTTTAGATAATATTTGGTTTTAGAATTTTAGCTTCTAATATAAGTAAGGGTTTGTTCTAGAAAATAAGAGGCATCTTATTTTATGTTATTTGTTCAAGTATTTTGTAATCGTTCAATGATATTGCATCTAGTTCTTAATATAAATTTTCTTCCTTCAAACCCTTTGTGCTTGATTATATATATATCGCTCTCTCAAAGATTCTACTATGCTATTTCTTTTTATCTTCCCTTGTGACACTATTAACTGCTACCTATATAATGCATTATGCAAATACGGATATAAGTGCACATTATCTTAAAATATATATGCGTACTTAATAAATTTACTATGCAACGTGTTATATTTTATATCAAAAATATGATATTTCAGTATATTATAAATAATCGAGTGTTGTTAATATAATATCCCATATTGAAAAAATTAATTGAAAACATTACAACAATGTTCTATATTTACAAAATTTTTATAAAATATATTGTGCTTTTTCATCAGCATAACTACTACTTATGATAGACACTGGTGAGGAACCCCAATCTCTTTCGGGTTTGAGTTTTTTCCAAAAAAAAAAAAAAACTGCCCTCGAAGACAGATTCCTTCAAGAAAATATGAATTCCAATTGAGAATATTCGATTAAAAACATGAGTACCTAAATCCTTTCATTTTGTTGTAAATTTATTGGGAAGAATGACGAGATTAATGAAAAAGCAAACATAAAAATTTAGCTAGATAATCCTAAAATTTTGACTAAAATATATATCATGGAAACACATTTAAGTCCCTATGGATTCAAATAGAGTATAAATAATTTTGAATCAATGTAGAGAAGATTAGAGAAGATGAGCAATCATCGAAAGCGTTAAGAAAGATAATGTACTATGAAAGACAACTCACCATGGTGAAGAATTGAGCCAAATCGGAATAGTTCTATAGAGAAGCTTCATCAAAACCTTTTATGGCTACGGTTGAAAAGAGGAAAATGGTTTTTAAAATAATTAGTAGGGTGGTAATTGTATGATATTCTGTACTTTGGGATTTTCTTCTTTAAATTTTAATTTCTTTTATATATAACTTATTAAACTTCATGGTGGTTTTGCAATATTTGGTATAATTTTATTACCAAGCTTGTAATTTTTTGTTGACTAATTTATTATTCATGTATGGAGAAACATGAAAAATATTTTCATTATCTTCCCAAATTTGATATATATATATATATTAGGAAATAGGTTTGTAATTATATAATACTGTGTATTGGGATGTGTAATTCAAATTTTATTCATCCTTGCACAGATGCTGACACAAATTTTCATTATCTTGTCAAATTTGATAAGCAAGAAAATGTGGCTGCTAATAATTATTTCTAAGAAGATTCATCTCATTTCGTTCTACAAGCAAGGATGATTTGGAAGTGGTGAATTCGTATAACCTATAGGTAATATTATATCAATCTTCAAGATTTTTTTACTACATATTTCAATGAGGTGATTGTAAAGCATTCCAAACAAGTAAGTTTTTAAAGCCGATAAATTTACAGAGAAAATTCGTCTAAATCGAATTATATATTGAACAATATAAAATAATAATGCCCAACTTGGTGACTCGGAACGAGTAAGTCATCAAAATTGAAAAAAAATTATATAGAAAATTCATCTAAATCAAGTTGTGTTGGATAGTGAAAAATGATAATGTCCAACTTGATGATTCCAAACAAGTAAGTTATTAAAGCCAATAAATTTGTATAGTGAATTCATCTAAATTAAATTGTGTATTGGATAGTGAAAAATGATAATGTCAAACTTAGTGACTCCAAATGAGTAAGTAATTAAAGTTAAGAAATTTATATAAAAAATTCACCTAACTCAAGCAATATGTTGGATAGTGCAAAATGATAAAGTCAATCTGGTAACACCAAATGAGTAAGTAATTAAATCCACGAAATTTTTATAGAAAATCTACCTAACTTAAACTATAGGTTGAATAGTGCAAAATGATAATGCACAGCCTGATGATTCCAAATGAGTACGTAATTAAAGTCAAAAATTTTATACAGAAAATCCACCTAACTCAAGCTATATGCTAGATGGTGTGTAGTGATAATGCTCAATCTGGTGACTCCAAATGAGCAAGTAATTAAAGCTAAGAAATTTATGCAAAAAATCCATTTAGATCAAGTTATAGATAGTGCAAAATAATAATGTCTAACCTGATGACTCCAAATGAGTAAGTAATTAAAGGCAGAAATTTATATAGAAAATTCATCTAAATCATATTATATGTTTGATAGTGAAAAATGATAATGCCTAGCCTGGTAACTCCAAATGAGGATGTAATTAAAGGTAAGAAATTTATATAAAAAATTTTTCTTAATCAAGTTAAATATTGAATAGTGCAAAATCGTAATGTCCAGCCTGATAATTCCCAATAAATAAGTAATTAAAGTTAAGAAATTTATAAATCAGTTTATATATTGGATGGTGCAAAATGATAACATGCAATATGCTCCAAATGAATAAATAATTAAAGTTAAAAAATTTATATAGAAAATTAATCTAAATCGAGTTATGTATTCGATAGTGCAAAATGATAATGTCCAACCTGTTGACTCCAAATGAGTAAGTAATTAAAGCTAATAAATTTATAAATCAAGTTATATGTTGGATAGTATAAAATTATATTTCCCAATCTGATGAATCCAAATGAGTAAGTAATTAAAGATTAAAAAATTTATATAGAAAATCCATTTAAATAAAGTTTGATGTTGCATAGCGCAAAATAATAATGTCAGTCCGACGACTCTTATAAACACTACACATTTTCTATCAGTTCCTTGTAAAGTATAAACCAATTTTTTTATCTTTTCTTCACATCGTCTTTTTCTTTCACTTTTAGCAATGGATAGGAAGGGCAAGGGCCGTCAAAAGATTGAGATGGTGAAGATGAGTAACGAAACCAACCTCCAAGTAACTTTCTCAAAACGAAGAGCTGATCTTTTTAAGAAAGCTAGTGAATTGTCCACTCTTTGTGACGTTGATATTGCGATGATTGTTTTTTCCCCAGGTAAGAAGGCTTTTTCTTTTGGTCATCCTTGTGTTGAAAAAGTGATTGAATATTTTATTTGTGGTAATCCTCCACGAGATACTTCAGGAGCCATGACGCTCATTGAGGCTCACCGCAACTCAAGGATACATGAGCTCAATATGATCCTCACACAGGTTTGAGTAGACCATATTTAGATTTTAAAACTTAATATACTTATTTGATCTTATTTTTGTTGGATTAAAACTTATACTGACTTGTACTTATTATTTGAAAAATATAAAAATAGGTTATCAATCAATTGGAAATCGAGAAAAATCGCAATGCATAGCTTAAGGAAATACAAAAAAAAAATGTGAGAGTAAGTGTTGGTGGATGGGTCAAAAACAGGAAATGCGTTTCTCAGAACTTGAGCATTTAAAGACATCTTTTGAGGAATTGAAGAAGAAAGTTACTAAAGAAGCTGAGATGATTATAATTCAGAACAAATTAAACATGATGCCTCATGTATTAAACGACCCAAACACGATACCTAATGTGCTCAACGATATTCCCAATATATATATTCAAGGAAATGGAAAAATAAGATTCTACTAAGTGCATTTCTTGACTAAGTCTCGGAAGGATGAAATTAAAAAGAGTTGTAAACACAATGCTTGCAGTTTGTTTTATTTTATTTATGTTAGATATCTGATGCCTTAGCATTTGGGTTTTCATCATGTTCCTTTTCATTGTAGCGTTGTGGTACTTTCAAAGAGTGCAATAATAACATAATTTTTTTATCTATGCATTTATTTTTATTTTCAAGTTGAAATCAACCCGCTATTCTAAGAGTTGTAATAGGAGAAAATATTTTAAGTAATTTATTTTTAACTCATTAACTCAAGACAAAGGTAATGTCTAAATATAAAAAAAAAAGATATTAAAGTCACATAATCGTGCTTCGATAAGAACATGAATCATCTTTGGAAAACCTTCAATTATGTCATATTTATGCGAGTTAAGTTTTTACGTTGACAATTATGAGTCTTTATTTTTGAATAAATACCTGTGTTGGTTAATTAACTAATATATATATACATCAAATTTAAAACAATATAAATAACATTTAATTAAAAACATACAGGGAAGTACAATCTCTTATATAGGAAGAAATATACCAACTATTCAGTTAAATAATGGTTGGTACAAGTCACATCTTGAATTAATCTAAAATATAATAAATGAAATGAATTAACTATATGGTAATTATGCATCCACGGAAAAACTATTGAATTTCATGATCAAATTTTTATACATTGTAAGAGTTGTGATACATTTATTAGATGACACTCTTGGTGACCTGTATGTTCATCCAATTTATTGATGCGATAAATAAATCATGATGATGAGTCAAAAGGGTTTAGTCATAATAAATCAATTATATTGGTTAAAGTCCTATAAATAATTTAATACTAAGCCTATGTGGGTCACATGTACAAGCTCCAGCTAAGAAAATTGTTGTAACACATAAATGGTAGCTAAGAAAATTCTACTACTTTAATGTGAGTAATTAATCTTAAAATAAATCAATAATGAAATTAGGTAATATTCACGGGAAATATTTTATCGAGAGTACTTATCTAAGTATGGAAATATATCTATATATTTGGGAATATATATCCCAAGTATGGATAATATCTTCATTAAATGTTAATTGTTTATTTAACTTATTCAATTGTATGAGATATAATTTTAATAAAAAATCCCTAAAAAATGCATGGAAGTTTTTATATTAGGACCAAACAGTATTAAATAGAAATTTTCAATCAAATGGATAAAAGAAATTGGATTTTGTTTAAGCAAGCTCAAGTTGAAGTGTTGTACAAGTAAAATAATTGTAAGTCACCTTTTGAAAGAGCTAAACATGAATTATATGAATTTGAAGTTTAATTGAATATCACACGCAATCGAATTAAAACTTTATTGTTATGAAGGTTAATCGACTGTCACAATTAAATTTAATTATTTAAAATTTTGAATTTTAAATGTGATCCAATTGATAGTTATAGTTTAATTTGCAACTTCCATCCTTCCTTAATGCTTATAAATAAAATTAAAATTATCCATTGTACTAATGATCAATTAATTTTGTAAAGAATTCATCATAATTTTTAAATTTTAATATATCTTATAATACATTTTTAAATTTTTTATTACTTTAACAGAAATTATCTAAGGATTTTTATCATTGCAATTTGATTCATTGTGTCTCCTAACAAGAGACAAATAAATAAAATTAAAAGTAGCTCTCTTACCTTCTCTATCCCAAATTAATATCGAGAATATATATACATATATATAACATAAAAAATGTAAAATTTTCAAGAAGGTTCAATTTTCATGTATATCCATCTAGCTATGTATCTATATAAGTTAAAATAATGATGATTTTGCAAATTGTATAAAAGTACAGCTAAAATTTAACTTTAATTGTCCAGATTTTTCCTACCATATATTTCAATAAGGAGGAGATTCTAAAGCAACCCTAAACAAGTAAATTATTAAAACAAGAAAATATATACAGGATGTCTACCTAAAATTTATTAATTCACAACCTTGATTCAAATCTCCTATAAATATCACTCATTTCCCCCTCTTTCAATACAAATTATTTCTCTCCATTAATCTCTCTATTAGTTTCTCTCTGCACATATTAAATACTTGTGACCATGGCGAGAAAGAGTAAGGGACGACAAAAGGTTGAGATGGCGAAGATGAATAATGAAAGCAATCTCCAAGTCACTTTCTCCAAACGTCGAGCCGGACTTTTCAAGAAGGCGAGTGAATTGAGCACTCTATGTGGGGCTGAGATTGCTATTATCGTCTTCTCACCCGGTCAGAAGGTCTTCTCTTTTGGCCATCCTTGTGTCCAGACTGTGTTGGAACGTTTTGTTAGTGGTAATCCACCACAAGTTGCTTCTGGAACCATGAAACTCATTGAGGCTCATCGGAACACTAGTGTCCGTGAGCAAAACATGCAGCTCACTCAGGTTATTTTAATTTCTTTCCTCTCTTATAAAGTGTTTTGGGTATAAATAATATATATTAATTTTACTACATGTACAGGTTCTGAACCAACTCGAAATCGAGAAGAAGCGAGGTGAGGAGCTTAACCATATGAAAAAGGCAAATGAGAATCAATGTTGGTGGATGGCTCGCAAGAACGATATGAGCTTGACACAACTTCAACAACTGAAGGCCTCTCTCGATGAACTAAAGAAGAATGTGGCTAAGCAAGCTGAGAAGATTGTGATTCATACCCAAAATAATCATCATCCTCATCCTCATCTTCCTCATCCTCATCCTCATCATCATCATCCTAACCATCCTTTTTTTCTGGGAAGTTCTTCCGGTGGAGCAGGTCTTTCTTTTGAGACAAAGCCTGCTGGATTCAGTTCTAGCATTGTTCCATTCAACAATCCGAACATGATACCTCCACAGTATCATGGATTTGGCCAAAGATTCTTCTAAGTAAACTTTTGTTATTTATTTAAAATGAATTTTTAATTTTTCCAGCACAGTAAATGCCTCAGTATTAGTCTTTATATTATGTTGGGTTTTAGGATTTTGCTTCTAACGAGTAAGGGTTTGTTCAAGAAAATAAGAGGCATCTTATTTTATGTTATTTGTTTAAGTATTTTGTAATCGTTCAGTGATACTGCATCTAGTTCTTATTATAAATTTTTTTCCTTAAAACCCTTTGCGCTTGATTATATATATATATATGTATATATCTCAAACATTCTACTACGCTTTTTTTTTGTCATGCGTTGTGACACTATCAACTGCTACCCATATAACATATCGTAATATCTATTATTTTAATATATAAACAATTATTATCAAAATATTTACTCATTTATATTCACCATACAAAATATAGAACACATATATACAAGAGTTTAGCCTCTATTATATATATATGTGTGTGTGTGTGTATATATACAGTGACCTATTATCTCATATTTATTGTACACCATACCTCGAGAGATTGAGGAAAGTTTAGAGCTTGAGGTAAGCATACTAGAATTTTTCAATATCAAAAGCTTTCAGGTTAGAGATAGATATTAGATTACACAAGCATGAGTTTTTGTTCTTCGGGTAAATTTATGGAATAATTAGCATGCAGAAGAATTAAATTACGTAAAAATTATAATCCAGTATTTTCTTATGTACAATTTAAACGTATGTATGATACTAAATGACTGTATGAATCCAAATAAAAATAGAACATATAGGTTGTAGAGAAGGTAAGTAGTAGATCTATATATAGATCAACTTTAAAAGTATAATATAGTTAATTTATTCTTATTTAACAAAAAATTTGTAAGAACGACATGATAGGGAAAATAAAAATAAATTATTCATTAAAAAGATGATGCATGTACAGATAAAAGTGCCGTTGTATTGAAATGTATATACGTATCTAATCACAAATCTGGCGATTACACTCCTATATTGAATTTGGTGCTATGTTGGAATCACAAATCTACTCAGCATATTATTCTCTTTCTTAATTTTTTTCTTATTTCTATTCCATTTGAATTTCTATTTTCTATATTTTTACACTGGATCTACAACTCGTGTATGTCTACAATTTATATCTTTTTCACATGAAGACATCCTTCTTTGCTCTAAGTTCGGTGTAGGTATCAAATGTTGATCATATTGTAACTATTATGTGAAGACAGCTACTGAATTTAGAATAAAAAATTTGCTGGCAATGCTTTTGAAATGCAAGGGACACTGCATAAGGATTGGATAGATTGGTTCTATTGTTAGCAGGAGCTAGTTCCATAAAGATGTCATAGCTTTCTTGAAGACAACTATCGTGCAGTGTGCTCTCACCCGAGCACCATCTGAAGTCGATCCACAGTAGCTAAAAGATCTTTCAATCTAAAACCAATAGTCCATAGCTAAAGTAACTATTTCGGCACATTGTGGGCTTGAGTTCCAAATCCACATATTTGGAACAAAAATGAATCTCCCTAAAAGTTGAGTTAGGCAGGCGGTAAAAAAGGAGAGCAATTATATATGATATATATACATAGATATATATTGCGATTAATATTTGTTCTTGTGTTGTGAAATATATAAGCCAATTTAGTTGAATAAAAATCATATAAACAATATAATGATCAAACCAGTAAAAATAGAGAAAAGACATGAGAGGGTAAAAACAAATATATATTGTAGAAATTTAGCATTAAAAAAAACTATTATTTTTATTTAGATTTGATAGAGTAATAACGAGGACTCAAAGTACAAAACAAGAGATAATTCTAATTTAATCAAATACATTTCTCATATTTATCATAAATACAAACATTAACAGATTCAAAAAAAACATTTTAATGTCACAAAATCCCCTATTAATTTACAAGGTAATGGTATATTAATCTGTTGTATTTTTTTGAGTTCAGCTATTAGTTCAACAACTTTCTAACTAATACCATTGACTTTTAAAAGTATAAATTTAAATTATTATTAGTACGTAACGTGAACTCCGATATAAAAAAAAATATCTATGATTTTTGTATTCTTTTAAAAAAAGAATTAAAAAATAAAATGGCGGTAACTGTAAGACATCAAGACATGCAATTAAGTTGGATTAGAAGGTGATGGCCATATTAATTGATGGTTAAGAGATAATATTTGTGAGTGTGGTTGCCATGTATAATTGACTTCAAGTGTGAATGCATGCTGGGAATAATGCAGAGAGAGTAGGTAGATGCATGCATTACAGTGAAGCAATAGCTTTTAATTAAAAAAGATGGCCACAATTGAATAATTTTATATAAGTACAGGCTTGCAACAATTTACTGATTATATTTTTTTAATTACATTACCTTAAATCAAAAGGTTTTTCCATATCCCCTATTAAAGACATAACATTTTTGGAGATAATTTGGGCATTCCACTTGCAATTTTAGAATGCACCACATCTTACCTTACGTGGTATATTCTTCTATATTAAAACACTCCGCCCCCATTCCTTACTAATGGCTATTCAACCGTTGTGTCGTTTTATATATACCCCCTCCCGCCTCTTGGGCACACATGACAAAATACCATGACTAGAAAAAAGGTTAAGCTTGCTTATATCACTAACAACTCTGCAAGAAAAGCAACATTCAAGAAAATGAAGAAGGGGCTGATGAAGAAAGTGAGTGAACTTAGCACTCTTTGCGATTTCAAAGCCTGTACAATAATTTACAGCCCTTATGACTCGCAACCAGATGTTTGGCCTTCCCCTCTTGGAGCCCATCATGTGCTTGCTGACTTTAAGAGGATGCCTGAGATGGAGCAGAGCAAGAATATGGTGAATCAGGAGAGCTTCCTGCGCTAGAGGATCACTAAAGCAATTGACCAACTGAAGAAGCAGCACAACGATAATCGCAAAAAGGAGTTAATAGATATCATGTTCCAAAGTCTTACTGGGAAGTCCCTCCACCAACTCAACCTTATTGATCTCAACGATTAGGGTTGGCTCATCGAACAACACCTCAAAGAAATCCAAAAGAGCATGGAAACACTCAGCAAGTCACCTTTGCCTCAGGAGGTGACAGACAAAGGAGTGATGAAGGGTCCTGGTGAGACTTTCACTCAAATCAAGGAGGATTCTATGGTGCAGACGCTACAGCAGCCGCAAATGCAGTTCGTTGATGGGATGAATCCTCAAGCACAACAACAGCATTATGTCGGGTTGAACGAGGAACAGGTAGAGATGATGGTGCCATTCACAGATCAGAACTACCATAATAATGGATTTGTATGGTCCAGTGTTTTTAATTACCCTTAGAAATTGAGAATTATGATATTTGATTTTGAATTTTTTTGGGTGTTATTGGGGATGTACTTTAACTAATGAATTAAATTCCACCATAGAGATATGTTGTTAGTTTCTTAGTCGTCATAGTCATCATCTAAATAGTTGTAGTCATCATAATAGTTATAGCTGTCATCCTCACAGACATAGTCGTCGGGTCACATACATTCATGTACTTAGATTACTTTGTGTTATGATTTTCTTTAAATTAATCTTCACCTCAATATTTTAAATTATATATCTATTTTTGTGATACATAAGAGTCGAATCTTCTATTCTTATTTTTCTAGAGGCAGAGAATTACCACTTGCAAGTATTATCATGCCTTAATTATATTTAACTTTTAGGAGGATTGATTTCTATTAAGGCGGTTGGTAATGAAGTAAAGATCCTAGAATTGGAACTATTTGGCCTTTAGCCCAATCATTAAGGGATGACATTAGTTCCCATTAATGAAGAACATGTCTACTCACAATTTTATATAAAAAATTAACAAAGCAACTGAATTATCACCTATATACCTTTTTATACAATCTGTTAACTTTTGATATCAACCATTTTCTATTAAAAATGTATTGAATGTATTTATTTATTTTTTTGTGAATATGTCAGTTTAGTGATATATAAAAGTACTTAAGTTCAGCAACTTTGTTTCAAATTAAATTTGCAGCCGGTTTTATGTATGGATTGTAGAATTAATTACATTGATATTAATTATAACATTTCATTTTCTCACATAATTGTTTAGGTAAGATGTGAATGCATGCTGGGGATAATGCAAGAGAGAGTAGGTATATAAATGCATTACAGTGAATCAATAACTTGTTATGAAAAGGGACGGTCAGGATTGGATAATTTTAGATAAGTGCAGCCATTCAACATTTTACTAATTAAATTTTGTGAATTATATTCCTTAATTCACAAGATTTTCCTATATCCCCTATTAAAGACATAATATTTCTGGAGATAATTTGAATATTTCACTTGCAGTTTTAAAATGCACCACATCTTACCTTACATGATATATTCTACTATATTAAATGCTCCACTCCCCATTCCTTACTAATAACTATTGGATGTTTGTCTCATTTTATACAAACACTCTCTCGCTCCTTGGCCAGACACGACAAAACACCATGATTGGAAATAAGGTTGAGCTTGCTTATATCACTAATGACTCTATAAGAAAAGCTATTAAAAAAAAGAAGAAGGAGTTGATGAAAAAAGTGAGTGAACTCAGCACTCTGTGCGATGTCAATGCCTGTGCAATCATTTACAGCCCCTATGACTCAAAACTAGAGGTTTGGCCTTCCCCTCTCGGAGCCCAACACGTGCTTGCTGACTCTAAGAGGATGCCCAAGATAGAGCAAAGCAAGAAGATGGTGAATCAAGAGTGCGTCTTACACCAAAGGATCACCAAGGCAACCGATCAACTGAAGAAATAGTGCAAGGACAATCGCGATCTTGCGCATATCATGTCAGGAAGCTCCTCCACCAACTCAACCTCATTGATCTCAACATCTGGGTTGGCTCATCGAGCAAAACCTCAAAGAAATAAAATAGAGTATTGAAACACTCTGGAAGTCACCTCAGCCTCAGGAGGCCACAAGCGCAGGAGTGATGGAGGGTCATAGGGAGACATTCACTAAGATCAAGGAGGATCATCCTGTGCAGAAGTTGCAACAACTACAGACGTGGTTCGTTGACAGGATGAACCTGTAAACACAACAACAACCTCATTTAACATACGGGGAATATGTAGAGATGATGGTGTCATTCACAAATAAGAACAACCAAAATAATGGACTGATATGATCCAGTGCGTTTCACTACCCTTAGGAATCGAGTATTATGATATTTACTTTTAAATTTTTTGGATTGTTGTTTGAGATCTGCTTTAAATAACTAATTACATTCCACTACAAAGATATGTTATCTATTTTTTAGTCGTCGTAGTCGTTGTCTCAATAGTTGTAGTCATAATAATAGTTGTAACTATCATCATCATAGTCGTAGTCGTCGAGTCGCATGCATAAATGTACTTGGATTTCTTTGTGTTATGATTTTCTTCAGATTAATCTTCTCTTTAATATTTTATATCTCTTGTACTAGTACAACTCTTCGTTCCTTAATTTCTCCCCTCCCCCTGCACGCTCAATGTAATTTTAAGCTATCATAATGCCCTTTTCTCTTCTTTTCTTTTCTATTTTTTTTTACATAATGTAGTGATGACACAAGCATTATTGATGTAGTATATGTAGAAATTTAGTCTAGATAGGAGGAAGATTAAGCTAGCTAGCTGCTCAAATTTATTTATATTTCAAATGAGATTTTTGTATAGAATTTAATACATATGGATACGCTCTTCCAATCTTTAAATTAAAATTTAGAATAATGGCATTAAGGAATAATATTTTCCTCAAAGAAAACCTCCATATAATCGAAATATCTCAAATAATTAATATTTTTATTAATATGAATATTATGCGTGTATCAGGAAAAATACGCTAAAACTATAAATATGTTGTTTAATTATTTCATTCAATTTATTTCGGGTTATAATAATTTATAGATATATAGAATAATCTATCTTTGTTCCCTATATTTTAAAAGACAAAAAAATTATAGTCACATATACATTACCAATTCAGAGCATTGATGATAAGTATATGTGTTCACTTGCAACTAGCTCCTTTAAGCAGTTTGGACAGTATCTTGTTTAATTTGCTAAATATGTCGTATTATTGTGATGTAATAGCAATTTTGTCTAAATAGCAAATAGAATAAGTATTTCTTTATACGTATACACACAGATATATAATCTTTATCAAACAACACCATCATCTCCACTTTGTCCCCGTTACCAAACACTAAATGAGCTGTTGTTGTGCTTGCAGTTAATAACGTTAATGAACCCTCACTATAATTGCTGAAGCTTATGTGATAAAGAATCCGCATTGATCTGAGAGGATGTCTCCCCCGGACCCTTCATCACTCCTCCATTTGTGGCCCACTGAGGCTCAGGTGATTTACTGAGTGTTTCTACCTTCTTTTGGATTTCTTTTAGGTTTTGTTTAATTAGCCAGCCCAGTTGAGATCAATGAGGTTGAGTTGGTGGAGGGGCTTCCAAACAAAGCTTTGAAAAATTATATGCATGATATACTTCTCCTGATTGTCTTTGTGTTTCTTCTTTAGTTTGTCGGTTTCCTTGGTGATCATCTATCATAGGAAGCTCTTTTAATTCATTATCTTCTTATTCTACTCCATCCCGGAGATCCTCTTGAAATAGGCCAATACGTGTTGGGCTCCGAGAGGGGAATGCCAAACCTCTGGTTACGAGTCATAGGGGTTGTAAATGATTGCACAAGTTTTGATATTGCAAAGTTATTAGTGATATAGGTAAGTTTAACCTTGTTTCTAGTCAGGACGTTTTGTCGTGTCTGGCCAAGGAGCGAGAGGGGTTGTATAAAGAATGAGACAAGGGTTGGCGAGTTATTAGTAAGGAATGGGGAATGGAGCATTATAATATAGTAGAATATGCTATTTAAGGTAAGATATGGTGCATTCTACAACATTAAGTGGAATGCCAAAATGTTATACAATGATTTGTTTGATATACATGTTCCTTATTAATGTTAGCTTTTATATAAAGAGTTAACAAATCATATACAAACTCATACATTTTTAATCTTCTATTAAATTTATAAAAGTTCAAGCATTCATATAAAATGGTATGCAGGTGGCAGTAGCTGTGTTTTTAACACATTAAAACAAGGGAACATCCATATGATTTATAAAGATTTACTTTGTATTTCACTTATTAACTATGAATTTGGCTTATCTATAAAGGATGTATTGTGTCACGACTTTTTTATGTAATGTGTTCTTATTTTTTTACCTTTTTATTTTTTTTTGTATTCTTAAATATTATAACTTCGTTGTGTGCGTCTTATTTAGAGAGATTATATATATATATATACTTACAATGATAAAAAAAATGATTCATCGAATGTCACTAACCATATTTACTTCCCTTTATTTAGTAAAGATTCCACTTTATTAATATGTTGTACTTGTGTTAATTGTGTAATTGAATTTTTTAAAATTAAAAATTATGCTAACTATTTAATTAAAAATTTTACTACAATTAGAATTAAATATTAATGTAATCAATCATATGAGAAAATGAAATGTTACAATTAAATATCAATATAACTAATTCTATAATCCATATATAAAATAGGCTGCAAATTTAATTTTAAATAAAGTAACTAAACTTAAGTTCTTTTATATATCACTAAATTGACATATTAAAAAAATAAATAAATAAATACATTCAATATATTTTTATTAGAAAATAGTTGATATCAAAAGTTAACAGATTAGATAAAAAGGTATGTAGGTGATAATTTGACTAATTTGTTAACATTTTATATAAAATTACGAGTAGACGTGTTCTTCATTAATGGGAACGGATGCCATCCCTTAATGATCGGGCCAAAGGCCCAATAGTTCCAATTCTAGGATCTTTACTTCATTACCAACCACCTTAATAGAAATCAATCCTACTAAAAGTTAAATATAATTAAAGCATGATAATACTTGACTTTTAAATCAAATAGTACTTCTCTTCCTCTACAAAAATAAGAATTGAAGATTCGATTCTTACGTAACACAAAAATAAATATATAATTTATTGCACGTAAAAATTAATAAAAATAAATTTTGATAATGCTATCATATGTTAAAATTAATTATAATATAGCCAAATGAATAATTAAAATTTGAATACTAGACTTTTCACATGGATGTTAGTGTTATACACTTTGACAGTGGTATATAAGTGGTTTCAATGTATTATTACATTTATCTTCATTTTTAAAAAGTACTTATATTGTGTCTTATGAATTTTTTAAACTGTTATTGCAAAAGTATAAATTGGTTTTGAATAAGTGATCCCACTAATAAGGGTTAAATACTGGTCATTGTCATTAAGAATCAATTACAACATCGTACTACAGATACTAGAGTAACATACTATAACATTTAAAAAATTTTAATGTTGTAATTTGTGTCACTGGAGTTAAAGATGACCTTGTTTTATATTAGTAACATTTTTTTTAGTAGCAAGAGACTTTATATCATTGATTTTTGAGTATTTATATATGTAAAAGAAATTCAAAATACTAATTGCTGAAAGTGTTTGAAATTAGCCATCAAAAATATTTTTCTGTATTTATTATTCTATGTGATTGTATATATTTAAATATGTATATGTATATATTGTACATTTCTTTTTACATAGAGTATTAGTTAACTATTCACAGATTGTTGAGTTAGAAAATTATTTATGTCAGTTTTTTTCCATATTTTGAACATAATAATTGCGTCATGAAATTTTATTTATGATCGTTAGAGATTTTCCAATACATTTGAGTTATTTAAAATATTGTATATTTTGACTAAAATAAAATTTTTAGAATTATATTTAAATTTCAGATTAATCAAAATATTAATTATTTTAGATATTCAGATTATATCGAGATTTTCTTTGAGGAAAATATTATTCCTTAATGCCATTATCCAAAATTTTAATTCTATAGTCTAAAGAACAAATCCATATTTATCAAATTCTATACAAAAATCTCACTTGAAATCTAAACAAATTTGCGTATCTAGCTAGCTTAATTTTCCTCCTAACTAAACTGAATTTCTACATATAGTACATCAACAATGCTTCTGTCCTCTCTCAATTGTGTATAAAAAAAAGAAAAGAAAGAAGAAAAAAGAGCATTCTGATAGTACAAAATTATATTGAGCATGCATATTTTTTAACAAATACTAATACAGCCATATCAAACCGGGGACAGGGAGAAATTAAAGAATGAAGAGTAGCACTAGCATAGGAAATATAAAATATTGAGGTGAAGATTAATTTAAAGAAAGTCATAACACAAAGTAATCTAAGTACATGCATGTATGTGACCCTAATGACTATGACTGAACTATTATGAGGACTACAATTGTTTAGACGATGACTATGACGACTAAGAAACTGACAACATATCTCTATATTGGAATTTAATTGATTATTTAAAGTACATCTCCAACAACACCCCAAAAAATTTGAAATTATATATCATAATTGTAACGCCCCAAAAATTAAAAGAAAACGTATATATAAAAATTCTAAGTGCGGAAGCGAAATAAAATATTATGATTAACATCCCTTACACAATAACCAAAACGTATTAAACATATGAAAGAATAAGTTAACTAAAGTAAATACTAGAAATGAATACTATAAGGAAAACTATAAAATCTTTAGGCATCTACTCGCCATCTTCTTGCGGAACGAGCTCGGGAACCAAGTCCTCTTATCTGAAATGGTTAAGTAAGGAATGAGCTACACTAGCCCAGTAGAGATGTCACACTATCTCACTGTCACAGAAGTAAAGGTTGGTAGAAAACAAAAACGACCAATGGAGCATAATTTATAACAAATTCATTTATCAACAATAAAATCCTTTACTGTCCACTTACCTCGGTGAGATTCATGAAAACAACTTATGAAAACAATAACATTATAATATCATGAAATCATACGCACTCCGTAACATAACACATGTCATACTTCTAATATTTCAATCATCAGACAATAAATTTCCTCTTTTACCAGCCTACCAGTATCCATGGGGATCCATAGGGGTCCCCACTATACGTGAACCATTCACCTTAATAACTTAACTCCAGGGCCATCCCCATACCCCCTCCAGTATGGGCGCCAAAACCATAAACCTCAATACCCCGTCCGGTATGAGAGACAACGTTCCCAGTAGGGTTCCCTATGGACCCGGTCCGTCCACCATCTCCCAGGATATCTAGTGAGGTTGTTGAATTATCCACTTATCAATTCACATACATTTTCTATTCTTTTCTTAGTTTTCTATTTCTCACATAATCATGAATATTTAAACCAGTAACGAGCATCCAACAATGCAGACATATCATCGGATTCACAAAATCAAGCAGTAGTGAAGTAAACAGTGATTCATGCATTCAAAACTATAAAATAAATAGATCAGACACCATAATGCCTTCAAAACTGTAAAATAACTAAAACAGTAACTGACCAAAAACATATCAGATTCGGGCCCTACTAGAAACCTTAATTAATTATACATATCTATTAATTCATAAAATACCGTTTTATCATTTATTAAGCTTTAATGCCGTTATAGGAAATAGGGTGAGAGATCCTTACTTGATTTGAAGTCTAGAATCGATTTTTCACTGTGCCTACGGGCAGTCCCTAGATTCCCTGAATTTTTCTCCGGGAACTGAAACACACTTTCGGTACCTGTACATGTCCCCAAAAACTCCAAATCAGATCCAGGGCCTCCTTGGCAAATTTCAGAATTTTGGCATAGCGGCTCCGCCGTGCTCCGGTGACGGCGATGCCTCCCACGGCAGCTCCGCCGTGCTCCAGTGACAGCGGCAATCCACCTCGGGTTGGCTATTTTTGGCCGTTTTTGGCCGAATTTCGCTAAACTAGCACCGGTTCCTATGAGGAAACACACGTAGGGCCCTCAATGGGCCAAAAAAATACAGAAAACTGAGACTTACCGGCAGCGAAGCTCTCGAGTGCGGCGGCTCCTCTGGTGCGAGTCGCGTTTTGGTGTTTTGCTCCAGTCAACCTGTAGAGGAAAGGACGGTGGTCACAGTGGTGTAAAAATTACATCGAACGGGAATCGGAAAGGGCCTCATCGGACGCAAAAATTATGAAAACTTGCGGCGGTGCCGCTGGACTTCAGTGGCATTTTTTGGCCAATTGGCCAGTGGTTTGGCTCTTATTTTGCCACAAGTGGGTTCAACATCGAAATCCGAGCCAAGGGGAGAAATTTTACCTCGTTTGGCGACCGAAAAGTGCTCCGTTGCGAAATGCATCAAGTGTCTCATTAGGCATTTTATCTCGGAGGGGTTTCTATTTCTCCCTCCCCCGTCTGGTCTAGAAAGATGTTAAAGGACTACTTCTTGTGGATGATGGCATACCCTCTAACGAGAGTGGTGACACAAATATCTGTTAGGGGTCACATTTGGTTAAGTACTGTCATGGTGATAGAATATATGATAGGACCACTGTGGTTGGTACAACCGTGGTCATAGATTGTACCATGGTTTTGCAAGCCAAAAATGTACCTGAGCAAATTGTTGTTATATATCTGATATGCTCATTCCACATAGATACTCAAAAATCCATATCTCCCCTCAGAGATAGAAGTCGGAATGAATTCGCGAAGCATGACATAAAAATTTGAGCATTTCATGATTTATTTGATTTTTTCTATTGTTAAATATTATTTTGATTTGATCATTGTGACCGTGAGATGATGTTTCTTTTAATAAATAAAATTATTTTCATAAAATAAGAAAGGACCTTGATGTGACCTAATGGTAAGTATTAATGATATAATTATTCACTCTTAAAATCTTATGATTTTATTTAAATGTTATTTTTCTTACTGAGTATATGGAACTCACCCTTTCCATGCCCCCCCAGATGAGGAAGATAGTAAGGAACCAATCATTGACCTACCCCTTGAAGTCTATGAGGATCCCAAAGACTCACAAATCTTAAGTGCATGACTTGTCCTGCACTCTGATGAGTCTAATTGCATAGTGAAAGAAGTGGCCCTTTGTATTTTGTTGCCACTTCTGGCTTCAGTTATATATATTGTAATTAGAACTCATATATTTTGGTAAGGGATTTGTAATAATATTCTACACTGCATATAATTTTTATAATGCACTAGTAATCTGTTTCTGTATCTTGCATCGTTATGCCTTAATTTGCATTGGAGATGTCACGCATATTCTAGTAGTTCTGGAATAAATAATCAAAACTAAATACCTCTGAAAGGAAATATGGTGAACCAGATTTAACTAGATTCTGTGTTTGTTAAATTTTGACTTTTTATTTTATTTATTTTACCTTGTACCTAAGGGAATTTATCCTCCTACCCACACCTGCGGTATGAGGAGCACATCCATGAAGACCTCTTAGCATCCGTAGAAGCCTGGTAGATCAACACGCACCCAAGACTTGCTGTAATGTGCAGGTGCTTGGAGTGTAGTGGCATTCCCACACAAAGACCCCGTGCGCAAATGCGCACCAGCACGCATCGCAGTGCCATAAAGATGCCTGAACAACTGTGACGACAACAACTACAACGACTATGGTGATTACAACAATTAAGACAATGACTACGAGTCTAACAACCTATCTATGTAGTGGACTATAAACGGTTAATTAAAATACATCGCCAACAACATCAAAAAAATTAAAAAATAAACATCCTAATACTTGATTCCTAAGGGTAATTAAACATGATGGACCATATCAGTCTATTATTCTAGTTGTTCTTATATGTGAATGGCATCATCATCTTCGCCTGTTCCTCGCTAACAAACCCTATATGAAACTATTTTTGTACTTACGAGTTCATCCTGTCAGTGGACCACTCTTGCAGTTGTTGTAGCTCCTACACAAGAGAATCCTCCTTGATTTGAGCAGATGTCTCCTAAGGACCCTTCATGACTCCCCCATCAGGTGGTCCCTTGAGGATAAAGTGACTTGCTAAGTGTTTCTATCCTCTTCTAGATTTCTTTAAGGTGTTGTTTTATGAGCCAACCCAAATCCTTAAGATCAATGACATTTAGTTGGTGGAGGGGCTTCCCAATATGACTTTGGAGCATGACCAACGTGATCTCCTTCTTGCAAATGTCCTTGCGCTGGTTCTTCAGTTAGTCAGTTATCTTGGTGATCCTTTAGTGCAATAAGCTCTCTCGATCACCATCTTCTTGTTCTGCTCATCTCGGGCATTCTGTAAAAGTCAACAAGCACATGTTAGGCTCCTAGAAAAGAAGGTCAAACCTCTGGTTGCGAGACATAGGGGCTATAAATGATTGCATAGGCTTTAACGTCATAGAGACCACTAAGTTCACTCACTTTCTTCATCAACCCCTTCTTTCTTTTCTTGAATGTGGTTTTTTTTGTGTGGGGCCATTAGGTAATATAGGCAAACTTAACTTTCTTTCTACTCATGGTCTTTTGTCATTTGGTTTGTGGCTTAGGAGAGGGAATGGGTATATATAGAATGAGACAAGGGTTGAAGAATATTAGTAAAGGATGGGGAGTAAAACATTGAATATACTAAGTGAGGTTAGATGTACTGTATTCTAAAACTTGAAGTGGAGTGTCGAAATCATCTCCAAAATGCTATGTCTTTAATAGGGAATATGGGAAAATATTTTGATTTAAGGAAATGTTTCACAAAATTTAATTAGTAAGTTGTTGC
Organism: Carica papaya; assembly: GCF_054855325.1. NCBI lineage: Eukaryota > Viridiplantae > Streptophyta > Magnoliopsida > Brassicales > Caricaceae > Carica > Carica papaya. The sequence goes on along the minus strand of NC_142310.1, from coordinate 24,816,627 downwards.
AGGGCCGCACTTATACAAAATTCCTTTAATCATGACTATCCCTTTTAATTAAGAGCTAATGTTTCACTATAGTCCATCTTTATATCTACTCTCTCCTGCATTATTTCAAGGGTATGCAATATGTCAAATATGATTATTAGAGTGTATGTGTATTTGATTTTATCTTTATAGAAGAATATTTTAATTATAATTATTAAAGTCAAAATATGTCTCTATATCAAAATCAATTATATACATTTAGTAGATAATTAGTTATTATATGCAATGGGGCTTCCATGTTTTGGATTCTTTATACTTTCCAAATTTATATTTTTTTCATAGAGTTGTAGTGAACAATCAGTAGTTATTTTGAAAAAGAAGATTTTTTTGAAAATTTTGTGTGCTGAAAAATATTTAAAATACATAATAAAGCATATGAAAGAAGAAAAAGAAGAAGACAATTATGTATCTTTGCTTTCAATCAAATACATGCAACTAAGAAATCTACTACACTAATGATAAAATTATTTTCTTACTTTTCTGAAATAAAATAAATCCACTTGAACCAATTAATTATAATTCTACTCTACCCATCATGTTCTTTTAAAACATAAAATTCATATAAAATAAAGACATGAGATCACATATAACTATTTTCTCTATTTACGTTTGTGTATGTGAGTGCCTTTTTCCTATATACCTTCAAAGGGGAAAAGAATGAGGAATCCTATAATCGTTTTATATTGGAAAAGCATGTATAGATAGCAAAACTCATGTAAGGACATTTTTTTTGTTCTCAATCAGCATATATGTTTTATATGTTCAATATATATACATAAATGTTCTAATTTATTTCATTTTCGATATATATTGTGAGCAAGGAAATTTGATTGTAATCTTATTTGTTTGATCCACCTGGGTAACAGTGGAAATGTATTGTAATTGATAAATTTGATAAAAAATGCCTACTATTTTATCATTTAAACAAAATGAGTATGAGAAGTAGGATGGATATAGATATACACATTCTATTTAATTAGTTAGATTATGGATAAGCCTTAATTAGAGCAATTATTTTTTAAATAAATTGATAAAAATGTATTACTTATTTTTCTTACATACTGCATTATTTTTTTAATATGGGTGAAACTCCATATGTTATAGTACTGATATGTTATTAAGATGAAAGTAGGAAAATTAGAAGATGGATAAAACTCCATACGTTGGAGAATCCTTGTTGATCTGAGTGGACATCTACCCGAAATCCTTAATCAGTCCATATGTGGCCCCACTAGGCTGGGGTGACTTATTGAGTGTTTTCGTCCTTATTTGTATTTCCTTGAGGTATAGTTCGATGAGCCAAGCCAAATCATTCAAAACAATGAGGTTTAATTGGTGGAGGGGCTTCCCAATAAGGCTTTGGTACATAACCTGCATGATTTTGTTCTCCCTATTGTCCTCACGGTGCTTCTTCAATTGGTCGGTTGCCTAGGTGATCCTCTGGTGCAAGAAACTCTCTTAATTCACCATTTTCTTGCTTCGTTACCTCTCAGGCATCATTTTGAAGTCGGCCAATAGGCGTTGGGCTAGGAAAGGGGAAGACCAAACCTCTGGTTGCCAGTCGTAGGGGATGTAAACGATTTCACAGGCTTTGACTTTGCAGAGTATACTGAGTTCACTCACTTTCTTCATCAACTCTTCTTCCTTTTCTTGAAAGTAGCTTTTCTGGCAAAGTTGTTAGTGATATAGGAAAGTTTATCCTTCTTTTTAGTCATGGTGTTTGGTCATGTCTGGCCAAAGAGCGAGATGGTACATATATAGAATGCGACAAGGGTTGAAGATTTATTAGTAATGGATGTGAAGTGGAACATTAAATATACCATGTAAGGTTAGATTAAAACTGCAAATGGAGTGCCCAAATCATCTCTAGAAATGCTATATTTTTAATAGCACATATGGAAAGATCTTATGATTAAAGGTAGTGTAATTTACAAAATTTAATTAGTGAATTTTTGCAAGGCTGCGCTTTTAATAAACCATTCAAATACAACTATCTTTTTTAATTAAAAGTTAATGCTTCATTATAATGCATGTATATATCTACTCTCTCTTATATATGTAGGTGTGTAAAAAAAATGAATTGAACCAGAAGATTGCTAGAATACTTAATTAATTTTCCTTGTATATGGGGGGTTATTTAAAAAGAGAGAGGGAGAAAAAAAAAACTTGAAATTAGTTGTCTTAAGGGAGTAAAACATGGCAACGAAATAAAAGATTGATATTGCTTATAATTACACTATTAGAATTGCATATAAATAGGTCACCCATCCTTTGTACTAAGAATCCCATTTTTATCATATAGAATATTGATATTGCTTTTCACAAATTTCCAATATAGTCCTCCAATTAAGATAGTTTGCATTTCAATCGTAAAAGTCTTTGTTTTGGTCCCAACAATATTTGCACTTTTAGTTGCTTTTTTCTTTTTAGTGCACATATAGCCAAAAATATATATAGAAAATGTTGGGGCTTATAGACATGCAATCACAACAAAACACTCACTCTAATTCTCACAATCTATAAGTTGTTTATCATCACATTTACACGTGCAAGAAGTTGTTTTAGATGTGTAGTGTGGGCTATTTTATGGTTGTTTATGCCACTTTTTATATGATGATTTTGTTTTATACTCTAAGGTCTCATGTATTTTAGATGATGCTAGTGGTTGGTTTTGGCGTATAAGCATACCTTATGGCTGGTTTGTAAATCTGCGTGTTATTGTTAAGACCTATATTACTTTTTTAAAAAAATATTAATTCTAAAAACTGAAAATAAAATTTAGAATTTAAATCTCTATAGTGATAATTCATACATTTCATTTATTAATTAGCACGATCTCCTAAAGATAATATAAGAGAACGTACAATTTCAATAAAAAAACTTTATAAAGAGAGGAAATACTATACATATTATTAAGGAATGATTATTGTAATTTAATTTTAAAATATAATAATAAAAGTAATATATATGATTACTTATGTATTGACTTATGTAGTAGCCAAAAAACTCCTAAAGAAATCAACCATATATTTCTTGCAAAGTTTATGCAGTAATAATATATAGGTGTTGTCTCCCTTCAGTAAAAAAAATAATACTAGCATGGTATTAAAATATATGCCTTCTGAACCTCGACAATCCATATTTGCTTTTAAGATAATTAACTTTTTTTAAAAAAAATTGAAATAAAATTTATCAATAGTAATTAACCACTACAAACATAACGAGAAGTACCGTCGACAATACATCTGACAACCGCAATAGAGATTGAGAAAATAAGAAGAAGGCAAAGTCATGTTCAAAAAACAATTAGAAGGAAACAATCTGTCGTTCATTACTGATTCTAACCTTTAAGATAATTACGATATGCTAGAGATTGCATGCTGGTGTAATATAAATAACAAAAAACAGTTAAAGATTATATATATGTGTGTATACATATGAAGCAATACTTATTCTACTTGTTATTTAGACAACATTGCTATTATATCACAATAATATGTCATATTTAGCAAATTAAACAAGATATTGTCCAAACTACTTAAACAAGCTAGTTACAAGTGTACACATATACTTCCCATCAACACTCTGAATTAGTAGTATATATGTGACTATAATTTTTTTATCTTTTAAAATATAGGGAACAAAGATAGATTAATCTATATATCTCTAAGTTAGTAGAACCCGAAATAAATCCAACAAAATAATTAAACAAATTTATAATTTTAGCGTATTTTTTCAGATACATGCATAATATTCATATTAATAAAAATATTAATTATTTGAGATATTCCGATTAGATCGAGATCTTCAGTGAGGAAAATATTATTCCTTCATGCAATTATCCTAAATTTTAATTTCAAGATTGGAAGAGCATATCCATATGTATTAAATTCTATACAAAAATCTCATTTGAAATCTAGATAAATTTGAGTAGCTAGCTAGCTTAATCTTCCTCCTAACTAGATTGAATTTCTACATATACTACATCAATAATTCTTATGTCATCACTCCATTATGTAAAACAAAACAGAAAAGAAAAGAAGAGAAAAGTGCATTATAATTGCTTAAAATTACATTGAGCATGCAGGTATTTTAATAAATAGTTGTAGCCATGTCAAGAAGGGGGAAGAGAAAAATTAAAGAATGAATAATAGTACTAGTGCAAGATATAAAATATTAAAGAGAAGATTAATTTGAAGAAAATCATAATTCAAAGTAATCCAAGTACATGTATGCATGCAACTCGATGACTACAACTATGATGGTGACAGCTACAATTATTATGATGACTACAACTATTAAGGCGACTACTACGATGAAACTGACAACATATCTTTGTGATGGAATGTAATTGGTTATTTAAAGTACATCTCCAACAACACTCCAAAAAATTTAAAATTAAATATCATAATACTCGATTCCTAAGGGAAGTTAAACCCACTAGACCATATCAGTCCATTATTCTGGTTGTTCTTATGGGTGAATGGCACCATCATCTCCGCTTATTCCCCATCTGCTCAAGATTGTTGGTGATGTGCTTGCGGGTTCATCCCATCAATGAACCACATCTATAGCTGCTGCAACATCTGCACCGGATGATCCTCCGTGATCTTAGTGAATGTCTCCTTAGGACCCTTCATCACTCCTGCGTCTGTGGCCTCTTGAGGCTGAGGTGACTTCCAGAGTGTTCCAATACTCTTTTGGATTTCTTTGAAGTATTGTTCAATGAGCCAACACAAATTTTTGAGATTAATAAGGTTGAGTTGGTGGAGGGGCTTCCCGATAAGACTTTGGAATATGATATACGTGATCTCTTTCTCGCGATTGTCCTTGCACTGTTTCTTCAGTTGATTAGTTGCCTTAGCGATCTTTTGGCACAAGAAACTCTCTTGATTCACCATTTTCTTGCTTTGCTCCATCTCGGGCAACCTCTTAAAATCAGAAAGTACGCATTGGGCTCCGAAAGGGGAAGGCCAAACCTCTTGTTTTGAGTCATAGGGGCTGTAAATTATTGCACAGGCTTTGACATCGCAGAGAGTGCTGAGTTCACTCACTTTTTTCATCAATCCCTTATTTCTTTGTTTGAACATGGCTTTTCTTGCAGAGTCGTTAGTGATATAAGCGAGCTTAACGTTTTTTTTAGTCATGGTGTTTTGTCGTGTCTGTCCAAGGAGCAAGAGAGTGTATATATAGAATGAGACAAACATTGAATAGTTATTAGTAAGGAATGGGAAGTGGAGCATTTTAATATAGTAGAATATACAATGTAAGGTAAGATGTGGTGCATTTTAAAATTGCAAGGTAAATGTTCAAATTATCTCCAAAAATGTTATGCCTTTAATAGGGGATATGGGAAAATCTTGTCATTTAAGGAGTGTAATTCACAAAATTTAATTAGTAAAATATTGAAAGGCTACACTTATCTAAAATCATCCAATCCTCCCTTTTAATTACAAGTTATTGATTCATTGTAATGCACTTATATACCTACTCTCTCTTGCATTGTCCCAGCATGCATTCACACTTGAAATTAATCATACATGGCAACCATACACACCTCCTTATCTTATACACACTCACAGATATTACTCTTAATCATCAACTAATGTGGCCACCTCCTTCCAAATCAAACTTAATTATGTGTTTTGATCTCCTACACCTTCCAACATTTTATTTTTTACTTTTTTAAAAAAGAAACAAAAACCATAGATATATTGTTTTTTATTTGCTTTTATGCATTAATGTCAATATTCATTTTTTTCTAATTCGCAAAAATAAATTTTATTTATAAGAAAAATATGTGATCATCCTTAAAATCAATGCTGGTTTTCTTCATCTTTTAATTTCTTCTGCAAACTTTACACTCCAAAACTTTATTGTTACCAAAGAAAATTTAATTACACATGCACAAGATTTCATAATAATTATACATATAATGTAGGCACATGGTGATTTTTTCTGAACTCCATAATAATTAATTATTTCATTTGGTATGTAGTACATAGAATATGATTATTAGAGCAGTTATATATTTGATTTTATCTTTATGGAATACTGTAACACCCAAATTTTATTATTTTTATTTTTTAATTTATTTTAATTTATATTAGAATTTTAGTTTAATTTTTCAATATTTAATTTATAAGGTTTTAATTTAATTTAATTTAATTTAATAAAAATAAAAAATAATAATAATGATAAAATAGGGTAAAATTATTTTTGAAATTTAATTGAAATTGATTTTGAAAAAAATGGGTGAAAATTTAGATTCTGGTAGTGTTTTTGAAAAGAAAATCAGAAATCGGGGGTCAAAACACAATTTAAAAAAGTTGTGCTACGTCAGCAGCCACGTCAGCAGCCCAGTCAGCAGTCTCGGCCAACCAGAACACGCCGTGTGGCAAGGAAGTTGACGCGAGAGGCCATGCGGGACGGAGGCATGTGGGCGATCCACGTGCACGGAATCGAACGGTCCAGATCTCACGAGTGCGGACGGCCTAGATCTCACGCGCACGGACGGCCTAGATCTCACGCGTGCGGATGGCCCAGATTGAATCACGCACGGACGGCCCAGATTGAATCACGCACGGACGGCACAGATCGTATCGCGATGGACGATCAAGATTTATTCCTATTTTAATCACGACCGGACAGCCCAGATTAAATCGTGATGGACGACTGAGATTAAAAGGGGAAGGTTATAAATAACCTCACCCACACCTGACCCCAAACCGTAGCCGCCAGTACCCTCGCCAGAGAAGAAGAACCAGTCACCGGAGGAGCCGGCCGCCGCCACCCGCCGCCGCATCGGAGGGTTTTTCGACTGCTAAACGATGTAAATTTTCTCCCTTTGGCTCATTTTTCGATGCTGAATCAGCCTATGGCCAAATTAGAGGCAAACCACCGGCCAATCGGCTGGAAAACACCGCCGAAGTCCAGCACCGCCGCCGCAGCTTCCCTCAGTTTTTGTCTCCGGTGAGGCCTTTTCTGGTTCCCGTTCGATGCAATTTTTACACCACTGTGATCACCGTCCTTTTCTCTACAGGTTGACCAGAGCAAAACATCAAATCGAGACTCGCACCGGAGAAGCCGCCGCACCAGAGAGCTTCGCCGCCGATAAGTCTCAGTTTTTCGTGATTTTTTGGCCCACCGAGGGCCCTAGGGTTGTTTTATCGTAGGAACCAATGCAAGTTTGGCAAAATTTGACCAAAAACATCCGAGAATGGTCAACTCGAGGCGGATCACCGCCGCGGACGGCGGTGCCGTCGCTGAAGCTCGGTGGAGCCGTCGTGCCGAAATTCTGATATTGGCTGAAAAGGGGCCCTGGGTCTGATTTGGGGTTTTTTGGGACACGTGCAGGTACTGGTAGTGCGTTTCAGTTTCCCGGGGAAAATTTAGGGAATTTAGGGACAGCCCGTAGGCACATTGTAGAGCTGATTTCAGACGCCAAAACAAGTAAGGATTTCTCACCCTATTTTCTATCACGATATTAAAGCTCAATGAATGATAAAATGGTATTTCATGAATTGTGTATAATTAGTTAAGGTTGCTAATGGAGCCCGAATCTGATGTATTTTTTGGTCAGTTGTTGTTTGATCTATTTTATAGTTTTAAATACAGTATGGTACCTAATGTGTTTATTTTATGATTTCGTATGCATGAATCATGGTTTTTTTTATTATGTTTTGAATTATGGTGAACCCGATGTTGTGTTGTTTTGTTTGGTGTTCATTATTGGTTTACGTGTTTGTGTATGATTGGAAAATTGAGACCAAGGAAAATGGAAAAAAGGTTATGTGAATTGATAAATAGATAATGTGGACAGTCTTACTAGATATCTTGGGAGATGGTGGACGGACTGGATCCGTAGGGAACCCTACTAGGAACGTGGTCTCTCATATCGGACGGGATATGGAGACCTTATGTGTTTGGCGCCCATCCCGGACTGGGTATGGGGACGGCCTATTTCATCCTCATACCGGACGGGGTATTGAGGTTTATGGTTTTGGCTCCCATATCGGACGGGGTATGGGACTGTATGTTGAGGTTCATTATTTTGGCGCCCATACCGGATGGGGTATGGGGACAGCCCTGGAATCAGATTATTAATGTTGATGGTTCACGTGTAGCGGGGACCCCCTATGGATCCCCACGGATACTAGTAGGCTGGTAAAAGAGGAAATTTATTGTCTGATTATTGAAGTGCAAAAGTATAACATGTGTTATGTTATAAAGCGTATATGATTTTATGATGGTTATAATGTTATTGTTTCCATATGTTATTTTCACGAATCTCACTAAGGTAAGTGGACAGTAAAGGTTTTTATCATTAATAAATGAGTTTGTTATAAATTATGCTCCATTGGACGTTTTTGTTTTCTACCAACCTTTACTTCTGTGGTAGTGAGATAGTGTGATGTCTTTACTGTGCTAGTGTAGTTCATTCCTTTCTTAACTATTTCAGATCAGGAAGACGTGGTTACCGAGTCTGTTCCGCAGGAAGACGGCGAGTTAGAGGCCTAAAGATTTTATAGTTCTATTTATAGTTTTTATTTCGAGTATTTCTTTTAATTAGCTTATTCTTTTATACGTTGAATACGTTTATGGTTATTGTGTAAGGGATGTTAATCAAAATTTTTATTTCGCTTCCGTATTTAAAATTTTTGATACATACATCTTCATTTAAAATTCCGGGGCTTTTACAGTTGGTATCAGAGCTGCGTTCCTCAGACTCATCCCTTACACAATAATGCTTAGAGAAATACCCACCGATAAATCGTTACTCAACTCTTCCGTGTGAAATGCAGGTGCAAAGAAATAAGGAGAGGAAGACCCCCACTAACCCGAGCAGCCCGGGATGATTCGCTTTGGGAAGATGTGGACAAAATATTTGAGATACTAGAAAGGATCATGGCTGCCCAGCAAGGTCGAGAGGAGAGAAGGGAGTTACCCGAACCTCCCCCACTACCACGGGTTGAGCCACCGCTACAGCAAGCGGATCCCGAGCCACCCCGGCATGAGCCTGCTCCACCACAGTACCACCCGGCACAACCGTCGCAGTATGAACCGGTGCCCCAGCCACCGTATTGTCTGACACTGCCACAGTACAATCCGGTGCCCCCACCATATCAGCAGGTGCCACCACAAGGCCCCCCAGTCTATCCCCAGCTGGGCCAAGTCCCTCTTCCACGGGACCCAGCTCCTTCCTTGATCGACCCAGGCTACATAGAGAGGTACAGGAGATTGAACCATTCCACTTTTGCAGGGGGATCCTCTTTTGAAGATGCCCAATACTGGTTGGCAGAGACTGAGAGAGCTTTCAAGACCTTGAGAGTGGTTCCTGAGCAGAGAGCTGCCCTTGCTATCCTACATGCTGGTAGGGGAAGCAGGTCGTTGGTGGGAGCTCAAGCAGACCACCCTGGCTACACCAGCCACTTGGGAGCAGTTCTTAATGGCCTTCTATGCGGAGTATCTCCCTGAGCACATCCGACACCTGAAGGAGATGGAGTTTGTTCAGCTGGTCCAGGGAAACATGACGGTATCGGAATATGCTAGTAAGTTCCTAGAGTTGGGCTGATACTCCCCGGAGACATTGATGGATGAAGGCAGGAAGGCCAGGAGATTCTAGTGGGGCCTCCACCCAGAAATCAAGCAACACTTATTGGTACTGGAGCTCAAGACATACTCAGCAATTCTAGCAAATGCACAGATTGTGGAGAGGAGTTTCAACACCCGTCCTCAGTCAGCAGGGAGTCACCGCCCTCGGCTCCACCCTGCAGACCAGTACCTACTATGCCGATCCATAAAATAAGAGGCCCAGACCAGTGATCCAGGCCCCTCCTCAGGCTCCAGGGGCAGCATGTGGAAAGATCTGCCAGCACTGTGGCAGGGATCACGGGGACCGACCATGCTACCATCTCAACAACATCTGTCGCATATGTGGTAGTGCCCAGCACTATTCGAGAGAGTGCCCGAGGAACCAGAACCAAGGGAGAACTCTTTTTTAGGGCAGGGTTTACAACCTTACCCAGCAGGATGCCGACGCCGACCCGGACGTGGTACAGGGTATGTACACTATCTGTGACCATATTGCTCATGTTTATTTTGACACTAGTGCATCGCATTCATTTGTTTCACATGTTTTTGCTTCCAAACTTAATGTATCACCTGATAAACTTGATTCATTGTTGTTTGTGTCTACTGTTGGGGGTGAAACACTATTAGGAAAAGTTATCTACAGGGCTTGTGCCATGGAGATAGTAAATAGAAAACTGAGTGTAGACCTGATAGGGTTAGACACGAGGGATTTTGATGTAATCTTAGGAATGGATTGGTTAGCGGCACATCACGCCACCATAGATTGCTTTAACAAGAAAATTGTATTCAATCCTCCCAATGAGGAGCCATTTACAAATTAATAAAATCATTTAGTACTTATTCCTTGATGGTAAGTTTTCTTAATTTTTTTTGTACCTTAATCTTGCTATTTTCTCTAACTAGGCAAGCCCAAGAAGGAAATTTGTATCCAAGAGATTCTGGTAGTCCGAGACTTTCTAGATGTCTTTTTGGACGAACTACCCGGACTAACAGTGGACAAAAAAGTCGAGTTCACTATAGACTTACAGCCAGGCACCCAGCCCATTTCGGTTGCTCCTTACCACATGAGCCGTATTGAGATGGAAGAGTTGAGGAAACAGATCACTGAATTACAAGAAAGTGATTTTATTAGACACAGTGTGTCCCCTTGGGGTGCTGGAGTCACTTTTGTAAGGAAGGGAGATAGAACGTTGAGACTATGTATTGATTACAGAGGATTGAACAAGGTTACGATCAAGAACAAATATCCCCTTCCAAGAATTGATGACCTCTTCGATCAGCTGTAGGGTGCACAGGTCTTCTCTAAAATAGACCTGCGGTCAAGCTACCATCAGGTGAAGATAAGAACAGAAGACATCCCCAAGACGGCCTTTCAAACCAGGTACGGACACTATGAGTTCCTGGTCATGCCATTTGGGCTAACCAACGGCCCAGCAATCTTTATGGATCTGATGAACAGGGTCTTCAGAGAGTTCTTAGATCAATTTGTTATCGTGTTCATCGATGACATCTTAGTCTACTGAAAAAAGCAAAGAAGAACATGCTCACCATCTTGCCCAAGTTTTGCAGGTCCTCAAAAACAAGAAGTTATATGCAAAGTTGAGTAAGTGTGGATTCTGGTTTGAGTAGACTGCCTTCCTAGGACACATCATATCGAAGGAAGGAGTATCAGTGAATCCCGAAAAGGTTGAAGCGGTACTTGGCTAGGAGAAGTTGACATCAGTTAAGGAAATCCGGAGTTTCCTGGAGATGGCAGGTTATTACTGCAGGTTTGTTGAAGGATTATCCAGCCTAGCAGCTCCTCTAACCCGACTCACAAAGAAGAATGCCAAATTTAAGTGGAATGAGGACTGCGAAAGAAGTTTTTTAGAATTAAAGAAGCGGCTGAGTACTGCACCCGTACTGCCTTTACTGAGTGGATCGGGGGGATATACAGTTTATAGTGATGCCTTCTATCTAGGCCTGGGTTGTGTCCTGATGCAGCATAGAAAGGTCATAGCATATGGGTCCAGGTAGTTAAAAAATCACGAGAAGAATTATCCCACCCATGACTTGGAGCTTGCCGCAATCATACACGCCTTGAAAACCTGGTGCCATTACTTATACGGAGAGACCTTTCAGATCTATACAGATTATAAGAGTTTGAAACATATATTCACTCAGAAGGAACTCAACATGTGTTAGAGAAGGTGGATGGAACTCCTTAAAGACTATGATTGTGATATCTTATACCATCTGGGTAAGGGCAACGTGCTAGCAGATGCTCTCAGCAGGAAAAGTGTAGGTATTTTAGCCCATTTAATGGTTTCAGATTGCAGGCAAATTAGGGCCACACAATAGGTTCGACTTCAGGACTTGAGGAGAGTCACATGTTTGGGCCGCCTGACAGTCCAGCCCGAGTTAATCCAGAGAATAAGGGAAGCCCAGTCAGTCGACACTGCCCTGGTAGCCCGTAAGAAGGATGCAGAACAGGGAGTGAGCTCAGCATTTTGAATCTCTACCAATGGATTACTCCATTTCCAAGACAAGGTGTGTGTCCCAGATGATAGTGAGTTAAAGAGAGACATCATGACAGAGTCCCAAAGCTCGAAGTTTGCCATGCATCCAGGAAGCACCAAAATGTACCAAGGCATGCGACCCCGATTTTGGTGGAATGGGATGAAGAGAGACATAGCCGACTTTGTATCCAAGTGCTTGGTATATCAGCAGGTCAAGGCAGAGCATCAGCGCCCAGGTGGGCTACTTCAGCCGTTACTAATTCCGGAGTGGAAGTGGGAACACATCACCATGGACTTCGTAACAGGATTACCCAAGGCACGTTCAGGACATGACACCATCTGGGTAATCGTTGACCGGCTTACCAAATCCACTTCTTGGCCATCAGAATGACCGACCCTTGGACAAGTTGGCAAGAATGTATATCTGAGAAATAATCATATTGCATGGAGTTCTAGTGACAGTGGTATCCGACAGGGACACCAGTTTCACTTCTCGATTTTGGAGTAGCTTTCAGCAAGCCATGGGAACAAAGCTGTCTCTCAGTACTGCCTTCCATCCTCACACTGATGGACAATCAGAAAGGGCAATTCGTACACTTGAGGATATGCTCCGAGCATGTGTCCTTGACTCCGGGGGTCATTGGGACGACCATCTACCCCTAATAGAGTCTGCCTACAACAACAACTACCAAGCAAGCGTCGGTATAGCTCCATATGAGGCGTTATATGGGCACCCGTGCAGATCACCAATTTGTTGGGAAGAAGTGGGCGATAGAAGATTGTTCGGCCCGGAGTTGGTAGAGGAGACTACGTCTAAAATAGTTAAAATCAGAAAGAACATTTAGACAGCTTAGAGCAGGCAAAAGAGTTATGCGGACACCCGAAGGAGAGATCTAGCATTTGAGAAAGGCGACCGGGTATTCCTTAAGGTCACTCCTTTCAAGGAAATTAGTAGGTTCGACAGGAGGGGAAAATTGAACCCCCGATTTATTGGACCTTTTGAAATCTTAGACAGGATTAGTACTGCTACCTACAGACTAGCACTGCCTCCAGAGCTCTCCAAGGTCCATAATGTGTTCCACGTATCCATGCTACGTAAGTACAACCCGGAACCCTCTCATGTCTTGGCTCATGAACCGCTTCCACTCCAAGAGGACTTATCTTATGAAGAAGTACCAGTCGGTATAACGGACTGAAAGAGCATGATACTCCGCAACCGAGAAATATCATTTGTAAAGGTCGTGTGGCAGAACCACACGCCAAGGGAGGCTACCTAGGAGCTAGAATCAGATTTTAGAGCCCAGCATCCCTATTTGTTCGACTAAGAGTAAGAGGCAAATTTGGGGGACCAAATTTCCTTTAAGGGGGGAGAGTTGTAACACCCAAATTTTATTATTTTTATTTTTTAATTTATTTTAATTTATATTAGAATTTTAGTTTAATTTTTTAATATTTAATTTATAAGTTTTTAATTTAATTTAATTTAATAAAAAGAAAAATATAATAATGATAAAATAGGGTAAAATTATTTTTGAGATTTAATTGAAATTGATTTTGAGAAAAAGGGGTGAAAATTTAGATTATGGGGGTGTTTTTGAAAAAGAAATCAGAAACCGGGGGTCAAAATACAATTTAAGAAAGTTGTGCCACGTCAGCAGCCACCACGTCAGTAGCCCTAGCCAACCAGAACACGCCGCGTGGCAAGGAAGCTAACGCGGGACGGAGCCACATGGGCGATCCGCGTGCACGCGATCGAACGATCCAGATCTTACGCATGTGGACGGCTCAAATCTCACCCGCACGGACGACCCAAATCTCACGCGTGCGGACGGCCCAGATCGCATTGTGATGAACGGCCTAGATTTATTCCTATTTTAATCGCGATCGGACGATCCAGATTAAATCGTGATGGATGACTGAGATTAAAAGGGGAAGGTTATAAATAACCTCACCCACACCTGACCCCAAACCCTAGTCACTAGTACCCTCGCCGGAGAAGAAGAACCAGTCACCGGTGGAGCCGGCCGCCGCCACCCGCCGCCGCACCGGAGGGTTTTCCGACCGCCAAACAAGGTAAATTTTCTCCCCTTGACTCGTTTTTCGATGTTGAATCTACCTATGGCCAAATCAGAGCCAAACCACCGGCCAATCTTTCGAAAAACACCGCCAAAGTCCAGCGGTGCCCCCGTGGCTTCCCTCAATTTTTGCCTATGACGAGGTCCTTTCCGGTTCCCGTTCGATGCAATTTTTACACCACTGTGATCACCGCCCTTTTCTTTGTAGGTTGACCGGAGCAAAACATCAAATCGCGACTCATGTCGGAGAAGCCACCGCACCCGAGAGCTCCACCGCCGATAAGTCTCAATTTTTCGTGATTTTTTGGCCCACTGAGGGCCCTAGGGTTGTTTTATCATAGGAACCAATACAAGTTTGGCCAAATTCAGCTGAAAATAGCAAAGCCAAGGCGGATCGCCGCCGCGGGCGGGGGTGCCGTCGCTGGTGCACGGCGGAGCCGCCGTGCTGAAATTCTGATATTGGCCGAAAAGGGGCCCTGGGTCTGATTTGGGGTTTTTTGGGACATGTGCAGGTACCGGTAGTGCATTTTAGTTTTCCAAAAAAAATTCAGGGAATTTAGGAACAGCCCGTAGGCACATTGTAGAGCCGATTTCAGACCCCAAAACAAGTAAGGATTTCTCACCCTATTTTCTATCACGGTATTAAAGCTCAATAAATGATAAAACGGTATTTCATGAATTGTGTATAATTAATTAAGGTTGTTAATGGAGTCTGAATCTGATGTATTTTTCGGTCAGTTGTTGTTTGATCTATTTTATAGTTTTAAATGCAGTATGGTACCTAATATGTTTATTTTATAGTTTCGTATGCTTGAATCATGATTTCTTTTATTATGGTTTGAATTATGGTGAACCCGATGTTGTGTTATTTTGTTTGGTGTTCATTATTGGTTTACGTGTTTGTGTATGATTGGAAAATTGAGACCAAGGAAAATGGAAAAAAAGTTATATAAATTGATAAATGGATAATGTGGACAGCCTGACTAGATATCCTGGGAGATGGTGGACGGACCGGATCCGTAGGGAATCCTACCGGGAACGTGGTCTCTCATATCAGATGGGGTACGGAGACCTTATGTGTTTTGGCGCCCATATCGGACGTGGTATGGGGACGACCCGTTTCACCCTCATACCAGACGGGGTATTGAGGTTTATGGTTTTGGTGCCCATACCGGACGGGGTATGGGACGGCCCGTTTCACCCTCATAACGGACGGGGTGTTGAGGTTCATGGTTTTGGCGCCCATACCGGACGGGGTATGGGGACGGCCCTGGAATCAGATTATTAATGTTGATGGTTCACGTGTAGCGGGGACCCACTATGGATCCCCACGGATACTAATAGGCTGGTAAAAGAGTAAATTTGTTGTCTGATTATTGAAGTGCAAAAGTATAATATGTGTTATGTTATAAAGCGTATATGATTTTATGATGGTTATAATGTTATTGTTTCCATATGTTATTTTTACGAATCTCATCGAGGTAAGTGGACAGTAAAGGTTTTTATCATTAATAAATGAGTTTGTTATATATTATGCTTTATTGGTCATTTTTGTTTTCTACCAACCTTTACTTCTGTGGCAGTGAGATAGTGTGATGTCTTTACTGGGCTAGTGTAGTTCATTCCTTTCTTAACCATTTCAGATCAGGAAGACGTGATTCCCGAGCCCGTTCCGCAGGAAGACGGTGAGTTAGATGCCTAAAGATTTTATAGTTCTATTTATAGTTTTTATTTCGAGTATTTCTTTTAATTAGCTTATTCTTTCATACGTTGAATACGTTTATGGTTATTGTGTAAGGGATGTTAATCAGAATTTTTATTTTGCTTCCGCATTTAAAACTTTTGATATATACATCTTCATTTAAAATTCCGGAGCCGTTACAAATACTATTAATCACAATTATTAAAGTTATAATATCTCTCTATATCACAACAAATTATATACATTTAGTAGACAATTAACTACTATATGCAATCGAGCTTTATTTTTTATTTTCTTTGTTCATAATAATACTTACATTTTTTCATGAAGCTATAACCAATAACCAATAATTATTTTGAAAAAGAAGACTTGTTTAAAGATCATATGTGCAAAAAAAATACTTAAAATACATAATAACGCATACAAAAGAAGGAAAAGAAGAAGAAAATTATGCATCTTTGCTTTCAATCAATTACATGCAACTAAGAAATCCACTACACTAATTTGTTTTAGATATGTAATGTAGTGTTTAGACCATTTTATGGTTGTTTCTGCCACTTTTTAGATGATGCACTTGTTTTATGCTATAAGGTCTCATGTATTTAGATGATACTAATGGTTGGTTTTGGCATATAGGAATACCTAATGGTTAGTTTTATAAATATATTTGTTATTGATAAAAGCTCTCTTACTTTTCAAAAAGAATATTAATTCTGAAAAATGAAAATAAAATTTAGGATTTAATTTTTTTTAATAAAAATTCATATATTTCATTAATTAGGTGACACAATCTCCTAAAGATAATGTACGAAAAACATAATTCGAATCAAAAATCTCTTATAAAGATAGGAAATCCCAATCATATTGTTAAGGAACGATTAGTATGATTCAAATTTAACATATAACAACAAAAGTAATATAGATGAATACATATTAACTTTTGTGATATCTAACAAATTTTAAAGAAATCAAAGTATAGTTCCTGCCAAATTAATGCAGTAATAATATAAATGTGTTGTCTCTCTTCTAGTAAAAAAAATGATACTAGCATGGTTCAATACTCCATATTGACCTTTTATATTATTTTTTTCAAATAAAATAAAATTTATCAATGATAATTAATCATTACAAACACAAGGAGAAGTGCCATTAAAAATATATCGGACTATCATAATACAAATTAAGAAGGAAGAGAAGGCACAACCATGTTCAGAAAACCACTAGAAGGAAATAATTCACTATCCATTATTGCTTCTAACCTTTAAGATAATTATGATAAGTTATAGATTACATGCTACT
This sequence comes from Carica papaya, assembly GCF_054855325.1. Lineage (NCBI taxonomy): Eukaryota > Viridiplantae > Streptophyta > Magnoliopsida > Brassicales > Caricaceae > Carica > Carica papaya. The sequence goes on along the minus strand of NC_142310.1, from coordinate 24,799,420 downwards.
ATACATATAAATAACTAAAACTAATTAAAGATTACATGTGTGTGTGTGTGTGTGTATATGTAAAATAATCCTTATTCTTAATATCGCATATTTAGCAAAATATACAAGATACTATCTGAATACTCAAAGGAGCTAGTACACATAAACTTCTCATCAACACTCTAAATTGGTAATATATATGTGAGAATAATTTTTTAGCTTTTTAAAATATAGGAAAAAAGATAAAACAATCTATCTATCTATTAGCTAGTTAAAAGTCGAAATAAGTCTATTCAAGTAATTGAATAACATATTTATAATTTAGTTTGACATATTTTTCCTGATATAAGTATAATTTCATATTAATAAAAATATTAATTGTTTAAGATGGTCATAATATATCAGGATTTTCTTTAATGAAAATATTATTTCTTAATCTCAGTATCCTAAATTTTAAGTCTACGATCTGAACGTGCATTCATATATATTAATCCCATACAAAAATCTCATTTGAAATCTAAAAAAAATTTGAGTGGCTAGCAAACTTAATCATCATCCTAAATAGACTGAATTTCTATATATACTACATCAATAATGCTTCTATCATCACTCCACTACATATAAGAAAATAAAAGAAAGGAAAAAAAGAGAGAAAAACATTCCAATAGTTTAAAACTACATTGGACATGCATGTATTTTAACAAATAGCAATGAAGCGACATCAACCTGGGGCAAGAGAGAAAATGAAAAATAAAAGAGTAGTTCTAGTACATGAGATATAAAATATTGAAGAGAAGATTAATTCTAATGCAAACCAATACCTTTACATGCATGCATGCGATGTGATGAGAGAATCCTCGTTGATCAGAGACGATGTCTCCCCCGGAACCTTCATCACTCCTCCATTTGTGGCCCCCTTAGGCTGAGGTGATTTATTGAGTGTTTCTATCTTTTTTTGGATTTCTTTGAGGTTTTGTTTAATTAGCCAACCCTATTGAGATCAATGAGGTTGAGTTGGTGGAGGGGCTTCCCAACAAGGCTTTGAAACATGATATGCATGATTTACTTCTCCTTATTGTCTTTGTGTTTCTTCTTCACTTGGTCAGTTTCCTTAGTGATCATCTATCAAAGGAAGCTCTTTTAATTCGTAATCTTCTTGTTCTGCTCCATCTCGAAAATCCTCTTGAAGTCATCCAACACGTGTTGGGCACTAAGAGGGGAACGCCAAACCTCTGGTTACAAGTCATAGGGGTTGTAAATGATTGCACAACATTGCAAAGTAATTAGTGATATAGGTAAGCTTAACCTTGTTCTAGTCATGACGTTTTGTGTGTCTGGCCAAGGAGCAAGAGGGGCTATATATAGAACGAGACAAGGATTAGAGAGTTATTAGTAAGGAACGGGGAATGGAGCATTATAATATAGTAGAATATGCCATCTAAGGTAAGATATGGTGCATTCTAAAACATTAAGTGGAGTGCAAAAGTGTTACTTAATGATTTGTTAGATATACATGTGCCTCATTAATGTTAGCTTTTATATAAAGAGTTAACAGATCATATAAAAACTCATACATTTTTTATCTTCTATTAAATTTATAAAAATTCAAGCATTCATATAAAATGGTATGCAAATAGCATTAGCTATGAGTTTTTAACACATTAAAATAAGGGAACATCCATATGATTTATAAAGATTTACTTTGTATTTCACTTATTAACTATGAATTTGGCTTATCTATAAAGGATATATTATGTTATGATTTTTTTATGTAATATGTTATGATTTTTTTATCTTTTTATTTCTTTTTATATTCTTAAATATTATAACTTTGTTGTGTGTGTCTTATTTAGAGAGATTATATATAGATATATATATATATATAAACACTTACAATGATAAAAGAGTGATTCATCGAATATAACTAACCATGTTTACTTCCCTTTATTTAGTAAAGATGGCACTTTATTAATATGTTGTACTTGTGTTAATTGTATAATTGAATTTTTTTAAAATTAAAAATTATGCTAACTTTTTAATGAAAAATTTTAATAAAATTAAAATTAAATATTAATGTAAAAAATTATGTGAGAAAATGAAATGTTACAATCAAATATCAATATAATTAATTCTATAATCCATACATAAAACGGACTGAAAATTTAATTTTAAACAAGGTAATTGAACTTAAGTTCTTTTATATATCACTAAATTGACATATTCACAAAAATAAATAAATAAAAACATTCAATATATTTTTATTAGAAAATGGTTGATATTAGAAGTTAACAGATTATATAAAAAGGTATGTAGGTGATAATTTGGCTAACTTGTTAACTTTTTATATAAAATTGTGAGTAGACGTGTTCTTCATTAATGGGAACTGATGCCATCCCTTAATGATCGAGCCAAAGGCCCAATAGTTCCAATTCTAGGATCTTTACTTCATTACCAACCACCTTAATAGAAATCAATCCTTCTAAAAGTTAAATATAACTAAGGCATGATAATACTTGACTTTTAAATCAAGTGGTATTTCTCTACCTCTATAAAAATAAGAATTGAAGGTTCGACTCTTATGTAAACAAAAATAAAGATATGATGCTATCATATGTTAAAATTAATTATAATTTATTGTATTATTACATTTATCTTCATTTTAAAAAAAATATTTAGTATCTTATGAAATTTTGAAACTGTTATCGCAAAAGTATAAATTGGTTTTGAATAAGTGATCCCACTAAGAAAGGTTAAATACCAGTCATTGTCTTTAAGAATCAATTGCAACATCGTACTACAGTTACTAGAGTAACATACTATAATATTGAAAAAGTTTTAATGTTGTAGTTTGTGTCACTGGAGTTAAATATGGTCTTGTTTTAAATCAGTAACATTTTTTTTAGTAATAAGAAACTATATATCATTGATTTTTGAGTATTTATATATGTAAAAGAAATTCAAAATATTAATTGCTTAAAGTGTTTGAAATTAGCCGTCAAATTTTTTTTTCTATATTTATTATTCTATGTTTTTGTATATATTTAAATATGCATATATATATTGTACATTTCTTCTTGCATAAAGTATTAGTTAACAATTCACAAATTGTTGAGTTTGAAAATTATTTATTTCAAGTTTTTTCCATATTCTGAACAAAATAATGCATCGTGAAATTTATTTATGATCATTAGAGATTCTCCAATATATTTTAGTTATTTAAAATATTGCATGTTTTGACTAAAATAGAATTATTAGAATTATATTTAAATTTCAGATTAATCAAAATATTAATTATTTTAGATATTTGGATTATATCGGGATTTTCTTTGAGGAAAATATTATTCCTTAATGCCATTATCCCAAATTTTAATTCAATGATCTGGAGAGCGCATCCATGTTTATTAAATTCTATACAAACATCTCATTTGAAATCTAAACAAATTTGAGTATCTAGCTAGCTTAATCTTCCTCCTAACTAAACTGAATTTCTACATATAATGCATCAATAATGCTTCTGTCCTCTCTCACTTGTGTATAAAAAAAGAAAAGAAAGAAGAGAAAAGAGCATTCTGATAGAATAAATTTATATTGAGCATGCTTATATTTTAACAAATAGTAATACAGACACGTCAAGCCGGGAAAAAGGAGAAATTAAAGAATGAAGTGTAGCACTAGCACATGAAATATAAAATATTGAGTTGAAGACTAATCTAAAGAAAATCATAACATAAAACAATCTAAGTACATGCTTATATGTGACCCAACGACTATGACTGTGACGATGACAGCTACAAAAGTTTTGACAATGACTATGACGACTAAGAAACTGACAACATATCTCTATGGTGGAATTTAATTGATTATTTAAAGTACATCTCCAACAACACCCCAAAATATTCAAAATTAAATATCATAATACTCAATTCCTAAAGGTAATTAAACACACTAGACCATATCAATCCATTATTTTGGTTATTCTGATTTGTGAATGGCACCATCACCTCTGCATGTTCCCCGTTAGACCCTACATAAGGCTGTTGCTATGCTTGAGGATTCATCCCATCAATAAACTGCATCTACAGCTGCTACAACTTCTGCACCATAGAATCCTCCTAGATTTGAGTGAAAGTCTCACCAGGACCCTTCATCACTCCTCTGTCTGTCGCCTCCTGAGGCTGAGGTGACTTGCTGAGTGTTTCAATCCTCTTACTTTACCACTATCTCTACCTTTGCTGAATCAACAAATACCCCATCTTTCGACACAATATTGGCCAAGAATGCTATTTGATCCAACTAGAACTCACATCTACTGAACTTTGCATACAACTTGGCTCTCTGAAGTATCCCTAGCACTATTGCCAAATGTTTTGCACGTTCTACCAGATCCCTCGAGTATATCATGATATTTTTTATCTCCTTCTCGCGATTATCATTGCGCTGCTTCTTTAGTTTGTTCGTTGCCTTAGTGATCCTCCGGTGCAGGAAGCTCTCTTGATTCACCATCTTCTTACTCTGCTCCATCTTGGGCATCCTTTTAAAGTCAACAAGCACGTGTTGGGCTCCGAGAGGGGAAAACCAAAGATCTGGTTACGAGTCATAAGGGTTGTAAATAATTGCACAGGCTTTGACATCGCAAAGAGTGCTAAGTTCACTCATTTTCTTCATCAGCTCCTTCTTTCTTTTCTTGAATGTGGCTTTTCTTGCAGAGTTGTTAGTGATATAAGCAAGCTTAACCTTCTTTCTAGTCATGGTATTTTATCATGTGTGCCCAAGGAGCGGGAGGGGGTATATATAAAATGATACAACGGTTGAATAACTATTAATAAGGAATGGGGGGTAGATCATTTTAATATAGTCGAATATACAATGTAAGGTAAGATGTGGTGCATTCTAAAACTGCAAGTGGAATACCCAAATTATCTCCATAAATGTTATGTTTTTAATAGGGGATATGGGAAAATCTTTTGATTTAAGGTAATGTAATTAAAAAAAAATAATTAATAAATTGTTGCAAGGCTGTACTTATATAAAACTATTCAATCGTGCCATCCATTTTAATTAAAAGCTATTGCTTCACTGTAATGCATGTATCTACCTACTCTCTTCTGTATTATCTCCAACATACATTCACACTTGAAGTCAATTATACTTGGCAACCACACTCACAAATATTATCTCTTAACCCTCAACTAATATGGCCACCACCTAATAATCCAACTTAATTGTATGTCTTGATCTCTTACAATTACTACCATTTTACTTTTTAATTTTAAAAAAAAAAAAATACAAAAACCATATATATCTTTTTTTTTTCTATATCAAAGTTCACATTACATATTAACAATAATTTAAATTTATACTTTTAAAAGTCAATGGTATTAGTTAGAAAGTTGTTGAACTAATAGTTGAACTCAAAAAGATACAATAGATTAATATACCATTACCTTGTAAATTAATAGGGGATTTTGTGACATTAAAATGTTCTTTTTGAATTTGCTAATGTTTGTATTTATGATAAATGACAGAAATGTATTTGATTAAATTAAAATTATATCTTGTTTTATATTTTGAGTCCTTGTTATTACTCTATCAAATCTAAATAATAATAATGTTATTTTTATCCTAAATTTCTAAAATATATTGTTTTTTACCCTCTCATGTCCTTTCTCTACTTTTACTAGTTTGATCATTATATTGTTTATATGATTTTGTTTTCCGACTAAATTGGCTTATATATTTCACAACACAAGAACAAATACTAATCACAATATATATCCATATATATATATATATATCTATCATATACATATATATATATCATAACTAAGTTTTTATGGTATTAGAATACTCTTGGAGTGTAATTAGTATGTTTTGCATGGAAAATTTTGAACGCTTACAAATTAAAGTTTGCATGTCCAGCAAATTAACAATAAACCAATTGCATGCCGGATGTTAGTTGTCTCGTCCAGTTGATATATACATATATGTATATACACATGTAATATATAAGGTAGCGATAGAAGGAATACATGTTAAGATAGGTAAATATATATTGAGATGTTTGTATATGTGTATGGAAGGGTGAGCATCTAAATTTTTATGATGTTTTGGTAAATATCAATAGAAAGAAAAATGTCAACAAGAGAAACACAACTTTTGATGGTCTTGTCGTATCATGTCATATAATTAATTTTTTTCTTTATGAACTATATAATCATATATATTGCAATTATAATGAATTATATAGCATATATTAAATTAACTTACATATTGATCAATTCAAAGAAAAATTATTAAATTAAACTAATTAACTCCCTAATTATTTAACGAATCCTTTGGCATATTAAACTAGTTTCCTTCAATATAGATACGGGAATAAATTATTTCAAATTGTATACTATACGTATGGTTTGATGCACTAAAATATTATGTGTGTATATATTTTTTCTATATACAATTAAAGATTTAAATAAAAGAATCTGCATCTAGCATTTAATATTCAAAAAAGTGTAAAACATATATATATACCTGCATATATAATTGCTCTCCTTTTTTACCGTCTGCCTAACTCAACTTACAGGGAGATTCATTTTTGAATTGAAAATGTGCATTTGGAACTCAAGCCCATAATGTGATGAGCTGGTTACATAAATCTTTGTTTGTATATATACAATAAATTAGCCGCACATGAGGAACCGGATTCATAGACACTTCCTTAATTACCATCATCGTACCACAATTATATACGCGCACCTTTTCTTTCGACTCACTTTATACATATATATAGATATATGTATAAGACTTGCTCTTTAGCTAATTATAATGATTTGTAAACATTTCATATGTAATCCTGTATTTATTTTTTATACTCTTCTAATCTAGACATACTAATAATCCATTCCCAAGTCACAACAAAGTTCGAAAGTAACCAAAGAACTACCCAATATCTTGTTTGATCTCCAGAAGGCCTGCAAATCAAAATTAATAATACACATATATATATATGCAAAAACATATTACATTTCCTTTTTTAAATCTATATATTTAATTTATATATCGATTTCAAACTAAAATCATATATATAACTTTCAATTAATAACTATATAAGATCTTATACAAGTAGACAAGAAAAGTTAAATATATACTCTGATAAGTTTTATAATCCTCCTATAGCCTTCACTACCACCAATCCCCTTCATTTTATTTTCTTCAAAGAAAAAACTCCATGTATTAGATCCCTATTGCAAGCTTGATGCCACGTTAATTCACCAGCTCAGTTAACTTGTTCTAACCATAGACAACTCTGATTATCTGCTCACTCTCTTAGGTGTAAGTGTAGAAATCAAAGAAAATGACCATATTCAACATACTCATTAATTTACCCTCTATATTAGCTTCAATTATCTCCTATAAGAAAAAGTAAAAACTTAAAAAGTGTCAAATTGAGCATCATACAATAACATAAGTAGAAAAGTAAGAACTCTGTAACTTTTAAATGTGAAAAAATAGCTAAATAAACAAAATAAAAGAATCAATGTAAACGATCATTGTACGAGTTCTAATGGTACGTATACATACCCACTAAATAGCCTCTTTCATTGGCAAGTTAGAACCAATGCCAGAGCATCATAAAACCATCTAGAGGGCTAGAGAAATAATCAAAGCTAATAAAAAATCCTCCTATTCAATGTGATACTCCAAGACCAATACAATTCATCTTAAATCACTCCTTAGCAGCCATCATCTCCTAATTCACCACTAGTTTGAAATCCTAGGTAAAGCTATTACAAAAGCTATATTACTCATTAAAATCACCAATACTTGGCTTCAATAGGTCCTGATCCAATTAAGTATGGGTGTTTTCGAGATTCTTTACCTACTTAGGCTTATTAATTCACCAAGTAATTAAAGTCTCTAAGATTGAATTTGAGTTTAACTATAAGTGAAATCATTTTCAGTAATTTTGATGTCAAGACTGTTGATATTTTTCAAATTTGTTTCCTACTTAGCTTATTAATTCACCATGCTGAAGAGAACGTTGTGTAAGGAGGCATGTCTTTTTTTTCAAACTTTCTTTTTTATTTTATAGTATTATGTGAAAATTTTAACTTTTTAGGATGTCATCAAACAAATATGAGAAATAGGAGTTAGTATTTGTTCAAATAGCAAATAGATCTCTTTACTCAAGTTGATGATGAAATAGGGAGGACGATTAGTTCAATTTCTATAAGTGACTATGTGCTTTATTAGATATTTAGAAGATTGGGTGATGGTTTAAGCTTTTGCAATCTTCATCAATTGACTATCTCAAATGTACATAAGCTCCAATATTCTGCCATTCACTTCCTTTTACAATTTCTAAAATATCGAAATAGTTAATTGTTACAAGATAAATCAAAATAAATTATTTTAGAAATAAACAAGTTAAAAACATAAAAATTTCAGTATAAGTACATATATGCATATATATATATATATAGCTAAAACATAAACAACTATATATAACTCATGAAAGAATTCTTTGTTGAAATGTAACTTACCTTTTGATGTATTGGTATGAGGCTATGAAGGGGGATCATACAAAAAATGGTTTAAGAATATGCTTTTTTCGTGTTTAGCTTCTATTTTGAATCACCTATATTATCATACAATTTTATTCTTAAATTGTGCTTTTCATTTTTCTACGACTGGTGGTTATGTATTTTCTTGTAATTCTCTCTTTAAAAATGATGGAATTGTCCTTATTGACAAAATTATTTTTTATTATTCAAAGAGAAAATGGACATGCAACTACAATTTTAATAATAAAATTATCTTTTCATTAAGGAAAAATATGCAATACCTAACCTATAGCCGAACCCTTAAAAAGATTTATTCCCAAAGAAAATTGTAGGTTACCTTGCCAACAAAGTGCTAATTATTTAGAATTAATTAATAGTGTCCGGTATAAAATAAACTAATAGAGTAACATAATAAGATGAATAAAGATTAAGATCATGTTGTATGGCTATATTCTTTGATAAATAAAGTTATCTTCCTTTTTAAAAAAATTCATGATAATTAAAAAATAAAAAGTTCTATGACAATAAACATATATATATATACTTCATTAATTATTTAGAATGGTGATGAATAGCTAAAACCTATAACGGAAACTATTTATAAGAAGATAGTTTGAAATTATATTTCCTAAATATAACATCTTGAATTTTCCAGTTAAGGAAGTTAAGGGTAATTGATGCATCCCAAATACTATGATCGATATGTATACATGAGGGAGCTTCACATGTAAAGTAACCCTATAGGTAATCCAACATTTAAAAGTATGTCCCCTAGGACTTCTTATATCACTTTTTTTGTTTTCTTGTGTATATAATAAATTTTTTTTTGGCCTAAGATAAAGTATATTTGTATTAAATTTATTGATTAAAAATTAACAATCTCGTGCTAGAAGAACACATATTGTTTTCAAAAAAGAGGATGAAAGGAGATCTTTATTATGCAATTTATATTTTTAACATAGGTTCGGCTATCAGAGCCATATTTTGATACAACTTCTCTGTCATCCTTTTCACAAATCAATCCAACCATGTTTCCCATTTCCTCTTTCTCCACAATGTTCTTTATAGCCATCTATCATTATTTATTTTCTATCAAACTCACCGCTATTCATTATTTTTGAATGGAAAACACATTTTATTCATATATTAGCTATCTAAATTCTTCTAGATATATTAACAGCTCTAATACCATGTTATCTTGTGAGAAATGAAAATTGTGTATTATTATTGAGATACCACTATTTATAGGCATATTATGTATATAGTTTCACAAAGAAAAAATTAAATGAAAATTAAATACACATTTACACTATAAATGCACTAAAAATTTTGGAATAATACATGAGATAAGAATTTATATTGTTAGCAATAGTATACTATGGTCAATAAATTATTATATTATTGGATCATATTTGCTAGTTCTAGTTAATAAAATTTCAAGCATTTTCATAAAAATGCTTGAATTATGAGTAGCTTCATGTATCAATAATGAGTTTTTAGCTAATAGGTAGCTTCATGTATTATTAACCAAATTCTACGTGATACCAAAGATATGTAATAGGAAAGATGTATGGGAGGTTGTGTTGAGATGGTGATGTTGGCAATAGCGGGAAAATAAGCTGACTAGTCATTGTAGTGTGGGATGAGGTGTTAATAGGAAAAGTGAATAGGAATTTACAGAGTTGTAAAGCTCTAGCATATATGCACTATTTTCAAGTGTCTGTGATTGAGTGAGAGGGAGCAACAAAGCTGCATGGAAGAGAGGAACGAATGGGTTTGAGAGGATATTGGTAAAAGCTTGGAGATCTTTGGTGGGTGTGGGTGATATGTGTGCTTTTAGTTGTTTTTTTTCTTTTTAGTGCGCATATAGCCAAATGAACGCTTGTTCCAATTCTTAGAATCTATAAGGTATCCATTAACTCATATAGGCATGATCCTTGGAGCTTCTATACATACAATATGAAATTCACACACAACCAAAATTAATCAATTCTATGTCAACTAATTTAAACAATTAGGTGTCTCGAATAACCCTTTCATATTACTGTTAAACATCATCACACATAGACATATAGGAAGTTGTTTTAGATGTGTAATGTAGTGTTTAAACTATGTTGTTGTTATTTATGCCTTTTTTTTGCTATTATTTTATGCTTCAAGGTCTCATGTATTTTAGATGATGTTATTGGTTTATTTTGCTATATAAGCATTCCTTATGGTTGGTTTTATAAATCTACTTGTTATGGATAAAAGGTATATTACTTTTCAGGAAAAAAAAATTACTTTTAAAATATAGAATTGAAATTTAGTATTTAGATTTTTTAGTAACAATTTATACATTTCATTAATTAGATGACACAATTTCTTAAAGATAATCTACAAAAATGAACAATTTGAATCTAAAATCTCTTTTGAAGAGAAGAAATATCAATCATATTGTTAAGGAAAGATTAGTATGATTCAATTTTAAAATGATATAATAAAAGTAATGTATATTAACACTTTTGTATTGATTTTTGTAATAGCCGAAAAATTTGTAAAGAAATCAAACATATATTTCCTGCCAATTTAATGCACTAAAAATATAAAATTGTTATCTATCTTTCAATAAACAAATGATACTAGCCTGGTATTTATAACACCCCGCCCATTGTTGTGCTTAATTAATTTAGAAAATCCTATTTGTTCGGGCCTTTGGCCGCATTAAACTAATTTAAATTACACCGCGTATTATTTATCGTAATTCGTAAATCTGGTTGATTTTTATTTTATTTTATGAAAATTTGAATTTTTATTATTTAGTTTCATTTGATTTTATTTAATTTAGTTTTAGAAAAATTGAGAAAAATCAGAAAAATAGTGAAACAGGAAGAAATCCCACAGGGAAGCAGAGCCGCACGCGCGGATGCCGCGCAGATAGGCCCTATGCATGGTAAGAGGCCTGTGCACCTGCAAGATAGCCTGCAGTGCACCACTGTCACCTCCGACGGTGCCCCAGTGGCTGGAGGAGGCCCTTCTCCCTCATTTTTTGTGTCGAGCTCTTTTTCTCCTCTCTCTTCATCGGATTTTGCCACTTAGTGCAAATCCGACCGTTATAAAATTTTATAAATAGGTCTTCCCGTCCTATTCTTTCCCACATTTCCATTCTTCAATTTTTCTAGACGTAAGAGAACCGCTCCTAGTGGATGACGGTGTACCCTCTGACGAGAGTGGTAACGCGAATATTTATTAGGGGTTAGCCTAATAAAAGAGAAAATCAAATAAATTATGAAATGCTATGATCTTAGTGTCATGCTTCACGATATTACTTAGCCACGGGTGACCCCTACAGATAGTGTGATACCACTCTCGTCAGAGGGTACGTCATCCTCCATTAGGAGTGGTCCTCTTATATCTTTCCAGACCAGATAGAGGAGGGAGGAAAAAGATACCCCAAAGAGCCAGAGGAACAGATACTCCTCAACGATAAAAAGGCTAACGAGACACTTGATGCAACATGCATGTCAATACAGATACACTTCAGACCATACATGCTTCATTCCACTTTTCTCTTTTTTTTGTTCTTTTATTATTTTTTTACTTTTTATTTTTACTAGGCAATTATATTGGTTACATGCAATTCATCAAGTGTCTTCAATTCACATAGCATACTTGAAAATAAGAATAATTTGACTTATCTGAACACAAAGGCATAAAAAACAGGCTAAATCACAATAATTAATTTATCAAAAAATATTCCTTAAGATGTCCAAAAAAATACTACATTACTTACCAAAATGTCGATTGTTTCTCCTTCATCGTTTTCCTTTGTTTCGCTTCTTCTCTCACTAGACTATATATCTCTCTCTCAAAATCTTGAAAAATGAAAGAATAGAAGTGTGGGGAGAAATGGAAGGGGAAGCGAAATTTATAGAATTTTGGAACCGCCAAATTCACGCCAAGTGGTGAAATCCAGTGAAGAGAGAGGAGAAAAAGATATTTAGCATAAAAAACGAGGGAGGAGAGCCTCCTTCACTTCCTTAACTGGAAGATTCAAGATGTTATATTTAGGAAATATAATTTCAAATTATCTTCTTATAAATAGTTTACGTTATAGATTTTAGCTATTCATTACTATTTTACATAATTAATGAAGTATATATATATATGTTTATTATTATAGCACTTTTTAATTTTCTAATTATCATGAACTTTTTTAAAAAGTAAGATAACTTTTATTTATTAAAGAAAATAGCCATACAACATCATTTTAATCTTTATTCATCTTATTATATTACTCTATTAGTTCATTTTATACATAACATTGTTAATTAATTCCAAACAATTAGCTCTTTATTGGCAAAGTAACCTAAAATTTTCTTTGGGGGTAAATATTTTTAAGGGTTTGGCTGTAGGTTAAGTATCGCATATTTTTCCTTAATTAAAAGATAATTTTATTAATAAAATGGCAGTCGCATGTCCTTTTTTTCTTTGAATAATAAAAAATAATTGTGTCTAGTTTTATCTTTTTTAAAGAGAGAATAACAAGAAAACACAAAATCACCACCCATTGGAAAATGAAAAGCACAATTTAAGAATAAAATTATATGATAATATAGGTAATTTGAAATAGAAGCTAAACATGAAAAGAGCATATTCTTAAAACATCTATTATATGGTCCCCCTTCATAGCCTCATACAGATACATCAAAAGGTAAGTTACATTTCAACAAAGAATTCTTTCATGAGTTAGATATAGTTGTTTATGCTTTAGCTATATATATATATGCATATACGTACTTATACTTAAATTTTTATGTTTTTAACTTTCTTTTTTCTAAAACAATTTATTTTTATTTATCTTGTAACAATTAACTATTTCGACATTTTAGAAATTATAAGAGGAAGTGAATGGCAGAATATTGGAGCTTATGTACGTTTGAGATAGTCAATTGATGAAGATTGCCAAAGCTTAAAACACTACCCAATCTTCTAAATATCTAATAAAGCACGTAGTCACTTGTCGAAACGGAACTAATCATCCTCCCTATTTCATCAACTTGAGTGAAGAGATCTATTTGCTATTTGAACAAATACCAAGTCCTATTTTTCATATTTATTCGATGACATCCTAAAAAGTTAAAATTTTTACGTAATACTATAAAATAAAAAACAAAGTTAGAAGAAAAAAACATGCTGTGCAGCCTTTCAAGATTTTACTAATTAAATTTTTTTGAATTATATTCCTTAAATCACAAGATTTTCCTATATCCCCTATTAAAGACATAATATTTCTGGAGATAATTTGAACATTTCACTTGTAGTTTTAAAATGCACCACATCTTACCTTACATGATATATTCTACTATATTAAAATGCTCCACTCCCCATTCCTTACTAATAACTATTGGATGTTTGTCTCATTTTATACAAACACCCTTTTGTTCCTTAGCTAGACACGACAAAACACCATGATTGGAAATAAGGTTGAGCTTGCTTATGTCACTAATGACTCTGCAAGAAAAGCTACATTAAAAAAAAAGAAGAAGGGGTTGATGAAAAAAGTGAGTGAACTGAGCACTCTGTGTGATGTCAAAGCCTATGCAATCATGTACAGCCCCTATGACTCAAAACTAGAGGTTTGTCCTTCCCCTCTCGAAGCCCAACACGTGCTTGCTGATTTTAAGAGGATACCCGAGATAGAGCAAGGGAAGAAAATGGTGAATCAAGAGAGTGTCTTACTCCAAAGGATCACCAAGGCAACCGATCAATTGAAGAAATAGTGCAAGGACAATCGAGATCTTACGCATATCATGTTCTAAAATCTTATCGGGAAGCCCCTCCACCAACTCAACCTCATTGATCTCAACAATCTCGGTTGGCTCATCGAACAAAACCGCAAAAAAATAAAATAAAGTATTGAAACACTCTGGAAGTTACCTCAGCCTTAGGAGGCCACAGGCACAGGAGTGATGGAGGGTTGTAGGGAGACATTCACTAAGATCAAGGAAGATCATCCTGTGCAGAAGTTGCAGCAACTACAGACATGGTTCGTCGATGGGATGAACCTGCAAGCACAGCAGCAACCTCATTGAGCATATGGGGAACATGTAGAGATGATGGTGCCATTCACAAATAAGAATAACCAAAATAATGGACTGATATAATCCAATGCGTTTCACTACCCTTAGGAATCGAGTATTATGATATTTAATTTTAAATTTTTTGGATTTTTGTTGGAGATGTGCTTTAAATAACCAATTACATTCCACTACAAAGATATGTTATCGGTTTTTTAGTCGTCGTAGTCGTTGTCTCAATGGTTGTAGTCATAATAATAGTTGTAATTGTCATCATCATAGTCGTAATCATCGAGTTGCATGCATAAATGTACTTGGATTTCTTTGTGTTATGATTTTCTTCAGATTAATCTTCTCTTTAATATTTTATATCTCTTGTACTAGTACAACTCTTCGTTTTTTAATTTCTCTCTTCCCCCTGCATGTTCAATGTAATTTTAAGCTATCATAATGCCCTTCTCTCTTCTTTTCTTTTCTATTTTTTTTTACACAATGGAGCGATGAAATAAGCATTGTTGGTGTAGTATACGTAGAAATTCAGCCTAGATAGGAGGAAGATTAAGCTAGCTAGCTGCTCAAATTTATTTAGATTTCAAAAGAGATGTTTGTATAGAATTTAATACATATGGATACGCTATTCCAATCTTTAAATTAAGATTTAGGATAATGGCATTAAGGAATAATATTTTCCTAAAAAAAAACCTCTATCTAATCAAAATATCTCAAATAATTAATATTTTTATTAATATGAATATTATGCATGTATTAGGAAAAATACGCTAAAATTATAAATATGTTGTTTAATTATTTTGTTCGATTTATTTCGGGTTATATTAACTTATAGATATATAGAATAATCTATCTTTGTTCCCTATATTTGTAAAGTTAAAAATTATAGTCACATATATACTACCAATTCAGAGCATTGACGAGAAGTATATATGTACACTTGCAACTAGCTCCTTTAAGCAGTTTGGACAGTATCTTGTTTAATTTGCTAAATATGTCATATTATTGTGATGTAATAGCAATGTTGTCTAAATAACAAATAGAATAAGTATTGCTTTATATGTATACACACAGATATATAATCTTTAACTGTTTTCCGTTATTTATATGCACACCAGCAAGCAATCTATAGCATATTGTAATTATCTTAAAGGTTGGAATCAGTAATGGATGATGGGGTGTTTCCTTCTAATTATTTTTTGAACATGACTTTGCCTTCTTCTTGTTTTCTCAATCTCTGTTGCAGTTGTTGGATGTATTGTTGACGGTACTTCTTGTTTGTTTATAGTGGTTAATTACAGTTGATAAATTTTATTTCAATTTTTTTTTTAAAGTTAATTATCTTATAGGCAAATATGGATTGTTGAGGTTCAGAAGGCATAAATTTTAAAACCATACTAGTATCATTTTTTTTACTGAAGGGAGACAACACCTTTATATTATTACTGCATAAAATTGGCAGGAAATATATCTTTGATTTCTTTAGGAGTTTTTTGGCTATTACATAAGTCAATACAAAAGAAATCATATATATTACTTTAATTGTTATATTTTAAAATTAAATTACACCAGTCGTTCCTTAACAGTATGTACAGTATTTCCTCTCTTTATAAAATATTTTGGATTCAAATTGTACATTCTCATATATTATCTTTAGGAGATCGTGCTAACTAATTAATTAAATGTATGAATTGTCACTATAGAGATTTAAATCCTAAATTTTATTTTTATTTTTTAGAATTAATATTTTTTTTGAGAAGTAATATAGCTCTTAACAATAACGCGCAGATTTACAAAACCAGCCATAAGTTATGCCTATATGCAAAAACCAACCACTAGCATCATCTAAAATACATGAGACCTTAGAGTATGAAACAAGAGCATCATATAAAAAGTGACATAAGCAACCATATAATAGTCTACTCTACATTACACATCTAAAACAACTTATAGATTGTGAGAATTAGAGCAAGTGTTTTGTTGTGATTGGATGTCTATAAGCCCTAACATTTTCTACATTTGTTTTTAGCTATATGTGCACTTTAAAAAAAAAACAACTAAAACTGAACATATTGTTGGGACTAAAACAAAGACTTTTACGGTTGAAATGCAAACTATCTTAATTAGAGGACTATATTGGAAATTTACCGAAAGCAATATCAATTTTCTATATGACAAAAATGGGATGCTTAGTACAAAGGATGGGTGACCTATTTATATGCAGTTATTACTACCTTAAGACATGTAATTTCAAGTTTTTTTTCTCTCCCTCTCTCTCTCTCTTTAACTAACCCAGAATATATAGGGCAAATTAATTAAATATTCTAGCAATCTTCCCGTTCATTTCATTTTTTTTACACACCTACACATATAAGAGAGAGTAGATATATACGTGCATTATAGTGCAGCATTAACTTTTAATTAAAAAAGACGGTTGGGATTGAATGGTTTTATAAAAGTGTAACCATACAACAATTCACTAATTAAATTTAGTAAGTTACATTACCTTTAATCATAAGATCATTCCATATGTCCTATTAAAAACATAACATTTCTAGATATGATTCGGGCAGTCCATTTGTAGTTTTAATCTAACCTTACATGGTATATTCAATGTTCCACTTCACATCCATTACAAATAAATCTTCAACCCTTGTCTCATTCTATATATATACCATCTTGCTCTTTGTCCAGACACGACCAAATACCATGACTATAAAGAAGGTTAAACTTGCCAATATCACTAACAACTCTACTAGAAAAGCCACTTTCGAGAAAAGGAAAAAGGGGTTGATGAAGAAAGTGAATGAACATGTAAAACATTTGGGCTTATTGAGAACAAAACACAAATTTTCTTACTTGAGTTTTGCCATCTATACATGCTTTTTCAATATAAAACCATTATAGGCTCCCTCATTCTTTTTTCCGTTGAAGATATACATGAAAAGGGCACTCACATACACCAATGTATGGAGAGAAAATAGATATATGTGATCTCATGTCTTTATTTTATATTAAGTTTATGTTTTAAAAAAATGTGATGGGTAGGGTAGAATTATAATTAACAAATCAGCCGAATTATTTCGAAAAAGAAAGAAAGCAATCTTATCATTAGTGTAGTAGATTTAGTAGTTGCACGTATTTGATTGAAAGCAAAGGTACATAGTTTTCTTCTTATTTTCCTTCTTTCATATGATTTATTATGTATTTTAAATATTTTCAGCATATATGATCTTCAAATGAATCTTTTTTTCAAAATAACTACTGATTGTTTACTACAGCTTCATGAAAAAAATATCAGTTTTGATATGTATAAAGAATGAAAAACATGGAAGCCCAATTGCATATAGTAACTACTTGTCTACTAAATGTATATAATTGGTTGTGATATAGAGACATATTTTGACTTTAATAATTGTAATTAAAATATTCTTCCATAAAGAAAAAATCAAATAAACATGCACTCTAATAATCATATTCTACATACTGCATACAAAATCAAATAATGCAGGAGAGAGTAGATATACAGATTAACTATAGTGAAACATTAGCTCTTAATTAAAAGGGACAGTCATGATTAAAGGAATTTTGTATAAGTGGAGCCCTGCAACAACTCACTAATTAAATTTTGTGAAACATTTCCTTAAATCAAAATATTTTTCCATATTCCATATTAAAGACATAACATTCTGGAGATGATTTCGACACTCCACTTCCAGTTTTAGAATGCAGTACATCCAATCTCACATGGTATATTTAATGTTTCACTCCCCATGCTTTACTAATATTCATCAACCCTTGTTTCATTCTATATATACCCATTCCCTCTCTTAAGCCATATATAACAAAAGACTAAGAGTAGAAAGAAAGTTAAGTTTGTCTATATCACCTAATGACCCCACAAGAAAAACCACATTCAAGAAAAGGAAGAAGGGGCTGATGAAGAAAGTGAGCGAACTCAGTAGTCTCTATGACATTAAAGCCTATACATTCATTTACAGCCCCTATCACTCGCAACCAGAGGTTTGGCCTTCTCTTCTAAGAATCTAACGTGTGCTTCTTGACTTTCAAA
The DNA here is from genome assembly GCF_054855325.1 of Carica papaya. Taxonomy (NCBI): domain Eukaryota; kingdom Viridiplantae; phylum Streptophyta; class Magnoliopsida; order Brassicales; family Caricaceae; genus Carica; species Carica papaya. The sequence continues at coordinate 24,780,740 of NC_142310.1, read as the reverse complement.
GGATGCTCGAGATGGAGAAGAATAAGAAGATGATGAATCGAGATAGCTTTTTACACTAAAGGATCATCTAGAAAACTGACTAATTGAACAACTAGTGCAAGGATAATTGTGAGAAGGAGATCATGTAGGTCATGCTCCAAAGTCTTATTGGGATTTTCCTCCACCAACTCAACCTCATTGATCTCAACGATTTGGGTTAGCTCATCGAACGACACCTTAAAGAAATCCAGAATAGGATAAAAACACTTAGCAAGTCACTTCAGCCTTGGCGGACCACCAGATGAAGGAGTCATAAAGGGTCCTTGGGAGATGTCAACTTAAATCAAGGAGGATTCTCTGGCGTAGGAGCTGCAGTATCCGCATGTGTGGTTCGTTGACAGCATGAACTCGTAAGTACAACAACAGTTTTATGTAGGGTTTGCTAGCAGGGAACAGGCGAAGATGATGGTGCCATTCACGAATAAGAACAACCAGAATAATAGACTGATATGGTCCAACAGGTTTAATTACCCTCAGGAATCGAGTATTAGGATGTTTAGTTTTTAATTCTTTTTAAGTTATTGGAGATGTACTTTAAATAACCGATTATAATCCACCATATAGATAGGTTGTAAGACCTATAGTCATTGTCTTAATAGTTGTATTATGATAATAGTTGTAGTTGTTGTCGTCATAGTCGTGCGGGCATGTTCATGGCACTGCGATCCGTGCTGGTGCGCATTTGCACATAGGGTCTATGTGTGGGAGTGCCACTACACTCCAAGTAGCTGCACATTGCAGCAAGCCTTGCACGTCGTGTTGACCTAGTAGGCTTCTACGGATGCTGAGGTGTCTTCGCAGATGTGTTCCCCATACTGCAGATGCGGGTAGGAGGGTAAATTCCCTCGAGCACAAGGTAAAATAAATAATAAAATCGATAATTCGATAAGCTAAGTAAATTTTGGACAAATTGGTATTTTAAAAATATTGGTATAAATTGGAAATTTGGTATAGCAAAAAACGATGTGGTTAATTTAAAAGAATAAATCTAATAAAATTAATAAAATCTTAAAATTCTAAGAATAATTTTATAAATTAAAAGCTTGTAAGAAAGAAATTGTAAATCTATAAATAATTATAAAAGGATGAGAATTAACATTTAAAAAAACTTGAAATTAAAAGACTAAAAGAAAAATAAAACAAGAATAAAAAATCTAAAAAGTTAACTAATAAAATAAAGAGTCAAAATTTAACAAACACAAAGTCTAGTTAAATCTGGTTTACCATATTTCTTTTGAGGGAAATTTGGTTTTGATTATTTGTTCCAAAACCACTAGAATATGGGTGCCAGTTTTGGTCCCTTAATGAAACAGTAGTTCAGTTGTCCTTGAGACTCTCAATGATTTAATATTCATGCTCTAGGGCTCAAGGGCATGAATTATGGCAACCTGAGAGACCTGAGAGAGTTATATTTGTATTTAATATTTGTGAATGCATGTTTGTATCTATTTAATAACAAGGCATGACTAATTGATATCCCGTTTGCCCTCTCTAGAAATAGGTGTAAGGGGCTGCGCATGTAGGTTTGCAATCAGTGTAATATAAATTAGATAATAAATTAGTATTAAAAACATTGTGTCAAAAGATGAGTTTCATCCTGCGTGCGTGAGTTGTGTAAACCCATTGGATACAGTATTGAGCATCTTCATGAGGATTTGTATGAATTCGACATTTGATTTGGATATGAATATTTGGTGATAACTTTTGATTTGAATTTGTTAATTGAAATTATAATTAATTTTTTATTAAACGTGCATTAATGAATATTTTAAAATGTATTTGTGTTTCATTATTTCTATTTATCTTACTGAGTATTAGAACTCACCCATATCAAATCCCCCCTTAGATGTAGGTTAGGAAAAAAATTATGGTTCACCCTTGTTTAGATTCCCTTCAAGAGGAATAGTTTGGAGCAGACTTTGTATTTTATTTTAAACTTTGAGGCTAGTTTTTGTAATTATGCTTTCTAACATTTTGTATTTTAAAAGATAGATGGCATGATTGCCTCAGGATACAGTCTTTTGTAAATTTTGTATGGAATCTATACTTCTGCTGCAATGTAAATATCTATTTTATGTTTGCTCATTTGGACGTTGGTGCCCTATTTGGCATTAGGACGTCACATTTCTTTTCTTTTCTTTTTATTTATACACAATGGAGCAAGGATAGAAGCATTATTGATGTAGTATATGTAAAAATTCAGTCTAGTTAAGATGAAGATGAAGCTACCTAGCTCCGTCCATTTTTTTATATTTAAAATGAGATTTTTGGATAAAATTTAATAGATATGGATACGATTTTTGTATCTTGGAATTAAAATTTGGGATAGTGGCATTAATAGGTAGTGTTTTCCTCAAAGAAAGTCCCACTATAATCATAACATCTAAAATAATTAATATTTTGATTAATATGAATATTATACACGTATCTGGCAAAATACGTTAAATTAAATCATAAATCGGCTTCTAACTAATTAATAGATATGTAGAATAATCTATTTTTTTCTCTATATTTTGTAGAACAAAAAAATTATACTCACACATATACTACCAATTTAGAGTGTTGATGAGAAGTACATGTGTACACTTGCTACTAGCTCCTTTAAGTAATTTAGAGAGTATCTTGTATAATTTACTAAATATGTGATATTATTGCGATTGCTTAGGTAGCAAGTAAAATATGTATTGTTTTATATGTATACACAAAAGTATATTGATGTGTTCAATTTTAAAAAAAAATTTATACCCTTTTTACTTAAATTTATAATAACTTTTGAATTAATTTTAAGTTAAAAGTTATTTAATGAAAAAAATTCTTGGTGCAGGTTTCCTGAAGGAAATAGAAAAAAAGACTGAAAAGAGAAGAAGAAAAGAGAAAAAATGTTGTTCTGAAGAGCAAAAAGAAAGCAACTCCAAAGAGGAAAAAGGAAGCAATTCTGAACGGGAAGAATGAACAGCTCTGAAGAAGAAAAATGAAGTAACTCTGAAGAGGGAAAAGGAAGCATCTCTGAAGAAGAAAAATGAGCAGCTTTAACAAGGAAAAAAGGAGGCAGCTGAAAGTGAAAAAGGGAGGCATGCAAAACCCTATCTCCTCTTTTTCTACTGCCCACAAAAGGAACCAGATCTATAATGTTAAAAGGGGAGCATAGGTGAACCCATATCTGGTTGGGAGCCGACGTGAACCAAAATCTGGTGAGAAAAAAGAAGTGCCCTTGGAGCTGAGCAGCGGATTGAGGAAAATTAAGCAAGTAATTTATTTTTTATTTTTATTTTTATGTTTTTGCTTTCAAATTGTAGATTTTTGGGATGAAAGTTTTCGTGATGTTTTAACAAAGTCATGTTAAAATTAATAATTGTTATAAAAAGTTAGTAGTTTTTAATTGATAAACCTAGTGAATACTGGGAGGAAAACCAAAAGTACATTAGGTTTGTTCAATCATTGCAAACTAGATTAAATTGATTGTGAAATTAAAACTTGGATATACCTAAGATTCAGGTGAAATCAATTACTCTGATGGGTTTACACCGATAGTTTTCATTAATTTAATTATTTTGCTTTGATTAAATTATTATTAAATTTTGATTTCTAGACAATAATACCGTTTATCTATAAAAAGTATATTTATAAAAAGAACCATAACGAATGCTTATATAGCAAAATCAACCACTAGCATCATCTAAAATACATGAGATCTTAGAGCATAAAATAATCACAAAACAACATAGTCTAAACACTACATTACACATCTAAAATAAATTCCTATATGTGTATGTGTGATGATGTTAACAACAATATGAAAGGGTTTTTCGAGAGACCTACCTGTCTAAACTAGTAGACATAGAATTCATTAACTTTGGTCATGCGTGAATTTCATATTGTATGTATAGAAGCTCCAAGGATCATGCCTATATGAGTTAATGAATACCTAATAGATTCTGAGAATTGGAACAAGCGTTCCTCTGGCTATATGTGCACTAAAAAGAAAAAAGAAACAACAAAAAGAACACATATCACCCACACCAACCATAGATCTCCAAGCTTTTACAAATATCCTCTTAAACCCATTCGTTCCTCTCTTCCACCCAACTTTGTTACTCCCTCTCACTCATTCACAGACGCTTGAAGATAGTGCATATATGCTAGACCTTTACAACTTTTTAAATTTCTATTCACTTTTCCAATTAACACCTCACTCCACACCACAACGACTAGTAGCTTGTTTTCCTGCTATCGCCAACATCACCATAATATACTATTTCCAATAATATAAATTCATATCTCATGTATTATTCCAAAATTTTTAGTGCATTTACGATGTAAATGTGTATTTAATTTTCATTTAATTTTTTCTTTGTAAAACTATATACATAATATGCCTATAAATAGTGGTATCTCAATAATAAAACAAAATTTTCAATTCTCATAAGATAACATGGTATTAGAGCTGTTAATATATCTAGAAGAATTTAGATAGCTAATATATGAATAAATTGTGTTTTGCATACCAAAATAATGAATAGGGGTGAGTTTGATAGAAATAAATAATGATAGATGGTTACGAAGAACATTAGGGAGCAAGAGGAAATGGGAAACATTGTTGGATTGATTTGTGAAAAGGATGAGGGAGAAGTTGTATCAAAATATGGCTCTGATAGCTATAACTATATTAAAAATATAAATTACACAATAAAGTTCTCCTTTTATCATCTTTTTTGAAAAAAAATATTTGTTTTTCTTGCACGAGATTGTTATTTTTTAATCAATAAATTTAATACAAATGTACTTTATCTTAGGGTAAAAAAAATTTGTTAGATACACAAGAAAATGAAAAAGGTAATATCAGAAGTCCTACGGGCATACTTTTAAATATTGGATTGCTTATAGGGTTACTTTACATGTAAAGCTCCCTCATGCATACATATCAATCATTAATCTTTATTCATCTTATTATATTACTCTATTAGTTTATTTTATACAGGATGCTGTTAATTAATTCCAAATAATTAGCTCTTTGTTGGCAAAGTGACTGATAATTTTCTTTGGGGATAAATCCTTTTAAGCGTTTGGCTATAGGTTAAGTATGACATATTTTTCCTTAAATAAAAGATAATTTTATTAACAAAATGGAAGTCGCATGTCCTTTTTCTCTTTGAATAATAAAAAATAATTTTGTCAATAAGGATAGTTCCATCTTTTTTAAATAGAGAATTACAAGAAAACACAAAATCGCCACCCTTTGGAAAATGAAAAGCACAATTTAAGAATAAAATTATACGATAATATAGGTGATTTGAAATAGAAGCTAAGCGTGAAAAGAGCATATTCTTAAAACATCTGTTATATGATCCCCCTTCATAGCCTCATACAGATACATCAAAAGGTAAGTTACATTTCAACAAAGAATTCTTTCATGAGTTAGATATAGTTGTTTATGTTTTTGCTATATATATATGCATATACGTACTTATACTTAAATTTTTATGTTTTTTACTTTCTTATTTTTAAAACAATTTATTTTTATTTATCTTGTAACCATTAACTATTTCGACATTTTAGAAATTGTAAGAGAAAGTGAATGGTAAAATATTGGAGCTTATATACGTTTGAGATAGTCAATTGATGAAGATTGCAAAAGCTTAAAACACTACCCAATCTTCTAAATATCTAATAAAGCACGTAGTCACTTGTCGAAAATGAACTAATCATCCTCCCTATTTCATCATCAACTTGAGTAAAGAGATCTATTTGCTATATGAACAAATACCAACTCCTATTTCTCATATTTGTTCGATGACATCCTAAAAAGTTAAAATTTTCACGTAATACTATAAAATAAAAAACAAAGTTAGAAGAAAAAAGCATGCCTCCTTACACAACTTTCTCTTCAGCGTGGTGAATTGATAAGCTAAGTAAGAAACAAATTTTAAAAATATCAACAGTCTTGACATTAAAACTACTGAAGATGATTTCACTTATATTTAAACTCAACTTCAAGTTTAAAGACTTCAATAACTTGGTGAATTAATAAGCCTAAGTAGGCAAAGAATCTCGAAAGCATTTACACTTAATTTGATCCGGACCTTTAGAAGACAAGTATTGGTGATTTTAATGAGTAATATAGCTTTTATGATAGCTTTACCTAGGATTTTGGACTAGTGGTGAATCAGGAGATGATAGCTGCTAAGGAGTGATTTAAGATGAATTGTATTGATCTTGGAGTATCAAATTGAATAGGAGGATTTTTGATTAATTTTGACTATTTCTTTAGCCCTCTGGATGGGTTTACGATGCTGTAACATTGGTTCTAACTGGTCAATGAAAGAAGCTATTTAGTGGGCATGTATAGGTACCATTAGAACTCGTACAATGCTGGTTTACACTGATTCTTCTATTTTTTTGTTTAGCTATTGATTCACTGTTAAAAGTTACAAATGCATTTCTTACTTTTCTACTTATGTTATTGTATGATGCTCAATTTGACACTTTTCAAGTTTTTACTTTTTCTTATAGGAGATAATTGAAGCTAATAGAGGGTAAATTAATGAGAATGTTGAATATGGTCATTTTCTTTGATTTCTAACTTATACCAAAGAGAATGAGTAGATATTTAGAGTTGTCTATGGTTAGAATAGGTTCACTGAGTTGGTGAATTAACGTGGCATTAAGCTTGCTTTAGGGATCTAATACATGGAGTTTTTTCTTTGAAGAAAAAAAAATGAAGGGGATTGGTGGTAGTTAAGTTTATATGAGGATTATGAAAATTATCAGTGTATATATTTAACTTTTCTTGTCTACTTGTACAAGGTCTTAATATAGTGATTAATTACAAATTATATATATGATTTTAGTTGGCAATTGAAAAAATATATAAATTAAATATATAGATATAGAGAATGAAATGTAATATGTTCTTGCATGTATATATGTGTATTGCTAATTTTGATTTGCGGGCCTTGTGAAGATCGAAGAAGATATTAGGCAGTTCTTTGGTTACTTTAAAACTTTGTTGTGACTTGGGAACTAATTATTAGTGTGTCCATATTAGAAGAGTATAAAAACAAATACAAGATTACGTATGAAATGTTTGCAAATCATTGCAATTAGCTAGAGAGCAAATCTTATATATATATATATATGCATAAAGTGAGTCAAAAGAAAAGGTGCGCATATATATGTTTTACATGTTCACTCACTTTCTTCATCAACCCCTTCTTCCTTTTCTTTTTATTTATACACAATGAAGCAAGGATAGAAGCATTATTGATGTAGTAGATGTAAAAATTCAATCTAGCTAGGATGAAGATAAAGCTAGCTAGGTCCTTAAATTTGTTTAGATTTAAAATGAGATTTTTGTATAAAATTTAATATATATGGATACGATCTTCAGATCTTTGAATTAAAATTTGGATAGTGGCATTAACAGGTAATGTTCTCCTCAAAGAAAGTCCTGGTATAATCATAACATCTAAAACAATTAATATTCTCATTAATATTAATATTGTACATGTATATGGGAAAATACGTTAAATTAAGTTATAAGTTTGCTTTTAACTAATTAATATATATGTAGAATAATCTATCTTTGTTCTCTATATTTTGGAAAACAAAAAATTACACTCACACTTATGCTACCAATTTAGAGTGTTGATGAGAAGTATATGTGTACACTCGCTACTAGCTCGTTCAAGTAGTTTAGACAGTATCTTGTATAATTTATAAAATATGTGATATTATTGCAATTGCTTAGGTAGTAAGTAAAATAAGTAGTGTTTTATATGTATACACAGAAGTATATTGATCTGTTTGATTTTTAATATATTTTTATACCCTTTTCACTTAAATTTAGAATAACTTTCAAATTAAGTTTGAGTTAAAAGTCATTTAATAAAAAAAATTCTTGATGTAGGTTTCATGAAGAAAATAGAAAAAAAGATTGAAATAAGATGAAGAAAAGATAAAAAATGAAGTAGTTCCGAAGAGCAAAAAGGAAGCAATCCTGAACTGAAAAAAGGAAGCAACTCTGAAGAGGAAAAAGGAAGCAACTCTGAAGAAATCCAAAATAGGACATAAACACTTATCAAGTCACTTCGACCTCAGGGGACCACCGGACAGAGGAGTCAGGAAGGGTCCTCAGGAGACGTCTGCTCCAATCAAGGAGGATTCTCTAGCACAGGAGCTACAGCAGTCGCAAGCATGGTTTGTTGACAGGATGAACTCGTAAGTACAATAACAGTTTCATGTAGGGTTTACTAACAGGGAACAGGTAAAGATGATGGTGCCATTCACAAATAAAAACAACCAAAATAATGGACTGATATGGTCAAGCAGGTTTAATTACCCTTAGAAATTGAGTATTAAAATGTTTAGTTTTTAATTTTTTTGATGTTGTCAGAGATGTACGTTAAATAACCAAGTACAATCCACCATATAGATAGGTTGTCAGACTCATAGTCATTGTCTTGATAGTTTTAATCATAATAATAGTTGTAGTTATGTCATCACAGTTGTTCGGTCATGTTCATGGCACTCTGACGCGTGCTGGTGCACTTTTACGCATAGGGTCTGTGTGTGGAGTGCCACTACACTTCAAGCAGCTGCACATTGTAGCAAGCCTTGCGCATCGTGTTGACCTATCAAGCTTCTACGGATGTTGAGGGGTATAATTCAAAAGAATAAATCTAATAAAATTAAGAAAATCTTAAAATTCTAAGAATAATTTTATAAATTAAAAACTCATAAGAAATAAATTTAGAATCTATAAATAATTATAAAAGAAGTAGAATTAATATTTAAAAAACTTGAAATTAAAAGAGTAAAGGAAAAATAAAAACAAGAATAAAAGAATATAAAAAGTTAACTAATAAAATAAAGAGTCAAAATTTAACAAACACAGAGTCTTGTTAAATCCACTCATCATATTTCCTTTGAGGGGTATTTGGTTTTGATTATTTGTTCCAGAACCACTAGAATATGGGTGCTGGTTTTGGTCCCTTAATGAAACTGTAGTTCAGTTGTCCTTGGTCTGAATGATTTTATATTCATGCTCTACGGCTCAAGGGCATGAATGATGGCAACCTGAGAGACATCAGAGATTTATATGTGTACTTAATATTTGTGATTGTATGTTTGTATCTATCTACGTACCAAGACATAACTAATCGATATCCCATTTGCCCTTTCTAGAAATAGGTGTAAGTGGTTGCGCATGTTGGTTTATAATAAGTGAAATATAAATTAAGATAATAAATTAGGATAAAAAAACTATGTCAAAAGATGAGTTTTGTCCTACGCGCGAGTTGTATAAACCCATTGAATACAGTACTAAGCATCTTCATGACAATTCATATGAATTCGACATTATTTGGATATGAGTATTTGGTGATAACTTTTCATTTGAATTTGTTAATTAAACTTAAAATTATTTTTTTATTAAACGTGCATTAATGAATATTTTAAAACGTATATGTGTATCATTATTTCTATTTATCTTACTGAGTATTGGAACTCACCGATATCCCACCCACCCTTAGATGTAGATTTTGAAGAAAATTCTGGAGAACTCTTTTTAGTTTCTTTTCAGGAGGAATAGTTTCGAGCAGACTTTGTATTTTGTTTTAAACTTTGAGGCTAGTTTTTGTAATTATGCTATCTAATATTTTGTATTCTAAAAGGTAGATGGCCTAATTGCCTCAGGATACAGTCTTTTATAAATTTTGTATTAGATGTATAGTTCTACTGTAATGTAAATATCTATTTTATGTCTGCTCATTTTGACGTTGGTGCCCTGTTTGGCATCAGGACGTCACATTTCTTTTTTTTTTCTTTTTATTTATACATAATGGATCAAGGATCGAAGCATTATTGATGTAGTATATGTAAAATTTCAATCTACTTAGGATGAAGATGAAGCTAGCTAGCTCCTTAAATTTTTTTAGATTTAAAATGAGATTTTTGTATAAACTTTAATAGATATGGATACGATCTTCAAATCTTGGAATTAAAACTTGGGATAGCGCCATTAACAGGTAATGTTTTGCCCCGGTATAATCATAAGAGTTATTAAAATTTATTTTTATTAATGTTTACGTACAATAAATTATATATATTTTTTTGTATTACATAAGAGTCGAATCTTCAATTCTTATGTTCGTAGAGATAGAGAAGCACCACTTGATTTAAAATTCAAGTATTATCATGCCTTAATTATATTTAACTTTTAGGAGGATTGATTTCAATTAAGGTGGTTGGTCATGAAGTAAAGATCCTAGAATTGAAACTATTGGGCCTTTGGCCCGATCATTAAGGGATGGCATCAGTTCCCATTAATAAAGAACATGTGAACTCGCAATTTTATATAAAAAAAGTTAACAGATCAGCCAAATTATCACCTACATTCCATTTTATATAATCTATTAACTTCTAATATCAATCATTTTCTATTAAAAATGTATAACGTATTTTTTTTTTATGAATACATCAATTTAGTGATATATAATAATACTTAAGTTCAGTTACTTTGTTTAAAATTAAATCTGCAGCCCGTTTTATGTATGGATTATAGAATTAATTATATTGATATTTAATTATAACATTTCATTTTCTCACATAATTGTTTACATTAATATTTAATTTTAATTGTAGTTAATTAAATAACTAGAATAATATTTAATTTAAAAAAATTCAATTACACAATTAACACAAGTAGAATATATTAATAAAGTGCCATCGTTATTAAATAAAGGGAAGTAAACATGATTAGTGTTATTCGATGAATCACTCTTTTATCATTGTAAGTATATATATAATCTCTCTAAATAAGACACACACAACGAAGTTCTAATATTTAAGAATACAAAAAGAAATTAAAAGATAAAAGAATCATAATACATTACATCAAAAAATCGTAACACAATACATCCTTTATAGATAAGCCAAATTCAAAGTTAATAAGTGAAATACGAAGTAAACCTTTATAAATCATATGGAAGTTCCCTTGTTTTAATGTGTTAAAAACTCATACCTAAGGCCACCTATATATCATTTTATATGAATGCTTGAACTTTTAAAAATTTAATAGAAGATTTAAAATGTATAAGTTTTTATATGATTTGTTAACTCTTTATATAAAAGCTAACATTAATGAGGAACATGTATATCTAACAAATCATTAAGTAATATTTTGGCATTCCACTTGTTGTGGAATGCACCATATCTTACCTTATATGGTATATTCTACTATATTATAATGCTCCATTCCCCATTCCTTACTAATAACTCTCCAACCCTTGTCTCATTCTATATAAAGCCCCTCTCGCTCCTTGGCCAAACACGACAAAACATCATGACTAGAAACAAAGTTAGGCTTACCTATATCACTAATGACTTTGCAAGAAAAACCACATTTAAGAAAAGGAAGAAGGGGCTGATGAAAAAAGTGAGTACTTAGCACTCTCTGCAATGTCAAAACATGTGCAATCATTTGCAACCCATATGACTCATAACTAGAGGTTTGGCATTCCCCTCTCAGAGCCCAATAGCTATTGGCCGACTTCAAGAGGATCTCTGATATGGAGCAGAATAAGACGATGATGAATTAAAAGAGCTTCCTATGATAGATGATCACCAAGGCAACCGACCAACTGAAGAAGAAACACAAAGACAATCAGGAGAAGTAAATAATGCATATCATGTTTAAAAGCCTTGTTGGGAAGCCCCTCCACTAACTCAACCTCATTGATCTCAACGATCTAGGTTGGCTAATTGAATAAAACCTCAAAGAAATCCAAAAAAATGATAGAAACACTCTATAAATCACCTAAGCCTCAGGGGGCCACAAATGGAGGAGTGATGAAGGGTCCGGGGGAGACATTCTCTTAAATCAACAAGGATTCTCTATCGCATAAGCTTCAGAAGTTGTAGTGATGGTTCATTGATGGTATTAACCCACAAGCACAACAACAGCTCATTTAGTGTTTGGTAACAGGGACCAAGTGGAGATGATGGTGTTGGTTGATCAGCACAACCAAAATAATATACAGATGTGCTCTAAAGGTTTAATTATTCTTAGGAATGGAATGATAAGATGCTTGATTTTGAATTGTTTGGATTGTTGTCGGGATATACTTAAATAACCAATTACAATCAACCACAGATATATATCTTCAAATTCTTAATAGTTGTTGTTGTCGTTGTCATAGTATTAATTATCGTAATCATCACGTAATAGTCAACATAGACGTCGCATCGCATGCATGCATGTAAAGGTGTTTGTTTGTGTTATAATTTTCTTCAGATTAATCTTCTCTTTAATATTTTATATCTCATATACTAGTATTACTCTTCTTTTTTTAAATTTCTCTCTCGCCTCAGCTTGATGTCACTTTATTGCTATTTGTTAAAATACATGCATGCCCAATGTAGTTTTAAACTATTAGAATGCTTTGCTCTCTTCTTTTCCTTTTTTAAATTTTCTTATACATAGTGGATTAAGTTTACTTAGGATGATGATTAAGTTTGTTAGCTACTCAAATTTTGTTTAGATCTTAAAAGAGATTTTTGTATGGGATTTAATATATATGAAAACATGTTTGGATCTTGGAATTAAAATTTAGGATAGAAAGATTAAGAAATAATATTTTCATCAAAGAATACACATAGGCCTACTACGCAGACAACGAGCGTAAAGGGCACATGGCGCCTGGCCCTGTCCGCGTGCAATGGGACACACGCGTGGACTAACTTGTCTGCGCGCGATTGGACGCATGTGTAAATCAGGCCCGCACCTTGCAAGGATAGGATGTGCGCGCATTTCGCACATCTTATGCTTGTCGCACACGCACGCCTGAGCACAGTGCGCTACGCCCGTGCACGCGAGCCTCTACCACGAGTGTTTTCCCACTGGATTTCACCCAGTTTTCCATTTTTCTCTTAAAAATTACTTTTAAATAAAAATGCAACAAAAATAAAATAATATAAAATAATAGAAAAAAGCATGCCTCCTTACACAACTTTCTCTTCAGCGTGGTGAATTGATAAGCTAAGTAAGAAACAAATTTGAAAAATATCAATAGTCTTGACATTAAAACTACTGAAGATGATTTCACTTATAGTTAAACTCAACTTCAAGCTTAGAGACTTCAATAACTTGGTGAATTAATAAGCCTAAATAGGTAAAGAATCTTGAAAGCATCCACACTTAATTGGATCCAGACCTTTAGAAGACAAGTATTGGTGATTTTAGTGAGTAATATAGCTTTTATGATAGCTTTATCTAGGATTTTGGACTAGTGGTGAATCAGAAGATGATAGTTGCTAAGGAGTGATTTAAGACGAATTGTATTGATCTTGGAGTATCAAATTGAATAGGAGGATTTTTTATTAGTTTTGACTATTTCTTTAGCCCTCTGGATGGGTTTACGATGCTGTAACATTGGTTCTAACTAGTCAATGAAAGAGGCTATTTAGTGTGTATGTATTGATACCATTAGAACTCATACAATGCTTGTTTACATTGGTTCTTCTATTTGTTTGTTTACCTATTGAATTGCTGTTAAAAGTTACACATGCAGTTCTTACTTTTCTACTTATGTTATTGTATGATGCTCAATTTGACACTTTTCAAGTTTTTACTTTTTCTTATAGGATATAATTGAAGCTAATATAGAGGGTAAATTAATGACCACGTTGCCCTTACCTGGATGGTATAGGATATCACAATCATAGTCCTTGAGGAGTTCCATCCACCTTCTCTAACGCATGTTGAGATCCTTCTGAGTGAAGATGTGCTTCAAACTCTTATGATCGGTATAGATCTGAAAGGTCTCTCCTTACAAATAATGGCGCCAGGTTTTCAAGGCGTGTATGATTGCGGCAAGCTCCAAGTCATGGGTAGGATAGTTCTTCTCATGATTCTTTAACTGTCTGGACCCATATGCTATAACCTTTCCATGCTGTATCAGGACACAACCCAGGCCCAGATAGGAGGCATCACTATAAACTGTATACCCTCCTGATCCACTCGGTAGAGCCAGCACGGGTGCAGTAGTCAGTCACTTCTTCAATTCTAAAAAACTCCTTTCGCAGTCCTCATTCCATTTAAACTTTGCATTCTTCTTTGTGAGTCGGGTTAGAGGAGCTGCTAGGCTAGAGAACCCTTCGATGAACCGGCGGTAATAACCTGCCATCTCTAGAAAGCTACGAATTTCCTTAACTGTTGTCAGCCTTTCCCAACCAAGTACCCCTTCAACCTTTTCGGGGTTCACTGATACCCCTTCATTCGATATAACATGTCCTAGGAAGGCGGTTTGCTCAAGCCAGAATCCACACTTGCTCAACTTTGCATACAACTTCTTTTCCTTGAGGACCTGTAGGACTTGGGCAAGATGATGAGCATGTTTCTCTCTACTTTTTGAGTAGACTAAGATATCATCGATGAACACGATGACAAATTGATCCAAGAACTCTCTGAAGATCCTGTTTATTAGATCCATAAAGATGGCCAGGGCGTTAGTTAGCCCAAACGGCATGACCAGGAACTCGTAGTGTCCGTACCTGGTTCGGAATGCCGTCTTGGGGATGTCTTCTATTCTTATCTTTACTTGATGGTAACCTGATCGTAGATCTATTTTAGAGAAGACCTGTGCACCCTGCAACTGATCGAAAAGGTCATCAATTCGAGGAAGAGGATATTTGTTCTTAATTGTTACCTTGTTTATCCCTCTGTAATCAATGCACAATCTCAACGTTCCATCTCCCTTCCTTGCAAAAGTAACTCCGGCACCCCAAGGGGAAACGCTGTGTCTAATGAAACCACTGTCTTGTAACTCAGTGATCTGTTTCCTTAGTTCTTCCATCTCAATGCGGCTCATTCGGTAAGGAGCAACCAAGATGGGCTGGGTACCTGGCTGTAAGTCTATGGTGAACTCGACCTCTCTGTCCACTGGTAGACCGGGCAGTTCATCCGGAAATACGTCTGGAAAGTCTCGGACTACTGGAATCTCTTGGATACAAACTTTTTTCTTGGGTTTACCTAGTTAGAGAAAATACAAGATTAAAGCACTGGGAATTAAGAAAACTTGCCATCAGGGAAAATCAATACTGAATAATTTTATTAACTTGTAAATGGCTCCTCATTGGGAGGATTAAATACAACCTTTTTGTTAAAGCAGTCTATGGTGGCGTGGTACGCCGCTAGCCAATCCATTCCTAGGATTACATCAAAATCCCCCGTGTCTAACCCTATCAGGTCTACGCTCAGTTTCCTATCTGCTATCTCCATGGCACATGCCCTGTAGATAACCTCTCCTAGTAATTTCTCCCCCCCAGCGGTAGATACAAGCAATAATGAATCAAGTCTATCAGGTGATACACAAATTTTGGAAGCAAGAACATGTGAAACAAAAGAATGTGATGCACCAGTGTCAAACAAAACATGAGCAATATGGCCAGAGATAGTATACATATCATGTACCACGTTCAGGTCTGTGTCGGTATCCTTCTGGGTAAGGTTGTAAACTCTGCCCTGGATTGGAGGCCTTCTTTGATTCTGGTTCCTCGGGCATTCCCTTGCATAGTGCTGGGCACTGCCGCATATGCGACAGGTGTTGCTGAGGTGGTAGCAGGGTCGGTCCCCGTGATCCCTGCCGCAGTGTTGGCAGATCTTCCCACGTGCTGCCCCCGTAGCCTGAGGAGGTGCCTGGATGGCGGGTCTGGGCCTCTTACTGGGTTGGACAGGCGTGGTAAGTGCTGGCCTGCGGAGCGGGGCTGAGGGTTGGGAACTCCCCGCTAGCTGAGGGTGGGTGTCGAAGCTCCTTTCTATGATCTGCACCTTTGCCAGGATTGCTGAATATATCTCGACCTCCATTACCAGTAAGTGCTGTCTGATCTCCTGGCGGAGACCCCACTGGAATTTCCTGGCCCTTCGGCCCTCATCCATCAATGTCTCCAGGGCATGTCGGCCCAGCTCCAGGAACTTACGGGCATACTCCGACACTGTCATGTTTCCCTGGACCAATTGAGCAAACTCCATTTCCTTTAGGTGTTGGATGTGTTTAGGGAGATACTCCGCGTGGAAGGCCGCTAAGAACTGCTCCCAAGTAGCTGGTGTAGGCAGGGTGGTCTGCTTGAGCTCCCACCAGCGTACTGCTTCCCCTACCAGCATGTAGGAGGCAATGGCAGCCCTCTGCTCAGGAACTACTCCCAAGGTCTCGAAAGCTCTCTCAGTCTCTGCCAGCCAGTATTGGGCCTCTTCAAAAGAGGATCCCCCTATAAAAGTAGAAGGGTTCAGTCTTCTGTACCTCTCTATGAAGCTGGGGTCAATCAAGGAAGGAGTGGGGTCCCAAGGTAGAGGGACTGGGGCCGGCTGAGGGTGAACTGAGGGACCCTGTGGTGGCACCTGCTGATGTGGTGGGGGTACTGGAATGTGCTGTGGCGGTGCCTGGTTGTACCGTGGCTGTGGTACCGGGTCGTACCGCGGCTGTGGTGTCGGGTGGTACTATTGAGGAGCAGGCTCCTGCCGGGGTGGCTCGGGATCAGCCTGCTGTAGCGGGGGCTCAACCTGCGATAGCGGAGGAGGTCCGGGTAACTCCCTTCTCTCCTCTCGCCTTTGCTGGGCAGCTACGAGGGCTTCCACCATCTCAAATAGTCTCTCTAAATCCTCCCGAAGCGAACTATCTTGGACCGCTCGGTATAGTGGGGGCATTCCTCTCCTCATTTCCATGTACCTGCATTCACAAGGAATGGTTGAGTAACGATCTACCGGTGAGTATTTCTCTAAGGCACTAATGTTTAAGGGATGGGTCCGAGGAAACGCGGCTCTGATACCAACTGTAACGACCCTAGAATTTTGAAATGAAATATGTGTATTAAAAAGGTCAAATGCGAAAGCGAAATAAAAATTTTGATTAAACATCCCTTACACTAAAACCAAAAACGTGCTCAAAATATAAAAGAACAAACTAACTAAAAGAGAAACTCGAAAATAAAAGCTATAAATATGATTACGGAGTCTTCAGGCATCCCCTTCGCCGTCTTCCTGTGGAACGGGCTCGGGAACAATGTCTTCCTGATCTGAAATGATTAAATAAGGAATGAGCTACACCAGCCCAGTAAAGACATCACACTATCTCACCGTCACGGAGGTAAAAGTGGGTAGAAAATACAAAAGACCAATGGAGCATAGTTTACAACAAATTCTTTTATCAATAATAAAATCCTTGCTATCCACTTACCTCGGTGAAATTCATAAAACAATATACGAAAGCAATAACATTATCATCATCATGAAATCATAGGAACTGTATAACATAATACTTATCACGCCTTTTGCATCTCAATCATGACACAATATATTTTTCCTTATTTACCAGCCTACTAGTATCCATGGGGATCCATAGGGGTCCCGCTACCCGTGAACCTTTAACACTTGTAATCAGATTCCAGGGCCGTCCCCATACCCCGTCCGGTATGGGCGCCAAAACTATAAACCTCAATACCCCTTCCGGTATGAGGGTGAAACGGGCCGTCCCCATACCCCGTCCAGTATGGGCGCCAAAACACATAAGGTCTCCATACCCCATTCAGTATGAGAGACCACAATCCCGGTAGGGTTCCCTACGGACCCGGTCCGTCCACCATCTCCCAGGATATCTAGTCAGACTGACCACAATATACAATTATCAATTTACATAACCTTTCATTCCCTTTTTCCTCAGTCAGCATCATCAAATCACACACAAACAAGCAACCAGTAATTCATGCCAAACAAGCCAACATACAACATCGGGTTCTTAGTCATTCAACCCATAATCAATAAAACAGTGATTTATGCACACAAAACTATGAAATGAGAACATCAGACATCATACTGCATTTAAAACTGTAAAATAAAATAAACAACAACTGACCGACAAATACACCAGACTCGGGCTCCATTAGCGACCTTAAACAATTTCACACATCTACTGATTTATGAAACACCGTTTTATCATTTATTGAACTTTAATACCGTGATAGGAAATAGGGTGAGGGGTCCTTACTTGTTTCGGGGTCTGAATACGGCTCTACAATGCGCCTATAGGCTGTCCCTAAATTTCCATGAATTCTTCCCGGGGAACTGAAACGCACTATTGGTACCTGCACGTGTCCCAAAAAATCCCAAATTAGACCTAGGGCCCCTTTCGGCCAATATCGCAATTCCGGCACGGCGGCTCCGCCGTGCTCCGGCGATGGCAAACGGCGGCGATTTGCCTCGGGTTGGCCGTTTTCGGCCGAATTCGGCCACACTTGCATCGGTCCTTGCGATAAAACAACCCTAGGGCCCTCGGGGGGTCACAAAATTATGAAAAACTGAAGCTTACCGGCAGCGGGCTCTCGGGTGCGGCGTCTCTCAGGTGAGGTTCGTGTTTTGGTGATTTGGCTCCAATCAACCTATAGAGAAAAGAATGGTGATCACGGTGATATAAAAATTGTATCAAACGGAGGCTGGGAAGGGCCTCATCGGAGGCAAAAATCGAGGAGGGGCGCGGCGGCGCCGCTGGGTTTTAGCCGTGTTTTCCGGCCGTTTGGCCAGGATTTTAGCTCCGATTTGGCCACAGGGGAACTCAGCGTGGAAAAACGAGCCGAGGGTATGAAAATTACCTTGATCGGCGGTCGAAAAAATCCCCGGTGCGGCGGCGGGTGGCGGCGGCCGGCTCCTCTGGCGTCTGGTTCGTCTTCTCCGGCGAGGGCAGGCGGCTAGGGTTTTTGTGGTCAGGTGTGGGGGTTCTATTTATACCCTTTTGCCTTTTGATCACAGCCGTCCATTTTGATTAAATTTGGGCCGTCCGTACGCGATTGAATCTGGGCCGTCTGTGCGCGTGCATCTGGGCCGTCCGTGCGCTTGCATCTAGGCCGTCTGTGCGCACGCTTAATCTGGACATTCCGTGCGCGCGAGGACGCATCTGGGCCGTCCGATCGCGCGCACGCGGATCGCCCACGTGGCCTGTTCCCGAGTCGATGTGGTCTTGCCACGCGGCAGGTCCTGGTTGGCCAGGGTTACTGACTGGGCCGCTGATGTGGCTGCTGACGTGGCGCTGACGGGGCACAATTTTTCTAAATTACGTTTTAACCCCCGATTTCCGATTTTCTTTTCAAAAATACCCCCAAAATCCTAATTTTCAGCCCTTTTTCCCAAAATCAATTTCAATTAAATCCAAATAATATTTTTACCCAATTTTATATTTATTTTATTTTATTAGGTTTATTTTAATTTAATTTAATAAAAATAAAATAAAATAAATAACAATAAAATTAATAATAATAATAATAATAAAAAATTTAAAATTATCGGGCGTTACAATATAGAAGAAAATATATACACACAAAATATTTTAGTGCATCAGACCATATGTATAGTATAAAATTTGAAATAATTTATTCCCATATCTATATTGAAGGAAACTAGGTTAATATGCCAAAGGATTCATTAAATAATTAGGGAGATAATTAGTTTAATTATAATAATTTTTATTTTAATTGATCTATATGTAAACTAATTACATATATATGTTACATAATTCATTACAATTGCAATATATTTGATTATATAATTCATAAAGAAAAAAATTAATTATATGACATGATACAACAAGACCATCAAAAGTTGTGTTTTTCTGGTTGATATTTTTCTTTCTATTGATATTTACCTATACATCATAAAAATTTAGATGCTCACCCTTCCATACACATATACAAACATCTCAATATATATTTACCTACCTCAACATGTATTCCTTCCATCGCTACCTTATATGTTACATGTATATATCAACTGGATCAGACAACAAACATCTGGCCTGTACTTGGTTTATAGTTAATTTGCTCGACATGCAAACTTTAATTTTTAAGATTTCGAAATTTTCCATCCAAAACATAATTACTAATTACACTCCAATAGTATTCTAATACCATAAAAACTTAGTTAAGATATATATTACGATTAATATTTGTTCTTGTGTTGTGAAATATATAAGTCAATTTAGTTGAATAAAAATCATATTAACAATATAATGATCAAACTAGTAAAAGTAGAGAAAAGACATGAGAGGCTAAAAACCAATATATTTTAGAAATTTAGCATTATAAAAAGCTATTATTTTTATTTAGATTTGATAGAGTAATAACAAGAACTCAAAGTACAAAACAAAAAATAATTCATTTAATCAAATACATTTCTCACATTTATCATAAATACAAAAATTAACATATTCAAAAAAAATATTTTAGTGTCACAAAATCCCCTATTAATTTACAAGGTAATGGTATATTAATCTGTTGTATTTTTTTGAGTTCAACTATTAGTTCAACAACTTTCTAACTAATACCATTGACTTTTAAAAGTATAAATTTAAATTATTGTTAGTATGTAATGTGAACTCTGATATAGAAAAAAAAGATATCTATGTTTTTTTTATTTTTTTTAAAAAGAATTAAAAAATAAAATGGGGGTAACTGTAAGACATCAAGGCATACAATTAAGTTGGATTAGAAGGTGATGGCCATATTAGTTGATGGTTAAGAGACAATATTTGTGTGTGTGGTTGCCATGTATAATTGACTTCAAGTGTGAATGCATGTTGGGGATAGTGCAGGAGAGAGTAGGTAGATACATGCATTACAGTGAAGCAATAGCTTTTAATTAAAAGGGATGGCCACAATCGAATAACTTTATATAAGTACAGCCTTGCAAAAATTTATTAATTAAATTTTTTTAATTACATTACCTTAAATCAAAAGATTTTTCCATATCTCCTATTAAAGACAACATTTTTGGAGATAATTTGGGCATTCCACTTGCAGTTTTAGAATGCACCACATCTTACCTTACATGGTATATTCTTTTATATTAAAACACTCCGCCCCCATTCCTTACTAATAGCTACTCAACCCTTGTTTCGTTTTATATGTAACCCCTCCCCCCCTTTGGGCACACATGACAAAATACCATGACTAGAAAGAAGGTTAAGCTTGCTTATATCACTAACAACTCTACAAGAAAACCCACATTCAAGAAAAGGAAGAAGGGGCTGATGAAGAAAGTGAGTGAACTTAGCACTCTTTGCAATGTCAAAGCCTGTACAATCATTTACAACCCTTATGACTCGCAACCAGATATTTGGCCTTCCCCTCTCGGAGCCCAACATGTGCTTGCTGACTTTAAGAGGATGCCCGAGATGGAGCACAGTAAGAAGATGGTGAATCAGGAGAGCTTCCTGTGATAGAGGATTACTAAAGCAATCGACCAGCTGAATAAGCAGCGCAATGATAATCGCGAAAAAGAAGACCATCCATAGAGCATACTGAACGACCTGAAGCCCCTGATCATCTGACCAGGGCTGAATTTGCAGAATTTTTTCGAGCCATCTAAGGATTAGCTACAGCCATAGGATAGAACCAAGCCGACCCTTGTCCACCCCCTGCCCCTGAATTCTAAAACACAGATCAGTCTATCTCCAACAATATAGCAGACTTTAGAAAACTTAACCCCCACACTTTGAAGGTGGCCCTGATGCTTTAGTAGCCGAAGCCTAGATCCTATAAATAGAGAAGCTCTTCTCTGTCCTAGACCTGACGGAAGAAAAAAAGTTACTCTTGCAGCTTTCATGCTAAACGGTGAAACCGAACACTAGTGGAAACTTAATAAGGAAGTCTTGCCTACCCCTACTATCTGGATAGTTTTCATGGATGCTTTCTTTGATAACTTCTTCCCTACCTATGTTTAGGAAAAGAAAGAGGAAGAATTCCAGGACCTCCACCAACGAAGCTTGTCTTAGCTTAATATGCAAGCTATTTTGTTCAACTGTTTAGGTTTGTCCCTTTGATGGTCACCCTCAAAAGCCAAAAAGTTAGGAAGTTTCTCAAAGGCCTTCGTGTCGACATTTATGACCGGGTTGCTATGTTGAGACCCTCTATGTAGAGGTGCTTGAACATGCCCAGTTGACCGAGGATCTTATCTCAGTCAAGCACCAATGCTTTGCTCGAATCTGTGCCCAACCCTAATAGCTTAGAAAAAGATTGTCTGACCCAGTAAGTAACCTTTTTAGAAAAACAAACCAGAATTGCCCTTCCTCTTGCCTTGCCCCCACCTATAGCTCCACCTACCTGAGCTAACCAACCCTGTCAACATTGTGGTCACTCGCAAGGTGACCTGCTATGTTAGCGTATCAATAACGCCTGCTATCAGTGTGGAAGCTCCTAACACCTTATAAAAGATTTCCCTCAGTGACAAAAGAATATAGGCTGACCCATAGCATAAGGTCTAGTGTACCACTTAGATGAATCTGATGTCCTTCCTTCTCCTGTCCTGATCCAGGGTATGTTTTCTATTTATAATACTTCTGTCAAGTCTTTGATCGATACTGGTGTAACTCACTCTTTTATTTCCTATGCATTCGCTTGTAACTTAGAATTTAGACCAGAAGGTTTAGGAAAAACGCTAGTGGTAGAAACTCCCTCTAAAGAACTACTAGAAGCTCATTGTGTATATAAGAATTGTAGGATAAAAAATTTAGGGATAGAGGTATGTGTAAACCTGATACTATTAGATTTTGTTGAATTTGATGTATTATTAGGAATGGAATTGTTGGAAAAGTATAGAGCGGTAATAGACTGTGAAAGTAAAATTGTAACCTTACGATTACCGAAAAAGAAATAAAAATTATTATTATCATTTTCCTAATAATTAAATGAACTGGAATATGTATGTTGATCCTATCGTGTGTTTTATACCAATTGTTTGCAATTTTCTGGATGTATTTACCATCGAACTTCCTAGTCTACCTCCCCCACGTGAGGTAGAGTTCTTGATTGAATTGTTGCCTGGAACCCAGCTGATCTCGAATGCGTATCGCATGAGTCGCACTGAGCTAACAGAGTTAGAACATCAGCATTCTAATCTTATCACCCAGAAATTCATTCGCCCTAGCCATTCTCCTTGGGGCGCTCCTGTGTTATTTGTAAAGAAAAAGGATGGTACCCTCCGACTCTACGTGAAGTACAGGGAACACAACCAAGTCACCGTTAAAAGCAAGTACCCTTACTCCAGATCAATGATCTCTTCGATCAACTGCAAAGAGCCACGGTCTTCTCTAAGACCGATCTCATAACCAGGTATCACTAGTTGAGAGTTAAAGAAGAAGATATTCCAAAGATACCTTCCGGTGTAGATACAATTTGTACGAGTTCAGGGTGATGCCATTAAGATTGACCAATGTCCCAGCAGCCTTCATGGACCTAATGAACCGAGTATTCTGGCACGCACTAGATCGGTACATCATTACTTTTATTGATGACATTTTGGTGTATTCCAAAAGCTGTGAGGAACACATTGTGCATTTTTCTGAAGTGTTGGAGACCCTCTGCCAAAACCAACTATTTGCAAAACTAAGCAAGTCCTCCTTTTGGTTGGATTGAGTTTCTTTTCTCAGTCATGTAATCTCAAGTGAAGGAGTTTCTGTAGACCTGTCTAAGGTGGAATCGATGATCAGTTGGAATTCGCACACTAATGTGGTCGACGTACGTAGTTTTTTTGGCTTGACAAGTTACTATCGGTGATTTATCGATAGATTTCCTAAAATTACTGCTGAAATAGAAAGCAAATCTGGTGGGGAACCGACCTGAACCCAAATCTGGTAGAGAAGAAGCTGAAATAGAAAGCAGAAATGGGCTTGGAGCTAAGCAGCAGAGGAAAAGTTGAGAAAAATTAATCAAGTAATTTATTTTTATTTTTAGTTTTATTTTTTTGCTTTCAAATTGTAGATTTTTAGGATGAAAATTTTCATCATTTTTTAACAAACTCGTGTTTGGAATTTTTTGGAATTTGTTTTTTATTATTACATGATTATATTTTTTTAATTATAAGTTCTATTGATCAATCTACCATGTCTGGTTAAATTTCCTTCACTGGAGTGATTGATGTAGCATGAATCAAAAGTAGGCCTAAAGTTTAATTTTAGCTTCCTTTTAGTGCAATTTAACAATATTGAAATTAATTTAATTGTGAGATTATGCCAACTCACGGCTTAATAAAATGTATGAATTGTTACTAAAAAATTTAAATCCTAAACTTCAATTCTATATTTTAAAAGTAATATTTTTTTGAAAAGTAATATACATTTTATCCATAACAAGTAGATTTATAAAACCAACCATAAGGAATGCCTGTATAGCAAAATCAACCACTACCATAATCTAAAATACATGAGACATTTGAGCATAAAACAATAACAAGAAAAAAGGCATAAATAACAACAACATAGTCTAAACACTACATTACACATATAAAATAACTTCCTATATATGTATGTGTGATGATGTTTAGCAGCAATATGAAAGGGTTATTCATGACACCTAACTGTCTAAACTAGTTGACATAGAATTGATTAACTTTGGTTATGCGTGAATTTCATATTATATGTATAGAAGTTCCAAGGATCATGCCCATATGAGTTAATGGATACCTTATAGATTTTGAGAATTGGAACAAGCATTCTTTTGGCTATATGTGCACTAAAAAGAAAAAAGAAACAACTAAAAACACGGATATCACCCACAGCCACCAAAAATCTCTAAGCCTTTACCAATCTCCTCTCAAACCCATTCGTTCCTCTCTTCTACCCAACTTTGTTGCTTCTTTTCACTCATTCACAGACACTTGAAAATAGTGCATATCTGCTAGAGCTTTGCAAATCTATAAAATCCTATTCACTTTTCCTATTAACACCTCATCCCACACCACAATGACTAGTCAGCTTGTTTTCCCACTATTGCCAACATCACCATCTCAACACAACCTCCTATACATCTTTCCTATTATAAATCTTTGGTATCACATAGAATTTGGTTATAATACATTAAGCTACCTATTAGCTAAAAACTCATTAATGGTATATGAATCTATCCATAATTTATCATTTTTATGAAAATGCTTAAAATTTTATTAACTAGAACTAGCAAATATTATCCAATAATACAACAATTTATTAAGCATAATATAGTATTGCCAAAAATATAAATTCGTATCTCATGTATTATTCCAGAATTTTTAGTGCATTTATGGTGTAAATGTGTCTTTAATTTTCATTTAATTTTTCTTTGTAAAAATATATACATAATATGCCTATAAATAGTGGTATCTCAATAATAAAATACAATTTTCTATTTTCACAAGATAACATGGTATTAGAGCTATTAATATATATATAAGAATTTAGATAGCTAATGTATGAATAAATTGTATTTTCCATACAAAAATCATGAATAGGGGTGAGTTTGATAGAAAATAAATAATGATAGTTGATTGCGAAGAACATTGTGGAGCAAAAGGAAATGGGAAACATGGTTGGATTGGTTCATGAAAAGGATGAGGGAGTAGTTGTATCAAAATATGGCTCTTATAGCCGTAATTATATTAAAAATATAAATTACACAATAAAGTTCTCCTTTTATCCTCTTTTTTGAAAAAAATATTTGTTCTTCTTGCACGAGATTGTTATTTTTCATTGATAAATTTAATACAAATATACTTTATCTTAGGCCAAAAGAAAATTTGTTATATACACAAGAAAACAAAAAAAGTGATATTAGAAGTCCGAGGGGAAATACTTTTAAATGTTGGATTACCTGTAGGGTTACTTTACATGTGAAGCTCCCTCATGCATACATATCGATCATAAAATTTGGGATACATCAATTACTCTTAACTTCTTTAACTGGAAGATTAAAGATATTATATTTAGGAAATATAATTTCAAGTATCTTCTTATAAATAGTTTGTGTTATAGGTTTTAGCTATTCATCACTAATTTCAAAGTATCCTAAAAAGTTCAAATTTTCGCATAATATTGTAAAATAAAAAATAAAGTTGAAAAAAAAAGAATGCCTCCTTACACAATTTTCTCTTCAACGTTGTGAAGTGATAGGGTAAGTAGGAAACAATTTTGAAAAATATCAACAGTCTTGACATTAAAACTACTGAAAATGATTTCACTTATAGTTAAAATCAACTTCAAGCTTAGAGACCTCAATAACTTGGTGAATTAATAAGCCTAAGTAGGTAAAGAATCTCGTAAGCATCCATACTTAATTGGATTAGGACCTTTTGAAGACAAGTGTTGGTGATTTTGGTGAGTAATATAGCTTTTACGATAGCTTCACCTAAGATTTCGGACTTGTGGTGAATCAGGAGATGATAGTCGTTAAGGAGTGATTTTAGATGAATTGTATTGGCCTTGAAGTATCACATTGAATTGGAGGATTTTTTATTAGTTTTGACTATTTCTTTAGCCTTCTAGATTGGTTTACGATGCTCTAACATTGGTTCTAACTGGCCAATGAAAGAGGCTATTTAGTGGGTATGTATACAGACCATTAGAACTCGTACAATGACAGTTGTGACTATAACGTGATGTTTTTCTTAAATAAATAAATTATTTTTATAAGGTAAGATAGGACTACGACGTAACCTAATGGTAAATGTTTATGTTATAATTACTCACCTTTTATAATCTTACGATATTATCGAAATATTATTTTCCTTACAGAGCATATGGAACTCACTCTTTCTATGCCCTCCCCTCCCAAGATGAGGAAGATAGTGAAGAATCGTCAGTTAACGTACCCATTAAAGTCTATGAGGATCCCATGGATCCACAAACCTTAAGTGCATGATCGTTTCTACACTTTGATGAGTCCAATAATATAATGATAGAAGTGGCCATCTTTTGTATTTTGACATTGTATTTTGTAGCCACTTCTGGCCTCAGCTATATATATATGTAATTGGAACTCATATAAGAGATTTGTATTAACTTACTCTGCTGCATATAATTTTTATCATGCTCTCGTAATCTGTTTCTGTATCTGACACTCTCATGCCTTAATTAGCATTAGGGATGTCAGAATGTATATATATATATATCCATCGTACTTCTCATACTCATTTTGTTTAAATGATAAAGTAGTAGGCATTTCTTATCAAGTTTATCAATTACAATACATTTCCATTGTTCCCCAATTTGATCAAACAAATAAGATTACAATCAAATTTCCTTGCCCATAATATATATCAAAAGCAAAATTCATTATAACATTTATGTATATATATTGAACATATAAAACATATATGCTAATTGAGAACAAAAAATGTCCTTATTGGAGTTTTGCCATCTATACATGGTTTTCCAATATAAAACAATTATAGGCTTCCTCATTCTTTTCCCTTTGAAGATATACATGAAAAAGGTATTCACATACACAAACATATATAGAGAAAATAGTTTTATGTGATCTCATGTCTTCATTTTATATAAAGTTTATGGTTTAAAAGAACATGATGCGTAGGGTAGAATTATAATTAATTGGTCTAAGTGAATTTATTTTATTTTGAAAAAGAAAGAAAACAATCTTATCATTAGTGTAGTAGATTTATTAGTTGCATGTAATTGATTGAAAGCAAAGGTACATAATTTTCTTCCTTTTTTCCTTCTTTTATACGCTTTATTATGTATTTTTAAATATTTTTAAGCACATACAATCTGTACTAATGAAGAAAGAAAGTTCAGTTTGCGTATATCACCTAATGACCCTGCAATAAAAACCATATTCAATAAAAGAAAGAAAGGGCTGATGAAGAAAGTGAGTGAACTCAGTAGTTTCTGCGATGTTAAAGTCTATGCAATCATTTATAGCCCCTATGACTAATAACCAGAGGTTTGGCCTTCTCTTCTAAGAGCCTAACATGTGCTTGTTAACTTTTAGAGGATGTCGGAGATGGAGCATAACAAGAAGATGGTGAATTAAGAGAGCTTCTTGCACTAAAGGATCACCAAGACAATCGACTAACTGAAGAACCAGTGCAAGGTAATTGCGAGAAGGAGATCACGTAGGTCATGCTCCAAAGTCATATTGGGAAGCCCCTCTACCAACTCAACGTCATTGTTCTCAAAAATTTGGGTTGGCTCATCGAACAACACCTTAAAGAAATCTACAAAAAGACAGAAACACTTAGGAAGTCACTTTAGCCTTAAAGGACCACCTAACGGAGGAGTCATGAAGGGTCCTCAAGAGGCGTCTGCTCAAATCAAGGAGGATTCTCTGGTGCAAGAGATGCAGCAGTCGCGAGAGTGGTCCATTGACAAGATGAACTTGTAAGTACAATAATAGTTTCATGTAGGGTTTGCTAACGGGGAACAGGCAAAGATGTTGGTGCCATTCAAGGATAAGAACAACCAGAATAATGTACTGATATGGTTCAGTAGGTTTAATTACCCTTAGGAACTAAGTATTACGATGTTTAGTTATTAATTTTTTTGATGTTGTTGGAGATGTACTTTGAATAACCAATCCACTACATAGATAGGTTGTCAGACTTGTAGTCATTGTCTTAATAGTTGTAATCATCATAATAGTTGTAGTTGTTGTCGTCACAGTCGTGCGGGCATGTTCATGGCACTGTGATGCATGCTGGTGTGCATTTGCGCACAAGTCTTGTGTGTGGGAGTGCCACTACACTCCAAGCACCTGCACATTGCAGCCAGCCTTGAGCATCGTGTTGACCTACCAGGCTTCTACGGATGCTGAGGGGTCTTCATAGATGTGCTCCCCATATTGCGGGTGCGGATAAGAGGACAAATTCCCTCAAGCACAAGGTAAAATAAATAAATAAAATCTATAATTTGGTAAACTAAATATATTTTGGACAAATTGGCATTTTAGGAATATTGGTATAAATTGGAAATCTAGTATAACAAAAAACGATTTGGTTAATTTAAAAGAATAAATCTAATAAAATTAATAAATCTTAAAATTCTAAGAATAATTTTATAAATTAAAAACTTATAAAAAAGAAATTCTAAATCTATAAATAATTATAAAAGAAGGAGAATTAACATTTGAAAAAACTTGAAATTAAAAGACTAAAGAAAAAATGAAACAAGAACAAAAGAATCTAAAAAGTTAACTAATAAAATAAAAGGTCAAAACTTAACAAACACAGAGTCTAGTTAAATCTGGTTCACCATATTTCCTTTGAGGGGTATTTAGTTTTGATTATTTGTTTCGGAACCGCTAAAATATGTGTGACATCTCTAATGCAAATTAAAGCATAAGGGTGCAAGATACAGAACAGATTACGAGTGCATTATAAAAATTATATACAGCGGAACAAATTATTTCAAATCCCTTACCAAAATATATGAGTTCCAATCACACATATATATAACTGAGGAAAGAAGTGGTAACAAAATACAAAATATCAAAATACAAAGGACCACTTCTTTCATTATGTGATTGGACTCATTAGAGTGCACGACAAGTCTTGCACTCAAGGTTTGTGGATCCATGGGATCCTCATAGACTTCAAGGGGTAGGTCAGCGATTAGTTCCTTACTATCTTCGTCATCTGGGGGGAGTATGGAAATGGTGAGTTCTAATACTTAGTAAGAAAAACAACATTTAAATAATATCATAAAATTTTAAGAGTGAATAATTATATCATTAATACTTACCATCATGTCACGTCAGGGTCCTTTCTTATTTTATGAAAATAATTTTATTTATTAAAAACAACATCATGTCATAGTCACAACAATCAAATCAAAATCATACTTAACAATAGAAAAAATAAAATAAATCATGAAATGCTTAGATTTTTGTGTCATGCTTCACGAAGTTGTTCCAACTTCCATCTGTGAGGGCAAATACGAATTTTTGACTACGCATGTGGAATGACCAGATTAGATATATAACGGCAATTCGTTCAAGCACATTTCTGGCTTGTCAAACTATGGTACAATCTATGACCATGGTCATACCAACCAAAGTGGTTCTATAAGATATTCTATAGTCACGATAGTACTTAGCCAAAGGTGACCCCTAACAGATAATCGCATCACCGCTCTCGTCATATGGTACACCGACATCTACAGAGAGGGGTGTCTTTTTAGACCAAATAGGGGAGGAAAAAAAAGAAAATCCTCAGAGATAAAAAGCCTAACGAGACACTTGATGCATTATACATGTCAATACAAATACATGGATTTTTTAGACCATTCAGGCTCATTCCCCTTCTCTTTCATTCTTTTTTTATATATATTTCAAAAAATTATCACCAGATTCATGTTGTTTAATTTACATGCAAATCATCAAGTATCTATAAAATCACATAACATGCTTGAAATCAAGATCAAATGACTTTATTAAACATAAAATATGAAAAACATAAAACACAAACTTCATAATTTTGATTTTTTAAAAATGCTCGTTAAGATGTTTAAGGAAATACTAAATTTCTTACTAAAACTTTGAAGTTTTCCTACACCTTTCTTCTTCTTCTCTTCTCTTTCTCTCTCTAAATAACTCCCTTTCTCTCTCTAAGCTCTTGGAAGATGGAAGAATAAAATGGAAGTGATGAGGAAAATGGAAGAAAGGGGTCACTATTTATAGAAAATGGGGACCGTTGTATTTGTGCCGAGTGGCAAAATTCGGTGAGGAGAGAGAAAGTTAAATGAAAGATGAGTGATATGACACGAGACGACAACAGTACAAAAAGCAGAGGAAGAATCCTCCACCAGTGGCAGCTCTCCACCCAAGGCAGCAGCACATCGCCAAAGTTGGTGCACGGTGCCCAAGAGGGCGGTAGCACACTGCCCAAGGCAATAGTGTGCCACACCTGGCCAGCTACGTGCTGAAGGCCTAGCCTGCACATAATTTTATATGGGATGTATAGTTCTGCTGCAATATTAATATCTATTTTATGTCTGCTCATTTGGACATTGGTGCCATATTTGGCATCAGGATGTCACATTTCTTTTTTTTTTTTATTTATACACAATGGAGCAAAGATAGAAGCATTATTGATGTAGTATATGTAAAAATTCAATCTAGTTAGGATGAAGATGAATCTAGCTAGCTCCTTAAATTTTTTTAGATTTAAAATGAGATTTTTGTATAAAATTTAATAGATATGGATTCAATCTTTGGAACTTGGAATTAAAATTTGGGATAGTGGCATTAATAGGTAATGTTTTCCTTTAAGAAAGTCTCAGTATAATCATAACATCTAAAACAATTAATATTTTGATTAATATGAATATTATGCATGTATCTGGAAAAATACGTTAAATTAAGTTATAAACCTACTTCTAACTAATTAATAGATATGTAGAATAATCTGTCTTTGTTCCCTATATTTTGAAGAATAAAAAATTACATTCACCCATATATTACCAATTTAGAGTGTTGATGAGAAGTACCTGTGTACACTGGCTACTAGCTCCTTTAAGTAGTTTAGACAATATCTTGTATAATTTACTAAATATGTTATATTATTGCGATTGCTTAGGTGGCAAGTAAAATAAGTATTGTTTTATATGTATACATAGACGTATATTGTTATGTTCGATTTTTATTGTATTTTTATACCCTTTTTACTTAAATTTAGAATAACTTTTGAATTAGTTTTAAGTTAAAAGTCATTTAATGAAAAAAATTCTTGATGTAGATTTCGTGAAGAAAATAAAAAAAAGACTGAAAAGAGAAGAAGAAAAGAGAAAAAATGAAGGCAGTTAACAGTGAAAAAAAAAAGGCATGCAAAACCCTATCTCCTTTATTTCTTCTACCTATAAAAGGAACCAGATCTACAACATTAAAAGGTGAGCAAAGGTGAAACTATATCTGGTGGGGAGCTAATGTGAACCCAAATCTGGTGGAGAAGAAGCCGAAATAGAAAGCAGAAGTGGGCTTGCAGTTGAGCAACAGAGGAAAAGTTGAGAAATATTAATCAAGTAATTTATTTTTATTTTTATTTTTTGCTTTCA
Source organism: Carica papaya (assembly GCF_054855325.1). Lineage (NCBI taxonomy): Eukaryota > Viridiplantae > Streptophyta > Magnoliopsida > Brassicales > Caricaceae > Carica > Carica papaya. The sequence goes on along the minus strand of NC_142310.1, from coordinate 24,748,851 downwards.
AATTATAGATTTTTGGTATGAAATTTTTCATTATTTTTTAACAAACTCGTGTTTGGAGTTTTTTAGAAATTAGTTTTTTATTATTACATGATTATATTTTTTTTTAATTATAAGTTCTATTGCTCAATCTACCATGTCTGGTTAAATCTCCTTCATTGGAGTGATTCATATAGCATGAATCAAAAGTAGGCTTGAAGTTTAATTTTAGCTTCCTTCTAGTTGCAATTTAACAATATTGAAATTAATTTGGTTGGGAGACTTGGCCAACTCATGGATTAATTTGTTATTAATAGTTTTAAAGTAGCAGGAGTGAAATTCAATTAATTAGATAGATATTTCTAATCGTTAATTGCAATTTAAACGAGAGTTATATGTTCGAGTTAACGTGGAGAAATCGAATTATCACAAATCTAATAGAATCAAATTAATAATTATTGTAAAAGGTTAGTAGTTGTTAATTGACAAACCTAGCAAATACTGGGAGGGAAACCAAAAGTACATTAAGTTTGTTCGATCATTGCAAACTAGATTAAATTGATTGTGAAATTAAAACTCATATATACCTAAGATTTAGGTGAAATCAATGACTATGATGGGTTTAGATCGATAGTTTTCATTAATATAATTATTTTTCTTTGATTAAATTATTATTAGATTTAAATTTCTAGATAATAATAGAATTTCTATAATTCTAGTACTTGATACACAATCCCTATAGAACGATACCCTACTTATAACTTTATTATTTGAATGATTTTATGCACTTGCAAATTTGCCAGTCATATATATAATCTTTAACTAGTTTTAGTTTTTTATATGTATACTAGTATGCAATCTGTAGAATATCATAATTATCTTAAAGGTTGGAATTAGTAATGGATGATGAATTGTTTCATTCTAATTGGCTTTTAGACATGGTTATGCCCTCTTATTTTTCTTCTCAATCTATATTGTGGCTATTAGATGTATTGTTTAATGGTACTTTTATTGTGTTTGTAATGGTTAATTGCTATTGTTAAATTTTATTTCATTAAAAAAAGAAATAATTATCTTAAAGGCTATTATAGAGTGTCAAGGAGAAGGCATATATATTAGTACCAGGCTAGTATCATTTTTTAATTGGAAGAGAGATAACACTTTTACATTTTTACTGCATTAAATTGGCAGGAAATATATGTTTGATTTCTTTAAGAATTTTGCAACTATTACAAAAATCAATACAAAAGTATTCATATATATTACTTTTATTATACCATTTTAAAATTGAATCATACTAATCTTTTCTTAAGAATATGATTGGTATTTCTTCTCTTCATAAAAGATTTTAGATTCAAATTGTGCATTTTTATAGATCATCTTTATGAGGTTGTGTCATCTAATTAATGAAATGTATGAATTGTTACTAAAAAATAGAGATCCTAAATTTCAATTCTATATTTTAAAAGTAATATTTTTCTGAAAAGTAAGATAACTTTTGTGACATCCCAAATGTTATTTAAGGCATAAGGGTGCCAGATACAGAAATGGCTTACGATTGCGTGATAGTTAAATATATGCAACAGACCAATTTATTACAAAATCCTTACAAAATATATGAGTTTCTAATTACATATATAACTGAGGTCAGAAGTGCCGAAAAAATATAAAATATCATAATACAAAAAGGGTCACTTCTATAATTATGTAAAAGGACTCATCTGAGTGCAAGACAAGTCATGCACTAATAGAAGTTTATGGATCGACGGGATCCTCAAAGACTTCAAAGGGTAGGTCAGTAATCAGTTCCTCATTATCTTTCTCATCTAGAGGAGGCATGGAAAGGGGTGAGTTCCATATACTCAGTAAGAAAAAAAGTATTTAAAAAACATCATAAGATTTTAAAGGTAATTAAAGGTATCATCATTTCTTACCATCAAGAGTCATGTCAGGGTTCTTTATTAAATTATAAGAGTAATTTATTTTATTTAAAGAAAACATCATATTATAGTCATATCATATCAATCAAGTATATCATACTAAAAATGGAAAAACTTAAAAAAATCATGCTATGCACTATTTTTCGTGTCATTATTTGCGAAGTCATTTTGACTTCCATCTATTGAGGGCGATACGGATTCCCAACTACCCATGTGAAATGAAAAATTCATTTCATTTGTAATAGCATTTTGCATTTTGCTAAACTAACAACACATTTATGGTTTGCTAAACAAAATCACATTTACGGCTTGCAAAACTATGACATGATCTATGACCACAACCGTGCCAACCACAGTGGTCTTACATGTTAACTATGGCCATGGCGGAAATTTGCCGAAGGTGACCCCTACAATCATTTTGAATCACCACTTGCGTCAAAGGGTATGCTATCATCCACAAGGAGTGGTTTTCTCATGTATTTTCAGACTTGATGAGGAAGAAACAGAAACTCCTTAGAGATAAAAAGTATAATGAAACATTTTATGCATTATGCATGCTAATATCAATGCATGTTTCTCATGTCTACACATAATTTCATGCTTAATCATTTTTCTACCATTTAATTGCATCACATATCAATATTTGTTTCATCTAAATTACACATGCAAATTAACAAGTTCATACACGATCAAAGATATGCGTTAACACTTGAAATTACTTAGTTTAGGCATAAAACATAACCATGAAATCACTAATTTAAATTTTATTAATTTTACTCTAGAAATGCTCCTTAGGATGTTCAAAAGTAAATACTAAATTTCTTACCGAAACTTCGATATTTTTTGTGCCTTTTCTTCTTTTTCTCCTCTCTCTCTCTCTTGACAGCTCCCTCTCTCTCTAAAACTCTTAGAGGATAGAAGAATTGAAATGGAAGTGATGGGAAAATGGTGAAGGGAGGGTCACTATTTATAGAAAATGGGGACTATTGGATTTATGCCAAGTGGCAAAATTTGATGAGGAGAGAGAAAGTCAATGGGTAATGTGTGATGTGGTGACTGACCAATGTGACCAACGAATGGACAATGCGACATGATGGTGATGCAAAACTTAGAGGTATGCCACCCAAACAATGACGGTATGTCGTCCAAGTGAGCGGAGCCCATGGGAGCGGGATCCTTCCTGTGGGATTTTTTGCTTTTTTTTCCATTTTTCCTGAAATTTATTTAAATAATAAATAAAATAAAATTTTTCCTATGAGAAAATAAAATAATTAATTTTAAGAATTATTAAATCAAATAAAATACAAAACTTAAAATATGAAATACAATATTCATCCGAAATATTAAAAATACGAAATATTATGGGGTTTTAAATTGCCTTAGGGCCCGAATAAATAGTGGTTCTTATTACAAATTAACTGCGAAGGAGATCGAACGGCCCAGATTTAATCTTGATGGATGGTTTAGATTAAAAGGCAAAGGGCATAAATAACCCCACCCACACCTGACCACAAAACCCTAGCCGCCAGTGCCTCGCCGGAGAAGAAGAACCAGACGCCGGAGGAGCTGGCCGCCGCCACCCGCCGTGGCACTGGGGAAGTTTCCTACCGCCGATCGAGGTAAATTTTCTCCCCCTGGCTTGTTTTTCGATGTTGAGTCTGCCTATGGCCAAACCACCGGCCAAATGGCCGGAAAACCCAGCCGAAGTCCACTGGCGCCGCCGTGCCCCCCTCTATTTTTGCCTCTGATGAGGCCCTTCCCGGGCTCTGTTCGATGCAAATTTTATACCACTGTGATCACCGTTCTTTTCTCTATAGGTTGATTGGAGCCAAACATCAAAACGCGACTCACGCCGGGGGAGCCGCTGCACCCGAGAGCACCGTCGCCGGTAAGTTTTGGTTTTTTGTGATTTTTTGGCCCACCGAGGGCCCTAGGATTGTTTTATTACAGGGACCGATGCAAGTGTGGCTGAATTTGGCCAAAAACAGCTAATCCGAGGAGAATTGCCGCTGCAAGTGGCGGCGCCATCGCCAAAGCACGGCAGAGCCGCTGTGCCAAAATTTTGATATTGGCCGAAAGGGGCCCTAAGTGTGATTTGGGGTTTTTTTGGGACACGTGCAGGTACTGGTAATGCGTTTCAGTTTTTTGGAAAAAATTCAGGGAAACTAGAGACAGCCTGTAGACGCACTGTATAGTCGAATTCAGACCCCGAAACAAGTAAGGACCCCTCACCCTATTTCCTATCACGGTATTAAAGCTAAATAAATAATTAAACTGTACTTTGTGACTTTATGGATGTATAATTGGTTAAGGTTGCCAATGGAGCCCGAGTCTGATACATTGTTGGTCAGTTATTGTTTGATCTAATTTTCAGTATTAAATGCAGTATGATGTTTGATGTAATTATGTTATGGTCTCGTATGCATGAATCATGGTTTCTTTTATTTTGGTTTGTATTATGATGAACCCGATACTGTGTCGTCTTGTTTGGTGTCAATTATTGGTTTACATGTTGTGTATGATTGGATGATTGAGATCAAGAAAAAAGGCAAAAAAGTTATGTGAATTGATAAATGGATAATGTGGACAGCTTGACTAGATATCCTAGGAGATGGTAGACGGACCGGGTCCGTAAGGAACCCTACCGGGAACGTGGTCTCTCATACTGGACGGGGTATGGAGACCTTATGTGTTTTGGCACCCATACCGGATGGGGTATCGGGACGGCCCGTTTCACCCTCATACCGGACGGGGTATTGAGGTTCATGGTTTTGGCACCCATACCGGAAAGGGTATGGGGACGGCCCTAGAATCAGGTTGTAAATGTTAATGGTTCACGTGTAGCGGGGACCCCCTATGGATCCCCATGGATACTAATAGGCTAGTAAAAGAGGAAATCTATTTTCTGATGATTGAAATGTAAAGGTATGATATGTGTTATGTTATAAAGTGTATATGATTTCATGATATTATAAGGTCATTATTTTCATATGTTGTTTTCATAGATCTCACCGAGGTAAGGGACAGTAAAGGCTTTTATGTTAATAAACGAGTTCGTTATAAATTATGCTCCATTGGTCATTTTTGTTTTCTACCCACCTTTACTTCCGTGGCAGTGAGATAGTGTGATGTCTTTACTGGGCTGGTGTAGCTCATCCCTTATTTAACCATTTCAGATGAGGAAGACGTTGTTCCTGAGCCCATCCCGCAGGAAGACGGCGAAGGGGATGCCTAAAGACTTCATTGTTATATTTATAGTTTTTATTTCGAGTATCTCTTTTAGTTAGTTTGTTCCTTCATATTTTGAGTACGTTTTGGTTATTGTGTAAGGGATGTTAATCAAAATTTTTATTACGCTTCCGCAAATGAGATTTTTAATACATATATTTCATTTAAATTTCCAGGGCCGTTGCAATCACAGTCGAACACAATGGATGAGGGGACATCATGGAGTCGAACAATTTCATTGACGTACAGGTGGGCTAATATGCTGGTGGAATCTGTGGTTCTGATGGGTAAGAAGTGAACGGTCTTGATCAACCTGTCAACAATGACCTGTATGGCATTGCAAATAGAACAAGTTCTGGGCATGCCGGTGACAAAGTCCATGGTTACATGCTCCCACTTCCATTCTAGAATAGGGAGGCCTTATAACAAACCACCAAGTCTCTAGTATTTTACCTTAACCCCTTGCCAAGTAAGGCATCGAGACATAGTCGACAATGTCCTTCATTCTAGGCCACTAATATTGACGCTTCAGGTCCTGGTACATCTTGGTACTCCCAGGATGTATAGATAGTTTGAAGGCATAGGCAGCCTTGAGAACGTTCATCCTAACAATGACAAGGACAGAAATACGGTCCCGACATATGCACAATCCATCATCTGTGAGCCTGAAATAAAAAAACTCATCAAAAGTAAGCTTACTTAAATTTTTATTGATTTTTTGATATGTGGACTGAGTTTTCTAAATCTTCATGAAAAGATCAAGCATTTTCTTAGATTATCTTTAAGAGGTTATGTTATCTAATTAATGAAATGTATGAATTGTTACTAAAAAATCTAAATCCTAAATTTTAATTCTATATTTTAAAAGTAATATTTTTCTAAAAAGTAAGATACCTTTTATCCATTACAAGTAGATTTATAAAACCAACCATAAGGAATGACTATATAGCAAAATCAACCATTAGCATGATCTAAAATACATGAGACCTTGGAGTATAAAACAATAGTAAAAAAATGCATAAATAACAATAACATAGTCTAAACACTACAATACACATCTAAGACAACTTCCTATATGTGTATGTGTGATGATATACCTCTTAAAGGAAGTTTAATAACAATATTAAACGGTCATTTGAGACACCTAATTGTCTAAACTAGTTGACATAGAATTGATTAACTTTGGTTGTGCCTGAATTTCATATTGTATGTATAGAAGCTCCAAGGATCATGCCTATATGAGTTAATGGATATCTTATAGATTTTTAGAATTGGAACAAGCATTCCTTTGGCTATGTGAGCACTAAAAAGAAAAAAGAAACAACTAAAAGCACGCATATCACCCACACCCACCAAAGATCTCTAAGCTTTTACCAATATCCTCTCAAATCCATTCGTTCTTCTCTTCTACCTAGCGTTATTGCTCCCTCTCACTCATTCACAAAAACTTAAAAATAGTGCATATCCGTTAGAGCTTTATAACTCTATAAATTCCTATTCACTTTTCCTATAATCACCTCATCCCATACCACAACGACTAGTCTGCTTGTTTTCCCACTATCACCAACATCACCATCTCAACACAACCTCCCATACATCTTTCCTATTACACATCTTTGGTATCACATAGAATTTTGTTAATAATATATGAAGCTACCTATTAGCTAAAAACTCATTATTGATATATGAAGCAACCTATAATTTAATCATTTTTATGAATTATTTAAAGGTTGGAATCAGTAATGCATAATGAATTGTTTCCTTCTAATTGTTTTTTGGACATGGTTGCGCCTTTTTCTTTTTCTTCTCAATCTACATTGTGGTGATCAGATATATTGTTTAATGGTATTTTTTTGTGTTTAAAATGGTTAATTACTATTGTTAAATTATATTTCATTTTTTTAAAAAAAATTTATCTGAAAGACTAATATAGAGTGTCAAGGAGAAGGCATATATATTAGTACCAGTCTAGTATCATTCTTTTATTGAAAGAGAGATAACACTTTTATATTTTTACTGCATTAAATTGGCAGGAAATATATTTTTGATTTCTTTAAGAATTTTGCGGCTATTATAAAAATCAATACAAAAGTTTTCATGTATATTACTTTTATTATACCATTTTAAAATTGGATCAAACTAAACTTTCCTTAACAATATGATTGGTATTTCTCCTATTCATGAGAGATTTTAGATTCAAATTGTGCTTTTTTGTAGATTATTTTTAAGAGGTTGTGTCATCTAATTAATAAAATGTATGAATTATGACTAAAAAATCTAAATCCTAACTTTCAATTCTATATTTTAAAAGTAATATTTTTCTGAAAAATAATATACCGTTTATCCATAAAAAGTATATTTATAAAACCAACCATAACGAATGCTTATATAGCAAAATCAACCACTTGCATCATCTAAAATACATGAGATCTTGGAGCATAAAATAATAGCAAAAAAAGGCATAAATAAAGACAACATAGTCTAAACAATGCATTACACATCTAAAACAACTTCCTATATGTGTATGTGTGATGATGTTTAAGAACAATATGAAAGGGTTTTTCGAGACACCTACCTGTCTAAACTAGTAGACATAGAATTGATTAACTTTGGTCATGCGTGAATTTCATATTGTATGTATAGAAGCTCCAAGGATCATGCCTATATGAGTTAATGAATACCTAATAGATTCTGAGGATTGGAACAAGCGTTCCTCTGGCTATATGTGCACTAAAAAGAAAAAAGAAACAGCAAAAAGAACACATATCACCCACACCAACCAAAGATCTCCAAGCTTTTACCAATATCCTCTTAAACCCATTCGTTCCTCTCTTCCACCCAGCTTTGTTGCTCGCTCTCACTCATTCACAGACACTTGAAGATAGTGCATATATGCTAGACCTTTACAACTTTGTAAATTCCTATTCACTTTTCCAATTAACACCTCACCCCACACCACAACGACTAGTCAGCTTGTTTTCTTGCTATCGCCAACATCACCATCTCAACACAACCTCCCATAAATCTTTCCTATTACACCTCTTAGAATTTGGTTAATAATAGATGAAGCTACCTATTAGCTAAAAACTCATTAGTGATATATGAAGCTAACTATAATTTAATCATTTTTATGAAAATGCTTGAAATTTTATTAACTAGAACTAGCAAATATAATCCAATAATACAACAATTTATTGAGCATAATATACTATTGTCAACAATATAAATTCTTATCTCATGTATTATTCGAGAATTTTTAGTGCATTTATGGTGTAAATCTATATTTAATTGTCATTTAATTTTTTCTCTGTAAAACTATATACATAATATGCCTCTAAATAGCGGTATCTCAATAATAAAATACAATTTTCTATTCTCACAAGATAGCATAGTATTAGAGTTATTAATATATCTAGAAGAATTTAGATAACTAATATATGAATAAATTGTGTTTTTCTAAAAGAATCATGAGTAGGGGTGAGTTTTATAGAAAATAAATAATGATAGATGATTGCAAAAAACATTCTGGAGCAAGATGACATGGGAAACATGGTTGGATCGATTCATGAAAAGGATGAAGGAGAAGTTTTATCAAAATATGGCTCTGATAGCCATAACTATATTAAAAATATAAATTGCACAATGTTTATTACTTATGTGTATGATTCATCCTTTTAACCTAAGTAGACTTAAAACTTAAAAGATATATTAGAATATAAATAATTACTTGAGTTATTTCCTATTAGTTTAAACTTTTAAGATAAAGCTTTCATTTATAATTTAATGATTGTATTTTTTTAGTAGTCATTTTAATCCTCGTATGAATAGGGGCTTGTGTGGTCTCAAAATTTATGCTTTGAGGAGGCTAATTCATAGGTAGGTCTGAGTTGATGTATATAACTGATTCTAGTAGCATCATTGGTAGTTTCTCCATGTTGATAGTCTTTTGTGCTCTTAATTTATTGTCGGGCTTTTCCAGCTTCATGATTAGCTTGACTACCAACTATATATATGATGCATATGAGCCCTTTTGCTTCTTCACAGTGGCAAGATAGGGTTGTTATGCAATTTTTTATAGTGTCTTTAATTCTGCATGACTTCAATTAATCCTCAGGTGTGACCTTCTCTTTTTTGTAACTATGTTTTAACTATTTTGCTGGCTTGTTATCTGACCTTTAAGCTATGAATTTTTTCTCAATAAAGTTCTCTTTTTATACTCTTTTTTGAAAAAAATATTTATTCTACTTGCATGAGATGATGGTGCCATTCACAGATTAGAACAACCAGAATAATAGATTGATATGGTGTAGTGTGTTTAATTAACCTTAGGAATTGAGTATTATGATATTTAATTTTGAATTTTTTGGGGTGCTGTTGGAGATGTACTTTAAACAAGCAATTAAATTCCACCATAGAGATATGTTATTAATTTCTTAGTTTTCATAGTCATCATCTAAATAATTGTAGTCATCATAATAGTTGTAGCTGTCATCGTCACAGTCATAGTCATTGGGTCACATACATGTATGTACTTAGATTGCTTTATGTTATGATTTTCTTTGAATTAATCTTTACCTCAATATTTTATATTTCCTATGCTAGTACTACTCTTCATTCTTTAATTTGTTCCTTTCCTCGACTTGATGTGGCTTTATTACTATTTGTTAAAATATATGTATGCTCAATATAATTTTATGCTATCAAAATGCTCTTTTCTCTTCTTTTTTTTTTTTATACACAATTAAGAGAGGACAAAAGCATTGCACTATATGTAGAAATTCAGTTTACTTAGGAGGAAGATTAAGCTAGCTAGATACTTAAATTTGTTTAGATTTCAAATAAGATTTTTGTACAGAATTTAATAAATACGGATGTGCTCTTCAGATCATAGAATTAAAATTTGGGATAATGGCATTAAGGAATAATATTTTTTCCAAAGAAAATTCCATATAATTCAAATATCTAAAACAATTAATATTTTGATTAATCTGAAATTTAAATATAATTCTAAAAATTTTATTTTAGTCAAAACATGCATTATTTAAATAACTTAAATATTTTGGAGATTCTCTAACAATCATAAAAAAAATTTTACAATGCAATTATTATGTTCAAAATATGAAAAAAAAATTAAAATAAATAATTTTTGAACTCAACAATCTGTGAATAATTAACTAATACTTTATGCAAAAAGAAATGTACAATATATACATATACACATTTAAATATATACAATCACATAGAATAATAAATACAGAAAAATATTTTTGACGGCTAATTTCAAACACTTTCAGCAATTAGTATTTTGAATTTCTTTTACACATATAAATACTCAAAAATCAATGTTGTAAAGTCTCTTGCTATTAAAAAAATGTTACTGATATAAAACAAGATCATATTTAACTCTAGTGACATAAATTACTACTTCAAAATTTTTTTAATATTATAGTATATTACTATAGTATCTGTAGTACGATATTGCAATTAATTCTTAAAGATAATGACCAGTATTTAACATTTATTAGTGGGATCACTTATTCAAAACTAATTTATACTTTTGCGATAATAGTTTTAAAAATTCATAAGACACAAGATAAGTACTTTTTAAAAATGAAGATAGATGTAATAATACAATGAAACCACTTATACACTACTGTCAAAGTGTATAACACCAACATCCATGTGAAAAGTCTAGTATTCAAATTTTAATTATTCATATGGTTATTTTATAATTAATTTTAACATATGATAGAGTTATTAAAATTTATTTTTATTAATTTTTAAGTACAATAAATTATATATTTATTTTTGTGTTACATAAGAGTCGAATCTTCAATTCTTATTTTTGTAGAGGTAGAGAAGTACCACTTGATTTAAAAGTCAAGTATTATCATGCCATAATGATATTTAACTTTTGGAGGATTGATTTCTATTAAGACAGTTGGTAATGAAGTAAAAATACTAGAATTGGAACTATTGGGCCTTTGGCCAGATCATTAAGGGCTGGTATTAGTTCCCATTAATGAAGAACATGTCTACTCACAATTTTATGTAAAAAGTTAACAAATCAGCCAAATTATCACCTATATATTATTTTATATAATTTGTTAACTTCTAATATCAATCATTTTCTATTAAAAATATATTGAATGTATTTATTTATTTATTTGTGAATATGTCAATTTAGTGATATATAGAAGTACTTAAGTTCAGTTACTTTTTTAAAAATAAAATTTGCAGCCTGTTTTATGTATGGATTATAGAATTACCTATATTGATATTTAATTGTAACATTTCATTTTCTCACATAATTATTTACATTAATATTTAATTTTAATTGTAGTAATATTTTTAATTAAATAGCTAGCATAATTTTTAATTTAAAAAAATTCAATTACACAATTAACACAAGTACAACATATTAATAAAGTGCCATCGTTACTAAATAAAGGGAAGTAAATATGGTTAGTTATATTTGATGATTCACTCTTTTATCATTGTAAGTATATATATATAATCTCTCTAAATAAGACACACACAACGAAGTTATAATATTTAAGAATACAAAAAGAAATAAAAAGATAAAAAAATCATAACACAATACATCCTTTATAGATAAGCCAAGTTCATAGTTAATAAGTGAAATACAAAGTAAACCTTTATACCTAATGCCACCTACATACCATTTTATATGAATGCTTGTAATTTTATAAATTTAATAGAAAATTAAAAATGTATAAGTTTTTATATGATCTGTTATCTCTTTATATAAAAGCTAACATTAATGAGGAACATGTATATCTAACAAATCATTAAGTAACATTTTGGCATTCCACTCGCTGTTGTAGAATGCACCAAATCTTACCTTAAATGGTATATTCTACTATACTATAACGCTCCATTCCCCATTCCTTACTAATAACTCTACAACCATTGTCTCATTCTATATATACCCCTTTTGCTCCTTGGCCAGACATGACAAAACGTCGTGACTAGAAACAACGTTAAGCTTACCTATATCATTAACAACTTTGTAAGAAAAACCACATTTAAGAAAAAGGAAGAAGGGGCTCATGAATAAAGTAAGTGAACTTAGCACTCTTTGCGATGTCAAAGCATGTGCAATCATTTACAACCCCTATGACTCGCAACCAGAGGTTTGGCATTCCCCTTCGGAGCCCAACACGTGTTGGTCGACTTCAAGAGGATCTCCGAGATGGAGCAGAATAAGAAGATGATGAATTAAAAGAGCTTCTTATGATAGATGATCACCAAGGCAACCGACCAACGGAAGAAGAAACACAAAGACAATCAGGAGAAGTAAATCATGCATATCATGTTTTAAAGCCTTGTTGGGAAGCCGCTCCACCAACACAACCTCATTGATCTCAACAATGAGGGTTGGCTAATTGAACAAAGCCTCAAAGAAGTCCAAAAAAGGATAAAAACATTTAGTAAATCACCTCAGCCTTAGGGGCCATAAATAGAGGAGTGATGAAGGGTTCGAGGGAGAAATCTTATTAGATCAATGAGGATTCTCTATCACATAAGCTTCAGCAGTTGTTGTAACACCTCACCCATCACTGTGCTTAATTTATTTAGAAAACCTTATTTATTTGGGTCTTTAGACCACATTGAACTCATTTAATTTACTCTGTAAATTATTATCGTAATTTGTGAATTATACCGATTTTTATTTATTTTGATTTTATTTAATTTTAGTTTATTTTATTTTAGTCTAATTATTATTTTTTTAAAACAAAATTCAAAAAAATGATAAAAAGGGAGAAAGTTTTACGAGAAAGGGCTGCCTACGCGGGCGCCCTTGTGCTGTGCACACGTCCCATCCGTGCGTTCGGCAGGGGGTCAACCTTATGCGTATCTCGTTGCGTGCGAATAGACACCGCACACTATGCCTGCGTCGTCCGCTCAGCAGGTTTACGTGGATAGGCCTCTTCGTGCCTAGGGCTGGTGCGCAGGCTAGCTTGCAGCAAGCAGAATGGAGAGGCCACTACCGTCTCGAGCAGTGTGCCGCCACCCACCTTAGGCAGCGCGGCGCCATCGCTACTAATGGAGGAGGTCTTCCTCCTTTATTTTTTGTGTTGAGCATCTTTTTCTCTCTCTTGTCCTAATTTCACCACTTGGTGTAAATACAATGACTCTTAATTTATATAAAATAGGGGCCTTCCTTCATATTTTCTCCACACTTCCATTCTTCCACCTTTTAAAAATTAGAGAGAGAGAGAGAAAAAGTGATCTAGAGAGAGAAGGAAAGGAAGAAAAGAAAAATGGTGTAGAAGAAATTATCAAGATTTTGGTAAGGAATTTAGTATTTCTTTAAACCTCTTAAGGTGTATTTTTAGACAAAAAAAATATTAAATTGATAATTTGTGATTTCATGTGTTCTTGCATGCCTTTATGTTTGTAGGCTTAATAAGTTCAATTGTTCTTGATTTCAAGCATGCTATGTGATTTATAGACACTTGATGATTTGCATGTAATTAAAATAATATGAAACCGATAAGATTACCTGAAAAATAAAAGAAACAAAAAAAAGTGGAATGAAGCATGAATGGTCCGAAGTATGTATCTGTATTGACATGCATAATGCATCAAGTGTCTTGTTAGACTTTTTATCTTTGAGGGGTACCTATTCCCCTAACTACATTCGGGGTATTTGTTTTTCCCTCCCCCATTAGGTCTAGAAAGACGTAAGAGAACCACTCCCTGTAGATAATGGCGTACTCTCTGACGAGAGTGGTGATGCAAATACCTGTTAGGGGTCCCCTTTGGCTAAGTACGATCGTGACTATAGAATACCAGATAGAACCACTATGACTAGTACGACTGTGGTCATAGATCATGCCATGGTTGTGAAAGTCGAAAATGCGCTTAAGTAAATTGCCGTTATTTGTATATGATCTGGTCATTCCACATGGGTAGTCGGAAATCTGTATCTGCCTTAAGAGATGGAAGTCATAATGACTTCGTGAAGCATGACACGAAAATCTAAGCATTTCATGATTTATTTGATTTTCTCTATTATCTAGTATGATGTGTGTTTATTTTAATTATATTAACGTGATGTTTTTTTCTGTACTAAAAAATTATTTTCATAAAGTAAGATAAGTCTACAAAGTAACCAAATGGTAAGTATTTATGTTAGAATAATTTACTTTAAAAATCTTATGAAGTTATTTAAATACTATTTTCCTTACTAAACATATGGAACTCACTCGTTCCATGCCCCCCAGATGAGGAAGAAAATGAGAAACCGCCAACTGACCTACCCATTGAAGTTTATGAGGATCCTGTGGATCCACAAAACTTGAGTGCATGATCGTTCTCATACTCTGATGAGTCCAATAGCATAGTGAAAGAAGTGGCCCTCGTTTGTATTTTGACTTTTGTATTTTGTAGTCACTTCTGGCCTCAATTATATATGTAATTAGAACTCTTATTTGTAAGGAATTTATATTAATTTGCTCTGCTGCATATAATTTTTATCATACACTCGTAATTCTGTTTCTGTTTCTGTATCTGACATCTACATGCCTTAATTAGCATTGGGATGTCACAGTCGTAGTGATGGTTCATTGATGGTATTAACCCGCAAGCACAACAACAACTCATTTAGTGTTTGGTAATGGGGACCAAGTGGAGATAGTGGTGTTGTTCGATCAACACAACAAGAATAATACACTTTTAAGCTATAATAATGCACTTTTCTCTTCTTTTCTTTTATTTTTTTTTTACATAATGGAGCGATGACATAAGCATTATTGATGTAGTATATGTAGAAATTCAGTTTAGCTAGGAGGAAGATTAAGCTAGCTAGCTACTCAAATTTATTTAGATTTCAAATGAGATTTTTGTATAGAATTTAATACATAAGGATATGCTCTTCCAATCTTAAAATTAAAATTTAGAGTAATGGAATTAAGGAATAATATTTTCCTCAAAGAAAATCTCGATCTAATCAAAATATCTTAAATAATTAATATTTTTATTAATATGAATATTATACGTGTATCTGGAAAAATACGCTAAAATTATAAATATGTTGATTAATTATTTCGTTGGATTTATTTTGGGTTCTACTAATTGATAGATATATAGAATAATCTATCTTTGTTCCCTATATTTTAAAAGACAAAAAAATTATAGTCACATATATACTACCAATTCAAAGTGTTGATGAAAAGTATATGTTGACACTTGCAACTAGCTCCTTTAAGTAGTTTGGACAGTATCTTGTTTAATTTGCTAAATATTTCATATTATTGTGATGCAATAGCCATGCTATCTAAATAGCAAGTAGAATAAGTATTGCTTTATATGGATAAACACAGATATATAATCTTTAACTTCTTTTCATTATTTATATGTACATCAGCATAAAATCTATAGCATATCATAATTATCTTAAAGGTTGGAATCAGTAATAGAGGATGGATTGTTTCCTTCTATTTTTTTTTTGAACATAACTTTGCCATCTTCTTGTTTTCTCAATCTCTATTGGGGTTGTTGGATGTATTGTTGACGGTACTTCTCGTTATGTTTGTAATGGTTAATTACTATTGATAAATTTTATTTCAATTTTTTTTTAAAAATGTTAATTATCTTAAAGGAAAATATGGATTGTCAAAGTTCAGAAGGCATATATTTTAATATCATACTAGAATAATTTTGCTTACTGGAAGAGAGAAAACACCTTTATATTATTACTACATAAAATTGGTAGGAAACATGTCTTTGATTTCTTTAGGAGTTTTTTGGCTATTACATAAGTCAATACAAAAGTAATCATATATATTACTTGTATTATTATTTTTTAAAATTAAATTACACTAATCGTTCCTTAACAATATGTATAGTATTTATTCTCTTTATAAAAAATTTTGGATTCAAATTGTACATCCTCATATATTATCTTTAGGAGATCGTGCTAACTAATTAATTATATGTATGAATTGTCACTATAGAGAATTAAATCCTAAATTTTATTTTCATATTTTAGAATTAATATATTTTTTGAAAGTAACATAGCTCTTAACAGTAACACACAATTTACAAAACCAGCCATAAGGTATGCCTATATGCCAAAACAAACCACTAGCATCATCTAGAATACATGAGACCTTAGAGTATAAAACAAGAGCATCATATAAAAAGTGGCATAAACAACCATAAAATAGTCTACTTTACATTACACATCTAAAACAACTTACTACATGTGTAAGTGTGATGATAAATATCTTATAGATTGTGAGAATTGGAGCAAGCATTTTGTTGTGATTGCATGTCTATAAGCCCCAACATTTTCTATATCTTTTTTAGCTATATGTGCACTAAAAAGAAAAAAAAACAACTAAAAAAGTGCACATATTGTTGGGACCAAAATAAAGACTTTTACGGTTGAAATGCAAACAATCTTAATTGGAGGACTATATGGGAAATTTACCAAAAGCAATATCAATATTCTATATGATAAAAATGGGATGCTTAGTACAAAGGATGGGTGACCTATTTATATGCAATTCTAATAGCCTAATTATATGAAATATCTATCTTCCATTTCATTGCCATGTTTTACTGCCTTAAGACAAACTAATTTAAAGTTTTGTTTTCTCTCTCTCTATCTCTCTCTCTTTTTAACTAACCCTCCACATAAAAGAAAAATTAATTAAATATTCTAGCAATCTTCCCGTTCAATTTATTTTTTTTACACACCTACATATATAAGAGAGAGTAAATATATACATGCATTATAGTGAATGGTTTTATAAAAGTGTAGCCTTGCAACAATTCACTGATTAAATTTTGTAAATTACTTTACCTTTAACCTTAAGATCTTTCCATATGTCCTATTAAAAGCATAACATTTCTAGAGATGATTTGGGCACTCTATTTGCAGTTTTAATCTAACCTTACATGGTATATTCAATGTTCCACTTCACATCCGTTACTAATAATCTTCAACCCTTGTCTCATTCTATATATATATCATCTCGCTCTTTGGCCAGATAGACCAAACACCATGACTAAAAAGATGGTTAAACTTAACTATATCATTAAAAACTCCACCAAAAAAGCCACTTTCAAGAAAAGAAAGAAGGGGTTGGTGAAGAAAGTAAGTGAACATAACAAAACACATATGTTGATTGAGAAAAAAAAATGTCTTTACTTTAGTTTTGCCATCTATACATGCTTTTCAAATATAAAACCATTATAGGCTTCCTCATTCTTTTCCGTTTTGATTATATACATGAAAAAGGCACTCACATACACAAATGTATATAGAGAAAATAGATATATGTGATCTCATGTCTTTATTTTGTATGAAGTTTATGTTTTAAAAGAACATGATGCGCAGGGTAGAATTATAATTAATCGGTCTAAGTGGATTTATTTTATTTCAAAAAAGAAAAAAAACAATCTTATCATTAGTGTAGTAGATTTATTAGTTGCATGTATTTGATTGAAAGCAAAGATACATAATTTTCTTCTTCTTTTCCTTCTTTTATATGCTTTATTATGTATTTTAAATATTTTTCATCACATATGATCTTCAAATTCAAAATAATTATTGATTATTTACTATAGCTTCATGAAAAAAATATCAGTTTTGATATGTATAAAGAATGCAAAACATGGAAGCCTGATTGCATATAGTAACTAATTGTCTACTAAATATATATAATTGGTTGTGATATAGAGACATTTTGACTTTAATAATTGTAACTAAAATATTCTTCCATAAAGATAAAGTCAAATACACATGCACTCTAATAATCATATTCGACATATTGCATACCAAATAAAATAATGCAAGTGAAAGTAGATATATAAATGGATTATAGTGAAACATTAGCTCTTAATTAAAAAGGGACAATCATGATTAAAGTAATTTTGTATAAGTGCAGTCCTGCAACAACTCACTAATTAAATTTTGTGAAACATTTCCTTAAATCAAAATATTTTTCATATTCCCTATTAAAGAAATAGCATTCTAAAGATGATTTCGACACTCCACTCCCAGTTTTAGAATGCAACACATCTAACCTCACATGGTATATTCAATGTTTCACTCCCCATCCTTTACTAATTCTCTTCAATGCTTGTCTCTTTCTATGTATAATACCCATTCCCTCTCTTAAGCCACATATAACAAAAGACCACGAGTAGAAAGAAAGTTAAGTTTGCCTATATCACAAAATGACAGTGCAAGAAAAACCATATTCAAGAAAATAAAGAAGGGGCTAATGAAGAAAGTGGGTGAACTCAGCAGTCTCTACGACGTTAAAGCCTATGCAATCATTCACAGCCCCTATGACTTGCAACCGGAGGTTTGACCTTTTCCTCTAGGAGCCTAAACTGTGCTTGTTAACTTTCAGAGGATGATCGTGATGGAGTAGAATAAGAAGATGGTTAATTGAGAAAGCTTCTTAAACTAAAGGATCACCAAGACAACCGTCCAACTAAAGAACCAAAACAAGGATAATTGCGCGAAGGAGATCACGTAGGTCATGCTCCAAAGTCTTATTGGGAAGCCCCTCCACCAACTTAACCTCATTGATCTCAACGATTTGGGTTGGCTCACCGAACAACACCTTAAAGAAATCAAAAAGAGGACATAAACACTTATCAAGTAACTTTGGTCTCAGGGGACCACCAGATAGAGGAGTAATAAAGAGTCCTCAAGAGATGTCTGCTTCAAGCAAGGAGGATTCTCTGGTGCAGGTGCTGTAGTAGCCGCATGCATGGTTTGTTGACAGGATGAACTTGTAAGTACAACAACAGTTTCATGTAGGGTTTGCTAACAGGAAACATGCAAAGATGATGGTTCCATTCACAGATAGGAACAACTAGAATAATGGACTAAGATGGTCTAGTAGGTTCAATTATCCTTAGGAATCGAGTATTAGGATGCTTAGTTTGATTTTTTTTAAGTTGTTGGAGATGTACTTTAAAGACTTGATTACAATCCACCACATATATAGGTTGTCAGACTCGTAGTTGTTGTCTTAATAGATGTAATCATCATAATAGTTGTAGTTGTTGTCGTCACAGTCGTGTGGGCATGTTTATGGCACTACGATGCGTGATGGTGCACATTTGGTATAAATGTTGTAAATTAAGTAAATTTATACAAAATATGTAAATTTTTGACAAATTGGTATTTTTGGAATATTGGTATAAATTGAAAATTTTGTATAACAAAAAATGATGGGGTTAATTTAAAAGAATAAATCTAATAAAATTAATAAAATCTTAAAATTCTAAGAATAATTTTATAAATTAAAACTAGTAAGAAAGAAATTTAAAATCTATAAATAATTATAAAAGAAGGAGAATTAACATTTAAAAAAACTTGAAATTAAAAGAGTAAAGGATAAATAAAAAAGAATAAAAGAATATAAAAAGTTAACTAATAAAATAAAGAGTCAAAATTTAACAAACACAGAGTCTAGTTAAATCCAATTCATCATATTTCCTTTTAGGGGTACTTGGTTTTGATTGTTTGTTCTAGAACCGCTAAAATATGGGTGTTGGTTTTGGTTCCTTAATGAAACGGTAGTTTAGTTGTCCTTGGGACTATGAATGATTTGATATTCATGCTCTAGGGCTCAAGGGCATGAATGATGCCAACCTGAAAGATGTATATTTGTATTTAATATTTGTGAATGTATGTTTATATCTATGTACGTACCAAGACATGACATATTGCTATCCCATTTGCCCTCTCTAGAAATAGGTGTAAACAGCTGCAGTGTAGGTTTGTAATGAGTGTAATATAAATTAAGGTAATAAATTAGTATAAAAAAAACTATGTCAGAAGATGAGTTTCATCCTGTGTGCATGACTTGTGTACATCAGATACGGTATTGAGTGTCTTCATGACGATTGGTATGAATTCAACATTTGATTTAGATATGAATATTTGGCGATAACTTTTGAATTGAATTTGTTAATTGAACTTAAAATTAATGATTTAACTAAACGTGGATTAATGAAAATTTTAAATCATGTCTTTATTGCATTTTTTTCTATTTATCTTACTGAGTATTGGAACTCACCCATATCCATCCCCCCCTTAGATGTAGATTTAGAAGAAACTTCTGGAGAACCCTATTTAGATTCCTTTTAGGAGGAATAGTTTGGAGCAAACTTTGTATTTTGTTTTAAACTTTGAGGCTAGTTTTTGTAATTATGATATCTAATATTTTGTATTCTAAAAGGTAGATGGCCTGCTTGCCTCAAGATATAGTCTTTTGTAAATTTTATATGTAATGTATAGTTCTGCTACAATGTAAATATCTATTTTATGTTATCTCATTTGGACGTTGGTGCCCTGTTTGGCATCAAGACGTCACAATTCTTTTTTTTTTCTTTTTATTTATGCACAATGAAGTAATGATATAAGCATTATTGATTAGTTTATGTAAAACTTCAGTGTAGTTAGGATGAAGATGAAGCTAGCTAGCTCTTTAAATTTTTTTAGATTTAAAATGAGATTTTTGTATAAAATTTAATGGATGTGGATATGATCTTCGGATCTTGGAATCCAAATTTAGAATAGTGGCATTAACAGGTAATGTTCTCTTCAAAGAAAGTCCCGGTATAATCATATAATTTAAAACAAATAATATTTTGATTGATATTAATATTATACATGAATCTAGAAAAATACGTTATATTAAGTTATAAATCGACTTCTAATTAATTAATAGATATGTAGAATAATCTATCTTTGTTCCCTATATTCTGAAGAACAAAAAAATTACACTCACACTTATACTACTAATTTAGAGTATTGAGAAGAAGTACATGTGTACACTCGCTATGAGCTCCTTCAAGTAGTTTAGATAGTATCTTGTATAATTTACAAAATATGTGATATTATTGCGATTGCTTAGGTAGTAAGTACAATAAGTATTGTTTTATATGTATACATAGAAGTATATTGATGTGTCTGATTTTTAATATATTTTTATACCCTTTTTTACTTAAATTTAGAATAACTTTTGAATTAATTTTGAGTTAAAAGTCATTTAATGAAAAAAATTCTTGATATAGGTTTCGTGAAGAAAATAGAAAAAAAGACTGATAAGAGAAACAATGAAGTAGTTCTGAAGAGCAGAAAGGAAGCAACTCCGAAGAGGAAAAAGGAAGCAATTCTGAATAGGAAGAATGAGTAGCTCTGAAAAGGAAAAATGAAGTAGCTTTGAAGAGTAAAGAGGAAGCATTTCTGAAGAGGAAAAATGAGCAGCTTTAAAAAGGAAAAAAATAGGCAACTGAAAGTGAAAAAGGGTGGCATGCAAAACCCTATCTCTTCTCTTTCTACCACATGCAAAAGGAACCAAATCTGCAACGTTAAAAGGGGAGCAAAAGTGAACCCATATCTAGTCTGGAGCTGATGTGAACCCAAATCCAGTGGAGAAGAAGTTGAAATAGAAAGCAGAAGCGGGCTTGGAGCTGAGCAGCGGAGCAAAAGTTGAGAAAAATTAATAATTAATTTATTTTTATTTTTTTGCTTTCAAATTGTAGATTTTTGGGATGAAAATTTTCATCATTTTTTAACAAACTCATGTTTGGAATGTTTTAGAATTTATTTTTTATTATTACATGATTATATTTTTTTAATTATAAGTTTTATTGATCAATCTACCATGTCTAGTTAAATCTCCTTCGCTGGAGTGATTGACGTAGTATGAATAAAAAGTATGCTTGAAGTTTAATTTTAGCTTCCTTTTAGTTGCAATTTAACAATATTAAAATTAATTTTGTTGTGAGACTTGGTCAACTCACGGCTTAATGAAATGTATGAATTGTTACTAAAAAATCTAAATCCTAAATTTCAATTCTATATTTTAAAAGTAATATTTTTTTGAAAAGTAATATACCTTTTATCCATAACAAGTAGATTTATAAAACAAACCATAAGGAATGCTTATATAGAAAAATCAACCATTGGCATCATCTAAGATACATGAGACCTTGGAGCATACAATAATAGCAAAAAAAGGCATAAATAACAACATAGTCTAAACACTACATTACACATCTAAAACAACTTCCTATATGTGTATGTGTGATGATGTTTAACAGTAATATGAAAGGGTTATTCGAGACACCTAACTGTCTAAACTAGTTGACATAGAATTGATTAACTTTGGCTGTGCGTGAATTTCATATTATATGTACAGAAGCTCCAAGGATCATCCTATATGGGTTAATGGATACCTTATAGATTCTGAGAAATAGAACAAGCATTCCTTTGGCTATATGTGCACTAAAAAGAAAAAAGAAACAACTAAAATCATGCATATCACCCACACCCACCGAAGATCTCCAAGCTTTTACCAATATCCTCTCAAACCCATTCGTTCCTCTTTTCCACCCAGCTTTGTTGCTCCCTCTCATTCATTCATAGACACTTGAAAATAGTGCATATCTGCTAAAGCTTTACAACTCTTTAAATTCCTATTCACTTTTCCTATTAACACCTCAATCCACACCAAAATGACTAGTCAGCTTGTTTTCCCGCTATCGCCAACATCACCATCTTAACACAACCTCCCATAGATCTTTCCTATTACACATTTTGGTATCACGTAGAATTTTGTTAATAATACATGAAGCTGCCTATTAGCTAAAATCTCATTAGTGATATACGAAGTACTCATAATTTAATCATTTGTATAAAAATTCTTGAAATTTTATTAACTAGAACTGGTAAGTATGATCCAATAATACAATAATTTATTGAGCATAATATACTATTGCCAACAATATAAATTCTTATCTCATGTATTATTCCATAATTTTTAGTGCATTTTTGGTGTAAATGTGCATTTAATTTTCATTTAATTTTTTCTTTGTAAAATTATATACATAATATGCCTATAAATAGTGGTATCTCAATAATGAAACACAATTTTCTATTCTCACAAGATAAGATGGTATTAGAGCTGTTAATATATCTAGAAGAATTTAGATAGCTAATATATGAATAAATTGTGTTTTCCATACAAATAATGAATAGGGATTAGCTTGATAGAAAATAAATAATGATAGATTGTTGCGAAGAACATTGTGGAGCAAGAGGAAATCAGAAACATGGCTAGATTTATTCGTGAAGAGGATGAGGGAGAAGTTGTATCAAAATATGGCTCTGATAGCGGTAGCTATATTAACAATATAAATTGCACAACAAAGTTCTCCTTTTATCCTCGTTTTTGAAAAAAGTTATTTGTTCTTCTTGCACGAGAATGTTATTTTTTAATTAATAAATTGAATAGAAATATACTTTATCTTAGGCCAAAACAAAATTTTTATGTACACAAGAAAACAAAAAAAGTGATATCACAAGTCCTAGGGGACATACTTTTAAATGTTGGATTGCCTGTATGTTTTCTTTACATGTGAAGATCCCTCATGCATACATATCGGTCATAAAATTTGGGATCCACTAATTACCCGTAACTTCCTTAACTGGAAGATTCAAGATGTTATATTTAGGAAATATAATTTTGAAGTATCTTCTTATAAATAGTTTGTGTTATATGTTTTAGCTATTCATCACTATTTTACATAAATAATGAAGTATATATATATATATGTTTATTGTTATAGCACTTTTTCATTTTCTTTTTATCATGAATTTTTTAAAAAAGTAAGATAACTTTATTTATCAAAGAAAATAGCCATACAACATCATCTTAATCTATATTCATCTTATTATGTTACTCTATTAGTTTATTTTATACAGGATGTTGTTAATTAATTCAAAATAATTAACTCATTGTTTGCAAAGTAACCTACAATTTTATTTGGGTATAAATCTTTTTAAGGGTTTGGTTGTAGGTTAAGTATTGCATAGTTTTTCTTAATTAAAATATAACTTTATTAATAAAATGGTAGTTGCATGTCCTTTTTCTATTTGAATAATAAAAAATAATTTTGTCAATAAGGATAGTTCTATCTTTTTTAAAGAGAGAATTACAAGAAAACACAAAACCACCAGCCTTTGGAAAATGAAAAACACAATTTAAGAATAAAATTATATGATAATATAGGTAATTCGAAATAGAAGCTAAACACGATAAGAGCATATTCTTAAAACATCTGTTATATGATCCCCCTTCATAGCCTCATACAGATACATCAAAAGGTAAATTATATTTCAACAAAGAATTCTTTCATGAGTTAGATATAGTTGTTTATGATTTAGTTATATATATATATGGATATACGTACTTATACTAAAATTTTTATGTTTTTAACTTGCTTGTTTCTAAAACAATTTATTTTTATTTATCTTGTAACAATTAACTATTTTGACATTTTAGACATTGTAAGAGGAAGTGAATGGGAGAATATTGGAGCTTATGTACATTTGAGGTAGTCAATTGATGAACATTGCAAAAGCTTAAAATGCCAACCAATCTTCTAAATATCTAATAAAACATGGTAGTCACTTGTCGAAATTTAACTAATTGTCCTCTATATTTCATCATCAACTTGAGTAAAGAGATCTATTTACTATTTGAACAAATACAAACTCCTATTTATCATATTTGTTCGATGACATCCTAAAAAGTCAAAATTTTCACAAAATACTGTAACATAAAAAGCAAAGTTAGAAAAAAAAAACATGCCTCCTTATATAATTTTCTCTTCAACATGGTGAATTAATAAGCTAAGTAGGAAACATATTTGAAAAATATCAACAGTCTTGACATTAAAACTACTGAAGATGATTTCACTTATAGTTAACCTCAACTTCAAGCTTAGAGACTTCAATAACTTGGTGAATTAATAAACCTAAGTAGGTAAAGAATCTCGAAAGCATCCATACTTAATTGGATCAGGACCTTTTGAAGACAAGTATTGGCAATTTTGGTGAGTAATATAGCTTTTATGATAGCTTTACCTAGGATTTCGAACTAATGGTGGATCAGGAGATATAGTTGCTGAGGAGTGATTTAAGATGAATTGTATTGGTCTTGGAGTATCACATTGAATAAGAGCATTTTTTATTTGTTTTAACTATTTCTTTAGCCCTCTGGATGGGTTTACGATGCTCTAACATGGGTTTTAACAGGCCAATGAAAGAGGCTATTTAATGGGTATATATAAATACCATTAGAACTCGTACAATGATGGTTAACACCGATTCTTCTATTTTATTTGTTTAGCTATTGTTTCATCTTTAAAAGTTACACATGCAATTCTTACTTTTCTACTTATGTCATTGTATAATGCTCAATTTGACACTTTTCAAGTTTTTACTTTTTCTTATAAGAGATAATTGAAGCTAATATAGAGGGTAAATTAATGAGCATGTTAAATATGGTCATTTTCTTTGATTTCTAACTTATACCTAAGAGAATGTGTCTATGGTTAGAATAGGTTCACTGAGCTGGTGAATTAACGTGGCATCAAGCTTGCTTCAGGGATCTAATACATGGAGTTCTTTCTTTAAAGAAAAAAAAATGAAGGGGATTGGTGGTAGTTAAGGCTATAGGAGGATTATGAAAATTATCGGTGTATATATTTAACTTTTCTTGTCTACTTGTACAAGGTCTTAATATAGTGATTAATTTAAAATTATATATATGATTTTAGTTTGAAATCGAAAAGATATGTAAATTAAATATATAGATATAAGGAATGAAATGTAATTTGTTCTTGCATGTATATATGTGTATTATTCATTTTGATTTGCAGGCCTTGTGAAAATCGAAGAAGATACTGGGCGGTTCTTTGAGTTACTTTGAAACTTTGTTGTGACTTGGGAATGGATTATTAGTATGTCCAGATTATAAGAGTATAAAAACAAATACAGGATTACATATGAAATGTTTGCAAATCATTATAATTAGCTATAGAACAAGTCCTATATATATATATATATATAAAGTGAATCAAAAGAAAAGATGCGCATACATAATTGTGGAATGGTGATGGTAATCGAGGAAGTGCTTATGAATCTGGTTCCTTTCGTGCGACTAATTTATTGTATATATAAAAATATAGATTTATATAGCCTGTTCATCACATTGTGGGCTGAGTTCCAAATGCGCATTGTCAATTAAAAAATGAATCTCCCTAAAAGTTGAGTTAGGGAGAAGGTAAAAAAGGAGAGCAATTGTATATGCAGGTATATATATGCGTTACACTTTTTTGAATATTGAATGCTGGATGCATAATCTTTTATTTAAATCTTTAATTGTATATAGAAGAAAATATATACACACATAATATTTTAGTGCATCAAACGATATATATAGTATACAATTTGAAATAATTTATTCCCATATCTATATTTAAGAAAACTAGGTTAATATGCCAAAGGATTCGTTAAATAATTAGGGAGCTAATTAGTTTAATTATAATAATTTTTATTTGAATTGATCAATATGTAAATTAATTATACATATGCTATATGATTCATTATAATTGCAATATATATGATTATATAATTCGTAAAGAAAAAATTAATTATATGACATGATACGACAAGACCATCAAAAGTTGTGTTTTTTGTTGATATATTTCTTTCTAATGATATTTACCTATACATCATAAAAATTTAGATGCTCACCCTTCCATACACATATGCAAACATCTCAATATATATTTACCTACCTTAACATGTATGCCTTCCATCGCTACCTTATATATTACATGTATATATATATAATGTATATATCAACTGGATCAGACAACAAACATCTGGCCTGTACTTGGTTTATAGTTAATTTGCTCGATATGCAAACTTTAATTTGTAAGATTTCAAAATTTTCCAGGCAAAACATAATTACTAATTACACTTCAATAGTATTCTAATACCATAAAAACTTAAAATTTAGGATAATGACATTAAGGAATAATATTTTCCTCAAAAGAAAATCTCGATCTAATCGAAATATCTCAAATAATTTATATTTTTATTAATATGAAAGCGTGAATCTAGAAAGATACACTAAAATTATAAATATATTGTTTAATTATTTTATTGGATTTATTTCGGGTTCTACCTAACTAATAGATATATAGAATAATCTATCTTTGTTCCTTATGTTTTAAAAAACAAAAAAATTATAGTCACATATATACTACCAATTCAGAGTGTTGATGAGAAGTATATGTGTACACTTGTAACTAGCTCTTTTAAGTAGTTCTGACAGTATCTTGTTTAATTTGCTAAATATGTAATATTAGTGTGATACAATAGCAATGCTGTCTAAATAGCAAGTAGAATAAGTATTGCTTTATACGTATACACACAGATATATAATCTTTACCTGCGTTTCGTTATTTATATGTACACCAGCATGCAATCTATAACATATCGTAATTAACTTAAAGGTTGGAATCAGTAATGGATGATGGATTGTTTCCTTCTAATTGTTTTTTGAACATGACTTTGCCTTCTTGTTTTCTCAATCTCTATTGCTGTTGATAGATGTATTGTTGATGGTACTTCTCGTTATGTTTCTAATGGTTAATTACTACTGATAAATTTTATTTCAATTTTAAAAAAAAGTTAATTATCTTACAGGTAAGTATGCATTGTCGAGGTTCAAAAGGCATATATTTTAGTACCATACTAGTATCATTTTTTTAACAGGAAAAGAGACAACACCTTTATATTATTACTGCATAAAATTGGCAAGAAATATATCTTTGATTTTCTTTAGGAGTTTTTTGGCTATTACATAAGTCAATACAAAAGAAATAATATATATTACTTTTATTATTTTATTTTAAAATTAAATTACACTAATCATTCTTTAACAATATGAATAGTATTTCCTCTCTTTATAAAAATATTTGAATTCAAAGTATACATTCTCATGTATTCTTTAGGATATAGGGCTAATTAATAAATAAAATGTATGAATTGTTATTATAGAGATTTAAGTCCTAAATTTTATTTTTATTTTTTATAATTAATATTTTTTTTGAAAAGTAATATATCTCTTAACAATAACACACAAATTTACAAAACCAACCATAAGGTATGCCTATATGCCAAAGCCAACCACTAGCATCGTTTATAATACATGAGACCTTAGAGTATAAAACAAGAGCATCATATAAAAAGTGGCATAAACAACCATAAAATAGTCTATTCTACATTACACATCTAAAACAACTTCCTACATATGTGAGTGTGATGATAAACAACTTATAGATTGTGAGAATTGGAGCAAGCGTATTGTTGTGAGTGCATGTCTATAAGCCCCAACATTTTTTTTATATTTTTTTGTCTATATGTGCACTAAAAGGAAAAACACAACTAAAAATGCACATATTGATGGGACCAAAACAAAGACTTTTACAGTTGAAATGCAAACTATCTTAATTGGAGGACTGTATTGGAAATTTACCAAAAGCAATATGAATATTCTATATCATAAAAAAGGGTTGTTTAGTACAAAGGATGGGTGATCTATTTATATGAAATTCTAATAGCCTAATTATAAGCAATATCAATCTTCCATTTCATTTCCATGTTTTACTAACAACTAATTTCAAGTTTTTTTTTTCTCTCTCTCTCTTTTTAATTAATCCCCCATATACAAGGAAAATTAATTAAATATTCTAGCAATCTTCTCGTTTAATTCATTTTTTTACACACTTACACATATAAGAGAGAGTAGATATATACATTCATTATAGTGAAGCATTAGCTTTTAATTAAAAAAGACGGTTAGGATTGAATGGTTTTATATAAGTGCAGCCCTGTAACAACTCACTAATTAAATTTTGTAAATTACATTAGCTTTAATCATAAGATCTTTCCATATGTCCAATTAAAAACATAACATTTCTAGAGATGATTTGGGCACTCCATTTATAGTTTTAATCTAACCTTACATGGTATATTCAATGTTCCACTTCACATCCATTACTAATAACTCTTTAACCCTTGTCTAATTCTATATATATACCATCTGGCTCTTTGGCCAGACACAACCTAACACCATGACTAAAAAGAAGGTTAAACTTACATATGTCACTAATACCTTTGCTAGAAAAGCCACTTTCAATAAAAAGAAGGGGTTGATGAAGAAAGTGAGTGAACTTAGCATTCAAAGTCAAAGCTTGTGAAATCATTTACAGCCCTTACTTGTGGCATCCCAAGTGCTAATTAAGGCAATTGGGTGTCAGACACAGATTCAGAATAACGATTGCATAATAAAATTTATCCAGCGGAACAAAATCATTACAAATCTCTTAAAAATATATATAATGTTCCAAATACATACATAAACCGAGGCTAGAAGTGGGTACAAAATACAAAATATAAGGGCCACTTCTTTCACTGTGCTATTGGATTAATCAAAGTGCGGGAACAGTCATGCACTCATACTTGTGGATCCACAGAATCCTCATAGACTTCCAAGGGTAACTCTGCCTACGGTTCGTCATTTTCTTCCTCATCTTGGGGGGAGGCATAGAAAGAGTGAGTTCCATATGCTCAGTAAGAAAAATAGTATTAAATTAACATCGTAAGATTTCAAAAGTTAATTATTTTATCTTACCATTTAACTTCCTCGTTAACCTATCTCGCATTATGAAAAACTATTTATTTGCTAAGAAAACGATATGTTAACATAGAAAATCAAACATACATCATGCCAAATAATAGGAAAAATCAAATAAATTATGAAATGCTCAGATTTTTGTATTATTCTTTGCGAAGTCGTTACAACTTTCATCTCTGAGGGAAGATACATATTTCCAACTACCCAAGTGGAATGTCCAGATCAAATACAAATACGACAATTTGCTTAGGCCCATTTTCAGCTGACCAAACAATGGTACGATCTATGACCATAGCCATATCAGCCATACTAGCCCTAATAGATATCTACAATTACAAAATTACTTAGCCACGGGTGACTCCTACAGATAGTGCGACACCACTTTCGTCAGAGGGTATGCCATCATCTACTAGGAGTGGTGCTCTTATATCTTTCAAGACCAAATAGGGGAGGGAGAAACAGATACCCCTCAGAGGTAAAAAGCCTAACGAGACACTTAATGCAATATGCATGTCAAAATAGATACATTTCGGACTTTATCGAAATCTCGATGATTTCTCCTTCACCATTCTCTTTTCTTTCTCTTCTTTTATCACTAGACTACTATCTTTCTCTCTCTAAACCTTTAAAAAATGGAAGTTTGGAGAGGAAGGAAAGGGGGAGGGCAATTTATAGAATTTTAAAACTTTTGAATTCATGGTAAGTGTCAAAATCTAATGAAGAGAGAGGAGAAAAAGATGCTCGGCACAAAAAACAAGGGAGGAGGGCTTCCTCTACTGGGAGTAGCAGTGCATCGCCCAAGGTAGTGGTGGCGCACTACTCGAAGTGGTAGTGCTTCGGCCGGCGCATTGCAGGCTAACCTACAAGCGCAGGCTTACTGTAGGTAGGCCCCAAGCGCACAGGACCTATTCGTGCAGGCCTGCTACGCGGACAGCGTGCGCACAGTGTGTGGCGCTTGTCCATGCATGAGGTGATGCGCGGACAGCCCGCCTGCACATGACAGGATGCGCGCATAGGTCGTGACCCTGCATTGTGCGTGCATGCATGCAGATGGGACGTGCGCGCTGTGCACACATCCCGCAACCAATGTATACGTATGCGCATGTGGGAAACGAACCTTCTCGCGGGATTTTTCTCACAAGAAATTTTTCCTAATTGGCTGTTTTCTTATTTTTTTTCTAAATTTTCATTTTCAATTTAATTTAATTAAAATAAATTAAAATTAAAATTAAAATTAAATAAATAAAAATTAACCAAAATCATAAATCATGATAAATGTTCAACAGTGTAAATTAATTAACTTTAAAGTAGATAAAGGCCCGAATAAATAGAGTTTTCAAATCATTTTAACACAGTGATGAGCAGGGTGTTATATCCCTCCTACCTTAAAAAAATTTGGTCCCCAAATTATTCTTGAATGAGTCTGGATACTTTTTCTCATTTCATCCTCCAACTCTCACATCGCTTCTTTTGGGTATGATGTTGTCATCATACCTTCACCATGAAAATCGTCTTATTATGTAAGACCTTATCGGTCCACTCAAGAATTTCCACGGGTACCTCCTGATAGGTCATATCAGCCTTTATGTGTACCTCATCGCATGGAATAACATGAGAAGGATCAGGGTGGTACTTATTGAGCATCCAAACATGAAAGACATCATGCAGACATGCGAACTCTCAGGATAGAGTGAGGCAGTATGTCATGGGTCCAATGTACTCATGATCAGAAAAGGTCCCACATAACGAGGGCTAAACTTCTCTCTCTTCTCAAACTGCACCTTGCCTTTATAGGGTTAGACTTTTAGGAAAACTTGATCTCCCACGGTAAACTTCAAGGGTTGCCCATGATTATCAATGTAACTCTTTTGGCGGCTCTGGGCAGTTGCCAAATTCTTGCAGATGATTGTGACCTTCTCAATGGCCTATTAATTGAAGTCTGGTCCCAAGTGGCGTTGGTTCCCGACTTCACTCCAGCAAGTAGGGGAATGACATGGCCTTCCATACAATGCGTCATATGGGGCCATACCAATGCTGGAATGATAACTATTATTATAAACAAATTCACAAAGAGGAAGATACTCATACCCGTTATCACTAAAGTCAAGAACACAAGCAGTGATATGTCTTCTAATGTCTAGATCATATGTTCTGACAGATCCTCCATCTGGGGATGATAAGTAGTGCTGAAGTATAACCAAAACCATAAAGCTTCTTGAAAGCTATCACAAAAGTGAGAGGTGAACCGAGGGTCGCGGTCGGACACAATGGATGAGGGAACTCCATGAACTCAAACAATCTCATCAACATATAGGCGTGCTAACTTACCATTGGAGTCCGTGGTTTGAATAGGCTAGAAATAGGCAATGATAAAGTCCATAGTCACGTGCTCCTATTTTCGTTTGGGAATCAGAAGACCTTGAAGTAAGCCACCAAGTCTCTGATGTTCTACCTTTACCCATAGACAAGTGAGGCATCGTGAGATGTAGTCAACTATATCCTTCTTCATTTCTGGCCACCATGATTGTTGTTTCAAGTCCCGTTACATTTTTGTACTCTTGGGATTAATGGATAACTTAAAAACATGAGTAGTCACGAGTACATTTGTACATACAGCAATGGGGACCCAAATTCGGTTCTAAAATCTGAACAGTCTATCATTAGAGATCTTGAAATTAAGAGATCTATTAAAAGTGAACTTACCTAGTTTCTTGATGAGTTTCAGGTCTGTGGCCAATGCTTCCCAAATCTTCAAAAAGAGATTTGATATGGCTCGGATTTGGGTGAGATAGGTGCCTTTGTCGTAATAGCTAAGGCAGAGTGATTGTACAATGTCCATCATCTTCCAACTGGAGGCCACGGTTTGAGCCAGCACAACAAGCTCCTTTCAACTTAGGGCATCGGAGACTACATTCCCTCTCTTAGGGTGATAAATGATCTTGCCATCGTAATCCTTCAAAAGATCCATCCAGCGTCTTTGCCTCGTGTTTAGCTCTCATTGAGAAAAGATATATTTGAGACTCTTATGGTTAGTGTAGAATTCGAAGTTCTGGCCATATAGATAATGTCGCCATATCTTCAAGGTAAAGATAATGGCTGTTAACTTCAAGTCCTAGGTAGGGTAGTTCTACTCATGAACTTTGAGTTGTCGGGACTACTTTACCATGCTGCATTAAGACACACCACAAACCAATATTAGATACATCACAGTAAACTTAAAATCTCCCAACATCGTCAGGGAGGATTAACACAAGAGTAGAGGTGAGTGGCACTTTAGTTTCATGAAGCTTTCACTACACTCATAATTCTAAATGAAGGGTCTGCCATTTCTAGTGAGTTGAGTCATAGGGGCAGCAATCATGGCAAATCCATCAATGAATCATCGGTAGTAACCTACTAAGCCAAGGAAACTACGTACCTCAGCCACATTGGTGGGTGGACTCAGCTGATCACCAAATTCACTTTAGACAGGTCTATAGAAATTCTTTCACTTGAGATTACATGACTGAAAAAAGAAACTCGATCTAACAAAAAAGAGCAATTGCTTAGTTTCGCATAAAGTTAGTTGTGGCAGAGAGTTTCCAACACTTCAGCCAAATGTACAATGTGTTCCTCATAGCTTTTGTAATACACTACAATGTCATCAATAAAAATGATGATGTACCGATCTAATGCGTGCTAGAAAACTCAGTTCATTAGGTCCATTAAGGCTGCTGAGCATTAGTCAATCCCAATATCATCACCCTAAACTCGTACAAACTGTATCTGCACCAGAAGGTGGTTTTTGGGATATCTTCTTCTTTAACTCTCAACTGGTGATACACGATCCTGAGATCAATCTTAGAGAAGACTGTACCTCCTTATAATTGATCGAAGAGATCGTCAATCTGAGGTAAGGGGTACTTGCTTTTAAGGTCACTCGGTTGAGTTCTTGGTAATTCATGCAGAGTCAGAGAGTACATCATTTTTCTTTACGAATAACACCAAAATGCCCCAAGGGGAATGGCTAGGGCGAATTAAATTCTAGGTTATAAGGTTAGAAAGCTGATGTTCCAACTCTGTTCACTCAGTGCGACTCATGCGTTATGTGGGCTTCGAGATCAGTTGGGTTCTAGGCAACAATTCAATCAAGAACTCTACCTCACATGTGGGAGGTAGACCAAGGAGTTTGATGGGAAAGACATCTAAAAAATTGTAAACAATTGTTATGGAACACACAGTAGGATCAACGTCCATATTCCTATTCATTTAATTGTTAGAAAAATGATAACAATAATTTTTATTTCTTTTTTGGGGTTGTAAGGTTACAATTTTACTTTAATAGTCTATTATAACTCTATACTTTTCC
The DNA here is from genome assembly GCF_054855325.1 of Carica papaya. Classification (NCBI taxonomy): domain Eukaryota; kingdom Viridiplantae; phylum Streptophyta; class Magnoliopsida; order Brassicales; family Caricaceae; genus Carica; species Carica papaya. Next base: position 24,714,793 of record NC_142310.1, on the reverse strand, counting down.
AACCAGTCCATTCCTAATATTACATCAAATCCTATAAAATCTAATAGTATCAGGTTTACACATACCTTTATCCCTAAAGTTTTTATCCTATAGTCCTTATATACACAATGAGCTTCTGGTAGTTCTTTAGACGGAGTTTCCATCACTAGCATTTTTCCTAAAGCTTATGGTCTAAATTCTAGATTACAAGTAAATGCATATTAAATAAAAGAGTGAGTTGCACCAGTATTGATCAAAGCCTTGGCATAAGTATTATGAATAGAAAGCATTCCCTAGATGAGGACAGAAGTAGGAAGGACATTAGATTCATCTAAGTGGTACACTTGACCTTGTGCTATGGGTCGGTCTACATCCTTTGATCGTTGAGGGCAATCTTTTATAAGGTGTTAGGTGCTTCTACACTATAGCATGCATTATTGATACGCTGACATGGTAGGTCACCATGTGAGTGACTACAATGTTGATAGGGTTGGTTAACTCGGGCTGGTGGAACTGTAGGTGGGGACAAGGCAAGTGGAAGGGCAACTCTGGTTCGTTTGTTAGGAGGGTTACTTACTGGGTCAGACAATCTTCTTCTAAGCTATTAGGGCTGTTGTTGGGCACGAACTCGGGTGCATTGGTGCTTGGCCGAGATAAGTTCTTTGGCCAACTGAGTATGTTCAAGCACCTCTGCATATGAGCTGGGTCTCAATATCGCAACCCGGTAATAAATGTCGGCACGAAGGCTTTTAAGAAACTTCCTAACTTTTTGGCTTTCAGGGGTGACCGTTAAAGGGGCAAACCTAGATAGTTGAATAAAACATGTTGCATATTGGGCTATAGACAAGCTTCATTGACAGAGGTCCTAGAATCGTCCTCTTTTTTTTTCGAACATAGGCAGGGAAGAAGCTATCAAAAAAAACATCCATGAAAAGTTCTCAGGTAGTAGGGGTTGACAGGACTTCTTTCTTAATTCACCACCAGTGTTCGGCTTCATTGGTTAACATGAAAGCTGCAAGAAGGACTTTTTATTCTTTGGTAAGATCTAGGATAAAGAAGAGTTTTCTATTTGTAGGATCCAAACTTCAGCTACTAAAGGATTAGGGCCACCTTCAAAGTGTGGGGGGTTAAGTTTCCTAAATTCTGCTATATTGTGGGAGATAGACCGATATGTGTTTCAAAATTTAGGGGAAGGGGGTGGACAAGGGTTTGCCTGGTTCTTTCCTATGGCTGTAGTTAAACCTTGGATGGCTCGGAAGAGTACTACAAATTAAGCCCTGGTCGGATGATTCGGGGCTTCAGGTCACTCAGTACACTCTACGGATTGTCTTCCTTGTGTCATTCCTACAAAAAAGAAGAAAGACATGAGTTGGAGGTTTAATCTTTAAAAAGAGGACTTATTTCTTTGCTAGGTACACTAAAACGTTCATCTACACTGGGCCTCAGTGCAAGGGATTTATTTTATGAAATTCAACTACGGTACCATCTGTGACAGACCAAGTGCTAATTAAGGCATATGGGTGTCAAATATAGATTAAGAATAACGAATGCATGATAAAATTTATGCAGCGGAACAAAATCATTACAGATCCCTTAAAAATATATATGAGTTCAATTATATACATAAAATGAGGCCAGAAATGGCTACAAAATACAAAATATAAGGGCCACTTCTTTCACTAGTCTACTAGACTAATCAGAGTGCGGGAACAGTCATGCACTCAGCCTTTTGGATCCACAGGATCCTGATACACTTCCAAGCATAGGTCTACCTGTGGTTCCTCACTTTCTTCCTCATCTGGGGGAAGGGCATGGAAAGAGTGAGTTCCATATGCTCAATAAGAAAAACAATATTAAATTAACATCGTAAGATTTCAAAAGTTAATTATTTTATCTTACCATTTAGCTTTCTTATTTACCTATATCAGATTATGAAAAACCATTTATTTGTTAAGAAAACAATATGTTAACATAGAAAATCAAACATACATCATGCCAAATAATAGAGAAAATAATATAAATCATGAAATGCTTAGATTTTCATGTCATGCTTCGTGAAGTTGTTACAACTTCCATCTTTGAGGGCAAATACAAATTTCCAACTGCCCAAGTGGAATGACCATATCAGATAGAGATATGACAATTTGCTCAGGTCTATTTCCAGTAAGCTAAACAATGGTACGATCTATGACCATGACCGTACTAGCCATAATGGCCCTAACAGATATCTACAGTCATAACATTAGTTAGACACGGGTGACCCCTACAAATAGTACTACACAACTCTCATCAGAGGGTACACCGTCATCCACTAGGAGCAGTCCTCTTATGTCTTTCCAGACCTGATAAGGGAGGGGAAAACAGATACCCCAAATGGCAAGGGGAACATATATCCCTTAGAGATAAAAAGCCTAACGAGAGATTTGATGCAATATGCATGTCAATAAAAATACACTTCGGACCATACAGGCTTCATTCCACTTTTCTCTTTTTCTTCTCTTTTATACATTTACTATTACTGATTACATATTATATTTATTACATGCAGATTCATCAAGTATCTACAATTTACATAGTAAGCTTGAAAATAAGAACAATTCGACTCATCTGAACACAGTAGCATACAAAACAGACAAAATACCAATAATAATAAATTCATTTATCTAAAAATACTCTTTAAGACGTAAAAACAAATACTAGATTCCTTACCACAACCTTGATGATTTCTCCTTCACTGTTCTCCTTTCTTTCTCTTCTTCTCTCACTAGACTACTATCTTTCTCTTTCTCTCTCTAAACATTTAAAAATGGAAGAATGGGAGTGTGGAGAGCAAGGAAAGGGGGATGGCAATTTATAATATTTCAAAACCATTGGATTTGCACCAAGTTGGAAAATATGGTAAATAGAGAGGAGAAAAAGATGCTCAACTTGGAAAATGAGGGAGGAGGGCCTCCCTCCACCAGCGGCAACGACGTTGCCCAAGACAGTGGAAATGCACTACCTGAGGTGGCAGTGCTTCGACCGGTGCGTTGCAGGCTAGCACCTACACGTGTGCAAGCCTTGGCACACTCGGAGCTGTGCACGCAGACCTACTATGTACAAGCTCCAAGCGCACAAGGCCTTTATGCGTAGACCTGCTTCGTGGACGGTGCGAGCAAAGTTGGCGGACCTGTTTGCACACAAGGTGACGCGCGGATGACCCACCTACATGCGATAGGACACACACACTTGTCTTGATCCTGTGCCGTGCATGTGGATGGAACGTGCATGCTGGGCACACGTTCTGCGGCCACTGTGCGAGCATCCGCGCGCTCAAAGTGCACCCACGAGAGCAAACCAGATTTCTCGCAGGCCTTTTCCCATGAGAGTTTTTCTTGTGCGCATCAGTCGGGGTATTGCCACCTCAGGTAGTGCATCGTCGCTGCCTCAGGCAGCACGCCATAATCACCGGTTGAGCAGGCGGTCCTCCCTTATTTTTGGCGTTGAGCATCTTTTTCCCTCTCTCTTCATCAAATTTTACCACTTGGCACAAATCCGATTGTTCTAAAACTCTATAAATTTCCCTTCCCCTTCCCTTCCTCTCCACACTTCCATTCTTTAAAGATTTAAAGAGAGAGAGAGAGATAGTAGTATAGGGAGAGAAGAAGAGAAAGAAAGGAGAACGACGAAGGAGAAAATATTAAGGTTTCAGGAAGGAATCTAGTATTTCTTTCTACATCTTAAGGAGTATTTTTAGATAAACTAATTTAATATGATTCTTATTTTCCCTGTTTTGTATTCCTTTCTATTCAAATGAGTCAAATTGTTCTTGTTTTCAAGCACATTTTGTGAATTGCAGACACTTGATGAATTTTTATGTAATAAATATAATATATAATAGGTAAAAGTAAAAAGTATAAAAAAAAAGAAAAAGTGAAAAATAGAATGAAACCTATATGGTCCGAAGCGTATTTGTATTGACATACATATTGTATTAAGTGTCTTATTAGCCTTTTTATCTCTAAGGGGTATCTGTTTTCCTTGTCCTTCGGGGTATCTGTTTCTCCCTCCCCTATCTAGTCTGAAAAGACGTAAGAGGACTGCTATAAGTGGATGACAGTGTACCCTCTGACGAGAGTGGTATCACACTATCTATAGGGGTCACTCGTGGCTAAGTAATGTTGTGACTGTAGATATCTGTTAGGGCCACTATGGCTGGTATGGCTGTGGTCATAGATCGTACCATGGTTTGGCCAGTCAGAAATGTGCCTAAGCTAATTGTCATATATGTATCTGATCTAGTCATTCCACTTGGATAGTTGGAAATCTGCATCTGCCATCAGATATGGAAGTTATAACAATTTTGCAAACCATGACACAAAATTTGAGCATTTCATGATTTATTTAATTTTCTCTATTATATGGTATGATGTATGTTTGGTTGTCTATATTAACGTACCGTTTTCTTAACAAATAAATAATTTTTCATAATGTGGGATAGGTAAACGAGGAGGTTAAATGGTAAGCTTCTAAGTCAAAATAATTAACTTTTAAAATCTTATGATGTTAATTTAATACTGTTTTTCTTACTGAGAATATGTAACTCACTCTTTCCATGCCTTCCCACCAAATGAGTAAGAAAGTGAGGAACTGTAAGATGGCCTACCCTTGGAAGTCTATTAGGATCATGTGGATCCACAAGTCTAAGTGCATGACTGTTCCCGTACTCTGATGAGTCCAATAGCCTAGTGAAAGAAGTGGCTCTTATGTTGTGTTTTGTATTTTGCAACCACTTCTGGCCTCAGTATATGTATGTATTGGAACTTATATGTATTTATATGGGATTTGTAATAATTTTGTTCCTCTGCATAAATTTTATCATGGCCACGTTATTTTGAATCTATATCTGACACCTATTTGCCTTAATTAGTACTCGGGATGTCACAAGTATATTCAAAAAGAACATTTTAGTGTTACAAAATCCCCTATTAATTTATAAGGTAATGATATATTAATCTGTTGTATTTTTTTGAGTTCAACAACTTTCTAACTAATACCATTGACTTTTAAAAGTATAAATTTAAATTATTGTTAGTATGTAATGTGAACTCTGATATAGAAAAAAAAAAGATATCTCTGGTTTTTATATTTTTTTTTAAATTAAAAAATAAAATTACGGTAATTATAAGAGATCAAGACATACAATTAAGTTGGATTGTTAGGTGGTGGCCATATTTGTTGATGGTTAAGAGATAATATTTGTGAGTGTGTGTAAGATAGGGAGGTGGGTGTGGTTGCCATGTATAATTGACTTCAAGTGTGAATGTGTGCTGGGGATAATACAGGAGAGAGTAAGCAGACACATGCATTATAGTGAAGCAATAGCTTTTAATTAAAAGGGATGGTCATAATTGAATAATTTTATATAAGTAGAGCCTTGCAACAATTTATTAATTAATTTTTTTTTAATTACATTACCTTAAATCAAAAGATTTTCCCATATCCCCTTTTAAAGACATAAAATTTCTAGAGATAATTTTGGTATTCCATTTTCCGTTTTAGAATGCACCACATTTTACCTTACACTGTATATTCTACTATATTAAAATGCTCCGCCCCCAATTCCTTACTAATAGCTATTCAACCGTTGTGTCATTTTTTATATACCCCCTCCCGCCCCTTGGGCACACATGATAAAATACCATGATTAGAAAGAAGGTTAGGCTTGCTTATATCACTAATAACTCAGCAAGAAAAGCTATATTCAAGAAAAGAAAGAAGGGGCTGATGAAGAAAGTGAGTGAACTTAGCATTCTTTGTGATGTCAAAGCCTGTGCAATTATTTACAACCCTTATGACTCACAACTAGATGTTAGGCCTTCCCCTCTCGGAGCCCAACACGTGCTTGTTGACTTTAAAAGGAGGCCTGAGATGGAGCAAAATAAGAAGATGGTGAATCAAGAGAGCTCCTGCACCAGATCACTAAGGCAACTAACCAATTGAAGAAGTAGCGCAATGATAATCGTGAGAAGGAGATAATAGATATCATGTTCTAAAGTCCTATCGGGAAGTCCCTTCACCAACTCAACCTTATTGATCTCAACGATTTGGGTTGGCTCATCGAACAACACCTCAAAGGAATCCAGAAGAGGATGGAAACACTCAGCAAGTCACCTCAGCCTCAAGAGGGGACAGATGGAGGAGTGATGATGGGTTTTGGTGAGACTTTCACTCAAATCAAGGAGGATTCTATGGTGCAGAAGCTGCAACAGCTGCAGATGCAGTTCATTGATGGGATGAATCCTCAAGCACAACAACAGTCTTATATAGGGTCTAACAGGGAGCAGGCAGAGATAATGGTGCCATTCACATATTAGAACGACCAGAATAATTGATTGATATGGTTCAGTGTGTTTAATTACCCTTAGGAATTGAGTATTAGGATATTTAATTTTAATTTTTTTGGGGTGTTGTTGGAGTTGTACTTTAAATGACGAATTAAATTCCACCATAGAGATATTCTTAATCATCATAGTCATCGTCTATATAACTGTAGTCATCATAGTAGTTGAGCCATAGTGGTTGGGTCACATACATGCATGTACTTAGATTGCTTTGTGTTATGATTTTCTTTAAATTAATCTTCACCTCAATATTCTATATTTCCTGTGCTAGTGCTACTCTTCATTCTTTAATTTCTCCCTTTCCCCAACTTGACTTGGCTGCATTACTATTTGTTAAAATATATGCATGCTCAATATAATTTTATACTATCATAATGCTCTTCTTTTTCTTTTTTTTCTTTTTTTTATACACAATTGAGAGAGGACAGAAGCATTATTGATGCACTATATGTAGAAATTCAGTTTAGTTAGGAGGAAGATTAAGCTAGCTAAATACTCAAATTTGTTTAGATTTCAAATGAGATTTTTGTGTTGAATTTAATAAATATGAATGCGCTCTTTAGATCATAGAATTAAAATTTGGGATAATGACATTAAGGAATAATTTTTTCCTCAAAGAAAATCCTGATACAATCAGAATATCTAAAATAATTAATATTTTGATTAATCTGAAATTCAAATATAATTCTAAAAATTTTATTTTAGTCAAAACATGCAATATTTTAAATAACTCAAATATATTGCAGAATCTGTAACGATCATAAATAAAATTTACGATGCAATTATTACATTCTGAATGTGGAAAAAAATTGAAATAAATAATTTTTGAACTCAACAATGTGTGAATAGTTAACTAATACTTTATGCAAAAAGAAATGTACAATATATACACATATATATTTAAATATATACAATCACATAGAATAATGAATACATAAAAATATTTTTTACCACTAATTTCAAACACTTTCAACAATTAGTATTTTGAATTTCTTTTACATATATAAATACTCAAAAATCAATAATATAAAGTCTTTTGCTACTAAAAAAAATGATACTAATATAAAAAAAGACAATCTTTAACTCTAGTGACACAAATTACAACATTAAAATTTTTTAATATTATAATATGTTACTCTAGTATTTGTAGTACGATGTCGCAATTGATTCTTAAAGACATTAACCAGTATTTAACCTTTATTAGTGGGATCACTTATTCAAAATCAATTTATACTTTTGCGACAACAATTTTAAAAATTCATAAGACACAATATAAGTACTTTTTAAAAATAAAGATAAATATAATAATATAATGAAACCACTTATACACCATTGTCAAAGTGTATAACACCAACGTCCATGTGTAAAGTCTAGTATTCAAATTTTAATTATTCATCTGGCTATATTATAATTAATTTTAACATATGATAGCTTTACTAAAATTTATTTTTATTAATTTTTACGTACAACAAATTATATATTTATTTTTGTATTACATAAGAGTCCAATCTTCAATTCTTATTTTTGTAGAGGTAGAGAAGTACCACTTGATTTAAAAGTCAAGTATTATCATGCCTTAATTATATTTAACTTTAAGGAGGATTGATTTCTATTAAGGCGGTTGGTAATGAAGTAAAGATCCTAGAATTTGAACTACTGGGCCTTTGGCCCGATCATTAAGGGATGGCATCAGTTCCCATTAATGAAGAACACATCTAGTCGCAATTTTATATAAAATGTTAACAAATCAGCCAAATTATCACTTACATATCTTTTAATATAATCTGTTAACTTCTAATATCAATCATTTTCTATTAAAATGTATTGAATGTATTTATTTTTTTTTATGAACATGTCAATTTAGTGATATATAAATGTATGGAAGTCATAATGACTTCGCGAAGCATGACACAAAAATCTAAACATTTCATGATTTATTTGATTTTCTCTATTATTTAGTATGATGTGCATTTGTTTTGATTATATTAACGTGATTTTTTCTCTAATAAAAAATTCTTTTTATAAGGTAAGATAGGTCTACGAAGTAGCCAAATGATAAGTATTTATGTTAGAATAATTCACCTTTAAAAGCTTACGATATTGTTTAAATACTGTTTTTCTTACTTAACATATGGAACTCACTTTTTCCATGCCCCCTCCCCCCTAGATGAGGAAGAAAATGATGAACAACTTGCTAACCTACCCATTGAAGTTTATGAGGATCCCATGATCTACAAAATTTGAGTGCATGATCATTCCCTCTCTCTAATGAATCCAATAGAATAGTGAAAGGGGTGTCCCTTTTTTGTATTTTGACTTTTGTATTTTGTAGCCACTTCTGACCTCAGTTATATATGTAATTAGAACTCGTATATTTATAAGGGATTTGTAGTAATTTACTCTATTGTATATGATGTTTATCATGCACTCCTAATTCTGTTTCTATACCTGACACTCATATGCCTTAATTAGCATTGGAATGTCCTAGATGGTATCAGAGCAGATTACACTAAGGCCTTAGGTAGAAAGACCCTTAGAGTACCTAGGAAGAATAAGTCCTCTTTTGAAAAATTAGACCACCCACTCATGTCTTCATTTCTTTTGTAGAAATGATGTGTGGGTACCAAGCGATCTGAAGCACCGAATCACCTGACCAAGGTTGAATTTATCAAACTCTTCCGAGCCATCCAAGGATTGACTGCAACCATAGGTCAAAATCAAGCCAACCCTTGTCCACCTCCTGCCCCAGAATACTGAACGATCGAAAGGTTCATTTCCCAAAACATAGTAAAGTTTAGAAAGCTTAACTAGCCACATTTCGAAGGTGGCCCTGACCCCTTAGTTGTCGAAGCCTAAATCCTATAGATACAGAAGCTTTTCTCTATCTTAGACCTGACTGAGGAATAGAAGGTTCTCCTAGTAACCTTTATGCTAAATGATGAAGTAGAACACTGGTGGCAACTTAAGAAGGAAGTCCTACCTACCCCTACCACCTGGGAAGTTTTCATGGATGCATTATTTGATTAATTCTTCCCTGCCTATGTCCGAGAAAAGAAGGAGGAGGAATTTCAGGATCTCTGCCAAAAAAATCTAATGGTTGCCCAGTATGCAGCCTGTTTTGTCCAATTGTCTAGGTTTCCCCTCTAATGGTCACCCCTAAAAGTTAAAAAGCTAGGAAGTTCTTAAAGGGCCTTTGTGCTGACATCTATGAGACTCAGCTCATATACGGAGGTGTTAGAACATGTCCAGTTGGTCGAAGAACTCATTCCAGCCAGACACTAATGCATTGCCCAAGTCCATACCCAACAACAACAACCCTAATAGCTTAAAAGAAGATTGCCTAACCCAGTAAGTAGCCATCCCAATAAATGAACTAGAGTTACCCTACTCCCTACTTTGCCTCCACCTATGGCTGCCCGACTTACTCAACTCTGTCAACATTGTGGTCGCTCTCATGATGACCTATCCTAACGGTGTATCAATCACGCCTGCTATCGGTGTGAAAGCACCTAACATCTTACTAAAGACTGCCCCCAGTGAGTGAAAGATGTAGCCAGGCGTGTAGCACAAGGTCGTGTGTACCACATGGATGAACCTGGTGTTTTCCCCACTCCTATTCTTATACAGGGTATGCTTTTTATTCATGACACCTTTGCCAAGGCAGTGATCGATACAGTTTCTACTCGCTCTTTTATTTCCTGTGCATTTGCTTGTAAGGTTGACATTATATCAGAACCTTTAGTGGAAATATTAATGGTAGAAACTCCCTCTAGGGGATTTTTAGAAACTCACTGTATATATAAAGGTTGTAAATAAAGGCTTTAGGGATAGAAGTATTTGTGAATATAATATTGTTAGATTTTTTAGGTTTTGGTGTGAATTAGGCATGGATTGGTTAGAAAAGTATAGAGCGATAATCGATTGTCAAAGTAAAATTATAACTTTATGGTCCCCAAAAAAGTAATAAAATCTATTGTTATTATTTTTCCTAATAAATGAATAAATAAGAATATGGATGTTGATCCTACTGTGTGTTCCATACTGATTGTTTGCAACTTTCTGGATGTTTTTCTCATCGAACTTCTTGGTCTACCTCCCCCATGAGAGATAGAGTTCCTAATTGAATTACTGCCTGAAACCCAACTAAACTCAAAACCCCCCTATTGCATGAGTCGTGCTGAGCTAGAAAATCAACTTTTTGAACTAATTACCTAGAATTTGATCTGCCCTAGTCATTCTCTTTGGGGTGCTCCAGCATTGTTCATGAAACAGAAGGATGGATCCCTCAAACTCTACGTGGATTATTAGGAGCTTAACTAAGTAACCATTAAAAGTAAGTACCCCTTACCTCAGATCGACGACCTCTTTGATCAATTGCAAAGAGCCACTGTCTTCTCCAAGATTGACCTAAGGACGAGATATCACCAGTTGAGAGTCAAGGAATAAGATATTTTGATGACCGCTAGTCGGTGCAGGTATGGTTAGTACGAGTTCAAGGTAATGCCATTCGAGTTAATTAATGCCCCTGTAGCCTTCATATACCTCATGAACATAGTTTTTTGACACACACTAGATCAGTACGTTATGGTATTTACTGATGACATCTTAGTATACTCCAAGAGCTTGGAGGAACATGTAGTACACTTGTCTAAAGTGTTGGAGAGCCTTCACCGGAATCAACTGTCTACTAAACTTAGCAAATACTCCTTCTGGTTGGATCGTGTTTCCTTCCTCGGTCATGTAATTTTAAGTGAAGGAGTTTCTGTGGATCCATCAAAGGTTGAAATAGTAATCAATTAGAACCTGCCCACTAATGTGGCTGAGGTACATAGTTTCCTTGGCTTGGAAGGTTTCTATAAGTGATTCATTGACGAATTTTCTAAGATTGCTACTCCATTGACCCGACTCACCCGAAACAACATGCCATTTGTCTGGAATTACAAATTTAATGAAAGTTTCATCGAATTGAACTATTGTCTTACCTCTACTCCTCTGTTGATCCTCCCTAACAATATCGAAAGATTTTAGGTCTATTGCGATGCATCTCATATTGGCTTGGGGTGTGTTTTGATGCAGCATGCTAGACTAGTCACTTATGGGTCCTGATAATTGAAACATCATGAGTGAAACTATCCTACTCATGACCTCGAGTTGGTGGCCATTATTTTTTTCCTGAAGATATGGCATCATTACCTGTTTGGTCAGACTTTCAAGATTTACACTAACCAAAAGAGTTTAAAATATATCTTCTCGCAGAAGGAGTTAAATATGAGACAAACACATTGGATGGATCTCCTGAAGGACTATAACTGCAAAATCATCTATCACCCGTGTATAGAAAATGTAGTCATTTATGGAGTAATCCGAAAGGAGTATGCAGTGTTGGCCCAAACCATGGCCTCAAGTTAGAAATTAATGGATAATATGTAGTTGCTTCACCTCAGCTACTATAGCAAAGTCACCTATCTTGCTCAGATCTGAGTTTTGCCAGATCTTCATAAAAATCTTGGAAGCTCAATCTACGGACTCGGAACTCACCAAGAATCTAGTTAAGTTTCTTATGACAAATTTTCTAATTTTAAAATTTCAAATGATGGACTGTTTAGATTTCAGAACCAAATTTGGGTTCCTGTCGCTCTAAGGGTGGATGTTCTCAAGACTACCTATGCCTCCAAGCTATCTATCCATCCCAGGAGTACCAAGATGTACAGGGACTTGAAGTGTCAATACATGTTGCCAGGAATGAAGAAGGATATAGTAGACTTTGTCATAAGAATTATTGATGTAGTATAATGGAGTGATGACATAAGAATTATTGATGTAATATATGTAGAAATTCAGTCTAGTTAGGAGGAAGATTAAGCTAGCTAGCTACTCAAATTTATCTAGATTTCAAATGGGATTTTTGTATAGAATTTAATACATATGGATATGCTCTTCCAATCTTGAAATTAAAATTTAGGATAATGGCATTAAGGAATAATATTTTTCTCACAGAAAATCTCGATCGAATCGAAATATCTCAAATTAATTAATATTTTTATTAATATGAATATTATGCATGTATCTAGAAAAATACACTAAAATTATAAATATGTTGTTTAATTATTTTGTTGAATTTATTTCGGGTTCTACTAACTTAGAGATATATAGAATAATCTATCTTTGTTCGTGTATTTTAAAAGATAAAAAAATTATAGTCACATATATACTACTAATTCTGAGTGTTGATGGGAAGTATATGTGTACACTTGCAACTAGCTCCTTTAAGTAGTTTGGACAATATCTTGTTTAATTTGCTAAATATGACATATTATTGTGATATAATAGCAATGTTGTCTAAATATCAAGTAGAATAAGTATTGCTTCATACGTATACACACATATATATAATCTTTAACTGTTTTTCGTTATTTATATTACACCAACATGCAATCTATAGCACATCATAATTATCTTAAAGGTTAGAATCAGTAATGGATGATGGATTGTTTCCTTCTAATTGTTTATTGAACATGACTTTGCTTTCTTCTTGTTTTCTCAATCTCTATTGCGATTCTCGGATGTATTGTTGACGGTATTTCTTGTTATGTTTGTAGTGGTTAATTACTATTGATAAATTTTATTTCAGTTTTTTTAAAAAAAGTTATTGATCTTAAAGGCAAATATGGATTGTCGAGGTTCAGAAGGAATATCTTTTAATACCATTCTAGTATCATTTTTTTTACTGAAGGGAGACAACACCTATATATTATTACTGCATAAAATTTGCAAGAAATATATCGTTGATTTCTTTAGGAGTTTTTTGGCTACTACATAAGTCAATACATAAGTAATCGTATATGTGTATGTATGATGATAAACAACTTATAGATTGTGAGAATTGGAGTAAGCATTTTGTTATGATTGTGTGTCTATAAGCCCCAACATTTTCTATATTATTTTTAGCTAAATGTGCACTATAAAGAAAAAAAAACAATTAAAAGTGCACATATTGTTGAGACCAAAACAAGACTTTTACGGTTGAAATGCAAACTATCTTAATTGGAGGACTATATTGAAAATTTACCAAAAGCAATATCAATATTCTATATGATAAAAATGGGATGCTTAGTACAAAGCATGGGTGGATTATTTATATGAAATTCTAACAGCCTAATTATAAGCAATATCAATCTTCCGTTTCATTGCGATGTTTTACTGCCTTAAGACAACTAATTTCAAGTTTTTTTTTTCTCTCTCTCTCTCTCTCTTTTTAACTAACCCCCCATGTACAAGGAAAATTAATTAAATATTCTAGCAATCTTCGCGTTCAATTCATTTTTTTTACACACCTACATATATGAGAGGGAGTAGATATATACATGAATTATAGTGAAGCATTAGCTTTTAATTAAAAAAGACGGTTGGGATTGAATGATTGTATAAAAGTGCACCCTTGCAACAATTCATTAATTAAATTTTGTAAATTACATTACCTTTAATCATAAGATCTTTCCATATGTCCTATTAAAAACATAAAATTTCTAGAGATGATTTGGGCACTCCATTGCAGTTTTAATCTAACCTTACATGGTCTATTCAGTGTTCCACTTCACATCCATTACTAATAAATCTTCAACCCTTGTCTCATTCTATATATATATACCATCTCACTCTTTGGCCAGACACGAACAAACACCATGACTAAAAAGAAGGTTAAACTTTCCAATATCACTAAAAACTTTGCCAAAAAATCCACATTCAAAAAAAGGAAGAAGAGGTTGATGAAGAAAGTGAGTGAACATATAAAACATATATGCTGAATGAGAATAAAACAAAATGTCCTTACTTGAGTTTTGCCATCCATACATGCTTTTCCAATATAAAACCATTATAGGCTTCCTTATTTTTTTCCCCTTTGAATATATACATGAAAAAGGCTCTCACATACACAAACATATATAGAGAACATAGATATATGTGATCTCACGTCTTTATTTTATATGAAGTTTATGTTTTAAAAGAACATGATGGGTAGGGTAGAATTATAATTAATTGGTCTGAGTGGATTTTTTTTTTATTTCAGAAAAGAAAGAAAACAATCTTATCATTAGTGTAGTTGCATATATTTGACTGAAAGCAAAAATATATAATTTTCTTCTTCTTTTCCTTCTTTCATTTGCTTTATTATGTATTTTAAATATTTTTCATCACATATGATCTTCAAATAAATCTTTTTTTTCAAAATAATTACTGATTGTTTACTATAGCTTCATGAAAAAAATATCAAATGAAATAATGCAGGAAAGAGTAGATATACAGATGGACTACAGTGAAACATTAGCTCTTAATTAAAAGGGACAATCATGATTAAAGGAATTTTGTATAAGTGCAGCCCTGCAACAACTCACTAATTAAATTTTATGAAACATTTCCTTAAATCAAAATATTTTCCCATATTCCTTATTAAATACATAGCATTTTGGAAATGATTTCAACACTCCACTTCCAGTTTTAGAATGCAGTACATCTAACCTCACATGATATATTCAGTGTTTTACTCCCCATCCTTTACTAATATTCTTCAATCCTTGTCTCATTCTATATATAACAATTTCCTCTCTTAGGCCATATATGACAAAAGACCAAGAGTAAAAAGAAAGTTAAGTTTGTCTATATCACCAAATGACCCCACAAGAAAAACCACATTCAAGAAAAAGAAAAAGGGCCTGATGAAGAAAGTGAGTGAACTGAGTAGTCTCTACGACGTTAAAGCCTATGCAATCATTTACAGCCCCTATGACTCGCAACCAGAGGTTTGGCCTTCTTTTTTAGGAGCCTAACGCGTGCTTGTTGACTTTCAGAGGATGCCTGAGATGGAGTAGAACAAGAATATGGTGAATCGAGAGAGCTTTTTACACTAAAGGATCACCTAGACAACTGATGAATTGAAAAACCAGTGCAAGGATAATTGTGAGAAGGAGAACACGTAGGTCATGCTCTAAAGTCTTATTGGGAAGCCCCTCCACCAACTCAACCTCATTGATCTCAACGATTTGGGTTGGCTTATCGAATAACACCTTAAAAAAATCCAGAAGAGGACAAAAACACTTAGCAAGTCACTTCAGCCTCGGGGGACCACCAGACGAAGGAGTCATAAATGATCCTTGGGAGACGTCATCTCAAATCAAGGAGTCTATTCCGAGAGTTATCTTTGCCTTAAAGATATGGCGACATTACCTGTATGGTCAGACTTTTGAAATCTACACTGACCATAAGAGTCTCCAGTATATCTTCTCTCAGCAGAAGTTAAACATGAGGTAAAGGCACTAGATTGATCTTCTGAAGGATTACAATTGCAAGATCATTTATCACACCGAAAGAGGAAAGTTGAGCCCTTGTTATGTAGGACATTTTTTGATCATCGAGCACATTGGACCTATGGCATACCACCTCGCTCTATCTCGAGAGTTTGTGGGTCTTCATGATGTTTTTCACATCTCGATGCTTAAGAGGTACCATCCTTATCCTTCTCATATTATTCCTCATAATGAGGTGCAGGTACAGGTTGACATGACTTATGAAGAGGTTTTTGTGGAGATTCTTGGGTGAACCGACAAGGTCTTGGACAACAAGAAAATTCCCATGGTGAAAGTACGATGGCAACATCATACCCTAGACGAAGCCACGTGGGAGTTAGTGGGTGAGATGAGGGAGAAGTTCCCGAAATTATTCGAGACAAATTTGGGGACAAAATTTTTTTATTCGGTTCTTTGGCGACATTAAACTTATTAATTTACTCTATTTAATATTTATCGTATTTCGTAATTTTGGTTGATCTTTATTTATTTTACTTTTATTTAATTTTAATTAATTTATTTTATTTTATTTTATTATTATTTAATTTTAAGTCTAACTCATCCAATCAATTATAGAAATTTGAAAGAAATCAAAAAAAGGCAAAATGGGAAGAAACTCCTGAGGGGAAACAGGTTGGCTGCACGAGTGTTGGGCACTGTGCGTTCGCACATGCATGCACAACAGCCACGGGACGTGCGCACAATGTGCACGTTCCATCAGCGTGCATAATGCAGGGTTAGAACCTGCTTGTATCTTATCGCGCCCAGGCGGGTTGTCTTTGCGTCACCATGCGCGCGGATAGGCCCTGTGCGCCTGGGTCCTGTGTACAGGCTAGCCCCTACGCGCGTGGTAGGAGTCCTATGTACCTACAGGCTAGCATGCAGCACACTGGCCTGGGCACTGCCACCTCGGGCAGTGCATCATTTCTGCCCCAGGCGACATGTTGCTGCCACTTGTGAAAGAGGCTCTCCTCCCTCATTTTTGGTGCCAAATATCTTTTTCTCCTCTCTCTTCACTAGATTTCACCACTTGGCGTGAATTCAACGGTTCCAAAATTCTATAATTTGCCCTTCCCCTTCCATTTCTCCCAACACTTCTATTCTTCTATTTTTCAAGATTTAGAGAGAGAGATAATAGTCTAGTGAGAGAAAAAGTAAAAGAAAGGAAAACGGTAAAGGAGAAAACATCAATATTTTGGTAAAAAATGTAGTATTTCTTTCGACATCTTAAGGAGTATTTTTTTATAAACTAATTATTGTGATTTTGCCTGTTTTTTTATGCCTTTGTGTTTAAATAAGTCGAATTATTCTTATTTTCAAGCATGCTATGTGAATTGAAGACACTTGATGAATTGCATATAATAAATATAAAATGTAACCAATATAATTGCCTAGTAAAAATAAAAAGTAAAAAAATAATAAAAGGAAAACAAAAATAGAAAAGTGGAATGAAGCTTGTATGGTGTGAAGTGTATTTGTATTGACATGAATGTTGCATCAAGTGTCTCGTTAGGCTCTCTATTGCTTAGGGGAATCTGTTCCCCTAGCTCTTTGGGGTATCTTTTTCCTCCTTCCTCTATCTGGTTTGGAAAGATGTAAGAGGACCACTCCCAATGGAGGACGACGTACCCTCTAACGAGAGTGGTATTGCACTATCTGTAGGGGTCACCCGTGGCTAAGTAATATTGTTACTATAGATATCTGTTAGGGCGACTATAGCTGGTACAGTTGTGGTCGTAGATCTTTCCACTTTTTGGCTAGCTGAAAATGGGCTTGAGCAAATTGTCATATCTGTATCTAATCTGGTCATTCCACTTTGGTAGTTGGAAATCTGTATCTGCCTTCAGAGAGGGAAGTTGTAACAACTTCGCGAAGCATGACATGAAGATCAGAGCATTTCATGATTTATTTGATTTTCTCTATTATTCGGCATGATGTATGTTTGATTGTCTATATTAACGTACTGTTTTCTTAATAAACAAATTATTTTCATAATATGAGATAAGTATACGAGGTAGTTAAATGGGTGTCAGAATAACGAGTGCATGATAAAATTTTATGCAGTGGAACAATTAATACAAATTCCTTACAAATATATATATGAGTTCCAATTATATAAATATAACTGAGGCCTGAAGTGGCTATAGAATACAAAAACAAAACATAAAAGAATGCCACTTCTTTCACTATGCTATTGAAATCATCAGATTGCGAAACTAATCTTGCACTCAAATTTTGTGGATCCAAGGGATCCTCATAGACTTCCAAGTATAGGTTAGCTTGCGGTTCCTCATTTTCTTCCTCATCTGGGGGGCATGGAAAGAGTGAGTTTCATATGCTTAGTAAGAAAAATAGTATTAAATTAACATCGTAAGGTTTTAAAGGTGAATTATTTTAACTTAAAAGCTTACCATTTAGCCACATCATAGACCAATCTTACATTATGAAAATAATTAATTTATTAAGAAACAACGCATTAATATGAACAAATCAAATATTCATCATGCCAGATAATAACGAAAATCAAATAAATCATGAAATTCTCATATTTTCATGTCATGCTTTGCGAAGTGTTACAACTTCCATTTCTGAAGGCAGATACAGATTTCCAATTACCTAGGTGGAATGACTAGATCAGATACAGGTATGATAATTTGCTCAGGCCCATTTCTAGCTGGCCAAACCATAGTACGATCTATGATCACGGTCGTACCAACCATAGTGGCCCGATTTGATATCTACAGTCACAACAACACTTAGCTAAGGGTGACCCCTAACAGATATTCGCGTTACCACTCTCGTTAAAGGGTACACTATCATCCACCAGGAGCAGTTCTCTTACGTATTTCCAGACCAAATAGGGGAGGGAGAAATAGATACCCCGAAGGGCTAGGGAAACAGATACCACTCAGAGATAAAAAGCCTAATGAGACACTTTATTCAATATGCATATCAAGACACATATATTTTGGACCATTCATGCTTCATTCCACTTTTCTATTTTCTTTTTCTTTTTATTCTTTATTTTTACCAAGCAATAATAACGACTTCACATTATATTTTGTTATACGCAAATCATCAAGTGTATATTATTCACATAATATACTTGAAAACAAGAATAATTCGACTTATCTGAACTATAAATGCAAAGGCATACAAGCAGACAAAATCACAATCGTCATGTTTAATAGTTCTATTTTATCTAAAAATATTCCTTAAGACATTAAAAGAAATAATAAATTCCTTATCAAAACTTTGATGTTTTCTCTTTCACCGTTTTTCTTTTCTTTTCCTCCTCTCACTAGATTATTCTCTCTCTCTCTCCTTTTTCTTTAAGTCTAGAAAAATGGAAGAATGGAAGAGTGGGGAAGAATAGGATGGGAAGGCCTATTTATAAAATTTTAGAACGGTTGGATTTACATCAAGTGGAAAAATTCGATGAAGAGAGAGGAGAAAAAGAGCTCGACAAAAAAAACGAGGGAGGAGGGCCGCCTCTAGCTACTAGGCCACCACTCGAGGTGACAGTAGTGCACTGCAGGCTATCCTGCAGGTGCACAGGTCTCCTGCCATGCATAAGGCCTATCTGTGCGGCATCCGCGTAGGCGACTCTGTTTCCCCGTGGGATTTCTTCTTGTTTCACTATTTTTATGATTTTTCTAAATTTTTCTAAAACTAAATTAAATAAAATCAAATGCAAATTAAATAATAAATACTCAAAATTTCATAAAATTTCATAAAAATAAAATAATGAAAAATCAACCAGATTTACGAATTACGATAAATAATACGCAGTGTAATTTAAATGAGTTTAATGCTGCCAAAGGGCCGAACAAATAGGATTTTCTAAATTAATTAAGCACAACAATGGGCAGGGTGTTACAAATACCAGGCTAGTATCATTTGTCTATTGAAAGAGAGATAACACTTTTATATTTTTACTGCATTAAATTGGCAGGAAATATATGTTTGATTTCTTTACGAATTTTGCGGCTAGTACAAAAATCAATATAAAAGTATTCATATATATTACTTTTATTATAACATTTTAAAATTGAATCATACTAATCTTTCCTTAACAATATGATTGGTATTTTTTCTCTTCATAAGAGATTTTAGATTCAAATTGTGCATTTTTGTAGATTATCTTTAAGAGGTTATGTCATCTAATTAATGAAATGTATGAATTATTATTAAAAAATCTAAATCCTAAATTTCAATTCTATATTTTAAAAGTAATATTTTTCTGAAAAGTAATATACCTTTTACCCATAACAAGTAGATTTTTAAAACAAACCATAAGGAATGCCTATATAGCAAAATCAACCAATAGCATCATCTAAAATACATGAGACCTTGGAGCATAAAATAATAGCAAAAAAAATGCATAAATAACAACAACATAGTTTAAACACTACATTACACATCTAAAACAACTTCCTATATCTCTATGTGTGATGATGTTTAACAGCAATATGAAAGGGTTATTCGAGACACTTAACTGTTTAAACTAGTTGACGTATAATTGATTAATTTTGGTTGTCTGTGAATTTCATATTGTATGTATAGAAGCTCCAAGGATCATGCCTATATGAGTTAATGGATACCTTATAGATTTTAAGAATTGGAACAAGCGTTCCTTTGGCTATATGCGCACTGAAAAGAAAAAAAAACAACTAAAATCACACATATCACCCACACCACCAAAGATCTCCAAGCTTTTACCAATATCCTCTCAAACCCATTTGTTCCTCTCTTCCACGCTGCTTTGTTGCTCCCTCTCACTCAATCACAGACACTTGAAAATAGTGCATATCTGCTAGAGCTTTACAACTCTATAAATTCTTATTCACTTTTCCTATTAACACCTCATCCCACACCACAATGACTAGTCAGCTTATTTTCCAGCTATTGCCAACATCACCATCTCAGAACAACCTCCCATACATCTTTCCTATTACACATCTTTGGTATCACGTAGAATTTGGTTAATAATACATTAACCTACCTATTAGCTAAAAACTCATTTTTGATATAGGAAGCTACTAATAATTCAAGCCCTTTTTATGAAAATACTTGAAATTTTATTAACTAGAACTAGCAAATATGATCCAATAATATAACAATTTATTGACCATAGTATACTATTGCCAACAATATAAATTCTTATCTCATATATTATTCCAAACTTTTTAGTGCATTTATGGTGTAAATGTGTATTTAATTTTCATTTAATTTTTTCTTTGTGAAACTATATACATAATATGCCTATAAGTAGTGGTATCTCAATAATAATACACAATTTTCATTTCTCACAAGATAACATGGTATTAGAGCTGTTAATATATCTAGAAGAATTTAGATAGCTAATATATGAATAAATTGTGTTTTCCATACAAAAAATAATGAATAAGGGTGACTTTGATAGAAGATAAATAATGATAGATGGTTGCAAAGAACATTGTGGAGAAAGAGGAAATGGGAAACATGGTTGGATTAATTCGTGAAAAGGATGACAGAGAAGTTGTATCAAAATATGGCTCTGATACCCAAAACTATATTAAAAATATAAATTGCATAATAAAGTTCTCCTTTTATCCTCTTTTTTGAAAAAAATGTGTTCTTCTAGAACGAGATTGTTATTTTTTAATTCAATAAATTTAATACAAATATACTTTATCTTAGGCCAAAAAAAAATTTGTTATATACACAAGAAAACAAAAAAAGTGATATAAGAAGTCCTAGGGGACATACTTTTAAATGTTGGATTACCTGTAGGGTTACTTTACATGTGAAGCTCCCTCATGTATTACATATCGATCATATAATTTGGGATGCATCAATTACCCTTAACTTCCTTAACTGGAAGATTCAAGATGTTATATTTAGGAAATATAATTTCAAACTATCTTCTTATAAATAGTTTGCATTGTAGGTTTTAGCTATTTATCACTATTCTACATAATTAATGAAGTATATATATATATGTTTATTGTTATAGAACTTTTTAATTTTCTAATTATCATGAATTTTTTTTAAAAGGAAGATAACTTTATTTATCAAAGAAGATAGCCATACAACATCATCTTAATCTTTATCCATCTTATTATGTTACTCTATTAGTTTATTTTATACTGGACACTATTAATTAATTCTAAATAATTAGCACTTTGTTGGCAAGGTAACCTACAATTTTCTTTGGGGATAAATCTTTTTAAGGGTTCGGCTGTAGGTTAGGTATTGCATATTTTTCCTTAATGAAAAGATAATTTTATTATTAAAATGGTAGTTGCATGTCCTTTTTTTCTTTGAATAATAAAAAATAATTTTGTCAATAAGGACAATTCCATCATTTTTAAAGAGAGATTACAAGAAAGCACAAAACCACTAGCCGTAGAAAAATTAAAAGCACAATTTAAGAATAAAATTATATGATAATATAGGTGATTCGAAATAGAAGCTAAACACGAAAAAAGTATATTCTTAAAACATTTGTTGTATGATCCCCCTTCATAGCCTCATACCAATACATCAAAAGGTAAGTTACATTTCAGCAAAGAATTCTTTCATGAGTTAGATATAGTTGTTTATGTTTTAACTATATATATGCATATATGTACTTATACTGAAATTTTTATGTTTTTAACTTGTTTATTTCTAAAATAATTTATTTTGATTTATCTTGTAACAATTAACTATTTCAATATTTTAGAAATTGTAAAAGGAAGTGAATGGCAGAATATTGGAGCTTATGTACATTTGAGATAGTCAATTGATGAAGATTGCAAAAGCTTAAACCATCACCCAATCTTCTAAATATCTAATAAAGCACATAGTCACTTGTAGAAATTGAACTAATTATCCTCCCTATTTCATCATCAACTTGAGTAAAGAGATCTATTTGCTATTTGAATAAGTACTAAGCGTAAGTAGGTAAACAATCTCGAAAACATCCATACTTAATTGGATCAGGACCTATTGAAGCCAAGTATTGGTGATTTTAGTGAGTAATATAGCTTTTGTAATAGCTTTACCTAGGATTTCGAACTAGTGGTGAATCAGGAGATGACGGCTACTAAGGAGTGATTTAAGATGAATTGTATTGTTCTTGGAGTACCACATTGAATAAGAAGATTTTTTATTAGCTTTGACTATTTCTCTAGCCCTCTGGATGGGTTTATGATGCTCTAACATTGGTTCTAACTAGCCAATGAAAGAGACTATTTAGTGGGTATGTATACATACCATTAGAACTCGTACAATGATGGTTTACATTGATTCTTCTATTTTGTTTATTTAGCTATTGTTTCACCTTTAAAGGTTACAGAGTTCTTACTTTTCTACTTATGTTATTGTATAATGCTCAATTTGACACTTTTTAAGTTTTTACTTTTTCTTATAGGAGATAATTGAAGCTAATATAGAGGGTAAATTAATGAGTATGTTGAATATGGTCATTTTCTTTAATTTCTACACTTACACTTAAGAGAGTGAGTAGATAATCAGAGTTGTCTATGGTTAGAACAAGTTAACTGAGCTGGTGAATTAACGTGGCATCAAGCTTGCAATAAGGATCTAATACATGGAGATTTTTCTTTGAAGAAAAGAAAATGAAGGTGATTGGTTGCAGTTAAGGTTATAGGAGGATTATAAAAATTATCAAAGTATATATTTAACTTTTCTTGTCTACTTGTATAAGATCTTAATATAGTTATTAATTGAAAATTATATATATGATTTTAGTTTGAAATCGATATATAAATTAAATATACAGATATAAAGAATGAAATGTAATATGTTTTTACATGTATATATGTGTATTATTAATTTTGATTTGCAGGTCTTCTGAAATCAAAGAAGATACTTTGAAACTTTGTTGTGACTTGGGAACGGATTATTAGTACGTCTATATTAGAAGAGTATAAAAAACAAATACAGGATTACATTTGAAATGTTTGCAAATCATTATAATTAGCTAAAGAGCAAGTCTTATATATATATGTATAAAGTGAGTCAAAAGAAAAGGTGCGCGTATATAATTGTGGTACGATGATGGTAATTAAGGAAGTGGCTATGAATCCAGTTCCTCGTGTGTGGCTAATTTATTTTATATATAAAAATAAAGATTTATGTAACCTGCTCATCACATTATGGGCTTGAGTTCCAAATGCACATTTTCAATTCAAAAATGAATCTCCCTATAAGTTGAGTTAGGCAGACGGTAAAAAAGGAGAGCAATTATATATGCAGGTATATATATATGTATTAAACTTTTCTGAATATTAAATGCTAGATGCAGAATATTTTATTTTAATCTTTAATTGTATATAGAAAAAATATATACACATATGATATTTAGTGCATCAAACCATGTGTATAGTATATAATTTGAAATAATTTAGAATGCACCACATCTTACCTTACATTGTATATTCTATTATATTAAAATGCTCCACCCCCCATTCCTTATTAATAGCTATTCAACCGTTGTATCATTTTATATCTACCCACTCTCGCCCCTTGGGCACACATGATAAAATACCATGACTAGAAAGAAGGTTAACCTTGCTTATATCACTAACAACTCTGCAAGAAATGCCACATTCAAGAAAAGGAAGAATGAGCTGATGAAGAAAGTGAGCGAACTTAGCACTCTTTGCGATATCAAAGCCTGTGAAATTATTTACAGCCCTTATGACTTGCAACCAGATCTTTGGTTTTTCCCTCTCGGAGGCCAACACGTGCTTGTTGACTTTAAGAGGATGCCCGAGATGGAGCAGAGCAAGAAGATGGTGCATCAAGAAAGCTTCATGCACCAGAGGATCACTAAGGCAACGGACTAACTAAAAAAGAAGTGCAATGATAATTGCAAGAAGGAGATAACAGATATCATGATATACTTGAGTGATCCGGTAGAACAAGCGAAACATTTGGCAATAGTGCTAAGGATACTTCGAAGAGCCAAGTTGCATGCAAAGTTCAGTAGATGTGAGTTTTGGTTAGATCAAATAACATTCTTGGCCCATATTGTGTCAAAAGATGGGGTATCTGTTGACCTAGCAAAGTTAGAGGCAATGGTAAAGTAAGAGGATGGAAACACTCAGTAAGTCACCTCAGCCTCAGGAGGCGACAGACGGAGGAGTAATGAAGGGTCCTGGTGAGACTTTCACTCAAATCTAGGAGGATTCTATGGTGCAAAAGTTGTAGTAGCTGTAGATGCAGTTCGTTGATGGGATGAATCCTCAAGCATAGTAACAGCCTTATGTAGGGTCTAACGGGGAACATGCAGAGGTGATGGTGCCATTCACAAATCAGAACAACCAGAATAATTGATTGATATGGTCCAGTGTGTTTAATTACCTTTAGGAATTGAGTATTATGATATTTAATTTTGAATATTTTGGGGGTGTTGTTGGAGATGTACTTTAAATAACCAATTAAATTCCACCATAGATCAGTTTCTTAGTCGTTATAGTCATCGTCCAAATTGTTGTAGCTGTCATCATCACAGTCATACTCGTTGGATCACATACATCCATGTACTTAGATTGCTTTATGTTATGATTTTCTTTAGATTAATCTTCACCTCAATATTTTATATTTTATGTGCTAGTCCTACTCTTCATTCTTTAATTTCTCCCTTTCCCTGGCTTGACGTGTCTGTATTACTATATGTTAAAATATATGCATGCTCAATATAAATTTATGCTATCAAAATTCTCTTTTCTCTTCTTTCTTTTCTTTTTTTATACACAATTGAGAGAGGGCAGAAGCATTATTGATGCATTATATGTAGAAATTCAGTTTAGTTAGGAGGAAGATTAAGCTAGCTAGATACTCAAATTTGTTTAGATTTCAAATGAGATGTTTGTATAAAATTTAATAAATATGATGTGCTCTCCAGATCATAAAATTAAAATTTGGGATAATGGCATTAAGGAATAATATTTTCCTCAAAGAAAATCCTGATATAATCCAAATACCTAAAATAATTAATATTTTGATTAATCTGAAATTTAAATATAATTCTAAAAATTTTATTTTAGTCAAAACATGCAATATTTTAAATAACTTAAATATATTGGAGAATCTCTAACGATCATAAATAAAATTTCACGATGCAACTATTTTGTTCAGAATATGGAAAAAAACTGAAATAAATAATTTTCAAACTCAACAATCTGTGAATTGTTAACTAATACTTTATGCAAGAAGAAATGTACAATATATACAAATACATATTTAAATATATACAATCACATAAAATAATAAATATAGAAAAAAAAATTTGACGGCTAATTTCAAACACTTTAAGCAATTAATATTTTAAATTTCTTTTACATATATAAATACTCAAAAATCAATGATATATAGTTTCTTACAATTAAAAAAAATGTTACTAATATAAAACAAGACCATATTTAATTCCAGTGACACAAACTACAACATTAAAATTTTTTCAATATTATAGTATGTTACTCTAGTAAGTGTAGTATGATGTTACAATTGATTCTTAATTGGTGGTAGGTGTAGGAGATCAAGACACATAATTAAGTTTGATTTGGAAGGAGGTGACCACATTAGTTGATGATTAAGCGTAATAACTGTGAGTGTGTATAAGATAAGGAGGTGTGTATGGTTGCCATGTATGATTAATTTCAAGTGTGAATGCATGCTGGGATAATGCAAGAGAGAGTAGGTATATAAGTGCATTATAATGAATCAATAACTTGTAATTAAAAGGGAGGATTGGATGATTTTAGATAAGTGCAGCCTTTCATTATTTTATTAATTAAATTTTGTGAAATACATTCCTTAAATGACAAGATTTTCCCATATCCTCTATTAAAGACATAATATTTTTGGAGATAATTTGAACATTTCACTTGCAATTTTAAAATGCACCACATCTTACCTTACATGGTATATTCTACTATATTAAAATGCTCCAGTCCCCATTCCTTACTAATAACTATTCAATGTTTGTCTCATTCTATATATACACTCACTTGCTCCTTGGACAGACACAACAAAACACTATGGCTAGAAAGAAGGTTAAACTCGCTTATATCACAAACGACTCTGCAAGAAAAGCCATGTTCAAAAAAAGGAAGAAGGGATTGATGAAAAAAGTGAGTGAACTAAGCACTCTCTGTGATGTCAAAGCCTGTGCAATCATTTACAACCCCTATGATTCAAAACAAGAGGTTTTGCCTTCCCTTTTCGGAGCCCAATGCGTACTTGCTTATTTTAAGAGGTTGCCCAAGATGGAGCAAAGCAAGAAGATGGTGAATCAAGAGACCTTCTTGTGCCAAAAGATCGCCAAGGAAATAGATCAACTAAAGAAACAGTGCAAGGACAATCACGAGAAAGAGATCACGCATATCATGTTCCAAAGTCTTATCGGGAAGCCCCTCCACCAACTCAACCTTGTTAATCTCAACAATTTTGGTTGGTTTATTGAACAATGCCTCAAAGAAATCCAAAAGAGTATTGGAACACTTTGGAAGTCACCTTAGCCTCAAGAGGCCACAGACGCAGGAGTGATGAAGGGTCCCAAGGAGACATTCACTAAGATCACGGAGGATCACCCGGTGCAGATGTTGCAGCAGCTACAGACGTGGTTCATTGATGGGATGAACCCGCAAGCACATCAGCAACCACCTAGAGCAGATGGGGAATAGGCAGAGATGATGGTGCCATTCACCCATAAGAACAACCAAAATAATGGACTGATATGGTCTAGTGCGTTTAACTGCCCTTAGGAATTGAGTATTATGATATTTAATTTTAAATTTTTTGGAGTGTTGCTGGAGATGTACTTTAAATAACCAATTACATTCCACCACAAAGGTATGTTATCGGTTTCTTAGTCATCGTAGCGTCGCCTTAATAGTTGTAGTCATCATAATAGTTGTAACTGTCACCATCATAGTTGTAGTCGTCGAGTCACATGCATACATGTACTTGGATTACTTTGAATTATGATTTTCTTTAGATTAATCTTCTCTTTAATATTTTATATCTTGTACGAGTACTACTCTTCGTTCTTTAATTTCTTTCTTCCCCCTGCTTGACGTGGCTACAACTATTTGTTAAAATACCTGCATGCTCAATGTAATTTTAAGCTATTATAATGCATTTTTCTCTTCTTTTCTTTTCTGTTTTGTTTTACATAATGGAGTGATGACATAAGAATTATTGATGTAGTATATGTAGAAATTCAGTCTAGTTAGGAGGAAGATTAAGCTAGCTAGCTACTCAAATTTATCTAGATTTCAAAATGAGATTTTTGTATGGAATTTAATATATATGGATATGCTCTTCCAATTTTGAAATTAAAATTTAGGATAATGGCATTAAGGAATAATATATTTCTCACAAAAATTCTCAATTTAATCAGAATATCTCAAATAATTAATATTTTTATTAATATGAATATTATGCATGTATCTGGAAAAATACACTAAAATTATAAATATGTTGTTTAATTATTTTGTTGGATTTATTTCGGATTCTACTAACTTAGAGATATATAGAATAATCTATCTTTGTTCCCTATATTTTAAAAGATAAAAAAATTATAGTCACATATATACTACTAAATCAGAGTGTTGATGGGAAGTATATGTGTACACTTGCAACGAGCTCCTTTAAGTAGTTTGGACAATATCTTGTTTAATTTGCTAAATATGACATATTATTGTGATATAATAGCAATATTGTCTAAATAACAAGTAGAATAAGTATTGCTTCATACGTATATACACATATATATAATCTTTAACTGCTTTTCGTTATTTATATTACACCAGCATGCAATCTATAGCATATTGTAATTATCTTAAAGGTTGGAATTAGTAATGGAGGATGGATTGTTTCCTTCTATTTGTTTTTTGAACATGACTTTGCCTTCTTCTTGTTTTCTCAATCTCTATTGCGGGTGTCGGATGTATTATTGACGGCACTTCTCGTTATGTTTGTAGTGGTTAATTACTATTGATAAATTTTATTCTAATTTTTTAAAAAAAGTTAATTATCTTAAAGGCATATATGGATTGTCGAAGTTCAGAAGGCATATATTTTAATACCATACTAGTATCATTTTTTTTCACTGAAGGGAGACAACACCTATATATTATTACTGCATAAAATTTGCAAGAAATATATTGTTGATTTCTTTAGGAGTTTTTTGGCTACTACATAAGTCAATACATAAGTAATCATATATATTACTTTTATTATTATATTTTAAAATTAAATTACAATAATCATTCCTTAATAATATGTATAGTATTTCCTCTCTTTATAAATTTTTTTTTATTGAAATTGTACATTCTCATATATTATCTTTAGGAGATTGTGCTAATTAATAAATGAAATGTATGAATTGTCACTATAGAGATTTAAATCCTAAATTTTATTTTTATTTTTTAGAATTAATATTTTTTTTGAAAAGTAATATAGCTCTTAACAATAACACGCAAAACCAACCACTAGCATCATCTAAAATACATGAGACCTTAGAGTATAAAAGAAGAGCATCATATAAAAAGTGGCATAAACAACCATAAAATAGTCCACACTACACATCTAAAATAACTTCTTGCATGTGTAAACGTGATGATAAACAACTTATAGATTGTGAGAATTAGAGCGACCGTTTTGTTGTGATTGCATGTCTATAAGCCCCAACATTTTCTATATATAGTTTTGGCTATATGTGCACTAAAAAGAAAAAGGCAACTAAAAGTGCACATATTGTTGGGACCAAAACAAAGACTTTTACGATTGAAATGCAAACTATCTTAATTGGAGGACTATATTAGAAATTTGTGAAAAGCAATATCAATATTCTATATGATAAAAATGGGATGCATAGTACAAAGGATGGGTGACCTATTTATATGCAATTCTAACAGTGTAATTATAACCATTATCAATCTTTTATTTCGTTGCCATGTTTTAGTCCCTTAAGACAACTAATTTCGAGTTTTTTTTTCTCTCTCTCTCTTTTTAACTAACCCCTCATATATAAGGAAAATTAATTAAGTATTCTAGCAATCTTCTGGTTCAATTCATTTTTTTTACACACCTATACATATAAGAGAGAGTAGATATATACATGCATTATAATGAAGCATTAACTTTTAATTAAAAAAGATAGTTGTATTTGATTGGGTTTATAAAAGCGCAGCCTTGCAACAATTCACTAATTAAATTTTGTAAATTACATTACCTTTAATCATAAGATCTCTCCATATGTGCTATTAAAAATATAACATTTCTAGAGATTATTTGGGCACTCCATTTGCAGTTTTAATCTAGCCTTACATGGTATATTCAATGTTCCACTTCACATCCATTACTAATAAATCTTCAACCCTTGTCGCATTCTATAAATGCACCATCTCGCTCTTTGACCAGATATGACCAAACACATTGACTAAAAAGAAGGTTAAACTTTCCTATATCACTAACAACTTTGCTAGAAAAGCTACTTTCAAGAAAAGGAAGAAGAGTTGATGAAGAAAGTGAGTGAACTCAGTATGCTCTGCAAAGTCAAAACCTGTGAAATCATTTACAGCCCCTACGATTGGCAACCAGAGGTTTGGTCTTCCCCTTTCCTAGCGCAACGCCTGTTAGTCGACTTTAAAATGATGCCTGAGAAGGAACAAAGCATGAAAATGGTGAATCAAAAGAGTTTCTTGCACCATAGGATCACCTAGGCAACCAACCAATTGAAGAAGCACCGCGAGGACAATAGGGAGAACAAAATCATGCAGGTTATGTACCAAAGCCTTATTGGGAAGCCCCTTCACCAACTAAACCTCATTGTTTTGAATGATTTGGCTTGGCTCATCCAACTATACCTCAAGGAAATACAAATAAGGACAAAAACACTCAACAAGTCACCCCAACCTAGTGGGGCCACGTATGGACTGATTAAGGATTTCGGGTAGATGCCCACTCAGATCAACAAGGATTCTCCAACATATGGAGTTTTACTCATCTTCTAGTTTTCCTACTTTCACCTCAATAACATACCAGTACTATAACATATGGAGTTTCACCCATATTAAAAAAATAATGCAGTATGTAAGAAAGATAAGCAATACATTTTTATCAATTTATTTAAAAAATAATTTCTCTAATTAAGGCTTATCCATAATCTAACTAATTAAATAGAATGTATATATATGTATATATATCCATCCTACTTCTTATACTTATTTTGTTTAAATGATAAAATAATAGGCATTTCTTATCAAATTTATCAATTACAATACATTTCCACAGTTCCCCAGGTTGATCAAACAATAAGATTACAATCAAATTTCCTTGGCCACAATATATATCAAAAATGAAATAAATTAGAACATTTATGTATATATATTGAACATATAAAACATATATGCTGATTGAGAACAAAAAAACTGTCCTTACATGAGTTTTGCCATCTATACATGCTTTTCCAATATAAAACCATTATAGGATTCCTCATTCTTTTCCCCTTTGAATGTATACAGGAAAAAGGCATTCACATACACAAACATATATAGAGAAAATAGTTATATGTGATCTCATGTCTTTATTTTGTATGAAGTTTATGTTTTAAAAGAACATGATGGGTAGGGTAGAATTATAATTAATTGGTCCAAGTGGATTTATTTTATTTCAGAAAAGAAAGAAAACAATTTTATTATTAGTGTAGTAGTTTTATTAGTTGCATGTATTTGATTGAAAGCAAAGATACATAATTGTCTTCTTCTTTTCCTTCTTTCATATGCTTTATTAGGTATTTTAAATATTTTTCAGCACACAAAATTTTCAAATAAATCTTCTTTTTCAAAATAATTACTGATTGTTTATTGTAACTCTATGAAAAAAATATAAATTTCGAAAGTATAAAGAATCCAAAACATGGAAGCCCGATTGCATATAGTAACTAATTATCTACTAAATGTATATAATTGATTGTTATATAGAGACATATTTCGACTTTAATAATTGTAATTAAAATATTCTTCTATAAAGATAAAATCAAATACACATGCACTCTAAATAATCATATTCGACATATTGCATACCAAATAAAATAATGCAGGAGAGAGTAGATATAAAGATGGACTATAGGGAAACATTAGCTCTTAATTAAAAGGGATAGTCATGATTAAAGAAATTTTGTATAAGTGCAGCCCTGCAACAACTTACTAATTAAATTTTGTGAAACATTTCCTTAAATCAAAATTTTCCCATATTCCCTATTAAAGACATAGCATTTTAGAGATGATTTCGACACTCCACTTCAAGTTTTAGAATGCAGTACATCTAACCTCACTTGGTATATTCAATGTTTCACTCCCCATCTTTTACTAATATTCTTCAACCCTTGTCTCATTCTATATATACCCATTCCCTCTCTTAAGCCACAAACCAAATGACAAAAGACCATGAGTAGAAAAAAAGTTAAGTTTGCCTATATTACCTAATGGCCCCGCAAAAAAAAAAACCACATTCAAGAAAAGAAAGAAGGGGCTGATGAAGAAAGTGAGTGAACTCAGTAGTCTCTATGACGTTAAAGCCTATGCAATCATTTACAGCCCCTATGTCTCGCAACCAGAGGTTTGGCCTTCTTTTCTAAGAGCCTAACGCGTGCTTGTTGACTTTTAGAGGATGCCCAAGATGAGTAGAGCAAGAAGACAGTGAATCGAGAGAGCTTATTGCACTAAAGGATCACAAAGAAAACTGACCAACTGAAGAACCAGTGCAAGAACATTTGCGAGAAGGAGATCACGTAGGTCATGCTCCAAAGTCATATTGGGAAGTTCCTGCACCAACTAAATGTCATTGATCTCAACGATTTTTGTTGGCACATCAAACAACACCTTAAAGAAATCTAGAAGAGGATAGAAACACTTAGGAAGTCACTTTAGCCTCAAGGGACCACCTGACGGGGGAGTCATGAAGGGTCCTTAGGAGACATCTGTTAAAATCAAGGAGGATTCTCTTGTGTAGGAGCTACAACAATCGCAAGAGTGGTCCATTGATAGGATGAACTCGTAAGTACAGCAACAGTTTCATGTAGGGTTTGCTAGTGAGGAACAGGCGAAGACGATGATGCCATTCACAAATAAGAATAACTAGAATAATAGACTAATATGGTCTATCATGTTTAATTACCCTTAGGAATCAAGTATTAGGATGTTTAGTTTTAAATTTTTTTAACACTATTGGAGATGTATTTTAATTAACCGTTTATAGTCCACTACATAGATAGGTTGTCAGACTCGTATTCATTGTCTTAATAGTTGTAATCACCATAATAGTTGTAGTTGTAGTCGTCACAGTCGTTCGGGCATCTTTATGGCACTATGATGCGTGCTGGTGCGCATTTGTGCAGAGAGTCTTTGTGTGGGAATGCCACTACACTCCAAGCACCTGCACATTGCAGCAAGCCTTAGGCATCGTGTTGATCTACCAGGATTCTACGGATGTTGAGGGGTCTTCGCGGATGTGCTCCCCACACCACGGGTGTGGGTAGGAGGATAAATTCCCTCAGGCACAAGGTAAAATAAATAAATAAAATTTGTAATGCAGTAAACTAAGTAAATTTTGGACAAATTGGTATTTTAGGAATATTGGTATAAATTGAAAATTTGGTATAACAAAAAATGATGTGGTTAATTTAAAAGAATAAATCTAATAAAATTATTAAGATCTTAAAATTCTACGAATAATTTTATAAACTAAAAGCTCATTAGAAAGAAATTTTAAATCTATAAATAATTATAAAAGAAGGAGAATCAACATTTGAAAAAACTTGAAAGTAAAAGACTAAAGAGAAAATAAAACCAAATTAAAAGAATATAAAAAGTTAACTAATAAAATAAAAAGTCAAAATTTAACAAACACATAATCTAGTTAAATCTGGTTCACCATATTTCCTTTGAGAGGTATTTTGTTTTGATTATTCCAGAACTGCTAGAATATGAGTGACATGTCCAATGCAAATGAAGGCATAATGATGCAAGATACAGAAACAGATTACTAGTGCATTATAAAAATTATATGCAGCGTAGAATATTATTACAAATCCCTTACTAAAATATATGAGTTCCAATTACAATATATATAATTGAAGTTAGAAGTGGCAACAAAATACAAAGGGTCACTTCTTTCACTATGCAATTAGACTCATCAGAGTGCAGGACAAGTCATGTACTTAAGATTTGTGAGTCCTCGGGATCCTCATAGACTTCAAGGGGTAAGTCAATGATTGGTTCCTCACTATCTTCTTCATCTGGGGGGGAGGTATGGAAAGGGTGAGTTCTATATACTCAGCAAGGAAAATAACATTTAAATAAAATCATAAGATTTTAAGAGTGAATAATTATATCATTATACTTACCATCAGGTCACGTCAAGGTCCTTTCTTATTTTATGAAAATCATCTTATTTATTAAAAGAAACATAATCTCACAGTCACAATGATCAAATCAAAATCATATTTAACAGTTGAAAAAATCAAATAAATCATGAAATGCTCAAATTTTTATGTCATGCTTCGTGAATTCATTCTGAGTTCTATTTCTGAGGGGAGATATGGATTTCTGACTACCCATGTGGAATGATCATATCATATATATAACGACAATTTGCTCAGGTACATAGCCTTGCCAAACCATGGTACAATCTATGACCACGGTCGTACCAACCACAGTGGTCCTATCATATATTCTATCACCACGACAGTACTTAACCAAATGTGACCCCTAGCAGATATTTGTGTCACCGCTCTCGTTAGAGGGTACGCAGTCATCCACAGGAAGTAGTCCTTTAATGCCTTTCTAGACCAGATGGGGAGGGAGAAATAGAAACACCTCTGAGATAAAATGCCTAATGAGACACTTGATGCATTATGCATGTCAATTCATATATATATATATTTTTCAGGCCATTCAAGCTCATTCTCCTTCTCTTTCTTTCTTTTTCTATATATATTTCAGAAAATTATCATCGAATTCATTTAATTCACATGCAAATTATTAAGTGCTTATAAAATCACATAACATGCTTGAAATCAAGAACAAATCACTTTATTAAACATAAAATATGCAAAACACAAAACATAAACTTCATAATTTTGATTTTCTAGAAATGCTCCTTAAGATGTTTAAGGAAATAGTAAATTTCTTACCAAAACCTTGAAATTTTCCTACACCTTTCTTCTTCTTCTCTCTCTAGATCACTCCCTCTCTCTCTAAGCTCTTGGAAGATGGAAGAATGAAATAGAAGTGATGAAAGAAAATGGTCCTTATCTATAAAAAATTAGAACCGTTAGATTTGCGCCAAATGGTGAAATCCAGTGAGGAAAGAGAAAGTTGAGTTAAAGATGAGTTATTTTACATGACGCGACGGCAATGCAAAAAACGGAGGAAGAATCCTTCATCAATGGCGCAGGGCCTACAGCACGTAAGGCACCGCACGTATGCCTAATACTCACAGGCCTAAGCACGCAGGCCTACTGCGCGGACGGTGCGTGCACAGGGCGCATGGCGTCTCGCCATGTCTGCGGGGACTATCTTATTTGTGTATAATGGGACGCATGCATGGACTGGCCAATATGCACGCGATGTGATGTGTGTGCAGACTGGCCCTGTGCCCCACATGGATAGGATTTGTGCACGTCCTGTGTTGGTCACACACGGACGCACGCGAATAGCTTGCTGTGCCGGTGCGGGCGAGCCTCTTCTACACGCGTTTTCCCATGGGATTTTGCCCCATTTTCTATTTTTCTCCAAAAAATTATTTTAGGAGAAAAAAATAATAAAATAATAATAAAATAACAATAATAATAAATAAAATAACAAAATTTGAATAAATTAAAATTACAAATTTAAATTATGAAATACAATATAAACTACAAGATAAATTTAAATTAGTTCAAGTGGCCTTAAGGCCTAATAAATAGGAGTTTCTAGATACACATTTAGTGTGGTGATGAGTGGGATGTTACAATATGGGTGTTTGTTTTGATCCCTTAATGAAACGGTAGTTCTGTTGTCCTTGTGACTTTGAATGATTTGATATTCATGGTCTAGGGCTCAAGGGCAAGAATGATGGCAACCTGAGAGACATAAGATATTTATATTTGTATTTAATATTTAATATTTGTATTTAATATTTGAAGTTTTATTCGATGAGCCAACCCAGATTGTTTAGATCAATGAGGTTGAGTTGGTGGAGGGGCTTCCCGATAAGTTTTTGGAACATAATATGCGCAAGATCTCGATTGTCCTTGCACTATTTCTTCAATTGATCGGTTGCCTTGGTGATCCTTTGGCGTAAGATGCTCTCTTGATTCACCATCTTCTTGCTTTGCTCTCTCTAGGGCATCCTCTTAAAGTCAACAAGCATGTGTTGGGCTCCGAGAGGGGAAGGCCAAACCTCTAGTTTTGAGTCATAGGGGCTGTAAATGATTGCACAGGCTTTGACATCATACAGAGTGCTGAGTTCACTCACTTTTTTCATCAACCCCTTCTTTTTTTTAACGTAGCTTTTCTTGCAAAGTCATTAGTGATATAAGCAAGCTCAACCTTATTTCCAGTCATGGTGTTTTGTCGTGTCCAGCTAAGGAGCGAGAGGGTGTTTGTATAAAATGAGACAAACATCCAATAGTTATTAGTAAGGAATGGGGAATGGAGTATTTTAATATAGTAGAATATATCATGTAAGGTAAGATGTGGTGCATTCTAAAACTGCAAGTGAAATGTTCTAATTATCTCCAGAAATATTATGTCTTAATAGGGGATATAGGAAAATCTTGTTATTTAAGAAATATAATTCACAAAATTTAATTAGTAAAATTTTGAAAGGCTGCACTTATCTAAAATCATTCAATCCTGATCGTCCCTTTTCATTACAAGTTATTGATTCATTGTAATGCATTTATATATCTACTCTCTCTTACATTATCCCCAGCATGCATTCACATCTTACCTAAACAATTATGTGAGAAAATGAAATGTTACAATGAATATCAATATAATTAATTCTACAATCCATACATAAAATCGGCTACAAATTTAATTTTAAACAAAGTAACTAAACTTAAGTACTGCTATATATCACTAAATTGACGTAGTCACAAAAAAATAAATAAATACATTCAATACATTTTTAATAGAAAATGGTTGATATAAGAAGTTAACAGATTATATAAAATGGTATGCAGGTGATAATTTGGCTGATTTGTTAACTTTTTATATAAAAATTGCGAGTTTGCATGTTCTTCATTAATGGGAACTAATGCCATCCCTTAATGATTGGGCCAAAGGCCCAATAGTTTCAATTCTAGGATCTTTACTTCATTACCAACCACCTTAATAGAAATCAATCCTCCTAAAAGTTAAATATAATTAAGGCATGATAATACTTGCAAGTGGTAATTCTCTACCTCTACAAAAATAATAATTGAAGATTTGACTCTTATGTTACACAAAAATAGATATATAATTTATTGTACGTAAACATTAATAAAAATAAATTTTAATAACTCTATCATATGTTAAAATTATTATAATATAATCAGATGAACAATTAAAATTTGAATACTAGACTTTTCACGTGGATGTTTGTGTTATACACTTTAACAGTAGTGTATAAGTGGTTTCATTGTATTATTACATCTATCTTCATTTTTAAAAAGTACTTATATTGTGTCTTATGAATTTTTAAAACTGTTATTGCTAAAGTATAAATTGGTTTTGAATAAGTGATCCCACTAATAAAGGTTAAATACTGGTCATTGTCTTTAAGAATCAATTGCAACATCGTACTACAGATATTACAATAACATAATATAATATTAAAAAAAATTTGAAGTAGTAATTTATGTCACTAGAGTTAAATATGGTCTTGTTTTATATCAGTAACATTTTTTTTAATAGTAGGAGACTTTATGTCATTGATTTTTGAGTATTTATATGTGTAAAAGAAATTCAAAATACTAATTGCTAAAAGTGTTCGAAATTAGCCGTCAAAAATATTTTCTATATTTATTATCCTATGTGATTGTATATATTTAAATATGTATATGTATATGTATATATTGTACATTTCTTCTTGCATAAAGTATTAATTAGCTATTCACAGATTGTTGAGTTTGAAAATTATTATTTTAGTTATTTTCTATATTCTGAACATAATAATTGCATCACAAAATTCTATTTGTGATCGTCAAGGATTCTCCAATATATTTGAGTTATTTAAAATATTGTATGTTTTGAGTAAAATAAAATTTTTAGAATTATATTTAAATTTCATATTAATCAAAATATTAATTTTTTTAGATATTCAGATTATATCAGGATTTTCTTTGAGGAAAATATTATTCCTCAATGCCATTATCCCAAATTTTAATTCTATAATATGAAGAGTGCATCATATTTATTAAATTCTATACAAAAGTTTCATTTGAAATCTAAATAAATTTGAGTATCTAGCGAGTTTAATTTTCCTCCTAACTAAACTGAATTTCTACATATAGTGCATCAATAATGTTTGCGTCCTCTCTGAATTGAGTATAAAACAAAAGAAAAGAAAGAAGAGAGAAGGGCATTCTGATAGCATAAATTTGTATTGAGCACACATATATTTTAACAAATAGTAATACAGCTACGTCAAGTCGGGAAAAGGGAAAAATTGAAGAATGAAGAGTAACACTAGCACAGAAAATTTAAAATATTGAGGTGAAGATTAATTTAAATAAAATCATAACATAAAGTAATCTAAGAGTGTTACAATATAGGTGCTGGTTTTGATCCCTTAACGAAATAGTAGTTTAGTTGTCCTTGTGACTCTAAATGATTTGATATTCATGCTATAGGGCTCAAGGGCATGAATGATGCAAACCTAAGAGACCTAAGATATTTATATTTGTATTTAATATTTGTGAATGTATGTTTGTGTCTATCTACGTACCAAGACATGACTAATCAATATCTCATTTGTCCTCTCTAGAACTAGGTGTAAGCGGCTGCGTGCATAGGTTTGTAGTCAGTGTAATATAAATTAAGATAATAAATTAGTATAAAAAAACTATGTCAGAAGAGGAGTTTCATCCTGTGTGCCTGAGTCGTGTAAAACCATTGAATATGGTTTTGAGCATCTTCATGACGATTCATATGAATTCGACATTTAATTTGGATATGAATATTTGGCGATAAATTTTGATTTGAATTTGTTAATTGAACTTAAAATTATTGTTTTACTAAATGTACATTAATGAATATTTTAAAATGTATCTGTGTTCCATTATTTCTATTTATCTTATTGAGTATTGGAACTCATCCATATCCAACCCCCCCTTAGATGTAGATTTGGAATAAAATTATGAAGAATCGTGTTTAGATTCCTTTCAGGAGGAATAGTTTTGACCAGACTTTGTATTTTGTTTTAAACTTTGAGGACTATTTTTATAATTATGCTATCTAATATTTTGTATTCTAAAAGATAGATGGCCTGATTGCCTCAGGAAATAATCTTTTGTAAATTTTGTATGGGATGTATAGTTCTACTATAATATAAATATCTATTTTATGTCAACTCATTTGGACGTTGGTGCCTTGTTTGGCATTAAGACGTCACATTTCTTTTCTTTTCTTTTTATTTATACACAATGGAGCAAGGATAAAAGCATTATTGATGTAATATATGTAAAAATTCAAAAGATGAAGCTAGCTAGCTCCTTATATTTTTTTTGGATTTAAAATAAGATTTTTGTATAAAATTTAATAGATATGGATACGATCTTGAAATCTTGGGATTAAAAATTGGGATAGTGGCAGTAACAGGTAATGTTTTCCTCAAAGAAAGTCTCTATATAATCATAACATCTAAAACAATTAATATTTTGATTAATATGAATATTATACATGTATCTTGCAAAATACGTTAAATTAAGTTATAAATTGGCTTCTAATTAATTAACAGATATATAGAATAATCTATCTTTGTTTCCTATATTTTGAAGAACAAAAAAATTATGCTAACACATATACTACCAATTTAGAGTGTTGATGAGAAGTACATGTGTACATTGGCTACTAGCTCCATTAAGTAGTTTAGACAATATCTTGTATAATTTACTAAATATGTTATATTATTGCGATTGCTTAGGTGGTAAGTAAAATAAGTATTGTTTTATATGTATACACAGGTGTATATTGATGTGTTGATTTTTATTATATTTTTATACCCTTTTTACTTATTTTGGAATAACTTTTAAATTAATTTTAAGTTAAAAGTCATTTAATGAAAAAAATTCTTGATGTAGGTTTCGTGAAGAAAATAGAGAAAAAGACTGAAAAGAGAAGAAAAGAGAAAAAATGAAGTAGTTCTGAAGAGCAAAAAGGTAGCAACTCTGAAGAGGAAAAAGGGAGTAATTCTGAGCTGGAAGAATGAGTAGCTTTGAAGAGGAAAAATGAAGTAGCTCTAAAAGGAAAAAGGAAACATCTCTGAAGAGGAAAAGTGAGCAGCTTTAAAGACAAAAAAAGGAGGCAGTTAAAAGTTAAAAAAGGAGGCATGCAAAATCGTATCTCCTCTCTTTCTACTGCCTACAAAAGGAACCAGATCTACAACGTTAAAAGGGGAGCAAAGGTGAACCCATATATGGTGGGGAGCTGATATGAACCCAAATCTGGTGGGGAAAAAGCTGAAACAGAAAGCAAAAGTGGGCTTGGAGCTGAGCAGGGGAGGAAAAGTTGAGAAAAATTAATCAAATAATTTATTTTTATTTCTATTTTTATTTTTGTTTTTTGCTTTCAAATTATAGATTTTTGGGATGAAAGTTTTCATGATTTTTTAACAAACTCTTGTTTGGAATTTTTTGGAAATTTATTTTTTATTATTACATGATAATATTTTTTTTAATTATAAATTCTATTGCTCAATCTACCATGTTTGGTTAAATCTCCTTCATTGGAGTGATTGATGTAGCATGATTTAAACGTACGTTTGAAGTTTAATTTTAGCTTCCTTCTAGTTGCAATTTAACAATATTGAAATTAATTTGGTTGTGAGACTTGGCCAACTCATGGCTTAAATTATTATTGATGGTTTTAGAATAGCAGGAGTGGAATTATATTAATTAGACATATATTGTTAATCGTTAATTTCAATTTGAACAGGAGTTATATATTCGAGTTAACATGGAGAAATCGAATTATTACAGATTTAATAGAATCAAATTAATAATGTTATAAAAGGTTAGTAGTTATTAATTGATAAACCTAGCAAATACTAGGAGGGAAACCAAACGTACATTAGGTTTGTTCGATCATTGCAGACTGGATTAAATTGATTGTGAAATGAAAACTCGAATATACCTAAGATTCAGGTGAAATCAATTACTCTGATGGGTTTATATCGATAGTTTTCATTAATTTCATTATTTTCCTTTGATTAAATTATTATTAAATTTTGATTTCTAGATAAGAATAGAATTTCTATAATTCTAGTACTTGATACACAATCCTGTAGGACAATACTCTACTTATCACTTTATTATTTGAACGATTTTGTGCACTTGCGAATTTGCCTGTCATATATATAATCTTTAACTAGTTTTAGTTTTTTATATGTGTACCAGTATGCAATCTGTAGAATATCATAATGATCTTAAAGTTTGGAATAAGTAATGGATGATGAATTGTTTCATTCATTGTTTTTTGGACATGGTTGTGCCTTTTGCTTTTTCTTCTCAATCTATATTGTGGTTATCAGATGTATTGTTTAATGGTACTTTTATTGTGTTTATAATGCTTACTTGCTATTCTTAAATTTTATTT
This sequence comes from Carica papaya, assembly GCF_054855325.1. Taxonomy (NCBI): domain Eukaryota; kingdom Viridiplantae; phylum Streptophyta; class Magnoliopsida; order Brassicales; family Caricaceae; genus Carica; species Carica papaya. The sequence continues at coordinate 24,673,240 of NC_142310.1, read as the reverse complement.
CATTTTGAAAAAAAAATAATTATCTTAAAGGAAATTATAGAGTGTCAAGGTGAAGGCATATATATTAGTACCAGGCTAGTATCATTTTTTTATTGGAAGAGAGATAACACTTTTATATGTTTACTGCATTAAATTGGCAGGAAATATATGTTTGATTTCTTTAAGAATTTTGTGGCTATTACAAAAATCAATAGAAAAGTATTCATATATATTACTTTTATTATACCATTTTAAAATTGAATCATATTAATCTTTCCTTAACAATATGATTGGTATTTCTTCTCTTCATAAGAGATTTTAGATTCAAATTGTGTCATCTAATTAATGAAATGTTTTAATTGTTACTAAAAAATCTAACTTCTAAATTTCATTTCTATATTTTAAAAGTAATATTCTTCTGAAAAGTAAGATACCTTTTGTGATATCCCAAATGTTATTTAAGGCATAAGAGTGACAGATACAGAAACAGATTACGAGTGTATAATAGTTAAATATATGCAGCGACACAATTTATTACAAATCCCTTATAAAATATATGAGTTCCCAATTACATATATAATTAAGGCCAGAAGTGGTGACAAAAAACAAAATATCAAAATACGAAAATGGCCATTTCTATCATTATGTAAAGGGACTCATCAAAGTGCGAGACAAGTCATGTACTTATAAAATTTTATAGATCCACAGGATCCTCAAAGACTTTGAGGGGTAGGTCAGCGATCGGGTCCTCATTATCTTCCTGTGACATCCCAAGTGCTAATTAAGGCAAATAAGTGTCAGATACAGATTTAGAATGACAAGTGCATGATAAAATTTATACAACTGAACAAAATTATTAATAATCCCTTACGAATACACATGAGTTCCAATACATACATATACTGAGGCCAGAAGTGGTTGCAAAATATAAAACAAAACATAAGAGCCACTTCTTTCACTAGGTTATTGTACTCACTAGAGTGAGGGAACAGTCATGCACTCAGACTTGTGTTTGCGAATCCATGGGTATTTGAACCTGAGTATCTGGGAAAAAGCAAAATATTTGATGGAAGAATGGGAGATCCTTTGAACAACCTATTATAATAGGGAAGCCTTATATCATAAAATTAATTCATCAAGTTGATGATAAAATACATAGGAGTTCTAGTGGACATTATGCACTTGTTGCACAACAACCCCTTAGAGGCAGGTCCAAGCAGGGGGGTCAGCGAGTAGGAGAAATGGAGGTTTGGGCTTTATAGGGATTTGGTGTTGCTCATATTTTACAAGAGATGCTTATAAATCTTATCATATTAGAGCTCCCCAAGAAGTACTTGGTACTACGATCATTGCGGAAATAATACCTAAATCCACGAGATCCTCATAGACTTCCAAGGGTAGGTCAGCCTGCAGTTTCTCACTTTCTTCCTTGTCTAGGGGGGGCATGCAAAGAGTGAGTTCCATATGCTTAGTAAGAAAAACAGTATTAAATTAACATCGTAAGATTTCAAAAGTTAATTATTTTGACTTAAGAGCTTGTCATTTAACCTCCTTGTTTACTTATCTCACATTATGAAAAATCATTTGTTTGTTAAGAAGATGGTACGTTAATACAGACAATCAAACATACATCATGCCAGATAATAGAGAAAATTAAATAAATCATGAAATACTTAGATTTTCTTGTCATGTTTCACGAAGTCCTTACAACTTCTATTTTTGAGGGAAGATACAGATTTCCAACTATCCAAGTGGAATGACCAAATTAAATACAAATATGACAATTTGCTCAGGCCTATTTCAAGCTAGCCAAACCATGGTAAGATATATGACCACAGTCGTACCAGCCATAGTGGCCCTAACAGATATCTACAATAACGACATTACTTAGCCACAGGTGACCCCTATAGATAGTGAGATATAACTCTCACCAGAGGGTATGCCATCATCCACTAGGAGTGGTCCTCTTATGTCTTTCTAGACTAGATAGGGGAGAGGCAAACAGATACCCCAAAGGGCAAAAGGAACAGATACCCCTGAGAGATAAAAAGCCTAACAAGACATTTAATGCAATATGCATGTCAATATAGATACACTTCAGATCATACAGGCTTCATGTCATTTTTCTCTTTTTCTTTCTTCTTTTTTATACTTTTTACTTTTATCGATTATATATTATATTTATTACATGCAAATTCATCAAGTGTCTGCAATTCACATAACATGCTTGAAAACAAAAAAATTTGACTCATTTAAATACAGAGACATACAAAACAGGCAAAATAACAATCATATTAAATTAGTATATCTTAAAACACTTCTTAAGACATCAAAAAAATACTAGATTCCTTACTAAAACCTTGATGTTTTCTCCTTCACCATTCTCCTTTCTTTCTCTTTTTCTCTCACTAGACTACTATCTATTTTTCTCTCTCACTAAATCTTTGAAAAATGGAATAATGGAAGTGTACAGAGGAAGGGAAGGGGAAGGGAAGTTTATAGAGTTTTGGAATCATCGGATTTGTGCCAAGTGGCAAAATTCAATGAAGAGAGAGGACAAAAATATGCTCGGCATAATAAATGAGGGAGGAGGGCCTCCTCAACTGGCGGGGTGGTGCACCGCCTGAGGCAGTAGTGGCGCACTGCCCGAGGTGATAGTTCCCCGGCCGGCACGCTGCAGGCTAGCCTACAAGCGCACAAGCCTCCTGCCGTGCACAGGGCCTTGGTGCGCTGGACGCCGCGCGGGTGGGCCTACTATGCACAAGCCCTAGGGGCAGAGGGCCTATCCATGCAGGCCCGCTGCGCGGACGATGCAAGCACAGTGTGCGACGCCTGTTGACACATGAGGTGACCCGCGAATGGCCCGCCTGCGCGCGACAAGACGCATATAGGTCCTAATCCCGCGCCGTGTGCTCTGTGCATATGTCTCGTGCGTGTGTGTGTGGATGGGACAGGCGCGCTTTTCGCAGGTCCTGTGGCTACTGTGCACGGATGCGCACACACATAATGCCCAACACCCGTGTAGGCAACCTGTCTCCCCATAGGATTTTTCCTGCGAGATTTTTTTCCCGATTCACCATTTTTTCAATATTTCTAAATATTTTTATAATAAAATTGGGTTCAACTTAAAATTAAATAAAATAACTTAAAATTAAATAAAATTAAATTAAAGCTAGATAAATAAAAATCAACAAAAATTGCAAAATATAATGATTATTAAGCAGCATAAATTAATTAAGTTTAACAAGGCCAAAGGCCTGAATAAATAGGATTTCTAAATCATTTTAGCATAGTGATGCGCAGGGTGTTACACTTCCTCATCTGGATAGGGTCATGGAAAGAGGTGAGTTCCATATACTGAGTAAGAAAAATAGTATTTAAATAACATCATAAGATTTTAAAGATAATTGAAGGTATCATCATGTCTTACCATCAAGAGTCATGTCAGGATTCTTTATTAAATTACGAAAATAATTTATTTTATTTAAAGAAAACATCATATCCTAGTCATATCATATCAATCAAGTATATCATGCTAAAAATAGAGAAAATTAAATAAATCATGATATGCACTATTTTTCGTGTCATTCTTTGTGAAGTCATTCCGACTTCCATCTATTGAGGGTGATACGATTTCCCGACTACCCATGTGGAATGACAAATTCATTTCATTTGTAATAGCAATTTGCCTCTTGTTAAACTAACAACACATTTAAGCTTGCTAAACCAACAACACATTTATGGCTTTCCAAACTATGACACAATCTACGACCACGGCCGTGCCAAGCACAGTGGTCCTATATGTTAACTATGGCCACGACCATACTTCACCCAAGATGACCCGTACAATCATATTGCGTCACCGCTCTAATTAGAGGGTACGCTATCATCCACAAGGAGCGGTCCTCTCATGTCTTTTCAGACCAGATGGGTGAAAAAACAGAAACTTCTTAGAGATAAAAAGCCTAATAAAACACTTTATGTAATTTGTATGCCAATATCAATACATGTTTCTCATGTCTACTCATCATTTCATGCTTAATCCTTTTTCTACCATTTAATTGCATCACATATCAATATTTATTTCATCTAAATTACACATGCAAATTAAATAGTTTATACACGATTATTGAACATGCGTTAACATGTGAAGTTACTTAGTTTAGGCATAAAACTTAACCACGAAATCACTAATTTAAACTTTATTATTTTTACTTTAGAAATGCTCCTTAGGATTTTTAAAAGTAAATATTGAATTCCTTATCGAAACCTCAATGTTTTCTACGCCTTTTCTTCTTCTTCTACTCTCCTTCTCTCTTTAGATAACTCCCTCTCTCTATAAAGATCTTGGAGGATTGAATAATGGAAATGGAAGTGATGGAAAAATTGTGAATGGAGGGTCACTACTTATAGAAAATGGGGACCGTCAGATTTGTGCAAAGTGGTAAAATTAGGTGAAGAGAGGAAAGTAAATGGAAAAGGTGTGATGTGATAATTGATGGATGTGACCAGCAAATGGACGATACGACGTAAGGACGGTGCAAAAATTAGAGGCATGCCATGCAAACAATGATGGTACATTGCCCAAATGAGGGCGGTACGCCGCCCAAGTTGGTGGTGCCAGCTGTCAAAAGGCGGCGCACGACACTCAATGGGGTGACGCGCCCTTCTGGAGGCAGTGCGCACAGCCCAAGCCAACCATGCACTATAGACCTAGCCTCCCACGCACAAGCCTAGCCTGTCTTGTGTGCAGGCTTTATAGCATGCCAGGCACTACATGTAGGCCTACCGTGCAGAAGGCGCACGCAGACCGCACCTCACACACTGTGCAAATAGGACATGCGCACAGTACGCACATCCTGTGCTGGCCACGCGCGTGGCGTGAAGAGCCCGCGCAGGCAAGATCCTTCCCGTGGGATTTTTTGACTTTTTCTCCATTTTTCAATAAATTTATTTAAATAACAAATAAAATAAAATTTTTCAAACAATAAATAAAATAATTAATTTTAAGAATTATTAAATCAAATAAATTATGAAACTTAAAATAACAAATACGATATTCATCCAAAAAATTAAAAATAAGAAATATTAAGGGTTTTTAAATGGCATTAAGTCCTGAATAAATAGGGGTTCTTATTATAAATTAGGCGCAAAAGTTGTCAGGGTGTTACATTCCCTCCACCTTAAAAAATTTTGTCCCCCAAATTTGTTATAAATAGATATGGAAACTTCTCTCTCATCTCATTCTCTGACTCCCATGTCACCTCTTCCACAGTGTGGTGTTGCTAATGCACCTTCACCATGGGGATCCTATTGTTGTGCAAAACTTTTTCAGTCCAATCATGGATTTTCGTAGGGAGCTCCTCATATGTCATATCAGCTTGAACCTGCATCTCTTGGTGAGAAATGATGTGAGAAGGGTCAGGGTGGTACCTTTTGAGCATGGAGACATGGAAAACATCATGTAGACCCATAAACTCTCAGGGTAGAGTAAGGCGATACGCCATGGGTCCAACACATTCGACAATCTGAAAAGATCCCACATAAAAGGGGCTCAACTTTCCCTTCTTACCGAATCATATTTTTTCCTTGTAAGGGAAGATCTTAAGGAAGACTTGATCACCAACTGTAAATTCTAAAGATCCTCTACAGTTGTTAGCATAGCTTTTCTGGATACTCTGGGTAATGGCTAAGTTCCTTTGAATGATAGCAACTTTTTTCATATTCTCCTGGATGAAATCAGGTCCCAAATGATGCTGGTTCCCGACTTCGTTCAAACAAGTGGGATAACGACAGGGCCTACTGTATAGAGCTTCATACAGAGTCATGTCGATGCTAGAATGATAACTATTATTATAAGTAAATTCACACAAGAGAAGATATTCATACCAGATATCACCGAAGTCAAGGATGTAAGCGTGCAACATGTCCTCCAATGTTTGGATAGTACATTCAGACTGACCATCAGTCTTGGGATTACAAGCAGTGTTGAAGTATAATCCATAATCGAGTGCTTCTTGGATACTGTCCCAAAAATGAAAGGTAAACCAAGGATTACAGTCAAACACAATGGATGGAGGGATGCCGTGGAGTCGAATAATTTCATCGACGTACAGGCGGGCTAATCTGCTAGTGGAATCTGTGGTTCTGATGGGTAAGAAGTGAACAGTCTTGGTCAACTTGTCAAGAATGACCCATATGGCATTGCAACAAGAATAGGTTTTGGGTATACCGATGATAACTTCAATGGTTACATGCTCCCACTTCAATTCCAGAATAGGGAGGCCCTGCAACAAACAACCGGGTCTCTTATATTTTGCCTTAACCTATTTCCAAGTAAGGCATCAAGAGACATAGTCGACAATGTCCTCTTTCATTCTAGGCCACTAATATTGTTGCTTCAGGCCCTGATACATCTTGGTACTCCCGTGGTAGATGGACAGTATAAAGGCATGGTCAGCCTTGAGAACATCTATCCTGACAGTGACAAGGACTCAAACACAGTCCAAAAATTTGCACAATCCATCATCTGTGAGCCTGAAATTGAGAAACTCGTCAGAAGTATGCGAACTTAAATTTTTTATGATTTTTAGGTCTGTGGACTGAGCTTTCTAAATCTTCATGATCACAGAATTACAATTTGGGATAATGGCATTGAGGAATAATATTTTCCTCAAAGAAAATCTCGATATAATCCGAATATCTAAAAAAATTAATATTTTGATTAATATGAAATTTAAATATAATTATAAAAATTTTATTTTAGTCAAAACATGCAATATTTTAAACAACTCAAATATATTGGAGAATCCCTTACGATCATAAATAGAATTTTGTGATGCAGTTATTATGTTCAGAATATAGAAAATAACTGAAATAAATAATTTTTGAACACAACAATCTGTGAATAGCTAATTAATACTTTATGCAAGAAGAAATGTACAATATATACATATACATATACATATTTAAATATATACAATCACATAGAATACTAAATACATAAAAATATTTTTGACGGCTAACTTCAAACACTTTTAGCGATTAGTATTTTGAATTTCTTTTACACATAACTACTCAAAAATCAATGATATACAGTCTCTTGCTATTTAAAAAAATGTTACTCATATAAAACAAGACCATATTTAACTCCAATGACATAAATTACTACTTTAAATTTTTTTTAATATTATAGTATGTTACTGTAGTATCTGTAGTACGATGTTGCAATTGATTCTAAAGATAATGACCAGTATTTAACCTTTATTAGAGGGATCACTTATTCAAAACCAATTTATACTTTTGCGATAACAGTTTCAAAAATTCATAAGACACAATATAAGTACTTTTTAAAAATGAAGATAGATGTAATAATACAATGAAACCACTTATACACTACTGTCAAAGTGTATAACACCAACATCCACGTGAAAAGTCTAGCATTCAAATTTTAATTGTTCATCTGGTTATATTATAATTAATTTTAACATATGATAGAGTTTTTAAGATTTATTTTTATTAATTTTTACGTACAATAAATTATATATCTATTTTTGTGTTACATAAGAGTCGAATCTTCTATTTTTATTTTTGTAGAGGTAGAGAATTACCACTTGCAAGTATTATCATGCCTTAATTATATTTAACTTTTAGGAGGATTGATTTCCATTAAGGAGTTGGTAATGAAGTAAAGATCCTAGAATTGGAACTATTGGGCCTTTGGCCCGATCATTAAGGGATGGCATTAGTTCCCATTAATGAAGAACATGTCTACTCACAATTTTATATAAAAAATTAATAAATCAGCCGAATTATCACCTATATACCTTTTTATACAATCTGTTAACTTCTGATGTCAACCATTTTATATTAAAAATATATTGAATGTATTTATTTATTTTTTTTGTGAATATGTCAATTTAGTGATATATAAAAGTACTTAAGTTCAGTTGCTTTGTTTAAAATTAAATTTGTAGCTGGTTTTATGTATGGATTGTAGAATTAATTATATTGATATTAATTGTAACATTTCATTTTCTCACATAATTGTTTAGGTAAGATGTGAATACATGCTGGGGATAATGCAAGAGAGAGTAGGTATATAAATGCATTACAGTGAATCAATAACTTGTTATGAAAAGGGATGGTCAGGATTGGATGATTTTAGTTATGTGCAGCCTTTTAACATTTTACTAATTGGTTGTGCGTGAATTTTATATTGTATGTATAGAAGCTCCAAGGATCATGCCTATATGAGTTAATGGATACCTAATAGATTCTGAGAATTGGAACAGGCGTTCCTCTAGGTATATGTGCCCTTAAAAGAAAAAAGAAACAACAAAAAGCACACATATCACCCCCACCAACCAAAGATCTCCAAGCTTTTACCAATATCCTCTTAAACCCATTCGTTCCTCTCTTCCACCCAGCTTTGTTGCTTCCTCTCACTCATTCACAGACACTTGAAAATAGTGCATATATGCTAGACCTTTACAACTTTATAAAGTCCTATTCACTTTTCCAATTAACACCTCACCCCACACCACAATGACTAGTCAGCTTGTTTTCCTGCTATCGCCAACATCACCATCTCAACACAACCTCCCATACATCTTTCCTATTACACCTCTTACAATTTGGTTAATGATACATGAAGCTATGTATTAGCTAAAAACTCATTAGTGATATATGAAGCTACTCATAATTTAATTATTTTTATGAAAATGCTTGAAATTTTATTAACTACAACTAGCAAATATGATCCACTAATACAACAATTTATTGAGCATAATATACTATTGCCAACAATATAAATTCTTATCTCATCTATTATTCCAGAATTTTTAGTGCATTTATAGTGTAAATGTGTATTTAATTTTTATTTAATTGTTTCTTTGTAAAAATATATACATAATATGCCTATAAAAAATGGTATCCCAATAATAAAACATAATTTCCAATTCTCACAAGATAACATGGTATTAGAGCTATTAATATATCTAGAAGAATTTAGATAGCTAATATATGAATAAATTGTGTTTTGCATACCAAAATAATGAATAGGGGTGAGTTTGATAGAAATAAATAATGATAGATGGTTACGAAGAACATTGTGGAGCAAGAGGAAATGGGAAACATGGTTGGATTGATTTGTGAAAAGGATGAGGTTGTATCAAAATATGGCTTTAATAGCTATAACTATATTAAAAATATAGATTGCACAATAAAGTTCTCCTTTTATCCTCCTTTTTGAAAAAAAAAATGGTTGTTTTTCTTGCACGAGATTGTTATTTTTTAATCAATAAATTTAATACAAATATACTTTATCTTAGGGCAAAAAAAAAAAATTGTTATATATACAAGAAAACGAAAAAAGTGATATCAGAAGTCCTAGGGGCATACTTTTAAATGTTGGATTGCCTGTAGGGTTACTTTACATGTGAAGCTCTGTCATGCATACATATTGATCATTAATCTTTATTCATCTTATTATGTTACTCTATTAGTTTATTTTATACAAGACGCTGTTAATTAATTCCAAATAATTAGCTCTTTGTTCGCAAAGTAACCTACAATTTTCTTTGGGGATAAATCTTTTTAAGCGTTTGGTTGTAGCTTAAGTATGGTATATTTTTCATTAATTAAAAGATAATTTTATTAATGAAATGGCAGTCGCATGTCTTTTTTCTTTTTGAATAATAAAAAGTAATTTTGGTAATAAGGATAGTTCCATCTTTTTTAAAGAGAGAATTACAGGAAAACACAAAATCGCCACCCTTTGGAAAATGAAAAGCACAATTTAAAAATAAAATTATATGATAATATAGGCGATTTGAAATAGAAGCTAAACGTGAAAAGTGCATATTCTTAAAACATCTATTATATGATCCCCCTTCATAGCCTCATACAGATACATCAATAGGTATCTTAGAATGAAAACTTGGGATAGCGGCATTAACAGGTAATGTTTTCCCCCCGTATAATCATAAGAGTTATTAAAATTTATTTTTATTAATGTTTACGTACAATAAATTATATATTTATTTTTATATTACAAAAGAGTCGAATCTTCAATTCTTATTTTTGTAGAGGTAGAGAAGTACCACTTGATTTAAAATTCAAATATTATCATGCCTTAATTATATTTAACTTGTAGGAGGACTGATTTCTATTAAGGTGGTTGGTCATGAAGTAAAGATCCTAGAATTGAAACTATTGGGCCTTTGGCCCGATCATTAAGGGATGAAATCAGTTCCCATTAATGAAGAGCATGTGAACTCGCAATTTTATATAAGAAGTTAACAAATTAGCAAAATTATCACCTACATACCATTTTATATAATCTATTAACTTCTGATATCAATCATTTTCTATTAAAAATGTATTGAACGTATTTATTTTTTTTGTGAATACGTCAATTTAGTGATATATAATAGTACTTAAGTTCAGTTACTTTGTTTAAAATTAAATCTGCAGCCCGTTTTGTGTATGGATTATAGAATTAATTATATGATATTTAATTGTAGCATTTCATTTTCTCAAATAATTGTTTACATTAATATTTAATTTTAATTGTAGTTAATTAAATAGCTACTATAATATTTAATTTAAAAAAAATTCAATTACACAATTAAAACAAGTACAATATATTAATAAAGTGCCATCGTTATTAAATAAAGTGAAGTAAACATGATTAGTGTTATTCGATGAATCACTCTTTTATCATTCTAAGTATATATATATAATCTCTCTAAATAAGACACACACAACGAAGTTCTAATATTTAAGAATACAAAAAAAAAATAAAAAAATAAAAAAATAAAAAAAATCATAATACATTACATCAAAAAATCATAACACAATACATCCTTTATAGATAAGCCAAATTCAAAGTTAATAAGTGAAATACAAAGTAAACCTTTATAAATCATATAGAAGTTCCCTTGTTTTAATGTGTTAAAAACTCATACCTAAGGTCACCTATATACCATTTTATATGAATGCTTGAACTTTTGAAAATTTAATAGAAGATTTAAAATGTATGAGTTTTTATATGGTTTGTTAACTCTTTATATAAAAGCTAACATTAATGAAGAACATGTATATCTAATAGATCATTAAGTAATATTTTGGCATTCCACTTGTGGTAGAATGCACCATATCTTACCTTATATGGTATATTCTACTATATTATAATGCTCCATTTCCCATTCCTTACTAATAACTCTCCAACCCTTGTCTCATTCGATATATAGCCCCTCTCGCTCCTTGTCCAGACACGACAAAACATCATGACTAGAAACAAGGTTAGGCTTACCTATATCACTAGCGACTTTGCAAGAAAAACCACATTTAAGAAAAGGAAGAAGGGTCTGATGAAGAAAGTGAATCAACTTAGCACTCTTTGCAATGTCAAAACATGTGCAATCATTTAAAACCCATATGACTCGTAACCAGAGGTTTAGCATTCCCCTCTCGGAGCCCAATACCTATTGGCCAACTTCAAGAGGATCTCTGAGATGGAGTAGAACAAGAAGATGATGAATTAAAAGAGCTTCCTATGATAGATGATCACCAAGGCAACCGACCAACTGAAGAAGAAACATAAAGACAATCAGGAGAAGTAAATAATACATATCATGTTTCAAAGCCTTGTTGGGAAGCCCCTCCACTAACTCAACCTCATTGATCTAAATGATCTAGGTTGGCTAATTGAATAAAACCTCAAAGAAATCCTAAAAAAATGATAAAAACACTCTGTAAATCACCTCAGCCTCAGGTGGCCACAAATGGAGGAGTGATGAAGGGTCTGTGGGAGACATCCTCTTAGATCAACAAGGATTCAATATTGCATAAGCTTCAGCAGTTGTAGTGATGGTTCATTGATGGTATTAACCCGCAAGCACAACAACAGCTCATTTAGTGTTTGGTAACGGGGACCAAGTGGAGATGATGGTGTTTTTTGATCAGCACAACTAGAATAATATACAAATGTGCTCTAGAGGTTTAATTATTCTTAAGAATGGAATGATAAGATGTTTGATTTTGAATTTTTTGGATTGCTATCAGGATGTACTTAAATAACCAATTACAATCCACTACAAATATATATCTTCAAATTCTTAATAGTTGTAGTCGTCGTTGTCATAGTACTAATCATCATAGTCATCACGTAATAGTCAACATAGACGTCGCATCGCATGCATGCATGTAAAGGTATTTGTTTGCGTTATAATTTTATTCAAATTAATCTTCTCTTCAATATTTTATATCTCATGTACTAGTACTACTCTTTTTTTTTTTTTTTCTCTCTCGCCTCGGCTTGATGTCGCTTCATTGTTATTTGTTAAAATACATGCATTCCCAATGTAGTTTTAAACTATTAGAATGTTTTTCTCTCTTCTTTTCCTTTTTTTTAATTTTCTTATACATAGTGGATTAAGTTTACTTAAGATGATGATTAAGTTTGCTAGCTACTTAAATTTTGTTTAGATCTCAAAGGAGATTTTTGTATGGGATTTAATATATATGAATACATGTTCGGATCTTGGAATTAAAATTTAGGATAGAAAGATTAAGAAATAATATTTTCTTTAAAGAATACATGCATGCCTACTACGCAGACAGCGAGCGCACAAGGCACATGGCGCTTGGCCCTGTCTGCGTGCGATGGGACACACGCATGGACTAACCTGTCTGCTCGCGATGGGATGCACGCACAGACCAGGCCCGCACCCCACGAGGATAGGATGTGCACACATTGTGCACGTCCTACTCTTGTCGCGCACGCACGCCTACGCACAGTGTGCTATGCCCGCGCATGCGTGCGTCTCCCACAAGTGTTTTCCCGCTAGATTTCACCCCATTTTCCATTTTTCTCCTAAAAATTACTTTTAAATAAAAATTCAGCAAAAATAAAATAATAATAATAAAAATAAATAAAATAACAAAATCTGAATAGATTAAAATTATGAATTAAAATTATGAAATATGATATAAATTACGAGATAAATTTAAATGAGTTCAGGTGGCTTTAAGACCCGCATAAATAGGAGTTTCAATATACACATTTAGCACAGTGATGAGAAAGGTGTTATAATATGGATGCTGGTTTTGATCCCTTAACAAAACGATGGTTTAGTTGTCCTTGTGACTCTGAATGATTTGATATTCATGCTCTAGGGCTCAAGGGCATGAATGATGGCACCTGAGAGACCTAAGAGATTTATATTTGTATTTAATATTTGTGAATGTATGTTTGTATCTATCTGTGTACCAAGAAATGACTAATCAATATCTCATTTGTCCTCTCTAGAACTAGGTGTAAGCAGCTGCGCGTATAGGTTTGCAATCAGTGTAATATAAATTATGATAATAAATTACTATTAAAAAGACTGTGTCAGAAGAGGAGTTTCATCCTGTGTGCATGAATTGTGTAAACCCATTGAATACCGTATTGACCGTCTTCATGACGATTCATATGAATTCGACATTTGATTTGGATATGGATATTTGGCGATAACTTTTGATTCGTATTTGTTAATTAAACTTAAAATTAATGTTTTAGTAAACGTGCATTAATGAATATTTTTAAACGTATCTACGTTGCATTATTTCTCTTTATCTTATTGAATATTAGAACTCACCCATATCCAAACCCTGCATAGATGTAGATTTGGAAAAAAATTCTAAAAAATCGTGTTTAGATTCCTTTCAAGAGGAATAGTTTAGAGCAGACTTTGCATTTTGTTTTAAACTTTAAGGCTAGTTTTTATAATTATGCTATCTAATATTTTATATTCTAAAAGGTAGATGTCTAGATTGTCTCAGGATACAATCTTTTGTAAAGTTTATATGGGATGTATAGTTCTGCTGCAGTATAAATATCTATTTTATGTCTGCACATTTGGACATTGTGCCCTATTTTGGCATCAAGATGTCACATTTCTTTTCTTTTCTTTTCATTTATACACAATGGAGCAAAGATAGAAGCATTATTGATGTAATATATGTAAAAATTCAATCTAGTTAGGATGAAGATGAAGCTAGCTAGCTCCTTAAATTGATTTAGATTTAAAATGAGATTTTTGTATAAAATTTAATAGATATGGATACAATCCTTGTATCTTGGAATTAAAATTTGGGATAGTGGCATTAACAGGTGATGTTTTCCTCAAAGAAAATCTTGGTATAATCATAACATCTAGAACAATTAATATTTTGATTAATATGTATATTATACATGTATCTGGCAAAATACATTAAATTAAGTTATAAATAGGCTTCTAACTAATTAATACTTATGTAGAATAATCTATCTTTGTTCCCTATATTTTGAAGAACAAAAAAATTACACTCACACATATACTACCAATTTAGAGTGTTGATGAGAAGTACATGTGTACACTGGCTACTAGCTCCTTTAAGTAGTTTAGACAATATCTTGTATAATTTACTAAATATGTTATATTATTGCGATTGCTTGGGTGGCAAGTAAAATAAGTATTGTTTTATATGTATACATAGACGTATATTGATGTGTTCGATTTTTATTATATTTTTATACCTTTTTAAGTTACAAGTCATTTAATGAAAAAAATTCTTGATGTAGGTTTCGTGAAGAAAATAGAAAAAAAACTGAAAAGAGAAGAAGAAAAGAGAAAATTTGAAGTAGTTTTTAAGAGCGAAAAGGAAGCAACTCCGAAGAAGAAAAAGGGAGCAATTCTGAAGAGGAAGAATAAACAACTCTGAAGAGGAAAAATGAAGTTTCTTTGAAAAGGAAAAAGGAAGCATCTTTAAAGAGGAAAAATGAGTAGCTTTGAAAAGGAAAAAAGGAGGCATGCAATATTGAAATTAATTGGGTTGAGATTTGGCCAAGTCATGGCTTAATTAGTTATTGATGGTTTTAGAGTATCGGGAGTGAAATTCTATTAATTAGACATATATTATTAATCGTTAATTGTGATTTGAACGAGAGTTATATGTTCGAGTTAACATGGAGAAATTGAATTTTCACAAATTTAGTAAAATAAAATTAGTAATTGTTATAAAAAGTTAGTAGTTGTTGATTGATAAACCTAGCAAATACTGGGAGAAAAACCAAAAGTACATTAGGTTTGTTTAATCATTGCATAGTAGATTAAATTAATTGTGAAATTAAAACTCAGATATACCTAAGATTCAAGTAAAATCAATTATTCGTATGGGTTTACATCGATAGTTTTCATTAATTTAATCATTTTGTTTTGATTAAATTATTATTAAATTTTGATTTCTAGATAATAATAGAATTTCTATAATTATGGTACTTGATACGCAATCTTGTAGGACGATACTCTACCTATCACTTTATTATTTGAATGATTTTGTGCACTTGCGAATTTGCCTGTCATATATAAAATCTTTAACTAGTTTTAGTTTTTTATATGTATACATACCAGTATGCAATCTATAGAACATCATAATTATCTTAAAGGTTGGAATCAGTAATGGATGATGAATTATTTCATTCTAATTATTTTTTGGACATGGTTATGCCTTTTTCTTTTTCTTCTCAATCTATATTGTGGTTATCGGATGTATTGTTTAATGATACTTTTATTGTGTTTGTAATGGTTAATTGCTATAAATTTTATTTCATTTGGAAAAGAAAATAATTATCTTAAAGGCTAATATAGAGTGTCAAGGAGAAGGTATATATATATATAAGTACTAGGCTAGTATCATTTTTTTATTAGAAGAGAGATAACACTTTTATATTTTTAATGCATTAAATTGGCAGGAAATATATGTTTGATTTCTTTAAAAATTTTGCGGCTATTACAAAAGTATTCATATACATTAGTTTCATTATACTATTTTAAAATTGAATCATACTAATCTTTCCTTAACAATATGATTGGTATTTCTTCTCTTTATAAGAGATTTTAGATTCAAATTGTGCATTTTTATATATTATCTTTAAGAGTTTGTGTCATCTAATTAATGAAATATATGAATTGTTACTAAAAAATCTAAATCCTAAATTTCATTTCTATATTTTAAAAATAATATTTTTCTAAAAAGTAAGATACCTTTTGTGATATCCCAAATGTTATTTAACGCATAAGGGTGTCGATACAGAAATAGATTACGAGTGCGTAAGAGTTAAATATATGCAGTGGAGCAATTTATTACAAATCCCTTATAAAATATATGAGTTCCCAATTGCATGTATTACTAAGGCCAAAAGTGGTGAAAAAATACAAAATATCAAAATACGAAAAGGGCTACTTCTATCATTATGTAAAAAGATTCATCAGAGTGCGAGACAAGTCATGCACTTACAAAAGATTATGGATCCACGGGATCCTCAAAGACTTCAAGCGGTAGGTCAGCGATCGATTCCTCACTATCTTCCCCATCTAGAGGGGGGGCATGGAAAGGAGTGAGTTCTATATACTCAATAAGAAAATCAATATTTAAATAACATCACAAGATTTTAAAGATAATTAAAGGTATCATCATTTCTTACCATCAAGAGTCATGTCAGAGTTCTTTATTAAATTATGAAAGTAATTTATTTTATTTAAAGAAAATATCATATCATAGTCATATCATATTAATCAAGTATATCATGCTGAAAAGAGAGAAAATCAAACAAATCATGATATGCACTATTTTTGTGTCATTCTTTGCGAAGTTGTTCCGACTTCCATCTATTGAGGGTGATACAGATTCCCGGCTACCCATGTGGAATGAAAAATTCATTTAATTTGTAACAGCAATTTGTGTCTTGTTAAACTAACACATTTACGACTTGCTAAACCAATATCACATTTACGGCTTGCCAAACCATGACACGATCTATGACCACGGTCGTATAAATCACAGTGGTCTTACATGTTAACTATGGCCACGAACGTACTTCACCTAAGATGACCCCTACAATCATTTCGCGTCACCACTCTCATCAGAGGGTATGGCGTCATCCACAGGGAGTGATCCTCTCATGTCTTTTTAGGTCAGATGGGGGAGAAATAGAAATCCCTCAGAGATACAAAGCCTAACAAAACACTTTATACATTATGCAAGCCAATATTAATACATGTTTCTCATGTTTGTACATCATTTCATACTTAATCATTTTTCTACCATATTGCATCACATATTAATACTTATTTCATCTAAATTATACATGCAAATTAACAAGTTCATGCACGATCATAGAACATCCGTTAACATGTGAAATTACTTAGTTTAGGCATAGCACTTAACCATGATTTCACTAATTTAAACTTTATTAATTTTACTCTAGAAATGCTCCTTACGATGTTTAAAAGTAAATACTGAATTTCTTACCGAAACCTCGATGTTTTCTATGCTTTTTCTTCTTCTTCTCCTCTCCCTCTCTCTCTAAAGATCTTGGTGGATGGAAGAATGAAAATGGATGTGATAGAGAAATGGTGAAGGGGTAGTCACTATTTATAGAAAATGAGGACCATCGAATTTTCACCAAGTGGCAAAATCTGGTGAGGAGAGAGAAAGTTAATGGGAAAGGTGTGATGTGATGAGTGACGGATGTGACCAATGGATGGACGATGCAACATGATAGTGGCACAAAAATTAGAGGCATGCCACCCAAATAGAGATGACACGTCACCCAAGGGAGCAGAGCTTGCACGAGATCCGTTCGAAGAACACGAGAACGAGTTGAAGTAATCAAACTCCCAATATTGGGAGGCTGATTACTTCAATTGAGATAATGAAAAATCATTTTGTTTTTTTAGTTGGAACTTTAGGTGGTTCCCGAAAAAAGATAGCGAAAAAAATGATCCCTAAAGTCGATACTAAGTGGAATGTATAAAACAATGCTTCCATAAATTCGATTGTGGTTTACAATTATAGCTTCCATACCTGTTTTGTTTATTTTGGATGATCCCCCAGATAACGAAAGAACAAGAGTCAAAGAAAAGGTAGTGATTTAAATCAAGATTTCTCCAGTACCTATGTCAAATCGCAAACAGAAAATAGAAGCGAAAAATAACGAAGCAGTGTTGCATCAGACTACTTGTCTTCTTGTAGTTGGATCTCCAAGTTTTTGGAATGCTCTAAATTCCACTTGAGCATCTAAATTTGGATCAATACCAGCAAAAACATCTTTGAATAGGGTTCTAGCACCATGTCAAATGTGTTCGAAGAAGAAGAGCAGAGCAAATGAAGCATGCCCAAAAGTAAACCAACCTCTTGGACTGCTACGAAAAACACCATCAGATTTCAAAATAGCACAATCTAATTCAAAAATTTCACCCAATTGAGCGCGTCTAGCATATTTTTTAACAGTCGCAGGATCGCTATAACTCACTCCATTAATTTCACTGTCATAGAACTCAACAGTTATGCCTACTTATTCAACACTATATTTTAATTCTGCCCTTCTAAAAGGAACATCGGCTCTAACAATTCCATCTCTGTCTACCAAAACAACAGGAAATGTTTTAAAAAAAGTAGGCATACGACATACAAAAAGTTCAAGCCCTTCTTTATCTCTAAAGATAGGGTGTCCTAACCACCCAACAGTTATTCCATCCCCGTTGTCTATTGAACCCACTCTGAATAATCCCTCCTTCGCCGGATTATTGCCAATGTAATCATAAAAAGCTAATTTTTTAGGAATTTTAGACCAAGCTTCTGATAAACTTTGATTTTCGGCTAGCCCAGCACTAACTCTTCGATATATTTCTTGCTGGAAGTATCCTTGATCCCATTGATAACGAGTAGGACTAAATAATTTGATGGGGGTAGTTGCTGAACCATACCACATAGTTCCAGCAACAACAAAAGTTGCAAAAAAGATAGCAGCGATACTACTGGAAATGATGGTCTCAATATTTCCCATACGTAATCCTTTGTATAGACATTGGGGCGGACGGACACTAAGATGGAATAAGCTCGCTAATATGCCCAATGTCCCTGTTGCAATATGATGAGAGGCTATTCCTCCTGGAACAAAAGGATCAAAACCTTTTATGCCCCACGCTGGATTTATAGGTTGTACCTTTCCGGTTAGTCCATAAGGGTCGGACACCCATATTCCAGGACCATATAATCCTGTTACATGAAATATGCCAAACCCAAAATAAGCCACTCTTAAAAGAAATAAATGAATTCTAAAGATCTTGGGCAAATCCAAAAAAGGTTTTCTTGTACGTTCATCAAAAAATATTTCTAGATCCCAATACACCCAATGCCAAATAGCTGTCAAGAAGCACAAGCCAGAAAACACGATATGCGCTCCGGCTACACCTTCATAACTCCAAAAACTCATATTCGTTATAATCCCTCCTGTAATACTCCAACCGCCCCATGAATTAGTTATTCCACATTGGATCAAGAACGAGGTCAGAGGGATCAAAAACTGTTAATTCATATAGAGCCATAGAACTGGCCCAACTAGCAACTAAAGCTGTATGCATTATATGAACAGAAAGTAAACGGCCAAGATCATTCAATATGACAGTATGAAGATGATACCAAGGTAAACCCATGGAAATACCCCTTTATCAACGAAAAATAGACACGATGTAACTTTATTGCATTGGAAAAAAACTAAACTATCGCCCTCCTCCCTTTGAGTGTATTATTAGGGAGAAAGGATTAATATTTGCTCTATTCTTTTAGTAATAATGGAACAATTCGGTTGAACGGAAAAAAGAGAAGCAGATCTATTCTATATCCGATAAGTATCAAGACGCAATGGGGGTTAACCCTATTTTCTATTAACGAACCTATTCATATTTGTTCATCATTCAAAGGACCTATTCGTAAAACTTTTCCTTTATTTTATTCATTCTGTCTTTCTTTACCTTTATTTATTTTATTTTCTATTTTATAACCTTATTCAATCTATGTATAAAATAGAATAAATAATAAATAAAGTATGATAAAGGCCAATATTATTATATTAAGAAAATAAACCCATTGTTACGCTTCCACATCAAAGTGAAATAGAGTAGTTAATTCTTTTTTCTTTCATTTAATGCCTATTGGTGTTCTAAAAGTGCCTTTTCGAAGTTCTAGAGAGGAAGATGCATCTTGGGTTGACATATAGTGCGACTTGTAAGATATATTGGGCCATATGGGTTTTCTCCATTCTCTCTCCTGATCGAGATATCCTCTGTTTTTGCCCCAAAAAATTTGATTGAATTGTCAAGAATTTGTAGCGTGAAGTGCAATGAAGTGGAATTAGATCCATTTTTTGAGGGGGTATTCAGATTAATATTATCAATTAGAATGATTTATGGTTGAATTGGTTGGACCAATAAAATGAAGTATCCAGGCTCTGTTTAGCAAAAACCAAATTGGTAATATATCGATGATTACCACTTATATCATAAATGACTCTATTTAGAAATAAATTCTAAATAGGAGTGATCTCAATTGTTAATCAGTCGAATAAGAATAATATGATTAATACGTTGAATGTTTAATGGAAGACATGAAAGAAATGAATTGAAAAAAAAAGGATGTCATAGAAAAAGATGCAGTATTTGATTGATTTGTCCTATATGTGCAAATCTTAATCGGGCAGATCTTTACTCGGAGTAGAGCCTAAACCTAAAAATATTGAATAAAAAAAAGAAGAAGCCCATTCAGGAACAAGAAAACGCATCGCGATTTGGATTTTATCTCGATGCAAAAAAACCTCTATGAGAAGTTAGTCCGATAAGCTTTTTTTATATTATAGGATTATAGAAAAAGGCCCAAAACTCATATTTCTTTAAAAACGAAAGAAAAAAAGCTCTTTCTTAGAAGTTATAAAAAGTCTACTATGAAATATGAAAAAAGCAAGAGGGCTGGAATCTACGCATTGATTTTGTTCACAATTTTTAGCGAACCGTATGCATCAAAAGGTGCCTGTACGGCTCCTAAGGATATAGTTTGATTTTATCCTAACTGACTGACTTTATCGAGAAAAATTGCTTTTTTTAGGCCAAGAGGTTGATAACGAAATCTCAAATCAACTTATTGGTCTTATGGTATATTTCAGTATCGAGAGTGATACCAAAGATCTTTATTTGTTTATAAACTCTCCTGGTGGATGGGTAATACCTAGAGTGGCTATTTATTGTACTATGCAATTTGTGCAACCAGATGCACAGACAGTATGCATGGGATTGGCTACTTCAATGGGATCTTTTATCCTAGTCAGACGAGAAATTACTAGATGTCTAGCATTCCCTCACGCTTGACACCAATGATTTTTTTTTATTTGCAAGAAAAAAAAAAGAAGACTATGCCTTCGCCATATGAAATATGAATTAATAAGTAATAATAGCATGGCACTTTGAATTCGATATGAATTGTTTTTTCAAAATATTAGATTATGTATCGAAAGAGTAGTATGAGATAAAGGGTATTTCTAATTTTCTCTTAGCTAATTTTATCTTAGTTAGTTATCGGGGGCCCATTTCTGCATCACAAACTTTTTTTTCACACGGAAGGCTACGAATAATATTTATGTTATGAAAAAGTACAAAAAAAGAAACTTTGGGATTGCTGAATAACTGACGAAATAAATATATAAAGCAATAAAGCAACAGGGCCATCATAGTATTTTTTTAACTCCTCCAAAAAAAGAAGGGTGGTAATTGGATCATTTATTGATCTAGGTCTAATAGACCCTATATTTTCTCTTTCTTCAATGAAAGGTAAAAACGTGAATTCCATTGTAGAGTCGTATGCAATGCACAAGAAATGTCGTACGGTTGTTCAATTCTCTCTCTTTTTTTTCATTATTTGTTATCTCGACTCCTCGCTTCATCGGGTGAGATAGAAGAACCATTCTCTCATCAAGGTAATGATCCATCAACCCAGTAGTTCTTTTTATAAGGCACAAGTGGGAGAATTTATCCTAGAAGTAGAAGAACTACTGAAACTTTGCAAAACCCTCACAAGGGTTTATGTACAAAGAACGGACAAGCCCTTATGGGTTGTATCTTAAGACGTGGAAAGGGATGTTTTTATGTTAACAACAAAAGCCCAAGCTTATGGAATTATTGATCTTATACAATTCAATAAAAAATAGCATTGATTTCACGTAAATCAACAATTTAAGATTTTAACATTTTAAGGGTTTAGTTAAATATTCGATTAAACGTTTAATAGAATATTTAATAGAAGTAATTCAGAATCATCCGGTTAGGATCAATCTAAACCAGCCCATTATACATATGATTCAGCATGCCAACTATTAAACAACTTATTAGAAATACAAGACAACCAATCAGAAATGCCACGAAATCCCCTGCTCTTGGGGGATGTCCTCAGCGTCGAGGAACGTGTACTAGGGCGATGTGCGACTCGTTCAGGTTAGATCATGGCTGAGACAAAAGAAAGGAAACTCTTTTGTCAGTATCAATGATCAGTACCAGTGAATAAAATAGAATGGAGGAATTCTATTCACTATCTAAAAACTAAAAAGGATCGATATATCATATCCTTCTATTGTGTATCAAACTTATCGTTTCCATTGGTGCAAATCCAATCACCTAAATTTTAGAGAAAAAATCCCCCCTTGGTAATAAACAGTTATCCATTAAGTGGGGGAAATCCTATTTTTTTTAAATAAATAGAAAGATTATTCTTCTACTCTTGTAAGAACGGACTAACAGGGTCAGCTAATCTTCATAATTAAATACCGTTACTATATAAAGATAAAGTAGATCTCGTTGTGAAAGACAAGACCTATTACTGGAAAATTCATGGGTAGAGCCAAAAAGTGTGAACTGTACAAGTTACCAATAGTATTAATTAATTGAAGGAAGAGCTCCGGTGTATAGAGAGGACCTCACCGTTTAAGAAGTAACCATAGAAATGATGGAACCCACTCTTTATTTATCATTTCGATTTACTACCTTTCTTAGTTATTAGACCTTTTGTGATATCAAGTATCAATATAATTTCTAATTTCAAGGAAAAATGCTTAGAAATAGAAAAGAAAAAAGATAAAATCGTGGGGGGGAAGGTTAGAGGAGCAAAAGCCATTGGAATTTTTATTTTATACATTGGAAGAATCCGCTTTGTTATTAAAAGACTAGTAAGAGGGAAAAGGATAACAAAAAGAAAGAATTAGTTATTCATCAAAGTTTCATTTATTCAATGACCAGAATTAAACGCGGATATATAGCTCGGAGACGTAGAACAAAAATTCGTTTATTTGCATCAAGCTTTCGAGGGGCTCATTCATGACTTACTCGAACTATTACTCAACAGAGAATAAGAGCTTTGGTTTCAGCTCATCGAGATAGAGGTAGGAAAAAAATAGATTTTCGTCGTTTGTGGATCACTCGAATAAATGCAGTAATTCGTGGGGGTGGGGTATCCTATAGTTATAATAGATTCATATACAATCTGTACAAGAAGTAGTTGCTTCTTAATCGTAAAATACTTGCACAAATAGCTATATCAAATAGGAGTTGTCTTTATACCATTTCTAATGAAATTCGAAAATAAAGAGATTGGAAGGAATCCATGGAATGTTTTAAATGGAGTTCCGGGGAGAATGAGCTTGGGGAAGGTAGAGTAGAAATTAGTATGATAAAATAGAAAGTCGTCAAAGAAAAATGAGCAAATATGCTCAATAAAAAAAATTATTCTTCTTCGACGATTCTTTTATTTTTTTTTTCTTACGACAGACACGACAATCAAACTTTGATTCTCTAATTTTTTGAACAAAACATTAATATTAATCCGCCCCTCAGTTCGAATTGGAATTTTGATTCAATTCAAGAATAAGACTATTTATTTCTGGTTCTAAGATCAGTAGTTTTAATGGTCGACTCACTTCCTTCAAATTGTATCTTATTATTAAGAAAAAGTAACGAAGATAAAATACGAGCTTGTTTTATAGCAAAAGTAATTAATCGTTGTTGTTTTAAGGTCAATCTATTCACCCACCTAGATAATATTTTTCCTTGTTCACTAATAAATCGACTAATTAAACTCATGTTTCTATAATCAATTCAATCCCCCGATTGAATCGGGGGCAAACACCTAGGAAAGGGTCGCTTGGATTTATCCATGATTTGTTTATTCCTTATTTCAAAAATCCTATTTTGATTTTGATCGGATTAAAAAAAAATTATTTATATATTTATATTATATAGTTTTTATATATATAATTTATATAATTTGAAATTTATCTATATAATTAATAAATATAAATAGGATTTTGTTTGTTTCTATTTATTTATTTGATTTGTTTCTATTTAAATATATGTAATAATATATACCTGATGTTATCTTTTTCATGTTCCTTGGAAAATTGACATACAAGCACTTGATTCGATCTATTTCTTTATCTCCCCATGAATTGTATGTTTGTAAAAATAGGGATAGAATTTCCTCAATTCCAATCGACTGGGCGTATTGTGTCGATTTTTTTGAGTAATATATCTGGAAATGCCCGTTGATTCCTTATTAACACCGTTTTGAACACAACTGGTACATTCCAAAATAATCGTTACTCGGGCATCTTTACCCTTGGCCATAAACCTCCTTTGGATTTTTGATTCACCCCAATCTTCTATTTTCCGATCCAAAGCGAAGAAGAAAGGAACGAAAAAAACAGAAGTTGCTAACTCAAAATCAAATTATGAAATATTTCGTTGGAATTAATATTAATATAGAATATAGAAATTAAATAAAAAATAATAAAAAAATAAAGTAATAATAAGTAATACAATAATTTTAATTTTTTCTAACTATTTTTAGAATTGCTGCACAGTATTTTAGTATCTTGTAAAATATGCTACTGTTGTCCTAGCTGCATTTCTGTTTTCACTTTATTAGAAATTTAGCTCTATTAGTAATTTAATTGGATCTTGAACCCTAGTTTTGCTTAGGTTGAATCCTTTTTTTCTTTCTCTTCCCCCCCTTCCTTATTCTACCTAATTCTAAAATAAAAAAGGGGGGGGATTGGTTACAGATATTTGATTGTATCTCTAAATTTCTTAACCCCTTACCATGTCAATAACTATAATGAAAAAAAGGGGAATGTCAATGCATCTGGAAATAAACGATTAATCTCGATCAATAAATCTGCTAAAGAACCAAACCATAGAGTACTTAGTACCGGTGCTATGGAAAGATATGTTTTTAGATCGCGCATTTCAAATCCTCCTTCTTTCTTCTTTATTGTATTACATTATGGTAATACATATATAATCAGATGTATATGTAGTTAAGGACTACTTGTATACTTGTATTTTTACGCAAAATCCCCAATCCCTAATTCAAAATTCAAATTGAAATGGACAACGATTCGATAGATAAGATTTTCCTTTTCTTAAAATAGAAAAATACGCCACTTTCCACCTAAAAATAGAATTGAGAGAATTCCCGCGAAAAATATTCATTTATTATTTATTATATGTTTGTTATATAATATGAGACCAAAAAAAAGAAGAAATGAGCAAAGAAATTTTGTATATCAATAGAGAAAATAAGGATATGGAAAACAAGACAGGGATTCTCTACAACGACACTGTAGACCAATTGAAAGGGATGTAGCACAGCTTGGTAGCGTTTTTGTTTTGGGTACAAAATGTCACAGGTTCAAATCTTGTCATCCCTACCTATTACTTCTCCTCTGAGCAGTAACGTGGGATCAATTTTAGATCGATTAAATAAAATTCAAATCAGACATACATTATTTTTGAATTTTATGATATTGTATATAATAGTATAGGCGTACAAAATGTATTGGGGTTAAAAAAAAAAGAATGCTCATCTTTATATTTATAGTCTTATCTATTGTGATAAGAAGGCGCTCTTAGTTTAGTTCGGTAGAATGTGGGTCTCCAAAACCCAATGTCGTAGGTTCAAATCCGACAGAGCATGATTCCGCTCTCAGTTGTTAGGTCGAAGGAAGGTTGAACTCAAATAATTGAACAGCAATCTGAATCTGAATTTGACCTCCCATGAATTAAAGAAAGGAGGAGGGGAGGTCAGTCGAAACAAAAAAAAAGAGATTTTAATTAATCAAAGGTCCAATTGATCACCAGGTCTATATTGTAAATATGCAGTTACGAATAATCCAGCCAAAGTAATAGGATTTAGACCTACGACGATTCCAAAAAGAAAAACTTCAATCATTTCTAATATTTTTTTTTTGAAAGGGGAAAAAGAGAGGTAATATCTATCCCTAAATAGAAATCTGTATTGCCCATGAATTTCAATGACCAATATTTGGTAATTAAGGTAATTACCACGTTAAAGTAAGGAACTATTCGAATATATGGAATACCACAGAAAGATTTTTTTTTTAATAAACTATTCATTCACTTAATTTCAAATAAGCCGTATCTTGCTTAGACCAATAAATAGAGCTAAGGTTATAGTTAAAGCTACTAGTAGAAAACCGAAATAACTAGCTATAGTAGGCATGAAGGGGCTAAATGACCTCCTTACACAACTTTCTCTTCAGTGTGGTGACTTGATAAGCTAAGTAAGAAATAAATTTAAAAAATATCAACAGTCTTGACATTAAAACTATTAAAGATGATTTCACTTATAGTTAAACTCAACTTCAAGCTTAGAGACTTCAATAACTTGGTGAATTAATAAACCTAAGTAAGTAAAGAATCTCGAAAGCATCCACACTTAATTGGATCCAGACCTTCAGAAGACAAGTATTGGTGATTTTGGTGAGTAATAGAGCTTTTATGATAGCTTTACCTAGGATTTTGGCCTAGTGGTGAATCAGGAGATGATAGTTGCTAAGGAGTGAGGAGTATCAAATTGAATAGGAGGATTTTTGTTTAGTTTTGACTATTTCTTTAACCCTCTGGATGGGTTTACGATGCTGTAACATTGGTTCACAGTAGGGTTCCCATTGAACTCGGTCCATCCACCATCTCCCAGGATATCTAGTGAGGCTGTCACCTTATCTGTTTATTAGATCACATCTCCTTCTTGTTTCTCCTTAATCTCTGTTACCAAATTAAACATAATCACATAAACAGTGAACATGCACCCGGTAATACAATCATATCTTAAATCCCAAAATCACACAGTGATCAAGTAAGATAGTAGTACATGCATTTAAAACTCTAAACCAGATACCATCATGCCTTTACAAAAGGAATCCACATGAATCCACAGCAATCCATAATTAATTATGCATATTTATCTAACTTGTACAAATTTATTCAAACTTCACATCTATGATAGGAAATAGGGTGAGGGGTCTTTACCTGATTCGACGCTGAAAATTAAATGGTTACTGCACCTACGGGCGGTCCCTTGGTTCCCTGAATTTTCCTTCGGGAACTGGAACACGCTTAAGGTACCTACAAATGTCCCAAATAAACCCAAAAATCAGTCCCAGGGCCTACTCGACCAATTTTGTAAATCCAGCACGGTGGCTCTACCGTGCTTCGGCGATGGTGCCGATGGCTGTGGTGGTGACCCGCCTCGGATTGGCTATTTTCAGCCATTTTTGGTCGAATTCAGCAAAACTTGCATCGGTTCCTGCGAGAAAACACACTTAAGGCCCTCGGTGGGCTAAAAAAACATAGAAAACTGAAACTCATCAGCAGTGGGGCTCTCCGGTGAGGCAGCGGGTGGTAGCGGTCGGCTCCCGACGGTTGGGCTGTCTTCCTCGATGAGGGGCTCTGGCAGTTAGGGTTAGGGTTTGAGTGCGAATGGAGTTATTTACACCCATCCGCTTTTGATCTGGGCCGTCCGTCGCTTTTGATCTGGACTGTCCGATCGTGATTAAATAGAGAGTGAATCTCGACCGTTCATCGCGATTCAATATGGGCCATCCGTACGCGATGCAATCTGAGCCGTTTATGCGCAATGCAATCTGGGCCGTCCGCGCGTGTTTTCAATCTAGGCTTTCCGTGCGTGCGGGAATGGATCTCAGCCATTCGATCATGCACATGCGGATTGCCCATGTGGCCCCGCTTGGCCTCCCACGTTAGCGTCTCTGCCACCTGTCGCGTCCTGGTTGGTCGGGGCTGTTGACCGGGCATCTGACGTGGCGTAACTTTTATAAATTGTGTTTTGACATCCGTTTTCTGATTTTTCTTTAAAAAATATCCCCATAACCCAAATTTTCACCCTTTTTCCCCAGAATTATTTTCAAATTAATCCTTAACAAATTTTACCCCTTTTTTTAAATAAATTAAAACAAATTAAATAAATAAACAATTATATTAAAAAATAAAAAAAAATTAAAAAATTTTATTGGGTGTTACACCTTACATGGTATATTCTTCTATATTGAAACACTTCGCCCCCATTCCTTGCTAATGGCTACTCAACTGTTGTGTCATTTTATATATACCCCCTCCCGCCCCTTGGGCACACATGACAAAATACCATGACTAGAAAGAAGGTTAAGCTTGCTTATATCACTAACAACTCTGCAAGAAAAGCCACATTCAAGAAAAGGAAGAAGGGGCTAATGAAGAAAGTGAGTGAACTTAGCACTCTTTGCGATGTCAAAGTGTAACACCCAATTATTTTTTTTATTTTTATTTTATTTTATTTTTATTATTTCTATATAAATATAAATATGTATTAATTGAATTGAATTGAATTGAATTTATTTTAATTTTATTAAATGAAAATAATAGTAATAATGATAATAAAAAGGGTAAAAAAATAATTGAGGACTTAATATGAAAAAATTTTTAGGGAAGAAGGATGAAAATTTTAGTTCTGGGGTATTTTTGAAAGAAAAATCAGAAAACGGGGTCAAAACACAATTTAGAAAAGTTACGCCATGTCAGCTGCCCGGTCAGCAGTCCTGACCAACCAGGACGCGCCAGGTGGTAAAGACACTAACGCTGGAGGCCACGCGGGGGGAGCCGCGTTGGTGATCCACATGCGCGGGATCGAACGGTTGAGATCCATTCCTGTGCGCACAAACGACGCAGATTAAATTGCGATGAACGGTCCAGATTCACTCCCTATTTAATCACGATCGGATGGTCTAGATTAAAAGTGATGGACGACCCAGATCAAAAGTGGATGGGTATAAATAACTCCATTCGCACCTAAACCCTAACCCTAGCTGCTAGAGCCCCTCGCCAGAGAAAAAAGCGCAGTCACCACCCGCCTTCACACTAGAGCAATTTTTGACCGCCAAATGAGGTAAAAATTCTACCTTTTACTCAGAATTTGATTTCAAAACTACCCATGGCCAAATCGAAGTGAACAAATTGGCCAATTGGCCGAAAAACGCCGTTGAAGCTCAGCGGCACCACCGCGGGGTGTTTTAGTTTTTGCCTCCGATGAGGGCCTTCCTGATTCCCGTTTGATGTGATTTTTTCATCATTGTGATCATCATTTCCTCCTCTATAGGTTGACCGGAGCAAAACACCCAACTACAACGTGAGCCGAAGGATCCTCCGCACCGGAATGCCACACCGTAGGTGAGTTTCAGTTTTTTACATTTTTTTGGCCCACCGAGGGCCCTAAGTGTGTTTTCTCACAAGAACCGATGCAAGTTTGGCTGAATTCAGCCAAAAAAACAAAAAATAGCCAACCTGAGGCTGATCGCCACTGCGGGCGATAGCGCCGTCGCCGGAGCACGGCGAAGCCACCGTGCCGGATTTCAAAAATTGGTCGAGTAGACCCTGGGACTGATTTTAGGTTATTTGGGACATTTATAAGTACCGTAAGTATGTTTTAGTTCCCGAAGAAAAATTTAGGGAACCTAAGGACTGCCCATAGGCGCAATAACCATTTAGCTTTTCGGTGTCAAATTAAGAAAGGACCCCTCATCCTATTTCCTATCATAGATGTGAAGTTTGAATAAATAATAATGCGGTCTTTTGTACAGGTTAGATAAATATGCATAATTAATTAAGGTTGCTAATGGAGCCAGAACTGGACATTATTCTCTGTCGATTCCTACTTGATTTATTTTACAAATTAAATGCATTATGGTATCTGCTTTATCTATTCTATGGTTTTAAATGATGTATTACTGTCTCACTTGACCACTGTGTGATTTTGGAATTTAAGATATGATTGTATTACCGGGTGCATGTTTATTGTTTATGTGATTATGTTTAACTTGGTAACGAGGACTAAGGGAAAACAGATAAGGTGACAGCCTCACTAGATATCCTGGGAGATGGTGGACGGACTGGGTTCATAGGGAACCCTACCGTGAACGTAGTCTCATACCGGATGGGGTATGGAGACTTGGTCAATTAGTGCTTATATCGGACGGGGTATGGGGACGGCCAGCTTCACCCTCATACCGGACGGGGTATTGAGGTTTAATGTCTTGGAACTCATACTGAACGGGGTATGAGGATGGCCCTGCAATTAAGATTGTTAAGAAGAATGGTTCACGTGTAGCGAGGACACCCTTATGGATCCCCATGGATACTAGTAGGCCGGTGAAAATGAGAAACGGTGATAATCACTTATTGTTAATGAATACGAATTTATGATATGTTTTATATTACTGATTATGCATGAAATTGTGATTTGTATAATATTACTACTTCTAAAATTTGTTTCCATCAATTCTCCGATGGTAAGAACAAGGGTAAATGGTTTTATTGTAAATAAATGTAATGGTTTAAATCAACTGCTCCATTGGTTGTTTTGATTTTCTACCAACTTTTGCTTCTGTGATGGTGATATAGTGTGATGTCCTTACTGGGCTAGTGTAGCTCATTCCTTATTTAACTATTTCAGATCAAGAGAACCTGGTTCCCGAGCCCGATCCACAAGAAGACTGCGAGTAGATGCTAGATGCTTTATAGTTTCCTCAATTTTTCTTATTTCTCGTATTTTTTTTAGAGAACTTATTCCATGATTTTGTATAGTACTTTTAAGTTATTGTGTAAGGGATGTTAAGCTAAATCTTTTATTTCATTTCCGCACTCAGATTATTATATGTATTTCCTATTGAATTTCCGAGACCGTTACATAAAGCCTGTACAATCATTTATAGCCCTTATGACTCGCAACCAGATGTTTGGCCTTCCCTTCTAGGAGCCTAAAATGTGCTTGCTGACTTTAAGAGGATGCCCGAGATGGAGCAGAGCAAGAAGATGGTGAATCAGGAGAGCTTCCTGCATCAGAGGATCACTAAAGCAATCGACCAACTGAAGAAGAAGCGCAATGATACTCGAGAAAATGAGATAACGAATATCATGTTCCAAAGTCCTACTAGGAAGTCCCTCTACCAACTCAACTTTATTAATCTATACGATTTGGGTTGGCTCATCGAACAACACCTCAAAGAAATCCAAAAGAGCATGGAAACACTCAGCAAGTCACCTTAGCCTCAGGAGGCAATAGACAAAGGAGTGATGAAGGGTCCTGATGAGACTTTCATCAAATTGAAGAGGATTCTACAGTGCAGACGCTGCCAGAATAATGGATTGGTATGGTCCAGTGTGTTTAATTACTCTTAGAAATTGAGAATTATGGTATTTGATTTTGAATTTTTTTGGGTGTTATTGAGGATGTACTTTAAATAACAAATTAAATTCCACCATAGAGATATGTTGTTAGTTTCTTAGTCGTCATAGTCATCATCTAAATAGTTGTAGTCATCATAATAGTTGTAACTGTCATCCTCACAGACATAGTCGTCGGGTCACATACATTCATGTACTTAGATTACTTTGTGTTATGATTTTCTTTAAATTAATCTTCACCTCAATAATTTAAATTTTCTGTGCTAGTGCTACTCTTCATTCTTTAATTTCTCCCTTTTCCCAGCTTGACGTGGCTGTACTACTATTTGTTAAAATATATGCGTGCTCAATATAAATTTATGCTATCAGATTGCCCTTTTCTCTTCTTTCTTTTCTTTTTTTTATACTCAATTCAGAGAGTACAGAAACATTGTTGATGCACTATATGTAGAAATTCAGTTTAGTTAGGAGGAAGATTAAACTCGCTAGATACTCAAATTTATTTAGATTTCAAATGAAAGTTTTATATAGAATTTAATAAATATGATGCGTTCTTCAGATCATAGAATTAAAATTTGGGATAATGGCATTGAGGAATAATATTTTCCTCAAAGAAAATTCCGATATAATCCGAATATCTAAAATAGTTAATATTTTGATTAATATGAAATTTAAATATAATTCTAAAAATTTTATTTTAGTCAAAACATGCAATATTTTAAATAACTAAAATATATTGGAGAATCCCTGACGATAATAAATAGAATTTCGTGATGCAATTATTATGTTCAGAATATAGAAAATAACTGAAATAAATAATTCTCGAACTCAACAATCTGTGAATAGCTAATTAGTACTTTACGCAAGAAGAAATGTATAATATATACATATACATATATATATTTAAATATATACAATCATATAGAATAATAAATACAGAAAAATATTTTGGACGGCTAATTTCAAACACTTTTAGCAATTAGTATTTTGAATTTCTTTTACACATATAAATACTCAAAAATCAATGATATAAAGTCTCTTGCTATTAAAGAAAATGTTACTGACATAAAACAATACCATATTTAACTCCAGTGACATAAATTACTAATTCAAATTTTTTTTAATATTATAGTATGTTACTGTAGTATCAGTAGTACGATGTTGCAATTAATTCTTAAGAATAATTACCAGTATTTAACCTTTATTAGTGGGATCACTTATTCAAAACAAATTTATACTTTTGCGATAACAGTTTCAAAAATTCATAAGACACAATAGAAGTACTTTTTAAAAAATGAAGATAGATGTAATAAGGATGCTCGAGATAGAGCAAAGCAAGAAGATGGTGAATCAAGAGAGCGTCTTACGCCGAAGGATCACCAAGGCAACCGATCAATTGAAGAAATAGTGCAAGGAAAATCAAGATCTTGCGCATATCATGTTCCAAAATCTTATCGGGAAGCCCCTCCACCAACTCAACCTCATTGATCTTAAATTATCTGGGTTGGCTCATGGAACAAAACCTCAAAGAAATAAAATAGAGTATTGAAACATTATGGAAGTTACCTCAGCCTTAGGAGGCCACAGTCGCAGGAGTGATGGAGGGTTGTAGGGGTCAGACATTCACTAAGATCAGGGAGGATCATCCTGTGAAAAAGTTGCAGCAACTACAGACGTGGTTCGTTGACGGGATGAACCTGCAAGCACAGCAGCAACCTCATTGAGCATACGGGGAACATGTACAAATGATGGTCCCATTCACAAATAAAAACAACCTAAATAATTGACTGATATGATCCAGTGCCCTTAGGAATCGAGTATTATGATATTTAATTTTAAATTTTTTGGATTGTCGTTGGAGATGTGCTTTAAATAACCAATTACATTCCACTACGAAGATATGTTCTCAGTTTTTTAGTCGTCGTAGTCGTTGTCTCAATAGTTGTAGTCATAATAATAATTGTAACTGTCATCATCATAGTCGTAGTCATCGAGTCGCATGCACAAATGTACTTGGATTTCTTTGCGTTAGGATTTTCTTCAGATTAATCTTCACTTTAATATTTTATATCTCTTGTACTAGTATAACTCTTCGTTCTTTAATTTCTCTCTTCCCCCTACATGCTCAAAGTAATTTTAAGCTATCATAATGCCCTTTTCTCTTCTTTCCATTTCTATTTTTTTTTTACATAATGGAGCGATGAAATAAGCATTGTTGATGTAGTATACGTAGAAATTCAGTCCAGATAGGAGGAAGATTAAGCTAACTAGCTACTCAAATTTATTTAGATTTCAAATGAGATTTTTGTATAGAATTTAATACATATGGATACGCTCTTCCAATCTTTAAATTAAAATTTAGGATAATGGCATTAAGGAATAATATTTTCCTCAAAGAAAACCTTTATCTAATCGAAATATCTCAAATAATTAATATTTTTATTAATATGAATATTATGCTTGTATCATGAAAAATACGCTAAAATTATAGATATGTTGTTTAATTATTTCGTTCGATTTATTTCAGGTTATATTAACTTATAGATATATAGAATAATCTATCTTTGTTCTCTATATTTTAAAAGACAAAGAAATTATAGTCACATATACACTACCAATTTAGAGCATTGATGAGAAGTATATGTGTACACTTGCAACTAGCTCCTTTATGCAGTTTGGATAGTATCTTGTTTAATTTTCTAAATATGTCATATTATTGTGATGTAATAGCAATGTTGTCTAAATAGCAAATAGAATAAGTATTGCTTTATATGTATACACACAAATATATACTCTTTAACTGTTTTCTGTTATTTATATGCACACCAGCATGCAATCTATAGCATATTGTAATTATCTTAAAGGTTGGAATCAATAATGGATGATGGGGTGTTTCCTTCTAATTGTTTTTTGAACATGACTTTGCCTTCTTCTTGTTTTCTCAATCTTTGTTGCAGTTGTCGGATGTATTGTTGACGGTACTTCTCGTTGTGTTTATAGTGGTTAATTATAGTTGATAAATTTTATTTCAAATTTTTTTAAAAAAAAGTTAATTATCTTATAGGCAAATATGGATTGTTGAGGTTCAGTTAGCATATATTTTAAAACTATACTAGTATCATTTTTTTTATTAAAGGGAGACAATACCTTTATATTATTATTGCATAAAATTGGCAGGAAATATATCTTTGATTTCTTTAGGAGTTTTTTGGCTATTACATAAGTCAATACAAAAGTAATCATATATATTACTTTAATTATTATATTTTAAAATTAAATTACACTAATCGTTCCTTAACAATATGTATAGTATTTCCTCTCTTTATAAAAAAATTTGGATTCAAATTGTACATTCTCATATATTATCTTTAGGAGATCGTGCTAACTAATTAATTAAATGTATGAATTGTCACTATAGAGATTTAAATCCTAAACTTTATTTTTATTTTTTAGAATTAATATTTTTTTTAGAAGTAATATAGCTCTTAACAATAATGCGCAGATTTACAAAACCAGCCATAAGTTATGCCTATATGCCAAAACCATCCACTAGCATCATCTAAAATACATGAGACCTTAGAGTATGAAACAAGAGCATCATATAAAAAGTGACATAAGCAACCATAAAATAGTCTACTCTACATAACACATCTAAAACAACTTATAGATTGTGAGAATTGGAGCAAGCGTTTTGTTGTGATTGGATGTCTATAAGCCCTAACATTTTCTACATTTGTTTTTAGCTATATGTGCACTAAAAAGAAAAAAAACAACTAAAAGTAAACATATTGTTGGGACCATGACAAAGATTTTTACGGTTGAAATGCAAACTATCTTAATTAGAGGACTATATTAGAAATTTACGAAAAGCAATATCAATTTTCTATATGAAAAAAATGGGATGCTTAGTACAAAGGATGGGTGACCTATTTATATGCAATTATTATTGCCTAATTATAAGCAATATCAATCTTCCATTTCATTGCCATGGTTTACTGCCTTAAGACAAGTAATTTCAAGTTTTTTTTCTCTCCCTCTCTCTCTATTTAACTAACCCCAAATATATAGGGAAAATTAATTAAATATTCTAGCAATCTTCCCGTTCATTTCATTTTTTTTACACACCTACACATATAAGAGAGAGTAGATATATACGTGCATTACAGTGCAGCATTAGCTTTTAATTAAAAAAGATGGTTGGGATTGAATGGTTTTATAAAAGTGCAACCATGCAACAATTCACTAATTAAATTTAGTAAATTACATTACCTTTAATCATAAGATCATTCCATATGTCCTACTAAAAACATAACATTTCTAGATATGATTTGGGCAGTCCAATTGTAGTTTTAATCCAACCTTACATGGTATATTCAATGTTCCACTTCACATCCATTACAAAAAAATCTTCAACCCTTGTCTCATTCTATATTTATACCATCTTGCTCTTTGTCCAGACATGACCAAATACCATGATTATAAAGAAGGTTAAACTTGCCAATATCACTAACAACTCTGCCAGAAAAGCCACTTTTGAGAAAAGGAAGAAGGGGTTGATGAAGAAAGTGAGTGAACATGTAAAACATATGTGCTGATTGAGAACAAAACACAAATGTCCTTACTTGAGTTTTGCCATCTAAACATGATTTTTCAATATAAAACCATTATAGGCTCTCTCATTCTTTTTTCTGTCGAAGATATACATGAAAAGGGCACCCAGATACACAAACATATGGAGAGAAAATAGATATATGTGATCTCATGTCTTTATTTTATATAAAGTTTATGTTTTAAAAAAATGTGATGGGTAGGGTAGAATTATAATTAACAAATCAGCTGAATTATTTCAAAAAAGAAAGAAAGCAATCTTATCATTAGTGTAGTAGATTTATTAGTTGCACTTATTTGATTGAAAGCAAAGATACATAATTCTCTTCTTATTTTCCTTCTTTCATATGCTTTATTATGTATTTTAAATATTTTTCAGCATATATGATCTTCAAATAAATCTTTTTTTCAAAATAACTACTGATTGTTCACTACAGCTTCATGAAAAAAATATCAGTTTTGATATGTATAAAGAATGAAAAACATGGAAGCCCGATTGCATATAGTAACTAATTCTCTACTAAATGTATATAATTGGTTGTGATATAGAGACATATTTTGACTTTAATAATTGTAATTAAAATATTCTTCCATAAAGAAAAAAATCAAATAAACATGCACTCTAATAATCATATTCTACATACTGCATACAAAATCAAATAATGCAGGAGAGAGTAGATATACAGATTGACTATAGTGAAACATTAGATCTTAACTAAAAGGGACAGTCATGATTAAAGGAATTTTGTATAAGTGGATTCCTGCAACAACTCACTAATTAAATTTTGTGAAACATTTCCTTAAATCAAAATATTTTTCCATATTCCCTATTAAAGACATAGCATTCTGGAGATGATTTCGACACTCCACTTCCAGTTTTAGAATGCAGTACATCTAACCTCACATGGTATATTCAATGTTTCACTCCCCATCCTTTATTAATATTCTTCAACCCTTCTTTCATTCTATATATACCCATTCCCTCTCTTAAGCCATATATAATAAAAGACAAAAAGTAGAAAGAAAGTTAAGTTTGCCTATATCACCTAATGACCCCACAAGAAAAACCACATTCAAGAAAAGGAAGAAGGGGCTGATGAAGAAAGTGAGCGAACTTAGTAGTCTCTACAACGTTAAAGCCTATGCATTCATTTACAGCCCCTATGACTCGCAACCAGAGGTTTGGCCTTCTCTTCTAGTAACCTAACGCGTGCTTGTTGACTTTCAAAGGATGCTCGAGATGGGAGCAGAATAAGAATTTGATGAATCGAGATAGCTTTTTACACTAAAGGATCACCTAGACAACTGACTAATTGAATAACTAGTGCAAGGATAATTGCGAGAAGGAGATCACGTAGGTGATGCTCCAAAGTCTTATCAGGAATTCCCTCCACCAACTCAACCTCATTGATCTCAACGATTTGGGTTGGCTCATCGAACAACACCTTAAAGAAATCCGGAATAGGATAAAAACACTTAGTAAGTCACTTAAACCTTAGCAGGCCACTAGACGAAGGAGTCATGAAGGGCCCTCAGCAGATGCAGCTCAAATCAAGGAGGATTCTCAGGCACAAGAGCTGCAGCAGCCGCAGGTGTGGTTCGTTGATAGGATGAGTTCCTAAGTACATCAATAGTTTCATGTAGGGTTTGCTAGTGGGGAACAGGCGAAGATGATGGTGCCATTCATGGATAAGAACAACCAGAATAATGGACTGATATGGTACAACAAGTTTAATTACCCTCAAGAATCGAGTATTAGGATGTTTAGTTTTTAATTTTTTTTAAGTTGTTGGAGATGTACTTTAAATAACTGATTACAATCCACCATATAGATAGGTTGTCAGACCTATAGCCGTTGTCTTAATAGTTGTAGTTGTTGTCGTCATAGTCGTACGGGCATGTTCATGGCACAACGATCCGTGCTGGTGCGCATTTGTGCATAGGGTCTGTGTGTGGGAGTGCCACTACACTCCAAGTAGCTGCACATTGCAACAAGCCTTGCGCGTCCTGTTGACCTAGCAGGCTTCTACTGATGCTGAGGTGTCTTCGCAGATGTGCTCCCCATACTACAGATACGGGTAGGAGGGTAAATTCCATCGAGCACAAGGTAA
Source organism: Carica papaya (assembly GCF_054855325.1). Taxonomy (NCBI): domain Eukaryota; kingdom Viridiplantae; phylum Streptophyta; class Magnoliopsida; order Brassicales; family Caricaceae; genus Carica; species Carica papaya. The sequence continues at coordinate 24,635,103 of NC_142310.1, read as the reverse complement.
AATAAATAAATAAAATCTATAATTCGATAAACTAAGTAAATTTTGGACAAATTGATATTTTAAAAATATTGGTATAAATTTGAAATTGGGTATAGCAAAAAATGGTGTGGTTAATTTAAAAGAATAAATCTAATAAAATTAATAAAATCTTAAAATTCTAAGAATAATTTTATAAATTAAAAACTTGTAAGAAAGAAATTTTAAATCTATAAATAATTATAAAAAGATGAGAATTAACATTTTAAAAATCTTGAAATTAAAAGACTAAAGGAAAAATAACACAACAATAAAAGAATCTAAAAAGTTAACTAATAAAATAAAGAGTCAAAATTTAACAAACACAAAGTGTAACGACCCCGAAAATTTAAAAGGAAATGTATATAAAGAATATAAGTGCGGAAGCGAAATAAAAGGTTCGGGTTAATATCCCTTACACAATAACTTAAAGGTACTAACAATACCAAAAATAAGTCCTCAAAAGGAAAATACTGGAAATGAAAGACTATAAAAGAAACTAATAAATATCTAGGTATCTACTCGCCGTCTTCTTATAGATCGGGGTTAGGAACCAAGTCCCCCTGATATGAAATGGTTAAGGAATGAGCTACACTAACCCAATAAAGACATCACACTATATCACTATCCCGGACGTAAAGGTTGGTAGAAAACCAAAAACAACCAAGGGAGCACAAGTTTCAAGTAAATTTACTTATCAATAATCAAACCATTTACCGTCCACTTACCTCAGTGGAATTTATAAAAATGACCCATGGAAACGATAACATCATAGATATCATAAATTCATACATAATTTGTAACATAGTACATGTCATACTTTTATATTTCAATCATCAAACAATAGTTGCCCCCTTTTTATCAGCCTACTAGTATCCGTGGGGATCCATAGGGGTCCCCGCTACCCGTGAACCATTCCCTTGACAAACTAAATTTCCAAGGCCGTCTCCATACCCCGTTCGGTATGGGTGCCAAAATATTTAAAGTCTCTATACCCCGTCCGGTATCGGACAACATTCTCGGTAGGGTTCCCTATGGACCCAGTCCGTCCACCATCTCCCAAGATATCTAGTGAGACTGTCAACTTATCCATTTATCAATTTACATACCTTTTCTATTTTTTTCTTAGTTTTCCGTTTCTCACATAAACATGAATACTTAAATAAGTAACGAGCATCCAACAAGGCAAGCATATCATCAGATTCACAAAATGAAGCCATAATGAAGTAAACAGTGATTCATGCATTCAAAACCATAAAATAAATAAATCAGATACCATACTGCATTTAGACTGTAAAATAAATCAAACAGGAACTGACAGAGAAATATGTCCGATTCGGGCTCCATTAGCAACTGTAATAATTATGTATATCTATTTAATTCATACAAATACAGTTTTATCATTTATTAGACTTTAATCATGTGATAGGAAATAGGGTGAGAGGTCTTTACCTGATTCGAAGTCAAAGACCGGATTTTCACTGCGCCTACAGGCAGTCCCTAGGTTCCCTGAATTTTTTCTCCAGAAACTGAAACGCACTTACGATATCTACACATGTCCCAAATAACTCAAAAATCAGACCTAAGGCCTATTCGGCATATTTTGGCATTTCGGCACGGCGGCTCCACCGTGCTCCGCCTTGCGGTGGCGATCCGCCTCGGGTTGGCCATTTTTGGCCGAATTTGGCCTAACTTGCATTGGTTCCTGTGAGAAAACATCCCTAGGACCCTCGGTGGGCCGAAAAAATACCAAAAACTAAAACTTACCAGCGGCAGGGCTCTCCGGTGCGGCAGCTCCTCTAGCTCGAGTCGTAATTTGGTGTTTTGTTCCGGTCAACCTGTAGAGGAAGGAATGGTGGTCACAATGGTGGAAAAATTACATCGAACGGGAATCGAAAAGGGCCTCATCAGAGGCAAAAATTGAGAAAATCCGAGGCGGCACCGTTGGGCTTCGACGGTGTTTTTGCTCTAATTTGGCCATAGGTGGGTTCAGCATCGAAATCTGAGCCAAGGAAAAAAATTTTTACCTCGTTTGGCGGCTGGAAATTGCTCCGGTGCGGCGGCGGGTGGCGGCGGTCGGCTCCCCAGCGGCTGGGCTGTCTTCTTCAACGAGGGGCTCTGGCGTCTAGGGTTAGGGTTTGGGTGCAGATGAGATTATTTATAACAATCCGCTTTTAATCTGAGTCGTCCATCGCGATTTAATCTGGACCATCCGATCGTGATTAAATAGGAAATTAATCTGGACCGTTCATCGCGATGCAATCTAGGTCGTCCGTGCGCGATTCAATTTGGGCCATTCGTGCACGTGCAATCTGAGCCATCGGCATGCGCTTTTGATTTGGGCCATCCGTGCGCGCGGGAACGGATCTCAGCCGTTCGATTGCGCGCACATAGATCGCCCACGTGGCTCCCTTCTGCGTGGCCTCTCGAGTCAGTGTCTCTGCCACGTGGCATGTCCTGGTTGGCCGGGGCTATTACTGGGCTACTGACATGGCACAATTTTTTTTAAATTACATTTTAACCCATGGTTTTTAATTTTCTTTTCAAAAATACCCCCAGAACCCAAATTTTCACCACTTTTTTCCAAAATTATTTTCAATTAAATCCCTAAAATAATTTTACCCCTTTTTATTATTATTATTATCATTATTTCTATTTAATTAAATTAAATTAAATTAAAACCATATATTATTACATAGTAAATCAGTATATTCATATAAAAATTACAAAAAATTAAAATAAAATAATACTAATAATAATAATAAGAATTGGGGTGTTACACAAAGTCTAGTTAAATCTTGTTTACCATATTTCTTTTAAAGGAAATTTGATTTTGATTATTTTTTCTGAAATCGCTAGAATATGGGTGCCGGTTTTGGTCCCTTAACGAAACAGTAGTTCAGTTGTCCTTGAGACTCTGAATGATTTGATATTCATGCTCTAGGGCTCAAGGGCATGAATGATGGCAACTTGAGAGACCTGAGAGATTTATATTTGTATTTAATATTTGTGAATGTATGTTTGTATTTATTTAATAACAAGGCATGACTAATTGATATCCCGTTTGCCCTCTCTATAAATAGGTGTAAGCGGCTGACCATGTAGGTTTGCAATCAGTGTAATATAAATTATATAATAAATTAGTATTAAAAATATTGTGTCAAAAGATAAGTTTCATCCTGCGTACGTGAGTTGTGTAAACCTATTGAATACAGTGTTGAGCGTCTTCATGAGGATTCATATGAATTCGACATTTGATTTGGATATGAATATTTGGTGATAACTTTTGATTTGAATTTGTTAATTGAAATTATAATTAATTTTTTATTAAACGTACATTAATGAGTATTTTAAAATGTATTTGTGTTGCATTATTTCCATTTATCTTATTGAGTATTAGAACTCACCCATATCCAATCCCCCCTTAGATGTAGATTAGGAAACAAATTATGGTTCACCCTGTTTAGATTCCCTTCAAGAGGAATAGTTTGGAGCAGACTTTGTATTTTGTTTTAAACTTTGAGGCTAGTTTTTCTAATTATGCTATCTAATATTTTGTATTCTAAAAGGTAGATAGCATGATTGCCTCAGGATACAGTCTTTTGTAAATTTTGTATGGAATCTATACTTCTACTGTAATGTAAATATCTATTTTATGTTTGCTCATTTGGACGTTGGTGCCCTGTTCGGCATGAGGACGTCACATTTCTTTTCTTTCTTTTCGTTTATACACAATGGAGCAAGGATAGACGCATTATTGTAGTATATGTAAAAATTCAGTCTAGTTAGGATGAAGATGAAGCTAGCTAGCTCCTTAAATTTTTTTATATTTTTGGATAAAATTTAATAGATATGGATACGATCTTTGTATCTTGGAATTAAAATTTAGGATAGTGGCATTAACAGGTAGTGTTTTCCTAAAAGAAAGTCCCACTATAATCATAACATCTAAAACAATTAATATTTTGATTAATATGAATATTATACATGTATCTGGCAAAATACGTTAAATTAAGTCATAAATCGACTTCTAACTAATTAATAGATATGTAGAATAATCTATTTTTGTTCTCTATATTTTGTAGAACAAAAAAATTACACTCACACATATACTACCAATTTAGAGTTTTGGTGAGAAGTACATGTGTACACTGGCTACTAGCTCCTTTAAGTAATTTAGAGAGTATCTTGTATAATTTACTAAATATGTGATATTAATACAATTGCTTAGGTAGCAAGTAAAATAAGTATTATTTTGTATATATATACAGAAGTATATTGATGTGTTCGATTTTAAAAAAAAATTTATATCCTTTTTACTTAAATTTAGAATAACTTTTGAATTAATTTTGAGTTAAAAGTCATTTAATGAAAAAAATTCTTGATGCAGGTTTCCTGAAGGAAATAGAAAAAAAGACTAAAAAGAGAAGAAGAAAAGAGAAAAAATGGAGTAGTTCTGAAGAGCAAAAAGAAAGCAACTCCGAAGAGGAGAAAGGAAGTAATTCTAAACAGGAAGAATGAGCAGCTCTGAAGAAGAAAAATGAAGTAGTTCTAAAGAGGAAAAAGGAAGCATCTCTGAAGAAGAAAAATGAGCAGCTTTAAAAAAGAAAAAAGGAGGTAGCTGAAAGTGAAAAAGGGAGGCGTGCAAAACCCTATCTCCTATTTTTCTACCGCCCAAAAAAAGAACCAGATCAATAATGTTAAAAGGGGAGCATAGGTGAACCCATATCTGGTGGGGAGCTAACCTGAACAAAAATCTAGTGAGAAAAAAGAAACGGCCTTGGAGCTGAGCAGCGGAGGAAAATTTGAGGAAAATTAAGCAAGTAATTTATTTTTATTTTTACTTTTACTTTTTTGCTTTCAAATTGTAGATTTTTGGGATGAAAATTTTCGTGATTTTTTAACAAACTCGTGTTAAAATTAATAATTGTTATAAAAAGTTAGTAGTTATTAATTAATAAACCTAGCTAATACTGGGAGAAAAACCAAAAGTACATTAAGTTTATTTGATCATTGCAAACTAGATTAAATTAATTGTGAAATTAAAACTCGGATATACCTAAGATTCAGGTGAAATCAATTACTCTGATGGGTTTACACCGATAGTTTTTATTAATTTAATTATTTTGCTTTGATTAAATTATTATTAAATTTTTATTTCTAGACAATAATATAATTTCTACAATTCTAGTACTTGATACACAATCCCTATAGGACGATACTCTACTTATCACTTTATTATTTGAACTATTTTGTGCACTTGCGAATTCGCTCATCGTGTGTATAATCTTTAACTGGTTTTAATTATTTATATGTATACCATTATGCAATTTGTAGAATATCATACTTATCTTAAAGGTTGGAATCAGTAATGCATAATCAATTGTTTCCTTCTAATTATTTTTTGGACATGGTTGCGCCTTTTTCTTTTTCTTCTCAATCTACATTGTGGTGATCGTATATATTGTTTAATGGTACTTTTATTGTGTTTAAAATGGTTAATTACTATTGTTAAATTATATTTCATTTTGAAAAAAAAATTTATCTGAAAGACTAATATGGAGTGTCAAGAAGAAGGCATATATATTAGTACCAGGCTAGTATCATTTTTTTATTGAAAGAGAGATAACACTTTTATATTTTTACTGCATTAAATTGGCAGGAAATATATGTTTGATTTCTTTAAGAATTTTACGGTTATTACAAAAATCAATACAAAAGTTTTCATATATATTACTTTTATTATACAATTTTAAAATTGGATCAAACTAAACTTTCCTTAACAATATGATTGGTATTTCTTCTATTCATGAGAGATTTTAGATTCAAATTGTGCATTTTTGTAGATTATCTTTAAGAGATTGTGTCATCTAATTAATAAAATGTATGAATTGTGACTAAAAAATCTAAATCCTAACTTTCAATTCTATATTTTAAAAGTAATATTTTTTTGAAAAATAATATACCGTTTATCCATAAAAAGTAGATTTATAAAACCAACCATAATGAATGCTTATATAGCAAAATCAACCACTAGCATCATCTAAAATACATGAAATCTTGGAGCATAAAATAATTGGAAGAAAAAAGGCATAAATAAAGACAACATAGTATAAACACTACATTACACATCTAAAACAACTTTCTATATGTGTATGTGTGATGATGTTTAACAACAATATGAAAGGGTTTTTCGAGACACCTACATGTCTAAACTAGTAGACATAGAATTGATTAACTTTGGTTGTGCATGAATTTCATATTGTATGTATAGAAGCTCCACGGATCATGCCTATATGAGTTAATCAATACCTAATAGATTCTGAGAATTGGAAGAAGTGTTCCTCTGGCTATATATGCACTAAAAAGAAAAAAGAAATAACTAAAAGCATGTATATCACCCACACCCACCAAAGATCTCCAAGCTTTTACCAATATCCTTTCAAACCCATTCGTTCCTCTCTTCTACCCAGCTTTCTTGCTCCCTCTTACTCATTCACAGATACTTGAAAATAGTGCATATCTGCTAGAGCTTTACAACTCTGTAAATTCCTATTAACACCTCATCCCACACCACAACGACTAGTCAACTTGTTTTCCCGCTATCGCAAACATCACCATCTCAACACAACCTCCCATACATCTTTCATATTACACATCTTTGGTATCACGTAGAATTTGGTTAATAATACATGAAGCTACCTATTAGCTAACAACTCATTAGTGATATATGAAGCTACCTATAATTAATCATTTTTATGAAAATACTTGAAATTTTATCGACTAGAACTAGCAAATATGATCCAATAATACAATAATTTATTAAGAATATACTATTACCAAGAATATAAATTCTTATCTCATCATTGATTTTTTTTTTCATCGAGATAAAATCTTAATCACGATGCATTTTCTTGTTCCTGAATGGGCTTCTTCCATTTTTTATTCAATTTTTTTAGGTTTAGACTCTACTCTGAGTAAAGATCTGCCAGATTTAGATTTGCATATATAGGATAAATCAACCCAATACCGCGTCTTTTTCTACGACTTCCTTTTTTTTTTCAATTCATTTCTTTCATGTCTTCCATCAAATATTCAACATATTAATCATATCATTCTTATTCGACTGATTAACAGTTGAGATCGCTCTTATTTAGAATTTATTTCTAAATAGAGTCGTTTATGATATAAGTGGTAATCATCGATATATTACCAATTTGGTTTTTGCTAAATGGAGCCTGGATACTTCATTTTATTGGTCCAACCAAGTCAACTATAAATCAATCTAATTGATAATATTAATCTGAATTCCCCCCCCCCCTCCCAAAATGAATCTAATGTATTATTCTAGAATTTTTTGTGCATTTATGGTGTAAATGTGTATTTAATTGTCACTTAATTTTTTCTTTGTAAAATTATATACATAATATGCCTCTAAATAGTGGTATCTTAATAATAAAATATAATTTTCTATTCCCACAAGATAACATGGTATTGGAGTTGTTAATATATCTAGAAGAATTTAGATAGCTAAGATATGAATAAATTGTGTTTTCCATCCAAAAATAATGAATAGGGGTGAGTTTGATAGAAAATAAATAATGATATATGGTTGAGAAGAACATTATGGAGCAAGAGGAAATGCGAACATGGTTGGATTGAGTCGTGAAAAGGATGAGGGAGAAGTTTTATCAAAATATGGCTCTGATAGCCATAACTATATTAAAAATATAAATTGCACAATATTTATTGCTTACGTGTATGATTCACACTTTTAACCTAAGTAGACTTAAAGCTTAAAAGATGTATTAGAATATAAATAATTAATTGAGTTATTTCCTATTAGTTTAAACTTTTAAGATAAAGGTTTCATTTATAATTTAATGATTGTACTATTTTTAGTAGTCATTCTAATCCTCCTATGAATAGGGGCTTGTGTCGTCTCAAAATTTCTACTTTGACGAGGCTAATTCATAGGTAGTTTTGAGTTGATGCATGCAACTGATTCTAGCAGCATCTCTGGTGGTTTCTCCATGTTGATATTCTTTCATGCACTTAATTTATTGTTCGGCTTTTCAAGCTTCATGATTAGCTTGACTACCAACTGTATATATGATGCATATGAGCCTTTTTGCCTCCTCACAGTGGCAAGATAAGGTTGTTATGCAGTTCTTTTATAGTGTCTTTAATTCCGCATGACTTTAATTAATCCTCAGGTGTGACCTTTGCTTCTTTGTAACTATGTTTTCACTATTTTATTAGCCTTGTTTTTCTATCTATATACGTGACTTTTAAGCTATGAAATTTTTTTCAATAAAGTTCTCCTTTTATACTCTTTTTTGAAAAAAAAAATATTTGTTCTTCTTGCACAAGATTATTATTTTTTAAATAATAAATTTAATACAAATATAATTTATCTCAGGCTAAAAAAATAAATTTGTCATATACAAAAGAAAATGAAAAAAGTGATATCGGAAGTCCTAGAGGACATATTTTTAAATGTTGGATTACCTGTAGGGTTACTTTACATGCGAAGCTCCCTCGATTTGGGATGCATCAATTACCCTTAACTTCCTTAACTGGAAGATTCAAGATGTTATATTTAGGAAATATAATTTAAAAGTATCTTCTTATAAATAGTTTGCGTTATAAGTTTTAGCTATTCATTACTATTTTACATAATTAATGAAGTATATATATATTTTTGTTTATTATTATAGCACTTTTTAATTTTCTAATTATCATGAAATTTTTTAAAAAGTAAGATAACCTTTATTTATCAAAGAAAATAGCCATTTAACATCAACTTAATCTTTATTTGTCGTATTATATTACTCTGTTAGTTCATTTTATACAGAACACTGTTAATTAATTCCCGACAATTAGTTCTTTGTTGGTGAAGTAACCTAAAATTTTCTTTGGGGGTAAATCTTTTTAAGGGTTTGGTTGTAGGTTAAGTATCACATATTTTTTCTTAATTAAAAGATATTTTATTAATAAAATGGCAGTCTCATGTCCTTTTTCTCTTTGAATAATAAAAAATAATTTTGTCAATAAGGATAGTTCCTTCTTTTTTAAAGAGAGAATTACAAGAAAACACAAAATTGCCACACTTTGGAAAATGAAAAGCACAATTTAAGAATAAAATTATATGATAATATAGGTAATTTAAAATAGAAGCTAAACATGAAAAGAGCATATTCTTAAAACATCTGTTATATGATCCCCCGTCATAGCCTCATACAGATACATCAAAAGGTAAGTTACATTTCAACAAAGAATTCTTTCATGAGTTAGATATAATTGTTTAAGCTTTAGCTATATATATATATGCATATACGTACTTATACTAAAATTTTTATGTTTTTAACTTTCTTATTTCTAAAATAATTTATTTTTATTTATCATGTAACAATTAACTATTTCGACATTTTAGAAATTGTAAGAAGAAGTGAATGGCAGAATACTGGAGCTTATGTACGTTTGAGATAGTCAATTGATGAAGATTGCCAAAGCTTAAAACACTACCCAATCTTCTAAATATCTAATAAAGCATGTAGTCACTTATCAAAACTGAACTAATCATCCTCTCTATTTCATCATCAACTTGAGTAAAGAGATGTATTTCCTATTTGAACAAATACCAACTCCTATTTCTCATATTTGTTCGATGACAGCCCAAAAAATTAAAATTTTCACGTAATACTATAAAATAAAAAACAAAGTTAGAAGAAAAAAACATGCCTCCTTACACAACTTTCTCTTCAGCGTGGTGAATTGATAAGCTAAGTAAGAAACAAATTTGAAAAATATCAACAGTCTTGACATTAAAACTACTGAATATTATTTCACTTATAGTTAAACTCAACTTCAAGCTTAGAGACTTCAATAACTTGGTGAATTAATAAGCCTAAGTAGGTATAGAATCTCTAAAGCATCCAGACTTAATTGGATCTAGACCTTTAGAAGACAAGTATTGGTGATTTTAGTGAGTAATATAGCTTTTATGACAGCTTTATCTAGGATTTTGGACTAGTGGTGAATCAGGAGATGATAGTTGCTAAGGAGTGATTTAAGGTGAATTGTATTTATCTTAGAGTATCAAATTGAATAGGAGGATTTTTTATTAGTTTTGACTATTTCTTTAGCCTTCTAGATGGGTTTACAACGCTGTAACATTGATTCTAACTAGTCAATGAAAGAGGCTATTTAGTGGGTATGTATAGGTACCATTAGAACACATACAATGCTGGTTTACATTGATTCTTCTATTTGTTTGTTTAACTATTGAATCGCTGTTAAAAGTTACACATGCAGTTCTTACTTTTCTACTTATGCTATTGTATGATGCTCAATTTGACACTTTTCAAGTTTTTACTTTTTCTTATAGGATATAATTGAAGCTAATATAGAGGGTAAATTAATGAACATGTTGAATATGGTCAATTTCTTTGATTTTTAACTTATACCTAAGAGAATGAGTAGATATTTAGAGTTGTCTATGGTTATAACAGGTTCACTGAGCTGGTGAATTAACGTGGCATCAAGCTTGCATCAAATCCCTTACCCTATTTTCTATCACGGCATTAAAGCTTAATAAATGATAAAACGATATTTTATGAATTAATAGATATGTATAATTAATTTAGATTGCTAATGGGGCCCGAACCTGATGTATTTGTCAGTCTGTTTCTGTTTGATGTATTTTATAGTCTAAATGCAGTATAGTATCTGATTGTTTATTCTGTGGTTCCGTATGCATGAACAACTGTTTAATCTATTATGGTTTGAATTATTGTGAACCCAATGTTATGTTGCCTTATTTGGTGTGCGTTGCTGGTTTACGTATTTATGTTGATTGGATAATTGAGACTAAGAAAAATAAGGATGGTATGTGAATTTATAAGTGGATAAGTCGACAGCCTCACTAAAAATCCTGGGAGATGGTGGATGGACCGGGTCCATAGGGAACCCTACCGGGGACGTGGTCTCTCATATCAGACGGGGTATGGGGACGACCCGCTTCACCCTCATACCGGAAGGGGTATTGAGGTTTATAGTTTTGGTACTCATATCATACGGGGTATTGAGGTTTATGGTTTTGGTACTCATACCGGACGGGGTATGGGGATAGCCCTGGAATTAAGGAGAATGGTTCACGTGTAGTGGGGACCCCTATAGATCCCCATGGATACTAGTAGGCTGATAAAAGAGAAAATTTATTGCCGATGATTGAAATACAAAAGTATGATATGTGTTATGTTATAGAGTGTGCATGATCTTATGATGTTTAAAATGTTATTGTTTTCATAAGTTATTTTCATGAATCTCACCGAGGTAAGTGGACCGTAAAGGGTTTTATTATTGATAAATGAATTTGTTATGAATTATGCTCCATTGGTCATTTTTGTTTTCTACTAACATTTATTACTGTGATAGTGAGATAGTGTGACATCTTTACTAGGCTAGTGTAGCTCATTCCTTACTTAACCATTTCAGATCAGGACTTGGTTCTCGAGCCCAATTCGTAGGAAGACGGCGAATAGAAGCCTAAAGATTTATTAGTTTTCCTTATAGTATTCATTCATAGTATTTCCTTCAGTTAGTTTATTCTTTCATATCTTTAATACGTTTTGATTATTGTGTAAGGGATATTAATCATAATCTATTTTATTTCGCTTCTGTACTTAGAATAAATATATACATTTCCTTTAAATTTCCATGGCCGTTACAGATGAGAAAAAATAAAATATCAAAATCCAAAAAGCGCCACTTCTATTATTATGTAAAAGGACTCATCAAAGTGCGAGACAAGTCATGCACTTATAAAAATTTATGGATCCATGGGATCCTCAAAGACTTCAAGGGGTAGGTCAGCGATCGGTTCCTCACTATTTTTCTGTGACATCCCAAGTGCTAATTAAGGCAAATGGGTGTCAGATACAGATTCAGAATAACAAATGCATGATAAAATTTATGCAGTGGAACAAAATTATTAAAAGTCCCTTACGAGGCTAGAAGTGGTTGTAAAATACAAAACAAAATATAAGATCCACTTGGGATCTTAATTTCTCATGCATTTGTTATTCTGAATCTGTATCTGAACCCATTTGCCTTAATTAACACTTGGGATATCACAAACATATTCAAAAAGAATATTTTAGTGTCACAAAATCCCCTATTAATTTAAAAGGTAATGGTATATTAATCTGTTGTATTTTTTTGAGTTCAACTATTAGTTCAACAACTTTCTAACTAGTACCATTGACTTTTAAAAGTATAAATTTAAATTATTGTTAATATGTAATGTGATATCTGATATAGAAAAAAAAGATATCTATGATTTTTGTATTTTTTTAAAAAAAATTAAAAAATAAAATTGCGGTAATTGTAAGAGATCAAGAAATACAATTAAGTTAGATTGTTAGGTGGTGGCCATATTAGTTGATGGTTAAGAGAGAATATTTGTGAGTGTGTGTAAGATAGGGAGGTTGGTATCAACCATTTTACAATTATGTGAGAAAATGAAATGTTACAATTAATATCAATATAATTAATTCTACAATCCATACATAAAATTGGCTGCAAATTTAATTTTAAACAAAGTTGCTGAACTTAAGTACTTTTATATATCATTAAATTGACATATTCACAAAAAAAAATAAATACATTCAATACATTTTTAATAGAAAATGGTTGATATCAAAAGCTAACAGATTGTATAAAAAGGTATATAGGTGATAATTCTGTTGATTTGTTAATTTTTTATATAAAATTGTGAGTGACATGTTCCTCATTAATGGGAACTAATGCCATCCCTTAATGATTGGGCTAAAGGCCCAATAGTTCCAATTCTAGGATCTTTACTTTATTACCAACTGCCTTAATAGAAATCAACCCTCCTAAAAGTTAAATATAATTAAGGCATGATAATACTTGCAAGTGGTAATTCTCTACCTCTACAAAAATAAGAATTGAAGATTCTATCATATGTTAAAATTAATTATAATATAACTAGATGAACAATTAAATTTTGAATACTAGACTTTTCACGTGGATGTTGGCGTTATACACTTTGACAGTAGTGTATAAGTGGTTTCATTGTATTATTACATCTATCTTCATTTTTAAAAAGTACTTATATTGTGTCTTATGAATCTTTAAAACTGTTATCGCAAAAGTATAAATTGATTTTGAATAAGTGATCCCACTAATAAAGGTTAAATACTGGTCATTATCTTTAAGAATCAATTGTAACATCGTACTACAGTAACATACTATCATATTAAAAAAAATTTGAAGTAGTAATTTATGTCATTGGAGTTAAATATAGTCTTGTTTTATATCAGTAACATTTTTTTTAATAGCAAGAGACTTTATATAATTGATTTTTAAGTATTTATATGTGCAATTACTGAAAGTGTTTGAAATTAGCCATCAAAAATATTTTTATGTATTTATTATTCTATGTGATTGTATATATTTAAATATGTATATTTATATGTATATATTGTACATTTCTTCTTGTGTAAAGTATTAATTAGCTATTCACAAATTGTTGAGTTCGAAAATTATTTATTTCAGTTATTTTCTATATTCTAAACATAATAATTGCATCACGAAATTCTATTTATGATCGTCAAGGATTCTCCAATATATTTGAGTTTTTTAAAATATTGCATGTTTTGACTAAAATAAAATTTTTAGGGTTATATTTAAATTTCATATTAATCAAAATATTAATTGTTTTAGATATTCGGATTATATTGGAATTTTCTTTGAGAAAAATATTATTCCTCAATGCCATTATCCCAAATTTTAATTCTATGATCTGAAGAGCGCATCATAATTATTAAATTCTACACAAAAGTTTCATTTGAAATCTAAACAAATTTGAGTATCTAACGAGTTTAATCTTCCTCTTAACTAAACTGAATTTCTACATATAGTGCATCAACAATGTTTCTGTACTCTCTGAATTGAGTATAAAAAAAAAGAAAAGAAAGAAGAGAAAAGGGCATTCTGATAGAATAAACTTATATTGAGCACGCATATATTTTAACAAATAGTAATACAGCCACGTCAAGCCGGGAAAAGGGAGAAATTAACGAATGAAGAGTAGCACTAGCACAAAAAATTTAAAATATTGAGGTGAAGATTAATTTAAAGAAAATCATAACACAAAATACTCTAAGTACATGAATGTATGTGACCCGACGACTATGTCTGTGAGGATGACAGCTACAACTATTATGATGACTACAACTATTTAGACGATGACTATGACGACTAAGAAACTAACAACATATCTCTATGGTGGAATTTAATTCATTATTTAAAGTACATCCCCAATAACACCCAAAAAATTCAATCTCAATTTCTAAGGGTAATTAAACACTGGACCATACCAATCCATTATTCTGGTAGTTCTTATCTGTGAATGGCACCATCATCTCTGCCTGTTCCCCGTTCAACTCAACATAACACTATTGCTGTGCTTGAGGATTCATCCCATCAAAGAACTGTACTTGCGACTGCTACAGCGTCTGCACCGTAGAATCCTCCTTGAATTGAGTGAAAGTCTCACCATGACCCTTCATCACTCCTTTTTCTGTCGCCTCCTGAGGCTAAGGTGACTTGCTGAGTGTTTCCATGCTTTTTTGGATTTCTTTGAGGTGTTGTTCGATGAGCCAACCCAAATCGTTGAGATTGATAAGGTTGAGTTGGTGGAGGGACTTCCTAATAAGACTTTTGGAACATGATATCCGTTATCTCATTTTCACGATTATCGTTGCGCTGCTTCTTCAGTTGGTCTATTGCTTTAGTGATCCTCTAGCATAGGAAGCTCTCCTTATTCACCATCTTTTTGCTCTGTTCCATCTCGGGCATCCTCTTAAAGTCAGCAAGCACATGTTGGGCTCCGAGAGGGAAGGCCAAACATCTAGTTGCGAGTCATAAGGGCTGTAAATGATTGTACAGGCTTTGACATCATAAAGAGTGCTAAGTTCACTCACTTTCTTCATCAGCCCCTTCTTCCTTTTCTTGAAGAGTTGTTAGTGATATAAGCAAGCTTAACCTTCTTTCTAGTCATGGTATTTTGTCATGTGTGCCCAAGGGACAGGAGGGGGTATATATAAAACGACACAACGGTTGAGTAGCCATTAGTAAGGAATGGGGGTGGAGTGTTTTAATGTGGAAGAATATACCATGTAAGGTAAGATGTGGTGCATTCTAAAATTGCAAGTGGAATGCCCAAATTATCTCCAAAAATGTTATGTCTTTAATAGGGGATATGGAAAAATCTTTTGATTTAGGGTAATGTAATTAAAAAAATTTAATTAGTAAATTGTTGCAAGGCTGCATTTATATCAAATTATTCAATTGTGGCCATCACTTTTAATTAAAAACTATTGCTTCACTGTAATGCATGTATCTACCTACTCTCTCCTGCATTATCCCTAGCATGCATTCACACTTGAAGTCAATTATACATGGCAACCACACACACAAATATTATCTCTTAACCGTCAACTAATATGGCCATCACCTTCTAATCCAACTTAATTGTATGTCTTGATGTCTTACAGTTACCGCCATTTTATTTTTTAATTATTTTTTAAAAAAATACAAAAACCATAGATATCTTTTTTTTCTATATTAGAGTTCATATTACATACTGACAATAATTTAAATTTATACTTTTAAAAGTCAATGGTATTAGTTAGAAAGTTTTTGAACTCAAAACAATACAACAGATTAATATACCATTACCTTGTAAATTAATAATGTTTTTTTTTTAATTTGTTAATGTTTGTATTTATGATAAATGTGATAAATGTATTTGATTAAATGAATTATCTTTTGTTTTGTACTTTGACTCCTTGTTATTACTCTATCAAATCTAAATAAAAATAATAGTTTTTTTTTTAAAGTTAAATTTCTAAAATATATTGGTTTTTGCCCTCTCATGTCTATTCTCTACTTTTACTGGTTTGATCATTATATTGTTTATGTGATTTTTATTCAACTATATTGGCTTATATATTTCACAACACAAGAGCAAATATTAATTGCAATATATATCTATGTATATATATCATAACTAAGTTTTTATGGTATTAGAATACTGTTGGAGTGTAATTAGTAATTATGTTTTGCATGGAAAATTTTGAAATCTTGCAAATTAAAGTTTGCATGTCGAGCAAATTAACTATAAACCAAGTATGGGCCAGATGTTTGTTGTCTGATCTAGTTGATATATACATATATATATATATACATGTAATATATAAGGAAGGGATGGAAGGAATACATGTTGAGGTAGGTAAATACATAATGAGATGTTTGTATATGTGTATGGAAGGGTGAGCATCTAAATTTTTATGATGTATAGGTAAATATCAATAGAAAGAAAAATATCAACCAGAAAAACACAACTTTTGATGGTCTTGTTGTATCATGTCATATAATTAATTTTTTTCTTTATGAATTATATTATCATATATTGCAATTATAATGAATTATGTAACATATATATATAATTAATTTACATATAGATCAACTAAAATAAAAATTATTATAATTAAACTAATTAGCTCCCTAATTATTTAATGAATCCTTTGGCATATTAACCTAGTTTCCTTCAATATAGATATGGGAATAAATTATTTCAAATTGTATACTATATATATGGTTTGATGCACTAAAATATTTTGTGTGTGTATATATTTTCTTCTATATACAATTAATGATTTAAATAAAAGATTCTGCATCCAGTATTCAATATTCAAAAAAGTGTAATAT
Organism: Carica papaya; assembly: GCF_054855325.1. NCBI lineage: Eukaryota > Viridiplantae > Streptophyta > Magnoliopsida > Brassicales > Caricaceae > Carica > Carica papaya. The sequence goes on along the minus strand of NC_142310.1, from coordinate 24,618,285 downwards.
ATATATATATATATATACATACATATATAATTGCTCTCTTTTTTACCGCCTGCCTAACTCAACTGTTAGGGAGATTCATTTTTGAATTGCATATGTGGATTTGGAACTCAAGCCCACAATGTGATGAACAAGTTACAAAAATATTTATTTTTATATATACAATAAATTAGCCGCACGCAAGGAACCAGATTCATAAGCACTTCCTGGATTACCATCATCGTATCACAATTATATATGCGCACCTTTTCTTTTGACTCACTTTATGCATAATATATATATATAGGATTTGCTCTCTAGCTAATTATAATGATTTGCAAACATTTCATATGTAATATTGTATTTGTTTTTATACTCTTCTAATATGGACACACTAATAATTAGTTTCCAAGTGACAACAAAGTTTTAAAGTAACCAAAGAACTGCCTAGCATCTTCTTCGATCTTCACAAGGCCTGCAAATCAAAATTAGCAATACACATATATACATGCAAGAACATATTACATTTCATTCTCTATATCTACATTAAGATCTTGTACAAGTAGACAAGAAAAGTTAAATATATATACTGATAATTTTCATAATCCTCATATAGCCTTAACTACCACCAATCCCCTTCATTTTCTTTTCTTCAAAGAAAAAACTCCATGTATTAGATCCTTGATGCAAGCTTGATGCCATGTTAATTCACCAGCTCAGTGAACCAGTTATAACCATAGACAACTCTAAATATCTACTCATTCTATTATGTATAAGTTAGAAATCAAAGAAAATGACCATATTCAACATGCTCATTAATTTACCCTCTATATTAGCATCAATTATCTCCTATAAGAAAAAGTAAAAACTTGAGAAGTGTCAAATTGAGCATCATACAATAACATAAGTAGAAAAGTAAGAACTGCATGTGTAACTTTTAACAGCGATTCAATAGGTAAATAAACAAATAGAAGAATCAGTGTAAACAAGCATTGTATGAGTTCTAATGGTACCAATACATACACACTAAATAGCCTCTTTTATTGACTAGTTAGAACTAATGTTACATCATCGTAAACCCATCCAGAGGGCTAAAGAAATAGTCAAAACTAATAAAAAATCTTCCTATTCAATTTGATACTCCAAGATCAATACAATTCATCTTAAATCACTCCTTAGCAACTATCATCTCCTGATTCACCACTAGTCCAAAATCCTAGGTAAAGCTATCATAAAAGCTATATTACTCACTAAACTCACCAATACTTGTCTTCTAAAGGTCTGGATCCAATTATGTAACACCCAAATAAATAAATAAAAATTTTATTTATTTATTTTTATTCCTTTTTTTTATTTATTTGATTTTTTATTTAACTTAGTTTAATTTAATTCAATGAAAATATAAATAATAAAAATGATAAAACTGGGTAAAAATATTATTTGGACTTAATTGAAATTGATTTTGGGAAAAAGGGGTGAAATTTGGATTCTGGGGGTGTTTTTGAAAAGAAAATCAGAAACCGGGGGTCAAAACATAATTTAAAAAAGTTGTATCACGTCAGCACCACGTCAGCAGCCACGTCAGCGACCCGGTCAGCAGCCCCGGCCAACCAGAACCGCCGCGTGGCAAGGCAATGCTGACCAGGGAACGGGCCACGTGGGCGATCCGCGTGCGCGCGATCGGACGGCCCAGATTCGTTCCCGCGCACACGGACGGCCCAGATCAAACGTGCGCACGGACGGTCCAGATCCACGCGCACAGACGGCCCAGATTCAATCAGGCACGGACGGCCCAGATTGCATCGCGATGAACAACCCAGATTTAATCCCAATTAAATCACGATCGGACAGTCCAGATTCAATCTTGATGGACGGTCAAGATTAAAAGGCAAAGGGTATGTTCTAATTGATAATATTAATCTGAATTCCCCCCCAAAAAATGGATCTAATGTATTATTCCAGAATTTTTAGTGCATTTATGGTGTAAATGTGTATTTAATTGTCATTTAATTTTTTCTTTGTAAAATTATATACACAATATGCCTCTAAATAGAGGTATCTTAATAATAAAATATAATTTTTCATTCCCACAAGATAACATGGTATTGGAGTTGTTAATATATCTAGAAGAATTTAGATAGCTAATATATGAATAAATTGTGTTTTCCATATAAAAATAATGAATAGGGGTGAGTTTGATAGAAAATAAATAATGATAGATTGTTGAGAAGAACATTATGGAGCAAGAGGAAATGGGAACATGGTTGGATTGATTCATGAAAAGAATGAGGGAGAAGTTTTATCAAAATATGGCTCTGATAGCCATAACTATATTAAAAATATAAATTGCACAATATTTATTGCTTATGTGTATGATTCACACTTTTAACTTAAGTAGACTTAAAAATTAAAAGTTGTATTAGAATATAAATAATTAATTGAGTTATTTCCTATTAGTTTAAACTTTTAAGATAAAAGTTTCATTTATAATTTAATGATTGTACTATTTTTAGTAGTCATTCTAATCCTCCTATGAATAGGGGCTTGTGTCGTCTCAAAATTTCTGCTTTGACGAGGCAAATTCATAGGTAGTTTTGACTTGATGCATGCAACTGATTCTAGCAGCATCTCTGGTGGTTTCTCCATGTTGATATTTTTTCATGCACTTAATTTATTGTTGGGATTTTCTAGCTTCATGATTAGCTTGACAACCAACTGTATATTTGATGCATATGAGCCTCTTTGCCTCTTCACAGTTGCAAGGTAAGGTTGTTATGCATTTTTTTTATAGTGTTTTTAATCCTAAGGTGTGACCTTTGCTTCTTTGTAACTATGTTTTCACTATTTTACTGGCCTTGTTTTTCTATCTATATACGTGACTTTTAAGCTATGAATTTTTTCTCAATAAAGTTCTCTTTTTATACTCTTTTTTGAAAAAAATATTTGTTCTTCTTACACAAGATTGTTATTTTTTAATTAATAAATTTAATACAAATATACTTTATCTTAGGCCAAAAAAAAATTTTGTTATATACACAAGAAAATGAAAAAAGTGATATCAGAAGTCCTAGGGGACATATTTTTACATGTTGGATTGCCTGTAGGGTTGCTCTACATGCAAAGCTCCCTCATGCATACATATCGATCATAAAATTTGGGATGCATCAATTACCCTTAACTTCCTTAACTGGAAGATTCAAGATGTTATATTTAGGAAATATAATTTCAAAGTATCTTCTTATAAATAGTTTGCGTTATAGGTTTTAGCTATTCATTACTATTTTACATAATTAATTAAGTATATATATATATATGTTTAATATTATAGCACTTTTTAATTTTCTAATTATCATGAACTTTTTTAAAAGTAAGATAACCTTTATTTATCAAAGAAAATAGCCATACAACATCATCTTAATCTTTATTCATCTTATTATATTACTCTATTAGTTCATTTTATGCAGAACACTGTTAATTAATTCCAAACAATTAGCTCTTTATTGGCGAAGTAACCTAAAATTTTCTTCGGGGGTAAATATTTTTAAGGGTTTGGCTGTAGGTTAAGTATCACATATTTTTCCTTAATTAAAAGATAATTTTATTAATAAAATGGCAGTCGCATGTCCTTTTTCTCTTTGAATAATAAAAAATAATTTTGTCAATAAGGATAGTTCCTTCTTTTTTAAAGAGAGAATTACAAGAAAACACAAAATCGCCACCCTTTGGAAAATGAAAAGCACAATTTAAGAATAAAATTATATGATAATATAGGTGATTTGAAATAGAAGCTAAACATGAAAAGAGCATATTCTTAAAATATCTGTTATATGATCCCCCGTCATAGCCTCATACAAATACATCAAAAGGTAAGTTACATTTCAACAAAGAATTCTTTCATGAGTTATATATAATTGTTTATGCCTTAGCTATATATATATATATGCATATACATACTTATACCAAAATTTTTATGTTTTTAACTTTCTTATTTCTAAAACAATTTATTTTTATTTATCTTATATATATATATATGCATAAAGTGAGTCAAAAGAAAAGGTGCGCATATATAATTGTGGTACGATGATGGTAATCGAGGAAGTGTTTATGAATCTGGTTCCTTGTGTGCGGCTAATTTATTATATATAAAAATAAATATTTATGTAACTTGTTCATCACATTGGGTGCTTGAGTTCCAAATCCACATTGTCAATTCAAAAATGAATCTCCCTAAAAGTTGAGTTAGGCAGGCGGTAAAAAAGGAGAGCAATTATGTATGCAGGTATATATATATGTATGTATTACACTTTTTTGAATATTGAATACTGGATGCAGAATCTTTTATTTAAATCTTTAACTGTATATAGAAGAAAATATATACACACATAAAATATTTTAGTGCATCAAACCATATGTATAGTATATAATTTGAAATAATTTATTCCATATCTATATTAAAGGAAACTAGGTTAATATGCCGAAGGATTCATTAAATAATTAGGGAGCTAATTAGTTTAATTATAATAATTTTTATTTTAATTGATCTATACGTAAATTAATTATATATATGTTACATAATTCATTATCATTGCAATATATATGATTATATAATTCATAAAGAAAAATATTAATTATATGACATGATACAACAAGACCATCAAAAGTTGTGTTTTTCTAGTTGATATTTTTCTTTCTATTGACATTTACCTATACATCATAAAAATTTAGATGCTCACCGTTCCATACACATATACAAACATCTCAATATATATTTACCTACCTCAACATGTATTCCTTCCATTGCTACCTTATATATTACATGTATATATATATATGTATATATCAATTGGATCAGACAACAAACATCTGGCCCGTACTTGGTTTATAGTTAATTTGCTTGACATGCAAACTTTAATTTGTAAGATTTCAAAATTTTTCATCCAAAACATAATTACTAATTACACTGCAACAGTATTCTAATACCATAAAAACTTAGTTATGATATATATACATAGATATATATTGCGATTAATATTTGTTCTTGTGTTGTGAAATATATAAGTCAATTTAGTTGAATAAAAATCATATTAACAATATAATGATCAAACCAGTAAAAGTAGAGAAAAGACATGAGAGGGTAAAAACAATATATTTTAGAAATTTAGCATTAAAAAAATATTATTTTTATTTAGATTTGATAGAGTAATAACAAGGACTCAAAGTACAAAACAAAAGATAATTCATTTAATCAAATATATTTCTCACATTTATCATAAATACAAACATTAATATATTCAAAAAAATTATTTTAATGTCACAAAATTCCCTTATTAATTTACAAGGTAATGGTATATTAATATGTTGTGATTTTTTGAGTTCAACTATTAGTTCAACAACTTTCTAACTAATACCATTGACTTTTAAAAGTACAAATTTAAATTATTGTTAGTATGTAATGTGAACTTTGATATTGAAAAAAAAGATATCTATGGTTTTTGTATTTTTTTAAAAAAAGAATTAAAAAATAAAATGGCGGTAATTGTAAGAAATCAAGGAATACAATTAAGTTTGATTAGAAGGTGATGGCCATATTAGTTGATGGTTAAGAGATAATATTTCTGAGTGTGTTGCCAAGTATAATTGACTTCAAGTGTGAATGTATGTTTGTGATAATACTAAAGAGAGTAGGTAGATACATGCATTACAGTGAAGCAATAGCTTTTAATTAAAAGGGATGGCCACAATTGAATAATTTGATATAAGTACAGCCTGGCAACAATTTATTAATTAAATTTTTTTAATTACATTACCTTAAATCAAAAGATTTTTCCAAATCCACTATTAAAGACATAACATTTTTGGAGATAATTTGGGCATTCCACTTGCAGTTTTAGAATGCACCACATCTTACCTTACATGGTATATTCTTCTATATTAAAACACTCCGCCCCCATTCCTTACTAATGGTTACTCAACCCTTGTGTCGTTTTATATGTACTCCCTCCCGCCCCTTGGGCACACATGACAAAATACCATGACTAGAAAGAAGGTTAAGCTTGTTTATATCACTAACAACTCTGAAAGAAAAGCAATATTCAAGAAAAGGAAGAAGGGGCTGATGAAGAAAGTGAGTGAACTTAGCACTCTTTGCGATGTGAAAGCCTGTACAATCATTTACAGCCTTTATGACTCACAACCAGATGTTTGGCCTTCCCCTCTCGGAGCCCACCATGTGCTTGCTGACTTTAAGAGGATGCCCGAGATGGAGCAAAGCAAGAAGAAGGTGATTCAGGAGAGCTCCTGTGCTAGAAGATCACTAAAGCAATCGACTAACTAAAGAAGCAACACAACGATAATCGCGAAAAGGAGATAACAGATATCATGTTTCAAAGTCTTACTGGGAAGTACCTTCACCAACTCAACCTTATTGATCTCAACGATTTGGGTTGGCTCATCGAACAACACCTTGAAGAAATCCAAAAGAGCATGGAAACACTCAACAAGTCGCCTCAGCCTCGGAGGCGACAGACAAAGGAGTGATGAAGGGTCCTGGTGAGACTTTCACTCAAATCAACAGCGTTATGTCAGGCTGAACGGGGAACAGGCAGAGATGATGGTTCCATTCACATATCAGAACTACCAGAATAATGGATTGGTATGGTCCAGTGTGTTTAATTATCCTTAGAAATTGAGAATTATGATATTTGATTTTGAATTTTTTTTGGTGTTATTGGGGATGTACTTTAAATAACAAATTAAATTCCACCTTAAAGATATGTTGTTAGTTTCTTAGTTGTCATAATCATCGTCTAAACAGTTGTAGTCATCATAATAGTTGTAGCTGTCATCCTCACAGACATAGTTGTCAGGTCACATACATTCATGTACTTAGATTACTTTGTGTTATGATTTTATTTAAATTAATCTTCCCCTCAATATTTTAAATTTTTTGTGCTAGTACTACTCTTCATTCTTTATTTTCTCCCTTTTTCCGACTTGACGTGGCTGTATTACTATTTGTTAAAATATATGCGGGCTCAATATAAATTTATGCTATCATAATGCCCTTTTCTCTTCTTTCTTTTCTTTTTTTTTATACTCAATTCAGAGAGTACAGAAACATTGTTGATGCACTATATGTAGAAATTTAGTTTAGTTAGGAGGAAGATTAAACTCACTAGATACTTAAATTTGTTTAGATTTCAAATAAAACTTTTGTATAGAATTTAATAAATATGATGCCCTCTTCAGATCATAGAATTAAAATTTGGAATAATGGCATTGAGGAATAATATTTTTCTCAAAGATAATCCCATTATAATCCGAATATCTAAAACAATTAATATTTTGATTAATATGAAATTTAAATATAATTCTAAAAATTTTATTTTAATCAAAATATGCAATATTTTAAATAACTCAAATATATTGGATTATCCCTGACGATCATAAATAGAATCTTGATGCAATTATTATGCTCAGAATATAGAAAATAACTTAAATAAATAATTTTCGAACTCAACAATCTGTGAATAGCTAATTAATACTTTACGCAAGAAGAAATGTACAATATATACATATACATATACATATTTAAATATATACAATCACATAGAATAATAAATACAAAAAAATATTTTTGACGGCTAATTTCAAACACTTTTAGCAATTAGTATTTTGAATTTCTTTTACACATATAAATACTCAAAAACCAATGATATAAAGTCTTTTTCTATTAAAAAAAATGTTACTGATATAAAACAAGACCATATTTAACTCCAGTGACATAAATTACTACTTCAAATTTTTTTTAATATTATAATATGTTACTATCGTATCTGTAGTACGATGTTGCAATTGATTCAAAACAAATTTATACTTTTGCGATAACAGTTTCAAAAATTCATAAGACACAATGCAAGTACTTTTTAAAAATGAAGATAGATGTAATAATACAATGAAACCACTTATACACTACTGCCAAAGTGTATAACACCAAGATCCACGTGAAAAGTATTTTATCATGTGTGCCCAAGGGGCGGGAGGGGGTATATATAAAATGATACAACGGTTAAATAACTATTAATAATGAATGGGGGGGTGGATCATTTTAATATAATAGAATATACAATATAAGGTAAGATGTGGTGCATTCTAAAACTGCAAGTGGAATACCCAAACTATCTCCATAAATGTTATGTTTTTAATAGGGGATATGGAAAAATCTTTTGATTTAAGGTAATGTAATTAAAAAAAATTAATTAGTAAATTGTTGCAAGGCTGTACTTATATAAAATTATTCAATCGTGACCATCCATTTTAATTAAAAGCTATTGCTTCACTGTAATGCATGTATCTACCTACTCTCTTTTGTATTATCCCCAACATACATTCACACTTGAAGTCAATTATACTTGGCAACCACACTCACAAATATTATCTCTTAACCCTCAACTAATATGGCCACCACCTAACAATCTAACTTAATTGTATGTCTTGATCTCATACAATTACTACCATTTTACTTTTTAATTTTTTTAAAAAAGAAAATACAAAAACCATAGATATATATATTTTTTCTATATCAAAGTTCACATTACATATTAACAATACTTTAAATTTATACTTTTAAAAGTCAATGATATTAGTTAGAAAGTTGTTGAACTAATAGTTGAACTCAAAAAGATACAATAGATTAACATACCATTACCTTGTAAATTAATAGGAGATTTTGTGACATTAAAATGTTCTTTTTGAATTTGCTAATGTTTGTATTTATGATAAATGAGAGAAATATATTTGATTAAATTAAAATTATCTCTTGTTTTATACTTTGAGTCCTTGTTATTACTCTATCAAATCTAAATAATAATAAGAGTTATTTTTATCCTAAATTTTTAAAATATATTGTTTTTTACCCTCTCATGTCTTTTCTCTACTTTTACTAGTTTGATCATTATATTGTTTATATGATTTTTTTTCTGACTAAATTGACTTATATATTTCACAACACAAGAACAAATATTAATCACAATATATATCCATATATATATATCATATACTTTTCAGAAAAAATATTACTTTTAAAATATAGAATTGAAATTTAGGATTTAGATTTTTTAGTAACAATTTATACATTTCATTAATTAGATGACACAACCTCTTAAAGATAATCTACAAAAATGCACAATTTGAATTTAAAATCTCTTTTGAAGAGAAGAAATATCAATCATATTGTTAAGGAAAGATTAGTATGATTCAATTTTAAAATGGTATAATAAAAGTAATATATATTAATACTTTTGTATTGATTTTTGTAATAGTCGAAAAATTCGTAAAGAAATCAAACATATATTTCCTGCCAATTTAATGCAGTAAAAATATAAAAGTGTTATCTCTCTTTCAATAAACAAATGATACTAGCCAGGCATTTATAACACCCTGCCCATTGTTGTGCTTAATTAATTTAGAAAATCCTATTTGTTCGAGCCTTTGGCCCCATTAAACTCGTTTAAATTACACATCGTATTATTTATCTTAATTCGTAAATCTGGTTAATTTTAATATTTTGTTTTTATTTTATTTTATGAAAATTTGAATTTTTATTATTTAATTTGCATTTAATTTTATTTAATTTAGCTTTAGAAAAATTGAGAAAAATCAGAAAAATAGTGAAACAGGAAGAAATCCCATGGGGAAGCAGAGCCGCCCGTGCGGATGCTGCGCAGATAGGACTTGCGCGTGGCAAGAGGCCTGTGCACCTGCAGGATAGCCTGTAGTGCACCGTTGTCACCTCTAGCGGTGCCCCGGTGACTGGAGGATGCCCTTCTCCCTCGTTTTTTGTGTCGAGCTCTTTTTCTCCTCTCTCTTTATCGAATTTTGCCACTTGGTGCAAATCTGACCATTCTAAAATTTTATAAATAGGTCTTCCCATCTTATTCTTCCCCACACTTCCATTCTTCCATTTTTCTAGACTTAGAGAAAAAAGGAGAGAGAGAGAAGGATGAAAAGAAAAGAAAAAAGGTGAAAGAGAAAACATCGAGGTTTCATTAAGGAATTTAGTATTTCTTTTTATGTCTTAAGGGATATTTTTAGATAAAATAAAACTATTAAACATGATGATTGTGATTTTGCCTACTTGTATGCCTTTGTGTTTATAGTTCAGATAAGTCGAATTGTTCTTGTTTTTAAGTATGTTACGTGACTTAGACACTTGATGATTTACATATAATAAAATATAATATGAAGTCATTATTATTGCCTGGTAAAAATAAAGAATAAAAGAAAAGAAAAGAGAAAAGTGGTATGAAGCATGAATGGTCCAAAATATATGTGTCTTGATATGTATATTGAATCAAGTGTCTCATTGGGTTTTTTATCTCTGAGTGATATCTGTTCCCCTAGCCCTTCGAGGTATCTGTTTCTCCCTCCCCCATTTGGTCTGGAAAGACGTAAGAGAACCGCTCCCAGTGGATGACGGTGTACCCTCTGACGAGAGTGGTAACGCGAATATCTATTAGGGGTCACCCTTAGCTAAGTGTTGTCGTGACTGTAGATATTAAATCGGGCCACTATGGTTGGTACGACCGTGGTCGTAGCTCGTACTATGGTTTGGCCAGCCAGAAATGGGCTTGAGCAAATTGTCGTATCTGTATCTGATTTGGTCATTCCATCTGGATAGTTGGAAATCTGTATCTGCCTTTAGAAATGGAAGCTGTAACAACTTCGCGGAGCATGACACGAAAATCTGAGCATTTCATGATTTATTTGATTTTCTTTATTATCTGGCATGATGTATATTTGATTTGTTCATATTAATGCATTATTTCTTAATAAATAAATTATTTTCATAATGTAAGATCGGTCTATGATGTGGCTAAATGGTAAGCTTTTAAGTTAAAATAATTCACCTTTAAAATCTTACGATGTTAATATAATATTATTTTCCTTACTAAGCATATGTAACTTACTCTTTCCATGCTTCCCCAGATGATGAAGAAAATGAGGAATCGCAGGCTAACCTATACTTGGAAGTCTATGAGGCTCCCTTGGGTCCACAAAATTTGAGTGCAAGATTGTTTCTGCACTCTGATGATTCCAATAACATAGTGAAAGAAGTGGCATTCTTTTATGTTTTGTTTTTGTATTCTATAGCCACTTTAGGCCTTAGTTATATTTATGTAATTAGAACTCATATATATATTTGTAAGGGATTTATATTAATTGTTCCACTGCATAAAATTTTATCATGCACTCGTTATTCTGACACCCATTTAACAGCCTCGTATACCTATCTCATATTATGAAAATAATTTGTTTATTAAGAAAATAGTACGTTAATACAGAAAATCAAACATACATCATGCGGAATAATAGAGAAAATCAAATAAATAATGAAATGCTCTGATCTTCGTGTCATGCTTCGCGAAGTCGTTACAACTTCCATCTTTGAAGGTAGATACAGATTTCAAACTACCCAAGCGGAATGACCAGATCAGATACAGATACGGCAATTTGCTCAAGCCCATTTTCGGCTAGCCAAAAAATGGTATGATCTACGACCATAACTGTACCAGCTATAGTGGCCCTAATAGATATCTATAGTCACGGTATTACTTAGCCACGGGTGACCCCTACAGATAGTGCGATACCACTCTCGTCAAAGGGTACGTCGTCCTCCATTGGGAGTGGTCCTCTTACGTCTTTCCATACCAGATAGAGGAGGGAGAAAAAATATACCCCGAAGAGCCAGAAGAACAGATACCCCTCAGTGATAAAAAGCCTAACGAGACACTTGATGCAACATACATGTCAATACAGATACACTTCAAACCATACATGCTTCATTCCACTTTTCTTTTTTTTTTGTCCTTTTATTATTTTTTTACTTTTTATTTTTACTAGGCAATTATATTGATTACATGCAATTCATCAAGTGTCTTCAATTCACATAGCATGCTTGAAAATAAGAATAATTCGACTTATCTGAACACAAAGGCATACAAAACAGGCTAAATCACAATAATTAGTTTATCAAAAAATACTCCTTAAGATGTCCAAAGAAATACCACATTCCGTACCAAAATGTCGATGTTTTCTCCTCCGTCGTTTTCCATCCTTTCGCTTCTTATCTCACCAGACTACTATCTCTCTCTCTCTAAATCTTGAAAAATGGAAGAATAGAAGTGTGGGGAGAAATGGAAGGGGAAGGGAAATTTATAGAATTTTGGAACCGTTGAATTCACGCCAAGTGGTGAAATCCAGTGAAGAAAGAGAAGAAAAAGATATTTGGCATGAAAAACGAGGGAGGAGAACCTCCTTCACTTCCTTAACTGGAAGATTCAAGATATTATATTTAGGAAATATAATTTCGAAGTATCTTCTTATAAATAGTTTGCGCTAAAGGTTTTAGCTATTCATTACTATTTTACATAATTAATGAAGTATATATATATATATATGTTTATTATTATAGCGCTTTTTAATTTTTTAATTATCATGAACTTTTTTAAAAAGTAAGATAACCTTTATTTATCAAAGAAAATAGCCATACAACATAATCTTAATCTTTATTCATCTTATTATGTTACTCTATTAGTTCATTTTATACAAAACACTATTAATTAATTCCAAACAATTAGCTCTTTATTGGCGAAGTAACCTAAAAGTTTCTTTAGGGGTAAATCTTTTTAAGGGTTTAGCTGTAGGTTAAGTATCACATATTTTTCCTTAATTAAAAGATAATTTTATTAATAAAAGGGCAGTCGCATGCCCTTTTCCTCTTTGAATAATACAAAAAAAATTTGTCAATAAGGATAGTTCCTTCTTTTTTAAAGAGAGAATTACAAGAAAACACAAAATCGCCACCCTTTGAAAAATAAAAAGCACAATTTAAGAATAAAATTATATGATAATATAGGTGATTTGGAATATAAGCTAAACATGAAAAGAGCGTATTCTTAAAACATCTGTTACATGATCCCCCTTCATAGCCTCATACAACTACATCAAAAGGTAAGTTATATTTCAACAAAGAATTCTTTCATGAATATTTGGTGATAACTTTTGATTTGAATTTGTTAATTGAAATTATAATTAATTTTTTATTAAACGTGCATTAATGAGTATTTTAAAATGTATTTGTGTTGCGTTATTTCTATTTATCTTACTGAGTATTAGAACTTACCTATATCCAATCCCCCCCTTAGATGTAGATTAGGAAACAAATTATGGTTCACCCTGTTTAGATTCCCTTCAAGAGGAATAGTTTGGAGCAGACTTTGTATTTTGTTTTAAACTTTAAGGCTAGTTTTTGTAATTATGCTATCTAATATTTTGTGTTCTAAAAGGTAGATGGCATGATTGCCTCAGGATAGAGTCTTTTATAAATTTTGTATGGAATCTATACTTCTGTTGCAATGTAAATATCTATTTTATGTTTGCTCATTTGGATGTTGGTGCCCTGTTTGGCATGAGGACGTCACATTTCTTTCTTTTCTTTTCATTAATACACAATGGAGCAAGGATAGAAGCATTATTGATGTAGTATATGTAAAAATTCAGTCTAGTCAGGATGAAGATGAGATTTTTGGATAAAATTTAGTAGATATGGATACGGTCTTTGTATCTTTGAATTAAAATTTGGGATAGTGGCATTAACAGGTAATGTTTTCCTCAAAGAAAGTCCCACTATAATCATAACATCTAAAACAATTAATATTTTGATTAATATGAATATTAATCATGTATCTGGTAAAATACGTTAAATTAAGTCATAAATCAGCTTCTAACTAATTAATAGATATGTAGAATAATCTATTTTTGTTCTCTATATTTTGTAGAATAAAAAAATTACACTCACACATATACTACCAATTTAGAGTTTTGATGAGAAGTACATGTGTACACTGGCTACTAGCTCCTTTAAGTAATTTAGAGAGTATCTTGTATAATTTACTAAATATGTGATATTATTGCGAATGCTTAGGTAGCAAGTAAAATAAGTATTGTTTTATATGTATACACAGAAGTATATTGATGTGTTCGATTTTTAAAAAAAATTTATACCCTTTTTACTTAAATTTAGAATAACTTTTGAATTAATTTTGAGTTAAAAGTCATTTAATGAAAAAAATTCTTGATGCAGGTTTCTTAAAGGAAATAGAAAAAAGGACTGAAAAGAGAAGAAGAAAAGATAAAAAATGAAGTAGTTCTGAAGAGCAAAAAGAAAGCAACTCCGAAGAGGAAAAAGAAAGTAATTCTGAACAGGAAGAATGAGCAACTCTGAAGAAGAAAAATGAAGTAGCTCTGAAGAGGAAAAAGGAAGCATCTTTGAAGAAGAAAAATGAGCAGCTTTAAAAAGGAAAAAAGAAGGCAGCTGAAAGTGAAAAAGAGAGGCATGCAAAACCCTATCTCCTCTTTTTCTACCGCCCAAAAAAGGAACAAGATCAATAACGTTAAAAGGGGAGCATAGGTGAACCATATCTGGTGGGGAGTCGACGTGAACGAAAATCTGGTGAGAAAAAAGAAGCGACCTTGGAGCTGAGCAGCGGAGGAAAATTTGAGGAAAATTAAGCAAGTAATTTATTTTTATCTTTTTGCTTTCAAATTGTAGATTTTAGGGATGAAAATTTTCTTGATTTTTTAACAAACTCGTGTTCAAATTAATAATTGTTATAAAGGTTAGTAGTTATTAATTGATAAATGTAGTGAATATTGGGAAGAACACCAAAAGCACATTAGATTTGTTCGATCGTTGCAAACTAGATTAAATTGATTGTGAAATTAAAACTCGGATATACCTTAGATTCAGGTGAAATCAATTACTCTGATGGGTTTACACCGATAGTTTTCATTAATTTAATTATTTTTCTTTGATTAAATTATTATTAAATTTTGATTTCTAGACAATAATAGATTTTCTACAATTCTACTACTTGATACACAATCCCTGTAGGACGATACTCTACTTATCACTTTATTATTTGAACGATTTTGTGCACTTGCAAATTCGCCTGTCGTGTGTATAATCTTTAACTGGTTTTAGTTATTTATATGTATACTAGTATGCAATCTGTAGAATATCATAATTATCTTAAAGGTTGGAATCAGTAATGCATAATGAATTGTTTCCTTTTAATTGTTTTTTGGACATGGTTGCACCTTTTTCTTTTTTTTCTCAATCTACATTGTGGTGATCGGATATATTGTTTAATAGTACTTTTATTGTGTTTAAAATGGTTAATTACTATTGTTAGATTAAATTTCATTTTGAAAAAAAAAATTATCTAAAAGACTAATATAGAGTGTCAAGGAGAAGGCAAATATATTAGTACCAAGCTAGTATCATTTTTTTATTGAAAGAGAGATAACACTTTTATATTTTTACTGCATTAAATTGGCAGGAAATATATGTTTGATTTCTTTAAGAATTTTGTGGCTATTACAAAAATCAATACAAAACTTTTCATATTTATTACTTTTATTATACCATTTTAAAATTGGATCAAACTAAACTTTTCTTAACAATATGATTAGTATTTCTTCTATTCATGAGAGATTTTAGATTCAAATTGTGCATTTTTGTAGATTATCTTTAAAAGGTTGTGTCATCTAATTAATAAAATGTATGAATTGTGACTAAAAAATCTAAATCCTAACTTTCAATTCTCTATTTTAAAAGTAATATTTTTCTGAAAAATAATATACCGTTTATCCATAAAAAGTAGATTTATAAAACCAACCATAACGAATGCTTATATAGTAAAATCAACCACTAGCATCATCTAAAATACATGAGATCTTGGAGCATAAAATAATCAGAAAAAAAAGGCATAAATAAAGACAACATAGTCTAAACACTACATTACACATCTAAAACAACTTCCTATATATGTATGTGTGATGATGTTTAACAACAATATGAAAGGGTTTTTCGAGACACCTACCTGTCTAAACTAGTAGACATAGAATTGATTAACTTTTGTTGTGCATGAATTTCATATTGTATGTATAGAACCTCCACGGATCATGCCTATATGAGTTTATGAATACCTAATAGATTCTGAGAATTGGAACAAGCATTCCTCTGGCTATATGTGCATTAAAAAGAAAAAAGAAACAACAAAAAGAACACATCACCCACACCAACCAAAGATCTCCAAGCTTTTACCAATATCCTCTTAAACCCATTCGTTCCTCTCTTTCACCCAGCTTTGTTGCTCCCTCTCACTCATACACAGTCACTTGAAGATAGTGCATCTATGCTAGACCTTAACAACTTTGTAAATTCCTATTAACTTTTCCAATTAACACCTCACCCCACACCACAACGACTAGTCAGCTTGTTTTCCTGGTATCCCCAATATCACCATCTCAACACAGTCTCCCATAAAACTTTCTCTTCAGCGTGGTGAATTGATAAGCTAAATTAGAAACAAATTTAAAAAATATCAACAGTCTTGACATTAAAACTACTGAAGATGATTTCACTTATAGTTAAACTCAACTTCAAGTTTAGAGACTTCAATAACTTGGTGAATTAATAAGCCTAAGTAGGTAAAAAATCTCAAAAGCATTTACACTTAATTGGATCCAGACCTTTAGAAGACAAGTATTAGTGATTTTAGTGAGTAATATAGCTTTTATGATAGCTTTACCTAAGATTTTGGACTAGTGGTGAATCAGGAGATGATAGCTGCTAAGTTGTGATTTAAGATGAATTGTATTGATCTTGGAGTATCAAATTGAATTGGAGGATTTTTTATTAATTTTGACTATTTCTTTAGCCCTATGGATGGGTTTACGATGTTGTAACATTGGTTCTAACTGGTCAATGAAAGAGGGTATTTAGTGGGTATGTATAGGTACCAGTAGAGCTCATACAATGCTAGTTTACACTGACTTTTCTATTTTATTTTTTTAGTTATTGTTTCACTGTTAAAAGTTACAAATGCAGTTCTTACTTTTCTACTTATGTTATTGTATGATGCTCAATTTGACACTTTTCAAGTTTTTCCTTTTTCTTATAGGAGATAATTGAAGCTAATATAGAGGGTAAATTAATGAGAATGTTGAATATGGTCATTTTCTTTGATTTCTAACTTATACCTAAGAGAATGAATAGATATTTTGAGTTGTCTATGGTTAGAATTGGTTCACTGAGCTGGTGAATTAACCTGGCATCAAGCCTTCTTCAGGGATCTAATACATGGAGTTTTTTCTTTGAAGAAAAGAAAATGAAGGGGATTGGTGGTAGTTAAGATTATAGGAAGATTATGAAAATTTTTAGTGCATATATTTAACTTTTCTTATCTACTTGTACAGGGTCTTAATATAGTGATTAATTACAAATTATATATATGATTTTAGTTGGCAATTGAAAAAATATATAAATTAAATATATAGATATAGAGAATGAAATGTAATACGTTCTTGCATGTATATATGTGTATTGTTAATTTTGATTTGAGGGCCTTGTAAAGATCGAAGAAGATATTAGGCAGTTCTTTGGTTACTTTAAAACTTTGTTGTGACTTGGGAACTAATTATTAGTGTGTCCATATTAGAAGAGTATAAAAAAAAATACAAGATTATGTATGAAATATTTACAAATCATTGTAATTAGCTAGAGAGAAAATCGTATATATATATATGAATAAAGTGAGTCAAAAGAAAAGGTGCACATATATATGTTTTACATGTTCACCCACTTTCTTCATCAACCCCTTCTTCCTTTTCCTTTTATTTATATACAATGAAGCAAGGATAGAAGCATTATTGATGTAGTATATGTAAAAATTCAGTCTAGTTGGGATGAAGATGAAGCTAGCTAGCTCCTTAAATTTGTTTAGATTTAAGATGAGATTTTTATATAAAATTTAATATATATGGATACGATCTTCGGATCTTTGAGTTAAAATTTGGATAGTGGAATTAACAGGTAATGTTCTCCTCAAAGAAAGTCGCAGTATAATCATAACATCTAAAATAATTAATATTCTTATTAATATTAATATTGTACATGTATATGGAAAAATATGTTAAATTAAGTTATAAATTTGCTTCTAACTGATTAATACATATGTAGAAAAATCTATCTTTGTTTTCTATATTTTGGAAAACAAACAATTACACTCACACTTATGCTACCAATTTAGAGTGTTGATGAGAAGTACATGTGTGCATTCGCTACTAGCTCGTTCAAGTAGTTTAGACAGTATCTTGTATAATTTATAAAATATGTGATATTATTGCGATTGCTTAGGTAGTAAGTAAAATAAGTAGTGTTTTATATGTATACACAGAAGTATATTGATGTGTTTAATTTTTAATAGATTTTTATACCCTTTTTACTTAAAGTTAAAATAGCTTTTGAATTAATTTTGAGTTAAAAGTCATTTAATAAAAAAAATTATTGATGTAGGTTTCATGAAACCTTCGACCTCAGGGGACTACCAGATAGAGGAGTCAGGAAGGGTCCTCAAGAGACGTCTGCTCCAATCAAGGAGGATTCTCTGGCGTAGGTGCTACAGCAGCTGCAAGCATGGTTCGTTGCAAGGATGAATTCGTAAGTACAATAATAGTTTCATGTAGGGTTTCTTAACAGGGAATAGACAAAGATGATGGTGCCATTCACAAATAAAAACAACCAAAATAATGGATTGATATGGTCAAGCAGGTTTAATTACCCTTAGAAATCGAGTATTAAGATGTTTAGTTTTTAATGTTTTTGATGTTTTCAGAGATGTACTTTAAATAACCGATTACAATCCACCATATAGATAGGCTTTCAGACTCATAGTCGTTGTCTTAATAGTTTTAATCATCATGATAGTTGTAGTTATTGTCATATCAGTTGTTTGGCCATGTTCATGGCACTCTAATGCGTGCTAGTGCTCTTTTACGCATAGGGTCTGTGTGTGGAGTGCCACTACACTTCAAACAGTTGCACATTGTAGCAAGCCTTGCGAGTCGTGTTGACCTACCAGGCTTCTACGGATGTTCAGGGGTATAATTCAAAAGAATAAATCTAATAAAATTAATAAAATCTTAAAATTCTAAGAATAATTTTATAAATTAAAAACTCATAAGAAATAAATTTAGAATCTATAAATAATTATAAAAGAAGTAGAATTAACATTTAAAAAAACTTAAAATTAAAAGAGTAAAGGAAAAATAAAACAAGAATAAAAGAATATAAAAAGTTAACTAATAAAATAAAGTTAAAATTTAACAAACACAAAGTCTTATTAAATCCACTTCATCATATTTCCTTTGAGGGGTATTTGGTTTTGATTATTTGTTCCAGAACCGCTAGAATATGGGTTTTGGTTTTTCGTCCCTTAATGAAACTGTAGTTTACTTGTCCTTGGGACTCTGAATGATTTTAAATTCATGCTCTACGGCTCAAGGGCATGAATGATGGCAACCTGAGAGACCTCAGAGATTTAAATGTGTACTTAATATTTGTGAATGTATGTTTGTATCTATCTACATACCAAGACATGACTAATCGATATCCCATTTGCCCTTTCTAGAAATAGGTGTAAGCGGGTGCGCATGTTGGTTTATAATATGTGAAATATAAATTAAGATAATAAATTAGGATAAAAAACTATGTTAAAAGATGAGTTTTGTCCTGCGCGCGAGTTGTATAAACCCATTGAATACAGTACTAAGCATCTTCATGAAAATTCGTATGAATTCGACATTATTTGGATATGAATATTTAGTGATAACTTTTCATTTGAATTTGTTAATTAAACTTAAAATTATTTTTTTATTAAACGTGCATTAATGAATATTTTAAAACGTATATGTGTTGCATTATTTCTGTTTATCTTACTCAGTATTGGAACTCACCCATATCCCACCCACCCTTAGATGTAGATTTTGAAGAAAATTCTGAGAACTATTTTTAGATTCTTTTCAGGAGGAATAGTTTCGAGCAGACTTTGTATTTTGTTTTAAACTTTGAGGCTAGTTTTTGTAATTATGCTATATAATATTTTGTATTCTAAAAGGTAGATGGCCTAATTGCCTCAGGATACAGTCTTTTATAAATTTTGTATTAGATGTATAGTTCTATTGTAATGTAAATATCTATTTTATGTCTGCTCATTTGGACATTGGTGCCCTGTTTGGCATCAGGACGTCACATTTCTTTTTTTTTCTTTTTATTTATACACAATGGAGCAGGGATCGAAGAATTATTGATGTAGTATATGTAAAATTTCAATCTACTTAGGATGAAGATGATGCTAGCTAGCTCCTTAAATTTTTTTAGATTTAAAATGAGATTTTTGTATAAACTTTAATAGATATGGATATGATCTTTGGATCTTGGAATTAAAACTTGGGATAGCAGCATTAACAGGTAATGTTTTCCCCTGGTATAATCATAAGAGTTATTAAAATTTATTTTTATTAATGTTTACGTACAATAAATTATATATTTATTTTTGTGTTACATAAGAGTCAAATCTTCAATTCTTATTTTTATAGAGGTAGAGAAATACCACTTGATTTAAAATTCAAGTATTATCATACCTTAATTATATTTAACTTTTGGGAGGACTGATTTCTATTAAGGTGGTTGGTCATGAAGTAAAGATCCTAGAATTGAAACTATTGGGCCTTTGGCCCGATCATTAAGGGATGGCATAAGTTCCCATTAATGAAGAACATGTGAACTCACAATTTTATATAAAAAGTTAACAAATCAGCCAAATTATCACCTACATACCATTTTATATAATCTATTAACTTATAATATCAATCATTTTCTATTAAAAATGTATTGAACGTATTTATTTTTTTTGTGAATACGTCAATTTAGTGATATATAACAGTACTTAAGTTCAGTTACTTTGTTTAAAATTAAATCTACAGCCTGTTTTAGTATGGATAATAGAATTATTTATATTGATATTTAATTGTAACATTTCATTTTCTCACATAATTGTCTGCATTAATATTTAATTTTAATTGTAGTTAATTAAATAGCTAGCATAATATTTAATTTAAAAAAATTCAATTACACAATTAACACAAGTACAATATATTAATAAAGTGCCATCGTTATTAAATAAAGGGAAGTAAACATGATTAGTGTTATTCGATGAATCACTCTTTTATCATTGTAAGTATATATATATAATCTCTCTAAATAAGACACACACAACGAAGTTCTAATATTTAAGAATACAAAAAGAAATAAAAAGATAAAAAAATCATAACATATTACATCAAAAAATCGTAACACAATACATCTTTTATAGATAAGCCAAATTCAAAGTTAATAAATGAAATACAAAGTAAACCTTTATAAATCATATGGAAGTTCTCTTGTTTTAATGTGTTAAAAACTCATACCTAAGGCCACCTATATACCATTTTATATGAATGCTTGAACTTTTGAAAATTTAATAGAAGATTTAAAATGTATGAGTTTTTGTATGATTTGTTAACTCTTTATATAAAAGCTAACATTAATGAGGAACATGTATATCTAACAAATCATGAAGTAATATTTTGGCATTCCACTTGTTGTAGAATGCACCATATCTTACCTTAGATGGTATATTCTACTATATTATAATGCTCCATTCCCCATTCCTTACTAACAACTCTCCAACCCTTATCTCATTCTATATATAGCCCCTCTCTCTTCTTGGCCAAACACGACAAAACATCATGACTAGAAACAAGGTTAGGCTTACCTATATCACTAACGACTTTGCAAGAAAAACCACGTTTAAGAAAAGGAAGAAGGGCCTGATGAAGAAAGTGAGTCAACTTAGCACTCTCTGCAATGTCAAAGCATGTGCAATCATTTACAACCCATATGACTTGTAACCACAAGTTTGGCATTCCCCTCTCGGAGCCCAATACTTGTTGGCCGACTTCAAGAGAATCTCTGAGATGGAGCAGAATAAGAAGATGATGAATTAAAAGAGCTTCCTATGATAGATGATCACCAAGACAACCGACCAACTGAAGAGGAAACATAAAGACAATCAGGATAAGTAAATAATGCATATCATGTTTAAAAGCCTTGTTGGAAAGCCCCTCCACTAACTCAACCTCGTTTATCTCAACGATCTAGGTTGGTTAATTGAATAAAACCTCAAAGAAATCCAAAAACATGATAGAAACACTCTGTAAATCACCTAAGCCTCAGGGGGCCACAAATGGAGGAGTGATGAAGGGTCCGGGGGAGACATCCTCTTAGATCAACTAGGATTCTCTATCGCATAAGCTTTAGCAGTTGTAGTGATGGTTCATTGATGGAATTAACCTGCAAGCACAACAACAGCTCATTTAGTGTTTGGTAGTAGGGACCAAGTGGAGGTGATGGTGTTGTTTGATCAGCACAACCAAATAATATACAGATGTGCTCTAGAGGTTTAATTACTCTTAGGAATGGAATGATAAGATGTTTGATTTTGACTTGTTTAGATTGTTGCCGGGATGTACTTCAATAACCAATTACAATCAACCACAAATATATATCTTTAAATTCTTAATAGTTGTAGTCGTCGTTGTCATAGTACTAGTAATCATAGTCATCACATAATAGTCAACATAGACATCGCATCGCATGCATGCATGTAAAGGTATTGGTTTGTGTTATAATTTTCTTCAGATTAATCTTCTCTTTAATATTTTATATCTCATATACTAGTATTACCCTTCTTTTTTTTTATAATTTCTCTCTCGCCTCAGCTTGATGTCGCTTCATTGCTATTTGTTAAAATACATGCATGTCCAATGTAGTTATAAACTATTAGAATGCTTTGCTCTCTTCTTTTCCTTTTTTTAATTTTCTCATACACAGTGGATTAAGTTTACTTAGGATGATGATTAAGTTTACTAGCTACTTAAATTTTGTTTAGATCTCAAAAGAGATTTTTGTATGGGATTTAATATATATGAATACATGTTCAGATCTTGGAATTAAAATTTAGGATAGAAAGATTAAGAAATAATATTTTTATCAAAAAATACATGCAGGCCTACTACGCAGACAGCGAGCGCATAGGGCACATGGCGCCTTGCCCTATCTGCATGCGATGGGACACACGTGTGGACTAACCTGTCTGCGCATGATGGGACGCACATGCAAAATAGGCCCGCACCCTACAAAGATAGGATGTGCACACATTGCGCATGTCCTACGCTTGTCGCGCACGCACGCCTACGCATAGTGTGCTACGCCCACGCATGCGAGCCTCTCCCATGAGTGTGTACACTGGCTACTTGCTTCTTTAAGTAGTTTAGACAATATCTTGTATAATTTACTAAATATGTTATATTATTGCGATTGCTTGGGTGGCAAGTAAAATAAGTATTGTTTTATATGTATACATAGACGTATATAGATTCGTTCCATTTTTATTATATTTTTATACCCTTTTAAGTTAAAAGTCATTTAATGAAAAAAATTCTTGATGTAGGTTTCGTGAAGAAAATAAAAAAAAAACTGAAAAGAGAAGAAGAAAAGAGAAAAATTGAAGTAGTTTTTAAGAGCAAAAAGGAAGCAACTCCGAAGAAGAAAAAGGGAGCAATTCTAAACAGGAAAAATGAGTAGCTCTAAAAAGGAAAAATGAAGTTTCTTTTGAAAGGAAAAAGGAAGCATCTCTGAAGAGAAAAAATGAGCAGCTTTGAAAAGGAAAAAAGGAGGCATGCAATATTGAAATTATTTTTGTTGAGACTTGGCCAAGTCAAAGCTTAATTAGTTATTGACGGCTTAATTAGTATACCTAAGACTCAATTGAAATCAATTAATCTGATGGGTTTACATCAATAGTTTTCATTAATTTAATCATTTTGTTTTGATTAAATTTGTAACAGCCCTGGAAATTTAAATGAAAATGTATGTATTAAAAATTTTAAATGCAGAAGCGAAATAAAAATTCTGATTAACATCCCTTACACAATAACCACAAAGCTGCGTGGAAGAGAGGAACGAATGGGTTTGAGAGGATATTGGTAAAAGCTTGGAGATCTTTGGTGGTGTGGGTGATATATGTGCTTTTAGTTGTTTTTTTTTTTTAGTGCGCATATAGGTAAAATAACGCTTGTTCCAATTCTTAGAATCTATAAGGTATCCATTAACTCATATAGGCCTGATCCTTGGAGCTTCTATACATACAATATGAAATTCACACACAACAAAAATTAATCAATTCTATGTCAACTAGTTTAAACAGTTAGGTGTCTCGAATAAATAAATTATTTTCATAATGTAAGATTGGTCTATGATGTGGTTAAATGGTAAGCTTTTAAGTTAAAATAATTCACCTTTAAAACCTTACGATGTTAATTTAATACTGTTTTCCTAACTAAGCATATGGAACTCACTCTTTCCATGCCCCCCCAGATGAGGAAGAAAATGAGGAACTGCAAGCTAACCTATACTTGGAAGTCTATGAGGATCCCTTGGATCCACAAAATTTGAGTGCAAGATTGTTTCCGCAATCTGATGATTCCAATAGCATAGTGAAAGAAGTGGCATTCTTTTGTGTTTTGTTTTTGTATTTTATAGCCACTTCAGGCCTCAGTTATATTTATGTAATTGGAACTCATATATATATATATTTGTAAGGGATTTGTATTAATTGTTCTACTGCATAAAATTTTATCAGCACTCGTTATTCTGACACCCATTTAACTGCCTCGTATACCTATCTCATATTATGAAAATAATTTGTTTATTAAGAAAACTGTATGTTAATACAGACAATCAAACATACATCATGTCGAATAATAGAAAAAATTAAATAAATCATGAAATGCTCTGATCTTCGTGTCATGCTTCGCAAAGTCGTTACAACTTCCATCTCTGAAGGCAGATACAGATTTCTAACTACCCAAGTGGAATGACTAGATCAGATACAGATACGACAATTTGCTCAAACCCATTTTTAGCTAGCCAAAAAATAGTACAATCTACCACCACAACCGTACCAGCTATAGTCGCCCTAACAGATATCTATAGTCACAATATTACTTAGCCACAGGTGACCCCTACAGATAATGTGATACCACTCTTGTTAGAGGGTACGTCGTCCTCTATTGGGAGTGGTCCTCTTACGTCTTTCGAGACCAGATAGAGGAAGGAGGAAAAAAATACCCCAAAGAGCCAGGGGAATAGATACCCGTCAGCGATAGAAAGCCTAATGAGACACTTGATGCAACATGCATGTCAATACAAATACACTTCAAACCATACAAGCTTCATTCCACTTTTCTCTTTTTTTTGTCCTTTTATTATTTTTTTACTTTTTATTTTTACTAGGCAATTATATTAGTTATATTTTATATTTATTACATGCAATTCATCAAGTGTCTTCAATTCACATAGCATACTTGAAAATAAGAATAATTCGACTTATTTGAACACAAAGACATACAAAACAGGCAAAATCACAATAATTAGTTTATCAAAAAATACTCCTTAAGATGTCAAAAAAAATACTATATTCTTTACCAAAATATCGATGTTTTCTCCTTCACCGTTTCCCTTTCTTTGGCGTTTTCTCTCACTAGACTATATTTCTCTCTCTAAATCTTGTAAAATAAAAGAATAGAAGTGTTGGGAGAAATGGAAGGGGAAGAGCAATTTATAGAATTTTGGAACTGTTGAATTCATGCCAAGTGGTGAAATCTAGTGAAGAGAGAGTAGAAAAAGATATTTGGCATAAAAAACGAGGTAGGAGAGCCTCCTTCACCGGTGGTGGCAACACGTCACCTGAGGCAGAAATGATGCAATTCCCGAGGTGGTAGTGCCCAGGCCAGTGTGCTGCAGGCACACAGGACTCCTACCACGCGCGTAGGGGCTAGCCTGTCCATAAGCCCTAGGTGCACAGGGCCTGTCTGCGCGCATGGTGATGCAAGGACAACCTGCCTAGGCTCGATAAGATGTGCGCAGGTCTGACCCTACGTCGTGCACGTGGATGGAACGTACACATTGTGCGTACATCCCGCGGCTACTGTGCATGCATGTGCGCGCGCACAGTGCCCAGCACCCGTGCAGACAACCTGTTTCCCCTTAGGAGTTTCTTCCCATTTTGCCTTTTTTTTTATTTCTTTCAAATTTCTATAATTGATTGGATGAGTTAGACTTAAAATTAAATAATTATAAAATAAATTAGATTAATTAAAATTACATAAAAGCAAAATAAATGAAAATCAACCAAAATAACGAAATACGATAAATATTAAATGGAGTAAACTAATAAGTTTAATATGGCCAAAGGACCGAATAAATAGAGTGGAGTGTTACATCTCCCCCACCTTAAAAAAATTTGGTCCCCAAATTTGTTTCAAATAATTTCAGGAACTTCTCCCTCATCTCACCTGCTAACTCCCGTGTGGCTTCATCGAGGGTATGATGTTGCCATCGTACTTTCATCATGGGAATTTTATTTGTTGTCCAAGACCTTGTCGGTTCACCCAAGAATCTCCACAAAAACCTCCTCATAAGTCATGTCAACCTGTACCTGCACCTCATCATGAGGAATAATATGAGAAGGATCAGGATGGTATCTCTTAAGCATCGAGATGTGAAAGGCATCATGAAGACCAGCAAACTCTCGGGATAGAGCGAGGCGGTATGCCACAGGTCCAATGTGCTCGATGATCAAAAAATGTCCTACATAACAAGGGCTCAACTTCCCTCTCTCGGTGTGATAAATGATCTTGCAATTGTAATCCTTCAGAAGATCAATCTAGTGCCTTTGCCTCATGTTTAACTTCTGCTGAGAGAAGATATACTTGAGACTCTTATGGTCAGTGTAGATTTCAAAAGTCTGACCATACAGGTAATGTCGCCATATCTTTAGGGCAAAGATAACTCTCGGGATAGACTCCTTGATTTGAGCTGACATCTCCCGAGGATCATTTATGACTCCTTCGTCTGGCGGTCCCCCAAGGCTGAAGTGACTTGCTAAGTGTTTTTATCCTTTTCTGGATTTTTTTAAGGTGTTATTCGATAAGCCAACCCAAATCGTTGAGATCAATAAGGTTGAGTTGGTGGAGGGGCTTCCCAATAAGACTTTGGAGCATGACCTACGTGATCTCCTTCTCACAATTATCCTTGCACTGGTTCTTCAATTCGTCAGTTGTCTAGGTGATCCTTTAGTGTAAAAAGCTCTCTCGATTCACCATATTCTTGTTCTATTCCATCTTAGGCATCCTTTAAAAGTCAACAAGCATGCGTTAGGCTCTTAGAAAAGAAGGCCAAACCTCTGGTTACGAGTAAATGATTGCATAGGCTTTAACGTCCTAAAGACTACTCAGTTCACTCACTTTCTTCATCAGGTTCTTCTTCTTTTTCTTCAATGTGGTTTTTCTTGTGGGGTCATTAGGTGATATAGACAAACTTAACTTTCTTTCTACTCTTGGTCTTTTGTCATATATGGCCTAAGAGAGGAAATTGTTATATATAGAATGAGACAAGGATTGAAGAATATTAGTAAAGGATGGGGAGTAAAACACTGAATATATCATGTTAGGTTAGATGTACTACATTCTAAAACTGGAAGTGGAGTGTTAAAATCATTTCCAGAATGTTATGTATTTAATAGGGAATATGGGAAAATATTTTGATTTAAGAAAATGTTTCACAAAATTTAATTAGTGAGTTGTTGCAGGGCTGCACTTATACAAAATTCCTTTAATCATGATTGTCCCTTTTAATTAAGAGCTAATGTTTCACTATAGTCCATTTGTATATCTACTCTCTCCTGCATTATTTCATTTGATATTTTTTTCATGAATCTATAGTAAACGATCAGTAATTATTTTGAAAAAATAGATTTTTTTGAAGATCATATGTGATGAAAAATATTTAAAATATATAATAAAGCATATAAAAGAAGGAAAAGAAGAAGAAAATTATGTATTTCAGTCAAATACATGCAACTACATTAATGATAAGATTGTTTTCTTTCTTTTTTGAAATAAAAAAAAATCCACTCAGACCAATTAATTATAATTCTACCCTACCCATCATGTTCTTTTAAAACATAAACTTCATATAAACTAAAGACGTGAGATCACATATATCTATTTTCTCTATATATGTTTGTGTATGTGAGAGCCTTTTTCATGTATATATTCAAAGGGGAAAAAATTAAGGAAGCCTATAATGGTTTTATATTGGAAAAGCATGTATGGATGGCAAAACTCAAGTAAGGATATTTTGTTTTGTTCTCATTCAGCATATATGTTTTATATGTTCACTCACTTTCTTCATCAACCCCTTCTTCCTTTTTTTGAATGTGGCTTTTTTGGCAGAGTTTTTAGTGATATTGGAAAGTTTAACTTTCTTTTTAGTCATGGTGTTTGGTCGTGTCTGGCCAAAGAGCGAGAAGGTATATATATATATAAAATGAGACAAGGGTTGAAGATTTATTAGTAATGGATGTGAAGTGGAACATTGAATATACCATGTAAGGTTAGATTAAAATTGCGAATGGAGTGCCCAAATCATCTCTAGAAATGTTATGTTTTTATTAGGACATATGGAAAGATCTTATGATTAAAAGTAATGTAATTTACAAAATTTAATTAATGAATTGTTGCAAGGGTGCACTTTTATAAAATTATTCAATCCCAACCGTCTTTTTTAATTAAAAGCTAATGCTTCACTATAATTCATGTATATATCTACTCTCTCTCATATATGTAGGTGTGTAAAAAAAATGAATTGAACGCGAAGATTGCTAGAATATTTAATTAATTTTCCTTGTATATGGGGGGTTAGTTAAAAAGAGAGAGAGAGAGAGAAAAAAAACTTGAAATTAGTTGTCTTAAGGCAATAAAACATCACAATGAAACGGAAGATTGATATTGCTTATAATTAGGCTGTTAGAATTTCATATAAATAATCCACCCATGCTTTGTAAAACATCATATAGAATATTGATATTGCTTTTGGTTAATTTCCAATATAGTCCTCCAATTAAGGTAGTTTTCATTGCAACAGTAAAAGTCTTGTTTTGGCCTCAACAATATGTGCACTTTTAGTTGTTTTTTTTCTTTATAGTGCGCATGTAGCTAAAAATAATATAGAAAATGTTGGGGCTTATAGACACGCAATCACAACAAAATGCTTACTCCAATTCTCACAATCTATAAGTTGTTTATCATCATACATACACATGCAGGAAGTTTTTTTAGATGTGTGATGTAGAGTAGACTATTTTATGGTTGTGTATGCCACTTTTTATATGATGCTCTTGTTTTATACTCTAAGGTCTCATGTATTTTAGATGATGCTAGTGGTTAGTTTTGGGGTATAGGCATAGCTTATGGCTGGTTTTGAAAATCTACATGTTATTGTTAAGAGCTATATTACTTTTAAAAAAAATATTAATTCTAAAAAATAAAAATAAAATTTAGGATTTAAATCTCTTTAGTAACAATTCATACATTTCATTAATTAGTTAGCACGATCTCCTAAATACTATACATATTATTAAGGAATGATTATTGTAATTTAATTTTAAAATATAATAATAAAAGTAATTTATATGATTAGTTATGTATTGACTTATGTAGTAGCCAAAAAACTCCTAAAGAAATCAACAATATATTTCTTGCAAATTTAATGTAGTAATAATATATACGTGTTGTCTCTCTTCCAGTAAAAAAAATGATACTAGTATAGTATTAAAATATATGCCTTCTGAACCTTGACAATCCATATTTGCCTTTAAGATAATTAACTTTTTTTAAAAAAATTGAAATAAAATTTATCAATAGTAATTAACCACTACAAACATAACGAGAAGTACCGTCAACAATACATCCGAAAACTGCAATAGAGATTGAGAAAACAAGAAGAAGGCAAAGTCATGTTCAAAAAATAATTAGAAAGAAACAATCCATCCTCCATTACTGATTCCAACCTTTAAGATAATTACGATATGTTATAGATTGCATGCTGGTGTAATATAAATAACGAAAAGCAGTTAAAGATTATATATATGTGTGTATACGTATGATGCAATACTTATTCTACTTATTATTTAGACAACATTGCTATTATATCACAATAATATGTCATATTTAGCAAATTAAACAAGATATTGTCCAAACTACTTAAAGGAGCTAGTTGCAAGTGTACACATATACTTCCCATCAACACTCTGAATTAATAGTATATATATGACTATAATTTTTTTATCTTTTAAAATATAGGAACAAAGATAGATTATTCTATATATCTCTAAGTTAGTAGAACCCGAAATAAATCCAACAAAATAATTAAACAACATATTTATAATTTTAGCGTATTTTTCCAGATACATGCATAATATTCATATTAATAAAAATATTAATTATTTGAGATATTCTGATTAGATCGAGATTTTCTGTGAGAAAAATATTATTCCTTAATGCCATTATCCTAAATTTTAATTTCAAGATTGGAAGAGCGTATTCATATGTATTAAATTCTATACAAAAATCTCATTTGAAATCTAGATAAATTTGAGTAGCTAGCTAGCTTAATCTTCCTCCTAACTAGACTAAATTTCTACATATACTACATCAATAATTCTTATGACATAGTCGACTATATCCTACTTCATTCCTGGCAACATGTATTGACACTTCAAGTCACGGTACATCTTGGTACTCCTGGGATGGATAGATAGCTTGGAGGCATAGGTAGTCTTCAGAACATCCACCCTTAGAGCGACGGAAACCCAAATTTAGTTCTGAAATCTAAACTATCCATCATTTGAAATTTTAAAATTAGAAAATTTGTTAGAAGATAACTTAACTAGATTCTTGGTGAGTTCCAGGTCTGTAGATTGAGCTTCCAAGATTTTTATGAAGATCTAGCAAAGCTCAGATCTGAGCAAGATAAGTGACTTTGCTATAGTAGCTGAGGTGAAGCGACTACATATTATCCATTAATTTCCAACTTGAGGCCATGATTTGGGCCAACACTGCAGACTCCTTTCGGCTTACTCCATAAATGACTACATTTTCTATACAAGGGTGATAAATGATTTTGCAGTTATAGTCCTTCAGGAGATCCATCCAATATCTTTGTCTCATATTTAACTCCCTCTGCGAGAAAATGTACTTTAAACTCTTTTGGCTAGTGTAAATCTTGAAAGTCTGACTAAACAAGTAATGATGACATATCTTCAGGACAAAAATAATGGCCACCAACTCGAGGTCATGAGTATAATAGTTTCACTCATGAGGTTTCATATATCAGGACCCATAAGTGACTAGTCTACCATGTTGCATCAAAACACACCCCAAGCCAATATGAGATGCATCGCAATAAACCTAAAATCTTTTGATATTGTTAGGGAAGATCAACACAGGAGTAGAGGTAAGACGATAGTTCAATTCCATGAAGCTTTCATTAAATTTATAATTCCAGACAAATGGCACGTCGTTTCAGGTGAGTCGAGTTAATAGAGCAGCAATCTTAGAAAATTCATCGATGAATCACTGATAGAAACCTTCCAAGCCAAGGAAACTGCGTACCTCAGCCACATTAGTGGGCAGGTTCTAGTTGATTACTATTTCAACCTTTGATGGATCCACATAAACTCCTTTACTTAAAATTACATGACCGAGGAAGGAAACACGATCCAACCAAAAGGAGTATTTGCTAAGTTTAGTAGACAGTTGATTCCAGTGAAGGGTCTCCAACACTTTAGACAAGTGTACTACATGTTTCTCCAAGCTCTTGGAGTATACTAAGATGTCATCAATAAATACCATAACATACTGATCTAGTGCGTGTCAAAAAACTCTGTTCATGAGGTACATGAAGGCTACAGGGGCATTAGTTAACCTGAATGGCATTACCTTGAACTTGTACATCAAAATATCTTTTTCCTTGACTCTCAACTGGTGATATCCCGTCCTTAGGTCAATCTTGGAGAAGACCATGGTTCCTTGCAATTGATCAAAGAGGTCATCGATCTGAGGTAAGGGGTACTTGCTTTTAATGGTTACTTAGTTAAGCTCCCGATAATCCACGCAGAGTTTGAGGGATCCATCCTTCTTTTTCATGAACAATGCTGGAGCACCCCAAAGAGAATGACTAGGGTAGATATAATTCTAGGTAATTAGTTCAGAAAGTTGATTTTCTAGCTCTGCAAGCTCAGCACAACTCGTGCAATAGGGGGGTTTTGAGTTTGTTGGGTTCCAGGCAGTAATTTAATTAGGAACTCTACCTCTCGTGGGGGAGGTAGACCAGGAAGTTCAATGGGAAAAACATCCAGAAAGTTGCAAACAATCGGTATGGAACACACAGTAGGATCAACATCCATATTCTTATTTATTCAATTATTAGGAAAAATAATAACAATAGATTTTATTACTTTTTTGGGGACCATAAAGTTATAATTTTACTTTCACAATCGATTATTACTCTATACTTTTATAACCAATCCATGCCTAATTCACATCAAAACCTAAAAAATCTAACAACATTATATTCACAAATACTTCTATCCCTAAAGCCTTTATCTTACAATCTTTATATATACAGTGAGCTTCTAAAAATCCCCTAGAGGGAGTTTCTATCGTTAATATTTCTGCTAAAGGTTCTGACTTAATGTCAAGCTTACAAGCAAATGCACAGGAAATAAAAAAGTGAGTAGAAACTGTATCGATCACTGCCTTGGCAAAGGTGTCATGAATAGAAAGCATACCCTGTATAAGAATAGGAGTGGGGAAAACACCAGGTTCATCCATGTGGTACACACGACCTTGTGCTACACGCATGGCCACATCTTTCAGTCACTGGGGGCAATCTTTAATAAGATGTTAGGTGCTTTAACACCGATAGCAGGCGTGATTGATACATCGACAGGATAGGTCACCATGCAAGCAACCACAATGTTGACAGGGTTGAGTAGGTCGGGCAGGCTGACCCATAGGTGGAGGTAAAGTAGGGGGTAGGGTAACTCTAGTTCATTTATTGGGATGGCTACTTACTGGGTTAGGCAATCTCCTTTTAAGCTATTAGGGTTGTTGTTGTTGGGTATGGACTCGGGCAATGCATTAGTGTCTGGCCAGAATGAGTTCTTCGACCAACTGGGCATGTTCTAACACCTCTGTATATGAGCTGAGTCTCATAGATGTCAGCACAAAGGCCCTTTAGAAACTTCCTACCTTTTTAACTTTTAGGGGTGACCATTAGAGGGGCAAACCTAGACAATTGGACAAAACAGGCAGCATATTGGGCAACCGTTAGATTTTCTTGGTAGAGATCCTGAAATTCCTCCTTCTTCTTTTCTCAGACTTAGGCAGGGAAGAACTAATCAAATAATGCATCCATGAAAACTTCCCAGGTGGTAAGGATAGGTAGGACTTCCTTCTTAAGTTGCCACCAGTGTTCTGCTTCATCGTTTAGCGTAAAGGCTGCTAGGAGAACCTTATATTCCTCAGTCAAGTCTAAGATAGAGAAAAGCTTTTGTATCTATAGGATCTAGGCTTTGGCAATTAAGGGGTCAGGGCCACCTTCGAAATGTGGCTAGTTAAGCTTTCTAAACTTTACTATGTTTTGGGAAATGGACCTTTCGGTCGTTCAGTATTATGGGATAGGAGGTGGACAAGGGTTGGCTTGATTTTGTCCTATGGTTGCAGTCAATCATTGGATGGCTCGGAAGAGTTTAGTAAATTCAGTCTTGGTCGGGTGATTCGAGGCTTCAGATCACTTGGTACCCTCACATCATTTCTACAAAAGAAATGAAGACATGAGTGGGTGGTCTAATTTTTCAAAAGAGGACTTATTCTTCTTAGGTACTCTAAGGGTCTTTCTACCTAAGGCCTTAGTGTAATCTGCTCTGATATCATCTGGGACATCCCAATGCTAATTAAGGCATATGGGTGTCATGTATAGAAAAAGAATTAGGAGTGCATGATAAAAATCATATACAATAGAGTAAATTAATACAAATCCCTTACAAATATACGAGTTCTAATTACATATATAACTGAGGCCAGAAGTGGCTACAAAATACAAAAGTCAAAATACAAAAAAGGGACACTTCTTTCACTATTCTATTGGATTCATCAGCGTGCGGGAATGATCATACACTCAAGTTTTATAGATCACAGGATCCTCATAAACTTCAATGGGTAGATCAACTAGTTCTTAATCATTTTCTTCCTCATTTAGGGGGGAGGGGACATGGAAAAAGTGAGTTCCATATGCTCAGTAAGAAAAACAACATTTAAATAATATCGTAAGCTTTTAAAGGTGAATTATTCTTACATAAATACTTATCATTTGGTTACTTCGTAGACCTATCTTACTTTATAAAAAGAATTTTTTATTAGAGAAAAAATCACGTTAATATAATCAAAACAAATGCACATCATACTAAATAATAGAGAAAATCAAATAAATCATGGAATGCTTAGATTTTTGTGTCATGCTTCGTGAAGTCATTATGACTTCCATCTCTAAAGGCAAATACAGATTTATGACTATCCATGTAGAATGATCAGATCATATATAGATAATGACAATTTTCTCAGGAACATTTCTAACTTGCCAAACCATGGTACGATCTATGACCACAGCTATGGGAATCACAATGATCCTATCCGATATTCTATAATCACGATAGTACTTAGCCAAAGGTAATCCTTAATAGATATTCGCGTCACCACTCTCATCAGAGGGTACACCGCCATCCATAGGGAGCGGTTCTCTTACGTCTTTCTAGACCAGATGGGGTTAAGAGAATAAATATCCCTCAGAGATAAAAAGCCTAATAGACACTTGATGCATTATGCATGTTGATACAGATACATACTTCAGACAATTCGTGCTTCATTCCACTTTCATTTTTTTTGTTTCTTTTATTTTCCAGGTACTCACCAGTTTCATATTATTTTAATTACATGCAAATCATCAAGTGTCTATAAATCACATAGCATGCTTGAAATCAAGAATGATGCAAGAACAGGCGAAATCACAAATTATGATTGTGATTTTTCATGTAATGTGTTATGATTTTTTTATCTTTTTATTTCTTTTTGTATTCTTAAATATTATAACTTCATTGTGTGTCTTATTAGAGAGATTATATATATATATATACTTACAATGACAAAAGAATGATTCATCGAATATCACTAATCATGTTTACTTCCCTTTATTTAGTAACGATGGCACTTTATTAATATGTTGTACTTGTGTTAATTGTGTAATTGAATTCTTTTTAAATTAAAAATTATGCTAAATATTTTATTAAAAATTTTACTACACGTAAAATTAAATATTAATGTAAACAATTATGTGAGAAAATGAAATGTTACTATTAAATATCAATATAATTAATTCTATAATCCATGCATAAAACGGGTTGCAAATTTAATTTTAAACAAAGTAACTGAATTTAAGTACTTTTATATTTCACTAAATTAACATGTTCATAAAAAATAAATAAATACATTCAATACATTTTTAATAGAAAATGATTGATATTAGAAGTTAACAGATTATATAAAAAGATATGTAGGTGATAATTTGGCTAATTTGTTAACTTTTTATATAAAATTGCGAGTAGATGTGTTCTTCATTAATGGGAACTGATGCCATCCCTTAATGATCGGGCCAAAGGCCCAGTAGTTCAAATTCTAGGATCTTTACTTCATTGCCAACCACCTTAATAGAAATCGATCCTCCTAAAAGTTAAATATAATTAAGGCATGATAATACTTGACTTTTAAATCAAGTGGTACTTCTCTACCTCTACAAAAATAAGAATTGAAGATTCGACTCTTATGTAACACAAAAATAAATATATAATTTGTTGTATGTAAAAATTAATAAAAATAAATTTTAGTAAAGCTATCATATGTTAAAATTAATTATAATATATCCAAATGAATAATTAAAATTTGAATACTAGACTTACACATGGACGTTGGTGTTATACACTTTAACAGTGGTGTATAAGTGGTTTCATTATATTATTATATTTATCTTTATTTTTAAAAAGTACTTATATTGTGTCTTATGAATTTTTAAAATTGTTGTCGCAAAAGTATAAATTAGTTTTGAATAAGTTATCCCACTAATAAAGGTTAAATACTTGTCATTATCTTTAAGAATCAATTGTGACATCGTACTACAAGTACTAGAGTAACATACTATAATATTAAAAAATTTTAATGTTGTAATTTGTGTCACTAGAGTTAAAGATTGTCTTGTTTTATATCAATAACATTTTTTTTAGTGGCAAGAGACTTTATATCATTGATTTTTGAGTATTTATATATGTAAAAGAAATTCAAAATACTAATTGTTGAAAGTGTTTGAAATTAGTGATAAAAAATATTCTTATGTATTCATTATTCTATGTGATTGTATATATTGTACATTTCTTTTTGCATAAAGTATTAGTTAACTATTCACACATTGTTGAGTTCAAAAATTATTTATTTCAATTTTTTTCCACATTCTGAACATAATAATTGCATCGTGAATTTTATTTATGATGGTTACAGATTCTCCAATATATTTGAGTTATTTAAAATATTGCATGTTTTGACTAAAATAAAATTTTTAGAATTATATTTAAATTTCATATTAATCAAAATATTAATTATTTTAGATATTTGGATTGTATCAGGATTTTCTTTGAGGAAAAAATTATTCCTTAATGTCATTATCCCAAATTTTAATTCTATGATCTAAAGAGCGCATTCATATTTATTAAATTCAACACAAAAATCTCATTTGAAATCTAAACAAATTTGAGTATCTAGCTAGCTTAATCTTCCTCTTAACTAAACTGAATTTCTACATATAGTGCATCAATAATGCTTCTGTCCTCTTTCAATTGTGTATAAAAAAAAAGAAAAGAAAGGGAAAAAAAAAGCATTATGATAGTATAAAATTATATTGAGCGTGCATATATTTTAACAAATAGTAATACAGCCAAGTCAAGTCAGGGAAAGGGAGAAATTAAAGAATGAAGAGTAGCACTAGCACATGAAATATAAAATATTGAGGTGAAGATTAATTTAAAGAAAATCATAACACAAAGCAATCTAAGTACATGCATGTATGTGACCCAACCACTATGACTCATCTACTATGATGATTACAATTATATAGGCAATGACTTTGATGATTAAGAATATCTCTATGGTGGAATTTAATTCGTTCTTTAAAGTACATCTCCAACAACACCCCAAAAAAATTAAAATTAAATATCATAATACTCAATTCCTAAGGGTAATTAAACACACTGAACCATATCAATCAATTATTCTGGTCATTCTAATCTGTGAGTGGCACCATTATCTCTGCCTGTTCCCTGTTAGACCCTATATAAGGCTGTTGTTGTGCTTGAGGATTCATCCCATCAATGAACCGCATCTGCAACTGTTGCAGCTTCTGCACCATAGAATCCTCCTTGATTTAAGTGAAAGTCTCACCAAAACCCTTCATCACTCCTCAATCTGTCCCCTCCTGAGGTTGAGGTGACTTGCTGAGTGTTTCCATCCTCTTCTGGATTTCTTTGAGGTGTTGTTCGATGAGCCAACCTAAATCGTTGTGATCAATAAGGTTGAGTTGGTGAAGGGACTTCCCGATAAGACTTTAGAACATGATATCCATTATCTCCTTCTCGCGATTATCGTTGCGCTGCTTCTTCAATTGGTTAGTTGCCTTAGTGATCTGGCACCAGAAGCTCTCTTGATTCACCATCTTCTTGTTTTGCTACATCTCAAGCATCCTCTTAAAGTCAACAAGCACGTGTTGGGCTCCAAGAGGGGAAGGCCTAACATCTAGTTGTGAGTCATAAGGGTTGTACATAATTGCACAGGCTTTGACATCACAAAGAATGCTAAGTTCACTCACTTTCTTCATCAGCCCCTTCTTTCTTTTCTTGAATGTAGCTTTTCTTGCAGAGTTATTAGTGATATAAGCAAGCCTAACCTTCTTTCTAGTCATGGTATTTTGTCATGTG
Source organism: Carica papaya (assembly GCF_054855325.1). Lineage (NCBI taxonomy): Eukaryota > Viridiplantae > Streptophyta > Magnoliopsida > Brassicales > Caricaceae > Carica > Carica papaya. The sequence continues at coordinate 24,580,327 of NC_142310.1, read as the reverse complement.
TGCCCAAGGGGCGGGAGGGGGTATATATAAAATGACACAAAGGTTGAATAGCAATTAGTAAGGAATGGGGGGCAGAGCATTTTAATATAGTAGAATATACAGTGTAAGGTAAAATGTGGTGCATTCTAAAACTACAAGTGGAATACCAAAATTATCTCTAGAAATTTTACGTCTTTAAAAGGGGATATGGGAAAATCTTTTGATTTAAGGTAATGTAATTAAAAAAAAATTAATTAGTAAATTGTTGCAAGGCTGTACTTATATAAAATTATTCAATCATGACCATCCCTTTTAATTAAAAGCTATTGCTTCACTGTAATGCATGTATCTACTTACTCTCTCCTGTATTATCCCCAGCACACATTCACACTTGAAGTCAATTATACATGGCAACCACACCCACCTCCCTATTTTATACACACTCACAAATATTATCTCTTAACCATCAACTAATATGGCCACCACCTAACAATCCAACTTAATTGTATGTCTTGATCTCTTATAATTATCGTAATTTTATTTTTTAATTTTAAAAAAAAATACAAAGACTAGAGATATCTTTTTTTTTTCTATATCAGAGTTCACATTAAGATATCTTTTTTTTCTATATCAGAGTTCACATTACATACTAACAATAATTTAAATTTATACTTTTAAAAGTCAATGGTATTAGTTAGAAAGTTGTTGAACTCAAAAAAATACAACAGGTTAATATATCATTACCTTGTAAACTAATAGGGAATTTTGTAACACTAAAATGTTCTTTTTGAATATACTTGTGACATCCCGAGTGCTAATTAAGGCAAATAGGTGTCAGATACAGATTCAGAATAATGTGGCCATGATAAAATTTATACAGTGGAACAAAATTATTACAAATCCTTTATCAATACATATAAGTTCCAATACATATATATACTAAGGACAGAAGTGGTTGCAAAATATAAAACACAACATAAGAGCCACTTCTTTCACTAGGCTACTAGACTCATCAGAGTACGGGAACAATCATGCACTCAGACTTGTGGATCCACAAGATCCTAATAGACTTCCAAGGGTAGGTCATCTTACAGTTCCTCACTTTCTTACTCATTTGGGGGGAGGCATGGAAAGAGTGAGTTACATATTCTCAGTAAGGAAAACAGTATTAAATTAACATCATAAGATTTTAAAAGTTAATTATTTTGACTTAAGAGCTTACCATTTAACCTCCTCATTTACATATCCCACATTATGAAAAATTATTTATTTATTAAGAAAATGGTACATTAATATAGACAACCAAACATACATCATGCCAGATAATAGAGAAAATTAAATAAATCATGGAATGCTCAAATTTTTGTGTCATTCTTTGCAAAATCGTTACAACTTCCATATCTGATGGCAAATGTAGATTTCCAACTATCCAAGTGGAATGACTAGATCAGATATAGATATGACAATTAGCTTAGGCCCATTTCTGACTGGCCAAACCATGGTACGATCTATGACCACGACCATACCAGCCATACTGGCCCTAACAGATATCTACAGTCACAACATTACTTAGCAACGGGTGACCCCTATAGATAGTGTGATACCACTCTCATCAGAGGGTATACTATCATCCACTGGGAGTAGTCTCTTACATCTTTTTAGACTAGATAGGGGAGGGGGAAACAGATACCTCGAAGGACAAGGGAAACAGATACCCCTTAGAGATAAAAAGGCTAACAAGACACTTGATACAATATGTATGTCAATATAAATACACTTCGAACCATATAGGTTTCATTTTGTTTTTCACTTTTTTTTTTTTTTTATATTTTTTACTTTTACCTATTATATATTATATTTATTAGATAAAAATTCATCAAGTGTTTGCAATTCACAAAATGTGCTTGAAAACAAGAATAATTTGACTCATCTGAATAGAAAGGAATATAAAACAGGGAAAATAAGAATCATATTAAATTAGTTTATCTAAAAATACTCCTTAAGATGTAGAAAGAAATACTAGATTCCTTCCTAAAACCTTAATATTTTCTCCTTTGTTGTTCTCCTTTCTTTCTCTTATTCTCTCCCTATACTACTATATCTCTCTCTCTCTTTAAATCTTTAAAAAATGGAAGAATGGAAGTGTGGAGAGGAAGGGAAGGGGAAGGGTAATTTAGAGAGTTTTGGAACAATTGGATTTGTGCCAAGTGGTAAAATTTGATGAAGAGAGAGGGAAAAAGATGCTCAACACAAAAAATAAGGGAGGTCTGCCTCCTCAACGGGTGATTATGGCGTGCTGCCTGAGGCAGCGACGGTGCACTACCCGAGGTGGCAATGCCCCGACCGGCGCATACAGGAAAAACTCCCGTGGGAAAAAGCCTGTGAGAAATCTGGTTTGCCCTTGTGGGTGCACTTTGAGCGCGCGGATGCACGCACAGTGGCCGCAGAACGTGCGCCTAGCATGCATGTTCCATCCGCATGCACGACGAGCGATCAAGACAAGCATGTGTGTCCTATCGCGTGTAGGTGGGTCATCCGTGCGTCACCTTGTGTGCAAATAGGTCCGCACACTGTACACCTGGAGCTTGTGCATAATAGGTCTGTGTGCACAGCGCCAAGTGCACTAATGCTTGCACACGTGTAGGTGCTAGCCTGCAGTGCACCAGTCGAAGCACTGCCACCTCAGGTAGTGCATTTCTACTACCTTGGGCAACGCTATTGCTACCGGTGGAGGAGGCCCTCCTCCCTCATTTTCCATGTCAAGCATCTTTTTCTCCTCTCTCTTTACCAGATTTTCCAACTTGGTGCGAATCCAATGGTTTTGAAATTTTATAAATTTCCATTCCCCTTTCCTTGCTCTCCACACTCCCATTCTTCCATTTTTTAAATATTTAGAGAGAGAAAGAGAAAGATAGTAGTCTAGTGAGAGAATAAGAAAAAGAAAGGAGAACAGTGAAGGAGAAATCATTAAGGTTGTGGTAAGGAATCTAGTATTTCTTTTTACGTCTTAAGGAGTATTTTTAGATAAACAAATTTATTATTATTGGTATTTTTTCTGTTTTGTATGCTACTGTATTAAAATGAGTCAAATTGTTCTTATTTTCAAGCATACTATGTGAATTGTAGATACTTGATGAATCTGCATATAATAAATATAATATGTAATCAGTAACAGTAAATGTATAAAAGAAAAGAAAACGAGAAAAATGGAATGAAGCCTGTATGGTCCGAAGTGTATTTTTATTGACATGCATATTGCATCAAATGTCTCGTTAGGTTTTTTATCTCTGAGGGATATATATGATATAGGTAAACAAGAAAGTTAAATGGTAAGATAAAATAATTAACTTTTGAAATTTTACGATGTTAATTTAATACTGTTTTTCTTATTGAGCATATGGAACTCACTCTTTCCATGCCCCTCCCCCAAATGAGGAAGAAAGTGAGGAACCATATGCAGACCTATGCTTGGAAGTGTATCAGGATCCTGTGGATCCAAAAGTCTGAGTGCATGACTGTTCCCGCACTCTGATTAGTCTAGTAGAATAGTGAAAGAAGTGGCCCTTATATTTTGTATTTTGTAGCTATTTCTGGTCTCATTTTATGTATATAATGGAACCCATATATATTTGTAAGGGATCTGTAATGATTTTGTTCCTCTGCATAAATTTTATCATGCATTCGTTATTCTTAATCTATATTTGATGCCCATTTGCCTTAATTAGCATTGGTATGCCACAGATGGTATCATAGCTGAATTTTGTAAAATAAATCCCCTGCAGTGAGGCCCAGTGTAGATGAACATTTTAGTGTACCTAGGAAAGAAATAAGTCCTCTTTTTAAAGATTAAACCTCCCACTCATGTCTTTCTTCTTTTTTGTAGGAATGACACGAGGAAGACAATTCGTAGAGTGTACTAAGTGACCTGAAGCCTCGAATCATCCGACCAGGGCTTTATTTGTAGAACTTTTCTGAGCCATCCAAGGATTAACTGCAGCCATAGGACAGAACTAAGAAAACCCTTGTCTACCCCCTTCCCCTAAATTCTGAAACACATATCGGTCTATCTCTCACAATATAGCATATTTTAGGAAACTTAACCCCCCACACTTTGAAGGTGGCCCTGATCCTTTAGTAGCTGAAGTTTGGATCCTACAAATAGAAAACTCTTCTTTATTCTAGATCTTACCGAAGAATAAAAAGTCCTTCTTGCAGCTTTCATGTTAACCAATGAAGCCGAACACTGGTGGTGACTTAAGAAAGAAGTCTTATCAACCCCTACTACCTGAGAAGTTTTCATGGATGTTTTTTTTGATAGCTTCTTCCCTGTCTATGTTTGGAAAAAAAAGAGGACGATTCTAGGACCTCCATCAATGAAGCTTGTCTATAGCCCAATATGCAACCTGTTTTCTTCAACTATCTAGGTTTGCCCCTTTAACGGTCACCCCTGAAAGCTGAAAAGTTAGGAAGTTTCTTAAAAGCCTTCGTGTCGACATTTATTATTGGGTTGCTATATTGAGACCCAGCTCATATGCGGAGGTGCTTGAACATACCCAGTTGGCCGAAGAACTTATCTCGGCCAAGCACCAACGCACCCGAGTTCGTGCCCAATAACAACCCCAATAGCTTAGAAGAAGATTGCCTGACCCGGTAAGTAACCCTCCTAACAAACGAACTAGAATTGCCCTTCCACTTGCCTTGCCCCCACCTACAATTCCACCAGCCCGAGCTAACCAACCCTATCAACATTGTAGTCGCTCACATGGTGACCTACCATGTCAGCGTATCAATAATGCATGCTATCAGTGTGGAAGCACCTAACACCTTATAAAAGATTGCCCTCAGCGATCAAAGGATGTAACCCGACCCGTAGCACAAGGCCAAGTGTACCACTTAGATGAATCTAATGTCTTTCCTACTCCTGTCCTCATCCAGGGAATGCTTTCTATTCATAATAATTATGCCAAGGCTTTGATCGATACTGGTGCAACTCACTCTTTTATTGAATATGCATTTACTTGTAATTTAGAATTTAGACCATAAGCTTTAGGAAAAATGCTAGTGGTGGAAACTCCGTCTAAAGAACTACCAGAAACTCATTGTGTATATAAGGACTATAGGATAAAAACTTTAGGGATAGAAGTATGTGTAAACCTAATACTATTAGATTTTTAGGATTTGATGTAATATTAGGAATGGACTTGTTGGAAAAGTATAGAGTTATAATAGACTATGAAAGTAAAATTGTAACCTTACAACCCCAAAAAAGAAATAAAAGTTATTGTTATCATTTTCCAAACAATTAAACGAATAGGAATATTGACGTTGATCCTACTGTGTGTTCCATAACAATTTTTTACAATTTTTTGGATGTCTTTCCCATCAAACTCCTTGGTCTACCTCCCACATGTGAGGTAGAGTTCTTGATTGAATTGTTGTCTCGAACCCAACTGATCTCGAAGCCCACATATCGTATGAGTCGCACTGAGTGAACAGAGTTAGAACATCAGCTTTCTAACCTTATAACCTAGAATTTAATTCGCCCTAGCCATTCCCCTTGGGGCACTTTGGTGTTGTTCGTAAAGAAAATTGATGTACTCTCCGACTCTGCATGGACTATCAAGAACTCAACCGAGTGACCTTAAAAGCAAATATCTCTTACCTCAGATTGACGATCTCTTCGATCAATTCTAAGGAGCCCAGTCTTCTTTAAGATTGATCTCAGGATCGGGTATCACCAGTTGAGAGTTAAAGAAGAAGATATTCCAAAAACCACCTTCTGGTGCAGATACAGTTTGTACGAGTTTAGGGTGATGCCATTGGGATTAACCAATGCCCAACAGCCTTCATGGACCTAATGAACTGAGTTTTCCAGCACGCATTAGATCGGTACGTCATCGTTTTTGTTGATGACATTGTAGTGTATTTGAAAAGCCGTGAGGAACACATTGTACATTTGGCTGAAATGTTAGAAACTCTCTGCCACAACCAACTTTATGCGAAACTAAGCAAGTGCTCTTTTTTGTTAGATTGAGTTTCTTTTTTCAGTCACGTAATCTCAAGTGAAGGGGTTTCTGTAGACCCATCTAAAGTGAATTCGGTGATCAGCTGGAGTCCATCCACCAATGTGGCTAAGGTACGTAGTTTCCTTGGCTTAGCAGGCTACTACCGATGATTCATTGATGGATTAATCATGATTGCTGCCCCTATGACTCGACTCACCAGAAATGGTAGACCTTTTGTCTTGAATTATGAGTGTACTGAAAGCTTCATGGAACTAAAGCGTCGCCTCACCTCTACTCTTGTGTTTATCCTCCCTGACGATGTTGGAAGATTTTAAGTTTACTATGATGCATCTAATATTGGTTTGGGGTGTGTCTTGATGCAGCATGGTAATGTAGTCCCGACAACTCAAAGTTCATGACTAGAACTACCCTACCTAGGACCTGAAGTTAACAGCCATTATCTTTACCATGAAGATATGGTGGCATTACCTATATGGCGAGACCTTCGAATTCTACACTAACCATAAGAGTCTCAAATATATCTTTTCTCAATGAGAGCTAAACATGAGGCAAAGATGCTGGATGGATCTTTTGAAGGATTACGATTGCAAGATCATTTATCACTCTAAGAGAGGGAATGTAGTCGCCGATGCTCTACGTTAAAAGGAGCCTGCTGTGCTGGCTCAAACCATGGCCTCCAGTTGGAAGATGATGGACATTGTACAATCACTCTACCTTAGCTATTACGGCAAGGGCACCTATCTCACCCAAATTCGAGCAATATCGAATCTCTTTTTGAAGATTTGGGAAGCATTGGCCATAGACCTGAAACTCATCAAGAAACTGGGTAAGTTCACTTTTAATAAATCTCCTAGTTGTAAGATCTCTAATGATAGACTGTTTAGATTTTGGAACTGAATTTGGGTCCCAATTGCTGTACGTACAAATGTACTCGTGACTACTCATGCTTTTAAGTTATCCATCCATCCCAAGAGTACAAAAATGTACCGGGACTTGAAATAACAATCATGGTGGCCAGAAATGAAGAAGGATATAGTTGACTATGTCTCATGATGCCTCACTTGTCTATGGGTAAAAGCAGAACATCAGAGACTTGGTGACTTGCTTCAGGGTCTTCTGATTCCCGAATGAAAATAGGAGCACGTGACTATGGACTTTATCATTGCCTATTTCTAGCCTATTCAAACCACGGACTCCACCGGTAAGTTAGCACGCCTATGTGTTGATGAGATTGTTTGAGTTCATAGAGTTCCCTCATCCATTGTGTCCGACCGTGACCCTCGGTTCACTTCTCACTTTTGTGATAGCTTTCAAGAAGCTTTAGGGTTTTGGTTGTACTTCAGCACTACTTATCGTCCCCAGATGGAGGGTCAGTCAGAACATATGATCTAGACATTAGAAGAAATATTGCTGCTTGCGTTCTTGACTTTGGTGATAACTGGTATGAGTATCTTCCTCTTTGTGAATTTGCTTATAATAATAGTTATCATTCCAGCATCGGTATGGCCCCATATGAAGCATTGTATGGAAGGCCATGTCGTTCCCCTACTTGTTGGAGTGAAGTCAGGAACCAGCGCCACTTGGGACCAGAATTCATTTAGGAGGCCATTGAGAAGGTCGCAATCATCCGCAAAAATTTGGCAACAGCCCAGAGCCGCCAAAAGAGTTACACTGATAATCGTGGGCGACCCTTGAAGTTTGTCGTGGGAGATCAAGTTTTCTTAAAAGTCTAACCCTACAAAGGCAAGATGCAGTTTGGGAAGAGAGAGAATTTTAGCCCTCGTTATGTGGGATCTTTTCCAATCATCGAGTACATTAGAGCCATGACATACTGCCTCACTCTATCCTGAGAGTTCGCATGTCCGCATGATGTCTTTCATGTCTGGATGCTCAATAGGTATCACCATGATCTTTCTCATGTTATTCCTTACGATGAGGTGCACATAAAGGCCGATATGACCTATGAGGAGGTACCCGTGGAAATTCTCGAGTGGACTGATAAGGTCTTATGTAATAAGATGATTTTCATGGTGAAGGTATGATGAGAGCATCATACCCCAGAAAAAGCGATGTGGGAGTTGGAGGATGAAATGAGAAAAAAGTATAAAGACTTATTCAAGACAAATTTGAGGACGAAATTTTTTTAAGGTAAGAGGGATATAACACCCTGCTCATCACTGTGTTAAAATGATTTGAAAAGTCTATTTATTCGGGCCTTTATCTACTTTAAACTTAATTAATTTATGTTGTTTAATATTTATCGTGATTTATGATTTTGGTTGATTTTTATTTATTTAATTTTAATTTTAATTTTATTTTAAATAATTTTATTTTATTTTATTTTAATTAAATTAAATTGAAAATGAAAGTTTAGAAAAAAAATCAGAAAACAACCAATTAGGAAAAAATTCCTACGGGAAAAATCTCGCGAGAAGGTTCGTTTCCCACATGCGCATACGCACACATTGGTTGCGGGATGTGCGCACAGCGCGCACATCCCATCTGCATGCATGCACGCACAATGCGGGGTCACGACCTACGCGCACATCCTGTCATGTGCAGGCGGGCCGTCCACGCATCATCTCGTGCACGGACAAGCGCCACACACTGTGTGCACGCTGTCCGTGTAGCAGGCCTACACGAATAGGCCCTGTGCGCTTGGGGCCTACCCGCAGTAAGCCTGCACTTGCAGGTTAGCCTGCAACACACCAACTGAAGCACTGCCACCTCGAGTAGTGCACCGCCATTGCGTTGGACGATACACTGCTGCTCCCGGTGGAGGAGGCCCTCCTCCCTTATTTTTTGTGTCGAGCATCTTTTTCTCATCTCTCTTCATCATATTTTGACACTTGATGTGAATTCAACAGTTTTAAAATTCTATAAATTGCCCTCCCCCTTTCCTTCCTCTCCACACTTCTATTTTTTAAAGGTTTAGGGAGAGAAAGAGAGATAAAGATAGTAGTTTAGTGAGAAAATAAGAGAAAGAAAGGAGAATGGTGAAGGAGAAATCATCGAGATTTCGATAAAGTCTGAAATGTATTTGTTTTGACATGCATATTGCATTGAGTGTCTCATTAGACTTTTTATCTCTGAGGGGTATCTGTTTCTCCCTCTGCTATTTGGTCTTGAAAGACATAAGAGCACCGCTCCTAGTAGATGACGGTATGCCCTCTAACAAAAGTGGTGTCGTACTATCTGTAGGGGTCACCCGTGGCTAAGTAATTTTGTAATTGTAGATATCTGTTAAGGCCAGTATGGCTGATACAGCTGTGGTCATAGATCGTACCATTGTTTGGCCATCTGAAAATGGGCCTTAGCAAATTGTCGTATTTGTATTTGATCTGGACATTCCACTTGGGTAGTTGGAAATATGTATCTTCCCTCAGAGATGAAAGTTGTAACGAATTCGCAAAACATGATACAAAAATATGAGCATTTAATGATTTATTTCATTTTTCCTATTATTTTGCATGATGTATGTTTGATTTTCTATGTTAACATATCGTTTTCTTAGCAAATAAATAGTTTTTCATAATGTGAGATAGGTAAACGAGGAAGTTAAATGGTAAGATAAAATAATTAACTTTTGAAATCTTACGATGTTAATTTAATACTATTTTTCTTACTGAGAATATAGAACTCACTCTTTCTATGCCTCCCCCCCAAGATGAGGAAGAAAATGAGGAACCGTAGGCAGAGTTACCCTTGGAAGTCTATGAGGATTCTATGGATCCACAAGTATGAGTGCATGACTTTTCCCGCACTCTGATTAATCCAATAGCACAGTGAAAGAAGTGGCCCTTATATTTTGTATTTGTAGCCACTTCTGGCCTCAGTTTATGTATGTATTTGGAACATTATATATATTTTTAAGAGATATGTAATGATTTTATTTCGCTGCATAAATTTTACTAAGCAATCATTATTTTGAATCTGTGTCTAACACCTAATTGCCTTAATTAGCACTTGGGATGCCACAAGTAGGGGCTGTAAATGATTTCACAAGCTTTGACTTTGAATGCTAAGTTCACTCACTTTCTTCATCAACCCCTTCTTTTTATTGAAAGTGGTTTTTCTGGCAAAGGTATTTGTGACATAGGCAAGTTTAACCTTCTTTTTAGTCATGGTGTTAGGTCGTGTTTGGCCAAAGAGCCAGATGGTATATATATAGAATTAGACAAGGGTTAAAGAGTTATTAGTAACGGATGTGAAGTGGAACATTGAATATACCAGGTAAGGTTAGATTAAAACTATAAATGGAGTGCCCAAATCATCTCTAGAAATGTTATGTTTTTAATTGGACATATGGAAATATCTTATGATTAAAGCTAATATAATTTACAAAATTTAATTAGTGAGTTGTTACAGGGCTGCACTTATATAAAAACATTCAATCCTAACCGTCTTTTTTAATTAAAAGCTAATGCTTAACTATAATGAATGTATATATCTACTCTCTCTTATATGTGTAAGTGTGTAAAAAAATGAATTAAACGAGAAGATTGCTAGAATATTTAATTAATTTTCCTTGTATATGGGGGATTAATTAAAAAGAGAGAGAGAGAAAAAAAAACTTGAAATTAGTTGTTAGTAAAACATGGCAATGAAATGGAAGATTGATATTGCTTATAATTAGGCTATTAGAATTGCATATAAATAGATCACCCATCCTTTGTACTAAACAACCCTTTTTTATGATATAGAATATTGATATTGCTTTTGGTAAATTTCTAATATAGTCCTCCAATTAAGATAGTTTGCATTTCAACTGTAAAGTTTTTGTTTTCGTCCCATCAATATGTGCATTTTTAGTTGTGTTTTTCCTTTTTGTGCACATATAGACAAAAAAATATAAAGAAAATGTTGGGGCTTATAGACATGCACTCACAACAATAAGCTTGCTCCAATTCTCACAATCTATAAGTTGTTTATCATCACACTCACACATGTAGGAAGTTGTTTTAGATGTGTAATGTAGAGTAGACTATTTTATGGTTGTTTATGCCACTTTTTATATGATGCTCTTGTTTTATACTCTAAGGTCTCATGTATTTTAAATGATGCCAGTGGTTGGCTTTGGCATATAGGCATACCTTATGGTTGGTTTTGTAAATTTGTGTGTTATTGTTAAGAGATATATTACATTTTAAAAAAAAATATTAATTATAAAAAATGAAAATAAAATTTAGGACTTAAATCTCTATAATAATAATTCATACATTTAATTTATTAGTTAGCACGATCTCCTAAAGAATACATGAGAATGTACACTTTGAATTCAAATATTTTTATAAAGAGAGAAAATACTATTCATATTGTTAAAGAATGATTAGTGTAATTTAATTTTAAAATAAAATAATAAAAGTAATATATATTATTTCTTTTGTATTGACTTATGTAATAGCCAAAAAACTCCTAAAAAAATCAAAGATATATTTCCTGCCAATTTTATGCAGTAATAATATAAAGGTGTTGTCTCTTTTTCCGTTAAAAAAATGATACTAGTATGGTACTAAAATATATGCCTTTTGAACCTCGACAATCCATATTTACCTTTAAGATAATTAACTTTTTTTTAAAATTGAAATAAAATTTATCAGTTGTAATTAACCATTAGAAACATAACGAGAAGTGCCGTCAACAATACATCTATCAACCGCAATAGAGATTGAGAAAACAAGAAGGAAAAGTCATGTTCAAAAAACAATTAGAAAGAAATAATCCATCATCCATTACTGATTCCAACCTTTAAGTTAATTACGATATGTTATAGATTGCATGCTGGTGTACATATAAATAACAAAACGTAGCTAAAGATTATATATCTGTGTGTATACATATAAAGCAATACTTATTCTACTTGCTATTTAAACAGCATTGCTATTGTATCACACTAATATTACATATTTAACAAATTAAACAAGATACTGTCAAAACTACTTAAAAGAGCCAGTTGCAAGTGTACACATATACTTCTCATCAACACTCTGAATTGGTAGTATATATATGACTATAATTTTTTTGTTTTTTAAAATATAAGGAACAAGGATAGATTATTCTATATATCTATTAGTTAGGTAGAACTCGAAATAAATCCAACGAAATAATTAAACAATATATTTATAATTTTAGTGTATCTTTCTATATTCATGCTTTCATATTAATAAAAATATAAATTATTTGAGATATTTCGATTAGATCGAGATTTTCTTTTGAGGAAAATATTATTCCTTAATGCCATTATCCTAAATTTTAATTTAAAGATTGGAAGAGCATGTCCATATGTATTAAATTCTATAAAAAAATCTCAATTGAAATCTAAATAAATTTGAGTAGCTAGCTAGCTTAATCTTCCTCTTAACTAGACTGAATTTCTACATATACTACATCAATAATGCTTATGTCATCACTCCATTATGTACAAAAAAAAGAAAAGAAGAGAAAAGTGCATTATGATAGGTTAAAATTACATTGAGCATGCAGGTATTTTAACAAATAGTTGTAGCCACATCAAGCAGGGGGAAGAGAGAAATTAAAGAACGAAGAGTTGTACTAGTACAAGGGATATGAAATATTAAGGAGAAGATTAATCTGAAGAAAATCATAATGCAAAGTAATCCAAATCCATGTATGCATGCAACTCGATGACTACGACTATGATGATGACAACTACGACAATTATGATGACTATAACTATTAAGACGACGATTACAATGACTAAGAAACTAACAACATATATTTATTGTGGAATGTAATTGCTTATTTAAAGTACATCTCCAACAACACTCCAAAAAATTCAAAATTAAATATCATAATACTTGATTCCTAAGGGTAGTTAAACCCACTGAACCATACCAATCTAATTTTTTAGTTGTTCTTATTCGTGAATGGCACCATCATCTCTGCCTATCCCCGTTTGCTCCATGAGTTTGCTGTTGTGCTTGTGGGTTCCTCTCGTCAACGAACCATGTCTGCAGCTGGTGCAACTTCTGCACCGGATAATCCTCCTTGATCTTAGTGGATGTCTCCCTAGGACCCTTCATCACTCCTGTGTCTGTGGCCTCCTAAGGCTGGAGTGACTTCCATAGTGTTTTAGTACTCTTTTGGATTTCTCTGAGACGTTATTCGATAAGCCAACCCAAATCATTGACATCAATGAGGTTGAGTTAGTGTAGGGGATTCCCGTTAAGACTTTGGAACATGATATGAGTGATTTCTTTCTTGCGATTGTCCTTCCACTATTTTTTCAGTTGATCGGTTGCCTCGGTTATCCTTTTGCACAAAAATCTCTCTTGATTCACCATCTTTTTACTTTGCTCCATCTCAGGCATCCTCTTAAAGTCAGCAAGCACGTGTTGGGCTCTAAGAGGGGGAGGCCAAACCTCTGGTTTTGAGTCATAGGGGCTATAAATGATTACACAGGCTTTGACATCACAAAAAGTGCTGAGTTAACTCACTTTTTTCATCAAACCCTTCTTCTTTTTTTGAACGTTGCTTTTCTTGTAGAGTCATTAAAGATATAAGCAAGCTTAACCTTCTTTCTAGTCATGGTGTTTTGTCATGTCTGGCCAAGGAGCGAGGGGGGATATATATAAAATGAGACAAACATCCAATAGTTATTAGTAAGGAATGGGCAGTGGAGCATTTTAATATTGTAGAATATATCATATAAGGTAAGATGTGGTGCATTTTAAAACTTCAAGTGAAATGTTCAAATTATCTCCAAAAATATTATGTCTTTAATAGGGGATATGGGAAAATCTTGTGATTTTACGAATATAATTCACAAAATTTAATTAGTAAAATGTTGAAAGGCTGCACTTATTTAAAATCATTCAATCATGACTGTTCCTTTTCATTACAAGTTATTGATTCACTGTAATGCATTTATATACTTACTCTCTCTTGCATTATCCCCAGCATGCATTCACATCTTACCTAAACAATTATGTGAGAAAATGAAATGTTACAATTAATATCAATATAATGAATTCTATAATCCATACATAAAACCAGCTGCAAATTTAATTTTAAACAAAGTAACTGAACTTAAGTACTGCTATATATCACTAAATTAACGTATTCACAAAAAATAAATAAATATGTTCAATACATTTTTAATAGAAAATGATTGATATTAGAAGTTAACAAATTATATAAAATGGTATATAGGTGATAATTTGGCTGATTTGTTAACTTTTTATATAAAATTGCGAGTTCACATGTTCTTCATTAATGGGAACTGATGCCATCCCTTAATGATTGGGCCAAAGGCCCAATAGTTTCAATTCTAGGATCTTTACTTCATACCAACCACCTTAATAGAAATCAATCCTCCCAAAAGTTAAATATAATTAAGCCATGATAATATTTGCAAGTGGTAATTCTCTACCTCTACAAAAATAAGAATTGAAGATTCGACTCTTATGTAACACAAAAATAAATATATAATTTATTGTACGTAAAAATTAATAAAAATAAATTTTAATAACTCTATCATATGTTAAAATTAATTATAATATAACCAAATGAACAATTAAAATTTGAATACTAGACTTTTCAAATGGATGTTGGTGTTATACACTTTGACAATAGTGTATATGTGCTTTCATTGTATTATTACATCTATCTTAATTTTTAAAAAGTACTTATATTGTGTCTTATGAATTTTTGAAGCTGTTATCTTAAAGGTTAAATACTGGTCATTATCTTTAAAAATCAATTGCAACAACGTACTACAGATCCTAAAGTAACATATTATAATATTAAAAAAAATTTAAAGTAGTAATTTATGTCACTGTAGTTAAATATGGTCTTGTTTTATATCAGTAACATTTTTTTTTAATAGTAAGAGACTTTATATCATTGATTTTTGAGTATTTATATATGTAAAAGAAATTCAAAATACTAATTGCTGAAAGTGTTTGAAATTAGCTGTCAAAAATATTTTTCTGTATTTATTATTCTATGTGAATGTATATATTTAAATATGTATATGTATATGTATATGTATATATTGTACATTTTTTCTTGCATAAAGTATTAATTAACTATTCACAGATTGTTGAGTTCAAAAATGATTTATTTAAGTTATTTTCTATATTCTGAACATAATAATTGCATCATGAAATTCTATTTATGATCGTCAGGGATTCTCCAATATATTTGAATTATTTAAAATATTGCATGTTTTGACTAAAATAAAATTTTAGAATTATATTTAAATTTCATATTAATCAAAATATTAATTGTTTTAGATATTCAGATTATATCGAAATTTTCTTTGAGAAAAATATTATTCCTCAATGCCATTATCCCAAATTTTAATTCTATGATCTGAAGAACGCATCATATTTATTAAATTCTATACAAAAGTTTTATTTGAAATCTAAACAAATTTGAGTATCTAGCTAGTTTAATCTTCCTCCTAACTAAACTGAATTTCTACATATAGTGCATCAATAATGTTTCTGTTTTCTCTTAATTGAGTATAAAAAAAAATAAGAGAAAGAAGAGAAAATGGCATTCTGATAGCATAAATTTATATTGAGCACGCGTATATTTTAACAAATAGTAATACAGCTATGTCAAGCTGGGAAAAGCGAGAAATTAAAGAATGAAGAGTAGCACTAACACAGAAAATATAAAATATTGAGGTGAAGATTGATTTAAAGAAAATCATAACACAAAGTAATTTAAGTACATGAATGTATGTGACCCGACTACTATGTCTGTGAGGATGACTGCTACAACAATTATGATGACTACAACTATTTAGGCAATTACTATGACGACTAAGAAACTAACAACATATCTCTATAGTGGAATTAATTGGTTATTTAAAGTACATCCCCAATAACATCCAAAAAAATTCAAAATTAAATATAATAATTCTCAATTTCTAAAGGTAATTAAACACATTGGACCATATCAATCAGTTATTCTGGTAGTTCTGATATGTGAATGGCACCATCATCTCTACCTGTTCCTCGTTCAACCTGACATAAAGCAATTGTTGTGCTTAAGGATTCATCCCATCAACGAACTACATTTGCGACTGCTGCAACGTCTGCACCGTAGAATCCTCCTTGATTTGAGTGAAAGTCTCACCAGGACCCTTCATCACTCCTTTGTCTGTCACCTCCTGAGGCTGAGGTGACTTGCTGAGTGTTTCCATGCTCTTTTGGATTTCTTTGAGGTGTTGTTCGATGAGCAAACCCAAATCATTGAGATAAAAAAGGTTGAGTTAGTGGAGGGACTTCCCAATAAGACTTTGGAACATGATATCCCTTATCTCCTTTTCGCGATTATCGTTGTGCTGCTTCTTCAGTTGGTCAATTGCTTTAGTGACCCTCTGGCGCAGGAAGCTCTCCTGCTTCACCATCTTCTTGCTCTGCTACATCTCGAGCATCCTCTTAAAGTCAGCAAGCACATGTTGGGTTCCGAGAGGGGAAGACCAAACATTTGGTTGCAAGTCATAAGGGCTATAAATGATTGTATAGGCTTTGACATCGTAAAGAGTGCTAAGTTCACTCACTTTCTTCATCAGCCCCTTCTTCCTTTTCTTGAATGTGGCTTTTCTTGCAGAGTTGTTAATGATATAAGCAAGCTTAACCTTCTTTCTAGTCATGGTATTTTTTCATGTGTGCCCAAGGGGCAGGAGGGGGTATATATAAAACAACACAACGGTTGAGTAGCCATTAGTAAGGAATTGGGTGGGGTATTTTAATATAGAAGAATATACCATGTAAGGTAAGATGTGGTGCATTCTAAAACTGCAAGTGGAATGCCCAAATTATCTCCAAATGTTATGTCTTTAATAGGGGATATGAAAAAATCTTTTGATTTAAGGTAATATAATAAAAAAAAATTAATTAGTAAATTGTTGCAAGACTGTACTTATATAAAATTATTCAATAGTGGCAATCCCTTTTAATTAAAAGCTATTGCTTCACTATAATGCATGTATCTACTTACTCTCTCCAACATTATCCCCAGCATGCATTCACACTTGAAGTCAGTTATACATGGCAACCACACTCACAAATATTATCTATTAACCATCAACTAATATGGCCATCACCTTCTAATCCAACTTAATTGTATGTCTTGATGACTTACAGTTAACGCCATTTTATTTTTTAATTCTATTTTAAAAAAATTCAAATACCATAGATATATTTTTTTTCTATATTAGAGTTCACATTACATACTAAAAATAATTTAAATTTATACTTTTAAATACAACAGATTAATATGCCATTACCTTGTAAATTAATAGGGAATTTTGTGAAATTAAAATGTTCTTTTTGAATCTGTTAATATTTGTATTTATGATAAATGTGATAAAAGTATTTGATTAAATTAGAATTATCTCTTGTTTTGTACTTTGAGTCCTTGTTGTTACTCTATCAAATCTAAATAAAAATAATAGTTTCTTTTTAATGCTAAATTTCTAAAATATATTGATTTTTACCCTCTCATGTCTTTTCTCTACTTTTACTGGTATGATCATTATATTGTTTATATGATTTTTATTCAACTAAATTGGCTTATATATTTACCAACACAAGAACAACTATCAATCGCAATATATATCTCTATATATATATATCATAACTAAGTTTTTATGGTATTAGAATACTATTTGAGTGTAATTAGTAATTATGTTTTGCATGGAAAATTTTGAAATCTTACAAATTAAAGTTTGCATGTCAAGCAAATTAACTATAAACAAGTACGGGCCAGATGTTTGTTGTCTGATCCAGTTGATATATACATGTAATTTATAAGGTAGCGATGTAAGGAATACATGCTAAGGTAGGTAAATATATATTGAGATGTTTGCATATGTGTATGGAAGGGTGAGCATCTAAATTTTTATGATGTATAGGTAAATATCAATGGAAAGAAATATATCAACAAGAAAAACACAACTTTTGATGGTCTTGTCGTATCATGTCATATAATTAATTTTTTCTTTATGAATTATATAACATATATATTGCAATTATAATGAATTATATAGCATATGTATAATTAATTTACATATTGATCAATTCAAATAAAAATTATTATAATTAAACTAATTATCTCCCTAATTATTTAACGAATCCTTTGGCATATTAACCTAGTTTCCTTAAATATAGATATGGGAATAAATTATTTCAAATTGTATACTATATATATGATTTGATGCACTAAAATATTATGTGTGTATATATTTTCTTCTATATACAATTAAAGATTTAAATAAAAGATTTTGTATCCAGCATTCAATATTCAAAAAAGTGTAATGCATATATATACCTGCATATAAAATTGCTCTCCTTTTTTACCTTCTCCCTAACTCAACTTTTAGGGAGATTCATTTTATAATTAACAATGTGCATTTGGAACTCAGCCCACAATGTGATGAACAGGCTATAGAAATCTTTATTTTTATATATATACGATTCGGTAAGAAGGAAAAGTTGAGCCCCTATTATGTGGTACCTTTTCATATCATGGAATGTGTTGGACCTGTGGCATACCACCTTGTTCTACCCCGAGAGTTTACGAATCTCCATGATGTTTTCCATGTTTCCATACTCAAAAGGTACCACCTTGACCCTTCTCACATCATTTCTCACCAAGAGATGCAGGTTCAAGCTGATATGACATATGAGGAGCTCCCCACAAAAATCCTTGATTAGACCAACAAGGTTTTGCACAACAATAGGATCCCCATAGTGAAGGCGCAGTGGCAATACCACACTCAGAAAGAGGTGACGTTGGAGTTGGAGAGTGAGATGAGAGAGAAGTTTTCAGATCTATTCATGACGAATTTAGGGGACCAAATTTTCTAAGGTGAGGGTAATATAACACCCTGAAAACCTTCGCGCTTAATTTATAATAAGAACCCCTATTTATTTGAGCCCTAAGTTTATTTAAAACCCCTTAATATTTTGTATTTCTTATTTTAAGTTTTGTATTTTATTTGATTTAATAATTCTTAAAATTAATTATTTTATTTTCTCATAGGAAAAATTTTATTTTATTTATTATTTAGATAAACTTTAGGAAAAATGGAGAAAAAGGCATAAAATCCCGCATGAAAGATCCTACCTGTGCAGACTTCGCATGCCACGTGCGTGGCTAGCACTGTGGTGCTCGTCCCGTCCATGGGGGTTGTGAGGCACGGTCTGTGTGTATAACACATTGCACGTAGATGGGTGCAGCTCCCGCGTGCCTTGTGCGCGTCCGCACAGTAGGCCTATGGTATAAGCCCACACATAGTAGAAAAATTTTCACTTAAGAGACGTGTTGTCGTTGTTTGGGTTGCATGCCTCTAATTTTCACGTCGCCATCACATCGTATCATCCACCTGTTGGTCACATCCGTCAGTTGTCACATCACATCTTTCCCATTAATTTTCTCTCTCCTCACTAGATTTTGCCACTTGGCACAAATTTGACGGTTCTCATTTTTTATAAATAATGACCCTCCCTTCACCATTTTTCCATCACTTCTATTTCCATTCTTCCATCCTCTAAGAGATTTAGAGAGAGAGGGAGCTATCTAGAGGAGAGGGAAAGGAGAAGAAGAAGAAAAGGCGTAGAAAACATCGAGGTTTTAGTAAGGAATTCAATATTATTTTTAAACCTCCTAAGGATCATTTCTAGAATAAAATTAATAAAGTTTAAATTAGTGATTTCATGGTTAAGTTTTATGCCTAAATAAAGTAATTTCATGTGTTAACACATGTTCTATGATCGTGTATGAACTTGTTAATTTGCATGTGTTAAATGAAATAAATATTTATATGTGATGTAATTAAATTGTTAAAAAATGGTTAAGCATGAAATGATGTATAGACATGAGAAACATGTATTGATATTGGCATACATAATGCATAAAGTGTTTTGTTAGGCTTTTTATCGTTGAGGGAGTTTCTGTTTCTCCCCCATCTGGTCTGAAAAGACATGAGAGGATTGCTCCCTGTGGATGACAGCATACCCTCTAACAAGAGTGGTAATGCGATATGATTGTAGGGGTCACCTTGGGTGAAGTACGGTCGTAGCCATAGTTAACATGTAGGACCACTGTGGTTGGCACGGCCATGATCATAGATCGTGTAATAGTTTGGCAAGGTATAAATGTGCTGTTGGTTTAACAAGCAATAAATGTGTTGTTAGTTTAGCAAGATGCAAATTGCTATTACAAATGAAATGTATTTGTCATTCCATATAGGTAGTTAGGAGTCCGTATCCCCGTCAATAGATGGAAGTCAGAACAACTTCGCAAAGAATGACACGAAAAATAGTGCACATCATGATTTATTTGATTTTCTCTATTTTCAGCATGACATACTTGATTGATATGATATGGCCATGATATGATGTTTTCTTTAAATAAAATAAATTACTTTCATAATTTAATAAAGAACCCTAACATGACTCTTGATGGTAAGAAATGGTGATACCTTTAAATTACCTTTTAAATTTTATGATGTTCTTTAAATACTGTTTTCTTACTGAGCATATGAAACTCACCCTTTCCATGCCTCCCTCCATATGAGGAAGATAGAGAGGAACCGATCGCTGACCTACTCCTTGAAGTTTGAGAATCCCGTGGATCCATAAACTTTTATAAGTGCATGACTTGTCTCGCACTCTGATGAGTCCTTTTACATAATGATAGAAGTGACCCTTTTCGTATTTTGATATTTTGTATTTTTTCGCCACTTCTGGCCTCAGTTATATATATAATTGGGAACTCATATATTTTGTAAGGGATCTGTAATAAATTGCTTCGCTGAATATACTTAACTATTACGCACTTATAATCTATTTCTGTATTTGGCACTCTTATGCCTTAAATAACATTTGAGATGTCACAAAAGGTATCTCACTTTTCAGAAAAATATTACTTTTAAAATATAGAATTGAAATTTAGGATTTAGATTTTATAGTAACAATTCATGCATTTCATTAATTAGATGACACGACCTCTTAAAGATAATCTACAAAAATACACAATTTGAATCTAAAATCTCTTATAAAGAGAAGAAATACCAATCATATTGCTAAGAAAAGATTAGTATGATTCAATTTTAAAATGGTATAATAAAAGTAATATATATGAATGCTTTTTATTGATTTTTGTAATAGCTGCAAAATTCTTAAAGAAATCAAACATATATTTCCTACAATTTTAATGCAGTAAAAATATTAAAGTGTTATCTCTCTTCCAATAAAAAAATGATACTAGCCTGGCACTAATATATATGTCTTCTCCTTGACACTCTATAATAGCCTTTAAGATAATTATTTTTTGACAAAATGAAATAAAATTTAACAATAGCAATTAACCATTACAAACACAAAAAAGAACCATTAAACAATACATATGATAACCACAATATAGATTGAGAAGAAAAAGAAAAAGGTGCAACCATTTCCCAAAAACAATTAGAATGAAACAATTCATCATCCATTACTGATTCCAACCTTCAAGATAATTATGATATTCTACAAATTGTATACTGGTATACATATAAAAAACTAAAACCAGTTAAAGATTATATACATGACGGGCAAATTTGCAAGTGCACAAAATCGTTCAAATAATAAAGTACTAAGCAGAGTATCATCCTACAAGGATTATATATCAAGTGCCAGAATTATAGAAATCCTATTATTATCTAGAAATCAAAATTTAATAATAATTTAATCAAAGCAAAATAATTAAATTAATGAAAACTATTGATGTAAACCCATCAGAGTAATTGATTTCACCTTAATCTTAGGTATCCGAGTTTTTATTTCATAGTCAATTTAATCTAGTCTGTAATGATCGAACAAACCTAATGTATTGTTTCCCTCCCAATATTTGCTAGGTTTATTAATTAACAACTACTAATATTTTATAACAATTATTAATTTGATTCTATTAAATATGTGATAATTCAATTTCTCCATGTTAACTCGAATATATAACTCCCGTTCAAATTACAATTAACGATTAACAATATCGATCTAATTAATAAAATTTCATTCCTGCTACTCTGAAACCACCAATAACAAATTAAGTCGTGAGTTGGCCAAATCTCATGTCCAAATTAATTTTAATATTTGTAAATTGCAACTAGAAGGAAGCTAAAATTAAATTTCAAGTGTACTTTCGATTCATGCTACATCAATCACTCGAATGAAGGAGATTTAACCAGACATTGTAGATTGAGCAATAGAACTTATAATTAAAAAAATATAATAATGTAATAATAAAAAACAAATTTCCAAAAAATTTCAAACACGAGTTTGTTAAAAAATCATGAAAAATTTCATCCCAAAAATCTATAATTTGAAAGCAAAAATAAAAATAAAAGTAAATTACTTGATTAATTTTTCTCAACTTTTCCTCCACTGCTCAGCTCAAAGCCCACTTTTGTTTTCTGTTTTGGCTTCTTCTCCACCAGATTTGGGTTCACGTCGGCTCCCCACCATATATGGGTTTACCTTTGCTCCTCTTTTAATGTTACAAATCTGATTCCTTTTGTAGGTGGTAGAAAGAGAGGAGATAGGGTTTTGCATGCCTCCTTTTTTCACTTTTAACTACCACCTTTTTTCCTTTTTAAAGCTCCTCATTTTTCCTCTTCAAAGATGCTTCCTTTTCCCTTTTCAAAGCTACTTCATTTTTCCTCTTCAGAGCTGTTCATTCTTCATGTTCAGAATTGCTCCCTTTTTCCTTTTCGGAGTTGCTTCCTTTTTATTCTTCAGAACTACTTCATTTTTTCTCTTTTCTTCTCTTTTCAATCTTTTTCTCTATTTTCTTCATGACACCTACATCGAGAATTTTTTTCATTAAATGACTTTAACTTAAAATTAATTCAAAAATTATTCTAAATTTAAGTAAAAAGGGTATAAAAATATAATAGAAATCGAACACATCAATATACATCTGTGTATACATATAAAATAATATTATTTTACTTGCCACCTAAGCAATCGCAATAATATAACATATTTAGTAAACTATACAAGATATTGTCTAAACTAGTTGAAGGAGCAAGTAGACAGTGTGCACATGTAGTTCTCATTAGCACTCTAAATTGGTAGTATATGTGTGAATGTAATTTTTTTATTCTTCACAATATAGGGAGCAAAGATAGATTATCTACATATCTATTAATTAGTTAGAAGCTGATTTATGACTTAATTTAATGTATTTTGCCAGATACATGTATAATATTCATATTAATCAAAATATTAATTGTTTTAGATGTTATGATTGTACCAAGACTTTCTTTGAGGAAAAGATTACATGTTAATGCCACTATCCCAAATTTTAGTCCCAGGATCCAAACATCGTATCCATATCTATTAAATTTTATACAACAATCCCATTTTAAATCTAAAAAATTTGAAGGAGCTAGCTAACTTCATCTTCATCCTAACTAGATTGAATTTTTACATATACTACATCAATAATGCTTTTATCCTTGCTACATTATGTATAAATAAAAAAGAAAAGAAAAGAAATGTGATGTTTTGATGCCAAGCAGGGCACCAACGTCCAAATGAGTAGACATAAAATAGATATTTATATTGCAGCAGAACTATACATCCCATAAAAAATTTACAAAAGACTGTATCTTGGGCAGTCAGGCCATCTACCTTTTAAAATACAAAATATTAGATAGCATAATTATAAAAACTAGCCTCAAAGTTTAAAACAAAATACAAAGTTTGCTCTAAACTATTCCTCTAGAAAGGAATCTAAACATGGTTCTTCAGAATTTTCTTCCAAATCTACATCTAAGGGAGGTTTGCATATAGGTGAGTTCCAATACTCAATAAGACAAATAGAAATAATGCAACACATATATGTTTTAAAATATTCATTAATGCGCATTTGGTAAAACATTAATTTTAAGTTCAATTAACAAATTCAAATAAAAATTTATCGCTAACTATTCATATCCAAATCAAATATAAAATTCGTAAGAATCGTCATGAAGACGCTCAATAATGTATTCAATGGGTTTATACAACTCACGCATGCAGGAAGAAACTCCTCTTCTGAAACAATTTTGTTTTATACTAATTTATTATATTAATTTATATTATACTGACTACAAACCTACGTGTGCAGCCGCTTACATTTAGTTCTTGAGAGAACAAACGAGATATCGATTAGTCATGTCTTGGTATACAGATAGATATAAACATACATTAACAAATAATAAATACAAATATAAATCTCTTAGGTCTCTCAGGTTGCATCATTCATGCCCTTGAGCCTTAGAGCATGAATATCAAATCATTCAAAGTCACAAGGACAATTGAACTACCGTTTTGCTAAGGGATCAAAACCAGCACCCATATTATAACAACCCGCTCATCACTATGCTGAATGTGTATCTTGAAACCCCTATTTATTCAGGCCTTAAGGCCACCTAAACTCATTTAAATTTATCTTGTAGTTCATATCGTATTTCAAATTTTAAATTCACAATTTTAATTTATTAAAATTTTGTTATTTTATTAATTTTTATTATTATGATTATCTTATTTTATTTTTGTTGTATTTTTATTTAAAAATAATTTTCAAGAAAAAGAGAGAAAATGGGGCAAAATCTCGTGAAAAAATGCCTGTGGGAGAGGCTTGCCCGCACAAGGCATGAGGCTGATCTACGTGCGCATCCCATCACACGCAGATAGGGCAGTATGCGTGCACATCCCATTGTGTGTGGACAACGCCAAGCACCGTCTGCGGTGTGCGTGCATTGTTCGCGCAATAGGCTTGCACGCAGTGCCCTATATGTTGTAGGCTTTGCGGGCGCAAGATAAACCGACGCCTGCAGTGCGCGGCTGGCATGGTGAGGCACACTACTACCTTGGGAAGTGTGCCACCACCCTCTTGGGTACCATGTGCTACCTTGGGCGGTGTGCTGCTACCTTTGGTAGAAAGCTGCTACT
Organism: Carica papaya; assembly: GCF_054855325.1. Classification (NCBI taxonomy): domain Eukaryota; kingdom Viridiplantae; phylum Streptophyta; class Magnoliopsida; order Brassicales; family Caricaceae; genus Carica; species Carica papaya. The sequence continues at coordinate 24,555,360 of NC_142310.1, read as the reverse complement.
GGTGGAGGATTGTTCCTCAAGTTTTTGCACTACCATTGCATCATGTTGAATCACTCATCCTCCACTCAACTTTCGTTCTCCTCATCAGATTTTTAACTTGATGCAAATCCAACAGTCCCTATTTTTTATAAATAGGAACCCCTTTCTTCCATTTTCCTCATTACTTTTATTTCATTCTTCCATCTTCCAAGAGCTTAGAGAGAGAGGGAGTGATCTAAAGGGAGAAGGAGAAGAGAAGAGAAAAAAAGGTGTTGAAAAATTAACATGAATCCGATGATAATTTTCTAAAATTTATATAAAAAAAAGAAAGAAAGAGAAGGGGAATGAGCCTAAATGGTCTAAAAGGTATATGTATCTGTATTGACATGCGTAATGCATCAAGTGGCTCGTTCAGCTTTTTATCTCTGATGAGTATCTATTTCTCCCTCCCCCATATGGTCTGAAAAAATGTGAGAGAACCGCTCCCTGTGGATGACAGCATACCCTCTGATGAGAGCGCTGACATGAATATCTATTAGGTGTCATCTTTGGCTAAGTACTACTGTGGCTATAGAATATCTGATAGGACCACTATGGATGGTACAACCGTGGTCATAAATTTTACCATGGTTTGGTTAGCCGAAAATGTGCCTAAGCGAATTGCCATAATATATTTGATAGGGTCATTCTACATGGGTAGTCGAAAATTCGTATCTGCCCTCAGAGATAGAAGTCGAAACGACTTTGCAAAGCATGACATAAATTTCTGAGCATTTCATGATTTATTTGATTTTCTCTATTGTTAAGTACGAATTTGATTTGATTGTTGTGACTGTGACATGATGTTTCTTTTAATAAATAAAATTATTTTTATAAAATAAGAAAGAACCCTAACGTGACTTGATTGTAAGTATTAATGACATAATTATTCACTCTTAAAATCTTACGATGCTATTTAAATGTTGTTTTTCTTACTGAGTATATGAAACTTACCCTTTTCATGCCCCCCCAGATGAGGAAGATAGTGCGGAATCTATCACTAACTTACCCCTTGAAGTATATGAGGATCCCATGGATCCATAAACCTTGAGTGCATGAGTTGTCCCACTCTCTGATGAGTCCAATCGCTTAGTGAAAGAAGGGACCCTTTATATTTTGATATTTTGTATTTTGTTGCCACTTTCGGCCTCAGTTAGATATATATATATATGTAATTGGAACTTATATTTTGGCAAGCGATTTATAATAATTTTCTCCGCTGCAAACAATTTTTATAATGCACTCGTAATGTGTTTCTATATCTTTCACCCTTATGCCTTAATTTGCATTGGCAATGTCACACATATTCTAGTAGTTCTGAAACAAATAATCAAAAATAAATACCCCTCAAAGAAAATACATTGAACCAGATTTAACTAGACTCTGTGTTTGTTAAATTTTGACTTTTTATTTTACTAGTTAACTTTTTAAATTCTTTTATTCTTTTTTTATTTTTTCTTTAGTCTTTTAATTTCAAGTTTTTTCAAACGTTAATTCTCCTTCTTTTAATTTCTAGTTTTCTCAAACGTTAATTCTTCTTCTTTTATAATTATTTATAGATTTAAAATTTCTTTCTTACAAGTTTTTAATTTATAAAATTATTCTTAGAATTTTAAGATTTTATTAGTTTTATTAGATTTATTCTTTAAATTAACCAAATCATTTTTTATTATACCAAATTTCCAATTTGTACCAATATTCCTAATATACTAATTCGTCCAAAATTTACTTAGTTGATCAAATTATAGATTTTATTTATTTATTTTACCTTGTGCCTGAGGGAATTTATACTCCTACCCACACCCGCAGTACGGGGAGCACATATTCAAAGACCCTTCAGCATCCGTAGAAGCTTGATAGGTTAAACAACGCCCAAGGCTTGCTGAAATGTGCAGCTGCTTGGAATGTAGTGGCACTCCCACACACAAACTCTGTGCCCAAATGCGCACCAGCATGCATCGCAGTGCCAAGAACATGCCCGCACGACTATGATGAAAACAACTACAATTATTATGATGATTACAACTATTAAGACAATAACTACAAGTCTGACAACCTATCTATGTGTTGGATTGTAATCGGTTATTTACAGTACATCTCTAACAACATCAAAAAATATTTTGATTTAAGAAAATGTTTCACAAAATTTAATTAGTAAGTTGTTGCAGGGCCGCACTTATACAAAATTCCTTAAATCATGACTGTCCTTTTTAATTAAGAGCTAATGTTTCACTATAGTTCATCTATATATCTAGTCTCTCCTACATTATTTCATTTAGTATGCAATATGTCGAATATCATTATATGAGTGCATGTGTATTTGATTTTGTCTTTGTAGAATAATATTTTAATTACAATTATTAAAGTCAAAATATATATCTATTTCACAATAAATTATGTATATTTAGTAGATAATTAGTTACTATATGTAATCGGGCTTCCATATTTTGCATTCTTTATACATATCAAAACTGATATTTTTTTCATGAAGCTGTAGTAAACAATCAGTAATTATTTTTAAAAAGAAGATTTATTTGAAGATTGTATGTGTTGAAAAATATTTAAAATACATAATAAAGCATATGAAAGAAGGAAAAGAAGAAGAAAATTATGTATCTTTGCTTTCAATCACATACATGGAACTAATAAATCTACTACACTAATGATAAGATTGTTTTCTTTCTTTTTTGAAATAAAATAAATCTATTAAGACAAATTAATTATAATTCTATCCTACTGATCATGTTCTTTTAAAACATAAACTTCATATAAAATAAAGACATGAGATCACATATAACTATTTTCTCTACATATGTTTGTGTATGTGAGTGCCTTTTTCATGTATATCTTTAAAGGGGAAAAGAATGTGGAAGTCTATAATGGTTTTGTATTGGAAAAGCACGTATAGATGGAAAAACTCATGTAAGGAAATTTTTTTTTGTTCTCAATAAGCATATATGTTTTATATGTTCAATATATATACATAAATGTTCTAATGAATTTCATTTTTAATATATATTGTGGGCAAGGAAATTTGATTGTAATCTTATTTGTTTGATCAACCTGGGGAACAGTGAAAATGTATTGTAATTGACAAACTTGATAAGAAATGCCTACTATTTTATCATTTAAACAAAATAAGTATGAGAAGTAGGATGGATATTTTGTCATGTGTGCCCATGGGGCGGGAAGGGGGTATATATAAAACGACACAACGGTTGAGTAGCCAATAGTAAGGAATGGGGACGGAGTGTTTTAATATAGAAGAATATACCATGTAAGGTAAGATGTGGTGCATTCTAAACCTGCAAGTGCAATGCCCAAATTATCTCCAAAAATGTTATGTCTTTAATAGGGGATATGGAAAAATCTTTTGATTTAAGGTAATGTAATTAAAAATTTAATCAATAAATTGTTGCAAGGTTGTACTTATATAAAATTATTCAATTGTGACCATCCATTTTAATTAAAAGCTATTGCTTCACTGTAATGCATGTATCTACCTGTTCTCTCCTGCATTATCTCTAGCATGCATTCACACTTGAAGTCAATTATACATGGCAACCACACTCACAAATATTAATTCTTAACCATCAACTAATATGGCCATCACCTTCTAATCCAACTTAATTGTATGTCTTGATGTCTTACAGTTACCACTATTTCATTTCTTAATTCTTTTTTAAAAAAAAATACAAAAACTATAGATATATTTTTTTTCTATTTGAGAGTTCACATTACATACTATCAATAATTTAAATTTATACTTTTAAAAGTCAATGGTATTAATTAGAAAGTTGTTGAACTGATAGTTGAACTCAAAATAATACAACAGATTAATATACCATTACCTTGTAAATTAATAGGGGATTTTATGACAATAAAATGTTCTTTTTGAATATGTTAATGTTTGTATTTATGATAAATGTGAGAAATGTATTTGATTAAATTAGAATTATCTCTTATTTTGTATTTTGAGTCCTTGTTATTACTCTATCAAATCTAAATAAAAATAATAGTTTTTTTTAATGCTAAATTTCTAAAATAGATTGGTTTTTACCCTCTCATGTCTTTTCTCTACTTTTATCGGTTTGATCATTATATTTTTTATATAATTTTTATTCAACTAAATTGGCTTATATATTTCACAACACAAGAACAAATATTAATCGCAATATATATCTATATATATATATATATCATAACTAAGTTTTTATGGTATTAGAATACTGTTGGAGTTTAAATAGTAATTATGTTTTGCAAGGAAAATTTTGAAATCTTACAAATTAAAGTTTGAATGTTGAGCAAATTAACTATAAACCAAGTACGGGCCAGATATTTGTTGTCTGATCCAGTTGATAGATACATCTATATATATATATACATGTAATATATAAGGTAGAGATGGAAGGAATACATGTTAAGATAGGTAAATATATATTGAGATGTTTGTATATGTGTATGGAAGGGTGAGCATCTAAATTTTTATGGTCTATACGTAAATATCAATAGAAAGAAAAATATCAACCAGAAAAACACAACTTTTGATGGTCTTGTTGTATCATGTCATATAATTAAGTTTTTTTCTTTATGAATTATATAATCATATAGATTGCAATTGTAATGAATTATGTAACATATATATAATTAATTTACATATAGATCAATTCAAATAAAAATTATTATAATTAAACTAATTAGCTCCCTAATTATTTAATGAATCCTTTGGCATATTAACCTGGTTTCCTTCAATATAGATATGGGAATAAATTAGTTCAAATTTATACTATACATATGGTTTGATGCACTAAAATATTTTGTATGTGCATATATTTTCTTCTATATACAATTAAATATTTAAATAAAACATTCTGCATCCAGTATTCAATATTCAAAAAAGGAGAACTTTATTGTGCAATTTATATTTTTAATATAGTATTGTAACGACCCCGGAATCCAAAAATAAATATATAATAATTTAAATGTGGAAGCGAAATAAAATTTAAGGTTTACATCCCTTACACAATAACTTAAAAGTGCTAAACAAATATTATGGAATAAAATTTCTGAAAGAAACACGAGAAATAAGAAAAGTAAGAGAAAATATAAAGTATCTAGCATCTACTCGCAGTCTTCTTGTGGATCGAGGTCGGGAATCAGGTCCTCTTGATATGAAAAAGTTAAATAAGGAATGAGCTACACTAGCTCAATAAGGACATCACACTATATCACCGACACAGAAGTAAAGGTTAGTAGAAAATCAAAACAACTAATGGAGTAGTAGATTTGAACCAATACATTTATTTAAAATAAAACCACTTACCCTTTTACTTACCATTGGGAAACTTATGAAAGCAAATTATAGAAACTTAATATCATAAAGATCATGACTTCATGTACGACCAGCAACATAGAACTCACAAATTCACATTTATTAACAATAAATGAAATCGTAACCGTTTCTCGTTTTACCAACTTACTAGTATCCATAGGGATCCATAGAGGTGTTCCTGCTACATGTGAACCATTTCCCTTAATAGTATTAATAACATAGCCGACCCCATACCCCGTCAGGTATAAACGCCAAGACATTAAACCTCAATACCCCGTCCGGTATGAGGGTGAAACGAGCCGTCCCTATACCCCGTCCGGTATGAGTGCCAAATGATCAAGTCTCCATACTTCGTCTGGTATGAGACAACGTTCACGGTAGGGTTCCCTATGAACCTAGTCTGTCCACCATCTCCCAGGATATCTAGTTAGGCTGTCATCTTATTTATTTATCAAATCACACCCCTTTCCTATTTTTTCTTAGTCTTCGTCACCAAATCAAACATAAATACATAAATAAGTAAACATGCATCCGACAATGCAATCATATCTTAGATCCCAAAATCAAACAGTGGTCAAGTAAGGCAGTAATACATGCTTTTAAACCATACAATATATAAACTAGAAACCATCATTCTTTTAAACTACAAGATCAATCAACAAAAATCAATAGAGAACAATGTTCGGTTCGGGCTCCATTAGCAATCCGTAATTAATTATCCACATCTATTTGATTTGTACAAAATACAGTATCATCATTTATTCAAATGTCAATTCCATGACAGGAAAAAGGGTTAGGGGTCCTTACTTGATTTGACACTGAAAAGCTAAATAGCTTACTGCGCCTACAGGTGGTCTCTAGTTTCATGAATTTTTCTTCAGGAACTGAAATGCGTTTCCGGTACCTATAAATGTCCCAAATAACCCAAAAATTAGACCTAGGGCCTACTTGGCCAATTTCAAAAATCCAGCAGGGCGGCACTGCCGCTTGCAGCGGAGATCTGCCTCGAGTTCGTTGTTTTTGGCCGTTTTCGACTGAATTCAGCCAAACTTGCATCGGTTCCTGTGAGAGAACACACTTAGGGCCCTCAGTTGGTCGAAACAATGTAAAAATTAAAACTCACTAGCGGCGGGGCTCTCCGGTGCAGTGGCTATTCTGGCTCAGGTTACGGTTGGGCATTTTGCTCCGGTCAACATGTAGAGAAGGAAACGGTGATCACAATGGTGGAAACATTACACAAAATAGAAATTGGGAAGGGCCTCATCGGAGGTGGTTTGTGAAATTTCCCGCGACAGTTCATTGAGCTTCGACAGTGCCGCCGAGCATCGGCAGCGTTTTCTAGCCAATTGGCCTGTTCTTTCACTACGATTTGGCCATTGGTGGGTTTAAAATTTAATTTCGTGCAAGAGGGAAAATTTTTACCTTTTTTGGCGGTCAAAAAAGGTTTCGGCGCGGCAACTGGGCTATCTTCTCTGACGAGGGGTCTGGTGGTTAGGGTTAAGGTTTGGGTGCGGATGGGGTTATTTATACCCATTCACTTTTGATTTGGGCCATCCATCGCTTTTGATATGGACCATCCGATTGCAATTAAATAAATAGTGAATCTGGGCCGTTCATCACGATTCAATCTGGGCCGTCCGTGCGAGATTCAATTTGGGCCGTTCGTGCGCAATTCAATCTGGACCGTCTATGCACGATTTCAATCTGAGCCGTTCGTGCGCGCGGGAACGAATCTCAGCCATTTGATCACGCGCAGTGGATCGCCCACGTGGCTCCCCCCCGGCGTGGCCTCCCGCGTTAGCACCCCTACCACCTGGTTGGTCGGGGCTGCTAACCGGGCATCTGATATGGTGTAATTTTTTTAAATTGCATTTTGACCCCCAGTTTCTGATTTTTCTTTCAAAAATACCTCTATAACCAAAATTTTCACCTTTTTTTTCAAAATTATTTTCAATTAAATCCTTAACTAATTTTTTCACTCTTTTTATTACTATTATTATTATTTTTTTCATTAAATTAAATTAAAATAAAATAAACCAAATTAAATTTAATTAATAAATAATTATATATATATAAATCAGAAAATTAAATGTTGGGTGTTATAATTATAGCTATCAAAGCCATATTTTGGTACAACTTCTCCCTCATCCTTTTCACAAATCAATCCAACCATGTTTCCCATTTCCTCTTGCTCCTCAATGTTCTTCATAACCATCTATCATTATTTATTTCTATCAAACTCACCCCTATTCATTATTTTGGTATACAAAACACAATTTATTCATATATTAGTTATCTAAATTCTTCTAGATACATTAACAACTCTAATACCATGTTATCTTGTGAGAATTAAAAATTGTATTTTATTATTGAGATACCACTATTTATAGGCATATTATGTATATAGTTTTACAAAGAAAAAATTAAATAAAAATTAAATACACATTTACACCGTAAGTGCACTAAAAATTCTAGAATAATACATGAGATAAGAATTTATATTGTTAGCAATAATATATTATGCTCAATAAATTGTTGTATTATTGGATCATATTTGCTATAATAAAATTTCAAGCATTTTCATAAATAAAATTAAATTATGAGTAGCTTCATATATCACTAATGATTTTTTAGCTAATAGGTAGCTTCATGTATTATTAACCAAATTCTACGTGATATTAAAGATGTATGGGAGGTTGTGTTGAGATGGTGATGTTGGTGGTAGCGGGAAAAAAAGCTGACTAGTCGTTGTGGTTTGGGGTGAGGTGTTAATTTGAAAAGTGAATAGGAATTTACAAAGTTGTAAAGATCTAGCATATATGCACTATTTTCAAGTGTCTGTGAATGAGTGAGAGGGAGCAAAAAAGTTGGGTGGAAGAGAGGAACGAATGGGTTTAAGAGGATATTGGTAAAAGCTTAGAGATCTTTGGTGGGTGTGGGTGATATGTGTGCTTTTAGTTGTTTTTCTTTCTTTTTAGTGCACATATAGCCAGAGGAATGCTTGTTCCAATTCTCAGAATCTATTAGGTATCCATTAACTCATATAAGCATGATCCTTGGAGCTTCTATACATACAATATGAAATTCACACACAACCAAAGTTAATCAATTCTATGTCTACTAGTTTAGACAATTAGGTGTCTCGAAAAACCCTTTCATATTGTTGTTAAACATCATCACACATACACATATAGGAAGTTGCTTTAGATGTGTTATGTAGTGTTTAGATTATGTTGTTTTTATTTATGCCTTTTTTTGGGATTATTTTATGCTATGAGATCTCATGTATTTTAGATGATGCTATTGGTTGATTTTGCTATATAAGCATTCGTTATGGTTGATTTTATAAATCTACTTTTTATGTATAAACGGTATACTATTTTTTAGAAAAAATATTACTTTTAAAATATAGAATTGAAAGTTAGGATTTAGATTTTTTAGGCACAATTCATATATTTTATTAATTAGATGACATAAGCTCTTAAAGATAATCTACAAAAATGCACATTTTGAATCTAAAATCTCTCATGAAGAGAAGAAATACCAATCATATTGTTAAGCAAAGATTAGTTTGATCCAATTGTAAAATGGTATAATAAAAGAAATACATATGAATACTTTTGTATTGATTTTTGTAATAGCTGCAAATTTCTTAAAGGAATCAAACATATATTTCCTAACAATTTAATGCAATAAAAATATAAGATTGTTATCTCTCTTTCAGTAAAAAAATGATACTAGCCTGGTACTAATATATATGCCTTCTCCTTGACACTCTATATTAGCCTTTAAGATAATTTTTTTTTTCAAAACGAAATATAATTTAACAATAGTAATTAACCATTTTAAACACAATAAAAGTACCATTAAACAATACATCCGATAACCACAATGTAGATTGAGAAGAAAAAGAAAAAGACACAACCATGTCAAAAAAAGAATTAGAAGGAAATAATTCATTATGTATTACTAATTCCAACCTTGAAGATAATTATGATATTCTACAGATTGCATACCGGTATACATATAAATAACTAAAACCAGTTAAAGATTTTACATATGACGAGCGAACTCGCAAGTGCACAAAATCGTTCAAATAATAAAGTGATAAGTAGAGTATCGTCCTACAGGGATTGTGTATCAAGTACCAGAATTGTAGAAATTCTATTATTATCTAGAAATCAAAATTTAATAATAATTTAATCAAAACAAAATAATTAAATTAATGAAAACTATCGGTATAAACTCCTCAGAGTAATTGATTTCACCTGAGTCTTAGGTATATCTGAGTTTTAATTTCACAATCAATTTAATCTAGTTTGCAATGATTGAACAAACCTAATGTACTTTTGGTTTTCCTCCCACTATTCGCTAGGTTTATTGATTAACAACTACTAACTTTTTATAACAATTATTAATTTTAACACGAGTTTGTTAAAAAATAATGAAAATTTTCATCGTAAAAATCTACAATTTTAAAACAAAAAAATAAAAATAAATTGCTTGATTAATTTTCCTCAACTTTTCCTCCGCTGCTCGCTCCAAGCCCACTTTTCCTTTCTCACCAGATTTGGGTTCACGTCGTCACCCCGCCAGATATGGGTTCACCTATGTTTCCCTTTTAACGTTATAGATCTGGTTCCTTTTGTGGGCGGTAGAAAGAGAGGAGATAGGTTTTGCATGCCTCCCTTTTTCACTTTCAGCTGCCTCCTTTTTTCCTTTTTAAAGCTGCTCATTTTTCTTCTACAGAGATTCTTCCTTTTTCCTCTTCAGAGCTACTTCATTTTTCCTCTTCAGAGCTTCTCATTCTTCCTCTTCAGAATTGCTTCCTTTTTCCTCTTCGGAGTTGTTTCCTTTTTTCTCTTCAGAACTACTTCATTTTTTCTCTTTTCTTCTTCTCTTTTCATTCTTTTTTTTCTATTTCTTTCACAAAACTTGCGAAAAGAATTTTTTTCATTAAATGACTTTTAACTCAAAATTAATTCAAAAGTTATTCTAATTTTAAGTAAAAAGGGTATAAATTTTTTTAAAAAATTGAACACATCAATATATACTTCTGTGTATACATATAAAACAATAATATCACATATTTAGTAAATTATACAAAATACTGTTTAAATTACTTAAAGGAGCTAGTAGCCAGTGTACACATGTACTTTTCATCAACACTCTAAATTAGTAGTATATGTGTGAGTGTAATTGTTTTGTTCTACAAAATATAGAGAACAAAAATAGATTATTCTACATATCGATTAATTAGTTAGAAGAAGATTTATGACTTAATTTTGATGTATCTTTCCAGATACATATATAATATTCATATTAATCAAAATATTAATTGTTTTAGATGTTATGATTATAGTGGGACTTTCTTTGAGGAAAACATTACCTGTTAATGCCACTATCCCAAATTTTAATTCCAAGATACCAAGATCGTATCTATATCTATTAAATTTTATACAAAAATCTCATTTTAAATATAAAAAAATTTAAGGAGCTAGCTAGCTTCATCTTCATCCTAACTAGACTGAATTTTTACATATACTACATCAATAATGCTTCTATCCTTGTCCATTGTGTATAATTAAAAAAAGTAAAGAAATGTGATGTCTTGATGCCAAACAGGGCACCAACGTCCAAATGAGCAAACATAAAATAGATATTTACATTGCAATAGAAGTATAGATTCCATACAAAATTTATAAAAGACTGTATCCTGAGGCAATCATGTCATCTACCTTTTAGAATACAAAAAATTAGATAGCATAATTATAAAAACTAGCCTCAAAGCTTAAAACAAAATACAAAGTCTGCTCGAAACTATTCCTTCTGAAGGGAATCTAAACATGGTGAACCATAATTTTTTTCCAAATCTACATCTAAGGGGGGATTGGATATGGGTGAGTTCTAATACTCAGTAAGATAAATATAAATAATGCAACACAAATACATTTTAAAATATTCATTCATGCACATTTAATAAAAAATTAATTTTAATTTCAATTTCAATTAACAAATTCAAATCAAAAGTTATCGCCAAATATTCATATCCAAATCAAATGTCGAGTTCATACGAATCGTCATGAAGATGCTCAATACTGTATTCAATGGGTTTACACAACTAACGCACGTGGGATAAAACTCATCTTTTGACAAAATGTTTTTAATACTAATTATTATCTAATTTATACTACACTGATTGCAAACCTATATGTGCAGCCGCTTACACCTATTTCTAAGGAGGGCAAACGGGATATCAATTACTCATATCTTGTTATTAAATAGATACAAACATGCATTCACAAATATTAAATACAAATATAAATCTCTCAAGTCTCTCAGGTTGCCATCATTCATGCCCTTGAGCCCTAGAGCATGAATATCAAATCATTCAGAGTCTCAAGGACAACTGAACTACTGTTTCGTTAAGGGACCAAAACCTGCACCCAAATTCTAGCAGTTTCAGAACAAATAATCAAAACCAAATTCCCCTCAAAAGAAATATGGTAAACCAGATTTAACTAGATTTTGTGTTTGTTAAATTTTGACTCTTTATTTTATTAGTTAAATTTTTAGATTCTTTTATTCTTGTTTTATTTTTCCTTTAGTCTTTTAATTTCAAGTTTTTTTAAATGTTAATTCTCATTCTTTTATAATTATTTATAGCTTTAAAATTTTTTTCTTACAAGTTTTTAATTTATAAAATTATTCTTAGAATTTTAAGATTTTATTAATTTTATTGGATTTATTCTTTTAAATTAACCACATCATTTTTTGTTATACCAAATTTTCAATTTATACCAATATTTTTAAAATACCAATTTGTTTAAAATTTACTTAATTTACCGAATTATAGATTTTATTTATTAATTTTACCTTGTGCTCGAGGGAATTTACCCTCCTACTTGCATATGTGGTATGGGGAGCACATTTGCGAAGACCCCTCAGCATTCGTAGAAGCCTACTAGGTCAACATGACGCGCAAGGCTTGGTGCAATATGCAGCTACTTAGAGTGTAGTGGCACTCCCACACACAGACCCTATGCGCAAATGCGCACCAGCACGGATCGCAGTGCCATGAACATGCCCGCACGACTATGACGACAACAACTACAACTATTATCATGATTAGAATTATTAAGACAATGACTATAGGTCTGACAACCTATCTATGTGGTGGATTGTAATCGCTTTTTTGAAGTATATCGCTAGTAACTTAAAAAAATATTAAGAACCAAACATCCTAATGATCAATTCCTAAGGGTAGTTAAACCTGTTGGACCATATCAATCCATTTTTCTGGTTGTTCATATCAGTGAATGGCACCATTATCTTCGCTTGTTCCCCATTAGCAAACCCTACATGAAACTGTTGCTGTACTTACGAGTTCATCTTGTCAACGAACCACACATGCTGATGCTGTAGCTCCTGCACTAGAGAATCCTCTTTGATTTGAGCTGGCATCTCCCGAGGACCCTTCATGACTTTTTTGTCTGGTGGTCCCCTAAGGCTGAAGTGACTTGCTAAGTGTTTTTGTCCTATTCTGGATTTCTTTAAGGTGTTGCTCGATGAGCCCACCCAAATCGTTGAGATCGATAAGGTTGAGTTGGTGGAGGGAATTCCCAATTAGACTTTGGAGCATGACCTACGTGATCTCCTTCTCGCAATTATCCTTGTACTGGTTGTTTAATTAGTAAGTTGTTTAGGTGATCCTTTAGTGTAAAAAGCTATTTCGATTCATCATCTTCTTGTTCTGCTCCATCTCAGGCATCCTTTGTAAGTCAATAAGCACGTGTTAGGTTCCTAGAGGAGAAGGCCAAACCTCTAGTTGCGAGTCATAGGGGCTGTAAATGAATGCATAGGCAAACTTAACTTTCTTTCCACTCGTGGTCTTTTGTTATATATTGCTTAAGAGAGGGAATGGGTATACATAGAAAGAGACAAGCGTTGAAGAAAATTAGTAAAGGATGGGGAGTGAAACATTGAATATACCATGTGAGGTTAGATGTGCTGCATTCTAAAACTGGGAGTGGAGTGTCGAAATCATCTTCAGAATGCTATGTCTTTAATAGGGAATATGGAAAATATTTTGATTTAAGGAAATGTTTCACAAAATTTAATTAGTGAGTTGTTGCAGGGCTGCACTTATACAAAATTCCTTTAATCATGATTGTCCCTTTTAATTAAGAGCTAATGTTTCACTATAGTCCATCTGGATATCTACTCTCTCCTGCATTATTTGATTTTGTATGCAGTATGTAGAATATGATTATTAGAGTGCATGTTTATTTGATTTTATCTTTATGGAAGAATATTTTAATTACAATTATTAAAGTCAAAATATGTCTCTATATCACAACCAATTATATGCATTTAGTAGACAATTGGTTACTATATGCAATCGGGCTTCCATGTTTTGCATTCTTTATACATATCAAAACTAATTTTTTTTTCATGAAGCTGTAGTAAACAATCAGTAATTATTTTGAAAAAAAGATTCATTTGAAGACCATATATGCTGAAAAATATTTAAAATACATAATAAAGCAGATACATGCAACTAATAAATCTACTACACTAATGATAAGATTGTTTTCTTTCTTTTTCGAAATAAAATAAATATACTTAGACCAATTAATTACAATCCTACCCTACCCATCACGTTTTTTTAAAACATAAACTTTATATAAAATAAAGACATGAGATTATATATATCTATTTTCTCTACATACATTTGTGTATGTGAGTGCCCTTTTCATGTATATCTTCAACGAAAAAGAGAATGAGGAAGCCTATAATGATTTTATATTGGAAAAGCATGTATAGATGGCAAAACTCAACTAAGGACATTTGTTTTTTGTTCTCAATCAGCATATATGTTTTATATGTTCACTCACTTTCTTCATCAAGCCCTTCTTTCTTTTCTCGAAAGTGGCTTTTCTGGCGGAGTTGTTAGTGATATTGGCAAGTTTAACCTTTTTTTTAGTCATGGTATTTGGTCGTGTCTGGCCAAAGAGCAAGATGGTATATATATAGAATGAGACAAGAGTTGAAGATTTATTTATAACAGATGTGAAGCGGAACACTGAATATACCATGTAAAGTTTGATTAAAACTACAAATGGACTACCCAAATCATATCTAGAAATGTTATGTTTTTAATAGGACATATGGAATGATCTTATGATTAAAGGTAATGTAATTTACTAAATTTAATTAGTGAATTGTTGCAAGGTTACACTTTTTTAAAACCATTCAATCCCGATCGTCTTTTTTAATTAAAACTAATGCTGCACTATAATGCACGTATATATCTACTCTCTCTTATATGTGTAGGTGTGTAAAAAAATGAATTGAACGGGAAGATTGCTAGAATATTTAATTAATTTTCCTTATATATGTGGGGTTAGTTAAATAGAGAGAGAGAAAAAAAAAACTTGAAATTACTTGTCTTACGGTAGTAAACCAAGGCAATGAAATGGAAGATATATATTGCTTATAATTAGGTAGTAATAATTGCATATAAATACGTCACCCATCTTTTCTAGTAAGCATCCCATTTTTATCATATAGAATATTGATATTGCTTTTGGTAAATTTCCAATATAGTCCTCTAATTAAGATTGTTTGCATTTCAACCGCAAAAGTCTTTGTTTTCGTCCCAACACTATGTTCACTTTTAGTTGTTTTTTTCTTTTCAGTACACATATAGCTAAAAACAAATATAAAAAATTTTGGGGCTTATAGACATGCAATCACAACAAAACACTTGCTCCAATTCTCATAATCTATGAGTTATTTATCATCATACTTAGACATGCAGGAAGTTGTTTTAGAGTAGACTATTTTATGATTGCTTATGTCGCTTTTTATATGATGCTCTTGTTTTATACTCTAAGATCCCATGTATTTTAGATGATGCTAGTGGTTTGTTTTGACATATAGGCATAACTTATGGCTGGTTTTGTAAATCTGCGTGTTATTGTTGAGAGCTATATTACTTCTCAAAAAAATATTAATTCTAAAAAATGAAAATGAAATTTAGGATTTAAATCTCTATAGTGACAATTCATACATTTAATTGATTAGTTAGCACGATCTCCTAAAGATAATATATGAGAATGTACAATTTGAATCCAATTTTTTTTATAAAGAGAGGAAATACTATACATACTGTTAAGGAACGATTAGTGTAATTTAATTTTAAAATATAACAATTAAAGTAATATATATGATTACTTTTGTATTGACTTATGTAATAGCCAAAAAACTCCTAAAGAAATCAAAGATATATTTCCTGCCAATTTTATGCAGTAATAATATAAAGGAGTTGTCTCCCTTCAGTAAAAAAAATGATACTAGTATGGTTTTAAAATATATGCCTTCTGAACCTCAACAATCAATATTTGCCTAAAAGATAATTAATTTTTTTAAAAAAAAATTGAAATAAAATTTATCAATAGTAATTAACCATTATAAACACAACAAGAAGTGTCGTCAACAATACATCCAACAACTGCAACAGAGATTGAGAAAACAAGAAGAAGGCAAAGTCATGTCCAAGAAACAATTAGAAGGAAATAATCCATCATCCATTACTGATTCCAACCTTTAAGATAATTACAATATGCTATAGATTACATGCTGGTGTACATATAAATAACAAAAAATAGTTAACGATTATATATCTGTGTGTATACATGTAAGGCAATACTTATTCTATTTGCTATCTAGATAACATTGCTATTACATCACAATAATATGACATATTTAGCAAATTAAACAAGATACTATCCAAACTACTTAAAGGAGCTAGTTGCAAGTGTACACATATACTTCTCATCAATGCTCTGAATTGGTAGTATATATATGACTATAATTTTTTTGTCTTTTAAAATATAGGGAACAAAGATAGATTATTCTATATATCTATAAGTTAATATAACCCAAAATAAATCGAACGAAATAATTAAACAATATATTTATAATTTTAGCGTATTTTTTCAGATACACGCATAATATTCATATTAATAAAAATATTAATTATTTGAGATATTTCGATTAGATAGAGGTTTTCTTCGAGGAAAATATTATTCCTTAATTCCATTATCCTAAATTTTAATTTAAAGATTGGAAGAACGTATCCATATGTATTAAATTCTATACAAAAATCTCATTTGAAATCTAAATAAATTTGAACAGCTAGCTAGCTTAATCTTCCTCCTAACTAGACTGAATTTATACATATACTACATCGATAATGCTTATGTCATCACTCCATTATGTGAAAAAAATAGAAACTAAAAGAAGAGACAAGGGCATTATGATAGCTTAAAATTACATTGAGCATGTAGGGGGAAGAGAGAAATTAAAGAACGAAGAGTTGTACTAGTACAAGAGATATAAAATATTAAATAGAAGATTAATCTGAAGAAAATCATAACACAAAGAAATCCAAGTACATTTATGCATGCAACTCGATGACTACAACTATGATGATGACAGTTACAACTATTATTATGACTATAACTATTGAGACGACGACTACAACAACTAAAAAACTGATAACATATCTTTGTAGTGGAATGTAATTGGTTATTTAAAGTACATCTCCAATAAAAATCCAAAAAATTTAAAATTAAATATCATAATACTCGATTCCCAAGGTTAGTGAAACCCACTGGATCATATCAGTCCCTCATTTTAGTTGTTCTTATTTTTGAATGGCACCATCATCTATACATGTTCCCCGTATGCTCAATGAGGTTGCTACTACACTTGCAGGTTCATCCTGTCAACGAACCACATCTATAGTTGTTGTAATTTCTACACAGGATGATCCTCCTTGATCTTAGTGAATGTCTCCCTATGACCCTTCATCACTCCTGCGCCTGTGGCCTCCTGAGGCTGAGGTGACTTCCAGAGTGTTTCAATACTCTATTTTATTTATTTGATGTTTTGTTCGATGAGCCAACCTAGATCGTTGAGATAAATGAGGTTGAGTTAGTGAAGGGGCTTCCTGATAAGACTTTGGAACATGATATGCGCAAGATCGCGATTGTCCTTGCACTATTTCTTTAGTTGATCAGTTGCCTTGGTGATCCTTTGGCATAAGACGCTCTCTTGATTCACCATCTTCTTGTTTTGCTCTATCTCGGGTATCCTCTTAAAGTCAGAAAAACATGTTGGGCTCCGAGAGGGGAAGACCAAACCTCTAGTTTTGAGTCATAGGGGCTGTAAATGATTGCACAGGTTTTGACATTGCACAAAGTGCTGAGTTCAATCACGTTTTTCATCAACCCCTTCTTCCTTTTTTGAACGTAGCTTTTCTTGCAGAGTCATTAGTGATATAAGTAAGGTCAACCTTCTTTTCAATAATGGTGTTTTGTTGTGTCTGGCCAAGGAGCGAGAGGGTGTTTGTATAAAATGAAACAAACATCCAATAGTTATTAGTAAGGAACGGGGAGTGGAGCTTTTTAATATAGTAGAATATATCATGTATGGTAAGGTGTGGTGCATTTTAAAACTACAAGTGAAATGTTCAAATTATCTCCAGAAATATTATGTCTTTAAGAGGGGATATAGGAAAATCTTGTGATTTAAGGAATATAATTCACAAAATTTAATTAGTAAAATGTTGAAAGGCTGCACTTATCTAAAATCATCCAATCCTGACCGTCCCTTCTCATTACAAGTTATTGATTCACTGTAATGCATTTATATATCTACTCTCTCTTGCATTATCCCCAGCATGCATTCACATCCTACCTAAACAATTATGTGAGAAAATGAAATGTTACAATTAATATCAATATAATAAATTCTACAATCCATACATAAAATTGGCTGCAAATTTAATTTTAAACAAAGTAACTGAACTTAAGTACTACTATATATCACTAAATTGACTTATTCACAAAAAAAAAATAAATATGTTCAATACATTTTTAATAGAAAATGGTTGATATAAGAAGTTAACAGATTATATAAATGGTATTTAGGTGATAATTTGGCTGATTTGTTAACTTTTTATATATAATTGCGAGTTCACATGTTCTTCATTAATGGGAACTAATGCCATCCCTTAATGATTGGGCCAAAGGCTTAATAGTTTCAATTCTAGGATCTTTACTTCATTACCAACTACCTTAATAGAAATCAATCCTCCTAAAAGTTAAATATAATTAAGTCATGATAATACTTGCAAGTGGTAATTCTCTACCTTTACAAAAATAAGAATTGAAGATTCGACTCTTATATAACACAAAAATAAATATATAATTTATTGTACGTAAAAATTAATAAAAATAAATTTTAATAACTCTATCATATGTTAAAATTAATGATAATATAACTAGATGAACAATTAAAACTTGAATACTAGACTTTCACATGGATGTTGGTGTTATACACTTTGACAGTAGTGTATATGTGGTTTCATTGTATTATTACATATATCTTCATTTTTAAAAAGTACTTATCTTGTGTCTTATGAATTTTTTAAACTGTTATCGCAAAAGTGTAAATTGATTTTGAATTCAAAATAAGTGATCCCACTAATAAAGGTTAAATACTGGTCATTATCTTTAAGAATCAATTGCAACATCGTACTACAGATCCTAGAGTAACATACTATAATATTAAAAAAAATTTAAAGTAGTAATTTATGTCACTGGAGTTAAATATGGTCTTATTTTATATCAGTAACATTTTTTTTAATAGCAAAAGACTTTATATCATTTATTTTTGAGTATTTATATATGTAAAAGAAATTCAAAATACTAATTGCTGAAAGTGTTTGAAATTAGCTGTCAAAAATATTTTTCTGTATATATTATTCTATGTGATTGTATATATTGTATATTTCTTCTTGCATAAAGTATTAATTAACTACTCACAGATTGTTGAGTTCAAAAATTATTTATTTAAGTTATTTTCTATATTCTGAACATAATAATTGCATCATGAAATTCTATTTATGATCGTCAGGGATTCTCCAATATATTTGAATTATTTAAAATATTGCATGTTTTGACTAAAATAAAATTTTAGAGTTATATTTAAATTTCATATTAATCAAAATATTAATTTTTTTAGATATTCAGATTATATCAGAATTTTCTTTGAGAAAAATTTTATTCCTCAATGCCATTATCCCAAATTTTAATTCTATGATTTGAAGAGCGCATCATATTTATTAAATTCTATATAAAAGTTTTATTTGAAATCTAAACAAATTTGAGTATCTAGCTAGTTTAATCTTCCTCCTAACAAAACTGAATTTCTACATATACTGCATCAATAATGTTTCTGTTTTCTCTTAATTGAGTATAAAAAAAAGAAGAGAAATAAGAGAAAAGGGCATTCTTATAGCATAAATTTATATTGAGCACACATATATTTTAACAAATAGTAATACAGCTACGTCAAGTCGGGAAAAGGGAGAAATTAAAGAATGAAGAGTAGCACTAGCACAGAAAATATAAAATATTGAGGTGAAGATTAATTTAAACAAAATCATAACACAAATTAATCTAAGTACATGAATGTATGTGACCCGACGACTATTTCTGTGAGGATGACACCTACAACTATTATGATGACTACAACTATTTAGACGATGACTATGACGACTAAGAAACTAACAACATATCTCTATGGTGGAATTTAATTGGTTATTTAAAGTACATCCCCAATAACATAAAAAAAAATTAAAAATTAAAAATCATAATTCTCAATTTCTAAGGGTCATTAAACACATTGGACCATATCAATCCATTATTCTGGTAGTTCTGATATGTGAATGGCACCATCATCTCTGCCTGTTCCCCGTTCAACCCGACATAAAGCTGTTGCTGTGCTTGAGAATTCATCCCATTAACGAACTGCATTTGCCACTGCTGCAGCATCTGCACCGTAGAATCCTCCTTGATTTGAGTGAAAGTCTCACCAGGACCCTTCATCACTCCTTTGTCTGTCGCCTCCTGAGGCTGAGGTGACTTGCGTAGTGTTTCCATGCTCTTTTGGATTTCTTTGAGGTGTTGTTCGATAAGTCAACCCAAATCGTTGAGATCAATAAGGTTGAATTGGTGGAGGGACTTCCCAATAAGACTTTGGAACATGATATCCGTTATCTCCTTTTCGCGATTATCGCTACGCTGCTTCTTCATTTGGTCGATTGCTCTAGTGATCCTCTGGCGTAGGAAGCTCTCCTGATTCACCATTTTCTTGCTCTGCTCTATCTCGGGCATCGTCTTAAAGTCAGCAAACACATGATGGGCTCCGAGAGGGGAAGGCCAAACATCTGGTTGCGAGTCATAAGGGCTTGTAAATGATTGTACAGGCTTTGACATCGCAAAGAGTGCTAAGTTCACTCACTTTCTTCATCAGCCCCTTCTTCCTTTTCTTGAATGTGTCTTTTCTTGCAGAGTTGTTAGTGATATAAGCAAGCTTAACCTTCTTTCTAGTCATGGTATTTTGTCATGTGTGCCCAAGGGGCGGGAGGGGGTATATATAAAACAACACAACAGTTGAGTAGCCATTAGTAAGGAATGGGGGTGAAGTATTTTAATATAGAAGAATATACCATGTAAGGTAAGATATGGTATATTCTAAAACTGCAAGTGGAATGCCCAAATTATCTCCAAAAATGTTATGTCTTTAATAGGGGATATGGAAAAATCTTTTGATTTAAGGTAATCTAATTAAAAAAATTTAATTAGTAAATTGTTGCAAGGCTGTATTTATATAAAATTATTCAATTGTGGCCATCCCTTTTAATTAAAAGCTATTGCTTCACTGTAATGCATGTTTCTACCTACTCTCTCCTGCATTATCCCCAGCATGCATTCACACTCGAAGTCAATTATACGTGGCAACCACACTCACAAATATTATCTCTTAACCATCAACTAATATGGTCATCACTTTCTAATCCAACTTAATTGTATGTCTTGATGACTTAGAGTTAGTACCATTTTATTTTTTAATTCTTTTTTACAAAAAAATAGAAAAACCATAGATATATTTTTTTTTCTATATCAGAGTTCACATTACATACTAACAATCATTTAAATTTATACTTTTAAAAGACAATGGTATTAGTTAGAAAGTTGTTGAAGTAATAGTTGAACTCAAAAAAATACAACAGATTAATATGCCATTACCTTGTAAATTAATAGGGGATTTTGTGACATTAAAATATTCTCTTTGAATATGTTAATGTTTGTATTTATGATAAATGTGAGAAATGTATTTGATTAAATTAGAATTATCTCTTGTTTTGTACTTTGAGTCCTTATTATTACTCTATCAAATCTAAAATAAATAATAGTTTTTTTTACTGCTAAATTTTTAAAGTATATTAGTTTTTACCCTCTCACGTCTTTTCTCTACTTTTACTGGTTTGATCATTATATTATTTATATGATTTTTATTCAACTAAATTGGCTTATATATTTCACAACATACGAACAAATATTAATCGCAATATATATCTATATATATATATCATAACTAAGTTTTTATGGTATTAGAATACTATTGGAGTGTAATTAGTAATTATGTTTTGCATGAAAAGTTTTGAAATCTTACAAATTAAAGTTTGCATGTCAAGCAAATTAATTATAAACCAAGTACGGGCCAGATGTTTGTTGTCTGATCCAGTTGATATATACATATATATATCTATACAAGTAATATATAAGGTAGCGATGGAAGGAATACATGTTAAGGTAGGTAAATATATATTGAGATGTTTGCATATGTGTATGGAAGGGTGAGCATCTAAATTTTTATGATGTTTAGGTAAATATCAATAGAAAGAAATATATCAACGAGAAAAACACAACTTTTGAGGGTCTTGTCGTATCATGTCATAAAATTAATTTTTTCTTTATGAATTATATAACATATATATTGCAATTATAATGAAATTATATAGCATATGTATAACTAATTTACATATTGATCAATTCAAATAAAAATTATTATAATTAAACTAATTAGCTCCCTAATTATTTAACGAATCCTTTGGCATATTAACCTAGTTTCCTTAAATATAGATACGGGAATAAATTATTTCAAATTGTATACTATATATATGGTTTGATGCACTAAAATATTATTTGTGTATATATTTTCTTCTATATACAATTAAAGATTTAAATAAAAGATTATGCATCCAGCATTCAATATTCAAAAAAGTGTAATGCATATATATACCTGCATATAATATTCCTCTCCTTTTTTACCTTCTCCCTAACTCAACTTTTAGGGAGATTCATTTTTTAATTGACAATGTGCATTTGGAACTCAGCCCACAATGTGATGAACATGCTATAGAAATCTTTATTTTTATGTATTACAATAAATTAGCCGCACGCAAGGAACCAGATTCATAAGCACTTCCTCGATTACCATCATCGTACCACAATTATGTATGCACATCTTTTATTTTGACTCACTTTATACATATATATATATAGGACTTGCTCTATAGCTAATTATAATGATTTGCAAACATTTCATATGTAATCTTGTATTTGTTTTTATACTCTTCTAATCTGGACATTCTAATAATCCATTCCTAAGTCACAATTAAGTTTCAAAGTAACTCAAAGAGCTGCCCAGTATCTTCTTCAATTTTCACAAGGCCCGTAAATCAAAATTAATAATACACATATATACATGCAAGAACATATTACATTTCATTCTTTATATCTATATATTTAATTTATATATCTTTTCGATTTAAAACTAAATCACATATATAATTTGCAATTAATCACTATATTAAGACCTTGTACAAGTAGACAAGAAAAGTTAAATATATACACTGATAATTTTTATAATCCTCCTATAGCCTTAACTACCACCAATCCCCTTCATTTTCTTTTCTTCAAAGAAAAAACTCCATGTATTAGATCCCTGAAGCAAGCTTGATGCCACCTTAATTCACCAGCTTAGTGAACCTGTTCTAACCATAGACACATTCTCTTAGGTATAAGTTAGAAATCAAAGAAAAGGACCATATTCAA
The DNA here is from genome assembly GCF_054855325.1 of Carica papaya. Classification (NCBI taxonomy): domain Eukaryota; kingdom Viridiplantae; phylum Streptophyta; class Magnoliopsida; order Brassicales; family Caricaceae; genus Carica; species Carica papaya. Next base: position 24,531,972 of record NC_142310.1, on the reverse strand, counting down.
CATGATCGTTAATTTACCCTCTATATTAGCTTCAATTATCTCCTATAAGAAAAAGTAAAAACTTAAAAAGTGTCAAATTGAGCATCATACAATAACATAAGTAGAAAAGTAAGAATTGCATGTATAACTTTTAAAGATAAAACAATAGCTAAAAAAATAAAATAGAAGAATCAGTGTAAACCATCATTGTACGAGTTCTAATGGTACTTATATATACCCACTAAATAGCCTCTTTCATTGGCCAATTAAAACCGATGTTAGAGCATCGTAAACCCATCCAGAGGGCTAAAGAAGTAGTTAAAACTAATAAAAAATCCTCCTATTCAATGTGATACTGCAAGACTAATACAATTCATCTTAAATCACTCCTTAGCAACTATCATCTCCTGATTCACCATTAGTTTGAAATCCAAGGTAAAGCTATCATAAAAGCTATATTACTCAACAAAATCGCCAATATTTGTCTTCAAAAGGTCCTGATCCAATTAAGTATGGATGCTTTGGAGATTCTTTACCTACTTAGGTTTATTAATTCACCAAGTTATTGAAGTCTCTAAGCTTGAAGTTGAGGTTAACTATAAGTGAAATCATTTTTAATAGTTTTAATGTCAAGACTGTTGATATTTTTCAAATTTGTTTCCTACTTAGCTTATTAATTCACCATGTTGAAGAGAAAATTGTGTAAGGAGGCATGTTTCTTTTTCTAACTTTGTTTTTTATTTTACAGTATTCTGTAAAAATTTTAACTTTTTAGGATGTCATCGAACAAATATGATAAATAGGAGTTTGTATTTGTTCAAATAGCAAATAGATCTCTTTACTCAAGTTGATGATGAAATATAGAAGACGATTAGTTAAATTTTGACAAGTGACTACCATGTTTTATTAGATATTTAGAAGATTGGTTGGCATTTTAAGCTTTTGCAATCTTCATCAATTGACTATCTCAAATGTACATAAGCTCCAATATTCTCCCATTCACTTCCTCTTACAATTTCTAAAATGTCGAAATAGTTAATTGTTACAAGATAAATAAAAATAAATTGTTTTAGAAATAAGCAAGTTAAAAACATAAAAATTTTAGTATAAGTACGTATATCCATATATATATATAACTAAATCATAAACAACTATATCTAACTCATGAAAGAATTCTTTGTTGAAATATAATTTACTTTTTGATGTATCTGTATGAGGCAATGAAGGGGGATCATATAACAGATGTTTTAAGAATATGCTTTTATTGTGTTTAGCTTCTATTTCAAATTACCTATATTATCATATAATTTTATTCTTAAATTGTGCTTTTCATTTTCCAAAGGCTGGTGGTTTTGTGTTTTCTTGTAATTCTCTCTTTAAAAAAGATAGAACTATCCTTATTGACAAGATTATTTTTTATTATTCAAATAGAAAAAGGACATGCAACTACCATTTTATTAATAAAGTTATCTTTTAATTAAGGAAAAGTATGCAATACTTAACCTACAACAAAACCCTTAAAAAGATTTATCCCCAAATAAAATTGTAGGTTACTATGCAAACAAAGAGCTAATTATTTTGAATTAATTAACAACATCCTGTATAAAATAAACTAATAGAGTAACATAATAAGATGAATAAAGATTAAGATGATGTTGTATGGCTATTTTCTTTGATAAATAAAGTTATCTTACTTTTTAAAAAAATTCATGATAATTAGAAAATGAAAAAGTGCTATAACAATAAACATATATATATACACTTCATTATTTATGTAAAATAGTGATGAATAGCTAAAACGTATAACACAAACTATTTATAACAAGATACTTCAAAATTATATTTCCTAAATATAACATCTTGAATCTTCCAGTTAAGGGTAATTGATGGATTCCAAATTTTATGACCGATATGTATGCATGAGGGATCTTCACATGTAAAGAAACCCTACAAGCAATCCAACATTTAAAAGTATGTCCCCTAGGACTTGTGATATCACTTTTTTTGTTTTCTTGTGTATATAAAAATTTTGTTTTGGCCTGAGATAAAGTATATTTCTATTCAATTTAATAATTAAAAAATAACATTCTCGTGCAAGAAGAACAAATAACATTTTTCAAAAACAAGATAAAAGAGAACTTTATTGTGAAATTTATATTTTTAATATAGCTACAGTTATCATAGCCATATTTTGATACAACTTCTCCCTCATCCTCTTTACGAATAAATCTAGCCATGTTTCCCATTTCCTCTTGCTCCACAATGTTCTTCGCAACCATCTATCATTATTTATTTTCTATCAAGCTAACCCATACTCATTATTTTTATATGGAAAACACAATTTATTCATATATTAGCTATCTAAATTATTTTAGATATATTAACAGCTCAAATACCATGTTATCTTGTGAGAATAGAAAATTGTGTTTTATTATTGAGATACCACTATTTATAGGCATATTATGTACATAATTTTACAAAGAAAAAATTAAATGAAAATTAAATGCACATTTACACCATAAATGCACTAAAAATTATGGAATAATACATGAGATAAGAATTTTTATTGTTGGCAATAGTATATTATGCTCAACAAATTGTTGTATTATTGGATCATACTTGCCAGTTCTAGTTAATAAAATTTCAAGAATTTTCATACAAATGATTAAATTATGAGTACTTCATATATCACTAATGAGATTTTAGCTAATAGGCAGCTTCATGTATTATTAACAAAATTCTACATGATACCAAAGATGTGTAATAGGAAAGATGTATGGGAGGTTGTGTTAAGATGGTGATGTTGGCGATAGCGGGAAAACAAGCTGACTAGTCATTTTGGTGTGGATTGAGTTGTTAATAGGAAAAGTGAATAGGAATTTAAAGAGTTGTAAAGCTTTAGCAGATATGCACTATTTTCAAGTGTCTGTGAATGAGTGAGAGGGAACAACAAAGCTGGGTGGAAAAGAGGAACGAATGGGTTTGAGAGGATATTGGTAAAAGCTTGGAGATCTTTGGTGGGTGTGGGTGATATGCATGCTTTTAGTTGTTTCTTTTTTATTTTTAGTACACATATAGCCAAAGGAATGCTTGTTCTAATTCTCAGAATCTATAAGGTATCCATTAACCCATATAGGCATGATCCTTGGAGCTTCTATACATACAATATGAAATTCACGCACAACCAAAGTTAATCAATTCTATGTCAACTAGTTTAGACAGTTAGGTGTCTCAAATAACCCTTTCATATTGTTGTTAAACATCATCACACATACACATATAGGAAGTTTTTTTAGATGTGTAATGTAGTGTTTAGACTATGTTGTTGTTATTTATGCCTTTTTTTTCTATTATTTTATGCTCCAAGGTCTCATATATCTTAGATGATGCCAATGGTTGATTTTTCTATATAAGCATTCCTTGTAGTTTGTTTTATAAATCTACTTGTTATGGATAAAAGGTATATTACTTTTCAAAAAAATATTACTTTTAAAATATAAAATTAAAATTTAGGATTTAGATTTTTTAGTAACAATTCATACATTTCATTAAGCCGTGAGTTGACCAAGTCTCACAACAAAATTAATTTTAATATTGTTAAATTGCAACTAAAAGGACGCTAAAATTAAACTTCAAGCGTACTTTTTATTCATGCTACGTCAATCACTTCAGTGAAGGAGATTTAACTAGACATGGTAGATTGATCAATAGAACTTATAATTAAAAAACTATAATCATGTAATAATAAAAAATAAATTCCAAAATATTCCAAACATGAGTTTGTTAAAAAATGATGAAAATTTTCATCCTAAAAATCTACAATTTGATAGCAAAAAAAGAAAAATAAATTACTTATTAATTTTTCTCAACTTTTCCTCCGCTGCTCAGCTCTAGGCCCACTTCTGCTTTCTATTTCGGCTTCTTCTCCACCAGATTTGGGTTTACATCGGCTCCAGACTAGATATGGGTTCACTTTTGCTCCCCTCTTAACGTTGCAGATTTGGTTCCTTTTGCAGGTGGTAGAAAGAGAAGAGATAGGGTTTTGCCTACCACCCTTTTTCACTTTCAGTTGCCTCTTTTTTTCCTTTTTAAAGCTGCTTATTTTTCCTCTTCAGAGCTACTTCATTTTTCCTTTTCAGAGCTGCTCCTTCTTCCTGTTCAGAATTGCTTCCTTTTTCCTCTCCAGAGTTGCTTCCTTTCTGCTCTTCAGAACTACTTCATTGTTTCTCTTATCAGTCTTTTTTTCTATTTTCTTAACGAAACCTATATCAAGAATTTTTTCATTAAATGACCTTTAACTCAAAATTAATCAAAAGTTATTCTAAATTTAAGTAAAAAAGGGTATAAAAATATATTAAAAATCAGACACATCAATATACTTCTTTGTATACATAATACTTATTGTACTTACTACCTAAGCAATCGCAATAATATCACATATTTTGTAAATTATACAAGATACTGTCTAAACTACTTGAAGGAGCTCGTAGTGAGTGTACACATGTACTTCTTCTCAATACTCTAAATTAGTAGTATAAGTGTGAGTGTAATTTTTTTGTTCTTTAAAATATAAGGAACAAAGATAGATTATTCTACATATCTATTAATTAATTAGAAGTCGATTTATAACTTAATATAACATATTTTTCCAGATTCATGTATAATATTAATATCAATCAAAATATTAATTGTTTTAAATTATATGATTATACCGGGACTTTGTTTGAAGAGAACATTACCTGCTAGTGCCACTATTCTAAATTTTAATTCCAAGATTCGAAGATCGTATCCATATCCATTAAATTTTATACAAAAATCTCATTTTAAATCTAAAAAAATTTAAAAAGCTAGCTAGCTTCATCTTCATCCTAACTACACTGAAGTTTTACATAAACTACATCAATAATGGTTCTATCCTTGCTTCATTGTGCATAAATAAAAAGAAAAAAAAAGAAATGCGACGTCTTGTGTCTTATGAATTTTTAAAAATGTTATCACAAAAGTATAAATTGGTTTTGAATAAGTGATCCTACTAATAAAGGTTAAATACTAGTCATTATCTTTAAGAATCAATTGCAACATCGTACTACAGATCCTAGAGTAACATACTATAATATTCAAAAAAAATTTTAAGTAGTAATTTATGTCACTGGAGTTAAATATGGTCTTGTTTTATATCAATGACATTTCTTTTAAAAGCAAGAGACTTTATATCATTTATTTTTTAGTATTTATATATGTAAAAGAAATTCAAAATACTAATTGTTGAAAGTGTTTGAAATTAGCCATCAAAAATATTTTTCTGTATTTATTATTCTATATGATTGTATATATTTAAATGTGTATATGTATATATTGTACATTTCTTTTTGCATAAAGTATTAGTTAACTATTCACAGATTGTTGAGTTTGAAAATTATTTATTTTAGTTTTTTTCCATATTTTGAACATAATAATTGCATCGTAAAATTTTATTTATGATTGTTAGAGAATCTTCAATATATTTAAGTTATTTAAATATTGCATGTTTTGACTAAAATAAAACTTTTTAGAATTATATTTAAATTTCAGATTAATCAAAATATTAATTGTTTTAGATATTTGAATTATATCGGAATTTTCTTTAGAAAAAATATTATTCCTTAATGCCATTATCCCAAATTTTAATTCTATGATCTGAAGAGCGCATCCATATTTATTAAATTCTGTACAAAAATCTTATTTGAAATCTAAACAAATTTAAGTATCTAGCTAGCTTAATCTTCCTCCTAAGTAAACTGAATTTCTACATATAGTGCATCAATAATGCATTTGTCCTCTCTTAATTGTGTATAAAAAAAAAGAAAAGAAAGAAGAGAAAAGAGCATTCTGATAGCATAAAATTATATTGAGCATGCATATATTTTAACAAATAGTAATACAGCCACATCAAGTCAGGGAAAGGGACAAATTAAAGAATGAAGAGTAGTACTAGCATAGGAAATATAAAATATTGCGGTAAAGATTAATTCAAAGAAAATCATAACATAAAGCAATCTAAGTACATACATGTATGTGACCCAACGACTATGACTGTGACGATGACAGCTACAACTATTATGATGACTACAATTATTTAGATGATGACTATGACAACTAAGAAATTAATAACATATCTCTATGGTGGAATTTAATTGCTTGTTTAAATTACATCTCCAACAGCACCCCAAAAAATTCAAAATTAAATATCATAATACTCAATTCCTAAGGGTAATTAAACACACTACACCATATCAATCCATTATTCTGTTTGTTCTAATCCGTGAATGGCACCATCATCTCGTGCAAGAAGAATAAATATTTTTTTCGAAAAAGAGTACAAAAAGAAAACTTTATTGAGAAAAAATTCATAGCTTAAAGGTCACATAACAAGCCAGCAAAATAGTTAAAACACAGTTATAAAAAAGAGAAGGTCACACCTGAGGATTAATTGAAGTCATGCAAAATTAAAGACACTATAAAAAATTTCATAACAACTCTATCTTGCCACTGTGAAGAAGCAAAAAGGCTCATATGCATCATATATACAGTTGGAAGTCAAGCTAATCATGAAACTGGAAAAGCCCAACAATAAATTAAGAGCACAAAAGACTATCAACATGGAGAAACTACCAATGATGCTACTAGAATCAGTTATATACATCAACTTAGACCTACCTATGAATTAGCCTCCTCAAAGTAGAAATTTTGAGACCACACAAGCCCCTATTCATACGAGGATTAAAATGACTACTAAAAAAATACAATCATTAAATTATAAATGAAATCTTTATCTTAAAAGTTTAAACTAATAGGAAATAACTCAACTAATTATTTATATTTTAATACATCTTTTAAGTTTTAAGTCTACTTAGGTTAAAAGGATGAATCATACACATAAGCAATAAATATTGTGCAATTTATATTTTTAATATAGTTATGGCTATCAGAGCCATATTTTGATAAAACTTTCTCCCTCATCCTTTTAATGAATCGATCCAACCATGTTTCCCATTTCATCTTGCTCTAGAATGTTTTTTGCAATCATCTATCATTATTTATTTTCTATCAAACTCACCCCTACTCATGATTTTTGTAGAAAAACACAATTTATTCATATATTAGCTATCTAAATTCTTCTAGATATATTAAAAACTCTAATACCATGTTATCTTGTGAGAATAGAAAATTGTATTTTATTATTGAGATACCACTATTTAGAGAAATATTATGTATATAGTTTTACAGAGAAAAAATTAGATGACAATTAAATACACATTTACACCATAAATGAACTAAAAATTCTCAAATAATACATGAGATAAGAATTTATATTGTTGGCAATAGTATATTATGCTCAATAAATTATTGTATTATTGGATTATATTTGCTAGTTCTAGTCAATAAAATTTCAAGAATATTCATAAAAATGATTAAATTATAGGTAGCTTCATATATCACTAATGAGTTTTTAGCTAATAGGTAGCTTCATGTATTATTAACCAAATTTTAAGAGGTGTAATAGGAAAGATGTATGGGAGGTTGTGTTGAGATGGTGATGTTGGTGATAGCAGGAAAATAAGCTGACTAGTCGTTGTGGTGTGGGGTGAGGTGTTAATTGGAAAAGTGAATAGGAATTTACAAAGTTGTAAAGGTCTAGCATATATGCACTATCTTCAAGTGTTTGTGAATGAGTGAGAGTGAGCAACAAAGCTGGGTGGAAGAGAGGAACGAATGGGTTTAAGAGGATATTGGTAAAAGCTTGGAGATCTTTAGTTGGTGTGGGTGATATGTGTTCTTTTCGTTGTTTCTTTTTTCTTTTTAGTGCACATATAGCAAGAGGAACGCTTCTTCCAATTCTCAGAATCTATTAGGTATTCATTAAGTCATATAGGCATGATCCTTGGAGCTTCTATGCATACAATATGAAATTCATCCACAACCAAAGTTAATCAATTCTATGTCTACTAGTTTAGACAGGTAGGTGTCTCGAAAAACCCTTTCATATTGTTGTTAAACATCATCACACATACACATATAGGAAGTTGTTTTAGATGTGTAATGTAGTGTTTAGACTATGTTGTCTTTATTTATACCTTTCTTTGCTATTATTTTATGCTCCAAGATCTCATGTATTTTAGATGATGCTAGTGATTGATTTTGCTATATAAGCATTCATTATGGTTGGTTTTATAAATATACTTTTTATGGATAAAAGGTACATTATTTTTCAGAAAAATATTACTTTTAAAATATAGAATTAAAAGTTAGGATTTAGATTTTTTAGTCACAATTCATACATTTTATTAATTAGATGATACAACCTCTTAAAGATAATCTACAAAAAAACACAATTTGAATCTAAAATCTCTCATGAATAGAAGAAATATCAATCATATTGTTAAGGAAAGTTTAGTTTGATCCAATTTTAAAATGGTATAATAAAAGTAATATATATGAAAACTTTGGTATTGATTTTTGTAATAGCCGCAAAATTCTTAAAGAAATCAAACATATATTTCCTGCCAATTTAATGCAGTAAAAATATAAAAGTGTTATCTCTCTTTCAATAAAAGAATGATACTAGCCTGGTACTAATATATATGCCTTCTCCTTGACACTCTATATTAGTCTGTCAGATAATTTTTTTTTTTCAAAATGAAATATAATTTAACAATAGTAATTAACCATTTTAAACACAATAAAAGTACCATTAAACAATATATCCGATCACCACAATGTAGATTGAGAAGAAAAAGAAAAAGGCGTAACCATGTCCAAAAAACAATTAGAAGGAAACAATTCATTATGCATTACTGATTCCAACCTTTAAACAATTCGTAAAAATGATCAAATTATAGGTAGCTTCATATGTCACTAATGAGTTTTTAGCTAATAGGTAGCTTCATGTATTATTAACCAAATTCTATGTGATACCAAAGATGTGTAGTAGGAAAGATATAAGTCGAGATGGTGATGTTGGTGATAGCGGGAAAACAAGCTGACTAGTCGTTGTGGTATGGGATGAGGTGATTATAGGAAAAGTGAATAGGAATTTATAGAGTTATAAAGCTCTAATGGATATGCACTATTTTTAAGTTTTTATGAATGAGTGAGAGGGAGCAATAAAGCTGGGTGGAAGAGAGGAACGAATAAATTTGAGAGGATATTGGTAAAAGCTTAGAGATCTTTGGTGGGTGTGGGTGATATGCGTGCTTTTAGTTGTTTCTTTTTTCTTTTTAGTGCACACATAGCCAAAGGAATGCTTGTTCCAATTCTAAAAATCTATAAGATATCCGTTAACTCATATAGACATGATCCTTGGAGCTTTTATACATACAATATGAAATTCACGCACAACCAAAGTTAATCAATTCTATGTCAACTAGTTTAGACAGTTAGGTGTCTCAAATGACCCTTTAATATTGGTGCTAAACTTCCTTTAAGAGGTATATCATCACACATACAGATATAGGAAGTTGTTTTAGATGTGTATTGTAGTGTTTAGACTATGTTATTGTTATTTATGCATTTCTTTTACTATTGTTTTATACTCTAAGGTCTCATGTATTTTAGATCATGCTAATGGTTAATTTTGCTATATAGTCATTCCTTATGGTTGGTTTTATAAATCTACTTGTAATGGATAAAAAGTATCTTACTTTTCAGAAAAATATTACTTTTAAAATATAGAATTGAAATTTAGGATTTAGATTTTTTAGTAACAATTCATACATTTCATTAATTAGATAACATAACCTCTTAAAGATAATCTAAGAAAATACCTGATCTTTTCATGAAGATTTAGAAAGCTCAGTCCACAGAGCAAGAAATCAATAAAAATTTAAGTAAGCTTACTTCTAATGAGTTTTTTTATTTCAGGCTCACAGATGATGGATTGTGCATATTTCGAGACTGTATTTCGGTCCTTGTCGCTAGGATGGACGTTCTCAAGGCTGCCTATGCCTTCAAACTGTCCATCCACCCTGGGAGTACCAAGATGTACCGAGACCTGAAGCGTCAATATTAGTGGCCTAGAATGAAGGAGGACATTGTCGACTATGTCTCGATGACTTACTTGGCAATGGGTTAAGGTAAAACACCAGAGACCTGGTGGTTTGTTATAAGGCCTCCCTATTCTAGAATGGAAGTGGGAGCATGTAACCATGGACTTTGTCACCAGCCTGCCCAGAACTTGTTCTATTTGTAATGCCATATGGGTCATTGTTGACAGGTTGATCAAGACCGTTCACTTCTTACCCATCAGAATCACAGATTCCACCTGCATATTAGCCCGCCTGTACGTCAATAAAATTGTTCGACTCCATGATGTCCCCTCATCCATTGTGTTCAACTGTGATCCTCGGTTTACCTCCTATTTTTGGGATAGTTTTTAAGAAGCACTCGATTCTGCATTGTACTTCAGCATTGCTTATCTTCCCCAGACTGATGGCCAGTCTGAATGTACTCCAAACATTTTAGTATTTACATGGCTCCATATGAAGCTTTGTACAGTAGACCCTTTTGTTCTCCCATTTGTTGGAACGAAGTTGGGAACGAGCATTTTTTGGGACCTAATTTCATCCAGGAGACTATCAAAAAAGTTGTTATCATTCCAAGAAATTTAGCCACTGCCTAAAGTATCCAGAAAAGCTACATAGACAAATGTAGAAGACCTTTGGAATTTGTAATTGGCGATCAAGTCTTCCTTAGGATCTTCCCTTACAAGGAGAAAATACTATTCAGTAAGAAGGGAAAGTTGAGCCCCTATTACGTGGGACCTTTTTAGATCATGGAGCGTGTTGGACCCGTGGCGTACTGCCTTACTCTGTCCCAAGAGTTTACGGGTCTACATGATATTTTTCATGTCTCTATACTAAAAAAGTACAACCTTGACCCTTCTCACATCATTTCTCATCAAGAGATGCAGGTTTAAGCTGATATGACATACAAGGAGCTTCCCACAAAAATACTTAATTAGACTGACAAGGTTTTGCACAACAATAGGATCCCCATGGTGAAGGTATAGTGGCAACACCACATTTCGAAAGAGGTAACGTGGGAGTTGGAGAACAAGATGAGAGAGAAGTTTTCAGATCTATTCATAACAAATTTGGGGGACAAAATTTTCTAAGGTGGGGGGAATGTAACACCTTGAAAACCTTCGCACTTAATTTGTAATAAGAACCACTATTTATTCGGGCCCTAAGACAATTTAAAACCCCATAATATTTTGTATTTTTAATATTTCGAATGAATATTGTATTTCATATTTTAAGTTTCGTATTTTATTTGATTTAATAATTCTTAAAATTAATTATTTTATTTTCTCATCGGAAAAATTTTATTTTATTTATTATTTAAATAAATTTCAGGAAAAATGGAGAAAAAGACAAAAAATCCCACAGGAAGGATCCTGCTCCCAGGGGCTCTGCTCACTTGGGCGACATGCCGTCATTGTTTGGGTGGCATGCCTCTAAGTTTTGCACCACTATCATGTCGCATTGTCCATTCGTTGGTCACATTCGTCAGTCACCACATCACACTTTTCCCATTGACTTTCTCTCTCCTCACCAAATTTTGCCACTTGGCATAAATCCAACAGTCCCCATTTTCTATAAATAGTGGCCCTCCCTTCACCATTTTCCCATCACTTCCATTTCAATTCTTCTATCCTCTAAGAATTTTAGAGAGAGAGGGAGCTATCAAGAGAGAGAGGGAGAGGAGAAGAAGAAGAAAAGGCACAAAAAATATCGAAGTTTCGGTAAGGAATTTAGTATTTACTTTTAAACATCCTAAGGAGCATTTCTAGAGTAAAATTAATAAAGTTTAAATTAGTGATTTCATGGTTAAGTTTTATGCCTAAACTAAGTAATTTCAAGTGTTAACGCATATCTATGATCGTGTATGAACTTGTTAATTTGCAAGTGTAATTTAGATGAAACAAATATTGATATGTGATGCAATTAAATGGTAGAGAAATGATTAAGCATGAAATTATGTATAGACATGAGAAACATGTATTGATATTAGCATGCATAATGCATAAAATGTTTCATTATACTTTTTATCTCTAAGGAGTTTCTGTTTCTTCCTCATCTAGTTTGAAAATACATGAGAGAACCACTCCCTGTGGATGATAGCATACCCTTTGACGCGAGGGGTGTTTCAAAATGATTATAGGGGTCACCTTCGACTAATTACGGTCGTGGCCATAGTTAACATGTAGGACCACTATGGTTGGCATGGCTGTGGTCATAGATCGTGTCATAGTTTTGCAAACCGTAAATGTGATTTTGTTTAGCAAACCATAAATGTGTTGTTAGTTTAGCAATATGCAAATTTCTATTACAAATGAAATGAATTTTTCATTCCACATGGGTAGTTGGGAATCCGTATCGCCCTCAATAGATGGAAGTCAGAACGACTTCGCAAATAATGACACGAAAAATAGTGCATATCATGATTTTTTTAAGTTTTTTTATTTTTAGTATGATATACTTGATTGATATGATATGACTATAATATGATGTTTTCTTTAAATAAAATAAATTACTTTCATAATTTAATAAAGAACCCTGACATGACTTTTGATGGTAAGAAATGATGATAGCTTTAATTACCTTTAAAATCTTATGATGTTTTTTAAATACTTTTTTCCTTACTGAGTATATAGAACTCACCCCTTTCCATGCCTCCTCCAGATGAGGAAGATAATGAGGAACTGATTGCTGACCTACTCTTTGAAGTCTTTGAGGATCCCGTCGATCCATAAACTTCTATAAGTGCATGACTTGTCTCGCACTCTGATGAGTCTTTTTACATAATTATAGAAGTGACCCTTTTTGTATTATGATATTTTATATTTTGTCGGCACTTCTGACCTCAGTTATATATGTAATTGGAAACAGATATATTTTGTAAGGATTTTGTAATAAATTGATCTGTTGCATATATTTAACTATTACGCAATCATAATCTATTTCTGTATCTTGCACCTTTATGCCTTAAATAATATTTGGGATGTCACAAAAGTTATCTTACTTTTCAAAAGAATATTACTTTTAAAATATAGAATTGAAATTTAGGATCTATATTTTTTAGTAACAGTTCATACATTTCATTAACTAGATGACACAACCTCTTAAAGATGATCTATAAAAATGCACAATTTGAATCTAAAATCTTTTATGAAGAGAAGAAATACCAATCATATTTTTAATAAAAATTAGTATGATTCAATTTTAAAATGGTATAATAAAAGTAATATATATGAATACTTTTGTATTGATTTTTATAATAGTTTCAAAATTCTTAAAGAAATCAAAGATATATTTCCTGCCAATTTAATGCAATAAAAATGTAAAAGTGTTATCTCTCTTCCAATTAAAAAATGATACTAGCCTGGTACTAATATATATGCCTTCTCCTTGACACTCTATAATAGCCTTTAAGATAATTATTTTTTTTTAATGAAATAAAATTTAACATTAGCAATTAACCATTACAAACACAATAAAATTACCATTAAACAATACATCTGATAGCCACAATATAGATTGAGAAGAAAAATAAAAGGGCAAAACTATGTCCAAAAGCCAATTAGAATGAAACAATTCATCATCTATTACTAATTCCAACCTTTAAGATAATTATGATATTCTACAGATTGCATACTAGTATACATATAAAAAATAAAAACTAGTTAAAGATTATATATATGATGGGAAAATTTGCAAGTGCATAAAATCATTCAAATAATAAAGTGATAAGTATGGTATCATTCTACAGGGATTGTGCATCAAGTACTAGAATTATAGAAATTCTATTATTATCTAGAAATTTAAATCTAATAATAATTTAATCAAAGAAAAATGATTATATTAATGAAAACTATTGATGTAAACCCATCATAGTCATTGATTTCACCTAAATTTTAGGTATATTTGAGTTTTAATTTCACAATCAATTTAATCTAGTTTGCAATGATCGAACAAAGCTAATGTACTTTTGGTTTCCCTCCCAGTATTTGCTAGGTTTATCAATTAACAACTACTAACCTTTTACAATAATTATTAATTTGATTCTATTAGATTTGTGATAATTCGATTTCTCCACGTTAACTCGAACATATAACTCTCGTTTAAATTGCAATTAACGACTAGAAATATCTGTCTAATTAATAGAATTTCACTCCTGCTACTCTAAAACTATCAATAACAAATTAAGCTGTGAGTTGGCCAAGTCTCGCAACAAATTAATTTCAATATTGTTAAATTGGAACTAGAAGGAAGCTAAAATTAAACTTCAAGCATACTTTTGATTCATGCTACATCAATCACTCCAATGAAGGAGATTTAACCAGACATGGTAGATTGAGCAACAAAACTTATAATTAAAAAAAAATATAATCATGTAATAATAAAAAACTAATTTCTAAAAAATTCCAAACATGAGTTTGTTAAAAAATAAGGAAAAACTTCATACCAAAAATCTATAATTTGAAAGAAAAAAATAAAAATAAGAATAAATTACTTGATTAATTTTTTTCAACTTTTCCTCTGTTGCTCAACTGCAAGCCCACTTCTGCTTTCTATTTCGGCTTCTTCTCCACCAGATTTGGGTTCACATTAGCTCCCCACCAAATATAGTTTCACCTTTGCTCACCTTTTAATGTTGTAGATCTGGTTCCTTTTATAGGTAGAAGAAATAAAGGAGATAGGGTTTTGCATGCCTTTTTTTTTCCACTTTTAGCTGCCTTCATTTTTTCTCTTTTCTTCTTCTATTTTCAGTCTTTTTTTAATTTTCTCCACGAAACCTACATAAAATTTTTTTTTTCATTAAATGACTTTTAACTTAAAACTAATTCAAAAGTTATTCTAAATTTAAGTAAAAAAGGTATAAAAATACAATAAAAATCGAACACAACAATATACGTTTGTGTATACATATAAAACAATACTTATTGTACTTGCCACCTAAGCAATCGCAATAATATAACATATTTAGTAAATTATACAAGATATTGTCTAAACTACTTAAAGGAGCTAGTAGCCAATGTACACATGTACTTCTCATCAACACTCTAAATTGGTAATATATGTGTGAGTGTAATTTTTTATTCTTCAAAATATAGGGAACAAAGGCAGATTATTCTATATATCTATTAATTAGTTAGAATTCTATATATCTATTAATTAGTTAGAAGTGGGTTTATAACTTAATTTAATGTATTTTTCCAGATACATGAATAATATTCATATTAATCAAAACATTAATTGTTTTAGATGTTATGATTAATCAAATTTTAATTCCAAGTTCCAAAGATTGAATCCATATCTATTAAATTTTATACAAAAATCTCATTTTAAATCTAAAAAAATTTAAGGAGCTAGCTAGATTCATCTTCATCCTAACTAGATTGAATTTTTACATATACTACATCAATAACGCTTCTATCTTTGCTCCATTGTGTATAAATAAAAAGAAAAGAAAATAAATGTGACATCCTTATGCCAAACAGGGAACCAACGTCCAAATGAGCAGACATAAAATAGATATTAATATTGCAGCAGAACTATACATCCCATACAAGATTATGTGCAGGCTAGGCCTTCAGCACATAGCTGGCTTGGTGTGGCACACTATTGCCTCGGGCAGTGTGCTGCCGCCCTCTTGGGCTTCGTGCACCACCTTTGGCGATGTGCTGCTGCCTTGGGTGGAGAGCTGCCACTGGTGGAGGATTCTTCCTCTGCTTTTTGTGCTGTTGTCGTCTCGTGTCAAATCACTCATCTTTCACTCAACTTTCTCTCTCCTCACCGAATTTTGCCACTCAGCACAAATACAACAGTCCCAATTTTTTATAAATAGGGACCCCTTTCTTCCATTTTCCTCATCACTTCCATTTTATTCTTCCATCTTCTAATAGCTTAGAGAGAGAAAATGAGTGATTTAGAGAGAGAAGGAGAAGACAAGAAGAAGAAAGGTGTAGGAAAACTTCTAAGTTTTAGTAAGAAATTTAGTATTTCCTTAAACATCTTAACGAGCATTTTTAAAAAATCAAAATTATGACGTTTGTGTTTTGTGTTTTTCATATTTAATGTTTAATAAAGTGATTTGTTCTTGATTTCAAGCATGCTATGTGATTTTATAGATACTTGATGATTTGCATGTAAATTAAAAAACATGAATCTGGTGATAATTTTTTGAAATATACATAAAAAAAAAGAAAGAGAAGGGGAATGAGCCTGAATGGTCTAAAAAATATATGTATTTGTATTGATATGTATAATGCATCAAGTGTCTCGTTAGGCTTTTTATCTCTGAGGGTTTTCTTTTTTTTTCCTCCCCTATTTGGTCTCAAAAGACGCCGCTCTCTGTAGACATCGGTGTACCATCTGACGAGAGCGGTGATGCGATTATCTGTTAGAGGTCACCTTTGGCTAAGTACTATCGTGACTATAGAATATCTGATAGAACCACTTTGGTTGGTACGACCATAGTCATAGATTGTACCATAGTTTGACAAGTCAGAAATGTGCTTGAACGAATTGTCGTTATATATCTAATCTGGTCCTTCCACATGGGTAGTCAAAAATTCATATTTGCCCTCACAGATGGAAGTTGGAACGATTTCATGAAGTATGACACAAAAATCTAAGCATTTCATGATTTATTTTATTTTTTCTATTGTTAAGTATGATTTTGATTTGATTGTTGTGACTATGACAGGATGTTTCTTTTAATAAATAAAATTATTTTCATAAAATAAGAAAGGACCCTGACATGACATGATGGTAAGTATTAATGATATAATTATTCACTCTTAAAATCTTATGTTATTATTTAAATGTTGTTTTTCTTACTAAGTATATAGAACTCACCATTTCCATACTCCCTCCAGATGACGGAGATAGTAAAGAACTAATCGCTGACCTACCCCTTGAAGTCTATAAGGATCCCATGGATCCACAAACCTTGAGTGCAGGACTTGTCGTGCACTCTAATGAGTCCAATCACATAATGAAAGAAGTGATCCTTTGTATTTTGATATTTTGTATTTTGTTACCACCTCTGTCCTCAGTTATATATATGTGTGATAGGAACTCATATATTTTGGTAAGGGATTTGAAATAATTTGCTCCGCTGTATACAATTTTTATAATGCACTCATAATCTATTTCTGTATCTTGCACCCTTAGGCCTTAATTTGCATTAGAGATGTCACACATATTTTAGCGGTTCTGAAACAAATAATCAAAACTAAATACCCCTCAAAGGAAATATGGTGAACCAGATTTAACTAGACTCTGTGTTTGTTAAGTTTTGACTTTTTATTTTATTAGTTAACTTTTTAGATTCTTTTGTTCTTGTTTCATTTTTTCTTTAATCTTTTAATTTCAAGTTTTTTCAAATGTTAATTCTCCTTCTTTTATAATTATTTATAGATTTAGAATTTCTTTTTTACAAGTTTTTAATTTATAAAATTATTCTTAGAATTTTAAGATTTTATTAATTTTATTAGATTTATTCTATTAAATTAACGAAATCATTTTTTGTTATAGTAGATTTCCAATTTATACCAATATTCCTAAAATGCCAATTTGTCACAAAATTTACTTAGTTTACCAAATTACAGATTTTATTTATTTATTTTATCTTGTGCCCGAGGGAATTTATCCTCCTATTCGCACCCGCAATATGGGGAGCACATCCGTGAAGACCCCTCTGCATCCGTATAAGCCTGGTAGGTCAACACGATGCCCAAGGCTGGCTGCAATGTGCAGGTGCTTGGAGTGTAGTGGCACTCCCACACACAAGACTTGTGCACAAATGCACACCAGCATGCATCACAGTGCCATGAACATTCCCGCACGACTGTGATGACAACAACTACAACTATTATGATGATTACAACTATTAAGACAATGACTACGAGTCTGACAACCTATCTATGTAGTGGATTGGTTCTTCAAAGTACATCTCCAACAACATCAAAAAAATTAAAAACTAAACATCCTAATACTTGATTCCTAAGGGTAATTAAATCTACTGAACCATATCAGTCCATTATTTTGGTTGTTCTTATCCGTGAATGGCACCAACATCTTTGCATGTTCCCCGTTAGCAAACCCTACATGAAACTTTTGTTGTACTTACAAGTTTATCTTGTCAATGGACCACTCTCACGACTGCTGCATCTCCTGCACCAGAGAATCCTCCTTCATTTGAGTAGACGTCTCTTGAGGACCCTGCATGACTCCCCCGTTAGGTTGTCCTTTAAGGCTAAACTGACTTCCTAAGTGTTTCTGTCCTATTCAAGATTTCTTTAAGGTGTTGTTCGATGCGCCAGCCCAAATTTTTGAGATCAATGACATTGAGTTGGTAGAGGGGCTTCCCAATATGACTTTGGAGCATGACCTACGTGATCGCCTTCTCACAATTACCTTTCACTGGTTCTTCAGTTGGTCAATTATCTTTGTGATTCTTTAGTGCAAGAAGCTCTCTTAATTCACCATCTTCTTGTTATGCTCCATCTCAGGCATCCTCTGAAAGTCAACAAGCACATGTTAGGCTTCTAGAAGAGAAGGCTAAACCTCTGGTTATTAGTCATAGGGGTTGTAAATGATTGCATAGACTTTAACGTCACAGAAACTACTGAGTTCACTCACTTTCTTCATCAGCCCTTTCTTTCTTTTATTGAATATGGTTTTTCTTGCAGGGTCATTAAGTGATATACGCAAACTTAACTTTCTTTCTTCATTAGTACAGATTGTATGTGCTGAAAAATATTTAAAAATACATAATAAAGCATATAAAAGAAGGAAAAAAAGAAGAAAATTATGTATCTTTGCTTTCAATCAATTACATGCAACTAATAAATCTACTACACTAATGATAAGATTATTTTCTTTCTTTTTCAAAATAAAATAAATCCACTTAGACCAATTAATTATAATTCTACCCTACGCATCATGTTCTTTTAAAACATAAACTTCATATAAAATAAAGACATGAGATCACATAAAACTATTTTCTCTATATATGTTTGTGTATGTGAGTGCCTTTTTCATGTATATCTTCAAAGGGAAAAGAATGAGGAAGCCTATAATTGTTTTATATTGGAAAACCATGTATAGATGGCAAAACTCCAGTAAGGACATATTTTTTGTTCTCAATTAGCATACAAGATTATGTGCAGGCTAGGCCTTCAGCACGTAGCTGGCTTGGTGTGGCACACTATTGCCTTGGGTGGAGAGCTGCCACTGGTGGAGGATTCTTCCTCTACTTTTTGTGCTGCTGTCGTCTCGTGTCAAATCACTCATCTTTCACTCAACTTTCTCTCTCCTCACCGAATTTTACCACTCAGCACAAATACAACGGTCCCCATTTTTTATAAATAGGGACCCCTTTCTTCCATTTTCCTCATCACTTCCATTTTATTCTTCCATCTTCTAATAGCTTAGAGAGAGAAAAGGAGTGATTTAGAGAGAGAAGGAGAAGACAAGAAGAAGAAAGGTGTAGGAAAACTTCTAAGTTTTAGTAAAAAATTTAGTATTTCCTTAAACATCTTAACGAGCATTTTTAAAAAATCAAAATTATGACGTTTGTGTTTTGTGTTTTTCATATTTTATGTTTAGTAAAGTGATTTGTTCTTGATTTCAAGCATGCTATGTGATTTTATAGATACTTGATGATTTGCATGTAAATTAAAAAACATGAATCTGGTGATAATTTTTTGAAATATACATAAAAAAAAGAAAGAGAAGGGGAATGAGCCTGAATGGTCTAAAAAATATATGTATTTGTATTGACATGTATAATGCATCAAGTGTCTCGTTAGGCTTTTTAGACATCGGTATATCTGAGTTTTAATTTCACAATTAATTTAATCTACTATGCAATGATTGAACAAACCTAATGTACTTTTGGTTTTCCTCCCAGTATTTGCTAGGTTTATCAATTAATAACTACTAACTTTTTATAATAATTACTAATTTGATTCTACTAAATCTATGATAATTCTATTTCTCCATGTTAACTTGAACATATAACTCTCGTTCAAATCTCAATTAACAATATATTTCTAATTAATAGAATTTTACTCTTGATACTCTAAAACCATCAATAACTAATTAAGCTGCGACTTGGCCAAGTCTCAACCAAATTAATTTCAATATTGCATGCCTCCTTTTTTCCATTTCAAAGTTGCTCGTTTTTCCTCTTTAGAGATGCTTCCTTTTTCCTTTTCAAAGAAACTTCATTTTTCCTCTTCACAGCTGCTCATTCTTCATGTTCAGAATTGCTTCCTTTTTCTTCTTCGGAGTTGCTTCCTTTTTGCTCTTAAAAACTACTTCAATTTTTCTCTTTTCATCTTCTCTTTTTAGTTTTTTTTCTATTTTCTTCACGAAACCTACATCAAGAATTTTTTTCATTAAATGAATTTTAACTTAAAAGGGTATAAAAATATAATAAAAATCGAACACATCAATATACGTCTATGTATACATATAAAACAATACTTATTTTACTTGCCACCCAAGCAATCGCAATAATATAACATATTTAGTAAATTATACAAGATATTGTCTAAACTACTTAAAGGAGCTAGTAGCTAGTGTATACATGTACTTCTCATCAACACTCTAAATTGGTAGTATATGTGTGAGTGTAACTTTTTTGTTCTTCAAAATATAGTGAACAAAGATAGATTATTCTACATATGTATTAATTAGTTAGAAGCCAATTTATAACTTAATTTAACGTATTTTGCCAGATACATGTATAATATTCATATTAATCAAAATATTAATTGTTCTAGATGTTATGATTATATCAAGACTTTCTTTGAGAAAAACATCACATGTTAGTGCCATTATCCCAAATTTTAATTCCAAGATCCAAAGATTGTATCCATATCTATTAAATTTTATACAAAAATCTCATTTTAAATCTAAAAAAATTTATAGAGCTAGCTAGCTTCATCTTCATCCTAACTAGATTGAATTTTTACATATATTACATCAATAATGCTTCTATCCTTGCTCCATTGTCTATAAATGAAAAGAAAAGAAAAGAAATGTGACATCCTGATGCCAAAACAGGGCACAATGTCCAAATGAGCATACATAAAATAGATATTTATATTGCAGCAGAACTATACATCCCATACAAAATTTACAAAAGACTGTATCCTGAGGCAATCTGGACATCTATCTTTTAGAATACAAAATATTAGATAGCATAATTATAAAAACTAGCCTTAAAGTTTAAAACAAAATGCAAAGTTTGCTCCAAACTATTCCTCCTGAAAGGAATCTAAACATGATTTTTCAGAATTTTTTTCCAAATCTACATCTATGAGGGGTTTGGATATGGGTGAGTTCTAATATTCAATAAGATAAAAAGAAATAATGCAACATACATACGTTTTAAAATATTCATTGATGCACGTTTATTAAAACATTAATTTTAAGTTTAATTAATAAATCCAAATAAAAAATTATTGCCAAATATTCATATTTAAATCAAATGTCGAATTCATACGAATCGTCATGAAGACGGTCAAATACCGTATTCAATGGGTTTACACAACTCATGCACACAGGACGAAACTCCTCTTTTGACACAATTTTTGTTTATAGTAATTTATTATCTTAATTTATATTACACTGATTGCAAATCTATATGCGCAGCCGTTTACACCTAGTTATAGAGAGGAAAAATGAGATATTGATTAGTCATGTCTTGGTACACAGATAGATACAAACATACATTCACAAATATTAAATACAAATATAAATCTCTTAGGTCTCTCAGGTGCCATCATTCATGCCCTTAAGCCCTAGAGCATGAATATCAAATCATTCAGAGTCACAAGGACAACTAAACTACCATTTTGTTAAGGGATCAAAACTAGCACCCATATTATAACACCCCACTCATCACCTCGCTAAATGTGTATCTGGAAACTCCTATTTATTCGAGCCTTAAAGCCACCTGAACTCATTTAAATTTATCTCGTAGTTTATATCGTATTTCATAATTTAAATTCATAATTTTAATTTATTCAGATTTTGTTATTTTATTTATTTTTATTATTATTATTTTATATTATTTTATTTTTGTTGCATTTTTATTTAAAAGTAATTTTTAGGAGAAAAATGGAAAATGGGGTGAAATCTAGTGGGAAAACACTCGTGGGAGAGGCTCGCATGCGCGGGCGTAGCACATTGTGCGCAGGCGTGCGTGCGCAACAAGCGTAGGACGTGTGCAATGTGCACACATCCTATCCTTGCAGGGTGCGGGCCTGTTTTGCACGTGCGTCCCATCACGCGCAGACAGGTTAGTCCACAAGTGTGTCCCATCGCACACGGACAGGGTAAGGTGCCATATGCCCCATGCGCTCACTGTCTGCGTAGTAGGCTTGCATGTATTCTTTGATGAAAATATTATTTTTTAATCTTTCTATCCTAAATTTTAATTCCAAGATCCGAACATGTATTCATATATATTAAATCCCAAACAAAAATCTCTTTCGAGATCTAAACAAAATTTGAGTAGCTAGTAAACTTAATCATCATCCTAAGTAAACTTAATCTACTGTGTATAAGAAAATTAAAAAAAGGAAAAGAAGAGAGCAAAGCATTCTAATAGTTTAAAACTACATTGGGCATGCATGTATTTTAACAAATAGCAATGAAGAGACATCAAGCCGAGGCGAGAGAGAAATTAAAAGAAAGAAGAATAATACTAGTATATGAGATATAAAATATTAAAGAGAAGATTAATCTGAAGAAAATTAAAACACAAACAAATACCTTTACATGCATGCATGCGATGCGACATTTATGTTGACTATTACGTGATGACTACGATGACTAGTACTATGACAACGACGACTACAACTATTAAGAATTTGAAGATATATATATGTGGTTGATTGTAATTGGTTATTTAAGCACATCCCGACAACAATCCAAACAATTCAAAATCAAACATCTTATCATTCCATTCCTAAGAATAATTAAACCTCCAGAGCACATCTGTATATGATTTTGGTTGTGCTGATCAAACAACACCATCATCTCCACTTGGTCCCCGTTACTAAACACGAAATGAGTTGTTGTTGTGCTTGCGGGTTAATACCATCAATGAACCATCACTACAACTGCTGAAGCTTATGCGATAGAGAATCCTAGTTGATATAAGAGGATGTCTCCCCCGGACCCTTCATCACTCCTCCATTTGTGGCCCCATGAGGCTTAGGTGATTTACATAGTGTTTCTATCATGTTTTTGGATTTCTTTGAGGTTTTATTCAATTAGCCAACCTAGATCGTTGAGATAAACGAGGTTGAGTTAGTGAAGGGGCTTCCCAACAAGGCTTTGAAACATGATATGCATTATTTACTTCTCTTGATTGTCTTTGTGTTTCTTCTTCAGTTGGTCTATTGTCTTGGTGATCATCTATCATAGGAAGCTCTTTTAATTCATCATCTTCTTATTCTGCTCCATCTCAAAGATCCTCTTGAAGTCGGCCAACAGGTATTGGGCTCCGAGAGGGGAATGCCAAACCTCTAGTTACTAGTCATATGGGTTGTAAATGATTGCACATGTTTTGACATTGCAGAGAGTGCTAAGTTGACTCACTTTCTTCATCAGCCCCTTCTTCCTTTTCTTAAACGTGGTTTTTCTTGCAAAGTCATTAGTGATATAGGTAAGCCTAACATTGTTTCTAGTCATGATGTTTTGTCGTGTTTGGTCAAGGAGCGAGAGGGGCTATATATAGAATGAGATAAGGGTTGGAGAGTTACTAGTAAGGAATGAGGAATGGAGCATTATAATATAGTAGAATATACCATCTAAGATAAGATATGGTGCATTCTACAACAAGTGGAATGCCAAAATATTACTTAATGATTTGTTAGATATACATGTTCCTCATTTGTTAGTTATTTTGAAAAAGAAGATTTTTTTGAAAATTTTGTGTGCTGAAAAATATTTAAAATACATAATAAAGCATATGAAAGAAGAAAAAGAAGAAGACAATTATGTATCTTTGCTTTCAATCAAATACATGCAACTAAGAAATCTACTACACTAATGATAAAATTATTTTCTTACTTTTCTGAAATAAAATAAATCCACTTGAACCAATTAATTATAATTCTACTCTACCCATCATGTTCTTTTAAAACATAAAATTCATATAAAATAAAGACATGAGATCACATATAACTATTTTCTCTATTTACGTTTGTGTATGTGAGTGCCTTTTTCCTATATACCTTCAAAGGGGAAAAGAATGAGGAATCCTATAATCGTTTTATATTGGAAAAGCATGTATAGATAGCAAAACTCATGTAAGGACATTTTTTTTGTTCTCAATCAGCATATATGTTTTATATGTTCAATATATATACATAAATGTTCTAATTTATTTCATTTTCGATATATATTGTGAGCAAGGAAATTTGATTGTAATCTTATTTGTTTGATCCACCTGGGTAACAGTGGAAATGTATTGTAATTGATAAATTTGATAAAAAATGCCTACTATTTTATCATTTAAACAAAATGAGTATGAGAAGTAGGATGGATATAGATGTACACATTCTATTTAATTAGTTAGATTATGGATAAGCCTTAATTAGAGCAATTATTTTTTAAATAAATTGATAAAAATGTATTACTTATTTTTCTTACATACTGCATTATTTTTTTAATATGGGTGAAACTCCATATGTTATAGTACTGATATGTTATTAAGATGAAAGTAGGAAAATTAGAAGATGGATAAAACTCCATACGTTGGAGAATCCTTGTTGATCTGAGTGGACATCTACCCGAAATCCTTAATCAGTCCATACGTGGCCCCACTAGGCTGGGGTGACTTATTGAGTGTTTTCGTCCTTATTTGTATTTCCTTGAGGTATAATTCGATGAGCCAAGCCAAATCATTCAAAACAATGAGGTTTAATTGGTGGAGGGGCTTCCCAATAAGGCTTTGGTACATAACCTGCATGATTTTGTTCTCCCTATTGTCCTCACGGTGCTTCTTCAATTGGTCGGTTGCCTAGGTGATCCTCTGGTGCAAGAAACTCTCTTAATTCACCATTTTCTTGCTTCGTTACTTCTCAGGCATCATTTTGAAGTCGGCCAATAGGCGTTGGGCTAGGAAAGGGGAAGACCAAACCTCTGGTTGCCAGTCGTAGGGGATGTAAACGATTTCACAGGCTTTGACTTTGCAGAGTATACTGAGTTCACTCACTTTCTTCATCAACTCTTCTTCCTTTTCTTGAAAGTAGCTTTTCTGGCAAAGTTGTTAGTGATATAGGAAAGTTTATCCTTCTTTTTAGTCATGGTGTTTGGTCATGTCTGGCCAAAGAGCGAGATGGTACATATATAGAATGCGACAAGGGTTGAAGATTTATTAGTAATGGATGTGAAGTGGAACATTAAATATACCATGTAAGGTTAGATTAAAACTGCAAATGGAGTGCCCAAATCATCTCTAGAAATGCTATATTTTTAATAGCACATATGGAAAGATCTTATGATTAAAGGTAGTGTAATTTACAAAATTTAATTAGTGAATTTTTGCAAGGTTGCGCTTTTAATAAACCATTCAAATACAACTATCTTTTTTAATTAAAAGTTAATGCTTCATTATAATGCATGTATATATCTACTCTCTCTTATATATGTAGGTGTGTAAAAAAAATGAATTGAACCAGAAGATTGCTAGAATACTTAATTAATTTTCCTTGTATATGGGGGGTTATTTAAAAAGAGAGAGGGAGAAAAAAAAAACTTGAAATTAGTTGTCTTAAGGGAGTAAAACATGGCAACGAAATAAAAGATTGATATTGCTTATAATTACACTATTAGAATTGCATATAAATAGGTCACCCATCCTTTGTACTAAGAATCCCATTTTTATCATATAGAATATTGATATTGCTTTTCACAAATTTCCAATATAGTCCTCCAATTAAGATAGTTTGCATTTCAATCGTAAAAGTCTTTGTTTTGGTCCCAACAATATTTGCACTTTTAGTTGCTTTTTTCTTTTTAGTGCACATATAGCCAAAAATATATATAGAAAATGTTGGGGCTTATAGACATGCAATCACAACAAAACACTCACTCTAATTCTCACAATCTATAAGTTGTTTATCATCACATTTACACGTGCAAGAAGTTGTTTTAGATGTGTAGTGTGGGCTATTTTATGGTTGTTTATGCCACTTTTTATATGATGATTTTGTTTTATACTCTAAGGTCTCATGTATTTTAGATGATGCTAGTGGTTGGTTTTGGCGTATAAGCATACCTTATGGCTGGTTTGTAAATCTGCGTGTTATTGTTAAGACCTATATTACTTTTTTAAAAAAATATTAATTCTAAAAACTGAAAATAAAATTTAGAATTTAAATCTCTATAGTGATAATTCATACATTTCATTTATTAATTAGCACGATCTCCTAAAGATAATATAAGAGAACGTACAATTTCAATAAAAAAACTTTATAAAGAGAGGAAATACTATACATATTATTAAGGAATGATTATTGTAATTTAATTTTAAAATATAATAATAAAAGTAATATATATGATTACTTATGTATTGACTTATGTAGTAGCCAAAAAACTCCTAAAGAAATCAACCATATATTTCTTGCAAAGTTTATGCAGTAATAATATATAGGTGTTGTCTCCCTTCAGTAAAAAAAATAATACTAGCATGGTATTAAAATATATGCCTTCTGAACCTCGACAATCCATATTTGCTTTTAAGATAATTAACTTTTTTTAAAAAAATTGAAATAAAATTTATCAATAGTAATTAACCACTACAAACATAACGAGAAGTACCGTCGACAATACATCTGACAACCGCAATAGAGATTGAGAAAATAAGAAGAAGGCAAAGTCATGTTCAAAAAACAATTAGAAGGAAACAATCTGTCGTTCATTACTGATTCTAACCTTTAAGATAATTACGATATGCTAGAGATTGCATGCTGGTGTAATATAAATAACAAAAAACAGTTAAAGATTATATATATGTGTGTATACATATGAAGCAATACTTATTCTACTTGTTATTTAGACAACATTGCTATTATATCACAATAATATGTCATATTTAGCAAATTAAACAAGATATTGTCCAAACTACTTAAACAAGCTAGTTACAAGTGTACACATATACTTCCCATCAACACTCTGAATTAGTAGTATATATGTGACTATAATTTTTTTATCTTTTAAAATATAGGGAACAAAGATAGATTAATCTATATATCTCTAAGTTAGTAGAACCCGAAATAAATCCAACAAAATAATTAAACAAATTTATAATTTTAGCGTATTTTTTCAGATACATGCATAATATTCATATTAATAAAAATATTAATTATTTGAGATATTCCGATTAGATCGAGATCTTCAATGAGGAAAATATTATTCCTTCATGCAATTATCCTAAATTTTAATTTCAAGATTGGAAGAGCATATCCATATGTATTAAATTCTATACAAAAATCTCATTTGAAATCTAGATAAATTTGAGTAGCTAGCTAGCTTAATCTTCCTCCTAACTAGATTGAATTTCTACATATACTACATCAATAATTCTTATGTCATCACTCCATTATGTAAAACAAAACAGAAAAGAAAAGAAGAGAAAAGTGCATTATAATTGCTTAAAATTACATTGAGCATGCAGGTATTTTAATAAATAGTTGTAGCCATGTCAAGAAGGGGGAAGAGAAAAATTAAAGAATGAATAATAGTACTAGTGCAAGATATAAAATATTAAAGAGAAGATTAATTTGAAGAAAATCATAATTCAAAGTAATCCAAGTACATGTATGCATGCAACTCGATGACTACAACTATGATGGTGACAGCTACAATTATTATGATGACTACAACTATTAAGGCGACTACTACGATGAAACTGACAACATATCTTTGTGATGGAATGTAATTGGTTATTTAAAGTACATCTCCAACAACACTCCAAAAAATTTAAAATTAAATATCATAATACTCGATTCCTAAGGGAAGTTAAACCCACTAGACCATATCAGTCCATTATTCTGGTTGTTCTTATGGGTGAATGGCACCATCATCTCCGCTTATTCCCCATCTGCTCAAGATTGTTGGTGATGTGCTTGCGGGTTCATCCCATCAATGAACCACATCTATAGCTGCTGCAACATCTGCACCGGATGATCCTCCGTGATCTTAGTGAATGTCTCCTTAGGACCCTTCATCACTCCTGCGTCTGTGGCCTCTTGAGGCTGAGGTGACTTCCAGAGTGTTCCAATACTCTTTTGGATTTCTTTGAAGTATTGTTCAATGAGCCAACCCAAATTTTTGAGATTAATAAGGTTGAGTTGGTGGAGGGGCTTCCCGATAAGACTTTGGAATATGATATACGTGATCTCTTTCTCGCGATTGTCCTTGCACTGTTTCTTCAGTTGATTAGTTGCCTTAGCGATCTTTTGGCACAAGAAACTCTCTTGATTCACCATTTTCTTGCTTTGCTCCATCTCGGGCAACCTCTTAAAATCAGAAAGTACGCATTGGGCTCCGAAAGGGGAAGGCCAAACCTCTTGTTTTGAGTCATAGGGGCTGTAAATTATTGCACAGGCTTTGACATCGCAGAGAGTGCTGAGTTCACTCACTTTTTTCATCAATCCCTTATTTCTTTGTTTGAACATGGCTTTTCTTGCAGAGTCGTTAGTGATATAAGCGAGCTTAACGTTTTTTTTAGTCATGGTGTTTTGTCGTGTCTGTCCAAGGAGCAAGAGAGTGTATATATAGAATGAGACAAACATTGAATAGTTATTAGTAAGGAATGGGAAGTGGAGCATTTTAATATAGTAGAATATACAATGTAAGGTAAGATGTGGTGCATTTTAAAATTGCAAGGTAAATGTTCAAATTATCTCCAAAAATGTTATGCCTTTAATAGGGGATATGGGAAAATCTTGTCATTTAAGGAGTGTAATTCACAAAATTTAATTAGTAAAATATTGAAAGGCTACACTTATCTAAAATCATCCAATCCTCCCTTTTAATTACAAGTTATTGATTCATTGTAATGCACTTATATACCTACTCTCTCTTGCATTGTCCCAGCATGCATTCACACTTGAAATTAATCATACATGGCAACCATACACACCTCCTTATCTTATACACACTCACAGATATTACTCTTAATCATCAACTAATGTGGCCACCTCCTTCCAAATCAAACTTAATTATGTGTTTTGATCTCCTACACCTTCCAACATTTTATTTTTTACTTTTTTAAAAAAGAAACAAAAACCATAGATATATTGTTTTTTATTTGCTTTTATGCATTAATGTCAATATTCATTTTTT
The DNA here is from genome assembly GCF_054855325.1 of Carica papaya. NCBI lineage: Eukaryota > Viridiplantae > Streptophyta > Magnoliopsida > Brassicales > Caricaceae > Carica > Carica papaya. Next base: position 24,502,567 of record NC_142310.1, on the reverse strand, counting down.
TCTAATTCGCAAAAATAAATTTTATTTATAAGAAAAATATGTGATCATCCTTAAAATCAATGCTGATTTTCTTCATCTTTTAATTTCTTCTGCAAACTTTACACTCCAAAACTTTATTGTTACCAAAGAAAATTTAATTACACATGCACAAGATTTCATAATAATTATACATATAATGTAGGCATATGGTGATTTTTTCTGAACTCCATAATAATTAATTATTTCATTTGGTATGTAGTACATAGAATATGATTATTAGAGCAATTATATATTTGATTTTATCTTTATGGAATACTGTAACACCCAAATTTTATTATTTTTATTTTTTAATTTATTTTAATTTATATTAGAATTTTAGTTTAATTTTTCAATATTTAATTTATAAGGTTTTAATTTAATTTAATTTAATTTAATAAAAATAAAAAATAATAATAATGATAAAATAGGGTAAAATTATTTTTGAAATTTAATTGAAATTGATTTTGAAAAAAATGGGTGAAAATTTAGATTCTGGTAGTGTTTTTGAAAAGAAAATCAGAAATCGGGGGTCAAAACACAATTTAAAAAAGTTGTGCTACGTCAGCAGCCACGTCAGCAGCCCAGTCAGCAGTCTCGGCCAACCAGAACACGCCGTGTGGCAAGGAAGTTGACGCGAGAGGCCATGCGGGACGGAGGCATGTGGGCGATCCACGTGCACGGAATCGAACGGTCCAGATCTCACGAGTGCGGACGGCCTAGATCTCACGCGCACGGACGGCCTAGATCTCACGCGTGCGGATGGCCCAGATTGAATCACGCACGGACGGCCCAGATTGAATCATGCACGGACGGCACAGATCGTATCGCGATGGACGATCAAGATTTATTCCTATTTTAATCACGACCGGACAGCCCAGATTAAATCGTGATGGACGACTGAGATTAAAAGGGGAAGGTTATAAATAACCTCACCCACACCTGACCCCAAACCGTAGCCGCCAGTACCCTCGCCAGAGAAGAAGAACCAGTCACCGGAGGAGCCGGCCGCCGCCACCCGCCGCCGCATCGGAGGGTTTTTCGACTGCTAAACGATGTAAATTTTCTCCCTTTGGCTCATTTTTCGATGCTGAATCAGCCTATGGCCAAATTAGAGGCAAACCACCGGCCAATCGGCCGGAAAACACCGCCGAAGTCCAGCACCGCCGCCGCAGCTTCCCTCAGTTTTTGTCTCCGGTGAGGCCTTTTCTGGTTCCCGTTCGATGCAATTTTTACACCACTGTGATCACCGTCCTTTTCTCTACAGGTTGACCAGAGCAAAACATCAAATCGAGACTCGCACCGGAGAAGCCGCCGCACCAGAGAGCTTCGCCGCCGATAAGTCTCAGTTTTTCGTGATTTTTTGGCCCAACGAGGGCCCTAGGGTTGTTTTATCGTAGGAACCAATGCAAGTTTGGCAAAATTTGACCAAAAACATCCAAGAATGGTCAACTCGAGGCGGATCACCGCCGCGGACGGCGGTGCCGTCGCTGAAGCTCGGTGGAGCCGTCGTGCCGAAATTCTGATATTGGCTGAAAAGGGGCCCTGGGTCTGATTTGGGGTTTTTTGGGACACGTGCAGGTACTGGTAGTGCGTTTCAGTTTCCCGGGGAAAATTTAGGGAATTTAGGGACAGCCCGTAGGCACATTGTAGAGCTGATTTCAGACGCCAAAACAAGTAAGGATTTCTCACCCTATTTTCTATCACGATATTAAAGCTCAATGAATGATAAAACGGTATTTCATGAATTGTGTATAATTAGTTAAGGTTGCTAATGGAGCCCGAATCTGATGTATTTTTTGGTCAGTTGTTGTTTGATCTATTTTATAGTTTTAAATACAGTATGGTACCTAATGTGTTTATTTTATGATTTCGTATGCATGAATCATGGTTTTTTTTATTATGTTTTGAATTATGGTGAACCCGATGTTGTGTTGTTTTGTTTGGTGTTCATTATTGGTTTACGTGTTTGTGTATGATTGGAAAATTGAGACCAAGGAAAATGGAAAAAAGGTTATGTGAATTGATAAATAGATAATGTGGACAGTCTTACTAGATATCCTGGGAGATGGTGGACGGACTGGATCCGTAGGGAACCCTACTAGGAACGTGGTCTCTCATATCGGACGGGATATGGAGACCTTATGTGTTTGGCGCCCATCCCGGACTGGGTATGGGGACGGCCTATTTCATCCTCATACCGGACGGGGTATTGAGGTTTATGGTTTTGGCTCCCATATCGGACGGGGTATGGGACTGTATGTTGAGGTTCATTATTTTGGCGCCCATACCGGATGGGGTATGGGGACAGCCCTGGAATCATATTATTAATGTTGATGGTTCACGTGTAGCGGGGACCCCCTATGGATCCCCACGGATACTAGTAGGCTGGTAAAAGAGGAAATTTGTTGTCTGATTATTGAAGTGCAAAAGTATAACATGTGTTATGTTATAAAGCGTATATGATTTTATGATGGTTATAATGTTATTGTTTCCATATGTTATTTTCACGAATCTCACTGAGGTAAGTGGACAGTAAAGGTTTTTATCATTAATAAATGAGTTTGTTATAAATTATGCTCCATTGGACGTTTTTGTTTTCTACCAACCTTTACTTCTGTGGTAGTGAGATAGTGTGATGTCTTTACTGGGCTAGTGTAGTTCATTCCTTTCTTAACTATTTCAGATCAGGAAGACGTGGTTACCGAGTCTGTTCCGCAGGAAGACGGCGAGTTAGAGGCCTAAAGATTTTATAGTTCTATTTATAGTTTTTATTTCGAGTATTTCTTTTAATTAGCTTATTCTTTTATACGTTGAATACGTTTATGGTTATTGTGTAAGGGATGTTAATCAAAATTTTTATTTCGCTTCCGTATTTAAAATTTTTGATACATACATCTTCATTTAAAATTCCGGGGCTTTTACAGTTGGTATCAGAGCTGCGTTCCTCAGACTCATCCCTTACACAATAATGCTTAGAGAAATACCCACCGATAAATCGTTACTCAACTCTTCCGTGTGAAATGCAGGTGCAAAGAAATAAGGAGAGGAAGACCCCCACTAACCCGAGCAGCCCGGGATGATTCGCTTTGGGAAGATGTGGACAAAATATTTGAGATACTAGAAAGGATCATGGCTGCCCAGCAAGGTCGAGAGGAGAGAAGGGAGTTACCCGAACCTCCCCCACTACCACGGGTTGAGCCACCGCTACAGCAAGCGGATCCCGAGCCACCCCGGCATGAGCCTGCTCCACCACAGTACCACCCGGCACAACCGTCGCAGTATGAACCGGTGCCCCAGCCACCGTATTGTCTGACACTGCCACAGTACAATCCGGTGCCCCCACCATATCAGCAGGTGCCACCACAAGGCCCCCCAGTCTATCCCCAGCTGGGCCAAGTCCCTCTTCCACGGGACCCAGCTCCTTCCTTGATCGACCCAGGCTACATAGAGAGGTACAGGAGACTGAACCATTCCACTTTTGCAGGGGGATCCTCTTTTGAAGATGCCCAATACTGGTTGGCAGAGACTGAGAGAGCTTTCAAGACCTTGAGAGTGGTTCCTGAGCAGAGAGCTGCCCTTGCTATCCTACATGCTGGTAGGGGAAGCAGGTCGTTGGTGGGAGCTCAAGCAGACCACCCTGGCTACACCAGCCACTTGGGAGCAGTTCTTAATGGCCTTCTATGCGGAGTATCTCCCTGAGCACATCCGACACCTGAAGGAGATGGAGTTTGTTCAGCTGGTCCAGGGAAACATGACGGTATCGGAATATGCTAGTAAGTTCCTAGAGTTGGGCTGATACTCCCCGGAGACATTGATGGATGAAGGCAGGAAGGCCAGGAGATTCTAGTGGGGCCTCCACCCAGAAATCAAGCAACACTTATTGGTACTGGAGCTCAAGACATACTCAGCAATTCTAGCAAATGCACAGATTGTGGAGAGGAGTTTCAACACCCGTCCTCAGTCAGCAGGGAGTCACCGCCCTCGGCTCCACCCTGCAGACCAGCACCTACTATGCCGATCCATAAAATAAGAGGCCCAGACCAGTGATCCAGGCCCCTCCTCAGGCTCCAGGGGCAGCATGTGGAAAGATCTGCCAGCACTGTGGCAGGGATCACGGGGACCGACCATGCTACCATCTCAACAACATCTGTCGCATATGTGGTAGTGCCCAGCACTATTCGAGAGAGTGCCCGAGGAACCAGAACCAAGGGAGAACTCTTTTTTAGGGCAGGGTTTACAACCTTACCCAGCAGGATGCCGACGCCGACCCGGACGTGGTACAGGGTATGTACACTATCTGTGACCATATTGCTCATGTTTATTTTGACACTAGTGCATCGCATTCATTTGTTTCACATGTTTTTGCTTCCAAACTTAATGTATCACCTGATAAACTTGATTCATTGTTGTTTGTGTCTACTGTTGGGGGTGAAACACTATTAGGAAAAGTTATCTACAGGGCTTGTGCCATGGAGATAGTAAATAGAAAACTGAGTGTAGACCTGATAGGGTTAGACACGGGGGATTTTGATGTAATCTTAGGAATGGATTGGTTAGCGGCACATCACGCCACCATAGATTGCTTTAACAAGAAAATTGTATTCAATCCTCCCAATGAGGAGCCATTTACAAATTAATAAAATCATTTAGTACTTATTCCTTGATGGTAAGTTTTCTTAATTTTTTTTGTACCTTAATCTTGCTATTTTCTCTAACTAGGCAAGCCCAAGAAGGAAATTTGTATCCAAGAGATTCTGGTAGTCCGAGACTTTCTAGATGTCTTTTTGGACGAACTACCCAGACTAACAGTGGACAAAAAAGTCGAGTTCACTATAGACTTACAGCCAGGCACCCAGCCCATTTCGGTTGCTCCTTACCACATGAGCCGTATTGAGATGGAAGAGTTGAGGAAACAGATCACTGAATTACAAGAAAGTGATTTTATTAGACACAGTGTGTCCCCTTGGGGTGCTGGAGTCACTTTTGTAAGGAAGGGAGATAGAACGTTGAGACTATGTATTGATTACAGAGGATTGAACAAGGTTACGATCAAGAACAAATATCCCCTTCCAAGAATTGATGACCTCTTCGATCAGCTGTAGGGTGCACAGGTCTTCTCTAAAATAGACCTGCGGTCAAGCTACCATCAGGTGAAGATAAGAACAGAAGACATCCCCAAGACGGCCTTTCAAACCAGGTACGGACACTATGAGTTCCTGGTCATGCCATTTGGGCTAACCAACGGCCCAGCAATCTTTATGGATCTGATGAACAGGGTCTTCAGAGAGTTCTTAGATCAATTTGTTATCGTGTTCATCGATGACATCTTAGTCTACTGAAAAAAGCAAAGAAGAACATGCTCACCATCTTGCCCAAGTTTTGCAGGTCCTCAAAAACAAGAAGTTATATGCAAAGTTGAGTAAGTGTGGATTCTGGTTTGAGTAGACTGCCTTCCTAGGACACATCATATCGAAGGAAGGAGTATCAGTGAATCCCGAAAAGGTTGAAGCGGTACTTGGCTAGGAGAAGTTGACATCAGTTAAGGAAATCCGGAGTTTCCTGGAGATGGCAGGTTATTACTGCAGGTTTGTTGAAGGATTATCCAGCCTAGCAGCTCCTCTAACCCGACTCACAAAGAAGAATGCCAAATTTAAGTGGAATGAGGAATGCGAAAGAAGTTTTTTAGAATTAAAGAAGCGGCTGAGTACTGCACCCGTACTGCCTTTACTGAGTGGATCGGGGGGATATATAGTTTATAGTGATGCCTTCTATCTAGGCCTGGGTTGTGTCCTGATGCAGCATAGAAAGGTCATAGCATATGGGTCCAGGTAGTTAAAAAATCACGAGAAGAATTATCCCACCCATGACTTGGAGCTTGCCGCAATCATACACGCCTTGAAAACCTGGTGCCATTACTTATACGGAGAGACCTTTCAGATCTATACAGATTATAAGAGTTTGAAACATATATTCACTCAGAAGGAACTCAACATGTGTTAGAGAAGGTGGATGGAACTCCTTAAAGACTATGATTGTGATATCTTATACCATCTGGGTAAGGGCAACGTGCTAACAGATGCTCTCAGCAGGAAAAGTGTAGGTATTTTAGCCCATTTAATGGTTTCAGATTGCAGGCAAATTAGGGCCACACAATAGGTTCGACTTCAGGACTTGAGGAGAGTCACATGTTTGGGCCGCCTGACAGTCCAGCTCGAGTTAATCCAGAGAATAAGGGAAGCCCAGTCAGTCGACACTGCCCTGGTAGCCCGTAAGAAGGATGCAGAACAGGGAGTGAGCTCAGCATTTTGAATCTCTACCAATGGATTACTCCATTTCCAAGACAAGGTGTGTGTCCCAGATGATAGTGAGTTAAAGAGAGACATCATGACAGAGTCCCAAAGCTCGAAGTTTGCCATGCATCCAGGAAGCACCAAAATGTACCAAGGCATGCGACCCCGATTTTGGTGGAATGGGATGAAGAGAGACATAGCCGACTTTGTATCCAAGTGCTTGGTATATCAGCAGGTCAAGGCAGAGCATCAGCGCCCAGGTGGGCTACTTCAGCCGTTACTAATTCCGGAGTGGAAGTGGGAACACATCACCATGGACTTCGTAACAGGATTACCCAAGGCACGTTCAGGACATGACACCATCTGGGTAATCGTTGACCGACTTACCAAATCCACTTCTTGGCCATCAGAATGACCGACCCTTGGACAAGTTGGCAAGAATGTATATCTGAGAAATAATCATATTGCATGGAGTTCTAGTGACAGTGGTATCCGACAGGGACACCAGTTTCACTTCTCGATTTTGGAGTAGCTTTCAGCAAGCCATGGGAACAAAGCTGTCTCTCAGTACTGCCTTCCATCCTCACACTGATGGACAATCAGAAAGGGCAATTCGTACACTTGAGGATATGCTCCGAGCATGTGTCCTTGACTCCGGGGGTCATTGGGACGACCATCTACCCCTAATAGAGTCTGCCTACAACAAGAACTACCAAGCAAGCGTCGGTATAGCTCCATATGAGGCGTTATATGGGCACCCGTGCAGATCACCAATTTGTTGGGAAGAAGTGGGCGATAGAAGATTGTTCGGCCCGGAGTTGGTAGAGGAGACTACGTCTAAAATAGTTAAAATCAGAAAGAACATTTAGACAGCTTAGAGCAGGCAAAAGAGTTATGCGGACACCCGAAGGAGAGATCTAGCATTTGAGAAAGGCGACCGGGTATTCCTTAAGGTCACTCCTTTCAAGGAAATTAGTAGGTTCGACAGGAGGGGAAAATTGAACCCCCGATTTATTGGACCTTTTGAAATCTTAGACAGGATTAGTACTGCTACCTACAGACTAGCACTGCCTCCAGAGCTCTCCAAGGTCCATAATGTGTTCCACGTATCCATGCTACGTAAGTACAACCCGGAACCCTCTCATGTCTTGGCTCATGAACCGCTTCCACTCCAAGAGGACTTATCTTATGAAGAAGTACCAGTCGGTATAACGGACTGAAAGAGCATGATACTCCGCAACCGAGAAATATCATTTGTAAAGGTCGTGTGGCAGAACCACACGCCAAGGGAGGCTACCTAGGAGCTAGAATCAGATTTTAGAGCCCAGCATCCCTATTTGTTCGACTAAGAGTAAGAGGCAAATTTGGGGGACCAAATTTCCTTTAAGGGGGGAGAGTTGTAACACCCAAATTTTATTATTTTTATTTTTTAATTTATTTTAATTTATATTAGAATTTTAGTTTAATTTTTTAATATTTAATTTATAAGTTTTTAATTTAATTTAATTTAATAAAAAGAAAAATATAATAATGATAAAATAGGGTAAAATTATTTTTGAGATTTAATTGAAATTGATTTTGAGAAAAAGGGGTGAAAATTTAGATTATGGGGGTGTTTTTGAAAAAGAAATCAGAAACCGGGGGTCAAAATACAATTTAAGAAAGTTGTGCCACGTCAGCAGCCACCACGTCAGTAGCCCTAGCCAACCAGAACACGCCGCGTGGCAAGGAAGCTAACGCGGGACGGAGCCACATGGGCGATCCGCGTGCACGCGATCGAACGGTCCAGATCTTACGCATGTGGACGGCTCAAATCTCACCCGCACGGACGACCCAAATCTCACGCGTGCGGACGGCCCAGATCGCATTGTGATGAACGGCCTAGATTTATTCCTATTTTAATCGCGATCAGACGATCCAGATTAAATCGTGATGGATGACTGAGATTAAAAGGGGAAGGTTATAAATAACCTCACCCACACCTGACCCCAAACCCTAGTCACTAGTACCCTCGCCGGAGAAGAAGAACCAGTCACCGGTGGAGCCGGCCGCCGCCACCCGCCGCCGCACCGGAGGGATTTCCGACCGCCAAACAAGGTAAATTTTCTCCCCTTGACTCGTTTTTCGATGTTGAATCTACCTATGGCCAAATCAGAGCCAAACCACCGGCCAATCTTTCGAAAAACACCGCCGAAGTCCAGCGGTGCCCCCGTGGCTTCCCTCAATTTTTGCCTATGACGAGGTCCTTTCCGGTTCCCGTTCGATGCAATTTTTACACCACTGTGATCACCGCCCTTTTCTTTGTAGGTTGACCGGAGCAAAACATCAAATCGCGACTCATGTCGGAGAAGCCACCGCACCCGAGAGCTCCACCGCCGGTAAGTCTCAATTTTTCGTGATTTTTTGGCCCACTGAGGGCCCTAGGGTTGTTTTATCATAGGAACCAATACAAGTTTGGCCGAATTCAGCTGAAAATAGCCAAGCCAAGGCGGATCGCCGCCGCGGGCGGGGGTGCCGTCGCTGGTGCACGGCGGAGCCGCCGTGCTGAAATTCTGATATTGGCCGAAAAGGGGCCCTGGGTCTGATTTGGGGTTTTTTGGGACATGTACAGGTACCGGTAGTGCATTTTAGTTTTCCAAAAAAAATTCAGGGAATTTAGGAACAGCCCGTAGGCACATTGTAGAGCCGATTTCAGACCCCAAAACAAGTAAGGATTTCTCACCCTATTTTCTATCACGGTATTAAAGCTCAATAAATGATAAAACGGTATTTCATGAATTGTGTATAATTAATTAAGGTTGTTAATGGAGTCTGAATCTGATGTATTTTTCGGTCAGTTGTTGTTTGATCTATTTTATAGTTTTAAATGCAGTATGGTACCTAATATGTTTATTTTATAGTTTCGTATGCTTGAATCATGATTTCTTTTATTATGGTTTGAATTATGGTGAACCCGATGTTGTGTTATTTTGTTTGGTGTTCATTATTGGTTTACGTGTTTGTGTATGATTGGAAAATTGAGACCAAGGAAAATGGAAAAAAAGTGATATAAATTGATAAATGGATAATGTGGACAGCCTGACTAGATATCCTGGGAGATGGTGGACGGACCGGATCCGTAGGGAATCCTACCGGGAACGTGGTCTCTCATATCAGATGGGGTACGGAGACCTTATGTGTTTTGGCGCCCATATCGGACGTGGTATGGGGACGACCCGTTTCACCCTCATACCAGACGGGGTATTGAGGTTTATGGTTTTGGTGCCCATACCGGACGGGGTATGGGACGGCCCGTTTCACCCTCATAACGGACGGGGTGTTGAGGTTCATGGTTTTGGCGCCCATACCGGACGGGGTATGGGGACGGCCCTGGAATCAGATTATTAATGTTGATGGTTCACGTGTAGCGGGGACCCACTATGGATCCCCACGGATACTAATAGGCTGGTAAAAGAGTAAATTTGTTGTCTGATTATTGAAGTGCAAAAGTATAATATGTGTTATGTTATAAAGCGTATATGATTTTATGATGGTTATAATGTTATTGTTTCCATATGTTATTTTTACGAATCTCATCGAGGTAAGTGGACAGTAAAGGTTTTTATCATTAATAAATGAGTTTGTTATATATTATGCTTTATTGGTCATTTTTGTTTTCTACCAACCTTTACTTCTGTGGCAGTGAGATAGTGTGATGTCTTTACTGGGCTAGTGTAGTTCATTCCTTTCTTAACCATTTCAGATCAGGAAGACGTGATTCCCGAGCCCGTTCCGCAGGAAGACGGTGAGTTAGATGCCTAAAGATTTTATAGTTCTATTTATAGTTTTTATTTCGAGTATTTCTTTTAATTAGCTTATTCTTTCATACGTTGAATACGTTTATGGTTATTGTGTAAGGGATGTTAATCAGAATTTTTATTTTGCTTCCGCATTTAAAACTTTTGATATATACATCTTCATTTAAAATTCCGGAGCCGTTACAAATACTATTAATCACAATTATTAAAGTTATAATATCTCTCTATATCACAACAAATTATATACATTTAGTAGACAATTAACTACTATATGCAATCGAGCTTTATTTTTTATTTTCTTTGTTCATAATAATACTTACATTTTTTCATGAAGCTATAACCAATAACCAATAATTATTTTGAAAAAGAAGACTTGTTTAAAGATCATATGTGCAAAAAAAATACTTAAAATACATAATAACGCATACAAAAGAAGGAAAAGAAGAAGAAAATTATGCATCTTTGCTTTCAATCAATTACATGCAACTAAGAAATCCACTACACTAATTTGTTTTAGATATGTAATGTAGTGTTTAGACCATTTTATGGTTGTTTCTGCCACTTTTTAGATGATGCACTTGTTTTATGCTATAAGGTCTCATGTATTTAGATGATACTAATGGTTGGTTTTGGCATATAGGAATACCTAATGGTTAGTTTTATAAATATATTTGTTATTGATAAAAGCTCTCTTACTTTTCAAAAAGAATATTAATTCTGAAAAATGAAAATAAAATTTAGGATTTAATTTTTTTTAATAAAAATTCATATATTTCATTAATTAGGTGACACAATCTCCTAAAGATAATGTACGAAAAACATAATTCGAATCAAAAATCTCTTATAAAGATAGGAAATCCCAATCATATTGTTAAGGAACGATTAGTATAATTCAAATTTAACATATAACAACAAAAGTAATATAGATGAATACATATTAACTTTTGTGATATCTAACAAATTTTAAAGAAATCAAAGTATAGTTCCTGCCAAATTAATGCAGTAATAATATAAATGTGTTGTCTCTCTTCTAGTAAAAAAAATGATACTAGCATGGTTCAATACTCCATATTGACCTTTTATATTATTTTTTTCAAATAAAATAAAATTTATCAATGATAATTAATCATTACAAACACAAGGAGAAGTGCCATTAAAAATATATCGGACTATCATAATACAAATTAAGAAGGAAGAGAAGGCACAACCATGTTCAGAAAACCACTAGAAGGAAATAATTCACTATCCATTATTGCTTCTAACCTTTAAGATAATTATGATAAGTTATAGATTACATGCTACTATACATATAAATAACTAAAACTAATTAAAGATTACATGTGTGTGTGTGTGTGTGTATATGTAAAATAATCCTTATTCTTAATATCGCATATTTAGCAAAATATACAAGATACTATCTGAATACTCAAAGGAGCTAGTACACATAAACTTCTCATCAACACTCTAAATTGGTAATATATATGTGAGAATAATTTTTTAGCTTTTTAAAATATAGGAAAAAAGATAAAACAATCTATCTATCTATTAGCTAGTTAAAAGTCGAAATAAGTCTATTCAAGTAATTGAATAACATATTTATAATTTAGTTTGACATATTTTTCCTGATATAAGTATAATTTCATATTAATAAAAATATTAATTGTTTAAGATGGTCATAATATATCAGGATTTTCTTTAATGAAAATATTATTTCTTAATCTCAGTATCCTAAATTTTAAGTCTACGATCTGAACGTGCATTCATATATATTAATCCCATACAAAAATCTCATTTGAAATCTAAAAAAAATTTGAGTGGCTAGCAAACTTAATCATCATCCTAAATAGACTGAATTTCTATATATACTACATCAATAATGCTTCTATCATCACTCCACTACATATAAGAAAATAAAAGAAAGGAAAAAAAGAGAGAAAAACATTCCAATAGTTTAAAACTACATTGGACATGCATGTATTTTAACAAATAGCAATGAAGCGACATCAACCTGGGGCAAGAGAGAAAATGAAAAATAAAAGAGTAGTTCTAGTACATGAGATATAAAATATTGAAGAGAAGATTAATTCTAATGCAAACCAATACCTTTACATGCATGCATGCGATGTGATGAGAGAATCCTCGTTGATCAGAGACGATGTCTCCCCCGGAACCTTCATCACTCCTCCATTTGTGGCCCCCTTAGGCTGAGGTGATTTATTGAGTGTTTCTATCTTTTTTTGGATTTCTTTGAGGTTTTGTTTAATTAGCCAACCCTATTGAGATCAATGAGGTTGAGTTGGTGGAGGGGCTTCCCAACAAGGCTTTGAAACATGATATGCATGATTTACTTCTCCTTATTGTCTTTGTGTTTCTTCTTCACTTGGTCAGTTTCCTTAGTGATCATCTATCAAAGGAAGCTCTTTTAATTCGTAATCTTCTTGTTCTGCTCCATCTCGAAAATCCTCTTGAAGTCATCCAACACGTGTTGGGCACTAAGAGGGGAACGCCAAACCTCTGGTTACAAGTCATAGGGGTTGTAAATGATTGCACAACATTGCAAAGTAATTAGTGATATAGGTAAGCTTAACCTTGTTCTAGTCATGACGTTTTGTGTGTCTGGCCAAGGAGCAAGAGGGGCTATATATAGAACGAGACAAGGATTAGAGAGTTATTAGTAAGGAACGGGGAATGGAGCATTATAATATAGTAGAATATGCCATCTAAGGTAAGATATGGTGCATTCTAAAACATTAAGTGGAGTGCAAAAGTGTTACTTAATGATTTGTTAGATATACATGTGCCTCATTAATGTTAGCTTTTATATAAAGAGTTAACAGATCATATAAAAACTCATACATTTTTTATCTTCTATTAAATTTATAAAAATTCAAGCATTCATATAAAATGGTATGCAAATAGCATTAGCTATGAGTTTTTAACACATTAAAATAAGGGAACATCCATATGATTTATAAAGATTTACTTTGTATTTCACTTATTAACTATGAATTTGGCTTATCTATAAAGGATATATTATGTTATGATTTTTTTATGTAATGTGTTATGATTTTTTTATCTTTTTATTTCTTTTTATATTCTTAAATATTATAACTTTGTTGTGTGTGTCTTATTTAGAGAGATTATATATAGATATATATATATATATATAAACACTTACAATGATAAAAGAGTGATTCATCGAATATAACTAACCATGTTTACTTCCCTTTATTTAGTAAAGATGGCACTTTATTAATATGTTGTACTTGTGTTAATTGTATAATTGAATTTTTTTAAAATTAAAAATTATGCTAACTTTTTAATGAAAAATTTTAATAAAATTAAAATTAAATATTAATGTAAAAAATTATGTGAGAAAATGAAATGTTACAATCAAATATCAATATAATTAATTCTATAATCCATACATAAAACGGACTGAAAATTTAATTTTAAACAAGGTAATTGAACTTAAGTTCTTTTATATATCACTAAATTGACATATTCACAAAAATAAATAAATAAAAACATTCAATATATTTTTATTAGAAAATGGTTGATATTAGAAGTTAACAGATTATATAAAAAGGTATGTAGGTGATAATTTGGCTAACTTGTTAACTTTTTATATAAAATTGTGAGTAGACGTGTTCTTCATTAATGGGAACTGATGCCATCCCTTAATGATCGAGCCAAAGGCCCAATAGTTCCAATTCTAGGATCTTTACTTCATTACCAACCACCTTAATAGAAATCAATCCTTCTAAAAGTTAAATATAACTAAGGCATGATAATACTTGACTTTTAAATCAAGTGGTATTTCTCTACCTCTATAAAAATAAGAATTGAAGGTTCGACTCTTATGTAAACAAAAATAAAGATATGATGCTATCATATGTTAAAATTAATTATAATTTATTGTATTATTACATTTATCTTCATTTTAAAAAAAATATTTAGTATCTTATGAAATTTTGAAACTGTTATCGCAAAAGTATAAATTGGTTTTGAATAAGTGATCCCACTAAGAAAGGTTAAATACCAGTCATTGTCTTTAAGAATCAATTGCAACATCGTACTACAGTTACTAGAGTAACATACTATAATATTGAAAAAGTTTTAATGTTGTAGTTTGTGTCACTGGAGTTAAATATGGTCTTGTTTTAAATCAGTAACATTTTTTTTAGTAATAAGAAACTATATATCATTGATTTTTGAGTATTTATATATGTAAAAGAAATTCAAAATATTAATTGCTTAAAGTGTTTGAAATTAGCCGTCAAATTTTTTTTTCTATATTTATTATTCTATGTTTTTGTATATATTTAAATATGCATATATATATTGTACATTTCTTCTTGCATAAAGTATTAGTTAACAATTCACAAATTGTTGAGTTTGAAAATTATTTATTTCAAGTTTTTTCCATATTCTGAACAAAATAATGCATCGTGAAATTTATTTATGATCATTAGAGATTCTCCAATATATTTTAGTTATTTAAAATATTGCATGTTTTGACTAAAATAGAATTATTAGAATTATATTTAAATTTCAGATTAATCAAAATATTAATTATTTTAGATATTTGGATTATATCGGGATTTTCTTTGAGGAAAATATTATTCCTTAATGCCATTATCCCAAATTTTAATTCAATGATCTGGAGAGCGCATCCATGTTTATTAAATTCTATACAAACATCTCATTTGAAATCTAAACAAATTTGAGTATCTAGCTAGCTTAATCTTCCTCCTAACTAAACTGAATTTCTACATATAATGCATCAATAATGCTTCTGTCCTCTCTCACTTGTGTATAAAAAAAGAAAAGAAAGAAGAGAAAAGAGCATTCTGATAGAATAAATTTATATTGAGCATGCTTATATTTTAACAAATAGTAATACAGACACGTCAAGCCGGGAAAAAGGAGAAATTAAAGAATGAAGTGTAGCACTAGCACATGAAATATAAAATATTGAGTTGAAGACTAATCTAAAGAAAATCATAACATAAAACAATCTAAGTACATGCTTATATGTGACCCAACGACTATGACTGTGACGATGACAGCTACAAAAGTTTTGACGATGACTATGACGACTAAGAAACTGACAACATATCTCTATGGTGGAATTTAATTGATTATTTAAAGTACATCTCCAACAACACCCCAAAATATTCAAAATTAAATATCATAATACTCAATTCCTAAAGGTAATTAAACACACTAGACCATATCAATCCATTATTTTGGTTATTCTGATTTGTGAATGGCACCATCACCTCTGCATGTTCCCCGTTAGACCCTACATAAGGCTGTTGCTATGCTTGAGGATTCATCCCATCAATAAACTGCATCTACAGCTGCTACAACTTCTGCACCATAGAATCCTCCTAGATTTGAGTGAAAGTCTCACCAGGACCCTTCATCACTCCTCTGTCTGTCGCCTCCTGAGGCTGAGGTGACTTGCTGAGTGTTTCAATCCTCTTACTTTACCACTATCTCTACCTTTGCTGAATCAACAAATACCCCATCTTTCGACACAATATTGGCCAAGAATGCTATTTGATCCAACTAGAACTCACATCTACTGAACTTTGCATACAACTTGGCTCTCTGAAGTATCCCTAGCACTATTGCCAAATGTTTTGCACGTTCTACCAGATCCCTCGAGTATATCATGATATTTTTTATCTCCTTCTCGCGATTATCATTGCGCTGCTTCTTTAGTTTGTTCGTTGCCTTAGTGATCCTCCGGTGCAGGAAGCTCTCTTGATTCACCATCTTCTTACTCTGCTCCATCTTGGGCATCCTTTTAAAGTCAACAAGCACGTGTTGGGCTCCGAGAGGGGAAAACCAAAGATCTGGTTACGAGTCATAAGGGTTGTAAATAATTGCACAGGCTTTGACATCGCAAAGAGTGCTAAGTTCACTCATTTTCTTCATCAGCTCCTTCTTTCTTTTCTTGAATGTGGCTTTTCTTGCAGAGTTGTTAGTGATATAAGCAAGCTTAACCTTCTTTCTAGTCATGGTATTTTATCATGTGTGCCCAAGGAGCGGGAGGGGGTATATATAAAATGATACAACGGTTGAATAACTATTAATAAGGAATGGGGGGTAGATCATTTTAATATAGTCGAATATACAATGTAAGGTAAGATGTGGTGCATTCTAAAACTGCAAGTGGAATACCCAAATTATCTCCATAAATGTTATGTTTTTAATAGGGGATATGGGAAAATCTTTTGATTTAAGGTAATGTAATTAAAAAATAATAATTAATAAATTGTTGCAAGGCTGTACTTATATAAAACTATTCAATCGTGCCATCCATTTTAATTAAAAGCTATTGCTTCACTGTAATGCATGTATCTACCTACTCTCTTCTGTATTATCCCCAACATACATTCACACTTGAAGTCAATTATACTTGGCAACCACACTCACAAATATTATCTCTTAACCCTCAACTAATATGGCCACCACCTAATAATCCAACTTAATTGTATGTCTTGATCTCTTACAATTACTACCATTTTACTTTTTAATTTAAAAAAAAAAAAATACAAAAACCATATATATCTTTTTTTTTTCTATATCAAAGTTCACATTACATATTAACAATAATTTAAATTTATACTTTTAAAAGTCAATGGTATTAGTTAGAAAGTTGTTGAACTAATAGTTGAACTCAAAAAGATACAATAGATTAATATACCATTACCTTGTAAATTAATAGGGGATTTTGTGACATTAAAATGTTCTTTTTGAATTTGCTAATGTTTGTATTTATGATAAATGACAGAAATGTATTTGATTAAATTAAAATTATATCTTGTTTTATATTTTGAGTCCTTGTTATTACTCTATCAAATCTAAATAATAATAATGTTATTTTTATCCTAAATTTCTAAAATATATTGTTTTTTACCCTCTCATGTCCTTTCTCTACTTTTACTAGTTTGATCATTATATTGTTTATATGATTTTGTTTTCCGACTAAATTGGCTTATATATTTCACAACACAAGAACAAATACTAATCACAATATATATCCATATATATATATATATCTATCATATACATATATATATATCATAACTAAGTTTTTATGGTATTAGAATACTCTTGGAGTGTAATTAGTATGTTTTGCATGGAAAATTTTGAACGCTTACAAATTAAAGTTTGCATGTCCAGCAAATTAACAATAAACCAATTGCATGCCGGATGTTAGTTGTCTCGTCCAGTTGATATATACATATATGTATATACACATGTAATATATAAGGTAGCGATAGAAGGAATACATGTTAAGATAGGTAAATATATATTGAGATGTTTGTATATGTGTATGGAAGGGTGAGCATCTAAATTTTTATGATGTTTTGGTAAATATCAATAGAAAGAAAAATGTCAACAAGAGAAACACAACTTTTGATGGTCTTGTCGTATCATGTCATATAATTAATTTTTTTCTTTATGAATTATATAATCATATATATTGCAATTATAATGAATTATATAGCATATATTAAATTAACTTACATATTGATCAATTCAAAGAAAAATTATTAAATTAAACTAATTAACTCCCTAATTATTTAACGAATCCTTTGGCATATTAAACTAGTTTCCTTCAATATAGATACGGGAATAAATTATTTCAAATTGTATACTATACGTATGGTTTGATGCACTAAAATATTATGTGTGTATATATTTTTTCTATATACAATTAAAGATTTAAATAAAAGAATCTGCATCTAGCATTTAATATTCAAAAAAGTGTAAAACATATATATATACCTGCATATATAATTGCTCTCCTTTTTTACCGTCTGCCTAACTCAACTTACAGGGAGATTCATTTTTGAATTGAAAATGTGCATTTGGAACTCAAGCCCATAATGTGATGAGCAGGTTACATAAATCTTTGTTTGTATATATACAATAAATTAGCCGCACATGAGGAACCGGATTCATAGACACTTCCTTAATTACCATCATCGTACCACAATTATATACGCGCACCTTTTCTTTCGACTCACTTTATACATATATATAGATATATGTATAAGACTTGCTCTTTAGCTAATTATAATGATTTGTAAACATTTCATATGTAATCCTGTATTTATTTTTTATACTCTTCTAATCTAGACATACTAATAATCCATTCCCAAGTCACAACAAAGTTCGAAAGTAACCAAAGAACTACCCAATATCTTGTTTGATCTCCAGAAGGCCTGCAAATCAAAATTAATAATACACATATATATATATGCAAAAACATATTACATTTCCTTTTTTAAATCTATATATTTAATTTATATATCGATTTCAAACTAAAATCATATATATAACTTTCAATTAATAACTATATAAGATCTTATACAAGTAGACAAGAAAAGTTAAATATATACTCTGATAAGTTTTATAATCCTCCTATAGCCTTCACTACCACCAATCCCCTTCATTTTATTTTCTTCAAAGAAAAAACTCCATGTATTAGATCCCTATTGCAAGCTTGATGCCACGTTAATTCACCAGCTCAGTTAACTTGTTCTAACCATAGACAACTCTGATTATCTGCTCACTCTCTTAGGTGTAAGTGTAGAAATCAAAGAAAATGACCATATTCAACATACTCATTAATTTACCCTCTATATTAGCTTCAATTATCTCCTATAAGAAAAAGTAAAAACTTAAAAAGTGTCAAATTGAGCATCATACAATAACATAAGTAGAAAAGTAAGAACTCTGTAACTTTTAAATGTGAAAAAATAGCTAAATAAACAAAATAAAAGAATCAATGTAAACGATCATTGTACGAGTTCTAATGGTACGTATACATACCCACTAAATAGCCTCTTTCATTGGCAAGTTAGAACCAATGCCAGAGCATCATAAAACCATCTAGAGGGCTAGAGAAATAATCAAAGCTAATAAAAAATCCTCCTATTCAATGTGATACTCCAAGACCAATACAATTCATCTTAAATCACTCCTTAGCAGCCATCATCTCCTAATTCACCACTAGTTTGAAATCCTAGGTAAAGCTATTACAAAAGCTATATTACTCATTAAAATCACCAATACTTGGCTTCAATAGGTCCTGATCCAATTAAGTATGGGTGTTTTCGAGATTTTTTACCTACTTAGGCTTATTAATTCACCAAGTAATTAAAGTCTCTAAGATTGAATTTGAGTTTAACTATAAGTGAAATCATTTTCAGTAATTTTGATGTCAAGACTGTTGATATTTTTCAAATTTGTTTCCTACTTAGCTTATTAATTCACCATGCTGAAGAGAAAGTTGTGTAAGGAGGCATGTCTTTTTTTTCAAACTTTCTTTTTTATTTTATAGTATTATGTGAAAATTTTAACTTTTTAGGATGTCATCAAACAAATATGAGAAATAGGAGTTAGTATTTGTTCAAATAGCAAATAGATCTCTTTACTCAAGTTGATGATGAAATAGGGAGGACGATTAGTTCAATTTCTATAAGTGACTATGTGCTTTATTAGATATTTAGAAGATTGGGTGATGGTTTAAGCTTTTGCAATCTTCATCAATTGACTATCTCAAATGTACATAAGCTCCAATATTCTGCCATTCACTTCCTTTTACAATTTCTAAAATATCGAAATAGTTAATTGTTACAAGATAAATCAAAATAAATTATTTTAGAAATAAACAAGTTAAAAACATAAAAATTTCAGTATAAGTACATATATGCATATATATATATATATAGCTAAAACATAAACAACTATATATAACTCATGAAAGAATTCTTTGTTGAAATGTAACTTACCTTTTGATGTATTGGTATGAGGCTATGAAGGGGGATCATACAAAAAATGGTTTAAGAATATGCTTTTTTCGTGTTTAGCTTCTATTTTGAATCACCTATATTATCATACAATTTTATTCTTAAATTGTGCTTTTCATTTTTCTACGACTGGTGGTTATGTATTTTCTTGTAATTCTCTCTTTAAAAATGATGGAATTGTCCTTATTGACAAAATTATTTTTTATTATTCAAAGAGAAAAAGGACATGCAACTACAATTTTAATAATAAAATTATCTTTTCATTAAGGAAAAATATGCAATACCTAACCTATAGCCGAACCCTTAAAAAGATTTATTCCCAAAGAAAATTGTAGGTTACCTTGCCAACAAAGTGCTAATTATTTAGAATTAATTAATAGTGTCCGGTATAAAATAAACTAATAGAGTAACATAATAAGATGAATAAAGATTAAGATCATGTTGTATGGCTATATTCTTTGATAAATAAAGTTATCTTCCTTTTTAAAAAAATTCATGATAATTAAAAAATAAAAAGTTCTATGACAATAAACATATATATATATACTTCATTAATTATTTAGAATGGTGATGAATAGCTAAAACCTATAACGGAAACTATTTATAAGAAGATAGTTTGAAATTATATTTCCTAAATATAACATCTTGAATTTTCCAGTTAAGGAAGTTAAGGGTAATTGATGCATCCCAAATACTATGATCGATATGTATACATGAGGGAGCTTCACATGTAAAGTAACCCTATAGGTAATCCAACATTTAAAAGTATGTCCCCTAGGACTTCTTATATCACTTTTTTTGTTTTCTTGTGTATATAATAAATTTTTTTTTGGCCTAAGATAAAGTATATTTGTATTAAATTTATTGATTAAAAATTAACAATCTCGTGCTAGAAGAACACATATTGTTTTCAAAAAAGAGGATGAAAGGAGATCTTTATTATGCAATTTATATTTTTAACATAGGTTCGGCTATCAGAGCCATATTTTGATACAACTTCTCTGTCATCCTTTTCACAAATCAATCCAACCATGTTTCCCATTTCCTCTTTCTCCACAATGTTCTTTATAGCCATCTATCATTATTTATTTTCTATCAAACTCACCGCTATTCATTATTTTTGAATGGAAAACACAATTTATTCATATATTAGCTATCTAAATTCTTCTAGATATATTAACAGCTCTAATACCATGTTATCTTGTGAGAAATGAAAATTGTGTATTATTATTGAGATACCACTATTTATAGGCATATTATGTATATAGTTTCACAAAGAAAAAATTAAATGAAAATTAAATACACATTTACACTATAAATGCACTAAAAATTTTGGAATAATACATGAGATAAGAATTTATATTGTTAGCAATAGTATACTATGGTCAATAAATTATTATATTATTGGATCATATTTGCTAGTTCTAGTTAATAAAATTTCAAGCATTTTCATAAAAATGCTTGAATTATGAGTAGCTTCATGTATCAATAATGAGTTTTTAGCTAATAGGTAGCTTCATGTATTATTAACCAAATTCTACGTGATACCAAAGATGTGTAATAGGAAAGATGTATGGGAGGTTGTGTTGAGATGGTGATGTTGGCAATAGCGGGAAAATAAGCTGACTAGTCATTGTAGTGTGGGATGAGGTGTTAATAGGAAAAGTGAATAGGAATTTACAGAGTTGTAAAGCTCTAGCATATATGCACTATTTTCAAGTGTCTGTGATTGAGTGAGAGGGAGCAACAAAGCTGCATGGAAGAGAGGAACGAATGGGTTTGAGAGGATATTGGTAAAAGCTTGGAGATCTTTGGTGGGTGTGGGTGATATGTGTGCTTTTAGTTGTTTTTTTTTCTTTTTAGTGCGCATATAGCCAAATGAACGCTTGTTCCAATTCTTAGAATCTATAAGGTATCCATTAACTCATATAGGCATGATCCTTGGAGCTTCTATACATACAATATGAAATTCACACACAACCAAAATTAATCAATTCTATGTCAACTAATTTAAACAATTAGGTGTCTCGAATAACCCTTTCATATTACTGTTAAACATCATCACACATAGACATATAGGAAGTTGTTTTAGATGTGTAATGTAGTGTTTAAACTATGTTGTTGTTATTTATGCCTTTTTTTTGCTATTATTTTATGCTTCAAGGTCTCATGTATTTTAGATGATGTTATTGGTTTATTTTGCTATATAAGCATTCCTTATGGTTGGTTTTATAAATCTACTTGTTATGGATAAAAGGTATATTACTTTTCAGGAAAAAAAAATTACTTTTAAAATATAGAATTGAAATTTAGTATTTAGATTTTTTAGTAACAATTTATACATTTCATTAATTAGATGACACAATTTCTTAAAGATAATCTACAAAAATGAACAATTTGAATCTAAAATCTCTTTTGAAGAGAAGAAATATCAATCATATTGTTAAGGAAAGATTAGTATGATTCAATTTTAAAATGATATAATAAAAGTAATGTATATTAACACTTTTGTATTGATTTTTGTAATAGCCGAAAAATTTGTAAAGAAATCAAACATATATTTCCTGCCAATTTAATGCACTAAAAATATAAAATTGTTATCTATCTTTCAATAAACAAATGATACTAGCCTGGTATTTATAACACCCCGCCCATTGTTGTGCTTAATTAATTTAGAAAATCCTATTTGTTCGGGCCTTTGGCCGCATTAAACTAATTTAAATTACACCGCGTATTATTTATCGTAATTCGTAAATCTGGTTGATTTTTATTTTATTTTATGAAAATTTGAATTTTTATTATTTAGTTTCATTTGATTTTATTTAATTTAGTTTTAGAAAAATTGAGAAAAATCAGAAAAATAGTGAAACAGGAAGAAATCCCACAGGGAAGCAGAGCCGCACGCGCGGATGCCGCGCAGATAGGCCCTATGCATGGTAAGAGGCCTGTGCACCTGCAAGATAGCCTGCAGTGCACCACTGTCACCTCCGACGGTGCCCCAGTGGCTGGAGGAGGCCCTTCTCCCTCATTTTTTGTGTCGAGCTCTTTTTCTCCTCTCTCTTCATCGGATTTTGCCACTTAGTGCAAATCCGACCGTTATAAAATTTTATAAATAGGTCTTCCCGTCCTATTCTTTCCCACATTTCCATTCTTCAATTTTTCTAGACGTAAGAGAACCGCTCCTAGTGGATGACGGTGTACCCTCTGACGAGAGTGGTAACGCGAATATTTATTAGGGGTTAGCCTAATAAAAGAGAAAATCAAATAAATTATGAAATGCTATGATCTTAGTGTCATGCTTCACGATATTACTTAGCCACGGGTGACCCCTACAGATAGTGTGATACCACTCTCGTCAGAGGGTACGTCATCCTCCATTAGGAGTGGTCCTCTTATATCTTTCCAGACCAGATAGAGGAGGGAGGAAAAAGATACCCCAAAGAGCCAGAGGAACAGATACTCCTCAACGATAAAAAGGCTAACGAGACACTTGATGCAACATGCATGTCAATACAGATACACTTCAGACCATACATGCTTCATTCCACTTTTCTCTTTTTTTTGTTCTTTTATTATTTTTTTACTTTTTATTTTTACTAGGCAATTATATTGGTTACATGCAATTCATCAAGTGTCTTCAATTCACATAGCATACTTGAAAATAAGAATAATTTGACTTATCTGAACACAAAGGCATAAAAAACAGGCTAAATCACAATAATTAATTTATCAAAAAATATTCCTTAAGATGTCCAAAAAAATACTACATTACTTACCAAAATGTCGATTGTTTCTCCTTCATCGTTTTCCTTTGTTTCGCTTCTTCTCTCACTAGACTATATATCTCTCTCTCAAAATCTTGAAAAATGAAAGAATAGAAGTGTGGGGAGAAATGGAAGGGGAAGCGAAATTTATAGAATTTTGGAACCGCCAAATTCACGCCAAGTGGTGAAATCCAGTGAAGAGAGAGGAGAAAAAGATATTTAGCATAAAAAACGAGGGAGGAGAGCCTCCTTCACTTCCTTAACTGGAAGATTCAAGATGTTATATTTAGGAAATATAATTTCAAATTATCTTCTTATAAATAGTTTACGTTATAGATTTTAGCTATTCATTACTATTTTACATAATTAATGAAGTATATATATATATGTTTATTATTATAGCACTTTTTAATTTTCTAATTATCATGAACTTTTTTAAAAAGTAAGATAACTTTTATTTATTAAAGAAAATAGCCATACAACATCATTTTAATCTTTATTCATCTTATTATATTACTCTATTAGTTCATTTTATACATAACATTGTTAATTAATTCCAAACAATTAGCTCTTTATTGGCAAAGTAACCTAAAATTTTCTTTGGGGGTAAATATTTTTAAGGGTTTGGCTGTAGGTTAAGTATCGCATATTTTTCCTTAATTAAAAGATAATTTTATTAATAAAATGGCAGTCGCATGTCCTTTTTTTCTTTGAATAATAAAAAATAATTGTGTCTAGTTTTATCTTTTTTAAAGAGAGAATAACAAGAAAACACAAAATCACCACCCATTGGAAAATGAAAAGCACAATTTAAGAATAAAATTATATGATAATATAGGTAATTTGAAATAGAAGCTAAACATGAAAAGAGCATATTCTTAAAACATCTATTATATGGTCCCCCTTCATAGCCTCATACAGATACATCAAAAGGTAAGTTACATTTCAACAAAGAATTCTTTCATGAGTTAGATATAGTTGTTTATGCTTTAGCTATATATATATATGCATATACGTACTTATACTTAAATTTTTATGTTTTTAACTTTCTTTTTTCTAAAACAATTTATTTTTATTTATCTTGTAACAATTAACTATTTCGACATTTTAGAAATTATAAGAGGAAGTGAATGGCAGAATATTGGAGCTTATGTACGTTTGAGATAGTCAATTGATGAAGATTGCCAAAGCTTAAAACACTACCCAATCTTCTAAATATCTAATAAAGCACGTAGTCACTTGTCGAAACGGAACTAATCATCCTCCCTATTTCATCAACTTGAGTGAAGAGATCTATTTGCTATTTGAACAAATACCAAGTCCTATTTTTCATATTTATTCGATGACATCCTAAAAAGTTAAAATTTTTACGTAATACTATAAAATAAAAAACAAAGTTAGAAGAAAAAAACATGCTGTGCAGCCTTTCAAGATTTTACTAATTAAATTTTTTTGAATTATATTCCTTAAATCACAAGATTTTCCTATATCCCCTATTAAAGACATAATATTTCTGGAGATAATTTGAACATTTCACTTGTAGTTTTAAAATGCACCACATCTTACCTTACATGATATATTCTACTATATTAAAATGCTCCACTCCCCATTCCTTACTAATAACTATTGGATGTTTGTCTCATTTTATACAAACACCCTTTTGTTCCTTAGCTAGACACGACAAAACACCATGATTGGAAATAAGGTTGAGCTTGCTTATGTCACTAATGACTCTGCAAGAAAAGCTACATTAAAAAAAAAGAAGAAGGGGTTGATGAAAAAAGTGAGTGAACTGAGCACTCTGTGTGATGTCAAAGCCTATGCAATCATGTACAGCCCCTATGACTCAAAACTAGAGGTTTGTCCTTCCCCTCTCGAAGCCCAACACGTGCTTGCTGATTTTAAGAGGATACCCGAGATAGAGCAAGGGAAGAAAATGGTGAATCAAGAGAGTGTCTTACTCCAAAGGATCACCAAGGCAACTGATCAATTGAAGAAATAGTGCAAGGACAATCGAGATCTTACGCATATCATGTTCTAAAATCTTATCGGGAAGCCCCTCCACCAACTCAACCTCATTGATCTCAACAATCTCGGTTGGCTCATCGAACAAAACCGCAAAAAAATAAAATAAAGTATTGAAACACTCTGGAAGTTACCTCAGCCTTAGGAGGCCACAGGCACAGGAGTGATGGAGGGTTGTAGGGAGACATTCACTAAGATCAAGGAAGATCATCCTGTGCAGAAGTTGCAGCAACTACAGACATGGTTCGTCGATGGGATGAACCTGCAAGCACAGCAGCAACCTCATTGAGCATATGGGGAACATGTAGAGATGATGGTGCCATTCACAAATAAGAATAACCAAAATAATGGACTGATATAATCCAATGCGTTTCACTACCCTTAGGAATCGAGTATTATGATATTTAATTTTAAATTTTTTGGATTTTTGTTGGAGATGTGCTTTAAATAACCAATTACATTCCACTACAAAGATATGTTATCGGTTTTTTAGTCGTCGTAGTCGTTGTCTCAATGGTTGTAGTCATAATAATAGTTGTAATTGTCATCATCATAGTCGTAATCATCGAGTTGCATGCATAAATGTACTTGGATTTCTTTGTGTTATGATTTTCTTCAGATTAATCTTCTCTTTAATATTTTATATCTCTTGTACTAGTACAACTCTTCGTTTTTTAATTTCTCTCTTCCCCCTGCATGTTCAATGTAATTTTAAGCTATCATAATGCCCTTCTCTCTTCTTTTCTTTTCTATTTTTTTTTACACAATGGAGCGATGAAATAAGCATTGTTGGTGTAGTATACGTAGAAATTCAGCCTAGATAGGAGGAAGATTAAGCTAGCTAGCTGCTCAAATTTATTTAGATTTCAAAAGAGATGTTTGTATAGAATTTAATACATATGGATACGCTATTCCAATCTTTAAATTAAGATTTAGGATAATGGCATTAAGGAATAATATTTTCCTAAAAAAAAACCTCTATCTAATCAAAATATCTCAAATAATTAATA
The DNA here is from genome assembly GCF_054855325.1 of Carica papaya. Classification (NCBI taxonomy): domain Eukaryota; kingdom Viridiplantae; phylum Streptophyta; class Magnoliopsida; order Brassicales; family Caricaceae; genus Carica; species Carica papaya. Next base: position 24,475,824 of record NC_142310.1, on the reverse strand, counting down.
TTTTTATTAATATGAATATTATGCATGTATTAGGAAAAATACGCTAAAATTATAAATATGTTGTTTAATTATTTTGTTCGATTTATTTCGGGTTATATTAACTTATAGATATATAGAATAATCTATCTTTGTTCCCTATATTTGTAAAGTTAAAAATTATAGTCACATATATACTACCAATTCAGAGCATTGACGAGAAGTATATATGTACACTTGCAACTAGCTCCTTTAAGCAGTTTGGACAGTATCTTGTTTAATTTGCTAAATATGTCATATTATTGTGATGTAATAGCAATGTTGTCTAAATAACAAATAGAATAAGTATTGCTTTATATGTATACACACAGATATATAATCTTTAACTGTTTTCCGTTATTTATATGCACACCAGCAAGCAATCTATAGCATATTGTAATTATCTTAAAGGTTGGAATCAGTAATGGATGATGGGGTGTTTCCTTCTAATTATTTTTTGAACATGACTTTGCCTTCTTCTTGTTTTCTCAATCTCTGTTGCAGTTGTTGGATGTATTGTTGACGGTACTTCTTGTTTGTTTATAGTGGTTAATTACAGTTGATAAATTTTATTTCAATTTTTTTTTTAAAGTTAATTATCTTATAGGCAAATATGGATTGTTGAGGTTCAGAAGGCATAAATTTTAAAACCATACTAGTATCATTTTTTTTACTGAAGGGAGACAACACCTTTATATTATTACTGCATAAAATTGGCAGGAAATATATCTTTGATTTCTTTAGGAGTTTTTTGGCTATTACATAAGTCAATACAAAAGAAATCATATATATTACTTTAATTGTTATATTTTAAAATTAAATTACACCAGTCGTTCCTTAACAGTATGTACAGTATTTCCTCTCTTTATAAAATATTTTGGATTCAAATTGTACATTCTCATATATTATCTTTAGGAGATCGTGCTAACTAATTAATTAAATGTATGAATTGTCACTATAGAGATTTAAATCCTAAATTTTATTTTTATTTTTTAGAATTAATATTTTTTTTGAGAAGTAATATAGCTCTTAACAATAACGCGCAGATTTACAAAACCAGCCATAAGTTATGCCTATATGCAAAAACCAACCACTAGCATCATCTAAAATACATGAGACCTTAGAGTATGAAACAAGAGCATCATATAAAAAGTGACATAAGCAACCATATAATAGTCTACTCTACATTACACATCTAAAACAACTTATAGATTGTGAGAATTAGAGCAAGTGTTTTGTTGTGATTGGATGTCTATAAGCCCTAACATTTTCTACATTTGTTTTTAGCTATATGTGCACTTTAAAAAAAAAACAACTAAAACTGAACATATTGTTGGGACTAAAACAAAGACTTTTACGGTTGAAATGCAAACTATCTTAATTAGAGGACTATATTGGAAATTTACCGAAAGCAATATCAATTTTCTATATGACAAAAATGGGATGCTTAGTACAAAGGATGGGTGACCTATTTATATGCAGTTATTACTACCTTAAGACATGTAATTTCAAGTTTTTTTTCTCTCCCTCTCTCTCTCTCTTTAACTAACCCAGAATATATAGGGCAAATTAATTAAATATTCTAGCAATCTTCCCGTTCATTTCATTTTTTTTACACACCTACACATATAAGAGAGAGTAGATATATACGTGCATTATAGTGCAGCATTAACTTTTAATTAAAAAAGACGGTTGGGATTGAATGGTTTTATAAAAGTGTAACCATACAACAATTCACTAATTAAATTTAGTAAGTTACATTACCTTTAATCATAAGATCATTCCATATGTCCTATTAAAAACATAACATTTCTAGATATGATTCGGGCAGTCCATTTGTAGTTTTAATCTAACCTTACATGGTATATTCAATGTTCCACTTCACATCCATTACAAATAAATCTTCAACCCTTGTCTCATTCTATATATATACCATCTTGCTCTTTGTCCAGACACGACCAAATACCATGACTATAAAGAAGGTTAAACTTGCCAATATCACTAACAACTCTACTAGAAAAGCCACTTTCGAGAAAAGGAAAAAGGGGTTGATGAAGAAAGTGAATGAACATGTAAAACATTTGGGCTTATTGAGAACAAAACACAAATTTTCTTACTTGAGTTTTGCCATCTATACATGCTTTTTCAATATAAAACCATTATAGGCTCCCTCATTCTTTTTTCCGTTGAAGATATACATGAAAAGGGCACTCACATACACCAATGTATGGAGAGAAAATAGATATATGTGATCTCATGTCTTTATTTTATATTAAGTTTATGTTTTAAAAAAATGTGATGGGTAGGGTAGAATTATAATTAACAAATCAGCCGAATTATTTCGAAAAAGAAAGAAAGCAATCTTATCATTAGTGTAGTAGATTTAGTAGTTGCACGTATTTGATTGAAAGCAAAGGTACATAGTTTTCTTCTTATTTTCCTTCTTTCATATGATTTATTATGTATTTTAAATATTTTCAGCATGTATGATCTTCAAATGAATCTTTTTTTCAAAATAACTACTGATTGTTTACTACAGCTTCATGAAAAAAATATCAGTTTTGATATGTATAAAGAATGAAAAACATGGAAGCCCAATTGCATATAGTAACTACTTGTCTACTAAATGTATATAATTGGTTGTGATATAGAGACATATTTTGACTTTAATAATTGTAATTAAAATATTCTTCCATAAAGAAAAAATCAAATAAACATGCACTCTAATAATCATATTCTACATACTGCATACAAAATCAAATAATGCAGGAGAGAGTAGATATACAGATTAACTATAGTGAAACATTAGCTCTTAATTAAAAGGGACAGTCATGATTAAAGGAATTTTGTATAAGTGGAGCCCTGCAACAACTCACTAATTAAATTTTGTGAAACATTTCCTTAAATCAAAATATTTTTCCATATTCCATATTAAAGACATAACATTCTGGAGATGATTTCGACACTCCACTTCCAGTTTTAGAATGCAGTACATCCAATCTCACATGGTATATTTAATGTTTCACTCCCCATGCTTTACTAATATTCATCAACCCTTGTTTCATTCTATATATACCCATTCCCTCTCTTAAGCCATATATAACAAAAGACCAAGAGTAGAAAGAAAGTTAAGTTTGTCTATATCACCTAATGACCCCACAAGAAAAACCACATTCAAGAAAAGGAAGAAGGGGCTGATGAAGAAAGTGAGCGAACTCAGTAGTCTCTATGACATTAAAGCCTATACATTCATTTACAGCCCCTATCACTCGCAACCAGAGGTTTGGCCTTCTCTTCTAAGAATCTAACGTGTGCTTCTTGACTTTCAAAGGATGCTCGAGATGGAGAAGAATAAGAAGATGATGAATCGAGATAGCTTTTTACACTAAAGGATCATCTAGAAAACTGATTAATTGAACAACTAGTGCAAGGATAATTGTGAGAAGGAGATCATGTAGGTCATGCTCCAAAGTCTTATTGGGATTTTCCTCCACCAACTCAACCTCATTGATCTCAACGATTTGGGTTAGCTCATCGAACGACACCTTAAAGAAATCCATAATAGGATAAAAACACTTAGCAAGTCACTTCAGCCTTGGCGGACCACCAGATGAAGGAGTCATAAAGGGTCCTTGGGAGATGTCAACTTAAATCAAGGAGGATTCTCTGGCGTAGGAGCTGCAGTATCCGCATGTGTGGTTCGTTGACAGCATGAACTCGTAAGTACAACAACAGTTTTATGTAGGGTTTGCTAGCAGGGAACAGGCGAAGATGATGGTGCCATTCACGAATAAGAACAACCAGAATAATAGACTGATATGGTCCAACAGGTTTAATTACCCTCAGGAATCGAGTATTAGGATGTTTAGTTTTTAATTCTTTTTAAGTTATTGGAGATGTACTTTAAATAACCGATTATAATCCACCATATAGATAGGTTGTAAGACCTATAGTCATTGTCTTAATAGTTGTATTATGATAATAGTTGTAGTTGTTGTCGTCATAGTCGTGCGGGCATGTTCATGGCACTGCGATCCGTGCTGGTGCGCATTTGCACATAGGGTCTATGTGTGGGAGTGCCACTACACTCCAAGTAGCTGCACATTGCAGCAAGCCTTGCACGTCGTGTTGACCTAGTAGGCTTCTACGGATGCTGAGGTGTCTTCGCAGATGTGTTCCCCATACTGCAGATGCGGGTAGGAGGGTAAATTCCCTCGAGCACAAGGTAAAATAAATAATAAAATCGATAATTCGATAAGCTAAGTAAATTTTGGACAAATTGGTATTTTAAAAATATTGGTATAAATTGGAAATTTGGTATAGCAAAAAACGATGTGGTTAATTTAAAAGAATAAATCTAATAAAATTAATAAAATCTTAAAATTCTAAGAATAATTTTATAAATTAAAAGCTTGTAAGAAAGAAATTGTAAATCTATAAATAATTATAAAAGGATGAGAATTAACATTTAAAAAAACTTGAAATTAAAAGACTAAAAGAAAAATAAAACAAGAATAAAAAATCTAAAAAGTTAACTAATAAAATAAAGAGTCAAAATTTAACAAACACAAAGTCTAGTTAAATCTGGTTTACCATATTTCTTTTGAGGGAAATTTGGTTTTGATTATTTGTTCCGAAACCACTAGAATATGGGTGCCAGTTTTGGTCCCTTAATGAAACAGTAGTTCAGTTGTCCTTGAGACTCTCAATGATTTAATATTCATGCTCTAGGGCTCAAGGGCATGAATTATGGCAACCTGAGAGACCTGAGAGAGTTATATTTGTATTTAATATTTGTGAATGCATGTTTGTATCTATTTAATAACAAGGCATGACTAATTGATATCCCGTTTGCCCTCTCTAGAAATAGGTGTAAGGGGCTGCGCATGTAGGTTTGCAATCAGTGTAATATAAATTAGATAATAAATTAGTATTAAAAACATTGTGTCAAAAGATGAGTTTCATCCTGCGTGCGTGAGTTGTGTAAACCCATTGGATACAGTATTGAGCATCTTCATGAGGATTTGTATGAATTCGACATTTGATTTGGATATGAATATTTGGTGATAACTTTTGATTTGAATTTGTTAATTGAAATTATAATTAATTTTTTATTAAACGTGCATTAATGAATATTTTAAAATGTATTTGTGTTTCATTATTTCTATTTATCTTACTGAGTATTAGAACTCACCCATATCAAATCCCCCCTTAGATGTAGGTTAGGAAAAAAATTATGGTTCACCCTTGTTTAGATTCCCTTCAAGAGGAATAGTTTGGAGCAGACTTTGTATTTTATTTTAAACTTTGAGGCTAGTTTTTGTAATTATGCTTTCTAACATTTTGTATTTTAAAAGATAGATGGCATGATTGCCTCAGGATACAGTCTTTTGTAAATTTTGTATGGAATCTATACTTCTGCTGCAATGTAAATATCTATTTTATGTTTGCTCATTTGGACGTTGGTGCCCTATTTGGCATTAGGACGTCACATTTCTTTTCTTTTCTTTTTATTTATACACAATGGAGCAAGGATAGAAGCATTATTGATGTAGTATATGTAAAAATTCAGTCTAGTTAAGATGAAGATGAAGCTACCTAGCTCCGTCCATTTTTTTATATTTAAAATGAGATTTTTGGATAAAATTTAATAGATATGGATACGATTTTTGTATCTTGGAATTAAAATTTGGGATAGTGGCATTAATAGGTAGTGTTTTCCTCAAAGAAAGTCCCACTATAATCATAACATCTAAAATAATTAATATTTTGATTAATATGAATATTATACACGTATCTGGCAAAATACGTTAAATTAAATCATAAATCGGCTTCTAACTAATTAATAGATATGTAGAATAATCTATTTTTTTCTCTATATTTTGTAGAACAAAAAAATTATACTCACACATATACTACCAATTTAGAGTGTTGATGAGAAGTACATGTGTACACTTGCTACTAGCTCCTTTAAGTAATTTAGAGAGTATCTTGTATAATTTACTAAATATGTGATATTATTGCGATTGCTTAGGTAGCAAGTAAAATAAGTATTGTTTTATATGTATACACAAAAGTATATTGATGTGTTCAATTTTAAAAAAAAATTTATACCCTTTTTACTTAAATTTATAATAACTTTTGAATTAATTTTAAGTTAAAAGTTATTTAATGAAAAAAATTCTTGGTGCAGGTTTCCTGAAGGAAATAGAAAAAAAGACTGAAAAGAGAAGAAGAAAAGAGAAAAAATGTTGTTCTGAAGAGCAAAAAGAAAGCAACTCCAAAGAGGAAAAAGGAAGCAATTCTGAACGGGAAGAATGAACAGCTCTGAAGAAGAAAAATGAAGTAACTCTGAAGAGGGAAAAGGAAGCATCTCTGAAGAAGAAAAATGAGCAGCTTTAACAAGGAAAAAAGGAGGCAGCTGAAAGTGAAAAAGGGAGGCATGCAAAACCCTATCTCCTCTTTTTCTACTGCCCACAAAAGGAACCAGATCTATAATGTTAAAAGGGGAGCATAGGTGAACCCATATCTGGTTGGGAGCCGACGTGAACCAAAATCTGGTGAGAAAAAAGAAGTGCCCTTGGAGCTGAGCAGCGGATTGAGGAAAATTAAGCAAGTAATTTATTTTTTATTTTTATTTTTATGTTTTTGCTTTCAAATTGTAGATTTTTGGGATGAAAGTTTTCGTGATGTTTTAACAAAGTCATGTTAAAATTAATAATTGTTATAAAAAGTTAGTAGTTTTTAATTGATAAACCTAGTGAATACTGGGAGGAAAACCAAAAGTACATTAGGTTTGTTCAATCATTGCAAACTAGATTAAATTGATTGTGAAATTAAAACTTGGATATACCTAAGATTCAGGTGAAATCAATTACTCTGATGGGTTTACACCGATAGTTTTCATTAATTTAATTATTTTGCTTTGATTAAATTATTATTAAATTTTGATTTCTAGACAATAATACCGTTTATCTATAAAAAGTATATTTATAAAAAGAACCATAACGAATGCTTATATAGCAAAATCAACCACTAGCATCATCTAAAATACATGAGATCTTAGAGCATAAAATAATCACAAAACAACATAGTCTAAACACTACATTACACATCTAAAATAAATTCCTATATGTGTATGTGTGATGATGTTAACAACAATATGAAAGGGTTTTTCGAGAGACCTACCTGTCTAAACTAGTAGACATAGAATTCATTAACTTTGGTCATGCGTGAATTTCATATTGTATGTATAGAAGCTCCAAGGATCATGCCTATATGAGTTAATGAATACCTAATAGATTCTGAGAATTGGAACAAGCGTTCCTCTGGCTATATGTGCACTAAAAAGAAAAAAGAAACAACAAAAAGAACACATATCACCCACACCAACCAAAGATCTCCAAGCTTTTACAAATATCCTCTTAAACCCATTCGTTCCTCTCTTCCACCCAACTTTGTTACTCCCTCTCACTCATTCACAGACGCTTGAAGATAGTGCATATATGCTAGACCTTTACAACTTTTTAAATTTCTATTCACTTTTCCAATTAACACCTCACTCCACACCACAACGACTAGTCAGCTTGTTTTCCTGCTATCGCCAACATCACCATAATATACTATTTCCAATAATATAAATTCATATCTCATGTATTATTCCAAAATTTTTAGTGCATTTACGATGTAAATGTGTATTTAATTTTCATTTAATTTTTTCTTTGTAAAACTATATACATAATATGCCTATAAATAGTGGTATCTCAATAATAAAACAAAATTTTCAATTCTCACAAGATAACATGGTATTAGAGCTGTTAATATATCTAGAAGAATTTAGATAGCTAATATATGAATAAATTGTGTTTTGCATACCAAAATAATGAATAGGGGTGAGTTTGATAGAAATAAATAATGATAGATGGTTACGAAGAACATTAGGGAGCAAGAGGAAATGGGAAACATTGTTGGATTGATTTGTGAAAAGGATGAGGGAGAAGTTGTATCAAAATATGGCTCTGATAGCTATAACTATATTAAAAATATAAATTACACAATAAAGTTCTCCTTTTATCATCTTTTTTGAAAAAAAATATTTGTTTTTCTTGCACGAGATTGTTATTTTTTAATCAATAAATTTAATACAAATGTACTTTATCTTAGGGCAAAAAAAATTTGTTAGATACACAAGAAAATGAAAAAGGTAATATCAGAAGTCCTACGGGCATACTTTTAAATATTGGATTGCTTATAGGGTTACTTTACATGTAAAGCTCCCTCATGCATACATATCAATCATTAATCTTTATTCATCTTATTATATTACTCTATTAGTTTATTTTATACAGGATGCTGTTAATTAATTCCAAATAATTAGCTCTTTGTTGGCAAAGTGACTGATAATTTTCTTTGGGGATAAATCCTTTTAAGCGTTTGGCTATAGGTTAAGTATGACATATTTTTCCTTAAATAAAAGATAATTTTATTAACAAAATGGAAGTCGCATGTCCTTTTTCTCTTTGAATAATAAAAAATAATTTTGTCAATAAGGATAGTTCCATCTTTTTTAAATAGAGAATTACAAGAAAACACAAAATCGCCACCCTTTGGAAAATGAAAAGCACAATTTAAGAATAAAATTATACGATAATATAGGTGATTTGAAATAGAAGCTAAGCGTGAAAAGAGCATATTCTTAAAACATCTGTTATATGATCCCCCTTCATAGCCTCATACAGATACATCAAAAGGTAAGTTACATTTCAACAAAGAATTCTTTCATGAGTTAGATATAGTTGTTTATGTTTTTGCTATATATATATGCATATACGTACTTATACTTAAATTTTTATGTTTTTTACTTTCTTATTTTTAAAACAATTTATTTTTATTTATCTTGTAACCATTAACTATTTCGACATTTTAGAAATTGTAAGAGAAAGTGAATGGTAGAATATTGGAGCTTATATACGTTTGAGATAGTCAATTGATGAAGATTGCAAAAGCTTAAAACACTACCCAATCTTCTAAATATCTAATAAAGCACGTAGTCACTTGTCGAAAATGAACTAATCATCCTCCCTATTTCATCATCAACTTGAGTAAAGAGATCTATTTGCTATATGAACAAATACCAACTCCTATTTCTCATATTTGTTCGATGACATCCTAAAAAGTTAAAATTTTCACGTAATACTATAAAATAAAAAACAAAGTTAGAAGAAAAAAGCATGCCTCCTTACACAACTTTCTCTTCAGCGTGGTGAATTGATAAGCTAAGTAAGAAACAAATTTTAAAAATATCAACAGTCTTGACATTAAAACTACTGAAGATGATTTCACTTATATTTAAACTCAACTTCAAGTTTAAAGACTTCAATAACTTGGTGAATTAATAAGCCTAAGTAGGCAAAGAATCTCGAAAGCATTTACACTTAATTTGATCCGGACCTTTAGAAGACAAGTATTGGTGATTTTAATGAGTAATATAGCTTTTATGATAGCTTTACCTAGGATTTTGGACTAGTGGTGAATCAGGAGATGATAGCTGCTAAGGAGTGATTTAAGATGAATTGTATTGATCTTGGAGTATCAAATTGAATAGGAGGATTTTTGATTAATTTTGACTATTTCTTTAGCCCTCTGGATGGGTTTACGATGCTGTAACATTGGTTCTAACTGGTCAATGAAAGAAGCTATTTAGTGGGCATGTATAGGTACCATTAGAACTCGTACAATGCTGGTTTACACTGATTCTTCTATTTTTTTGTTTAGCTATTGATTCACTGTTAAAAGTTACAAATTCATTTCTTACTTTTCTACTTATGTTATTGTATGATGCTCAATTTGACACTTTTCAAGTTTTTACTTTTTCTTATGGGAGATAATTGAAGCTAATAGAGGGTAAATTAATGAGAATGTTGAATATGGTCATTTTCTTTGATTTCTAACTTATACCAAAGAGAATGAGTAGATATTTAGAGTTGTCTATGGTTAGAATAGGTTCACTGAGTTGGTGAATTAACGTGGCATTAAGCTTGCTTTAGGGATCTAATACATGGAGTTTTTTCTTTGAAGAAAAAAAAATGAAGGGGATTGGTGGTAGTTAAGTTTATATGAGGATTATGAAAATTATCAGTGTATATATTTAACTTTTCTTGTCTACTTGTACAAGGTCTTAATATAGTGATTAATTACAAATTATATATATGATTTTAGTTGGCAATTAAAAAAATATATAAATTAAATATATAGATATAGAGAATGAAATGTAATATGTTCTTGCATGTATATATGTGTATTGCTAATTTTGATTTGCGGGCCTTGTGAAGATCGAAGAAGATATTAGGCAGTTCTTTGGTTACTTTAAAACTTTGTTGTGACTTGGGAACTAATTATTAGTGTGTCCATATTAGAAGAGTATAAAAACAAATACAAGATTACGTATGAAATGTTTGCAAATCATTGCAATTAGCTAGAGAGCAAATCTTATATATATATATATATGCATAAAGTGAGTCAAAAGAAAAGGTGCGCATATATATGTTTTACATGTTCACTCACTTTCTTCATCAACCCCTTCTTCCTTTTCTTTTTATTTATACACAATGAAGCAAGGATAGAAGCATTATTGATGTAGTAGATGTAAAAATTCAATCTAGCTAGGATGAAGATAAAGCTAGCTAGGTCCTTAAATTTGTTTAGATTTAAAATGAGATTTTTGTATAAAATTTAATATATATGGATACGATCTTCAGATCTTTGAATTAAAATTTGGATAGTGGCATTAACAGGTAATGTTCTCCTCAAAGAAAGTCCTGGTATAATCATAACATCTAAAACAATTAATATTCTCATTAATATTAATATTGTACATGTATATGGGAAAATACGTTAAATTAAGTTATAAGTTTGCTTTTAACTAATTAATATATATGTAGAATAATCTATCTTTGTTCTCTATATTTTGGAAAACAAAAAATTACACTCACACTTATGCTACCAATTTAGAGTGTTGATGAGAAGTATATGTGTACACTCGCTACTAGCTCGTTCAAGTAGTTTAGACAGTATCTTGTATAATTTATAAAATATGTGATATTATTGCAATTGCTTAGGTAGTAAGTAAAATAAGTAGTGTTTTATATGTATACACAGAAGTATATTGATCTGTTTGATTTTTAATATATTTTTATACCCTTTTCACTTAAATTTAGAATAACTTTCGAATTAAGTTTGAGTTAAAAGTCATTTAATAAAAAAAATTCTTGATGTAGGTTTCATGAAGAAAATAGAAAAAAAGATTGAAATAAGATGAAGAAAAGATAAAAAATGAAGTAGTTCCGAAGAGCAAAAAGGAAGCAATCCTGAACTGAAAAAAGGAAGCAACTCTGAAGAGGAAAAAGGAAGCAACTCTGAAGAAATCCAAAATAGGACATAAACACTTATCAAGTCACTTCGACCTCAGGGGACCACCGGACAGAGGAGTCAGGAAGGGTCCTCAGGAGACGTCTGCTCCAATCAAGGAGGATTCTCTAGCACAGGAGCTACAGCAGTCGCAAGCATGGTTTGTTGACAGGATGAACTCGTAAGTACAATAACAGTTTCATGTAGGGTTTACTAACAGGGAACAGGTAAAGATGATGGTGCCATTCACAAATAAAAACAACCAAAATAATGGACTGATATGGTCAAGCAGGTTTAATTACCCTTAGAAATTGAGTATTAAAATGTTTAGTTTTTAATTTTTTTGATGTTGTCAGAGATGTACGTTAAATAACCAAGTACAATCCACCATATAGATAGGTTGTCAGACTCATAGTCATTGTCTTGATAGTTTTAATCATAATAATAGTTGTAGTTATGTCATCACAGTTGTTCGGTCATGTTCATGGCACTCTGACGCGTGCTGGTGCACTTTTACGCATAGGGTCTGTGTGTGGAGTGCCACTACACTTCAAGCAGCTGCACATTGTAGCAAGCCTTGCGCATCGTGTTGACCTATCAAGCTTCTACGGATGTTGAGGGGTATAATTCAAAAGAATAAATCTAATAAAATTAAGAAAATCTTAAAATTCTAAGAATAATTTTATAAATTAAAAACTCATAAGAAATAAATTTAGAATCTATAAATAATTATAAAAGAAGTAGAATTAATATTTAAAAAACTTGAAATTAAAAGAGTAAAGGAAAAATAAAAACAAGAATAAAAGAATATAAAAAGTTAACTAATAAAATAAAGAGTCAAAATTTAACAAACACAGAGTCTTGTTAAATCCACTCATCATATTTCCTTTGAGGGGTATTTGGTTTTGATTATTTGTTCCAGAACCACTAGAATATGGGTGCTGGTTTTGGTCCCTTAATGAAACTGTAGTTCAGTTGTCCTTGGTCTGAATGATTTTATATTCATGCTCTACGGCTCAAGGGCATGAATGATGGCAACCTGAGAGACATCAGAGATTTATATGTGTACTTAATATTTGTGATTGTATGTTTGTATCTATCTACGTACCAAGACATAACTAATCGATATCCCATTTGCCCTTTCTAGAAATAGGTGTAAGTGGTTGCGCATGTTGGTTTATAATAAGTGAAATATAAATTAAGATAATAAATTAGGATAAAAAAACTATGTCAAAAGATGAGTTTTGTCCTACGCGCGAGTTGTATAAACCCATTGAATACAGTACTAAGCATCTTCATGACAATTCATATGAATTCGACATTATTTGGATATGAGTATTTGGTGATAACTTTTCATTTGAATTTGTTAATTAAACTTAAAATTATTTTTTTATTAAACGTGCATTAATGAATATTTTAAAACGTATATGTGTATCATTATTTCTATTTATCTTACTGAGTATTGGAACTCACCGATATCCCACCCACCCTTAGATGTAGATTTTGAAGAAAATTCTGGAGAACTCTTTTTAGTTTCTTTTCAGGAGGAATAGTTTCGAGCAGACTTTGTATTTTGTTTTAAACTTTGAGGCTAGTTTTTGTAATTATGCTATCTAATATTTTGTATTCTAAAAGGTAGATGGCCTAATTGCCTCAGGATACAGTCTTTTATAAATTTTGTATTAGATGTATAGTTCTACTGTAATGTAAATATCTATTTTATGTCTGCTCATTTTGACGTTGGTGCCCTGTTTGGCATCAGGACGTCACATTTCTTTTTTTTTTCTTTTTATTTATACATAATGGATCAAGGATCGAAGCATTATTGATGTAGTATATGTAAAATTTCAATCTACTTAGGATGAAGATGAAGCTAGCTAGCTCCTTAAATTTTTTTAGATTTAAAATGAGATTTTTGTATAAACTTTAATAGATATGGATACGATCTTCAAATCTTGGAATTAAAACTTGGGATAGCGCCATTAACAGGTAATGTTTTGCCCCGGTATAATCATAAGAGTTATTAAAATTTATTTTTATTAATGTTTACGTACAATAAATTATATATATTTTTTTGTATTACATAAGAGTCGAATCTTCAATTCTTATGTTCGTAGAGATAGAGAAGCACCACTTGATTTAAAATTCAAGTATTATCATGCCTTAATTATATTTAACTTTTAGGAGGATTGATTTCAATTAAGATGGTTGGTCATGAAGTAAAGATCCTAGAATTGAAACTATTGGGCCTTTGGCCCGATCATTAAGGGATGGCATCAGTTCCCATTAATGAAGAACATGTGAACTCGCAATTTTATATAAAAAAAGTTAACAGATCAGCCAAATTATCACCTACATTCCATTTTATATAATCTATTAACTTCTAATATCAATCATTTTCTATTAAAAATGTATAACGTATTTTTTTTTTATGAATACATCAATTTAGTGATATATAATAATACTTAAGTTCAGTTACTTTGTTTAAAATTAAATCTGCAGCCCGTTTTATGTATGGATTATAGAATTAATTATATTGATATTTAATTATAACATTTCATTTTCTCACATAATTGTTTACATTAATATTTAATTTTAATTGTAGTTAATTAAATAACTAGAATAATATTTAATTTAAAAAAATTCAATTACACAATTAACACAAGTAGAATATATTAATAAAGTGCCATCGTTATTAAATAAAGGGAAGTAAACATGATTAGTGTTATTCGATGAATCACTCTTTTATCATTGTAAGTATATATATAATCTCTCTAAATAAGACACACACAACGAAGTTCTAATATTTAAGAATACAAAAAGAAATTAAAAGATAAAAGAATCATAATACATTACATCAAAAAATCGTAACACAATACATCCTTTATAGATAAGCCAAATTCAAAGTTAATAAGTGAAATACGAAGTAAACCTTTATAAATCATATGGAAGTTCCCTTGTTTTAATGTGTTAAAAACTCATACCTAAGGCCACCTATATATCATTTTATATGAATGCTTGAACTTTTAAAAATTTAATAGAAGATTTAAAATGTATAAGTTTTTATATGATTTGTTAACTCTTTATATAAAAGCTAACATTAATGAGGAACATGTATATCTAACAAATCATTAAGTAATATTTTGGCATTCCACTTGTTGTGGAATGCACCATATCTTACCTTATATGGTATATTCTACTATATTATAATGCTCCATTCCCCATTCCTTACTAATAACTCTCCAACCCTTGTCTCATTCTATATATAGCCCCTCTCGCTCCTTGGCCAAACACGACAAAACATCATGACTAGAAACAAAGTTAGGCTTACCTATATCACTAATGACTTTGCAAGAAAAACCACATTTAAGAAAAGGAAGAAGGGGCTGATGAAAAAAGTGAGTACTTAGCACTCTCTGCAATGTCAAAACATGTGCAATCATTTGCAACCCATATGACTCATAACTAGAGGTTTGGCATTCCCCTCTCAGAGCCCAATAGCTATTGGCCGACTTCAAGAGGATCTCTGATATGGAGCAGAATAAGACGATGATGAATTAAAAGAGCTTCCTATGATAGATGATCACCAAGGCAACCGACCAACTGAAGAAGAAACACAAAGACAATCAGGAGAAGTAAATAATGCATATCATGTTTAAAAGCCTTGTTGGGAAGCCCCTCCACTAACTCAACCTCATTGATCTCAACGATCTAGGTTGGCTAATTGAATAAAACCTCAAAGAAATCCAAAAAAATGATAGAAACACTCTATAAATCACCTAAGCCTCAGGGGGCCACAAATGGAGGAGTGACGAAGGGTCCGGGGGAGACATTCTCTTAAATCAACAAGGATTCTCTATCGCATAAGCTTCAGAAGTTGTAGTGATGGTTCATTGATGGTATTAACCCACAAGCACAACAACAGCTCATTTAGTGTTTGGTAACAGGGACCAAGTGGAGATGATGGTGTTGGTTGATCAGCACAACCAAAATAATATACAGATGTGCTCTAAAGGTTTAATTATTCTTAGGAATGGAATGATAAGATGCTTGATTTTGAATTGTTTGGATTGTTGTCGGGATATACTTAAATAACCAATTACAATCAACCACAGATATATATCTTCAAATTCTTAATAGTTGTTGTTGTCGTTGTCATAGTACTAATTATCGTAATCATCACGTAATAGTCAACATAGACGTCGCATCGCATGCATGCATGTAAAGGTGTTTGTTTGTGTTATAATTTTCTTCAGATTAATCTTCTCTTTAATATTTTATATCTCATATACTAGTATTACTCTTCTTTTTTTAAATTTCTCTCTCGCCTCAGCTTGATGTCACTTTATTGCTATTTGTTAAAATACATGCATGCCCAATGTAGTTTTAAACTATTAGAATGCTTTGCTCTCTTCTTTTCCTTTTTTAAATTTTCTTATACATAGTGGATTAAGTTTACTTAGGATGATGATTAAGTTTGTTAGCTACTCAAATTTTGTTTAGATCTTAAAAGAGATTTTTGTATGGGATTTAATATATATGAAAACATGTTTGGATCTTGGAATTAAAATTTAGGATAGAAAGATTAAGAAATAATATTTTCATCAAAGAATACACATAGGCCTACTACGCAGACAACGAGCGTAAAGGGCACATGGCGCCTGGCCCTGTCCGCGTGCAATGGGACACACGCGTGGACTAACTTGTCTGCGCGCGATTGGACGCATGTGCAAATCAGGCCCGCACCTTGCAAGGATAGGATGTGCGCGCATTTCGCACATCTTATGCTTGTCGCACACGCACGCCTGAGCACAGTGCGCTACGCCCGCGCACGCGAGCCTCTACCACGAGTGTTTTCCCACTGGATTTCACCCAGTTTTCCATTTTTCTCTTAAAAATTACTTTTAAATAAAAATGCAACAAAAATAAAATAATATAAAATAATAGAAAAAAGCATGCCTCCTTACACAACTTTCTCTTCAGCGTGGTGAATTGATAAGCTAAGTAAGAAACAAATTTGAAAAATATCAATAGTCTTGACATTAAAACTACTGAAGATGATTTCACTTATAGTTAAACTCAACTTCAAGCTTAGAGACTTCAATAACTTGGTGAATTAATAAGCCTAAATAGGTAAAGAATCTTGAAAGCATCCACACTTAATTGGATCCAGACCTTTAGAAGACAAGTATTGGTGATTTTAGTGAGTAATATAGCTTTTATGATAGCTTTACCTAGGATTTTGGACTAGTGGTGAATCAGAAGATGATAGTTGCTAAGGAGTGATTTAAGACGAATTGTATTGATCTTGGAGTATCAAATTGAATAGGAGGATTTTTTATTAGTTTTGACTATTTCTTTAGCCCTCTGGATGGGTTTACGATGCTGTAACATTGGTTCTAACTAGTCAATGAAAGAGGCTATTTAGTGTGTATGTATTGATACCATTAGAACTCATACAATGCTTGTTTACATTGGTTCTTCTATTTGTTTGTTTACCTATTGAATTGCTGTTAAAAGTTACACATGCAGTTCTTACTTTTCTACTTATGTTATTGTATGATGCTCAATTTGACACTTTTCAAGTTTTTACTTTTTCTTATAGGATATAATTGAAGCTAATATAGAGGGTAAATTAATGACCACGTTGCCCTTACCTGGATGGTATAGGATATCACAATCATAGTCCTTGAGGAGTTCCATCCACCTTCTCTAACGCATGTTGAGATCCTTCTGAGTGAAGATGTGCTTCAAACTCTTATGATCGGTATAGATCTGAAAGGTCTCTCCTTACAAATAATGGCGCCAGGTTTTCAAGGCGTGTATGATTGCGGCAAGCTCCAAGTCATGGGTAGGATAGTTCTTCTCATGATTCTTTAACTGTCTGGACCCATATGCTATAACCTTTCCATGCTGTATCAGGACACAACCCAGGCCCAGATAGGAGGCATCACTATAAACTGTATACCCTCCTGATCCACTCGGTAGAGCCAGCACGGGTGCAGTAGTCAGTCACTTCTTCAATTCTAAAAAACTCCTTTCGCAGTCCTCATTCCATTTAAACTTTGCATTCTTCTTTGTGAGTCGGGTTAGAGGAGCTGCTAGGCTAGAGAACCCTTCGATGAACCGGCGGTAATAACCTGCCATCTCTAGAAAGCTACGAATTTCCTTAACTGTTGTCAGCCTTTCCCAACCAAGTACCCCTTCAACCTTTTCGGGGTTCACTGATACCCCTTCATTCGATATAACATGTCCTAGGAAGGCGGTTTGCTCAAGCCAGAATCCACACTTGCTCAACTTTGCATACAACTTCTTTTCCTTGAGGACCTGTAGGACTTGGGCAAGATGATGAGCATGTTTCTCTCTACTTTTTGAGTAGACTAAGATATCATCGATGAACACGATGACAAATTGATCCAAGAACTCTCTAAAGATCCTGTTTATTAGATCCATAAAGATGGCCAGGGCGTTAGTTAGCCCAAACGGCATGACCAGGAACTCGTAGTGTCCGTACCTGGTTCGGAATGCCGTCTTGGGGATGTCTTCTATTCTTATCTTTACTTGATGGTAACCTGATCGTAGATCTATTTTAGAGAAGACCTGTGCACCCTGCAACTGATCGAAAAGGTCATCAATTCGAGGAAGAGGATATTTGTTCTTAATTGTTACCTTGTTTATCCCTCTGTAATCAATGCACAATCTCAACGTTCCATCTCCCTTCCTTGCAAAAGTAACTCCGGCACCCCAAGGGGAAACGCTGTGTCTAATGAAACCACTGTCTTGTAACTCAGTGATCTGTTTCCTTAGTTCTTCCATCTCAATGCGGCTCATTCGGTAAGGAGCAACCAAGATGGGCTGGGTACCTGGCTGTAAGTCTATGGTGAACTCGACCTCTCTGTCCACTGGTAGACCGGGCAGTTCATCCGGAAATACGTCTGGAAAGTCTCGGACTACTGGAATCTCTTGGATACAAACTTTTTTCTTGGGTTTACCTAGTTAGAGAAAATACAAGATTAAAGCACTGGGAATTAAGAAAACTTGCCATCAGGGAAAATCAATACTGAATAATTTTATTAACTTGTAAATGGCTCCTCATTGGGAGGATTAAATACAACCTTTTTGTTAAAGCAGTCTATGGTGGCGTGGTACGCCGCTAGCCAATCCATTCCTAGGATTACATCAAAATCCCCCGTGTCTAACCCTATCAGGTCTACGCTCAGTTTCCTATCTGCTATCTCCATGGCACATGCCCTGTAGATAACCTCTCCTAGCAATTTCTCCCCCCCAGCGGTAGATACAAGCAATAATGAATCAAGTCTATCAGGTGATACACAAATTTTGGAAGCAAGAACATGTGAAACAAAAGAATGTGATGCACCAGTGTCAAACAAAACATGAGCAATATGGCCAGAGATAGTATACATATCATGTACCACGTTCAGGTCTGCGTCGGTATCCTTCTGGGTAAGGTTGTAAACTCTGCCCTGGATTGGAGGCCTTCTTTGATTCTGGTTCCTCGGGCATTCCCTTGCATAGTGCTGGGCACTGCCGCATATGCGACAGGTGTTGCTGAGGTGGTAGCAGGGTCGGTCCCCGTGATCCCTGCCGCAGTGTTGGCAGATCTTCCCACGTGCTGCCCCCGTAGCCTGAGGAGGTGCCTGGATGGTGGGTCTGGGCCTCTTACTGGGTTGGACAGGCGTGGTAAGTGCTGGCCTGCGGAGCGGGGCTGAGGGTTGGGAACTCCCCGCTAGCTGAGGGTGGGTGTCGAAGCTCCTTTCTATGATCTGCACCTTTGCCAGGATTGCTGAATATATCTCGACCTCCATTACCAGTAAGTGTTGTCTGATCTCCTGGCGGAGACCCCACTGGAATTTCCTGGCCCTTCGGCCCTCATCCATCAATGTCTCCAGGGCATGTCGGCCCAGCTCCAGGAACTTACGGGCATACTCCGACACTGTCATGTTTTCCTGGACCAATTGAGCAAACTCCATTTCCTTTAGGTGTTGGATGTGTTTAGGGAGATACTCCGCGTGGAAGGCCGCTAAGAACTGCTCCCAAGTAGCTGGTGTAGGCAGGGTGGTCTGCTTGAGCTCCCACCAGCGTACTGCTTCCCCTACCAGCATGTAGGAGGCAATGGCAGCCCTCTGCTCAGGAACTACTCCCAAGGTCTCGAAAGCTCTCTCAGTCTCTGCCAGCCAGTATTGGGCCTCTTCAAAAGAGGATCCCCCTATAAAAGTAGAAGGGTTCAGTCTTCTGTACCTCTCTATGAAGCTGGGGTCAATCAAGGAAGGAGTGGGGTCCCAAGGTAGAGGGACTGGGGCCGGCTGAGGGTGAACTGAGGGACCCTGTGGTGGCACCTGCTGATGTGGTGGGGGTACTGGAATGTGCTGTGGCGGTGCCTGGTTGTACCGTGGCTGTGGTACCGGGTCGTACCGCGGCTGTGGTGTCGGGTGGTACTATTGAGGAGCAGGCTCCTGCCGGGGTGGCTCGGGATCAGCCTGCTGTAGCGGGGGCTCAACCTGCGATAGCGGAGGAGGTCCGGGTAACTCCCTTCTCTCCTCTCGCCTTTGCTGGGCAGCTACGAGGGCTTCCACCATCTCAAATAGTCTCTCTAAATCCTCCCGAAGCGAACTATCTTGGACCGCTCGGTATAGTGGGGGCATTCCTCTCCTCATTTCCATGTACCTGCATTCACAAGGAATGGTTGAGTAACGATCTACCGGTGAGTATTTCTCTAAGGCACTAATGTTTAAGGGATGGGTCCGAGGAAACGCGGCTCTGATACCAACTGTAACGACCCTAGAATTTTGAAATGAAATATGTGTATTAAAAAGGTCAAATGCGAAAGCGAAATAAAAATTTTGATTAAACATCCCTTACACTAAAACCAAAAACGTGCTCAAAATATAAAAGAACAAACTAACTAAAAGAGAAACTCGAAAATAAAAGCTATAAATATGATTACGGAGTCTTCAGGCATCCCCTTCGCCGTCTTCCTGTGGAACGGGCTCGGGAACAATGTCTTCCTGATCTGAAATGATTAAATAAGGAATGAGCTACACCAGCCCAGTAAAGACATCACACTATCTCACCGTCACAGAGGTAAAAGTGGGTAGAAAATACAAAAGACCAATGGAGCATAGTTTACAACAAATTCTTTTATCAATAATAAAATCCTTGCTATCCACTTACCTCGGTGAAATTCATAAAACAATATACGAAAGCAATAACATTATCATCATCATGAAATCATAGGAACTGTATAACATAATACTTATCACGCCTTTTGCATCTCAATCATGACACAATATATTTTTCCTTATTTACCAGCCTACTAGTATCCATGGGGATCCATAGGGGTCCCGCTACCCGTAAACCTTTAACACTTGTAATCAGATTCCAGGGCCGTCCCCATACCCCGTCCGGTATGGGCGCCAAAACTATAAACCTCAATACCCCTTCCGGTATGAGGGTGAAACGGGCCGTCCCCATACCCCGTCCAGTATGGGCGCCAAAACACATAAGGTCTCCATACCCCATTCAGTATGAGAGACCACAATCCCGGTAGGGTTCCCTACGGACCCGGTCCGTCCACCATCTCCTAGGATATCTAGTCAGGCTGACCACAATATACAATTATCAATTTACATAACCTTTCATTCCCTTTTTCCTCAGTCAGCATCATCAAATCACACACAAACAAGCAACCAGTAATTCATGCCAAACAAGCCAACATACAACATCGGGTTCTTAGTCATTCAACCCATAATCAATAAAACAGTGATTTATGCACACAAAACTATGAAATGAGAACATCAGACATCATACTGCATTTAAAACTGTAAAATAAAACAAACAACAACTGACCGACAAATACACCAGACTCGGGCTCCATTAGCGACCTTAAACAATTTCACACATCTACTGATTTATGAAACACCGTTTTATCATTTATTGAACTTTAATACCATGATAGGAAATAGGGTGAGGGTCCTTACTTGTTTCGGGGTCTGAATACGGCTCTACAATGCGCCTATAGGCTGTCCCTAAATTTCCATGAATTCTTCCCGGGGAACTGAAACGCACTATTGGTACCTGCACGTGTCCCAAAAAATCCCAAATTAGACCTAGGGCCCTTTTCGGCCAATATCGCAATTCCAGCACGGCGGCTCCGCCGTGCTCCGGCGATGGCAAACGGCGGCGATTTGCCTCGGGTTGGCCGTTTTCGGCCGAATTCGGCCACACTTGCATCGGTCCTTGCGATAAAACAACCCTAGGGCCCTCGGGGGGTCACAAAATTATGAAAAACTGAAGCTTACCGGCAGCGGGCTCTCGGGTGCGGCGTCTCTCAGGTGAGGTTCGTGTTTTGGTGATTTGGCTCCAATCAACCTATAGAGAAAAGAATGGTGATCACGGTGATATAAAAATTGTATCAAACGGAGGCTGGGAAGGGCCTCATCGGAGGCAAAAATCGAGGAGGGGCGCGGCGGCGCCGCTGGGTTTTAGCCGTGTTTTCCGGCCGTTTGGCCAGGATTTTAGCTCCGATTTGGCCACAGGGGAACTCAGCGTGGAAAAACGAGCCGAGGGTATGAAAATTACCTTGATCGGCGGTCGAAAAAATCCCCGGTGCGGCGGCGGGTGGCGGCGGCCGGCTCCTCTGGCGTCTGGTTCGTCTTCTCCGGCGAGGGCATGCGGCTAGGGTTTTTGTGGTCAGGTGTGGGGGTTCTATTTATACCCTTTTGCCTTTTGATCACAGCCGTCCATTTTGATTAAATTTGGGCCGTCCGTACGCGATTGAATCTGGGCCGTCTGTGCGCGTGCATCTGGGCCGTCCGTGCGCTTGCATCTGGGCCGTCTGTGCGCACGCTTAATCTGGGCATTCCGTGTGCGCGAGGACGCATCTGGGCCGTCCGATCGCGCGCACGCGGATCGCCCACGTGGCCTGTTCCCGAGTCGATGTGGTCTTGCCACGCGGCAGGTCCTGGTTGGCCAGGGTTACTGACTGGGCCGCTGATGTGGCTGCTGACGTGGCGCTGACGGGGCACAATTTTTCTAAATTACGTTTTAACCCCCGATTTCCGATTTTCTTTTCAAAAATACCCCCAAAATCCTAATTTTCAGCCCTTTTTCCCAAAATCAATTTCAATTAAATCCAAATAATATTTTTACCCAATTTTATATTTATTTTATTTTATTAGGTTTATTTTAATTTAATTTAATAAAAATAAAATAAAATAAATAACAATAAAATTAATAATAATAATAATAATAAAAAATTTAAAATTATCGGGCGTTACAATATAGAAGAAAATATATACACACAAAATATTTTAGTGCATCAGACCATATGTATAGTATAAAATTTGAAATAATTTATTCCCATATCTATATTGAAGGAAACTAGGTTAATATGCCAAAGGATTCATTAAATAATTAGAGAGATAATTAGTTTAATTATAATAATTTTTATTTTAATTGATCTATATGTAAACTAATTACATATATATGTTACATAATTCATTACAATTGCAATATATTTGATTATATAATTCATAAAGAAAAAAATTAATTATATGACATGATACAACAAGACCATCAAAAGTTGTGTTTTTCTGGTTGATATTTTTCTTTCTATTGATATTTACCTATACATCATAAAAATTTAGATGCTCACCCTTCCATACACATATACAAACATCTCAATATATATTTACCTACCTCAACATGTATTCCTTCCATCGCTACCTTATATGTTACATGTATATATCAACTGGATCAGACAACAAACATCTGGCCTGTACTTGGTTTATAGTTAATTTGCTCGACATGCAAACTTTAATTTTTAAGATTTCGAAATTTTCCATCCAAAACATAATTACTAATTACACTCCAATAGTATTCTAATACCATAAAAACTTAGTTAAGATATATATTACGATTAATATTTGTTCTTGTGTTGTGAAATATATAAGTCAATTTAGTTGAATAAAAATCATATTAACAATATAATGATCAAACTAGTAAAAGTAGAGAAAAGACATGAGAGGCTAAAAACCAATATATTTTAGAAATTTAGCATTATAAAAAGCTATTATTTTTATTTAGATTTGATAGAGTAATAACAAGAACTCAAAGTACAAAACAAAAAATAATTCATTTAATCAAATACATTTCTCACATTTATCATAAATACAAAAATTAACATATTCAAAAAAAATATTTTAGTGTCACAAAATCCCCTATTAATTTACAAGGTAATGGTATATTAATCTGTTGTATTTTTTTGAGTTCAACTATTAGTTCAACAACTTTCTAACTAATACCATTGACTTTTAAAAGTATAAATTTAAATTATTGTTAGTATGTAATGTGAACTCTGATATAGAAAAAAAAGATATCTATGTTTTTTTTTATTTTTTTTAAAAAGAATTAAAAAATAAAATGGGGGTAACTGTAAGACATCAAGGCATACAATTAAGTTGGATTAGAAGGTGATGGCCATATTAGTTGATGGTTAAGAGACAATATTTGTGTGTGTGGTTGCCATGTATAATTGACTTCAAGTGTGAATGCATGTTGGGGATAGTGCAGGAGAGAGTAGGTAGATACATGCATTACAGTGAAGCAATAGCTTTTAATTAAAAGGGATGGCCACAATCGAATAACTTTATATAAGTACAGCCTTGCAAAAATTTATTAATTAAATTTTTTTAATTACATTACCTTAAATCAAAAGATTTTTCCATATCTCCTATTAAAGACAACATTTTTGGAGATAATTTGGGCATTCCACTTGCAGTTTTAGAATGCACCACATCTTACCTTACATGGTATATTCTTTTATATTAAAACACTCCGCCCCCATTCCTTACTAATAGCTACTCAACCCTTGTTTCGTTTTATATGTAACCCCTCCCCCCCTTTGGGCACACATGACAAAATACCATGACTAGAAAGAAGGTTAAGCTTGCTTATATCACTAACAACTCTACAAGAAAACCCACATTCAAGAAAAGGAGGAAGGGGCTGATGAAGAAAGTGAGTGAACTTAGCACTCTTTGCAATGTCAAAGCCTGTACAATCATTTACAACCCTTATGACTCGCAACCAGATATTTGGCCTTCCCCTCTCGGAGCCCAACATGTGCTTGCTGACTTTAAGAGGATGCCCGAGATGGAGCACAGTAAGAAGATGGTGAATCAGGAGAGCTTCCTGTGATAGAGGATTACTAAAGCAATCGACCAGCTGAATAAGCAGTGCAATGATAATCGCGAAAAAGAAGACCATCCATAGAGCATATTGAACGACCTGAAGCCCCTGATCATCTGACCAGGGCTGAATTTGCAGAATTTTTTCGAGCCATCTAAGGATTAGCTACAGCCATAGGATAGAACCAAGCCGACCCTTGTCCACCCCCTGCCCCTGAATTCTAAAACACAGATCAGTCTATCTCCAACAATATAGCAGACTTTAGAAAACTTAACCCCCACACTTTGAAGGTGGCCCTGATGCTTTAGTAGCCGAAGCCTAGATCCTATAAATAGAGAAGCTCTTCTCTGTCCTAGACCTGACGGAAGAAAAAAAGTTACTCTTGCAGCTTTCATGCTAAACGGTGAAACCGAACACTAGTGGAAACTTAATAAGGAAGTCTTGCCTACCCCTACTATCTGGATAGTTTTCATGGATGCTTTCTTTGATAACTTCTTCCCTACCTATGTTTAGGAAAAGAAAGAGGAAGAATTCCAGGACCTCCACCAACGAAGCTTGTCTTAGCTTAATATGCAAGCTATTTTGTTCAACTGTTTAGGTTTGTCCCTTTGATGGTCACCCTCAAAAGCCAAAAAGTTAGGAAGTTTCTCAAAGGCCTTCGTGTCGACATTTATGACCGGGTTGCTATGTTGAGACCCTCTATGTAGAGGTGCTTGAACATGCCCAGTTGACCGAGGATCTTATCTCAGTCAAGCACCAATGCTTTGCTCGAATCTGTGCCCAACCCTAATAGCTTAGAAAAAGATTGTCTGACCCAGTAAGTAACCTTTTTAGAAAAACAAACCAGAATTGCCCTTCCTCTTGCCTTGCCCCCACCTATAGCTCCACCTACCTGAGCTAACCAACCCTGTCAACATTGTGGTCACTCGCAAGGTGACCTGCTATGTTAGCGTATCAATAACGCCTGCTATCAGTGTGGAAGCTCCTAACACCTTATAAAAGATTTCCCTCAGTGACAAAAGAATATAGGCTGACCCATAGCATAAGGTCTAGTGTACCACTTAGATGAATCTGATGTCCTTCCTTCTCCTGTCCTGATCCAGGGTATGTTTTTTATTTATAATACTTCTGTCAAGTCTTTGATCGATACTGGTGTAACTCACTCTTTTATTTCCTATGCATTCGCTTGTAACTTAGAATTTAGACCAGAAGGTTTAGGAAAAACGCTAGTGGTAGAAACTCCCTCTAAAGAACTACTAGAAGCTCATTGTGTATATAAGAATTGTAGGATAAAAAATTTAGGGATAGAGGTATGTGTAAACCTGATACTATTAGATTTTGTTGAATTTGATGTATTATTAGGAATGGAATTGTTGGAAAAGTATAGAGCGGTAATAGACTGTGAAAGTAAAATTGTAACCTTACGATTACCGAAAAAGAAATAAAAATTATTATTATCATTTTCCTAATAA
Source organism: Carica papaya (assembly GCF_054855325.1). NCBI lineage: Eukaryota > Viridiplantae > Streptophyta > Magnoliopsida > Brassicales > Caricaceae > Carica > Carica papaya. Next base: position 24,449,722 of record NC_142310.1, on the reverse strand, counting down.
TTAAATGAACTGGAATATGTATGTTGATCCTATCGTGTGTTTTATACCAATTGTTTGCAATTTTCTGGATGTATTTACCATCGAACTTCCTAGTCTACCTCCCCCACGTGAGGTAGAGTTCTTGATTGAATTGTTGCCTGGAACCCAGCTGATCTCGAATGCGTATCGCATGAGTCGCACTGAGCTAACAGAGTTAGAACATCAGCATTCTAATCTTATCACCCAGAAATTCATTCGCCCTAGCCATTCTCCTTGGGGCGCTCCTGTGTTATTTGTAAAGAAAAAGGATGGTACCCTCCGACTCTACGTGAAGTACAGGGAACACAACCAAGTCACCGTTAAAAGCAAGTACCCTTACTCCAGATCAATGATCTCTTCGATCAACTGCAAAGAGCCACGGTCTTCTCTAAGACCGATCTCATAACCAGGTATCACTAGTTGAGAGTTAAAGAAGAAGATATTCCAAAGATACCTTCCGGTGTAGATACAATTTGTACGAGTTCAGGGTGATGCCATTAAGATTGACCAATGTCCCAGCAGCCTTCATGGACCTAATGAACCGAGTATTCTGGCACGCACTAGATCGGTACATCATTACTTTTATTGATGACATTTTGGTGTATTCCAAAAGCTGTGAGGAACACATTGTGCATTTTTCTGAAGTGTTGGAGACCCTCTGCCAAAACCAACTATTTGCAAAACTAAGCAAGTCCTCCTTTTGGTTGGATTGAGTTTCTTTTCTCAGTCATGTAATCTCAAGTGAAGGAGTTTCTGTAGACCTGTCTAAGGTGGAATCGATGATCAGTTGGAATTCGCACACTAATGTGGTCGACGTACATAGTTTTTTTGGCTTGACAAGTTACTATCGGTGATTTATCGATAGATTTCCTAAAATTACTGCTGAAATAGAAAGCAAATCTGGTGGGGAACCGACCTGAACCCAAATCTGGTAGAGAAGAAGCTGAAATAGAAAGCAGAAATGGGCTTGGAGCTAAGCAGCAGAGGAAAAGTTGAGAAAAATTAATCAAGTAATTTATTTTTATTTTTAGTTTTATTTTTTTGCTTTCAAATTGTAGATTTTTAGGATGAAAATTTTCATCATTTTTTAACAAACTCGTGTTTGGAATTTTTTGGAATTTGTTTTTTATTATTACATGATTATATTTTTTTAATTATAAGTTCTATTGATCAATCTACCATGTCTGGTTAAATTTCCTTCACTGGAGTGATTGATGTAGCATGAATCAAAAGTAGGCCTAAAGTTTAATTTTAGCTTCCTTTTAGTGCAATTTAACAATATTGAAATTAATTTAATTGTGAGATTATGCCAACTCACGGCTTAATAAAATGTATGAATTGTTACTAAAAAATTTAAATCCTAAACTTCAATTCTATATTTTAAAAGTAATATTTTTTTGAAAAGTAATATACATTTTATCCATAACAAGTAGATTTATAAAACCAACCATAAGGAATGCCTGTATAGCAAAATCAACCACTACCATAATCTAAAATACATGAGACATTTGAGCATAAAACAATAACAAGAAAAAAGGCATAAATAACAACAACATAGTCTAAACACTACATTACACATATAAAATAACTTCCTATATATGTATGTGTGATGATGTTTAGCAGCAATATGAAAGGGTTATTCATGACACCTAACTGTCTAAACTAGTTGACATAGAATTGATTAACTTTGGTTATGCGTGAATTTCATATTATATGTATAGAAGTTCCAAGGATCATGCCCATATGAGTTAATGGATACCTTATAGATTTTGAGAATTGGAACAAGCATTCTTTTGGCTATATGTGCACTAAAAAGAAAAAAGAAACAACTAAAAACACGGATATCACCCACAGCCACCAAAAATCTCTAAGCCTTTACCAATCTCCTCTCAAACCCATTCGTTCCTCTCTTCTACCCAACTTTGTTGCTTCTTTTCACTCATTCACAGACACTTGAAAATAGTGCATATCTGCTAGAGCTTTGCAAATCTATAAAATCCTATTCACTTTTCCTATTAACACCTCATCCCACACCACAATGACTAGTCAGCTTGTTTTCCCACTATTGCCAACATCACCATCTCAACACAACCTCCTATACATCTTTCCTATTATAAATCTTTGGTATCACATAGAATTTGGTTATAATACATTAAGCTACCTATTAGCTAAAAACTCATTAATGGTATATGAATCTATCCATAATTTATCATTTTTATGAAAATGCTTAAAATTTTATTAACTAGAACTAGCAAATATTATCCAATAATACAACAATTTATTAAGCATAATATAGTATTGCCAAAAATATAAATTCGTATCTCATGTATTATTCCAGAATTTTTAGTGCATTTATGGTGTAAATGTGTCTTTAATTTTCATTTAATTTTTCTTTGTAAAAATATATACATAATATGCCTATAAATAGTGGTATCTCAATAATAAAATACAATTTTCTATTTTCACAAGATAACATGGTATTAGAGCTATTAATATATATATAAGAATTTAGATAGCTAATGTATGAATAAATTGTATTTTCCATACAAAAATCATGAATAGGGGTGAGTTTGATAGAAAATAAATAATGATAGTTGATTGCGAAGAACATTGTGGAGCAAAAGGAAATGGGAAACATGGTTGGATTGGTTCATGAAAAGGATGAGGGAGTAGTTGTATCAAAATATGGCTCTTATAGCCGTAATTATATTAAAAATATAAATTACACAATAAAGTTCTCCTTTTATCCTCTTTTTTGAAAAAAATATTTGTTCTTCTTGCACGAGATTGTTATTTTTCATTGATAAATTTAATACAAATATACTTTATCTTAGGCCAAAAGAAAATTTGTTATATACACAAGAAAACAAAAAAAGTGATATTAGAAGTCCGAGGGGAAATACTTTTAAATGTTGGATTACCTGTAGGGTTACTTTACATGTGAAGCTCCCTCATGCATACATATCGATCATAAAATTTGGGATACATCAATTACTCTTAACTTCTTTAACTGGAAGATTAAAGATATTATATTTAGGAAATATAATTTCAAGTATCTTCTTATAAATAGTTTGTGTTATAGGTTTTAGCTATTCATCACTAATTTCAAAGTATCCTAAAAAGTTCAAATTTTCGCATAATATTGTAAAATAAAAAATAAAGTTGAAAAAAAAAGAATGCCTCCTTACACAATTTTCTCTTCAATGTTGTGAAGTGATAGGGTAAGTAGGAAACAATTTTGAAAAATATCAACAGTCTTGACATTAAAACTACTGAAAATGATTTCACTTATAGTTAAAATCAACTTCAAGCTTAGAGACCTCAATAACTTGGTGAATTAATAAGCCTAAGTAGGTAAAGAATCTCGTAAGCATCCATACTTAATTGGATTAGGACCTTTTGAAGACAAGTGTTGGTGATTTTGGTGAGTAATATAGCTTTTACGATAGCTTCACCTAAGATTTCGGACTTGTGGTGAATCAGGAGATGATAGTCGTTAAGGAGTGATTTTAGATGAATTGTATTGGCCTTGAAGTATCACATTGAATTGGAGGATTTTTTATTAGTTTTGACTATTTCTTTAGCCTTCTAGATTGGTTTACGATGCTCTAACATTGGTTCTAACTGGCCAATGAAAGAGGCTATTTAGTGGGTATGTATACAGACCATTAGAACTCGTACAATGACAGTTGTGACTATAACGTGATGTTTTTCTTAAATAAATAAATTATTTTTATAAGGTAAGATAGGACTACGACGTAACCTAATGGTAAATGTTTATGTTATAATTACTCACCTTTTATAATCTTACAATATTATCGAAATATTATTTTCCTTACAGAGCATATGGAACTCACTCTTTCTATGCCCTCCCCTCCCAAGATGAGGAAGATAGTGAAGAATCGTCAGTTAACGTACCCATTAAAGTCTATGAGGATCCCATGGATCCACAAACCTTAAGTGCATGATCGTTTCTACACTTTGATGAGTCCAATAATATAATGATAGAAGTGGCCATCTTTTGTATTTTGACATTGTATTTTGTAGCCACTTCTGGCCTCAGCTATATATATATGTAATTGGAACTCATATAAGAGATTTGTATTAACTTACTCTGCTGCATATAATTTTTATCATGCTCTCGTAATCTGTTTCTGTATCTGACACTCTCATGCCTTAATTAGCATTAGGGATGTCAGAATGTATATATATATATATCCATCGTACTTCTCATACTCATTTTGTTTAAATGATAAAGTAGTAGGCATTTCTTATCAAGTTTATCAATTACAATACATTTCCATTGTTCCCCAATTTGATCAAACAAATAAGATTACAATCAAATTTCCTTGCCCATAATATATATCAAAAGCAAAATTCATTATAACATTTATGTATATATATTGAACATATAAAACATATATGCTAATTGAGAACAAAAAATGTCCTTATTGGAGTTTTGCCATCTATACATGGTTTTCCAATATAAAACAATTATAGGCTTCCTCATTCTTTTCCCTTTGAAGATATACATGAAAAAGGTATTCACATACACAAACATATATAGAGAAAATAGTTTTATGTGATCTCATGTCTTCATTTTATATAAAGTTTATGGTTTAAAAGAACATGATGCGTAGGGTAGAATTATAATTAATTGGTCTAAGTGAATTTATTTTATTTTGAAAAAGAAAGAAAACAATCTTATCATTAGTGTAGTAGATTTATTAGTTGCATGTAATTGATTGAAAGCAAAGGTACATAATTTTCTTCCTTTTTTCCTTCTTTTATATGCTTTATTATGTATTTTTAAATATTTTTAAGCACATACAATCTGTACTGATGAAGAAAGAAAGTTCAGTTTGCGTATATCACCTAATGACCCTGCAATAAAAACCATATTCAATAAAAGAAAGAAAGGGCTGATGAAGAAAGTGAGTGAACTCAGTAGTTTCTGCGATGTTAAAGTCTATGCAATCATTTATAGCCCCTATGACTAATAACCAGAGGTTTGGCCTTCTCTTCTAAGAGCCTAACATGTGCTTGTTAACTTTTAGAGGATGTCGGAGATGGAGCATAACAAGAAGATGGTGAATTAAGAGAGCTTCTTGCACTAAAGGATCACCAAGACAATCGACTAACTGAAGAACCAGTGCAAGGTAATTGCGAGAAGGAGATCATGTAGGTCATGCTCCAAAGTCATATTGGGAAGCCCCTCTACCAACTCAACGTCATTGTTCTCAAAAATTTGGGTTGGCTCATCGAACAACACCTTAAAGAAATCTACAAAAAGACAGAAACACTTAGGAAGTCACTTTAGCCTTAAAGGACCACCTAACGGAGGAGTCATGAAGGGTCCTCAAGAGGCGTCTGCTCAAATCAAGGAGGATTCTCTGGTGCAAGAGATGCAGCAGTCGCGAGAGTGGTCCATTGACAAGATGAACTTGTAAGTACAATAATAGTTTCATGTAGGGTTTGCTAACGGGGAACAGGCAAAGATGTTGGTGCCATTCAAGGATAAGAACAACCAGAATAATGTACTGATATGGTTCAGTAGGTTTAATTACCCTTAGGAACCAAGTATTACGATGTTTAGTTATTAATTTTTTTGATGTTGTTGGAGATGTACTTTGAATAACCAATCCACTACATAGATAGGTTGTCAGACTTGTAGTCATTGTCTTAATAGTTGTAATCATCATAATAGTTGTAGTTGTTGTCGTCACAGTCGTGCGGGCATGTTCATGGCACTGTGATGCATGCTGGTGTGCATTTGCGCACAAGTCTTGTGTGTGGGAGTGCCACTACACTCCAAGCACCTGCACATTGCAGCCAGCCTTGAGCATCGTGTTGACCTACCAGGCTTCTACGGATGCTGAGGGGTCTTCATAGATGTGCTCCCCATATTGCGGGTGCGGATAAGAGGACAAATTCCCTCAAGCACAAGGTAAAATAAATAAATAAAATCTATAATTTGGTAAACTAAATATATTTTGGACAAATTGGCATTTTAGGAATATTGGTATAAATTGGAAATCTAGTATAACAAAAAACGATTTGGTTAATTTAAAAGAATAAATCTAATAAAATTAATAAATCTTAAAATTCTAAGAATAATTTTATAAATTAAAAACTTATAAAAAAGAAATTCTAAATCTATAAATAATTATAAAAGAAGGAGAATTAACATTTGAAAAAACTTGAAATTAAAAGACTAAAGAAAAAATGAAACAAGAACAAAAGAATCTAAAAAGTTAACTAATAAAATAAAAGGTCAAAACTTAACAAACACAGAGTCTAGTTAAATCTGGTTCACCATATTTCCTTTGAGGGGTATTTAGTTTTGATTATTTGTTTCGGAACCGCTAAAATATGTGTGACATCTCTAATGCAAATTAAAGCATAAGGGTGCAAGATACAGAACAGATTACGAGTGCATTATAAAAATTATATACAGCGGAACAAATTATTTCAAATCCCTTACCAAAATATATGAGTTCCAATCACACATATATATAACTGAGGAAAGAAGTGGTAACAAAATACAAAATATCAAAATACAAAGGACCACTTCTTTCATTATGTGATTGGACTCATTAGAGTGCACGACAAGTCTTGCACTCAAGGTTTGTGGATCCATGGGATCCTCATAGACTTCAAGGGGTAGGTCAGCGATTAGTTCCTTACTATCTTCGTCATCTGGGGGGAGTATGGAAATGGTGAGTTCTAATACTTAGTAAGAAAAACAACATTTAAATAATATCATAAAATTTTAAGAGTGAATAATTATATCATTAATACTTACCATCATGTCACGTCAGGGTCCTTTCTTATTTTATGAAAATAATTTTATTTATTAAAAACAACATCATGTCATAGTCACAACAATCAAATCAAAATCATACTTAACAATAGAAAAAATAAAATAAATCATGAAATGCTTAGATTTTTGTGTCATGCTTCACGAAGTTGTTCCAACTTCCATCTGTGAGGGCAAATACGAATTTTTGACTACGCATGTGGAATGACCAGATTAGATATATAACGGCAATTCGTTCAAGCACATTTCTGGCTTGTCAAACTATGGTACAATCTATGACCATGGTCATACCAACCAAAGTGGTTCTATAAGATATTCTATAGTCACGATAGTACTTAGCCAAAGGTGACCCCTAACAGATAATCGCATCACCGCTCTCGTCATATGGTACACCGACATCTACAGAGAGGGGTGTCTTTTTAGACCAAATAGGGGAGGAAAAAAAAGAAAATCCTCAGAGATAAAAAGCCTAACGAGACACTTGATGCATTATACATGTCAATACAAATACATGGATTTTTTAGACCATTCAGGCTCATTCCCCTTCTCTTTCATTCTTTTTTTATATATATTTCAAAAAATTATCACCAGATTCATGTTGTTTAATTTACATGCAAATCATCAAGTATCTATAAAATCACATAACATGCTTGAAATCAAGATCAAATGACTTTATTAAACATAAAATATGAAAAACATAAAACACAAACTTCATAATTTTGATTTTTTAAAAATGCTCGTTAAGATGTTTAAGGAAATACTAAATTTCTTACTAAAACTTTGAAGTTTTCCTACACCTTTCTTCTTCTTCTCTTCTCTTTCTCTCTCTAAATAACTCCCTTTCTCTCTCTAAGCTCTTGGAAGATGGAAGAATAAAATGGAAGTGATGAGGAAAATGGAAGAAAGGGGTCACTATTTATAGAAAATGGGGACCGTTGTATTTGTGCCGAGTGGCAAAATTCGGTGAGGAGAGAGAAAGTTAAATGAAAGATGAGTGATATGACACGAGACGACAACAGTACAAAAAGCAGAGGAAAAATCCTCCACCAGTGGCAGCTCTCCACCCAAGGCAGCAGCACATCGCCAAAGTTGGTGCACGGTGCCCAAGAGGGCGGTAGCACACTGCCCAAGGCAATAGTGTGCCACACCTGGCCAGCTACGTGCTGAAGGCCTAGCCTGCACATAATTTTATATGGGATGTATAGTTCTGCTGCAATATTAATATCTATTTTATGTCTGCTCATTTGGACATTGGTGCCATATTTGGCATCAGGATGTCACATTTCTTTTTTTTTTTTATTTATACACAATGGAGCAAAGATAGAAGCATTATTGATGTAGTATATGTAAAAATTCAATCTAGTTAGGATGAAGATGAATCTAGCTAGCTCCTTAAATTTTTTTAGATTTAAAATGAGATTTTTGTATAAAATTTAATAGATATGGATTCAATCTTTGGAACTTGGAATTAAAATTTGGGATAGTGGCATTAATAGGTAATGTTTTCCTTTAAGAAAGTCTCAGTATAATCATAACATCTAAAACAATTAATATTTTGATTAATATGAATATTATGCATGTATCTGGAAAAATACGTTAAATTAAGTTATAAACCTACTTCTAACTAATTAATAGATATGTAGAATAATCTGTCTTTGTTCCCTATATTTTGAAGAATAAAAAATTACATTCACCCATATATTACCAATTTAGAGTGTTGATGAGAAGTACCTGTGTACACTGGCTACTAGCTCCTTTAAGTAGTTTAGACAATATCTTATATAATTTACTAAATATGTTATATTATTGCGATTGCTTAGGTGGCAAGTAAAATAAGTATTGTTTTATATGTATACATAGACGTATATTGTTATGTTCGATTTTTATTGTATTTTTATACCCTTTTTACTTAAATTTAGAATAACTTTTGAATTAGTTTTAAGTTAAAAGTCATTTAATGAAAAAAATTCTTGATGTAGATTTCGTGAAGAAAATAAAAAAAAGACTGAAAAGAGAAGAAGAAAAGAGAAAAAATGAAGGCAGTTAACAGTGAAAAAAAAAAGGCATGCAAAACCCTATCTCCTTTATTTCTTCTACCTATAAAAGGAACCAGATCTACAACATTAAAAGGTGAGCAAAGGTGAAACTATATCTGGTGGGGAGCTAATGTGAACCCAAATCTGGTGGAGAAGAAGCCGAAATAGAAAGCAGAAGTGGGCTTGCAGTTGAGCAACAGAGGAAAAGTTGAGAAATATTAATCAAGTAATTTATTTTTATTTTTATTTTTTGCTTTCAAATTATAGATTTTTGGTATGAAATTTTTCATTATTTTTTAACAAACTCGTGTTTGGAGTTTTTTAGAAATTAGTTTTTTATTATTACATGATTATATTTTTTTTTAATTATAAGTTCTATTGCTCAATCTACCATGTCTGGTTAAATCTCCTTCATTGGAGTGATTCATATAGCATGAATCAAAAGTAGGCTTGAAGTTTAATTTTAGCTTCCTTCTAGTTGCAATTTAACAATATTGAAATTAATTTGGTTGGGAGACTTGGCCAACTCATGGATTAATTTGTTATTAATAGTTTTAAAGTAGCAGGAGTGAAATTCAATTAATTAGATAGATATTTCTAATCGTTAATTGCAATTTAAACGAGAGTTATATGTTCGAGTTAACGTGGAGAAATCGAATTATCACAAATCTAATAGAATCAAATTAATAATTATTGTAAAAGGTTAGTAGTTGTTAATTGACAAACCTAGCAAATACTGGGAGGGAAACCAAAAGTACATTAAGTTTGTTCGATCATTGCAAACTAGATTAAATTGATTGTGAAATTAAAACTCATATATACCTAAGATTTAGGTGAAATCAATGACTATGATGGGTTTAGATCGATAGTTTTCATTAATATAATTATTTTTCTTTGATTAAATTATTATTAGATTTAAATTTCTAGATAATAATAGAATTTCTATAATTCTAGTACTTGATACACAATCCCTATAGAACGATACCCTACTTATAACTTTATTATTTGAATGATTTTATGCACTTGCAAATTTGCCAGTCATATATATAATCTTTAACTAGTTTTAGTTTTTTATATGTATACTAGTATGCAATCTGTAGAATATCATAATTATCTTAAAGGTTGGAATTAGTAATGGATGATGAATTGTTTCATTCTAATTGGCTTTTAGACATGGTTATGCCCTCTTATTTTTCTTCTCAATCTATATTGTGGCTATTAGATGTATTGTTTAATGGTACTTTTATTGTGTTTGTAATGGTTAATTGCTATTGTTAAATTTTATTTCATTAAAAAAAGAAATAATTATCTTAAAGGCTATTATAGAGTGTCAAGGAGAAGGCATATATATTAGTACCAGGCTAGTATCATTTTTTAATTGGAAGAGAGATAACACTTTTACATTTTTACTGCATTAAATTGGCAGGAAATATATGTTTGATTTCTTTAAGAATTTTGCAACTATTACAAAAATCAATACAAAAGTATTCATATATATTACTTTTATTATACCATTTTAAAATTGAATCATACTAATCTTTTCTTAAGAATATGATTGGTATTTCTTCTCTTCATAAAAGATTTTAGATTCAAATTGTGCATTTTTATAGATCATCTTTATGAGGTTGTGTCATCTAATTAATGAAATGTATGAATTGTTACTAAAAAATAGAGATCCTAAATTTCAATTCTATATTTTAAAAGTAATATTTTTCTGAAAAGTAAGATAACTTTTGTGACATCCCAAATGTTATTTAAGGCATAAGGGTGCCAGATACAGAAATAGCTTACGATTGCGTGATAGTTAAATATATGCAACAGACCAATTTATTACAAAATCCTTACAAAATATATGAGTTTCTAATTACATATATAACTGAGGTCAGAAGTGCCGAAAAAATATAAAATATCATAATACAAAAAGGGTCACTTCTATAATTATGTAAAAGGACTCATCTGAGTGCAAGACAAGTCATGCACTAATAGAAGTTTATGGATCGACGGGATCCTCAAAGACTTCAAAGGGTAGGTCAGTAATCAGTTCCTCATTATCTTTCTCATCTAGAGGAGGCATGGAAAGGGGTGAGTTCCATATACTCAGTAAGAAAAAAAGTATTTAAAAAACATCATAAGATTTTAAAGGTAATTAAAGGTATCATCATTTCTTACCATCAAGAGTCATGTCAGGGTTCTTTATTAAATTATAAGAGTAATTTATTTTATTTAAAGAAAACATCATATTATAGTCATATCATATCAATCAAGTATATCATACTAAAAATGGAAAAACTTAAAAAAATCATGCTATGCACTATTTTTCGTGTCATTATTTGCGAAGTCATTTTGACTTCCATCTATTGAGGGCGATACGGATTCCCAACTACCCATGTGAAATGAAAAATTCATTTCATTTGTAATAGCATTTTGCATTTTGCTAAACTAACAACACATTTATGGTTTGCTAAACAAAATCACATTTACGGCTTGCAAAACTATGACATGATCTATGACCACAACCGTGCCAACCACAGTGGTCTTACATGTTAACTATGGCCATGGCGGAAATTTGCCGAAGGTGACCCCTACAATCATTTTGAATCACCACTTGCGTCAAAGGGTATGCTATCATCCACAAGGAGTGGTTTTCTCATGTATTTTCAGACTTGATGAGGAAGAAACAGAAACTCCTTAGAGATAAAAAGTATAATGAAACATTTTATGCATTATGCATGCTAATATCAATGCATGTTTCTCATGTCTACACATAATTTCATGCTTAATCATTTTTCTACCATTTAATTGCATCACATATCAATATTTGTTTCATCTAAATTACACATGCAAATTAACAAGTTCATACACGATCAAAGATATGCGTTAACACTTGAAATTACTTAGTTTAGGCATAAAACATAACCATGAAATCACTAATTTAAATTTTATTAATTTTACTCTAGAAATGCTCCTTAGGATGTTCAAAAGTAAATACTAAATTTCTTACCGAAACTTCGATATTTTTTGTGCCTTTTCTTCTTTTTCTCCTCTCTCTCTCTCTTGACAGCTCCCTCTCTCTCTAAAACTCTTAGAGGATAGAAGAATTGAAATGGAAGTGATGGGAAAATGGTGAAGGGAGGGTCACTATTTATAGAAAATGGGGACTATTGGATTTATGCCAAGTGGCAAAATTTGATGAGGAGAGAGAAAGTCAATGGGTAATGTGTGATGTGGTGACTGACCAATGTGACCAACGAATGGACAATGCGACATGATGGTGATGCAAAACTTAGAGGTATGCCACCCAAACAATGACGGTATGTCGTCCAAGTGAGCAGAGCCCATGGGAGCGGGATCCTTCCTGTGGGATTTTTTGCCTTTTTTTCCATTTTTCCTGAAATTTATTTAAATAATAAATAAAATAAAATTTTTCCTATGAGAAAATAAAATAATTAATTTTAAGAATTATTAAATCAAATAAAATACAAAACTTAAAATATGAAATACAATATTCATCCGAAATATTAAAAATACGAAATATTATGGGGTTTTAAATTGCCTTAGGGCCCGAATAAATAGTGGTTCTTATTACAAATTAACTGCGAAGGAGATCGAACGGCCCAGATTTAATCTTGATGGATGGTTTAGATTAAAAGGCAAAGGGCATAAATAACCCCACCCACACCTGACCACAAAACCCTAGCCGCCAGTGCCTCGCCGGAGAAGAAGAACCAGACGCCGGAGGAGCTGGCCGCCGCCACCCGCCGTGGCACTGGGGAAGTTTCCTACCGCCGATCGAGGTAAATTTTCTCCCCCTGGCTTGTTTTTCGATGTTGAGTCTGCCTATGGCCAAACCACCGGCCAAATGGCCGGAAAACCCAGCCGAAGTCCACTGGCGCCGCCGTGCCCCCCTCTGTTTTTGCCTCTGATGAGGCCCTTCCCGGGCTCTGTTCGATGCAAATTTTATACCACTGTGATCACCGTTCTTTTCTCTATAAGTTGATTGGAGCCAAACATCAAAACGCGACTCACGCCGGGGGAGCCGCTGCACCCGAGAGCACCGTCGCCGGTAAGTTTTGGTTTTTTGTGATTTTTTGGCCCACCGAGGGCCCTAGGATTGTTTTATTACAGGGACCGATGCAAGTGTGGCCGAATTTGGCCGAAAACAGCTAATCCGAGGCGAATTGCCGCTGCAAGTGGCGGCGCCATCGCCAAAGCACGGCAGAGCCGCTGTGCCAAAATTTTGATATTGGCCGAAAGGGGCCCTAAGTGTGATTTGGGGTTTTTTTGGGACACGTGCAGGTACTGGTAATGCGTTTCAGTTTTTTGGAAAAAATTCAGGGAAACTAGAGACAGCCTGTAGACGCACTGTATAGTCGAATTCAGACCCCGAAACAAGTAAGGACCCCTCACCCTATTTCCTATCACGGTATTAAAGCTAAATAAATAATTAAACTGTACTTTGTGACTTTATGGATGTATAATTGGTTAAGGTTGCCAATGGAGCCCGAGTCTGATACATTGTTGGTCAGTTATTGTTTGATCTAATTTTCAGTATTAAATGCAGTATGATGTTTGATGTAATTATGTTATGGTCTCGTATGCATGAATCACGGTTTCTTTTATTTTGGTTTGTATTATGGTGAACCCGATACTGTGTCGTCTTGTTTGGTGTCAATTATTGGTTTACATGTTGTGTATGATTGGATGATTGAGATCAAGAAAAAAGGCAAAAAAGTTATGTGAATTGATAAATGGATAATGTGGACAGCTTGACTAGATATCCTAGGAGATGGTAGACGGACCGGGTCCGTAAGGAACCCTACCGGGAACGTGGTCTCTCATACTGGACGGGGTATGGAGACCTTATGTGTTTTGGCACCCATACCGGATGGGGTATCGGGACGGCCCGTTTCACCCTCATACCGGACGGGGTATTGAGGTTCATGGTTTTGGCACCCATACCGGAAAGGGTATGGGGACGGCCCTAGAATCAGGTTGTAAATGTTAATGGTTCACGTGTAGCGGGGACCCCCTATGGATCCCCATGGATACTAATAGGCTAGTAAAAGAGGAAATCTGTTTTCTGATGATTGAAATGTAAAGGTATGATATGTGTTATGTTATAAAGTGTATATGATTTCATGATATTATAAGGTCATTATTTTCATATGTTGTTTTCATAGATCTCACCGAGGTAAGGGACAGTAAAGGCTTTTATGTTAATAAACGAGTTCGTTATAAATTATGCTCCATTGGTCATTTTTGTTTTCTACCCACCTTTACTTCCGTGGCAGTGAGATAGTGTGATGTCTTTACTGGGCTGGTGTAGCTCATCCCTTATTTAACCATTTCAGATGAGGAAGACGTTGTTCCTGAGCCCATCCCGCAGGAAGACGGCGAAGGGGATGCCTAAAGACTTCATTGTTATATTTATAGTTTTTATTTCGAGTATCTCTTTTAGTTAGTTTGTTCCTTCATATTTTGAGTACGTTTTGGTTATTGTGTAAGGGATGTTAATCAAAATTTTTATTACGCTTCCGCAAATGAGATTTTTAATACATATATTTCATTTAAATTTCCAGGGCCGTTGCAATCACAGTCGAACACAATGGATGAGGGGACATCATGGAGTCGAACAATTTCATTGACGTACAGGTGGGCTAATATGCTGGTGGAATCTGTGGTTCTGATGGGTAAGAAGTGAACGGTCTTGATCAACCTGTCAACAATGACCTGTATGGCATTGCAAATAGAACAAGTTCTGGGCATGCCGGTGACAAAGTCCATGGTTACATGCTCCCACTTCCATTCTAGAATAGGGAGGCCTTATAACAAACCACCAAGTCTCTAGTATTTTACCTTAACCCCTTGCCAAGTAAGGCATCGAGACATAGTCGACAATGTCCTTCATTCTAGGCCACTAATATTGACGCTTCAGGTCCTGGTACATCTTGGTACTCCCAGGATGTATAGATAGTTTGAAGGCATAGGCAGCCTTGAGAACGTTCATCCTAACAATGACAAGGACAGAAATACGGTCCCGACATATGCACAATCCATCATCTGTGAGCCTGAAATAAAAAAACTCATCAAAAGTAAGCTTACTTAAATTTTTATTGATTTTTTGATCTGTGGACTGAGTTTTCTAAATCTTCATGAAAAGATCAAGCATTTTCTTAGATTATCTTTAAGAGGTTATGTTATCTAATTAATGAAATGTATGAATTGTTACTAAAAAATCTAAATCCTAAATTTTAATTCTATATTTTAAAAGTAATATTTTTCTAAAAAGTAAGATACCTTTTATCCATTACAAGTAGATTTATAAAACCAACCATAAGGAATGACTATATAGCAAAATCAACCATTAGCATGATCTAAAATACATGAGACCTTGGAGTATAAAACAATAGTAAAAAAATGCATAAATAACAATAACATAGTCTAAACACTACAATACACATCTAAGACAACTTCCTATATGTGTATGTGTGATGATATACCTCTTAAAGGAAGTTTAATAACAATATTAAACGGTCATTTGAGACACCTAATTGTCTAAACTAGTTGACATAGAATTGATTAACTTTGGTTGTGCCTGAATTTCATATTGTATGTATAGAAGCTCCAAGGATCATGCCTATATGAGTTAATGGATATCTTATAGATTTTTAGAATTGGAACAAGCATTCCTTTGGCTATGTGAGCACTAAAAAGAAAAAAGAAACAACTAAAAGCACGCATATCACCCACACCCACCAAAGATCTCTAAGCTTTTACCAATATCCTCTCAAATCCATTCGTTCTTCTCTTCTACCTAGCGTTATTGCTCCCTCTCACTCATTCACAAAAACTTAAAAATAGTGCATATCCGTTAGAGCTTTATAACTCTATAAATTCCTATTCACTTTTCCTATAATCACCTCATCCCATACCACAACGACTAGTCTGCTTGTTTTCCCACTATCACCAACATCACCATCTCAACACAACCTCCCATACATCTTTCCTATTACACATCTTTGGTATCACATAGAATTTTGTTAATAATATATGAAGCTACCTATTAGCTAAAAACTCATTAGTGATATATGAAGCAACCTATAATTTAATCATTTTTATGAATTATTTAAAGGTTGGAATCAGTAATGCATAATGAATTGTTTCCTTCTAATTGTTTTTTGGACATGGTTGCGCCTTTTTCTTTTTCTTCTCAATCTACATTGTGGTGATCAGATATATTGTTTAATGGTATTTTTTTGTGTTTAAAATGGTTAATTACTATTGTTAAATTATATTTCATTTTTTTAAAAAAAATTTATCTGAAAGACTAATATAGAGTGTCAAGGAGAAGGCATATATATTAGTACCAGTCTAGTATCATTCTTTTATTGAAAGAGAGATAACACTTTTATATTTTTACTGCATTAAATTGGCAGGAAATATATTTTTGATTTCTTTAAGAATTTTGCGGCTATTATAAAAATCAATACAAAAGTTTTCATATATATTACTTTTATTATACCATTTTAAAATTGGATCAAACTAAACTTTCCTTAAGAATATGATTGGTATTTCTCCTATTCATGAGAGATTTTAGATTCAAATTGTGCTTTTTTGTAGATTATTTTTAAGAGGTTGTGTCATCTAATTAATAAAATGTATGAATTATGACTAAAAAATCTAAATCCTAACTTTCAATTCTATATTTTAAAAGTAATATTTTTCTGAAAAATAATATACCGTTTATCCATAAAAAGTATATTTATAAAACCAACCATAACGAATGCTTATATAGCAAAATCAACCACTTGCATCATCTAAAATACATGAGATCTTGGAGCATAAAATAATAGCAAAAAAAGGCATAAATAAAGACAACATAGTCTAAACAATGCATTACACATCTAAAACAACTTCCTATATGTGTATGTGTGATGATGTTTAAGAACAATATGAAAGGGTTTTTCGAGACACCTACCTGTCTAAACTAGTAGACATAGAATTGATTAACTTTGGTCATGCGTGAATTTCATATTGTATGTATAGAAGCTCCAAGGATCATGCCTATATGAGTTAATGAATACCTAATAGATTCTGAGGATTGGAACAAGCGTTCCTCTGGCTATATGTGCACTAAAAAGAAAAAAGAAACAGCAAAAAGAACACATATCACCCACACCAACCAAAGATCTCCAAGCTTTTACCAATATCCTCTTAAACCCATTCGTTCCTCTCTTCCACCCAGCTTTGTTGCTCGCTCTCACTCATTCACAGACACTTGAAGATAGTGCATATATGCTAGACCTTTACAACTTTGTAAATTCCTATTCACTTTTCCAATTAACACCTCACCCCACACCACAACGACTAGTCAGCTTGTTTTCTTGCTATCGCCAACATCACCATCTCAACACAACCTCCCATAAATCTTTCCTATTACACCTCTTAGAATTTGGTTAATAATAGATGAAGCTACCTATTAGCTAAAAACTCATTAGTGATATATGAAGCTAACTATAATTTAATCATTTTTATGAAAATGCTTGAAATTTTATTAACTAGAACTAGCAAATATAATCCAATAATACAACAATTTATTGAGCATAATATACTATTGTCAACAATATAAATTCTTATCTCATGTATTATTCGAGAATTTTTAGTGCATTTATGGTGTAAATCTATATTTAATTGTCATTTAATTTTTTCTCTGTAAAACTATATACATAATATGCCTCTAAATAGCGGTATCTCAATAATAAAATACAATTTTCTATTCTCACAAGATAGCATAGTATTAGAGTTATTAATATATCTAGAAGAATTTAGATAACTAATATATGAATAAATTGTGTTTTTCTAAAAGAATCATGAGTAGGGGTGAGTTTTATAGAAAATAAATAATGATAGATGATTGCAAAAAACATTCTGGAGCAAGATGACATGGGAAACATGGTTGGATCGATTCATGAAAAGGATGAGGGAGAAGTTTTATCAAAATATGGCTCTGATAGCCATAACTATATTAAAAATATAAATTGCACAATATTTATTACTTATGTGTATGATTCATCCTTTTAACCTAAGTAGACTTAAAACTTAAAAGATATATTAGAATATAAATAATTACTTGAGTTATTTCCTATTAGTTTAAACTTTTAAGATAAAGCTTTCATTTATAATTTAATGATTGTATTTTTTTAGTAGTCATTTTAATCCTCGTATGAATAGGGGCTTGTGTGGTCTCAAAATTTATGCTTTGAGGAGGCTAATTCATAGGTAGGTCTGAGTTGATGTATATAACTGATTCTAGTAGCATCATTGGTAGTTTCTCCATGTTGATAGTCTTTTGTGCTCTTAATTTATTGTCGGGCTTTTCCAGCTTCATGATTAGCTTGACTACCAACTATATATATGATGCATATGAGCCCTTTTGCTTCTTCACAGTGGCAAGATAGGGTTGTTATGCAATTTTTTATAGTGTCTTTAATTCTGCATGACTTCAATTAATCCTCAGGTGTGACCTTCTCTTTTTTGTAACTATGTTTTAACTATTTTGCTGGCTTGTTATCTGACCTTTAAGCTATGAATTTTTTCTCAATAAAGTTCTCTTTTTATACTCTTTTTTGAAAAAAATATTTATTCTACTTGCATGAGATGATGGTGCCATTCACAGATTAGAACAACCAGAATAATAGATTGATATGGTGTAGTGTGTTTAATTAACCTTAGGAATTGAGTATTATGATATTTAATTTTGAATTTTTTGGGGTGCTGTTGGAGATGTACTTTAAACAAGCAATTAAATTCCACCATAGAGATATGTTATTAATTTCTTAGTTTTCATAGTCATCATCTAAATAATTGTAGTCATCATAATAGTTGTAGCTGTCATCGTCACAGTCATAGTCATTGGGTCACATACATGTATGTACTTAGATTGCTTTATGTTATGATTTTCTTTGAATTAATCTTTACCTCAATATTTTATATTTCCTATGCTAGTACTACTCTTCATTCTTTAATTTGTTCCTTTCCTCAACTTGATGTGGCTTTATTACTATTTGTTAAAATATATGTATGCTCAATATAATTTTATGCTATCAAAATGCTCTTTTCTCTTCTTTTTTTTTTTTATACACAATTAAGAGAGGACAAAAGCATTATTGATGCACTATATGTAGAAATTCAGTTTACTTAGGAGGAAGATTAAGCTAGCTAGATACTTAAATTTGTTTAGATTTCAAATAAGATTTTTGTACAGAATTTAATAAATACGGATGTGCTCTTCAGATCATAGAATTAAAATTTGGGATAATGGCATTAAGGAATAATATTTTTTCCAAAGAAAATTCCATATAATTCAAATATCTAAAACAATTAATATTTTGATTAATCTGAAATTTAAATATAATTCTAAAAATTTTATTTTAGTCAAAACATGCATTATTTAAATAACTTAAATATTTTGGAGATTCTCTAACAATCATAAAAAAAATTTTACAATGCAATTATTATGTTCAAAATATGAAAAAAAAACTAAAATAAATAATTTTTGAACTCAACAATCTGTGAATAATTAACTAATACTTTATGCAAAAAGAAATGTACAATATATACATATACACATTTAAATATATACAATCACATAGAATAATAAATACAGAAAAATATTTTTGACGGCTAATTTCAAACACTTTCAGCAATTAGTATTTTGAATTTCTTTTACACATATAAATACTCAAAAATCAATGTTGTAAAGTCTCTTGCTATTAAAAAAATGTTACTGATATAAAACAAGATCATATTTAACTCTAGTGACATAAATTACTACTTCAAAATTTTTTTAATATTATAGTATATTACTATAGTATCTGTAGTACGATATTGCAATTAATTCTTAAAGATAATGACCAGTATTTAACATTTATTAGTGGGATCACTTATTCAAAACTAATTTATACTTTTGCGATAATAGTTTTAAAAATTCATAAGACACAAGATAAGCACTTTTTAAAAATGAAGATAGATGTAATAATACAATGAAACCACTTATACACTACTGTCAAAGTGTATAACACCAACATCCATGTGAAAAGTCTAGTATTCAAATTTTAATTATTCATATGGTTATTTTATAATTAATTTTAACATATGATAGAGTTATTAAAATTTATTTTTATTAATTTTTAAGTACAATAAATTATATATTTATTTTTGTGTTACATAAGAGTCGAATCTTCAATTCTTATTTTTGTAGAGGTAGAGAAGTACCACTTGATTTAAAAGTCAAGTATTATCATGCCATAATGATATTTAACTTTTGGAGGATTGATTTCTATTAAGACAGTTGGTAATGAAGTAAAAATACTAGAATTGGAACTATTGGGCCTTTGGCCAGATCATTAAGGGCTGGTATTAGTTCCCATTAATGAAGAACATGTCTACTCACAATTTTATGTAAAAAGTTAACAAATCAGCCAAATTATCACCTATATATTATTTTATATAATTTGTTAACTTCTAATATCAATCATTTTCTATTAAAAATATATTGAATGTATTTATTTATTTATTTGTGAATATGTCAATTTAGTGATATATAGAAGTACTTAAGTTCAGTTACTTTTTTAAAAATAAAATTTGCAGCCTGTTTTATGTATGGATTATAGAATTACCTATATTGATATTTAATTGTAACATTTCATTTTCTCACATAATTATTTACATTAATATTTAATTTTAATTGTAGTAATATTTTTAATTAAATAGCTAGCATAATTTTTAATTTAAAAAAATTCAATTACACAATTAACACAAGTACAACATATTAATAAAGTGCCATCGTTACTAAATAAAGGGAAGTAAATATGGTTAGTTATATTTGATGATTCACTCTTTTATCATTGTAAGTATATATATATAATCTCTCTAAATAAGACACACACAACGAAGTTATAATATTTAAGAATACAAAAAGAAATAAAACGATAAAAAAATCATAACACAATACATCCTTTATAGATAAGCCAAGTTCATAGTTAATAAGTGAAATACAAAGTAAACCTTTATACCTAATGCCACCTACATACCATTTTATATGAATGCTTGTAATTTTATAAATTTAATAGAAAATTAAAAATGTATAAGTTTTTATATGATCTGTTATCTCTTTATATAAAAGCTAACATTAATGAGGAACATGTATATCTAACAAATCATTAAGTAACATTTTGGCATTCCACTCGCTGTTGTAGAATGCACCAAATCTTACCTTAAATGGTATATTCTACTATACTATAACGCTCCATTCCCCATTCCTTACTAATAACTCTACAACCATTGTCTCATTCTATATATACCCCTTTTGCTCCTTGGCCAGACATGACAAAACGTCGTGACTAGAAACAACGTTAAGCTTACCTATATCATTAACAACTTTGTAAGAAAAACCACATTTAAGAAAAAGGAAGAAGGGGCTCATGAATAAAGTAAGTGAACTTAGCACTCTTTGCGATGTCAAAGCATGTGCAATCATTTACAACCCCTATGACTCGCAACCAGAGGTTTGGCATTCCCCTTCGGAGCCCAACACGTGTTGGTCGACTTCAAGAGGATCTCCGAGATGGAGCAGAATAAGAAGATGATGAATTAAAAGAGCTTCTTATGATAGATGATCACCAAGGCAACCGACCAACGGAAGAAGAAACACAAAGACAATCAGGAGAAGTAAATCATGCATATCATGTTTTAAAGCCTTGTTGGGAAGCCGCTCCACCAACACAACCTCATTGATCTCAACAATGAGGGTTGGCTAATTGAACAAAGCCTCAAAGAAGTCCAAAAAAGGATAAAAACATTTAGTAAATCACCTCAGCCTTAGGGGCCATAAATAGAGGAGTGATGAAGGGTTCGAGGGAGAAATCTTATTAGATCAATGAGGATTCTCTATCACATAAGCTTCAGCAGTTGTTGTAACACCTCACCCATCACTGTGCTTAATTTATTTAGAAAACCTTATTTATTTGGGTCTTTAGACCACATTGAACTCATTTAATTTACTCTGTAAATTATTATCGTAATTTGTGAATTATACCGATTTTTATTTATTTTGATTTTATTTAATTTTAGTTTATTTTATTTTATTTTAGTCTAATTATTATTTTTTTAAAACAAAATTCAAAAAAATGATAAAAAGGGAGAAAGTTTTACGAGAAAGGGCTGCCTACGCGGGCGCCCTTGTGCTGTGCACACGTCCCATCCGTGCGTTCGGCAGGGGGTCAACCTTATGCGTATCTCGTTGCGTGCGAATAGACACCGCACACTATGCCTGCGTCGTCCGCTCAGCAGGTTTACGTGGATAGGCCTCTTCGTGCCTAGGGCTGGTGCGCAGGCTAGCTTGCAGCAAGCAGAATGGGGAGGCCACTACCGTCTCGAGCAGTGTGCCGCCACCCACCTTAGGCGGCGCGGCGCCATCGCTACTAATGGAGGAGGTCTTCCTCCTTTATTTTTTGTGTTGAGCATCTTTTTCTCTCTCTTGTCCTAATTTCACCACTTGGTGTAAATACAATGACTCTTAATTTATATAAAATAGGGGCCTTCCTTCATATTTTCTCCACACTTCCATTCTTCCACCTTTTAAAAATTAGAGAGAGAGAGAGAAAAAGTGATCTAGAGAGAGAAGGAAAGGAAGAAAAGAAAAATGGTGTAGAAGAAATTATCAAGATTTTGGTAAGGAATTTAGTATTTCTTTAAACCTCTTAAGGTGTATTTTTAGACAAAAAAAATATTAAATTGATAATTTGTGATTTCGTGTGTTCTTGCATGCCTTTATGTTTGTAGGCTTAATAAGTTCAATTGTTCTTGATTTCAAGCATGCTATGTGATTTATAGACACTTGATGATTTGCATGTAATTAAAATAATATGAAACCGATAAGATTACCTGAAAAATAAAAGAAACAAAAAAAAGTGGAATGAAGCATGAATGGTCCGAAGTATGTATTTGTATTGACATGCATAATGCATCAAGTGTCTTGTTAGACTTTTTATCTTTGAGGGGTACCTATTCCCCTAACTACATTCGGGGTATTTGTTTTTCCCTCCCCCATTAGGTCTAGAAAGACGTAAGAGAACCACTCCCTGTGGATAATGGCGTACTCTCTGACGAGAGTGGTGATGCAAATACCTGTTAGGGGTCCCCTTTGGCTAAGTACGATCGTGACTATAGAATACCAGATAGAACCACTATGACTAGTACGACTGTGGTCATAGATCATGCCATGGTTGTGAAAGTCGAAAATGCGCTTAAGTAAATTGCCGTTATTTGTATATGATCTGGTCATTCCACATGGGTAGTCGGAAATCTGTATCTGCCTTAAGAGATGGAAGTCATAATGACTTCGTGAAGCATGACACGAAAATCTAAGCATTTCATGATTTATTTGATTTTCTCTATTATCTAGTATGATGTGTGTTTATTTTAATTATATTAACGTGATGTTTTTTTCTGTACTAAAAAATTATTTTCATAAAGTAAGATAAGTCTACAAAGTAACCAAATGGTAAGTATTTATGTTAGAATAATTTACTTTAAAAATCTTATGAAGTTATTTAAATACTATTTTCCTTACTAAACATATGGAACTCACTCGTTCCATGCCCCCCAGATGAGGAAGAAAATGAGAAACCGCCAACTGACCTACCCATTGAAGTTTATGAGGATCCTGTGGATCCACAAAACTTGAGTGCATGATCGTTCTCATACTCTGATGAGTCCAATAGCATAGTGAAAGAAGTGGCCCTCGTTTGTATTTTGACTTTTGTATTTTGTAGTCACTTCTGGCCTCAATTATATATGTAATTAGAACTCTTATTTGTAAGGAATTTATATTAATTTGCTCTGCTGCATATAATTTTTATCATACACTCGTAATTCTGTTTCTGTTTCTGTATCTGACATCTACATGCCTTAATTAGCATTGGGATGTCACAGTCGTAGTGATGGTTCATTGATGGTATTAACCCGCAAGCACAACAACAACTCATTTAGTGTTTGGTAATGGGGACCAAGTGGAGATAGTGGTGTTGTTCGATCAACACAACAAGAATAATACACTTTTAAGCTATAATAATGCACTTTTCTCTTCTTTTCTTTTATTTTTTTTTTACATAATGGAGCGATGACATAAGCATTATTGATGTAGTATATGTAGAAATTCAGTTTAGCTAGGAGGAAGATTAAGCTAGCTAGCTACTCAAATTTATTTAGATTTCAAATGAGATTTTTGTATAGAATTTAATACATAAGGATATGCTCTTCCAATCTTAAAATTAAAATTTAGAGTAATGGAATTAAGGAATAATATTTTCCTCAAAGAAAATCTCGATCTAATCAAAATATCTTAAATAATTAATATTTTTATTAATATGAATATTATACGTGTATCTGGAAAAATACGCTAAAATTATAAATATGTTGATTAATTATTTCGTTGGATTTATTTTGGGTTCTACTAATTGATAGATATATAGAATAATCTATCTTTGTTCCCTATATTTTAAAAGACAAAAAAATTATAGTCACATATATACTACCAATTCAAAGTGTTGATGAAAAGTATATGTTGACACTTGCAACTAGCTCCTTTAAGTAGTTTGGACAGTATCTTGTTTAATTTGCTAAATATTTCATATTATTGTGATGCAATAGCCATGCTATCTAAATAGCAAGTAGAATAAGTATTGCTTTATATGGATAAACACAGATATATAATCTTTAACTTCTTTTCATTATTTATATGTACATCAGCATAAAATCTATAGCATATCATAATTATCTTAAAGGTTGGAATCAGTAATAGAGGATGGATTGTTTCCTTCTATTTTTTTTTTGAACATAACTTTGCCATCTTCTTGTTTTCTCAATCTCTATTGGGGTTGTTGGATGTATTGTTGACGGTACTTCTCGTTATGTTTGTAATGGTTAATTACTATTGATAAATTTTATTTCAATTTTTTTAAAAAATGTTAATTATCTTAAAGGAAAATATGGATTGTCAAAGTTCAGAAGGCATATATTTTAATATCATACTAGAATAATTTTGCTTACTGGAAGAGAGAAAACACCTTTATATTATTACTACATAAAATTGGTAGGAAACATGTCTTTGATTTCTTTAGGAGTTTTTTGGCTATTACATAAGTCAATACAAAAGTAATCATATATATTACTTTTATTATTATTTTTTAAAATTAAATTACACTAATTGTTCCTTAACAATATGTATAGTATTTATTCTCTTTATAAAAAATTTTGGATTCAAATTGTACATCCTCATATATTATCTTTAGGAGATCGTGCTAACTAATTAATTATATGTATGAATTGTCACTATAGAGAATTAAATCCTAAATTTTATTTTCATATTTTAGAATTAATATATTTTTTGAAAGTAACATAGCTCTTAACAGTAACACACAATTTACAAAACCAGCCATAAGGTATGCCTATATGCCAAAACAAACCACTAGCATCATCTAGAATACATGAGACCTTAGAGTATAAAACAAGAGCATCATATAAAAAGTGGCATAAACAACCATAAAATAGTCTACTTTACATTATACATCTAAAACAACTTACTACATGTGTAAGTGTGATGATAAATATCTTATAGATTGTGAGAATTGGAGCAAGCATTTTGTTGTGATTGCATGTCTATAAGCCCCAACATTTTCTATATCTTTTTTAGCTATATGTGCACTAAAAAGAAAAAAAAACAACTAAAAAAGTGCACATATTGTTGGGACCAAAATAAAGACTTTTACGGTTGAAATGCAAACAATCTTAATTGGAGGACTATATGGGAAATTTACCAAAAGCAATATCAATATTCTATATGATAAAAATGGGATGCTTAGTACAAAGGATGGGTGACCTATTTATATGCAATTCTAATAGCCTAATTATATGAAATATCTATCTTCCATTTCATTGCCATGTTTTACTGCCTTAAGACAAACTAATTTAAAGTTTTGTTTTCTCTCTCTCTATCTCTCTCTCTTTTTAACTAACCCTCCACATAAAAGAAAAATTAATTAAATATTCTAGCAATCTTCCCGTTCAATTTATTTTTTTTACACACCTACATATATAAGAGAGAGTAAATATATACATGCATTATAGTGAATGGTTTTATAAAAGTGTAGCCTTGCAACAATTCACTGATTAAATTTTGTAAATTACTTTACCTTTAACCTTAAGATCTTTCCATATGTCCTATTAAAAGCATAACATTTCTAGAGATGATTTGGGCACTCTATTTGCAGTTTTAATCTAACCTTACATGGTATATTCAATGTTCCACTTCACATCCGTTACTAATAATCTTCAACCCTTGTCTCATTCTATATATATATCATCTCGCTCTTTGGCCAGATAGACCAAACACCATGACTAAAAAGATTGTTAAACTTAACTATATCATTAAAAACTCCACCAAAAAAGCCACTTTCAAGAAAAGAAAGAAGGGGTTGGTGAAGAAAGTAAGTGAACATAACAAAACACATATGTTGATTGAGAAAAAAAAATGTCTTTACTTTAGTTTTGCCATCTATACATGCTTTTCAAATATAAAACCATTATAGGCTTCCTCATTCTTTTCCGTTTTGATTATATACATGAAAAAGGCACTCACATACACAAATGTATATAGAGAAAATAGATATATGTGATCTCATGTCTTTATTTTGTATGAAGTTTATGTTTTAAAAGAACATGATGCGCAGGGTAGAATTATAATTAATCGGTCTAAGTGGATTTATTTTATTTCAAAAAAGAAAAAAAACAATCTTATCATTAGTGTAGTAGATTTATTAGTTGCATGTATTTGATTGAAAGCAAAGATACATAATTTTCTTCTTCTTTTCCTTCTTTTATATGCTTTATTATGTATTTTAAATATTTTTCAGCACATATGATCTTCAAATTCAAAATAATTATTGATTATTTACTATAGCTTCATGAAAAAAATATCAGTTTTGATATGTATAAAGAATGCAAAACATGGAAGCCTGATTGCATATAGTAACTAATTGTCTACTAAATATATATAATTGGTTGTGATATAGAGACATTTTGACTTTAATAATTGTAACTAAAATATTCTTCCATAAAGATAAAGTCAAATACACATGCACTCTAATAATCATATTCGACATATTGCATACCAAATAAAATAATGCAAGTGAAAGTAGATATATAAATGGATTATAGTGAAACATTAGCTCTTAATTAAAAAGGGACAATCATGATTAAAGTAATTTTGTATAAGTGCAGTCCTGCAACAACTCACTAATTAAATTTTGTGAAACATTTCCTTAAATCAAAATATTTTTCATATTCCCTATTAAAGAAATAGCATTCTAAAGATGATTTCGACACTCCACTCCCAGTTTTAGAATGCAACACATCTAACCTCACATGGTATATTCAATGTTTCACTCCCCATCCTTTACTAATTCTCTTCAATGCTTGTCTCTTTCTATGTATAATACCTATTCCCTCTCTTAAGCCACATATAACAAAAGACCACGAGTAGAAAGAAAGTTAAGTTT
Organism: Carica papaya; assembly: GCF_054855325.1. Taxonomy (NCBI): domain Eukaryota; kingdom Viridiplantae; phylum Streptophyta; class Magnoliopsida; order Brassicales; family Caricaceae; genus Carica; species Carica papaya. The sequence goes on along the minus strand of NC_142310.1, from coordinate 24,422,231 downwards.
GCCTATATCACAAAATGACAGTGCAAGAAAAACCATATTCAAGAAAATAAAGAAGGGGCTAATGAAGAAAGTGGGTGAACTCAGCAGTCTCTACGACGTTAAAGCCTATGCAATCATTCACAGCCCCTATGACTTGCAACCGGAGGTTTGACCTTTTCCTCTAGGAGCCTAAACTGTGCTTGTTAACTTTCAGAGGATGATCGTGATGGAGTAGAATAAGAAGATGGTTAATTGAGAAAGCTTCTTAAACTAAAGGATCACCAAGACAACCGTCCAACTAAAGAACCAAAACAAAGATAATTGCGCGAAGGAGATCACGTAGGTCATGCTCCAAAGTCTTATTGGGAAGCCCCTCCACCAACTTAACCTCATTGATCTCAACGATTTGGGTTGGCTCACCGAACAACACCTTAAAGAAATCAAAAAGAGGACATAAACACTTATCAAGTAACTTTGGTCTCAGGGGACCACCAGATAGAGGAGTAATAAAGAGTCCTCAAGAGATGTCTGCTTCAAGCAAGGAGGATTCTCTGGTGCAGGTGCTGTAGTAGCCGCATGCATGGTTTGTTGACAGGATGAACTTGTAAGTACAACAACAGTTTCATGTAGGGTTTGCTAACAGGAAACATGCAAAGATGATGGTTCCATTCACAGATAGGAACAACTAGAATACTGGACTAAGATGGTCTAGTAGGTTCAATTATCCTTAGGAATCGAGTATTAGGATGCTTAGTTTGATTTTTTTTAAGTTGTTGGAGATGTACTTTAAAGACTTGATTACAATCCACCACATATATAGGTTGTCAGACTCGTAGTTGTTGTCTTAATAGATGTAATCATCATAATAGTTGTAGTTGTTGTCGTCACAGTCGTGTGGGCATGTTTATGGCACTACGATGCGTGATGGTGCACATTTGGTATAAATGTTGTAAATTAAGTAAATTTATACAAAATATGTAAATTTTTGACAAATTGGTATTTTTGGAATATTGGTATAAATTGAAAATTTTGTATAACAAAAAATGATGGGGTTAATTTAAAAGAATAAATCTAATAAAATTAATAAAATCTTAAAATTCTAAGAATAATTTTATAAATTAAAACTAGTAAGAAAGAAATTTAAAATCTATAAATAATTATAAAAGAAGGAGAATTAACATTTAAAAAAACTTGAAATTAAAAGAGTAAAGGATAAATAAAAAAGAATAAAAGAATATAAAAAGTTAACTAATAAAATAAAGAGTCAAAATTTAACAAACACAGAGTCTAGTTAAATCCAATTCATCATATTTCCTTTTAGGGGTACTTGGTTTTGATTGTTTGTTCTAGAACCGCTAAAATATGGGTGTTGGTTTTGGTTCCTTAATGAAACGGTAGTTTAGTTGTCCTTGGGACTATGAATGATTTGATATTCATGCTCTAGGGCTCAAGGGCATGAATGATGCCAACCTGAAAGATGTATATTTGTATTTAATATTTGTGAATGTATGTTTATATCTATGTACGTACCAAGACATGACATATTGCTATCCCATTTGCCCTCTCTAGAAATAGGTGTAAACAGCTGCAGTGTAGGTTTGTAATGAGTGTAATATAAATTAAGGTAATAAATTAGTATAAAAAAAACTATGTCAGAAGATGAGTTTCATCCTGTGTGCATGACTTGTGTACATCAGATACGGTATTGAGTGTCTTCATGACGATTGGTATGAATTCAACATTTGATTTAGATATGAATATTTGGCGATAACTTTTGAATTGAATTTGTTAATTGAACTTAAAATTAATGATTTAACTAAACGTGGATTAATGAAAATTTTAAATCATGTCTTTATTGCATTTTTTTCTATTTATCTTACTGAGTATTGGAACTCACCCATATCCATCCCCCCCTTAGATGTAGATTTAGAAGAAACTTCTGGAGAACCCTATTTAGATTCCTTTTAGGAGGAATAGTTTGGAGCAAACTTTGTATTTTGTTTTAAACTTTGAGGCTAGTTTTTGTAATTATGATATCTAATATTTTGTATTCTAAAAGGTAGATGGCCTGCTTGCCTCAAGATATAGTCTTTTGTAAATTTTATATGTAATGTATAGTTCTGCTACAATGTAAATATCTATTTTATGTTATCTCATTTGGACGTTGGTGCCCTGTTTGGCATCAAGACGTCACAATTCTTTTTTTTTTCTTTTTATTTATGCACAATGAAGTAATGATATAAGCATTATTGATTAGTTTATGTAAAACTTCAGTGTAGTTAGGATGAAGATGAAGCTAGCTAGCTCTTTAAATTTTTTTAGATTTAAAATGAGATTTTTGTATAAAATTTAATGGATGTGGATATGATCTTCGGATCTTGGAATCCAAATTTAGAATAGTGGCATTAACAGGTAATGTTCTCTTCAAAGAAAGTCCCGGTATAATCATATAATTTAAAACAAATAATATTTTGATTGATATTAATATTATACATGAATCTAGAAAAATACGTTATATTAAGTTATAAATCGACTTCTAATTAATTAATAGATATGTAGAATAATCTATCTTTGTTCCCTATATTCTGAAGAACAAAAAAATTACACTCACACTTATACTACTAATTTAGAGTATTGAGAAGAAGTACATGTGTACACTCGCTATGAGCTCCTTCAAGTAGTTTAGATAGTATCTTGTATAATTTACAAAATATGTGATATTATTGCGATTGCTTAGGTAGTAAGTACAATAAGTATTGTTTTATATGTATACATAGAAGTATATTGATGTGTCTGATTTTTAATATATTTTTATACCCTTTTTTACTTAAATTTAGAATAACTTTTGAATTAATTTTGAGTTAAAAGTCATTTAATGAAAAAAATTCTTGATATAGGTTTCGTGAAGAAAATAGAAAAAAAGACTGATAAGAGAAACAATGAAGTAGTTCTGAAGAGCAGAAAGGAAGCAACTCCGAAGAGGAAAAAGGAAGCAATTCTGAATAGGAAGAATGAGTAGCTCTGAAAAGGAAAAATGAAGTAGCTTTGAAGAGTAAAGAGGAAGCATTTCTGAAGAGGAAAAATGAGCAGCTTTAAAAAGGAAAAAAATAGGCAACTGAAAGTGAAAAAGGGTGGCATGCAAAACCCTATCTCTTCTCTTTCTACCACATGCAAAAGGAACCAAATCTGCAACGTTAAAAGGGGAGCAAAAGTGAACCCATATCTAGTCTGGAGCTGATGTGAACCCAAATCCAGTGGAGAAGAAGTTGAAATAGAAAGCAGAAGCGGGCTTGGAGCTGAGCAGCGGAGCAAAAGTTGAGAAAAATTAATAATTAATTTATTTTTATTTTTTTGCTTTCAAATTGTAGATTTTTGGGATGAAAATTTTCATCATTTTTTAACAAACTCATGTTTGGAATGTTTTAGAATTTATTTTTTATTATTACATGATTATATTTTTTTAATTATAAGTTTTATTGATCAATCTACCATGTCTAGTTAAATCTCCTTCGCTGGAGTGATTGACGTAGTATGAATAAAAAGTATGCTTGAAGTTTAATTTTAGCTTCCTTTTAGTTGCAATTTAACAATATTAAAATTAATTTTGTTGTGAGACTTGGTCAACTCACGGCTTAATGAAATGTATGAATTGTTACTAAAAAATCTAAATCCTAAATTTCAATTCTATATTTTAAAAGTAATATTTTTTTGAAAAGTAATATACCTTTTATCCATAACAAGTAGATTTATAAAACAAACCATAAGGAATGCTTATATAGAAAAATCAACCATTGGCATCATCTAAGATACATGAGACCTTGGAGCATACAATAATAGCAAAAAAAGGCATAAATAACAACATAGTCTAAACACTACATTACACATCTAAAACAACTTCCTATATGTGTATGTGTGATGATGTTTAACAGTAATATGAAAGGGTTATTCGAGACACCTAACTGTCTAAACTAGTTGACATAGAATTGATTAACTTTGGCTGTGCGTGAATTTCATATTATATGTACAGAAGCTCCAAGGATCATCCTATATGGGTTAATGGATACCTTATAGATTCTGAGAAATAGAACAAGCATTCCTTTGGCTATATGTGCACTAAAAAGAAAAAAGAAACAACTAAAATCATGCATATCACCCACACCCACCAAAGATCTCCAAGCTTTTACCAATATCCTCTCAAACCCATTCGTTCCTCTTTTCCACCCAGCTTTGTTACTCCCTCTCATTCATTCATAGACACTTGAAAATAGTGCATATCTGCTAAAGCTTTACAACTCTTTAAATTCCTATTCACTTTTCCTATTAACACCTCAATCCACACCAAAATGACTAGTCAGCTTGTTTTCCCGCTATCGCCAACATCACCATCTTAACACAACCTCCCATAGATCTTTCCTATTACACATTTTGGTATCACGTAGAATTTTGTTAATAATACATGAAGCTGCCTATTAGCTAAAATCTCATTAGTGATATACGAAGTACTCATAATTTAATCATTTGTATAAAAATTCTTGAAATTTTATTAACTAGAACTGGTAAGTATGATCCAATAATACAATAATTTATTGAGCATAATATACTATTGCCAACAATATAAATTCTTATCTCATGTATTATTCCATAATTTTTAGTGCATTTTTGGTGTAAATGTGCATTTAATTTTCATTTAATTTTTTCTTTGTAAAATTATATACATAATATGCCTATAAATAGTGGTATCTCAATAATGAAACACAATTTTCTATTCTCACAAGATAAGATGGTATTAGAGCTGTTAATATATCTAGAAGAATTTAGATAGCTAATATATGAATAAATTGTGTTTTCCATACAAATAATGAATAGGGATTAGCTTGATAGAAAATAAATAATGATAGATTGTTGCGAAGAACATTGTGGAGCAAGAGGAAATCAGAAACATGGCTAGATTTATTCGTGAAGAGGATGAGGGAGAAGTTGTATCAAAATATGGCTCTGATAGCGGTAGCTATATTAACAATATAAATTGCACAACAAAGTTCTCCTTTTATCCTCGTTTTTGAAAAAAGTTATTTGTTCTTCTTGCACGAGAATGTTATTTTTTAATTAATAAATTGAATAGAAATATACTTTATCTTAGGCCAAAACAAAATTTTTATATACACAAGAAAACAAAAAAAGTGATATCACAAGTCCTAGGGGACATACTTTTAAATGTTGGATTGCCTGTATGTTTTCTTTACATGTGAAGATCCCTCATGCATACATATCGGTCATAAAATTTGGGATCCACTAATTACCCGTAACTTCCTTAACTGGAAGATTCAAGATGTTATATTTAGGAAATATAATTTTGAAGTATCTTCTTATAAATAGTTTGTGTTATATGTTTTAGCTATTCATCACTATTTTACATAAATAATGAAGTATATATATATATATGTTTATTGTTATAGCACTTTTTCATTTTCTTTTTATCATGAATTTTTTAAAAAAGTAAGATAACTTTATTTATCAAAGAAAATAGCCATACAACATCATCTTAATCTATATTCATCTTATTATGTTACTCTATTAGTTTATTTTATACAGGATGTTGTTAATTAATTCAAAATAATTAACTCATTGTTTGCAAAGTAACCTACAATTTTATTTGGGTATAAATCTTTTTAAGGGTTTGGTTGTAGGTTAAGTATTGCATAGTTTTTCTTAATTAAAATATAACTTTATTAATAAAATGGTAGTTGCATGTCCTTTTTCTATTTGAATAATAAAAAATAATTTTGTCAATAAGGATAGTTCTATCTTTTTTAAAGAGAGAATTACAAGAAAACACAAAACCACCAGCCTTTGGAAAATGAAAAACACAATTTAAGAATAAAATTATATGATAATATAGGTAATTCGAAATAGAAGCTAAACACGATAAGAGCATATTCTTAAAACATCTGTTATATGATCCCCCTTCATAGCCTCATACAGATACATCAAAAGGTAAATTATATTTCAACAAAGAATTCTTTCATGAGTTAGATATAGTTGTTTATGATTTAGTTATATATATATATGGATATACGTACTTATACTAAAATTTTTATGTTTTTAACTTGCTTGTTTCTAAAACAATTTATTTTTATTTATCTTGTAACAATTAACTATTTTGACATTTTAGACATTGTAAGAGGAAGTGAATGGGAGAATATTGGAGCTTATGTACATTTGAGGTAGTCAATTGATGAACATTGCAAAAGCTTAAAATGCCAACCAATCTTCTAAATATCTAATAAAACATGGTAGTCACTTGTCGAAATTTAACTAATTGTCCTCTATATTTCATCATCAACTTGAGTAAAGAGATCTATTTACTATTTGAACAAATACAAACTCCTATTTATCATATTTGTTCGATGACATCCTAAAAAGTCAAAATTTTCACAAAATACTGTAACATAAAAAGCAAAGTTAGAAAAAAAAAACATGCCTCCTTATATAATTTTCTCTTCAACATGGTGAATTAATAAGCTAAGTAGGAAACATATTTGAAAAATATCAACAGTCTTGACATTAAAACTACTGAAGATGATTTCACTTATAGTTAACCTCAACTTCAAGCTTAGAGACTTCAATAACTTGGTGAATTAATAAACCTAAGTAGGTAAAGAATCTCGAAAGCATCCATACTTAATTGGATCAGGACCTTTTGAAGACAAGTATTGGCAATTTTGGTGAGTAATATAGCTTTTATGATAGCTTTACCTAGGATTTCGAACTAATGGTGGATCAGGAGATATAGTTGCTGAGGAGTGATTTAAGATGAATTGTATTGGTCTTGGAGTATCACATTGAATAAGAGCATTTTTTATTTGTTTTAACTATTTCTTTAGCCCTCTGGATGGGTTTACGATGCTCTAACATGGGTTTTAACAGGCCAATGAAAGAGGCTATTTAATGGGTATATATAAATACCATTAGAACTCGTACAATGATGGTTAACACCGATTCTTCTATTTTATTTGTTTAGCTATTGTTTCATCTTTAAAAGTTACACATGCAATTCTTACTTTTCTACTTATGTCATTGTATAATGCTCAATTTGACACTTTTCAAGTTTTTACTTTTTCTTATAAGAGATAATTGAAGCTAATATAGAGGGTAAATTAATGAGCATGTTAAATATGGTCATTTTCTTTGATTTCTAACTTATACCTAAGAGAATGTGTCTATGGTTAGAATAGGTTCACTGAGCTGGTGAATTAACGTGGCATCAAGCTTGCTTCAGGGATCTAATACATGGAGTTCTTTCTTTAAAGAAAAAAAAATGAAGGGGATTGGTGGTAGTTAAGGCTATAGGAGGATTATGAAAATTATCGGTGTATATATTTAACTTTTCTTGTCTACTTGTACAAGGTCTTAATATAGTGATTAATTTAAAATTATATATATGATTTTAGTTTGAAATCGAAAAGATATGTAAATTAAATATATAGATATAAGGAATGAAATGTAATTTGTTCTTGCATGTATATATGTGTATTATTCATTTTGATTTGCAGGCCTTGTGAAAATCGAAGAAGATACTGGGCGGTTCTTTGAGTTACTTTGAAACTTTGTTGTGACTTGGGAATGGATTATTAGTATGTCCAGATTATAAGAGTATAAAAACAAATACAGGATTACATATGAAATGTTTGCAAATCATTATAATTAGCTATAGAACAAGTCCTATATATATATATATATAAAGTGAATCAAAAGAAAAGATGCGCATACATAATTGTGGAATGGTGATGGTAATCGAGGAAGTGCTTATGAATCTGGTTCCTTTCGTGCGACTAATTTATTGTATATATAAAAATATAGATTTATATAGCCTGTTCATCACATTGTGGGCTGAGTTCCAAATGCGCATTGTCAATTAAAAAATGAATCTCCCTAAAAGTTGAGTTAGGGAGAAGGTAAAAAAGGAGAGCAATTTTATATGCAGGTATATATATGCGTTACACTTTTTTGAATATTGAATGCTGGATGCATAATCTTTTATTTAAATCTTTAATTGTATATAGAAGAAAATATATACACACATAATATTTTAGTGCATCAAACGATATATATAGTATACAATTTGAAATAATTTATTCCCATATCTATATTTAAGAAAACTAGGTTAATATGCCAAAGGATTCGTTAAATAATTAGGGAGCTAATTAGTTTAATTATAATAATTTTTATTTGAATTGATCAATATGTAAATTAATTATACATATGCTATATGATTCATTATAATTGCAATATATATGATTATATAATTCGTAAAGAAAAAATTAATTATATGACATGATACGACAAGACCATCAAAAGTTGTGTTTTTTGTTGATATATTTCTTTCTAATGATATTTACCTATACATCATAAAAATTTAGATGCTCACCCTTCCATACACATATGCAAACATCTCAATATATATTTACCTACCTTAACATGTATGCCTTCCATCGCTACCTTATATATTACATGTATATATATATAATGTATATATCAACTGGATCAGACAACAAACATCTGGCCTGTACTTGGTTTATAGTTAATTTGCTCGATATGCAAACTTTAATTTGTAAGATTTCAAAATTTTCCAGGCAAAACATAATTACTAATTACACTTCAATAGTATTCTAATACCATAAAAACTTAAAATTTAGGATAATGACATTAAGGAATAATATTTTCCTCAAAAGAAAATCTCGATCTAATCGAAATATCTCAAATAATTTATATTTTTATTAATATGAAAGCGTGAATCTAGAAAGATACACTAAAATTATAAATATATTGTTTAATTATTTTATTGGATTTATTTCGGGTTCTACCTAACTAATAGATATATAGAATAATCTATCTTTGTTCCTTATGTTTTAAAAAACAAAAAAATTATAGTCACATATATACTACCAATTCAGAGTGTTGATGAGAAGTATATGTGTACACTTGTAACTAGCTCTTTTAAGTAGTTCTGACAGTATCTTGTTTAATTTGCTAAATATGTAATATTAGTGTGATACAATAGCAATGCTGTCTAAATAGCAAGTAGAATAAGTATTGCTTTATACGTATACACACAGATATATAATCTTTACCTGCGTTTCGTTATTTATATGTACACCAGCATGCAATCTATAACATATCGTAATTAACTTAAAGGTTGGAATCAGTAATGGATGATGGATTGTTTCCTTCTAATTGTTTTTTGAACATGACTTTGCCTTCTTGTTTTCTCAATCTCTATTGCTGTTGATAGATGTATTGTTGATGGTACTTCTCGTTATGTTTCTAATGGTTAATTACTACTGATAAATTTTATTTCAATTTTAAAAAAAAGTTAATTATCTTACAGGTAAGTATGGATTGTCGAGGTTCAAAAGGCATATATTTTAGTACCATACTAGTATCATTTTTTTAACAGGAAAAGAGACAACACCTTTATATTATTACTGCATAAAATTGGCAAGAAATATATCTTTGATTTTCTTTAGGAGTTTTTTGGCTATTACATAAGTCAATACAAAAGAAATAATATATATTACTTTTATTATTTTATTTTAAAATTAAATTACACTAATCATTCTTTAACAATATGAATAGTATTTCCTCTCTTTATAAAAATATTTGAATTCAAAGTATACATTCTCATGTATTCTTTAGGATATAGGGCTAATTAATAAATAAAATGTATGAATTGTTATTATAGAGATTTAAGTCCTAAATTTTATTTTTATTTTTTATAATTAATATTTTTTTTGAAAAGTAATATATCTCTTAACAATAACACACAAATTTACAAAACCAACCATAAGGTATGCCTATATGCCAAAGCCAACCACTAGCATCGTTTATAATACATGAGACCTTAGAGTATAAAACAAGAGCATCATATAAAAAGTGGCATAAACAACCATAAAATAGTCTATTCTACATTACACATCTAAAACAACTTCCTACATATGTGAGTGTGATGATAAACAACTTATAGATTGTGAGAATTGGAGCAAGCGTATTGTTGTGAGTGCATGTCTATAAGCCCCAACATTTTTTTTATATTTTTTTGTCTATATGTGCACTAAAAGGAAAAACACAACTAAAAATGCACATATTGATGGGACCAAAACAAAGACTTTTACAGTTGAAATGCAAACTATCTTAATTGGAGGACTGTATTGGAAATTTACCAAAAGCAATATGAATATTCTATATCATAAAAAAGGGTTGTTTAGTACAAAGGATGGGTGATCTATTTATATGAAATTCTAATAGCCTAATTATAAGCAATATCAATCTTCCATTTCATTTCCATGTTTTACTAACAACTAATTTCAAGTTTTTTTTTTCTCTCTCTCTCTTTTTAATTAATCCCCCATATACAAGGAAAATTAATTAAATATTCTAGCAATCTTCTCGTTTAATTCATTTTTTTACACACTTACACATATAAGAGAGAGTAGATATATACATTCATTATAGTGAAGCATTAGCTTTTAATTAAAAAAGACGGTTAGGATTGAATGGTTTTATATAAGTGCAGCCCTGTAACAACTCACTAATTAAATTTTGTAAATTACATTAGCTTTAATCATAAGATCTTTCCATATGTCCAATTAAAAACATAACATTTCTAGAGATGATTTGGGCACTCCATTTATAGTTTTAATCTAACCTTACATGGTATATTCAATGTTCCACTTCACATCCATTACTAATAACTCTTTAACCCTTGTCTAATTCTATATATATACCATCTGGCTCTTTGGCCAGACACAACTTAACACCATGACTAAAAAGAAGGTTAAACTTACATATGTCACTAATACCTTTGCTAGAAAAGCCACTTTCAATAAAAAGAAGGGGTTGATGAAGAAAGTGAGTGAACTTAGCATTCAAAGTCAAAGCTTGTGAAATCATTTACAGCCCTTACTTGTGGCATCCCAAGTGCTAATTAAGGCAATTGGGTGTCAGACACAGATTCAGAATAACGATTGCATAATAAAATTTATCCAGCGGAACAAAATCATTACAAATCTCTTAAAAATATATATAATGTTCCAAATACATACATAAACCGAGGCTAGAAGTGGGTACAAAATACAAAATATAAGGGCCACTTCTTTCACTGTGCTATTGGATTAATCAAAGTGCGGGAACAGTCATGCACTCATACTTGTGGATCCACAGAATCCTCATAGACTTCCAAGGGTAACTCTGCCTACGGTTCGTCATTTTCTTCCTCATCTTGGGGGGAGGCATAGAAAGAGTGAGTTCCATATGCTCAGTAAGAAAAATAGTATTAAATTAACATCGTAAGATTTCAAAAGTTAATTATTTTATCTTACCATTTAACTTCCTCGTTAACCTATCTCGCATTATGAAAAACTATTTATTTGCTAAGAAAACGATATGTTAACATAGAAAATCAAACATACATCATGCCAAATAATAGGAAAAATCAAATAAATTATGAAATGCTCAGATTTTTGTATTATTCTTTGCGAAGTCGTTACAACTTTCATCTCTGAGGGAAGATACATATTTCCAACTACCCAAGTGGAATGTCCAGATCAAATACAAATACGACAATTTGCTTAGGCCCATTTTCAGCTGACCAAACAATGGTACGATCTATGACCATAGCCATATCAGCCATACTAGCCCTAATAGATATCTACAATTACAAAATTACTTAGCCACGGGTGACTCCTACAGATAGTGCGACACCACTTTCGTCAGAGGGTATGCCATCATCTACTAGGAGTGGTGCTCTTATATCTTTCAAGACCAAATAGGGGAGGGAGAAACAGATACCCCTCAGAGGTAAAAAGCCTAACGAGACACTTAATGCAATATGCATGTCAAAATAGATACATTTCGGACTTTATCGAAATCTCGATGATTTCTCCTTCACCATTCTCTTTTCTTTCTCTTCTTTTATCACTAGACTACTATCTTTCTCTCTCTAAACCTTTAAAAAATGGAAGTTTGGAGAGGAAGGAAAGGGGGAGGGCAATTTATAGAATTTTAAAACTTTTGAATTCATGGTAAGTGTCAAAATCTAATGAAGAGAGAGGAGAAAAAGATGCTCGGCACAAAAAACAAGGGAGGAGGGCTTCCTCTACTGGGAGTAGCAGTGCATCGCCCAAGGTAGTGGTGGCGCACTACTCGAAGTGGTAGTGCTTCGGCCGGCGCATTGCAGGCTAACCTACAAGCGCAGGCTTACTGTAGGTAGGCCCCAAGCGCACAGGACCTATTCGTGCAGGCCTGCTACGCGGACAGCGTGCGCACAGTGTGTGGCGCTTGTCCATGCATGAGGTGATGCGCGGACAGCCCGCCTGCACATGACAGGATGCGCGCATAGGTCGTGACCCTGCATTGTGCGTGCATGCATGCAGATGGGACGTGCGCGCTGTGCACACATCCCGCAACCAATGTATACGTATGCGCATGTGGGAAACGAACCTTCTCGCGGGATTTTTCTCACAAGAAATTTTTCCTAATTGGCTGTTTTCTTATTTTTTTTCTAAATTTTCATTTTCAATTTAATTTAATTAAAATAAATTAAAATTAAAATTAAAATTAAATAAATAAAAATTAACCAAAATCATAAATCATGATAAATGTTCAACAGTGTAAATTAATTAACTTTAAAGCAGATAAAGGCCCGAATAAATAGAGTTTTCAAATCATTTTAACACAGTGATGAGCAGGGTGTTATATCCCTCCTACCTTAAAAAAATTTGGTCCCCAAATTATTCTTGAATGAGTCTGGATACTTTTTCTCATTTCATCCTCCAACTCTCACATCGCTTCTTTTGGGTATGATGTTGTCATCATACCTTCACCATGAAAATCGTCTTATTATGTAAGACCTTATCGGTCCACTCAAGAATTTCCACGGGTACCTCCTGATAGGTCATATCAGCCTTTATGTGTACCTCATCGCATGGAATAACATGAGAAGGATCAGGGTGGTACTTATTGAGCATCCAAACATGAAAGACATCATGCAGACATGCGAACTCTCAGGATAGAGTGAGGCAGTATGTCATGGGTCCAATGTACTCATGATCAGAAAAGGTCCCACATAACGAGGGCTAAACTTCTCTCTCTTCTCAAACTGCACCTTGCCTTTATAGGGTTAGACTTTTAGGAAAACTTGATCTCCCACGGTAAACTTCAAGGGTTGCCCATGATTATCAATGTAACTCTTTTGGCGGCTCTGGGCAGTTGCCAAATTCTTGCAGATGATTGTGACCTTCTCAATGGCCTATTAATTGAAGTCTGGTCCCAAGTGGCGTTGGTTCCCGACTTCACTCCAGCAAGTAGGGGAATGACATGGCCTTCCATACAATGCGTCATATGGGGCCATACCAATGCTGGAATGATAACTATTATTATAAACAAATTCACAAAGAGGAAGATACTCATACCCGTTATCACTAAAGTCAAGAACACAAGCAGTGATATGTCTTCTAATGTCTAGATCATATGTTCTGACAGATCCTCCATCTGGGGATGATAAGTAGTGCTGAAGTATAACCAAAACCATAAAGCTTCTTGAAAGCTATCACAAAAGTGAGAGGTGAACCGAGGGTCGCGGTCGGACACAATGGATGAGGGAACTCCATGAACTCAAACAATCTCATCAACATATAGGCGTGCTAACTTACCGTTGGAGTCCGTGGTTTGAATAGGCTAGAAATAGGCAATGATAAAGTCCATAGTCACGTGCTCCTATTTTCGTTTGGGAATCAGAAGACCTTGAAGTAAGCCACCAAGTCTCTGATGTTCTACCTTTACCCATAGACAAGTGAGGCATCGTGAGATGTAGTCAACTATATCCTTCTTCATTTCTGGCCACCATGATTGTTGTTTCAAGTCCCGTTACATTTTTGTACTCTTGGGATTAATGGATAACTTAAAAACATGAGTAGTCACGAGTACATTTGTACATACAGCAATGGGGACCCAAATTCGGTTCTAAAATCTGAACAGTCTATCATTAGAGATCTTGAAATTAAGAGATCTATTAAAAGTGAACTTACCCAGTTTCTTGATGAGTTTCAGGTCTGTGGCCAATGCTTCCCAAATCTTCAAAAAGAGATTTGATATGGCTCGGATTTGGGTGAGATAGGTGCCTTTGTCGTAATAGCTAAGGCAGAGTGATTGTACAATGTCCATCATCTTCCAACTGGAGGCCACGGTTTGAGCCAGCACAACAAGCTCCTTTCAACTTAGGGCATCGGAGACTACATTCCCTCTCTTAGGGTGATAAATGATCTTGCCATCGTAATCCTTCAAAAGATCCATCCAGCGTCTTTGCCTCGTGTTTAGCTCTCATTGAGAAAAGATATATTTGAGACTCTTATGGTTAGTGTAGAATTCGAAGTTCTGGCCATATAGATAATGTCGCCATATCTTCAAGGTAAAGATAATGGCTGTTAACTTCAAGTCCTAGGTAGGGTAGTTCTACTCATGAACTTTGAGTTGTCGGGACTACTTTACCATGCTGCATTAAGACACACCACAAACCAATATTAGATACATCACAGTAAACTTAAAATCTCCCAACATCGTCAGGGAGGATTAACACAAGAGTAGAGGTGAGTGGCACTTTAGTTTCATGAAGCTTTCACTACACTCATAATTCTAAATGAAGGGTCTGCCATTTCTAGTGAGTTGAGTCATAGGGGCAGCAATCATGGCAAATCCATCAATGAATCATCGGTAGTAACCTACTAAGCCAAGGAAACTACGTACCTCAGCCACATTGGTGGGTGGACTCAGCTGATCACCAAATTCACTTTAGACAGGTCTATAAAAATTCTTTCACTTGAGATTACATGACTGAAAAAAGAAACTCGATCTAACAAAAAAGAGCAATTGTTTAGTTTCGCATAAAGTTAGTTGTGGCAGAGAGTTTCCAACACTTCAGCCAAATGTACAATGTGTTCCTCATAGCTTTTGTAATACACTACAATGTCATCAATAAAAATGATGATGTACCGATCTAATGCGTGCTAGAAAACTCAGTTCATTAGGTCCATTAAGGCTGCTGAGCATTAGTCAATCCCAATATCATCACCCTAAACTCGTACAAACTGTATCTGCACCAGAAGGTGGTTTTTGGGATATCTTCTTCTTTAACTCTCAACTGGTGATACACGATCCTGAGATCAATCTTAGAGAAGACTGTACCTCCTTATAATTGATCGAAGAGATCGTCAATCTGAGGTAAGGGGTACTTGCTTTTAAGGTCACTCGGTTGAGTTCTTGGTAATTCATGCAGAGTCAGAGAGTACATCATTTTTCTTTACGAATAACACCAAAATGCCCCAAGGGGAATGGCTAGGGCGAATTAAATTCTAGGTTATAAGGTTAGAAAGCTGATGTTCCAACTCTGTTCACTCAGTGCGACTCATGCGTTATGTGGGCTTCGAGATCAGTTGGGTTCTAGGCAACAATTCAATCAAGAACTCTACCTCACATGTGGGAGGTAGACCAAGGAGTTTGATGGGAAAGACATCTAAAAAATTGTAAACAATTGTTATGGAACACACAGTAGGATCAACGTCCATATTCCTATTCATTTAATTGTTAGAAAAATGATAACAATAATTTTTATTTCTTTTTTGGGGTTGTAAGGTTACAATTTTACTTTAATAGTCTATTATAACTCTATACTTTTCCAACCAGTCCATTCCTAATATTACATCAAATCCTATAAAATCTAATAGTATCAGGTTTACACATACCTTTATCCCTAAAGTTTTTATCCTATAGTCCTTATATACACAATGAGCTTCTGGTAGTTCTTTAGACGGAGTTTCCATCACTAGCATTTTTCCTAAAGCTTATGGTCTAAATTCTAGATTACAAGTAAATGCATATTAAATAAAAGAGTGAGTTGCACCAGTATTGATCAAAGCCTTGGCATAAGTATTATGAATAGAAAGCATTCCCTAGATGAGGACAGAAGTAGGAAGGACATTAGATTCATCTAAGTGGTACACTTGACCTTGTGCTATGGGTCGGTCTACATCCTTTGATCGTTGAGGGCAATCTTTTATAAGGTGTTAGGTGCTTCTACACTATAGCATGCATTATTGATACGCTGACATGGTAGGTCACCATGTGAGTGACTACAATGTTGATAGGGTTGGTTAACTCGGGCTGGTGGAACTGTAGGTGGGGACAAGGCAAGTGGAAGGGCAACTCTGGTTCGTTTGTTAGGAGGGTTACTTACTGGGTCAGACAATCTTCTTCTAAGCTATTAGGGCTGTTGTTGGGCACGAACTCGGGTGCATTGGTGCTTGGCCGAGATAAGTTCTTTGGCCAACTGAGTATGTTCAAGCACCTCTGCATATGAGCTGGGTCTCAATATCGCAACCCGGTAATAAATGTCGGCACGAAGGCTTTTAAGAAACTTCCTAACTTTTTGGCTTTCAGGGGTGACCGTTGAAGGGGCAAACCTAGATAGTTGAATAAAACATGTTGCATATTGGGCTATAGACAAGCTTCATTGACAGAGGTCCTAGAATCGTCCTCTTTTTTTTTCGAACATAGGCAGGGAAGAAGCTATCAAAAAAAACATCCATGAAAAGTTCTCAGGTAGTAGGGGTTGACAGGACTTCTTTCTTAATTCACCACCAGTGTTCGGCTTCATTGGTTAACATGAAAGCTGCAAGAAGGACTTTTTATTCTTTGGTAAGATCTAGGATAAAGAAGAGTTTTCTATTTGTAGGATCCAAACTTCAGCTACTAAAGGATTAGGGCCACCTTCAAAGTGTGGGGGGTTAAGTTTCCTAAATTCTGCTATATTGTGGGAGATAGACCGATATGTGTTTCAAAATTTAGGGGAAGGGGGTGGACAAGGGTTTGCCTAGTTCTTTCCTATGGCTGTAGTTAAACCTTGGATGGCTCGGAAGAGTACTACAAATTAAGCCCTGGTCGGATGATTCGGGGCTTCAGGTCACTCAGTACACTCTACGGATTGTCTTCCTTGTGTCATTCCTACAAAAAAGAAGAAAGACATGAGTTGGAGGTTTAATCTTTAAAAAGAGGACTTATTTCTTTGCTAGGTACACTAAAACGTTCATCTACACTGGGCCTCAGTGCAAGGGATTTATTTTATGAAATTCAACTACGGTACCATCTGTGACAGACCAAGTGCTAATTAAGGCATATGGGTGTCAAATATAGATTAAGAATAACGAATGCATGATAAAATTTATGCAGCGGAACAAAATCATTACAGATCCCTTAAAAATATATATGAGTTCAATTATATACATAAAATGAGGCCAGAAATGGCTACAAAATACAAAATATAAGGGCCACTTCTTTCACTAGTCTACTAGACTAATCAGAGTGCGGGAACAGTCATGCACTCAGCCTTTTGGATCCACAGGATCCTGATACACTTCCAAGCATAGGTCTACCTGTGGTTCCTCACTTTCTTCCTCATATGGGGGAAGGGCATGGAAAGAGTGAGTTCCATATGCTCAATAAGAAAAACAATATTAAATTAACATCGTAAGATTTCAAAAGTTAATTATTTTATCTTACCATTTAGCTTTCTTATTTACCTATATCAGATTATGAAAAACCATTTATTTGTTAAGAAAACAATATGTTAACATAGAAAATCAAACATACATCATGCCAAATAATAGAGAAAATAATATAAATCATGAAATGCTTAGATTTTCATGTCATGCTTCGTGAAGTTGTTACAACTTCCATCTTTGAGGGCAAATACAAATTTCCAACTGCCCAAGTGGAATGACCATATCAGATAGAGATATGACAATTTGCTCAGGTCTATTTCCAGTAAGCTAAACAATGGTACGATCTATGACCATGACCGTACTAGCCATAATGGCCCTAACAGATATCTACAGTCATAACATTAGTTAGACACGGGTGACCCCTACAAATAGTACTACACAACTCTCATCAGAGGGTACACCGTCATCCACTAGGAGCAGTCCTCTTATGTCTTTCCAGACCAGATAAGGGAGGGGAAAACAGATACCCCAAATGGCAAGGGGAACATATATCCCTTAGAGATAAAAAGCCTAACGAGAGATTTGATGCAATATGCATGTCAATAAAAATACACTTCGGACCATACAGGCTTCATTCCACTTTTCTCTTTTTCTTCTCTTTTATACATTTACTATTACTGATTACATATTATATTTATTACATGCAGATTCATCAAGTATCTACAATTTACATAGTAAGCTTGAAAATAAGAACAATTCGACTCATCTGAACACAGTAGCATACAAAACAGACAAAATACCAATAATAATAAATTCATTTATCTAAAAATACTCTTTAAGACGTAAAAACAAATACTAGATTCCTTACCACAACCTTGATGATTTCTCCTTCACTGTTCTCCTTTCTTTCTCTTCTTCTCTCACTAGACTACTATCTTTCTCTTTCTCTCTCTAAACATTTAAAAATGGAAGAATGGGAGTGTGGAGAGCAAGGAAAGGGGGATGGCAATTTATAATATTTCAAAACCATTGGATTTGCACCAAGTTGGAAAATATGGTAAATAGAGAGGAGAAAAAGATGCTCAACTTGGAAAATGAGGGAGGAGGGCCTCCCTCCACCAGCGGCAACGACGTTGCCCAAGACAGTGGAAATGCACTACCTGAGGTGGCAGTGCTTCGACCGGTGCGTTGCAGGCTAGCACCTACACGTGTGCAAGCCTTGGCACACTCGGAGCTGTGCACGCAGACCTACTATGTACAAGCTCCAAGCGCACAAGGCCTTTATGCGTAGACCTGCTTCGTGGACGGTGCGAGCAAAGTTGGCGGACCTGTTTGCACACAAGGTGACGCGCGGATGACCCACCTACATGCGATAGGACACACACACTTGTCTTGATCCTGTGCCATGCATGTGGATGGAACGTGCATGCTGGGCACACGTTCTGCGGCCACTGTGCGAGCATCCGCGCGCTCAAAGTGCACCCACGAGAGCAAACCAGATTTCTCGCAGGCCTTTTCCCATGAGAGTTTTTCTTGTGCGCATCAGTCGGGGTATTGCCACCTCAGGTAGTGCATCGTCGCTGCCTCAGGCAGCACGCCATAATCACCGGTTGAGCAGGCGGTCCTCCCTTATTTTTGGCGTTGAGCATCTTTTTCCCTCTCTCTTCATCAAATTTTACCACTTGGCACAAATCCGATTGTTCTAAAACTCTATAAATTTCCCTTCCCCTTCCCTTCCTCTCCACACTTCCATTCTTTAAAGATTTAAAGAGAGAGAGAGAGATAGTAGTATAGGGAGAGAAGAAGAGAAAGAAAGGAGAACGACGAAGGAGAAAATATTAAGGTTTCAGGAAGGAATCTAGTATTTCTTTCTACATCTTAAGGAGTATTTTTAGATAAACTAATTTAATATGATTCTTATTTTCCCTGTTTTGTATTCCTTTCTATTCAAATGAGTCAAATTGTTCTTGTTTTCAAGCACATTTTGTGAATTGCAGACACTTGATGAATTTTTATGTAATAAATATAATATATAATAGGTAAAAGTAAAAAGTATAAAAAAAAAGAAAAAGTGAAAAATAGAATGAAACCTATATGGTCCGAAGCGTATTTGTATTGACATACATATTGTATTAAGTGTCTTATTAGCCTTTTTATCTCTAAGGGGTATCTGTTTTCCTTGTCCTTCGGGGTATCTGTTTCTCCCTCCCCTATCTAGTCTGAAAAGACGTAAGAGGACTGCTCTAAGTGGATGACAGTGTACCCTCTGACGAGAGTGGTATCACACTATCTATAGGGGTCACCCGTGGCTAAGTAATGTTGTGACTGTAGATATCTGTTAGGGCCACTATGGCTGGTATGGCCGTGGTCATAGATCGTACCATGGTTTGGCCAGTCAGAAATGTGCCTAAGCTAATTGTCATATATGTATCTGATCTAGTCATTCCACTTGGATAGTTGGAAATCTGCATCTGCCATCAGATATGGAAGTTATAACAATTTTGCAAACCATGACACAAAATTTGAGCATTTCATGATTTATTTAATTTTCTCTATTATATGGTATGATGTATGTTTGGTTGTCTATATTAACGTACCGTTTTCTTAACAAATAAATAATTTTTCATAATGTGGGATAGGTAAACGAGGAGGTTAAATGGTAAGCTTCTAAGTCAAAATAATTAACTTTTAAAATCTTATGATGTTAATTTAATACTGTTTTTCTTACTGAGAATATGTAACTCACTCTTTCCATGCCTTCCCACCAAATGAGTAAGAAAGTGAGGAACTGTAAGATGGCCTACCCTTGGAAGTCTATTAGGATCATGTGGATCCACAAGTCTAAGTGCATGACTGTTCCCGTACTCTGATGAGTCCAATAGCCTAGTGAAAGAAGTGGCTCTTATGTTGTGTTTTGTATTTTGCAACCACTTCTGGCCTCAGTATATGTATGTATTGGAACTTATATGTATTTATATGGGATTTGTAATAATTTTGTTCCTCTGCATAAATTTTATCATGGCCACGTTATTTTGAATCTATATCTGACACCTATTTGCCTTAATTAGTACTCGGGATGTCACAAGTATATTCAAAAAGAACATTTTAGTGTTACAAAATCCCCTATTAATTTATAAGGTAATGATATATTAATCTGTTGTATTTTTTTGAGTTCAACAACTTTCTAACTAATACCATTGACTTTTAAAAGTATAAATTTAAATTATTGTTAGTATGTAATGTGAACTCTGATATAGAAAAAAAAAAGATATCTCTGGTTTTTATATTTTTTTTTTAAATTAAAAAATAAAATTACGGTAATTATAAGAGATCAAGACATACAATTAAGTTGGATTGTTAGGTGGTGGCCATATTTGTTGATGGTTAAGAGATAATATTTGTGAGTGTGTGTAAGATAGGGAGGTGGGTGTGGTTGCCATGTATAATTGACTTCAAGTGTGAATGTGTGCTGGGGATAATACAGGAGAGAGTAAGCAGACACATGCATTATAGTGAAGCAATAGCTTTTAATTAAAAGGGATGGTCATAATTGAATAATTTTATATAAGTAGAGCCTTGCAACAATTTATTAATTAATTTTTTTTTAATTACATTACCTTAAATCAAAAGATTTTCCCATATCCCCTTTTAAAGACATAAAATTTCTAGAGATAATTTTGGTATTCCATTTTCCGTTTTAGAATGCACCACATTTTACCTTACACTGTATATTCTACTATATTAAAATGCTCCGCCCCCAATTCCTTACTAATAGCTATTCAACCGTTGTGTCATTTTTTATATACCCCCTCCCGCCCCTTGGGCACACATGACAAAATACCATGATTAGAAAGAAGGTTAGGCTTGCTTATATCACTAATAACTCAGCAAGAAAAGCTATATTCAAGAAAAGAAAGAAGGGGCTGATGAAGAAAGTGAGTGAACTTAGCATTCTTTGTGATGTCAAAGCCTGTGCAATTATTTACAACCCTTATGACTCACAACTAGATGTTAGGCCTTCCCCTCTCGGAGCCCAACACGTGCTTGTTGACTTTAAAAGGAGGCCTGAGATGGAGCAAAATAAGAAGATGGTGAATCAAGAGAGCTCCTGCACCAGATCACTAAGGCAACTAACCAATTGAAGAAGTAGCGCAATGATAATCGTGAGAAGGAGATAATAGATATCATGTTCTAAAGTCCTATCGGGAAGTCCCTTCACCAACTCAACCTTATTGATCTCAACGATTTGGGTTGGCTCATCGAACAACACCTCAAAGAAATCCAGAAGAGGATGGAAACACTCAGCAAGTCGCCTCAGCCTCAAGAGGGGACAGATGGAGGAGTGATGATGGGTTTTGGTGAGACTTTCACTCAAATCAAGGAGGATTCTATGGTGCAGAAGCTGCAACAGCTGCAGATGCAGTTCATTGATGGGATGAATCCTCAAGCACAACAACAGTCTTATATAGGGTCTAACAGGGAGCAGGCAGAGATAATGGTGCCATTCACAGATTAGAACGACCAGAATAATTGATTGATATGGTTCAGTGTGTTTAATTACCCTTAGGAATTGAGTATTATGATATTTAATTTTAATTTTTTTTGGGTGTTGTTGGAGTTGTACTTTAAATGACGAATTAAATTCCACCATAGAGATATTCTTAATCATCATAGTCATCGTCTATATAACTGTAGTCATCATAGTAGTTGAGCCATAGTGGTTGGGTCACATACATGCATGTACTTAGATTGCTTTGTGTTATGATTTTCTTTAAATTAATCTTCACCTCAATATTCTATATTTCCTGTGCTAGTGCTACTCTTCATTCTTTAATTTCTCCCTTTCCCCAACTTGACTTGGCTGCATTACTATTTGTTAAAATATATGCATGCTCAATATAATTTTATACTATCATAATGCTCTTCTTTTTCTTTTTTTTCTTTTTTTTATACACAATTGAGAGAGGACAGAAGCATTATTGATGCACTATATGTAGAAATTCAGTTTAGTTAGGAGGAAGATTAAGCTAGCTAAATACTCAAATTTGTTTAGATTTCAAATGAGATTTTTGTGTTGAATTTAATAAATATGAATGCGCTCTTTAGATCATAGAATTAAAATTTGGGATAATGACATTAAGGAATAATTTTTTCCTCAAAGAAAATCCTGATACAATCAGAATATCTAAAATAATTAATATTTTGATTAATCTGAAATTCAAATATAATTCTAAAAATTTTATTTTAGTCAAAACATGCAATATTTTAAATAACTCAAATATATTGGAGAATCTGTAACGATCATAAATAAAATTTACGATGCAATTATTACATTCTAAATGTGGAAAAAAATTGAAATAAATAATTTTTGAACTCAACAATGTGTGAATAGTTAACTAATACTTTATGCAAAAAGAAATGTACAATATATACACATATATATTTAAATATATACAATCACATAGAATAATGAATACATAAAAATATTTTTTACCACTAATTTCAAACACTTTCAACAATTAGTATTTTGAATTTCTTTTACATATATAAATACTCAAAAATCAATAATATAAAGTCTTTTGCTACTAAAAAAAGTGATACTAATATAAAAAAAGACAATCTTTAACTCTAGTGACACAAATTACAACATTAAAATTTTTTAATATTATAATATGTTACTCTAGTATTTGTAGTACGATGTCGCAATTGATTCTTAAAGACATTAACCAGTATTTAACCTTTATTAGTGGGATCACTTATTCAAAATCAATTTATACTTTTGCGACAACAATTTTAAAAATTCATAAGACACAATATAAGTACTTTTTAAAAATAAAGATAAATATAATAATATAATGAAACCACTTATACACCATTGTCAAAGTGTATAACACCAACGTCCATGTGTAAAGTCTAGTATTCAAATTTTAATTATTCATCTGGCTATATTATAATTAATTTTAACATATGATAGCTTTACTAAAATTTATTTTTATTAATTTTTACGTACAACAAATTATATATTTATTTTTGTATTACATAAGAGTCCAATCTTCAATTCTTATTTTTGTAGAGGTAGAGAAGTACCACTTGATTTAAGAGTCAAGTATTATCATGCCTTAATTATATTTAACTTTAAGGAGGATTGATTTCTATTAAGGCGGTTGGTAATGAAGTAAAGATCCTAGAATTTGAACTACTGGGCCTTTGGCCCGATCATTAAGGGATGGCATCAGTTCCCATTAATGAAGAACACATCTAGTCGCAATTTTATATAAAATGTTAACAAATCAGCCAAATTATCACTTACATATCTTTTAATATAATCTGTTAACTTCTAATATCAATCATTTTCTATTAAAATGTATTGAATGTATTTATTTTTTTTTATGAACATGTCAATTTAGTGATATATAAATGTATGGAAGTCATAATGACTTCGCGAAGCATGACACAAAAATCTAAACATTTCATGATTTATTTGATTTTCTCTATTATTTAGTATGATGTGCATTTGTTTTGATTATATTAACGTGATTTTTTCTCTAATAAAAAATTCTTTTTATAAGGTAAGATAGGTCTACGAAGTAGCCAAATGATAAGTATTTATGTTAGAATAATTCACCTTTAAAAGCTTACGATATTGTTTAAATACTGTTTTTCTTACTTAGCATATGGAACTCACTTTTTCCATGCCCCCTCCCCCCTAGATGAGGAAGAAAATGATGAACAACTTGCTAACCTACCCATTGAAGTTTATGAGGATCCCATGATCTACAAAACTTGAGTGCATGATCATTCCCTCTCTCTAATGAATCCAATAGAATAGTGAAAGGGGTGTCCCTTTTTTGTATTTTGACTTTTGTATTTTGTAGCCACTTCTGACCTCAGTTATATATGTAATTAGAACTCGTATATTTATAAGGGATTTGTAGTAATTTACTCTATTGTATATGATGTTTATCATGCACTCCTAATTCTGTTTCTATACCTGACACTCATATGCCTTAATTAGCATTGGAATGTCCTAGATGGTATCAGAGCAGATTACACTAAGGCCTTAGGTAGAAAGACCCTTAGAGTACCTAGGAAGAATAAGTCCTCTTTTGAAAAATTAGACCACCCACTCATGTCTTCATTTCTTTTGTAGAAATGATGTGTGGGTACCAAGCGATCTGAAGCATCGAATCACCTGACCAAGGTTGAATTTATCAAACTCTTCCGAGCCATCCAAGGATTGACTGCAACCATAGGTCAAAATCAAGCCAACCCTTGTCCACCTCCTGCCCCAGAATACTGAACGATCGAAAGGTTCATTTCCCAAAACATAGTAAAGTTTAGAAAGCTTAACTAGCCACATTTTGAAGGTGGCTCTGACCCCTTAGTTGTCGAAGCCTAAATCCTATAGATACAGAAGCTTTTCTCTATCTTAGACCTGACTGAGGAATAGAAGGTTCTCCTAGTAACCTTTATGCTAAATGATGAAGTAGAACACTGGTGGCAACTTAAGAAGGAACCTACCCCTACCACCTGGGAAGTTTTCATGGATGCATTATTTGATTAATTCTTCCTTGCCTATGTCCGAGAAAAGAAGGAGGAGGAATTTCAGGATCTCTGCCAAAAAAATCTAATGGTTGCCCAGTATGCAGCCTGTTTTGTCCAATTGTCTAAGTTTCCCCTCTAATGGTCACCCCTAAAAGTTAAAAAGCTAGGAAGTTCTTAAAGGGCCTTTGTGCTGACATCTATGAGACTCAGCTCATATACGGAGGTGTTAGAACATGTCCAGTTGGTCGAAGAACTCATTCCAGCCAGACACTAATGCATTGCCCAAGTCCATACCCAACAACAACAACCCTAATAGCTTAAAAGAAGATTGCCTAACCCAGTAAATAGCCATCCCAATAAATGAACTAGAGTTACCCTACCCCCTACTTTGCCTCCACCTATGGCTGCCCGACTTACTCAACTCTGTCAATATTGTGGTCGCTCTCATGATGACCTATCCTAACGGTGTATCAATCACGCCTGCTATCGGTGTGAAAGCACCTAACATCTTACTAAAGACTGCCCCCAGTGAGTGAAAGATGTAGCCAGGCGTGTAGCACAAGGTCGTGTGTACCACATGGATGAACCTGGTGTTTTCCCCACTCCTATTCTTATACAGGGTATGCTTTTTATTCATGACACCTTTGCCAAGGCAGTGATCGATACAGTTTCTACTCGCTCTTTTATTTCCTGTGCATTTGCTTGTAAGGTTGACATTATATCAGAACCTTTAGTGGAAATATTAACGGTAGAAACTCCCTCTAGGGGATTTTTAGAAACTCACTGTATATATAAAGGTTGTAAATAAAGGCTTTAGGGATAGAAGTATTTGTGAATATAATATTGTTAGATTTTTCAGGTTTTGGTTTGAATTAGGCATGGATTGGTTAGAAAAGTATAGAGCGATAATCGATTGTCAAAGTAAAATTATAACTTTATGGTCCCCAAAAAAGTAATAAAATCTATTGTTATTATTTTTCCTAATAAATGAATAAATAAGAATATGGATGTTGATCCTACTGTGTGTTCCATACTGATTGTTTGCAACTTTCTGGATGTTTTTCTCATCGAACTTCTTGGTCTACCTCCCCCATGAGAGATAGAGTTCCTAATTGAATTACTGCCTGAAACCCAACTAAACTCAAAACCCCCCTATTGCATGAGTCGTGCTGAGCTAGAAAATCAACTTTTTGAACTAATTACCTAGAATTTGATCTACCCTAGTCATTCTCTTTGGGGTGCTCCAGCATTGTTCATGAAAAAGAAGGATGGATCCCTCAAACTCTACGTGGATTATTAGGAGCTTAACTAAGTAACCATTAAAAGTAAGTACCCCTTACCTCAGATCGACGACCTCTTTGATCAATTGCAAAGAGCCACTGTCTTCTCCAAGATTGACCTAAGGACGAGATATCACCAGTTGAGAGTCAAGGAATAAGATATTTTGATGACCGCTAGTCGGTGCAGGTATGGTTAGTACGAGTTCAAGGTAATGCCATTCGAGTTAATTAATGCCCCTGTAGCCTTCATATACCTCATGAACATAGTTTTTTGACACACACTAGATCAGTACGTTATGGTATTTACTGATGACATCTTAGTATACTCCAAGAGCTTGGAGGAACATGTAGTACACTTGTCTAAAGTGTTGGAGAGCCTTCACCGGAATCAACTGTCTACTAAACTTAGCAAATACTCCTTCTGGTTGGATCGTGTTTCCTTCCTCGGTCATGTAATTTTAAGTGAAGGAGTTTCTGTGGATCCATCAAAGGTTGAAATAGTAATCAATTAGAACCTGCCCACTAATGTGGCTGAGGTACATAGTTTCCTTGGCTTGGAAGGTTTCTATAAGTGATTCATTGACGAATTTTCTAAGATTGCTACTCCATTGACCCGACTCACCCGAAACAACATGCCATTTGTCTGGAATTACAAATTTAATGAAAGTTTCATCGAATTGAACTATTGTCTTACCTCTACTCCTCTGTTGATCCTCCCTAACAATATCGAAAGATTTTAGGTCTATTGCGATGCATCTCATATTGGCTTGGGGTGTGTTTTGATGCAGCATGCTAGACTAGTCACTTATGGGTCCTGATAATTGAAACATCATGAGTGAAACTATCCTACTCATGACCTCGAGTTGGTGGCCATTATTTTTTTCCTGAAGATATGGCATCATTACCTGTTTGGTCAGACTTTCAAGATTTACACTAACCAAAAGAGTTTAAAATATATCTTCTCGCAGAAGGAGTTAAATATGAGACAAACACATTGGATGGATCTCCTGAAGGACTATAACTGCAAAATCATCTATCACCCGTGTATAGAAAATGTAGTCATTTATGGAGTAATCCGAAAGGAGTATGCAGTGTTGGCCCAAACCATGGCCTCAAGTTAGAAATTAATGGATAATATGTAGTTGCTTCACCTCAGCTACTATAGCAAAGTCACCTATCTTGCTCAGATCTGAGTTTTGCCAGATCTTCATAAAAATCTTGGAAGCTCAATCTACGGACTCGGAACTCACCAAGAATCTAGTTAAGTTTCTTATGACAAATTTTCTAATTTTAAAATTTCAAATGATGGACTGTTTAGATTTCAGAACCAAATTTGGGTTCCTGTCGCTCTAAGGGTGGATGTTCTCAAGACTACCTATGCCTCCAAGCTATCTATCCATCCCAGGAGTACCAAGATGTACAGGGACTTGAAGTGTCAATACATGTTGCCAGGAATGAAGAAGGATATAGTAGACTTTGTCATAAGAATTATTGATGTAGTATAATGGAGTGATGACATAAGAATTATTGATGTAATATATGTAGAAATTCAGTCTAGTTAGGAGGAAGATTAAGCTAGCTAGCTACTCAAATTTATCTAGATTTCAAATGAGATTTTTGTATAGAATTTAATACATATGGATATGCTCTTCCAATCTTGAAATTAAAATTTAGGATAATGGCATTAAGGAATAATATTTTTCTCACAGAAAATCTCGATCGAATCGAAATATCTCAAATTAATTAATATTTTTATTAATATGAATATTATGCATGTATCTAGAAAAATACACTAAAATTATAAATATGTTGTTTAATTATTTTGTTGAATTTATTTCGGGTTCTACTAACTTAGAGATATATAGAATAATCTATCTTTGTTCGTGTATTTTAAAAGATAAAAAAATTATAGTCACATATATACTACTAATTCTGAGTGTTGATGGGAAGTATATGTGTACACTTGCAACTAGCTCCTTTAAGTAGTTTGGACAATATCTTGTTTAATTTGCTAAATATGACATATTATTGTGATATAATAGCAATGTTGTCTAAATATCAAGTAGAATAAGTATTGCTTCATACGTATACACACATATATATAATCTTTAACTGTTTTTCGTTATTTATATTACACCAACATGCAATCTATAGCACATCATAATTATCTTAAAGGTTAGAATCAGTAATGGATGATGGATTGTTTCCTTCTAATTGTTTATTGAACACGACTTTGCCTTCTTCTTGTTTTCTCAATCTCTATTGCGATTCTCGGATGTATTGTTGACGGTATTTCTTGTTATGTTTGTAGTGGTTAATTACTAGTGATAAATTTTATTTCAGTTTTTTAAAAAAAAGTTATTGATCTTAAAGGCAAATATGGATTGTCGAGGTTCAGAAGGAATATCTTTTAATACCATTCTAGTATCATTTTTTTTACTGAAGGGAGACAACACCTATATATTATTACTGCATAAAATTTGCAAGAAATATATCGTTGATTTCTTTAGGAGTTTTTTGGCTACTACATAAGTCAATACATAAGTAATCGTATATGTGTATGTATGATGATAAACAACTTATAGATTGTGAGAATTGGAGTAAGCATTTTGTTATGATTGTGTGTCTATAAGCCCCAACATTTTCTATATTATTTTTAGCTAAATGTGCACTATAAAGAAAAAAAAACAATTAAAAGTGCACATATTGTTGAGACCAAAACAAGACTTTTACGGTTGAAATGCAAACTATCTTAATTGGAGGACTATATTGAAAATTTACCAAAAGCAATATCAATATTCTATATGATAAAAATGGGATGCTTAGTACAAAGCATGGGTGGATTATTTATATGAAATTCTAACAGCCTAATTATAAGCAATATCAATCTTCCGTTTCATTGCGATGTTTTACTGCCTTAAGACAACTAATTTCAAGTTTTTTTTTTCTCTCTCTCTCTCTCTTTTTAACTAACCCCCCATGTACAAGGAAAATTAATTAAATATTCTAGCAATCTTCGCGTTCAATTCATTTTTTTTACACACCTACATATATGAGAGGGAGTAGATATATACATGAATTATAGTGAAGCATTAGCTTTTAATTAAAAAAGACGGTTGGGATTGAATGATTGTATAAAAGTGCACCCTTGCAACAATTCATTAATTAAATTTTGTAAATTACATTACCTTTAATCATAAGATCTTTCCATATGTCCTATTAAAAACATAAAATTTCTAGAGATGATTTGGGCACTCCATTGCAGTTTTAATCTAACCTTACATGGTCTATTCAGTGTTCCACTTCACATCCATTACTAATAAATCTTCAACCCTTGTCTCATTCTATATATATATACCATCTCACTCTTTGGCCAGACACGAACAAACACCATGACTAAAAAGAAGGTTAAACTTTCCAATATCACTAAAAACTTTGCCAAAAAATCCACATTCAAAAAAAGGAAGAAGAGGTTCATGAAGAAAGTGAGTGAACATATAAAACATATATGCTGAATGAGAATAAAACAAAATGTCCTTACTTGAGTTTTGCCATCCATACATGCTTTTCCAATATAAAACCATTATAGGCTTCCTTATTTTTTTCCCCTTTGAATATATACATGAAAAAGGCTCTCACATACACAAACATATATAGAGAACATAGATATATGTGATCTCACGTCTTTATTTTATATGAAGTTTATGTTTTAAAAGAACATGATGGGTAGGGTAGAATTATAATTAATTGGTCTGAGTGGATTTTTTTTTTATTTCAGAAAAGAAAGAAAACAATCTTATCATTAGTGTAGTTGCATATATTTGACTGAAAGCAAAAATATATAATTTTCTTCTTCTTTTCCTTCTTTCATTTGCTTTATTATGTATTTTAAATATTTTTCATCACATATGATCTTCAAATAAATCTTTTTTTTCAAAATAATTACTGATTGTTTACTATAGCTTCATGAAAAAAATATCAAATGAAATAATGCAGGAAAGAGTAGATATACAGATGGACTACAGTGAAACATTAGCTCTTAATTAAAAGGGACAATCATGATTAAAGGAATTTTGTATAAGTGCAGCCCTGCAACAACTCACTAATTAAATTTTATGAAACATTTCCTTAAATCAAAATATTTTCCCATATTCCCTATTAAATACATAGCATTTTGGAAATGATTTCAACACTCCACTTCCAGTTTTAGAATGCAGTACATCTAACCTCACATGATATATTCAGTGTTTTACTCCCCATCCTTTACTAATATTCTTCAATCCTTGTCTCATTCTATATATAACAATTTCCTCTCTTAGGCCATATATGACAAAAGACCAAGAGTAAAAAGAAAGTTAAGTTTGTCTATATCACCAAATGACCCCACAAGAAAAACCACATTCAAGAAAAAGAAAAAGGGCCTGATGAAGAAAGTGAGTGAACTGAGTAGTCTCTACGACGTTAAAGCCTATGCAATCATTTACAGCCCCTATGACTCGCAACCAGAGGTTTGGCCTTCTTTTTTAGGAGCCTAACGCGTGCTTGTTGACTTTCAGAGGATGCCTGAGATGGAGTAGAACAAGAATATGGTGAATCGAGAGAGCTTTTTACACTAAAGGATCACCTAGACAACTGATGAATTGAAAAACCAGTGCAAGGATAATTGTGAGAAGGAGAACACGTAGGTCATGCTCTAAAGTCTTATTGGGAAGCCCCTCCACCAACTCAACCTCATTGATCTCAACGATTTGGGTTGGCTTATCGAATAACACCTTAAAAAAATCCAGAAGTGGACAAAAACACTTAGCAAGTCACTTCAGCCTCGGGGGACCACCAGACGAAGGAGTCATAAATGATCCTTGGGAGACGTCATCTCAAATCAAGGAGTCTATTCCGAGAGTTATCTTTGCCTTAAAGATATGGCGACATTACCTGTATGGTCAGACTTTTGAAATCTACACTGACCATAAGAGTCTCCAGTATATCTTCTCTCAGCAGAAGTTAAACATGAGGTAAAGGCACTAGATTGATCTTCTGAAGGATTACAATTGCAAGATCATTTATCACACCGAAAGAGGAAAGTTGAGCCCTTGTTATGTAGGACATTTTTTGATCATCGAGCACATTGGACCTATGGCATACCACCTCGCTCTATCTCGAGAGTTTGTGGGTCTTCATGATGTTTTTCACATCTCGATGCTTAAGAGGTACCATCCTTATCCTTCTCATATTATTCCTCATAATGAGGTGCAGGTACAGGTTGACATGACTTATGAAGAGGTTTTTGTGGAGATTCTTGGGTGAACCGACAAGGTCTTGGACAACAAGAAAATTCCCATGGTGAAAGTACGATGGCAACATCATACCCTAGACGAAGCCACGTGGGAGTTAGTGGGTGAGATGAGGGAGAAGTTCCCGAAATTATTCGAGACAAATTTGGGGACAAAATTTTTTTATTCGGTTCTTTGGCGACATTAAACTTATTAATTTACTCTATTTAATATTTATCGTATTTCGTAATTTTGGTTTATCTTTATTTATTTTACTTTTATTTAATTTTAATTAATTTATTTTATTTTATTTTATTATTATTTAATTTTAAGTCTAACTCATCCAATCAATTATAGAAATTTGAAAGAAATCAAAAAAAGGCAAAATGGGAAGAAACTCCTGAGGGGAAACAGGTTGGCTGCACGAGTGTTGGGCACTGTGCGTTCGCACATGCATGCACAACAGCCACGGGACGTGCGCACAATGTGCACGTTCCATCCGCGTGCATAATGCAGGGTTAGAACCTGCTTGTATCTTATCGCGCCCAGGCGGGTTGTCTTTGCGTCACCATGCGCGCGGATAGGCCCTGTGCGCCTGGGTCCTGTGTACAGGCTAGCCCCTACGCGCGTGGTAGGAGTCCTATGTACCTACAGGCTAGCATGCAGCACACTGGCCTGGGCACTGCCACCTCGGGCAGTGCATCATTTCTGCCCCAGGCGACATGTTGCTGCCACTTGTGAAAGAGGCTCTCCTCCCTCATTTTTGGTGCCAAATATCTTTTTCTCCTCTCTCTTCACTAGATTTCACCACTTGGCGTGAATTCAACGGTTCCAAAATTCTATAACTTGCCCTTCCCCTTCCATTTCTCCCAACACTTCTATTCTTCTATTTTTCAAGATTTAGAGAGAGATAATAGTCTAGTGAGAGAAAAAGTAAAAGAAAGGAAAACGGTAAAGGAGAAAACATCAATATTTTGGTAAAAAATGTAGTATTTCTTTCGACATCTTAAGGAGTATTTTTTTATAAACTAATTATTGTGATTTTGCCTGTTTTTTTATGCCTTTGTGTTTAAATAAGTCGAATTATTCTTATTTTCAAGCATGCTATGTGAATTGAAGACACTTGATGAATTGCATATAATAAATATAAAATGTAACCAATATAATTGCCTAGTAAAAATAAAAAGTAAAAAAATAATAAAAAGAAAACAAAAATAGAAAAGTGGAATGAAGCTTGTATGGTGTGAAGTGTATTTGTATTGACATGAATGTTGCATCAAGTGTCTCGTTAGGCTCTCTATTGCTTAGGGGAATCTGTTCCCCTAGCTCTTTGGGGTATCTTTTTCCTCCTTCCTCTATCTGGTTTGGAAAGATGTAAGAGGACCACTCCCAATGGAGGACGACGTACCCTCTAACGAGAGTGGTATTGCACTATCTGTAGGGGTCACCCGTGGCTAAGTAATATTGTTACTATAGATATCTGTTAGGGCGACTATAGCTGGTACAGTTGTGGTCGTAGATCGTTCCACTTTTTGGCTAGCTGAAAATGGGCTTGAGCAAATTGTCATATCTGTATCTAATCTGGTCATTCCACTTTGGTAGTTGGAAATCTGTATCTGCCTTCAGAGAGGGAAGTTGTAACAACTTCGCGAAGCATGACATGAAGATCAGAGCATTTCATGATTTATTTGATTTTCTCTATTATTCGGCATGATGTATGTTTGATTGTCTATATTAACGTACTGTTTTCTTAATAAACAAATTATTTTCATAATATGAGATAAGTATACGAGGTAGTTAAATGGGTGTCAGAATAACGAGTGCATGATAAAATTTTATGCAGTGGAACAATTAATACAAATTCCTTACAAATATATATATGAGTTCCAATTATATAAATATAACTGAGGCCTAAAGTGGCTATAGAATACAAAAACAAAACATAAAAGAATGCCACTTCTTTCACTATGCTATTGAAATCATCAGATTGCGAAACTAATCTTGCACTCAAATTTTGTGGATCCAAGGGATCCTCATAGACTTCCAAGTATAGGTTAGCTTGCGGTTCCTCATTTTCTTCCTCATCTGGGGGGCATGGAAAGAGTGAGTTTCATATGCTTAGTAAGAAAAATAGTATTAAATTAACATCGTAAGGTTTTAAAGGTGAATTATTTTAACTTAAAAGCTTACCATTTAGCCACATCATAGACCAATCTTACATTATGAAAATAATTAATTTATTAAGAAACAACGCATTAATATGAACAAATCAAATATTCATCATGCCAGATAATAACGAAAATCAAATAAATCATGAAATTCTCATATTTTCATGTCATGCTTTGCGAAGTGTTACAACTTCCATTTCTGAAGGCAGATACAGATTTCCAATTACCTAGGTGGAATGACTAGATCAGATACAGGTATGATAATTTGCTCAGGCCCATTTCTGGCTGGCCAAACCATAGTACGATCTATGATCACGGTCGTACCAACCATAGTGGCCCGATTTGATATCTACAGTCACAACAACACTTAGCTAAGGGTGACCCCTAACAGATATTCGCGTTACCACTCTCGTTAAAGGGTACACTATCATCCACCAGGAGCAGTTCTCTTACGTATTTCCAGACCAAATAGGGGAGGGAGAAATAGATACCCCGAAGGGCTAGGGAAACAGATACCACTCAGAGATAAAAAGCCTAATGAGACACTTTATTCAATATGCATATCAAGACACATATATTTTGGACCATTCATGCTTCATTCCACTTTTCTATTTTCTTTTTCTTTTTATTCTTTATTTTTACCAAGCAATAATAACGACTTCACATTATATTTTGTTATACGCAAATCATCAAGTGTATATTATTCACATAATATACTTGAAAACAAGAATAATTCGACTTATCTGAACTATAAATGCAAAGGCATACAAGCAGACAAAATCACAATCGTCATGTTTAATAGTTCTATTTTATCTAAAAATATTCCTTAAGACATTAAAAGAAATAATAAATTCCTTATCAAAACTTTGATGTTTTCTCTTTCACCGTTTTTCTTTTCTTTTCCTCCTCTCACTAGATTATTCTCTCTCTCTCTCCTTTTTCTTTAAGTCTAGAAAAATGGAAGAATGGAAGAGTGGGGAAGAATAGGATGGGAAGGCCTATTTATAAAATTTTAGAACGGTTGGATTTACATCAAGTGGAAAAATTCGATGAAGAGAGAGGAGAAAAAGAGCTCGACAAAAAAAACGAGGGAGGAGGGCCGCCTCTAGCTACTAGGCCACCACTCGAGGTGACAGTAGTGCACTGCAGGCTATCCTGCAGGTGCACAGGTCTCCTGCCATGCATAAGGCCTATCTGTGCGGCATCCGCGTAGGCGACTCTGTTTCCCCGTGGGATTTCTTCTTGTTTCACTATTTTTATGATTTTTCTAAATTTTTCTAAAACTAAATTAAATAAAATCAAATGCAAATTAAATAATAAATACTCAAAATTTCATAAAATTTCATAAAAATAAAATAATGAAAAATCAACCAGATTTACGAATTACGATAAATAATACGCAGTGTAATTTAAATGAGTTTAATGCTGCCAAAGGGCCGAACAAATAGGATTTTCTAAATTAATTAAGCACAACAATGGGCAGGGTGTTACAAATACCAGGCTAGTATCATTTGTCTATTGAAAGAGAGATAACACTTTTATATTTTTACTGCATTAAATTGGCAGGAAATATATGTTTGATTTCTTTACGAATTTTGCGGCTAGTACAAAAATCAATATAAAAGTATTCATATATATTACTTTTATTATAACATTTTAAAATTGAATCATACTAATCTTTCCTTAACAATATGATTGGTATTTTTTCTCTTCATAAGAGATTTTAGATTCAAATTGTGCATTTTTGTAGATTATCTTTAAGAGGTTATGTCATCTAATTAATGAAATGTATGAATTATTATTAAAAAATCTAAATCCTAAATTTCAATTCTATATTTTAAAAGTAATATTTTTCTGAAAAGTAATATACCTTTTACCCATAACAAGTAGATTTTTAAAACAAACCATAAGGAATGCCTATATAGCAAAATCAACCAATAGCATCATCTAAAATACATGAGACCTTGGAGCATAAAATAATAGCAAAAAAAATGCATAAATAACAACAACATAGTTTAAACACTACATTACACATCTAAAACAACTTCCTATATCTCTATGTGTGATGATGTTTAACAGCAATATGAAAGGGTTATTCGAGACACTTAACTGTTTAAACTAGTTGACGTATAATTGATTAATTTTGGTTGTGTGTGAATTTCATATTGTATGTATAGAAGCTCCAAGGATCATGCCTATATGAGTTAATGGATACCTTATAGATTTTAAGAATTGGAACAAGCGTTCCTTTGGCTATATGCGCACTGAAAAGAAAAAAAAACAACTAAAATCACACATATCACCCACACCACCAAAGATCTCTAAGCTTTTACCAATATCCTCTCAAACCCATTTGTTCCTCTCTTCCACGCTGCTTTGTTGCTCCCTCTCACTCAATCACAGACACTTGAAAATAGTGCATATCTGCTAGAGCTTTACAACTCTATAAATTCTTATTCACTTTTCCTATTAACACCTCATCCCACACCACAATGACTAGTCAGCTTATTTTCCAGCTATTGCCAACATCACCATCTCAGAACAACCTCCCATACATCTTTCCTATTACACATCTTTGGTATCACGTAGAATTTGGTTAATAATACATTAACCTACCTATTAGCTAAAAACTCATTTTTGATATAGGAAGCTACTAATAATTCAAGCCCTTTTTATGAAAATACTTGAAATTTTATTAACTAGAACTAGCAAATATGATCCAATAATATAACAATTTATTGACCATAGTATACTATTGCCAACAATATAAATTCTTATCTCATATATTATTCCAAACTTTTTAGTGCATTTATGGTGTAAATGTGTATTTAATTTTCATTTAATTTTTTCTTTGTGAAACTATATACATAATATGCCTATAAGTAGTGGTATCTCAATAATAATACACAATTTTCATTTCTCACAAGATAACATGGTATTAGAGCTGTTAATATATCTAGAAGAATTTAGATAGCTAATATATGAATAAATTGTGTTTTCCATACAAAAAATAATGAATAAGGGTGACTTTGATAGAAGATAAATAATGATAGATGGTTGCAAAGAACATTGTGGAGAAAGAGGAAATGGGAAACATGGTTGGATTAATTCGTGAAAAGGATGACAGAGAAGTTGTATCAAAATATGGCTCTGATACCCAAAACTATATTAAAAATATAAATTGCATAATAAAGTTCTCCTTTTATCCTCTTTTTTGAAAAAAATGTGTTCTTCTAGAACGAGATTGTTATTTTTTAATTCAATAAATTTAATACAAATATACTTTATCTTAGGCCAAAAAAAAATTTGTTATATACACAAGAAAACAAAAAAAGTGATATAAGAAGTCCTAGGGGACATACTTTTAAATGTTGGATTACCTGTAGGGTTACTTTACATGTGAAGCTCCCTCATGTATTACATATCGATCATATAATTTGGGATGCATCAATTACCCTTAACTTCCTTAACTGGAAGATTCAAGATGTTATATTTAGGAAATATAATTTCAAACTATCTTCTTATAAATAGTTTGCATTGTAGGTTTTAGCTATTTATCACTATTCTACATAATTAATGAAGTATATATATATATGTTTATTGTTATAGAACTTTTTAATTTTCTAATTATCATGAATTTTTTTTAAAAGGAAGATAACTTTATTTATCAAAGAAGATAGCCATACAACATCATCTTAATCTTTATCCATCTTATTATGTTACTCTATTAGTTTATTTTATACTGGACACTATTAATTAATTCTAAATAATTAGCACTTTGTTGGCAAGGTAACCTACAATTTTCTTTGGGGATAAATCTTTTTAAGGGTTCGGCTGTAGGTTAGGTATTGCATATTTTTCCTTAATGAAAAGATAATTTTATTATTAAAATGGTAGTTGCATGTCCTTTTTTTCTTTGAATAATAAAAAATAATTTTGTCAATAAGGACAATTCCATCATTTTTAAAGAGAGATTACAAGAAAGCACAAAACCACTAGCCATAGAAAAATTAAAAGCACAATTTAAGAATAAAATTATATGATAATATAGGTGATTCGAAATAGAAGCTAAACACGAAAAAAGTATATTCTTAAAACATTTGTTGTATGATCCCCCTTCATAGCCTCATACCAATACATCAAAAGGTAAGTTACATTTCAGCAAAGAATTCTTTCATGAGTTAGATATAGTTGTTTATGTTTTAACTATATATATGCATATATGTACTTATACTGAAATTTTTATGTTTTTAACTTGTTTATTTCTAAAATAATTTATTTTGATTTATCTTGTAACAATTAACTATTTCAATATTTTAGAAATTGTAAAAGGAAGTGAATGGCAGAATATTGGAGCTTATGTACATTTGAGATAGTCAATTGATGAAGATTGCAAAAGCTTAAACCATCACCCAATCTTCTAAATATCTAATAAAGCACATAGTCACTTGTAGAAATGGAACTAATTATCCTCCCTATTTCATCATCAACTTGAGTAAAGAGATCTATTTGCTATTTGAATAAGTACTAACTCCTATTTCTCATATTTGTTTGACGACATCCTAAAAAGTTCAAATTTTCACAGAATACTATAAAATAAAAAGGAGAGTTTGAAAAAAAAGACATGCCTCCTTACACAACTTTCTCTTCAGCATGGTGAATTGATAAGCCAAGTAGGAAACAAATTTGAAAAATATCAACAGTCTTGACATCAAAACTACTGAAAATGATTTCACTTATAGTTAAACTCAACTTCAAGCTTAGAGACTTCAATTACTTGGTGAATTACTAAGCCTAAGTAGGTAAACAATCTCGAAAACATCCATACTTAATTGGATCAGGACCTATTGAAGCCAAGTATTGGTGATTTTAGTGAGTAATATAGCTTTTGTAATAGCTTTACCTAGGATTTCGAACTAGTGGTGAATCAGGAGATGACGGCTACTAAGGAGTGATTTAAGATGAATTGTATTGTTCTTGGAGTACCACATTGAATAAGAAGATTTTTTATTAGCTTTGACTATTTCTCTAGCCCTCTGGATGGGTTTATGATGCTCTAACATTGGTTCTAACTAGCCAATGAAAGAGACTATTTAGTGGGTATGTATACATACCATTAGAACTCGTACAATGATGGTTTACATTGATTCTTCTATTTTGTTTATTTAGCTATTGTTTCACCTTTAAAGGTTACAGAGTTCTTACTTTTCTACTTATGTTATTGTATAATGCTCAATTTGACACTTTTT
The DNA here is from genome assembly GCF_054855325.1 of Carica papaya. Classification (NCBI taxonomy): domain Eukaryota; kingdom Viridiplantae; phylum Streptophyta; class Magnoliopsida; order Brassicales; family Caricaceae; genus Carica; species Carica papaya. The sequence goes on along the minus strand of NC_142310.1, from coordinate 24,383,191 downwards.
AAGTTTTTACTTTTTCTTATAGGAGATAATTGAAGCTAATATAGAGGGTAAATTAATGAGTATGTTGAATATGGTCATTTTCTTTAATTTCTACACTTACACTTAAGAGAGTGAGTAGATAATCAGAGTTGTCTATGGTTAGAACAAGTTAACTGAGCTGGTGAATTAACGTGGCATCAAGCTTGCAATAAGGATCTAATACATGGAGATTTTTCTTTGAAGAAAAGAAAATGAAGGGGATTGGTTGCAGTTAAGGTTATAGGAGGATTATAAAAATTATCAAAGTATATATTTAACTTTTCTTGTCTACTTGTATAAGATCTTAATATAGTTATTAATTGAAAATTATATATATGATTTTAGTTTGAAATCGATATATAAATTAAATATACAGATATAAAGAATGAAATGTAATATGTTTTTACATGTATATATGTGTATTATTAATTTTGATTTGCAGGTCTTCTGAAATCAAAGAAGATACTTTGAAACTTTGTTGTGACTTGGGAACGGATTATTAGTACGTCTATATTAGAAGAGTATAAAAAACAAATACAGGATTACATTTGAAATGTTTGCAAATCATTATAATTAGCTAAAGAGCAAGTCTTATATATATATGTATAAAGTGAGTCAAAAGAAAAGGTGCGCGTATATAATTGTGGTACGATGATGGTAATTAAGGAAGTGGCTATGAATCCAGTTCCTCGTGTGTGGCTAATTTATTTTATATATAAAAATAAAGATTTATGTAACCTGCTCATCACATTATGGGCTTGAGTTCCAAATGCACATTTTCAATTCAAAAATGAATCTCCCTATAAGTTGAGTTAGGCAGACGGTAAAAAAGGAGAGCAATTATATATGCAGGTATATATATATGTATTAAACTTTTCTGAATATTAAATGCTAGATGCAGAATATTTTATTTTAATCTTTAATTGTATATAGAAAAAATATATACACATATGATATTTAGTGCATCAAACCATGTGTATAGTATATAATTTGAAATAATTTAGAATGCACCACATCTTACCTTACATTGTATATTCTATTATATTAAAATGCTCCACCCCCCATTCCTTATTAATAGCTATTCAACCGTTGTATCATTTTATATCTACCCACTCTCGCCCCTTGGGCACACATGATAAAATACCATGACTAGAAAGAAGGTTAACCTTGCTTATATCACTAACAACTCTGCAAGAAATGCCACATTCAAGAAAAGGAAGAATGAGCTGATGAAGAAAGTGAGCGAACTTAGCACTCTTTGCGATATCAAAGCCTGTGAAATTATTTACAGCCCTTATGACTTGCAACCAGATCTTTGGTTTTTCCCTCTCGGAGGCCAACACGTGCTTGTTGACTTTAAGAGGATGCCCGAGATGGAGCAGAGCAAGAAGATGGTGCATCAAGAAAGCTTCATGCACCAGAGGATCACTAAGGCAACGGACTAACTAAAAAAGAAGTGCAATGATAATTGCAAGAAGGAGATAACAGATATCATGATATACTTGAGTGATCCGGTAGAACAAGCGAAACATTTGGCAATAGTGCTAAGGATACTTCGAAGAGCCAAGTTGCATGCAAAGTTCAGTAGATGTGAGTTTTGGTTAGATCAAATAACATTCTTGGCCCATATTGTGTCAAAAGATGGGGTATCTGTTGACCTAGCAAAGTTAGAGGCAATGGTAAAGTAAGAGGATGGAAACACTCAGTAAGTCACCTCAGCCTCAGGAGGCGACAGACGGAGGAGTAATGAAGGGTCCTGGTGAGACTTTCACTCAAATCTAGGAGGATTCTATGGTGCAAAAGTTGTAGTAGCTGTAGATGCAGTTCGTTGATGGGATGAATCCTCAAGCATAGTAACAGCCTTATGTAGGGTCTAACGGGGAACATGCAGAGGTGATGGTGCCATTCACAAATCAGAACAACCAGAATAATTGATTGATATGGTCCAGTGTGTTTAATTACCTTTAGGAATTGAGTATTATGATATTTAATTTTGAATATTTTGGGGGTGTTGTTGGAGATGTACTTTAAATAACCAATTAAATTCCACCATAGATCAGTTTCTTAGTCGTTATAGTCATCGTCCAAATTGTTGTAGCTGTCATCATCACAGTCATACTCGTTGGATCACATACATCCATGTACTTAGATTGCTTTATGTTATGATTTTCTTTAGATTAATCTTCACCTCAATATTTTATATTTTATGTGCTAGTCCTACTCTTCATTCTTTAATTTCTCCCTTTCCCTGGCTTGACGTGTCTGTATTACTATATGTTAAAATATATGCATGCTCAATATAAATTTATGCTATCAAAATTCTCTTTTCTCTTCTTTCTTTTCTTTTTTTATACACAATTGAGAGAGGGCAGAAGCATTATTGATGCATTATATGTAGAAATTCAGTTTAGTTAGGAGGAAGATTAAGCTAGCTAGATACTCAAATTTGTTTAGATTTCAAATGAGATGTTTGTATAAAATTTAATAAATATGATGTGCTCTCCAGATCATAAAATTAAAATTTGGGATAATGGCATTAAGGAATAATATTTTCCTCAAAGAAAATCCTGATATAATCCAAATACCTAAAATAATTAATATTTTGATTAATCTGAAATTTAAATATAATTCTAAAAATTTTATTTTAGTCAAAACATGCAATATTTTAAATAACTTAAATATATTGGAGAATCTCTAACGATCATAAATAAAATTTCACGATGCAACTATTTTGTTCAGAATATGGAAAAAAACTGAAATAAATAATTTTCAAACTCAACAATCTGTGAATTGTTAACTAATACTTTATGCAAGAAGAAATGTACAATATATACAAATACATATTTAAATATATACAATCACATAAAATAATAAATATAGAAAAAAAAATTTGACGGCTAATTTCAAACACTTTAAGCAATTAATATTTTAAATTTCTTTTACATATATAAATACTCAAAAATCAATGATATATAGTTTCTTACAATTAAAAAAAATGTTACTAATATAAAACAAGACCATATTTAATTCCAGTGACACAAACTACAACATTAAAATTTTTTCAATATTATAGTATGTTACTCTAGTAAGTGTAGTATGATGTTACAATTGATTCTTAATTGGTGGTAGGTGTAGGAGATCAAGACACATAATTAAGTTTGATTTGGAAGGAGGTGACCACATTAGTTGATGATTAAGCGTAATAACTGTGAGTGTGTATAAGATAAGGAGGTGTGTATGGTTGCCATGTATGATTAATTTCAAGTGTGAATGCATGCTGGGATAATGCAAGAGAGAGTAGGTATATAAGTGCATTATAATGAATCAATAACTTGTAATTAAAAGGGAGGATTGGATGATTTTAGATAAGTGCAGCCTTTCATTATTTTATTAATTAAATTTTGTGAAATACATTCCTTAAATGACAAGATTTTCCCATATCCTCTATTAAAGACATAATATTTTTGGAGATAATTTGAACATTTCACTTGCAATTTTAAAATGCACCACATCTTACCTTACATGGTATATTCTACTATATTAAAATGCTCCAGTCCCCATTCCTTACTAATAACTATTCAATGTTTGTCTCATTCTATATATACACTCACTTGCTCCTTGGACAGACACAACAAAACACTATGGCTAGAAAGAAGGTTAAACTCGCTTATATCACAAACGACTCTGCAAGAAAAGCCATGTTCAAAAAAAGGAAGAAGGGATTGATGAAAAAAGTGAGTGAACTAAGCACTCTCTGTGATGTCAAAGCCTGTGCAATCATTTACAACCCCTATGATTCAAAACAAGAGGTTTTGCCTTCCCTTTTCGGAGCCCAATGCGTACTTGCTTATTTTAAGAGGTTGCCCAAGATGGAGCAAAGCAAGAAGATGGTGAATCAAGAGACCTTCTTGTGCCAAAAGATCGCCAAGGAAATAGATCAACTAAAGAAACAGTGCAAGGACAATCACGAGAAAGAGATCACGCATATCATGTTCCAAAGTCTTATCGGGAAGCCCCTCCACCAACTCAACCTTGTTAATCTCAACAATTTTGGTTGGTTTATTGAACAATGCCTCAAAGAAATCCAAAAGAGTATTGGAACACTTTGGAAGTCACCTTAGCCTCAAGAGGCCACAGACGCAGGAGTGATGAAGGGTCCCAAGGAGACATTCACTAAGATCACGGAGGATCACCCGGTGCAGATGTTGCAGCAGCTACAGACGTGGTTCATTGATGGGATGAACCCGCAAGCACATCAGCAACCACCTAGAGCAGATGGGGAATAGGCAGAGATGATGGTGCCATTCACCCATAAGAACAACCAAAATAATGGACTGATATGGTCTAGTGCGTTTAACTGCCCTTAGGAATTGAGTATTATGATATTTAATTTTAAATTTTTTGGAGTGTTGCTGGAGATGTACTTTAAATAACCAATTACATTCCACCACAAAGGTATGTTATCGGTTTCTTAGTCATCGTAGCGTCGCCTTAATAGTTGTAGTCATCATAATAGTTGTAACTGTCACCATCATAGTTGTAGTCGTCGAGTCACATGCATACATGTACTTGGATTACTTTGAATTATGATTTTCTTTAGATTAATCTTCTCTTTAATATTTTATATCTTGTACGAGTACTACTCTTCGTTCTTTAATTTCTTTCTTCCCCCTGCTTGACGTGGCTACAACTATTTGTTAAAATACCTGCATGCTCAATGTAATTTTAAGCTATTATAATGCATTTTTCTCTTCTTTTCTTTTCTGTTTTGTTTTACATAATGGAGTGATGACATAAGAATTATTGATGTAGTATATGTAGAAATTCAGTCTAGTTAGGAGGAAGATTAAGCTAGCTAGCTACTCAAATTTATCTAGATTTCAAAATGAGATTTTTGTATGGAATTTAATATATATGGATATGCTCTTCCAATTTTGAAATTAAAATTTAGGATAATGGCATTAAGGAATAATATATTTCTCACAAAAATTCTCAATTTAATCAGAATATCTCAAATAATTAATATTTTTATTAATATGAATATTATGCATGTATCTGGAAAAATACACTAAAATTATAAATATGTTGTTTAATTATTTTGTTGGATTTATTTCGGATTCTACTAACTTAGAGATATATAGAATAATCTATCTTTGTTCCCTATATTTTAAAAGATAAAAAAATTATAGTCACATATATACTACTAAATCAGAGTGTTGATGGGAAGTATATGTGTACACTTGCAACGAGCTCCTTTAAGTAGTTTGGACAATATCTTGTTTAATTTGCTAAATATGACATATTATTGTGATATAATAGCAATATTGTCTAAATAACAAGTAGAATAAGTATTGCTTCATACGTATATACACATATATATAATCTTTAACTGCTTTTCGTTATTTATATTACACCAGCATGCAATCTATAACATATTGTAATTATCTTAAAGGTTGGAATTAGTAATGGAGGATGGATTGTTTCCTTCTATTTGTTTTTTGAACATGACTTTGCCTTCTTCTTGTTTTCTCAATCTCTATTGCGGGTGTCGGATGTATTATTGACGGCACTTCTCGTTATGTTTGTAGTGGTTAATTACTATTGATAAATTTTATTCTAATTTTTTTAAAAAAGTTAATTATCTTAAAGGCATATATGGATTGTCGAAGTTCAGAAGGCATATATTTTAATACCATACTAGTATCATTTTTTTTCACTGAAGGGAGACAACACCTATATATTATTACTGCATAAAATTTGCAAGAAATATATTGTTGATTTCTTTAGGAGTTTTTTGGCTACTACATAAGTCAATACATAAGTAATCATATATATTACTTTTATTATTATATTTTAAAATTAAATTACAATAATCATTCCTTAATAATATGTATAGTATTTCCTCTCTTTATAAATTTTTTTTTATTGAAATTGTACATTCTCATATATTATCTTTAGGAGATTGTGCTAATTAATAAATGAAATGTATGAATTGTCACTATAGAGATTTAAATCCTAAATTTTATTTTTATTTTTTAGAATTAATATTTTTTTTGAAAAGTAATATAGCTCTTAACAATAACACGCAAAACCAACCACTAGCATCATCTAAAATACATGAGACCTTAGAGTATAAAAGAAGAGCATCATATAAAAAGTGGCATAAACAACCATAAAATAGTCCACACTACACATCTAAAATAACTTCTTGCATGTGTAAACGTGATGATAAACAACTTATAGATTGTGAGAATTAGAGCGACCGTTTTGTTGTGATTGCATGTCTATAAGCCCCAACATTTTCTATATATAGTTTTGGCTATATGTGCACTAAAAAGAAAAAGGCAACTAAAAGTGCACATATTGTTGGGACCAAAACAAAGACTTTTACGATTGAAATGCAAACTATCTTAATTGGAGGACTATATTAGAAATTTGTGAAAAGCAATATCAATATTCTATATGATAAAAATGGGATGCATAGTACAAAGGATGGGTGACCTATTTATATGCAATTCTAACAGTGTAATTATAACCATTATCAATCTTTTATTTCGTTGCCATGTTTTAGTCCCTTAAGACAACTAATTTCGAGTTTTTTTTTCTCTCTCTCTCTTTTTAACTAACCCCTCATATATAAGGAAAATTAATTAAGTATTCTAGCAATCTTCTGGTTCAATTCATTTTTTTTACACACCTATACATATAAGAGAGAGTAGATATATACATGCATTATAATGAAGCATTAACTTTTAATTAAAAAAGATAGTTGTATTTGATTGGGTTTATAAAAGCGCAGCCTTGCAACAATTCACTAATTAAATTTTGTAAATTACATTACCTTTAATCATAAGATCTCTCCATATGTGCTATTAAAAATATAACATTTCTAGAGATTATTTGGGCACTCCATTTGCAGTTTTAATCTAGCCTTACATGGTATATTCAATGTTCCACTTCACATCCATTACTAATAAATCTTCAACCCTTGTCGCATTCTATAAATGCACCATCTCGCTCTTTGACCAGATATGACCAAACACATTGACTAAAAAGAAGGTTAAACTTTCCTATATCACTAACAACTTTGCTAGAAAAGCTACTTTCAAGAAAAGGAAGAAGAGTTGATGAAGAAAGTGAGTGAACTCAGTATGCTCTGCAAAGTCAAAACCTGTGAAATCATTTACAGCCCCTACGATTGGCAACCAGAGGTTTGGTCTTCCCCTTTCCTAGCGCAACGCCTGTTAGTCGACTTTAAAATGATGCCTGAGAAGGAACAAAGAATGAAAATGGTGAATCAAAAGAGTTTCTTGCACCATAGGATCACCTAGGCAACCAACCAATTGAAGAAGCACCGCGAGGACAATAGGGAGAACAAAATCATGCAGGTTATGTACCAAAGCCTTATTGGGAAGCCCCTTCACCAACTAAACCTCATTGTTTTGAATGATTTGGCTTGGCTCATCGAACTATACCTCAAGGAAATACAAATAAGGACAAAAACACTCAACAAGTCACCCCAACCTAGTGGGGCCACGTATGGACTGATTAAGGATTTCGGGTAGATGCCCACTCAGATCAATAAGGATTCTCCAACATATGGAGTTTTACTCATCTTCTAGTTTTCCTACTTTCACCTCAATAACATACCAGTACTATAACATATGGAGTTTCACCCATATTAAAAAAATAATGCAGTATGTAAGAAAGATAAGCAATACATTTTTATCAATTTATTTAAAAAATAATTTCTCTAATTAAGGCTTATCCATAATCTAACTAATTAAATAGAATGTATATATATGTATATATATCCATCCTACTTCTTATACTTATTTTGTTTAAATGATAAAATAATAGGCATTTCTTATCAAATTTATCAATTACAATACATTTCCACAGTTCCCCAGGTTGATCAAACAATAAGATTACAATCAAATTTCCTTGGCCACAATATATATCAAAAATGAAATAAATTAGAACATTTATGTATATATATTGAACATATAAAACATATATGCTGATTGAGAACAAAAAAACTGTCCTTACATGAGTTTTGCCATCTATACATGCTTTTCCAATATAAAACCATTATAGGATTCCTCATTCTTTTCCCCTTTGAATGTATACAGGAAAAAGGCATTCACATACACAAACATATATAGAGAAAATAGTTATATGTGATCTCATGTCTTTATTTTGTATGAAGTTTATGTTTTAAAAGAACATGATGGGTAGGGTAGAATTATAATTAATTGGTCCAAGTGGATTTATTTTATTTCAGAAAAGAAAGAAAACAATTTTATTATTAGTGTAGTAGTTTTATTAGTTGCATGTATTTGATTGAAAGCAAAGATACATAATTGTCTTCTTCTTTTCCTTCTTTCATATGCTTTATTAGGTATTTTAAATATTTTTCAGCACACAAAATTTTCAAATAAATCTTCTTTTTCAAAATAATTACTGATTGTTTATTGTAACTCTATGAAAAAAATATAAATTTCGAAAGTATAAAGAATCCAAAACATGGAAGCCCGATTGCATATAGTAACTAATTATCTACTAAATGTATATAATTGATTGTTATATAGAGACATATTTCGACTTTAATAATTGTAATTAAAATATTCTTCTATAAAGATAAAATCAAATACACATGCACTCTAAATAATCATATTCGACATATTGCATACCAAATAAAATAATGCAGGAGAGAGTAGATATAAAGATGGACTATAGGGAAACATTAGCTCTTAATTAAAAGGGATAGTCATGATTAAAGAAATTTTGTATAAGTGCAGCCCTGCAACAACTTACTAATTAAATTTTGTGAAACATTTCCTTAAATCAAAATTTTCCCATATTCCCTATTAAAGACATAGCATTTTAGAGATGATTTCGACACTCCACTTCAAGTTTTAGAATGCAGTACATCTAACCTCACTTGGTATATTCAATGTTTCACTCCCCATCTTTTACTAATATTCTTCAACCCTTGTCTCATTCTATATATACCCATTCCCTCTCTTAAGCCACAAACCAAATGACAAAAGACCATGAGTAGAAAAAAAGTTAAGTTTGCCTATATTACCTAATGGCCCCGCAAAAAAAAAAACCACATTCAAGAAAAGAAAGAAGGGGCTGATGAAGAAAGTGAGTGAACTCAGTAGTCTCTATGACGTTAAAGCCTATGCAATCATTTACAGCCCCTATGTCTCGCAACCAGAGGTTTGGCCTTCTTTTCTAAGAGCCTAACGCGTGCTTGTTGACTTTTAGAGGATGCCCAAGATGAGTAGAGCAAGAAGACAGTGAATCGAGAGAGCTTATTGCACTAAAGGATCACAAAGAAAACTGACCAACTGAAGAACAAGTGCAAGAACATTTGCGAGAAGGAGATCACGTAGGTCATGCTCCAAAGTCATATTGGGAAGTTCCTGCACCAACTAAATGTCATTGATCTCAACGATTTTTGTTGGCACATCAAACAACACCTTAAAGAAATCTAGAAGAGGATAGAAACACTTAGGAAGTCACTTTAGCCTCAAGGGACCACCTGACGGGGGAGTCATGAAGGGTCCTTAGGAGACATCTGTTAAAATCAAGGAGGATTCTCTTGTGTAGGAGCTACAACAATCGCAAGAGTGGTCCATTGATAGGATGAACTCGTAAGTACAGCAACAGTTTCATGTAGGGTTTGCTAGTGAGGAACAGGCGAAGACGATGATGCCATTCACAAATAAGAATAACTAGAATAATAGACTAATATGGTCTATCATGTTTAATTACCCTTAGGAATCAAGTATTAGGATGTTTAGTTTTAAATTTTTTTAACACTATTGGAGATGTATTTTAATTAACCATTTATAGTCCACTACATAGATAGGTTGTCAGACTCGTATTCATTGTCTTAATAGTTGTAATCACCATAATAGTTGTAGTTGTAGTCGTCACAGTCGTTCGGGCATCTTTATGGCACTATGATGCGTGCTGGTGCGCATTTGTGCAGAGAGTCTTTGTGTGGGAATGCCACTACACTCCAAGCACCTGCACATTGCAGCAAGCCTTAGGCATCGTGTTGATCTACCAGGATTCTACGGATGTTGAGGGGTCTTCGCGGATGTGCTCCCCACACCACGGGTGTGGGTAGGAGGATAAATTCCCTCAGGCACAAGGTAAAATAAATAAATAAAATTTGTAATGCAGTAAACTAAGTAAATTTTGGACAAATTGGTATTTTAGGAATATTTGTATAAATTGAAATTTTGGTATAACAAAAAATGATGTGGTTAATTTAAAAGAATAAATCTAATAAAATTATTAAGATCTTAAAATTCTACGAATAATTTTATAAACTAAAAGCTCATTAGAAAGAAATTTTAAATCTATAAATAATTATAAAAGAAGGAGAATCAACATTTGAAAAAACTTGAAAGTAAAAGACTAAAGAGAAAATAAAACCAAATTAAAAGAATATAAAAAGTTAACTAATAAAATAAAAAGTCAAAATTTAACAAACACATAATCTAGTTAAATCTGGTTCACCATATTTCCTTTGAGAGGTATTTTGTTTTGATTATTCCAGAACTGCTAGAATATGAGTGACATGTCCAATGCAAATGAAGGCATAATGATGCAAGATACAGAAACAGATTACTAGTGCATTATAAAAATTATATGCAGCGTAGAATATTATTACAAATCCCTTACTAAAATATATGAGTTCCAATTACAATATATATAATTGAAGTTAGAAGTGGCAACAAAATACAAAGGGTCACTTCTTTCACTATGCAATTAGACTCATCAGAGTGCAGGACAAGTCATGTACTTAAGATTTGTGAGTCCTCGGGATCCTCATAGACTTCAAGGGGTAAGTCAATGATTGGTTCCTCACTATCTTCTTTATCTGGGGGGGAGGTATGGAAAGGGTGAGTTCTATATACTCAGCAAGGAAAATAACATTTAAATAAAATCATAAGATTTTAAGAGTGAATAATTATATCATTATACTTACCATCAGGTCACGTCAAGGTCCTTTCTTATTTTATGAAAATCATCTTATTTATTAAAAGAAACATAATCTCACAGTCACAATGATCAAATCAAAATCATATTTAACAGTTGAAAAAATCAAATAAATCATGAAATGCTCAAATTTTTATGTCATGCTTCGTGAATTCATTCTGAGTTCTATTTCTGAGGGGAGATATGGATTTCTGACTACCCATGTGGAATGATCATATCATATATATAACGACAATTTGCTCAGGTACATAGCCTTGCCAAACCATGGTACAATCTATGACCACGGTCGTACCAACCACAGTGGTCCTATCATATATTCTATCACCACGACAGTACTTAACCAAATGTGACCCCTAGCAGATATTTGTGTCACCGCTCTCGTTAGAGGGTACGCAGTCATCCACAGGAAGTAGTCCTTTAATGCCTTTCTAGACCAGATGGGGAGGGAGAAATAGAAACACCTCTGAGATAAAATGCCTAATGAGACACTTGATGCATTATGCATGTCAATTCATATATATATATATTTTTCAGGCCATTCAAGCTCATTCTCCTTCTCTTTCTTTCTTTTTCTATATATATTTCAGAAAATTATCATCGAATTCATTTAATTCACATGCAAATTATTAAGTGCTTATAAAATCACATAACATGCTTGAAATCAAGAACAAATCACTTTATTAAACATAAAATATGCAAAACACAAAACATAAACTTCATAATTTTGATTTTCTAGAAATGCTCCTTAAGATGTTTAAGGAAATAGTAAATTTCTTACCAAAACCTTGAAATTTTCCTACACCTTTCTTCTTCTTCTCTCTCTAGATCACTCCCTCTCTCTCTAAGCTCTTGGAAGATGGAAGAATGAAATAGAAGTGATGAAAGAAAATGGTCCTTATCTATAAAAAATTAGAACCGTTAGATTTGCGCCAAATGGTGAAATCCAGTGAGGAAAGAGAAAGTTGAGTTAAAGATGAGTTATTTTACATGACGTGACGGCAATGCAAAAAACGGAGGAAGAATCCTTCATCAATGGCGCAGGGCCTACAGCACGTAAGGCACCGCACGTATGCCTAATACTCACAGGCCTAAGCACGCAGGCCTACTGCGCGGACGGTGCGTGCACAGGGCGCATGGCGTCTCGCCATGTCTGCGGGGACTATCTTATTTGTGTATAATGGGACGCATGCATGGACTGGCCAATATGCACGCGATGTGATGTGTGTGCAGACTGGCCCTGTGCCCCACATGGATAGGATTTGTGCACGTCCTGTGTTGGTCACACACGGACGCACGCGAATAGCCTGCTGGGCCGGTGCGGGCGAGCCTCTTCTACACGCGTTTTCCCATGGGATTTTGCCCCATTTTCTATTTTTCTCCAAAAAATTATTTTAGGAGAAAAAAATAATAAAATAATAATAAAATAACAATAATAATAAATAAAATAACAAAATTTGAATAAATTAAAATTACAAATTTAAATTATGAAATACAATATAAACTACAAGATAAATTTAAATTAGTTCAAGTGGCCTTAAGGCCTAATAAATAGGAGTTTCTAGATACACATTTAGTGTGGTGATGAGTGGGATGTTACAATATGGGTGTTTGTTTTGATCCCTTAATGAAACGGTAGTTCTGTTGTCCTTGTGACTTTGAATGATTTGATATTCATGGTCTAGGGCTCAAGGGCAAGAATGATGGCAACCTGAGAGACATAAGATATTTATATTTGTATTTAATATTTAATATTTGTATTTAATATTTGAAGTTTTATTCGATGAGCCAACCCAGATTGTTTAGATCAATGAGGTTGAGTTGGTGGAGGGGCTTCCCGATAAGTTTTTGGAACATAATATGCGCAAGATCTCGATTGTCCTTGCACTATTTCTTCAATTGATCGGTTGCCTTGGTGATCCTTTGGCGTAAGATGCTCTCTTGATTCACCATCTTCTTGCTTTGCTCTCTCTAGGGCATCCTCTTAAAGTCAACAAGCATGTGTTGGGCTCCGAGAGGGGAAGGCCAAACCTCTAGTTTTGAGTCATAGGGGCTGTAAATGATTGCACAGGCTTTGACATCATACAGAGTGCTGAGTTCACTCACTTTTTTCATCAACCCCTTCTTTTTTTTAACGTAGCTTTTCTTGCAAAGTCATTAGTGATATAAGCAAGCTCAACCTTATTTCCAGTCATGGTGTTTTGTCGTGTCCAGCTAAGGAGCGAGAGGGTGTTTGTATAAAATGAGACAAACATCCAATAGTTATTAGTAAGGAATGGGGAATGGAGTATTTTAATATAGTAGAATATATCATGTAAGGTAAGATGTGGTGCATTCTAAAACTGCAAGTGAAATGTTCTAATTATCTCCAGAAATATTATGTCTTAATAGGGGATATAGGAAAATCTTGTTATTTAAGAAATATAATTCACAAAATTTAATTAGTAAAATTTTGAAAGGCTGCACTTATCTAAAATCATTCAATCCTGATCGTCCCTTTTCATTACAAGTTATTGATTCATTGTAATGCATTTATATATCTACTCTCTCTTACATTATCCCCAGCATGCATTCACATCTTACCTAAACAATTATGTGAGAAAATGAAATGTTACAATGAATATCAATATAATTAATTCTACAATCCATACATAAAATCGGCTACAAATTTAATTTTAAACAAAGTAACTAAACTTAAGTACTGCTATATATCACTAAATTGACGTAGTCACAAAAAAATAAATAAATACATTCAATACATTTTTAATAGAAAATGGTTGATATAAGAAGTTAACAGATTATATAAAATGGTATGCAGGTGATAATTTGGCTGATTTGTTAACTTTTTATATAAAAATTGCGAGTTTGCATGTTCTTCATTAATGGGAACTAATGCCATCCCTTAATGATTGGGCCAAAGGCCCAATAGTTTCAATTCTAGGATCTTTACTTCATTACCAACCACCTTAATAGAAATCAATCCTCCTAAAAGTTAAATATAATTAAGGCATGATAATACTTGCAAGTGGTAATTCTCTACCTCTACAAAAATAATAATTGAAGATTTGACTCTTATGTTACACAAAAATAGATATATAATTTATTGTACGTAAACATTAATAAAAATAAATTTTAATAACTCTATCATATGTTAAAATTATTATAATATAATCAGATGAACAATTAAAATTTGAATACTAGACTTTTCACGTGGATGTTTGTGTTATACACTTTAACAGTAGTGTATAAGTGGTTTCATTGTATTATTACATCTATCTTCATTTTTAAAAAGTACTTATATTGTGTCTTATGAATTTTTAAAACTGTTATTGCTAAAGTATAAATTGGTTTTGAATAAGTGATCCCACTAATAAAGGTTAAATACTGGTCATTGTCTTTAAGAATCAATTGCAACATCGTACTACAGATATTACAATAACATAATATAATATTAAAAAAAATTTGAAGTAGTAATTTATGTCACTAGAGTTAAATATGGTCTTGTTTTATATCAGTAACATTTTTTTTAATAGTAGGAGACTTTATGTCATTGATTTTTGAGTATTTATATGTGTAAAAGAAATTCAAAATACTAATTGCTAAAAGTGTTCGAAATTAGCCGTCAAAAATATTTTCTATATTTATTATCCTATGTGATTGTATATATTTAAATATGTATATGTATATGTATATATTGTACATTTCTTCTTGCATAAAGTATTAATTAGCTATTCACAGATTGTTGAGTTTGAAAATTATTATTTTAGTTATTTTCTATATTCTGAACATAATAATTGCATCACAAAATTCTATTTGTGATCGTCAAGGATTCTCCAATATATTTGAGTTATTTAAAATATTGTATGTTTTGAGTAAAATAAAATTTTTAGAATTATATTTAAATTTCATATTAATCAAAATATTAATTTTTTTAGATATTCAGATTATATCAGGATTTTCTTTGAGGAAAATATTATTCCTCAATGCCATTATCCCAAATTTTAATTCTATAATATGAAGAGTGCATCATATTTATTAAATTCTATACAAAAGTTTCATTTGAAATCTAAATAAATTTGAGTATCTAGCGAGTTTAATTTTCCTCCTAACTAAACTGAATTTCTACATATAGTGCATCAATAATGTTTGCGTCCTCTCTGAATTGAGTATAAAACAAAAGAAAAGAAAGAAGAGAGAAGGGCATTCTGATAGCATAAATTTGTATTGAGCACACATATATTTTAACAAATAGTAATACAGCTACGTCAAGTCGGGAAAAGGGAAAAATTGAAGAATGAAGAGTAACACTAGCACAGAAAATTTAAAATATTGAGGTGAAGATTAATTTAAATAAAATCATAACATAAAGTAATCTAAGAGTGTTACAATATAGGTGCTGGTTTTGATCCCTTAACGAAATAGTAGTTTAGTTGTCCTTGTGACTCTAAATGATTTGATATTCATGCTATAGGGCTCAAGGGCATGAATGATGCAAACCTAAGAGACCTAAGATATTTATATTTGTATTTAATATTTGTGAATGTATGTTTGTGTCTATCTACGTACCAAGACATGACTAATCAATATCTCATTTGTCCTCTCTAGAACTAGGTGTAAGCGGCTGCGTGCATAGGTTTGTAGTCAGTGTAATATAAATTAAGATAATAAATTAGTATAAAAAAACTATGTCAGAAGAGGAGTTTCATCCTGTGTGCCTGAGTCGTGTAAAACCATTGAATATGGTTTTGAGCATCTTCATGACGATTCATATGAATTCGACATTTAATTTGGATATGAATATTTGGCGATAAATTTTGATTTGAATTTGTTAATTGAACTTAAAATTATTGTTTTACTAAATGTACATTAATGAATATTTTAAAATGTATCTGTGTTCCATTATTTCTATTTATCTTATTGAGTATTGGAACTCATCCATATCCAACCCCCCCTTAGATGTAGATTTGGAATAAAATTATGAAGAATCGTGTTTAGATTCCTTTCAGGAGGAATAGTTTTGACCAGACTTTGTATTTTGTTTTAAACTTTGAGGACTATTTTTATAATTATGCTATCTAATATTTTGTATTCTAAAAGATAGATGGCCTGATTGCCTCAGGAAATAATCTTTTGTAAATTTTGTATGGGATGTATAGTTCTACTATAATATAAATATCTATTTTATGTCAACTCATTTGGACGTTGGTGCCTTGTTTGGCATTAAGACGTCACATTTCTTTTCTTTTCTTTTTATTTATACACAATGGAGCAAGGATAAAAGCATTATTGATGTAATATATGTAAAAATTCAAAAGATGAAGCTAGCTAGCTCCTTATATTTTTTTTGGATTTAAAATAAGATTTTTGTATAAAATTTAATAGATATGGATACGATCTTGAAATCTTGGGATTAAAAATTGGGATAGTGGCAGTAACAGGTAATGTTTTCCTCAAAGAAAGTCTCTATATAATCATAACATCTAAAACAATTAATATTTTGATTAATATGAATATTATACATGTATCTTGCAAAATACGTTAAATTAAGTTATAAATTGGCTTCTAATTAATTAACAGATATATAGAATAATTTATCTTTGTTTCCTATATTTTGAAGAACAAAAAAATTATGCTAACACATATACTACCAATTTAGAGTGTTGATGAGAAGTACATGTGTACATTGGCTACTAGCTCCATTAAGTAGTTTAGACAATATCTTGTATAATTTACTAAATATGTTATATTATTGCGATTGCTTAGGTGGTAAGTAAAATAAGTATTGTTTTATATGTATACACAGGTGTATATTGATGTGTTGATTTTTATTATATTTTTATACCCTTTTTACTTATTTTGGAATAACTTTTAAATTAATTTTAAGTTAAAAGTCATTTAATGAAAAAAATTCTTGATGTAGGTTTCGTGAAGAAAATAGAGAAAAAGACTGAAAAGAGAAGAAAAGAGAAAAAATGAAGTAGTTCTGAAGAGCAAAAAGGTAGCAACTCTGAAGAGGAAAAAGGGAGTAATTCTGAGCTGGAAGAATGAGTAGCTTTGAAGAGGAAAAATGAAGTAGCTCTAAAAGGAAAAAGGAAACATCTCTGAAGAGGAAAAGTGAGCAGCTTTAAAGACAAAAAAAGGAGGCAGTTAAAAGTTAAAAAAGGAGGCATGCAAAATCGTATCTCCTCTCTTTCTACTGCCTACAAAAGGAACCAGATCTACAACGTTAAAAGGGGAGCAAAGGTGAACCCATATATGGTGGGGAGCTGATATGAACCCAAATCTGGTGGGGAAAAAGCTGAAACAGAAAGCAAAAGTGGGCTTGGAGCTGAGCAGGGGAGGAAAAGTTGAGAAAAATTAATCAAATAATTTATTTTTATTTCTATTTTTATTTTTGTTTTTTGCTTTCAAATTATAGATTTTTGGGATGAAAGTTTTCATGATTTTTTAACAAACTCTTGTTTGGAATTTTTTGGAAATTTATTTTTTATTATTACATGATAATATTTTTTTTAATTATAAATTCTATTGCTCAATCTACCATGTTTGGTTAAATCTCCTTCATTGGAGTGATTGATGTAGCATGATTTAAACGTACGTTTGAAGTTTAATTTTAGCTTCCTTCTAGTTGCAATTTAACAATATTGAAATTAATTTGGTTGTGAGACTTGGCCAACTCATGGCTTAAATTATTATTGATGGTTTTAGAATAGCAGGAGTGGAATTATATTAATTAGACATATATTGTTAATCGTTAATTTCAATTTGAACAGGAGTTATATATTCGAGTTAACATGGAGAAATCGAATTATTACAGATTTAATAGAATCAAATTAATAATGTTATAAAAGGTTAGTAGTTATTAATTGATAAACCTAGCAAATACTAGGAGGGAAACCAAACGTACATTAGGTTTGTTCGATCATTGCAGACTGGATTAAATTGATTGTGAAATGAAAACTCGAATATACCTAAGATTCAGGTGAAATCAATTACTCTGATGGGTTTATATCGATAGTTTTCATTAATTTCATTATTTTCCTTTGATTAAATTATTATTAAATTTTGATTTCTAGATAAGAATAGAATTTCTATAATTCTAGTACTTGATACACAATCCTGTAGGACAATACTCTACTTATCACTTTATTATTTGAACGATTTTGTGCACTTGCGAATTTGCCTGTCATATATATAATCTTTAACTAGTTTTAGTTTTTTATATGTGTACCAGTATGCAATCTGTAGAATATCATAATGATCTTAAAGTTTGGAATAAGTAATGGATGATGAATTGTTTCATTCATTGTTTTTTGGACATGGTTGTGCCTTTTGCTTTTTCTTCTCAATCTATATTGTGGTTATCAGATGTATTGTTTAATGGTACTTTTATTGTGTTTATAATGCTTACTTGCTATTCTTAAATTTTATTTCATTTTGAAAAAAAAATAATTACCTTAAAGGAAATTATAGAGTGTCAAGGTGAAGGCATATATATTAGTACCAGGCTAGTATCATTTTTTTATTGGAAGAGAGATAACACTTTTATATGTTTACTGCATTAAATTGGCAGGAAATATATGTTTGATTTCTTTAAGAATTTTGTGGCTATTACAAAAATCAATAGAAAAGTATTCATATATATTACTTTTATTATACCATTTTAAAATTGAATCATATTAATCTTTCCTTAACAATATGATTGGTATTTCTTCTCTTCATAAGAGATTTTAGATTCAAATTGTGTCATCTAATTAATGAAATGTTTTAATTGTTACTAAAAAATCTAACTTCTAAATTTCATTTCTATATTTTAAAAGTAATATTCTTCTGAAAAGTAAGATACCTTTTGTGATATCCTAAATGTTATTTAAGGCATAAGAGTGACAGATACAGAAACAGATTACGAGTGTATAATAGTTAAATATATGCAGCGACACAATTTATTACAAATCCCTTATAAAATATATGAGTTCCCAATTACATATATAATTAAGGCCAGAAGTGGTGACAAAAAACAAAATATCAAAATACGAAAATGGCCATTTCTATCATTATGTAAAGGGACTCATCAAAGTGCGAGACAAGTCATGTACTTATAAAATTTTATAGATCCACAGGATCCTCAAAGACTTTGAGGGGTAGGTCAGCGATCGGGTCCTCATTATCTTCCTGTGACATCCCAAGTGCTAATTAAGGCAAATAAGTGTCAGATACAGATTTAGAATGACAAGTGCATGATAAAATTTATACAACTGAACAAAATTATTACTAATCCCTTACGAATACACATGAGTTCCAATACATACATATACTGAGGCCAGAAGTGGTTGCAAAATATAAAACAAAACATAAGAGCCACTTCTTTCACTAGGTTATTGTACTCACTAGAGTGAGGGAACAGTCATGCACTCAGACTTGTGTTTGCGAATCCATGGGTATTTGAACCTGAGTATCTGGGAAAAAGCAAAATATTTGATGGAAGAATGGGAGATCCTTTGAACAACCTATTATAATAGGGAAGCCTTATATCATAAAATTAATTCATCAAGTTATGATAAAATACATAGGAGTTCTAGTGGACATTATGCACTTGTTGCACAACAACCCCTTAGAGGCAGGTCCAAGCAGGGGGGTCAGCGAGTAGGAGAAATGGAGGTTTGGGCTTTATAGGGATTTGGTGTTGCTCATATTTTACAAGAGATGCTTATAAATCTTATCATATTAGAGCTCCCCAAGAAGTACTTGGTACTACGATCATTGCGGAAATAATACCTAAATCCACGAGATCCTCATAGACTTCCAAGGGTAGGTCAGCCTGCAGTTTCTCACTTTCTTCCTTGTCTAGGGGGGCATGCAAAGAGTGAGTTCCATATGCTTAGTAAGAAAAACAGTATTAAATTAACATCGTAAGATTTCAAAAGTTAATTATTTTGACTTAAGAGCTTGTCATTTAACCTCCTTGTTTACTTATCTCACATTATGAAAAATCATTTGTTTGTTAAGAAGATGGTACGTTAATACAGACAATCAAACATACATCATGCCAGATAATAGAGAAAATTAAATAAATCATGAAATACTTAGATTTTCTTGTCATGTTTCACGAAGTCCTTACAACTTCTATTTTTGAGGGAAGATACAGATTTCCAACTATCCAAGTGGAATGACCAAATTAAATACAAATATGACAATTTGCTCAGGCCTATTTCAAGCTAGCCAAACCATGGTAAGATATATGACCACAGTCGTACCAGCCATAGTGGCCCTAACAGATATCTACAATAACGACATTACTTAGCCACAGGTGACCCCTATAGATAGTGAGATATAACTCTCACCAGAGGGTATGCCATCATCCACTAGGAGTGGTCCTCTTATGTCTTTCTAGACTAGATAGGGGAGAGGCAAACAGATACCCCAAAGGGCAAAAGGAACAGATACCCCTGAGAGATAAAAAGCCTAACAAGACATTTAATGCAATATGCATGTCAATATAGATACACTTCAGATCATACAGGCTTCATGTCATTTTTCTCTTTTTCTTTCTTCTTTTTTATACTTTTTACTTTTATCGATTATATATTATATTTATTACATGCAAATTCATCAAGTGTCTGCAATTCACATAACATGCTTGAAAACAAAAAAATTTGACTCATTTAAATACAGAGACATACAAAACAGGCAAAATAACAATCATATTAAATTAGTATATCTTAAAACACTTCTTAAGACATCAAAAAAATACTAGATTCCTTACTAAAACCTTGATGTTTTCTCCTTCACCATTCTCCTTTCTTTCTCTTTTTCTCTCACTAGACTACTATCTATTTTTCTCTCTCACTAAATCTTTGAAAAATGGAATAATGGAAGTGTACAGAGGAAGGGAAGGGGAAGGGAAGTTTATAGAGTTTTGGAATCATCGGATTTGTGCCAAGTGGCAAAATTCAATGAAGAGAGAGGACAAAAATATGCTCGGCATAATAAATGAGGGAGGAGGGCCTCCTCAACTGGCGGGGTGGTGCACCGCCTGAGGCAGTAGTGGCGCACTGCCCGAGGTGATAGTTCCCCGGCCGGCACGCTGCAGGCTAGCCTACAAGCGCACAAGCCTCCTGCCGTGCACAGGGCCTTGGTGCGCTGGACGCCGCGCGGGTGGGCCTACTATGCACAAGCCCTAGGGGCAGAGGGCCTATCCATGCAGGCCCGCTGTGCGGACGATGCAAGCACAGTGTGCGACGCCTGTTGACACATGAGGTGACCCGCGAATGGCCCGCCTGCGCGCGACAAGACGCATATAGGTCCTAATCCCGCGCCGTGTGCTCTGTGCATATGTCTCGTGCGTGTGTGTGTGGATGGGACAGGCGCGCTTTTCGCAGGTCCTGTGGCTACTGTGCACGGATGCGCACACACATAATGCCCAACACCCGTGTAGGCAACCTGTCTCCCCATAGGATTTTTCCTGCGAGATTTTTTTCCCGATTCACCATTTTTTCAATATTTCTAAATATTTTTATAATAAAATTGGGTTCAACTTAAAATTAAATAAAATTAAATTAAAGCTAGATAAATAAAAATCAACAAAAATTGCAAAATATAATGATTATTAAGCAGCATAAATTAATTAAGTTTAACAAGGCCAAAGGCCTGAATAAATAGGATTTCTAAATCATTTTAGCATAGTGATGCGCAGGGTGTTACACTTCCTCATCTGGATAGGGTCATGGAAAGAGGTGAGTTCCATATACTGAGTAAGAAAAATAGTATTTAAATAACATCATAAGATTTTAAAGATAATTGAAGGTATCATCATGTCTTACCATCAAGAGTCATGTCAGGATTCTTTATTAAATTACGAAAATAATTTATTTTATTTAAAGAAAACATCATATCCTAGTCATATCATATCAATCAAGTATATCATGCTAAAAATAGAGAAAATTAAATAAATCATGATATGCACTATTTTTCGTGTCATTCTTTGTGAAGTCATTCCGACTTCCATCTATTGAGGGTGATACGATTTCCCGACTACCCATGTGGAATGACAAATTCATTTCATTTGTAATAGCAATTTGCCTCTTGTTAAACTAACAACACATTTACAGCTTGCTAAACCAACAACACATTTATGGCTTTCCAAACTATGACACAATCTACGACCACGGCCGTGCCAAGCACAGTGGTCCTATATGTTAACTATGGCCACGACCATACTTCACCCAAGATGACCCGTACAATCATATTGCGTCACCGCTCTAATTAGAGGGTACGCTATCATCCACAAGGAGCGGTCCTCTCATGTCTTTTCAGACCAGATGGGTGAAAAAACAGAAACTTCTTAGAGATAAAAAGCCTAATAAAACACTTTATGTAATTTGTATGCCAATATCAATACATGTTTCTCATGTCTACTCATCATTTCATGCTTAATCCTTTTTCTACCATTTAATTGCATCACATATCAATATTTATTTCATCTAAATTACACATGCAAATTAAATAGTTTATACACGATTATTGAACATGCGTTAACATGTGAAGTTACTTAGTTTAGGCATAAAACTTAACCACGAAATCACTAATTTAAACTTTATTATTTTTACTTTAGAAATGCTCCTTAGGATTTTTAAAAGTAAATATTGAATTCCTTATCGAAACCTCAATGTTTTCTACGCCTTTTCTTCTTCTTCTACTCTCCTTCTCTCTTTAGATAACTCCCTCTCTCTCTAAAGATCTTGGAGGATTGAATAATGGAAATGGAAGTGATGGAAAAATTGTGAATGGAGGGTCACTACTTATAGAAAATGGGGACCGTCAGATTTGTGCAAAGTGGTAAAATTAGGTGAAGAGAGGAAAGTAAATGGAAAAGGTGTGATGTGATAATTGATGGATGTGACCAGCAAATGGACGATACGACGTAAGGACGGTGCAAAAATTAGAGGCATGCCATGCAAACAATGATGGTACATTGCCCAAATGAGGGCGGTACGCCGCCCAAGTTGGTGGTGCCAGCTGTCAAAAGGCGGCGCACGACACTCAATGGGGTGACGCGCCCTTCTGGAGGCAGTGCGCACAGCCCAAGCCAACCATGCACTATAGACCTAGCCTCCCACGCACAAGCCTAGCCTGTCTTGTGTGCAGGCTTTATAGCATGCCAGGCACTACATGTAGGCCTACCGTGCAGAAGGCGCACGCAGACCGCACCTCACACACTGTGCAAATAGGACATGCGCACAGTACGCACATCCTGTGCTGGCCACGCGCGTGGCGTGAAGAGCCCGCGCAGGCAAGATCCTTCCCGTGGGATTTTTTGACTTTTTCTCCATTTTTCAATAAATTTATTTAAATAACAAATAAAATAAAATTTTTCAAACAATAAATAAAATAATTAATTTTAAGAATTATTAAATCAAATAAATTATGAAACTTAAAATAACAAATACGATATTCATCCAAAAAATTAAAAATAAGAAATATTAAGGGTTTTTAAATGGCATTAAGTCCTGAATAAATAGGGGTTCTTATTATAAATTAGGCGCAAAAGTTGTCAGGGTGTTACATTCCCTCCACCTTAAAAAATTTTGTCCCCCAAATTTGTTATAAATAGATATGGAAACTTCTCTCTCATCTCATTCTCTGACTCCCATGTCACCTCTTCCACAGTGTGGTGTTGCTAATGCACCTTCACCATGGGGATCCTATTGTTGTGCAAAACTTTTTCAGTCCAATCATGGATTTTCGTAGGGAGCTCCTCATATGTCATATCAGCTTGAACCTGCATCTCTTGGTGAGAAATGATGTGAGAAGGGTCAGGGTGGTACCTTTTGAGCATGGAGACATGGAAAACATCATGTAGACCCATAAACTCTCAGGGTAGAGTAAGGCGATACGCCATGGGTCCAACACATTCGACAATCTGAAAAGATCCCACATAAAAGGGGCTCAACTTTCCCTTCTTACCGAATCATATTTTTTCCTTGTAAGGGAAGATCTTAAGGAAGACTTGATCACCAACTGTAAATTCTAAAGATCCTCTACAGTTGTTAGCATAGCTTTTCTGGATACTCTGGGTAATGGCTAAGTTCCTTTGAATGATAGCAACTTTTTTCATATTCTCCTGGATGAAATCAGGTCCCAAATGATGCTGGTTCCTGACTTCGTTCAAACAAGTGGGATAACGACAGGGCCTACTGTATAGAGCTTCATACAGAGTCATGTCGATGCTAGAATGATAACTATTATTATAAGTAAATTCACACAAGAGAAGATATTCATACCAGATATCACCGAAGTCAAGGATGTAAGCGTGCAACATGTCCTCCAATGTTTGGATAGTACATTCAGACTGACCATCAGTCTTGGGATTACAAGCAGTGTTGAAGTATAATCCATAATCGAGTGCTTCTTGGATACTGTCCCAAAAATGAAAGGTAAACCAAGGATTACAGTCAAACACAATGGATGGAGGGATGCCGTGGAGTCGAATAATTTCATCGACGTACAGGCGGGCTAATCTGCTAGTGGAATCTGTGGTTCTGATGGGTAAGAAGTGAACAGTCTTGGTCAACTTGTCAAGAATGACCCATATGGCATTGCAACAAGAATAGGTTTTGGGTATACCGATGATAACTTCAATGGTTACATGCTCCCACTTCAATTCCAGAATAGGGAGGCCCTGCAACAAACAACCGGGTCTCTTATATTTTGCCTTAACCTATTTCCAAGTAAGGCATCAAGAGACATAGTCGACAATGTCCTCTTTCATTCTAGGCCACTAATATTGTTGCTTCAGGCCCTGATACATCTTGGTACTCCCGTGGTAGATGGACAGTATAAAGGCATGGTCAGCCTTGAGAACATCTATCCTGACAGTGACAAGGACTCAAACACAGTCCAAAAATTTGCACAATCCATCATCTGTGAGCCTGAAATTGAGAAACTCGTCAGAAGTATGCGAACTTAAATTTTTTATGATTTTTAGGTCTGTGGACTGAGCTTTCTAAATCTTCATGATCACAGAATTACAATTTGGGATAATGGCATTGAGGAATAATATTTTCCTCAAAGAAAATCTCGATATAATCCGAATATCTAAAAAAATTAATATTTTGATTAATATGAAATTTAAATATAATTATAAAAATTTTATTTTAGTCAAAACATGCAATATTTTAAACAACTCAAATATATTGGAGAATCCCTTACGATCATAAATAGAATTTTGTGATGCAGTTATTATGTTCAGAATATAGAAAATAACTGAAATAAATAATTTTTGAACACAACAATCTGTGAATAGCTAATTAATACTTTATGCAAGAAGAAATGTACAATATATACATATACATATACATATTTAAATATATACAATCACATAGAATACTAAATACATAAAAATATTTTTGACGGCTAACTTCAAACACTTTTAGCGATTAGTATTTTGAATTTCTTTTACACATAACTACTCAAAAATCAATGATATACAGTCTCTTGCTATTTAAAAAAATGTTACTCATATAAAACAAGACCATATTTAACTCCAATGACATAAATTACTACTTTAAATTTTTTTTAATATTATAGTATGTTACTGTAGTATCTGTAGTACGATGTTGCAATTGATTCTAAAGATAATGACCAGTATTTAACCTTTATTAGAGGGATCACTTATTCAAAACCAATTTATACTTTTGCGATAACAGTTTCAAAAATTCATAAGACACAATATAAGTACTTTTTAAAAATGAAGATAGATGTAATAATACAATGAAACCACTTATACACTACTGTCAAAGTGTATAACACCAACATCCACGTGAAAAGTCTAGCATTCAAATTTTAATTGTTCATCTGGTTATATTATAATTAATTTTAACATATGATAGAGTTTTTAAGATTTATTTTTATTAATTTTTACGTACAATAAATTATATATCTATTTTTGTGTTACATAAGAGTCGAATCTTCTATTTTTATTTTTGTAGAGGTAGAGAATTACCACTTGCAAGTATTATCATGCCTTAATTATATTTAACTTTTAGGAGGATTGATTTCCATTAAGGAGTTGGTAATGAAGTAAAGATCCTAGAATTGGAACTATTGGGCCTTTGGCCCGATCATTAAGGGATGGCATTAGTTCCCATTAATGAAGAACATGTCTACTCACAATTTTATATAAAAAATTAATAAATCAGCCGAATTATCACCTATATACCTTTTTATACAATCTGTTAACTTCTGATGTCAACCATTTTATATTAAAAATATATTGAATGTATTTATTTATTTTTTTTGTGAATATGTCAATTTAGTGATATATAAAAGTACTTAAGTTCAGTTGCTTTGTTTAAAATTAAATTTGTAGCTGGTTTTATGTATGGATTGTAGAATTAATTATATTGATATTAATTGTAACATTTCATTTTCTCACATAATTGTTTAGGTAAGATGTGAATACATGCTGGGGATAATGCAAGAGAGAGTAGGTATATAAATGCATTACAGTGAATCAATAACTTGTTATGAAAAGGGATGGTCAGGATTGGATGATTTTAGTTATGTGCAGCCTTTTAACATTTTACTAATTGGTTGTGCGTGAATTTTATATTGTATGTATAGAAGCTCCAAGGATCATGCCTATATGAGTTAATGGATACCTAATAGATTCTGAGAATTGGAACAGGCGTTCCTCTAGGTATATGTGCCCTTAAAAGAAAAAAGAAACAACAAAAAGCACACATATCACCCCCACCAACCAAAGATCTCCAAGCTTTTACCAATATCCTCTTAAACCCATTCGTTCCTCTCTTCCACCCAGCTTTGTTGCTTCCTCTCACTCATTCACAGACACTTGAAAATAGTGCATATATGCTAGACCTTTACAACTTTATAAAGTCCTATTCACTTTTCCAATTAACACCTCACCCCACACCACAACGACTAGTCAGCTTGTTTTCCTGCTATCGCCAACATCACCATCTCAACACAACCTCCCATACATCTTTCCTATTACACCTCTTACAATTTGGTTAATGATACATGAAGCTATGTATTAGCTAAAAACTCATTAGTGATATATGAAGCTACTCATAATTTAATTATTTTTATGAAAATGCTTGAAATTTTATTAACTACAACTAGCAAATATGATCCACTAATACAACAATTTATTGAGCATAATATACTATTGCCAACAATATAAATTCTTATCTCATCTATTATTCCAGAATTTTTAGTGCATTTATAGTGTAAATGTGTATTTAATTTTTATTTAATTGTTTCTTTGTAAAAATATATACATAATATGCCTATAAAAAATGGTATCCCAATAATAAAACATAATTTCCAATTCTCACAAGATAACATGGTATTAGAGCTATTAATATATCTAGAAGAATTTAGATAGCTAATATATGAATAAATTGTGTTTTGCATACCAAAATAATGAATAGGGGTGAGTTTGATAGAAATAAATAATGATAGATGGTTACGAAGAACATTGTGGAGCAAGAGGAAATGGGAAACATGGTTGGATTGATTTGTGAAAAGGATGAGGGAGAAGTTGTATCAAAATATGGCTCTAATAGCTATAACTATATTAAAAATATAGATTGCACAATAAAGTTCTCCTTTTATCCTCCTTTTTGAAAAAAAAAATGGTTGTTTTTCTTGCACGAGATTGTTATTTTTTAATCAATAAATTTAATACAAATATACTTTATCTTAGGGCAAAAAAAAAAAATTGTTATATATACAAGAAAACGAAAAAAGTGATATCAGAAGTCCTAGGGGCATACTTTTAAATGTTGGATTGCCTGTAGGGTTACTTTACATGTGAAGCTCTGTCATGCATACATATTGATCATTAATCTTTATTCATCTTATTATGTTACTCTATTAGTTTATTTTATACAAGACGCTGTTAATTAATTCCAAATAATTAGCTCTTTGTTCGCAAAGTAACCTACAATTTTCTTTGGGGATAAATCTTTTTAAGCGTTTGGTTGTAGCTTAAGTATGGTATATTTTTCATTAATTAAAAGATAATTTTATTAATGAAATGGCAGTCGCATGTCTTTTTTCTTTTTGAATAATAAAAAGTAATTTTGGTAATAAGGATAGTTCCATCTTTTTTAAAGAGAGAATTACAGGAAAACACAAAATCGCCACCCTTTGGAAAATGAAAAGCACAATTTAAAAATAAAATTATATGATAATATAGGCGATTTGAAATAGAAGCTAAACGTGAAAAGTGCATATTCTTAAAACATCTATTATATGATCCCCCTTCATAGCCTCATACAGATACATCAATAGGTATCTTAGAATTAAAACTTGGGATAGCGGCATTAACAGGTAATGTTTTCCCCCCGTATAATCATAAGAGTTATTAAAATTTATTTTTATTAATGTTTACGTACAATAAATTATATATTTATTTTTATATTACAAAAGAGTCGAATCTTCAATTCTTATTTTTGTAGAGGTAGAGAAGTACCACTTGATTTAAAATTCAAATATTATCATGCCTTAATTATATTTAACTTGTAGGAGGACTGATTTCTATTAAGGTGGTTGGTCATGAAGTAAAGATCCTAGAATTGAAACTATTGGGCCTTTGGCCCGATCATTAAGGGATGAAATCAGTTCCCATTAATGAAGAGCATGTGAACTCGCAATTTTATATAAGAAGTTAACAAATTAGCAAAATTATCACCTACATACCATTTTATATAATCTATTAACTTCTAATATCAATCATTTTCTATTAAAAATGTATTGAACGTATTTATTTTTTTTGTGAATACGTCAATTTAGTGATATATAATAGTACTTAAGTTCAGTTACTTTGTTTAAAATTAAATCTGCAGCCCGTTTTGTGTATGGATTATAGAATTAATTATATGATATTTAATTGTAGCATTTCATTTTCTCAAATAATTGTTTACATTAATATTTAATTTTAATTGTAGTTAATTAAATAGCTACTATAATATTTAATTTAAAAAAAATTCAATTACACAATTAAAACAAGTACAATATATTAATAAAGTGCCATCGTTATTAAATAAAGTGAAGTAAACATGATTAGTGTTATTCGATGAATCACTCTTTTATCATTCTAAGTATATATATATAATCTCTCTAAATAAGACACACACAACGAAGTTCTAATATTTAAGAATACAAAAAAAAAATAAAAAAATAAAAAAATAAAAAAAATCATAATACATTACATCAAAAAATCATAACACAATACATCCTTTATAGATAAGCCAAATTCAAAGTTAATAAGTGAAATACAAAGTAAACCTTTATAAATCATATAGAAGTTCCCTTGTTTTAATGTGTTAAAAACTCATACCTAAGGTCACCTATATACCATTTTATATGAATGCTTGAACTTTTGAAAATTTAATAGAAGATTTAAAATGTATGAGTTTTTATATGGTTTGTTAACTCTTTATATAAAAGCTAACATTAATGAAGAACATGTATATCTAATAGATCATTAAGTAATATTTTGGCATTCCACTTGTGGTAGAATGCACCATATCTTACCTTATATGGTATATTCTACTATATTATAATGCTCCATTTCCCATTCCTTACTAATAACTCTCCAACCCTTGTCTCATTCGATATATAGCCCCTCTCGCTCCTTGTCCAGACACGACAAAACATCATGACTAGAAACAAGGTTAGGCTTACCTATATCACTAGCGACTTTGCAAGAAAAACCACATTTAAGAAAAGGAAGAAGGGTCTGATGAAGAAAGTGAATCAACTTAGCACTCTCTGCAATGTCAAAACATGTGCAATCATTTAAAACCCATATGACTCGTAACCAGAGGTTTAGCATTCCCCTCTCGGAGCCCAATACCTATTGGCCAACTTCAAGAGGATCTCTGAGATGGAGTAGAACAAGAAGATGATGAATTAAAAGAGCTTCCTATGATAGATGATCACCAAGGCAACCGACCAACTGAAGAAGAAACATAAAGACAATCAGGAGAAGTAAATAATGCATATCATGTTTCAAAGCCTTGTTGGGAAGCCCCTCCACTAACTCAACCTCATTGATCTAAATGATCTAGGTTGGCTAATTGAATAAAACCTCAAAGAAATCCTAAAAAAATGATAAAAACACTCTGTAAATCACCTCAGCCTCAGGTGGCCACAAATGGAGGAGTGATGAAGGGTCTGTGGGAGACATCCTCTTAGATCAACAAGGATTCAATATTGCATAAGCTTCAGCAGTTGTAGTGATGGTTCATTGATGGTATTAACCCGCAAGCACAACAACAGCTCATTTAGTGTTTGGTAACGGGGACCAAGTGGAGATGATGGTGTTTTTTGATCAGCACAACTAGAATAATATACAAATGTGCTCTAGAGGTTTAATTATTCTTAAGAATGGAATGATAAGATGTTTGATTTTGAATTTTTTGGATTGCTATCAGGATGTACTTAAATAACCAATTACAATCCACTACAAATATATATCTTCAAATTCTTAATAGTTGTAGTCGTCGTTGTCATAGTACTAATCATCATAGTCATCACGTAATAGTCAACATAGACGTCGCATCGCATGCATGCATGTAAAGGTATTTGTTTGCGTTATAATTTTATTCAAATTAATCTTCTCTTCAATATTTTATATCTCATGTACTAGTACTACTCTTTTTTTTTTTTTTTCTCTCTCGCCTCGGCTTGATGTCGCTTCATTGTTATTTGTTAAAATACATGCATTCCCAATGTAGTTTTAAACTATTAGAATGTTTTTCTCTCTTCTTTTCCTTTTTTTTAATTTTCTTATACATAGTGGATTAAGTTTACTT
Organism: Carica papaya; assembly: GCF_054855325.1. Lineage (NCBI taxonomy): Eukaryota > Viridiplantae > Streptophyta > Magnoliopsida > Brassicales > Caricaceae > Carica > Carica papaya. Next base: position 24,352,304 of record NC_142310.1, on the reverse strand, counting down.
AAGATGATGATTAAGTTTGCTAGCTACTTAAATTTTGTTTAGATCTCAAAGGAGATTTTTGTATGGGATTTAATATATATGAATACATGTTCGGATCTTGGAATTAAAATTTAGGATAGAAAGATTAAGAAATAATATTTTCTTTAAAGAATACATGCATGCCTACTACGCAGACAGCGAGCGCACAAGGCACATGGCGCTTGGCCCTGTCTGCGTGCGATGGGACACACGCATGGACTAACCTGTCTGCTCGCGATGGGATGCACGCACAGACCAGGCCCGCACCCCACGAGGATAGGATGTGCACACATTGTGCACGTCCTACTCTTGTCGCGCACGCACGCCTGCGCACAGTGTGCTATGCCCGCGCATGCGTGCGTCTCCCACAAGTGTTTTCCCGCTAGATTTCACCCCATTTTCCATTTTTCTCCTAAAAATTACTTTTAAATAAAAATTCAGCAAAAATAAAATAATAATAATAAAAATAAATAAAATAACAAAATCTGAATAGATTAAAATTATGAATTAAAATTATGAAATATGATATAAATTACGAGATAAATTTAAATGAGTTCAGGTGGCTTTAAGACCCGCATAAATAGGAGTTTCAATATACACATTTAGCACAGTGATGAGAAAGGTGTTATAATATGGATGCTGGTTTTGATCCCTTAACAAAACGATGGTTTAGTTGTCCTTGTGACTCTGAATGATTTGATATTCATGCTCTAGGGCTCAAGGGCATGAATGATGGCACCTGAGAGACCTAAGAGATTTATATTTGTATTTAATATTTGTGAATGTATGTTTGTATCTATCTGTGTACCAAGAAATGACTAATCAATATCTCATTTGTCCTCTCTAGAACTAGGTGTAAGCAGCTGCGCGTATAGGTTTGCAATCAGTGTAATATAAATTATGATAATAAATTACTATTAAAAAGACTGTGTCAGAAGAGGAGTTTCATCCTGTGTGCATGAATTGTGTAAACCCATTGAATACCGTATTGACCGTCTTCATGACGATTCATATGAATTCGACATTTGATTTGGATATGGATATTTGGCGATAACTTTTGATTTGTATTTGTTAATTAAACTTAAAATTAATGTTTTAGTAAACGTGCATTAATGAATATTTTTAAACGTATCTACGTTGCATTATTTCTCTTTATCTTATTGAATATTAGAACTCACCCATATCCAAACCCTGCATAGATGTAGATTTGGAAAAAAATTCTAAAAAATCGTGTTTAGATTCCTTTCAAGAGGAATAGTTTAGAGCAGACTTTGCATTTTGTTTTAAACTTTAAGGCTAGTTTTTATAATTATGCTATCTAATATTTTATATTCTAAAAGGTAGATGTCTAGATTGTCTCAGGATACAATCTTTTGTAAAGTTTATATGGGATGTATAGTTCTGCTGCAGTATAAATATCTATTTTATGTCTGCACATTTGGACATTGTGCCCTATTTTGGCATCAAGATGTCACATTTCTTTTCTTTTCTTTTCATTTATACACAATGGAGCAAAGATAGAAGCATTATTGATGTAATATATGTAAAAATTCAATCTAGTTAGGATGAAGATGAAGCTAGCTAGCTCCTTAAATTGATTTAGATTTAAAATGAGATTTTTGTATAAAATTTAATAGATATGGATACAATCCTTGTATCTTGGAATTAAAATTTGGGATAGTGGCATTAACAGGTGATGTTTTCCTCAAAGAAAATCTTGGTATAATCATAACATCTAGAACAATTAATATTTTGATTAATATGTATATTATACATGTATCTGGCAAAATACATTAAATTAAGTTATAAATAGGCTTCTAACTAATTAATACTTATGTAGAATAATCTATCTTTGTTCCCTATATTTTGAAGAACAAAAAAATTACACTCACACATATACTACCAATTTAGAGTGTTGATGAGAAGTACATGTGTACACTGGCTACTAGCTCCTTTAAGTAGTTTAGACAATATCTTGTATAATTTACTAAATATGTTATATTATTGCGATTGCTTGGGTGGCAAGTAAAATAAGTATTGTTTTATATGTATACATAGACGTATATTGATGTGTTCGATTTTTATTATATTTTTATACCTTTTTAAGTTACAAGTCATTTAATGAAAAAAATTCTTGATGTAGGTTTCGTGAAGAAAATAGAAAAAAAACTGAAAAGAGAAGAAGAAAAGAGAAAATTTGAAGTAGTTTTTAAGAGCAAAAAGGAAGCAACTCCGAAGAAGAAAAAGGGAGCAATTCTGAAGAGGAAGAATAAACAACTCTGAAGAGGAAAAATGAAGTTTCTTTGAAAAGGAAAAAGGAAGCATCTTTAAAGAGGAAAAATGAGTAGCTTTGAAAAGGAAAAAAGGAGGCATGCAATATTGAAATTAATTGGGTTGAGATTTGGCCAAGTCATGGCTTAATTAGTTATTGATGGTTTTAGAGTATCGGGAGTGAAATTCTATTAATTAGACATATATTATTAATCGTTAATTGTGATTTGAACGAGAGTTATATGTTCGAGTTAACATGGAGAAATTGAATTTTCACAAATTTAGTAAAATAAAATTAGTAATTGTTATAAAAAGTTAGTAGTTGTTGATTGATAAACCTAGCAAATACTGGGAGAAAAACCAAAAGTACATTAGGTTTGTTTAATCATTGCATAGTAGATTAAATTAATTGTGAAATTAAAACTCAGATATACCTAAGATTCAAGTAAAATCAATTATTCGTATGGGTTTACATCGATAGTTTTCATTAATTTAATCATTTTGTTTTGATTAAATTATTATTAAATTTTGATTTCTAGATAATAATAGAATTTCTATAATTCTGGTACTTGATACGCAATCTTGTAGGACGATACTCTACCTATCACTTTATTATTTGAATGATTTTGTGCACTTGCGAATTTGCCTGTCATATATAAAATCTTTAACTAGTTTTAGTTTTTTATATGTATACATACCAGTATGCAATCTATAGAACATCATAATTATCTTAAAGGTTGGAATCAGTAATGGATGATGAATTATTTCATTCTAATTATTTTTTGGACATGGTTATGCCTTTTTCTTTTTCTTCTCAATCTATATTGTGGTTATCGGATGTATTGTTTAATGATACTTTTATTGTGTTTGTAATGGTTAATTGCTATAAATTTTATTTCATTTGGAAAAGAAAATAATTATCTTAAAGGCTAATATAGAGTGTCAAGGAGAAGGTATATATATATATAAGTACTAGGCTAGTATCATTTTTTTATTAGAAGAGAGATAACACTTTTATATTTTTAATGCATTAAATTGGCAGGAAATATATGTTTGATTTCTTTAAAAATTTTGCGGCTATTACAAAAGTATTCATATACATTAGTTTCATTATACTATTTTAAAATTGAATCATACTAATCTTTCCTTAACAATATGATTGGTATTTCTTCTCTTTATAAGAGATTTTAGATTCAAATTGTGCATTTTTATATATTATCTTTAAGAGTTTGTGTCATCTAATTAATGAAATATATGAATTGTTACTAAAAAATCTAAATCCTAAATTTCATTTCTATATTTTAAAAATAATATTTTTCTAAAAAGTAAGATACCTTTTGTGATATCCCAAATGTTATTTAACGCATAAGGGTGTCGATACAGAAATAGATTACGAGTGCGTAAGAGTTAAATATATGCAGTGGAGCAATTTATTACAAATCCCTTATAAAATATATGAGTTCCCAATTGCATGTATTACTAAGGCCAAAAGTGGTGAAAAAATACAAAATATCAAAATACGAAAAGGGCTACTTCTATCATTATGTAAAAAGATTCATCAGAGTGCGAGACAAGTCATGCACTTACAAAAGATTATGGATCCACGGGATCCTCAAAGACTTCAAGCGGTAGGTCAGCGATCGATTCCTCACTATCTTCCCCATCTAGAGGGGGGGCATGGAAAGGAGTGAGTTCTATATACTCAATAAGAAAATCAATATTTAAATAACATCACAAGATTTTAAAGATAATTAAAGGTATCATCATTTCTTACCATCAAGAGTCATGTCAGAGTTCTTTATTAAATTATGAAAGTAATTTATTTTATTTAAAGAAAATATCATATCATAGTCATATCATATTAATCAAGTATATCATGCTGAAAAGAGAGAAAATCAAACAAATCATGATATGCACTATTTTTGTGTCATTCTTTGCGAAGTTGTTCCGACTTCCATCTATTGAGGGTGATACAGATTCCCGGCTACCCATGTGGAATGAAAAATTCATTTAATTTGTAACAGCAATTTGTGTCTTGTTAAACTAACACATTTACGACTTGCTAAACCAATATCACATTTACGGCTTGCCAAACCATGACACGATCTATGACCACGGTCGTATAAATCACAGTGGTCTTACATGTTAACTATGGCCACGAACGTACTTCACCTAAGATGACCCCTACAATCATTTCGCGTCACCACTCTCATCAGAGGGTATGGCGTCATCCACAGGGAGTGATCCTCTCATGTCTTTTTAGGTCAGATGGGGGAGAAATAGAAATCCCTCAGAGATACAAAGCCTAACAAAACACTTTATACATTATGCAAGCCAATATTAATACATGTTTCTCATGTTTGTACATCATTTCATACTTAATCATTTTTCTACCATATTGCATCACATATTAATACTTATTTCATCTAAATTATACATGCAAATTAACAAGTTCATGCACGATCATAGAACATCCGTTAACATGTGAAATTACTTAGTTTAGGCATAGCACTTAACCATGATTTCACTAATTTAAACTTTATTAATTTTACTCTAGAAATGCTCCTTACGATGTTTAAAAGTAAATACTGAATTCCTTACCGAAACCTCGATGTTTTCTATGCTTTTTCTTCTTCTTCTCCTCTCCCTCTCTCTCTAAAGATCTTGGTGGATGGAAGAATGAAAATGGATGTGATAGAGAAATGGTGAAGGGGTAGTCACTATTTATAGAAAATGAGGACCATCGAATTTTCACCAAGTGGCAAAATCTGGTGAGGAGAGAGAAAGTTAATGGGAAAGGTGTGATGTGATGAGTGACGGATGTGACCAATGGATGGACGATGCAACATGATAGTGGCACAAAAATTAGAGGCATGCCACCCAAATAGAGATGACACGTCACCCAAGGGAGCAGAGCTTGCACGAGATCCGTTCGAAGAACACGAGAACGAGTTGAAGTAATCAAACTCCCAATATTGGGAGGCTGATTACTTCAATTGAGATAATGAAAAATCATTTTGTTTTTTTAGTTGGAACTTTAGGTGGTTCCCGAAAAAAGATAGCGAAAAAAATGATCCCTAAAGTCGATACTAAGTGGAATGTATAAAACAATGCTTCCATAAATTCGATTGTGGTTTACAATTATAGCTTCCATACCTGTTTTGTTTATTTTGGATGATCCCCCAGATAACGAAAGAACAAGAGTCAAAGAAAAGGTAGTGATTTAAATCAAGATTTCTCCAGTACCTATGTCAAATCGCAAACAGAAAATAGAAGCGAAAAATAACGAAGCAGTGTTGCATCAGACTACTTGTCTTCTTGTAGTTGGATCTCCAAGTTTTTGGAATGCTCTAAATTCCACTTGAGCATCTAAATTTGGATCAATACCAGCAAAAACATCTTTGAATAGGGTTCTAGCACCATGCCAAATGTGTTCGAAGAAGAAGAGCAGAGCAAATGAAGCATGCCCAAAAGTAAACCAACCTCTTGGACTGCTACGAAAAACACCATCAGATTTCAAAATAGCACAATCTAATTCAAAAATTTCACCCAATTGAGCGCGTCTAGCATATTTTTTAACAGTCGCAGGATCGCTATAACTCACTCCATTAATTTCACTGTAATAGAACTCAACAGTTATGCCTACTTATTCAACACTATATTTTAATTCTGCCCTTCTAAAAGGAACATCGGCTCTAACAATTCCATCTCTGTCTACCAAAACAACAGGAAATGTTTCAAAAAAAGTAGGCATACGACATACAAAAAGTTCAAGCCCTTCTTTATCTCTAAAGATAGGGTGTCCTAACCACCCAACAGTTATTCCATCCCCGTTGTCTATTGAACCCACTCTGAATAATCCCTCCTTCGCCGGATTATTGCCAATGTAATCATAAAAAGCTAATTTTTTAGGAATTTTAGACCAAGCTTCTGATAAACTTTGATTTTCGGCTAGCCCAGCACTAACTCTTCGATATATTTCTTGCTGGAAGTATCCTTGATCCCATTGATAACGAGTAGGACTAAATAATTTGATGGGGGTAGTTGCTGAACCATACCACATAGTTCCAGCAACAACAAAAGTTGCGAAAAAGATAGCAGCGATACTACTGGAAATGATGGTCTCAATATTTCCCATACGTAATCCTTTGTATAGACATTGGGGCGGACGGACACTAAGATGGAATAAGCTCGCTAATATGCCCAATGTCCCTGTTGCAATATGATGAGAGGCTATTCCTCCTGGAACAAAAGGATCAAAACCTTTTATGCCCCACGCTGGATTTATAGGTTGTACCTTTCCGGTTAGTCCATAAGGGTCGGACACCCATATTCCAGGACCATATAATCCTGTTACATGAAATATGCCAAACCCAAAATAAGCCACTCTTAAAAGAAATAAATGAATTCTAAAGATCTTGGGCAAATCCAAAAAAGGTTTTCTTGTACGTTCATCAAAAAATATTTCTAGATCCCAATACACCCAATGCCAAATAGCTGTCAAGAAGCACAAGCCAGAAAACACGATATGCGCTCCGGCTACACCTTCATAACTCCAAAAACTCAGATTCGTTATAATCCCTCCTGTAATACTCCAACCGCCCCATGAATTAGTTATTCCACATTGGATCAAGAACGAGGTCAGAGGGATCAAAAACTGTTAATTCATATAGAGCCATAGAACTGGCCCAACTAGCAACTAAAGCTATATGCATTATATGAACAGAAAGTAAACGGCCAGGATCATTCAATATGACAGTATGAAGATGATACCAAGGTAAACCCATGGAAATACCCCTTTATCAACGAAAAATAGACACGATGTAACTTTATTGCATTGGAAAAAAACTAAACTATCGCCCTCCTCCCTTTGAGTGTATTATTATGGAGAAAGGATTAATATTTGCTCTATTCTTTTAGTAATAATGGAACAATTCGGTTGAACGGAAAAAAGAGAAGCAGATCTATTCTATATCCGATAAGTACCAAGACGCAATGGGGGTTAACCCTATTTTCTATTAACGAACCTATTCATATTTGTTCATCATTCAAAGGACCTATTCGTAAAACTTTTCCTTTATTTTATTCATTCTGTCTTTCTTTACCTTTATTTATTTTATTTTCTATTTTATAACCTTATTCAATCTATGTATAAAATAGAATAAATAATAAATAAAGTATGATAAAGGCCAATATTATTATATTAAGAAAATAAACCCATTGTTACGCTTCCACATCAAAGTGAAATAGAGTAGTTAATTCTTTTTTCTTTCATTTAATGCCTATTGGTGTTCTAAAAGTGCCTTTTCGAAGTTCTAGAGAGGAAGATGCATCTTGGGTTGACATATAGTGCGACTTGTAAGATATATTGGGCCATATGGGTTTTCTCCATTCTCTCTCCTGATCGAGATATCCTCTGTTTTTGCCCCAAAAAAATTGATTGAATTGTCAAGAATTTGTAGCGTGAAGTGCAATGAAGTGGAATTAGATCCATTTTTTGAGGGGGTATTCAGATTAATATTATCAATTAGAATGATTTATGGTTGAATTGGTTGGACCAATAAAATGAAGTATCCAGGCTCTGTTTAGCAAAAACCAAATTGGTAATATATCGATGATTACCACTTATATCATAAATGACTCTATTTAGAAATAAATTCTAAATAGGAGTGATCTCAATTGTTAATCAGTCGAATAAGAATAATATGATTAATACGTTGAATGTTTAATGGAAGACATGAAAGAAATGAATTGAAAAAAAAAGGATGTCATAGAAAAAGATGCAGTATTTGATTGATTTGTCCTATATGTGCAAATCTTAATCGGGCAGATCTTTACTCGGAGTAGAGCCTAAACCTAAAAATATTGAATAAAAAAAAGAAGAAGCCCATTCAGGAACAAGAAAACGCATCGCGATTTGGATTTTATCTCGATGCAAAAAAACCTCTATGAGAAGTTAGTCCGATAAGCTTTTTTTATATTATAGGATTATAGAAAAAGGCCCAAAACTCATATTTCTTTAAAAACGAAAGAAAAAAAGCTCTTTCTTAGAAGTTATAAAAAGTCTACTATGAAATATGAAAAAAGCAAGAGGGCTGGAATCTACGCATTGATTTTGTTCACAATTTTTAGCGAACCGTATGCATCAAAAGGTGCCTGTACGGCTCCTAAGGATATAGTTTGATTTTATCCTAACTGACTGACTTTATCGAGAAAAATTGCTTTTTTTAGGCCAAGAGGTTGATAACGAAATCTCAAATCAACTTATTGGTCTTATGGTATATTTCAGTATCGAGAGTGATACCAAAGATCTTTATTTGTTTATAAACTCTCCTGGTGGATGGGTAATACCTAGAGTGGCTATTTATTGTACTATGCAATTTGTGCAACCAGATGCACAGACAGTATGCATGGGATTGGCTACTTCAATGGGATCTTTTATCCTAGTCAGACGAGAAATTACTAGATGTCTAGCATTCCCTCACGCTTGACACCAATGATTTTTTTTTATTTGCAAGAAAAAAAAAAGAAGACTATGCCTTCGCCATATGAAATATGAATTAATAAGTAATAATAGCATGGCACTTTGAATTCGATATGAATTGTTTTTTCAAAATATTAGATTATGTATCGAAAGAGTAGTATGAGATAAAGGGTATTTCTAATTTTCTCTTAGCTAATTTTATCTTAGTTAGTTATCGGGGGCCCATTTCTGCATCACAAACTTTTTTTTCACACGGAAGGCTACGAATAATATTTATGTTATGAAAAAGTACAAAAAAAGAAACTTTGGGATTGCTGAATAACTGACGAAATAAATATATAAAGCAATAAAGCAACAGGGCCATCATAGTATTTTTTTAACTCCTCCAAAAAAAGAAGGGTGGTAATTGGATCATTTATTGATCTAGGTCTAATAGACCCTATATTTTCTCTTTCTTCAATGAAAGGTAAAAACGTGAATTCCATTGTAGAGCCGTATGCAATGCACAAGAAATGTCGTACGGTTGTTCAATTCTCTCTCTTTTTTTTCATTATTTGTTATCTCGCCTCCTCGCTTCATCGGGTGAGATAGAAGAACCATTCTCTCATCAAGGTAATGATCCATCAACCCAGTAGTTCTTTTTATAAGGCACAAGTGGGAGAATTTATCCTAGAAGTAGAAGAACTACTGAAACTTTGCAAAACCCTCACAAGGGTTTATGTACAAAGAACGGACAAGCCCTTATGGGTTGTATCTTAAGACGTGGAAAGGGATGTTTTTATGTTAACAACAAAAGCCCAAGCTTATGGAATTATTGATCTTATACAATTCAATAAAAAATAGCATTGATTTCACGTAAATCAACAATTTAAGATTTTAACATTTTAAGGGTTTAGTTAAATATTCGATTAAACGTTTAATAGAATATTTAATAGAAGTAATTCAGAATCATCCGGTTAGGATCAATCTAAACCAGCCCATTATACATATGATTCAGCATGCCAACTATTAAACAACTTATTAGAAATACAAGACAACCAATCAGAAATGCCACGAAATCCCCTGCTCTTGGGGGATGTCCTCAGCGTCGAGGAACGTGTACTAGGGCGTATGTGCGACTCGTTCAGGTTAGATCATGGCTGAGACAAAAGAAAGGAAACTCTTTTGTCAGTATCAATGATCAGTACCAGTGAATAAAATAGAATGGAGGAATTCTATTCACTATCTAAAAACTAAAAAGGATCGATATATCATATCCTTCTATTGTGTATCAAACTTATCGTTTCCATTGGTGCAAATCCAATCACCTAAATTTTAGAGAAAAAATCCCCCCTTGGTAATAAACAGTTATCCATTAAGTGGGGGAAATCCTATTTTTTTTAAATAAATAGAAAGATTATTCTTCTACTCTTGTAAGAACGGACTAACAGGGTCAGCTAATCTTCATAATTAAATACCGTTACTATATAAAGATAAAGTAGATCTCGTTGTGAAAGACAAGACCTATTACTGGAAAATTCATGGGTAGAGCCAAAAAGTGTGAACTGTACAAGTTACCAATAGTATTAATTAATTGAAGGAAGAGCTCCGGTGTATAGAGAGGACCTCACCGTTTAAGAAGTAACCATAGAAATGATGGAACCCACTCTTTATTTATCATTTCGATTTACTACCTTTCTTAGTTATTAGACCTTTTGTGATATCAAGTATCAATATAATTTCTAATTTCAAGGAAAAATGCTTAGAAATAGAAAAGAAAAAAGATAAAATCGTGGGGGGGAAGGTTAGAGGAGCAAAAGCCATTGGAATTTTTATTTTATACATTGGAAGAATCCGCTTTGTTATTAAAAGACTAGTAAGAGGGAAAAGGATAACAAAAAGAAAGAATTAGTTATTCATCAAAGTTTCATTTATTCAATGACCAGAATTAAACGCGGATATATAGCTCGGAGACGTAGAACAAAAATTCGTTTATTTGCATCAAGCTTTCGAGGGGCTCATTCATGACTTACTCGAACTATTACTCAACAGAGAATAAGAGCTTTGGTTTCAGCTCATCGAGATAGAGGTAGGAAAAAAATAGATTTTCGTCGTTTGTGGATCACTCGAATAAATGCAGTAATTCGTGGGGGTGGGGTATCCTATAGTTATAATAGATTCATATACAATCTGTACAAGAAGCAGTTGCTTCTTAATCGTAAAATACTTGCACAAATAGCTATATCAAATAGGAGTTGTCTTTATACCATTTCTAATGAAATTCGAAAATAAAGAGATTGGAAGGAATCCATGGAATGTTTTAAATGGAGTTCCGGGGAGAATGAGCTTGGGGAAGGTAGAGTAGAAATTAGTATGATAAAATAGAAAGTCGTCAAAGAAAAATGAGCAAATATGCTCAATAAAAAAAATTATTCTTCTTCGACGATTCTTTTATTTTTTTTTTCTTACGACAGACACGACAATCAAACTTTGATTCTCTAATTTTTTGAACAAAACATTAATATTAATCCGCCCCTCAGTTCGAATTGGAATTTTGATTCAATTCAAGAATAAGACTATTTATTTCTGGTTCTAAGATCAGTAGTTTTAATGGTCGACTCACTTCCTTCAAATTGTATCTTATTATTAAGAAAAAGTAACGAAGATAAAATACGAGCTTGTTTTATAGCAAAAGTAATTAATCGTTGTTGTTTTAAGGTCAATCTATTCACCCACCTAGATAATATTTTTCCTTGTTCACTAATAAATCGACTAATTAAACTCATGTTTCTATAATCAATTCAATCCCCCGATTGAATCGGGGGCAAACACCTAGGAAAGGGTCGCTTGGATTTATCCATGATTTGTTTATTCCTTATTTCAAAAATCCTATTTTGATTTTGATCGGATTAAAAAAAAATTATTTATATATTTATATTATATAGTTTTTATATATATAATTTATATAATTTGAAATTTATCTATATAATTAATAAATATAAATAGGATTTTGTTTGTTTCTATTTATTTATTTGATTTGTTTCTATTTAAATATATGTAATAATATATACCTGATGTTATCTTTTTCATGTTCCTTGGAAAATTGACATACAAGCACTTGATTCGATCTATTTCTTTATCTCCCCATGAATTGTATGTTTGTAAAAATAGGGATAGAATTTCCTCAATTCCAATCGACTGGGCGTATTGTGTCGATTTTTTTGAGTAATATATCTGGAAATGCCCGTTGATTCCTTATTAACACCGTTTTGAACACAACTGGTACATTCCAAAATAATCGTTACTCGGGCATCTTTACCCTTGGCCATAAACCTCCTTTGGATTTTTGATTCACCCCAATCTTCTATTTTCCGATCCAAAGCGAAGAAGAAAGGAACGAAAAAAACAGAAGTTGCTAACTCAAAATCAAATTATGAAATATTTCGTTGGAATTAATATTAATATAGAATATAGAAATTAAATAAAAAATAATAAAAAAATAAAGTAATAATAAGTAATACAATAATTTTAATTTTTTCTAACTATTTTTAGAATTGCTGCACAGTATTTTAGTATCTTGTAAAATATGCTACTGTTGTCCTAGCTGCATTTCTGTTTTCACTTTATTAGAAATTTAGCTCTATTAGTAATTTAATTGGATCTTGAACCCTAGTTTTGCTTAGGTTGAATCCTTTTTTTCTTTCTCTTCCCCCCCTTCCTTATTCTACCTAATTCTAAAATAAAAAAGGGGGGGGATTGGTTACAGATATTTGATTGTATCTCTAAATTTCTTAACCCCTTACCATGTCAATAACTATAATGAAAAAAAGGGGAATGTCAATGCATCTGGAAATAAACGATTAATCTCGATCAATAAATCTGCTAAAGAACCAAACCATAGAGTACTTAGTACCGGTGCTATGGAAAGATATGTTTTTAGATCGCGCATTTCAAATCCTCCTTCTTTCTTCTTTATTGTATTACATTATGGTAATACATATATAATCAGATGTATATGTAGTTAAGGACTACTTGTATACTTGTATTTTTACGCAAAATCCCCAATCCCTAATTCAAAATTCAAATTGAAATGGACAACGATTCGATAGATAAGATTTTCCTTTTCTTAAAACAGAAAAATACGCCACTTTCCACCTAAAAATAGAATTGAGAGAATTCCCGCGAAAAATATTCATTTATTATTTATTATATGTTTGTTATATAATATGAGACCAAAAAAAAGAAGAAATGAGCAAAGAAATTTTGTATATCAATAGAGAAAATAAGGATATGGAAAACAAGACAGGGATTCTCTACAACGACACTGTAGACCAATTGAAAGGGATGTAGCACAGCTTGGTAGCGTTTTTGTTTTGGGTACAAAATGTCACAGGTTCAAATCTTGTCATCCCTACCTATTACTTCTCCTCTGAGCAGTAACGTGGGATCAATTTTAGATCGATTAAATAAAATTCAAATCAGACATACATTATTTTTGAATTTTATGATATTGTATATAATAGTATAGGCGTACAAAATGTATTGGGGTTAAAAAAAAAAGAATGCTCATCTTTATATTTATAGTCTTATCTATTGTGATAAGAAGGCGCTCTTAGTTTAGTTCGGTAGAATGTGGGTCTCCAAAACCCAATGTCGTAGGTTCAAATCCGACAGAGCATGATTCCGCTCTCAGTTGTTAGGTCGAAGGAAGGTTGAACTCAAATAATTGAACAGCAATCTGAATCTGAATTTGACCTCCCATGAATTAAAGAAAGGAGGAGGGGAGGTCAGTCGAAACAAAAAAAAAGAGATTTTAATTAATCAAAGGTCCAATTGATCACCAGGTCTATATTGTAAATATGCAGTTACGAATAATCCAGCCAAAGTAATAGGATTTAGACCTACGACGATTCCAAAAAGAAAAACTTCAATCATTTCTAATATTTTTTTTTTGAAAGGGGAAAAAGAGAGGTAATATCTATCCCTAAATAGAAATCTGTATTGCCCATGAATTTCAATGACCAATATTTGGTAATTAAGGTAATTACCACGTTAAAGTAAGGAACTATTCGAATATATGGAATACCACAGAAAGATTTTTTTTTTAATAAACTATTCATTCACTTAATTTCAAATAAGCCGTATCTTGCTTAGACCAATAAATAGAGCTAAGGTTATAGTTAAAGCTACTAGTAGAAAACCGAAATAACTAGCTATAGTAGGCATGAAGGGGCTAAATGACCTCCTTACACAACTTTCTCTTCAGTGTGGTGACTTGATAAGCTAAGTAAGAAATAAATTTAAAAAATATCAACAGTCTTGACATTAAAACTATTAAAGATGATTTCACTTATAGTTAAACTCAACTTCAAGCTTAGAGACTTCAATAACTTGGTGAATTAATAAACCTAAGTAAGTAAAGAATCTCGAAAGCATCCACACTTAATTGGATCCAGACCTTCAGAAGACAAGTATTGGTGATTTTGGTGAGTAATAGAGCTTTTATGATAGCTTTACCTAGGATTTTGGCCTAGTGGTGAATCAGGAGATGATAGTTGCTAAGGAGTGAGGAGTATCAAATTGAATAGGAGGATTTTTGTTTAGTTTTGACTATTTCTTTAACCCTCTGGATGGGTTTACGATGCTGTAACATTGGTTCACAGTAGGGTTCCCATTGAACTCGGTCCATCCACCATCTCCCAGGATATCTAGTGAGGCTGTCACCTTATCTGTTTATTAGATCACATCTCCTTCTTGTTTCTCCTTAATCTCCGTTACCAAATTAAACATAATCACATAAACAGTGAACATGCACCCGGTAATACAATCATATCTTAAATCCCAAAATCACACAGTGATCAAGTAAGATAGTAGTACATGCATTTAAAACTCTAAACCAGATACCATCATGCCTTTACAAAAGGAATCCACATGAATCCACAGCAATCCATAATTAATTATGCATATTTATCTAACTTGTACAAATTTATTCAAACTTCACATCTATGATAGGAAATAGGGTGAGGGGTCTTTACCTGATTCGACGCTGAAAACTAAATGGTTACTGCACCTACGGGCGGTCCCTTGGTTCCCTGAATTTTCCTTCGGGAACTGGAACACGCTTAAGGTACCTACAAATGTCCCAAATAAACCCAAAAATCAGTCCCAGGGCCTACTCGACCAATTTTGTAAATCCAGCACGGTGGCTCTACCGTGCTTCGGCGATGGCGCCGATGGCTGTGGTGGTGACCCGCCTCGGATTGGCTATTTTCGGCCATTTTTGGTCGAATTCAGCAAAACTTGCATCGGTTCCTGCGAGAAAACACACTTAAGGCCCTCGGTGGGCTAAAAAAACATAGAAAACTGAAACTCATCAGCAGTGGGGCTCTCCGGTGAGGCGGCGGGTGGTAGCGGTCGGCTCCCGACGGTTGGGCTGTCTTCCTCGATGAGGGGCTCTGGCAGTTAGGGTTAGGGTTTGAGTGCGAATGGAGTTATTTACACCCATCCGCTTTTGATCTGGGCCGTCCGTCGCTTTTGATCTGGACTGTCCGATCGTGATTAAATAGAGAGTGAATCTCGACCGTTCATCGCGATTCAATATGGGCCATCCGTACGCGATGCAATCTGAGCCGTCTATGCGCAATGCAATCTGGGCCGTCCGCGCGTGTTTTCAATCTAGGCTTTCCGTGCGTGCGGGAATGGATCTCAGCCATTCGATCATGCACATGCGGATTGCCCATGTGGCCCCGCTTGGCCTCCCACATTAGCGTCTCTGCCACCTGTCGCGTCCTGGTTGGTCGGGGCTGTTGACCGGGCATCTGACGTGGCGTAACTTTTATAAATTGTGTTTTGACATCCGTTTTCTGATTTTTCTTTAAAAAATATCCCCATAACCCAAATTTTCACCCTTTTTCCCCAAAATTATTTTCAAATTAATCCTTAACAAATTTTACCCCTTTTTTTAAATAAATTAAAACAAATTAAATAAATAAACAATTATATTAAAAAATAAAAAAAAATTAAAAAATTTTATTGGGTGTTACACCTTACATGGTATATTCTTCTATGTTGAAACACTTCGCCCCCATTCCTTGCTAATGGCTACTCAACCGTTGTGTCATTTTATATATACCCCCTCCCGCCCCTTGGGCACACATGACAAAATACCATGACTAGAAAGAAGGTTAAGCTTGCTTATATCACTAACAACTCTGCAAGAAAAGCCACATTCAAGAAAAGGAAGAAGGGGCTAATGAAGAAAGTGAGTGAACTTAGCACTCTTTGCGATGTCAAAATGTAACACCCAATTATTTTTTTTATTTTTATTTTATTTTATTTTTATTATTTCTATATAAATATAAATATGTATTAATTGAATTGAATTGAATTGAATTTATTTTAATTTTATTAAATGAAAATAATAGTAATAATGATAATAAAAAGGGTAAAAAAATAATTGAGGACTTAATATGAAAAAATTTTTAGGGAAGAAGGATGAAAATTTTAGTTCTGGGGGTATTTTTGAAAGAAAAATCAGAAAACGGGGTCAAAACACAATTTAGAAAAGTTACGCCATGTCAGCTGCCCGGTCAGCAGTCCTGACCAACCAGGACGCGCCAGGTGGTAAAGACACTAACGCTGGAGGCCACGCGGGGGGAGCCGCATTGGTGATCCACATGCGCGGGATCGAACGGTTGAGATCCATTCCTGTGCGCACAAACGACCCAGATTAAATTGCGATGAACGGTCCAGATTCACTCCCTATTTAATCACGATCGGATGGTCTAGATTAAAAGTGATGGACGACCCAGATCAAAAGTGGATGGGTATAAATAACTCCATTCGCACCTAAACCCTAACCCTAGCTGCTAGAGCCCCTCGCCAGATAAAAAAGCGCAGTCACCACCCGCCTTCACACTAGAGCAATTTTTGACCGCCAAATGAGGTAAAAATTCTACCTTTTACTCAGAATTTGATTTCAAAACTACCCATGGCCAAATCGAAGTGAACAAATTGGCCAATTGGCCGAAAAACGCCGTTGAAGCTCAGGGGCACCGCCGCGGGGTGTTTTAGTTTTTGCCTCCGATGAGGGCCTTCCTGATTCCCGTTCGATGTGATTTTTTCATCATTGTGATCATCATTTCCTCCTCTATAGGTTGACCGGAGCAAAACACCCAACTGCAACGTGAGCCGAAGGATCATCCGCACCGGAATGCCACACCGTAGGTGAGTTTCAGTTTTTTACATTTTTTTGGCCCACCGAGGGCCCTAAGTGTGTTTTCTCATAAGAACCGATGCAAGTTTGGCTGAATTCAGCCAAAAAAACCAAAAATAGCCAACCTGAGGCTGATCGCCGCTGCGGGCGATAGCGCCGTCGCCGGAGCACGGCGAAGCCACCATGCCGGATTTCAAAAATTGGTCGAGTAGACCCTGGGACTGATTTTAGGTTATTTGGGACATTTATAAGTACCGTAAGTATGTTTTAGTTCCCGAAAAAAAATTTAGGGAACCTAAGGACTGCCCATAGGCGCAATAACCATTTAGCTTTTCGGTGTCAAATTAAGAAAGGACCCCTCATCCTATTTCCTATCATAGATGTGAAGTTTGAATAAATAATAATGCGGTCTTTTGTACAGGTTAGATAAATATGCATAATTAATTAAGGTTGCTAATGGAGCCAGAACTGGACATTATTCTCTATCGATTCCTACTTGATTTATTTTACAAATTAAATGCATTATGGTATCTGCTTTATCTATTCTATGGTTTTAAATGCATGTATTACTGTCTTACTTGACCACTGTGTGATTTTGGAATTTAAGATATGATTGTATTACCGGGTGCATGTTTATTGTTTATGTGATTATGTTTAACTTGGTAACGGGGACTAAGGGAAAACAGATAAGGTGACAGCCTCACTAGATATCCTGGGAGATGGTGGACGGACTGGGTTCATAGGGAACCCTACCGTGAACGTAGTCTCATACCGGATGGGGTATGGAGACTTGGTCAATTAGTGCTTATATCGGACGGGGTATGGGGACGGCCAGCTTCACCCTCATACCGGACGGGGTATTGAGGTTTAATGTCTTGGAACTCATACTGAACGGGGTATGGGGATGGCCCTGCAATTAAGATTGTTAAGGAGAATGGTTCACGTGTAGCGAGGACACCCTTATGGATCCCCATGGATACTAGTAGGCCGGTGAAAATGAGAAACGGTGATAATCACTTATTGTTAATGAATACGGATTTATGATATGTTTTATATTACTGATTATGCATGAAATTGTGATCTGTATAATATTACTACTTCTAAAATTTGTTTCCATCAATTCTCCGATGGTAAGAACAAGGGTAAATGGTTTTATTGTAAATAAATGTAATGGTTTAAATCAACTGCTCCATTGGTTGTTTTGATTTTCTACCAACTTTTGCTTTTGTGATGGTGATATAGTGTGATGTCCTTACTGGGCTAGTGTAGCTCATTCCTTATTTAACTATTTCAGATCAAGAGAACCTGGTTCCCGAGCCCGATCCACAAGAAGACTGCGAGTAGATGCTAGATGCTTTATAGTTTCCTCAATTTTTCTTATTTCTCGTATTTTTTTTAGAGAACTTATTCCATGATTTTGTATAGTACTTTTAAGTTATTGTGTAAGGGATGTTAAGCTAAATCTTTTATTTCATTTCCGCACTCAGATTATTATATGTATTTCCTATTGAATTTCCGAGACCGTTACATAAAGCCTGTACAATCATTTATAGCCCTTATGACTCGCAACCAGATGTTTGGCCTTCCCTTCTAGGAGCCTAAAATGTGCTTGCTGACTTTAAGAGGATGCCCGAGATGGAGCAGAGCAAGAAGATGGTGAATCAGGAGAGCTTCCTGCACCAGAGGATCACTAAAGCAATCGACCAACTGAAGAAGAAGCGCAATGATACTCGAGAAAATGAGATAACGAATATCATGTTCCAAAGTCCTACTAGGAAGTCCCTCTACCAACTCAACTTTATTAATCTATACGATTTGGGTTGGCTCATCGAACAACACCTCAAAGAAATCCAAAAGAGCATGGAAACACTGAGCAAGTCACCTTAGCCTCAGGAGGCAATAGACAAAGGAGTGATGAAGGGTCCTGATGAGACTTTCATCAAATTGAAGAGGATTCTACAGTGCAGACGCTGCCAGAATAATGGATTGGTATGGTCCAGTGTGTTTAATTACTCTTAGAAATTGAGAATTATGGTATTTGATTTTGAATTTTTTTGGGTGTTATTGAGGATGTACTTTAAATAACAAATTAAATTCCACCATAGAGATATGTTGTTAGTTTCTTAGTCGTCATAGTCATCGTCTAAATAGTTGTAGTCATCATAATAGTTGTAACTGTCATCCTCACAGACATAGTCGTCGGGTCACATACATTCATGTACTTAGATTACTTTGTGTTATGATTTTCTTTAAATTAATCTTCACCTCAATAATTTAAATTTTCTGTGCTAGTGCTACTCTTCATTCTTTAATTTCTCCCTTTTCCCAGCTTGACGTGGCTGTACTACTATTTGTTAAAATATATGCGTGCTCAATATAAATTTATGCTATCAGATTGCCCTTTTCTCTTCTTTCTTTTCTTTTTTTTATACTCAATTCAGAGAGTACAGAAACATTGTTGATGCACTATATGTAGAAATTCAGTTTAGTTAGGAGGAAGATTAAACTCGCTAGATACTCAAATTTATTTAGATTTCAAATGAAAGTTTTATATAGAATTTAATAAATATGATGCGTTCTTCAGATCATAGAATTAAAATTTGGGATAATGGCATTGAGGAATAATATTTTCCTCAAAGAAAATTCCGATATAATCCGAATATCTAAAATAGTTAATATTTTGATTAATATGAAATTTAAATATAATTCTAAAAATTTTATTTTAGTCAAAACATGCAATATTTTAAATAACTCAAATATATTGGAGAATCCCTGACGATAATAAATAGAATTTCGTGATGCAATTATTATGTTCAGAATATAGAAAATAACTGAAATAAATAATTCTCCAACTCAACAATCTGTGAATAGCTAATTAGTACTTTACGCAAGAAGAAATGTATAATATATACATATACATATATATATTTAAATATATACAATCATATAGAATAATAAATACAGAAAAATATTTTGGACGGCTAATTTCAAACACTTTTAGCAATTAGTATTTTGAATTTCTTTTACACATATAAATACTCAAAAATCAATGATATAAAGTCTCTTGCTATTAAAGAAAATGTTACTGACATAAAACAATACCATATTTAACTCCAGTGACATAAATTACTAATTCAAAATTTTTTTAATATTATAGTATGTTACTGTAGTATCAGTAGTACGATGTTGCAATTAATTCTTAAGAATAATTACCAGTATTTAACCTTTATTAGTGGGATCACTTATTCAAAACAAATTTATACTTTTGCGATAACAGTTTCAAAAATTCATAAGACACAATAGAAGTACTTTTTAAAAAATGAAGATAGATGTAATAAGGATGCTCGAGATAGAGCAAAGCAAGAAGATGGTGAATCAAGAGAGCGTCTTACGCCGAAGGATCACCAAGGCAACCGATCAATTGAAGAAATAGTGCAAGGAAAATCAAGATCTTGCGCATATCATGTTCCAAAATCTTATCGGGAAGCCCCTCCACCAACTCAACCTCATTGATCTTAAATTATCTGGGTTGGCTCATGGAACAAAACCTCAAAGAAATAAAATAGAGTATTGAAACACTATGGAAGTTACCTCAGCCTTAGGAGGCCACAGTCGCAGGAGTGATGGAGGGTTGTAGGGGTCAGACATTCACTAAGATCAGGGAGGATCATCCTGTGAAAAAGTTGCAGCAACTACAGACGTGGTTCGTTGACGGGATGAACCTGCAAGCACAGCAGCAACCTCATTGAGCATACGGGGAACATGTACAAATGATGGTCCCATTCACAAATAAAAACAACCTAAATAATTGACTGATATGATCCAGTGCCCTTAGGAATCGAGTATTATGATATTTAATTTTAAATTTTTTGGATTGTCGTTGGAGATGTGCTTTAAATAACCAATTACATTCCACTACGAAGATATGTTCTCAGTTTTTTAGTCGTCGTAGTCGTTGTCTCAATAGTTGTAGTCATAATAATAATTGTAACTGTCATCATCATAGTCGTAGTCATCGAGTCGCATGCACAAATGTACTTGGATTTCTTTGCGTTAGGATTTTCTTCAGATTAATCTTCACTTTAATATTTTATATCTCTTGTACTAGTATAACTCTTCGTTCTTTAATTTCTCTCTTCCCCCTACATGCTCAAAGTAATTTTAAGCTATCATAATGCCCTTTTCTCTTCTTTCCATTTCTATTTTTTTTTTACATAATGGAGCGATGAAATAAGCATTGTTGATGTAGTATACGTAGAAATTCAGTCCAGATAGGAGGAAGATTAAGCTAACTAGCTGCTCAAATTTATTTAGATTTCAAATGAGATTTTTGTATAGAATTTAATACATATGGATACGCTCTTCCAATCTTTAAATTAAAATTTAGGATAATGGCATTAAGGAATAATATTTTCCTCAAAGAAAACCTTTATCTAATCGAAATATCTCAAATAATTAATATTTTTATTAATATGAATATTATGCTTGTATCATGAAAAATACGCTAAAATTATAGATATGTTGTTTAATTATTTCGTTCGATTTATTTCAGGTTATATTAACTTATAGATATATAGAATAATCTATCTTTGTTCTCTATATTTTAAAAGACAAAGAAATTATAGTCACATATACACTACCAATTTAGAGCATTGATGAGAAGTATATGTGTACACTTGCAACTAGCTCCTTTATGCAGTTTGGATAGTATCTTGTTTAATTTTCTAAATATGTCATATTATTGTGATGTAATAGCAATGTTGTCTAAATAGCAAATAGAATAAGTATTGCTTTATATGTATACACACAAATATATACTCTTTAACTGTTTTCTGTTATTTATATGCACACCAGCATGCAATCTATAGCATATTGTAATTATCTTAAAGGTTGGAATCAGTAATGGATGATGGGGTGTTTCCTTCTAATTGTTTTTTGAACATGACTTTGCCTTCTTCTTGTTTTCTCAATCTTTGTTGCAGTTGTCGGATGTATTGTTGACGGTACTTCTCGTTGTGTTTATAGTGGTTAATTATAGTTGATAAATTTTATTTCAATTTTTTTAAAAAAAAAGTTAATTATCTTATAGGCAAATATGGATTGTTGAGGTTCAGTTAGCATATATTTTAAAACTATACTAGTATCATTTTTTTTATTAAAGGGAGACAATACCTTTATATTATTATTGCATAAAATTGGCAGGAAATATATCTTTGATTTCTTTAGGAGTTTTTTGGCTATTACATAAGTCAATACAAAAGTAATCATATATATTACTTTAATTATTATATTTTAAAATTAAATTACACTAATCGTTCCTTAACAATATGTATAGTATTTCCTCTCTTTATAAAAAATTTTGGATTCAAATTGTACATTCTCATATATTATCTTTAGGAGATCGTGCTAACTAATTAATTAAATGTATGAATTGTCACTATAGAGATTTAAATCCTCAACTTTATTTTTATTTTTTAGAATTAATATTTTTTTTAGAAGTAATATAGCTCTTAACAATAATGCGCAGATTTACAAAACCAGCCATAAGTTATGCCTATATGCCAAAACCATCCACTAGCATCA
Source organism: Carica papaya (assembly GCF_054855325.1). Lineage (NCBI taxonomy): Eukaryota > Viridiplantae > Streptophyta > Magnoliopsida > Brassicales > Caricaceae > Carica > Carica papaya. Next base: position 24,329,754 of record NC_142310.1, on the reverse strand, counting down.
TCTAAAATACATGAGACCTTAGAGTATGAAACAAGAGCATCATATAAAAAGTGACATAAGCAACCATAAAATAGTCTACTCTACATAACACATCTAAAACAACTTATAGATTGTGAGAATTGGAGCAAGCGTTTTGTTGTGATTGGATGTCTATAAGCCCTAACATTTTCTACATTTGTTTTTAGCTATATGTGCACTAAAAAGAACAAAAAACAACTAAAAGTAAACATATTGTTGGGACCATGACAAAGATTTTTACGGTTGAAATGCAAACTATCTTAATTAGAGGACTATATTAGAAATTTACGAAAAGCAATATCAATTTTCTATATGAAAAAAATGGGATGCTTAGTACAAAGGATGGGTGACCTATTTATATGCAATTATTATTGCCTAATTATAAGCAATATCAATCTTCCATTTCATTGCCATGGTTTACTGCCTTAAGACAAGTAATTTCAAGTTTTTTTTCTCTCCCTCTCTCTCTATTTAACTAACCCCAAATATATAGGGAAAATTAATTAAATATTCTAGCAATCTTCCCGTTCATTTCATTTTTTTTACACACCTACACATATAAGAGAGAGTAGATATATACGTGCATTACAGTGCAACATTAGCTTTTAATTAAAAAAGATTGTTGGGATTGAATGGTTTTATAAAAGTGCAACCATGCAACAATTCACTAATTAAATTTAGTAAATTACATTACCTTTAATCATAAGATCATTCCATATGTCCTACTAAAAACATAACATTTCTAGATATGATTTGGGCAGTCCAATTGTAGTTTTAATCCAACCTTACATGGTATATTCAATGTTCCACTTCACATCCATTACAAAAAAATCTTCAACCCTTGTCTCATTCTATATTTATACCATCTTGCTCTTTGTCCAGACATGACCAAATACCATGATTATAAAGAAAGTTAAACTTGCCAATATCACTAACAACTCTGCCAGAAAAGCCACTTTTGAGAAAAGGAAGAAGGGGTTGATGAAGAAAGTGAGTGAACATGTAAAACATATGTGCTGATTGAGAACAAAACACAAATGTCCTTACTTGAGTTTTGCCATCTAAACATGCTTTTTCAATATAAAACCATTATAGGCTCTCTCATTCTTTTTTCTGTTGAAGATATACATGAAAAGGGCACCCAGATACACAAACATATGGAGAGAAAATAGATATATGTGATCTCATGTCTTTATTTTATATAAAGTTTATGTTTTAAAAAAATGTGATGGGTAGGGTAGAATTATAATTAACAAATCAGCTGAATTATTTCAAAAAAGAAAGAAAGCAATCTTATCATTAGTGTAGTAGATTTATTAGTTGCACTTATTTGATTGAAAGCAAAGATACATAATTCTCTTCTTATTTTCCTTCTTTCATATGCTTTATTATGTATTTTAAATATTTTTCAGCATATATGATCGTCAAATAAATCTTTTTTTCAAAATAACTACTGATTGTTTACTACAGCTTCATGAAAAAAATATCAGTTTTGATATGTATAAAGAATGAAAAACATGGAAGCCCGATTGCATATAGTAACTAATTCTCTACTAAATGTATATAATTGGTTGTGATATAGAGACGTATTTTGACTTTAATAATTGTAATTAAAATATTCTTCCATAAAGAAAAAATCAAATAAACATGCACTCTAATAATCATATTCTACATACTGCATACAAAATCAAATAATGCAGGAGAGAGTAGATATACAGATTGACTATAGTGAAACATTAGATCTTAACTAAAAGGGACAGTCATGATTAAAGGAATTTTGTATAAGTGGATTCCTGCAACAACTCACTAATTAAATTTTGTGAAACATTTCCTTAAATCAAAATATTTTTCCATATTCCCTATTAAAGACATAGCATTCTGGAGATGATTTCGACACTCCACTTCCAGTTTTAGAATGCAGTACATCTAACCTCACATGGTATATTCAATGTTTCACTCCCCATCCTTTATTAATATTCTTCAACCCTTCTTTCATTCTATATATACCCATTCCCTCTCTTAAGCCATATATAATAAAAGACAAAAAGTAGAAAGAAAGTTAAGTTTGCCTATATCACCTAATGACCCCACAAGAAAAACCACATTCAAGAAAAGGAAGAAGGGGCTGATGAAGAAAGTGAGCGAACTTAGTAGTCTCTACAACGTTAAAGCCTATGCATTCATTTACAGCCCCTATGACTCGCAACCAGAGGTTTGACCTTCTCTTCTAGTAACCTAACGCGTGCTTGTTGACTTTCAAAGGATGCTCGAGATGGGAGCAGAATAAGAATTTGATGAATCGAGATAGCTTTTTACACTAAAGGATCACCTAGACAACTGACTAATTGAATAACTAGTGCAAGGATAATTGCGAGAAGGAGATCACGTAGGTGATGCTCCAAAGTCTTATCAGGAATTCCCTCCACCAACTCAACCTCATTGATCTCAACGATTTGGGTTGGCTCATCGAACAACACCTTAAAGAAATCCGGAATAGGATAAAAACACTTAGTAAGTCACTTAAACCTTAGCAGGCCACTAGACGAAGGAGTCATGAAGGGCCCTCAGCAGATGCAGCTCAAATCAAGGAGGATTCTCAGGCACAAGAGCTGCAGCAGCTGCAGGTGTGGTTCGTTGATAGGATGAGTTCCTAAGTACATCAATAGTTTCATGTAGGGTTTGCTAGTGGGGAACAGGCGAAGATGATGGTGCCATTCACGGATAAGAACAACCAGAATAATGGACTGATATGGTACAACAAGTTTAATTACCCTCAAGAATCGAGTATTAGGATGTTTAGTTTTTAATTTTTTTTAAGTTGTTGGAGATGTACTTTAAATAACTGATTACAATCCACCATATAGATAGGTTGTCAGACCTATAGCCGTTGTCTTAATAGTTGTAGTTGTTGTCGTCATAGTCGTACGGGCATGTTCATGGCACAACGATCCGTGCTGGTGCGCATTTGTGCATAGGGTCTGTGTGTGGGAGTGCCACTACACTCCAAGTAGCTGCACATTGCAACAAGCCTTGCGCGTCCTGTTGACCTAGCAGGCTTCTACTGATGCTGAGGTGTCTTCGCAGATGTGCTCCCCATACTACAGATACGGGTAGGAGGGTAAATTCCATCGAGCACAAGGTAAAATAAATAAATAAAATCTATAATTCGATAAACTAAGTAAATTTTGGACAAATTGATATTTTAAAAATATTGGTATAAATTTGAAATTGGGTATAGCAAAAAATGGTGTGGTTAATTTAAAAGAATAAATCTAATAAAATTAATAAAATCTTAAAATTCTAAGAATAATTTTATAAATTAAAAACTTGTAAGAAAGAAATTTTAAATCTATAAATAATTATAAAAAGATGAGAATTAACATTTTAAAAATCTTGAAATTAAAAGACTAAAGGAAAAATAACACAACAATAAAAGAATCTAAAAAGTTAACTAATAAAATAAAGAGTCAAAATTTAACAAACACAAAGTGTAACGACCCCGAAAATTTAAAAGGAAATGTATATAAAGAATATAAGTGCAGAAGCGAAATAAAAGGTTCGGGTTAATATCCCTTACACAATAACTTAAAGGTACTAACAATACCAAAAATAAGTCCTCAAAAGGAAAATACTGGAAATGAAAGACTATAAAAGAAACTAATAAATATCTAGGTATCTACTCGCCGTCTTCTTATAGATCGGGGTTAGGAACCAAGTCCCCCTGATATGAAATGGTTAAGGAATGAGCTACACTAACCCAATAAAGACATCACATTATATCACTATCCCGGACGTAAAGGTTGGTAGAAAACCAAAAACAACCAAGGGAGCACAAGTTTCAAGTAAATTTACTTATCAATAATCAAACCATTTACCGTCCACTTACCTCAGTGGAATTTATAAAAATGACCCATGGAAACGATAACATCATAGATATCATAAATTCATACATAATTTGTAACATAGTACATGTCATACTTTTATATTTCAATCATCAAACAATAGTTGCCCCCTTTTTATCAGCCTACTAGTATCCGTGGGGATCCATAGGGGTCCCCGCTACCCGTGAACCATTCCCTTGACAAACTAAATTTCCAAGGCCGTCTCCATACCCCGTTCGGTATGGGTGCCAAAATATTTAAAGTCTCTATACCCCGTCCGGTATCGGACAACATTCTCGGTAGGGTTCCCTATGGACCCAGTCCGTCCACCATCTCCCAAGATATCTAGTGAGACTGTCAACTTATCCATTTATCAATTTACATACCTTTTCTATTTTTTTCTTAGTTTTCCGTTTCTCACATAAACATGAATACTTAAATAAGTAACGAGCATCCAACAAGGCAAGCATATCATCAGATTCACAAAATGAAGCCATAATGAAGTAAACAGTGATTCATGCATTCAAAACCATAAAATAAATAAATCAGATACCATACTGCATTTAGACTGTAAAATAAATCAAACAGGAACTGACAGAGAAATATGTCCGATTCGGGCTCCATTAGCAACTGTAATAATTATGTATATCTATTTAATTCATACAAATACAGTTTTATCATTTATTAGACTTTAATCATGTGATAGGAAATAGGGTGAGAGGTCTTTACCTGATTCGAAGTCAAAGACCGGATTTTCACTGCGCCTACAGGCAGTCCCTAGGTTCCCTGAATTTTTTCTCCAGAAACTGAAACGCACTTACGATATCTACACATGTCCCAAATAACTCAAAAATCAGACCTAAGGCCTATTCGGCATATTTTGGCATTTCGGCACGGCGGCTCCACCGTGCTCCGCCTTGCGGTGGCGATCCGCCTCGGGTTGGCCATTTTTGGCCGAATTTGGCCTAACTTGCATTGGTTCCTGTGAGAAAACATCCCTAGGACCCTCGGTGGGCCGAAAAAATACCAAAAACTAAAACTTACCAGCGGCAGGGCTCTCCGGTGCGGCAGCTCCTCTAGCTCGAGTCGTAATTTGGTGTTTTGTTCCGGTCAACCTGTAGAGGAAGGAATGGTGGTCACAATGGTGGAAAAATTACATCGAACGGGAATCGAAAAGGGCCTCATCAGAGGCAAAAATTGAGAAAATCCGAGGCGGCACCGTTGGGCTTCGACGGTGTTTTTGCTCTAATTTGGCCATAGGTGGGTTCAGCATCGAAATCTGAGCCAAGGAAAAAAATTTTTACCTCGTTTGGCGGCTGGAAATTGCTCCGGTGCGGCGGCGGGTGGCGGCGGTCGGCTCCCCAGCGGCTGGGCTGTCTTCTTCAACGAGGGGCTCTGGCGTCTAGGGTTAGGGTTTGGGTGCAGATGAGATTATTTATAACAATCCGCTTTTAATCTGAGTCGTCCATCGCGATTTAATCTGGACCATCCGATCGTGATTAAATAGGAAATTAATCTGGACCGTTCATCGCGATGCAATCTAGGTCGTCCGTGCGCGATTCAATTTGGGCCATTCGTGCACGTGCAATCTGAGCCATCGGCATGCGCTTTTGATTTGGGCCATCCGTGCGCGCGGGAACGGATCTCAGCCGTTCGATTGCGCGCACATAGATCGCCCACGTGGCTCCCTTCTGCGTGGCCTCTCGAGTCAGTGTCTCTGCCACGTGGCATGTCCTGGTTGGCCGGGGCTATTACTGGGCTACTGACATGGCACAATTTTTTTTAAATTACATTTTAACCCATGGTTTTTAATTTTCTTTTCAAAAATACCCCCAGAACCCAAATTTTCACCACTTTTTTCCAAAATTATTTTCAATTAAATCCCTAAAATAATTTTACCCCTTTTTATTATTATTATTATCATTATTTCTATTTAATTAAATTAAATTAAATTAAAACCATATATTATTACATAGTAAATCATTATATTCATATAAAAATTACAAAAAATTAAAATAAAATAATACTAATAATAATAATAAGAATTGGGGTGTTACACAAAGTCTAGTTAAATCTTGTTTACCATATTTCTTTTAAAGGAAATTTGATTTTGATTATTTTTTCTGAAATCGCTAGAATATGGGTGCCGGTTTTGGTCCCTTAACGAAACAGTAGTTCAGTTGTCCTTGAGACTCTAAATGATTTGATATTCATGCTCTAGGGCTCAAGGGCATGAATGATGGCAACTTGAGAGACCTGAGAGATTTATATTTGTATTTAATATTTGTGAATGTATGTTTGTATTTATTTAATAACAAGGCATGACTAATTGATATCCCGTTTGCCCTCTCTATAAATAGGTGTAAGCGGCTGACCATGTAGGTTTGCAATCAGTGTAATATAAATTATATAATAAATTAGTATTAAAAATATTGTGTCAAAAGATAAGTTTCATCCTGCGTACGTGAGTTGTGTAAACCCATTGAATACAGTGTTGAGCGTCTTCATGAGGATTCATATGAATTCGACATTTGATTTGGATATGAACATTTGGTGATAACTTTTGATTTGAATTTGTTAATTGAAATTATAATTAATTTTTTATTAAACGTACATTAATGAGTATTTTAAAATGTATTTGTGTTGCATTATTTCCATTTATCTTATTGAGTATTAGAACTCACCCATATCCAATCCCCCCTTAGATGTAGATTAGGAAACAAATTATGGTTCACCCTGTTTAGATTCCCTTCAAGAGGAATAGTTTGGAGCAGACTTTGTATTTTGTTTTAAACTTTGAGGCTAGTTTTTCTAATTATGCTATCTAATATTTTGTATTCTAAAAGGTAGATAGCATGATTGCCTCAGGATACAGTCTTTTGTAAATTTTGTATGGAATCTATACTTCTACTGTAATGTAAATATCTATTTTATGTTTGCTCATTTGGACGTTGGTGCCCTGTTCGGCATGAGGACGTCACATTTCTTTTCTTTCTTTTCGTTTATACACAATGGAGCAAGGATAGACGCATTATTGTAGTATATGTAAAAATTCAGTCTAGTTAGGATGAAGATGAAGCTAGCTAGCTCCTTAAATTTTTTTTATATTTTTGGATAAAATTTAATAGATATGGATACGATCTTTGTATCTTGGAATTAAAATTTAGGATAGTGGCATTAACAGGTAGTGTTTTCCTAAAAGAAAGTCCCACTATAATCATAACATCTAAAACAATTAATATTTTGATTAATATGAATATTATACATGTATCTGGCAAAATACGTTAAATTAAGTCATAAATCGACTTCTAACTAATTAATAGATATGTAGAATAATCTATTTTTGTTCTCTATATTTTGTAGAACAAAAAAATTACACTCACACATATACTACCAATTTAGAGTTTTGGTGAGAAGTACATGTGTACACTGGCTACTAGCTCCTTTAAGTAATTTAGAGAGTATCTTGTATAATTTACTAAATATGTGATATTAATACAATTGCTTAGGTAGCAAGTAAAATAAGTATTATTTTGTATATATATACAGAAGTATATTGATGTGTTCGATTTTAAAAAAAAATTTATATCCTTTTTACTTAAATTTAGAATAACTTTTGAATTAATTTTGAGTTAAAAGTCATTTAATGAAAAAAATTCTTGATGCAGGTTTCCTGAAGGAAATAGAAAAAAAGACTAAAAAGAGAAGAAGAAAAGAGAAAAAATGGAGTAGTTCTGAAGAGCAAAAAGAAAGCAACTCCGAAGAGGAGAAAGGAAGTAATTCTAAACAGGAAGAATGAGCAGCTCTGAAGAAGAAAAATGAAGTAGTTCTAAAGAGGAAAAAGGAAGCATCTCTGAAGAAGAAAAATGAGCAGCTTTAAAAAAGAAAAAAGGAGGTAGCTGAAAGTGAAAAAGGGAGGCGTGCAAAACCCTATCTCCTATTTTTCTACCGCCCAAAAAAAGAACCAGATCAATAATGTTAAAAGGGGAGCATAGGTGAACCCATATCTGGTGGGGAGCTAACCTGAACAAAAATCTAGTGAGAAAAAAGAAACGGCCTTGGAGCTGAGCAGCGGAGGAAAATTTGAGGAAAATTAAGCAAGTAATTTATTTTTATTTTTACTTTTACTTTTTTGCTTTCAAATTGTAGATTTTTGGGATGAAAATTTTCGTGATTTTTTAACAAACTCGTGTTAAAATTAATAATTGTTATAAAAAGTTAGTAGTTATTAATTAATAAACCTAGCTAATACTGGGAGAAAAACCAAAAGTACATTAAGTTTATTTGATCATTGCAAACTAGATTAAATTAATTGTGAAATTAAAACTCGGATATACCTAAGATTCAGGTGAAATCAATTACTCTGATGGGTTTACACCGATAGTTTTTATTAATTTAATTATTTTGCTTTGATTAAATTATTATTAAATTTTTATTTCTAGACAATAATATAATTTCTACAATTCTAGTACTTGATACACAATCCCTATAGGACGATACTCTACTTATCACTTTATTATTTGAACTATTTTGTGCACTTGCGAATTCGCTCATCGTGTGTATAATCTTTAACTGGTTTTAATTATTTATATGTATACCATTATGCAATTTGTAGAATATCATACTTATCTTAAAGGTTGGAATCAGTAATGCATAATCAATTGTTTCCTTCTAATTATTTTTTGGACATGGTTGCGCCTTTTTCTTTTTCTTCTCAATCTACATTGTGGTGATCGTATATATTGTTTAATGGTACTTTTATTGTGTTTAAAATGGTTAATTACTATTGTTAAATTATATTTCATTTTGAAAAAAAAATTTATCTGAAAGACTAATATGGAGTGTCAAGAAGAAGGCATATATATTAGTACCAGGCTAGTATCATTTTTTTATTGAAAGAGAGATAACACTTTTATATTTTTACTGCATTAAATTGGCAGGAAATATATGTTTGATTTCTTTAAGAATTTTACGGTTATTACAAAAATCAATACAAAAGTTTTCATATATATTACTTTTATTATACAATTTTAAAATTGGATCAAACTAAACTTTCCTTAACAATATGATTGGTATTTCTTCTATTCATGAGAGATTTTAGATTCAAATTGTGCATTTTTGTAGATTATCTTTAAGAGATTGTGTCATCTAATTAATAAAATGTATGAATTGTGACTAAAAAATCTAAATCCTAACTTTCAATTCTATATTTTAAAAGTAATATTTTTTTGAAAAATAATATACCGTTTATCCATAAAAAGTAGATTTATAAAACCAACCATAATGAATGCTTATATAGCAAAATCAACCACTAGCATCATCTAAAATACATGAAATCTTGGAGCATAAAATAATTGGAAGAAAAAAGGCATAAATAAAGACAACATAGTATAAACACTACATTACACATCTAAAACAACTTTCTATATGTGTATGTGTGATGATGTTTAACAACAATATGAAAGGGTTTTTCGAGACACCTACATGTCTAAACTAGTAGACATAGAATTGATTAACTTTGGTTGTGCATGAATTTCATATTGTATGTATAGAAGCTCCACGGATCATGCCTATATGAGTTAATCAATACCTAATAGATTCTGAGAATTGGAAGAAGTGTTCCTCTGGCTATATATGCACTAAAAAGAAAAAAGAAATAACTAAAAGCATGTATATCACCCACACCCACCAAAGATCTCCAAGCTTTTACCAATATCCTTTCAAACCCATTCGTTCCTCTCTTCTACCCAGCTTTCTTGCTCCCTCTTACTCATTCACAGATACTTGAAAATAGTGCATATCTGCTAGAGCTTTACAACTCTGTAAATTCCTATTAACACCTCATCCCACACCACAACGACTAGTCAACTTGTTTTCCCGCTATCGCAAACATCACCATCTCAACACAACCTCCCATACATCTTTCATATTACACATCTTTGGTATCACGTAGAATTTGGTTAATAATACATGAAGCTACCTATTAGCTAACAACTCATTAGTGATATATGAAGCTACCTATAATTAATCATTTTTATGAAAATGCTTGAAATTTTATCGACTAGAACTAGCAAATATGATCCAATAATACAATAATTTATTAAGAATATACTATTACCAAGAATATAAATTCTTATCTCATCATTGATTTTTTTTTTCATCGAGATAAAATCTTAATCACGATGCATTTTCTTGTTCCTGAATGGGCTTTTTCCATTTTTTATTCAATTTTTTTAGGTTTAGACTCTACTCTGAGTAAAGATCTGCCAGATTTAGATTTGCATATATAGGATAAATCAACCCAATACCGCGTCTTTTTCTACGACTTCCTTTTTTTTTTTCAATTCATTTCTTTCATGTCTTCCATCAAATATTCAACATATTAATCATATCATTCTTATTCGACTGATTAACAGTTGAGATCGCTCTTATTTAGAATTTATTTCTAAATAGAGTCGTTTATGATATAAGTGGTAATCATCGATATATTACCAATTTGGTTTTTGCTAAATGGAGCCTGGATACTTCATTTTATTGGTCCAACCAAGTCAACTATAAATCAATCTAATTGATAATATTAATCTGAATTCCCCCCCCCCTCCCAAAATGAATCTAATGTATTATTCTAGAATTTTTTGTGCATTTATGGTGTAAATGTGTATTTAATTGTCACTTAATTTTTTCTTTGTAAAATTATATACATAATATGCCTCTAAATAGTGGTATCTTAATAATAAAATATAATTTTCTATTCCCACAAGATAACATGGTATTGGAGTTGTTAATATATCTAGAAGAATTTAGATAGCTAAGATATGAATAAATTGTGTTTTCCATCCAAAAATAATGAATAGGGGTGAGTTTGATAGAAAATAAATAATGATATATGGTTGAGAAGAACATTATGGAGCAAGAGGAAATGCGAACATGGTTGGATTGAGTCGTGAAAAGGATGAGGGAGAAGTTTTATCAAAATATGGCTCTGATAGCCATAACTATATTAAAAATATAAATTGCACAATATTTATTGCTTACGTGTATGATTCACACTTTTAACCTAAGTAGACTTAAAGCTTAAAAGATGTATTAGAATATAAATAATTAATTGAGTTATTTCCTATTAGTTTAAACTTTTAAGATAAAGGTTTCATTTATAATTTAATGATTGTACTATTTTTAGTAGTCATTCTAATCCTCCTATGAATAGGGGCTTGTGTCGTCTCAAAATTTCTACTTTGACGAGGCTAATTCATAGGTAGTTTTGAGTTGATGCATGCAACTGATTCTAGCAGCATCTCTGGTGGTTTCTCCATGTTGATATTCTTTCATGCACTTAATTTATTGTTCGGCTTTTCAAGCTTCATGATTAGCTTGACTACCAACTGTATATATGATGCATATGAGCCTTTTTGCCTCCTCACAGTGGCAAGATAAGGTTGTTATGCAGTTCTTTTATAGTGTCTTTAATTCCGCATGACTTTAATTAATCCTCAGGTGTGACCTTTGCTTCTTTGTAACTATGTTTTCACTATTTTATTAGCCTTGTTTTTCTATCTATATACGTGACTTTTAAGCTATGAAATTTTTTTCAATAAAGTTCTCCTTTTATACTCTTTTTTGAAAAAAAAAATATTTGTTCTTCTTGCACAAGATTATTATTTTTTAAATAATAAATTTAATACAAATATAATTTATCTCAGGCTAAAAAAATAAATTTGTCATATACAAAAGAAAATGAAAAAAGTGATATCGGAAGTCCTAGAGGACATATTTTTAAATGTTGGATTACCTGTAGGGTTACTTTACATGCGAAGCTCCCTCGATTTGGGATGCATCAATTACCCTTAACTTCCTTAACTGGAAGATTCAAGATGTTATATTTAGGAAATATAATTTAAAAGTATCTTCTTATAAATAGTTTGCGTTATAAGTTTTAGCTATTCATTACTATTTTACATAATTAATGAAGTATATATATATTTTTGTTTATTATTATAGCACTTTTTAATTTTCTAATTATCATGAAATTTTTTAAAAAGTAAGATAACCTTTATTTATCAAAGAAAATAGCCATTTAACATCAACTTAATCTTTATTTGTCGTATTATATTACTCTGTTAGTTCATTTTATACAGAACACTGTTAATTAATTCCCGACAATTAGTTCTTTGTTGGTGAAGTAACCTAAAATTTTCTTTGGGGGTAAATCTTTTTAAGGGTTTGGTTGTAGGTTAAGTATCACATATTTTTTCTTAATTAAAAGATATTTTATTAATAAAATGGCAGTCTCATGTCCTTTTTCTCTTTGAATAATAAAAAATAATTTTGTCAATAAGGATAGTTCCTTCTTTTTTAAAGAGAGAATTACAAGAAAACACAAAATTGCCACACTTTGGAAAATGAAAAGCACAATTTAAGAATAAAATTATATGATAATATAGGTAATTTAAAATAGAAGCTAAACATGAAAAGAGCATATTCTTAAAACATCTGTTATATGATCCCCCGTCATAGCCTCATACAGATACATCAAAAGGTAAGTTACATTTCAACAAAGAATTCTTTCATGAGTTAGATATAATTGTTTAAGCTTTAGCTATATATATATATGCATATACGTACTTATACTAAAATTTTTATGTTTTTAACTTTCTTATTTCTAAAATAATTTATTTTTATTTATCATGTAACAATTAACTATTTCGACATTTTAGAAATTGTAAGAAGAAGTGAATGGCAGAATACTGGAGCTTATGTACGTTTGAGATAGTCAATTGATGAAGATTGCCAAAGCTTAAAACACTACCCAATCTTCTAAATATCTAATAAAGCATGTAGTCACTTATCAAAACTGAACTAATCATCCTCTCTATTTCATCATCAACTTGAGTAAAGAGATGTATTTCCTATTTGAACAAATACCAACTCCTATTTCTCATATTTGTTCGATGACAGCCCAAAAAATTAAAATTTTCACGTAATACTATAAAATAAAAAACAAAGTTAGAAGAAAAAAACATGCCTCCTTACACAACTTTCTCTTCAGCGTGGTGAATTGATAAGCTAAGTAAGAAACAAATTTGAAAAATATCAACAGTCTTGACATTAAAACTACTGAATATTATTTCACTTATAGTTAAACTCAACTTCAAGCTTAGAGACTTCAATAACTTGGTGAATTAATAAGCCTAAGTAGGTATAGAATCTCTAAAGCATCCAGACTTAATTGGATCTAGACCTTTAGAAGACAAGTATTGGTGATTTTAGTGAGTAATATAGCTTTTATGACAGCTTTATCTAGGATTTTGGACTAGTGGTGAATCAGGAGATGATAGTTGCTAAGGAGTGATTTAAGGTGAATTGTATTTATCTTAGAGTATCAAATTGAATAGGAGGATTTTTTATTAGTTTTGACTATTTCTTTAGCCTTCTAGATGGGTTTACAACGCTGTAACATTGATTCTAACTAGTCAATGAAAGAGGCTATTTAGTGGGTATGTATAGGTACCATTAGAACACATACAATGCTGGTTTACATTGATTCTTCTATTTGTTTGTTTAACTATTGAATCGCTGTTAAAAGTTACACATGCAGTTCTTACTTTTCTACTTATGCTATTGTATGATGCTCAATTTGACACTTTTCAAGTTTTTACTTTTTCTTATAGGATATAATTGAAGCTAATATAGAGGGTAAATTAATGAACATGTTGAATATGGTCAATTTCTTTGATTTTTAACTTATACCTAAGAGAATGAGTAGATATTTAGAGTTGTCTATGGTTATAACAGGTTCACTGAGCTGGTGAATTAACGTGGCATCAAGCTTGCATCAAATCCCTTACCCTATTTTCTATCACGGCATTAAAGCTTAATAAATGATAAAACGGTATTTTATGAATTAATAGATATGTATAATTAATTTAGATTGCTAATGGGGCCCGAACCTGATGTATTTGTCAGTCTGTTTCTGTTTGATGTATTTTATAGTCTAAATGCAGTATAGTATCTGATTGTTTATTCTGTGGTTCCGTATGCATGAACAACTGTTTAATCTATTATGGTTTGAATTATTGTGAACCCAATGTTATGTTGCCTTATTTGGTGTGCGTTGCTGGTTTACGTATTTATGTTGATTGGATAATTGAGACTAAGAAAAATAAGGATGGTATGTGAATTTATAAGTGGATAAGTCGACAGCCTCACTAGAAATCCTGGGAGATGGTGGATGGACCGGGTCCATAGGGAACCCTACCGGGGACGTGGTCTCTCATATCAGACGGGGTATGGGGACGACCCGCTTCACCCTCATACCGGAAGGGGTATTGAGGTTTATAGTTTTGGTACTCATATCAGACGGGGTATTGAGGTTTATGGTTTTGGTACTCATACCGGACGGGGTATGGGGATAGCCCTGGAATTAAGGAGAATGGTTCACGTGTAGTGGGGACCCCTATAGATCCCCATGGATACTAGTAGGCTGATAAAAGAGAAAATTTATTGCCGATGATTGAAATACAAAAGTATGATATGTGTTATGTTATAGAGTGTGCATGATCTTATGATGTTTATAATGTTATTGTTTTCATAAGTTATTTTCATGAATCTCACCGAGGTAAGTGGACCGTAAAGGGTTTTATTATTGATAAATGAATTTGTTATGAATTATGCTCCATTGGTCATTTTTGTTTTCTACTAACATTTATTACTGTGATAGTGAGATAGTGTGACATCTTTACTAGGCTAGTGTAGCTCATTCCTTACTTAACCATTTCAGATCAGGACTTGGTTCTCGAGCCCAATTCGTAGGAAGATGGCGAATAGAAGCCTAAAGATTTATTAGTTTTCCTTATAGTATTCATTCATAGTATTTCCTTCAGTTAGTTTATTCTTTCATATCTTTAATACGTTTTGATTATTGTGTAAGGGATATTAATCATAATCTATTTTATTTCGCTTCTGTACTTAGAATAAATATATACATTTCCTTTAAATTTCCATGGCCGTTACAGATGAGAAAAAATAAAATATCAAAATCCAAAAAGCGCCACTTCTATTATTATGTAAAAGGACTCATCAAAGTGCGAGACAAGTCATGCACTTATAAAAATTTATGGATCCATGGGATCCTCAAAGACTTCAAGGGGTAGGTCAGCGATCGGTTCCTCACTATTTTTCTGTGACATCCCAAGTGCTAATTAAGGCAAATGGGTGTCAGATACAGATTCAGAATAACAAATGCATGATAAAATTTATGCAGTGGAACAAAATTATTAAAAGTCCCTTACGAGGCTAGAAGTGGTTGTAAAATACAAAACAAAATATAAGATCCACTTGGGATCTTAATTTCTCATGCATTTGTTATTCTGAATCTGTATCTGAACCCATTTGCCTTAATTAACACTTGGGATATCACAAACATATTCAAAAAGAATATTTTAGTGTCACAAAATCCCCTATTAATTTAAAAGGTAATGGTATATTAATCTGTTGTATTTTTTTGAGTTCAACTATTAGTTCAACAACTTTCTAACTAGTACCATTGACTTTTAAAAGTATAAATTTAAATTATTGTTAATATGTAATGTGATATCTGATATAGAAAAAAAAGATATCTATGATTTT
The DNA here is from genome assembly GCF_054855325.1 of Carica papaya. Lineage (NCBI taxonomy): Eukaryota > Viridiplantae > Streptophyta > Magnoliopsida > Brassicales > Caricaceae > Carica > Carica papaya. The sequence goes on along the minus strand of NC_142310.1, from coordinate 24,314,230 downwards.
TGTATTTTTTTAAAAAAAATTAAAAAATAAAATTGCGGTAATTGTAAGAGATCAAGAAATACAATTAAGTTAGATTGTTAGGTGGTGGCCATATTAGTTGATGGTTAAGAGAGAATATTTGTGAGTGTGTGTAAGATAGGGAGGTTGGTATCAACCATTTTACAATTATGTGAGAAAATGAAATGTTACAATTAATATCAATATAATTAATTCTACAATCCATACATAAAATTGGCTGCAAATTTAATTTTAAACAAAGTTGCTGAACTTAAGTACTTTTATATATCATTAAATTGACATATTCACAAAAAAAAATAAATACATTCAATACATTTTTAATAGAAAATGGTTGATATCAAAAGCTAACAGATTGTATAAAAAGGTATATAGGTGATAATTCTGTTGATTTGTTAATTTTTTATATAAAATTGTGAGTGACATGTTCCTCATTAATGGGAACTAATGCCATCCCTTAATGATTGGGCTAAAGGCCCAATAGTTCCAATTCTAGGATCTTTACTTTATTACCAACTGCCTTAATAGAAATCAACCCTCCTAAAAGTTAAATATAATTAAGGCATGATAATACTTGCAAGTGGTAATTCTCTACCTCTACAAAAATAAGAATTGAAGATTCTATCATATGTTAAAATTAATTATAATATAACTAGATGAACAATTAAATTTTGAATACTAGACTTTTCACGTGGATGTTGGCGTTATACACTTTGACAGTAGTGTATAAGTGGTTTCATTGTATTATTACATCTATCTTCATTTTTAAAAAGTACTTATATTGTGTCTTATGAATCTTTAAAACTGTTATCGCAAAAGTATAAATTGATTTTGAATAAGTGATCCCACTAATAAAGGTTAAATACTGGTCATTATCTTTAAGAATCAATTGTAACATCGTACTACAGTAACATACTATCATATTAAAAAAAATTTGAAGTAGTAATTTATGTCATTGGAGTTAAATATAGTCTTGTTTTATATCAGTAACATTTTTTTTAATAGCAAGAGACTTTATATAATTGATTTTTAAGTATTTATATGTGCAATTACTGAAAGTGTTTGAAATTAGCCATCAAAAATATTTTTATGTATTTATTATTCTATGTGATTGTATATATTTAAATATGTATATTTATATGTATATATTGTACATTTCTTCTTGTGTAAAGTATTAATTAGCTATTCACAAATTGTTGAGTTCGAAAATTATTTATTTCAGTTATTTTCTATATTCTAAACATAATAATTGCATCACGAAATTCTATTTATGATCGTCAAGGATTCTCCAATATATTTGAGTTTTTTAAAATATTGCATGTTTTGACTAAAATAAAATTTTTAGGGTTATATTTAAATTTCATATTAATCAAAATATTAATTGTTTTAGATATTCGGATTATATTGGAATTTTCTTTGAGAAAAATATTATTCCTCAATGCCATTATCCCAAATTTGAATTCTATGATCTGAAGAGCGCATCATAATTATTAAATTCTACACAAAAGTTTCATTTGAAATCTAAACAAATTTGAGTATCTAACGAGTTTAATCTTCCTCTTAACTAAACTGAATTTCTACATATAGTGCATCAACAATGTTTCTGTACTCTCTGAATTGAGTATAAAAAAAAAGAAAAGAAAGAAGAGAAAAGGGCATTCTGATAGAATAAACTTATATTGAGCACGCATATATTTTAACAAATAGTAATACAGCCACGTCAAGCCGGGAAAAGGGAGAAATTAACGAATGAAGAGTAGCACTAGCACAAAAAATTTAAAATATTGAGGTGAAGATTAATTTAAAGAAAATCATAACACAAAATACTCTAAGTACATGAATGTATGTGACCCGACGACTATGTCTGTGAGGATGACAGCTACAACTATTATGATGACTACAACTATTTAGACGATGACTATGACGACTAAGAAACTAACAACATATCTCTATGGTGGAATTTAATTCATTATTTAAAGTACATCCCCAATAACACCCAAAAAATTCAATCTCAATTTCTAAGGGTAATTAAACACTGGACCATACCAATCCATTATTCTGGTAGTTCTTATCTGTGAATGGCACCATCATCTCTGCCTGTTCCCCGTTCAACTCAACATAACACTATTGCTGTGCTTGAGGATTCATCCCATCAAAGAACTGTACTTGCGACTGCTACAGCGTCTGCACCGTAGAATCCTCCTTGAATTGAGTGAAAGTCTCACCATGACCCTTCATCACTCCTTTTTCTGTCGCCTCCTGAGGCTAAGGTGACTTGCTGAGTGTTTCCATGCTTTTTTGGATTTCTTTGAGGTGTTGTTCGATGAGCCAACCCAAATCGTTGAGATTGATAAGGTTGAGTTGGTGGAGGGACTTCCTAATAAGACTTTTGGAACATGATATCCGTTATCTCATTTTCACGATTATCGTTGCGCTGCTTCTTCAGTTGGTCTATTGCTTTAGTGATCCTCTAGCATAGGAAGCTCTCCTTATTCACCATCTTTTTGCTCTGTTCCATCTCGGGCATCCTCTTAAAGTCAGCAAGCACATGTTGGGCTCCGAGAGGGAAGGCCAAACATCTAGTTGCGAGTCATAAGGGCTGTAAATGATTGTACAGGCTTTGACATCATAAAGAGTGCTAAGTTCACTCACTTTCTTCATCAGCCCCTTCTTCCTTTTCTTGAAGAGTTGTTAGTGATATAAGCAAGCTTAACCTTCTTTCTAGTCATGGTATTTTGTCATGTGTGCCCAAGGGACAGGAGGGGGTATATATAAAACGACACAACGGTTGAGTAGCCATTAGTAAGGAATGGGGGTGGAGTGTTTTAATGTGGAAGAATATACCATGTAAGGTAAGATGTGGTGCATTCTAAAATTGCAAGTGGAATGCCCAAATTATCTCCAAAAATGTTATGTCTTTAATAGGGGATATGGAAAAATCTTTTGATTTAGGGTAATGTAATTAAAAAAATTTAATTAGTAAATTGTTGCAAGGCTGCATTTATATCAAATTATTCAATTGTGGCCATCACTTTTAATTAAAAACTATTACTTCACTGTAATGCATGTATCTACCTACTCTCTCCTGCATTATCCCTAGCATGCATTCACACTTGAAGTCAATTATACATGGCAACCACACACACAAATATTATCTCTTAACCGTCAACTAATATGGCCATCACCTTCTAATCCAACTTAATTGTATGTCTTGATGTCTTACAGTTACCGCCATTTTATTTTTTAATTATTTTTTAAAAAAATACAAAAACCATAGATATCTTTTTTTTCTATATTAGAGTTCATATTACATACTGACAATAATTTAAATTTATACTTTTAAAAGTCAATGGTATTAGTTAGAAAGTTTTTGAACTCAAAACAATACAACAGATTAATATACCATTACCTTGTAAATTAATAATGTTTTTTTTTTAATTTGTTAATGTTTGTATTTATGATAAATGTGATAAATGTATTTGATTAAATGAATTATCTTTTGTTTTGTACTTTGACTCCTTGTTATTACTCTATCAAATCTAAATAAAAATAATAGTTTTTTTTTTAAAGTTAAATTTCTAAAATATATTGGTTTTTGCCCTCTCATGTCTATTCTCTACTTTTACTGGTTTGATCATTATATTGTTTATGTGATTTTTATTCAACTATATTGGCTTATATATTTCACAACACAAGAGCAAATATTAATTGCAATATATATCTATGTATATATATCATAACTAAGTTTTTATGGTATTAGAATACTGTTGGAGTGTAATTAGTAATTATGTTTTGCATGGAAAATTTTGAAATCTTGCAAATTAAAGTTTGCATGTCGAGCAAATTAACTATAAACCAAGTATGGGCCAGATGTTTGTTGTCTGATCTAGTTGATATATACATATATATATATATACATGTAATATATAAGGAAGGGATGGAAGGAATACATGTTGAGGTAGGTAAATACATAATGAGATGTTTGTATATGTGTATGGAAGGGTGAGCATCTAAATTTTTATGATGTATAGGTAAATATCAATAGAAAGAAAAATATCAACCAGAAAAACACAACTTTTGATGGTCTTGTTGTATCATGTCATATAATTAATTTTTTTCTTTATGAATTATATTATCATATATTGCAATTATAATGAATTATGTAACATATATATATAATTAATTTACATATAGATCAACTAAAATAAAAATTATTATAATTAAACTAATTAGCTCCCTAATTATTTAATGAATCCTTTGGCATATTAACCTAGTTTCCTTCAATATAGATATGGGAATAAATTATTTCAAATTGTATACTATATATATGGTTTGATGCACTAAAATATTTTGTGTGTGTATATATTTTCTTCTATATACAATTAATGATTTAAATAAAAGATTCTGCATCCAGTATTCAATATTCAAAAAAGTGTAATATATATATATATATATATACATACATATATAATTGCTCTCTTTTTTACCGCCTGCCTAACTCAACTGTTAGGGAGATTCATTTTTGAATTGCATATGTGGATTTGGAACTCAAGCCCACAATGTGATGAACAAGTTACAAAAATATTTATTTTTATATATACAATAAATTAGCCGCACGCAAGGAACCAGATTCATAAGCACTTCCTGGATTACCATCATCGTATCACAATTATATATGCGCACCTTTTCTTTTGACTCACTTTATGCATAATATATATATATAGGATTTGCTCTCTAGCTAATTATAATGATTTGCAAACATTTCATATGTAATATTGTATTTGTTTTTATACTCTTCTAATATGGACACACTAATAATTAGTTTCCAAGTGACAACAAAGTTTTAAAGTAACCAAAGAACTGCCTAGCATCTTCTTCGATCTTCACAAGGCCTGCAAATCAAAATTAGCAATACACATATATACATGCAAGAACATATTACATTTCATTCTCTATATCTACATTAAGATCTTGTACAAGTAGACAAGAAAAGTTAAATATATATACTGATAATTTTCATAATCCTCATATAGCCTTAACTACCACCAATCCCCTTCATTTTCTTTTCTTCAAAGAAAAAACTCCATGTATTAGATCCTTGATGCAAGCTTGATGCCATGTTAATTCACCAGCTCAGTGAACCAGTTATAACCATAGACAACTCTAAATATCTACTCATTCTATTATGTATAAGTTAGAAATCAAAGAAAATGACCATATTCAACATGCTCATTAATTTACCCTCTATATTAGCATCAATTATCTCCTATAAGAAAAAGTAAAAACTTGAGAAGTGTCAAATTGAGCATCATACAATAACATAAGTAGAAAAGTAAGAACTGCATGTGTAACTTTTAATAGCGATTCAATAGGTAAATAAACAAATAGAAGAATCAGTGTAAACAAGCATTGTATGAGTTCTAATGGTACCAATACATACACACTAAATAGCCTCTTTTATTGACTAGTTAGAACTAATGTTACATCATCGTAAACCCATCCAGAGGGCTAAAGAAATAGTCAAAACTAATAAAAAATCTTCCTATTCAATTTGATACTCCAAGATCAATACAATTCATCTTAAATCACTCCTTAGCAACTATCATCTCCTGATTCACCACTAGTCCAAAATCCTAGGTAAAGCTATCATAAAAGCTATATTACTCACTAAACTCACCAATACTTGTCTTCTAAAGGTCTGGATCCAATTATGTAACACCCAAATAAATAAATAAAAATTTTATTTATTTATTTTTATTCCTTTTTTTTATTTATTTGATTTTTTATTTAACTTAGTTTAATTTAATTCAATGAAAATATAAATAATAAAAATGATAAAACTGGGTAAAAATATTATTTGGACTTAATTGAAATTGATTTTGGGAAAAAGGGGTGAAATTTGGATTCTGGGGGTGTTTTTGAAAAGAAAATCAGAAACCGGGGGTCAAAACATAATTTAAAAAAGTTGTATCACGTCAGCACCACGTCAGCAGCCACGTCAGCGACCCGGTCAGCAGCCCCGGCCAACCAGAACCGCCGCGTGGCAAGGCAATGCTGACCAGGGAACGGGCCACGTGGGCGATCCGCGTGCGCGCGATCGGACGGCCCAGATTCGTTCCCGCGCACACGGACGGCCCAGATCAAACGTGCGCACGGACGGTCCAGATCCACGCGCACAGACGGCCCAGATTGCATCGCGATGAACAACCCAGATTTAATCCCAATTAAATCACGATCGGACAGTCCAGATTCAATCTTGATGGACGGTCAAGATTAAAAGGCAAAGGGTATGTTCTAATTGATAATATTAATCTGAATTCCCCCCCAAAAAATGGATCTAATGTATTATTCCAGAATTTTTAGTGCATTTATGGTGTAAATGTGTATTTAATTGTCATTTAATTTTTTCTTTGTAAAATTATATACACAATATGCCTCTAAATAGAGGTATCTTAATAATAAAATATAATTTTTCATTCCCACAAGATAACATGGTATTGGAGTTGTTAATATATCTAGAAGAATTTAGATAGCTAATATATGAATAAATTGTGTTTTCCATATAAAAATAATGAATAGGGGTGAGTTTGATAGAAAATAAATAATGATAGATTGTTGAGAAGAACATTATGGAGCAAGAGGAAATGGGAACATGGTTGGATTGATTCATGAAAAGAATGAGGGAGAAGTTTTATCAAAATATGGCTCTGATAGCCATAACTATATTAAAAATATAAATTGCACAATATTTATTGCTTATGTGTATGATTCACACTTTTAACTTAAGTAGACTTAAAAATTAAAAGTTGTATTAGAATATAAATAATTAATTGAGTTATTTCCTATTAGTTTAAACTTTTAAGATAAAAGTTTCATTTATAATTTAATGATTGTACTATTTTTAGTAGTCATTCTAATCCTCCTATGAATAGGGGCTTGTGTCGTCTCAAAATTTCTGCTTTGACGAGGCAAATTCATAGGTAGTTTTGACTTGATGCATGCAACTGATTCTAGCAGCATCTCTGGTGGTTTCTCCATGTTGATATTTTTTCATGCACTTAATTTATTGTTGGGATTTTCTAGCTTCATGATTAGCTTGACAACCAACTGTATATTTGATGCATATGAGCCTCTTTGCCTCTTCACAGTTGCAAGGTAAGGTTGTTATGCATTTTTTTTATAGTGTTTTTAATCCTAAGGTGTGACCTTTGCTTCTTTGTAACTATGTTTTCACTATTTTACTGGCCTTGTTTTTCTATCTATATATGTGACTTTTAAGCTATGAATTTTTTCTCAATAAAGTTCTCTTTTTATACTCTTTTTTGAAAAAAATATTTGTTCTTCTTACACAAGATTGTTATTTTTTAATTAATAAATTTAATACAAATATACTTTATCTTAGGCCAAAAAAAAATTTTGTTATATACACAAGAAAATGAAAAAAGTGATATCAGAAGTCCTAGGGGACATATTTTTAAATGTTGGATTGCCTGTAGGGTTGCTCTACATGCAAAGCTCCCTCATGCATACATATCGATCATAAAATTTGGGATGCATCAATTACCCTTAACTTCCTTAACTGGAAGATTCAAGATGTTATATTTAGGAAATATAATTTCAAAGTATCTTCTTATAAATAGTTTGCGTTATAGGTTTTAGCTATTCATTACTATTTTACATAATTAATTAAGTATATATATATATATGTTTAATATTATAGCACTTTTTAATTTTCTAATTATCATGAACTTTTTTAAAAGTAAGATAACCTTTATTTATCAAAGAAAATAGCCATACAACATCATCTTAATCTTTATTCATCTTATTATATTACTCTATTAGTTCATTTTATGCAGAACACTGTTAATTAATTCCAAACAATTAGCTCTTTATTGGCGAAGTAACCTAAAATTTTCTTCGGGGGTAAATATTTTTAAGGGTTTGGCTGTAGGTTAAGTATCACATATTTTTCCTTAATTAAAAGATAATTTTATTAATAAAATGGCAGTCGCATGTCCTTTTTCTCTTTGAATAATAAAAAATAATTTTGTCAATAAGGATAGTTCCTTCTTTTTTAAAGAGAGAATTACAAGAAAACACAAAATCGCCACCCTTTGGAAAATGAAAAGCACAATTTAAGAATAAAATTATATGATAATATAGGTGATTTGAAATAGAAGCTAAACATGAAAAGAGCATATTCTTAAAATATCTGTTATATGATCCCCCGTCATAGCCTCATACAAATACATCAAAAGGTAAGTTACATTTCAACAAAGAATTCTTTCATGAGTTATATATAATTGTTTATGCCTTAGCTATATATATATATATGCATATACATACTTATACCAAAATTTTTATGTTTTTAACTTTCTTATTTCTAAAACAATTTATTTTTATTTATCTTATATATATATATATGCATAAAGTGAGTCAAAAGAAAAGGTGCGCATATATATATAATTGTGGTACGATGATGGTAATCGAGGAAGTGTTTATGAATCTGGTTCCTTGTGTGCGGCTAATTTATTATATATAAAAATAAATATTTATGTAACTTGTTCATCACATTGTGGGCTTGAGTTCCAAATCCACATTGTCAATTCAAAAATGAATCTCCCTAAAAGTTGAGTTAGGCAGGCGGTAAAAAAGGAGAGCAATTATGTATGCAGGTATATATATATGTATGTATTACACTTTTTTGAATATTGAATACTGGATGCAGAATCTTTTATTTAAATCTTTAACTGTATATAGAAGAAAATATATACACACATAAAATATTTTAGTGCATCAAACCATATGTATAGTATATAATTTGAAATAATTTATTCCATATCTATATTAAAGGAAACTAGGTTAATATGCCGAAGGATTCATTAAATAATTAGGGAGCTAATTAGTTTAATTATAATAATTTTTATTTTAATTGATCTATACGTAAATTAATTATATATATGTTACATAATTCATTATCATTGCAATATATATGATTATATAATTCATAAAGAAAAATATTAATTATATGACATGATACAACAAGACCATCAAAAGTTGTGTTTTTCTAGTTGATATTTTTCTTTCTATTGACATTTACCTATACATCATAAAAATTTAGATGCTCACCGTTCCATACACATATACAAACATCTCAATATATATTTACCTACCTCAACATGTATTCCTTCCATTGCTACCTTATATATTACATGTATATATATATATGTATATATCAATTGGATCAGACAACAAACATCTGGCCCGTACTTGGTTTATAGTTAATTTGCTTGACATGCAAACTTTAATTTGTAAGATTTCAAAATTTTTCATCCAAAACATAATTACTAATTACACTGCAACAGTATTCTAATACCATAAAAACTTAGTTATGATATATATACATAGATATATATTGCGATTAATATTTGTTCTTGTGTTGTGAAATATATAAGTCAATTTAGTTGAATAAAAATCATATTAACAATATAATGATCAAACCAGTAAAAGTAGAGAAAAGACATGAGAGGGTAAAAACAATATATTTTAGAAATTTAGCATTAAAAAAATATTATTTTTATTTAGATTTGATAGAGTAATAACGAGGACTCAAAGTACAAAACAAAAGATAATTCATTTAATCAAATATATTTCTCACATTTATCATAAATACAAACATTAATATATTCAAAAAAATTATTTTAATGTCACAAAATTCCCTTATTAATTTACAAGGTAATGGTATATTAATATGTTGTGATTTTTTGAGTTCAACTATTAGTTCAACAACTTTCTAACTAATACCATTGACTTTTAAAAGTACAAATTTAAATTATTGTTAGTATGTAATGTGAACTTTGATATTGAAAAAAAAGATATCTATGGTTTTTGTATTTTTTTTAAAAAAGAATTAAAAAATAAAATGGCGGTAATTGTAAGACATCAAGGAATACAATTAAGTTTGATTAGAAGGTGATGGCCATATTAGTTGATGGTTAAGAGATAATATTTCTGAGTGTGTTGCCAAGTATAATTGACTTCAAGTGTGAATGTATGTTTGTGATAATACTAAAGAGAGTAGGTAGATACATGCATTACAGTGAAGCAATAGCTTTTAATTAAAAGGGATGGCCACAATTGAATAATTTGATATAAGTACAGCCTGGCAACAATTTATTAATTAAATTTTTTTAATTACATTACCTTAAATCAAAAGATTTTTCCAAATCCACTATTAAAGACATAACATTTTTGGAGATAATTTGGGCATTCCACTTGCAGTTTTAGAATGCACCACATCTTACCTTACATGGTATATTCTTCTATATTAAAACACTCCGCCCCCATTCCTTACTAATGGTTACTCAACCCTTGTGTCGTTTTATATGTACTCCCTCCCGCCCCTTGGGCACACATGACAAAATACCATGACTAGAAAGAAGGTTAAGCTTGTTTATATCACTAACAACTCTGAAAGAAAAGCAATATTCAAGAAAAGGAAGAAGGGGCTGATGAAGAAAGTGAGTGAACTTAGCACTCTTTGCGATGTGAAAGCCTGTACAATCATTTACAGCCTTTATGACTCACAACCAGATGTTTGGCCTTCCCCTCTCGGAGCCCACCATGTGCTTGCTGACTTTAAGAGGATGCCCGAGATGGAGCAAAGCAAGAAGAAGGTGATTCAGGAGAGCTCCTGTGCTAGAAGATCACTAAAGCAATCGACTAACTAAAGAAGCAACACAACGATAATCGCGAAAAGGAGATAACAGATATCATGTTTCAAAGTCTTACTGGGAAGTACCTTCACCAACTCAACCTTATTGATCTCAACGATTTGGGTTGGCTCATCGAACAACACCTTGAAGAAATCCAAAAGAGCATGGAAACACTCAACAAGTCGCCTCAGCCTCGGAGGCGACAGACAAAGGAGTGATGAAGGGTCCTAGTGAGACTTTCACTCAAATCAACAGCGTTATGTCAGGCTGAACGGGGAACAGGCAGAGATGATGGTTCCATTCACATATCAGAACTACCAGAATAATGGATTGGTATGGTCCAGTGTGTTTAATTATCCTTAGAAATTGAGAATTATGATATTTGATTTTGAATTTTTTTTGGTGTTATTGGGGATGTACTTTAAATAACAAATTAAATTCCACCTTAAAGATATGTTGTTAGTTTCTTAGTTGTCATAATCATCGTCTAAACAGTTGTAGTCATCATAATAGTTGTAGCTGTCATCCTCACAGACATAGTTGTCAGGTCACATACATTCATGTACTTAGATTACTTTGTGTTATGATTTTATTTAAATTAATCTTCCCCTCAATATTTTAAATTTTTTGTGCTAGTACTACTCTTCATTCTTTATTTTCTCCCTTTTTCCGACTTGACGTGGCTGTATTACTATTTGTTAAAATATATGCGGGCTCAATATAAATTTATGCTATCATAATGCCCTTTTCTCTTCTTTCTTTTCTTTTTTTTTATACTCAATTCAGAGAGTACAGAAACATTGTTGATGCACTATATGTAGAAATTTAGTTTAGTTAGGAGGAAGATTAAACTCACTAGATACTTAAATTTGTTTAGATTTCAAATAAAACTTTTGTATAGAATTTAATAAATATGATGCCCTCTTCAGATCATAGAATTAAAATTTGGAATAATGGCATTGAGGAATAATATTTTTCTCAAAGATAATCCCATTATAATCCGAATATCTAAAACAATTAATATTTTGATTAATATGAAATTTAAATATAATTCTAAAAATTTTATTTTAATCAAAATATGCAATATTTTAAATAACTCAAATATATTGGATTATCCCTGACGATCATAAATAGAATCTTGATGCAATTATTATGCTCAGAATATAGAAAATAACTTAAATAAATAATTTTCGAACTCAACAATCTGTGAATAGCTAATTAATACTTTACGCAAGAAGAAATGTACAATATATACATATACATATACATATTTAAATATATACAATCACATAGAATAATAAATACAAAAAAATATTTTTGACGGCTAATTTCAAACACTTTTAGCAATTAGTATTTTGAATTTCTTTTACACATATAAATACTCAAAAACCAATGATATAAAGTCTTTTTCTATTAAAAAAAATGTTACTGATATAAAACAAGACCATATTTAACTCCAGTGACATAAATTACTACTTCAAATTTTTTTTAATATTATAATATGTTACTATCGTATCTGTAGTACGATGTTGCAATTGATTCAAAACAAATTTATACTTTTGCGATAACAGTTTCAAAAATTCATAAGACACAATGCAAGTACTTTTTAAAAATGAAGATAGATGTAATAATACAATGAAACCACTTATACACTACTGCCAAAGTGTATAACACCAAGATCCACGTGAAAAGTATTTTATCATGTGTGCCCAAGGGGCGGGAGGGGGTATATATAAAATGATACAACGGTTAAATAACTATTAATAATGAATGGGGGGGTGGATCATTTTAATATAATAGAATATACAATATAAGGTAAGATGTGGTGCATTCTAAAACTGCAAGTGGAATACCCAAACTATCTCCATAAATGTTATGTTTTTAATAGGGGATATGGAAAAATCTTTTGATTTAAGGTAATGTAATTAAAAAAAATTAATTAGTAAATTGTTGCAAGGCTGTACTTATATAAAATTATTCAATCGTGACCATCCATTTTAATTAAAAGCTATTGCTTCACTGTAATGCATGTATCTACCTACTCTCTTTTGTATTATCCCCAACATACATTCACACTTGAAGTCAATTATACTTGGCAACCACACTCACAAATATTATCTCTTAACCCTCAACTAATATGGCCACCACCTAACAATCTAACTTAATTGTATGTCTTGATCTCATACAATTACTACCATTTTACTTTTTAATTTTTTTTAAAAAGAAAATACAAAAACCATAGATATATATATTTTTTCTATATCAAAGTTCACATTACATATTAACAATACTTTAAATTTATACTTTTAAAAGTCAATGATATTAGTTAGAAAGTTGTTGAACTAATAGTTGAACTCAAAAAGATACAATAGATTAACATACCATTACCTTGTAAATTAATAGGAGATTTTGTGACATTAAAATGTTCTTTTTGAATTTGCTAATGTTTGTATTTATGATAAATGAGAGAAATATATTTGATTAAATTAAAATTATCTCTTGTTTTATACTTTGAGTCCTTGTTATTACTCTATCAAATCTAAATAATAATAAGAGTTATTTTTATCCTAAATTTTTAAAATATATTGTTTTTTACCCTCTCATGTCTTTTCTCTACTTTTACTAGTTTGATCATTATATTGTTTATATGATTTTTTTTCTGACTAAATTGACTTATATATTTCACAACACAAGAACAAATATTAATCACAATATATATCCATATATATATATCATATACTTTTCAGAAAAAATATTACTTTTAAAATATAGAATTGAAATTTAGGATTTAGATTTTTTAGTAACAATTTATACATTTCATTAATTAGATGACACAACCTCTTAAAGATAATCTACAAAAATGCACAATTTGAATTTAAAATCTCTTTTGAAGAGAAGAAATATCAATCATATTGTTAAGGAAAGATTAGTATGATTCAATTTTAAAATGGTATAATAAAAGTAATATATATTAATACTTTTGTATTGATTTTTGTAATAGTCGAAAAATTCGTAAAGAAATCAAACATATATTTCCTGCCAATTTAATGCAGTAAAAATATAAAAGTGTTATCTCTCTTTCAATAAACAAATGATACTAGCCAGGCATTTATAACACCCTGCCCATTGTTGTGCTTAATTAATTTAGAAAATCCTATTTGTTCGAGCCTTTGGCCCCATTAAACTCGTTTAAATTACACATCGTATTATTTATCTTAATTCGTAAATCTGGTTAATTTTAATATTTTGTTTTTATTTTATTTTATGAAAATTTGAATTTTTATTATTTAATTTGCATTTAATTTTATTTAATTTAGCTTTAGAAAAATTGAGAAAAATCAGAAAAATAGTGAAACAGGAAGAAATCCCATGGGGAAGCAGAGCCGCCCGTGCGGATGCTGCGCAGATAGGACTTGCGCGTGGCAAGAGGCCTGTGCACCTGCAGGATAGCCTGTAGTGCACCGTTGTCACCTCTAGCGGTGCCCCGGTGACTGGAGGATGCCCTTCTCCCTCGTTTTTTGTGTCGAGCTCTTTTTCTCCTCTCTCTTTATCGAATTTTGCCACTTGGTGCAAATCTGACCATTCTAAAATTTTATAAATAGGTCTTCCCATCTTATTCTTCCCCACACTTCCATTCTTCCATTTTTCTAGACTTAGAGAAAAAAGGAGAGAGAGAGAAGGATGAAAAGAAAAGAAAAAAGGTGAAAGAGAAAACATCGAGGTTTCATTAAGGAATTTAGTATTTCTTTTTATGTCTTAAGGGATATTTTTAGATAAAATAAAACTATTAAACATGATGATTGTGATTTTGCCTACTTGTATGCCTTTGTGTTTATAGTTCAGATAAGTCGAATTGTTCTTGTTTTTAAGTATGTTACGTGACTTAGACACTTGATGATTTACATATAATAAAATATAATATGAAGTCATTATTATTGCCTGGTAAAAATAAAGAATAAAAGAAAAGAAAAGAGAAAAGTGGTATGAAGCATGAATGGTCCAAAATATATGTGTCTTGATATGTATATTGAATCAAGTGTCTCATTGGGTTTTTTATCTCTGAGTGATATCTGTTCCCCTAGCCCTTCGAGGTATCTGTTTCTCCCTCCCCCATTTGGTCTGGAAAGACGTAAGAGAACCGCTCCCAGTGGATGACGGTGTACCCTCTGACGAGAGTGGTAACGCGAATATCTATTAGGGGTCACCCTTAGCTAAGTGTTGTCGTGACTGTAGATATTAAATCGGGCCACTATGGTTGGTACGACCGTGGTCGTAGCTCGTACTATGGTTTGGCCAGCCAGAAATGGGCTTGAGCAAATTGTCGTATCTGTATCTGATTTGGTCATTCCATCTGGATAGTTGGAAATCTGTATCTGCCTTTAGAAATGGAAGCTGTAACAACTTCGCGGAGCATGACACGAAAATCTGAGCATTTCATGATTTATTTGATTTTCTTTATTATCTGGCATGATGTATATTTGATTTGTTCATATTAATGCATTATTTCTTAATAAATAAATTATTTTCATAATGTAAGATCGGTCTATGATGTGGCTAAATGGTAAGCTTTTAAGTTAAAATAATTCACCTTTAAAATCTTACGATGTTAATATAATATTATTTTTCTTACTAAGCATATGTAACTTACTCTTTCCATGCTTCCCCAGATGATGAAGAAAATGAGGAATCGCAGGCTAACCTATACTTGGAAGTCTATGAGGCTCCCTTGGGTCCACAAAATTTGAGTGCAAGATTGTTTCTGCACTCTGATGATTCCAATAACATAGTGAAAGAAGTGGCATTCTTTTATGTTTTGTTTTTGTATTCTATAGCCACTTTAGGCCTTAGTTATATTTATGTAATTAGAACTCATATATATATTTGTAAGGGATTTATATTAATTGTTCCACTGCATAAAATTTTATCATGCACTCGTTATTCTGACACCCATTTAACAGCCTCGTATACCTATCTCATATTATGAAAATAATTTGTTTATTAAGAAAATAGTACGTTAATACAGAAAATCAAACATACATCATGCGGAATAATAGAGAAAATCAAATAAATAATGAAATGCTCTAATCTTCGTGTCATGCTTCGCGAAGTCGTTACAACTTCCATCTTTGAAGGTAGATACAGATTTCAAACTACCCAAGCGGAATGACCAGATCAGATACAGATACGGCAATTTGCTCAAGCCCATTTTTGGCTAGCCAAAAAATGGTATGATCTACGACCATAACTGTACCAGCTATAGTGGCCCTAATAGATATCTATAGTCACGGTATTACTTAGCCACGGGTGACCCCTACAGATAGTGCGATACCACTCTCGTCAAAGGGTACGTCGTCCTCCATTGGGAGTGGTCCTCTTACGTCTTTCCATACCAGATAGAGGAGGGAGAAAAAATATACCCCGAAGAGCCAGAAGAACAGATACCCCTCAGTGATAAAAAGCCTAACGAGACACTTGATGCAACATACATGTCAATACAGATACACTTCAAACCATACATGCTTCATTCCACTTTTCTTTTTTTTTTGTCCTTTTATTATTTTTTTACTTTTTATTTTTACTAGGCAATTATATTGATTACATGCAATTCATCAAGTGTCTTCAATTCACATAGCATGCTTGAAAATAAGAATAATTCGACTTATCTGAACACAAAGGCATACAAAACAGGCTAAATCACAATAATTAGTTTATCAAAAAATACTCCTTAAGATGTCCAAAGAAATACCACATTCCGTACCAAAATGTCGATGTTTTCTCCTCCGTCGTTTTCCATCCTTTCGCTTCTTATCTCACCAGACTACTATCTCTCTCTCTCTAAATCTTGAAAAATGGAAGAATAGAAGTGTGGGGAGAAATGGAAGGGGAAGGGAAATTTATAGAATTTTGGAACCGTTGAATTCACGCCAAGTGGTGAAATCCAGTGAAGAAAGAGAAGAAAAAGATATTTGGCATGAAAAACGAGGGAGGAGAACCTCCTTCACTTCCTTAACTGGAAGATTCAAGATATTATATTTAGGAAATATAATTTCGAAGTATCTTCTTATAAATAGTTTGCGCTAAAGGTTTTAGCTATTCATTACTATTTTACATAATTAATGAAGTATATATATATATATATGTTTATTATTATAGCGCTTTTTAATTTTTTAATTATCATGAACTTTTTTAAAAAGTAAGATAACCTTTATTTATCAAAGAAAATAGCCATACAACATAATCTTAATCTTTATTCATCTTATTATGTTACTCTATTAGTTCATTTTATACAAAACACTATTAATTAATTCCAAACAATTAGCTCTTTATTGGCGAAGTAACCTAAAAGTTTCTTTAGGGGTAAATCTTTTTAAGGGTTTAGCTGTAGGTTAAGTATCACATATTTTTCCTTAATTAAAAGATAATTTTATTAATAAAAGGGCAGTCGCATGCCCTTTTCCTCTTTGAATAATACAAAAAAAATTTGTCAATAAGGATAGTTCCTTCTTTTTTAAAGAGAGAATTACAAGAAAACACAAAATCGCCACCCTTTGAAAAATAAAAAGCACAATTTAAGAATAAAATTATATGATAATATAGGTGATTTGGAATATAAGCTAAACATGAAAAGAGCGTATTCTTAAAACATCTGTTACATGATCCCCCTTCATAGCCTCATACAACTACATCAAAAGGTAAGTTATATTTCAACAAAGAATTCTTTCATGAATATTTGGTGATAACTTTTGATTTGAATTTGTTAATTGAAATTATAATTAATTTTTTATTAAACGTGCATTAATGAGTATTTTAAAATGTATTTGTGTTGCGTTATTTCTATTTATCTTACTGAGTATTAGAACTTACCTATATCCAATCCCCCCCTTAGATGTAGATTAGGAAACAAATTATGGTTCACCCTGTTTAGATTCCCTTCAAGAGGAATAGTTTGGAGCAGACTTTGTATTTTGTTTTAAACTTTAAGGCTAGTTTTTGTAATTATGCTATCTAATATTTTGTGTTCTAAAAGGTAGATGGCATGATTGCCTCAGGATAGAGTCTTTTATAAATTTTGTATGGAATCTATACTTCTGTTGCAATGTAAATATCTATTTTATGTTTGCTCATTTGGATGTTGGTGCCCTGTTTGGCATGAGGACGTCACATTTCTTTCTTTTCTTTTCATTAATACACAATGGAGCAAGGATAGAAGCATTATTGATGTAGTATATGTAAAAATTCAGTCTAGTCAGGATGAAGATGAGATTTTTGGATAAAATTTAGTAGATATGGATACGGTCTTTGTATCTTTGAATTAAAATTTGGGATAGTGGCATTAACAGGTAGTGTTTTCCTCAAAGAAAGTCCCACTATAATCATAACATCTAAAACAATTAATATTTTGATTAATATGAATATTAATCATGTATCTGGTAAAATACGTTAAATTAAGTCATAAATCAGCTTCTAACTAATTAATAGATATGTAGAATAATCTATTTTTGTTCTCTATATTTTGTAGAATAAAAAAATTACACTCACACATATACTACCAATTTAGAGTTTTGATGAGAAGTACATGTGTACACTGGCTACTAGCTCCTTTAAGTAATTTAGAGAGTATCTTGTATAATTTACTAAATATGTGATATTATTGCGAATGCTTAGGTAGCAAGTAAAATAAGTATTGTTTTATATGTATACACAGAAGTATATTGATGTGTTCGATTTTTAAAAAAAATTTATACCCTTTTTACTTAAATTTAGAATAACTTTTGAATTAATTTTGAGTTAAAAGTCATTTAATGAAAAAAATTCTTGATGCAGGTTTCTTAAAGGAAATAGAAAAAAAGACTGAAAAGAGAAGAAGAAAAGATAAAAAATGAAGTAGTTCTGAAGAGCAAAAAGAAAGCAACTCCGAAGAGGAAAAAGAAAGTAATTCTGAACAGGAAGAATGAGCAACTCTGAAGAAGAAAAATGAAGTAGCTCTGAAGAGGAAAAAGGAAGCATCTTTGAAGAAGAAAAATGAGCAGCTTTAAAAAGGAAAAAAGAAGGCAGCTGAAAGTGAAAAAGAGAGGCATGCAAAACCCTATCTCCTCTTTTTCTACCGCCCAAAAAAGGAACAAGATCAATAACGTTAAAAGGGGAGCATAGGTGAACCATATCTGGTGGGGAGTCGACGTGAACGAAAATCTGGTGAGAAAAAAGAAGCGACCTTGGAGCTGAGCAGCGGAGGAAAATTTGAGGAAAATTAAGCAAGTAATTTATTTTTATCTTTTTGCTTTCAAATTGTAGATTTTAGGGATGAAAATTTTCTTGATTTTTTAACAAACTCGTGTTCAAATTAATAATTGTTATAAAGGTTAGTAGTTATTAATTGATAAATGTAGTGAATATTGGGAAGAACACCAAAAGCACATTAGATTTGTTCGATCGTTGCAAACTAGATTAAATTGATTGTGAAATTAAAACTCGGATATACCTTAGATTCAGGTGAAATCAATTACTCTGATGGGTTTACACCGATAGTTTTCATTAATTTAATTATTTTTCTTTGATTAAATTATTATTAAATTTTGATTTCTAGACAATAATAGATTTTCTACAATTCTACTACTTGATACACAATCCCTGTAGGACGATACTCTACTTATCACTTTATTATTTGAACGATTTTGTGCACTTGCAAATTCGCCTGTCGTGTGTATAATCTTTAACTGGTTTTAGTTATTTATATGTATACTAGTATGCAATCTGTAGAATATCATAATTATCTTAAAGGTTGGAATCAGTAATGCATAATGAATTGTTTCCTTTTAATTGTTTTTTGGACATGGTTGCACCTTTTTCTTTTTTTTCTCAATCTACATTGTGGTGATCGGATATATTGTTTAATAGTACTTTTATTGTGTTTAAAATGGTTAATTACTATTGTTAGATTAAATTTCATTTTGAAAAAAAAAATTATCTAAAAGACTAATATAGAGTGTCAAGGAGAAGGCAAATATATTAGTACCAGGCTAGTATCATTTTTTTATTGAAAGAGAGATAACACTTTTATATTTTTACTGCATTAAATTGGCAGGAAATATATGTTTGATTTCTTTAAGAATTTTGTGGCTATTACAAAAATCAATACAAAACTTTTCATATTTATTACTTTTATTATACCATTTTAAAATTGGATCAAACTAAACTTTTCTTAACAATATGATTAGTATTTCTTCTATTCATGAGAGATTTTAGATTCAAATTGTGCATTTTTGTAGATTATCTTTAAAAGGTTGTGTCATCTAATTAATAAAATGTATGAATTGTGACTAAAAAATCTAAATCCTAACTTTCAATTCTCTATTTTAAAAGTAATATTTTTCTGAAAAATAATATACCGTTTATCCATAAAAAGTAGATTTATAAAACCAACCATAACGAATGCTTATATAGTAAAATCAACCACTAGCATCATCTAAAATACATGAGATCTTGGAGCATAAAATAATCAGAAAAAAAAGGCATAAATAAAGACAACATAGTCTAAACACTACATTACACATCTAAAACAACTTCCTATATATGTATGTGTGATGATGTTTAACAACAATATGAAAGGGTTTTTCGAGACACCTACCTGTCTAAACTAGTAGACATAGAATTGATTAACTTTTGTTGTGCATGAATTTCATATTGTATGTATAGAACCTCCACGGATCATGCCTATATGAGTTTATGAATACCTAATAGATTCTGAGAATTGGAACAAGCATTCCTCTGGCTATATGTGCATTAAAAAGAAAAAAGAAACAACAAAAAGAACACATCACCCACACCAACCAAAGATCTCCAAGCTTTTACCAATATCCTCTTAAACCCATTCGTTCCTCTCTTTCACCCAGCTTTGTTGCTCCCTCTCACTCATACACAGTCACTTGAAGATAGTGCATCTATGCTAGACCTTAACAACTTTGTAAATTCCTATTAACTTTTCCAATTAACACCTCACCCCACACCACAACGACTAGTCAGCTTGTTTTCCTGGTATCCCCAATATCACCATCTCAACACAGTCTCCCATAAAACTTTCTCTTCAGCGTGGTGAATTGATAAGCTAAATTAGAAACAAATTTAAAAAATATCAACAGTCTTGACATTAAAACTACTGAAGATGATTTCACTTATAGTTAAACTCAACTTCAAGTTTAGAGACTTCAATAACTTGGTGAATTAATAAGCCTAAGTAGGTAAAAAATCTCAAAAGCATTTACACTTAATTGGATCCAGACCTTTAGAAGACAAGTATTAGTGATTTTAGTGAGTAATATAGCTTTTATGATAGCTTTACCTAAGATTTTGGACTAGTGGTGAATCAGGAGATGATAGCTGCTAAGTTGTGATTTAAGATGAATTGTATTGATCTTGGAGTATCAAATTGAATTGGAGGATTTTTTATTAATTTTGACTATTTCTTTAGCCCTATGGATGGGTTTACGATGTTGTAACATTGGTTCTAACTGGTCAATGAAAGAGGGTATTTAGTGGGTATGTATAGGTACCAGTAGAACTCATACAATGCTAGTTTACACTGACTTTTCTATTTTATTTTTTTAGTTATTGTTTCACTGTTAAAAGTTACAAATGCAGTTCTTACTTTTCTACTTATGTTATTGTATGATGCTCAATTTGACACTTTTCAAGTTTTTCCTTTTTCTTATAGGAGATAATTGAAGCTAATATAGAGGGTAAATTAATGAGAATGTTGAATATGGTCATTTTCTTTGATTTCTAACTTATACCTAAGAGAATGAATAGATATTTTGAGTTGTCTATGGTTAGAATTGGTTCACTGAGCTGGTGAATTAACCTGGCATCAAGCCTTCTTCAGGGATCTAATACATGGAGTTTTTTCTTTGAAGAAAAGAAAATGAAGGGGATTGGTGGTAGTTAAGATTATAGGAAGATTATGAAAATTTTTAGTGCATATATTTAACTTTTCTTATCTACTTGTACAGGGTCTTAATATAGTGATTAATTACAAATTATATATATGATTTTAGTTGGCAATTGAAAAAATATATAAATTAAATATATAGATATAGAGAATGAAATGTAATACGTTCTTGCATGTATATATGTGTATTGTTAATTTTGATTTGAGGGCCTTGTAAAGATCGAAGAAGATATTAGGCAGTTCTTTGGTTACTTTAAAACTTTGTTGTTACTTGGGAACTAATTATTAGTGTGTCCATATTAGAAGAGTATAAAAAAAAATACAAGATTATGTATGAAATATTTACAAATCATTGTAATTAGCTAGAGAGAAAATCGTATATATATATATGAATAAAGTGAGTCAAAAGAAAAGGTGCACATATATATGTTTTACATGTTCACCCACTTTCTTCATCAACCCCTTCTTCCTTTTCCTTTTATTTATATACAATGAAGCAAGGATAGAAGCATTATTGATGTAGTATATGTAAAAATTCAGTCTAGTTGGGATGAAGATGAAGCTAGCTAGCTCCTTAAATTTGTTTAGATTTAAGATGAGATTTTTATATAAAATTTAATATATATGGATACGATCTTCGGATCTTTGAGTTAAAATTTGGATAGTGGAATTAACAGGTAATGTTCTCCTCAAAGAAAGTCGCAGTATAATCATAACATCTAAAATAATTAATATTCTTATTAATATTAATATTGTACATGTATATGGAAAAATATGTTAAATTAAGTTATAAATTTGCTTCTAACTGATTAATACATATGTAGAAAAATCTATCTTTGTTTTCTATATTTTGGAAAACAAACAATTACACTCACACTTATGCTACCAATTTAGAGTGTTGATGAGAAGTACATGTGTGCATTCGCTACTAGCTCGTTCAAGTAGTTTAGACAGTATCTTGTATAATTTATAAAATATGTGATATTATTGCGATTGCTTAGGTAGTAAGTAAAATAAGTAGTGTTTTATATGTATACACAGAAGTATATTGATGTGTTTAATTTTTAATAGATTTTTATACCCTTTTTACTTAAAGTTAAAATAGCTTTTGAATTAATTTTGAGTTAAAAGTCATTTAATAAAAAAAATTATTGATGTAGGTTTCATGAAACCTTCGACCTCAGGGGACTACCAGATAGAGGAGTCAGGAAGGGTCCTCAAGAGACGTCTGCTCCAATCAAGGAGGATTCTCTGGCGTAGGTGCTACAGCAGCTGCAAGCATGGTTCGTTGCAAGGATGAATTCGTAAGTACAATAATAGTTTCATGTAGGGTTTCTTAACAGGGAATAGACAAAGATGATGGTGCCATTCACAAATAAAAACAACCAAAATAATGGATTGATATGGTCAAGCAGGTTTAATTACCCTTAGAAATCGAGTATTAAGATGTTTAGTTTTTAATGTTTTTGATGTTTTCAGAGATGTACTTTAAATAACCGATTACAATCCACCATATAGATAGGCTTTCAGACTCATAGTCGTTGTCTTAATAGTTTTAATCATCATGATAGTTGTAGTTATTGTCATATCAGTTGTTTGGCCATGTTCATGGCACTCTAATGCGTGCTAGTGCTCTTTTACGCATAGGGTCTGTGTGTGGAGTGCCACTACACTTCAAACAGTTGCACATTGTAGCAAGCCTTGCGAGTCGTGTTGACCTACCAGGCTTCTACGGATGTTCAGGGGTATAATTCAAAAGAATAAATCTAATAAAATTAATAAAATCTTAAAATTCTAAGAATAATTTTATAAATTAAAAACTCATAAGAAATAAATTTAGAATCTATAAATAATTATAAAAGAAGTAGAATTAACATTTAAAAAAACTTAAAATTAAAAGAGTAAAGGAAAAATAAAACAAGAATAAAAGAATATAAAAAGTTAACTAATAAAATAAAGTTAAAATTTAACAAACACAAAGTCTTATTAAATCCACTTCATCATATTTCCTTTGAGGGGTATTTGGTTTTGATTATTTGTTCCAGAACCGCTAGAATATGGGTTTTGGTTTTTCGTCCCTTAATGAAACTGTAGTTTACTTGTCCTTGGGACTCTGAATGATTTTAAATTCATGCTCTACGGCTCAAGGGCATGAATGATGGCAACCTGAGAGACCTCAGAGATTTAAATGTGTACTTAATATTTGTGAATGTATGTTTGTATCTATCTACATACCAAGACATGACTAATCGATATCCCATTTGCCCTTTCTAGAAATAGGTGTAAGCGGGTGCGCATGTTGGTTTATAATATGTGAAATATAAATTAAGATAATAAATTAGGATAAAAAACTATGTTAAAAGATGAGTTTTGTCCTGCGCGCGAGTTGTATAAACCCATTGAATACAGTACTAAGCATCTTCATGAAAATTCGTATGAATTCGACATTATTTGGATATGAATATTTAGTGATAACTTTTCATTTGAATTTGTTAATTAAACTTAAAATTATTTTTTTATTAAACGTGCATTAATGAATATTTTAAAACGTATATGTGTTGCATTATTTCTGTTTATCTTACTCAGTATTGGAACTCACCCATATCCCACCCACCCTTAGATGTAGATTTTGAAGAAAATTCTGAGAACTATTTTTAGATTCTTTTCAGGAGGAATAGTTTCGAGCAGACTTTGTATTTTGTTTTAAACTTTGAGGCTAGTTTTTGTAATTATGCTATATAATATTTTGTATTCTAAAAGGTAGATGGCCTAATTGCCTCAGGATACAGTCTTTTATAAATTTTGTATTAGATGTATAGTTCTATTGTAATGTAAATATCTATTTTATGTCTGCTCATTTGGACATTGGTGCCCTGTTTGGCATCAGGACGTCACATTTCTTTTTTTTTCTTTTTATTTATACACAATGGAGCAGGGATCGAAGAATTATTGATGTAGTATATGTAAAATTTCAATCTACTTAGGATGAAGATGATGCTAGCTAGCTCCTTAAATTTTTTTAGATTTAAAATGAGATTTTTGTATAAACTTTAATAGATATGGATATGATCTTTGGATCTTGGAATTAAAACTTGGGATAGCAGCATTAACAGGTAATGTTTTCCCCTGGTATAATCATAAGAGTTATTAAAATTTATTTTTATTAATGTTTACGTACAATAAATTATATATTTATTTTTGTGTTACATAAGAGTCAAATCTTCAATTCTTATTTTTATAGAGGTAGAGAAATACCACTTGATTTAAAATTCAAGTATTATCATACCTTAATTATATTTAACTTTTGGGAGGACTGATTTCTATTAAGGTGGTTGGTCATGAAGTAAAGATCCTAGAATTGAAACTATTGGGCCTTTGGCCCGATCATTAAGGGATGGCATAAGTTCCCATTAATGAAGAACATGTGAACTCACAATTTTATATAAAAAGTTAACAAATCAGCCAAATTATCACCTACATACCATTTTATATAATCTATTAACTTATAATATCAATCATTTTCTATTAAAAATGTATTGAACGTATTTATTTTTTTTGTGAATACGTCAATTTAGTGATATATAACAGTACTTAAGTTCAGTTACTTTGTTTAAAATTAAATCTACAGCCTGTTTTAGTATGGATAATAGAATTATTTATATTGATATTTAATTGTAACATTTCATTTTCTCACATAATTGTCTGCATTAATATTTAATTTTAATTGTAGTTAATTAAATAGCTAGCATAATATTTAATTTAAAAAAATTCAATTACACAATTAACACAAGTACAATATATTAATAAAGTGCCATCGTTATTAAATAAAGGGAAGTAAACATGATTAGTGTTATTCGATGAATCACTCTTTTATCATTGTAAGTATATATATATAATCTCTCTAAATAAGACACACACAACGAAGTTCTAATATTTAAGAATACAAAAAGAAATAAAAAGATAAAAAAATCATAACATATTACATCAAAAAATCGTAACACAATACATCTTTTATAGATAAGCCAAATTCAAAGTTAATAAATGAAATACAAAGTAAACCTTTATAAATCATATGGAAGTTCTCTTGTTTTAATGTGTTAAAAACTCATACCTAAGGCCACCTATATACCATTTTATATGAATGCTTGAACTTTTGAAAATTTAATAGAAGATTTAAAATGTATGAGTTTTTGTATGATTTGTTAACTCTTTATATAAAAGCTAACATTAATGAGGAACATGTATATCTAACAAATCATGAAGTAATATTTTGGCATTCCACTTGTTGTAGAATGCACCATATCTTACCTTAGATGGTATATTCTACTATATTATAATGCTCCATTCCCCATTCCTTACTAACAACTCTCCAACCCTTATCTCATTCTATATATAGCCCCTCTCTCTTCTTGGCCAAACACGACAAAACATCATGACTAGAAACAAGGTTAGGCTTACCTATATCACTAACGACTTTGCAAGAAAAACCACGTTTAAGAAAAGGAAGAAGGGCCTGATGAAGAAAGTGAGTCAACTTAGCACTCTCTGCAATGTCAAAGCATGTGCAATCATTTACAACCCATATGACTTGTAACCACAAGTTTGGCATTCCCCTCTCGGAGCCCAATACTTGTTGGCCGACTTCAAGAGAATCTCTGAGATGGAGCAGAATAAGAAGATGATGAATTAAAAGAGCTTCCTATGATAGATGATCACCAAGACAACCGACCAACTGAAGAGGAAACATAAAGACAATCAGGATAAGTAAATAATGCATATCATGTTTAAAAGCCTTGTTGGAAAGCCCCTCCACTAACTCAACCTCGTTTATCTCAACGATCTAGGTTGGTTAATTGAATAAAACCTCAAAGAAATCCAAAAACATGATAGAAACACTCTGTAAATCACCTAAGCCTCAGGGGGCCACAAATGGAGGAGTGATGAAGGGTCCGGGGGAGACATCCTCTTAGATCAACTAGGATTCTCTATCGCATAAGCTTTAGCAGTTGTAGTGATGGTTCATTGATGGAATTAACCTGCAAGCACAACAACAGCTCATTTAGTGTTTGGTAGTAGGGACCAAGTGGAGGTGATGGTGTTGTTTGATCAGCACAACCAAATAATATACAGATGTGCTCTAGAGGTTTAATTACTCTTAGGAATGGAATGATAAGATGTTTGATTTTGACTTGTTTAGATTGTTGCCGGGATGTACTTCAATAACCAATTACAATCAACCACAAATATATATCTTTAAATTCTTAATAGTTGTAGTCGTCGTTGTCATAGTACTAGTAATCATAGTCATCACATAATAGTCAACATAGACATCGCATCGCATGCATGCATGTAAAGGTATTGGTTTGTGTTATAATTTTCTTCAGATTAATCTTCTCTTTAATATTTTATATCTCATATACTAGTATTACCCTTCTTTTTTTTTATAATTTCTCTCTCGCCTCAGCTTGATGTCGCTTCATTGCTATTTGTTAAAATACATGCATGTCCAATGTAGTTATAAACTATTAGAATGCTTTGCTCTCTTCTTTTCCTTTTTTTAATTTTCTCATACACAGTGGATTAAGTTTACTTAGGATGATGATTAAGTTTACTAGCTACTTAAATTTTGTTTAGATCTCAAAAGAGATTTTTGTATGGGATTTAATATATATGAATACATGTTCAGATCTTGGAATTAAAATTTAGGATAGAAAGATTAAGAAATAATATTTTTATCAAAAAATACATGCAGGCCTACTACGCAGACAGCGAGCGCATAGGGCATATGGCGCCTTGCCCTATCTGCATGCGATGGGACACACGTGTGGACTAACCTGTCTGCGCATGATGGGACGCACATGCAAAATAGGCCCGCACCCTACAAAGATAGGATGTGCACACATTGCGCATGTCCTACGCTTGTCGCGCACGCACGCCTACGCATAGTGTGCTACGCCCACGCATGCGAGCCTCTCCCATGAGTGTGTACACTGGCTACTTGCTTCTTTAAGTAGTTTAGACAATATCTTGTATAATTTACTAAATATGTTATATTATTGCGATTGCTTGGGTGGCAAGTAAAATAAGTATTGTTTTATATGTATACATAGACGTATATAGATTCGTTCCATTTTTATTATATTTTTATACCCTTTTAAGTTAAAAGTCATTTAATGAAAAAAATTCTTGATGTAGGTTTCGTGAAGAAAATAAAAAAAAAAAACTGAAAAGAGAAGAAGAAAAGAGAAAAATTGAAGTAGTTTTTAAGAGCAAAAAGGAAGCAACTCCGAAGAAGAAAAAGGGAGCAATTCTAAACAGGAAAAATGAGTAGCTCTAAAAAGGAAAAATGAAGTTTCTTTTGAAAGGAAAAAGGAAGCATCTCTGAAGAGAAAAAATGAGCAGCTTTGAAAAGGAAAAAAGGAGGCATGCAATATTGAAATTATTTTTGTTGAGACTTGGCCAAGTCAAAGCTTAATTAGTTATTGACGGCTTAATTAGTATACCTAAGACTCAATTGAAATCAATTAATCTGATGGGTTTACATCAATAGTTTTCATTAATTTAATCATTTTGTTTTGATTAAATTTGTAACAGCCCTGGAAATTTAAATGAAAATGTATGTATTAAAAATTTTAAATGCAGAAGCGAAATAAAAATTCTGATTAACATCCCTTACACAATAACCACAAAGCTGCGTGGAAGAGAGGAACGAATGGGTTTGAGAGGATATTGGTAAAAGCTTGGAGATCTTTGGTGGTGTGGGTGATATATGTGCTTTTAGTTGTTTTTTTTTTTTAGTGCGCATATAGGTAAAAGAACGCTTGTTCCAATTCTTAGAATCTATAAGGTATCCATTAACTCATATAGGCCTGATCCTTGGAGCTTCTATACATACAATATGAAATTCACACACAACAAAAATTAATCAATTCTATGTCAACTAGTTTAAACAGTTAGGTGTCTCGAATAAATAAATTATTTTCATAATGTAAGATTGGTCTATGATGTGGTTAAATGGTAAGCTTTTAAGTTAAAATAATTCACCTTTAAAACCTTACGATGTTAATTTAATACTGTTTTCCTAACTAAGCATATGGAACTCACTCTTTCCATGCCCCCCCAGATGAGGAAGAAAATGAGGAACTGCAGGCTAACCTATACTTGGAAGCCTATGAGGATCCCTTGGATCCACAAAATTTGAGTGCAAGATTGTTTCCGCAATCTGATGATTCCAATAGCATAGTGAAAGAAGTGGCATTCTTTTGTGTTTTGTTTTTGTATTTTATAGCCACTTCAGGCCTCAGTTATATTTATGTAATTGGAACTCATATATATATATATTTGTAAGGGATTTGTATTAATTGTTCTACTGCATAAAATTTTATCAGCACTCGTTATTCTGACACCCA
Organism: Carica papaya; assembly: GCF_054855325.1. Classification (NCBI taxonomy): domain Eukaryota; kingdom Viridiplantae; phylum Streptophyta; class Magnoliopsida; order Brassicales; family Caricaceae; genus Carica; species Carica papaya. The sequence goes on along the minus strand of NC_142310.1, from coordinate 24,285,149 downwards.
TTTAACTGCCTCGTATACCTATCTCATATTATGAAAATAATTTGTTTATTAAGAAAACTGTATGTTAATACAGACAATCAAACATACATCATGTCGAATAATAGAAAAAATTAAATAAATCATGAAATGCTCTGATCTTCGTGTCATGCTTCGCAAAGTCGTTACAACTTCCATCTCTGAAGGCAGATACAGATTTCTAACTACCCAAGTGGAATGACTAGATCAGATACAGATACGACAATTTGCTCAAACCCATTTTTAGCTAGCCAAAAAATAGTACAATCTACCACCACAACCGTACCAGCTATAGTCGCCCTAACAGATATCTATAGTCACAATATTACTTAGCCACAGGTGACCCCTACAGATAATGTGATACCACTCTTGTTAGAGGGTACGTCGTCCTCTATTGGGAGTGGTCCTCTTACGTCTTTCGAGACCAGATAGAGGAAGGAGGAAAAAAATACCCCAAAGAGCCAGGGGAATAGATACCCGTCAGCGATAGAAAGCCTAATGAGACACTTGATGCAACATGCATGTCAATACAAATACACTTCAAACCATACAAGCTTCATTCCACTTTTCTCTTTTTTTTGTCCTTTTATTATTTTTTTACTTTTTATTTTTACTAGGCAATTATATTAGTTATATTTTATATTTATTACATGCAATTCATCAAGTGTCTTCAATTCACATAGCATACTTGAAAATAAGAATAATTCGACTTATTTGAACACAAAGACATACAAAACAGGCAAAATCACAATAATTAGTTTATCAAAAAATACTCCTTAAGATGTCAAAAAAAATACTATATTCTTTACCAAAATATCGATGTTTTCTCCTTCACCGTTTCCCTTTCTTTGGCGTTTTCTCTCACTAGACTATATTTCTCTCTCTAAATCTTGTAAAATAAAAGAATAGAAGTGTTGGGAGAAATGGAAGGGGAAGAGCAATTTATAGAATTTTGGAACTGTTGAATTCATGCCAAGTGGTGAAATCTAGTGAAGAGAGAGTAGAAAAAGATATTTGGCATAAAAAACGAGGTAGGAGAGCCTCCTTCACCGGTGGTGGCAACACGTCACCTGAGGCAGAAATGATGCAATTCCCGAGGTGGTAGTGCCCAGGCCAGTGTGCTGCAGGCACACAGGACTCCTACCACGCGCGTAGGGGCTAGCCTGTCCATAAGCCCTAGGTGCACAGGGCCTGTCTGCGCGCATGGTGATGCAAGGACAACCTGCCTAGGCTCGATAAGATGTGCGCAGGTCTGACCCTACGTCGTGCACGTGGATGGAACGTACACATTGTGCGTACATCCCGCGGCTACTGTGCATGCATGTGCGCGCGCACAGTGCCCAGCACCCGTGCAGACAACCTGTTTCCCCTTAGGAGTTTCTTCCCATTTTGCCTTTTTTTTTATTTCTTTCAAATTTCTATAATTGATTGGATGAGTTAGACTTAAAATTAAATAATTATAAAATAAATTAGATTAATTAAAATTACATAAAAGCAAAATAAATGAAAATCAACCAAAATAACGAAATACGATAAATATTAAATGGAGTAAACTAATAAGTTTAATATGGCCAAAGGACCGAATAAATAGAGTGGAGTGTTACATCTCCCCCACCTTAAAAAAATTTGGTCCCCAAATTTGTTTCAAATAATTTCAGGAACTTCTCCCTCATCTCACCTGCTAACTCCCGTGTGGCTTCATCGAGGGTATGATGTTGCCATCGTACTTTCATCATGGGAATTTTATTTGTTGTCCAAGACCTTGTCGGTTCACCCAAGAATCTCCACAAAAACCTCCTCATAAGTCATGTCAACCTGTACCTGCACCTCATCATGAGGAATAATATGAGAAGGATCAGGATGGTATCTCTTAAGCATCGAGATGTGAAAGGCATCATGAAGACCAGCAAACACTCGGGATAGAGCGAGGTGGTATGCCACAGGTCCAATGTGCTCGATGATCAAAAAATGTCCTACATAACAAGGGCTCAACTTCCCTCTCTCGGTGTGATAAATGATCTTGCAATTGTAATCCTTCAGAAGATCAATCTAGTGCCTTTGCCTCATGTTTAACTTCTGCTGAGAGAAGATATACTTGAGACTCTTATGGTCAGTGTAGATTTCAAAAGTCTGACCATACAGGTAATGTCGCCATATCTTTAGGGCAAAGATAACTCTCGGGATAGACTCCTTGATTTGAGCTGACATCTCCCGAGGATCATTTATTACTCCTTCGTCTGGCGGTCCCCCAAGGCTGAAGTGACTTGCTAAGTGTTTTTATCCTTTTCTGGATTTTTTTAAGGTGTTATTCGATAAGCCAACCCAAATCGTTGAGATCAATAAGGTTGAGTTGGTGGAGGGGCTTCCCAATAAGACTTTGGAGCATGACCTACGTGATCTCCTTCTCACAATTATCCTTGCACTGGTTCTTCAATTCGTCAGTTGTCTAGGTGATCCTTTAGTGTAAAAAGCTCTCTCGATTCACCATATTCTTGTTCTATTCCATCTCAGGCATCCTTTAAAAGTCAACAAGCATGCGTTAGGCTCTTAGAAAAGAAGGCCAAACCTCTGGTTACGAGTAAATGATTGCATAGGCTTTAACGTCCTAAAGACTACTCAGTTCACTCACTTTCTTCATCAGGTTCTTCTTCTTTTTCTTCAATGTGGTTTTTCTTGTGGGGTCATTAGGTGATATAGACAAACTTAACTTTCTTTCTACTCTTGGTCTTTTGTCATATATGGCCTAAGAGAGGAAATTGTTATATATAGAATGAGACAAGGATTGAAGAATATTAGTAAAGGATGGGGAGTAAAACACTGAATATATCATGTTAGGTTAGATGTACTGCATTCTAAAACTAGAAGTGGAGTGTTAAAATCATTTCCAGAATGTTATGTATTTAATAGGGAATATGGGAAAATATTTTGATTTAAGAAAATGTTTCACAAAATTTAATTAGTGAGTTGTTGCAGGGCTGCACTTATACAAAATTCCTTTAATCATGATTGTCCCTTTTAATTAAGAGCTAATGTTTCACTATAGTCCATTTGTATATCTACTCTCTCCTGCATTATTTCATTTGATATTTTTTTCATGAATCTATAGTAAACGATCAGTAATTATTTTGAAAAAATAGATTTTTTTGAAGATCATATGTGATGAAAAATATTTAAAATATATAATAAAGCATATAAAAGAAGGAAAAGAAGAAGAAAATTATGTATTTCAGTCAAATACATGCAACTACATTAATGATAAGATTGTTTTCTTTCTTTTTTGAAATAAAAAAAAATCCACTCAGACCAATTAATTATAATTCTACCCTACCCATCATGTTCTTTTAAAACATAAACTTCATATAAATTAAAGACGTGAGATCACATATATCTATTTTCTCTATATATGTTTGTGTATGTGAGAGCCTTTTTCATGTATATATTCAAAGGGGAAAAAAATAAGGAAGCCTATAATGGTTTTATATTGGAAAAGCATGTATGGATGGCAAAACTCAAGTAAGGATATTTTGTTTTGTTCTCATTCAGCATATATGTTTTATATGTTCACTCACTTTCTTCATCAACCCCTTCTTCCTTTTTTTGAATGTGGCTTTTTTGGCAGAGTTTTTAGTGATATTGGAAAGTTTAACTTTCTTTTTAGTCATGGTGTTTGGTCGTGTCTGGCCAAAGAGCGAGAAGGTATATATATATATAAAATGAGACAAGGGTTGAAGATTTATTAGTAATGGATGTGAAGTGGAACATTGAATATACCATGTAAGGTTAGATTAAAATTGCGAATGGAGTGCCCAAATCATCTCTAGAAATGTTATGTTTTTATTAGGACATATGGAAAGATCTTATGATTAAAAGTAATGTAATTTACAAAATTTAATTAATGAATTGTTGCAAGGGTGCACTTTTATAAAATTATTCAATCCCAACCGTCTTTTTTAATTAAAAGCTAATGCTTCACTATAATTCATGTATATATCTACTCTCTCATATATGTAGGTGTGTAAAAAAAATGAATTGAACGCGAAGATTGCTAGAATATTTAATTAATTTTCCTTGTATATGGGGGGTTAGTTAAAAAGAGAGAGAGAGAGAGAAAAAAAACTTGAAATTAGTTGTCTTAAGGCAATAAAACATCACAATGAAACGGAAGATTGATATTGCTTATAATTAGGCTGTTAGAATTTCATATAAATAATCCACCCATGCTTTGTAAAACATCATATAGAATATTGATATTGCTTTTGGTTAATTTCCAATATAGTCCTCCAATTAAGGTAGTTTTCATTGCAACAGTAAAAGTCTTGTTTTGGCCTCAACAATATGTGCACTTTTAGTTGTTTTTTTTCTTTATAGTGCGCATGTAGCTAAAAATAATATAGAAAATGTTGGGGCTTATAGACACGCAATCACAACAAAATGCTTACTCCAATTCTCACAATCTATAAGTTGTTTATCATCATACATACACATGCAGGAAGTTTTTTTAGATGTGTGATGTAGAGTAGACTATTTTATGGTTGTGTATGCCACTTTTTATATGATGCTCTTGTTTTATACTCTAAGGTCTCATGTATTTTAGATGATGCTAGTGGTTAGTTTTGGGGTATAGGCATAGCTTATGGCTGGTTTTGAAAATCTACATGTTATTGTTAAGAGCTATATTACTTTTAAAAAAAATATTAATTCTAAAAAATAAAAATAAAATTTAGGATTTAAATCTCTTTAGTAACAATTCATACATTTCATTAATTAGTTAGCACGATCTCCTAAAGACTATACATATTATTAAGGAATGATTATTGTAATTTAATTTTAAAATATAATAATAAAAGTAATTTATATGATTAGTTATGTATTGACTTATGTAGTAGCCAAAAAACTCCTAAAGAAATCAACAATATATTTCTTGCAAATTTAATGTAGTAATAATATATACGTGTTGTCTCTCTTCCAGTAAAAAAAATGATACTAGTATAGTATTAAAATATATGCCTTCTGAACCTTGACAATCCATATTTGCCTTTAAGATAATTAACTTTTTTAAAAAAAATTGAAATAAAATTTATCAATAGTAATTAACCACTACAAACATAACGAGAAGTACCGTCAACAATACATCCGAAAACTGCAATAGAGATTGAGAAAACAAGAAGAAGGCAAAGTCATGTTCAAAAAATAATTAGAAAGAAACAATCCATCCTCCATTACTGATTCCAACCTTTAAGATAATTACGATATGTTATAGATTGCATGCTGGTGTAATATAAATAACGAAAAGCAGTTAAAGATTATATATATGTGTGTATACGTATGATGCAATACTTATTCTACTTATTATTTAGACAACATTGCTATTATATCACAATAATATGTCATATTTAGCAAATTAAACAAGATATTGTCCAAACTACTTAAAGGAGCTAGTTGCAAGTGTACACATATACTTCCCATCAACACTCTGAATTAATAGTATATATATGACTATAATTTTTTTATCTTTTAAAATATAGGAACAAAGATAGATTATTCTATATATCTCTAAGTTAGTAGAACCCGAAATAAATCCAACAAAATAATTAAACAACATATTTATAATTTTAGCGTATTTTTCCAGATACATGCATAATATTCATATTAATAAAAATATTAATTATTTGAGATATTCTGATTAGATCGAGATTTTCTGTGAGAAAAATATTATTCCTTAATGCCATTATCCTAAATTTTAATTTCAAGATTGGAAGAGCGTATTCATATGTATTAAATTCTATACAAAAATCTCATTTGAAATCTAGATAAATTTGAGTAGCTAGCTAGCTTAATCTTCCTCCTAACTAGACTAAATTTCTACATATACTACATCAATAATTCTTATGACATAGTCGACTATATCCTACTTCATTCCTGGCAACATGTATTGACACTTCAAGTCACGGTACATCTTGGTACTCCTGGGATGGATAGATAGCTTGGAGGCATAGGTAGTCTTCAGAACATCCACCCTTAGAGCGACGGAAACCCAAATTTAGTTCTGAAATCTAAACTATCCATCATTTGAAATTTTAAAATTAGAAAATTTGTTAGAAGATAACTTAACTAGATTCTTGGTGAGTTCCAGGTCTGTAGATTGAGCTTCCAAGATTTTTATGAAGATCTAGCAAAGCTCAGATCTGAGCAAGATAAGTGACTTTGCTATAGTAGCTGAGGTGAAGCGACTACATATTATCCATTAATTTCCAACTTGAGGCCATGATTTGGGCCAACACTGCAGACTCCTTTCGGCTTACTCCATAAATGACTACATTTTCTATACAAGGGTGATAAATGATTTTGCAGTTATAGTCCTTCAGGAGATCCATCCAATATCTTTGTCTCATATTTAACTCCCTCTGCGAGAAAATGTACTTTAAACTCTTTTGGCTAGTGTAAATCTTGAAAGTCTGACTAAACAAGTAATGATGACATATCTTCAGGACAAAAATAATGGCCACCAACTCGAGGTCATGAGTATAATAGTTTCACTCATGAGGTTTCATATATCAGGACCCATAAGTGACTAGTCTACCATGTTGCATCAAAACACACCCCAAGCCAATATGAGATGCATCGCAATAAACCTAAAATCTTTTGATATTGTTAGGGAAGATCAACACAGGAGTAGAGGTAAGACGATAGTTCAATTCCATGAAGCTTTCATTAAATTTATAATTCCAGACAAATGGCACGTCGTTTCAGGTGAGTCGAGTTAATAGAGCAGCAATCTTAGAAAATTCATCGATGAATCACTGATAGAAACCTTCCAAGCCAAGGAAACTGCGTACCTCAGCCACATTAGTGGGCAGGTTCTAGTTGATTACTATTTCAACCTTTGATGGATCCACATAAACTCCTTTACTTAAAATTACATGACCGAGGAAGGAAACACGATCCAACCAAAAGGAGTATTTGCTAAGTTTAGTAGACAGTTGATTCCAGTGAAGGGTCTCCAACACTTTAGACAAGTGTACTACATGTTTCTCCAAGCTCTTGGAGTATACTAAGATGTCATCAATAAATACCATAACATACTGATCTAGTGCGTGTCAAAAAACTCTGTTCATGAGGTACATGAAGGCTACAGGGGCATTAGTTAACCTGAATGGCATTACCTTGAACTTGTACATCAAAATATCTTTTTCCTTGACTCTCAACTGGTGATATCCCGTCCTTAGGTCAATCTTGGAGAAGACCATGGTTCCTTGCAATTGATCAAAGAGGTCATCGATCTGAGGTAAGGGGTACTTGCTTTTAATGGTTACTTAGTTAAGCTCCCGATAATCCACGCAGAGTTTGAGGGATCCATCCTTCTTTTTCATGAACAATGCTGGAGCACCCCAAAGAGAATGACTAGGGTAGATATAATTCTAGGTAATTAGTTCAGAAAGTTGATTTTCTAGCTCTGCAAGCTCAGCACAACTCGTGCAATAGGGGGGTTTTGAGTTTGTTGGGTTCCAGGCAGTAATTTAATTAGGAACTCTACCTCTCGTGGGGGAGGTAGACCAGGAAGTTCAATGGGAAAAACATCCAGAAAGTTGCAAACAATCGGTATGGAACACACAGTAGGATCAACATCCATATTCTTATTTATTCAATTATTAGGAAAAATAATAACAATAGATTTTATTACTTTTTTGGGGACCATAAAGTTATAATTTTACTTTCACAATCGATTATTACTCTATACTTTTATAACCAATCCATGCCTAATTCACATCAAAACCTAAAAAATCTAACAACATTATATTCACAAATACTTCTATCCCTAAAGCCTTTATCTTACAATCTTTATATATACAGTGAGCTTCTAAAAATCCCCTAGAGGGAGTTTCTATCGTTAATATTTCTGCTAAAGGTTCTGACTTAATGTCAAGCTTACAAGCAAATGCACAGGAAATAAAAAAGTGAGTAGAAACTGTATCGATCACTGCCTTGGCAAAGGTGTCATGAATAGAAAGCATACCCTGTATAAGAATAGGAGTGGGGAAAACACCAGGTTCATCCATGTGGTACACACGACCTTGTGCTACACGCATGGCCACATCTTTCAGTCACTGGGGGCAATCTTTAATAAGATGTTAGGTGCTTTAACACCGATAGCAGGCGTGATTGATACATCGACAGGATAGGTCACCATGCAAGCAACCACAATGTTGACAGGGTTGAGTAGGTCGGGCAGGCTGACCCATAGGTGGAGGTAAAGTAGGGGGTAGGGTAACTCTAGTTCATTTATTGGGATGGCTACTTACTGGGTTAGGCAATCTCCTTTTAAGCTATTAGGGTTGTTGTTGTTGGGTATGGACTCGGGCAATGCATTAGTGTCTGGCCAGAATGAGTTCTTCGACCAACTGGGCATGTTCTAACACCTCTGTATATGAGCTGAGTCTCATAGATGTCAGCACAAAGGCCCTTTAGAAACTTCCTACCTTTTTAACTTTTAGGGGTGACCATTAGAGGGGCAAACCTAGACAATTGGACAAAACAGGCAGCATATTGGGCAACCGTTAGATTTTCTTGGTAGAGATCCTGAAATTCCTCCTTCTTCTTTTCTCAGACTTAGGCAGGGAAGAACTAATCAAATAATGCATCCATGAAAACTTCCCAGGTGGTAAGGATAGGTAGGACTTCCTTCTTAAGTTGCCACCAGTGTTCTGCTTCATCGTTTAGCGTAAAGGCTGCTAGGAGAACCTTATATTCCTCAGTCAAGTCTAAGATAGAGAAAAGCTTCTGTATCTATAGGATCTAGGCTTTGGCAATTAAGGGGTCAGGGCCACCTTCGAAATGTGGCTAGTTAAGCTTTCTAAACTTTACTATGTTTTGGGAAATGGACCTTTCAGTCGTTCAGTATTATGGGATAGGATGTGGACAAGGGTTGGCTTGATTTTGTCCTATGGTTGCAGTCAATCATTGGATGGCTCGGAAGAGTTTAGTAAATTCAGTCTTGGTCGGGTGATTCGAGGCTTCAGATCACTTGGTACCCTCACATCATTTCTACAAAAGAAATGAAGACATGAGTGGGTGGTCTAATTTTTCAAAAGAGGACTTATTCTTCTTAGGTACTCTAAGGGTCTTTCTACCTAAGGCCTTAGTGTAATCTGCTCTGATATCATCTGGGACATCCCAATGCTAATTAAGGCATATGGGTGTCATGTATAGAAAAAGAATTAGGAGTGCATGATAAAAATCATATACAATAGAGTAAATTAATACAAATCCCTTACAAATATACGAGTTCTAATTACATATATAACTGAGGCCAGAAGTGGCTACAAAATACAAAAGTCAAAATACAAAAAAGGGACACTTCTTTCACTATTCTATTGGATTCATCAGCGTGCGAGAATGATCATACACTCAAGTTTTATAGATCACAGGATCCTCATAAACTTCAATGGGTAGATCAACTAGTTCTTAATCATTTTCTTCCTCATTTAGGGGGGAGGGGACATGGAAAAAGTGAGTTCCATATGCTCAGTAAGAAAAACAACATTTAAATAATATCGTAAGCTTTTAAAGGTGAATTATTCTTACATAAATACTTATCATTTGGTTACTTCGTAGACCTATCTTACTTTATAAAAAGAATTTTTTATTAGAGAAAAAATCACGTTAATATAATCAAAACAAATGCACATCATACTAAATAATAGAGAAAATCAAATAAATCATGGAATGCTTAGATTTTTGTGTCATGCTTCGTGAAGTCATTATGACTTCCATCTCTAAAGGCAAATACAGATTTATGACTATCCATGTAGAATGATCAGATCATATATAGATAATGACAATTTTCTCAGGAACATTTCTAACTTGCCAAACCATGGTACGATCTATGACCACAGCTATGGGAATCACAATGATCCTATCCGATATTCTATAATCACGATAGTACTTAGCCAAAGGTAATCCTTAATAGATATTCGCGTCACCACTCTCATCAGAGGGTACACCGCCATCCATAGGGAGCGGTTCTCTTACGTCTTTCTAGACCAGATGGGGTTAGGAGAATAAATATCCCTCAGAGATAAAAAGCCTAATAGACACTTGATGCATTATGCATGTTGATACAGATACATACTTCAGACAATTCGTGCTTCATTCCACTTTCATTTTTTTTGTTTCTTTTATTTTTCAGGTACTCACCAGTTTCATATTATTTTAATTACATGCAAATCATCAAGTGTCTATAAATCACATAGCATGCTTGAAATCAAGAATGATGCAAGAACAGGCGAAATCACAAATTATGATTGTGATTTTTCATGTAATGTGTTATGATTTTTTTATCTTTTTATTTCTTTTTGTATTCTTAAATATTATAACTTCATTGTGTGTCTTATTAGAGAGATTATATATATATATATACTTACAATGACAAAAGAATGATTCATCGAATATCACTAATCATGTTTACTTCCCTTTATTTAGTAACGATGGCACTTTATTAATATGTTGTACTTGTGTTAATTGTGTAATTGAATTCTTTTTAAATTAAAAATTATGCTAAATATTTTATTAAAAATTTTACTACACGTAAAATTAAATATTAATGTAAACAATTATGTGAGAAAATGAAATGTTACTATTAAATATCAATATAATTAATTCTATAATCCATGCATAAAACGGGTTGCAAATTTAATTTTAAACAAAGTAACTGAATTTAAGTACTTTTATATTTCACTAAATTAACATGTTCATAAAAAATAAATAAATACATTCAATACATTTTTAATAGAAAATGATTGATATTAGAAGTTAACAGATTATATAAAAAGATATGTAGGTGATAATTTGGCTAATTTGTTAACTTTTTATATAAAATTGCGAGTAGATGTGTTCTTCATTAATGGGAACTGATGCCATCCCTTAATGATCGGGCCAAAGGCCCAGTAGTTCAAATTCTAGGATCTTTACTTCATTGCCAACCACCTTAATAGAAATCGATCCTCCTAAAAGTTAAATATAATTAAGGCATGATAATACTTGACTTTTAAATCAAGTGGTACTTCTCTACCTCTACAAAAATAAGAATTGAAGATTCGACTCTTATGTAACACAAAAATAAATATATAATTTGTTGTATGTAAAAATTAATAAAAATAAATTTTAGTAAAGCTATCATATGTTAAAATTAATTATAATATATCCAAATGAATAATTAAAATTTGAATACTAGACTTACACATGGACGTTGGTGTTATACACTTTAACAGTGGTGTATAAGTGGTTTCATTATATTATTATATTTATCTTTATTTTTAAAAAGTACTTATATTGTGTCTTATGAATTTTTAAAATTGTTGTCGCAAAAGTATAAATTAGTTTTGAATAAGTTATCCCACTAATAAAGGTTAAATACTTGTCATTATCTTTAAGAATCAATTGTGACATCGTACTACAAGTACTAGAGTAACATACTATAATATTAAAAAATTTTAATGTTGTAATTTGTGTCACTAGAGTTAAAGATTGTCTTGTTTTATATCAATAACATTTTTTTTAGTGGCAAGAGACTTTATATCATTGATTTTTGAGTATTTATATATGTAAAAGAAATTCAAAATACTAATTGTTGAAAGTGTTTGAAATTAGTGATAAAAAATATTCTTATGTATTCATTATTCTATGTGATTGTATATATTGTACATTTCTTTTTGCATAAAGTATTAGTTAACTATTCACACATTGTTGAGTTCAAAAATTATTTATTTCAATTTTTTTCCACATTCTGAACATAATAATTGCATCGTGAATTTTATTTATGATGGTTACAGATTCTCCAATATATTTGAGTTATTTAAAATATTGCATGTTTTGACTAAAATAAAATTTTTAGAATTATATTTAAATTTCATATTAATCAAAATATTAATTATTTTAGATATTTGGATTGTATCAGGATTTTCTTTGAGGAAAAAATTATTCCTTAATGTCATTATCCCAAATTTTAATTCTATGATCTAAAGAGCGCATTCATATTTATTAAATTCAACACAAAAATCTCATTTGAAATCTAAACAAATTTGAGTATCTAGCTAGCTTAATCTTCCTCTTAACTAAACTGAATTTCTACATGTAGTGCATCAATAATGCTTCTGTCCTCTTTCAATTGTGTATAAAAAAAAAGAAAAGAAAGGGAAAAAAAAAGCATTATGATAGTATAAAATTATATTGAGCGTGCATATATTTTAACAAATAGTAATACAGCCAAGTCAAGTCAGGGAAAGGGAGAAATTAAAGAATGAAGAGTAGCACTAGCACATGAAATATAAAATATTGAGGTGAAGATTAATTTAAAGAAAATCATAACACAAAGCAATCTAAGTACATGCATGTATGTGACCCAACCACTATGACTCATCTACTATGATGATTACAATTATATAGGCAATGACTATGATGATTAAGAATATCTCTATGGTGGAATTTAATTCGTTCTTTAAAGTACATCTCCAACAACACCCCAAAAAAATTAAAATTAAATATCATAATACTCAATTCCTAAGGGTAATTAAACACACTGAACCATATCAATCAATTATTCTGGTCATTCTAATATGTGAGTGGCACCATTATCTCTGCCTGTTCCCTGTTAGACCCTATATAAGGCTGTTGTTGTGCTTGAGGATTCATCCCATCAATGAACCGCATCTGCAACTGTTGCAGCTTCTGCACCATAGAATCCTCCTTGATTTAAGTGAAAATCTCACCAAAACCCTTCATCACTCCTCAATCTGTCCCCTCCTGAGGTTGAGGTGACTTGCTGAGTGTTTCCATCCTCTTCTGGATTTCTTTGAGGTGTTGTTCGATGAGCCAACCTAAATCGTTGTGATCAATAAGGTTGAGTTGGTGAAGGGACTTCCCGATAAGACTTTAGAACATGATATCCATTATCTCCTTCTCGCGATTATCGTTGCGCTGCTTCTTCAATTGGTTAGTTGCCTTAGTGATCTGGCACCAGAAGCTCTCTTGATTCACCATCTTCTTGTTTTGCTACATCTCAAGCATCCTCTTAAAGTCAACAAGCACGTGTTGGGCTCCGAGAGGGGAAGGCCTAACATCTAGTTGTGAGTCATAAGGGTTGTACATAATTGCACAGGCTTTGACATCACAAAGAATGCTAAGTTCACTCACTTTCTTCATCAGCCCCTTCTTTCTTTTCTTGAATGTAGCTTTTCTTGCAGAGTTATTAGTGATATAAGCAAGCCTAACCTTCTTTCTAGTCATGGTATTTTGTCATGTGTGCCCAAGGGGCGGGAGGGGGTATATATAAAATGACACAAAGGTTGAATAGCAATTAGTAAGGAATGGGGGGCGGAGCATTTTAATATAGTAGAATATACAGTGTAAGGTAAAATGTGGTGCATTCTAAAACTACAAGTGGAATACCAAAATTATCTATAGAAATTTTACGTCTTTAAAAGGGGATATGGGAAAATCTTTTGATTTAAGGTAATGTAATTAAAAAAAAATTAATTAGTAAATTGTTGCAAGGCTGTACTTATATAAAATTATTCAATCATGACCATCCCTTTTAATTAAAAGCTATTGCTTCACTGTAATGCATGTATCTACTTACTCTCTCCTGTATTATCCCCAGCACACATTCACACTTGAAGTCAATTATACATGGCAACCACACCCACCTCCCTATTTTATACACACTCACAAATATTATCTCTTAACCATCAACTAATATGGCCACCACCTAACAATCCAACTTAATTGTATGTCTTGATCTCTTATAATTATCGTAATTTTATTTTTTAATTTTAAAAAAAAATACAAAGACTAGAGATATCTTTTTTTTTTCTATATCAGAGTTCACATTAAGATATCTTTTTTTTCTATATCAGAGTTCACATTACATACTAACAATAATTTAAATTTATACTTTTAAAAGTCAATGGTATTAGTTAGAAAGTTGTTGAACTCAAAAAAATACAACAGGTTAATATATCATTACCTTGTAAACTAATAGGGAATTTTGTAACACTAAAATGTTCTTTTTGAATATACTTGTGACATCCCGAGTGCTAATAGGTGTCAGATACAGATTCAGAATAATGTGGCCATGATAAAATTTATACAGTGGAACAAAATTATTACAAATCCTTTATCAATACATATAAGTTCCAATACATATATATACTAAGGACAGAAGTGGTTGCAAAATATAAAACACAACATAAGAGCCACTTCTTTCACTAGGCTACTAGACTCATCAGAGTACGGGAACAATCATGCACTCAGACTTGTGGATCCACAAGATCCTAATAGACTTCCAAGGGTAGGTCATCTTACAGTTCCTCACTTTCTTACTCATTTGGGGGGAGGCATGGAAAGAGTGAGTTACATATTCTCAGTAAGGAAAACAGTATTAAATTAACATCATAAGATTTTAAAAGTTAATTATTTTGACTTAAGAGCTTACCATTTAACCTCCTCATTTACATATCCCACATTATGAAAAATTATTTATTTATTAAGAAAATGGTACATTAATATAGACAACCAAACATACATCATGCCAGATAATAGAGAAAATTAAATAAATCATAGAATGCTCAAATTTTTGTGTCATTCTTTGCAAAATCGTTACAACTTCCATATCTGATGGCAAATGTAGATTTCCAACTATCCAAGTGGAATGACTAGATCAGATATAGATATGACAATTAGCTTAGGCCCATTTCTGACTGGCCAAACCATGGTACGATCTATGACCACGACCATACCAGCCATACTGGCCCTAACAGATATCTACAGTCACAACATTACTTAGCAACGGGTGACCCCTATAGATAGTGTGATACCACTCTCATCAGAGGGTATACTATCATCCACTGGGAGCAGTCTCTTACATCTTTTTAGACTAGATAGGGGAGGGGGAAACAGATACCTCGAAGGACAAGGGAAACAGATACCCCTTAGAGATAAAAAGGCTAACAAGACACTTGATACAATATGTATGTCAATATAAATACACTTCGAACCATATAGGTTTCATTTTGTTTTTCACTTTTTCTTTTTTTTTTATATTTTTTACTTTTACCTATTATATATTATATTTATTAGATAAAAATTCATCAAGTGTTTGCAATTCACAAAATGTGCTTGAAAACAAGAATAATTTGACTCATCTGAATAGAAAGGAATATAAAACAGGGAAAATAAGAATCATATTAAATTAGTTTATCTAAAAGTACTCCTTAAGATGTAGAAAGAAATACTAGATTCCTTCCTAAAACCTTAATATTTTCTCCTTTGTTGTTCTCCTTTCTTTCTCTTATTCTCTCCCTATACTACTATATCTCTCTCTCTCTTTAAATCTTTAAAAAATGGAAGAATGGAAGTGTGGAGAGGAAGGGAAGGGGAAGGGTAATTTAGAGAGTTTTGGAACAATTGGATTTGTGCCAAGTGGTAAAATTTGATGAAGAGAGAGGGAAAAAGATGCTCAACACAAAAAATAAGGGAGGTCCGCCTCCTCAACGGGTGATTATGGCGTGCTGCCTGAGGCAGCGACGGTGCACTACCCGAGGTGGCAATGCTCCGACCGGCGCATACAGGAAAAACTCCCGTGGGAAAAAGCCTGTGAGAAATCTGGTTTGCCCTTGTGGGTGCACTTTGAGCGCGCGGATGCACGCACAGTGGCCGCAGAACGTGCGCCTAGCATGCATGTTCCATCCGCATGCACGACGAGCGATCAAGACAAGCATGTGTGTCCTATCGCGTGTAGGTGGGTCATCCGTGCGTCACCTTGTGTGCAAATAGGTCCGCACACTGTACACCTGGAGCTTGTGCATAATAGGTCTGTGTGCACAGCGCCAAGTGCACTAATGCTTGCACACGTGTAGGTGCTAGCCTGCAGTGCACCAGTCGAAGCACTGCCACCTCAGGTAGTGCATTTCTACTACCTTGGGCAACGCTATTGCTACCGGTGGAGGAGGCCCTCCTCCCTCATTTTCCATGTCAAGCATCTTTTTCTCCTCTCTCTTTACCAGATTTTCCAACTTGGTGCGAATCCAATGGTTTTGAAATTTTATAAATTTCCATTCCCCTTTCCTTGCTCTCCACACTCCCATTCTTCCATTTTTTAAATATTTAGAGAGAGAAAGAGAAAGATAGTAGTCTAGTGAGAGAATAAGAAAAAGAAAGGAGAACAGTGAAGGAGAAATCATTAAGGTTGTGGTAAGGAATCTAGTATTTCTTTTTACGTCTTAAGGAGTATTTTTAGATAAACAAATTTATTATTATTGGTATTTTTTCTGTTTTGTATGCTACTGTATTAAAATGAGTCAAATTGTTCTTATTTTCAAGCATACTATGTGAATTGTAGATACTTGATGAATCTGCATATAATAAATATAATATGTAATCAGTAACAGTAAATGTATAAAAGAAAAGAAAACGAGAAAAATGGAATGAAGCCTGTATGGTCCGAAGTGTATTTTTATTGACATGCATATTGCATCAAATGTCTCGTTAGGTTTTTTATCTCTGAGGGATATATATGATATAGGTAAACAAGAAAGTTAAATGGTAAGATAAAATAATTAACTTTTGAAATTTTACGATGTTAATTTAATACTGTTTTTCTTATTGAGCATATGGAACTCACTCTTTCCATGCCCCTCCCCCAAATGAGGAAGAAAGTGAGGAACCATATGCAGACCTATGCTTGGAAGTGTATCAGGATCCTGTGGATCCAAAATTCTGAGTGCATGACTGTTCCCGCACTCTGATTAGTCTAGTAGAATAGTGAAAGAAGTGGCCCTTATATTTTGTATTTTGTAGCTATTTCTGGTCTCATTTTATGTATATAATGGAACCCATATATATTTGTAAGGGATCTGTAATGATTTTGTTCCTCTGCATAAATTTTATCATGCATTCGTTATTCTTAATCTATATTTGATGCCCATTTGCCTTAATTAGCATTGGTATGCCACAGATGGTATCATAGCTGAATTTTGTAAAATAAATCCCCTGCAGTGAGGCCCAGTGTAGATGAACATTTTAGTGTACCTAGGAAAGAAATAAGTCCTCTTTTTAAAGATTAAACCTCCCACTCATGTCTTTCTTCTTTTTTGTAGGAATGACACGAGGAAGACAATTCGTAGAGTGTACTAAGTGACCTGAAGCCTCGAATCATCCGACCAGGGCTTTATTTGTAGAACTTTTCTGAGCCATCCAAGGATTAACTGCAGCCATAGGACAGAACTAAGAAAACCCTTGTCTACCCCCTTCCCCTAAATTCTGAAACACATATCGGTCTATCTCTCACAATATAGCATATTTTAGGAAACTTAACCCCCCACACTTTGAAGGTGGCCCTGATCCTTTAGTAGCTGAAGTTTGGATCCTACAAATAGAAAACTCTTCTTTATCCTAGATCTTACCGAAGAATAAAAAGTCCTTCTTGCAGCTTTCATGTTAACCAATGAAGCCGAACACTGGTGGTGACTTAAGAAAGAAGTCTTATCAACCCCTACTACCTGAGAAGTTTTCATGGATGTTTTTTTTGATAGCTTCTTCCCTGTCTATGTTTGGAAAAAAAAGAGGACGATTCTAGGACCTCCATCAATGAAGCTTGTCTATAGCCCAATATGCAACCTGTTTTCTTCAACTATCTAGGTTTGCCCCTTTAACGGTCACCCCTGAAAGCTGAAAAGTTAGGAAGTTTCTTAAAAGCCTTTGTGTCGACATTTATTATTGGGTTGCTATATTGAGACCCAGCTCATATGCGGAGGTGCTTGAACATACCCAGTTGGCCGAAGAACTTATCTCGGCCAAGCACCAACGCACCCGAGTTCGTGCCCAATAACAACCCCAATAGCTTAGAAGAAGATTGCCTGACGCGGTAAGTAACCCTCCTAACAAACGAACTAGAATTGCCCTTCCACTTGCCTTGCCCCCACCTACAATTCCACCAGCCCGAGCTAACCAACCCTATCAACATTGTAGTCGCTCACATGGTGACCTACCATGTCAGCGTATCAATAATGCATGCTATCAGTGTGGAAGCACCTAACACCTTATAAAAGATTGCCCTCAGCGATCAAAGGATGTAACCCGACCCGTAGCACAAGGCCAAGTGTACCACTTAGATGAATCTAATGTCTTTCCTACTCCTGTCCTCATCCAGGGAATGCTTTCTATTCATAATAATTATGCCAAGGCTTTGATCGATACTGGTGCAACTCACTCTTTTATTGAATATGCATTTACTTGTAATTTAGAATTTAGACCATAAGCTTTAGGAAAAATGCTAGTGGTGGAAACTCCGTCTAAAGAACTACCAGAAACTCATTGTGTATATAAGGACTATAGGATAAAAACTTTAGGGATAGAAGTATGTGTAAACCTAATACTATTAGATTTTTAGGATTTGATGTAATATTAGGAATGGACTTGTTGGAAAAGTATAGAGTTATAATAGACTATGAAAGTAAAATTGTAACCTTACAACCCCAAAAAAGAAATAAAAGTTATTGTTATCATTTTCCAAACAATTAAACGAATAGGAATATTGACGTTGATCCTACTGTGTGTTCCATAACAATTTTTTACAATTTTTTGGATGTCTTTCCCATCAAACTCCTTGGTCTACCTCCCACATGTGAGGTAGAGTTCTTGATTGAATTGTTGTCTCGAACCCAACTGATCTCGAAGCCCACATATCGTATGAGTCGCACTGAGTGAACAGAGTTAGAACATCAGCTTTCTAACCTTATAACCTAGAATTTAATTCGCCCTAGCCATTCCCCTTGGGGCACTTTGGTGTTGTTCGTAAAGAAAATTGATGTACTCTCCGACTCTGCATGGACTATCAAGAACTCAACCGAGTGACCTTAAAAGCAAATATCTCTTACCTCAGATTGACGATCTCTTCGATCAATTCTAAGGAGCCCAGTCTTCTTTAAGATTGATCTCAGGATCGGGTATCACCAGTTGAGAGTTAAAGAAGAAGATATTCCAAAAACCACCTTCTGGTGCAGATACAGTTTGTACGAGTTTAGGGTGATGCCATTGGGATTAACCAATGCCCAACAGCCTTCATGGACCTAATGAACTGAGTTTTCCAGCACGCATTAGATCGGTACGTCATCGTTTTTGTTGATGACATTGTAGTGTATTTGAAAAGCCGTGAGGAACACATTGTACATTTGGCTGAAATGTTAGAAACTCTCTGCCACAACCAACTTTATGCGAAACTAAGCAAGTGCTCTTTTTTGTTAGATTGAGTTTCTTTTTTCAGTCACGTAATCTCAAGTGAAGGGGTTTCTGTAGACCCATCTAAAGTGAATTCGGTGATCAGCTGGAGTCCATCCACCAATGTGGCTAAGGTACGTAGTTTCCTTGGCTTAGCAGGCTACTACCGATGATTCATTGATGGATTAATCATGATTGCTGCCCCTATGACTCGACTCACCAGAAATGGTAGACCTTTTGTCTTGAATTATGAGTGTACTGAAAGCTTCATGGAACTAAAGCGTCGCCTCACCTCTACTCTTGTGTTTATCCTCCCTGACGATGTTGGAAGATTTTAAGTTTACTATGATGCATCTAATATTGGTTTGGGGTGTGTCTTGATGCAGCATGGTAATGTAGTCCCGACAACTCAAAGTTCATGACTAGAACTACCCTACCTAGGACCTGAAGTTAACAGCCATTATCTTTACCATGAAGATATGGTGGCATTACCTATATGGCGAGACCTTCGAATTCTACACTAACCATAAGAGTCTCAAATATATCTTTTCTCAATGAGAGCTAAACATGAGGCAAAGATGCTGGATGGATCTTTTGAAGGATTACGATTGCAAGATCATTTATCACTCTAAGAGAGGGAATGTAGTCGCCGATGCTCTACGTTAAAAGGAGCCTGCTGTGCTGGCTCAAACCATGGCCTCCAGTTGGAAGATGATGGACATTGTACAATCACTCTACCTTAGCTATTACGGCAAGGGCACCTATCTCACCCAAATTCGAGCAATATCGAATCTCTTTTTGAAGATTTGGGAAGCATTGGCCATAGACCTGAAACTCATCAAGAAACTGGGTAAGTTCACTTTTAATAAATCTCCTAGTTGTAAGATCTCTAATGATAGACTGTTTAGATTTTGGAACTGAATTTGGGTCCCAATTGCTGTACGTACAAATGTACTCGTGACTACTCATGCTTTTAAGTTATCCATCCATCCCAAGAGTACAAAAATGTACCGGGACTTGAAATAACAATCATGGTGGCCAGAAATGAAGAAGGATATAGTTGACTATGTCTCATGATGCCTCACTTGTCTATGGGTAAAAGCAGAACATCAGAGACTTGGTGACTTGCTTCAGGGTCTTCTGATTCCCGAATGAAAATAGGAGCACGTGACTATGGACTTTATCATTGCCTATTTCTAGCCTATTCAAACCACGGACTCCACCGGTAAGTTAGCACGCCTATGTGTTGATGAGATTGTTTGAGTTCATAGAGTTCCCTCATCCATTGTGTCCGACCGTGACCCTCGGTTCACTTCTCACTTTTGTGATAGCTTTCAAGAAGCTTTAGGGTTTTGGTTGTACTTCAGCACTACTTATCGTCCCCAGATGGAGGGTCAGTCAGAACATATGATCTAGACATTAGAAGAAATATTGCTGCTTGCGTTCTTGACTTTGGTGATAACTGGTATGAGTATCTTCCTCTTTGTGAATTTGCTTATAATAATAGTTATCATTCCAGCATCGGTATGGCCCCATATGAAGCATTGTATGGAAGGCCATGTCGTTCCCCTACTTGTTGGAGTGAAGTCAGGAACCAGCGCCACTTGGGACCAGAATTCATTTAGGAGGCCATTGAGAAGGTCGCAATCATCCGCAAAAATTTGGCAACAGCCCAGAGCCGCCAAAAGAGTTACACTGATAATCGTGGGCGACCCTTGAAGTTTGTCGTGGGAGATCAAGTTTTCTTAAAAGTCTAACCCTACAAAGGCAAGATGCAGTTTGGGAAGAGAGAGAATTTTAGCCCTCGTTATGTGGGATCTTTTCCAATCATCGAGTACATTAGAGCCATGACATACTGCCTCACTCTATCCTGAGAGTTCGCATGTCCGCATGATGTCTTTCATGTCTGGATGCTCAATAGGTATCACCATGATCTTTCTCATGTTATTCCTTACGATGAGGTGCACATAAAGGCCGATATGACCTATGAGGAGGTACCCGTGGAAATTCTCGAGTGGACTGATAAGGTCTTATGTAATAAGATGATTTTCATGGTGAAGGTATGATGAGAGCATCATACCCCAGAAAAAGCGATGTGGGAGTTGGAGGATGAAATGAGAAAAAAGTATAAAGACTTATTCAAGACAAATTTGAGGACGAAATTTTTTTAAGGTAAGAGGGATATAACACCCTGCTCATCACTGTGTTAAAATGATTTGAAAAGTCTATTTATTCGGGCCTTTATCTACTTTAAACTTATTTAATTTATGTTGTTTAATATTTATCGTGATTTATGATTTTGGTTGATTTTTATTTATTTAATTTTAATTTTAATTTTATTTTAAATAATTTTATTTTATTTTATTTTAATTAAATTAAATTGAAAATGAAAGTTTAGAAAAAAAATCAGAAAACAACCAATTAGGAAAAAATTCCTACGGGAAAAATCTCGCGAGAAGGTTCGTTTCCCACATGCGCATACGCACACATTGGTTGCGGGATGTGCGCACAGCGCGCACATCCCATCTGCATGCATGCACGCACAATGCGGGGTCACGACCTACGCGCACATCCTGTCATGTGCAGGCGGGCCGTCCACGCATCATCTCGTGCACGGACAAGCGCCACACACTGTGTGCACGCTGTCCGTGTAGCAGGCCTACACGAATAGGCCCTGTGCGCTTGGGGCCTACCCGCAGTAAGCCTGCACTTGCAGGTTAGCCTGCAACACACCAACTGAAGCACTGCCACCTCGAGTAGTGCACCGCCATTGCGTTGGACGATACACTGCTGCTCCCGGTGGAGGAGGCCCTCCTCCCTTATTTTTTGTGTCGAGCATCTTTTTCTCATCTCTCTTCATCATATTTTGACACTTGATGTGAATTCAACAGTTTTAAAATTCTATAAATTGCCCTCCCCCTTTCCTTCCTCTCCACACTTCTATTTTTTAAAGGTTTAGGGAGAGAAAGAGAGATAAAGATAGTAGTTTAGTGAGAAAATAAGAGAAAGAAAGGAGAATGGTGAAGGAGAAATCATCGAGATTTCGATAAAGTCTGAAATGTATTTGTTTTGACATGCATATTGCATTGAGTGTCTCATTAGACTTTTTATCTCTGAGGGGTATCTGTTTCTCCCTCTGCTATTTGGTCTTGAAAGACATAAGAGCACCGCTCCTAGTAGATGACGGTATGCCCTCTAACAAAAGTGGTGTCGTACTATCTGTAGGGGTCACCCGTGGCTAAGTAATTTTGTAATTGTAGATATCTGTTAAGGCCAGTATGGCTGATACAGCTGTGGTCATAGATCGTACCATTGTTTGGCCATCTGAAAATGGGCCTTAGCAAATTGTCGTATTTGTATTTGATCTGGACATTCCACTTGGGTAGTTGGAAATATGTATCTTCCCTCAGAGATGAAAGTTGTAACGAATTCGCAAAACATGATACAAAAATATGAGCATTTAATGATTTATTTCATTTTTCCTATTATTTTGCATGATGTATGTTTGATTTTCTATGTTAACATATCGTTTTCTTAGCAAATAAATAGTTTTTCATAATGTGAGATAGGTAAACGAGGAAGTTAAATGGTAAGATAAAATAATTAACTTTTGAAATCTTACGATGTTAATTTAATACTATTTTTCTTACTGAGAATATAGAACTCACTCTTTCTATGCCTCCCCCCCAAGATGAGGAAGAAAATGAGGAACCGTAGGCAGAGTTACCCTTGGAAGTCTATGAGGATTCTATGGATCCACAAGTATGAGTGCATGACTTTTCCCGCACTCTGATTAATCCAATAGCACAGTGAAAGAAGTGGCCCTTATATTTTGTATTTGTAGCCACTTCTGGCCTCAGTTTATGTATGTATTTGGAACATTATATATATTTTTAAGAGATATGTAATGATTTTATTTCGCTGCATAAATTTTACTAAGCAATCATTATTTTGAATCTGTGTCTGACACCTAATTGCCTTAATTAGCACTTGGGATGCCACAAGTAGGGGCTGTAAATGATTTCACAAGCTTTGACTTTGAATGCTAAGTTCACTCACTTTCTTCATCAACCCCTTCTTTTTATTGAAAGTGGTTTTTCTGGCAAAGGTATTTGTGACATAGGCAAGTTTAACCTTCTTTTTAGTCATGGTGTTAGGTCGTGTTTGGCCAAAGAGCCAGATGGTATATATATAGAATTAGACAAGGGTTAAAGAGTTATTAGTAACGGATGTGAAGTGGAACATTGAATATACCAGGTAAGGTTAGATTAAAACTATAAATGGAGTGCCCAAATCATCTCTAGAAATGTTATGTTTTTAATTGGACATATGGAAATATCTTATGATTAAAGCTAATATAATTTACAAAATTTAATTAGTGAGTTGTTACAGGGCTGCACTTATATAAAAACATTCAATCCTAACCGTCTTTTTTAATTAAAAGCTAATGCTTAACTATAATGAATGTATATATCTACTCTCTCTTATATGTGTAAGTGTGTAAAAAAATGAATTAAACGAGAAGATTGCTAGAATATTTAATTAATTTTCCTTGTATATGGGGGATTAATTAAAAAGAGAGAGAGAGAAAAAAAAACTTGAAATTAGTTGTTAGTAAAACATGGCAATGAAATGGAAGATTGATATTGCTTATAATTAGGCTATTAGAATTGCATATAAATAGATCACCCATCCTTTGTACTAAACAACCCTTTTTTATGATATAGAATATTGATATTGCTTTTGGTAAATTTCTAATATAGTCCTCCAATTAAGATAGTTTGCATTTCAACTGTAAAGTTTTTGTTTTCGTCCCATCAATATGTGCATTTTTAGTTGTGTTTTTCCTTTTTGTGCACATATAGACAAAAAAATATAAAGAAAATGTTGGGGCTTATAGACATGCACTCACAACAATAAGCTTGCTCCAATTCTCACAATCTATAAGTTGTTTATCATCACACTCACACATGTAGGAAGTTGTTTTAGATGTGTAATGTAGAGTAGACTATTTTATGGTTGTTTATGCCACTTTTTATATGATGCTCTTGTTTTATACTCTAAGGTCTCATGTATTTTAAATGATGCCAGTGGTTGGCTTTGGCATATAGGCATACCTTATGGTTGGTTTTGTAAATTTGTGTGTTATTGTTAAGAGATATATTACATTTTAAAAAAAAATATTAATTATAAAAAATGAAAATAAAATTTAGGACTTAAATCTCTATAATAATAATTCATACATTTAATTTATTAGTTAGCACGATCTCCTAAAGAATACATGAGAATGTACACTTTGAATTCAAATATTTTTATAAAGAGAGAAAATACTATTCATATTGTTAAAGAATGATTAGTGTAATTTAATTTTAAAATAAAATAATAAAAGTAATATATATTATTTCTTTTGTATTGACTTATGTAATAGCCAAAAAACTCCTAAAAAAATCAAAGATATATTTCCTGCCAATTTTATGCAGTAATAATATAAAGGTGTTGTCTCTTTTTCCGTTAAAAAAATGATACTAGTATGGTACTAAAATATATGCCTTTTGAACCTCGACAATCCATATTTACCTTTAAGATAATTAACTTTTTTTTAAAATTGAAATAAAATTTATCAGTTGTAATTAACCATTAGAAACATAACGAGAAGTGCCGTCAACAATACATCTATCAACCGCAATAGAGATTGAGAAAACAAGAAGGAAAAGTCATGTTCAAAAAACAATTAGAAAGAAATAATCCATCATCCATTACTGATTCCAACCTTTAAGTTAATTACGATATGTTATAGATTGCATGCTGGTGTACATATAAATAACAAAACGTAGCTAAAGATTATATATCTGTGTGTATACATATAAAGCAATACTTATTCTACTTGCTATTTAAACAGCATTGCTATTGTATCACACTAATATTACATATTTAACAAATTAAACAAGATACTGTCAAAACTACTTAAAAGAGCCAGTTGCAAGTGTACACATATACTTCTCATCAACACTCTGAATTGGTAGTATATATATGACTATAATTTTTTTGTTTTTTAAAATATAAGGAACAAGGATAGATTATTCTATATATCTATTAGTTAGGTAGAACTCGAAATAAATCCAACGAAATAATTAAACAATATATTTATAATTTTAGTGTATCTTTCTATATTCATGCTTTCATATTAATAAAAATATAAATTATTTGAGATATTTCGATTAGATCGAGATTTTCTTTTGAGGAAAATATTATTCCTTAATGCCATTATCCTAAATTTTAATTTAAAGATTGGAAGAGCATGTCCATATGTATTAAATTCTATAAAAAAATCTCAATTGAAATCTAAATAAATTTGAGTAGCTAGCTAGCTTAATCTTCCTCTTAACTAGACTGAATTTCTACATATACTACATCAATAATGCTTATGTCATCACTCCATTATGTACAAAAAAAAGAAAAGAAGAGAAAAGTGCATTATGATAGGTTAAAATTACATTGAGCATGCAGGTATTTTAACAAATAGTTGTAGCCACATCAAGCAGGGGGAAGAGAGAAATTAAAGAACGAAGAGTTGTACTAGTACAAGGGATATGAAATATTAAGGAGAAGATTAATCTGAAGAAAATCATAATGCAAAGTAATCCAAATCCATGTATGCATGCAACTCGATGACTACGACTATGATGATGACAACTACGACAATTATGATGACTATAACTATTAAGACGACGATTACAATGACTAAGAAACTAACAACATATATTTATTGTGGAATTTAATTGCTTATTTAAAGTACATCTCCAACAACACTCCAAAAAATTCAAAATTAAATATCATAATACTTGATTCCTAAGGGTAGTTAAACCCACTGAACCATACCAATCTAATTTTTTAGTTGTTCTTATTCGTGAATGGCACCATCATCTCTGCCTATCCCCGTTTGCTCCATGAGTTTGCTGT
Organism: Carica papaya; assembly: GCF_054855325.1. Taxonomy (NCBI): domain Eukaryota; kingdom Viridiplantae; phylum Streptophyta; class Magnoliopsida; order Brassicales; family Caricaceae; genus Carica; species Carica papaya. The sequence continues at coordinate 24,258,905 of NC_142310.1, read as the reverse complement.
TGTGCTTGTGGGTTCCTCTCGTCAACGAACCATGTCTGCAGCTGGTGCAACTTCTGCACCGGATAATCCTCCTTGATCTTAGTGGATGTCTCCCTAGGACCCTTCATCACTCCTGTGTCTGTGGCCTCCTAAGGCTGGAGTGACTTCCATAGTGTTTTAGTACTCTTTTGGATTTCTCTGAGACGTTATTCGATAAGCCAACCCAAATCATTGACATCAATGAGGTTGAGTTAGTGTAGGGGATTCCCGTTAAGACTTTGGAACATGATATGAGTGATTTCTTTCTTGCGATTGTCCTTCCACTATTTTTTCAGTTGATCGGTTGCCTCGGTTATCCTTTTGCACAAAAATCTCTCTTGATTCACCATCTTTTTACTTTGCTCCATCTCAGGCATCCTCTTAAAGTCAGCAAGCACGTGTTGGGCTCTAAGAGGGGGAGGCCAAACCTCTGGTTTTGAGTCATAGGGGCTATAAATGATTACACAGGCTTTGACATCACAAAAAGTGCTGAGTTAACTCACTTTTTTCATCAAACCCTTCTTCTTTTTTTGAACGTTGCTTTTCTTGTAGAGTCATTAAAGATATAAGCAAGCTTAACCTTCTTTCTAGTCATGGTGTTTTGTCATGTCTGGCCAAGGAGCGAGGGGGGATATATATAAAATGAGACAAACATCCAATAGTTATTAGTAAGGAATGGGCAGTGGAGCATTTTAATATTGTAGAATATATCATATAAGGTAAGATGTGGTGCATTTTAAAACTTCAAGTGAAATGTTCAAATTATCTCCAAAAATATTATGTCTTTAATAGGGGATATGGGAAAATCTTGTGATTTTACGAATATAATTCACAAAATTTAATTAGTAAAATGTTGAAAGGCTGCACTTATTTAAAATCATTCAATCATGACTGTTCCTTTTCATTACAAGTTATTGATTCACTGTAATGCATTTATATACTTACTCTCTCTTGCATTATCCCCAGCATGCATTCACATCTTACCTAAACAATTATGTGAGAAAATGAAATGTTACAATTAATATCAATATAATGAATTCTATAATCCATACATAAAACCAGCTGCAAATTTAATTTTAAACAAAGTAACTGAACTTAAGTACTGCTATATATCACTAAATTAACGTATTCACAAAAAATAAATAAATATGTTCAATACATTTTTAATAGAAAATGATTGATATTAGAAGTTAACAAATTATATAAAATGGTATATAGGTGATAATTTGGCTGATTTGTTAACTTTTTATATAAAATTGCGAGTTCACATGTTCTTCATTAATGGGAACTGATGCCATCCCTTAATGATTGGGCCAAAGGCCCAATAGTTTCAATTCTAGGATCTTTACTTCATACCAACCACCTTAATAGAAATCAATCCTCCCAAAAGTTAAATATAATTAAGCCATGATAATATTTGCAAGTGGTAATTCTCTACCTCTACAAAAATAAGAATTGAAGATTCGACTCTTATGTAACACAAAAATAAATATATAATTTATTGTACGTAAAAATTAATAAAAATAAATTTTAATAACTCTATCATATGTTAAAATTAATTATAATATAACCAAATGAACAATTAAAATTTGAATACTAGACTTTTCAAATGGATGTTGGTGTTATACACTTTGACAATAGTGTATATGTGCTTTCATTGTATTATTACATCTATCTTAATTTTTAAAAAGTACTTATATTGTGTCTTATGAATTTTTGAAGCTGTTATCTTAAAGGTTAAATACTGGTCATTATCTTTAAAAATCAATTGCAACAACGTACTACAGATCCTAAAGTAACATATTATAATATTAAAAAAAATTTAAAGTAGTAATTTATGTCACTGTAGTTAAATATGGTCTTGTTTTATATCAGTAACATTTTTTTTTAATAGTAAGAGACTTTATATCATTGATTTTTGAGTATTTATATATGTAAAAGAAATTCAAAATACTAATTGCTGAAAGTGTTTGAAATTAGCTGTCAAAAATATTTTTCTGTATTTATTATTCTATGTGAATGTATATATTTAAATATGTATATGTATATGTATATGTATATATTGTACATTTTTTCTTGCATAAAGTATTAATTAACTATTCACAGATTGTTGAGTTCAAAAATGATTTATTTAAGTTATTTTCTATATTCTGAACATAATAATTGCATCATGAAATTCTATTTATGATCGTCAGGGATTCTCCAATATATTTGAATTATTTAAAATATTGCATGTTTTGACTAAAATAAAATTTTAGAATTATATTTAAATTTCATATTAATCAAAATATTAATTGTTTTAGATATTCAGATTATATCGAAATTTTCTTTGAGAAAAATATTATTCCTCAATGCCATTATCCCAAATTTTAATTCTATGATCTGAAGAACGCATCATATTTATTAAATTCTATACAAAAGTTTTATTTGAAATCTAAACAAATTTGAGTATCTAGCTAGTTTAATCTTCCTCCTAACTAAACTGAATTTCTACATATAGTGCATCAATAATGTTTCTGTTTTCTCTTAATTGAGTATAAAAAAAAATAAGAGAAAGAAGAGAAAATGGCATTCTGATAGCATAAATTTATATTGAGCACGCGTATATTTTAACAAATAGTAATACAGCTATGTCAAGCTGGGAAAAGCGAGAAATTAAAGAATGAAGAGTAGCACTAACACAGAAAATATAAAATATTGAGGTGAAGATTGATTTAAAGAAAATCATAACACAAAGTAATTTAAGTACATGAATGTATGTGACCCGACTACTATGTCTGTGAGGATGACTGCTACAACAATTATGATGACTACAACTATTTAGGCAATTACTATGACGACTAAGAAACTAACAACATATCTCTATAGTGGAATTAATTGGTTATTTAAAGTACATCCCCAATAACATCCAAAAAAATTCAAAATTAAATATAATAATTCTCAATTTCTAAACGTAATTAAACACATTGGACCATATCAATCAGTTATTCTGGTAGTTCTGATATGTGAATGGCACCATCATCTCTACCTGTTCCTCGTTCAACCTGACATAAAGCAATTGTTGTGCTTAAGGATTCATCCCATCAACGAACTACATTTGCGACTGCTGCAACGTCTGCACCGTAGAATCCTCCTTGATTTGAGTGAAAGTCTCACCAGGACCCTTCATCACTCCTTTGTCTGTCACCTCCTGAGGCTGAGGTGACTTGCTGAGTGTTTCCATGCTCTTTTGGATTTCTTTGAGGTGTTGTTCGATGAGCAAACCCAAATCATTGAGATCAAAAAGGTTGAGTTAGTGGAGGGACTTCCCAATAAGACTTTGGAACATGATATCCCTTATCTCCTTTTCGCGATTATCGTTGTGCTGCTTCTTCAGTTGGTCAATTGCTTTAGTGACCCTCTGGCGCAGGAAGCTCTCCTGCTTCACCATCTTCTTGCTCTGCTACATCTCGAGCATCCTCTTAAAGTCAGCAAGCACATGTTGGGTTCCGAGAGGGGAAGACCAAACATTTGGTTGCAAGTCATAAGGGCTATAAATGATTGTATAGGCTTTGACATCGTAAAGAGTGCTAAGTTCACTCACTTTCTTCATCAGCCCCTTCTTCCTTTTCTTGAATGTGGCTTTTCTTGCAGAGTTGTTAATGATATAAGCAAGCTTAACCTTCTTTCTAGTCATGGTATTTTTTCATGTGTGCCTAAGGGGCAGGAGGGGGTATATATAAAACAACACAACGGTTGAGTAGCCATTAGTAAGGAATTGGGTGGGGTATTTTAATATAGAAGAATATACCATGTAAGGTAAGATGTGGTACATTCTAAAACTGCAAGTGGAATGCCCAAATTATCTCCAAATGTTATGTCTTTAATAGGGGATATGAAAAAATCTTTTGATTTAAGGTAATATAATAAAAAAAAATTAATTAGTAAATTGTTGCAAGACTGTACTTATATAAAATTATTCAATAGTGGCAATCCCTTTTAATTAAAAGCTATTGCTTCACTATAATGCATGTATCTACTTACTCTCTCCAACATTATCCCCAGCATGCATTCACACTTGAAGTCAGTTATACATGGCAACCACACTCACAAATATTATCTATTAACCATCAACTAATATGGCCATCACCTTCTAATCCAACTTAATTGTATGTCTTGATGACTTACAGTTAACGCCATTTTATTTTTTAATTCTATTTTAAAAAAATTCAAATACCATAGATATATTTTTTTTCTATATTAGAGTTCACATTACATACTAAAAATAATTTAAATTTATACTTTTAAATACAACAGATTAATATGCCATTACCTTGTAAATTAATAGGGAATTTTGTGAAATTAAAATGTTCTTTTTGAATCTGTTAATATTTGTATTTATGATAAATGTGATAAAAGTATTTGATTAAATTAGAATTATCTCTTGTTTTGTACTTTGAGTCCTTGTTGTTACTCTATCAAATCTAAATAAAAATAATAGTTTCTTTTTAATGCTAAATTTCTAAAATATATTGATTTTTACCCTCTCATGTCTTTTCTCTACTTTTACTGGTATGATCATTATATTGTTTATATGATTTTTATTCAACTAAATTGGCTTATATATTTACCAACACAAGAACAACTATCAATCGCAATATATATCTCTATATATATATATCATAACTAAGTTTTTATGGTATTAGAATACTATTTGAGTGTAATTAGTAATTATGTTTTGCATGGAAAATTTTGAAATCTTACAAATTAAAGTTTGCATGTCAAGCAAATTAACTATAAACAAGTACGGGCCAGATGTTTGTTGTCTGATCCAGTTGATATATACATGTAATTTATAAGGTAGCGATGTAAGGAATACATGCTAAGGTAGGTAAATATATATTGAGATGTTTGCATATGTGTATGGAAGGGTGAGCATCTAAATTTTTATGATGTATAGGTAAATATCAATGGAAAGAAATATATCAACAAGAAAAACACAACTTTTGATGGTCTTGTCGTATCATGTCATATAATTAATTTTTTCTTTATGAATTATATAACATATATATTGCAATTATAATGAATTATATAGCATATGTATAATTAATTTACATATTGATCAATTCAAATAAAAATTATTATAATTAAACTAATTATCTCCCTAATTATTTAACGAATCCTTTGGCATATTAACCTAGTTTCCTTAAATATAGATATGGGAATAAATTATTTCAAATTGTATACTATATATATGATTTGATGCACTAAAATATTATGTGTGTATATATTTTCTTCTATATACAATTAAAGATTTAAATAAAAGATTTTGTATCCAGCATTCAATATTCAAAAAAGTGTAATGCATATATATACCTGCATATAAAATTGCTCTCCTTTTTTACCTTCTCCCTAACTCAACTTTTAGGGAGATTCATTTTATAATTAACAATGTGCATTTGGAACTCAGCCCACAATGTGATGAACAGGCTATAGAAATCTTTATTTTTATATATATACGATTCGGTAAGAAGGAAAAGTTGAGCCCCTATTATGTGGTACCTTTTCATATCATGGAATGTGTTGGACCTGTGGCATACCACCTTGTTCTACCCCGAGAGTTTACGAATCTCCATGATGTTTTCCATGTTTCCATACTCAAAAGGTACCACCCTGACCCTTCTCACATCATTTCTCACCAAGAGATGCAGGTTCAAGCTGATATGACATATGAGGAGCTCCCCACAAAAATCCTTGATTAGACCAACAAGGTTTTGCACAACAATAGGATCCCCATAGTGAAGGCGCAGTGGCAATACCACACTCAGAAAGAGGTGACGTTGGAGTTGGAGAGTGAGATGAGAGAGAAGTTTTCAGATCTATTCATGACGAATTTAGGGGACCAAATTTTCTAAGGTGAGGGTAATATAACACCCTGAAAACCTTCGCGCTTAATTTATAATAAGAACCCCTATTTATTTGAGCCCTAAGTTTATTTAAAACCCCTTAATATTTTATATTTCTTATTTTAAGTTTTGTATTTTATTTGATTTAATAATTCTTAAAATTAATTATTTTATTTTCTCATAGGAAAAATTTTATTTTATTTATTATTTAGATAAACTTTAGGAAAAATGGAGAAAAAGGCATAAAATCCCGCATGAAAGATCCTACCTGTGCAGACTTCGCATGCCACGTGCGTGGCTAGCACTGTGGTGCTCGTCCCGTCCATGGGGGTTGTGAGGCACGGTCTGTGTGTATAACACATTGCACGTAGATGGGTGCAGCTCCCGCGTGCCTTGTGCGCGTCCGCACAGTAGGCCTATGGTATAAGCCCACACATAGTAGAAAAATTTTCACTTAAGAGACGTGTTGTCGTTGTTTGGGTTGCATGCCTCTAATTTTCACGTCGCCATCACATCGTATCATCCACCTGTTGGTCACATCCGTCAGTTGTCACATCACATCTTTCCCATTAATTTTCTCTCTCCTCACTAGATTTTGCCACTTGGCACAAATTTGACGGTTCTCATTTTTTATAAAAATGACCCTCCCTTCACCATTTTTCCATCACTTCTATTTCCATTCTTCCATCCTCTAAGAGATTTAGAGAGAGAGGGAGCTATCTAGAGGAGAGGGAAAGGAGAAGAAGAAGAAAAGGCGTAGAAAACATCGAGGTTTTAGTAAGGAATTCAATATTATTTTTAAACCTCCTAAGGATCATTTCTAGAATAAAATTAATAAAGTTTAAATTAGTGATTTCATGGTTAAGTTTTATGCCTAAATAAAGTAATTTCATGTGTTAACACATGTTCTATGATCGTGTATGAACTTGTTAATTTGCATGTGTTAAATGAAATAAATATTTATATGTGATGTAATTAAATTGTTAAAAAATGGTTAAGCATGAAATGATGTATAGACATGAGAAACATGTATTGATATTGGCATACATAATGCATAAAGTGTTTTGTTAGGCTTTTTATCGTTGAGGGAGTTTCTGTTTCTCCCCCATCTGGTCTGAAAAGACATGAGAGGATTGCTCCCTGTGGATGACAGCATACCCTCTGACAAGAGTGGTAATGCGATATGATTGTAGGGGTCACCTTGGGTGAAGTACGGTCGTAGCCATAGTTAACATGTAGGACCACTGTGGTTGGCACGGCCATGATCATAGATCGTGTAATAGTTTGGCAAGGTATAAATGTGCTGTTGGTTTAACAAGCAATAAATGTGTTGTTAGTTTAGCAAGATGCAAATTGCTATTACAAATGAAATGTATTTGTCATTCCATATAGGTAGTTAGGAGTCCGTATCCCCGTCAATAGATGGAAGTCAGAACAACTTCGCAAAGAATGACACGAAAAATAGTGCACATCATCATTTATTTGATTTTCTCTATTTTCAGCATGACATACTTGATTGATATGATATGGCCATGATATGATGTTTTCTTTAAATACAATAAATTACTTTCATAATTTAATAAAGAACCCTAACATGACTCTTGATGGTAAGAAATGGTGATACCTTTAAATTACCTTTTAAATTTTATGATGTTCTTTAAATACTGTTTTCTTACTGAGCATATGAAACTCACCCTTTCCATGCCTCCCTCCATATGAGGAAGATAGAGAGGAACCGATCGCTGACCTACTCCTTGAAGTTTGAGAATCCCGTGGATCCATAAACTTTTATAAGTGCATGACTTGTCTCGCACTCTGATGAGTCCTTTTACATAATGATAGAAGTGACCCTTTTCGTATTTTGATATTTTGTATTTTTTCGCCACTTCTGGCCTCAGTTATATATATAATTGGGAACTCATATATTTTGTAAGGGATCTGTAATAAATTGCTTCGCTGAATATACTTAACTATTACGCACTTATAATCTATTTCTGTATTTGGCACTCTTATGCCTTAAATAACATTTGAGATGTCACAAAAGGTATCTCACTTTTCAGAAAAATATTACTTTTAAAATATAGAATTGAAATTTAGGATTTAGATTTTATAGTAACAATTCATGCATTTCATTAATTAGATGACACGACCTCTTAAAGATAATCTACAAAAATACACAATTTGAATCTAAAATCTCTTATAAAGAGAAGAAATACCAATCATATTGCTAAGAAAAGATTAGTATGATTCAATTTTAAAATGGTATAATAAAAGTAATATATATGAATGCTTTTTATTGATTTTTGTAATAGCTGCAAAATTCTTAAAGAAATCAAACATATATTTCCTACAATTTTAATGCAGTAAAAATATTAAAGTGTTATCTCTCTTCCAATAAAAAAATGATACTAGCCTGGCACTAATATATATGTCTTCTCCTTGACACTCTATAATAGCCTTTAAGATAATTATTTTTTGACAAAATGAAATAAAATTTAACAATAGCAATTAACCATTACAAACACAAAAAAGAACCATTAAACAATACATATGATAACCACAATATAGATTGAGAAGAAAAAGAAAAAGGTGCAACCATTTCCCAAAAACAATTAGAATGAAACAATTCATCATCCATTACTGATTCCAACCTTCAAGATAATTATGATATTCTACAAATTGTATACTGGTATACATATAAAAAACTAAAACCAGTTAAAGATTATATACATGACGGGCAAATTTGCAAGTGCACAAAATCGTTCAAATAATAAAGTACTAAGCAGAGTATCATCCTACAAGGATTATATATCAAGTGCCAGAATTATAGAAATCCTATTATTATCTAGAAATCAAAATTTAATAATAATTTAATCAAAGCAAAATAATTAAATTAATGAAAACTATTGATGTAAACCCATCAGAGTAATTGATTTCACCTTAATCTTAGGTATCCGAGTTTTTATTTCATAGTCAATTTAATCTAGTCTGTAATGATCGAACAAACCTAATGTATTGTTTCCCTCCCAATATTTGCTAGGTTTATTAATTAACAACTACTAATATTTTATAACAATTATTAATTTGATTCTATTAAATATGTGATAATTCAATTTCTCCATGTTAACTCGAATATATAACTCCCGTTCAAATTACAATTAACGATTAACAATATCGATCTAATTAATAAAATTTCATTCCTGCTACTCTGAAACCACCAATAACAAATTAAGTCGTGAGTTGGCCAAATCTCATGTCCAAATTAATTTTAATATTTGTAAATTGCAACTAGAAGGAAGCTAAAATTAAATTTCAAGTGTACTTTCGATTCATGCTACATCAATCACTCGAATGAAGGAGATTTAACCAGACATTGTAGATTGAGCAATAGAACTTATAATTAAAAAAATATAATAATGTAATAATAAAAAACAAATTTCCAAAAAATTTCAAACACGAGTTTGTTAAAAAATCATGAAAAATTTCATCCCAAAAATCTATAATTTGAAAGCAAAAATAAAAATAAAAGTAAATTACTTGATTAATTTTTCTCAACTTTTCCTCCACTGCTCAGCTCAAAGCCCACTTTTGTTTTCTGTTTTGGCTTCTTCTCCACCAGATTTGGGTTCACGTCGGCTCCCCACCATATATGGGTTTACCTTTGCTCCTCTTTTAATGTTACAAATCTGATTCCTTTTGTAGGTGGTAGAAAGAGAGGAGATAGGGTTTTGCATGCCTCCTTTTTTCACTTTTAACTACCACCTTTTTTCCTTTTTAAAGCTCCTCATTTTTCCTCTTCAAAGATGCTTCCTTTTCCCTTTTCAAAGCTACTTCATTTTTCCTCTTCAGAGCTGTTCATTCTTCATGTTCAGAATTGCTCCCTTTTTCCTTTTCGGAGTTGCTTCCTTTTTATTCTTCAGAACTACTTCATTTTTTCTCTTTTCTTCTCTTTTCAGTCTTTTTCTCTATTTTCTTCATGACACCTACATCGAGAATTTTTTTCATTAAATGACTTTAACTTAAAATTAATTCAAAAATTATTCTAAATTTAAGTAAAAAGGGTATAAAAATATAATAGAAATCGAACACATCAATATACATCTGTGTATACATATAAAATAATATTATTTTACTTGCCACCTAAGCAATCACAATAATATAACATATTTAGTACACTATACAAGATATTGTCTAAACTAGTTGAAGGAGCAAGTAGACAGTGTGCACATGTAGTTCTCATTAGCACTCTAAATTGGTAGTATATGTGTGAATGTAATTTTTTTATTCTTCACAATATAGGGAGCAAAGATAGATTATCTACATATCTATTAATTAGTTAGAAGCTGATTTATGACTTAATTTAATGTATTTTGCCAGATACATGTATAATATTCATATTAATCAAAATATTAATTGTTTTAGATGTTATGATTGTACCAAGACTTTCTTTGAGGAAAAGATTACATGTTAATGCCACTATCCCAAATTTTAGTTCCAGGATCCAAACATCGTATCCATATCTATTAAATTTTATACAACAATCCCATTTTAAATCTAAAAAATTTGAAGGAGCTAGCTAACTTCATCTTCATCCTAACTAGATTGAATTTTTACATATACTACATCAATAATGCTTTTATCCTTGCTACATTATGTATAAATAAAAAGAAAAGAAAAGAAATGTGATGTTTTGATGCCAAGCAGGGCACCAACGTCCAAATGAGTAGACATAAAATAGATATTTATATTGCAGCAGAACTATACATCCCATAAAAAATTTACAAAAGACTGTATCTTGGGCAGTCAGGCCATCTACCTTTTAAAATACAAAATATTAGATAGCATAATTATAAAAACTAGCCTCAAAGTTTAAAACAAAATACAAAGTTTGCTCTAAACTATTCCTCTAGAAAGGAATCTAAACATGGTTCTTCAGAATTTTCTTCCAAATCTACATCTAAGGGAGGTTTGCATATAGGTGAGTTCCAATACTCAATAAGACAAATAGAAATAATGCAACACATATATGTTTTAAAATATTCATTAATGCGCATTTGGTAAAACATTAATTTTAAGTTCAATTAACAAATTCAAATAAAAATTTATCGCTAACTATTCATATCCAAATCAAATATAAAATTCGTAAGAATCGTCATGAAGACGCTCAATAATGTATTCAATGGGTTTATACAACTCACGCATGCAGGAAGAAACTCCTCTTCTGAAACAATTTTGTTTTATACTAATTTATTATATTAATTTATATTATACTGACTACAAACCTACGTGTGCAGTCGCTTACATTTAGTTCTTGAGAGAACAAACGAGATATCGATTAGTCATGTCTTGGTATACAGATAGATATAAACATACATTAACAAATAATAAATACAAATATAAATCTCTTAGGTCTCTCAGGTTGCATCATTCATGCCCTTGAGCCTTAGAGCATGAATATCAAATCATTCAAAGTCACAAGGACAATTGAACTACCGTTTTGCTAAAGGATCAAAACCAGCACCCATATTATAACAACCCGCTCATCACTATGCTGAATGTGTATCTTGAAACCCCTATTTATTCAGGCCTTAAGGCCACCTAAACTCATTTAAATTTATCTTGTAGTTCATATCGTATTTCAAATTTTAAATTCACAATTTTAATTTATTAAAATTTTGTTATTTTATTAATTTTTATTATTATGATTATCTTATTTTATTTTTGTTGTATTTTTATTTAAAAATAATTTTCAAGAAAAAGAGAGAAAATGGGGCAAAATCTCGTGAAAAAATGCCTGTGGGAGAGGCTTGCCCGCACAAGGCATGAGGCTGATCTACGTGCGCATCCCATCACACGCAGATAGGGCAGTATGCGTGCACATCCCATTGTGTGTGGACAACGCCAAGCACCGTCTGCGGTGTGCGTGCATTGTTCGCGCAATAGGCTTGCACGCAGTGCCCTATATGTTGTAGGCTTTGCGGGCGCAAGATAAACCGACGCCTGCAGTGCGCGGCTGGCATGGTGAGGCACACTACTACCTTGGGAAGTGTGCCACCACCCTCTTGGGTACCATGTGCTACCTTGGGCGGTGTGCTGCTACCTTTGGTAGAAAGCTGCTACTGGTGGAGGATTGTTCCTCAAGTTTTTGCACTACCATTGCATCATGTTGAATCACTCATCCTCCACTCAACTTTCGTTCTCCTCATCAGATTTTTAACTTGATGCAAATCCAACAGTCCCTATTTTTTATAAATAGGAACCCCTTTCTTCCATTTTCCTCATTACTTTTATTTCATTCTTCCATCTTCCAAGAGCTTAGAGAGAGAGGGAGTGATCTAAAGGGAGAAGGAGAAGAGAAGAGAAAAAAAGGTGTTGAAAAATTAACATGAATCCGATGATAATTTTCTAAAATTTATATAAAAAAAAGAAAGAAAGAGAAGGGGAATGAGCCTAAATGGTCTAAAAGGTATATGTATCTGTATTGACATGCGTAATGCATCAAGTGGCTCGTTCAGCTTTTTATCTCTGATGAGTATCTATTTCTCCCTCCCCCATATGGTCTGAAAAAATGTGAGAGAACCGCTCCCTGTGGATGACAGCATACCCTCTGATGAGAGCGCTGACATGAATATCTATTAGGTGTCATCTTTGGCTAAGTACTACTGTGGCTATAGAATATCTGATAGGACCACTATGGATGGTACAACCGTGGTCATAAATTTTACCATGGTTTGGTTAGCCGAAAATGTGCCTAAGCGAATTGCCATAATATATTTGATAGGGTCATTCTACATGGGTAGTCGAAAATTCGTATCTGCCCTCAGAGATAGAAGTCGAAACGACTTTGCAAAGCATGACATAAATTTCTGAGCATTTCATGATTTATTTGATTTTCTCTATTGTTAAGTACGAATTTGATTTGATTGTTGTGACTGTGACATGATGTTTCTTTTAATAAATAAAATTATTTTTATAAAATAAGAAAGAACCCTAACGTGACTTGATTGTAAGTATTAATGACATAATTATTCACTCTTAAAATCTTACGATGCTATTTAAATGTTGTTTTTCTTACTGAGTATATGAAACTTACCCTTTTCATGCCCCCCCAGATGAGGAAGATAGTGCGGAATCTATCACTAACTTACCCCTTGAAGTATATGAGGATCCCATGGATCCATAAACCTTGAGTGCATGAGTTGTCCCACTCTCTGATGAGTCCAATCGCTTAGTGAAAGAAGGGACCCTTTATATTTTGATATTTTGTATTTTGTTGCCACTTTCGGCCTCAGTTAGATATATATATATATGTAATTGGAACTTATATTTTGGCAAGCGATTTATAATAATTTTCTCCGCTGCAAACAATTTTTATAATGCACTCGTAATGTGTTTCTATATCTTTCACCCTTATGCCTTAATTTGCATTGGCGATGTCACACATATTCTAGTAGTTCTGAAACAAATAATCAAAAATAAATACCCCTCAAAGAAAATACATTGAACCAGATTTAACTAGACTCTGTGTTTGTTAAATTTTGACTTTTTATTTTACTAGTTAACTTTTTAAATTCTTTTATTCTTTTTTTATTTTTTCTTTAGTCTTTTAATTTCAAGTTTTTTCAAACGTTAATTCTCCTTCTTTTAATTTCTAGTTTTCTCAAACGTTAATTCTTCTTCTTTTATAATTATTTATAGATTTAAAATTTCTTTCTTACAAGTTTTTAATTTATAAAATTATTCTTAGAATTTTAAGATTTTATTAGTTTTATTAGATTTATTCTTTAAATTAACCAAATCATTTTTTATTATACCAAATTTCCAATTTGTACCAATATTCCTAATATACTAATTCGTCCAAAATTTACTTAGTTGATCAAATTATAGATTTTATTTATTTATTTTACCTTGTGCCTGAGGGAATTTATACTCCTACCCACACCCGCAGTACGGGGAGCACATATTCAAAGACCCTTCAGCATCCGTAGAAGCTTGATAGGTTAAACAACGCCCAAGGCTTGCTGAAATGTGCAGCTGCTTGGAATGTAGTGGCACTCCCACACACAAACTCTGTGCCCAAATGCGCACCAGCATGCATCGCAGTGCCAAGAACATGCCCGCACGACTATGATGAAAACAACTACAATTATTATGATGATTACAACTATTAAGACAATAACTACAAGTCTGACAACCTATCTATGTGTTGGATTGTAATCGGTTATTTACAGTACATCTCTAACAACATCAAAAAATATTTTGATTTAAGAAAATGTTTCACAAAATTTAATTAGTAAGTTGTTGCAGGGCCGCACTTATACAAAATTCCTTAAATCATGACTGTCCTTTTTAATTAAGAGCTAATGTTTCACTATAGTTCATCTATATATCTAGTCTCTCCTACATTATTTCATTTAGTATGCAATATGTCGAATATCATTATATGAGTGCATGTGTATTTGATTTTGTCTTTGTAGAATAATATTTTAATTACAATTATTAAAGTCAAAATATATATCTATTTCACAATAAATTATGTATATTTAGTAGATAATTAGTTACTATATGTAATCGGGCTTCCATATTTTGCATTCTTTATACATATCAAAACTGATATTTTTTTCATGAAGCTGTAGTAAACAATCAGTAATTATTTTTAAAAAGAAGATTTATTTGAAGATTGTATGTGTTGAAAAATATTTAAAATACATAATAAAGCATATGAAAGAAGGAAAAGAAGAAGAAAATTATGTATCTTTGCTTTCAATCACATACATGGAACTAATAAATCTACTACACTAATGATAAGATTGTTTTCTTTCTTTTTTGAAATAAAATAAATCTATTAAGACAAATTAATTATAATTCTATCCTACCGATCATGTTCTTTTAAAACATAAACTTCATATAAAATAAAGACATGAGATCACATATAACTATTTTCTCTACATATGTTTGTGTATGTGAGTGCCTTTTTCATGTATATCTTTAAAGGGGAAAAGAATGTGGAAGTCTATAATGGTTTTGTATTGGAAAAGCACGTATAGATGGAAAAACTCATGTAAGGAAATTTTTTTTTGTTCTCAATAAGCATATATGTTTTATATGTTCAATATATATACATAAATGTTCTAATGAATTTCATTTTTAATATATATTGTGGGCAAGGAAATTTGATTGTAATCTTATTTGTTTGATCAACCTGGGGAACAGTGAAAATGTATTGTAATTGACAAACTTGATAAGAAATGCCTACTATTTTATCATTTAAACAAAATAAGTATGAGAAGTAGGATGGATATTTTGTCATGTGTGCCCATGGGGCGGGAAGGGGGTATATATAAAACGACACAACGGTTGAGTAGCCAATAGTAAGGAATGGGGATGGAGTGTTTTAATATAGAAGAATATACCATGTAAGGTAAGATGTGGTGCATTCTAAACCTGCAAGTGCAATGCCCAAATTATCTCCAAAAATGTTATGTCTTTAATAGGGGATATGGAAAAATCTTTTGATTTAAGGTAATGTAATTAAAAATTTAATCAATAAATTGTTGCAAGGTTGTACTTATATAAAATTATTCAATTGTGACCATCCATTTTAATTAAAAGCTATTGCTTCACTGTAATGCATGTATCTACCTGTTCTCTCCTGCATTATCTCTAGCATGCATTCACACTTGAAGTCAATTATACATGGCAACCACACTCACAAATATTAATTCTTAACCATCAACTAATATGGCCATCACCTTCTAATCCAACTTAATTGTATGTCTTGATGTCTTACAGTTACCACTATTTCATTTCTTAATTCTTTTTTAAAAAAAAATACAAAAACTATAGATATATTTTTTTTCTATTTGAGAGTTCACATTACATACTATCAATAATTTAAATTTATACTTTTAAAAGTCAATGGTATTAATTAGAAAGTTGTTGAACTGATAGTTGAACTCAAAATAATACAACAGATTAATATACCATTACCTTGTAAATTAATAGGGGATTTTATGACAATAAAATGTTCTTTTTGAATATGTTAATGTTTGTATTTATGATAAATGTGAGAAATGTATTTGATTAAATTAGAATTATCTCTTATTTTGTATTTTGAGTCCTTGTTATTACTCTATCAAATCTAAATAAAAATAATAGTTTTTTTTAATGCTAAATTTCTAAAATAGATTGGTTTTTACCCTCTCATGTCTTTTCTCTACTTTTATCGGTTTGATCATTATATTTTTTATATAATTTTTATTCAACTAAATTGGCTTATATATTTCACAACACAAGAACAAATATTAATCGCAATATATATCTATATATATATATATATCATAACTAAGTTTTTATGGTATTAGAATACTGTTGGAGTTTAAATAGTAATTATGTTTTGCAAGGAAAATTTAGAAATCTTACAAATTAAAGTTTGAATGTTGAGCAAATTAACTATAAACCAAGTACGGGCCAGATATTTGTTGTCTGATCCAGTTGATAGATACATCTATATATATATATACATGTAATATATAAGGTAGAGATGGAAGGAATACATGTTAAGATAGGTAAATATATATTGAGATGTTTGTATATGTGTATGGAAGGGTGAGCATCTAAATTTTTATGGTCTATACGTAAATATCAATAGAAAGAAAAATATCAACCAGAAAAACACAACTTTTGATGGTCTTGTTGTATCATGTCATATAATTAAGTTTTTTTCTTTATGAATTATATAATCATATAGATTGCAATTGTAATGAATTATGTAACATATATATAATTAATTTACATATAGATCAATTCAAATAAAAATTATTATAATTAAACTAATTAGCTCCCTAATTATTTAATGAATCCTTTGGCATATTAACCTGGTTTCCTTCAATATAGATATGGGAATAAATTAGTTCAAATTTATACTATACATATGGTTTGATGCACTAAAATATTTTGTATGTGCATATATTTTCTTCTATATACAATTAAATATTTAAATAAAACATTCTGCATCCAGTATTCAATATTCAAAAAAGGAGAACTTTATTGTGCAATTTATATTTTTAATATAGTATTGTAACGACCCCGGAATCCAAAAATAAATATATAATAATTTAAATGTGGAAGCGAAATAAAATTTAAGGTTTACATCCCTTACACAATAACTTAAAAGTACTAAACAAATATTATGGAATAAAATTTCTGAAAGAAACACGAGAAATAAGAAAAGTAAGAGAAAATATAAAGTATCTAGCATCTACTCGCAGTCTTCTTGTGGATCGAGGTCGGGAATCAGGTCCTCTTGATATGAAAAAGTTAAATAAGGAATGAGCTACACTAGCTCAATAAGGACATCACACTATATCACCGACACAGAAGTAAAGGTTAGTAGAAAATCAAAACAACTAATGGAGTAGTAGATTTGAACCAATACATTTATTTAAAATAAAACCACTTACCCTTTTACTTACCATTGGGAAACTTATGAAAGCAAATTATAGAAACTTAATATCATAAAGATCATGACTTCATGTACGACCAGCAACATAGAACTCACAAATTCACATTTATTAACAATAAATGAAATCGTAACCGTTTCTCGTTTTACCAGCTTACTAGTATCCATAGGGATCCATAGAGGTGTTCCTGCTACATGTGAACCATTTCCCTTAATAGTATTAATAACATAGCCGACCCCATACCCCGTCAGGTATAAACGCCAAGACATTAAACCTCAATACCCCGTCCGGCATGAGGGTGAAACGAGCCGTCCCTATACCCCGTCCGGTATGAGTGCCAAATGATCAAGTCTCCATACTTCGTCTGGTATGAGACAACGTTCACGGTAGGGTTCCCTATGAACCTAGTCTGTCCACCATCTCCCAGGATATCTAGTTAGGCTGTCATCTTATTTATTTATCAAATCACACCCCTTTCCTATTTTTTCTTAGTCTTCGTCACCAAATCAAACATAAATACATAAATAAGTAAACATGCATCCGACAATGCAATCATATCTTAGATCCCAAAATCAAACAGTGGTCAAGTAAGGCAGTAATACATGCTTTTAAACCATACAATATATAAACTAGAAACCATCATTCTTTTAAACTACAAGATCAATCAACAAAAATCAATAGAGAACAATGTTCGGTTCGGGCTCCATTAGCAATCCGTAATTAATTATGCACATCTATTTGATTTGTACAAAATACAGTATCATCATTTATTCAAATGTCAATTCCATGACAGGAAAAAGGGTTAGGGGTCCTTACTTGATTTGACACTGAAAAGCTAAATAGCTTACTGCGCCTACAGGTGGTCTCTAGTTTCATGAATTTTTCTTCAGGAACTGAAATGCGTTTACGGTACCTATAAATGTCCCAAATAACCCAAAAATTAGACCTAGGGCCTACTTGGCCAATTTCAAAAATCCAGCAGGGCGGCACTGCCGCTTGCAGCGGAGATCTGCCTCGAGTTCGTTGTTTTTGGCCGTTTTCGACTGAATTCAGCCAAACTTGCATCGGTTCCTGTGAGAGAACACACTTAGGGCCCTCAGTTGGTCGAAACAATGTAAAAATTAAAACTCACTAGCGGCGGGGCTCTCCGGTGCAGTGGCTATTCTGGCTCAGGTTACGGTTGGGCATTTTGCTCCGGTCAACATGTAGAGAAGGAAACGGTGATCACAATGGTGGAAACATTACACAAAATAGAAATTGGGAAGGGTCTCATCGGAGGTGGTTTGTGAAATTTCCCGCGACAGTTCATTGAGCTTCGACAGTGCCGCCGAGCATCGGCAGCGTTTTCTAGCCAATTGGCCTGTTCTTTCACTACGATTTGGCCATTGGTGGGTTTAAAATTTAATTTCGTGCAAGAGGGAAAATTTTTACCTTTTTTGGCGGTCAAAAAAGGTTTCGGCGCGGCAGCTGGGCTATCTTCTCTGACGAGGGGTCTGGTGGTTAGGGTTAAGGTTTGGGTGCGGATGGGGTTATTTATACCCATTCACTTTTGATTTGGGCCATCCATCGCTTTTGATATGGACCATCCGATTGCAATTAAATAAATAGTGAATCTGGGCCGTTCATCACGATTCAATCTGGGCCGTCCGTGCGAGATTCAATTTGGGCCGTTCGTGCGCAATTCAATCTGGACCGTCTATGCACGATTTCAATCTGAGCCGTTCGTGCACGCGGGAACGAATCTCAGCCATTTGATCACGCGCAGTGGATCGCCCACGTGGCTCCCCCCCGGCGTGGCCTCCCGCGTTAGCACCCCTACCACCTGGTTGGTCGGGGCTGCTAACCGGGCATCTGATATGGTGTAATTTTTTTAAATTGCATTTTGACCCCCAGTTTCTGATTTTTCTTTCAAAAATACCTCTATAACCAAAATTTTCACCTTTTTTTTCAAAATTATTTTCAATTAAATCCTTAACTAATTTTTTCACTCTTTTTATTACTATTATTATTATTTTTTTCATTAAATTAAATTAAAATAAAATAAACCAAATTAAATTTAATTAATAAATAATTATATATATATATAAATCAGAAAATTAAATGTTGGGTGTTATAATTATAGCTATCAAAGCCATATTTTGGTACAACTTCTCCCTCATCCTTTTCACAAATCAATCCAACCATGTTTCCCATTTCCTCTTGCTCCTCAATGTTCTTCATAACCATCTATCATTATTTATTTCTATCAAACTCACCCCTATTCATTATTTTGGTATACAAAACACAATTTATTCATATATTAGTTATCTAAATTCTTCTAGATACATTAACAACTCTAATACCATGTTATCTTGTGAGAATTAAAAATTGTATTTTATTATTGAGATACCACTATTTATAGGCATATTATGTATATAGTTTTACAAAGAAAAAATTAAATAAAAATTAAATACACATTTACACCGTAAGTGCACTAAAAATTCTAGAATAATACATGAGATAAGAATTTATATTGTTAGCAATAATATATTATGCTCAATAAATTGTTGTATTATTGGATCATATTTGCTATAATAAAATTTCAAGCATTTTCATAAATAAAATTAAATTATGAGTAGCTTCATATATCACTAATGATTTTTTAGCTAATAGGTAGCTTCATGTATTATTAACCAAATTCTACGTGATATTAAAGATGTATGGGAGGTTGTGTTGAGATGGTGATGTTGGTGGTAGCGGGAAAAAAAGCTGACTAGTCGTTGTGGTTTGGGGTGAGGTGTTAATTTGAAAAGTGAATAGGAATTTACAAAGTTGTAAAGATCTAGCATATATGCACTATTTTCAAGTGTCTGTGAATGAGTGAGAGGGAGCAAAAAAGTTGGGTGGAAGAGAGGAACGAATGGGTTTAAGAGGATATTGGTAAAAGCTTAGAGATCTTTGGTGGGTGTGGGTGATATGTGTGCTTTTAGTTGTTTTTCTTTCTTTTTAGTGCACATATAGCCAGAGGAATGCTTGTTCCAATTCTCAGAATCTATTAGGTATCCATTAACTCATATAAGCATGATCCTTGGAGCTTCTATACATACAATATGAAATTCACACACAACCAAAGTTAATCAATTCTATGTCTACTAGTTTAGACAATTAGGTGTCTCGAAAAACCCTTTCATATTGTTGTTAAACATCATCACACATACACATATAGGAAGTTGCTTTAGATGTGTTATGTAGTGTTTAGATTATGTTGTTTTTATTTATGCCTTTTTTTGGGATTATTTTATGCTATGAGATCTCATGTATTTTAGATGATGCTATTGGTTGATTTTGCTATATAAGCATTCGTTATGGTTGATTTTATAAATCTACTTTTTATGTATAAACGGTATACTATTTTTTAGAAAAAATATTACTTTTAAAATATAGAATTGAAAGTTAGGATTTAGATTTTTTAGGCACAATTCATATATTTTATTAATTAGATGACATAAGCTCTTAAAGATAATCTACAAAAATGCACATTTTGAATCTAAAATCTCTCATGAAGAGAAGAAATACCAATCATATTGTTAAGCAAAGATTAGTTTGATCCAATTGTAAAATGGTATAATAAAAGAAATACATATGAATACTTTTGTATTGATTTTTGTAATAGCTGCAAATTTCTTAAAGGAATCAAACATATATTTCCTAACAATTTAATGCAATAAAAATATAAGATTGTTATCTCTCTTTCAGTAAAAAAATGATACTAGCCTGGTACTAATATATATGCCTTCTCCTTGACACTCTATATTAGCCTTTAAGATAATTTTTTTTTTTTCAAAACGAAATATAATTTAACAATAGTAATTAACCATTTTAAACACAATAAAAGTACCATTAAACAATACATCCGATAACCACAATGTAGATTGAGAAGAAAAAGAAAAAGACACAACCATGTCAAAAAAAGAATTAGAAGGAAATAATTCATTATGTATTACTAATTCCAACCTTGAAGATAATTATGATATTCTACAGATTGCATACCGGTATACATATAAATAACTAAAACCAGTTAAAGATTTTACATATGACGAGCGAACTCGCAAGTGCACAAAATCGTTCAAATAATAAAGTGATAAGTAGAGTATCGTCCTACAGGGATTGTGTATCAAGTACCAGAATTGTAGAAATTCTATTATTATCTAGAAATCAAAATTTAATAATAATTTAATCAAAACAAAATAATTAAATTAATGAAAACTATCGGTATAAACTCCTCAGAGTAATTGATTTCACCTGAGTCTTAGGTATATCTGAGTTTTAATTTCACAATCAATTTAATCTAGTTTGCAATGATTGAACAAACCTAATGTACTTTTGGTTTTCCTCCCACTATTCGCTAGGTTTATTGATTAACAACTACTAACTTTTTATAACAATTATTAATTTTAACACGAGTTTGTTAAAAAATAATGAAAATTTTCATCGTAAAAATCTACAATTTTAAAACAAAAAAATAAAAATAAATTGCTTGATTAATTTTCCTCAACTTTTCCTCCGCTGCTCGCTCCAAGCCCACTTTTCCTTTCTCACCAGATTTGGGTTCACGTCGTCACCCCGCCAGATATGGGTTCACCTATGTTTCCCTTTTAACGTTATAGATCTGGTTCCTTTTGTGGGCGGTAGAAAGAGAGGAGATAGGTTTTGCATGCCTCCCTTTTTCACTTTCAGCTGCCTCCTTTTTTCCTTTTTAAAGCTGCTCATTTTTCTTCTACAGAGATTCTTCCTTTTTCCTCTTCAGAGCTACTTCATTTTTCCTCTTCAGAGCTTCTCATTCTTCCTCTTCAGAATTGCTTCCTTTTTCCTCTTCGGAGTTGTTTCCTTTTTTCTCTTCAGAACTACTTCATTTTTTCTCTTTTCTTCTTCTCTTTTCATTCTTTTTTTTCTATTTCTTTCACAAAACTTGCGAAAAGAATTTTTTTCATTAAATGACTTTTAACTCAAAATTAATTCAAAAGTTATTCTAAATTTAAGTAAAAAGGGTATAAATTTTTTTAAAAAATTGAACACATCAATATATACTTCTGTGTATACATATAAAACAATAATATCACATATTTAGTAAATTATACAAAATACTGTTTAAATTACTTAAAGGAGCTAGTAGCCAGTGTACACATGTACTTTTCATCAACACTCTAAATTAGTAGTATATGTGTGAGTGTAATTGTTTTGTTCTACAAAATATAGAGAACAAAAATAGATTATTCTACATATCGATTAATTAGTTAGAAGAAGATTTATGACTTAATTTTGATGTATCTTTCCAGATACATATATAATATTCATATTAATCAAAATATTAATTGTTTTAGATGTTATGATTATAGTGGGACTTTCTTTGAGGAAAACATTACCTGTTAATGCCACTATCCCAAATTTTAATTCCAAGATACCAAGATCGTATCTATATCTATTAAATTTTATACAAAAATCTCATTTTAAATATAAAAAAATTTAAGGAGCTAGCTAGCTTCATCTTCATCCTAACTAGACTGAATTTTTACATATACTACATCAATAATGCTTCTATCCTTGTCCATTGTGTATAATTAAAAAAAGTAAAGAAATGTGATGTCTTGATGCCAAACAGGGCACCAACGTCCAAATGAGCAAACATAAAATAGATATTTACATTGCAATAGAAGTATAGATTCCATACAAAATTTATAAAAGACTGTATCCTGAGGCAATCATGTCATCTACCTTTTAGAATACAAAAAATTAGATAGCATAATTATAAAAACTAGCCTCAAAGCTTAAAACAAAATACAAAGTCTGCTCGAAACTATTCCTTCTGAAGGGAATCTAAACATGGTGAACCATAATTTTTTTCCAAATCTACATCTAAGGGGGGATTGGATATGGGTGAGTTCTAATACTCAGTAAGATAAATATAAATAATGCAACACAAATACATTTTAAAATATTCATTCATGCACATTTAATAAAAAATTAATTTTAATTTCAATTTCAATTAACAAATTCAAATCAAAAGTTATCGCCAAATATTCATATCCAAATCAAATGTCGAGTTCATACGAATCGTCATGAAGATGCTCAATACTGTATTCAATGGGTTTACACAACTAACGCACGTGGGATAAAACTCATCTTTTGACAAAATGTTTTTAATACTAATTATTATCTAATTTATACTACACTGATTGCAAACCTATATGTGCAGCCGCTTACACCTATTTCTAAGGAGGGCAAACGGGATATCAATTACTCATATCTTGTTATTAAATAGATACAAACATGCATTCACAAATATTAAATACAAATATAAATCTCTCAAGTCTCTCAGGTTGCCATCATTCATGCCCTTGAGCCCTAGAGCATGAATATCAAATCATTCAGAGTCTCAAGGACAACTGAACTACTGTTTCGTTAAGGGACCAAAACCTGCACCCAAATTCTAGCAGTTTCAGAACAAATAATCAAAACCAAATTCCCCTCAAAAGAAATATGGTAAACCAGATTTAACTAGATTTTGTGTTTGTTAAATTTTGACTCTTTATTTTATTAGTTAAATTTTTAGATTCTTTTATTCTTGTTTTATTTTTCCTTTAGTCTTTTAATTTCAAGTTTTTTTAAATGTTAATTCTCATTCTTTTATAATTATTTATAGCTTTAAAATTTTTTTCTTACAAGTTTTTAATTTATAAAATTATTCTTAGAATTTTAAGATTTTATTAATTTTATTGGATTTATTCTTTTAAATTAACCACATCATTTTTTGTTATACCAAATTTTCAATTTATACCAATATTTTTAAAATACCAATTTGTTTAAAATTTACTTAATTTACCGAATTATAGATTTTATTTATTAATTTTACCTTGTGCTCGAGGGAATTTACCCTCCTACTTGCATATGTGGTATGGGGAGCACATTTGCGAAGACCCCTCAACATTCGTAGAAGCCTACTAGGTCAACATGACGCGCAAGGCTTGGTGCAATATGCAGCTACTTAGAGTGTAGTGGCACTCCCACACACAGACCCTATGCGCAAATGCGCACCAGCACGGATCGCAGTGCCATGAACATGCCCGCACGACTATGACGACAACAACTACAACTATTATCATGATTAGAATTATTAAGACAATGACTATAGGTCTGACAACCTATCTATGTGGTGGATTGTAATCGCTTTTTTGAAGTATATCGCTAGTAACTTAAAAAAATATTAAGAACCAAACATCCTAATGATCAATTCCTAAGGGTAGTTAAACCTGTTGGACCATATCAATCCATTTTTCTGGTTGTTCATATCAGTGAATGGCACCATTATCTTCGCTTGTTCCCCATTAGCAAACCCTACATGAAACTGTTGTTGTACTTACGAGTTCATCTTGTCAACGAACCACACATGCTGATGCTGTAGCTCCTGCACTAGAGAATCCTCTTTGATTTGAGCTGGCATCTCCCGAGGACCCTTCATGACTCTTTTGTCTGGTGGTCCCCTAAGGCTGAAGTGACTTGCTAAGTGTTTTTGTCCTATTCTGGATTTCTTTAAGGTGTTGCTCGATGAGCCCACCCAAATCGTTGAGATCGATAAGGTTGAGTTGGTGGAGGGAATTCCCAATTAGACTTTGGAGCATGACCTACGTGATCTCCTTCTCGCAATTATCCTTGTACTGGTTGTTTAATTAGTAAGTTGTTTAGGTGATCCTTTAGTGTAAAAAGCTATTTCGATTCATCATCTTCTTGTTCTGCTCCATCTCAGGCATCCTTTGTAAGTCAATAAGCACGTGTTAGGTTCCTAGAGGAGAAGGCCAAACCTCTAGTTGCGAGTCATAGGGGCTGTAAATGAATGCATAGGCAAACTTAACTTTCTTTCCACTCGTGGTCTTTTGTTATATATTGCTTAAGAGAGGGAATGGGTATACATAGAAAGAGACAAGCGTTGAAGAAAATTAGTAAAGGATGGGGAGTGAAACATTGAATATACCATGTGAGGTTAGATGTGCTGCATTCTAAAACTGGGAGTGGAGTGTCGAAATCATCTTCAGAATGCTATGTCTTTAATAGGGAATATGGAAAATATTTTGATTTAAGGAAATGTTTCACAAAATTTAATTAGTGAGTTGTTGCAGGGCTGCACTTATACAAAATTCCTTTAATCATGATTGTCCCTTTTAATTAAGAGCTAATGTTTCACTATAGTCCATCTGGATATCTACTCTCTCCTGCATTATTTGATTTTGTATGCAGTATGTAGAATATGATTATTAGAGTGCATGTTTATTTGATTTTATCTTTATGGAAGAATATTTTAATTACAATTATTAAAGTCAAAATATGTCTCTATATCACAACCAATTATATGCATTTAGTAGACAATTGGTTACTATATGCAATCGGGCTTCCATGTTTTGCATTCTTTATACATATCAAAACTAATTTTTTTTTCATGAAGCTGTAGTAAACAATCAGTAATTATTTTGAAAAAAAGATTCATTTGAAGACCATATATGCTGAAAAATATTTAAAATACATAATAAAGCAGATACATGCAACTAATAAATCTACTACACTAATGATAAGATTGTTTTCTTTCTTTTTCGAAATAAAATAAATATACTTAGACCAATTAATTACAATCCTACCCTACCCATCACGTTTTTTTAAAACATAAACTTTATATAAAATAAAGACATGAGATTATATATATCTATTTTCTCTACATACATTTGTGTATGTGAGTGCCCTTTTCATGTATATCTTCAACGAAAAAGAGAATGAGGAAGCCTATAATGATTTTATATTGGAAAAGCATGTATAGATGGCAAAACTCAACTAAGGACATTTGTTTTTTGTTCTCAATCAGCATATATGTTTTATATGTTCACTCACTTTCTTCATCAAGCCCTTCTTTCTTTTCTCGAAAGTGGCTTTTCTGGCGGAGTTGTTAGTGATATTGGCAAGTTTAACCTTTTTTTTAGTCATGGTATTTGGTCGTGTCTGGCCAAAGAGCAAGATGGTATATATATAGAATGAGACAAGAGTTGAAGATTTATTTATAACAGATGTGAAGCGGAACACTGAATATACCATGTAAAGTTTGATTAAAACTACAAATGGACTACCCAAATCATATCTAGAAATGTTATGTTTTTAATAGGACATATGGAATGATCTTATGATTAAAGGTAATGTAATTTACTAAATTTAATTAGTGAATTGTTGCAAGGTTACACTTTTTTAAAACCATTCAATCCCAATCGTCTTTTTTAATTAAAACTAATGCTGCACTATAATGCACGTATATATCTACTCTCTCTTATATGTGTAGGTGTGTAAAAAAATGAATTGAATGGGAAGATTGCTAGAATATTTAATTAATTTTCCTTATATATGTGGGGTTAGTTAAATAGAGAGAGAGAAAAAAAAAACTTGAAATTACTTGTCTTACGGTAGTAAACCAAGGCAATGAAATGGAAGATATATATTGCTTATAATTAGGTAGTAATAATTGCATATAAATACGTCACCCATCTTTTCTAGTAAGCATCCCATTTTTATCATATAGAATATTGATATTGCTTTTGGTAAATTTCCAATATAGTCCTCTAATTAAGATTGTTTGCATTTCAACCGCAAAAGTCTTTGTTTTCGTCCCAACACTATGTTCACTTTTAGTTGTTTTTTTCTTTTCAGTACACATATAGCTAAAAACAAATATAAAAAATTTTGGGGCTTATAGACATGCAATCACAACAAAACACTTGCTCCAATTCTCATAATCTATGAGTTATTTATCATCATACTTAGACATGCAGGAAGTTGTTTTAGAGTAGACTATTTTATGATTGCTTATGTCGCTTTTTATATGATGCTCTTGTTTTATACTCTAAGATCCCATGTATTTTAGATGATGCTAGTGGTTTGTTTTGACATATAGGCATAACTTATGGCTGGTTTTGTAAATCTGCGTGTTATTGTTGAGAGCTATATTACTTCTCAAAAAAATATTAATTCTAAAAAATGAAAATGAAATTTAGGATTTAAATCTCTATAGTGACAATTCATACATTTAATTGATTAGTTAGCACGATCTCCTAAAGATAATATATGAGAATGTACAATTTGAATCCAATTTTTTTTATAAAGAGAGGAAATACTATACATACTGTTAAGGAACGATTAGTGTAATTTAATTTTAAAATATAACAATTAAAGTAATATATATGATTACTTTTGTATTGACTTATGTAATAGCCAAAAAACTCCTAAAGAAATCAAAGATATATTTCCTGCCAATTTTATGCAGTAATAATATAAAGGAGTTGTCTCCCTTCAGTAAAAAAAATGATACTAGTATGGTTTTAAAATATATGCCTTCTGAACCTCAACAATCAATATTTGCCTAAAAGATAATTAATTTTTAAAAAAAAAAATTGAAATAAAATTTATCAATAGTAATTAACCATTATAAACACAACAAGAAGTGTCGTCAACAATACATCCAACAACTGCAACAGAGATTGAGAAAACAAGAAGAAGGCAAAGTCATGTCCAAGAAACAATTAGAAGGGAATAATCCATCATCCATTACTGATTCCAACCTTTAAGATAATTACAATATGCTATAGATTACATGCTGGTGTACATATAAATAACAAAAAATAGTTAACGATTATATATCTGTGTGTATACATGTAAGGCAATACTTATTCTATTTGCTATCTAGATAACATTGCTATTACATCACAATAATATGACATATTTAGCAAATTAAACAAGATACTATCCAAACTACTTAAAGGAGCTAGTTGCAAGTGTACACATATACTTCTCATCAATGCTCTGAATTGGTAGTATATATATGACTATAATTTTTTTGTCTTTTAAAATATAGGGAACAAAGATAGATTATTCTATATATCTATAAGTTAATATAACCCAAAATAAATCGAACGAAATAATTAAACAATATATTTATAATTTTAGCGTATTTTTTCAGATACACGCATAATATTCATATTAATAAAAATATTAATTATTTGAGATATTTCGATTAGATAGAGGTTTTCTTCGAGGAAAATATTATTCCTTAATTCCATTATCCTAAATTTTAATTTAAAGATTGGAAGAACGTATCCATATGTATTAAATTCTATACAAAAATCTCATTTGAAATCTAAATAAATTTGAACAGCTAGCTAGCTTAATCTTCCTCCTAACTAGACTGAATTTATACATATACTACATCGATAATGCTTATGTCATCACTCCATTATGTGAAAAAAATAGAAACTAAAAGAAGAGACAAGGGCATTATGATAGCTTAAAATTACATTGAGCATGTAGGGGGAAGAGAGAAATTAAAGAACGAAGAGTTGTACTAGTACAAGAGATATAAAATATTAAATAGAAGATTAATCTGAAGAAAATCATAACACAAAGAAATCCAAGTACATTTATGCATGCAACTCGATGACTACAACTATGATGATGACAGTTACAACTATTATTATGACTATAACTATTGAGACGACGACTACAACAACTAAAAAACTGATAACATATCTTTGTAGTGGAATGTAATTGGTTATTTAAAGTACATCTCCAATAAAAATCCAAAAAATTTAAAATTAAATATCATAATACTCGATTCCCAAGGTTAGTGAAACCCACTGGATCATATCAGTCCCTCATTTTAGTTGTTCTTATTTTTGAATGGCACCATCATCTATACATGTTCCCCGTATGCTCAATGAGGTTGCTACTACACTTGCAGGTTCATCCTGTCAACGAACCACATCTATAGTTGTTGTAATTTCTACACAGGATGATCCTCCTTGATCTTAGTGAATGTCTCCCTATGACCCTTCATCACTCCTGCGCCTGTGGCCTCCTGAGGCTGAGGTGACTTCCAGAGTGTTTCAATACTCTATTTTATTTATTTGATGTTTTGTTCGATGAGCCAACCTAGATCGTTGAGATAAATGAGGTTGAGTTAGTGAAGGGGCTTCCTGATAAGACTTTGGAACATGATATGCGCAAGATCGCGATTGTCCTTGCACTATTTCTTTAGTTGATCAGTTGCCTTGGTGATCCTTTGGCATAAGACGCTCTCTTGATTCACCATCTTCTTGTTTTGCTCTATCTCGGGTATCCTCTTAAAGTCAGAAAAACATGTTGGGCTCCGAGAGGGGAAGACCAAACCTCTAGTTTTGAGTCATAGGGGCTGTAAATGATTGCACAGGTTTTGACATTGCACAAAGTGCTGAGTTCAATCACGTTTTTCATCAACCCCTTCTTCCTTTTTTGAACGTAGCTTTTCTTGCAGAGTCATTAGTGATATAAGTAAGGTCAACCTTCTTTTCAATAATGGTGTTTTGTTGTGTCTGGCCAAGGAGCGAGAGGGTGTTTGTATAAAATGAAACAAACATCCAATAGTTATTAGTAAGGAACGGGGAGTGGAGCTTTTTAATATAGTAGAATATATCATGTATGGTAAGGTGTGGTGCATTTTAAAACTACAAGTGAAATGTTCAAATTATCTCCAGAAATATTATGTCTTTAAGAGGGGATATAGGAAAATCTTGTGATTTAAGGAATATAATTCACAAAATTTAATTAGTAAAATGTTGAAAGGCTGCACTTATCTAAAATCATCCAATCCTGACCGTCCCTTCTCATTACAAGTTATTGATTCACTGTAATGCATTTATATATCTACTCTCTCTTGCATTATCCCCAGCATGCATTCACATCCTACCTAAACAATTATGTGAGAAAATGAAATGTTACAATTAATATCAATATAATAAATTCTACAATCCATACATAAAATTGGCTGCAAATTTAATTTTAAACAAAGTAACTGAACTTAAGTACTACTATATATCACTAAATTGACTTATTCACAAAAAAAAAATAAATATGTTC
Organism: Carica papaya; assembly: GCF_054855325.1. Classification (NCBI taxonomy): domain Eukaryota; kingdom Viridiplantae; phylum Streptophyta; class Magnoliopsida; order Brassicales; family Caricaceae; genus Carica; species Carica papaya. The sequence continues at coordinate 24,228,589 of NC_142310.1, read as the reverse complement.
AATACATTTTTAATAGAAAATGGTTGATATAAGAAGTTAACAGATTATATAAATGGTATTTAGGTGATAATTTGGCTGATTTGTTAACTTTTTATATATAATTGCGAGTTCACATGTTCTTCATTAATGGGAACTAATGCCATCCCTTAATGATTGGGCCAAAGGCTTAATAGTTTCAATTCTAGGATCTTTACTTCATTACCAACTACCTTAATAGAAATCAATCCTCCTAAAAGTTAAATATAATTAAGTCATGATAATACTTGCAAGTGGTAATTCTCTACCTTTACAAAAATAAGAATTGAAGATTCGACTCTTATATAACACAAAAATAAATATATAATTTATTGTACGTAAAAATTAATAAAAATAAATTTTAATAACTCTATCATATGTTAAAATTAATGATAATATAACTAGATGAACAATTAAAACTTGAATACTAGACTTTCACATGGATGTTGGTGTTATACACTTTGATAGTAGTGTATATGTGGTTTCATTGTATTATTACATATATCTTCATTTTTAAAAAGTACTTATCTTGTGTCTTATGAATTTTTTAAACTGTTATCGCAAAAGTGTAAATTGATTTTGAATTCAAAATAAGTGATCCCACTAATAAAGGTTAAATACTGGTCATTATCTTTAAGAATCAATTGCAACATCGTACTACAGATCCTAGAGTAACATACTATAATATTAAAAAAAATTTAAAGTAGTAATTTATGTCACTGGAGTTAAATATGGTCTTATTTTATATCAGTAACATTTTTTTTAATAGCAAAAGACTTTATATCATTTATTTTTGAGTATTTATATATGTAAAAGAAATTCAAAATACTAATTGCTGAAAGTGTTTGAAATTAGCTGTCAAAAATATTTTTCTGTATATATTATTCTATGTGATTGTATATATTGTATATTTCTTCTTGCATAAAGTATTAATTAACTACTCACAGATTGTTGAGTTCAAAAATTATTTATTTAAGTTATTTTCTATATTCTGAACATAATAATTGCATCATGAAATTCTATTTATGATCGTCAGGGATTCTCCAATATATTTGAATTATTTAAAATATTGCATGTTTTGACTAAAATAAAATTTTAGAGTTATATTTAAATTTCATATTAATCAAAATATTAATTTTTTTAGATATTCAGATTATATCAGAATTTTCTTTGAGAAAAATTTTATTCCTCAATGCCATTATCCCAAATTTTAATTCTATGATTTGAAGAGCGCATCATATTTATTAAATTCTATATAAAAGTTTTATTTGAAATCTAAACAAATTTGAGTATCTAGCTAGTTTAATCTTCCTCCTAACAAAACTGAATTTCTACATATACTGCATCAATAATGTTTCTGTTTTCTCTTAATTGAGTATAAAAAAAAGAAGAGAAATAAGAGAAAAGGGCATTCTTATAGCATAAATTTATATTGAGCACACATATATTTTAACAAATAGTAATACAGCTACGTCAAGTCGGGAAAAGGGAGAAATTAAAGAATGAAGAGTAGCACTAGCACAGAAAATATAAAATATTGAGGTGAAGATTAATTTAAACAAAATCATAACACAAATTAATCTAAGTACATGAATGTATGTGACCCGACGACTATTTCTGTGAGGATGACACCTACAACTATTATGATGACTACAACTATTTAGACGATGACTATGACGACTAAGAAACTAATAACATATCTCTATGGTGGAATTTAATTGGTTATTTAAAGTACATCCCCAATAACATAAAAAAAAATTAAAAATTAAAAATCATAATTCTCAATTTCTAAGGGTCATTAAACACATTGGACCATATCAATCCATTATTCTGGTAGTTCTGATATGTGAATGGCACCATCATCTCTGCCTGTTCCCCGTTCAACCCGACATAAAGCTGTTGCTGTGCTTGAGAATTCATCCCATTAACGAACTGCATTTGCCACTGCTGCAGCATCTGCACCGTAGAATCCTCCTTGATTTGAGTGAAAGTCTCACCAGGACCCTTCATCACTCCTTTGTCTGTCGCCTCCTGAGGCTGAGGTGACTTGCGTAGTGTTTCCATGCTCTTTTGGATTTCTTTGAGGTGTTGTTCGATAAGTCAACCCAAATCGTTGAGATCAATAAGGTTGAGTTGGTGGAGGGACTTCCCAATAAGACTTTGGAACATGATATCCGTTATCTCCTTTTCGCGATTATCGCTACGCTGCTTCTTCATTTGGTCGATTGCTCTAGTGATCCTCTGGCGTAGGAAGCTCTCCTGATTCACCATTTTCTTGCTCTGCTCTATCTCGGGCATCGTCTTAAAGTCAGCAAACACATGATGGGCTCCGAGAGGGGAAGGCCAAACATCTGGTTGCGAGTCATAAGGGCTTGTAAATGATTGTACAGGCTTTGACATCGCAAAGAGTGCTAAGTTCACTCACTTTCTTCATCAGCCCCTTCTTCCTTTTCTTGAATGTGTCTTTTCTTGCAGAGTTGTTAGTGATATAAGCAAGCTTAACCTTCTTTCTAGTCATGGTATTTTGTCATGTGTGCCCAAGGGGCGGGAGGGGGTATATATAAAACAACACAACAGTTGAGTAGCCATTAGTAAGGAATGGGGGTGAAGTATTTTAATATAGAAGAATATACCATGTAAGGTAAGATATGGTATATTCTAAAACTGCAAGTGGAATGCCCAAATTATCTCCAAAAATGTTATGTCTTTAATAGGGGATATGGAAAAATCTTTTGATTTAAGGTAATCTAATTAAAAAAATTTAATTAGTAAATTGTTGCAAGGCTGTATTTATATAAAATTATTCAATTGTGGCCATCCCTTTTAATTAAAAGCTATTGCTTCACTGTAATGCATGTTTCTACCTACTCTCTCCTGCATTATCCCCAGCATGCATTCACACTCGAAGTCAATTATACGTGGCAACCACACTCACAAATATTATCTCTTAACCATCAACTAATATGGTCATCACTTTCTAATCCAACTTAATTGTATGTCTTGATGACTTAGAGTTAGTACCATTTTATTTTTTAATTCTTTTTTACAAAAAAATAGAAAAACCATAGATATATTTTTTTTTCTATATCAGAGTTCACATTACATACTAACAATCATTTAAATTTATACTTTTAAAAGACAATGGTATTAGTTAGAAAGTTGTTGAAGTAATAGTTGAACTCAAAAAAATACAACAGATTAATATGCCATTACCTTGTAAATTAATAGGGGATTTTGTGACATTAAAATATTCTCTTTGAATATGTTAATGTTTGTATTTATGATAAATGTGAGAAATGTATTTGATTAAATTAGAATTATCTCTTGTTTTGTACTTTGAGTCCTTATTATTACTCTATCAAATCTAAAATAAATAATAGTTTTTTTTACTGCTAAATTTTTAAAGTATATTAGTTTTTACCCTCTCACGTCTTTTCTCTACTTTTACTGGTTTGATCATTATATTATTTATATGATTTTTATTCAACTAAATTGGCTTATATATTTCACAACATACGAACAAATATTAATCGCAATATATATCTATATATATATATCATAACTAAGTTTTTATGGTATTAGAATACTATTGGAGTGTAATTAGTAATTATGTTTTGCATGAAAAGTTTTGAAATCTTACAAATTAAAGTTTGCATGTCAAGCAAATTAATTATAAACCAAGTACGGGCCAGATGTTTGTTGTCTGATCCAGTTGATATATACATATATATATCTATACAAGTAATATATAAGGTAGCGATGGAAGGAATACATGTTAAGGTAGGTAAATATATATTGAGATGTTTGCATATGTGTATGGAAGGGTGAGCATCTAAATTTTTATGATGTTTAGGTAAATATCAATAGAAAGAAATATATCAACGAGAAAAACACAACTTTTGAGGGTCTTGTCGTATCATGTCATAAAATTAATTTTTTCTTTATGAATTATATAACATATATATTGCAATTATAATGAAATTATATAGCATATGTATAACTAATTTACATATTGATCAATTCAAATAAAAATTATTATAATTAAACTAATTAGCTCCCTAATTATTTAACGAATCCTTTGGCATATTAACCTAGTTTCCTTAAATATAGATACGGGAATAAATTATTTCAAATTGTATACTATATATATGGTTTGATGCACTAAAATATTATTTGTGTATATATTTTCTTCTATATACAATTAAAGATTTAAATAAAAGATTATGCATCCAGCATTCAATATTCAAAAAAGTGTAATGCATATATATACCTGCATATAATATTCCTCTCCTTTTTTACCTTCTCCCTAACTCAACTTTTAGGGAGATTCATTTTTTAATTGACAATGTGCATTTGGAACTCAGCCCACAATGTGATGAACATGCTATAGAAATCTTTATTTTTATGTATTACAATAAATTAGCCGCACGCAAGGAACCAGATTCATAAGCACTTCCTCGATTACCATCATCGTACCACAATTATGTATGCACATCTTTTATTTTGACTCACTTTATACATATATATATATAGGACTTGCTCTATAGCTAATTATAATGATTTGCAAACATTTCATATGTAATCTTGTATTTGTTTTTATACTCTTCTAATCTGGACATTCTAATAATCCATTCCTAAGTCACAATTAAGTTTCAAAGTAACTCAAAGAGCTGCCCAGTATCTTCTTCAATTTTCACAAGGCCCGTAAATCAAAATTAATAATACACATATATACATGCAAGAACATATTACATTTCATTCTTTATATCTATATATTTAATTTATATATCTTTTCGATTTAAAACTAAATCACATATATAATTTGCAATTAATCACTATATTAAGACCTTGTACAAGTAGACAAGAAAAGTTAAATATATACACTGATAATTTTTATAATCCTCCTATAGCCTTAACTACCACCAATCCCCTTCATTTTCTTTTCTTCAAAGAAAAAACTCCATGTATTAGATCCCTGAAGCAAGCTTGATGCCACCTTAATTCACCAGCTTAGTGAACCTGTTCTAACCATAGACACATTCTCTTAGGTATAAGTTAGAAATCAAAGAAAAGGACCATATTCAACATGATCGTTAATTTACCCTCTATATTAGCTTCAATTATCTCCTATAAGAAAAAGTAAAAACTTAAAAAGTGTCAAATTGAGCATCATACAATAACATAAGTAGAAAAGTAAGAATTGCATGTATAACTTTTAAAGATAAAACAATAGCTAAAAAAATAAAATAGAAGAATCAGTGTAAACCATCATTGTACGAGTTTTAATGGTACTTATATATACCCACTAAATAGCCTCTTTCATTGGCCAATTAAAACCGATGTTAGAGCATCGTAAACCCATCCAGAGGGCTAAAGAAGTAGTTAAAACTAATAAAAAATCCTCCTATTCAATGTGATACTGCAAGACTAATACAATTCATCTTAAATCACTCCTTAGCAACTATCATCTCCTGATTCACCATTAGTTTGAAATCCAAGGTAAAGCTATCATAAAAGCTATATTACTCAACAAAATCGCCAATATTTGTCTTCAAAAGGTCCTGATCCAATTAAGTATGGATGCTTTGGAGATTCTTTACCTACTTAGGTTTATTAATTCACCAAGTTATTGAAGTCTCTAAGCTTGAAGTTGAGGTTAACTATAAGTGAAATCATTTTTAATAGTTTTAATGTCAAGACTGTTGATATTTTTCAAATTTGTTTCCTACTTAGCTTATTAATTCACCATGTTGAAGAGAAAATTGTGTAAGGAGGCATGTTTCTTTTTCTAACTTTGTTTTTTATTTTACAGTATTCTGTAAAAATTTTAACTTTTTAGGATGTCATCGAACAAATATGATAAATAGGAGTTTGTATTTGTTCAAATAGCAAATAGATCTCTTTACTCAAGTTGATGATGAAATATAGAAGATGATTAGTTAAATTTTGACAAGTGACTACCATGTTTTATTAGATATTTAGAAGATTGGTTGGCATTTTAAGCTTTTGCAATCTTCATCAATTGACTATCTCAAATGTACATAAGCTCCAATATTCTCCCATTCACTTCCTCTTACAATTTCTAAAATGTCGAAATAGTTAATTGTTACAAGATAAATAAAAATAAATTGTTTTAGAAATAAGCAAGTTAAAAACATAAAAATTTTAGTATAAGTACGTATATCCATATATATATATAACTAAATCATAAACAACTATATCTAACTCATGAAAGAATTCTTTGTTGAAATATAATTTACTTTTTGATGTATCTGTATGAGGCAATGAAGGGGGATCATATAACAGATGTTTTAAGAATATGCTTTTATTGTGTTTAGCTTCTATTTCAAATTACCTATATTATCATATAATTTTATTCTTAAATTGTGCTTTTCATTTTCCAAAGGCTGGTGGTTTTGTGTTTTCTTGTAATTCTCTCTTTAAAAAAGATAGAACTATCCTTATTGACAAGATTATTTTTTATTATTCAAATAGAAAAAGGACATGCAACTACCATTTTATTAATAAAGTTATCTTTTAATTAAGGAAAAGTATGCAATACTTAACCTACAACAAAACCCTTAAAAAGATTTATCCCCAAATAAAATTGTAGGTTACTATGCAAACAAAGAGCTAATTATTTTGAATTAATTAACAACATCCTGTATAAAATAAACTAATAGAGTAACATAATAAGATGAATAAAGATTAAGATGATGTTGTATGGCTATTTTCTTTGATAAATAAAGTTATCTTACTTTTTAAAAAAATTCATGATAATTAGAAAATGAAAAAGTGCTATAACAATAAACATATATATATACACTTCATTATTTATGTAAAATAGTGATGAATAGCTAAAACGTATAACACAAACTATTTATAACAAGATACTTCAAAATTATATTTCCTAAATATAACATCTTGAATCTTCCAGTTAAGGGTAATTGATGGATTCCAAATTTTATGACCGATATGTATGCATGAGGGATCTTCACATGTAAAGAAACCCTACAAGCAATCCAACATTTAAAAGTATGTCCCCTAGGACTTGTGATATCACTTTTTTTGTTTTCTTGTGTATATAAAAATTTTGTTTTGGCCTGAGATAAAGTATATTTCTATTCAATTTAATAATTAAAAAATAACATTCTCGTGCAAGAAGAACAAATAACATTTTTCAAAAACAAGATAAAAGAGAACTTTATTGTGAAATTTATATTTTTAATATAGCTACAGTTATCATAGCCATATTTTGATACAACTTCTCCCTCATCCTCTTTACGAATAAATCTAGCCATGTTTCCCATTTCCTCTTGCTCCACAATGTTCTTCGCAACCATCTATCATTATTTATTTTCTATCAAGCTAACCCATACTCATTATTTTTATATGGAAAACACAATTTATTCATATATTAGCTATCTAAATTATTTTAGATATATTAACAGCTCAAATACCATGTTATCTTGTGAGAATAGAAAATTGTGTTTTATTATTGAGATACCACTATTTATAGGCATATTATGTACATAATTTTACAAAGAAAAAATTAAATGAAAATTAAATGCACATTTACACCATAAATGCACTAAAAATTATGGAATAATACATGAGATAAGAATTTTTATTGTTGGCAATAGTATATTATGCTCAACAAATTGTTGTATTATTGGATCATACTTGCCAGTTCTAGTTAATAAAATTTCAAGAATTTTCATACAAATGATTAAATTATGAGTACTTCATATATCACTAATGAGATTTTAGCTAATAGGCAGCTTCATGTATTATTAACAAAATTCTACATGATACCAAAGATGTGTAATAGGAAAGATGTATGGGAGGTTGTGTTAAGATGGTGATGTTGGCGATAGCGGGAAAACAAGCTGACTAGTCATTTTGGTGTGGATTGAGTTGTTAATAGGAAAAGTGAATAGGAATTTAAAGAGTTGTAAAGCTTTAGCAGATATGCACTATTTTCAAGTGTCTGTGAATGAGTGAGAGGGAACAACAAAGCTGGGTGGAAAAGAGGAACGAATGGGTTTGAGAGGATATTGGTAAAAGCTTGGAGATCTTTGGTGGGTGTGGGTGATATGCATGCTTTTAGTTATTTCTTTTTTATTTTTAGTACACATATAGCCAAAGGAATGCTTGTTCTAATTCTCAGAATCTATAAGGTATCCATTAACCCATATAGGCATGATCCTTGGAGCTTCTATACATACAATATGAAATTCACGCACAACCAAAGTTAATCAATTCTATGTCAACTAGTTTAGACAGTTAGGTGTCTCAAATAACCCTTTCATATTGTTGTTAAACATCATCACACATACACATATAGGAAGTTTTTTTAGATGTGTAATGTAGTGTTTAGACTATGTTGTTGTTATTTATGCCTTTTTTTTCTATTATTTTATGCTCCAAGGTCTCATATATCTTAGATGATGCCAATGGTTGATTTTTCTATATAAGCATTCCTTGTAGTTTGTTTTATAAATCTACTTGTTATGGATAAAAGGTATATTACTTTTCAAAAAAATATTACTTTTAAAATATAAAATTAAAATTTAGGATTTAGATTTTTTAGTAACAATTCATACATTTCATTAAGCCGTGAGTTGACCAAGTCTCACAACAAAATTAATTTTAATATTGTTAAATTGCAACTAAAAGGACGCTAAAATTAAACTTCAAGCGTACTTTTTATTCATGCTACGTCAATCACTTCAGTGAAGGAGATTTAACTAGACATGGTAGATTGATCAATAGAACTTATAATTAAAAAACTATAATCATGTAATAATAAAAAATAAATTCCAAAATATTCCAAACATGAGTTTGTTAAAAAATGATGAAAATTTTCATCCTAAAAATCTACAATTTGATAGCAAAAAAAGAAAAATAAATTACTTATTAATTTTTCTCAACTTTTCCTCCGCTGCTCAGCTCTAGGCCCACTTCTGCTTTCTATTTCGGCTTCTTCTCCACCAGATTTGGGTTTACATCGGCTCCAGACTAGATATGGGTTCACTTTTGCTCCCCTCTTAACGTTGCAGATTTGGTTCCTTTTGCAGGTGGTAGAAAGAGAAGAGATAGGGTTTTGCCTACCACCCTTTTTCACTTTCAGTTGCCTCTTTTTTTCCTTTTTAAAGCTGCTTATTTTTCCTCTTCAGAGCTACTTCATTTTTCCTTTTCAGAGCTGCTCCTTCTTCCTGTTCAGAATTGCTTCCTTTTTCCTCTCCAGAGTTGCTTCCTTTCTGCTCTTCAGAACTACTTCATTGTTTCTCTTATCAGTCTTTTTTTCTATTTTCTTAACGAAACCTATATCAAGAATTTTTTCATTAAATGACCTTTAACTCAAAATTAATCAAAAGTTATTCTAAATTTAAGTAAAAAAGGGTATAAAAATATATTAAAAATCAGACACATCAATATACTTCTTTGTATACATAATACTTATTGTACTTACTACCTAAGCAATCGCAATAATATCACATATTTTGTAAATTATACAAGATACTGTCTAAACTACTTGAAGGAGCTCGTAGTGAGTGTACACATGTACTTCTTCTCAATACTCTAAATTAGTAGTATAAGTGTGAGTGTAATTTTTTTGTTCTTTAAAATATAAGGAACAAAGATAGATTATTCTACATATCTATTAATTAATTAGAAGTCGATTTATAACTTAATATAACATATTTTTCCAGATTCATGTATAATATTAATATCAATCAAAATATTAATTGTTTTAAATTATATGATTATACCGGGACTTTGTTTGAAGAGAACATTACCTGCTAGTGCCACTATTCTAAATTTTAATTCCAAGATTCGAAGATCGTATCCATATCCATTAAATTTTATACAAAAATCTCATTTTAAATCTAAAAAAATTTAAAAAGCTAGCTAGCTTCATCTTCATCCTAACTACACTGAAGTTTTACATAAACTACATCAATAATGGTTCTATCCTTGCTTCATTGTGCATAAATAAAAAGAAAAAAAAAGAAATGCGACGTCTTGTGTCTTATGAATTTTTAAAAATGTTATCACAAAAGTATAAATTGGTTTTGAATAAGTGATCCTACTAATAAAGGTTAAATACTAGTCATTATCTTTAAGAATCAATTGCAACATCGTACTACAGATCCTAGAGTAACATACTATAATATTCAAAAAAAATTTTAAGTAGTAATTTATGTCACTGGAGTTAAATATGGTCTTGTTTTATATCAATGACATTTCTTTTAAAAGCAAGAGACTTTATATCATTTATTTTTTAGTATTTATATATGTAAAAGAAATTCAAAATACTAATTGTTGAAAGTGTTTGAAATTAGCCATCAAAAATATTTTTCTGTATTTATTATTCTATATGATTGTATATATTTAAATGTGTATATGTATATATTGTACATTTCTTTTTGCATAAAGTATTAGTTAACTATTCACAGATTGTTGAGTTTGAAAATTATTTATTTTAGTTTTTTTCCATATTTTGAACATAATAATTGCATCGTAAAATTTTATTTATGATTGTTAGAGAATCTTCAATATATTTAAGTTATTTAAATATTGCATGTTTTGACTAAAATAAAACTTTTTAGAATTATATTTAAATTTCAGATTAATCAAAATATTAATTGTTTTAGATATTTGAATTATATCGGAATTTTCTTTAGAAAAAATATTATTCCTTAATGCCATTATCCCAAATTTTAATTCTATGATCTGAAGAGCGCATCCATATTTATTAAATTCTGTACAAAAATCTTATTTGAAATCTAAACAAATTTAAGTATCTAGCTAGCTTAATCTTCCTCCTAAGTAAACTGAATTTCTACATATAGTGCATCAATAATGCATTTGTCCTCTCTTAATTGTGTATAAAAAAAAAGAAAAGAAAGAAGAGAAAAGAGCATTCTGATAGCATAAAATTATATTGAGCATGCATATATTTTAACAAATAGTAATACAGCCACATCAAGTCAGGGAAAGGGACAAATTAAAGAATGAAGAGTAGTACTAGCATAGGAAATATAAAATATTGCGGTAAAGATTAATTCAAAGAAAATCATAACATAAAGCAATCTAAGTACATACATGTATGTGACCCAACGACTATGACTGTGACGATGACAGCTACAACTATTATGATGACTACAATTATTTAGATGATGACTATGACAACTAAGAAATTAATAACATATCTCTATGGTGGAATTTAATTGCTTGTTTAAATTACATCTCCAACAGCACCCCAAAAAATTCAAAATTAAATATCATAATACTCAATTCCTAAGGGTAATTAAACACACTACACCATATCAATCCATTATTCTGTTTGTTCTAATCCGTGAATGGCACCATCATCTCGTGCAAGAAGAATAAATATTTTTTTCGAAAAAGAGTACAAAAAGAAAACTTTATTGAGAAAAAATTCATAGCTTAAAGGTCACATAACAAGCCAGCAAAATAGTTAAAACACAGTTATAAAAAAGAGAAGGTCACACCTGAGGATTAATTGAAGTCATGCAAAATTAAAGACACTATAAAAAATTTCATAACAACTCTATCTTGCCACTGTGAAGAAGCAAAAAGGCTCATATGCATCATATATACAGTTGGAAGTCAAGCTAATCATGAAACTGGAAAAGCCCAACAATAAATTAAGAGCACAAAAGACTATCAACATGGAGAAACTACCAATGATGCTACTAGAATCAGTTATATACATCAACTTAGACCTACCTATGAATTAGCCTCCTCAAAGTAGAAATTTTGAGACCACACAAGCCCCTATTCATACGAGGATTAAAATGACTACTAAAAAAATACAATCATTAAATTATAAATGAAATCTTTATCTTAAAAGTTTAAACTAATAGGAAATAACTCAACTAATTATTTATATTTTAATACATCTTTTAAGTTTTAAGTCTACTTAGGTTAAAAGGATGAATCATACACATAAGCAATAAATATTGTGCAATTTATATTTTTAATATAGTTATGGCTATCAGAGCCATATTTTGATAAAACTTTCTCCCTCATCCTTTTAATGAATCGATCCAACCATGTTTCCCATTTCATCTTGCTCTAGAATGTTTTTTGCAATCATCTATCATTATTTATTTTCTATCAAACTCACCCCTACTCATGATTTTTGTAGAAAAACACAATTTATTCATATATTAGCTATCTAAATTCTTCTAGATATATTAAAAACTCTAATACCATGTTATCTTGTGAGAATAGAAAATTGTATTTTATTATTGAGATACCACTATTTAGAGAAATATTATGTATATAGTTTTACAGAGAAAAAATTAAATGACAATTAAATACACATTTACACCATAAATGAACTAAAAATTCTCAAATAATACATGAGATAAGAATTTATATTGTTGGCAATAGTATATTATGCTCAATAAATTATTGTATTATTGGATTATATTTGCTAGTTCTAGTCAATAAAATTTCAAGAATATTCATAAAAATGATTAAATTATAGGTAGCTTCATATATCACTAATGAGTTTTTAGCTAATAGGTAGCTTCATGTATTATTAACCAAATTTTAAGAGGTGTAATAGGAAAGATGTATGGGAGGTTGTGTTGAGATGGTGATGTTGGTGATAGCAGGAAAATAAGCTGACTAGTCGTTGTGGTGTGGGGTGAGGTGTTAATTGGAAAAGTGAATAGGAATTTACAAAGTTGTAAAGGTCTAGCATATATGCACTATCTTCAAGTGTTTGTGAATGAGTGAGAGTGAGCAACAAAGCTGGGTGGAAGAGAGGAACGAATGGGTTTAAGAGGATATTGGTAAAAGCTTGGAGATCTTTAGTTGGTGTGGGTGATATGTGTTCTTTTCGTTGTTTCTTTTTTCTTTTTAGTGCACATATAGCAAGAGGAACGCTTCTTCCAATTCTCAGAATCTATTAGGTATTCATTAAGTCATATAGGCATGATCCTTGGAGCTTCTATGCATACAATATGAAATTCATCCACAACCAAAGTTAATCAATTCTATGTCTACTAGTTTAGACAGGTAGGTGTCTCGAAAAACCCTTTCATATTGTTGTTAAACATCATCACACATACACATATAGGAAGTTGTTTTAGATGTGTAATGTAGTGTTTAGACTATGTTGTCTTTATTTATACCTTTCTTTGCTATTATTTTATGCTCCAAGATCTCATGTATTTTAGATGATGCTAGTGATTGATTTTGCTATATAAGCATTCATTATGGTTGGTTTTATAAATATACTTTTTATGGATAAAAGGTACATTATTTTTCAGAAAAATATTACTTTTAAAATATAGAATTAAAAGTTAGGATTTAGATTTTTTAGTCACAATTCATACATTTTATTAATTAGATGATACAACCTCTTAAAGATAATCTACAAAAAAACACAATTTGAATCTAAAATCTCTCATGAATAGAAGAAATATCAATCATATTGTTAAGGAAAGTTTAGTTTGATCCAATTTTAAAATGGTATAATAAAAGTAATATATATGAAAACTTTGGTATTGATTTTTGTAATAGCCGCAAAATTCTTAAAGAAATCAAACATATATTTCCTGCCAATTTAATGCAGTAAAAATATAAAAGTGTTATCTCTCTTTCAATAAAAGAATGATACTAGCCTGGTACTAATATATATGCCTTCTCCTTGACACTCTATATTAGTCTGTCAGATAATTTTTTTTTTCAAAATGAAATATAATTTAACAATAGTAATTAACCATTTTAAACACAATAAAAGTACCATTAAACAATATATCCGATCACCACAATGTAGATTGAGAAGAAAAAGAAAAAGGCGTAACCATGTCCAAAAAACAATTAGAAGGAAACAATTCATTATGCATTACTGATTCCAACCTTTAAACAATTCGTAAAAATGATCAAATTATAGGTAGCTTCATATGTCACTAATGAGTTTTTAGCTAATAGGTAGCTTCATGTATTATTAACCAAATTCTATGTGATACCAAAGATGTGTAGTAGGAAAGATATAAGTCGAGATGGTGATGTTGGTGATAGCGGGAAAACAAGCTGACTAGTCGTTGTGGTATGGGATGAGGTGATTATAGGAAAAGTGAATAGGAATTTATAGAGTTATAAAGCTCTAATGGATATGCACTATTTTTAAGTTTTTATGAATGAGTGAGAGGGAGCAATAAAGCTGGGTGGAAGAGAGGAACGAATAAATTTGAGAGGATATTGGTAAAAGCTTAGAGATCTTTGGTGGGTGTGGGTGATATGCGTGCTTTTAGTTGTTTCTTTTTTCTTTTTAGTGCACACATAGCCAAAGGAATGCTTGTTCCAATTCTAAAAATCTATAAGATATCCGTTAACTCATATAGACATGATCCTTGGAGCTTTTATACATACAATATGAAATTCACGCACAACCAAAGTTAATCAATTCTATGTCAACTAGTTTAGACAGTTAGGTGTCTCAAATGACCCTTTAATATTGGTGCTAAACTTCCTTTAAGAGGTATATCATCACACATACAGATATAGGAAGTTGTTTTAGATGTGTATTGTAGTGTTTAGACTATGTTATTGTTATTTATGCATTTCTTTTACTATTGTTTTATACTCTAAGGTCTCATGTATTTTAGATCATGCTAATGGTTAATTTTGCTATATAGTCATTCCTTATGGTTGGTTTTATAAATCTACTTGTAATGGATAAAAAGTATCTTACTTTTCAGAAAAATATTACTTTTAAAATATAGAATTGAAATTTAGGATTTAGATTTTTTAGTAACAATTCATACATTTCATTAATTAGATAACATAACCTCTTAAAGATAATCTAAGAAAATACCTGATCTTTTCATGAAGATTTAGAAAGCTCAGTCCACAGAGCAAGAAATCAATAAAAATTTAAGTAAGCTTACTTCTAATGAGTTTTTTTATTTCAGGCTCACAGATGATGGATTGTGCATATTTCGAGACTGTATTTCGGTCCTTGTCGCTAGGATGGACGTTCTCAAGGCTGCCTATGCCTTCAAACTGTCCATCCACCCTGGGAGTACCAAGATGTACCGAGACCTGAAGCGTCAATATTAGTGGCCTAGAATGAAGGAGGACATTGTCGACTATGTCTCGATGACTTACTTGGCAATGGGTTAAGGTAAAACACCAGAGACCTGGTGGTTTGTTATAAGGCCTCCCTATTCTAGAATGGAAGTGGGAGCATGTAACCATGGACTTTGTCACCAGCCTGCCCAGAACTTGTTCTATTTGTAATGCCATATGGGTCATTGTTGACAGGTTGATCAAGACCGTTCACTTCTTACCCATCAGAATCACAGATTCCACCTGCATATTAGCCCGCCTGTACGTCAATAAAATTGTTCGACTCCATGATGTCCCCTCATCCATTGTGTTCAACTGTGATCCTCGGTTTACCTCCTATTTTTGGGATAGTTTTTAAGAAGCACTCGATTCTGCATTGTACTTCAGCATTGCTTATCTTCCCCAGACTGATGGCCAGTCTGAATGTACTCCAAACATTTTAGTATTTACATGGCTCCATATGAAGCTTTGTACAGTAGACCCTTTTGTTCTCCCATTTGTTGGAACGAAGTTGGGAACGAGCATTTTTTGGGACCTAATTTCATCCAGGAGACTATCAAAAAAGTTGTTATCATTCTAAGAAATTTAGCCACTGCCTAAAGTATCCAGAAAAGCTACATAGACAAATGTAGAAGACCTTTGGAATTTGTAATTGGCGATCAAGTCTTCCTTAGGATCTTCCCTTACAAGGAGAAAATACTATTCAGTAAGAAGGGAAAGTTGAGCCCCTATTACGTGGGACCTTTTTAGATCATGGAGCGTGTTGGACCCGTGGCGTACTGCCTTACTCTGTCCCAAGAGTTTACGGGTCTACATGATATTTTTCATGTCTCTATACTAAAAAAGTACAACCTTGACCCTTCTCACATCATTTCTCATCAAGAGATGCAGGTTTAAGCTGATATGACATACAAGGAGCTTCCCACAAAAATACTTAATTAGACTGACAAGGTTTTGCACAACAATAGGATCCCCATGGTGAAGGTATAGTGGCAACACCACATTTCGAAAGAGGTAACGTGGGAGTTGGAGAACAAGATGAGAGAGAAGTTTTCAGATCTATTCATAACAAATTTGGGGGACAAAATTTTCTAAGGTGGGGTGAATGTAACACCTTGAAAACCTTCGCACTTAATTTGTAATAAGAACCACTATTTATTCGGGCCCTAAGACAATTTAAAACCCCATAATATTTTGTATTTTTAATATTTCGAATGAATATTGTATTTCATATTTTAAGTTTCGTATTTTATTTGATTTAATAATTCTTAAAATTAATTATTTTATTTTCTCATCGGAAAAATTTTATTTTATTTATTATTTAAATAAATTTCAGGAAAAATGGAGAAAAAGACAAAAAATCCCACAGGAAGGATCCTGCTCCCAGGGGCTCTGCTCACTTGGGCGACATGCCGTCATTGTTTGGGTGGCATGCCTCTAAGTTTTGCACCACTATCATGTCGCATTGTCCATTCGTTGGTCACATTCGTCAGTCACCACATCACACTTTTCCCATTGACTTTCTCTCTCCTCACCAAATTTTGCCACTTGGCATAAATCCAACAGTCCCCATTTTCTATAAATAGTGGCCCTCCCTTCACCATTTTCCCATCACTTCCATTTCAATTCTTCTATCCTCTAAGAATTTTAGAGAGAGAGGGAGCTGTCAAGAGAGAGAGGGAGAGGAGAAGAAGAAGAAAAGGCACAAAAAATATCGAAGTTTCGGTAAGGAATTTAGTATTTACTTTTAAACATCCTAAGGAGCATTTCTAGAGTAAAATTAATAAAGTTTAAATTAGTGATTTCATGGTTAAGTTTTATGCCTAAACTAAGTAATTTCAAGTGTTAACGCATATCTATGATCGTGTATGAACTTGTTAATTTGCAAGTGTAATTTAGATGAAACAAATATTGATATGTGATGCAATTAAATGGTAGAGAAATGATTAAGCATGAAATTATGTATAGACATGAGAAACATGTATTGATATTAGCATGCATAATGCATAAAATGTTTCATTATACTTTTTATCTCTAAGGAGTTTCTGTTTCTTCCTCATCTAGTTTGAAAATACATGAGAGAACCACTCCCTGTGGATGATAGCATACCCTTTGACGCGAGGGGTGTTTCAAAATGATTATAGGGGTCACCTTCGACTAATTACGGTCGTGGCCATAGTTAACATGTAGGACCACTATGGTTGGCATGGCTGTGGTCATAGATCGTGTCATAGTTTTGCAAACCGTAAATGTGATTTTGTTTAGCAAACCATAAATGTGTTGTTAGTTTAGCAATATGCAAATTTCTATTACAAATGAAATGAATTTTTCATTCCACATGGGTAGTTGGGAATCCGTATCGCCCTCAATAGATGGAAGTCAGAACGACTTCGCAAATAATGACACGAAAAATAGTGCATATCATGATTTTTTTAAGTTTTTTTATTTTTAGTATGATATACTTGATTGATATGATATGACTATAATATGATGTTTTCTTTAAATAAAATAAATTA
Source organism: Carica papaya (assembly GCF_054855325.1). Taxonomy (NCBI): domain Eukaryota; kingdom Viridiplantae; phylum Streptophyta; class Magnoliopsida; order Brassicales; family Caricaceae; genus Carica; species Carica papaya. The sequence continues at coordinate 24,210,938 of NC_142310.1, read as the reverse complement.
CTTTCATAATTTAATAAAGAACCCTGACATGACTTTTGATGGTAAGAAATGATGATAGCTTTAATTACCTTTAAAATCTTATGATGTTTTTTAAATACTTTTTTCCTTACTGAGTATATAGAACTCACCCCTTTCCATGCCTCCTCCAGATGAGGAAGATAATGAGGAACTGATTGCTGACCTACTCTTTGAAGTCTTTGAGGATCCCGTCGATCCATAAACTTCTATAAGTGCATGACTTGTCTCGCACTCTGATGAGTCTTTTTACATAATTATAGAAGTGACCCTTTTTGTATTATGATATTTTATATTTTGTCGGCACTTCTGACCTCAGTTATATATGTAATTGGAAACAGATATATTTTGTAAGGATTTTGTAATAAATTGATCTGTTGCATATATTTAACTATTACGCAATCATAATCTATTTCTGTATCTTGCACCTTTATGCCTTAAATAATATTTGGGATGTCACAAAAGTTATCTTACTTTTCAAAAGAATATTACTTTTAAAATATAGAATTGAAATTTAGGATCTATATTTTTTAGTAACAGTTCATACATTTCATTAACTAGATGACACAACCTCTTAAAGATGATCTATAAAAATGCACAATTTGAATCTAAAATCTTTTATGAAGAGAAGAAATACCAATCATATTTTTAATAAAAATTAGTATGATTCAATTTTAAAATGGTATAATAAAAGTAATATATATGAATACTTTTGTATTGATTTTTATAATAGTTTCAAAATTCTTAAAGAAATCAAAGATATATTTCCTGCCAATTTAATGCAATAAAAATGTAAAAGTGTTATCTCTCTTCCAATTAAAAAATGATACTAGCCTGGTACTAATATATATGCCTTCTCCTTGACACTCTATAATAGCCTTTAAGATAATTATTTTTTTTTAATGAAATAAAATTTAACATTAGCAATTAACCATTACAAACACAATAAAATTACCATTAAACAATACATCTGATAGCCACAATATAGATTGAGAAGAAAAATAAAAGGGCAAAACTATGTCCAAAAGCCAATTAGAATGAAACAATTCATCATCTATTACTAATTCCAACCTTTAAGATAATTATGATATTCTACAGATTGCATACTAGTATACATATAAAAAATAAAAACTAGTTAAAGATTATATATATGATGGGAAAATTTGCAAGTGCATAAAATCATTCAAATAATAAAGTGATAAGTATGGTATCATTCTACAGGGATTGTGCATCAAGTACTAGAATTATAGAAATTCTATTATTATCTAGAAATTTAAATCTAATAATAATTTAATCAAAGAAAAATGATTATATTAATGAAAACTATTGATGTAAACCCATCATAGTCATTGATTTCACCTAAATTTTAGGTATATTTGAGTTTTAATTTCACAATCAATTTAATCTAGTTTGCAATGATCGAACAAAGCTAATGTACTTTTGGTTTCCCTCCCAGTATTTGCTAGGTTTATCAATTAACAACTACTAACCTTTTACAATAATTATTAATTTGATTCTATTAGATTTGTGATAATTCGATTTCTCCACGTTAACTCGAACATATAACTCTCGTTTAAATTGCAATTAACGACTAGAAATATCTGTCTAATTAATAGAATTTCACTCCTGCTACTCTAAAACTATCAATAACAAATTAAGCTGTGAGTTGGCCAAGTCTCGCAACAAATTAATTTCAATATTGTTAAATTGGAACTAGAAGGAAGCTAAAATTAAACTTCAAGCATACTTTTGATTCATGCTACATCAATCACTCCAATGAAGGAGATTTAACCAGACATGGTAGATTGAGCAACAAAACTTATAATTAAAAAAAAATATAATCATGTAATAATAAAAAACTAATTTCTAAAAAATTCCAAACATGAGTTTGTTAAAAAATAAGGAAAAACTTCATACCAAAAATCTATAATTTGAAAGAAAAAAATAAAAATAAGAATAAATTACTTGATTAATTTTTTTCAACTTTTCCTCTGTTGCTCAACTGCAAGCCCACTTCTGCTTTCTATTTCGGCTTCTTCTCCACCAGATTTGGGTTCACATTAGCTCCCCACCAAATATAGTTTCACCTTTGCTCACCTTTTAATGTTGTAGATCTGGTTCCTTTTATAGGTAGAAGAAATAAAGGAGATAGGGTTTTGCATGCCTTTTTTTTTCCACTTTTAGCTGCCTTCATTTTTTCTCTTTTCTTCTTCTATTTTCAGTCTTTTTTTAATTTTCTCCACGAAACCTACATAAAATTTTTTTTTTCATTAAATGACTTTTAACTTAAAACTAATTCAAAAGTTATTCTAAATTTAAGTAAAAAAGGTATAAAAATACAATAAAAATCGAACACAACAATATACGTTTGTGTATACATATAAAACAATACTTATTGTACTTGCCACCTAAGCAATCGCAATAATATAACATATTTAGTAAATTATACAAGATATTGTCTAAACTACTTAAAGGAGCTAGTAGCCAATGTACACATGTACTTCTCATCAACACTCTAAATTGGTAATATATGTGTGAGTGTAATTTTTTATTCTTCAAAATATAGGGAACAAAGGCAGATTATTCTATATATCTATTAATTAGTTAGAATTCTATATATCTATTAATTAGTTAGAAGTGGGTTTATAACTTAATTTAATGTATTTTTCCAGATACATGAATAATATTCATATTAATCAAAACATTAATTGTTTTAGATGTTATGATTAATCAAATTTTAATTCCAAGTTCCAAAGATTGAATCCATATCTATTAAATTTTATACAAAAATCTCATTTTAAATCTAAAAAAATTTAAGGAGCTAGCTAGATTCATCTTCATCCTAACTAGATTGAATTTTTACATATACTACATCAATAACGCTTCTATCTTTGCTCCATTGTGTATAAATAAAAAGAAAAGAAAATAAATGTGACATCCTTATGCCAAACAGGGAACCAATGTCCAAATGAGCAGACATAAAATAGATATTAATATTGCAGCAGAACTATACATCCCATACAAGATTATGTGCAGGCTAGGCCTTCAGCACATAGCTGGCTTGGTGTGGCACACTATTGCCTCGGGCAGTGTGCTGCCGCCCTCTTGGGCTTCGTGCACCACCTTTGGCGATGTGCTGCTGCCTTGGGTGGAGAGCTGCCACTGGTGGAGGATTCTTCCTCTGCTTTTTGTGCTGTTGTCGTCTCGTGTCAAATCACTCATCTTTCACTCAACTTTCTCTCTCCTCACCGAATTTTGCCACTCAGCACAAATACAACAGTCCCAATTTTTTATAAATAGGGACCCCTTTCTTCCATTTTCCTCATCACTTCCATTTTATTCTTCCATCTTCTAATAGCTTAGAGAGAGAAAAGGAGTGATTTAGAGAGAGAAGGAGAAGACAAGAAGAAGAAAGGTGTAGGAAAACTTCTAAGTTTTAGTAAGAAATTTAGTATTTCCTTAAACATCTTAACGAGCATTTTTAAAAAATCAAAATTATGACGTTTGTGTTTTGTGTTTTTCATATTTAATGTTTAATAAAGTGATTTGTTCTTGATTTCAAGCATGCTATGTGATTTTATAGATACTTGATGATTTGCATGTAAATTAAAAAACATGAATCTGGTGATAATTTTTTGAAATATACATAAAAAAAAAGAAAGAGAAGGGGAATGAGCCTGAATGGTCTAAAAAATATATGTATTTGTATTGATATGTATAATGCATCAAGTGTCTCGTTAGGCTTTTTATCTCTGAGGGTTTTCTTTTTTTTTCCTCCCCTATTTGGTCTCAAAAGACGCCGCTCTCTGTAGACATCGGTGTACCATCTGACGAGAGCGGTGATGCGATTATCTGTTAGAGGTCACCTTTGGCTAAGTACTATCGTGACTATAGAATATCTGATAGAACCACTTTGGTTGGTACGACCATAGTCATAGATTGTACCATAGTTTGACAAGTCAGAAATGTGCTTGAACGAATTGTCGTTATATATCTAATCTGGTCCTTCCACATGGGTAGTCAAAAATTCATATTTGCCCTCACAGATGGAAGTTGGAACGATTTCATGAAGTATGACACAAAAATCTAAGCATTTCATGATTTATTTTATTTTTTCTATTGTTAAGTATGATTTTGATTTGATTGTTGTGACTATGACAGGATGTTTCTTTTAATAAATAAAATTATTTTCATAAAATAAGAAAGGACCATGACATGACATGATGGTAAGTATTAATGATATAATTATTCACTCTTAAAATCTTATGTTATTATTTAAATGTTGTTTTTCTTACTAAGTATATAGAACTCACCATTTCCATACTCCCTCCAGATGACGGAGATAGTAAAGAACTAATCGCTGACCTACCCCTTGAAGTCTATAAGGATCCCATGGATCCACAAACCTTGAGTGCAGGACTTGTCGTGCACTCTAATGAGTCCAATCACATAATGAAAGAAGTGATCCTTTGTATTTTGATATTTTGTATTTTGTTACCACCTCTGTCCTCAGTTATATATATGTGTGATAGGAACTCATATATTTTGGTAAGGGATTTGAAATAATTTGCTCCGCTGTATACAATTTTTATAATGCACTCGTAATCTATTTCTGTATCTTGCACCCTTAGGCCTTAATTTGCATTAGAGATGTCACACATATTTTAGCGGTTCTGAAACAAATAATCAAAACTAAATACCCCTCAAAGGAAATATGGTGAACCAGATTTAACTAGACTCTGTGTTTGTTAAGTTTTGACTTTTTATTTTATTAGTTAACTTTTTAGATTCTTTTGTTCTTGTTTCATTTTTTCTTTAATCTTTTAATTTCAAGTTTTTTCAAATGTTAATTCTCCTTCTTTTATAATTATTTATAGATTTAGAATTTCTTTTTTACAAGTTTTTAATTTATAAAATTATTCTTAGAATTTTAAGATTTTATTAATTTTATTAGATTTATTCTATTAAATTAACGAAATCATTTTTTGTTATAGTAGATTTCCAATTTATACCAATATTCCTAAAATGCCAATTTGTCACAAAATTTACTTAGTTTACCAAATTACAGATTTTATTTATTTATTTTATCTTGTGCCCGAGGGAATTTATCCTCCTATTCGCACCCGCAATATGGGGAGCACATCCGTGAAGACCCCTCTGCATCCGTATAAGCCTGGTAGGTCAACACGATGCCCAAGGCTGGCTGCAATGTGCAGGTGCTTGGAGTGTAGTGGCACTCCCACACACAAGACTTGTGCACAAATGCACACCAGCATGCATCACAGTGCCATGAACATTCCCACACGACTGTGATGACAACAACTACAACTATTATGATGATTACAACTATTAAGACAATGACTACGAGTCTGACAACCTATCTATGTAGTGGATTGGTTCTTCAAAGTACATCTCCAACAACATCAAAAAAATTAAAAACTAAACATCCTAATACTTGATTCCTAAGGGTAATTAAATCTACTGAACCATATCAGTCCATTATTTTGGTTGTTCTTATCCGTGAATGGCACCAACATCTTTGCATGTTCCCCGTTAGCAAACCCTACATGAAACTTTTGTTGTACTTACAAGTTTATCTTGTCAATGGACCACTCTCACGACTGCTGCATCTCCTGCACCAGAGAATCCTCCTTCATTTGAGTAGACGTCTCTTGAGGACCCTGCATGACTCCCCCGTTAGGTTGTCCTTTAAGGCTAAACTGACTTCCTAAGTGTTTCTGTCCTATTCAAGATTTCTTTAAGGTGTTGTTCGATGCGCCAGCCCAAATTTTTGAGATCAATGACATTGAGTTGGTAGAGGGGCTTCCCAATATGACTTTGGAGCATGACCTACGTGATCGCCTTCTCACAATTACCTTTCACTGGTTCTTCAGTTGGTCAATTATCTTTGTGATTCTTTAGTGCAAGAAGCTCTCTTAATTCACCATCTTCTTGTTATGCTCCATCTCAGGCATCCTCTGAAAGTCAACAAGCACATGTTAGGCTTCTAGAAGAGAAGGCTAAACCTCTGGTTATTAGTCATAGGGGTTGTAAATGATTGCATAGACTTTAACGTCACAGAAACTACTGAGTTCACTCACTTTCTTCATCAGCCCTTTCTTTCTTTTATTGAATATGGTTTTTCTTGCAGGGTCATTAAGTGATATACGCAAACTTAACTTTCTTTCTTCATTAGTACAGATTGTATGTGCTGAAAAATATTTAAAAATACATAATAAAGCATATAAAAGAAGGAAAAAAAGAAGAAAATTATGTATCTTTGCTTTCAATCAATTACATGCAACTAATAAATCTACTACACTAATGATAAGATTATTTTCTTTCTTTTTCAAAATAAAATAAATCCACTTAGACCAATTAATTATAATTCTACCCTACGCATCATGTTCTTTTAAAACATAAACTTCATATAAAATAAAGACATGAGATCACATAAAACTATTTTCTCTATATATGTTTGTGTATGTGAGTGCCTTTTTCATGTATATCTTCAAAGGGAAAAGAATGAGGAAGCCTATAATTGTTTTATATTGGAAAACCATGTATAGATGGCAAAACTCCAGTAAGGACATATTTTTTGTTCTCAATTAGCATACAAGATTATGTGCAGGCTAGGCCTTCAGCACGTAGCTGGCTTGGTGTGGCACACTATTGCCTTGGGTGGAGAGCTGCCACTGGTGGAGGATTCTTCCTCTACTTTTTGTGCTGCTGTCGTCTCGTGTCAAATCACTCATCTTTCACTCAACTTTCTCTCTCCTCACCGAATTTTACCACTCAGCACAAATACAACGGTCCCCATTTTTTATAAATAGGGACCCCTTTCTTCCATTTTCCTCATCACTTCCATTTTATTCTTCCATCTTCTAATAGCTTAGAGAGAGAAAAGGAGTGATTTAGAGAGAGAAGGAGAAGACAAGAAGAAGAAAGGTGTAGGAAAACTTCTAAGTTTTAGTAAAAAATTTAGTATTTCCTTAAACATCTTAACGAGCATTTTTAAAAAATCAAAATTATGACGTTTGTGTTTTGTGTTTTTCATATTTTATGTTTAATAAAGTGATTTGTTCTTGATTTCAAGCATGCTATGTGATTTTATAGATACTTGATGATTTGCATGTAAATTAAAAAACATGAATCTGGTGATAATTTTTTGAAATATACATAAAAAAAAGAAAGAGAAGGGGAATGAGCCTGAATGGTCTAAAAAATATATGTATTTGTATTGACATGTATAATGCATCAAGTGTCTCGTTAGGCTTTTTAGACATCGGTATATCTGAGTTTTAATTTCACAATTAATTTAATCTACTATGCAATGATTGAACAAACCTAATGTACTTTTGGTTTTCCTCCCAGTATTTGCTAGGTTTATCAATTAATAACTACTAACTTTTTATAATAATTACTAATTTGATTCTACTAAATCTATGATAATTCTATTTCTCCATGTTAACTTGAACATATAACTCTCGTTCAAATCTCAATTAACAATATATTTCTAATTAATAGAATTTTACTCTTGATACTCTAAAACCATCAATAACTAATTAAGCTGCGACTTGGCCAAGTCTCAACCAAATTAATTTCAATATTGCATGCCTCCTTTTTTCCATTTCAAAGTTGCTCGTTTTTCCTCTTTAGAGATGCTTCCTTTTTCCTTTTCAAAGAAACTTCATTTTTCCTCTTCACAGCTGCTCATTCTTCATGTTCAGAATTGCTTCCTTTTTCTTCTTCGGAGTTGCTTCCTTTTTGCTCTTAAAAACTACTTCAATTTTTCTCTTTTCATCTTCTCTTTTTAGTTTTTTTTCTATTTTCTTCACGAAACCTACATCAAGAATTTTTTTCATTAAATGAATTTTAACTTAAAAGGGTATAAAAATATAATAAAAATCGAACACATCAATATACGTCTATGTATACATATAAAACAATACTTATTTTACTTGCCACCCAAGCAATCGCAATAATATAACATATTTAGTAAATTATACAAGATATTGTCTAAACTACTTAAAGGAGCTAGTAGCTAGTGTATACATGTACTTCTCATCAACACTCTAAATTGGTAGTATATGTGTGAGTGTAACTTTTTTGTTCTTCAAAATATAGTGAACAAAGATAGATTATTCTACATATGTATTAATTAGTTAGAAGCCAATTTATAACTTAATTTAACGTATTTTGCCAGATACATGTATAATATTCATATTAATCAAAATATTAATTGTTCTAGATGTTATGATTATATCAAGACTTTCTTTGAGAAAAACATCACATGTTAGTGCCATTATCCCAAATTTTAATTCCAAGATCCAAAGATTGTATCCATATCTATTAAATTTTATACAAAAATCTCATTTTAAATCTAAAAAAATTTATAGAGCTAGCTAGCTTCATCTTCATCCTAACTAGATTGAATTTTTACATATATTACATCAATAATGCTTCTATCCTTGCTCCATTGTCTATAAATGAAAAGAAAAGAAAAGAAATGTGACATCCTGATGCCAAAACAGGGCACAATGTCCAAATGAGCATACATAAAATAGATATTTATATTGCAGCAGAACTATACATCCCATACAAAATTTACAAAAGACTGTATCCTGAGGCAATCTGGACATCTATCTTTTAGAATACAAAATATTAGATAGCATAATTATAAAAACTAGCCTTAAAGTTTAAAACAAAATGCAAAGTTTGCTCCAAACTATTCCTCCTGAAAGGAATCTAAACATGATTTTTCAGAATTTTTTTCCAAATCTACATCTATGAGGGGTTTGGATATGGGTGAGTTCTAATATTCAATAAGATAAAAAGAAATAATGCAACATACATACGTTTTAAAATATTCATTGATGCACGTTTATTAAAACATTAATTTTAAGTTTAATTAATAAATCCAAATAAAAAATTATTGCCAAATATTCATATTTAAATCAAATGTCGAATTCATACGAATCGTCATGAAGACGGTCAAATACCATATTCAATGGGTTTACACAACTCATGCACACAGGACGAAACTCCTCTTTTGACACAATTTTTGTTTATAGTAATTTATTATCTTAATTTATATTACACTGATTGCAAATCTATATGCGCAGCCGTTTACACCTAGTTATAGAGAGGAAAAATGAGATATTGATTAGTCATGTCTTGGTACACAGATAGATACAAACATACATTCACAAATATTAAATACAAATATAAATCTCTTAGGTCTCTCAGGTGCCATCATTCATGCCCTTAAGCCCTAGAGCATGAATATCAAATCATTCAGAGTCACAAGGACAACTAAACTACCATTTTGTTAAGGGATCAAAACTAGCACCCATATTATAACACCCCACTCATCACCTCGCTAAATGTGTATCTGGAAACTCCTATTTATTCGAGCCTTAAAGCCACCTGAACTCATTTAAATTTATCTCGTAGTTTATATCGTATTTCATAATTTAAATTCATAATTTTAATTTATTCAGATTTTGTTATTTTATTTATTTTTATTATTATTATTTTATATTATTTTATTTTTGTTGCATTTTTATTTAAAAGTAATTTTTAGGAGAAAAATGGAAAATGGGGTGAAATCTAGTGGGAAAACACTCGTGGGAGAGGCTCGCATGCGCGGGCGTAGCACATTGTGCGCAGGCGTGCGTGCGCAACAAGCGTAGGACGTGTGCAATGTGCACACATCCTATCCTTGCAGGGTGCGGGCCTGTTTTGCACGTGCGTCCCATCACGCGCAGACAGGTTAGTCCACAAGTGTGTCCCATCGCACACGGACAGGGTAAGGTGCCATATGCCCCATGCGCTCACTGTCTGCGTAGTAGGCTTGCATGTATTCTTTGATGAAAATATTATTTTTTAATCTTTCTATCCTAAATTTTAATTCCAAGATCCGAACATGTATTCATATATATTAAATCCCAAACAAAAATCTCTTTCGAGATCTAAACAAAATTTGAGTAGCTAGTAAACTTAATCATCATCCTAAGTAAACTTAATCTACTGTGTATAAGAAAATTAAAAAAAGGAAAAGAAGAGAGCAAAGCATTCTAATAGTTTAAAACTACATTGGGCATGCATGTATTTTAACAAATAGCAATGAAGAGACATCAAGCCGAGGCGAGAGAGAAATTAAAAGAAAGAAGAATAATACTAGTATATGAGATATAAAATATTAAAGAGAAGATTAATCTGAAGAAAATTAAAACACAAACAAATACCTTTACATGCATGCATGCGATGCGACATTTATGTTGACTATTACGTGATGACTACGATGACTAGTACTATGACAACGACGACTACAACTATTAAGAATTTGAAGATATATATATGTGGTTGATTGTAATTGGTTATTTAAGCACATCCCGACAACAATCCAAACAATTCAAAATCAAACATCTTATCATTCCATTCCTAAGAATAATTAAACCTCCAGAGCACATCTGTATATGATTTTGGTTGTGCTGATCAAACAACACCATCATCTCCACTTGGTCCTCGTTACTAAACACGAAATGAGTTGTTGTTGTGCTTGCGGGTTAATACCATCAATGAACCATCACTACAACTGCTGAAGCTTATGCGATAGAGAATCCTAGTTGATATAAGAGGATGTCTCCCCCGGACCCTTCATCACTCCTCCATTTGTGGCCCCATGAGGCTTAGGTGATTTACAGAGTGTTTCTATCATGTTTTTGGATTTCTTTGAGGTTTTATTCAATTAGCCAACCTAGATCGTTGAGATAAACGAGGTTGAGTTAGTGAAGGGGCTTCCCAACAAGGCTTTGAAACATGATATGCATTATTTACTTCTCTTGATTGTCTTTGTGTTTCTTCTTCAGTTGGTCTATTGTCTTGGTGATCATCTATCATAGGAAGCTCTTTTAATTCATCATCTTCTTATTCTGCTCCATCTCAAAGATCCTCTTGAAGTCGGCCAACAGGTATTGGGCTCCGAGAGGGGAATGCCAAACCTCTAGTTACTAGTCATATGGGTTGTAAATGATTGCACATGTTTTGACATTGCAGAGAGTGCTAAGTTGACTCACTTTCTTCATCAGCCCCTTCTTCCTTTTCTTAAACGTGGTTTTTCTTGCAAAGTCATTAGTGATATAGGTAAGCCTAACATTGTTTCTAGTCATGATGTTTTGTCGTGTTTGGTCAAGGAGCGAGAGGGGCTATATATAGAATGAGATAAGGGTTGGAGAGTTACTAGTAAGGAATGAGGAATGGAGCATTATAATATAGTAGAATATACCATCTAAGATAAGATATGGTGCATTCTACAACAAGTGGAATGCCAAAATATTACTTAATGATTTGTTAGATATACATGTTCCTCATTAATGTTAGCTTTTATATAAAGAGTTAACAAATCATATAAAAACTCATACATTTTAAATCTTCTATTAAATTTTCAAAAGTTCAAGCATTCATATAAAATGGTATATAGGTGGCCTTAGGTATGAATTTTTAACACATTAAAACAAGGGAACTTCCATATGATTTATAAAGGTTTACTTTGTATTTCACTTATTAATTTTGAATTTGGCTTATCTATAAAGGATGTATTGTGTTATGATTTTTTGATGTAATGTGTTATGATTTTTTTATCTTTTTATTTCTTTTTGTATTCTTAAATATTAGAACTTCGTTGTGTGTGTCTTATTTAGAGAGATTATATATATATATACTTAGAATGATAAAAGAGTGATTCATTGAATAACACTAATCATGTTTACTTCCCTTTATTTAATAACGATGGCACTTTATTAATATATTGTACTTGTGTTAATTGTGTAATTGAATTTTTTTAAATTAAATATTATGCTAGCTATTTAATTAACTACAATTAAAATAAAATATTAATGTAAACAATTATGTGAGAAAATAAAATGTTACAATTAAATATCAATATAATTAATTCTATAATCTATACATAAAACGGGCTGCAGATTTAATTTTAAACAAAGTAACTGAATTTAAGTACTGTTATATATCACTAAATTGACGTATTCACAAAAAAAAATAAATACGTTCAATACATATTTAATAGAAAATGATTGATATTATAAGTTAATAGATTATATAAATGGTATGTAGGTGATAATTTGGCTGATTTGTTAACTGTTTATATAAAATTGTGAGTTCACATGTTCTTCATTAATGGAAACTTATGCCATCCCTTAATGATCGGGCCAAAGGCCCAATAGTTTCAATTCTAGGATCTTTACTTCATGACCAACCACCTTAATAGAAATCAATCCTCCTAAAAGTTAAATATAATTAAGGCATGATAATACTTGAATTTTAAATCAAGTGGTACTTCTCTACCTCTAAGAAAATAAGAATTGAAGATTCGACTCTTATGTAACACAAAAATAAATATATAATTTATTGTACGTAAACATTAATAAAAATAAATTTTAATAACTCTTATAATTATACCAGGGGAAAACATTTTCTGTTAATGCAGATATCCCAAGTTTTAATTCCAAGATCCAAAGATCATATCCATATCTATTAAAGTTTATACAAAAATCTCATTTTAAATCTAAAAAAATTTAAGGAGCTAGCTAGCTTCATCTTCATCTTAAGTAGAATGAAATTTTACATATACTACATCAATAATGCTTCGATCCTTGTTCCATTGTGTATAAATAAAAAGAAAAAAAAGAAATGTGACGTCCTGATGCCAAACAGGGCACCAACGTCCAAATGAGCAGACATAAAATAGATATTTACATTACAGTTGAACTATACATCTAATACAAAATTTATAAAAGATTGTATCCTGAGGCAATTAGGCCATCTACCTTTTAGAATACAAAATATTAGATAGCACAATTACAAAAACGAGCCTCAAAGTTTAAAACAAAATACAAAGTCTTCTCGAAACTATTCCTCCTGAAAAGAATCTAAAAATAGTTCTCAGAATTTTTTTCAAAATCTACATCTAAGGGTGGGTGGGATATGGGTGAGTTCCAATACTTAGTAAGATAAACAGAAATAATGCAACACATACGTTTTAAAATATTCATTAATGCACGTTTAATGAAAAAATAATTTTAAGTTTAATTAACAAATTCAAATGAAAAGTTATTACCAAATATTCATATCCAAATAATGTCGAATTCATACAAATTGTCATGAAGATGCTTAGTACTGTATTCAATGGGTTTATACAACTCGCGCACAGAACAAAACTCATCTTTTGACATAGTTTTTTTATCCTAATTTATTATCTTAATTTATATTTCACTTATTATAAGCCAACATGCACAACCGCTTACACCTATTTCTAAAAATGTCAAATGGGATATCGATTAGTCATGTCTTGGTACGTAGATAGACACAAACATACATTCACAAATATTAAGTACACATATAAATCTCTAAGGTCTCTCAGGTTGCCATCATTCATGCCCTTGAGCCGTAGAGCATGAATATAAAATCATTCGGAGTCCCAAGGACAACTGAACTACAGTTTCATTAAGGGACCAAAACCAGAACCCATATTCTAGCGGTTCTGGAACAAATAATCAAAACCAAATACCCCTCAAAGGAAATATGATGAAGTAGATTTAACAAGACTCTGTGTTTTGTTAAATTTTGACTCTTTATTTTATTAGTTAACTTTTTATATTCTTTTATTCTTGTTTTATTTTTCCTTTAGTCTTTTAATTTCAAGTTTTCTTAAATGTTAATTCTACTTCTTTTATAATTATTTATAGATTCTAAATTTATTTCTTACGAGTTTTTAATTTATAAAATTATTCTTAGAATTTTAAGATTTTATTAATTTAATTAGATTTATTCTTTTGAGTTATACCCCTGAACATCCGTAGAAGCCTGGTAGGTCAACAGGACGCGCAAGGCTTGCAACAATGTCAAGCTGCTTGAAGTGTAGTGGCACTCCACATATAGACCCTATGCGTAAAAGAGCACCAGCACGCATCAGAGTGCCATGAACATGACCGAACAACTGTGATGACAATAACTACAACTATTATGATGATTAAAACTATTAAGACAACGACTATGAGTCTGAAAACCTATCTATATGGTGGATTGTAATCGGTTATTTAAAGTACATCTCTGAAAACATCAAAAACATTAAAAACTAAACATCCTAATACTCGATTTCTAAGGGTAATTAAACCTGCTTGATCATATCAGTCCATTATTTTTGTTGTTTTTATTTGTGAATGCCACCATCATCTTTGTTTGTTCCCTGTTAACAAACCCTACATGAAAATGTTATTGTACTTACGAATTCATCCTGTCAACGAACCACGCTTGCAGCTACTGTAGCTCCTACGCCAGAGAATCCTCCTTGATTGGAGCAGACGTCTCCTGAGGACCCTTCCTGACTCCTCTATCTGGTGGTCCCCTGAGGTCGAAGGTTTCATGAAATCTACATCAAGAATTTTTTTTATTAAGTGACTTTTAACTGAAAATTAATTCAAAAGTTATTCTAACTTTAAGTAGAAAGGGTATAAAAATATATTAAAAATTAAACACATCAATATACTTCTGTGTATACATATAAAACACTACTTATTTTACTTAATACCTAAGCAATCGTAATAATATCACATATTTTATAAATTATACAAGATACTGTCTAAACTACTTGAACGAGCTAGTAGCGAGTGTGCACATGTACTTCTCATCAACGCTTTAAATTGGTAGCATAAGTGTGAGTGTAATTGTTTTGTTTTCCATTGGTGTTATACACTTTGACAGTAGTGTATAAGTGGTTTCATTGTATTATTACATCTATCTTCATTTTTAAAAATTACTTATATTATGTCTTATGAATTTTTGAAACTGTTATCACAAAAGTATAAATTAATTTTGAATAAGTGATCCCACTAATAAAGGTTAAATACTGGTCATTATCTTTAAGAATCAATTGCAACATTATACTACAGATACTACAGTAACATACTATAATATTAAAAAAAAATTTGTTTTTTAATAGCAAGAGACTTTATATCATTTATTTTTGAGTATTTATATGTGTAAAAGAAATTCAAAATACTAATTGCTGAAAGTTTTTGAAATTAGCTGTCAAAAATATTTTTCTGTATTTATTATTCGATGTGATTGTATATATTTAAATATGTATATGTATATGTATATATTGTACATTTCTTCTTGCGTAAAGTATTAATTAGCTATTCACAAATTGTTGAGTTCGAAAATTGTTTATTTCAGTTATTTTCTATTTTCTGAACATAATAATTGCATCACGAAATTCTATTTATGATCGTCAGGGATTCTCCAATATATTTGAGTTATTTAAAATATTGCATATTTTGACTAAAATAAAATTTTTAGAATTATATTTAAATTTCATATTAATCAAAATATTAACTGTTTTAGATATTCGGATTATATTGAGATTTTTTTTTAGGAAAATATTATTCCTCAATTCCATTATCCCAAATTTTAATTCTATGATCTGAAGAGCACATCATATTTATTAAATTCTATACAAAAGTTTCATTTGAAATCTAAACAAATTTGAGTATCTAGCGAGTTTAATCTTCCTCCTAACTAAACTGAATTTCTACATATAGTGCATCAACAATGTTTCTGTACTCTTTGAATTGAGTATTAAAAAAAAAGAAGAGAAAAGGGCATTCTGAGAGCATAAATTTATATTGAGCACACATATATTTTAACAAATAGTAATACAACCACGTCAAGCCGGGAAAAGGGAGAAATTAAAGAATGAAGAGTAGCACTAGCACAGAAAATTCAAAATATTGAGGTGAAGATTAATTTAAAGAAAATCATAATACAAAGTAATCTAAGGACATGAATTTATGTGAACCGACTACTATGTCTGTGAGGATGACATCTACAACTATTATTATGACTACAACTATTTAGACGATGACTATGACGACTAAGAAACTAACAACAATCTCTATGGTGGAATTTAATTCGTTATTTAAAGTACATCCCCAATAACACCCAAAAAAAATTCAAAATCAAATATCATAATTCTTAATTTCTAAGGGTAATTAAACACATTGGACCATACCAATCCATTATTCTGGTAGTTCTGATATGTGAATGGCACCATCATCTCTGCCTGTTCCCCGTTCAACCCGACATAATGCTGTTGCTGTGCTTGAGGATTCATCCCATCAACGAACTGCATTTGCGGCTGCTGCAGCATCTGCACTGTAGAATCCTCCTTGATTTAAGTGAAAGTCTCACCAGGACCCTTCATCACTCCTTTGTCTGTCGCCTCCTGTGGCTGAGGTGACTTGCTGAGTGTTTCCATGCTTTTTTGGATTTCTTTGAGGTGTTGTTCGATGAGCCAACCCAAATCGTTGAGATCAATAAGGTTGAGTTGGTGGAGGGACTTCCCAGTAAGACTTTGGAACATGATATCCGTTATCTCCTTTTCGCGATTATCACTGCGCTGCTTCTTCATTTGGTCGATTGCTCTAATGATCCTCTGGCGTAGGAAGCTCTCCTGATTCACCATTTTCTTGCTCTGCTCCATCTCGGGCATCCTCTTAAAGTCAGCAAACACATGATGGGCTCCGAGAGGGGAAGGCCAAACATCTGGTTGCGAGTCATAAGGGCTGTAAATGATTGTACAGGCTTTGACATCGCAAAGAGTGCTAGGTTCACTCACTTTCTTCATCAGCCCCTTCTTCCTTTTCTTGAATGTGTCTTTTCTTGCAGAGTTATTAGTGATATAAGCGAACTTAACCTTCTTTCTAGTCATGGTATTTTATCATGTGTGCCCAAGGGGTGGGAGGGGGTATATAGAAAACAACACAACAGTTGAGTAGCCATTAGTAAGGAATGGGGGTGAAGTATTTTAATATAGAAGAATATACCATGTAAGGTAAGATATGGTATATTCTAAAACTGCAAGTGGAATGCCCAAATTATCTAAAAAAATGTTATGTCTTTAATAGGGGATATGGAAAAATCTTTTGATTTAAGGTAATCTAATTAAAAAAATTTAATCAATAAATTCTTGCAACGATGTACTTATATAAAATTATTCAATTGTGGCCATCCCTTTTAATTAAAAGCTATTGCTTCACTGTAATGCATGTATCTACCTACTCTCTCTGCATTATCCCCAGCATGCATTCACACTTGAAGTCAATTATACATGGCAACCACACTCACAAATATTATCTCTTAACCATTAATTAATATGGCCATCACCTTCTAATCCAACTTAATTGTATGTCTTGATGTCTTACAGTTACCGCCATTTTATTTTTTAATTCTTTTTTTTTTAAAATACAAAAACCATAGATTTTTTTTTCTATATCAGAGTTCACATTACATACTAATAATAATTTAAATTTATACTCTTAAAAGTCAATGGTATTAGTTAAAAAGTTGTTGAACTCAAAAAATTACAACAGATTAATATACCATTACCTTGTAAATTAATAGGGGATTTTGTGACATTAAAATATTTTTTTTTTGAATCTGTTAATGTTTGTATTTATGATAAATGTGAGAAATGTATTTGACTAAATTAGAATTATCTCTAGTTTTGTACTTCGAGTCCTCGTTTTTACTCTATCAAATCTAAATAAAAATAATAGTTTTTTTCAATGCTATTTCTAAAATATATATTTATTTTTACCCTTTCATGTCTTCTCTCTACTTTTACTGGTTTGATCATTATATTGTTTATATGATTTTTATTCAACTAAGTTGGCTTATATATTTCACAACACAAGAACAAATATTAATCGCAATATATATCTATGTATATATATCATAACTAAGTTTTTATGGTATTAGAATACTATTGGAGTGTAATTAGTAATTATGTTTTGCATGGAAAATTTTGAAATCTTACAAATTAAAGTTTGCATGTCGAGCAAATTAACTATAAACCAAGTACGGGCCAGATGTTTATTGTCTGATCCAGTTGATATATACATATATATATATATACATGTAATATATAAGGTAGCGGTGGAAGGAATACATGTTGAGGTAGGTAAATATATATTGAGATGTTTGTATATGTGTATGGAAGGGTGAGCATCTAAATTTTTATGATGTATAGGTAAATATCAATAGAAAGAAAAATATCAACCAGAAAAACACAACTTTTGATGGTCTTGTCGTATCATGTCATATAATTAATTTTTTTCTTTATGAATTATATAATCATATATATTGCAATTATAATGAATTATGTAACATATATATAATTAATTTACATATAGATCAATTCAAATAAAAATTATTATAATTAAACTAATTAGCTCCCTAATTATTCAATGAATCCTTTGGCATATTAACCTAGTTTCCATCAATATAGATATGGAAATAAATTATTTCAAATTGTATATTATACATATGGTTTGATGCACTAAAATATTTTGTGTGTATATATTTTCTTCTATATACTAATGATTTAAATATAAGATTCTGCATCCAGTATTCAATATTCAAAAAAGTGTAATACATATATATATATATACCTGCATATATAATTGCTCTCTTTTTTTACTGCCTGACTAACTCAACTTTTAGGGAGATTCATTTTTTAATTGAATATGTGGATTTCGAACTCAAGCCCACAATGTGATGAACAAGTTACAGAAATATTTATTTTTATATCTACAATAAATTAGCCGCACGCAAGGAACCAGATTCATAAGCACTTCCTGGATTACCATCATTATACCACAATTATATACGCACATGTTTTCTTTTGACTAACTTTATGCATATATATATATATATACGATTTGCTCTCTAGCTAATTATAATGATTTGTAAACATTTCATATGTAATCTTGTATTTTTTTTTTATATTCTTCTAATATGGACACACTAATAATCAGTTCCCAAGTCACAACAAAGTTTTAAAATAATCAAAGAACTGCCTAGTATCTTCTTCGATCTTCACAAGGCCCACAAATCAAAATTAACAATACACATATATACATGCAAGAACGTATTACATTTCATTCTCTATATCTATATATTTAATTTTATATTTTTTCGATTTCAAACTAAAATCATATATATAATTTAAAATTAATCACTATATTTTTTCGATTTCAAAGAAAAAACTCCATGTATTAGATCCCTGAAGGAAGCTTGATGCCACTTTAATTCACCAGCTCAGTGAACCTGTTCTAACCCTAGACAACTCTAAATATCTATTCATTCTCTTAGGTATAAGTTAGAAATAAAAGAAAATGACCATATTCAACATGCTCATTAATTTACCCTCTATATTAGCTTCAATTATCTCCTAAAGAAAAACTAAAAACTTGAAAAGTGTCAAATTGAGCATCATACAATAACATAAGTAGAAAAGGAAGAACTGCATATGTAACTTATAACAGTGAAACAACAGTTACACAAACAAAATAGAAGAATAAGTGTAAACCAGCATTGTACTAGTTCTAATGGTACCTATACATACCCACTAAATACCCTCTTTCATTGACTAGTTAGAACCAATGTTACAGCTTCGTAAATCCATCCAGAGGGCTAAAGAAATAGTCAAAACTAATAAAAAATCATCCTATTCAATTTGATACTCCAAGATCAATAAAATTCATCTTAAATCACTCCTTAGCAACTATCATCTCTTGATTCACCACTAGTCCAAAATCCTAGGAAAAGCTATCATAAAAGCTATTTTACTCACCAAAATCACCAATACTTGTCTTCTAAAGGTCTGGATCCAAATAAGTGTGGATGCTTTTGAGATTATTTGCGTACTTAGTCTTATTAATTCACCAAGTTATTGAAGTCTCTAACCTTGAAGTTGAGTTTAACTATATGTGAAATCATCTTCAGTAGTTTTAATGTCAAGACTGTTGATATTTTTCAAATTTGCTTTTTACGTACCTTATCAATTCACACGCTGAAGAGAAAGTTATGTAAGGAGGCATGCTTTTTTCTTGTAAATTTGTTTTTTTTTATAGTATTAATTGAAAATTTTAACTTTTTAGGATGTCATCGAATAAATATGAGAAATAGGAGTTGGTATTTGTTTAAATAGCAAATAGATCTCTTTGCTCAAGTTGATGATGAAATAGGGAGGATGATTAGTTCAGTTTCGACAAGTGACTATGTGCTTTATTAGATATTTAGAAGATTGGGTAGTGTTTTAAGCTTTGGCAATCTTCATCAATTTACTATCTCAAACATACATAAGCCCCAATATTCTACCATTCACTTCCTCTTACAATTTCTAAAATGTCAAAATAGTTAATTGTTACAAGATAAATAAAAATAAATTATTTTAGAAAAAAGAAAGTTAAAAACATAAAAATTTTAGTATAAGTACGTATATACATATATATATATAGCTAAAGCATAAACAACTATTTCTAACTCATGAAAGAATTCTTTGTTGAAATGTAACTTACCTTTTGATGTAGTTGTATGAGGCTATGAAGGGGGATCATGTAACAGATGTTTTAAGAATATACTCTTTTCATGTTTAGCTTCTATTTCAAATCACCTATATTATCATTTAATTTTATTCTTAAATTGTGCTTTTTATTTTCCAATGGGTAGCTATTTTGTGTTTTCTCGTAATTCTCTCTTTAAAAAAGATGGAACTAGACAAAATTAGTTTTTATTATTCAAAGAGAAAAAGGACATGCGACTGCCATTTTATTAATAAACTTATCTTTTAATTAAGGAAAAATATGCGATACTTAACCTACAACCAAACCCTTAAAAAGATTTACCCCTAAAGAAAATTTTAGGTTACTTCGCTAACAAAGAGCTAATTGTTTGGAATTAATTAACAATGTTCTATATAAAATGAACTAATAGAAGAATATAATAAGATGAATAAAGATTAAGATGATGTTGTATGGCTATTTTCTTTGATAAATAAAGGTTATCTTACTTTTTTAAAAAGTTCATGATAATTAAAAAATTAAAAAGTGCTATAATAATAAACATATATTATATATACTTCATTAATTATGTAAAATAGTAATAAATAGCTAAAACCTATAACGCAAACTATTTATAAGAAGATACTTTGAAATTATATTTTCTAAATATAACATCTTGAATCTTCTAGTTAAGGAAGTGAAAGAGGCTCTCCTCCCTCGTTTTTCATGCCAAATATCTTTTTCTCATCTCTCTTCACCGGATTTCACCACTTTGCGTGAATTCGACGGTTCCAAAATTCTATAAATTGTCCTTCCCCTTCCATTTCTCCCCACACTTTATTCTTCCATTTTTCAAGATTTAGAGAGAGAGAGATAGTAGTCTAGTGAGATATAAAGTGAAAGAATGGAAAACGGTGGAGGAGAAAACATCGACATTTTAGTAAGGAATGTAGTATTTCTTTGGACATCTTAAGGAGTATTTTTTGATAAACTAATTATTGTGATTTAGCCTATTTTATATGCCTTTGTGTTTAGAAAAGTCAAATTATTCTTATTTTCAAGCATGTTATGCGAATTGAAAACACTTGATGAATTGCATGTAACCAATATAATTGCCTAGTAAAAATAAAAAGTAAAAAAATAATAAAAAGACAAAAAAAAAGAGAAAAGTGGAATGAAGCATGTATGGTCTGAAGTGTATCTGTATTGGCATGCATGTTGCATCAAGTGTCTCGGTAGGCTTTTTATCACTGAGGGGTATCTTTTTCCTCCCTCCTCTATCTGGTCTGGAAAGACGTAAGAGGACCACTCCTAATAGAGGACGACCTACTCTTTGACGAGAGTGGTATCGCACTATCTGTAGGGGTCACCCGTGGATAAGTAATATCGTAACTATAGATATCTGTTAGGACCACTATAGTTGGTACGGTTGTGGTCGTAGATCGTACCATTTGTTGGCTAGACGAAAATGAGCTTGAGGAAATTACCGTATCTGTATCTGATCTAGTCATTCCACTTGGGTAGTTTGAAATATGTATCTGCCTTCAAAGATGGAAGTTGTAACGACTTCACGAAGCATGACACGAAGATCAGAGCATTTCATGATTTATTTGATTTTCTTTATTATTCGGCATGATGTATGTTTGATTGTCTGTATTAACGTACTATTTTCTTAATAAATAAATTATTTTTATAATATGAGATAGGTATACAAGGCTGTTAAATGGGTGTCAGAATAACGAGTGCATGATAAAATTTTATACAATAGAACAATTAATATAAATCCCTTACAAATATATGTATGAGTTCCAATTACATAAATATAACTAAAGCCTGAAGTGGCTATAGAATACAAAAACAAAACATAAAAGAATGCCACTTCTTTCACTATGTTATTGGAATTATCAGAGTGCAGAAACAATCTTGCACTCAAATTTTGTGGATCCAAGGGATCCTCATAGACTTCCAAGTATAGGTTAGCCTGCGGTTCCTCATTTTCTTCATCATCTAGGGGAGCATGGAAAGAGTGAGTTCCATATGCTTAGTAAAGAAAATAATATTAAATTAAAATCGTAAAGTTTTAAAAGCGAATTATTTTAACTTAACTTACCATTTAGCCACATCATAGACCGATCTTACATTATGAAATAATTTATTTATTAAGAAATAATGCATTAATATGAACAAATCAAATATACATCATGCCAGATAATAAAAAAAATCAAATAAATTATGAAATGCTCAGATTTTTGTGTCATGCTTCACGAAGTTGTTACAACTTCCATTTCTGAAGGCAGATATAGATTTTCAACTATCCAGGTGGAATGATCAGATCAGATACAAATACGAAAATTTGCTCAGGCCCATTTCTAGCTGGCCAAACCATAGTATGAGCTACGACCACGGTCGTACTAACCATAATGGCCTGATTTGATATCTACAGTCACGACAACACTTAGCCAAGGGTGACTCCTAATAGATATTCGTGTTACCACTCTCGTTAGAGGGTACAGTGTCATCCACTGGGAGCGGTTCTCTTACGTCTTTCCAGACCAAATGGGAGAGGGAGAAATAAATACCTCGAAGGGCTAGGGGAACAGATATCACTCAGAGATAAAAAGCCTAATGAGACACTTGATTCAATATACATATCAAGACACATATATTTTGGACCATTCATGCTTCATACCACTTTTCTCTTTTCTTTTTTTTTTATTCTTTATTTTTACCAGCCAATAATAACGACTTCATATTATATTTTATTATATGCAAATCATCGAGTGTCTAATTCACATAACATACTTAAAAAAAAGAATAATTCGACTTATCTGAACTATAAATGCAAAGGCATACAAGTAGGAAAAATCACAATCATCACGTTTAATAGTTTTATTTTATCTAAACATATCCCTTAAGACGTCAAAAGAAATACTAAATTCGTTAACGAAACTTTGATGTTTTCTCTTTCACCATTTTTCTTTTCTTTTCCTCCTCTCTCTCTCCTTTTTTCTCTAAGTCTCAAAAAATGGAAGTGTGGGGAAGAATAGGACGAGAAGATCTATTTATAAAATTTTAGAACGGTCAGATTTGCACCAAGTGGCAAAATTCGATGAAGAGAGAGGAGAAAACGAGCTCGACACAAAAAAATGAGGGAGAAGGGCCTCCTCCAACCACTATGGCACCGCTGGAGGTGACAGCGGTGCACTGCAGGCTATCCTGCAAGTGTACAGGCCTTCTGCCACGCACAGGTCCTATATGCGCGGCATCCGCGCAAGTGGCTCTGCTTAATCGTAGGATTTCTTCCTGTTTCGCTATTTTTCTGATTTTTCTGAATTTTTCTAAAACTAAATTAAATAAAATCAAATGCAAATTAAATAATAAAAATTCAAATTTTCATAAAATAAAATAGAAATAAAATAATTAAAAATCAACCAAATTTACGAATTACGATAAATAACACGCAGTGTAATTTAAATGAGTTTAATGGGGCCAAAGGCCCGAACAAATAGGATTTTCTAAATTAATTAAGCACAACAATGGGCAGGGTGTTATAAATACCAGGCTAGTATCATTTATTTATTGAAAAAGAGATAACACTTTTATATTTTTATTGCATTAAATTGGCAGGAAATACATGTTTGATTTCTTTACGAATTTTTTGGCTATTACAAAAATCAATACAAAAGTATTAATATTTATTACTTTTATTATACCATTTTAAAATTGAATCATACTAATCTTTCCTTAACAATATGATTGATATTTCTTCTCTTCAAAAGAGATTTTAGATTCAAATTGTGCATTTTTGTAGATTATCTTTAAGAGGTTGTGTCATCTAATTAATGAAATGTATAAATTGTTACCAAAAAATCTAAATCCTAAATTTCAATTCTATATTTTAAAAGTAATATTTTTTCTGAAAAGTAGTATACCTTTTACCCATAACAAGTATATTTATAAAACAAACCATAAGGAATACTTATATAGCAAAATAAACCAGTAGCATTATCTAAAATACATGAGACCTTGGAGCCTAAAATAATAGCAAAAAAAGGCATAAATAACAACAATGTAGTTTAAACACTAAATTACACATCTAAAACAACTTCCTATATGTCTATGTGTGATGATGTTTAACAGTAATATGAAAGGGTTATTCGAGACACCTAACTGTTTAAACTAGTTGACATAGAATTGATTAATTTTGGTTGTGTGTGAATTTCATATTGTATGTATAGAAGTTCCAAGGATCATGCCTATATGAGTTAATGGATACCTTATAGATTCTAAGAATTGGAACAAGCGTTCCTTTAGCTATATGAGCACTAAAAATAAAAAAACAACTAAAAGCACACATATCACCCACACCCACCAAAAATCTCCAAGCTTTTACCAATATCCTCTCAAACCCATTCGTTCCTCTCTTCCATGCAGCTTTATTGCTCCCTCTCACTCAATCACAGACACTTGAAAATAGTGCATATCTGCTAGAGCTTTACAACTCTGTAAATTCCTATTCACTTTTCCTATTAACAACTCATCCCACACCACAATGACTAGTCAGCTTATTTTCCCGCTATTGCAACCATCACCATCTCAACACAACCTCCCATACATCTTTCCTATTACACATCTTTGGTATCACGTAGAATTTAGTTAATAATACATGAAGCTACCTATTAGCTAAAAACTCATTATTGATATATGAAGCTACTCATAATTCAAGCATTTTTATGAAAATGCTTGAAATTTTATTAACTAGAACTAGCAAATATGATCCAATAATATAATAATTTATTGACCATAGTATACTATTGCTAACAATATAAATTCTTATCTAATGTATTATTCCAAAATTTTTAGTGCATTTATGGTGTAAATGTGTATTTAATTTTTATTTAATTTTTTCTTTGTGAAACTATATACATAATATGCCTATAAATACTGGTATCTCAATAATAAGACACAATTTTCATTTCTCACAAGATAACATGGTATTAGAGCTGTTAATATATCTAGAAGAATTTAGATAGCTAATATATGAATAAATTGTGTTTTCCATACAAAAATAATGAATAGAGGTGAGTTTGATAGAAAATAAATAATGATAGATGGTTACAAAGAACATTGTGGAGAAAGAGGAAATGGGAAACATATTTGGGTTGATTCGTGAAAAGGATGACAGAGAAGTTGTATCAAAATATGGCTCTGATAGCCGAACCTATATTAAAAATATAAATTACATAATAAAGTTCTCCTTCTATCCTCTTTTTTGAAAAAAATATGTGTTCTTCTAGCACGAGATTGTTATTTTTTAATCAATAAATTTAATACAAATATACTTTATCTTAGGCCAAAAAAAATTTGCTATATACACAAGAAAACAAAAAAAGTGATATAAAAAGTCCTAGGGAACATACTTTTAAATGTTGGATTACCTGTAGGGTTACTTTACATGTGAAGCTCCCTCATGTATACATATTGATCATAGAATTTGGGATGCATCAATTACCCTTAACTTCCTTAACTGGAAAATTCAAGATGTTATATTTAGGAAATATAATTTCAAACTATCTTTTTATAAATAGTTTCCGTTATAGGTTTTAGCTATTCATCACTATTCTAAATAATTAAATATATATATATGTTTATTGTCATAGAACTTTTTAATTTTCTAATTATCATGAATTTTTTAAAAAGGAAGTTAACTTTATTTATCAAAGAAGATAGCCAAACAACATCATCTTAATCTTTATTCATCTTATTATGTTACTCTATTAGTTCATTTTATACCGGACACTATTAATTAATTCTAAATAATTAGCACTTTGTTGGCAAGGTGACCTACAATTTTCTTTGGGGATAAATCTTTTTAAGGGTTCGGCTGTAGGTTAGGTATTGCCTTAATGAAAAGATAATTTTATTATTAAAATGGTAGTTGCATGTTCTTTTCCTCTTTGAATAATAAAAAATAATTTTGTCAATAAGGACAATTCCATCATTTTTAAAGAGAG
This sequence comes from Carica papaya, assembly GCF_054855325.1. Lineage (NCBI taxonomy): Eukaryota > Viridiplantae > Streptophyta > Magnoliopsida > Brassicales > Caricaceae > Carica > Carica papaya. Next base: position 24,184,486 of record NC_142310.1, on the reverse strand, counting down.
AATTACAAGAAAATACAAAACCACCAGCCCTAGAAAAATGAAAAGCACAATTTAAGAATAAAATTATATGATAAAATAAGTGATTCGAAATAGAAGCTAAACACCAAAAAAGCATATTCTTAAAACATTTGTTGTATGATCCCCCTTCATAGCCTCATACCAATAAATCAAAAGGTAAGTTACATTTCAATAAAGAATTCTTTCATGAGTTAGATATAGTTTTTTATGTTTTAGCTATACATATATATGCATATATGTACTTAAACTGAAATTTTTATGTTTTTAACTTGTTTATTTCTAAAATAATTTATTTTGATTTATCTTGTAACAATTAACTATTTCGATATTTTAAAAATTGTAAAAGGAAGTGAATGGCAGAATATTGGAGCTTATGTACATTTGAGATAGTCAATTGATGAAGATTGCAAAAGCTTAAACCATCACCCAATCTTCTAAAAATCTAATAAAGTACATAGTCACTTGTAGAAATTAAACTAATTGTCCTCCCTATTTCATCATCAACTTGAGTAAAGAGATCTATTTTCTATTTGAACAAATACTAATTCCTATTTCTCATCTTTGTTTGACGACATCCTAAAAAGTTAAAATTTTCACAGAATACTATAAAATAAAAAAAAAGTTTGAAAAAAAAGACATGCCTCCTTGCACAACTTTCTCTTCAGCATGGTGAATTGATAAGCTAAGAAGGAAACAAATTTTAAAAATATCAACAGTCTTGACATCAAAACTACTGAAAATGATTTCACTTATAGTTAAACTAAACTTCAAGCTTAGAGACTTCAATTACTCGGTGAATTAATAAGCCTACGTAGGTAAAGAATCTCAAAAACATCCATACTTAATTGCATCAGGACCTATTGAAGCCAACTATTGGTGATTTTAGTGAGTAATATAGCTTTTGTAATAGCTTTACCAAGGATTTTGGACTAATGGTGAATCAGGAGATGATGGCTGCTAAGAAGTGACTTAAGATGAATTGTATTGGTCTTAGAGTATCACATTGAATAGGAGGATTTTTTATTAGCTTTGACTATTTCTCTAGCCCTCTAGATAGGATTATGACGCTCTAACATTGGTTCTAACTAGCCAATGAAAGAGGCTATTTAGTGGGTATGTATACGTACCATTAGAACTCGTACAATGATGGTTTACATTGATTCTTCTATTTTGTTTATTTAGCTATTGTTTCACCTTTAAAAGTTATAGAGTTCTTACTTTTTTACTTATGTTATTGTATGATGCTCAATTTGACACTTTTTAAGTTTTTACTTTTTCTTATAGGAGATAATTGAAGCTAATATAGAGGGTAAATTAATGAGTATATTGAATATGGTAATTTTCTTTGATTTCTACACTTACACCTAAGAAAGTGAGTAGATAATCAAAGTTGTCTATGGTTAGAACAAGTTAACTGAGCTGGTGAATTAATGTGGCATCAAGCTTGCAATAGGTATCTAATACATGGAGTTTTTTCTTTGAAGAAAAGAAAATGAATGGGATTGGTGGTAGTTAAGGCTATAGGAGGATTATAAAAATTATCAGAGTATATATTTAACTTTTCTTGTCTACTTGTATAAGATCTTAATATAGTTATTAATTGAAAATTATATATATGATTTTAGTTTGAAATCGATATATAAATTAAATATATAGATTTAAAGAAGGAAATGTAATATGTTTTTGCATGTATATATGTGTATTATTTATTTTGATTTGTAGGCCTTCTGAAGATCAAAGAAGATACTGGCAGTTCTTTGGTTACTTTGAAACTTTGTTGTGATTTGGGAACGAATTATTAGTATGTCTAGATTAGAAGAGTATAAAAAACAAATACAGGGTTACATATGAAATGTTTGCAAATCATTATAATTAGCTAAAGAGCAAGTCTTATAAATATATATATGTATAAAGTGAGTCAAAAGAAAAGGTACGCGTATATAATTGTGGTACGATGATGGTAATTAAGGAAGTGTCTATGAATCCCGTTCCTCGTGTGTGGCTAATTTATTGTATATATAAAAATAAAGATTTATGTAACCTGCTCATCACATTATGGGCCTGAGTTCCAAATGCACATTTTCAATTCAAAAATGAATCTCCCTATAAGTTGAGTTAGACAGACGGTAAAAAAGGAGAGCAATTATATATGCAGGTATATATATATGTATTACACTTTTTTGAATATTAAATGCTAGATGCAGAATCTTTTATTTAAATCTTTAATTGTATATAGAAAAAATATATACACACATAATATTTTAGTGCATCAAACCATATGTATAGTATACAATTTGAAATAATTTATTCCCGTATATATATTGAAGCAAACTAGTTTAATATACCAAAGAATTTGTTAAATAATTAGGGAGTTAATTAGTTTAATTATAATAATTTTTCTTTGAATTGATCAATATGTAAATTAATTTAATATATGCTATATAATTCATTATAATTACAATATATATGATTATATAATTCATAAAGAAAAAAATTAATTATATGACATGATACGACAAGACCATTAAAAGCTGTGTTTTTCTTGTTGATATTTTTCTTTCTATTGATATTTACGAAAACATCATTAAAATTTAGATGCTCTGTAGCAGCCCCGGAAATTTAAAATGGAATTTATATTCAAAAATATTAAATGCGGAAGCGAGATCAAAATTTCAGTTAACATCCCTTACACGAAAACCAAAAACGTGCTCAAAATATAAAAGATTAAACTAACAAAAAAAAAGAAACTCGAAAGTAAAGCTATGAGTATGACTATGGAGTCTCTAGGCATCCCCTTCGTTGTCCTCCTGTGGAACGGGCTCGGGAACCATGTCTTCCTGATCTGAAATGATTAAATAAGGAATGAGCTACACTAGCCCAGTAAGGACATCACGATATCTCACCGTCACAGAGGTAAAGGTGGGTAGAAAACACAAAAGACCAATGGAGCATGATTTACGACAAATCCTTTTATTAATAATAAAACCTTTACCATCCACTTACCTCGGTGGAATTTATAAAACAATATACGAAAGCAATAACATTATCATAATCATGGAATCATATAAACTGTAAAACATAACACTTATCATGCCTTTTGTAATTCAATCATTATACAACATATCTTTTCCTCATTTACCAGCCTACTAGTATCCGTGGGGGTCCATAGGGGTCCCGCTACCCTTTAACCTTTAACATTCGTCATCAGATTCCAGGGCCGTCCCCATACCCCGTCCGGTATGGGCGCCAAAACCATAAACCTCAATACCCCGTCCGGTATGAGGGTGAAACGGGCCGTCCCCATACCCCGTCTGGTATGGGCGCCAAAACCATAAACCTCAATACCCCGTCCGGTATGAGGGTGAAACGGGCCGTCCCCATACCCCGTCCGGTATGGGCGCCAAAACCATAAACCTCAATACCCCGTCCGGTATGAGGGTGAAACGGGCCGTCCCCATACCCCGTCCGGTATGGGTGCCAAAACACATAAGATCTCTATACCCCGTCCGGTATGGGAGACCACAATCCCGGTAGGGTTCCCTACGGACCCGGTCCGTCCACCATCTCCCAGGATATCTAGTCAGGCTGAACACATTATACAATTTCCATTTACATAATCTTTCATTCTCCTTTTCCCTCAGTCAGCATTATCAATCACATACAAACAAGCAAAACGATAATTTATGCCAAACAGACAACATACAGCATCAATATCCCGGTCATTCAATCTATAATCAATAAAATAGTAAAATATGCACACGAAACTATAAAATGAAAACATCGAACCTCATGCTGCATTTAAAACTGTAAAACAGGCCAAATAACAGTTAACCGACAAACACACAAGACTCGGGCTCCATTAGCAACCTTAAGCAATTTCACACATTCGTTGATTCATGAAATACCGTTTTATCATTTATTGAACTTTAAAACCGTGATAGGAAATAGGGTGAGGGGTCCTTACACGTTTCGAGGTCCGAACACGGCTTCACAGTGCGCCTATAGGCTGTCCCTAATTTTTCCTAAATTTTCCTCGGGGAACTGAAACGCACTACTGGTACCTGCACCTGTTCCAAAAAATCCCAAATTAGGCCCAGGGCCCCTTTCAGCCCAAATCGCAACTCCGGCCGCCGTGCTCCGGCGACAGCGCCACCGCTGGTGGCGGCAATTCGCCTCGGGTTGGCTGTTTTCGGTCGTTTTTGGCCGAATTTGGCCACACTCGCATCGGTCCCTGCGAGAAAACAACCCTAGGGCCCTCGGGGGGCCAAAAAATCACGGAAAAACGGAGCTTACCGGGGGCGGCGCTCTCGGGTGCGGCGGCTCTCCGGCGAGGTTCGTGTTTTGGTGATTCGGCTCTGGTCAACCTGTAGAGAAAATAATGGTGATCACGGTGATATAAAAATTGCATCAAATGGAGGCCGGGAAGGGTCTCATCGGAGGCAAAAACTGAGAAGGGGCGTGGCGGCGCCGCTGGGCTTCGGCTGTGTATTCCAGCCGTTTGGCCAGGATTTTGGCTCCGATTTGGCCACAGGAGGAATCAGCGTGGAAAAACGAGTCGGGGGTACGAAATCTACCTCGATCGGCGGTCGAAAATTCCTCCGGTGCGGCGGCGGGTGGCGGCGGCCGGCTTCTGGTTCGTCTTCTCCGGCGAGCGGCAGGCGGCTAGGGTTTGTGGTCTGGTGTGGGGGTTCTATTTATAACCCTTTGCCTTTTGATCTCAGCCATCCATTTTGTTTTAATCTGGGCCGTCCGTTTTTGATTAAATCTGGACCGTCCGTGCGTTTAAATCTGGGCCGTCCGATCGTACGCTTGATCTGGACCGTCCGATCGCGCCTACGCGGATCGCCAACGTGGCCCTTTTTGGAACGACGTGGTCTTACCACGTGGCAGGTCCCGGTTGGCCGGGACTGCTGACCGGGCCTGCTGACGTGGCTGCCGACGTGGCTTTTTTTTTTTTTTTTTTTTTTCGGCCCCTTTCCGGGCGCTACATGCTCACCCTTCCATACACATATACAAACATCTCAATATATATTTACCTACCTTAACATGTATTCCTTCTATCGCTACCTTATATATTACATGTGTATATACATATATGCATATATCAACTAGACGAGACAACTAACATCCGGCACGCAATTGGTTTATAGTTAATTTGTTGGACATGGAAACTTTAATTTGTAAGAGTTCAAAATTTTCTGTGCAAAACATACTTACTAATACACTCCAAGAGTATTCTAATACCATAAAAACTTAGTTATGATATATACATGTATATGATATATATATATGGATATATATTGTGATTAATATTTGTTCTTGTGTTGTGAAATATATAAGTCAATTTAGTCAGAAAAAAAAATCATATAAACAATATAATGATGAAACTAGTAAAAGTAGAGAAAAGACATGAGAGGGTAAAAAACAATACATTTTAGAAATTTAGGATAAAAATAACTATTATTATTATTTAGATTTGATAGAGTAATAACAAGGACTCAAAGTATAAAACAAGAGATAATTTTAATTTAATCAAATACATTTCTCTCATTTATCATAAATACAAACATTAGCAAATTCAAAAAGAACATTTTAATGTCACAAAATATCCTATTAATTTACAAGGTAATGGTATGTTAATCTATTGTATCTTTTTGAGTTCAACAACTTTCTAACTAATACCATTGACTTTTAAAAGTATAAATTTAAATTATTGTTAATATGTAATGTGAACTTTGATATAGAAAAAAAAAGATTTCTATGGTTTTTGTATTTTCTTTTTTTAAAAAATTAAAAAGTAAAATGATAGTAATTGTAAGAGATCAAGACATACAATTAAGTTGGATTGTTAGGTGATGGCCATATTAGTTGAGGGTTAAGAGATAATATTTGTGAGTGTGGTTGCCAAGTATAATTGACTTCAAGTGTGAATGTATGTTGGGGATAATACAAAAGACAGTAGGTAGATAAATGCATTACAGTGAAGCAATAGCTTTTAATTAAAATGGATGGTCACAATTGAATAATTTTATATAAGTACAGCCTTGCAACAATTTACTAATTAATTTTTTATAATTACATTACCTTAAATCAAAAGATTTTCCCATATCCCCTATTAAAAACATAACATTTATGGAGATAGATTGGGTATTCCACTTGCAGTTTTAGAATGCACCACATCTTACCTTTCATTGTATATTCTACTATATTAAAATGATCCACCCCCCATTCCTTATTAATAGCTATTCAACCGTTGTATCATTTTATATATACCCCCTCCCGCCCCTTGGGCACACATGATAAAATACCATGACAAGAAAGAAGGTTAAGCTTACTTATATCACTAACAACTCTGCAAAAAAAGCCACATTCAAGAAAAGAAAGAAGGAGCTAATGAAGAAAGTGTGCGAACTTAGCACTCTTTGCGATGTCAAAGCTTGTGCAATTATTTACAGCCTTTATGACTCGCAACCAAATCTTTGGTTTTCCTCTCTCGGAGCCCAACACATGCTTGTTGACTTTAAGAGGATGCCCGAGATGGAGCAGAGCAAGAAGATGGTGAATCAAAAGAGCTTCCTGCACCAGAAGATCATTAAGGTAACGGACCAACTAAAGAAGCAGTGCAATGATAATCGCGAGAAGGAGATAACAGATATCATGATATACTCGAGGGATTTGGTAGAATATGCAAAACATTTGGCAATAGTGCTAGGGATACTTCGGAGAGCCAAGTTGTATGCAAAGTTCAGTAGATGTGACTTCTGGTTGGATCAAATAGCATTCTTGGCCAATATTGTGTCGAAAGATGGGGTATCTGTTGACCCAGCAAAGGTAGAGACAGTGGTAAAGTAAAAGGATGGAATCACTCAGCAAGTCACCTCAGCCTCAAGAGGCGACAGATGGAGGAGTGATGAAGCGTCCTGGTGAGACTTTCACTCAAATCTAGTAGGATTCTATGGTGCAAAAGTTGTAACAGCTGTATATGCGGTTCATTGATGGGATGAATCCTCAAACATAGCAACAGCCTTATGTAGGGTCCAACGGGGAACATGCAGAGGTGATGGTGCCATTCACAAATTAGAACAACCAGAATAATGGATTGATATAGTCTAGTGTGTTTAATTACCTTTAGGAATTGAATATTATGATATTTAATTTTGAATATTTTGGGTTTTTGTTGGAGATGTGCTTTAAATAACCAATTAAATTCCACCATAGAGATATGTTGTCAGTTTCTTAGTCGTCATAGTCATCGTCCAAATTGTTGTAGCTGTCATCGTCACAGTCATAGTCGTTGGGTCACATACATGCATGTACTTAGATTGCTTTATGTTATGATTTTCTTTAGATTAATCTTCACCTCAATATTTTATATTTCATGTGCTAGTGCTACTCTTCATTCTTTAATTTCTCCCTTTCCCCGGCTTGACGTGTCTGTATTACTATTTGTTAAAATATAAGCATGCTCAATATAAATTTATGCTATCAGAATGCTCTTTTCTCTTCTTTCTTTTCTTTTTTTATACACAATTGAGAGAGGACAAAAGCATTATTGATGCACTATATGTAGAAATTCAGTTTAGTTAGGAGAAAGATTAAACTAGCTAGATACTCAAATTTGTTTAGATTTCAAATGAGATGTCTGTATAGAATTTAATAAATATGGATGTGTTCTCCAAATCATAGAATTAAAATTTGGGATAATGGCATTAAGGAATAATATTTTCCTCAAAGAAAATTCCAATATAAACCAAATATCTAAAATAATTAATATTTTGATTAATCTGAAATTTAAATATAATTCTAATAATTTTATTTTAGTCAAAACATGTAATATTTTAAATAAGTAAAATATATTGGAGAATCTCTAACGATCATAAATAAATTTCACGATGCAATTATTTTGTTCAGAATATAGAAAAAACCTGAAATAAATAATTTTCAAACTCAACAATCTGTGAATTGTTAACTAATACTTTATGCAAGAAGAAATGTACAATATATACATATAAATATTTAAATATATACAATCACATAGAATAATAAATATAGAAAAAAAATTTTGACGGCTAATTTCAAACACTTTAAGCAATTAATATTTTGAATTTCTTTTACATATATAAATACTCAAAAATCAATGATATATATAGTTTCTTACTACTAAAAAAAATGTTACTGATATAAAATAAGACCATATTTAACTCCAGTGACACAAACTACAACATTAAATTTTTTTCAATATTATAGTATGTTACTCTAGTAACTGTAATACGATGTTGCACTTGATTCTTAAAGATAATAACTAGTATTTAACCTTTCTTAGTGGGATCACTTATTCAAAACCAATTTATACATTTGCGATAACAGTTTCAAAATTTCATAAGACACTAAATACTTTTTTAAAAATGAAGATAATTGTAATAATACAATAAATTATAATTAATTTTAACATATGATAGCATTATATATTTATTTTTGTGTTACATAAGAGTCGAATCTTCAATTCTTATTTTTGTAGAGTTAGAGAAATACCACTTCATTTAAAAGTCAAGTATTATCATGTCTAAATTATATTTAACTTTTAGAAGGATTGATTTCTATTAAGGTGGTTGGAAATGAAGTAAAGATCCTAGAATTGGAACTATTGGGCCTTTGGCTCGATCATTAAGGGATGGCATTAGTTCCCATTAATGAAGAACAAGTCTACTCACAATTTTATATAAAAAGTTAAAAAGTTAGCCAAATTATCACCTACATACCTTTTTATATAATCTGTTAACTTCTAATATCAACCATTTTCTAATAAAAATGTATTGAATATATTTATTTGTTTGTTTTTGTTAATATGTCAATTTAGTGATATATAAAAGAACTTAAGTTCAATTACTTTGTTTAAAATTAAATTTGCAGTCTGTTTTATGTATGGATTATAGAACTAATTATATTGATATTTAATTGTAACATTTCATTTTCTCACATAATTGTTTACATTAATATTTAATTTTAATTGTATTAAAATTTTTAATTAAATAGTTAGCATAATTTTTAATTAAAAAAAAATTCAATTACACAATTCAACACAAGTACAACATATAATAAAGTGCCATCTTTACTAAATAAAGGGAAGTAAACATGGTTAATTATATTCGATGAATCACTATTTTATCATTGTAAGTGTGTATATATATATATATATATATATAATCTCTCTAAATAAGACACACACAATAAAGTTATAATATTTAAGAATACAAAAAGAAATAAAAAGATAAAAAAATCATAGCACATTACATAAAAAATCATAACACAATACATCCTTTATAGATAAGCCAAATTCATAGTTAATAAGTGAAATATAAATCATATGGATGTTCTCTTGTTTTAATGTGTTAAAAACTCATAGCTAATGCCACCTGCATACCATTTTATATGAATGCTTGAACTTTTGCAAATTTAATAGAAGATTAAAAATGTACGAGTTTTTATATGATTTGTTAACTCTTTAGATAAAAGATAAGATTAATGAGGAACATGTATATCTAACAAATCATTAAGTAACATTTTGGCATTCCACTTAATGTTTTAGAATGCACCATATCTTACCTTAGATGGCATATTCTACTATATTATAATGCTCCATTCCCCATTTCTTACTAATAACTCTCCAATCCTTGTCTCATTCTATATATAGCCCCTCTTGCTCCTTGGCCAGACACACAAAACGTCATGACTAGAACAAGGTTAAGCTTAACAATATCACTAATGACTTTGCAATGTCAAAGCATGTGCAATCATTTACAATCCCTATGACTCGTAATTAGAGGTTTGGCGTTCCCCTCTCAAAGCTCAACACGTGTTGGCTGACTTCAAGAGGATCTCCAAGATGGAGCAGAACAAAAAGATTATGAATTAAAAGAGCTTCCTATGATAGATGATCACCAAGGCAACTGACCAAGTGAAGAAGAAACACAAAGACAATAAGGAGAAGTAAATCATGCATATCATGTTTCAAAGCCTTGTTGGGAAGCCCCTCCACCAACTCAACCTCATTGATCTCAATAGGGTTGGCTAATTAAACAAAACCTCAAAGAAATCCAAAAAATATAGAAACACTGAATAAATCACCTAAGCCTAAAGGGGCCGTAAATGGAGGATGATGAAGGGTTTGTGGGAGACATCGTCTCTGATCAACGAGGATTTTCTATCGCATAAGCTTCAGCAATCATAGTGATGGTTCATTGATTGTATTAACCCGTAAGCACAACAACAACTCATTTAGTGTTTGGTAACGGGGACCAAGTGCAGATGATGGTGCTGTTTGATAAGCACAATTAGAATAATACGCTAATATGCTCTAGAGGTTTAATTATTCTTAGGAATGGAATGATAAGATGTTTGATTTTGAATTGTTTGGATTGCTGTTGAGAGGTACTTAAATAACCAATTACAATCCACCAAAGATATATATCTTCAAATTCTTAATAGTTGTAGTCGTTGTTGTCATAGTACTAGTCATCGTAGTCATCGCGTAATAGTCAACATAGTCTTCATATCGCATGCATGCATGTAAAGGTATTAGTTTGCGTTAGAATTTTCTTCAAATTAATTTTCTCTTCAATATTTTATATCTCATGTACTAGAACTACTCTTATATTTTTTATTTTCTCTCTTGCCCCAGGTTGATGTCGCTTCATTGCTATTTGTTAAAATACATGCATGTCCAATGTAGTTTTAAACTATTGGAATGCTTTTCTCTCTTTTTTTCCTTTCTTTTATTTTTTATATGTAGTGGAGTGATGATAGAAGCATTATTGATGTAGTATATATAGAAATTCAGTCTATTTAGGATGACAATTAAGTTTGCTAGCCACTCAAATTTTTTTTTGATTTCAAATGAGATTTTTGAATGGGATTTAATATATATGAATACACGTTCGGATCTTAAAATTAAAATTTTAGGATACTGAGATTAAGAAATAATATTTTCATTAAAGAAAATCCTGATATATTATGACCATCTTAAACAATTAATATTTTTATTGATATGAACTTATACTTATATCAGGAAAAATATGTTAAACTAAATTATAAATATGTTATTCAATTACTTGAATAGACTTATTTTTTAACTAACTAATAGATAGATAGATTGTTTCATCTTTTTTTCTATATTTTAAAAAGTTAAAAAATTACTCTCACATATATATTACCAATTTAGAGCGTTGATGAGAAGTCTATGTATACTAGCTCCTTTGAGTATTTAGATAGTATCTTTTATATTTTGCTAAATATGCGATATTAAGAATAAGGATTGTTTTACATATACACACACACACACACACATACACACGTATATGTAATCTTTAATTAGTTTTAGTCATTTATATGTATAATAGCATGCAATCTATAACTTATCATAATTATCTTAAAGGTTAGAAGCAATAATGGATAATGAATTGTTTCCTTCTAGTGGTTTTCTGAACATGGTTGTGCCTTCTCTTCCTTTTTAATTTATATTATGATTGTCCGATATATTGTTTAATGGCACTTCTCCTTGTGTTTGTAATGATTAATTATCATTGATAAATTTTATTTTATTTGAAAAAAATAATATAAAAGGTCAATATGGAGTATTGAACCATGCTAGTATCATTTTTTTACTAGAAGAGAGACAACACATTTATATTATTACTGCATTAAATTGGCAAGAACTATACCTTTGATTTCTTTAAAATTTGTTAGATATCACAAAAGTTAATATGTATTCATCTCTATTACTTTTGTTGTTCTATTTTAAATTTGAAACATACTAATCGTTCCTTAACAATATATTGGGATTTCTTATCTTTATAAGAGATTTTGGATTCGAATTATGTTTTTCGTACATTATCTTTAGGAGATTGTGTCACCTAATTAATGAAATATATGAATTTTTATTAAAAAAATTAAATCATAAATTTTATTTTCATTTTTCAGAATTAATATTTTTTTTGAAAAGTAAGAGAGCTTTTATCAATAACAAATATATTTATAAAACTAACCATTAGGTATTCTTATATGCCAAAACCAACCATTAGTATCATCTAAATACATGAGACCTTATAGTATAAAACAAGTGCATCATCTAAGAAGTGTCAGAAACAACCATAAAATGGTCTAAACACTACATTCATATCTAAAACAAATTAGTGTAGTGGATTTCTTAGTTGCATGTAATTGATTGAAAGCAAAGATGCATAATTTTCTTCTTCTTTTCCTTCTTTTGTATGCGTTATTATGTATTTTAAGTATTTTTTTTGCACATATATCTTTAAACAAGTCTTCTTTTTCAAAATAATTATTGGTTATTGGTTATAGCTTCATGAAAAAATGTAAGTTTTATTATGTACAAAGAAAATAAAAAATAAAGCTTGATTGCATATAATAGTTAATTGTCTACTAAATATATATAATTTGTTGTGATATAGAGAGATATTATAACTTTAATAATTGTGATTAATAGTATTCCATAAAGATAAAATCAAATATATAATTGCTCTAATAATCATATTCTACATACCAAATGAAATAATTAATTATTATGGAGTTCAGAAAAAATCACCATGTGCCTACATTATATGTATAACTATTATGAAATCTTGTGTATGTGTAATTAAATTTTCTTTGGTGACAATAAAGTTTTGGAGTGTAAAGTTTGCAGAAGAAATTAAAAATGAAGAAAACCAGCATTAATTTTAAGGATGATCACATATTTTTCTTATAAATAAAATTTATTTTGCGAATTAGGAAAAAATGAATAATGACATTAATGCATAAAAGCAAATAAAAAACTATATATCTATTGTTTTTGTTTCTTTTTTCAAAAATTAAAAAATAAAATGATGGTAGGTGTAGGATATCAAGACACATAATTAAGTTTAATTTGGAAGGAGGTGGCCACATTAGTTGATGATTAAGAGTAATATCTGTGAGTGGTATAAGACAAAGAGGTGTGTATGGTTGCCATGTATGATTAATTTCAAGTGTGAATGCATGCTGGGATAATGCAAGAGAGAGTAGGTATATAAGTGCATTACAATGAATCAATAACTTGTAATTAAAAGGGAGGATTGGATGATTTTAGATAAGTGTAGCATTTCAATATTTTACTAATTAAATTTTGTGAAATACATTCCTTAAATGACAAGATTTTCCCATATTCCCTATTAAAGACATAACATTTTTGGAGATAATTTGAACATTTCACTTGCAATTTTAAAATGCACCACATCTTACCTTACATGGTATATTCTACTATATTAAAATGCTCCACTCCCCATTCCTTACAAATAACTATTCAATGTTTGTCTCATTTTATATATACACTCTCTTGCTCCTTGGACAGACACGACAAAACACCATGACTAGAAAGAAGGTTAAGCTCGCTTATATCACTAACGACTTTGTTCAAAAAAAGAAAGAAGGGATTGATGAAAAAGGTGAGTGAACTCAGCACTCTCTGCGATGTCAAAGCCTTTGCAATCATTTATAGCCCCTATGACTCAAAACAAGAGGTTTGGCCTTCCCCTTTCGGAGCCCAATGCGTACTTTCTGATTTTAAGAGGTTGCCCAAGATGGAGCAAAGCAAGAAGATGGTGAATCAAGAGAGCTTCTTGTGTCAAAAGATCGCCAAGGCAACTGATCAACTGAAGAAATAGTGCAAGGATAATCACGAGAAAGAGATCACGTATATCATGTTCCAAAGTCTTATCGGGAAGCCCCTCCACCAACTCAACCTCATTGATCTCAACAAGTTGGGTTGGCTCATTGAACAATACCTCAAAAAAATTCGAAGAGTATTGGAACACTCTGGAAGTCACCTCAGCCTTAGGAGGCCACAGAACGCAGGAGTGATGAAGGGTCCTAAGGAGACATTCACTAAGATCACGGAGGATCATCCGGTGCAGATGTTGCAGTAGCTATAGACGTAGTTCATTTATGGGATGAACCCACAAGCACATCAGCAACCACCTGGAGCAGACGGGGAATAGGCAGAGATGATGGTGCCATTCACCCATAAGAACAACCAAAATAATGGACTGAAATGGTCTAGTGGGTTTAACTGCCCTTAGGAATCGAGTATTATGATATTTAATTTTAAATTTTTTGGAGTGTTGTTGGAGATGTACTTTAAATAACCAATTACATTCCACCAAAAAGATATGTTGTCGGTTTCTTAGTCATCGTAGTCGTCGCCTTAATAGTTGTAGTCATCATAATAGTTGTAGCTGTCACCATCATAGTTGTAGTCGTCGAGTCGCATGCATACATGTACTTGGATTACTTTGAATTATGATTTTCTGTAAATTAATCTTCTCTTTAATATTTTATATCTTGTACTAGTACTACTGTTCATTCTTTAATTTCTCTCTTCCCCCTGCTTGACATGGCTACAACTACTTGTTAAATAGCTACATGCTCAATGTAATTTTAAGCTATTATAATGCACTTTTCTCTTCTTTTCTTTTCTGTTTTATTTTACATAATGGAGTGATGACATAAGAATTATTGATGTAGTATATGTAGAAATTCAGTCTAGTTAGGAGGAAGATTAAGCTAGCTAGCTACTCAAATTTATCTAGATTTCAAATGAGATTTTTGTAGAGAATTTAATACATATGGATATGCTCTTCCAATCTTGAAATTAAAATTTAGGATAATGGCATTATGGAATAATATTTTCCTCATAGAAAATCTTGATCTAATCGAAATATCTCAAATAATTAATATTTTTATTAATATGAATATTATGCATGTATCTGGAAAAAATACGCTAAAATTATAAATATGTTGTTTAATTATTTGTTGGATTTATTTCGGGTTCTACTAACTTAAAGATATATAGAATAATCTATCTTTGGTCCCTATATTTTAAAAGGTAAAAAAATTATAGTCACATGTATACTACTAATTCAGAGTGTTGATGGGAAGTATATGTGTACACTTGCAACTAGCTCCTTTAAGTAGTTTGGACAATATCTTGTTTAATTTGCTAAATATGACATATTATTGTGATATAATAGCAATGTTGTCTAAATAACTAGTAGAATAAGTATTGCTTCATACGTATACACACATATATATAACCTTTAACTGTTTTTCGTTATTTATATTACACGAGCATGCAATCTATAGCACATCATAATTATCTTAAAGGTTGGAATCAGAAATGGAGGACGGATTGTTTCCTTCTAATTGTTTTTTGAACATGACTTTACCTTCTTCTTGTTTTCTCAATCTCTATTGCGGTTGTCGGATGTATTGTTGATGGTACTTCTCGTTATGTTTGTAGTGGTTAATTACTATTGATAAATTTTATTTCAATTTAGAAAAAAAAGTTAATTATCTTAAAGACAAATATGGATTGTCGAGGTTCAGAAGGCATATATTTTAATACCATACTAGTATCATTTTTTTTACTGAAGGGAGACAACACCTATGTATTATTACTGCATAAAATTTGCAAGAAATATATCGTTGATTTCTTTAGGAGTTCTTTGGCAACTACGTAAATCAATAAGTAATCATATATATACTTTTATTATTATATTTTAAAATTAAATTACAATAATCATTCCTTAATAATATGTATAGTATTTCCTCTCTTTATAAAATTTTTTTTATTGAAATTGTATGTTCTCATATGTTATCTTTAGGAGATCGTGCTAATTAATAAATGAAATGTATGAATTGTCACTATAGAGATTTAAATCCTAAATTTTATTTTCATTTTTTAGGATTAATATTTTTTTTGAAAAGTAATATAGCTCTTAACAATAACACGCAGATTGACAAAACCAGCCATAAGGTATGCTTATACACCAAAACCAACCACTAGCATCATCTAAAATACATGAGACCTTAGAGTATAAAATAAGAGCATCATATAAAAAGTGGCATAAACAACCATAAAATAGTCCACACTACACATCTAAAACAACTTCTTGCATGTGTAAATGTGATAATAAACAACTTATAGATTGTGAGAATTAGAGTGAGTGTATTGTTGTGATTGCATGTCTATAAGCCCCAACATTTTCTATATATATTTTTGGCTATATGGGCACTAAAAAGAAAAAAGCAACTAAAAGTGCACATATTGTTGGGACTAAAACAAAGACTTTTATGATTGAAATGCAAACTATCTTAATTGGAGGACTATATTGGAAATTTGCGAAAAGCAATATCAATATTCTATATGATAAAAATGGGATGCTCAGTACAAAGGATGGGTGACCTATTTATATGCAATTCTAATAGCGTAATTACAAGCAATATCAATCTTTTATTTCGTTGCCATTTTTTTCTCCCTTAAGACAACTAAGTTCAAGTTTTTTTTTTTCTCTCTGTCTCTTTTTAACTAACCCCCCATATACAAGGAAAATTAATTAAGTATTCTACCAATCTTCTGGTTCAATTCATTTTTTTTACACATCTACGCATATAAGAGAGAGTGGATATATACATGCATTATAATGAAGCATTAACTTTTAATTAAAAAAGATAGTTGTATTTGAATGGTTTTATAAAAGTGCAGCCTTGCAACAATTCACTAATTAAATTTTTTAAATTACATTACCTTTAATCATAAGATCTTTCCATATGTGCTATTAAAAATATAACATTTCTAGAGATGATTTAGGCACTCCATTTGCAGTTTTAATCTAACCTTACAAGGTATATTCAATGTTCCACTTCACATCCATTACTAATAAATCTTCAACCCTTGTCGCATTCTATATATGTACCATCTCGCTCTTTGGCCAGACATGACCAAACACCATGACTAAAAAGAAGGTTAAACTTTCCTATATCACTAACAACTTTGCCAGAAAAGCTACTTTCAAGAAAAAGAAGAAGAGTTTATGAAGAAAATTAGTGAACTTAGTATGCTCTGCAAAGTCAAAAGCCTGTGAAATCATTTACAGCCCCTACGACTGGCAACCAGAGGTTTGGTCTACCCCTTTCCTATCCCAACGCCTGTTGGTCGACTTCAAAATGATGCCTGAGAAGGAACAAAGAAAGAAAATGGTGAATCAAGAGAGTTTCTTGCGCCAGAGGATCACCTAGGCAATTGATCAATTGAAGAAGCACCGTGAGGACAATAGGGAGAACGAAATCATGCAAGTTATGTACCAAAGCCTTATTGGGAAGCCTCTCCACCAACTAAACCTCATTGTTTTGAATGATTTGGCTTGGCTCATCGAACTATACCTCAAGGAAATACAAATAAGGATGGAAACACTCAACAAGTCACCCCAGCCTAGTGGGGCCACGTATGGACTGATTAAGGATTTCAGGTAGATGTCCAAGATCAATAAGGATTCTCCAACATATGGAGTTTTACCCATCTTCTAATTTTCCTACTTTCACCTTAGTAACATACCAGTACTATAACATATGGAGTTTCACCCATACTAAAAAAATAATGCAGTATGTAAAAAAAAATAAGTAATACATTTTTATCAATTTATTTAAAAAATAATTGCTCTAATTAAGGCTTATCCATAATCTAACTAATTAAATCGAATTTATGTATATATATATATATATATCCATCCTACTTCTCATACTCATTTTATTTAAATGATAAAATAGTAGGCATTTCTTATCAAATTTATCAATTACAATACATTTCCACTGTTCCCCAGGTGGATCAAACAAATAAGATTACAATCAAATTTCCTTGCCCACAATATATATCAAATATGAAATAAATTAGAACATTTGTGTATATATATCGAACATATAAAACATATACGCTAATTGAGAACAAAAAAAATGTCCTTACATGAGTTTTGCCATCTATACATGTTTTTCCAATATAAAACAATTATAGGATTCCTCATTCTTTTCCCCTTTGAAGGTATACAGGAAAAAGGCACTCACATACACAAACGTATATAGAGAAAATAGTTATATGTGATCTCATGTCTTTATTTTATATGAATTTTATGTTTTAAAAGAACATGATGGGTAGGGTAGAATTATAATTAATTGGTCCAAGTGGATTTATTTTATTTCAGAAAAGAAAGAAAATAATTTTATCATTAGTGTAGCAGATTTATTAGTTGCATGTATTTGATTGAAAGCAAAGATACATAATTGTCTTCTTCTTTTCCTTCTTTCATATGCTTTATTATGTATTTAAATATTTTTCAGCACACAAAATTTTCAAATAAATCTTCTTTTTCAAAATAATTACTGATTGTTTACTACAACTCTATGAAAAAAATATAAATTTTGAACGTATAAAGAATCCAAAACATGGAAGCCCGATTGCATATAGTAACTAATTATCTACTAAATGTATATAATTGATTGTGATATAGAGACATATTTTGACTTTAATAATTGTAATTAAAATATTCTTCTATAAAGATAAAATAAAATACACATACACTCTAATAATCATATTCGACATTATGCATACCAAATGAAATAACGCAGGAGAGAGTAGATATAAAGATGGACTATAGTGAAACATTAGCTCTTAATTAAAAGGGATAGTCATGATTAAAGGAATTTTGTATAAGTGCGGCCCTGCAACAACTTACTAATTAAATTTTGTGAAACATTTCCTTAAATCAAAATATTTTCCCATATTCCCTATTAAAGACATAGCATTTTGGAAATGATTTTGAAACTCCACTTCAAGTTTTAGAATGCAGTACATCTAACCTCACTTCGTATATTCAATGTTTCACTCCCCATCCTTTACTAATATTCTTCAACCCTTGTCTCATTCTATATATACCCATTCCCTCTCCTGAGCCACAAACCAAATGACAAAAGACCATGAGTTGAAAGAAAGTTAAGTTTGCATATGTTACCTAATCGCGTCGTAAAAAAAAACCACATTCAAGAAAAGAAAGAAGGGGATGATGAAGAAAGTGAGTGAACTTAGCAGTCTCTATGACGTTAAAGCCTATGCAATCATTTACAGCCCCTATGTCTCGTAACAAGAGGTTTGGCCTTCTTTTCTATGAGCCTAACGCGTGCCTGTTGACTTTTAGAGGATGCCCGAAATGAGCAGAACAAGAAGATGGTAAATCAAGAGAGCTTATTGCACTAAAGGATCACCAAGACAATTGACCAACTAAAGAACCAGTGCAAGGACATTTGCGAGAAGGAGATCACATAGGTCGTGCTCCAAAGTCATATTGGGGAGCCCCTCCACCAACTAAATGTCATTGATCTCAAGGATTTGGGTTGGCTCATCAAACAACACCTTAAAGAAATCTAGAAGAGGACAGAAACACTTAGCAAGTCACTTTAGCCTCAAGAGACCACCTAACGGGGGAGTCATGAAGGGTCCTTAGGAGACATCTGCTCAAATCAAGGAGGATTCTCTTGTGTAGGAGCTACAACAACTGCAAGAGTGGTCCATTGACAGGATGAACTCGTAAGTACAACAACAGTTTCATGTAGGGTTTGCCAGTGACGTGCAGGCAAAGATGATGATGCCATTCACAGATAAGAACAACTAGAATAATAGACTGATATGGTCCATCATGTTTAATTACCCTTAGGAATCAAGTATTAGAATGTTTAGTTTTTAATTTTTTTGATGTTGTTGGAGATGTATTTTAATTAACCGTTTATAGTCCACTACATAGATAGGTTGTCAAACTCGTAGTCATTGTCTTAATAGTTGTAATCTCCATAGTAGTTGTAGTTGTTGTTGTCACAGTCATTCAGGCATCTTTATGGCACTACGATGCGTGCTGGTGCACATCTACACACAGGGTCTTTGTGTGGGAATGCCACTACACTCCAAGCACCTGCACATTGCAGCAAGCCTTGGGCATCATGTTGATCTACCAGGCTTCTACGGATGCTGAGGGGTCTTCGCAAATGTGCTCCCTGTACCGCGGGTGTGCATAGGAGGATAAATTCCCACGCGCACAAGGTAAAATAAATGTAAAATCTGTAATGTAGTAAACTAAGTAAATTTTGGACAAATTGATATTTTAGGAATATTAGTATAAATTGAAATTTTGGTATAACAAAAAATGATGTGGTTAATTTAAAAGAATAAATCTAATAAAATTACTAAGATCTTAAAATTCTAAGAATAATTTTATAAACTAAAAGCTCATTAGAAAGAAATTTTAAATCTATAAATAATTGTAAAAAAAGGAGAATCAACATTTAAAAAACTTGAAAGTAAAAGACTAAAGAACAAATAAAACCATACTAAAAGAATCTAAAAAGTTAACCAATAAAATAAAAAGTCAAAATTTAACAAACACATAATCTAGTTAAATCTGGTTCACCATATTTCCTTTGAGAGGTATTTAGTTTTGATTATTTCTTCCAGAACTGCTTGAATATGCGTGACATCTCCAATGCAAATTAAAGCATAATGATGCAAGATAAAGAAACAGATTACTAGTGCATTATACAAATTATATGCAGTGTAGAATATTATTATAAATCCCTTATCAAAATATATGAGTTCCAATTACAATATATATAACTGAAGCAAGAAGTGGCAACAAAATACAAAGGGCCACTTCCTTCACTATGCAATTAGACTCATCAGAGTGCAGGACAAGTCATGCACTTAAGATTTGTGAGTCCTCGGGATCCTCATAGACTTCAAGGGGTAGGTCAATGATTGGTTGCTCACTATCTTCTGCATCTGGAGGGGCATGGAAAGGGTGAGTTCCATATACTCAGTAAGGAAAATAACATTTAAATAAAATCGTAAGATTTTAAGAGTGAATAATTATATCATTAATACTTACCATTAGGTCACGTCAAGGTCTTTTTTTATTTTATGAAAACAATTTTATTTATTAAAAGAAACATCATCTCACAGTCACAATGATCAAATCAAAATCATATTTAACAATAGAAAAAACCAAATCATGAAATGCTCAAATTTTTGTGTCATGCTCCACGAATTCATTCCAACTTCTATCTTTGAGGGGAGATACAGATTTCTGACTATCCATGTGGAATGAGCATATCAGATATATAACGACAATTTGCTCAAGTACATTTTTGGCTTGCCAAACCATGGTACAATCTATGACCATGGTCATACCAACCACAGTGGTCCTATCATATATTCTATCATCATGAAAGTACTTAACCAAATGTGACTTGTAGCGCCCCGAAAGGGGCCGAAAAAAAAAAAAAAAAAAAAAAAGCCACGTCGACAGCCACGTCAGCAGGCCCGGTCAGCAGTCCCGGCCAACCGGGACCTGCCACGTGGCAAGACCACGTCGTTCCGGAACGGGCCACGTTGGCGATCCGCGTAGGCGCGATCGGACGGCCCAGATCAAGCGTGCGATCGGACGACCCAGATGCAATCGCACGGACGACCCAGATTAAAACAAAATGGACGGCTGAGATCAAAAGGGAAAGGGTTATAAATAGAACCCCCACACCAGACCACAAACCCTAGCCGCTTGCCGCTCGCCGGAGAAAACAAACCAGAAGCCGGCAGCCGCCACCCGCCGTCGCACCGGGGAAATTTCCGACCGCCGATCGAGGTAAATTTCGTACCCCCCGACTCACTTTTCCACGCTGATTCCTCCTGTGGCCAAATCGGAGCCAAAATCCTGGCCAAACAGCCGGAATACACGGCCGAAGCCCAGCGGCGCCGCCGCACCCCTTCTCAATTTTTACCTCTGATGAGGCCCTTCCCGGCCTCCGTTTGATGCAATTTTTATATCACCGTGATCACCATTCTTTTCTCTACAGGTTGACCAGAGCCGAATCACCAAAACACGAACCTCACCGGAGAGCCGCCGCACCCGATAGCGCCGCCGCCCCGAGGGCCCTAGGGTTGTTTTCTCGCAGAGACCGATGCGAGTGTGGCCGAATTCGGCCGAAAACGGCTGAAAATAGCAAACCCGAGGCGAATCGCCGTCGCCAGCGGCGGTGCCGTCGCTGGAGCACGGCGGAGCCACCGTGCCGGAGTTGCGATATTGGCCAAAAGGGGCCCTGGGCCTAATTTGGGATTTTTTGGAACACGTGCAGGTACTAGTAGTGCGTTTCAGTTCCCTGAGAAAAATTCAGGGAAAATTAGGGACAGCCTGTAGGCGCACTGTGAAGCCGTGTTCGGACCCCGAAACGTGTAAGGACCCCTCACCTTATTTCCTATCACGGTTTTAAAGTTAAATAAATGATAAAACGGTATTTCATGAATCAACGAATGTGTGAAATTGCTTAAGGTCGCTAATGGAGCCCAAGTCTAGTGTATTTGTCGGTTAACTGTTATTTGGCCTATTTTACAGTTATAAATGCAGCATGAGGTTCAATGTTTTCATTTTATAGTTTCGTGTGCATATTTTACTGTTTTATTGATTATGGATTAAATGACCGGGATATTGATGCTGTATGTTGTCTGTTTAGCATAAATTACTGTTTACTTGCTTGTATGTGGATTAATGATGCTGACTGAGGAAAAAGAGAATGAAAAATTATGTAAATGGGTAATGGTATAATGTGGTCAGCCTGACTAGATATCCTGGGAGATGGTGGACGGACCGGGTCCGTAGGGAACCCTACCGGGATTGTGGTCTCCCTTACCGGACGGGGTATGGAGATCTTATGTGTTTTGGCGCCCATACCGGACGGGGTATGGGGACGGCCCGTTTCACCCTCATACCAGACGGGGTAATGAGGTCTATGGTTTGGCGCCCATACCGGACGGGGTATGGGGACGGCCTTGGAATGGATTTCAAGTGTTAAGGATTAACGGGTAGCGGGACCCTTATGGATCCCCATGGATACTAGTGGGCTGGTGAATTAGGAAAATATGTTGTGTAACGATTGAATTACGAAAAGTTTGATAGGTATTATGTTATACAGTTCATATATATGTTTTTATGATGATGATGATGTTATTGCTTTCGTATATTGTTTTATGAATTTCACCGAGGTAAGTGAATGGTAAAGGTTTTATTATTAATAAAAGGATTTGTTGTAAATTATGCTCCATTGGTCTTTTTGTGTTTTCTACCCACCTTTACCTCCGTGACGGTGAGATATCATGATGTCTTTACTGGACTAGTGTAGCTCATTCCTTATTTAATCATTTCAGATCAAGAGGACATCGTTCCCGAGCCGGTTCCGCAGGAGGACGACGAAGGAGACGCCTAAAGACTCCCTAGTCACATTCGTAGTTTTTTTTTTACTTTCAAGTTTCTCCTTTAGGTAGTTTAATCTTTTATATTTTGTGAGCACGTTTTTGGTTTTAGTGTAAGGGATGTTATTCAAATTTTGACTTCGCTTCCGCATTTGATATTTATAATATAATTTCCATTTTAAATTTCTAGGGCTGCTACATGACTCCTAACAGATATTTATTGCACCGCTCTCGTTAGAGGGTACGTCGTCATCCACAGGAAGTAGTCCTTTAACATCTTTCTAGACTAGATAGGGGAGTGAGAAATAGAAACCCCTCCGAGATAAAATACCTAATGAGACGCTTGATACATTATGCATGTCAATACAAATACATATATTTTTCAGGCCATTCAAGCTCATTCTCCTTCTCTTTCTTTCTTTTTCTATATATATTTCAGAAAATTATCATCAAATTCATGTTATTTAAGTTACATGCAAATTATTAAGTGCCTATAAAATCACATAACATGCTTGAAATCAAGAACAAATCACTTTATTAAACATAAAATATGCAAAACACAAAACATAAACTTCTTAATTTTGATTTTCTAGAAATGCTCCTTAAGATGCTTAAGGAAATACTAAATTTCTTCCCAAAATCTTGAAGTTTTCCTACACCTTTCTTCTTCTTCTCTTCTTCTTCTCTCTCTAGATCACTCCCTCTCTCTTTAAGCTCTTGGAAGACTGAAAATGAAATGGAAGTGATGAAAGCAAAGGGTCCCTATCTATAAAAAATTAGGACCGTTGGATTTGCGCCAAATGGTAAAATTCAATGAGGAAAGAGCAAGTTGAGTTAAAGATGAGTGATTTTACATGACACGACGGCAGTGCAAAAAATAGAGGAAGAATCCTTCATCAACGGTGCAGGGCTACAGCGCATATGGCGCAGCACCTAGGCCTACAACGCACTGGCCCAAGCGCGCAAGCCTACTACGCGGATGGCGCGTGTACAGGGCGCATGGCATCTAGCCATGTCTGCAAGGACTATCCTATTTGTGTACAATGGGACGCAGCCACGGATTTGCCAATCTGCACCTGATGCGATGCATGTGCAAACTGGCCCTATGCCCCGAGCCGATGGGATTTGCACAAGTCTTGCGTTGGTCGTGTGTGCACGCACGCACACAAACAGTGTGCTGTGTCAGTGCGGGCGAGCCTCTTCTGCAGGCGTTTTCCTGCAGGATTTTGCCTCATTTTCTATTTTTCTCCTGAAAATTATTTTAAAATAAAAATGCTGCACAAAAATAAAATAATAATAATAATAATAAATAAAATAACAAAATTTGAATAAATTAAAATTATAAATTAAAATTATGAAATACGATATAAACTCCAAGATAAATTTAAATTAGTTCAAATGGCCTTAAGGCCTTATAAATAGGAGTTTCTAGATACACATTTAATGTGGTGATAAATGGGATGTTACAATATGGGTGCTGGTTTTGATCCCTTAATGAAACGGTAGTTCAGTTGTCCTTGTGACTGTGAATGATTTGATATTCATGTTCTAGGGCTCAAGGGCATGAATGATGGCAACGTGAGAGACCTAAGATATTTATATTTGTATTTAATATTTGTGAATGTATGTTTGTGTCTATCTGTGTACCAAGACATGACTAATCAATATCTCTTTTCTCCTCTCTAGAACTAGGTGTAAGCAGCTGCACGTATAGGTTTACAATCAGTGTAATATAAATTAAGATAATAAATTAGTATAAAAAAAACTATGTCAGAAGAGAAGTTTCATCTTCCATGCGTGAGTTATGTAAATCCATTGAATACGGTATTGAGCGTCTTCATGATGATTCGTATGAATTCGACATTTGATTTGGATATGAATATTTGGCGATAACTTTTGATTTGAATTTGTTAATTGAACTTAAAATTATTGTTTTACTAAACATGCATTAATGAATATTTTAAAACATATCCATGTTGCATTATTTCAATTTATCATATTAAGTATCGGAACTCACCCATATCCAACCCCCTCTTAGATCTAGATTTGGAAGAAAATTCTGAAGAATCATCTTTATTTAGATTCCTTTCAAGAGGAATAGTTTTGACCAGACTTTGTATTTTATTTTAAACTTTGAGGCTTGTTTTTATAATTATGCTATCTAATATTTTGTATTCTAAAAGGTAGATGGCCTGATTGCCTCAGGATATAGTCTTTTGTAAATTTTGTATGAGTTGTATAGTTCTGCTGTAATATAAATATCTATTTGGACGTTGGTGCCCTGTTTGGCATTAGGATGTCACATTTCTTTTTGTTTTTTTTTTCTTTATGGAGCAAGGATAAAAGCATTATTGATGCAATATATGTAAAAATTCAGTCTAGTTAGGATGAAGATGAAGCTAGCTAGCTCCTTAAATTTTTTTAGATTTAAAATGAGATTTTTGTATAAACTTTAATAGATATGGATACGATCTTTAGATCTTGAAAATAAAATTTGGGATAGTGGCATTAACAGGTAATATTTTCCTCAAAGAAAGTCTCGGTATAATCATAACATCTAAAATAATTAATATTTTGATTAATATGAATATTATACATGTATCTTACAAAATACGTTAAATTAAGTTATAAATCGGCTTCTAACTAATTAATAAATATGTAAAATAATCTATCTTTGTTCCTTATATTTTGGAGAACAAAAAAATTACACACACATATACTACAAATTTATAGTTTTGATGAGAAGTACATGTGTACACTGGCTACTATCTCCTTTGAGTAGTTTAGACAATTTATTAAAAATTCCTTAAAAATTATATGAGTTCCCAATTACATATATAATTGAGGCCAGAAGTGGTGAGAAAAAATAAAATATCAAAATCCAAAAAGGGCCACTTCTATTATTATGTAAAAGGACTCATCAAAGTGCAAGACAAGTCATGCACTTATAAAAATTTATGGATCCATGGGATCCTCAAAGACTTCAAGGGGTACGTCAGTGATCGGTTCCTCACTATCTTTCTGTAACATCCCATGTGCTAATTAAGTCAAATGGGTGTCAGATAAAGATTCAGAATAATGAATGCATAATAAAATTTATGCAGTGGAAAAAAATTATTAAAAATCCCTTACGAATACATATGAGTTCCAAAACATACATATACTGAGGCTAGAAGTGGTTGCAAAATACAAAACAAAACATAAGAACCAATTTTTTCACTAGATTATTGTGCTCATCAGAGTGCAAGAACACAAGTCTGAGTGCATGACTATTGTATATATACGTGTTGGAACTCATATGTATTTGTAAGGGATTTGTAATAATTTTGTTCCGCTGCATAATTTTTATCATGCATTTGTCATTCTTAATCTGCATCTGAACCCATTTGCCTTAATTAACACTTGGGATGCCACAAACATATTCAAAAAGAATATTTTAGTGTTACAAAATCCCCTATTAATTTACAAGGTAATGGTATATTAATCTGTTGTATTTTTTTGAGTTCAACTATTAGTTCAACAACTTTCTAACTAATACCATTGACTTTTAAAAGTATAAATTTAAATTATTGTTAATATGTAATGTGATATCTGATATAGAAAAAAAAAGATATCTATGGTTTTTTATTTTTTAAAAAAAAATTAAAAAATAAAATTGCGGTAATTGTAAGAGATCAAGAAATACAATTAAGTTAGATTGTTAGGCCATATTAGTTGATGGTTAAGAGATAATATTTGTGAGTTTGCGTAAGATAGGGAGGTTGGTATCAACCATTTTACAGTTATGTGAGAAAATGAAATGTTACAATTAATATCAATATAATTAATTCTACAATCCATACATAAAATTCGCTGCAAATTTAATTTTAAACAAAGTTGCTGAACTTAAGTACTTTTATATATCACTAAATTGACATATTCACAATAAAATAAATAAATACATTAAATACATTTTTAATAGAAAATGGTTGATATCAAAAGTTAACAGATTGTATAAAAAGGTATATAGGTGATAATTCGGTTGATTTGTTATTTTTTTATATAAAATTGTGAGTAGACATGTTCTTCATTAATGGGAACTAATGCCATCCCTTAATGATTGGGCCAAAGGCCCAATAGTTCCAATTCTAGGATCTTTACTTCATTACCAACCGCCTTAATAGAAATCAACCCTCCTAAAAGTTAAATATAATTAAGGCATGATAATACTTGCAAGTGGTAATTCTCTACCTCTACAAAAATAAGAATTGAAGATTCTATCATATGTTAAAATTACTTATAATATAACCAGATGAATAATTAAAATTTGAATACTAGACTTTTCACGTGGATGTTGGTGTTATACACTTTGACAGTAGTGTATAAGTGGTTTCATTGTATTATTACATTTATCTTCATTTTTAAAAAGTACTTATATTTTGTCTTATGAATTTTTGAAACTGTTATCGCGAAAGTATAAATTGGTTTTGAATAAGTGATCCCACTAATAAAGGTTAAATACTGGTCATTATCTTTAAGAATCAATTGCAACATCGTACTACAGATACTACAATAACATATTATCATATTAAAAAAAATTTGAAATAGTAATTTATGTCACTGGAGTTAAATATGGTCTTGTTTTATATCAGTAACATTTTTTTTAATTCCAAGAGACTTTATATCATTGATTTTTGAGTATTTATACGTGTAAAAGAAATTCAAAGTACTAATTACTGAAAGTGTTTGAAATTAGCTGTCAAAAATATTTTTCGGTATTTATTATTCTATGTGATTGTATATATTTAAATATGTATATGTATATATATATTGTACATTTCTTCTTACGTAAAGTATTAATTAGCTATTTACAGATTGTTGAGTTCGAAAATTATTTATTTCAGTTATTTTCTATATTCTGAACATAATAATTGCATCACGAAATTCTATTTATGATCGTCAGGATTCTCCAATATATTTGAGTTATTTAAAATATTGCATGTTTTGACTAAAATAAAATTTTTAGAATTATATTTAAATTTCATATTAATCAAAATATTAATTGTTTTAGATATTCGGATTATATCGAGATTTTCTTTGAGAAAAATATTATTCCTCAATGCCATTATCCCAAATTTAAATTCTATGATCTGAAGAGTGCATCATATTTATTAAATTCTACACAAAAGATTCATTTGAAATCTAAACAAATTAAAGTATCTAACGAGTTTAATCTTCCTCTTAACTAAACTGAATTTCTACATATAGTGCACCAACAATATTTATGTACTCTCTGAATTGAGTATAAAAAAAAGAAAAGAAAGAAGAGAAAAGGGCATTCTGATAGCATAAATTTATATTGAGCACGCATATATTTTAACAAATAGTAATACAGCCACGTCAAGCCAGGAAAAGGGAGAAATTAAAGAATGAAGAGTAGCACTAGCACAGAAAATTTAAAATATTGAGGTGAAGATTAATTTAAAGAAAATTATAACACAAAGTAATATAAGTACATGAATGTATGTGACCCGACGACTATGTCTATGAGGATGACAGCTACAATTATTATGATGACTACAACTATTTAGACGATGACTATGACGACTAAGAAACAAACAACATATCTCTATGGTGGAATTTAATTTGTTATTTAAAGTACATCCCCAATAACACCCAAAAAATTCAAAATCAAATATCATAATTCTCAATTTCTAAGGGTTATTAAACACATTGGACCATACAAATCAATTATTCTGGCAGTTCTTACCTGTGAATGGCACCATCATCTCTACCTGTTCCCCGTTCAACTGACATAACACTGTTGCTGTGCTTGAGGATTCATCCCATCAACCAACTGCATCTGCGGCTGCTGCAGCGTCTGCACTGTAGAATCCTCCTTGATTTGAGTGAAAGTCTCACCAGGACCCTTCATCACTCCTTTGTCTGTCGCCTCCTGAGGCTGAGGTGACTTGCTGAGTGTTTCCATGCTCTTTTAGATTTCTTTGAGGTGTTGTTCGATGAGCCAACCCAAATCGTTGAGATCAATAAGGTTGAGTTGGTGGAGGGACTTCCCAGTAAGACTTTGGAACATGATATCCGTTATCTCCTTTTCGCGATTATCGTTGCGCTGCTTCTTCAGTTGGTCGATTGCTTTAGTGATCCTTTGGCGTAGGAAGCTCGCCTGATTAACCATCTTCTTGTTCTGCTCCATCTCGGGCATCCTCTTAAAGTCAGCAAGCACATGTTGGGCTCCGAGAAGGGATGGCCAAACATCTGGTTACGAGTCATAAGGGCTGTAAATGATTGTATAGGCTTTGACATTGCAAAGAGTGCTAAGTTCACTCACTTTCTTCATCAGCCCCTTCTTCTTTTTCTTGAATGTGGCTTTTCTTGTAGAGTTGTTAGTGATATAAGCAAGCTTAACCTTCTTTCTAGTCATGGTATTTTGTCATGTGTGCCCATGGGGCGGGAGGGGGTATATATAAAACGACACAACGGTTGAGTAGCCATTAGTAAGGAATGGGGGCAGAGTGTTTCAATATAGAAGAATATACCATATAAAGTAAGATGTGGTGCATTCTAAAACTGTAAGTGGAATGCCCAAATTATCTCCAAAAATGTTATGTCTTTAATAGGGGATATGGAAAAATCTTTTGATTTAGGGTAATGTAATTAAAAAAATTTAATTAGTAAATTGTTGCAAGGCTGTATTTATATAAAATTATTCAATTGTGGCCATCCCTTTTAATTAAAAACTATTGCTTCACTGTAATGCATGTATCTACCTACTCTCTCCTGCATTATCCCAAACATGCATTCACACTTGAAGTCAATTATACATGGCAACCACATACACAAATATTATCTCTTAACCGTCAACTAATATGGCCATCACATTCTAATCCAACTTAATTGTATGTCTTGATGTCTTACAGTTACCGCCATTTTATTTTTTAATTATTTTTAAAAAAATACAAAAACCATAGATATCTTTTTTTTTTCTATATCGGAGTTCACATTACATACTAACAATAATTTAAATTTATACTTTTAAAAGTCAATGGTATTAGTTAAAAAGTTAGTGAACTAATAGTTGAACTCAAAAAAATACAACAGATTAATATACCATTACCTTGTAAATTAATAGGGGATTTTGTGACATTAAAATATTTTTTTTGAATTTGTTAATGTTTGTATTTATGATAAATGTGAGAAATGTATTTGATTAAATGAATTATCTTTTGTTTTGTACTTTGACTCCTTGTTATTACTCTATCAAATCTAAATAAAAATAATAGTTTTTTTTAATGCTAAATTTCTCAAATATATTGGTTTTTACCCTCTCATGTCTTTTCTCTACTTTTACTAGTTTGATCATTATATTGTTTATATAATTTTTATTCAACTAAATTGGCTTATATGTTTCACAACACAAGAACAAATATTAATGGCAATATATATCTATGTATATATATCATAACTAAGTTTTTATGGTATTAGAATATTGTTGGAGTGTAATTAGTAATTATGTTTTGCATGGAAAATTTTGAAATCTTATAAATTAAAGTTTGCATGTCGAGCAAATTAACTATAAACCAAGTATGGGCCAGATGTTTTTTGTCTGATCCAGTTGATATATACATATATATATATATATATATATATATATATATATACATTACATAAGGTACCGATGGAAGGAATACATGTTGAGGTAGGTAAATATATATTAAAATGTTTGTATATGTGTATGGAAGGGTGAGCATCTAAATTTTTATGATGTATAGGTAAATATCAATAGAAAGAAAAATATCAACCAGAAAAACACAACTTTTGATGGTCTTGTTGTACCATGTCATATAATTAATTTTTTTCTTTATGAATTATATAATCAAATATATTGCAATTATAATGAATTATGTAACATATATATATAATTAATTTACATATAGATCTATTAAAATAAAAATTATTATAATTAAACTAATTAGCTCCCTAATTATTTAATGAATCCTTTGGCATATTAACCTAGTTTCCTTCAATATAAATGTGGGAATAAATTATTTCAAATTGTATACTATACATATGGTTTGATGCACTAAAATATTTTGTGTGTGGATATATTTTCTTCTATATACAATTAATGATTTAAATAAAAGATTCTGCATCCAGTATTCAATATTCAAAAAAGTATAATACATATATATATATACCTGCATATATAATTGCTCTCCTTTTTTACCGCGTGCCTACCTCAACTTTTAGGGAGATTCATTTTTGAATTAACAATGTGGATATGGAACTCAAGCCCACAATGTGATGAACAAGTTATAGAAATATTTATTTTTATATATACAATAAATTAGCCGCACGCAATGAACCGGATTCATAAACACTTCCTTGATTACCATCATCGTACAACAATTACATATGCACAACTTTTCTTTTGACTCACTTTATGCATATATATATATATACGATTTGCTCTCTAGATAATTATAATGATTTGCAAACATTTCATATGTAATCTTGTATTTGTTTTTATACTCTTCTAATATGCACACACTAATAATTAGTTCCCAAGTCACAACAAAGTTTTAAAGTAACCAAAGAATTGCCTAGTATCTTCTTCGATCTTCACAAGGCCTGCAAATCAAAATTAACAATACACATATATACATGCAAGAACATATTACATTTCATTCTCTATATCTATATTAAGATCTTGTATAAGTAGAAAAGAAAAGTTAAATATATATACTGATAATTTTCATAATCCTCATATAGCCTTAACTACCACCAATCCCCTTCATCTTTTTTCTTCAAAGAAAAAACTCCATGTATTAGATCCTTGATGCAAGCTTGATGCCATGTTAATTCACCAGCTCAGTGAACCTGTTATAACCATAGACAACTCTAAATATCTACTCATTCTCTTAGGTATAAGTTAGAAATCAAAGAAAATGACCATATTCAACATGCTCATTAATTTACCCTCTATATTAGCATCAATTATCTCCTATAAGAAAAAGTAAAAACTTGAGAAGTGTCAAATTGAGCATTATACAATAACATAAGTAGAAAAGTAAGAACTGCATGTGTAACTTTTAACAGCGATTCAATAGGTAAACAAACAAATAGAAGAATCAATGTAAACAAGCATTGTATGAGTTCTAATGGTATCAATACATACACACTAAATAGCCTCTTTCATTTACTAGTTAGAACTAATGTTACAGCGTCGTAAACCCATCCAGAGGGCTAAAGAAATAGTCAAAACTAATAAAAAATCCTCCTATTCAATTTGATACTCCAACATCGATATAATTCATCTTAAATCACTCCTTAGCAACTATCATCTCCTTCTTCACCACTAGTCCAAAATCCAAGGTAAAGCTATCATAAAAGCTATATTACTCACTAAAATCACCAATACTTGTCTTCTAAAGGTCTGGATCCAATTAAGTGGGGATGCTTTCGAGATTCTTTACCTACTTAGGCTTATTAATTCACCAAGTTATTGAAGTCTCTAAGCTTGAAGTTGAGTTTAACTATAAGTGAAATCATCTTCAGTAGTTTTAATGTCAAGATTATTGATATTTTTCAAATTTGTTTCTTACTTAGCTTATAAATTCACCACGCTGAGGAGAAAGTTGTGTAAGGAGGCATGCTTTTTTCTTCTAACTTCGTTTTTTATTTTATAGTATTATGTGAAAATTTTAACTTTTTAGGATGTCATCGAACAAATATGAGAAATATGAGTTGGTATTTGTTCAAATAGGAAATACATCTCTTTACTCAAGTTGATGATGAAATAGGGAGGATGATTAGTTCAGTTTTGATAAGGGACTACGTGCTTTATTAGATATTTAGAAGATTGGGTAGTGTTTTAAGCTTTGGCAATCTTCATCAATTGACTATCTCAAACGTACATAAGCTGCAATATTCTGCCATTCACTTCCTCTTACAATTTCTAAAATGTTAAAATAGTTAATTGTTACAAGATAAATAAAAATAAATTATTTTAGAAATAAAAAAGTTAAAAACATAAAAATTTTAGTATAAGTACGTATATGCATATATATATAGCTAAAGCATAAACAATTATATCTAACTCATGAAAGAATTCTTTGTTGAAATGTAACTTACCTTTTGATGTATCTGTATGAGGCTATGACAGGGGATCATATAACAGATGTTTTAAGAATATGCTCTTTTCATGTTTAGCTTCTTTTTCAAATCACCTATATTATCATGTAATTTTATTCTTAAATTGTGCTTTTCATTTTCCAAAGGGTGGCAATTGTGTTTTCTTGTAATTCTCTCTTTAAAAAATAAGGAACTATCCTTATTGACAAAATTATTTTTTATTATTCAAAGAGAAAAAGGACATGCGACTGTCATTTTATTAATAAAATTATCTTTTAATTAAGGAAAAATATGCGATACTTAACCTACAGCCAAACCCTTAAAAAGATTTATCCCCAAAGAAAATTTTAGGTTACTTCACCAATAAAGAGCGAATTGTTTGGAATTAATTAACTGTGTTCTGTATGAAATGAATTAATAGAGTAATATAATAAGATGAATAAAGATTAAGATAATGTTGTATGGGTATTTTCTTTGATAAATAAAGATTATCTTACTTTTTAAAAAGTTCATGATAATTAGAAAATTAAAAAGTGCTATAATAATAAACATACATATATACTTCATTAATTATGTAAAATAGTAATAAATAGCTAAAACCTATAACGCAAACTATTTATAAGAAGATACTTTGAAATTATATTTCCTAAATATAACATCTTGAATCTTCCAGTTAAGGAAGTTAAGGGTAATTGATGCATCCCAAATTTTATGATCGATATGTATGCATGAGGGAGATCCACATGTAGAGCAACCCTACAGGCAATCCAACATTTAAAAATATGTCCCTAGGACTTCTAATATCACTTTTTTCATTTTCTTGTGTATATAACAAATTTTTTTTTTGGCCTAAGATAAAGTATATTTGTATTAAATTTATTAATTAAAAAATAACAATTTTGTGCAAGAAGAACAAATATTTTTTTTCAAAAAAGAGTATAAAAAGAGAACTTTATTGAGAAAAAATTCATAGCTTAAAAGTCACGTATATAGATAGAAAAACAAGGCCAGTAACATAGTGAAAACATAGTTACAAAGAAGCAAAGGTCACACCTAAGAATTAATTAAAGTCATGCAGAATTAAAAGCACTATAAAAAAACTACATAACAACTTTATCTTGCCACTGTGAAGAGGCAAAAAGGCTCATATGCATCATATATACAGTTGGTAGTCAAGCTAATCATAAAGCTGGAAAAGCCCAACAATAAATTAAGTGCATGAAAGAATATCAACATGGAGAAACCACCAGAGATGTTGCTAGAATCAATTGCATGCATCAACTCAAAACTACCTATGAATTAGCCTCGTCAAAGCAGAAATTTTGAGACGACACAAGCCCCTATTCATAGGAGGATTAGAATGACTACTAAAAATAGTACAATCATTAAATTATAAATGAAACCTTTATCTTAAAAGTTTAAACTAATAGGAAATAACTCAATTAATTATTTATATTCTAATACATATTTTAAGTTTTAAGTCTACTTAGGTTAAAAGTGTGAATCATACACATAAGTAATAAATATTGTGCAATTTATATTTTTAATATAGTTATGGCTATGAGAGCCATATTTTGATAAAACTTCTCCCTCATCCTTTTCATGAATCAATCCAACCATATTCCCATTTCCTCTTGCTCCATAATGTTCTTCTCAACAATCTATCATTATTTATTTTCTATCAAACTCACCCCTATTCATTATTTTTGTATGGAAAACACAATTTATTCATATATTAGCTATCTAAATTCTTCTAGATATATTAACAACTCTAATACCATGTTATCTTGTGGGAATAAAAAATTATATTTTATTATTAAGATACCACTATTTAGAGGCATATTGTGTATATAATTTTACAAAGAAAAAATTAAATGACAATTAAATACACATTTACACCATAAATGCACTAAAAATTCTGGAATAATACATTAGACCCAATTTTTGGGGGGGGAATTCGGATTAATATTATCAATTAGAATGATTTATGGTTGACTTTGTTGGACTAATAAAATGAAGTATCCAGGCTCCATTTAGCAAAAACCAAATTGGTAATATATCGATGATTACCACTTATATCATAAATAACTCTATTTAGAAATAAATTCTAAATAGGAGCGATCTCAACTATTAATCAGTCGAATAAGAATAATATGATTAATACGTTGAATATTTGATGGAAGACATGAAAGAAACGAATTGAGAAAAAAAGGAAGTCGTAGAAAAAGACACGGTATTGGGTTGATTTATCTTATATGTGCAAATCTAAATTTGGCAGATCTTTACTCGTAGTAAAGCCTAAACCTAAAAAAATTGAATAAAAAATAGAAGAAGCCAATTCAGGAACAAGAAAATGCATCGCGATTTAGATTTTATCTCGATGAAAAAAAACATCAATGATGAGATAAGAATTTATATTCTTGGCAATAGTATATGCTTAATAAATTATTGTATTATTGCATCATATTTGTTAGTTCTAGTCGATAAAATTTCAAGCATTTTCATAAAAATGATTAATTATAGGTAGCTTCATATATCACTAATGAGTTGTTAGCTAATAGGTAGCTTCATGTATTATTAACTAAATTCTACGTGATACCAAAGATGTGTAGTATGAAAGCTGTATGGGAGTTTGTGTTAAGATGGTGATGCTTGCGATAGCGGGAAAACAAGTTGACTAGTCGTTGTGGTGTGGGATGAGGTGTTAATAGGAAAAGTGAATAGGAATTTATAGAGTTGTAAAGCTCTAGCAGATATACACTACTTTCAAGTATTTGTGATTGAGTGAGAGGGAGCAAGAAAGCTGGGTAGAAGAGAGGAACGAATGGGTTTGAAAGGATATTGGTAAAAGCTTGGAGATCTTTGGTGGGTATGGGTGATATGCATGCTTTTAGTTGTTTTTTTTTTCTTTTTAGTGCACATATAGCCAAAGGAATGCTTGTTCAAATTCTCAAAATCTATAAGGTATCCATTAACTCATATAAGCATGATCCTTGGAGCTTCTATACTTACAATATGAAATTCATGCACAACCAAAGTTAATCAATTCTATGTCAACTAGTTTAGACAGGTAGGTGTCTCAAATAACCCTTTCATATTGTTGTTAAACTTCCTTAAAGAGATATATCATCACACATACACATATAGAAAGTTGTTTTAGATGTGTAATGTAGTGTTTATTCTATGTTGTTTTCATTTATGCATTTGTTTGCTATTGTTTTATGCTCAAACATCTCATGTATTTTAGATGATGCTAATGGTTGATTTTGCTATATAGGCATTCCTTATGGTTGGTTTTATAAATCTAGTTGTTATGATAAAAGGTATATTACTTTAAGATATAGAATTAAAATGTAGGATTTAGATTTTTTAGTAACAATTCATACATTTATTAATTAGATGACACAACCTCTTAAAGATAATTTATAAAAATGCCTGATCTTTTCATGAAGATTTAGGAAGCTCAGTCCAGACCCAAAAATAAAAAAAAAATTGAGTAAGCTTACTTTTTATGAGTTTTCTAATTTCAGGCTCATAGATGATGAATTTTTGGACCGTATTTGGGTTCCTGTCGCTATCAAAACGGATGTTCTCAAAGCTGCCCATGCCTTTAAACTGTCCATTATCTTCAGAAGTACTAAGATGTACCGGGGACCTGAAGCATCAATATTGGTGGCCTAGAATGAAGGAGGACATTGTCGACTATGTCTCTTAATGCCTTAGTTGGCAACGGGTTAAGACAAAATACCAGAGACCTGCTGGTTTGTTGCAAGGCCTTCCTATTCCAAAATGGAAGTGGGAGCATGTAACAATAGACTTTGTCACCGGCCTGCCCAGAACCTGTCCTAGTCGCAATGCCGTATGGGTCATTGTTGATAAGTTGACCAAGACTGTTCACTTATTACCCATCAAAACCACAAATTCCACCAGTAGATTAGGCCATTTATACATCGATGAAATTGTTCGACTCGACAGCATCCCCTCATCTATTTTGTCCGATTGTGATCCTCAGTATACCTACGATTTTTGGGATAGTTTTCAAGAAGCACTCAGTTTTGGATTATACTTCAGCACTACTTATCTTTTCCAGACTGATGGTTAGTCTGAACATATTATCCAAACAGTAGAAGAACTGTTGCGCGCTTGTGTCCTCGACTTTGGTGATAATTGGTATGAGTATCTTCTCCTGTGTGAATTTGCTTATTATAACAGTTATCATTCCAGCATCGGCATGGCTCCATATGAAGCTCTATCCAGTAGGCGCTGTCATTCTCGTACTTGTTGGAAAGAAGTCGAGAACCAGTGTCATTTGGGACCTGATTTCGTCTAGGAGACTATTGAAAAAGTTACTATCATTCAAAGGAATTTAGCCATTGCCTAAAGTATCCAGAAAAGCTATGTTGAAATCGTAGAAGACCTTAGAATTTGCAGTTGGCGATCAAGTCATCCTTAAGATCTTCCCTTACAAGGGAAAAATTTGATTCGATAAGAAGGGAAACTTAAGCCCCTATTATGTGGGACCTTTTCAGATCGTGGAATGTGTTGGACCCGTGGCATACTGCCTTTATCTACCCCAAGAGTTTATGGGTCTACATGATGTTTTCCTTCTCTCCATGCTCAAAAGGTACCACCGTGACCCTTCTCACATCATTTCTCACCAAGAGATGTAGGTTCAAGCTGATATGACAAACGAGGAGCTCCTCGCAAAAATCCTTGATTGGACCTACAAGGTTTTGCACAACAATAGGATTCCCAAGGTGAAGGTGTAGTGGCAACAACACACTCTGAAAGAGGTGACCTGGGAGTTAGAGAACGAGATGAGAGAGAATTTTCCAGATCTAATCATAACAAATTTGGGCGATCAAATTTTCTAAGGTGGGGGAATGTAACACTCTAAAAATCTTCGCGCTTAATTTGTAATAAGAACCCCTATTTATTAAGGCCTTAAGGTCATTTAAAACCCCTTAATATTTCGTATTTTTAATTTTTTGGATGAATATTGTATTTCATATTTTAAGTTTTGTATTTTATTTGATTTGATAAATCATAAAATTAATTATTTTATTTTCTCGTAGGAAAAATTTTATTTTATTTATTATTTAAATAGATTTCAAGAAAATGGAGAAAAAAGAAGAAAATCCCATGGGAATGATCCTGCTCATGCAAGCTCTGCTCGTTTGGGTGACGTGCCATCTCTGTTTAGGTGGCATGCCTCTAATTTTCATGCCACTATCATGTTGCATCGTCCATCCATTGGTCACATTTGTTAATCATCACATCACACCTTTCCCATTAACTTTCTCTCTCCTCACTAAATTTTGCCACTTGGCATAAATCCGATGGTCCTCAATTTCTATAAATAGTGACCACCCCTCACCATTTCTCCATCACTTCCATTTTCATTCTTCCATCTACCAAGAGCTTTAGAGAGAGAGGGAGATGAGAAGAAGAAGAAAAGGCATAGAAAACATTAAGTTTTTGGTAAGGAATTCAGTATTTACTTTTAAACATCCTAAGGAGCATTTCCACAGTAAAATTAATAAGGTTTAAATTAGTGATTTCATGGTTAGTTTTATGCCTAAACTAAGTAATTTCACATGTTAATGCATGTTCTATGATCATGCATAAACTTGTTAATTTGCATGTAATTTAGATGAAATAAATATTGATATGTGATACAATATGGTAGAAAAATGATTAAGCATGAAATGATGTACAAACATGAGAAACATGTACTAATATTGGCATGCATAATGTATAAAGTGTTTCGTTAGCCTTTTTATCTATGAGAGATTCCTATTTCTCCCCCATCTGGTCTGAAAAGACGTGAGAGGATCGCTCCCTGTTGATGACAGCATACCCTCTGACGAGAGTGGTGATGCATAATGATTATAGGGGTCATCTTAAGCGAAGTATGATCGTGGCCATAGTTAACATGTAGGACCATTGTGGTTTGTACGACTGTGGTCATAGATCGTTTCATGGTTTGGCAAGCTATAAATGTGATATTGGTTTAGCAAGCCGTAAATGTGTTGTTAGTTTAAGAGGACACAAATTGATGTTACAAAATAAATGAATTTTTTCATGCCACATGGGAAGCCGGGAATCTGTATCGCACACAATAGATGGAAGTCGGAACGACTTCGCAAAGAATGGCACAAAAATAGTGCATATCATGATTTATTTTATTTTCTCTATTTTCAGCAAGATATACTTGATTGATATGATATGACTATGATATGATATTTTCTTTAAATAAAATAAATTACTTTCATAATTTAATAAAGAACCCTGACATGACTCTTGATGGTAAGAAATGATGATACCTTTAATTACCTTTAAAATCTTATGATATTATTTAAATATTGTTTTTCTTACTGAGTATATAGAACTCACCCCTTTCCATACCCCCCCTCTAGATGGGAAAGATAGTGAGGAACTGATCGCTGACCTACCACTTGAAGTCTTTGAGGATCCCGTGGGTCCTTAAAACTTTTATAAGTGCATGACTTGTCTCGCACTCTGACGAGTCCTTTTACATAATTATAGAAGTGCCCCTTTTCGTATTTTGATATTTTTTATTTTGACATCACTTTTGGCCTTAGTTATACATATAATTGGGAACTCATATATTTTATCAGGGATTTGTAATAAATTGCTTCACTGCATATATTTAACTCTTACGCACTCGTAATCTATTTCTTTACCTGACACCCTTATGCGTTAAATAACATTACAATGTCACAAAAGACATCTTACTTTTTAGAAAAATATTACTTTAAAAATATAGAAATGGAATTTAGATTTTAGATTTTTTAGTAATAATTCATACATTTCATTAATTAGATGACACAAACTCTTAAAGATAATCTATAAAAATGCACAATTTGAATCTAAAATCTCTTATGAAGAGAAGAAATACCAATCATACTGTTAGAAAAGATTAGTATGATTCAATTTTAAAATAGGATAATAAAAGTAATGTATATGTATACTTTTGTATTGATTTTTGTAATAGCCGCAAAATTCTTAAAGAAATCAAACATATATTTCCTGCCAATTTAATGCAATAAAAATATAAAAGTGTTATCTCTCTTCCAATAAAAAAATGATACTAGCCTGGTACTAATATATATATATATACACCTTCTCCTTGACACTCTATATTAGCCTTTAAGATAATTATTTTTTTTCCAAATGAAATAAAATTTAACAATAGCAATTAACCATTACAAACACAATAAAAGTACCATTAAACAATACATTCGATAACCATAATATAGATTGAGAAGAAAAAGAAAAAGGCACAACCATGTCCCAAAAACAATTAGAATGAAAAAATTCATCATCCATTACTGATTCCAACCTTTAAGATAATTATGATGTTCTACAGATTGCATACTGGTATACATGTAAAAAACTAAAACTAGTTAAAGATTTTATATATGACCGGAAAATTCGCAAGTGCACAAAATCGTTTAAATAATAAAGTGATAAGTAGAGTATCGTCCTACGAGATTATGTATCAAGTACCAGAATTATGGAAATTCTATTATTTCTAGAAATTAAAATTTAATAATAATTTAATCAAAATAAAATGATTAAATTAATGAAAACTAGCGATGTAATCCCATTAGAATAATTGATTTCACTTGAATCTTAGGTGTATCTGAGTTTTAATTTCACAATTAATTTAATCTACGATGCAATGATTGAACAAACCTAATGTACTTTTGATTTTCCTCCCAGTATTCGCTAAGGTTATCAATTAATAACTACAAACTTTTTATAACAATTACTAATTTTATTCTACTAAATCTGTGATAATTCAATTTCTCCATGTTAACTCGAACATATAACTCTCGTTCAAATCGTAATTAACTATTAATAATATATGTCTAATTAATACAATTTCACTCTCGATACTCTAAAACTATTAATAACTAATTAAGTTGTGACTTGGCCAAGTCCCAACCAAATTAATTTAAATATTGCATGCCTCCTTTTTTCCTTTTCAAAGCTGCTCATTTTTCCTCTTTAGAGATACTTCCTTTTTCCTTTTCAAAGAAACTTCATTTTTCCTCTTCAGAGCTGCTCATTCTTCCTGTTCAGAATTTCTCCCTTTTTCTTCTTCCGAGTTGCTTCCTTTTTGCTTTTAAAAACTACTTCAATTTCTCTTTTCTTCTTCTCTTTTTAGTTTTCTTTCTATTTTCTTCATGAAACCTACATCAAGAATTTTTTTCATTAAATGACTTTTAATTTAAAAGGGTATAAAAATATAATAAAAATCAAACACATCAATATACATCTATGTATACATATAAAACAATACTTATTTTACTTTCCACCCAAGCAATCGCAATAATATAACATATTTAGTAAATTATACAAGATATTATCTAAACTACTTAAAGGAGCAAGTAGCCAGTGTACACATGTACTTCTCATCAACACTCTAAATTGGTAGTATATGTGTGAGTGTAATTTTTTTGTTCTTCAAAATATAGGGAACAAAGATAGATTATTATACATATGTATTAATTAGTTAGAAGTCAATTTATAACT
The DNA here is from genome assembly GCF_054855325.1 of Carica papaya. Lineage (NCBI taxonomy): Eukaryota > Viridiplantae > Streptophyta > Magnoliopsida > Brassicales > Caricaceae > Carica > Carica papaya. The sequence goes on along the minus strand of NC_142310.1, from coordinate 24,142,626 downwards.
TAATTTAATGTATTGTGCCAGATACATGTATAATATTCATATTAATCAAAATATTAATTGTTCTAGATGTTATGATTATACCAAGACTTTGTTTGAGGAAAACATCACCTGTTAATGTCACTATCCCAAATTTTAATTCCAAGATCCAAAGATTGTATCCATATATTTTAAATTTTATACAAAAATCTCATTTTAAATCTAAAAAAATTGAAGGAGCTAGCTAGCTTCATCTTCATCCTAACTAGATTGAATTTTTACATATATTACATCAATAATGCTTCTATCCTTGCTCCATTGTGTATAAATGAAAAGAAAAGTAAAGAAATGTGACATCCTGATGCCAAAATAGGGCACAATGTCCAAATGAGCATACATAAAATAGATATTTATATTGTAGCAGAACTATACATCCCATACAAAATTTACAAAAGACTGTATCCTGAGGCAATCTAGACATCTACCTTTTAGAATACAAAATATTAGATAGCATAATTATAAAAACTAGCCTTAAAGTTTAAAACAAAATACAAAGTTTGCTCCAAACTATTCCTCCAGAAAGGAATCTACACACGATTTTTTAGAATTTCTTTCCAAGTCTATATCTATGGGGGGTTTGGATATGGGTGAGTTCTAATATTCAATAAGATAAAGAGAAATAATGCAACATAGATACTTTTTAAAATATTCATTGATGCACATTTACTAAAACATTAATTTTAAGTTTAATTAACAAATCCAAATCAAAAGTTATCGCCAAATATTCATATCTAAATCAAATGTCGAATTCTGTGAATCGTCATGAAGACGGTTAAATACCGTATTCAATGGGTTTACACAACTCATGTACACAGGACGAAACTCCTCTTTTGACAGTTTTTTTTATAGTAATTTATTATCTTAATTTATATTACACTGATTGCAAACCTATACGCGCAGCCACTTACACCTAGTTGTAGAGACGACAAATGAGATATTGATTAGTCATGTCTTGGTGCACAGATAGATATAAACATACATTCATAAATATTAAATACAAATATAAATCTCTTAAGTCTCTCAGGTTCCATCATTCATGCCCTTGAGCCCTAGAGCATGAATATTAAATCATTCAGAGTCACAAGGACAACTAAACTACCATTTTGTTAAGGGATCAAAACTAGCACCCATATTATAACACCCCATTCATCACCGCGCTAAATGTGTATATGGAAACTCCTATTTATTCGGGCCTTAAAGCAACCTGAACTCATTTAAATTTATCTCGTAGTTTATATCGTATTTCATAAATTTAATTCATAAATTTAATTTATTCAAATTTTGTTATTTTATTTATTTTTATTATTATTATTTTATATTATTTTATTTTTGTTGCATTTTTATTTAAAAGTAATTTTTAGGAGAAAAATGGAAAATGGGGTGAAATCTAGTGGGAAAACACTCGTGGGCACACTGTTCACAGGCGTGCGTGTGCGACAAACGTAGGACGTGCGAAATGTGCGCACCTCCTATCCTTGCACAGTGCGGGCCTGGTTTGCACGTGCGTCCAATCGCGCGCAGACAGGTTAGTCCACGCGTGTGTCCCATCGCACGCGGACAGGGCCACGCGCCATGTGCCCTATGCGCTCGTTGTCTACATAGTAGGCCTGCGTGTATTCTTTGATGAAAATATTATTTCTTAATCTTTCTATCCTAAATTTTAATTCCAAGATCCAAACATGTATTCATATATATTAAATCCCATACAAAAATCTCTTTTGAGATCTAAACAAAATTTGAGTAACTGGCAAACTTAATCATCATCCTAAGTAAACTTAATCCACTGTGCATAAGAAAATTAAAAAAAGGAAAAGAAGAGAGCAAAGCATTCTAATAGTTTAAAACTACATCGGGCATGCATGTATTTTAACAAATAGCAATGAAGCAACATCAAGTCAAGGCGAGAGAGAAATTAAAAAAAGAAGAGTAATACTAGTATATGAGATATAAAATATTAAAGAGAAGATTAATCTGAAAAAAATTATAACACAAACAAACACCTTTACATGCATGCATGCGATGCGACGTCTATGTTGACTATTACATGATGACTACGATGACTAGTACTATGACAACAACGACAACAACTATTGAGAATTTGAAGATATATATATCTGGTTGATTGTAATTGGTTATTTAAGTACATCCCGACAACAATCCAAACAATTCAAAATCAAACATCTTATCATTCCATTCCTAAGAATAATTAAACCTCTAGAGCACATCTGTATATTATTTTGGTTGTGCTGATCAACCAACACAATCATCTCCACTTGGTCAAATGAGTTGTTGTTGTGCTTGCGGGTTAATACCATCAATGAACCATCACTAAAACTTCTGAAGCTTATGCAATAGAGAATCCTTGTTGATTTAAGAGGATGTCTCCCCCGGACCCTTCATCACTCCTCCATTTGTGGCCCCCTGAGGCTTAGGTGATTTACAGAGTGTTTCTATCATTTTTTTGGATTTCTTTGAGGTTTAATTCAATTAGCCAATCTAGATCATTAAGATCAAAGAGGTTGAGTTAGTGGAGGAGTTTCCCAACAAGACTTTGAAACATGATATGCATTATTTACTTCTCCTTATTGTCTTTGTGTTTCTTCTTCAGTTGGTCGGTTGCCTTAGTGATCATCTATCATAGGAAGCTCTTTTGATTCATCATCTTCTTATTCTGCTCCATATCAGAGATCCTCTTGAAGTCGGCCAACAGGTATTGGACTCCGAGAAGGGAATGCCAAACCTCTGGTTACGAGTCATATGGGTTGTAAATGATTGCACATGTTTTGATATTGCCGAGAGTGCTAAGTACTCACTTTCTTCATCAGCCCCTTCTTCCTTTTCTTAAACGTGGTTTTTCTTGCAAAGTCATTAGTGATATAGGTAAGCCTAACCTTGTTTCTAGTCATGATGTTTTGTCGTGTTTGGCCAAGGAGCGAGAGGGGCTATATATAGAATGAGACAAGGGTTGGAGAGTTATTAGTACGGAATGGGGAATGGAGCATTATAATATAGTAGAATATACCATCTAAGGTAAGATATGGTGCATTCTACAACAAGTGGAGTGCCAAAATATTACTTAATGATTTGTTAGATATACATGTTCCTCATTAATGTTAGCTTTTATATAAAGAGTTAACAAATCATATAAAAACTCATACATTTTAAATCTTCTATTGAATTTTCAAAAGTTCAAGCATTCATATAAAATGGTATATAGGTGGCCTTAGGTATGAGTTTTTAACACATTAAAACAAGGGAACTTCCATACGATTTATAAAGGTTTACTTTGTATTTCACTTATTAACTTTGAATTTGGCTTATCTATAAAGGATGTATTGTGTTACGATTTTTTGATGTAATGTATTATGATTTTTTTATCTTTTTATTTCTTTTTGTATTCTTAAATATTAGAACTTCGTTGTGTGTGTCTTATTTAGAGAGATTATATATATACTTACAATGATAAAAGAGTGATTCATCGAATAACACTAATAATGTTTACTTCCCTTTATTTAATAACGATGGCACTTTATTAATATATTGTACTTGTGTTAATTGTGCAATTGAAAATTTTTTAAATTAAATATTATTCTAGCTATTTAATTAACTACAATTAAAATTAAATATTACTATAAACAATTATGTGAGAAAATGAAATGTTACAATTAAATATCAATATAATTAATTCTATAATCCATACATAAAACTGGTTGCAGATTTAATTTTAAACAAAGTAACTGAACTTAACTATTGTTATATATCACTAAATTGACGTATTCACAAAAAAAAATACGTTATACATTTTTAATAGAAAATGATTGATATTAGAAGTTAATAGATTATATAAACTGGTATGTAGGTGATAATTTGGCTGATTTGTTAACTTTTTATATAAAATTGCTAGTTCACATGTTCTTCAGTAATGGGAACTAATGCCATCCCTTAATCATCGGGCCAAAGGCCCAATAGTTTCAATTCTAGGATCTTTACTTCATGACTAACCACCAAAATAGAAATCAATCCTCCTAAAAGTTAAATATAATTAAGGCATGATAACACTTGAATTTTAAATCAAGTGGTACTTCTCTACCTCTACAAAAATAAGAATTGAAGATTTGACTCTTATGTAATACAAAAATAAATATATAATTTATTGTACGCAAACATTAATAAAAATAAATTTTAATAACTCTTATGATTATACCGAGGGAAAACATTACCTGTTAATGCCGCTATCCCAAGTTTTAATTCCAAGATTCGAAGATCATATCCATATCTATTAAAGTTTATACAAAAATCTCATTTTAAATCTAAAAAAAATTTAAGGAGCTAGCTAGCTTCATCTTCATCCTAAGTAGATTGAAATTTTACATATACTGCATCAATAATGCTTCGATCCTTGCTCCATTGTGTATAAATAAAAAGAAAAAAAAAGAAATGTGACGTCCTGATGCCAAACAGGGCACCAACGTCAAAATGAGTAGACATAAAATAGATATTTACATTACAGTAGAACTATACATCTAATACAAAATTTATAAAAGACTGTATCCTGAGGCAATTAGGTCATCTTCCTTTTAGAATACAAAATATTAGATAGCATAATTACAAAAACTAGCCTCAAAGTTTAAAAAAAATACAAAGTCTGCTCCAAACTATTCCTCCTGAAAAGAAACTAAAAAGAGTTCTCCAGAATTTTCTTCAAATTCTACATCTAAGCGTGGGTGGGATATGGGTGAGGTCCAATACTCAGTAAGATAAATAAAAATAATGTAACACATACACATTTTAAAATATTCATTAATGCACGTTTTATAAAAATATAATTTTAAGTTTAATTAACAAATTCAAATGAAAAGTTATCACCAAATATTCATATCCAAATAATGTCGAATTCATACGAATTGTCATAAAGATGCTTAGTACTATATTCAATGGGTTTATACAACTCGCGCACAGGACAAAACTCATCTTTTGACATAGTTTTTTTATCCTAATTTATTATCTTACTTTATATTTCACTTATTATAAACCAACATGCACAACCACTTACACCTATTTCTAGAAAGGGCAAATGGGATATCGATTAGTCATGTCTTTGTACGTAGATAGATATAAACATACATTCACAAATATTAAGTACACATAAATCTCTGATGTCTCTCAGGTTTCCATCATTCATGCCCTTGAGCCGTAAAGCATGAATATAAAATCATTCAAAGTCCCAAGGACAGCTGAACTACAGTTTCATTAAGGAACCAAAACCAGCACCCATATTCTACCGGTTCTGGAACAAATAATCAAAACCAAATACCCCTCAAAGGAAATATGATGAAGTGGATTTAACAAGACTCTGTGTTTGTTAAATTTTGACTCTTTATTTTATTAGTTAACTTTTTATATTCTTTTATTCTTGTTTTTATTTTTCCTTTACTCTTTTAATTTCAATTTTTTTAAAATGTTAATTCTACTTCTTTTATAATTATTTATAGATTCTAAATTTATTTCTTACGAGTTTTTAATTTATAAAATTATTCTTAGAATTTTAAGATTTTTTTAATTTTATTAGATTTATTCTTTTGAATTATCCCCCTCAACATCCGTAGAAGCCTGATAGGTCAACACGACGCGCAAGGCTTGCTACAATGTGCAGCTACTTGAAGTGTAGTGGCACTCCACACACAGACCCTATGTGTAAAAGCGCACCAGCACGCATCAGAGTGCCATGAACATGACCGAACAACTGTGATGACAATAACTACAACTATTATGATGACTAAAACTATTAAAACAACGACTATGAGTCTGACAACCTATCTATATGGTGGATTGTAATCGGTTATTTAAAGTACATCTTTGACAACATCAAAAAAATTAAAAACTAAACATCCTAATACTCGATTTCTAAGGGTAATTAAACCTGCTCGACCATATCAGTCCATTATTTTGGTTGTTTTTATTTTTGAATGGCACCATCATCTTTGCCTGTTCCCTGTTAACAAACCCTACATGAAATTGTTATTGTACTTACGAATTCATCCTGTCAACGAACCACACTTGAGGCTGCTGTAGCTCCTGCGCCAGAGAATCCTCCTTGATTGGAGCAGATGTCTCCTGAGGACCCTTCCTGACTCCTCTGTCCGGTGGTCCCCTGAGGTCGAAGTGACTTGCTAAGTGTTTATGTCCTCTTTTGGATTTCTTCAAAGTTGCTTCCTTTTTCCTCTTCAGAGTTGCTTCCTTTTTCCAGTTCAGGATTGCTTCCTTTTTGCTCTTAAGAACTACTTCAGTTTTTCTCTTTTCTTCATCTTTTTTCAATCTTTTTTTCTATTTTCTTCATGAAACCTACATCAAGAATTTTTTTTATTAAATGACTTTTAACTCAAACTTAATTCAAAAGTTATTCTAAATTTAAGTAAAAAAGGTATAAAAATATATTAAAAATCAAACAGATCAATATACTTCTGTGTATACATACAAAACACTACTTATTTTACTTACTACCTAAGCAATCCCAATAATATCCATATTTTATAAATTATACAAGATACTGTCTAAAACTACTTGAACAAGCTAGTAGCAAGTGTACACATGTACTTCTTATCAACACTCTAAATTGGTAGCATAAGTGTGAGTGTAATTTTTTTGTTTTCCAAAATATAGAGAACAAAGATAGATTATTCTACGTATGTATTAATTAGTTAAAAGCAAACTTATAACTTAATTTAACGTATTTTCCCATATACATGTACAATATTAATATTAATAAGAATATTAATTGTTTTAGATGTTATGATTATACCGAGACTTTCTTTGAGGAGAACATTACCTCTTAATGCCACTATCCAAATTTTAATTCAAAGATCTGAAGATCGTATCCATATATATTAAATTTTATACAAAAATCTCATTTTAAATCTAAAAAAATTTAAGAAGCTAGCTAGCTTCATCTTCATCCTAACTAGATTGAATTTTTACATATACTACATCAATAATGCTTCTATCCTTGCTTCATTGTGTATAAATAAAAAGAAAAGGAAGAAGGGGTTGATGAAGAAAGTGAGTGAACATGTAAAATATATATATGCGCACCTTTTCTTTTGACTCACTTTATGCATATATATATATATATATAAGATTTGCTCTCTAGCTAATTATAATGATTTGCAAACATTTCATACATAATCTTGTATTTGTTTTTATACTCTTCTAATATGAACACACTAATAATCAGTTCCCAAGTCACAACAACATTTTAAAGTAACAAAAGAACTGCCTAATATCTTCTTCGATCTTCACAAGGCCCGCAAATCAAAATTAACAATACACATTTTTACATGCAAGAACGTATTACATTTCATTCTCTATATCTATATATTTAATTTATATATTTTTTCGATTGCCAACTAAAATCATATATATAATTTGTAATTAATCACTATATTAAGACCTTGTACAAGTAGACAAGAAAAGTTAAATATATACATTGATAATTTTCATAATCCTCATCTAGCCTTAACTACCACCAATCCCTTCATTTTCTTTTCTTCAAAGAAAAAACTCCATGTATTAGATCCTCGAAGCAAGCTTGATGCCACATTAATTCACCAGCTCAGTGAACCTGTTCTAACCATAGACAACTCTAAATATCTACTCATTCTCTTACGTATAAGTTAGAAATAAAAGAAAATGACCATATTCAACATTCTCATTAATTTACCCTCTATATTAGCTTCAATTATCTCCTATAAGAAAAAGTAAAAACTTGAAAAGTGTCAAATTGAGCATCATACAATAACATAAGTAGAAAAGTAAGAACTGCATTTGTAACTTTTAATAGTGAAACAATAGCTAAACAAACAAAATAGAAGAATCAATGTAAACCAGCATTGTTTGAGTACTTATGGTACCTATACATACCCACTAAATAGCCTCTTTCATTTACCAATTAGAACCAATGTTACAGCATCATAAACCCATCCAGAGGGCTAAAGAAATAGTCAAAACTATTTAATTAAGGAAAAATATACCATACTTAACCTATAGCCAAACGCTTAAAAGGATTTATCCCCAAAGAAAATTATCGGTTACTTTGCCAACAAAGAACTAATTATTTGGAATTAATTAACAGTATCCTGTAAAAAATAAACTAATAGAGTAACATAATAAGATGAATAAAGATTAATGATCGATATGTATGCATGAGGGAGCTTTACATGTAAAGTAAACCTACAAGCAATCCAACATTTAAAAGTATGCCCTTAGGACTTCTGATATCACCTTTTTCGTTTTCTTGTGTGTCTAACAAAATTTTTTTGCCTTAAGATAAAGTACATTTGTATTAAATTTATTGATTAAAAAATAACAATCTCTTGCAAGAAAAACAAATATTTAAAAAAAAAAAGGATAAAAGGAGAACTTTATTGTGCAATTTATATTTTTAATATAGTTATAGCTATCAGAGCCATATTTTGATACAACTTCTCCCTCATCCTTTTCACAAATCAATCCAACCATGTTTCCCATTTCCTCTTGCTCCACAATGTTCTTTGTAACCATCTATCATCATTTATTTCTATCAAACTCACCTCTATTCATTATTTTGGTATGCAAAACACAATTTATTCATATATTAGCTATCTAAATTCTTTTAGATATATTAACAGCTCTAATACCATGTTATCTTGTGAGAATTGAAAATTTTGTTTTATTATTGAGATACCACTATTTATAGGCATATTATGTATATAGTTTTTCAAAGAAAATATTAAATGAAAATTAAATACATATTTACACCGTAAATGCACTAAAAATTCTGGAATAATACATGAGATACAATTTTATATTGTTGGAAATAGTATATTATGCTCAATAAATTGTTGTATTATTGGATCACATTTGCTAGTTGTAGTTAATAAAATTTCAACCATTTTCATAAAAATGATTAAATTATGAGTAGCTTCATATATCACTAATGAGTTTTTAGCTAATAGGTAGCTTCATGTATTATTAACCAAATTCTAAGAGGTGTAATAGGAAAGATGTATGGGAGGTTGTGTTGAGATGGTGATGTTGGCGATAGCAGGAAAACAAGCTAACTAGTCGTTGTGGTATGGGGTGAGGTGTTAATTGGAAAAGTGAATAGGAATTTACAAAGTTGTAAAGGTCTAGCATATATGCACTATCTTCAAGTGTCTGTGATTGAGTGAGAGCGAGCAATAAAGCTAGGTGGAAGAGAGGAACGAATGGGTTTAAGAGGATATTGGTAAAAGCTTGGAGATCTTTGGTTGGTGTGGGTGATATGTGTTTTTTTTGTTGTTTTTTTTCTTTTTAGTGCACATATAACCAGAGGAATGCTTGTTCAAATTCTCAGAATCTATTAGGTATTCATTAACTCATATAGGCATGATCCTTGGAGCTTCTATACATACAATATGAAATTCACGCACAACCAAAGTTAATCAATTATATGTCTACTAGTTAGACAGGTAGGTGTCTCAAAAAACCCTTTCATATTCTTGTTAAACATCATCACACATACACATATAGAAAGTTGTTTTAGATAATCCTCTAATTAAGATAGTTTGCATTTCAACCGTAAAAGTCTTTGTTTTAGTCCCAACAATATGTTCACTTTTAGTTGTTTTTTTTTCTTTTTAGTGCACATATAGCTAAAAACAAATGTAGAAAATGTTAGGGCTTATAGACATCCAATCACAACAAAACACTTGCTCCAATTCTCACAATCTATATGTTGTTTTAGATGTGTAATGTAGAGTAGACTATTTTATGGTTGCTTATGTCGCTTTTTATATGATGCTCTTGTTTTATACTCTAAGGTCTCATGTATTTTAGATGATGCTAGTGGTTGGTTTTGGCATCTTGTACAAGTAGACAAGAAAAGTTAAATATATACACTAATAATTTTCATAATCCTTCTATAGACATAACTACCACCAATCCCCTTCATTTTCTTTTTCAAAGAAAAAACTCCATGTATTAGATCCCTGTAGAAGCTTGATGCCACAGTAATTCACCACTCAGTGAACCTCTTCTAACCATAGACAACTATAAATATCTACTCATTCTCTTAGGTATAAGTTAGAAATCAAAGAAAATGACCATATTCAACATGCTCATTAATTTACCCTTTATATTAGCTTCAATTATCTCCTATAAGAAAAAATAAAAACTTGAAAAGTGTCAAATTGAGCATCATACAATAACATAAGTAGAAAAGTAAGAAATGCAAGTCTAACTTTTAACAAGGAAACAATAGCTAAACAAACAAAATAGATGAATCAGTGTAAACCAGCATTGTACGAGTTCTAATAGTACCTATACATACCCACTAAATAGCCTCTTTCATTGACCAGTTAGAACCAATGTTACAGTGTCATAAACCCATCCAGAGGGCTAAAGAAATAGTCAAAACTAATAAAAAAATCCTTCTATTCAATTTGATACTCTAAGATCAATACAATTCATCTTAAATCACTCCTTAGCAGCTATCATCTCCTAATTCACCACTAGTCCAAAATCCTAGGTAAAAGCTATCATAAAAGCTATATTACTCACTAAAATCACCAATACTTATCTTCTAAAGGTTCGGATCCAATTAACTGTAAATGCTTTCAAGATTCTTTACCTACTTAGGCTTATTAATTCACCATGTTATTGAAGTCTCTAACCTTGAAGTTGAGTTTAACTATAAGTGAAATCATTTTCAGTAGTTTTAATGTCAAGACTGTTGATATTTTTTAAATTTGTTTCTTAGCTTATCAATTCACCACGCTGAAGAGAAAGTTGTGTAAGGAGGCATGCTTTTTTCTTCTAACTTTGTTTTTTATTTTATAGTATTACGTAAAAATTTTAACTTTTTAGGATGTCATCGAATAAATATGAGAAATAGGAGTTGGTATTTGTTCAAATAGCAAATAGATCTTTTTACTCAAGTTGAGATGAAATAGGGAGGATGATTAGTTCAGTTTCGACAAGTGACTACGTGCTTTATTAGATATTTAGAAGATTGGGTAATGTTTTAAGCTTTGGCAATCTTCAGCAATTCACTATCTCAAACGTACATAAGCTCCAATATTCTGCCATTCACTTCCTCTTACAATTTCTAAAATGTCAAAATAGTTAATTGTTATAAGATAAATAAAAATAAATTGTTTTAGAAAAAAGAAAGTTAAAAACATAAAAATTTTAGTATAAGTACGTATATGCATATATATAGCTAAATCATAAACAATTATATCTAACTCATGAAAGAATTCTTTGTTGAACTGTAACTTACCTTTTGATGTATCTGTATGAGGCTATGAAAGGGGACCATATAATAGATGTTTTAAGAATATGCTCTTTTCATGTTTAGCTTCTATTTCAAATCACCTATATTATCATATAATTTTATTCTTAAATTGTGCTTTTTATTTTCCAATGGGTGGCGATTTTGTGTTTTCTTGTAATTCTCTCTTTAAAAAAGATGGAACTAGACAAAATTATTTTTTATTATTCAAAGAGAAAAAGGACATGCAACTGCCATTTTACTAATAAAATTATCTTTTAATTGAGGAAAAATATGCGATACTTAACCTACAGCCAAACCCTTAAAAAGATTTACCCCTAAAGAAAATTTTAGGGTACTTCGCCAACAAAGAGCTAATTGTTTGGAATTAATTAACAGTGTTCTGCGTAAAATGAACTAATAGAGTAATATAATAAGATGAATAAAGATTAAAATGATGTTGTATGGCTATTTTCTTTGATAAATAAAGGTTATCTTACTTTTTAAAAAGTTCATGATAATTAGAAAATTAAAAAGTGCTATAATAATAAACATATATATATATATATACTTCATTAATTATGTAAAATAGTAATGAATAGCTAAAACCTATAACACAAACTATTTATAAGAAGATACTTTGAAATTACATTTCCTAAATATAACATCTTGAATCTTCCAGTTAAGGAAGTGAAGGAGGCCCTCCTCCCTCGTTTTTCATGCCAAGTATCTTTTTCTCCTCTCTCTTCACTAGATTTAACCACTTGGGGTGAATTCGGCGGTTCCAAAATTCTATAAATTGCCCTTCCCCTTCCATTTCTCCCCACACTTCTATTCTTCCATTTTTCAAGATTTTGAGAGAGAGAGATAGTAGTCTAGTGAGAGAAGAAGCGAAAGAAAGGAAAACGATGAAGGAGAAAACATCGACATTTTGGTAAGAAATGTAGTATTTCTTTGGACATCTTAAGGAGTATTTTTTGATAAACTAATTATTGTGATTTAGCCTGTTTTTTATGCCTTTGTATTCAGATAAGTCAAATTATTCTTATTTTCAAGCATGCTTATTGAATTGAAGACACTTGATGAATTGCATGTAATAAATATAAAATATAACCAATATAATTGCCTAGTAAAAATAAAAAGTAAAAAAATAATAAAAGGACAAAAAAAAGAGAAAAGTGGAATGAATCATGTATGGTATGAAGTGTATCTGTATTGACATGCATGTTACATCAAGTGTCTCGCTAGACTTTTTATCGCTGAGGGGTATCTGTTCCTCTGGCTCTTCGGGGTTTCTTTTTCCTCCCTCCTCTATCTTGTCTGAAAAGACATAAAAGGACCACTCCCAATGGAGGACGACGTATCTTCTGACGAGAGTGGTATCGCACTATCTGTAGGTGTCACCTGTGGCTAAGTAATATTGCGAAGCATGACACGAAGATCAGAGCATTTCATGATTTATTTGATTTTCTCTATTATTAGGGTGACCCCTAATAGATATTTGCGTTACCACCCTCATTAGAGGGTACACCGTCATCCACTGGGAGCGGTTCTCTTATGTCTAGAAAAATGAAAGAATGGAAATGTGGGGAACACCTATTTATAAAATTTTATAACGGTCGAATTTGCACCAAGTGGCAAAATCCGATGAAGAAAGAGGAGAAAAAGAGCTCGACACGAAAAACGAGGGAGAAGGGCCTCCTCCAGCCACTGGGGCACCGCTGGAGGTGACAGTGGTGCACTGCAGGCTATCCTGCACGTGCACAGGCCTCCTGCCATGCATAGGGCCTATCTGTGCAGCATCCGCGCGTGCAAGTCTGCTTCCCCGTGGGATTTCTTCCTGTTTCACTATTTTTCTAGTTTTTCTCAATTTTTCTAAAACTAAATTAAATAAAATCAAATGCAAATTAAATAATAAAAATTCAAAATTTCATAAAATAAAATAAAATTAAAATAATTAAAAATCAACCAGATTTACGAATTATGATAAATAATACGCAGTGTAATTTAAATGAGTTTAATGTGGCCAAAGGCCCGAACAAATAGAATTTTCTAAATTAATTAAGCACAACAATGGCAGGGTGTTATAAATACCAGGTTAGTATCATTTGTTTATTGAAAGAGAGATAACACTTTTATATTTTTAGTGCATTAAATTGGTAGGAAATATATATTTGATTTCTTTATGAATTGTTCGGCTATTACAAAAATCAATACAAAAGTGTTAATATATATTACTTTTATTATACCATTTTAAAATTGAATCATATTAATCTTTCCTTAACAATATGATTGATATTTCTTCTCTTCAAAAGAGATTTTAGATTCAAATTGTTCATTTTTGTAGATTATCTTTAAGAAATTGTATCATCTAATTAATGAAATGTATAATTTGTTACTAAAAAATCTAAATCCTAAATTTCAATTCTATATTTTAAAAGTAACATTTTTTCTGAAAAGTAATATACCTTCTACCCATAACAAATAGATTTATAAAACCAACCATAAGGAATGCTTATATAGCAAAATAAACCAATAGCATCATCTAAAATACATGAAACCTTGGAGCGTAAAATAATAGCAAAAAGAAGGCATAAATAACAACAACATAGTTTAAACACTACATTACACATCTAAAACAACTTCCTATATGTCTTTGTGTGATGATGTTTAACAATAATATGAAAGGGTTATTCGAGACACCTAACTGTTTAAACTAGTTGACATAGAATTGATTAATTTTGGTTGTGCGTGAATTTCATATTGTATGTATAGAAGCTCCAAGGATCATGCCTATATGAGTTAATGGATACCTTATAGATTCTAAGAATTTGAACAAGTGTTCCTTTGGCTATATGCGTACTAAAAAGAAAAAAAAACAACTAAAAGCACACATATCACCCACATCCACCAAAGCTCTCCAAGCTTTTACCAATATCCTCTCAAACCCATTCGTTCCTCTCTTCCATGCAGCTTTATTGATCCCTCTCACTCAATCACAGACACTTGAAAATAGTGCATATCTGCTAGAGCTTTACAACTCTGTAAATTCCTATTCACTTTTCCTATTAACACCTCATCCCACACCACAATGACTAGTTAGCTTATTTTCCCGCTATTGCCAACATCACCATCTCAACACAACCTCCCATACATCTTTCCTATTACATCTTTGGTATCATGTAGAATTTGGTTAATAATACATGAAGCTACCTATTAGCTAAAAACTCATTATTGATATATGAAGCTACTCATAATTCAAGCATTTTTATGAAAATGTTTGAAATTTTATTAACTAGAACTAGCAAATATGATCCAATAATATAATAATTTATTGACCATAGTATACTATTGCTAACAATATAAATTCTTATCTCATGTATTATTCCAAAATTTTTAGTGCATTTATGGTATAAATGTGTATTTAATTTTCATTTAATTTTTTCTTTGTCAAACTATATACATAATATGCCTATAAATAGTGGTATCTCAATAATAATACACAATTTTCATTTCTCACAAGAAAATAACATGGTATTAGAGCTATTAATATATCTAGAAGAATTTAGATAGCTAATATAAGAATAAATTGTGTTTTCGATACAAAAATAATGAATATGGGTTAGTTTGATAGAAAATAAATAATGATAGATGACTACAAAGAACATTGTGGAGAGAGAGGAAATGGGAAACATGGTTGGATTGATTTGTGAAAAGGATGACAAGAAGTTGTTTCAATCTATGGCTCTGATAGCCGAACCTATGTAGCGCTCGGACCGAGAAGGAGGAGGAAAAAAAAAAAAAAAAAAAAAAAAGGGCCACGTCGGCAGCCACGTCAGCAGTCCCGGCCAACCGGGGCCTGCCACGTGGCAGGACCCCGTCGCTCCAAAAAGGGGCCACGTTGGCGATCCACGTGGGTGCGATCGGACGGCCCAGATCAATCGCGCGATCGGACGGCCCAGATGCAATCGCACGGACGACCCAGATTCAATCAAAAACGAACGGCCCAGATTAAAACAAAATGAACGGCTGAGATCAAAAGGCAAGGGGTTATAAATAGAACCCCCACACCAGACCACAAACCCTAGCCGCCTGCCGCTCGCCGGAGAAGACAAACCAGAAGCCGGCCGCCGCCACCCGCCGCCGCGCCGGGGAAATTTCCGACCACCGATCGAGGTAAATTTCATACCCCCGACTCGTTTTTCCACGCTGATTCCTCTTGTGGCCAAATCGGAGCCAAAATCCTGGCCAAACGGCCGGAATACGCGGCCGAAGGCCAGCGGCGCTGCCGCGCCCCCTCTCGGTTTTTTCCTCCGATGAGGCCTTTCCCGGCCTCCGTTTGATGCAATTTTTATATCACCGTGATCACCATTCTTTT
This sequence comes from Carica papaya, assembly GCF_054855325.1. NCBI lineage: Eukaryota > Viridiplantae > Streptophyta > Magnoliopsida > Brassicales > Caricaceae > Carica > Carica papaya. Next base: position 24,126,925 of record NC_142310.1, on the reverse strand, counting down.
CTCTACAGGTTGACCAGAGCCGAATCACCAAAACACGAACCTCGCCGGAGAGCCGCCGCACCCGAGAGCGCCGCCGCCGGTAAGCTCCATTTTTCCATGATTTTTTGGCCCCCCGAGGGCCCTAGGGTTGTTTTCTCACAGGGACCGATGCGAGTGTGGCCGAATTCGGCCGGAAACGGCCGAAAACAGCCAACCCGAGGCGACTCACCGCCGCCAGCGGCGGCGCCGTCGCTTGAGCACGGCGGAGCCGCCGTGCCAGAGTTGCGATTTGGGCCGAAAGGGGCCCTGGGCCTAATTTGGGATTTTTTTGGAGCACGTGCAGGTACCAGTAGTGCGTTTCAGTTCCCCGAGAAAAATTCAGGAAAAATTAGGGATAGCCTGCAAGCGCACTGCAAAGCCGTGTTCGGACTCCGAAAACGAGTAAGGACCCCTCACCCTATTTCCTATCATGGTATTAAAGTTCAAAATGATAAAACGGTATTTCTTGAATTAACGAATGTGTGAAATTGCTTAAGGTGGCTAATGGAGCCCAAGTCTAGTGTGATTGATGATTTACTGTTATTTGGCCTGTTTTACAGCTTTAAATGCATTATGAGGTTTGATTTGTTCATTTTATAGTTTCGAGTGCATATATTACTGTTTTATTAATTATGGGTTGAAAGACTGAAGAACTGATACTGTATGTTGTCTGTTTGGCATGAATTACGATTTGCTTGTTTAAATATGAATTGATGATGCTTATTGAGGAAAAGGAAAATGAAAGATTGTGTAGACTAATAATTGTATGATGGAGCCAGCCTGACGAGATATCCTGGGAGATGGTGGACGGACCGGGTCCGTAGGGAACCCTACCGGGATTGTGGTCTCACATGCCGGACGGGGTATGGAGATCTTATGGTTTTGGCGCCCATACCGGACGGGGTATGGGGACGGCCTGTTTCACCCTCATACCGGACGGGGTATTGAGGTTTATGGTTTTGGCGCCCATACCGGACGGAGTATGGGGACGGCCCTGGAAACTGATTATGAATGTTAAAGGTTAACGGGTAGCGGGATCCCTATGGACCCCCATGGATACTAGTAGGCTGGTAAATGAGAAAAGGATATGTGGTATAATGATTGAATTACAAAAGGCGTGATAAGTGCTATGTTTTACAACTTATATTATTCCATGATTGTGATAATGTTATTGTTTTTCTTATATTGTTTCATGAATTCCACCGAGGTAAGTGGATGGTAAAGGTTTTATCATAAATAAAAGGATTTGTTGTAAATCATGCTCCATTAGTCTTTTGTGTTTTTCTACCCACCTTTACCTCCGTGACGGTGAGATATCGTGATATTCTTACTGGGCTAGTGTAGCTCACTCCTTATTTAACCATTTCAGATCAGGAAGACATGGTTCCCGAGCCCGTTCCGCAGGAGGACGACGAAGGGGATGCTTAGAGATTCTGTAGTCATACTCATAGTTTTATTTTCGAGTTTCTCTTTTAATTAGTTTAATCTTTTATATTTTAAGTACGTTTTTGGTTTTCGTGTAAGGGATGTTAACTGAAATTTTGATCTCGCTTCCGCATTTTATGTGTTTAAATACTCATTTCATTTTCACATTTTCGGGGTCGTTACAACCTATATTAAAAATATAAATGCATAATAAAGTTCTCCTTTTATCCTCTTTTTTGAAAAAAATATGTGTTCTTCTAGCACGAGATTGTTATTTTTTAATCAATAAATTTAATACAAATATACTTTATCTTAGGCAAAAAAACAATTTGTTATATACACAAGAAAACAAAAAAAGTGATATAAGAAGTCCTAGGGGACATACTTTTAAATGTTGGATTACCTGTAGGGTTACTTTACATGTGAAGCTCCCTCATGTATACATATCGATCATAGAATTTGGGATGCATCAATTACCCTTAACTTCCTTAACCGAAAAATTCAAGATGTTATATTTAGGAAATATAATTTCAAACTATCTTCTTATAAATAGTTTCTGTTATAGGTTTTAGCTATTCATCACTATTCTAAATAATTAATGAAGTATATATATATGTTTATTGTCATAGAACTTTTTAATTTTTTATTATCATGAATTTTTTTAAAAAGGAAGATAACTTTATTTATCAAAGAATATAGCCATACAACATCACCTTAATCTTTATTCATCTTATTATGTTACTCTATTAGTTTATTTTATACCGGACACTATTAATTAATTCTAAATAATTAGCACTTTGTTGTCAAGGTAACCTATAATTTTCTTTGGGATAAATCTTTTTAAGGGTTCGGCTATAGGTTAGGTATTGCATATTTTTCCTTAATGAAAAGATAATTTTATTATTAAAATGGTAGTTGCATGTCCTTTTTCTCTTTGAATAATAAAAAATAATTTTGTCAATAAGGACAATTCCATCATTTTTAAAGAGAGAATTACAAGAAAATACAAAACCACCAGTCGTAGAAAAATGAAAAGCACAATTTAAGAATAAAATTATATGATAATATAGGTGATTCGAAATAGAAGCTAAATACAAAAAAAAGCATATTCTTAAAACATTTGTTGTATGATCCCCTTTCATAGCCTCATACCAATACATTAAAATGTAAGTTACATTTCAACAAAGAATTCTTTCATGAGTTATATATAGTTTTTTATGTTTTAGCTATATATATATATATATGCATATATGTACTTATACTGAAATTTTTATGTTTTTAACTTGTTTATTTCTAAAATAATTTATTTTGATTTATACCCCGTCCGGTATGAGCACCAAAATATTTAAAGTCTCCATACCCCCTCCGGTATGAGCGCCAAAATATTTAAAGTCTCCATACCCCCTCCGGTATGAGACAACATTCCCAGTAGGGTTTTCTGTGGACCCGGTCCGTCCATCATCTCCCAGGATATCTAGTGAGGCTGTCAACTTATCCATTTATCAATTCATATACCTTTTCTATTTTTTTTAGTTTTCTGTTTCCCACATAAACATGAATACTTAAATAATTAACGAGCACCTAACAAGGCAAGCATATTATTAGATTCACGAAATCAGGCCGAAATAAAGTAAGCAATGATTCATGCATTCAAAACCCTAGAATGAATAAAACAGATAGCATACTGCATTTAAAACTATAAAATAAACCAAACATGAACTGATAGGGAAATACGTCCGGTTTCGGCTCCATTAGCAACCGTAATAAATTACGTGTATCTATATAATTCATAAAATATAGTTTTACCACTTATTAGACTTTAATCCCGTGATAGGAAATAGGGTGAGGGGTTCTTACCTGATTCGAAGTCTAAAATTAGTTTTTCACTACGCCTACGGCCAGTCCCTAGATTCCCTGAGTTTTTTTTTTTGGGAACTGAGACACACTTACGGTACCTGCACATGTCCCCAAATAACTCAAAATCAGACCCAGGGCCTACTCGGCCAATTTCAGAATTCCAGCGCGGCGGCTCCGCCATGCTTCGGTGATGGTGCCGCTGCTTGCGGCGGTGATCCGCCTCAGGTTGGCCGTTTTCAGTTTTTTTGGCCGAATTCGACCAAACTTGCATTGGTTTCTGTGATGAAACACCCCTAGGGCCCTCGGTGGGCCAAAAAAATACTGAAAATTGAAACTTACCGGTGGTGGGGCTCTCTGGTGCAGCGGCTCCTCCGGCTCGAGTCGCGATTTGGTGTTTTACTTCGGTCAACCTATAGAGAAAGGAACGGTGGTCATAATGGTGTAAAACTTACATCGAACGGGTATCGGGAAGGGCCTCATCGGAGGTAAAAATTGAGAAAGCCCACGACGGCGCCACTGGGCTTTGACGGTGTTTTTCGGCTAATTAGCCGGTGTTTTAGCTCCGATTTGGTCATAGATGGGTTTAGAATTGAAATCCGAGCCAAGGGGAGAATTTTTACCTCATTTGGCGGTCAGAGGGTAAATTAATGATTTACACTTACACCTAAGAGAGTGAGTAGATAATCAGAGTTGTCTATGGTTAGAACAAGTTAACTGAGCTGGTGAATTAACGTGGCATCAAGCTTGCAATAGTGATCTAAGACATGGAGTTTTTTCTTTGAAGAAAAGAAAATGAAGGGGATTGGTGGTAGTTAAGGCTATAGGAGGATTATAAAACTTATCAGAATATATATTTAACTTTTCTTGTCTACTTGTATAAGATCTTAATATAGTTATTAATTGAAATTATATATATGATTTTAGTTTGAAATCGATATATAAATTAAATATATAGATTTAAAGAAGGAAATGTAATATGTTTTTGCATCTATATATATGTGTATTATTAATTTTGATTTGCAAGCCTTCTGAAGATCAAAGAAGATACTAGCCAGTTCTTTGGTTACTTTCAAACTTTGTTGTGACTTGGGAACGGATTATTAGTATGTCTACATTAGAAGAGTATAAAAAACAAATACAGGATTACATATGAAATGTTTGCAAATCATTATAATTAGCTAAAGAGCAAGTCTTATATATATATATATATATATATATATATATATGTATAAAGTGAGTCAAAAGAAAAGGTACGCGTATATAATTGCGGTACGATGATGGTAATTAAGGAAGTGTCTATGAATCCGATTCCTCGTGTGTGGCCAATTTATTGTATATATAAAAACAAAGATTTATGTAACCTGCTCATCACATTATGGGCTTGAGTTCCAAATGCACATTTTCAATTCAAAAATGAATCTCCCTATAAGTTAAGTTAGGCAGACGGTAAAAAAGGAGAGCAATTATATATGCAGGTATATATATATGTATTACACCTTTTTGAATATTAAATGCTAGATGCAGAATCTTTTATTTAAATCTTTAATTGTATATAGAAAAAATATATATACACATTATATTTTAGTGCATCAAATCATATGTATAGTATATAATTTGAAATAATTTATTCCCATATCTATACTAAAGGAAACTAGTTTAATATGCCAAAGGATTCGTTAAATAATTAGGGAGTTAATTAGTTTAATTATAATAATTTTTCTTTGAATTGATCAATATGTAAATTAATTTATATAATTCATTATAATTGCAATATATATGATTATATAATTCATAAAGAAAAAAATTAATTATATGACATGATACGACAAGACCATCAAAAGTTGTGTTTCTCTTGTTGACATTTTTCTTTCTATTGATATTTACCAAAACATCATAAAAATTTAGATGCTCACCCTTCCATACACATATAAAAACATCTCAATATATATTTACCAACCTTAACATGTATTCCTTCTATCGCTACCTTATATATTACATGTTTATATACATATATGTATATATCAACTGGACGAGACAACTAAAATCCGACATGCAATTGGTTTATAGTTAATTTGCTGGACATGCAAACTTTAATTTGTAAGAGTTCAAAATTTTTCGTGCAAAACATACTAATTACACTCCAAGAGTATTTTAATACCATAAAAACATAGTTATGATAAATATATATGTATATGATAGATATATATATATATATATGGATATATATTGTGATTAATATTTGTTCTTGTGTTGTGAAATATATAAGCCAATTTAGTCAGAAAAAAAATATCATATAAACAATATAATGATCAAACTAGTAAAAGTAGAGAAAGGACATGAAAGGGTAAAAAACAATATATTTTAGAAATTTAGGATAAAAATAACTATTATTATTATTTAGATTTGATAGAGTAATAACAAGGACTCAAAGTATAACACAAGAGATAATTTTAATTTAATCAAATACATTTCTCTCATTTATCATAAATACAAACATTAGCAAATTCAAAAAGAACATTTTAATGCCACAAAATCCTCTATTAATTTACAAGGTAATGGTATATTAATCTATTGTATCTTTTTGAGTTCAACTATTAGTTCAACAACTTTCTAATTAATACCATTGACTTTTAAAAGTATAAATTTAAATTATTGTTAATATGTAATGTGAACTTTGATATAGAAAAAAAAAAGATATTTATGGTTTTTGTACTTTCTTTTTTTAAAAAATTAAAATGTAAAATGGTAGTAATTGTAAGAGATCATGACATACAATTAAGTTGGATTGTTAGGTGGTGGCCATATTAGTTGAGGGTTAAGAGATAATATTTGTGAGTTTGGTTGCCAAGTATAATTGACTTCAAGTGTGAATGAATGTTGGGGATAATACAGAAGAGAGTAGGTAGATACATGCATTACAGTGAAGCAATAGCTTTTAATTAAAATGGATGGTCACAATTGAATAATTTTATATAAGTACAGCCTAGCAACAATTTACTAATTAATTTTTTTTTAATTACATTACCTTAAATCAAAAGATTTTCCCATATCCCCTATTAAAAACATAACATTTATGGAGATAATTTGGGTATTCCACTTGCAGTTTTAGAATGCACCACATCTTACCTTACATTGTATATTCTACTATATTAAAATGATCCACCCCCCATTCCTTATTAATAGCTATTCAACCGTTGTATCATTTTATATATACCCCCTCCCGCTCCTTGGGCACCCATGATAAAAGACCATGACTAGAAAGAAGGTTAAGCTTGCTTATATCACTAACAACTCTACAAGAAAAGCCACATTCAAGAAAAGAAAGAAGGAGCTGATGAAGAAAGTGAGCGAACTTAGCACTCTTTGCGATGTCAAAGCCTGTGAAATTATTTACAACCCTTATGACTCGCAACCAGATCTTTGGTTTTCCCCTCTGGAGCCCAACACGTGTTTGTCGACTTTAAGAGGATGCCCGAGATGGAGCAGAGCAAGAAGATGGTGAATCAAGAGAGATTCCTGCACCAGAGGATCACTAAGGCAACGGACCAACTAAAGAAGCAGTGCAATGATAATCATGAGAAGGAGATAACAGATATCATGATATACTTGAGGGATCTGGTAGAATATGCGAAACATTTGGCAATAGTGCTAGGGATACTTCGGAGAGCCAAGTTGTATGCAAAGTTCAGTAGATGTCAGTTCTGGTTGGATCAAATAGCATTCTTGGCCAATATTGTGTCGAAAGATGGGGTATCTGTTGACCCAGCAAAGGTAGAGGCAGTGGTAAAATAAGAGGATGGAAACACTAAGCAAGTTACCTCAGCCTCAGGAGGCGACAGACGAAGGAGTGATGAAGGGTCCTAGTGAGACTTTCACTCAAATCTAGGAGGATTCTATGGTGCAGAAGTTGTAGCAGCTATAGATGCAGTTCATTGATGGGATGAATCCTCAAGCATAGCAACAGCCTTATGTAGGGCCTAACGGGGAACATGCAGAGGTAATGGTGCCATTCACAAATCAAAACAACCAAAATAATGGATTGATATGGTCTAGTGTGTTTAATTACCTTTAGGAATTGAGTATTATGATATTTAATTTTGAATATTTTGGGGTGTTGTTGGAGATGTACTAATAACCAATTAAATTCTACCATAGAGATATGTTGTCAGTTTCTTAGTCGTCATAGTCATCGTCCAAATTGTTGTAGCTGTCATCGTCACAGTAATAGTCGTTGGGTCACATACATGCATGTACTTAGATTGCTTTATGTTATGATTTTCATTAGCTTAATCTTCACCTTAATATTTTATATTTCATGTGCTAGTGCTACTCTTCATTCTTTAATTTCTCCCTTTCCCCGGCTTGACGTGTCTGTATTACTATTTGTTAAAATTTAAGCATGCTCAATATAAATTTATGCTATCAGAATGCTCTTTTCTCTTCTTTCTTTTCTTTTTTATATACAAGTGAGAGAGGATAGAAGCATTATTGTTGCATTATATGTAGAAATTCAGTTTAGTTAGGAGGAAGATTAAGTTAGCTAGATACTCAAATTTGTTTAGATTTCAAATGAGATGTTTGTATAGAATTTAATAAATATGGATGCACTCTCCAGATCATAGAATTAAAATTTGGGATAATGGCATTAAGGAATAATATTTTCCTCAAAGGAAATTCCGATATAATTCAAATATCTAAAATAATTAATATTTTTATTAATCTAAAATTTAAATATAATTCTAATAATTTATTTTAGTCAAAACATGCAATATTTTAAATAACTAAAATATATTGGAGAATCTCTAACGATCATAAATAAAATTTCACGATGCAATTATTTTGTTCAGAATATGAAAAAAACCTGAAATAAATAATTTTCAAATTCAATAATCTGTGAATTTTTAACTAATACTTTATGCAAGAAGAAATGTACAATATATATATACATATTTAAATATATACAATCACATAGAATAATAAATATAGAAACAAAAATTTGACGACTAATTTCGAACACTTTAAGCAATTAATATTTTGAATTTCTTTTACATATATAAATACTAAAAAATCAATGATATATAGTTTCTTACTACTAAAAAAAATGTTACTGATATAAAATAAGACCATATTTAACTCCAGTGACACAAACTACAACATTAAAAATTTTTCAATATTATAGTATGTTACTGTAGTAACTATAGTACAATGTTGCAATTGATTCTTAAAGACAATGACCAGTATTTAACCTTTCTTAGTGGGATCACTTATTCAAAACCAATTTATACTTTTGCGATAATAGTTTCAAAATTTCATAAGACACTAAATACTTTTTTAAAAATAAGATAAATGTAATAATACAATAAATTATAATTAATTTTAACATATGATAGCATTATATATTTATTTTTGTGTTACATAAGAGTCGAATCTTCAATTCTTATTTTTGTAGAGGTAGAGAAATACAACTTGATTTAAAAGTCAAGTATTATCATGCCTTAATTATATTTAACTTTTAGAAGGATTGATTTCTATTAAGGTGGTTGGTAATGAAGTAAAGATCCTAGAATTGGAACTATTGGGCCTTTGGCTCGATCATTAAGGGATGGCATTAGTTCCCATTAATGAAGAACAAGTCTACTCACAATTTTATATAAAAAGTTAACAAGTTAGCAAAATTATCACCTACATACCTTTTTATATAATCTGTTAACTTCTAATATCAACCATTTTCTAATAAAAATGTATTGAATATATTTATTTGTTTGTTTTTGTTAATATGTCAATTTAGTGATATATAAAAGAACTTAAGTTCAATTACTTTGTTTAAAATTAAATTTGCAGTCCGTTTTATGTATGGATTATAGAATTAATTATATTGATATTTAATTGTAACATTTCATTTTCTCACATAATTGTTTACATTAATATTTAATTTTAATTTTATTAAAATTTTTAATTAAATAGTTAGCATAATTTTTAATTTTAAAAAAATTCAATTATACAATTAACACAAGTACAACATATTAATAAAGTGCCATCTTTACTAAATAAAGGGAAGTAAACATGGTTAGTTATATTCGATGAATCACTTTTTTATCATTGTAAGTGTATATATATATATATATATATATAATCTCTCTAAATAAGACACACACAACAAAGTTATAATATCTAAGAATACAAAAAGAAATAAAAAGATAAAAAAATCATAACACATTACATACAAAAATCGTAACACAATACATCCTTTATAGATAAGCCAAATTCATAGTTAATAAGTGAAATACAAAGTAAATCTTTATAAATCATATGGATGTTCCCTTGTTTTAATGTGTTAAAAACTCATAGCTAATGCCACCTGCATACCATTTTATATGAATGCTTGAACTTTTGTAAATTTAATAGAAGATTAAAAATGTATGAGTTTTTATATGATTTGTTAACTCTTTATATAAAAGCTAACATTAATGAGGAACATGTATTACAAATCATTAAGTAACATTTTGGCATTCCACTTAATGTTTTAGAATGCACCATATCTTACCTTAGATGGCATATTCTACTATATTATAATGCTCCATTCCCCATTCCTTACTAATAACTCTCCAATCCTTGTATATTCTATATATAGCCCCCCTTTCTCCTTGGCCAGACACACAAAACGTCATGACTAGAACAAGGTTAAGCTTAACTATATCACTAATGACTTTGAAATGTCAAAGCATGTGCAATCATTTACAACCCCTATGACTCGTAACCAGAGGTTTGGCGTTCCCCCTCAGAGCCCAACACGTGTTGGCTGACTTTAAGAGGATCTTCGAGATGGAGCAGAATAAGAAGATTACGAATTAAAAGAGCTTCCTATGATAGATGATCACCAAGGAAGCTAACCAAGTGAAGAAGAAACACAAAGACAATAAGGAGAAGTAAATCATGCATATCATGTTTCAAAGCCTTGTTGGGAAGCCCCTCCACCAACTCAACCTCATTGATCTCAATAGGGTTAGCTAATTAAACAAAACCACAAAGAAATCCAAAAAAAATAGAAACACTCAATAAATCACCTCAGCCTAAGGGGGCCACAAATGGAGGAGTGATGAAGGGTTCGGGGGAGACATCGTCTCTGATCAACGAGGATTCTCTATCACATAAGCTTCAGCAATCATAGTGATGGTTCATTGATGATATTAACCCGTAAGCAAAACAACAACTCATTTAGTGTTAGGTAACGAGGACCAAGTGGAGATGATGGTGCTATTTGATAAACACAATTAGAATAATACACTAATATGCTCTAGAGGTTTAATTATTCTTAGGAATGGAATGATAAGATGTTTGATTTTGAATTGTTTGGATTGCTGTTGAGAGGTACTTAAATAACCAATTACAATCCACTAAAGATATATATCTTCAAATTCTTAATAGTTGTAGTCGTTGTTGTCATAGTACTAGTCATCGCATAATAGTCAACATAGTCATCGCATCGCATGCATGCATGTAAAGGTCTTGGTTTGCGTTAGAATTTTCTTCAAATTAATCTTCTCTTCAATATTTTATATCTCATGTACTAGAACTACTCTTCTATTTTTTATTTTCTCCTTTGCCCCAGGTTGATGTCGCTTCATTGCTATTTGTTAAAATACATGCATGCCCAATGTAGTTTTAAACTATTGGAATGTTTTTCTCTCTTTTTTTCCTTTCTTTTATTTTCTTATATGTAGTGGAGTTATGATAGAAGCATTATTGATGTAGTATATATAGAAATTCAGTCTATTTAGGATGATGATTAAGTTTGCTAGCCACTCAAATTTTTTTTAGATTTCAAATGAGATTTTTGTATGGGATTTAATATATATCAATACACGTTCGGATCTTAGAATTAAAATTTAGGATACTGAGATTAAGAAATAATATTTTCATTAAAGAAAATCCTGATATATTATGACCATCTTAAATAATTAATATTTTTATTCATAGAAATTATACTTATATCAGGAAAAATATGTTAAACTAAATTATAAATATGTTATTCAATTACTTGAATAGACTTATTTCGACTTTTAACTAGCTAATAGATAGATAGATTGTTTTATTTTTTCTCCTATATTTTAAAAAGCTAAAAAATTACTCTCACATATATATTACCAATTTAAAGTGTTGATGAGAAGTCTATGTGTAATAGCTCATTTGAGTATTTAGATAGTATCTTGTATATTTTGCTAAATATGCAATATTAAGAATAAGGATTGTTTTACACACACACACACACACACACACACACATATAATCTTTAATTAGTTTTAGTTATTTATATGTATAGCAGCATGTAATCTATAACTTATCATAATTATCTTAAAGGTTAGAAGCAATAATGGATAATGAATTGTTTCCTTCTAGTGGTTTTCTGAACATGGTTGTGCCTTCTCTTCCTTCTTAATTTGTATTATGATTGTCCGATATATTTTTTAATGGCACTTCTCCTTGTGTTTGTAATGATTAATTATCATTGATAAATTTTATTTTATTTGAAAAAATTAATATAAAAGGTCAATATGGAGTATTGAACCATGCTAGTATCATTTTTTTTACTAGAAGAGAGACAACACATTTATATTATTACTGTATTAAATTGGTAGGAACTATACTTTGATTTCTTTAAAATTTGTTGGATATCACAAAAGTTAATATGTATTCATCTATATTATTTTTGTTGTTATATTTTAAATTGGAGTCATACTAATTGTTCCTTAACAATATGATTGGAATTTCCTATCTTTATAAGAGATTTTGGATTCGGATTATGTTTTTCGTACATTATCTTTAGGAGATTGTGTCACCTAATTAATGAAATATATGAATTTTTATTAAAAAAATTAAATCCTAAATTTTATTTTCATTTTTCAGAATTAATATTCTTTTTGAAGAGTAAGAGGGCTTTTATCAATAACAAATATGTTTATAAAACTAATCATTAGATATTCCTATATGCCAAAACCAACCATTAGTATCATCTAAATACATGAGACCTTATAGCATAAAACATGTGCATCATCTAAAAAGTGGCAGAAACAACCATAAAATGGTCTAAACACTACATTACATATCTAAAACAAATTAGTGTAGTTGATTTCTTAGTTGCATGTAATTGATTGAAAGCAAAGATGCATAATTTTCTTTTTCTTTTCCTTCTTTTTTATGCGTTATTATGTATTTTAAGTATTTTTTTGCACATATGATCTTTAAACAAGTCTTTTTTTTTTCAAAATAATTATTGGTTATTGGTTATAGCTTCATGAAAAAATGTAAGTTTTATTATGAACAAAGAAAATAAAAAATAAAGCTCGATTGCATATAGTAGTTAATTGTCTACTAAATGTATATAATTTGTTGTGATATAGAGAGATATTATAACTTTAATAATTGTGAATAATAGTATTCCATAAAGATAAAATCAAATATATAATTGCTCTAATAATCATATTCTACGTACTGCATACCAAATGAAATAATTAATTATTATGGATTTCAGAAAAAATCATCATGTGCCTACATTATATGTATAATTATTATGAAATCTTATGCATGTGTAATTAAATTTTCTTTGGTGACAAAAAAGTTTTGGAGCATAAAGATTGATGAAGAAAACTAGCATTGATTTTAAGGATGATAACATATTTTTCTTATAAATAAAATTTATTTTGCAAATTAGAAAAAAATGAATATTATTATTAATGCATAAAAGTAAATAAAAAACTATATATCTATGGTTTTTGTTTCTTTTTTAAAAAAGTAAAAAATAAAATGGTGGTAGTTGTAGGAGATCAAGACACATAATTAAGTTTGATTTGGAAGGAGGTGGCCAGATTAGTTGATGATTAAGAGTAATATCTGTGAGTGTGTATAAGATAAGGAGGTGTGTATGGTTGCCATGTATGATTAATTTCAAGTGTCAATTCATGCTGGGATAAAGCAAGAGAGAGTAGGTAAATAAGTGCATTACAATGAATCAATAACTTGTAAGTAAAAGGGAGGATTGGATGATTTTAGATAAGTGCAGCCTTTCAATATTTTACTAATTAAATTTTGTGAATTACATTCCTCAAATAACAAGATTTTCCCATATCCCCCATTAAAGGCATAACATTTTTGGAGATAATTTGAACATTTAACTTGCAATTTTAAAATGCACCACATCTTACCTTACATGGTATATTCTACTATATTAGAATGCTCCACTCCCCATTCCTTACTAATAACTATTCAATGTTTGTCTCATTCTATATATACACTCTCTTACTCCTTGGACAGACACGACAAAATACCATGACTAAAAAGAAGGTTAAGCTCGCTTATATCACTAACGACTCTGCAAGAAAAGCCATGTTCAAAAAAAGAAAGAAGGGATTGATGAAAAAAGTTAGTTAACTCAGCACTCTCTGTGATGTCAAAGCCTGTGCAATCATTTACAGCCCCTATGACTCAAAACAAGGGGGTTGGCCTTCCTCTTTTTGAGCCCAATGCGTACTTTTTGATTTTAAGAGGTTGCCCGAGATGGAGCAAAGCAAGAAAATGGTGAATCAAGAGAGCTTCTTGTGCCAAAAGATTGCCAAGGCAACTGATCAACTGAAGAAACAGTGCAAGGACAGTCGCAAGAAAGAGATCACGTATATCATGTTCCAAAGTCTTGTCGGGAAGCCCCTCCACCAACTCAACCTCATTGATCTCAATAATTTGGGTTGGCTCATTGAACAATACCTCAAAGAAATCCAAAGAGTATTGGAACACTTTGGAAGTCACCTCAGCCTCAGGAGGCCACAGACGCAGGAGTGATGAAGGGTCCTAAGGAGACATTCACTAAGATCACGGAGGATCATCCGGTGCAGATGTTGCAGCAGCTACAGACGTGGTTCATTGATGGGATGAACCCGCAAGCACATCAGCAACCACCTGGAGCAGACGGGGAATAGGCAGAGATGATTGTGCCATTCACCCATAAGAACAACCAAAATAATGGACTGATATGGTCTAGTGGGTTTAACTACCCTTAGGAATCGAGTATTATGATATTTAATTTTAAAGTTTTTGGAGTGTTGTTGGAGATGTACTTTAAATAACCAATTACATTCCACCACAAATATATGTTGTCAGTTCTTAGTCATCGTAGTCGTCGCCTTAATAGTTGTAGTCATCATAATAGTTGTAGCTGTCACCATCATAGCTGTAGTCGTCAAGTCGCATGCATACATGTACTTGAATTACTTTGAATTATGATTTTCTTCAAATTAATCTTCTCTTTAATATTTTATATCTTGTACTTGTACTACTGTTCATTCTTTAATTTTTCTCTTCCCCCTGCTTGACATGGCTATAACTATTTGTTAAAATACCTGCACGCTCAATGTAATTTTAAGCTATTATAATGCACTTTTCTCTTCTTTTCTTTTCTGTTTTTTTTTTACATAATGGAGTGATGACATAAGAATTATTGATGTAATATATATAGAAATTCAGTCTAGTTAGGAGGAAGATTAAGCTAGCTAGCTACTCAAATTTATCTAGATTTCAAATGAGATTTTTGTATAGAATTTAATACATATGGACATGCTCTTCCAATCTTGAAATTAAAATTTAGGATAATGGCATTAAGGAATAATATTTTCCTCACATAAGATCTCGATCTAATCGGAATACCTTAAATAATTAATATTTTTATTAATATGAATATTATGCATGTATCTGGAAAAATACGCTAAAATTATAAATTTGTTTAATTATTTTGTTAGATTTATTTCGGGTTCTACTAACTTAGAGATATATAGAATAATCTATCTTTGTTTCCTATATGTTAAAAGATTAAAAAATTATAGTCACATATATACTACTAATTCAGAGTGTTGATGGGAAGTATATGTGTACACTTGCAACTAGCTTCTTTAAGTAGTTTGGACAATATCTTCTTTAATTTGCTAAATATGACATATTATTGTGATATAATAGCAATGTTGTCTAAATAACAACTAGAATAAGTATTGCTTCATACGTATACACACATATATATAATCTTTAACTGTTTTTCGTTATTTATATTACACCAGCATGCAATCTATAGCATATCGTAATTATCTTAAAGGTTGGAATCAGTAATGGAGGACAGATTGTTTCCTTCTAATTGTTTTTTGAACATGACTTTGCCTTCTTCTTGTTTTCTCAATCTCTATTGTGGTTGTCGGATGTATTGTCGATGGTACTTCTCGTTATGTTTGTAGTGGTTAATTACTATTGATAAATTTTATTTCAATTTTTTTAAAAAAAGTTAATTATCTTAAAGGCAAATATGGATTGTCGAGGTTCAGAAGGCATATATTTTAATACCATACTAGTATCATTTTTATTACTGAAGGGAGACAACACCTATATGTTATTAGTGCATAAACTTTGCAAGAAATATATTGTTGATTTCTTTAGGAGTTTTTCGGCTACTACATAAGTCAATACATAAGTAATCATATATATTTCTTTTATTATTATATTTTAAAATTAAATTACAATAATCATTCCTTAATAATATATATGGTATTTCCTCTCTTTATAAAATTTTTTTTATTGAAATTGTATGTTCTCATATATTATCTTTAGGAGATCGTGCTAATTAACAAATGAAATGTATGAATTATCACTATAGAGATTTAAATCCTAAATTTTATTTTCATTTTTTAGAATTAATATTTTTTTTGAAAAGTAATATAGCTCTTAACAATAACACGTAGATTTACAAAACCAGCCATAAGGTATGCTTATACACCAAAACCAACCACTAGCATCATCTAAAATGCATGAGACCTTAGAGTATGAAACAAGAGAATCATATAAAAAGTGGCATAAACAACCATAAAATAGTCCACACTACACATCTAAAACAACTTCTTGCATGTGTAAATGTGATGATAAACAACTTATAGATTGTGCGAATTAGAGTGAGTGTTTTGTTGTGATTGTATGTCTATAAGCCCCAACATTTTCTATATATATTTTTGGCTATATTTGCACTAAAAAGAAAAAAGCAACTAAAAGTGCGCATATTGTTGGGACCAAAACAATGACTTTTATGATTGAAATGCAAACTATCTTAATTGGAGGACTATATTGGAAATTTGCGAAAAGCAATAGCAATATTCTATATGATAAAAATGGGATGCTTAGTACAAAGGATGGGTGACCTATTTATATGCAATTCTAACAGCATAATTATAAGAAATATCAATCTTTTATTTCGTTGCCATGTTTTACTCCCTTAAGACAACTAATTTCAAGTTTTTTTTTCTCTCTCTCTCTTTTTAACAAACCCCTCATATACAAGGAAAATTAATTAAGTATTCTAGCAATTTTCTGGTTCAATTCATTTTTTTTACACACCTACATATATAAGAGAGAATAGATATATACATGCATTATAATGAAGCATTAACTTTTAATTAAAAAAGATAGTTGTATTTGAATGGTTTTATAAAAGTGCAGCCTTGCAAAAATTCACTAATTAAATTTTGTAAATTACACTACCTTTAATCATAAGATCTTTCCATATGTGCTATTAAAAATATAACATTTCTAGATGATTTGGGCACTCCGTTTGCAGTTTTAATCTAACCTTACATGCTATATTTAATGTTCCACTTCACATCCATTACTAATAAATCTTCAACCCTTGTCGCATTCTATATATGTACCATCTCGCTCTTTGGCCAGACATGACCAAACACCATGACTAAAAAGAAGGTTAAACTTTCCTATATCACTAACAACTTTGCCATAAAAGCTACTTTTAAGAAAAGGAATAAGAGTTGATGAAGAAAGTGAGTGAGCTCAGTATGCTCTGCAAAGTCAAAGCCTGTGAAATCATTTACAACCCCTACGACTGGCAACCAGAGGTTTGGTCTTCCCCTTTCCTAGCCCAACGCCTGTTGGCCGACTTCAAAATGATGCCTGAGAAGGAAAAAAGCAAGAAAATGTTGAATCAAGAGAGTTTCTTGCACCAGAGGATCACCTAGGCAACCGACTAATTGAAGAAGCACCGCGAGGACAACAGGGAGAACGAAATCATGCAGGTTATGTACCAAAGCCTTATTGGGAAGCCCCTCCACCAACTAAACCTCATTATTTTGAATGATTTGGCTTGGCTCATCGAACTATACCTCAAGGAAATACAAATAAGGATGAAAACACTCAACAAGTCACCCCAGCCTAGTGGGGCCACGTATGGACTAATTAAGGATTTCGGGTAGATGTCCAATAAGATCAACAAGGATTCTCCAACATATGGAGTTTTACCCATCTTCTAATTTTCTTAATTTCACCTCAATAACATACCAGTACTATAACATATGGAGTTTCACCCATACTAAAAAAATAATGCAGTATGTAAGAAAAATAAGTAATACATTTTTATCAATTTATTTAAAAAATAATTGCTCTAATTAAGGCTTATCCATAATCTAACTAATTAAATAGAATGTATATATATATATATATCCATCCTACTTCTCATACTCATTTTGTTTAAATGATAAAATAGTAGGCATTTCTTATCAAATTTGTCAATTACAATACATTTCCACTGTTCACCAGGTGGATCAAACAAATAAGATTACAATCAAATTTCCTTGCTCACAATATATATCAAAAATGAAATAAATTAAAACATTTATGTATATATATTGAACATATAAAACATATACGCTGATTGAGAATAAAAAAAAATGTCCTTACATGAGTTTTGCCATCTATACATGCTTTTCCAATATAAAACGATTATAGTATTCCTCATTCTTTTCCCCTTTGAAGGTATACAGGAAAAAGGCACTCACATACATGAACGTATATAGAGAAAATAGTTATATGTGATCTCATGTCTTTATTTTATATGAATTTTATGTTCTAAAAGAACATGATGGGTAGGGTAGAATTATAATTAATTGGTCCAAGTGGATTTATTTTATTTCAGAAAAGAAAGAAAATAATTTTATCATTAGTGTAGCAGATTTATTAGTTGCATGTATTTGATTGAAAGCAAAGATACATAATTGTCTTCTTCTTTTCCTTCTTTCTTATGCTTTATTATGTATTTTAAATATTTTTCAGCACACAAAATTTTCAAATAAATCTTCTTTTTCAAAATAATTGTTCGCTACAACTCTATGAAAAAAATATAAATTTGGAAAGTATAAAGAATCCAAAACATGGAAGCCCGATTGCATATAGTAACTAATTAGCTACTAAATGTATATAATTGATTGTGATATAGAGACATATTTTGACTTTGATAATTGTAATTAAAATATTTTTCTATGAAGATAAGATCAAATACACATACACTCTAATAATCATATTCGACATATTGCATACCAAATGAAATAATGCAGGAGAGAGTAGATATAAAGATGGACTATAGTGAAACATTAGCTCTTAATTAAAAGGGATAGTCATGATTAAAGGAATTTTGTATAAGTGCGGCCCTGCAACAACTTACTAATTAAATTTTGTGAAACATTTCCTTAAATCAAAATATTTTCCCATATTCCCTATTAAAGACATAGCATTTTGGAGATGATTTTGACACTCCACTTCAAGTTTTAGAATGCAGTACATCTAACCTCACTTGGTATATTCAATGTTTCACTCCCAATCCTTTACTAATATTCTTCAACCCTTGTCTCATTCTATATATACCCATTCCCTCTCCTAAGCCACAAACCAAATGACAAAAGACCATGAGTCAAAAGAAAGTTAAGTTTGCCTATGTTACCTAATCGCGCCGTAAAAAAAAAACCACATTCAAGAAAAGAAAGAAGGGGCTGATGAAGAAAGTGAGTGAACTTAGCAGTCTCTATGAAGTTAAAGCCTATGCAATCATTTACAGCCCTTATGTCTCGCAACAAGAGGTTTGGCCTTCTTTTCTAGGAGCCTAACGTGTGCTTGTTGACTTTTAGAGGATGCCCGAGATGAGCAGAACAAGAAGATGGTGATCGAGAGAGCTTATTGCACTGAAGGATCACCAAGATAACTGACCAACTGAAGAACCAGCGCAATGACATTTGCGAGAAGGAGATCACATTGGTCATGCACCAAAGTCATATTGGGAAGCCCCTTCACCAACTAAATGTCATTGATCTCAAGGATTTGGGTTGGCTCATCAAACAACACCTTAAAGAAATCTAGAAGAGGACAGAAACACTTAGCAAGTCACTTTAGCCTCAAGGGACCACCTGATGGGGGAGTCATGAAGGTTCTTTAGGAGACATCTGCTCAAATCAAGGAGGATTCTTTTGTGTAGGAGCTACAACAACCGCAAGAGTGGTCCATTGACAGGATGAACTCGTAAGTACAACAACTGTTTCATGTAGGGTTTGCTAGCGAGGAACAGGCGAAGATGATGATGCCATTCACAAATAAGAAC
This sequence comes from Carica papaya, assembly GCF_054855325.1. NCBI lineage: Eukaryota > Viridiplantae > Streptophyta > Magnoliopsida > Brassicales > Caricaceae > Carica > Carica papaya. The sequence goes on along the minus strand of NC_142310.1, from coordinate 24,107,175 downwards.
AACTAGAATAATAGACTGATATGGTCCATCATGTTTAATTGCCCTTAGGAATCAAGTATTAGGATGTTTAGTTTTTAATTTTTTTGATGTTGTTGGCGATGTATTTTAATTAACCGTTTATAGTCCACTACATAAATAGGTTGTCAGACTCGTAGTCATTGTCTTAATAGTTGTAATCACCATAGTAGTTGTAGTTATTGTCGTCACAATCGTTCGGGCATCTTTATGGCACTGCGATGCGTGCTGGTGCGCATTTGCGCACAGGGTCTTTGTGTGGGAATGCCACTACACTCCAAGCACCTGCACATTGCAACAAGCCTTGGGCGTCGTGTTTATCTACCAGGCTTCTACGGATGCTGAGGGGTCTTCGTGGATGTGCTCGTCGTACCGCGGGTGTGGGTAGGAGGATAAATTCCCTTAGGCACAAGGTAAAATAAATAAATAAAATTTGTAATGCAATAAACTAAGTAAATTTTGGACAAATTGGTATTTTAGGAATATTAGTATAAATTGAAAATTTGGTATAACAAAAAATGATGTGGTTAATTTAAAAGAATAAATCTAATAAAATTACTAAGATCTTAAAATTCTAAGAATAATTTTATAAAATAAAAGCTCATTAGAAAGAAATTTTAAATTTATAAATAATTATAAAAGAAGGAGAATCAACATTTGAAAAAACTTGAAAGTAAAAGACTAAAGAAAAAATAAAACCAGATTAAAAGAATCTAAAATGTTAACTAATAAAATAAAAAGTCAAAATTTAACAAACACAGAATCTAGTTAAATCTGGTTCACCATATTTCCTTTGAGAGGTATTTAGTTTTGATTATTTATTCAAGAACTGCTAGAATATGCGTGACATCTCTAATGCAAATTAAGGCATAATGATGCAAGATACAGAAACAGATTACTAGTGCATTATAAAAATTATATGCCGTGTAGAATATTATTACAAATCCCTTACCAAAATATGAGTTCCAATTACAATATATATAACTGAAGCAAGAAGTGGCAATAAAATACAAAGGGCCACGTCTTTCACTATGCAATTAGACTCATTAGAGTGCAGGACAAGTCGTGCACTTAAGATTTGTGAGTTCTCAGGATCCTCATAGACTTCAAGGGGTAGGTCAATGATTGGTTCCTCACTATCTTCCTCATCTGGGGGGGCATGGAAAGGGTGAGTTCCATATACTCAGTAAGAAAAATAACATTTAAATAAAATCATGAGATTTTAAGAGTGAATAATTATATCACTAATACTTACCATTAGGTCATGTCAAGGTCCTTTCTTATTTTATGAAAATAATTTTATTTATTAAAAGAAACATCATCTCACAGTCACAATGATTAAATTAAAATAATATTTAACAATAGAAAAAATCAAATAAATCATGAAATACTTAAATTTTTGTGTCATGCTTAGTGAATTCATTTCGACTTCTATCTCTGAGGGGAGATATGGATTTCTGACTATCCACGTGGAATGAGCATATCAGATATATAACGAAAATTTGCTCAGGTACATTTTTGGCTTAGCAAACCATGTTACAATCTATGACCACGGTTGTACCAACCACAGTGGTCCTATCATATATACTTTCACCACGACAATACTTAACCAAATGTGACCCCTAACAGATATTTATGTCACCGTTCTCGTTAGAGGGTACGCCATCATCCATAGGAAGTAGTCCTTTAACATCTTTCTAGACCAGATAGGGGAGGAAGAAATAGAAACCCCTCCGAGATAAAATGCCTAATGAGACACGTGATGCACTATGCATGTCAATACAAATACATATATTTTTCAGGCCATTCAAGCTCATTCTCCTTATCTTTATTTCTTTTTCTATATATATTTCAGAAAATTATCATCGAATTCATGTTATTTAATTTACATGTAAATTAATAAGTCTAATTTACATGCAAATTATTAAGTGCCTATAAAATCACATAGCATGCTTGAAATCAAGAACAAATCACTTTATTAAACATAAAATATGCAAAACACAAAACATAAACTTCATAATTTTGATTTTCTAGAAATGCTCCTTAAGATGTTTAAGGAAATACTAAATTTCTTACCAAAACCTTGAAGTTTTCCTACATCTTTCTTCTTCTTCTCTTCTCCTTCTCCTTCTAGATCACTCCCTCTCTCTCTAAGCTCTTGGAAGATGGAAGAATGAAATGGAAGTGATGAAAGAAAAGGGTCCCTATCTATAAAAAATTAGGACCGTTGGATTTGCGGCAAGTGGTAAAATCTAGTGAGGAAAGAGAAAGTTGAGTTGAAGATGAGTGATTTTACATGATGCGACAGCAGTGCAAAAAACAGAGGAAAAATCCTTCATCAACGGCGCAAGGCCTACAGCGCATATGGTGTAGCACGTAGGCCTACTTCGCACAGGCCCAAGCGTGCAGGCCTACTGCACGGATGGCGCGTGCACAGGGCGCATGGCGTCTGGCCATGTCTGCGGGGACTATCCTATTTGTGTACAATGGGACGCATGCACGGACTGGCCAATCTACGCGCGATGCAATGCATGTGCAGACTGGCCCTATGCCCTGTGCGGATGGGATTTACGCACGTCTTGTGTTGGTCGTGTGCGCACGCGCACAAACAGGTGCTATGTCGGTGCGAGCGAGCCTCTTCTGCAGGCATTTTCCTAAGAGATTTTGCCTCATTTTCTGTTTTTCTCCTGAAAATTATTTTAAAATAAAATTGCTACAAAAAAAATAAAATAATAACAATAATAATAAATAAAATAACAAAATTTAAATAAATTAAAATTATGAAATACGATATAAACTACAAGATAAATTTGAATTAGTTCAAGTGGCCTTAAGGCCTAATAAATAGGGGTTTCTAGATACACATTTAGTGTGGTGATTAGCGGGATGTTACAATATGGGTGCTGGTTTTGATCCCTTAATGAAACAATAGTTCAGTTGTCCTTGTGACTCTGAATGATTTCATATTCGTTGTCTAGGGCTCAAGGGCATGAATGATGGCAAAGTGAGAGACCTAAGATATTTATATTTGTATTTAATATTTGTGAATGTATGTTTGTGTCTATCTCTGTACCAAGACATGACTAATCAATATCTCTTTTGTCCTCTCTAGAACTAGGTGTAAGCGGTTGCCTGCAAAAGTTTGTAGTTAGAGTAATATAAATTAAGATAATAAATTAGTATAAAAAAACTGTGTCAGAAGAGAAGTTTCATCCTGCGTGCGTGAGTTATGTAAACCCATTGAATACGGTATTGAGCGTCTTCATGACGATTCGTATGAATTCGACATTTGATTTGGGTATGAATATTTGGCGATAACTTTTGATTTGAATTTGTAAATTGAACTTAAAATTATTGTTTTACTAAACATGCATTAATGAATATTTTAAAACGTATCTGTGTTGCATTATTTCAATTTATCATATTAAGTATTGGAACTCACCCATATCCAACCCCCCCTTAGATTTAGATTTGGAAGAAAATTCTGAAGAATCGTTTTTAGATTCCTTTCAAGAGGAATAGTTTAGACCAGACTTTGTATTTTGTTTTAAACTTTGAGGCTTGTTTTTATAATTATGTTATCTAATATTTTGTATTCTAAAAGGTAGATGGCCTGATTGCCTCAGGATACAGTCTTTTGTAAATTTTGTATGAGTTGTGTAGTTCTACTGTAATATAAATATCTATTTTATGTCTGCTTATTTGGACGTTGATGCCCTATTTGGCATCAAGATGTCACATTTCTTTTCGTTTCTTTTTATTTATACACAATGGACCAAGGATGAAATATATCTGTTCGTTTCTTTTTAAAAGCATTATTGATGCAATATATGTAAAAATTAAGTCTAGTTAGGATGAAGATGAAGCTAGCTAGCTCCTTAAATTTTTTTAGATTTAAAATGAGATTTTTGTATAAACTTTAATAGATATGGATACGATCTTCAGATCTTGGAATTAAAATTTGGGATAGTGGCATTAACAGGTAATAGTTTTCTCAAAGAAAGTCTTGGTATAATCATAACATCTAAAATAATTAATATTTTGATTAATATGAATATTATACATGTATCTTGCAAAATATGTTAAATTAAGTTATAAATCGGCTTCTAACTAATTAATAGATATGTAGAATAATCTATCTTTGTTCCCTATATTTTGGAGAACAAAAAAATTACACTCACACATATACTACAAATTTATAGTTTTGATGAGAAGTACATGTGTACACTGGCTACTAGCTCCTTTGAGTAGTTTAGACAATATCTTGTATAATTTACTAAATATGTTATATTATTGCAATTTTCTAGGTGGCAAGTAAAATAAATTTTGTTTTATATGTATACACAGACGTATATTGATGTGTTGAGTTTTATTATATTTTTATACCCTTTTTACTTAAATTTAGAACAACTTTTGAATTAATTTTAAGTTAAAAGTCATTTAATGAAAAAAATTCTTGATGTAGGTTTCGTGAAGAAAATAGAGAAAAAGACTTAAAAGAGAAGAAGAAAAGAGAAAAAATGAAGTAGTTCTGCAGAGAAAAAAGGAAGCAACTCTAAAGAGGAACAACGAAGAAATTCTGAACAAGAAGAATGAGCAGCTCTTAAGAGGAAAAATGAAGTAGCTCTGAACAGGAAAAAGGAAGCATCTCTGAAGAGGAAAAATGAGCAGCTTTAAAAAGAAAAAAAGGAGGCCTGCAAAGCCTTATCTCCTCTCTTTCTACCGCCTACAAAAGGAACCGGATCTGCAATGTTAAAAAGGGAGCAAAGGTGAACCCATATATGGTGGGGAGCTTATTTTAACCCAAATCTAGTGGCCAAGAAGCTGAAACACAAAGCAGAAGTGGGCTTGGAGCTTAGCAGTGGAGGAAAAGTTGAGAAAAATTATTCAAGTAATTTATTTTTATTTCTATTTTTATCTTTATTTTTTGCTTTCAAATTATAGATTTTTTAGATCAAAGTTTTCATATTTTTTAACAAATTCGTGTTTGGAATTTTTTGGAAATTTATTTTTTATTATTACATATTATATATTTTTTTAATTATAAGTTCTATTGCTTAATCTACCATGTCTGGTTAAATCTCCTTCATTGGAGCGATTGATGTAGTATGAATAAAAAATATGCTTAAAGTTTAATTTTAGCTTCCTTCTAGTTCAATTTAACAATATTGAAATTAATTTTGTTGTGAGACTTAGCCAACTCATAACTTAATTTGTTATTGATAGTTTTAGAGTAGTGGGAGTGGAATTCTATTAATTAGACAGATATTGTTAATCGTTAATTGCGATTTGAACGGGAGTTATATATTTGAGTTAACGTGGAGAAATTGAATTATAACAGATTTAATAGAATCAAATTAATAATGTTATAAAAGGTTAATAGTTATTAATTGATAAACCTAGCGAATACTGGAAGGAAAACCAAAAGTACATTAGGTTTGTTCGATCATTACAGACTAGATTAAATTTATTGTGAAACGAAAACTCGGATATACCTAAGATTCAAGTGAAATCAATTACTCTGATGGGTTTACATTGATAGTTTTCATTAATTTAATTATTTTCTTTTGATTTAATTATTATTAAATTTTTATTTCTAGATAATAATAGAATTTCTATAATTCTGGTACTTGATACACAATCTCAGTAGGATGATACTCTACTTATCACTTCATTATTTGAACGATTTTGTGCACTTGCGAATTTGCTCATCATATATATAATCTTTAACTAGTTTTAGTTTTTTATATGTATACCAATATGCAATCTGTAGAATATCATAATTATCTTAGAGGTTGGAATTAGTAATGGATGATGAATTGTTTCGTTCTAACGGTTTTTTGGACATGGTTGTGCCTTTTTCTTTTTCTTCTCAATCTATATTGTGGTTATCGGATGTATTGTGTACCTTTATTGTGTTTATAATGATTAATTGCTATTGTTAAATTTTATTTCATTTTAAAAAATAATAATAATTATCTTAAAGGAAATTATAGAGTGTCAAGGAGAAGGCATATATATTAGTACCAGGCTAGTATCATTTTTTTATTGGAAGAGAGATAACACTTTTATATTTTTACTGCATTAAATTGGCACGAAATAAATGTTTGATTTCTTTAAGATTTTTGTGTGTATTACAAAAATCAATACAAAAGTATTCATATATATTAATTTATTATACCATTCTAAAATTGAATCATACTAATCTTTTCTTAACAATATGATTGGTATTTCTTCTCTTCATAAAAGAGTTTAGAGTCAAATTGTGCATTTTTGTAGATTATCTTTAAGAGGTTGTGTCATCTAATAAATGAAATGTATGAATTGTTACTAAAAAATCTAAATCCTAAATTTCATTTCTATATTTTAAAAGTAATATTTTTATGAAAATCAAGATATCTTTAGTGATATCCTAAATGTCATTTAATACATATGGGTGATAGATACAGAAACAGATTATGAGTGCATAATATTTAAATATATGCAACGGAACAATTTATTAAAAATTTCTTAAAAAATATAAGAGTTCCCAATTACATATATAATTGAGGCCAGAAGTGGTGAGAAAAAACAAAATATCAAACTCCAAAAAGGATCACTTCTATCATTATGTAAAAGGACTCATCAAAGTGCGAGACAAGTCACGCACTTATAAAAATTTATGGATCCATGGAATCCTCAAAGACTTCAAGGGGTAGGTCAGCGATCGGTTCCTCACTATCTTTCTGTGACATCCCAAGTGCTAATTAAGGCAAATGGTGTCAGATACAGATTCAGAATGACGAGTGCATGATAAAATTTATGCAGCGGAACAAAATTGTTAAAAATCCCTTACGAATACATATTAGTTCCAAAAAATACATATACTGAGGCTAGAAGTGGTTGTAAAATACAAAACAAAACATAAGAGCCACCTTTTTCACTAGACTATTATGCTGATAAGAGTGCGGGAACACAAGTCTGAGTGCATGACGGTTGTATATATATTTATTGGAACTCATATGTATTTATAAGGGATTTGTAATAATTTTATTCCGCTGCATAAATTTTATCATGCATATGTTATTCTGAATCTGTATCTGAACTCATTTGCCTTAATTAAAACTTGAGATGTCACAAACATATTCAAAAAGAACATTTTAGTGTCACAAAATCCCCTGTTAATTTACAAGGTAATGGTATATTAGTCTATTGTATTTTTTTGAGTTCAACTATTAGTTCAACAACTTTCTAACTAATACCATTGACTTTTAAAAGTATAAATTTAAATTATTGTTACTATTTAATGTGAACTCTGATATAGAGAAAAAAAGATATCTATGGTTTTGGTATTTTAAAAAAAAAATTAAAAAATAAAATTGCGGTAATTGTAAGAGATCAAGAAATACAATTAAGTTGGATTGTTAGGTGGTGGACATATTAGTTAATGGTTAAGAGATAATATTTGTGAGTGTGTGTAAGATAGGGAGGTTGGTGTGGTTGCCATGTATAATTGACTTCAAGTGTGAATGTTTTGTGGGGATAATACAGGAGAGAGTAGGTAGATACATGCATTATAGTGAAGCAATAGCTTTTAATTAAAAGGGATGGTCATGATTGAATAATTTTATATAAGTACAACCTTGCAACAATTTATTAATTAATTTTTTTTAAATACATTACCTTAAATCAAAAGATTTTCCCATATCCCCTATTAAAGACATAAAATTTCTAGAGATAATTATGGCATTCCACTTGCAGTTTTAGAATGCACCACATCTTACCTTACATTGTATACTCTACTATATTAAAATGCTTTGGCCCCCATTCCTTATTAATGGCTATTCAACCATTGTGTCATTTTATATATACCTCTTCCCACCCCTTGGGAACACATGATAAAATACCATGACTAGAAAGAAGGTTAGGCTTGCTTATATCACTAACAACTCTGCAAGAAAAGCCACATTCAAGAAAAGAAAGAAGGAGCTGATGAAGAAAATGAGTGAACTTAGCACTCTTTGCGATGTCAAAGCCTGTGCAATTATTTACAACCCTTATGACTCGTAACCAGATCTTTGGTTTTCCCCTCTCAGATCCCAACACATGCTTGATGACTTTAAGAGGATGCCTGAGATGGAGCAAAACAAGAAAATGGTGAATCAAGAGAGCTTCCTGTGCTAGAAGATCACTAAGGCAATTGACCAGCTGAAGAAGTAGCGCAAGGATAATCGTGAGAAGAAGATAATGGATATCATGATCCAAAGTCTTACTAGGAGGTCCCTCCACCAACTCAACCTTATTGATCTCAACGATTTGGGTTGGCTCATTGAACAACATCTCAAAGAAATCCAGAAGAGGATGGAAACACTCAACAAGTCACCTCAGCCTCAAGAGGTGACAAACGGAGGAGTGATGAAGTGTCCTTGTGAGACTTTCACTCAAATCAAGGAGGATTCTACAGTGTAGAAGCTACAGCAGCCGCAGATGTGGTTCGTTGATGGGATGAATCCTCAAGTACAACAATAGCCTTATGTAGGGTCTAACAGGAAACAAGCAGAGATGATGGTGCCATTCACATATCAGAACAACTAGAATAATGGATTGATATGGTCCAATGTGTTTAATTACCTTTAGGAATTGAGTATTATGATATATAATTTCAAATTTTTTGGGGTGTTGTTGGAGATGTACTTTAAATAACCAATTAAATTCCACCATAGAGATATGTTGCCAGTTTCTTAGTCGTCATTGTCATTGTCTAAACAATTGTAGTCCTCATAATAGGTCAGTCATAGTCATTGGGGTCACATACATGCATGTACTTAGATTGCTTTGTGTTATGACTTTCTTTAAATTAATCTTCACCTCAATATTTTATATTTCCTATGCTAATGCTACTCTTTATTATTTAATTTCTCCCTTTTCCCGGTTTGATATGGCTATATTAGTATTTGTTAAAAAATATGCATGCTCAATATAATTTTGTACTATCAGAATGCTCTTTTTTCTTCTTTCTTTTCTTTTTTTTTATACACACTTGAGAGAGGACAGAAGCATTATTGATGCACTATATGTAGAAATTTAGTTTAGTTAGGAGAAAGATTAAGCTAGCTAGATATGCAAATTTATTTAGATTTCAAGTGAGATTTTTGTATAGAAGTTGATAAATATGGATTCGTTCTTTAGACTATAGAATTAAAATTTGGGATAATGGCATTAAGGAATAATATTTTCCTCAAAGAAAATCTCGATATAATCTGAATATCTAAAATAATTAATATTTTGATTAATCTGAAATTTAAATATAATTCTAAAAATTTTATTTTAGTCAAAACATGCAATATTTTAAATAACTCAAATATATTGGAGAATCTCTAACGATCATAAATAAAATTTCACGACCCAATTATTATGTTCAAAATGTGGAAAAAAACTGACATAAATAATTTTCGAACTCAACAATCTGTGAATAGTTAACTAATACTCTATGTAAAAAGGAATGTACAATATATACATATATATATTTAAATATATACAATCACATAGAATAATAAATACATAAAAATATTTTTGATGCCTAATTTCAAACACTTTCAACAATTAGTATTTTGAATTTCTTTTACATATATAAATACTCAAAAATCAATGATATAAAGTCTCTTGCTACTAAAAAAAATGTTACTGATATAAAACAAGACCATCTTTAGCTCCAGTGACACAAATTACAGCATTAAATTTTTTTAAATATTATAGTATGTTACTCTAGTATCTGTAGTACGATGTTCCAATTGATTCTTAATGACAATGACCAGTATTTAACCTTTATTAGTGGGATCACTTATTCAAAACCAATTTATACTTTTGCGATAACAGTTTCAAAAATTCATAAGACACAATATAAATACTTTTTAAAAATGAAGATAAATGTAATAATACATTGAAACACTTATATACCATTGTCAAAGTGTATAACACAAACATCCATGTGAAAAGTCTAGTATTCAAATTTTAATTATTCATCTGGCTATATTATAATTAATTTTAACATATGATAGCGTTATTAAAATTTATTTTATTAATTTTTACATACAATAAATTATATATCTATTTTTGTCTTACATAAGAGTCGAATCTTCAATTCTTATTTTTGTAGAGGAAGAGAAGTACCATTTGATTTAAAAGTAAGGTATTATCATGCCTTAATTATATTTAACTTTTAGGAGGACTGATTTCTATTAAGGTGGTCGGTAATGAAGTAAAGATCCTAAAATTGGAACTATTGGGCCTTTGGCTCGATCATTAAGGGATTGCATCAGTTCCTAATAATGAAGAACATGTCTACTCGTAATTTTATATAAAAAGTTAACAAATTAGTTAGATTATCACCTACATACCTTTTTATATAATCTGTTAACTTTTGATATTAACCATTTTTAAAAAAAATGTATTGAATGTATTTATTTATTTTTTTGTGAATATGTCAATTTAGTGATATATAAAAGAACTTAAGTTTAGTTACTTTATTCAAAATTAAATTTGCAGTTACTTTATAGAATTAGTTATATTGATATTTAATTGTAACATTTCATTTTCTCATATAGTTGATTACATTAATATTTAATTCTAATTGTAGTAAAAAAATTTTAATTAAATAGTATGCATAATTTTTAATTTTAAAAAAATTCAATTACACAATTAACACAAGTACAACATATTAATAAAGTGGAATCTTTACTAAATAAAGGGAAGTAAATATGGTTTGTGACATTCGATGAATCATTTTTTTATCATTGTAAGTATATATATATATAAATCTCTCTAAATAAGACACGCACAACGAAGTTATAATATTTAAGAATACAAAAAGAAATAAAAAGGTAAAAAAATCTTAACACATTACATAAAAAAGTCGTAACACAATACATCCTTTATAGATAAGCCAAATTCATAGTTAATAAGTGAAATACAAAGAAAATCTTTATAAATCATATGGATGTTCCCTTGTTTTAATGTGTTAAAAACACAGCTAATGCCACCTGCATACCATTTTATATGAATGCTTGAACTTTTATAAATTTAATAGAAGACTAAAAATGTAAGAGTTTGTATATGATTTGTTAACTCTTTATATAAAAGCTAACATTAATGAGGAACATGTATATCTAACAAATCATTAAGTAACATTTTGGCATTCCACTTAATGTTTTAGAATGCACCATGTCTTACCTTAGATGACATATTCTACTATATTATAATGCTCCATTCCCCATTCCTTATTAATAACTCGCTAACCTTTGTCTCATTCTATATATACCCCCTCTTGCTCCTTGGCTAGACACGACAAAATGTCATGACTAGAAACAAGGTTAAGCTTACCTATATCACTAACAACTATGCAATATCAAAGCATGTGCAATTATTTACAACCCCTATGACTCGTAACCAGAGGTTTGGCATTATCCTCTCGGAGCCTAACATGTGTTGGCCTACTTCAAGAGGATCTCCGGGATGGAGTAGAATAAGATGATGATGAATTAAAAGAGCTTCCTATGATAGATGATCACCAAGAAAACTGACAAACTAAAGAAGAAACACAAAGACAATAAGGAGAAGTATATCATGCATATCATTTTTCAAAGCTTTGTTTGGAAGCCCCTCCACCAACTCAATCTCATTGATATAATCTGGGTTGGCTAATTAAACAAAACCTGAAAGAAATCTGAAATAAGATAGAAACACTCAGTAAATCACCTGAGCCTCGGGGGGCCACAAATGGAGGAGTGATGAAGGGTACGGGGGAGACTTCCTCTCAGATCAATGTGGATTCTTTATCACATAAGCTTCAGCAATTATAGTGAGGGTTCATTAACGTTATTAACTGCAAGCACAACAACAGCTCATTTAGTGTTTGGTAACGGGGACAAAGTGGAGATGATGGTGTTGTTTGATAAAGATTATATATCTGTGTGTATACCTATAAAGCAATACTTATTCTATTTGCTATTTAGACAAAATTGCTATTACATCATAATAATATGACATATTTAGCAAATTAAACAAGATACTGTCCAAACGGCTTAAAGGAGCTAGTTGCAAGTGTACACATATACTTATCATCAATGCTCTGAATTGGTAGTATATATGTGACTACAATCTTTTTGTCTTTTAAAATATAGGGAACAAAGATAGATTATTCTATATATCTATAAGTTATTATGACCCGAAATAAATTGAATGAAATAATTAAACAACATATTTATAATTTTAGCGTATTTTTCCTGATACACGCATAATATTCATATTAATAAAAATATTAATTATTTGAGATATTTCGATTATATAGAGGTTTTATTTGAGGAAAATATTATTCTTTAATGCCATTATCCTAAATTTTAATTTAAAGATTGGAAGAGCGTATTCATATGTATTAAATTCTATAAAAAAATCTCATTTAAAATATAAATAAATTTGAGCAGCTAGCTAGCTTAATCTTCCTCTTATCTAGACTAAATTTTTACATATACTACATCAATATTTTTCTGTATTTATTATTCTATGTGATTGTATATATTTAAATATGTATATGTATATGCATATATTGTACATTTCTTCTTGCGTAAAGTATTAATTAGCTATTCACAGATTTTTGAGTTTGAAAATTATTTATTTCAGTTATTTTCTATATTCTGAACATAATAATTGCATCACGAAATTCTATTTATGATTGTTAGGAATTCTCCAATATATTTGAGTTATTTAAAATATTGCATGTTTTGACTAAAATAAAATTTTTAGAATTATATTTAAATTTCATATTAATCAAAATATTAATTATTTTAGATATTCGGATTATATCGGGATTTTCTTTGAGGAAAATATTATTCCTCAATGCCATTATTCCAAATTTTAATTCTATGATCTGAAGAGCGCATCATATTTTTTAAATTCTATACAAAAGTTTCATTTGAAATCTAAACAAATTTGAGTATCTAGCAAGTTTAATCTTCCTCTTAACTAAACTGAATTTCATATAGTGCATCGACAATGTTTCTGTACTCTCTGAATTGAGTATAAAAAAAAAAGAAAAGAAAGAAGAGAAAAGGGCATTCTAATAGCATAAATTTATATTGAGCATGCATATATTTTAACAAATATTAATACAGCCACATCAAGCCGGGAAAAGGGAGAAATTAAAGAATTCTAGAGTAGCACTAGCACAAAAAATTTAAAATATTGAGGTGACGATTAATTTAAAGAAAATCATAACACAAAGTAATCTAAGTATATGAATGTATGTGACCCGACTACTATGTCTGTGAGGATGAGAGCTATAACAATTTAGACGATGACTATGATGACTAAGAAACTAACAACATATCTCTATTGTGGAATTTAATTCGTTATTTAAAGTACATCCCCAATAACACCCAAAAAAATTCAAAATCAAATATCATAATTCTCAATTTCTAAGGCTAATTAAACACACTAGACCATACAAATCCATTATTCTAGTAGTTCTGATCTGTGAATGGCACCATCATCTCTGTCTGTTCCCCGTTCAACCTGACATGACGCTGTTGTTGTGCTTGAGGATTCATCCCATCAACAAACTACATTTGCAGCTGCTGTAGCGTCTGCACCATAGAATCCTCCTTGATTTGCATGAAAGTCTCACCAGGACCCTTCATCACTCCTTTATCTGTCACCTCCTAAGGCTAAGGCGACTTGCTGAGTTTTTTCATGCTCTTTTGGATTTCTTTGAGGTGTTGTTCGATGAGCCAACCCAAATCGTGGAGATCAATAAGGTTGAGTTGGTGGAGGGACTTCCCAGTAAGACTTTGGAACATGATATCTGTTATCTCCTTTTTGCGATTATCGTTGCACTGCTTCTTCAGTTGGTCGATTACTTTAGTGATCCTCTAGCGCAGGAAGCTCTCCTGATTCACCATCTTCTTGCTCTGCTCCATCTCGAGCATCCTCTTAAAGTCAGAAAACACATGATGATTGCGAGTCATAAGGGCTGTAAATGATTGTACAGGGTTTGACATTGCAAAGAGTGCTAAGTTCACTCATTTTCTTCATCATCCCCTTCTTCCTTTTCTTGAATGTGGCTTTTCTTGCAGAGTTGTTAGTAATATAAGCAAGCTTAACCTTCTTTCTAGTCATGGTATTTTGTCATGTGTGCCCAAAGGGCGGGAGGGTGTATATATAAAACGACACAATGGTTGAGTAGCCATTAGTAAGGAATGGGGGCAGAGTGTTTTAATATAGAAGAATATACCATGTAAGGTAAGATATGGTGCATTCTAAAACTGCAAGTGGAATGCCCAAATTATCTCCAAAAATGTTGTCTTTAATAGGGGATATGGAAAAATCTTTTGATTTAAGGTTATGTAATTAAAAAAATTAAATCAGTAAATTGTTGCAAGGTTGTACTTATATAAAATTATTCAATTGTGGCCATCCCTTTTAATTAAAAGCTATTGCTTCATGTAATGCATGTATCTACCTACTCTGTCTGCATTATCCCCAGCATGCATTCACACTTGAAGTCAATTATACATGGCAACCACACTCACAAATATTATCTCTTAACCATCAATTAATATGGCCATCACCTTCTAATCCTGCTTAATTGCATGTCTTGATGTCTTACAGTTACCACAATTTTATTTTTTAATTCTTTTTTTTTAAAAATACAAAAACCATAGATATATTTTTTTTTCTATATCAGAGTTCACATTACATACTAATAATAATTTAAATTTATACTTTTAAAAGTCAATGGTATTAGTTAGAAAGTTGTTGAACTAATAGTTGAACTCAAAAAAATACAACAGATTAATGTACCATTACCTTGTAAATTAATAAGGGATTTTGTGACATTAAAATATTTTTTTTGAATCTGTTAATGTTTGTATTTATGATAATGTGAGAAATGTATTTGATTAAATTAGAATTATCTCTTGTTTTATACTTTGAGTCCTCGTTAGTACTCTATCAAATCTAAATAAAAATAATAGTTTTTTTAATGCTAAATTTCTAAAATATTGTTTTTACCCTCTCATTTCTTTTCTCTACTTTTACTGGTTTGATCATTATATTGTTTATATGATTTTTATTTAACTAAATTGTCTTATATATTTCACAACACAAGAACAAATATTAATCGCAATATATATCAATGTATATATATCATAACTAAGTTTTTATGGTATTAGAATACTGTTGGAGTGTAATTAGTAATTATGTTTTGCATGGAAAATTTTTAAATCTTACAAATTAAAGTTTGCATGTCGAGCAAATTAACTAGAAACCAAGGACGGACCAAATGTTTGTTGTTTGATCCAGTTAATATATTCATATATATATATACATGTAATATATAAGGTAGCGATGGAAGGAATACATGTTGAGGTAGGTAAATATATATTGAGATGTAATATATAAGGTAGCGATGGAAGGAATACATGTTGTTGTATTATTGGATCTTACTTGCCGGTTCTAGTTAATAAAATTTTAAGCATTTTCATACAAATGATTAAATGAGTACTTCATATGTCACTAATGAGATTTTAGCTAATAGGCAACTTCATGTATTATTAACAAAATTCTACGTGATACCAAAGATGTGTAATAGGAAAGATGTATGGGAGGTTGTGTTAAGATGGTGATGTTGGCGATAGCGGGAAAACAAGCTGACAAGTCATTTTGGTGTGGATTGAGGTGTCAATAGGAAAAGTGAATAGGAATTTAAAGAGTTGTAAAGCTATAGCAGATATGCACTATTTTCAAGTGTCTGTGAATGAGCGAGAGGGAACAACAAAGCTGGATGGAAAAGAGGAACGATTGGGTTTGAGAGGATATTGGTAAAAACTTGGAGATCTTTGGTGGGTGTGGGTGATATGCATGTTTTTAGTTGTTTTTTTTTTCTTTTTAGTGCACATATAACCAAAGGAATGCTTGTTCTAATTCTCAAAATCTATAAGGTATCCATTAACCCATATAGGCATGATCCTTGGAGCTTTTGTACATACAATATGAAATTCATGCACAACCAAAGTTGATCAATTATATGTCAACTAGTTTAGATAGTTAGGTGTCTCGAATAACCCTTTCATATTGCTGTTAAACATCATAACACACACACATATAAGAAGTTCTTTTAGATGTGCAATGTAGTGTTTAGACTATGTTGTTGTTATTTATGCCTTTTTGTGCTATTATTTTATGCTCCAAGGTCTCATGTATCTTAGATGATGCTAGTGGTTGATTTTGCTATATAAGCATTCCTTATCGTTTGTTTTATAAATTTACTTGTTATGGATAAAAGGTATATTACTTTTAAAAAAATATTACTTTTAAAATATAGAATTGAAATTTAGGATTTAGATTTTTTAGTAACAATTCATACATTTCATTAAGCCATGAGTTGACCAAGTCTCACAACCAAATTAATTTTAATATTGTTAAATTGCAACTAAAAGGAAGCTAAAATTAAAATTCAAGCATACTTTTTATTCATGCTACGTGAATCACTCCAGCGAAGGAGATTTAACTAGACATGGTAGATTGATCAATAGAACTTATAATTAAAAAAATATAATCATGTAATAATAAAAAATAAATTCCAAAATATTCCAAACATGAGTTTGTTAAAAAAATAATGAAAATTTTCATCCCAAAAATCTATAATTTGAAAGCAAAAAAATAAAAATAAAAATAAAAATAAAAACAAAAATAAATCAAAATCACGAATCATGAGAAATGTTAAACAATGTAAATCAATTAAGTTTAAAGTTGTCAAAGGCCCAAATAAATAGAGTTTTCAAATCATATTAGCTTAGTGATGGGCGGAGTGCTATAGTTATGGCTATCAAGGCCATATTTTGATAAAACTTCTCCCTCATCCTTTTCACGAATCAATCCAACCATGTTTCCCATTTTCTCTTGCTCCAAAATGTTCTTCACAACCGTCTATCATTATTTATTTTCTATCAAACTCACCCCTATTCACTATTTTTGTATGGAAGACACAAGTTATTCATATATTAACTATGTAAATTCTTCAAGGTATATTAACAATTCTAATACCATGTTATCTTGTGAGAATAGAAAATTGTATTTTATTATTGAGATACCACTATTTATAGGCATATTATGTATATAGTTTTACAAAAAAAAAATTAAATGACAATTAAATACACATTTGCACCATAAATGCACTAAAAATTATGGAATAATACATGAGATAAGAATTTATGTTGTTGGCAATAGTATATTATGCTCAATAAATTGTTGTATTATTGGACCATATTTGCTAGTTCTAGTTAATAAAATTTCAAATATTTTCATAAAAATGATTAGATTATAGGTAGCTTCATATATCACCAATGAGTTTTTAGCTAATAGGTAGCTTCATGTATTATTAACCAAATTCTACATAATACCAACGATGTGTAATCGGAAAGATGTATGGGAGGTTGAGTTGAGATAGTGATGTTGGCGATATTGGGAAAACAAGCTGACTAGTCGTTGTGGTGTAGGATGAGGTGTTAATAGGAAAAGTGAAGAGGAATTTATAGAGTTGTGAAGCTGTAGCAGATATGCACTATTTTCAAGTTTTTGTGAATGAGTGACAGGGAGCAACAAAGCTGGGTGGAAGAGAGGAACGAATGGGTACGAGAGGATATTGGTAAAAGCTAGGAGATATTTGGTGGGTGTGGGTGATACGCGTGCTTTTAGTTGTTTTTTTTTTCTTAGTGCACATATAGCCGAAGGAATGCTTGTTCCAATTCTTAGAATCTATAAGGTATCCATTAACTCATATAGGCATGATCCTTAGAGCTTTTATACATACAATATAAAATTCACGCACAACCAAAGTTAATCAATTCTATGTCAACTAGTTTAAACAGTGAGGTGTCTTAAATAACCCTTTCATATTGCTGTTAAACTTCCTTAAAGAGGGATACCATCACACATACATATATAGGAAGTTGTTTTAGATGTGTAATGTAGTGTTTAGACTATGTTGTTGTTATTTATGCCTTTTTTTTTCTATTGTTTTATGCTTCAATTTCTCATGTATTTTACATGATGCTAATGGTTGATTTTGCTATATAGGCATTCCTTATGGTTGGTTTTATAAATCTACTTATTATGGATAAAAGGTATCTTACTTTTTAGAAAAATATTAGTTTTAAAATATAGAATTGAAATTTAGGATTTAAATTTTTTAGTAACAATTCATACATTTCATTAATTAGATGACACAAGCTCTCAAAGATAATCTACAAAAATGCTTGATCTTTTCATGAAGATTTAAGAAGCTTAGTTCACAGACCCAGAAATCACAAAAAAATTGAGTAAGCTTACTTCTAACGAGTTTCCCGATTTGAGGTTCATTGATAATGGATTGTGCGGATATCAGGATCGTATTTGCGTCCCTGTTGCTGTCAGGACAAATGTTCTCAAGGCTGCCCATACCTCCAAACTGTCCATCCACCTTGAGAGTACCAAGATGTACTACGACCTGGAGCATCAATATTGGCAGCCTAGAATGAAGGAGGATAATGTTGACTATGTCTCTCGATGCATTACTTGGCAACGGGTTAAGGTAAAACACGAGAGATGCGACGGTTTGTTGCAAGGCCACCCTATTCCGGAATGAAAGTGCGAATATGTAACCATGGACTTTGTCACCAGCTTGCCATGAATCTGTTCTAGTTACACAAAACAACATAATGACATAAACTAACGAAATGGAAATAAATATCATAATAAACAAATAAATAAAAAGAAGATAATTAAATAAAGGAAGCAAACTCAGAAATTAAAGTACAAATGAAAATAGAGAATGATAGGTAAAATAAAACTAATAACAAACAAAAACTCAATTAATTTACCAGTTACATCAGCAACCTGTATTTAATCTTCAATGAACCACAAAATCGTTTAGACTACAATTTATAATTGTTTTAACTTTAATTTAACCGTAATGGGAGAAATGGTGAAGGATTCTTACCCCAGGTCAGTGTTTGAAACTTTGTCTTTTCCATTACACTTTCTGACGGTTTCTGGTTCTCATATTTCTTTGGTTTTTCTACGAAAACTAAAACATACATCAAATATCATGGAAATACGCAAAAAAAGGCCAAACTGGTCAGAATTCTCCAGGATACCAATTTAGGATTTCGGCACAGCGGCGCCACTGTGCTCCAGAGCTGGCTCCGACGTTTATAGCAGTTTCTCCTCTCGATCAGACCAGTTTCGGCCGGTTCTAGGCGAAAACCTACTAAATTTAGGGTCAGGTTGTAGAGAGCTAGAATCTTAAAGGAAATAAATTTATAATTTAAATACGGAAGTGATTAATAGAGTTAGGGTGCAATCCTTACACAATAATTTAGAATGCCTAATAGACTTACGAGAATGTCCCTATTAAAGACAAACGGTAATTAAGAAAATAAAAAGAAGAGCAAAAAATAAGCCTCCTATGACAATCTTCACTAGCACTTGAAGGGAGTTCAGGTAGTAAACTACTCACAACCCTCTTACTGATCAGGATCTGGATCTTGGTCTGTTTGATCTGAAATGATTAATAAAATAGTGAGCTACACTAACCCAGTAAGAATATCACACTGATCACAGATATAGAAAATTGTAACTAATAAAACCTTTAATTTGAGTAAATTCATTCAATATAAAAAAATCATTTATTTCGTACTTACCGTAACGAGTTTTTCAAAAACAACCTATGAAGACCCATATTACTACCACTTTTTATTTTCACGCATAAGAGAATAAGAGACGATAATTTTCTTTTCTTACTTGCTTATTGATACCTTGGGGCTCCGTAGGGATGTCCCCCTATTCGTGAACCCAATATCCAATTTAAACAATTAATTGGCAGTCCCCATACCCCGTCGAGTAATGGGCGTTAAATATTTTATCGTCTCGATACTCTGTCTGATATTAGAGTGAACTATATCTCTCAAACCTTTCTGATAAGGGACTTCCCAACCCTGTTTGATTGAGGTAACATTCAGTCAATGTCAAGGTGTTTTGTTCGTTCATGAAAAACTAAATTTGCTGCGATATGCTTGACGGCTTTTATTATGGGTAAGTAAGGTATTATTTAAAAGTCTCGAAGCAGATAGGTTATCCACTGAACTTCACATACCGTGGATGACATACTTCTATACTCAGCCTCTGTGGAAGACTTGCTCATAGTAGTTTGTTTCTTTATTTTCCAGGAGATTAGTGCAGGCTCAAGGAAGATGCAGAAGCCCGTGAGTGATTTCTGGATTATCAGACACGATGCCTAGTTCGAATCACAAAAGGCTTGAACTTTAATATCATTCTTTCTCAGGAAGAAAATGCCTTGCTCCGGATATTACTTTAGGTACCTAACAACGTTTAATACAGCGTTAAGTTGCGGCCGTCTGGGTTGTTGCATGAACTAACTGAGGTGTTGGGTGGAGTATGTTATGTCAGATATGGTGAAGTTGAGGTAAAGTAAGCGGCCGATTAGGCATCTATATCTCTCCAGATATGGTAAGATTTCTCCTTCTTATGTATGTATTTTTAGTCTGGAAGGTAGGGGAAAGTGGCTTCCTTTTGCATCTTCCATGTTTGTATCTTGTAGAATATCTCTGGTGTATTTTTTAAGCCAATGTAGATCCCTTATTTTGACCTAGCTATCTCGACTCCAAGGAAATATCTCATTTGGCCAAGGTCCTTGACTGTGAAGGCTTTATTCATGGCACTTTTGACTTCACAAATCTTTGCATCATTAGGACCCGTGATAAGTAAGTCGTCTACATATAAGACAACTGCAATGTAGTTTCTTTTTGTTCCTTTTGTGAATAGACAGTGGTCGGCTTCTAACTTGGTGAAGCCGATGGATTGGAGCTTTAAAGTGATCTCCTTATTCCACTAGCAACTCGCTTATTTTAGGCCATACAGGCTCTTGGTTAGACAAGAGACTTGCCCTTCACTAGCCTTGAAGTAGCCCTTTGGAAGCTTTAAGTATAGCTCCTCTTCCATAAAACTGTATAGGACAAATCTTAATGAAAGTGAAAGGTTAATCAATCCCTTGAGTCTACATCCAGAGTTGGTCTCCGAGTAAAGCCCACTTTTGCTTTATGTTTTAGCTTCTTCTCCACCAGATTTGGGTTCACGTCGACTCCCCACCATATATGGGTTTACCTTTGCTCCCCTTTTAATGTTGCAAATCTGATTCCTTTTGCAGGCAGTAGAAAGAGAGGAGATAGGGTTTTGCATGCCTCCTTTTTTCACTTTTAACTATCTCCTTTTCTCCTTTTTAAAGCTCCTCATTTTTCCTCTTCAAAGATGCTTCCTTTTTCCTTTTCAGTGCTACTTCATTTTTCCTCTTCAGAGCTGTTCATTCTTCATGTTCAGATTTACTCCCTTTTTCCTTTTCGGAGTTGCTTCCTTTTTATTCTTCAGAACTACTTCATTTTTTCTCTTTTCTTCTCTTTTCAGTCTTTTTCTCTATTTTCTTCATGACACCTACATCGAAAATTTTTTTCATTAAATGACTTTTAACTTAAAATTAATTCAAAAATTATTCTAAATTTAAATAAAAAGGGTATAAAAATATAATAAAAATCGAACACATCAGTATACGTCTGTGTATACATATAAAATAATATTATTTTACTTGCCATCTAAGCAATCACAATAATATAACATATTTAGTAAACTATAAAAGATATTGTCTAAACTAGTTGAAGGAGCTAGTAGCCAGTGTACACATGTAGTTCTCATCAGCACTCTAAATTGGTAGTATATGTGTGAATGTAATTTTTTTATTCTTCAAAATATAGGAATTTTTTTATTCCTCATTACTTTTATTTTATTCTTCCATCTTCCAAGAGCTTAGAGAGAGAGGGAGTGATCTAAAGGGAGAAGGAGAAGAGAAGAAGAAAAAAGGTGTAGGAAAATTAAATAACATCAATCCAGTGATAATTTTTTGAAATTTATATAAAAAAAAGAAAGAAAGAGAGGGGGAATGAGCCTAAATGGTCTAAAAGGTATATGTATCTGTATTGACATGCGTAATGCATCAAGTGTCTCGTTAGGCTTTTAATCTCTGACGAGTATCTGTTTCTCCCTCCCCCATATGGTCTGAAAAAATGTGAGAGAACCGCTCCCTGTGGATGACAGCGTACCCTCTGATGAGAGCGGTGACGCGAATATCTATTAGGGTCATCTTTGGCTAAGTACTACTGTGGCTATAGAATATCTGATAGGACCACTATGGACGGTACAACTGTGGTCATAGATTTTACCATGGTTTGGCTAGCCAAAAATGTGCCTGAGCGAATTGCCATAATATATTTGATATGGTCATTCTACATGGGTAGTCGAAAATTCGTATCTACCCTCAGAGATGGAAGTCGAAATGACTTTGCAAAGCATGACATAAATTTCTGAGCATTTCATGATTTATTTGATTTTCTTTATTACTTTAATTTGATTTTTGTGACTGTGACATGATGTTTCTTTTAATAAATAAAATTATTTTCATAAAATAAGAAAGAACCTTGACATGACTTGATTGTAAGTATTAATGACATAATTATTCACTCTTAAAATCTTATGATGCTATTTAAATGTTGTTTTTCTTACTGAGTATATGAAACTTACCCCTTTCATGCCCTCACAGATGAGGAAGATAGTGAGGAACCGATCGCTAACCTATCCCTTGAAGTATATGAGGATCCCATGGATCCATAAACATTAAGTTCATGAGTTGTCCCACTCTCTGATGAGTCCAATCGCTTAGTGAAAGAAGGAACCCTTTATATTTTGATATTTTGTATTTTGTTGCCACTTTCGGCCTCAGTTATATATATATATATATATATATATATATATATATATATGTAATTGGAACTTATATTTTGGCAAGCGATTTATAATAATTTTCTCCGCTGCAAACAATTTTTATAATGCACTCGTAATGTGTTTCTATATCTTTCACCCTTATGCCTTAATTTGTATTGGCGATGCCACACATATTCTAGCAGTTCTGAAACAAATAATCAAAAATAAATACCCCTCAAAGAAAATACAATGAACCAGATTTAACTAGACTCTGTGTTTGTTAAATTTTGACTTTTTATTTTACTAGTTAACTTTTTAGATTATTTTATTCTTGTTTTATTTTTTCTTTTGTCTTTTAATTTTAAGTTTTTTCAAACGTTAATTCTCCTTCTTTTATAATTATTTATAGATTTAAAATTTCTTTCTTATGAGTTTTTAATTTATAAAATTATTCTTAGAATTTTAAGATTTTAGTAGTTTTATTAGATTTATTCTTTAAATTAACCAAATCATTTTTTGTTATACCAAATTTCCAATTTATACCAATATTCCTAAAATACCAATTCATCCAAAATTTACTTAGTTGATCGAATTATAGATTTTATTTATTTTTTTACCTTGTGCCTGAGGGAATTTATACTCCTACCCACACCCGCAGTACGGGGAGCATATATTCAAAGACCCTTCAGCATCCGTAGAAGCTTGATAGGTTAAACAACGCCCAAGGCTTGCTGAAATGTGCAGCTGTTTGGAGTGTAGTGGCACTCCCACACACAAACTCTGTGCCCAAATGCGCACCAGCATGCATCGCAGTGCCATGAACATGCTCGCATGACTATGACAAAAACAACTACAATTATTATGATGATTACAACTATTAAGACAATAACTACAAGTCTGACAACCTATCTATGTGTTGGATTGTAATTTATAGTACATCTCTAACAACATCAAAAAATATTTTGATTTAAGAAAATGTTTCACAAAATTTAATTAGTAAGTTGTTGCAGGGCCACACTTATACAAAATTCCTTAAATCATGACTGTCCTTTTTAATTAAGAGCTAATGTTTCACTATAGTTCATCTATATATCTAGTCTCTCCTACATTATTTCATTTAGTATGCAATATGTCGAATATGATTATTAGAGTGCATGTGTATTTGATTTTATCTTTGTAGAATAATATTTTAATTACAATTATTAAAGTCAAAATATATATCTATTTCACAATCAATTATGTATATTTAGTAGATAATTAGTTACTATATGTAATCAAGCTTCCATATTTTGCATTCTTTATACATATCAAAACTGATATTTTTTTCATGAAGCTGTAGTAAACAATCAGTAATTATTTTGAAAAAGAAGATTTATTTGAAGATTGTATGTGCTGAAAAATATTTAAAATACATAATAAAGCATATAAAAGAAGGAAAAGAAGAAGAAAATTATGTATCTTTTCTTTCAATCACATACATGGAACTAATAAATCTACTACACTA
Source organism: Carica papaya (assembly GCF_054855325.1). Taxonomy (NCBI): domain Eukaryota; kingdom Viridiplantae; phylum Streptophyta; class Magnoliopsida; order Brassicales; family Caricaceae; genus Carica; species Carica papaya. The sequence continues at coordinate 24,082,820 of NC_142310.1, read as the reverse complement.
ATGATAAGATTGTTTTATTTCTTTTTTGAAATAAAATAAATCTATTAAGACAAATTAATTATAATTCTACCCTACCCATCATGTTTTTTTTAAAACATAAACTTCATTTAAAATAAAGACATGAGATCACATATAACTATTTTCTCTACATATGTTTGTGTTTGTGAGTGCCTTTTTCATATATATCTTTAAAGGGGAAAAGAATGAGGAAGCCTATAATGGTTTTGTAGTGGAAAAGCACGTATAGATGGCAAAACTCACGTAAGGAAATTTTTTTTTTGTTCTCAATAAGCATATATGTTTTATATGTTCAATATACATACATAAATGTTCTAATGAATTTCATTTTTAATATATATTGTGGGCAAGGAAATTTGATTGTAATCTTATATGTTTGATCAACCTGGGGAACAGTGAAAATGTATTGTAATTGACAAACTTGATAAGAAATGCCTACTATTTTATCATTTAAACAAAATAAGTATGAGAAGTAGGATGGATATTTTGTCATGTGTGCCCAAGGGGCGGGAAGGGGGTATATATAAAATGACACAACGGTTGAGTAGCCAATAGTAAGGAATGGGGGCAGAGTGTTCTAATATAGAAGAATATACCACGTAAGGTAAGATGTGGTGCATTCTAAACTTGCAAGTGGAATGCCCAATTATCTCCAAAAATGTTATGTCTCTAATAGGGGATATGGAAAAATCTTTTGATTTAAGGTAATGTAATTAAAAAAATTGAATCAATAAATTGTTGCAAGGCTGTACTTATATAAAATTATTCAATTGTGACAATCCCTTTTAATTAAAAGCTATTGCTTCACTGTAATGCATGTATCTACCTATTCTCTCCTGCATTATCCCCAGCATGCATTCACACTAGAAGTCAATTATACATGGCAACCACACTCACAAATATTATTTCTTAACCATCAACTAATATGGCCATCACCTTCTAATTCAACTTAATTGTATGTCTTCATGTCTTACAGTTACCACCATTTTATTTTTTAATTCTTTTTTAAAAAAAATACAAAAACCATAGATATATTTTTTTTCTATATGAGAGTTCACATTACATATTAACAATAATTTAAATTTATACTTTTAAAAATTAATGGTATTAGTTAGAAAGTTGTTGAACTGATAGTTGAACTCAAAAAAATAGAACAGATTAATATACCATTACCTTGTAAATTAATAGGGGATTTTGTGACATTAAAATGTTCTTTTTGAATATGTTAATGTTTGTATTTATGATAAATGTGAGAAATGTATTTGATTAAATTAGAATTATCTCTTGTTTTGTATTTTGAGTCCTTGTTATTACTCTATCAAATCTAAATAAAAATAATAGTTTTTTTTAATGCTAAATTTCTAAAATATATTGGTTTTTACCCTCTCATGTCTTTTCTCTACTTTTACTGGTTTGATCATTATATTGTTTATATAATTTTTATTCAACTAAATTGGCTTATAGATTTCACAACACAAGAACAAATATTAATCGCAATATATATCTATATATATATATCATAACTAAGTTTTTATGGTATTAGAATACTCTTGGAGTGTAATTAGTAATTATGTTTTGCATGAAAAATTTTGAAATCTTACAAATTAAAGTTTAAATGTCGAGCAAATTAGCTATAAACCAAGTATGGGCCAGATGTTTGTTGTCTGATCTAGTTGATAGATACATATATATATATATACATGTAATATATATGGTTGCGATGGAAGGAATACATGTTAAGATAGGTAAATATATATTGAGATGTTTGTATATGTGTATGGAAGGGTGAGCATCTAAATTTTATATGATCTATACGTAAATATCAATAGAAAGAAAAATATCAACCAGAAAAACACAACTTTTGATGGTCTTGTTGTATCATGTCATATAATTAAGTTTTTTTCTTTATGAATTATATAATCATATAGATTGCAATTATAATGAATTATGTAACATATATATAATTAATTTACATATAGATCAAATCAAATAAAAATTATTATAATTAAACTAATTAGTTCCCTAATTATTTAATGAATCCTTTGGCATATTAACCTGGTTTCCTTCAATATAGATATGAGAATAAATTAGTTCAAATTGTAAACTATACATATGGTTTGATGCACTAAAATATTTTGTATGTGCATATATTTTCTTCTATATACAATTAAAGATTTAAATAAAACATTCTGCATCCAGTATTCAATATTCAAAAAAGGAGAACTTTATTGTGCAATTTATATTTTTAATATAGTTATTAAAACGACCCCGGAAATCCAAAAAGAAATATATAATAATTTAAGTGCGGAAGCGAAATAAAAGTTAAGGTTTACATCCCTTACACAATAACTTAAAAGTACTATACAAACATTATGGAATGAATTTTCTGAAAGAAACATAAGAAATGAGAAAAGTAAGGGAAAATACAAAATATCTAGCATATACTCGCAGTCTTCTTGTGGATCGGGCTCGGGAATCAAGTCCTCTTGATCTGAAATAGTTAAATAAGGAATGAGCTACACTAGCCCAGTAAGGACATCACACTATATCACCAACACAAAAGTAAAGGTTAGTAGAAAATCAAAACAACCAATGGAGTAGTAGATTTAAACCAATACATTTATTTAAAATAAAACCACTTACCCTTTTACTTACCATTGGGAAATTTATGAAAACAAATTATAGAAGCTTAATATCATACAGATCATGACTTCATGTACGACCAGCAACATAAAACATATCATAAATTCACATTTATTAACAATAAATGAAATTGTAACCATTTCTTGTTTTACCAACCTACTAGTATCCATGGGGATCCATAGGAGTGTCCCTGCTACATGTTAACCCTTTCCCTTAACAGTATTAATTACATAGCCGACCCCATACCCCGTCCGGTATGAACGCCAAGACATTAAACCTCAATACCCCATCCGACGTGAGGGTGAAACGGGCCGTCCCTATACCCCGTCCGGTATGAGGCAACATTCACAGTAGGGTTCCCTATGAACTTGGTCCGTCCACCATCTCCCAGGATATCTAGTGAGGCTGTCATCTTATCTATTTATCATATCACACCCCTTTCCTATTTTTTCTTAGTCTCTGTCAGCAAATTAAACATAAATACATAAACAAGTAAACATGCATCCGACAATGCAATCATATCTTAGATCCCAAAATCAAACAGTGGTCAAGTAAGGCAGTAATACATGCTTTTAAACCATACAATATATAAACCAGAAACCATCATTCTTTTAGACTGCAAGATCAATCAACAGAAATCAACAGAGAACAATGTCCGGTTCGGGCTCCATTACCAATCTGTAATTAATTATGCACATCTATTTGATTTGTACAAAATATAGTATCATCATTTATTCAAATGTCAATTCCATGACAGGAAATAGGGTGAGGGGTCCTTACTTGATTTGACGCTGAAAAGCTAAATGGCTTACTGCGCCTACGAGCGGTCCCTGGTTCCCTGAATTTTTCTTCAGGAACTGAAACGCGCTTACGGTACCTATAAATGTCCCAAATAACCCAAAAATTAGACCCAGGGCCTACTTGGCCAGTTTCAAAATTCCAGCACGGCGTCACCGCCGCTTGCAGTGGAGATCCACCTTGGGTTCGCTGTTTTTGGCCATTTTTGGCCGAATTCAGCCAAACTTGCATCGGTTCCTGTGAGAAAACACACTTAGGGCCCTCGATTGGCCGAAACAATGTAAAAATTAAAACTCACCAGAGGTGGGGCTCTCCGGTTCGGCGGCTCCTCTAGCTCACGTTGCGGTTGGGCATTTTGCTCCGGTTAACATGTAGAGAAGGAAACGGTGATCACAATGGTGGAAACATTACACAAAATGGGAATCGGGAAGGGCCTCATCGAAGGCGGTTTGTGAAATTTCCTGCGACGGTGCTACCGAGCTTTGACAGTGCCGCCGAGCATCGGCAGCACTTTCTAGCCAATTGGCCTATTCTTTCACTATGATTTGGTCATGGGTGGGTTTAAAATTTAATTTCATGCAAGAGGAAAATTTTTTACCTTTTTGGCAGTTGAAAAAGGTTCTGGCGTGGCGGCTGGGCTGTCTTCTCCGGCGAGGGGCTCTGGTGGCTAGGGTTAAGGTTTGGGTGCGGATGGGGTTATTTATACCCATTCACTTTTGATCTAGGCCATCCATCGCTTTTAATCTAGACCATCCGATTACAATTAAATAAGGAGTAAATTTGGGCCGTTCATCACGATTCAATCTGGGCCGTCCGTGCAAGATTCAATCTAGACCGTCCGTGCGCAATTCAATCTGGGCCATTTGTGCACAATTTCAATCTGGGCCGTCCGTGCATGTGGCAACAGATCTCAGCCATTCTATCACGCGCACGCGGATCGCCCACGAGGCTCCCCCCCGCGTGGCCTCCCACATTAGCACCTCTACCACCTAGCGCGTCCTAGTTGGTCGGGGCTGCTAACCAGGTATCTGACGTGGTGTAATTTTTTTAAATTGCATTTTGACCCCCTAGTTTCTGATTTTTCTTTCAAAAATACCCCTATAACCAAAATTTTCACCCTTTTTTTTCAAAATTATTTTCAATTAAATCCTTAACTAATTTTTTCACTCGTTTTATTACTATTATTATTATTATTTTCATTAAATTAAATTAAAGTAAAAAAAACCAAATTAAATTTAATTAATAAATAATTATATATATATAAAAATTAAAAAATTAAATGTTTGGTGTTACAATTATAGCTATCAGAGCCATATTTTCATACAACTTCTCCCTCATCCTTTTCACAAATCAATCCAACCATGTTTCCCATTTCCTCTTGCTCTTCAATGTTCTTCGTAACCATCTATCATTATTTATGTCTATCAAACTCACCCCTATTCATTATTTTGGTATACAAAACACAATTTATTCATATATTAGCTATCTAAATTCTTCTAGATATATTAACAACTCTAATACTATGTTATCTTGTGAGAATTAAAAATTGTGTTTTATTATTGAGATACCACTATTTATAGGCATATTATGTATGTAGTTTTACAAAGAAAAAATTAAATGAAAATTAAATACACATTTACACCGTAAGTGCACTAAAAATTCTAGAATAATACATGAGATAAGAATTTATATTGTTAGCAATAGTATACTATGCTCAATAAATTGTTGTATTATTGGATCATATTTGCTACAATAAAATTTCAAGCATTTTCATAAAAATAATTAAATTATGAGTAGCTTCATATATCACTAATGAGTTTTTAGCTAATAGGTAGCTTCATGTATTATTAACCAAATTCTACGTGATATTAAAGATGTGTAATAGGAAAGATGTATGGGAGGTTGTGTTGAGATGGTGATGTTGGCGATAGCGGGAAAACAAGCTAACTAGTCGTTGTGGTGTGGGGTGAGGTGTTAACTTGAAAAGTGAATAGGAATTTACAAAGTTGTAAATATCTAGCATATATGCACTATTTTCAAGTGTCTGTGAATGAATGAGAGGGAGCAAAAAAGCTGGGTGGAAGAGAGGAACGAATGGGTTTAAGAGGATATTGGTAAAAGCTTGGAGATCTTTGGTGGGTGTGGGTGATATGTGTGCTTTTAGTTGCTTTTTTTTTCTTTTTAGTGCACATATAGCCAGAGGAATGCTTGTTCCAATTCTCAGGATCTATTAGGTATCCATTAACTCATATAAGCATGATCCTTGGAGCTTCTATACATACAATATGAAATTCACACACAACCAAAGTTAATCAATTCTATGTCTACTAGTTTAGACAGTTAGGTGTCTCGAAAAACCCTTTCATATTGTTGTTAAACATCATCACACATACACATATAGGAAGTTGCTTTAGATGTGTTATGTAGTGTTTAGATTATGTTGTCTTTATTTATGCCTTTTTTTTTACGATTATTTTATGCTCTGAGATCTCATGTATTTTAGATGATGCTAGTGGTTGATTTTGCTATATAAGCATTCGTTATGGTTGGTTTTATAAATCTACTTTTTATGTATAAATGGCATATTATTTTTTAGAAAAAATATTACTTTTAAAATATAGAATTGAAAGTTAGGATTTAGATTTTTTAGGCACAATTCATATATTTTATTAATTAGATGACATAACCTCCTAAAGATAATCTACAAAAATGCACATTTTGAATCTAAAATCTCTCATGAAGAGAAGAAATACCAATCATATTGTTAAGCAAAGATTAGTTTGATCCAATTGTAAAATGGTATAATAAAAGTAATACATATGAATACTTTTGTATTGATTTTTGTAATAGCTGTAAATTTCTTAAAGGAATCAAACATATATTTCCTAACAATTTAATGCAATAAAAATATAAGATTGTTATCTCTCTTTCAGTAAAAAAATGATACTAGCTTGGTACTAATATATATGCCTTCTCCTTGACACTCTATATTAGCCTTTAAGATAATTTTTTTTTTCAAAACGAAATATAATTTAACAATAGTAATTAACCATTTTAAACACAATAAAAGTACCATTAAACAATACATCCGATAATCACAATGTAGATTGAGAAGAAAAAGAAAAAGACACAACCATGTCAAAAAAAGAATTAGAAGGAAATAATTCATTATGTATTACTAATTCCAACCTTGAAGATAATTATGATATTCTACAGATTGCATACCGGTATACATATAAATAACTAAAACCAGTTAAAGATTTTACATACGACGAGCGAACTCACAAGTGCACAAAATCGTTCAAATAATAAAGTGATAAGTAGAGTATCGTCCTACAGGGATTGTGTATCAAGTACCAGAATTGTAGAAATTCTATTATTATCTAGAAATCAAAATTTAATAATAATTTAATCAAAACAAAATAATTAAATTAATGAAAACTATTGGTATAAACCCGTGAGAGTAATTGATTTCACCTGAATCTTAGGTATATCTGAGTTTTAATTTCACAATCAATTTAATCTACTTTGCAATGATCGAACAAACCTAATGTACTTTTGGTTTTCCTCCCACTATTCGCTAGGTTTATCAATTAAAAACTACTAACTTTTTATAACAATTATTAATTTTAACACGAGTTTGTTAAAAAAAAATGAAAATTTTCATCGCAAAAATCTACAATTTTAAAGCAAAAAAATAAAAATAAATTACTTGATTAATTTTCCTCAACTTTGCCTCCGCTGCTCAGCTCCAAGCCCACTTTTGCTTTCTCACCAGATTTGGGTTCATGTCGTCTCCCCGCTAGAGATGGGTTCACCTATGTTTCCCTTTTAACGTTACAGATCTGGTTCCTTTTGTGGGTGGTAGAAAGAGAGGAGATAGGTTTTGCATGCCTCCCCTTTTCACTTTCAGCTGCCTCCTTTTTTCCTTTTTAAAGTTGTTCATTTTTCTTCTTCAGAGATACTTCCTTTTTCCTCTTCAGAGCTACTTCATTTTTCCTCTTCAGAGCTTCTCATTCTTCCTGTTCAGAATTGCGTCCTTTTTCCTCTTCGGAGTTGTTTCCTTTTTTCTCTTCAGAACTACTTCATTTTTTCTCTTTTCTTCTTCTCTTTTCAGTCTTTTTTTTCTATTTCCTTCACGAAACCTGCAAAAAGAATTTTTTTCATTAAATGACTTTTAACTCAAAATTAATTCAAAAGTTATTCTAAATTTAAGTAAAAAGGGTATAAATTTTTTTAAAAAATTGAACACATCAATATACTTCTGTGTATACATATAAAACAATACTTATTCTACTTGCTACTTAAGCAATTGCAATAATATCACATATTTAGTAAATTATACAAAATATTGTCTAAATTACTTAAAGGAGCTAGTAGCCAGTGTACACATGTACTTTTCATCAACACTCTAAATTGGTTGTACATGTGTGAGTGTAATTGTTTTGTTCTACAAAACATAGAGAACAACAATAGATTATTCTACATATCTATTAATTAGTTAGAAGCCGATTTATGACTTAATTTTGATGTATTTTTCCAGATACATATATAATATTCATATTAATCAAAATATTAATTGTTTTAGATGTTATGATTATAGTGGGACTTTCTTTGAGGAAAACATTACCTGGTAATGGCACTATCCCAAATTTTAATTTCAAGATACCAAGATCATATCCATATCTATTAACTTTTATACAAAAATCTCATTTTAAATATAAAAAAATTTAAGGAGCTAGCTAGCTTCATCTTCATCCTAACTAGACTGAATTTTTACATATACTACATCAATAATGCTTCTATCCTCGTTCATTGTGTATAAATAAAAAAAAAAAGAAACGAAATGTGATGTCTTGTTGCCAAACAGGGCACCAACATCCAAATGAGCAAACATAAAATAGATATTTACATTGTAGCAGAAGTATAGATTCCATACAAAATTTATAAAAGACTGTATTCTGAGGCAATCATGTCATCTACCTTTTAGAATACAAAATATTATATAGCATAATTATAAAAACTAGCCTCAAAGCTTAAAACAAAATACAAAGTCTGCTCGAAACTATTCCTTTTGAAGGGAATCTAAATAGGGTGAACCATAATTTTTTTCCAAATCTACATCTAAGGGGGGATTGGATATGAGTGAGTTCTAATACTCAGTAAGATAAATAGAAATAATGCAACACAAATACATTTTAAAATATTCATTCATGCACGTTTAATAAAAAATTAATTTTAATTTCAATTAACAAATTGAAATCAAAAGTTATCGCCAAATATTTATATCCAAATCAAATGTCGAGTTCATAGGAATCGTCATGAAGATGCTCTATACCGTATTCAATGAGTTTACACAACTAACGCATGATGGATAAAACTCATCTTTTGACACAATGTTTTTAATACTAATTATTATCTAATTTATACTACACTGATTGCAAACCTACATGTGCAGCCGCTTACACCTATTTCTAAAGAGGGCAAACAGGATATCAATTAGTCATGTCTTGTTATTAAATAGATACAAACATGCATTCACAAATATTAAATATAAATATAAATCTCTCAAGTCTCTCAGGTTGCCATCATTCATGCCCTTGAGCCCTAGAGCATGAATATCAAATCATTCAGAGTCTCAAGGATAACTGAACTACTGTTTCGTTAAGGGACCAAAACCAGCACCCAAATTCTAGCAGTTTCAGAACAAATAATCAAAACCAAATTCCCCTCAAAAGAAATATGGTAAACCAGATTTAACTAGATTTTGTGTTTGTTAAATTTTGACTCTTTATTTTATTAGTTAACTTTTTAGATTCTTTTATTCTTGTTTCATTTTTCCTTCAATCTTTTAATTTCAAGTTTTTTTAAATGTTAATTCTCATTCTTTTATAATTATTTATAGATTTTAAATTTCTTTCTTACGAATTTTTAATTTATAAAATTATTCTTAGAATTTTAAGATTTTATTAATTTTATTGGATTTATTCTTTTAAATTAACCACATCATTTTTTGTTATACCAAATTTCCAATTTATACCAATATTTTTAAAATACCAATTTGTTTAAAATTTACTTAATTTACCGAATTATAGATTTTATTTATTAATTTTACCTTGTGCTCGAGGGAATTTACCCTCCTACCTGCATATGTGGTATGGGGAGCACATCTGCGAAGACCCCTCAGCATTTGTAGAAGCTTGCTAGGTCAACATGACGCGCAAGGCTTGCTGCAATGCGCAGCTCCTTGGAGTGTAATGGCACTCCCACACACAGACCCTATGCGCAAATGCGCACCAGCACGGATCGCAGTGCCATGAACATGCCCGCACGACTATGACGACAACAACTATAACTATTATCATGATTACAATTATTAAGACAATGACTATAGGTCTGACAACCTATCTATGTGGTGGATTGTAATCGGTTTTTTGAAGTACATCTCTAACAACTTAAAAAAATATTAAAAACTAAACATCCTAATGATCAATTCCTAAGGGTAGTTAAACCTGTTAGACCATATCAATCCATTATTCTTGTTGTTCATATCCGTGAATGGCACCATCATCTTTGCCTGTTCCCCATTAGCAAACCCTACATGAAACTGTTGCTGTACTTACGAGTTCATCCTATCAACGAACCACACATGCTGTTGCTGTAGCTCATGCACTATAGAATCCTTTTTTATTTAAGTTGGTATCTCCTGAGGACCCTTCATGGCTCTTTAGTCTGGTGGTCCCCTAAGTCTGAAGTGACTTGGTAAGTGTTTTTGTCCTATTCTGGATTTCTTTAAGGTGTTGCTCGATGAGCCAACCCAAATCGTTGAGATCGATGAGGTTGAGTTGGTGGAGGGAATTCCCGATAAGACTTTGGAGCATGACCTACGTGATCTCCTTCTCGCAATTATCCTTGCACTAGTTGTTCAATTAATAAGTTGTTTAGGTGATCCTTTAGTGTAAAAAGCTATTTCGATTCATCATCTTCTTGTTCTGCTCCATCTCGGGCATCCTTTATAAGTCATCAAAACACGCGTTAGGTTCCTACAGGAGAAGGTCAAACCTCTGGTTGCGAGTCATAGGGGCTGTAAATGAATGCATAGGCTTTAATATCATAGAGACTACTAAGTTCGCTCACTTTCTTCATCAGTCCCTTCTTCCTTTTCTTGAATGTGGTTTTTCTTGTGGGGTCATTAGGTGATATAGGCAAACTTAACTTTCTTTCTACTCTTAGTCTTTTGTTATATATGGCTTAAGAGAGGGAAGGGGAATATATATAATGAAACAAGGGTTGAAGAATATTAATAAAGGATGGGGAGTGAAGCATTGAATATACCATGTGAGGTTAGATGTATTGCATTCTAAAACTGGGAGTGGAGAAATCATTTCCAGAACCTAAGTCTTTAATAGGGAATATGGAAAAATATTTTGATTTAATGAAATGTTTCACAAAATTTAATTAGTGAGTTGTTGCAGGGCTGCACTTATACAAAATTCTTTTAATCATGATTGTCCCTTTTAATTAAGAGCTAATGTTTCACTATAGTCCATCTGGATATCTACTCTCTCCTGCATTATTTGATTTTGTATGCAGTATGTAGAATATGATTATTAGAGTGCATGTTTATTTGATTTTATCTTTATGGAAGAATATTTTAATTACAATTATTAAAGTCAAAATATGTCTCTATATCACAACCAATTATATGCATTTAGTAGACAATTAGTTACTATATGCAATCATGTTTCCATGTTTTGCATTCTTTATACATATCAAAACTGATTTTTTTTTCATGAAGCTGTAGTAAACAATCAGTAATTATTTTGAAAAAAATATTTATTTGAAGATCATATATGCTGAAAAATATTTAAAATACATAATAAAGCAGATACATGCAACTAATAAATCTACTACACTAATGATAAGATTGTTTTCTTTCTTTTTCGAAATAAAATAAATCTACTTAGACCAATTAATTACAATCCTACCCTACCCATCACGTTTTTTTAAAACATAAACTTTATATAAAATAAAGACATGAGATCACATATATCTATTTTCTCTACATACGTTTGTTTATGTGAGTGCCCTTTCCATGTATATCTTCAACGGAAAAAAGAATGAGGAAGCCTATAATGGTTTTATATTGGAAAAGCATGTATAGATGGAAAAACTCAACTAAGGACATTTGTTTTTTGTTCTCAATCAGCATATATGTTTTACATGTTCACTCACTTTCTTCATCAAGCCTTTCCTCCTTTTCTCGAAAGTGGCTTTTCTGGCGGAGTTGTTAGTGATATTGGCAAGTTTAACCTTTTTTCTAGTCATGGTATTTTGTTGTGTCTGGCTAAAGAGCAAGATGGTATATATATAGAATGAGACAAGGGTTGAAGATTTATTTATAACAGATGTGAAGCGGAACACTGAATATACCATGTAAAGTTAGATTAAAACTACAAATGGACTACCCAAATCATATCTAGAAATGTTATATTTTTAATAGGACATATGAAATGATCTTATGATTAAAGGTAATGTAATTTACTAAATTTGATTAGTGAATTGTTGTAAGGTTACACTTTTTTAAAACCATTCAATCCCAACCATCTTTTTTAATTAAAAGCTAATGCGTCACTATAATGCACGTATATATCTACTCTCTCTTATATGTGTAGGTGTGTAAAAAAATGAATTGAACGGGAAGATTGCTAGAATATTTAATTAATTTTCCTTATATATGTGGGGTTAGTTAAATAGAGAGAGAGAAAAAAAAAACTTGAAATTACTTGTCTTACGGCAGTAAACCAAGGCAATGAAATGGAATATTTATATTGCTTATAATTAGGCAGTAATAATTGCATATAAATACGTCACCCATCCTTTCTAGTAAGCATCCAATTTTTATCATATACAATATTGATATTACTTTTGGTAAATTTCCAATATAGTCCTCTAATTAAGATTGTTTGCATTTTAACCGTAAAAGTCTTTGTTTTCGTCCCAACAATATGTTCACTTTTAGTTGTTCTTTTCTTTTTAGTGCACATATAGCTAAAAACAAATAGAGAAAATTTTGGGGCTTATTGACATGCAATCACAACAAAACGCTTGCTCCAATTCTCACAATCTATGAGTTGTTTATCATCACACTTAGACATGCAGGAAGTTGTTTTAGAGTAGACTATTTTATGGTTGCTTATGTCGCTTTTTATATGATGCTCTTGTTTTATACTCTAAGGTCTCATGTATTTTAAATGATGCTAGTGATTGGTTTTGACATATAGGCATAACTTATGGCTGGTTTTGCAAATCTGCGCGTTATTGTTGAGAGCTATATTACTTCTCAAAAAAAATATTGATTTTAAAAAATGAAAATAAAATTTAGGATTTAAATCTCTATAGTGACAATTCATACATTTAATTAATTAGTTAGCACGATCTCTAAAGATAATATATGAGAATGTACAATTTGAATCCAATTTTTTTTATAAAGAGAGGAAATACTATACATACTGTTAAGGAACGATTAGTGTAATTTAATTTTAAAATATAACAATTAAAGTAATATATATGATTACTTTTGTATTGACTTATGTAATAGCCAAAAAACTCCTAAAGAAATCAAAGATATATTTCCTGCCAATTTTATGTAGTAATAATATATAGGTGTTGTCTCCCTTAAGTAAAAAAAATGATACTAGTATGGTTTTAAAATATATGCCTTACGAACCTCAACAATCAATATTTGCCTAAAAGATAATTAACTTTTTTTAAAAAAATTGAAATAAAATTTATCAATAGTAATTAACCATTATAAACACAACGAGAAGTGTCGTCAACAATACATCTAACAACTGCAACAGAGATTGAGAAAACAAGAAGAAGGCAAAGTCATGCTCAAGAAACAATTAGAAGGAAACAATTAGAAGGAAACAATCCATCATCCATTACTGATTCCAACCTTTAAGATAATTACAATATGCTATAGATTGCATGCTGGTGTACATATAAATAACAAAAAATAGTTAAAGATTATATATCTGTGTGTATAGTTGTAAAGCAATACTTATTCTATTTGCTATTTAGACAACATTGCTATTACATCACAATAATATGACATATTTAGCAAATTAAACAAGATACTGTCCAAACTACTTAAAGGAGCTAGTTGCAAGTCTACACATATACTTCTCATCAATGCTCTGAATTGGTAGTATATATGTGACCACAATTTTTTTGTCTTTTAAAATATAGGGAACAAAGATAGATTATTCTATATATCTATAAGTTAATATAACCCAAAATAAATCGAACGAAATAATTAAACAACATATTTATAATTTTAGTGTATCTTTCCAAAAACACGCATAATATTCATATTAATAAAAATATTAATTATTTGAGCTATTTCGATTAGATAGAGGTTTTCTTTGAGGAAAATATTATTCCTTAATTCCATTATCCTAAATTTTAATTTAAAGATTGGAATAGCGTATCCATATGTATTAAATTCTATATAAAAATCTCATTTGAAATCTAAATAAATTTGAACAGCTAGCTAGCTTAATCTTCCTCCTAACTAGACTGAATTTATACGTATACTACATCAATAATGCTTATGTCATCACTCCATAATGTGAAAAAAATAGAAAATAAAAGAAGAGACAAGGGCATTATGATAGCTTAAAATTACATTAAGCATGTAGGGGGAAGAGAGAAATTAAAGAACGAAGAGTTGTACTAGTACAAGAGATATAAAATATTAAAGAGAAGGTTAATCTGAAGAAAATCATAACACAAAGAAATCCAAGTACATTTATGCATGCAACTTGATGACTACAACTATGATGATGACAGTTACAACTATTATTATGACTACAACTATTGAGACGACGACTACGACAACTAAAAAACTGATAACATATCTTTGTAGTGGAATATAATTGGTTATTTAAAGTACATCTCCAACAAAAATAAAAAAAATTTAAAATTAAATATCATAATACTCGATTCCTAAGGTTAGTGAAACCCACTAGATCATATCAGTCCCTTATTTTGGTTGTTCTTATTTTTGAATGGCACCATCATCTATACATGTTCCCCGTATGCTCAATGAGGTTGCTGCTGCACTTGCAGGTTCATCCCTTCAACGAACCACGCCTGTAGTTGCTATAACTTCTACACAGGATGATCCTCCTTGATCTTAGTGAATGTCTCCCTACGACCCTCCACTCCTGCGCATGTGGCCTCCTGAGGCTGAGGTGACTTCTAGAGTGTTTCAATACTCTATTTTATTTATTTGAGGTTTTGTTCGATGAGCCAACCTAGATCGTTGAGATAAATGAGGTTGAGTTAGTGAAGGGGCTTCCTGATAAGACTTTGGAACATGATATGCGCAAGATCGCGATTGTCCTTGCACTATTTCTTCAGTTGATTAGTTGCCTTGGTTATCCTTTGGCATAAGATGCTCTCTTGATTCACCATCTTCTTGCTTTGCTCTATCTCGGGTATCCTCTTAAAGTCAGAAAAACATGTTGGGCTCTGAGAGGGGAAGGCCAAACCTCTAGTTTTGAGTCATAAGGGCTGTAAATGATTGCACAGGCTTTGACATTACACAAAGTGCTGAGTTCACTCACTTTTTTCATCAACCTCTTCTTCCTTTTTTGAACGTAACTTTTCTTGCAGAGTCATTAGTGATATAAGTAAGGTCAACCTTCTTTTCAATAATGGTGTTTTGTTATGTCTAGCCAAGGAGCGAGAGGGTGTTTGTATAAAATGAAACAAACATCTAATAGTTATTAGTAAGGAATGGGGAGTGGAGCATTTTAATATAGTAGAATATATCATGTATGGTAAGATGCGGTGCATTTTAAAACTGCAAGTGAAATGTTCAAATTATCTCCAGAAATATTATGTCTTTAATAGGGGATATTGGAGAATCTTGTGATTTAAGGAATATAATTCACAAAATTTAATTAATAAAATGTTGAAAGGCTGCACTTATCTAAAATCATCCAATCCTGACCGTCCCTTTTCATTATAAGTTATTGATTCACTGTAATGCATTTATATATCAACTCTCTCTTGCATTATCCCCAGCATGCATTCACATCTTACCTAAACAATTATGTGAGAAAATGAAATGTTACAATTAATATCAACATAATTAATTCTACAATCCATACATAAAATTGGCTGCAAATTTAATTTTAAACAAAGTAACTGAACTTAAGTACTGCTATATATCACTAAATTGACGTATTCACAAAAAAAAAATAAATACATTCAATACATTTTTAATAGAAAATGGTTGATATAAGAAGTTAACAGATTATATAAAATGGTATTTAGGTGATAATTTGGCTGATTTGTTAACTTTTTATATAAAATTGCGAGTTCACATGTTCTACATTAATGGGAACTAATGCCATCCCTTAATGATTGGGCCAAAGGCCCAATAGTTTCAATTATAGGATCTTTATTTCATTACCAACCACCTTAATAGAAATCAATCCTCCTAAAAGTTAAATATAATTAAGCCATGATAATATTTGCAAGTGGTAATTCTCTACCTCTACAAAAACAAGGATTGAAGATTCGACTCTTATATAACACAAAAATAAATATATAATTTATTGTACGTAAAAATTAATAAAAATAAATTTTAATAACTCTATCATATGTTAAAATTAATTATAATATAACTAGATGAACAATTAAAACTTGAATACTAGACTTTCACATAGATGTTGGTGTTATACACTCTAACAGTAGTATATATGTGGTTTCATTGTATTATTACATCTATCTTCATTTTTAAAAAGTACTTGTCTTGTGTCTTATGAATTTTTGAAACTATTATCGCAAAAGTATAAATTGGTTTTGAATAAGTGATCCCACTAATACAGGTTAAATACTGGTCATTATCTTTAGGAATCAATTGCAACATCGTACTACAGATCCTAGAGTAACATACTATAATATTAAAAAAAATTAAAGTAGTAATTTATGTCACTGGAGTTAAATATAGTCTTATTTTATATCAGTAACATTTTTTTTAATAGCAACGGACTTTATATCATTTATTTTTGAGTATTTATATATGTAGAAGAAATTCAAAATACTAATTGCTGAAAGTGTTTGAAATTAGCCGTCAAAAATATTTTTCTGTATTTATTATTCTATGTGATTGTATATATTGTATATTTCTTCTTGCATAAAGTATTAATTAACTATTCACAGATTGTTGAGTTCAAAAATTATTTATTTAAGTTATTTTCTATATTCTGAACATAATAATTGCATCATGAAATTCTATTTATGATCATCAGGGATTGTCCAATATATTTGAGTTATTTAAAATATTACATGTTTTGACAAAAATAAAATTTTAGAATTATATTTAAATTTCATATTAATCAAAATATTAATTATTTTAGATATTCAGATTATATTGGGATTTTCTTTGAGAAAAATATTATTTCTCAATGCCATTATCCCAAATTTTAATTCTATGATCTGAAGAGCGCATCATATTTATTAAATTCTACACAAAAGTTTCATTTGAAATCTAAACAAATTTGAGTATCTAGCTAGTTTAATCTTCCTCCTAACTAAACTGAATTTCGAATATAGTGCATCAATAATGTTTATGTCCTCTCTTAATTGAGTCTGAAAAAAGAAGAGAAAGAAGAGAAAAGGGCATTCTTATAGTATAAATTTATATTGAGCACGCATATATTTTAACAAATAGTAATACAGCTATGTCAAGCCGGGAAAAGGGAGAAATTAAAGAATGAAGAGTAGCACTAGCACAGAAAATATAAAATATTGAGGTGAAGATTAATTTAAACAAAATCATAACACAAAGTAATCTAAGTACATGAATGTATGTGACCCGGCGACTATGTCTGTGAGGATGACAGCTACAACTATTATGATGACTACAACTATTTAGACGATGACTATGACGACTAAGAAACTAACAACATATCTCTATGGTGGAATTTGATTGGTTATTTACAGTACATCCCTAATAACATAAAAAAAAAATTCAAAATTAAATATCATAATTCTCATTTTCTAAGGGTAATTAAACACATTGGACCATATCAATCCATTATTCTGGTAGTTCTGATCTGTGAATGGCACCACCATCTCTACCTGTTCCCCATTCAACCCAACATAAAGCTGTTGCTGTGCTTGAGGATTCATCCCATTAACGAACTGCATTTGCGACTACTGCAGCATCTGCACCGTAGAATCCTCCTTGATTTGAGTGAAAGTCTCACCAGGACCCTTCATCACTCCTTTGTCTGTCGCCTCCTGAGGCTGAGGTGACTTGCTGAGTATTTCCATGCTCTTTTGGATTTCTTTGAGGTGTTGTTCGATGAGCCAACCCAAATCGTTGAGATCAATAAGGTTAAGTTGGTGGAGGGACTTCCCAGTAAGACTTTGGAACATGATATCCATTATCTCCTTTTCGTGATTACTGTTGCGCTGCTTCTTTAGTTGGTTGATTGCTTTAGTGATCCTCTGGCGTAGGAAGCTCTCCTGATTCACCATCTTCTTGCTCTGCTCCATCTCGGGCATCCTCTTAAAGTCAGCAAGCACATGTTTGGCTCCAAGAGGGGAAGGCCAAACATCTGGTTGCGAGTCATAAGGGCTGTAAATGATTGTACAGGCATTGACATCGCAAAGAGTGATAAGTTCACTCACTTTCTTCATCAACCCCTTCTTCCTCTTCTTGAATGTGGCTTTTCTTGCAGAGTTATTAGTGATATAAGCAAGCTTAACCTTCTTTCTACTCATGGTATTTTGTCATGTGTGCCCAAGGGGCGTGAGGGGGTATTCATAAAATGACACAGCGGTTGAGTAGCCACTAGTAAGGAATGGGGGTGGAGTGTTTTAATATAGAAGAATATACCATGTAAGGTAAGATGTGGTGCATTTTAAAACTGCAAGTGGAATGCCCAAATTATCTCCAAAAATATTATGTCTTTAATAGGGGATTTGGAAAAAATCTTTTGATTTAAGGTAATGTAATTAAAAAAATTAAATTAGTAAATTGTTGCAAGGCTGTATTTATATAAAATTATTCAATTGTGGCCATCCCTTTTAATTAAAAGCTATTGCTTCACTGTAATGCATGTATCTACCTACTCTCTCCGGCATTATCCCCAGCATGCATTCACACTTGAAGTCAATTATACGTGGCAACCACACTCACAAATATTATCTCTTAACCATCAACTAATATGGTCATCACTTTCTAATCCAACTTAATTGTATGTCTTGATGACTTACAATTAGTGCCATTTTATTTTTTAATTCTTTTTTTCAAAAAGATACAAAAACCATATATTTTTTTTTTTCTATAGCAGAGTTCACATTACATACTAACAATAATTTAAATTTATACTTTTAAAAGACAATGGTATTAGTTAGAAAGTTGTTGAAGTAATAGTTGAACTCAAGAAAATACAACAGATTAATATGCCATTACCTTGTAAATTAATAGGGAATTCTGTGACATTAAAATGTCCTTTTTGAATCTGTTAATATTTGTATTTATGATAAATGTGAGAAATGTATTTGATTAAATTAGAATTATCTCTTGTTTTGTACTTTGAGTCCTTGTTGTTACTCTACCAAATCTAAATAAAAATAATAGTTTTTTTTAATGCTAAATTTCTAAAATATATTGGTTTTTACCCTCTCATGTCTTTTCTCTACTTTTACTTGTATGATCATTATATTGTTTATATGATTTTTATTCAACTAAATTGGCTTATATATTTACGAACACAAGAACAAATATCAATCGCAATATATATCTATATATATATATCATAACTAAGTTTTTATGGTATTAGAATACTATTGGAGTGTAATTAGTAATTATGTTTTGGATGGAAAATTTTGAAATCTTACAAATTAAAGTTTGCATGTCGAGCAAATTAACTATAAACCAAGTACGGGCCAGTTGTTTGTTGTCTGATCTAGTTGATATATACATATATATATACATGTAATTTATAAGGTAGCGATGGAAGGAATACATGTTAAGGTAGGTAAATATATATTGAGATGTTTGCATATGTGTATGGAAGGGTGAGCATCTAAATTTTTATGATGTATAGGTAAATATCAATGGAAAGAAATATATCAACAAGAAAAACACAACTTTTGATGGTCTTGTCGTATCATGCCATATAATTAATTTTTTCTTTATGAATTATATAACATATATATTGCAATTATAAAGAATTATATAGCACATGTATAATTAATTTACATATTGATCAATTCAAATAAAAATTATTATAATTAAACTAATTAACTCCCTAATTATTTAACGAATCCTTTGGCATATTAACCTAGTTTCCTTAAATATAGATACGGGAATAAATTATTCCAAATTGTATACTATATATATGGTTTGATGCACTAAAATATTATGTGTGTATATATTTTCTTCTTTATACAATTAAAGATTTAAATAAAAGATTATGCATCCAACATTCAATATTCAAAAAAGTGTTATACATATATATACCTGCATATAAAATTCCTCTCCTTTTTTACCTTCTCCCTAACTCAACTTTTAGGGAGATTCATTTTTTAATTGACAATGTGCATTTGGAACTCATCCCACAATGTGATGAACAAGCTATAGAAATCTTTATTTTTATGTATACAATAAATTAGCCGCACGCAAGGAACCAGATTCATAAGCACTTCCTCGATTACCATCATCGTACCACAATTATGTATGGGCATCTTTTATTTTGACTCACTTTATACATATATAAATATAGGACTTGCTCTATAGCTAATTATAATTATTTGCAAACATTTCATATGTAATCTTGTATTTGTTTTTATACTCTTCTAATCCGGACATACTAATAATCCATTCCTAAGTCACAACTAAGTTTCAAAGTAACTCAAAGAACTGCCCAGTATCTTCTTCGATTTTCATAAGGCCCGCAAATCAAAATTAATAATACACATATATACATGCAAGAACAGATTACATTTCATTCTTTATATCTATATATTTAATTTATAAATCTTTTCGATTTAAAACTAAAATCACATATATAATTTGCAATTAATCATTATATTAAGACCTTGTACAAGTAGACAAGAAAAGTTAAATATATACACTGATAATTTTCATAATCCTCCTATAGCCTTAACTACCACCAATCCCCTTCATTTTCTTTTCTTCAAAGAAAAAACTCCATGTATTAGATCCTTGAAGCAAGCTTGATGCCACGTTAATTCACCAGCTCAGTGAACCTGTTCTAACCATAGACACATTCTCTTGGGTATAAGTTAGAAATCAAAGAAAATGACCATATTCAACATGCTCGTTAATTTACCCTCTATATTGGCTTCAATTATCTCCTATAAGAAAAAGTAAAAACTTGAAAAGTGTCAAATTGAGCATCATACAATAACATAAGTAGAAAAGTAAGAATTGCATGCGTAACTTTTAAAGATAAAATAATAGCTAAAAAAATAAAATAGAAGAATCAGTGTAAACCATCATTGTACGAGTTCTAATGGTACTTATATATACCCACTAAATAGCCTCTTTCATTGACCAATTAAAACCAATGTTAGAGCATCGTAAACCCATCCAGAGGGCTAAAGAAATAGTTAAAACTAATAAAAAATCCTCCTATTCGATGTGATACTCCAAGACCAATACAATGCATCTTAAATCACTCCTTAGCAACTATCATCTCCTGATTCACCATTAGTTTGAAATCCAAGGTAAAGCTATCATAAAAGCTATATTACTCAACAAAATCGCCAATACTTGTCTTCAGAAGGTCCTGATCCAATTAAGTATGGATGCTTTAGAGATTCTTTACCTACTTAGATTTATTAATTCACCAAGTTATTGAAGTCTCTAAGCTTGAAGTTGAGGTTAACTATAAGTGAAATCATTTTCAGTAGTTTTAATGTCAAGACTGTTGATATTTTTCAAATTTGTTTCCTACTTAACTTATTAATTCACCATGTTGAAGAGAAAATTGTGTAAGGAGGCATGTTTTTTTTTTCTAACTTTGCTTTTTATTTTACAGTATTCTGTGAAAATTTTAACTTTTTAGGATGTCATCGAACAAATATGATAAATAGGAGTTTGTATTTGTTCAAATAGCAAATAGATCTCTTTACTCAAGTTGATGATGAAATATAGAGGACAATTAGTTAAATTTCGACAAGTGACTACCATGTTTTATTAGATATTTAGAAGATTGGTTGGCATTTTAAGCTTTTGCAATTTTCATCAATTGACTATCTCAAATGTACATAAGCTCCAATATTCTCCTATTCACTTCCTCTTACAATTTCTAAAATGTCAAAATAGTTAATTGTTACAAGATAAATAAAAATAAATTGTTTTAGAAATAAGCAAGTTAAAAACATTAAAATTTTAGTATAAGTACGTATATCCATATATATATATAACTAAATCATAAACAACTATATCTAACTCATGAAAGAATTCTTTGTTGAAATATAATTTACTTTTTGATGTATCTGTATGAGGCTATGAGGGGGATCATATAACAGTTGTTTTAAGAATATGCTCTTATCGTGTTTAGCTTCTATTTCGAATTACCTATATTATCATATAATTTTATTCTTAAATTGTGCTTTTCATTTTCTAAAGGCTGTTGGTTTTGTGTTTTCTTGTAATTCTCTCTTTAAAAAAGATAGAACTATCCTTATTGACAAATTTTTTTTTATTATTTAAATAGAAAAAGGACATGCGACTACCATTTTATTAATAAAGTTATCTTTTAATTAAGGAAAAGTATGCAATACTTAACATATAACCAAACCCTTAAAAAGATTTATCCTCAAATAAAATTGTAGGTTACTATGCAAATAAAGAGCTAATTATTTTGAATTAATTAACAACATCTTGTACAAAATAAACTAATAGAGTAACATAATAAGATGAATAAAGATTAAAATGATGTTGTATGGCTATTTTCTTTGATAAATAAAGTTATCTTACTTTTTTAAAAAATTCATGGTAATTAGAAAATGAAAAAGTGGTATAACAATAAACATATATATATACACTTCATTATTTAGGTAAAATAGTGATGAATAGCTAAAACGTATAACACAAACTATTTAGAAGAAGATACTTCGAAATTATATTTTCTAAATATAACATCTTGAATCTTCCAGTTAAGGAAGTTAAGGGTAATTGATGGATCCCAAATTTTATGACCGATATGTATGCATGAGGGATCTTCACATATAAAGAAACCCTACAGGCAATCCAACATTTAAAAGTATGTCCCCTAGGACTTGTGATATCACTTTTTTTGTTTTCTTGTGTATATAAAAATTTTGTTTTGGCCTAAGATAAAGTATATTTCTATTCAATTTATTAATTAAAAAATAACATTCTCATGCAAGAAGAACAAATAACTTTTTTCAAAAACGAGATAAAAGGAGAACTTTATTGTGCAATTTATTTTTTTAATATAGCTACAGCTATCATAGCCATATTTTGATACAACTTCTCCCTCATCCTCTTTACGAATAAATCTAGCCATGTTTCCCATTTCCTCTTGCTCCACAATGTTCTTCGCAACCATCTATCATTATTTATTTTCTATCAAGCTAACCCATATTCATTATTTTTGTATGGAAAACACAATTTATTATATATTAGCTATCTAAATTATTCTAGATATATTAACAGCTCTAATACCATGTTATCTTGTGAGAATAGAAAATTGTGTTTTATTATTGAGATACCACTATTTATAGGCATATTATGGATATAATTTTACAAAGAAAAAATTAAATGAAAATTAAATGCACATTTACACCATAAATGCACTAAAAATTATGGAATAATACATGAGAAAAGAATTTTTATTGTTGGCAATAGTATATTATGCTCAATAAATTGTTGTATTATTGGATCATACATGCCAGTTCTAGTTAATAAAATTTCAAGAATTTTCATACAAATGATTAAATTATGAGTACTTCATATATCACTAATGAGATTTTAGCTAATAGGCAACTTCATGCATTATTAACAAAATTCTACGTGATACCAAAGATGTGTAATAGGAAAGATGTATGGGAGGTTGTGTTAAGATGGTGATGTTGGCAATAGCGGGAAAACAAGCTGACTAGTCATTTTGGTGTGGATTGAGGTGTTAATAGGAAAAATGAATAGGAATTTAAAGAGTTGTAAAGCTTTAGCAAATATGCACTATTTTCAAGTGTCTGTGAATGAGTGAGAGGGAACAACAAAGTTGGGTGGAAAAGAGGAACAAATGGGTTTGAGAGGATATTGGTAAAAGCTTGGAGATCTTTGGTGGGTGTGGGTGATATGCATGCTTTTAGTTGTTTCTTTTTTCTTTTTAGTGCACATATAGCCAAAGGAATGCTTGTTCTAATTCTCAAAATCTATAAGGTATCCATTAACCCATATAGGCATGATCCTTGGAGCTTCTGTACATACAATATGAAATTCACGCACAACCAAAGTTAATCAATTCTATGTCAACTAGTTTAGACAGTTAGGTGTCTCGAATAACCCTTTCATATTACTGTTAAACATCATCACACATACACATATAGGAAGTTTTTTTAGATGTGTAATGTAGTGTTTAGACTATGTTGTTGTTATTTATGCCTTTTTTTGCTATTATTTAATGCTCCAAGGTCTCATATATCTTAGATGATGCCAGTGGTTGATTTTTCTATATAAGCATTCCTTATGGTTTGTTTTATAAATCTACTTGTTATGGATAAAAGATATATTACTTTTAAAAAAAATATTACTTTTAAAATATAGAATTGAAATTTAGGATTTAGATTTTTTAGTAACAATTCATACATTTCATTAAGCCGTGAGTTGACCAAGTCTCACAATAAAATTAATTTTAATATTGTTAAATTGCAGCTAAAATTAAACTTCAAGCATACTTTTTATTCATGCTACGTCAATCACTTTAGCGAAGGAGATTTAACTAGACATGGTAGATTGATCAATAGAACTTATAATTAAAAAAATATAATCATGTAATAATAAAAAATAAATTCCAAAATATTCCAAACATGAGTTTGTTAAAAAATGAAGAAAATTTTCATCCGAAAAATCTACAATTTGAAAGCAAAAAAATAAAAATAAATTACTTATTAATTTTTCTCAACTTTTCCTCCGCTGCTCAGCTCCAAGCCCACTTTTGCTTTCTATTTCAGCTTCTTCTCCACCAGATTTGGGTTCACATCGGCTCCATACTAGATATGGGTTCACTTTTGCTCCTCTTTTAACGTTGCAGATTTGGTTCCTTTTGCAGGTGGTAGAAAGAGAAGAGATAGGGTTTTGCCTGCCACCCTTTTTCACTTTCAGTTGCCTCTTTTTTTCCTTTTTAAAACTGCTTATTTTTCCTCTTTAGAGATGTTTCCTCTTTACTCTTCAGAGCTACTTCTTTTTTCCTTTTCAGAGCTGCTCAGTCTTCCTGTTCAGAATTGCTTCCTTTTTCCTCTTCGTAGTTGCTTCCTTTCTGCTCTTCAGAACTACTTCATTGTTTCTCTTATCAGTCTTTTTTTCTATTTTCTTCACGAAACCTATATCAAGAATTTTTTCATTAAATAACTTTTAACTCAAAATTAATTCAAAAGTTATTCTAAATTTAAGTAAAAAAGGGTATATAAATATATTAAAAATCAGACACATCAATATACTTCTATGTATACATATAAAACAATACTTATTGTACTTATTACCTAAGCAATCGCAATAATATCACATATTTTATAAATTATACAAGATACTGTCTAAACTACTTGAAGGAGCTCGTGGCGAGTGTACACATGTACTTCTTCTCAATACTCTAAATTAGTAGTATAAATGTGAGTGTAATTTTTTTGTTCTTCAAAATATAAGGAACAAATATAGATTATTCTACATATCTATTAATTAATTAGAAGTCGATTTATAACTTAATATAACGTATTTTTCTAGATTCATGTATAATATTAATATCAATCAAAATATTAATTGTTTTAAATTATATGATTATACCGGGACTTTCTTTAAAGAGAACATTACCTGTTAATGCAACTATTCTAAATTTTAATTCCAAGATTCGAAGATCGTATCCATATCCATTAAATTTTATACAAAAATCTCATTTTAAATCTAAAAAAATTTAAAAAGCTAGCTAGCTTCATCTTCATCCTAACTACACTGAAGTTTTACATAAACTACATCAATAATGCTTTTATCCTTGCTTCATTATGCATAAATAAAAAGAAAAAAAAAAGAATTGTGACGTCTTGATGCCAAACAGGGCACCAACGTCCAAATGAGCTAACATAAAATAGATATTTACATTGTAACAGAACTATACATCACATATAAAATTTACAAAAGACTGTATCTTGAGGCAAGCAGGCCATCTACCTTTTAGAATACAAAATATTAGATATCATAATTTCAAAAACTAGCCTTAAAGTTTAAAACAAAATACAAAGTCTGCTCCAAACTATTCCTCCTGAAAGGAATCTAAATAGGGTTCTCCAGAAGTTTCTTCTAAATCTACATCTAAGGGGGGTTGGATATGGGTGAGTTCCAATACTCAGTAACATAAATAGAAAAAAATGCAATAAAGACATGTTTTAAAATATTCATTAATCCACGTTTAGTTAAATCATTAATTTTAAGTTCAATTAACAAATTCAAATCAAAAGTTATCGCCAAATATTCATATCTAAATCAAATGTCGAATTCACACCAATCGTCATGAAGACACTCAATACCGTATCCAATGTACACAAGTCATGCACACAGGATGAAACTCTTCTTCTGACATAATTTTTTTATACTAATTTATTATCTTAATTTATATTACACTTATTACAAACCTACACTGCAGCTGCTTACACCTATTTCTAGAGAGGGCAAATGGGATACAAATTTGTCATGTCTTAGTACGTAGATAGATATAAACATACATTCACAAATATTAAATGCAAATATACATATCTCATATTGGCATCATTCATGCCCTTGAGCCCTAGAGAATGAATATCAAATAATTCAGAGTCCCAAGGACAACTAAACTACCGTTTCATTAAGGAACCAAAACCAACACCCATATTTTAGCAGTTCTAGAACAAACAATCAAAACCAAATACCCCTAAAAAGAAATATGATGAATTGGATTTAACTGTGTTTGTTAAATTTCAACTCTTTATTTTATTAGTTAACTTTTTATATTCTTTTATTCTTTTTTATTTATCCTTTAGTCTTTTAATTTCAAGTTTTTTTTTAATGTTAATTCTCCTTCTTTTATAATTATTTATAGATTTTAAATTTCTTTCTTACTAGTTTTTAATTTATAAAATTATTCTTAGAATTTTATGATTTTATTAGATTTATTCTTTTAAATTAACCCCATCCTTTTTTGTTATACAAAATTTTCAATTTATACCAATATTCCAAAAAAAACCAATTTGTCAAAAATTTACATATTTTGTATAAATTTACTTAATTTACGACATTTATACCAAACGCGCACCAACGCGCATCGTAGTGCCATAAACATGCCCACACGACTGTGACGACAACAACTACAACTATTATGATGATTACATCTATTAAGACAAAGACTAGGAGTTTAACAACATATATGTGGTGGATTGTAATCGGGTATTTAAAGTACATCTCCAACAACTTAAAAAAAAAAATCAAACTAAGCATCCTAATACTCGATTCCTAAGGGTAATTAAACCTATTAGACCATCTTAGTCCATTATTCTAGTTGTTCCTATCTATGAATGGAACCATCATCTTTGCATGTTTCTTGTTAACAAACCCTAGATGAAACTGTTGTTGTACTTACAAGTTCATCCTGTCAACGAACCATGCATGTGGCTACTACAGCACCTGCACTAGAGAATCCTCCTTGCTTGGAGCAGACATCTCCTAAGGACTCTTCATGACTCCTCTGTCTGGTGGTCCCCTGAGGCCGAAGTTACTTGATAAGTGTTTATGTCCTCTTTTGGATTTCTTTAAGGTGTTGTTCGGTGAGCCAACCCAAATCGTTGAGATCAATGAGGTTGAGTTGGTGGAGGGGCTTCCCAATAAGACTTTGGAGCATGACCTACGTGATCTCCTTCATGCAATTATCCTTGTTTTGGTTCTTTAGTTGGACGGTTGTCTTGGTGATCCTTTAGTTCAAGAAGCTTTCCCGATTAACCATCTTCTTATTCTGCTCCATCACGATCATCCTCTGAAAGTTAACAAACACAGGTTAGGCTCCTAGAGGAGAAGGCCAAACCTCTGGTTGCAAGTCATAGGGGCTGTGAATGATTGCATAGGCCTTAACGTCGTAGAGACTGGTGAGTTCACTCACTTTCTTCATCAGCCCCTTCTTTATTTTCTTGAATGTTGTTTTTCTTGCACTGTCATTACGTGATATAGGCAAACTTAACTTTCTTTCTACTCGTGGTCTTTTGTTGTATATGGCTTAAGAGAGGGAATGGGTATACATAGAAAGAGACAAGCGTTGAAGAAAATTAGTAAAGGATGGGGAGTGAAACATTGAATATACCATGTGAGGTTAGATGTGCTACATTCTAAAACTGGGAGTGGAGTGTCGAAATCATCTTCAGAATGCTATGTCTTTAATAGGGAATATGGAAAATATTTTGATTTAAGGAAATGTTTCACAAAATTTAATTAGTGAGTTGTTACAGGACTGCACTTATACAAAATTCCTTTAATCATGATTGTCTCTTTTTAATTAAGAGCTAATGTTTCACTATAATCCATTATATATCTACTCTCACTTGCATTATTTTATTTGGTATGCAATATGTCGAATATGATTATTAGAGTGCATGTGTATTTGACTTTATCTTTATGGAAGAATATTTTAGTTACAATTATTAAAGTCAAAATGTCTCTATATCACAACCAATTATATACATTTAGTAGACAATTAGTTACTATATGCAATTGGGCTTCCATGTTTTGCATTCTTTATACATATTAAAACTGATATTTTTTTCATGAAGCTACAGTAAATAATCAATAAGTATTTTGAATTTGAAGATCATATGTGCTGAAAAATATTTAAAATACATAATAAAGCATATAAAAGAAGGAAAAGAAGAAGAAAATTATGTATCTTTGCTTTCAATCAAATACATGCAACTAATAAATCTACTACACTAATGATAAGATTGTTTTCTTTCTTTTTTGAAATAAAATAAATCCACTTAGACCAATTAATTATAATTCTACCCTGTCCATCATGTTCTTTTAAAACATAAACTTCATACAAAATAAAGACATGAGATCACATATATCTATTTTCTCTATACACATTTGTGTATGTGAGTGCCTTTTTCATGTATATCATCAAAACGGAAAAGAATGAGGAAGCCTATAATGGTTTATATTTGAAAAGCATGTATAGATGGAAAAACTCAAGTAAGGACATTTTTTTTTCTCAATCAACATATGTGTTTTTTATGTTCACTCACTTTCTTCACCAACCCCTTCTTTCTTTTCTTGAAAGTGGCTTTTTTGGTGGAGTTGTTAGTGATATAGGCAAGTTTAACCTTCTTTTTAGTCATGGTGTTTGGTCTACCTGGCCAAAGAGCGAGATGATATATATATAGAATGAGACATGGGTTGAAGATTTATTAGTAACGGATGTGAAGTGGAACATTGAATATACCATGTAAGGTTACATTAAAACTGCAAATGGATTTCCCAAATCATCTCTAGAAATGTTATGTTTTTAATAGGGCATATGGAAAGATCTTAAGATTAAAGGTAATCTAACTTACAAAATTTAATCAGTTAATTGTTGCAAGGCTACACTTTTATAAAACCATTCACTATAATGCATGTATATATCTACTCTCTCTTATATATGTAGGTGTGGAAAAAAATAAATTGAATGGGAAGATTGCTAGAATATTTAATTAATTTTCCTTTTATGTGGAGGGTTAGTTAAAAAGAGAGAGATAGAGAGATAGAGAAAACAAAACTTTAAATTAGTTTGTCTTAAGGCAGTAAAACATGGCAATGAAATGGAAGATAGATATTGCATATAATTAGGCTGTTAGAATTGCATATAAATAGGTCACCCATCCTTTGTACTAAGCATCCCATTTTTATCATATAGAATATTGATATTGCTTTTGGTAAATTTCCAATATAGTCCTTCAATTAAGATTGTTTGCATTTCAACCATAAAAGTCTTTGTTTTGATCCCCACAATATGTGCACTTTTTTAGTTGTTTTTTTTCTTTTTAGTGCACATATAGCTAAAAAAAATATAAAAAATGTTGGGACTTATAGACATGCAATCACAACAAAACGCTTGCTCCATTTCTCACAATCTATAAGATATTTATCATCACACTTACACATGTAGTAAGTTGTTTTAGATGTGTAATGTAGAGTAGACTATTTTATGATTGTTTATGCCACTTTTTATATGATGCTCTTGTTTTATACTCTAAGGTCTCATGTATTTTAGATGATGCTAGTGGTTTGTTTTGGCATTTAGGCATACCTTATGGCTGGTTTTGTAAATTGTGTGTTATTGTTAAGAGCTATATTACTTTCAAAAAAAATATTAATTCTAAAATATGAAAATAAAATTTAGGATTTAAATCTTTATAGTGACAATTCATACATACAATTAATTAGTTAGCAGGATATCCTAAAGATAATATATGAGGATATACAATTTGAATCCAAAATTTTTTATAAAGAGAAGAAATACTATACATATTTTTGAGGAACGATTAGTGTAATTTAATTTTAAAAAATAATAATAAAAGTAATATATATGATTACTTTTGTATTGACTTATGTAATAGCCAAAAAACTCCTAAAGAAATCAAAAATATGTTTCTTACCAATTTTATGCAGTAATAATATAAAGGTGTTTTCTCTCTTCTAGTAAACAAAATTATTCTAGTATGGTATTAAAATATATGCCTTCTGAACTTCGACAATCCATATTTGCCTTTAAGATAATTAACTTTTTTAAAAAAAATTGAAATATAATTTATCAATAGTAATTAATCATTTCAAACATAACGAGAAATACCGTCAACAATACATCCAACAACCCCAATAGAGATTGAGAAAACAAGAAGATGGCAAAGTCATGTTAAAAAAAAAACATAGAAGGAAACAATCCATCCTCTATTACTGATTCCAACCTTTAAGATAATTATGATATGTTATAGATTTTATGCTGGTGTACATATAAATAACGAAAAGTAGTTAAAGATTATATATCTGTGTGTATACGTATAAAGCAATACTTATTCTACTTGCTATTTAGATAGCATGGCTATTGTATCACAATAATATGAAATATTTAGAAAATTAAACAAGATACTGTCCAAACTACTTAAAGGAGCTAGTTCGAAGTATCAACATATACTTTTCATCAACACTCTGAATTGGTAGTATATATGTGACTATAATTTTTTTGTCTTTTAAAATATAGGGAACAAAGATAGATTATTCTATATATCTATAAGTTATTATGACCTGAAATAAATTGAATGAAATAATTAAACAACATATTTATAATTTTAGCGTATTTTTCCTGATACACGCATAATATTCATATTAATAAAAATATTAATTATTTGAGATATTTTGATTAGATCGAGATTTTCTTTGAGGAAAATATTATTCCTTAATGCCATTATCCTAAATTTTAATTTCAAGATTGGAAGAGCGTATCCTTATGTATTAAATTCTATACAAAAATCTAATTTGAAATCTAAATAAATTTGAGTAGCTAGCTAGCTTAATCTTCCTCCTAGCTAAATTGAATTTCTACATATACTACATCAATAATGCTTATGTCATCGCTCCATTATGTAAAAAAAAAAACATAAAAAGAAAAGAAGAGAAAAGTACATTATTATAACTTAAAAGTATATTATTCTTGTTGTGTTGATCGAACAACACCATTATCTCCACTTAGTCCCCATTACCAAACACTAAATGAGCTGTTGTTGTGCTTGCGGGTTAATACCATCAATGAACCATCACTACGACTGTGACATCCCAATGCTAATTAAGGCATGTAGATGTCAGATACAGAAACAGAATTACGAGTGTATGATAAAAATTATATGCAGCAGAGCAAATTAATACAAATTCCTTACAAATACGAGTTCCAATTACATATATAATTGAGGCCAGAAGTGGCTACAAAATACAAAAGTTAAAATACAAAAGAGGGCCACTTCTTTCACTATGCTATTGGACTCATCAGAGTACAAGAACGATCATGCACTCAAGTTTTACGGATCCACAGGATCCTCATAAATTTCAATGGGTAGGTCAGTTGGCGGTTCCTCATTTTCTTCCTCATCTGGGGGGGCATGGAACGAGTGAGTTCCATATGTTTAGTAAGAAAAGCAGTATTTAAATAACTTCATAAGATTTTTAAAGTGAATTATTCTAACATAAATACTTACCATTTTGTTATTTTGTAGACCTATCTTACCTTATGAAAATAATTTTTTTAGTACAGAAAAAAACATCACGTTAATATAATTAAAATAAATACACATCATACTAGATAATAGAGAAAATAAAATAAATCATGAAATGCTCAGATTTTTATGTCATGCTTCACGAAGTCATTACAGCTTCCATCTCTTAAGGCAGATACAGATTTTCGACTACCTATGTGGAATGACCAGATCATATACAAATGACAGCAATTTGCTCAAGCGCATTTTTTACTTTCACAACCATGGCATGATCTATGACCATAGTCATACTAGTCATAGTGTAGCGCCCGGAAAGGGGCCGAAAAAAAATAAAAAAAATAAAAAAAAAGTCACGTCGGCAGCCACGTCGCAGGCTCGGTCAGCAGTCCCGGCCAACTGGGACCTGCCACGTGGCAAGACCACGTCGTTCTGGAACGGGCCATGTTGGCAATCCGCGTAGGTGTGATCGGACGGTCCAGATCAAGCATGCGATCGGACGGCTCAGATGCAATCGCACGGACGACCCAGATTCAATTAAAAACGGACGGCCCAGATTAAAACAAAATGGACGGCTGAGATCAAAAGGCAAAGGGTCATAAATAGAACCCCCACACCAGACCACAAACCCTAGCTGCCTACCGCCTGCCGCTCGCCGGAGAAGACGAACCAGAAGCCGGACGCCGCCACCCGCCGCCGCACCGGGGAAATTTCCGACCGCCGATCGAGGTAAATTTTGTACCCCCAACTCGTTTTTCCACGCTGATTCCTCCTGTGGCCAAATTAGAGCCAAAATCCCGGCCAAACAGCCGGAATACACGGCAAAGCCCAGCGGCGCCGCCGCGCCCCTTCTCAGTTTTTGCCTCTGATGAGGCCCTTCCCGGCCTCCGTTTGATGCAATTTTTATATCACTGTGATCACCATTCTTTTCTCTACAGGTTGACTGGAGCCGAATCACCAAAACACGAACCTCGCCAGAGAGCCGCCGCACCCGAGAGCGCCGCCGCCGGTAAGCTCCGTTTTTCCGTGATTTTTTGGCCCCCGAGGGCCCTAGGGTTGTTTTCTCGCAGGGACCGATGCGAGTGTGGCCGAATTTGGCCAGAAACGGCCGAAATCAGCCAACCCGAGGTGAATCACCGCCGCCAGCGGCGGTGCCGCCGTGCCGGAGTTGTGATATTGGCCGAAAGGGGCCTTGGGCCTAATTTGGGATTTTTTGGAACACGTGCAGGTACCAGTAGTGCGTTTCAGTTCCCCGAGAAAAATACAGAGAAAATTAGGGACAGCCTGTAGGCGCACTGTGAAGCCGTGTTCGGACCCCGAAACGTGTAAGGACCCCTCACCTTATTTCCTATCACGGTTTTAAAGTTCAATAAATGATAAAACGGTATTTCATGAATCAACGAATGTGTGAAATTGCCTAAGGTCGCTAATGGAGCCAAAGTCTAGTGTATTTGTCGGTTAACTGTTATTTGGCTTGTTTTACAGTTTTAAATGCAGCATGAGGTTCGATGTTTTCATTTTATAGTTTCGTGTGCATATTTTACTGTTTTATTGATTATGGATTAAATGACCGGGATATTGATGCTGTATGTTGTCTGTTTAGCATAAATTACTGTTTGCTTGCTTGTATGTGGATTAATGATGCTGACTGAGGAAAAAGAGAATGAAAAATTATGTAAATGGGTAATGGTATAATGTGGTCAGCCTGACTAGATATCCTGGAAGATGGTGGATGGACCGGGTCCGTAGGGAACCCTACCGGGATTGTGGTCTCCCATACCGGACGGGGTATGGAGATCTTATGTGTTTTGGCGCCCATACCGGACGGGGTATGGGGACGGCCCGTTTCACCCTCATACCGGACGGGGTAATGAGGTCTATGTTTTGGCGCCCATTTCGGACGGGGTATGGGGACGGCCCGTTTCACCCTCATACCGGACGGGGTAATGAGGTCTATGGTTTGGCGCCCATACCGGACGGGGTATGGGGACGGCCCTGGAATGGATTTCAAGTGTTAAGGATTAACGGGTAGCGGGACCCCTATGGATCCCCATGGATACTAGTGGGCTGGTGACTCAGGAAAATATGTTGTGTAACGATTGAATTACGAAAAGTTTGATAGGTATTATGTTATACAGTTCATATATATGTTTTCATGATGATGATGATGTTATTGCTTTCGTATATTGTTTTATGAATTTCACCGAGGTAAGTGAATGGTAAAGGTTTTATTATTAATAAAAGGATTTGTTGTAAATTATGCTCCATTGGTCTTTTTGTGTTTTCTACCCACCTTTACCTCCGTGACGGTGAGATATCGTGATGTCTTTACTGGGCTAGTGTAGCTCATTCCTTATTTAATCATTTCAGATCAAGAGGACATCGTTCCTGAGCCGGTTCCGCAGGAGGACGACGAAGGGGACGCCTAAAGACTCCCTAGTCACATTCGTAGTTTTTTTTACTTTCAAGTTTCTCCTTTAGGTAGTTTAATCTTTTATATTTTGTGAGCACGTTTTTGGTTTTAGTGTAAGGGATGTTATTCAAATTTTGACTTCGCTTCCGCATTTGATATTTATAATATAATTTCCATTTTAAATTTCCGGGGCTGCTACACTAGTCATAGTGGTTCTATCCGGTATTCTATAGTCACGAAGTACTTAGCCAAAGGGGACCCCTAACAGGTATTTGCATCACCACTCTTGTCAGATAGTACGCCATTATCCACAGGGAATGGTTCTCTTACGTCTTTCCAAACCTAATGGGGGAGGGAAAAAAAAATACCCTAAATGTAGTTAGGGGAATAGGTACCCCTCAAAGATAAAAAGTCTAACAAGACACTTGATGCATTATGCATGTCAATACAGATACATACTTTGGACCATTCGTGCTTCATTCCACCTTTTTTTGTTTCTTTATCTGTTTCGTATTATTTTAATTACATGCAAATCATCAAGTGTCTATAAATCACATAGCATTCTTGAAATCAAGAACAATTCAACTTATTAAGCCTACAAACATAAAGGCATGCAAGAACACATGAAATCACAAATTATCAATTTAATATTTTTTTTGTCTAAAAATACACCTTAAGAGGTTTAAAGAAATACTAAATTCCTTACCGAAATCTTGATAATTTCTTCTACACCATCCTTCTTTTCTTCCTCTCATTCTCTCTCTAGATCACTTTTTTTCTCTCTCTCTCTTTTTAATTTTTAAAAGGTAGAAGAATGGAAGTGTGGAGAAAATGTGAAGGAAGGCCCCTATTTTATAGAAAATAAGAGTCATTGGATTTACGCCAGGTGGTGAAATTAGGTCAAGAGAGAGAAAAAGATGCTCAACACAAAAAATGAAGGAGGAAGACCTCCTCCACTAGTGGCGACGGCGCCGCACCGCCTAAGGTGGGTGGCAGCACACTGCTCGAGACGGTAATGGCCTCCCCATTCTGTGTGCTGCAAGCTAGCTTGCGTGCCAGCCCTAGGCACGAAGAGGCCTATCCACGTAGGCCTGCTGAGCAGACGACGCAGGCATAGTGTGCGGTGCCTATCTGCGCGCGACGAGATACGCACAAGGTTGACCCCCTACCGTACGCACTGATGGGACGTGTGCACAGCACATGGGCGCCTGTGTCGGCAGCCCTTTCTCGCGAAACTTTCTACCTTTTTATCATTTTTTTTTAATTTTATTTTAAAAAATAAATAATTAGACTAAAATAAAATAAAATAAACTAAAATTAAATAAAATCAAAATAAATAAAAATCGATATAATTCATGAATTACGATAATAATTTACAGAGTAAATTAAATGAGTTCAATGTGACCTAAAAACCCAAATAAATAAGGTTTTCCAAATAAATTAAGCACAATGATGGGTGGGGTGTTACAACAACTGCTGAAGCTTATGCGATAGAGAATCCTCGTTGATCTAAGAAGATTTCTTCCTCGACCCTTCATCACTCCTATATTTATGGCCCCTAAGGCTGAGGTGATTTACTAAATGATTTTATCCTTTTTTGGACTTCTTTGAGGCTTTGTTCAATTAGCCAACCTAGATCGTCTTTGTGTTTCTTCTTCAGTTGGTCGGTTGCATTGGTGATCGTCTATCATAAGAAGCTCTTTTAATTCATCATCTTCTTATTCTGCTCCATCTCGGAGATCCTCTTGAAGTAGACCAACATGTGTTGGGCTCCGAAGGGGAATTTCAAACCTCTGGTTACGAGTCATAGGGGTTGTAAATGATTGCACATGCTTTGAAATCGCAAAGAGTGCTAAGTTCACTTACTTTATTCATGAGCCCCTTCTTCCTTTTCTTAAATGTGGTTTTTCTTACAAAGTTTTTAGTGATATAGGCAAGCTTAACCTTGTTTCTAGTCACGACGTTTTGTCATGTTCGGCCAAGGAGCAAAAGGGGTTATTAGTAAGGAATGGGGAATGGAGCATTATAATATAGTAGAATATACCATTTAAGGTAAGATTTGGTGCATTCTACAATAGCAAGTGGAGTGCCAAAATTTTACTTAATGATTTGTTAGATATACATATTCCTCATTAATGTTAGCTTTTATATAAAGAGTTAACAAATCATATAAAAACTTATACATTTGTAATTTTCTATTAAATTTACAAAATTTCAAGCATTCGTATAAAATGGTATGTAGGTGGCATTAGGTATAAAGGTTTACTTTGTATTTCACTTATTAACTATGAATTTGGCTTATCTATAAAGGATGTATTGTGTTACGATTTTTTTATCTTTTTATTTCTTTTGTATTCTTAAATATTATGACTTCGTTGTGTGTGTCTTATTTATGGAGATTATATATATATACTTACAATGATAAAAGAGTGAATCATCAAATATAACTAACCATATTTACTTCCCTTTATTTAATAACAATGGCACTTTATTAATATATTGTACTTGTGTTAATTGTGTAATTGAATTTTTTTAAATTAAAAATTATGCTAACTATTTAATTAAAAATATTACTACAATTAAAATTAAATATTAATGTAAATAATTATGTGAGAAAATGAAATGTTACAATTAAATATCAATATAATTAATTCTATAATCCATACATAAAACAAGCTACAAATTTAATTTTTAAAAAGTAACTGAACTTAAATACTTTTTTATATCACTAAATTGACATATTCACAAATAAATAAATAAATACATGCAATACATTTTCAATAGAAAATGATTGATATTAGAAGTTAAAAAATTATATAAAACAATATATAGGTGATAATTTGGCTGATTTGTTAACTTTTTACATAAAATTGTAAGTAGACATGTTCTACATTAATGGGAACTAATGCCAGCCCTTAATGATTTGGCTAAAGGCCCAATAGTTCCAATTCTAGTATCTTTACTTCATTACCAACTGCCTTAATAGAAATCAATCCTCCAAAAGTTAAATATTATTACGGCATGATAATACTTGACTTTTAAATCAAGTGGTACTTCTTTACCTCTACAAAAATAAGAATTGAAGATTCGACTCTTATGTAACACAAAAATAAATATATAATTTATTGTACTTAAAAATTAATAAAAATAAATTTTAATAACTCTATCATATGTTAAAATTAATTATAATATAACCATATGAATAATCAAAATTTGAATACTAGACTTTTCACATGGATGTTGGTGTTATACACTTTGACAGTAGTGTATAAGTGGTTTCATTGTATTATTACATCTATCTTCATTTTTATAAAGCACTTATCTTGTGTCTTATGAATTTTTGAAACTGTTATCGCAAAAGTATAAATTGGTTTTAAATAAGTGATCCCACTAATAAAGGTTAAATACTGGTCATTATCTTTAAGAATCAATTGCAACATCATACTACACATCCTAGAGTAACATACTATAATATTAAAAAAAATTTAAAGTAGTAATTTATATCACTGGAAATAAATATGGTCTTGTTTTATATCAATAACATTTTTTTTAATAGCAAGAGACTTTATATAATTTATTTTTGAGTATTTATATATGTAAAAGAAATTCAAAATACTAATTGCTGAAAGTGTTTGAAATTAGCCATCAAAAATATTTTTCTGTATTTATTATTCTATGTGATTGTATATATTTAAATGTGTATATGTATATATTGTACATTTCTTTTTGCATAAAGTATTAGTTAACTATTCACAAATTGTTGAGTTCGAAAATTATTTATTTTAGTTTTTTCCATATTTTGAACATAATAATTGCATCATAAAATTTTATTTATGATTGTTAGAGAATCTCCAATATATTTATGTTAATTAAATATTGCATGTTTTGACTAAAATAAAATTTTTAGAATTATATTTAAATTTCAGATTAATCAAAATATTAATTGTTTTAGATATTTGAATTATATTGGAATTTTCTTTGGAAAAAATATTATTCCTTAATGCCATTATCCCAAATTTTAATTCTATGATCTGAAGAGCGCATCCATATTTATTAAATTCTGTACAAAAATCTTATTTGAAATCTAAACAAATTTAAGTATCTAGCTAGCTTAATCTTCCTCCTAAGTAAACTGAATTTCTACATATAGTGCATCAATAATGCTTTTGCCCTCTCTTAATTGTGTATAAAAAAAAGAGAAAAGAAAGAAGAGAAAAGAGCATTCTGATAGCATAAAATTATATTGAGCATGCATATATTTTAACAAATAGTAATACAGCCACATCAAGTTGGGGAAAGGGACAAATTAAAGAATGAAGAGTAGTACTATAATAGGAAATATAAAAAATTGAGGTAAAGATTAATTCAAAGAAAATCGTAACATAAAGCAATCTAAGTACATACATGCATGTGACCCAACGACTATGACTGTGACGATGACAGCTACAACTATTATGATGACTACAATTATTTAGAAGATGACTATGACAACTAAGAAATTAATAACATATCTCTATGGTGGAATTTAATTGCTTGTTTAAAGTACATCTCCAACAGCACCCCAAAAAATTCAAAATTAAATATCATAATACTCAATTCCTAAGGGTAATTAAACACACTACACCATATCAATCCATTATTCTATTTGTTCTAATCCGTGAATGGCACCATCATCTCGTGCAAGAAGAATAAATATTTTTTTCAAAAAAGAGTATAAAAAGAGAACTTTATTGAGAAAAAATTCATAGCTTAAAGGTCACATAACAAGCCAGCAAAATAGTTAAAACACAGTTACAAAAAAGAGAAGGTCACACTTGAGGATTAATTGAAGTCATGCAGAATTAAAGACACTATAAAAAATTGCATAACAACCCTATCTTGCCACTATGAAGAAGTAAAAAGGCTCATATGCATCATATATACAATTGGAAGTCAAGCTAATCATGAAGCTGGAAAAGCCCAACAATAAATGAAGAGCACAAAAGACTATCAACATGGAGAAACTACCAATGATGCTACTAGAATCAGTTATATACATCAACTCAGACCTACCTATGAATTAGCCTCCTTAAAGCAGAAATTTTGAGACCACACAAGCCCCTATTCATACGAGGATTAAAATGACTACTAAAAAAATACAATCATTAAATTATAAATGAAAGCTTTATCTTAAAAGTTTAAACTAATAGGAAATAACTCAATTAATTATTTATATTCTAATATATCTTTTAAGTTTTAAGTCTACTTAGGTTAAAAGGATGAATCATGCACATAAGCAATAAATATTGTGCAATTTATATTTTTAATATAGTTATGGCTATCAGAACCATATTTTGATAAAACTTTCTCCCTCATCCTTTTCATGAATCGATCCAACCATGTTTCCCATTTCATCTTGCTCCAGAATGTTTTTTGAAATCATCTATTATTATTTATTTTCTATCAAACTCACCCCTACTCATGATTTTTGTAGAAAAACACAATTTATTCATATATTAGTTATCTAAATTCTTCTAGATATATTAATAACTCTAATACCATGTTATCTTATGAGAATAGAAATTTGTATTTTATTATTGAGATACTACTATTTAGAGGAATATTATGTATATAGTTTTACATAGAAAAAATCATATTGTTAAGGAATATTTAATTTGAATCAATTTTAAAATAGTATAATAAAAGTAATATATATGAAAACTTTGGTATTGATTTTTGTAATAGCCGCAAAATTCTTAAAGAAATCAAACATATATTTCCTACCAATTTAATGCAGTAAAAATAAAAGTGTTATCTCTCTTTCAATAAAAGAATGATACTAGCCTGGTACTAATATATATGCCTTCTTCTTGACACTCTATATTAGTCTTTCAGATAAATTTTTTTTTTCAAAATGAAATATAATTTAACAATAGTAATTAACCATTTAAAACACAATAAAAGTACCATTAAACAATATATCCGATCACCACAATGTAGATTGAGAAGAAAAAGAAAAAGGTGCAACCATGTCCAAAAAATAATTAGAAGGAAACAATTCATTATGCATTACTGATTCCAACCTTTAAACAATTCATAAAAATGATTAAATTATTGGTAGCTTCATATATCACTAATGAGTTTTTAGCTAATAGGTAGCTTCATTTATTATTAACCAAATTCTATGTGATACCAAAGATGTGTTGTAGGAAAGATGTATGGGAGGTTGTGTTGAGATGGTGATGTTGGTGATAGCGGGAAAACAAGCTGACTAGTCATTGTGGTATAGGATGAGGTGATTATAGGAAAAATGAATAGGAATTTATAGAGTTATAAAGCTCTAACAGATATGCACTATTTTTAAGTTTTTGTGAATGAGTGAGAGGGAGCAATAAAGCTGGGTGGAAGAGAGGAACGAATAGATTTGAGAGGATATTGGTAAAAGCTTAGAGATCTTTGGTGGGTGTGGGTGATATGCATGCTTTTAGTTTTTTCTTTCTTCTTTTTAGTGAACACATAGCCAAAGGAATGCTTGTTCCAATTCTAAAAATCTATAAGATATCCATTAACTCATATAGGCATGATCCTTGGAGCTTCTATACATATAATATGAAATTCACGCACAACCAAAGTTAATCAATTCTATGTCAACTAGTTTAGACAGTTAGGTGTCTCAAATGACCCTTTAATATTGTTGCTAAACTTCCTTTAAGAGGTATATCATCACACATAC
Source organism: Carica papaya (assembly GCF_054855325.1). Taxonomy (NCBI): domain Eukaryota; kingdom Viridiplantae; phylum Streptophyta; class Magnoliopsida; order Brassicales; family Caricaceae; genus Carica; species Carica papaya. Next base: position 24,041,676 of record NC_142310.1, on the reverse strand, counting down.
ACATATAGGAAGTTTTTTTAGATGTATATTGTAGTGTTTAGACTATGTTATTGTTATTTATGCATTTTTTTTTACTATTGTTTTATACCCCAAGGTCTCAAGTATTTTAGATCATGTTAATGGTTGATTTCGCTATATAGTCATTCCTTATGGTTGGTTTTATAAACCTACTTGTAATGGATAAAAGGTATCTTAGTTTTAAGAAAAATATTACTTTTAATATATAGAATTGAAATTTAGGATTTAGATTTTTTAGTAACAATTCATACATTTCATTAATTAGATAACATAACCTCTTAAAGATAATCTAAGAAAATGCCTGATCTTTTAATGAAGATTTAGAAAGCTCAGTCCACAGATCAAGAAATCAATAAAAATTTAAGTAAGCTTACTTCTGATGAGTATTTTTATTTCAGGCTCATAAATGATGGATTGTGCATATTTCGAGACCGTATTTCAGTCTTTGTCGCTGTTAGGATGGACGTTCTCAAGGCTGTTTATGCCTTCAAACTGTCCATCCACCTTGGGAGTACCAAGATGTACCGGGACCTGAAGCGTCAATATTAGTGGCCTAGAATAAAGGAGGACATTGTCGATTATGTCTCGATGCCTTACTTGGCAATGGGTAAAGGTAAAACACTAGAGACCTGGTGGTTTGTTATAAGGCCTCCCTATTCTAGAATGGAAGTGGGAGCATGTAACCATGGACTTTGTCACCGACCTGCCCAGAACTTGTCCTGTTTGTAATGCCATATGGGTCATTGTTGACAGGTTGATCAAGACCGTTCACTTCTTACCCATCAGAACCACAGATTCCACCAGCATATTAGCCCGCCTGTACGTCAATGAAATTGTTCGACTCCATGATGTCCCCTCATCCATTGTGTTCAACTGTGATCCTCGGTTTACCTCCTATTTTTGGGATAGTTTTTAAGAAGCACGTGATTCTGCATTGTACTTCAGCATTGTTTATCTTCCCCAAACTGATAGTCAGTCTGAACGTACTCCAAAGATTCTAGTATCGACATGGCTCCATATGAAGCTTTGTACAGTAGACCTTGTTGTTCTCCCATTTGTTGGAACGAAGTTGGGAACGAGCGTTTTTTGGGACCTAATTTCATCCAGGAGACTATCAAAAAAGTTTTTATCATTCTAAGAAACTTAGCCACTGCCTAGAGTATCCAGAAAAGCTACATAGACAACTGTAGAAGACCTTTGGAATTTGTAATTGGCGATCAAGTCTTCCTTAGGATCTTCCCTTACAAGGAGAAAATACTATTTAGTAAGAAGGAAAAGTTGAGCCCCTATTACGTGGGACCTTTTTAGATCATGGAGTGTGTTGGACCCGTGGCGTACTGCCTTACTTTGTCCTAAGAGTTTAGGGGTCTACATGATGTTTTTCATGTCTCTATACTAAAAAAGTACAACCTTGACCCTTCTCACATCATTTATCATCAAGAGATGCAGGTTTAAGCTGATATGACATACAAGGAGCTTCCCGCAAAAATACTTAATTAGACTGACAAGGTTTTGCACAACAATAGGATTCCCATGGTGAAGGTATAGTGGCAACACCACATTCTGAAAGAGGTAATGTGGGAGTTGGAGAACAAGATGAGAGAGAAGTTTCAGATCTATACATAACAAATTTTGGAGACAAAATTTTCTAAGGTGGAGGGAATGTAACACCTTGAAAACCTTCGCACTTAATTTGTAATAAGAACCACTATTTATTCGGGCCCTAAGGCAATTCAAAACCCCATAATATTTTGTATTTTTAATATTTCGGATGAATATTGTATTTCATATTTTAAGTTTCGTATTTTATTTATTTAATAATTCTTAAAATTAATTATTTTATTTTCTCATAGGAAAAATTTTATTTTATTTATTATTTAAATAAATTTTAGGAAAAATTGAGGAAAAGGCGAAAAATCCCACAGGAAGGATCCTGCTCCCATGGGCTCTGCTCACTTGGGCGACATGCCGTCATTGTTTGGGTGGCATGCCTCTAAGTTTTGCACCACCGTCATGTCGCATTGTCCATTCGTTGGTCACATTCGTCAGTCACCACATCACATATTTCCCATTGACTTTCTCTCTCATCACCAAATTTTGTCACTTGGCATAAATCCAACAGTCCCCATTTTCTATAAATAGTGACCCTCCGTTCACCATTTTCCCATCACTTCCATTTCGATTCTTCTATCCTCTAAGAATTTTAGAGAGAGAGGGAGCTGTCAAGAGAGAGAGGGAAAGGAGAAGAAGAAGAAAAGGCACAAAAAATATCGAAGTTTCGGTAAGGAATTTAGTATTTACTTTTAAACATCCTAAGGAGCATTTCTAGAGTAAAATTAATAAAGTTTAAATTAGTGATTTCATGGTTAAGTTTTATGCCTAAACTAAGTAACTTCAAGTGTTAACACATATCTAAGATCGTGTATGAACTTGTTAATTTGCATGTGTAATTTAGATGAAACAAATATTGATATGTGATGCAATTAAACGATAGAAAAATGATTAAGCAAGAAATTATGTATAGACATGAGAAACATGTATTGATATTAGCATGCATAATGCATAAAATGTTTCATTATACTTTTTATCTCTAAGGAGTTTATGTTTCTTCCTCATCTAGTCTGAAAATACATGAGAGAACCATTCCCTGTGGATGATAGCATACCCTTTGACGCGAGTGGTGATTCAAAATGATTATAGGGGTCACCTTCGGCGAATTACGACCGTGGCCATAGTTAACATGTAGGACCACTGTGGTTGGCACAGCTGTGGTCATAGATCGTGTCATAGTTTTGCAAGCCGTAAATGTGATTTTGTTTAGCAAACCATAAATGTGTTGTTAGTTTAGCAATACACAAAATTCTATTACAAATGAAATGAATTTTTCATTCTACATGGGTAGTTGGGAATCCGTATCGCCCTCAATAGATGGAAGTCATAACGACTTCGTAAATAATGACACGAAAAATAGTGCATATCATGATTTTTTTAAGTTTTTCTATTTTTAGTATAATATACTTGATTGATATGATATGACTATAATATGATGTTTTCTTTAAATAAAATAAATTACTTTCATAATTTAATAAAGAAGCCTGACATGACTCTTGATGGTAAGAAATGATGATACCTTTAATTACCTTTAAAATCTTATGATGTTTTTTAAATACTTTTTTCCTTACTGAGTATATGGAACTCACCCCTTTCCATGTCTCCTCCAGATGAGGAAGATAATGAGGAACTGATTACTGACCTACTCATTGAAATCTTTGAGGATCCCGTCGATCCATAAACTTCTATAAGTGCATGACTTGTCTCGCACTCTGATGAGTCTTTTTACATAATTATAGAAGTGACCCTTTTTGTATTATGATATTTTATATTTTGTCGGCACTTCTGACCTCAATTATATATGTAATTGGAAACTCATATATTTTGTAAGGATTTTGTAATAAATTGGTCTGTTACATATATTTAACTATTACGCAATCGTAATCTATTTCTGTATCTGGCACCCTTATGCCTTAAATAACATTTGGGATGTCACAAAAGTTATCTTACTTTTTAGAAAAATATTACTTTTAAAATATAGAATTGAAATTTAGGATCTATATTTTTTAGTACCAGTTCATACATTTCATTAGTTATATGACACAACCTCTTAAAGATGATCTATAAAAATGCACAATTTGAATCTAAAATCTTTTATGAAGAGAAGAAATACCAATCATATTTTTAAGAAAAGATTAGTATGATTCAATTTTAAAATGGTATAATAAAAGTAATATATATGAATACTTTTGTATTGATTTTTGTAATAGTTTCAAAATTCTTAAAGAAATCAAACATATATTTCCTACCAATTTAATGCAGTAAAAATGTAAAAGTGTTATCTCTCTTCCAATTAAAAAATGATACTAGTCTGGTACTAATATATGTGCCTTCTCCATGACACTCTATAATAGCCTTTAAGATAATTATTTTTTTATAAATGAAATAAAATTTAACAATAGCAATTAACCATTACAAACACAATAAAATTACCATTAAACAATACATCTGATAGCCACAATATAGATTGAGAAGAAAAATAAAAGGGCACAACCATGTCCAAAAGCCAATTAGAATGAAACAATTCATCATCCATTACTAATTCCAACCTTTAAGATAATTATGATATTCTACAGATTGCATACTAGTATACATATAAAAACTAAAACTAGTTGAAGATTATATATATGACGGAAAAATTTGCAAGTGCATAAAATCATTCAAATAATAAAGTGATAAGTATGGTATCGTTCTACAGGGATTGTGTATCAAGTACTAGAATTATAAAAATTCTATTATTATCTAGAAATTTAAATCTAATAATAATTTAATCAAAGAAAAATAATTATATTAATGAAAACTATCGATGTAAACCCATCATGTCATTGATTTCACCTAAATCTTAGGTATATTTGAGTTTTAATTTCACAATCAATTTAATCTAGTTTGCAATGATCGAACAAAGTTAATATACTTTTGGTTTCCCTCCCAGTATTTGCTAGGTTTATCAATTAACAACTACTAACCTTTTACAATAATTATTAATTTGATTCTATTAGATTTGTGATAATTCGATTTCTCCACGTTATCTCGAACATATAACTCCCGTTTAAATTGCAATTAACGACTAGAAATATCTGTCTAATTAATAGAATTTCACTTCTGCTTCTCTAAAATTATCAATAACAAATTACGCCATGAGTTGGCCAAGTCTCGCAACGAAATTAATTTCAATATTGTTAAATTGCAACTAGAAGGAAGCTAAATTAAGTTTCAAGCATACTTTTGATTCATGCTACATCAATCACTCCAATGAAGGAGATTTAACCAGACATGGTAGATTGAGTAATAGAACTTAAAATTAAAAAAAAAATATAATCATGTAATAATAAAAAACTAATTTCTAAAATATTTCAAACATGAGTTTGTTAAAAAATAATGAAAAATTTCATACCAAAAATCTATAATTTGAAAGAAAAAATAAAAATAAATTACTTGATTAATTTTTCTCAATTTTTCCTCTGTTGCTCAACTGTAAGCCCACTTCTACTTTCTATTTCGGCTTCTTCTCCACCAGATTTGGGTTCACATTAGCTCCCCACCATATATAGTTTCACCTTTGCTCACCTTTTAATGTTGCAGATCTGGTTCCTTTTATAGGCAGAAGAAATAAATGAGATAGGGTTTTGCATGCCTTTTTTTCAACTTTTAGCTGCCTTCATTTTTTCTCTTTTCTTCTTCTCTTTTCAGTCTTTTTTTAATTTTCTCCACGACACCTACATCAAGATTTTTTTTCATTAAATGACTTTTAACTTAAAAGTAATTCAAAAGTTATTCTAAATTTAAGTAAAAAGGGTATAAAAATACAATAAAAATCAAACACAACAATATACGTCTATGTATACATATAAAACAATACTTATTTTATTTGCCACCTAAGCAATCGTAATAATATAACATATTTAGTAAATTATACAAGATATTGTCTAAACTACTTAAAGGAGCTAGTAATCAGTGTACACATGTACTTCTCATTAACACTCTAAATTGGTAATATATGTGTGAGTGTAATTTTTTTATTCTTCAAAATATAGGGAACAAAGACAGATTATTCTACATATCTATTAATTAGTTAGAAGCGGGTTTATAACTTAATTCAACGTATTTTTCCAGATACATGCATAATATTCATATTAATCAAAATATTAATTGTTTTAGATGTTATGATTATACCGAGACTTTTTTTGAGGAAAACATTACCTGTTAATGCCACTATCCCAAATTTTAATTCCAAGTTCCAAAGATTGAATCCATATCTATTAAATTTATACAAAAATCTCATTTTAAATCTAAAAAAATTTAAAGAGCTAGCTAGATTCATCTTCATCCTAACTAGATTGAATTTTTACATATACTATATCAATAATGCTTCTATCTTTGCTCCATTATGTATAAATAAAATGAAAAGAAAAGAAATATGACATCCTGATGCCAAACAGGGCACCAACGTCCAAATGAGTAGACATAAAATAGATATTAATATTGCAGCAGAACTATACATCCCATACAAAATTATGTGCAGGCTAGGCCTTCAGCACGTAGCTGGCTTGGTGTGGCACACTATTGCCTCGGGCAGTGTGCCGCCGCCCTCTTGGGCACCATGCACCGCCTTTGGCGTTGTGCTATTACCTTGGGTGGAGAGCTACCACTGGTGGAGGATTCTTCCTCTGTTTTTTGCGCTGCTGTTGTCTCGTGTCAAATCACTCATTTTTCACTCAACTTTCTCTCTCCTCACCAAATTTTGCCACTCGGCACAAATAAAACGGTCCCTTTTTTTATAAATGGGGACCCCTTTCTTCCATTTTCCTCATCACTTCCATTTTATTCTTCCATCTTCTAAGAGCTTAAAGAGAGAAAGGGAGTGATTTAGAGAGAGAAGGAGAAGAGAAGAAGAAGAAAGGTGTAGGAAAACTTCAAAGTTTTAGTAAGAAATTTAGTATTTCCTTAAACATCTTAACGAGCATTTTTAAAAAATCAAAATTATGACGTTTGTGTTTTGTGTTTTTCATATTTTATTTTTAATAAAGTGATTTGTTCTTGATTTCAAGCATGCTATGTGATTTTATAGATATTTGATGATTTGCATGTAAATTAAAAAACATGAATCTGGCGATAATTTTTTGAAATATATATAAAAAAAGAAAGAAAGAGAAGGGGAATGAGCTTGAATGGTCTAAAAAATATATGTATTTGTATTGACATGTATAATGCATCAAGAGTCTCGTTAGGCTTTTTATCTCTGAGGGTTTTCTTTTTTTTCCTCCCCTATTTAGTCTAAAAAGACGCCGCTCTCTGTAGATGTCGGTGTACCCTCTGACGAGAGCGGTGATGTGATTATCTATTAGGGGTCACCTTTGGCTAAGTACTGTCATGACTATAGAATATCTGATAGAACCACTTTGGTTGGTACGACCATGGTCACAGATTATACCATAGTTTGACAAGCCAGAAATGTGCTTGAACGAATTGCCGTTATATATCTAATCTAGTCATTCCACATGGGTAGTCAAAAATTCGTATTTGCCCTCACAGATGGAAGTTGGAACAATTTCATGAAGGATGACACAAAAATCTAAGCATTTCATTATTTATTTTATTTTTTCTATTGTTAAGTATGATTTTGATTTGATTGTTGTGACTATGACATGATGTTTCTTTTAATAAATAAAATTATTTTCATAAAATAAGAAAGGACCCTGACGTGACATGATAGTAAGTATTAATGATATAATTATTCACTCTTAAAATCTTATGTTATTATTTAAATGTTGTTTTTCTTACTAAGTATATAGAACTCACCATTTCCATACTCCCCCCAAATTACGAAGATAGTAAGGAACTAATCGCTGACCTACCCCTTGGAGTCTATGAGGATCCCATGGATCTACAAACCTTGAGTGCAGGACTTGTCGTGCACTCTAATGAGTCCAATCACATAATGAAAGAAGTGGTCCTTTGTATTTTGATATTTTGTATTTTGTTACCACTTCTGTCCTCAGTTATATATATGTGTGATTGGAACTCATATATTTTGGTAAGGGATTTGAAATAACTTGCTCCGCTGTATACAATTTTTATAATGCACTCGTAATCTGTTTTTGTATCTTGCACCCTTATGCCTTAATTTGCATTAGAGATATCACACATATTTTAGCGGTTCCGAATCAAATAATCAAAACTAAATACCCCTCAAAGGAAATATGGTGAACCAGATTTAACTAGACTCTTTGTTTGTTAAGTTTTGACTTTTTATTTTATTAGTTAACTTTTTAGATTCTTTTGTTCTTGTTTCATTTTTTCTTTAATCTTTTAATTTCAAGTTTTTTCAAATGTTAATTCTCCTTCTTTTATAATTATTTATAGATTTAGAATTTCTTTTTTACAAGTTTTTAATTTATAAAATTATTCTTAGAATTTTAAGATTTTATTAATTTTATTAGATTTATTCTATTAAATTAACCAAATCATTTTTTGTTATACCATATTTCCAATTTATACCAATATTCCTAAAATGCCAATTTGTCCAAAATTTACTTAATTTACCAAATTACAGATTTTATTTATTTATTTTACCTTGTGCCCAAGGGAATTTATCTTCCTATCCGCACCCGCAATATGGGGAGCACATCCGTGAAGACCCCTCAACATCCGTAGAAGCCTGGTAGGTCAACACGATGCCCAAGGCTGGCTGCAATGTGCAGGTACTTGGAGTGTAGTGGCACTCCCACACACAAGACTTGTGCACAAATGCACATCAGCATGCATCACAATGCCATGAACATGCCCGCACGACTGTGACGACAACAACTACAACTATTATGATGATTAAAATATTAAGATAATAACTACGAGTCTGACAACCTATCTATGTAGTGGATTGGTTATTCAAAGTACATCTCCAACAACATCAAAAAAATTAAAAACTAAACATCCTAATACTTTATTCCTAAGGGTAATTAAACCTACTGAACCATATCAGTCCATTATTCTGATTGTTTTTATCCATGAATGGCACCAACATCTTTGCCTGTTCCCCGTTAGCAAACCCTACATGAAACTATTGTTGTACTTACAAGTTTATCTTGTCAATGGACCACTCTCACGACTGCTGCATCTCCTGCACCAGAGAATCCTCCTTGCTTTGAGCAAGACGTCTCTTGAGGACCCTTCATGACTCCCCCGTTAGGTGGTCCTTTAAGGCTAAACTGACTTATATAATTTTTATAATGCGACTACCATTTTATTAATAAAATTATCTGTTAATTAAGGAAAAATATGTGATACTTAACCTACAGCCAAACCCTTAAAAAGATTTACCCCCAAAGAAAATTTTTGGTTACTTTGCCAATAAAGAGCTAATTGTTTGGAATTAATTAACAGTGTTCTGCATAAAATGAACTAATAGAGTAATATAATAAGATGAATAAAGATTAAGATGATGTTGTATGGCTATTTTCTTTGATAAATAAAGGTTATCTTACTTTTTAAAAAGTTCATGATAATTAGAAAATTAAGAAGTGCTATAATAATAAACATATATATATATATATACTTCATTAATTATGTACATTAGTAATGAATAGCTAAAACCTATAACGCAAACTATTTATAAGAAGATACTTTGAAATTATATTTCCTAAATATAACATCTTGAATCTTCCAGTTAAGGAAGTTAAGGGTAATTGATGCATCCCAAATTTTATGATCGATATGTATGCATGAGGGAGCTTCGCATGTAGAGCAACCCTACAGACAATCCAACATTTAAAAATATGTCCCCTAGGACTTCTGATATCACTTTTTTCATTTTCTTGTGTATATAACAAATTTTTTTTTAGCCTAAGATAAAGTATATTTGTATTAAATTTATTAATTAAAAAATAAAAATCTTGTGCAACAAGAACAAATAATTTTTTTCAAAAAAGAGTATAAAAAGAGAACTTTATTGAGAAAAAAATCATAGCTTAAAAGTCACGTATATAGATAGAAAAACAAGGCCAGTAAAATAGTGAAAACATAGTTACAAAGAAGCAAAGGTCACACTTGAGGATTAATTAAAGTCATGCAGAATTAAAAACACTAAAAAAATTGCATAACAATCTTATCTTACCACTGTGAAGAGGCAAAAAGGCTCATATGCATCATATATACAGTTGGTAGTCAAGCTAATCATGAAGCTAGAAAATCCCAACGATAAATTAAGTGCAGGAAAGAATATCAACATGGAGAAACCACCAGAGATGCTACTAGAATCAGTTGCATGCATCAACTCAAAACTACCTATGAATTAGCCTCGTCAAAGCAGAAATTTTGAGACGACACAAGCCCCTATTCATAGGAGGATTAGAATGACTACTAAAAATAGTACAATGATTAAATTATAAATGAAACTTTTATCTTAAAAGTTTAAACTAATAGGAAATAACTCAATTAATTATTTATATTCTAATACATTTTTTAATTTTTAAGTCTACTTAGGTTAAAAGTGTGAATCATACACATATGCAATAAATATTGTGCAATTTATATTTTTAATATATTATGGCTATCAGAGCCATATTTAGATAAAACTTCTCCCTCATCCTTTTCACGAATCAATCCAACCATGTTCCCATTTCTTATTGCTCCATAATGTTCTTCTCAACAATCTATCATTATTTATTTTCTATCAAACTCACCCCTATTCATTATTTTTGTATCGAAAACATAATTTATTCATATATTAGCTATCTAAATTCTTCTAGATATATTAACAACTCCAATACCATGTTATCTTGTGGGAATGAAAAATTATATTTTATTATTAAGATGCCACTATTTAGAGGCATATTGTGTATATAATTTTACAAAGAAAAAATTAAATGACAATTAAATACACATTTACACCATAAATGCACTAAAAATTCTGGAATAATACATTAGATCCATTTTTTGGGGGGGAATTCAGATTAATATTATCAATTAGAATGATTTATGGTTGACCTAGTTGGACCAATAAAATGAAGTATCCAAGCTCTGTTTAGCAAAAACCAAATTGGTAATATATCGATGATTACCACTTATATCATAAACAACTCTACTTAGAAATAAATTCTAATAGGAGCGATCTCAACTGTTAATCAGTTGAATAAGAATGATATGATTAATACATTGAATATTTGATGGAAGACATGAAAAAAATGAATTGAAAAAAAAGGAAGTCGTAGAAAAAGATGTGGTATTGGGTTGATTTATCCTATATGTGCAAATCTAAATCAGGCAGATCTTTACTAGGAGTAGATCCTAAACCTAAAAAAATTGAATAAAAAATGGAAGAAGCCCATTCAGGAACAAGAAAATGCATCACAATCTGGATTTTATCTCGATGAGAAAAACATCAATGATGAGATAAGAATTTATATTCTTGGCAATAGTATATGCTTAATAAATTATTGTATTATTGGATCATATTTGCTACTTCTAGTCGATAAAATTTCAAGCATTTTCATAAAAATGACTAATTATAGGTAGCTTCATATATCACTAATGAGTTGTTAGCTAATAGGTAGCTTCATGTATTATTAACCAAATTCTATGTGATACCAAAGATGTGTAATATGAAAGATGTATGGGAGGTTGTGTTGAGATGGTGATGTCAGCGATAGCGGGAAAACAAGTTGACTAGTCGTTGTGGTGTGGGATGAGGTGTTAATAGGAAAAGTGAATAGGAATTTACAGAGTTGTAAAGCTCTAGAAGATATGCACTATTTTCAAGTATCTGTGAATGAGTGAGAGGGAGCAAGAAAGCTGGGTAGGAGAGAGGAACGAATGGGTTTGAAAGGATATTTGTAAAAGCTTGGAGATATTTGGTGGGTGTAGGTGATATGCATGCTTTTAGTTGTTTCTTTTTTCTTTTTAGTGCACATATAGCCAAAGGAATGCTTACTCCAATTCTCAAAATCTATAAGGTATCCATTAACTCATATAAGCATGATCCTTGGAGCTTCTATACATACAATATGAAATTCACGCAAAACCAAAGTTGATCAATTCTATGTCAACTAGTTTAGACAGCTAGGTGTCTCAAATAACCCCTTCATATTGTTGTTACCCCTTCATAGCATTTGTTTGCTATTGTTTTATGCTCAAATGTCTCATGTATCTTAGATGATGCTAATGGTTGATTTTGCTATACAGGCATTCCTTATGGTTGTTTTATAAATCTAGTTGTTATGGATAAAAGGTATATTACTTTTCAGAAAAATATTACTTTAAAATATAGAATTAAAATGTAGGAGTTAGATTTTTTAGTAACAATTCATACGTTTTATGAATTAGATGACACAACCTCTTAAAGATAATTTACAAAAATGCCTGATCTTTTCATGAAGATTTAGGAAGCTCAGTCCACAGACCCAAAAATAACAAAAATTTGAGTAAGCATACTTCTTATGAGTTTTTTGATTTTAGGCTCATAAATGATGAATTGTGCAGATTTTGGGACCATATTTGGGTCCCTGTTGCTATCAGAAGGGATGTTCTCAAAGCTACCCATGCCTCTAAACTGTCCATTATCTTCAAAAGTACCAAGATGTACTGGGACCTGAAGCATCAATATTGGTGGCCTAGAATGAAGGAGGACATTGTCGACTATGTCTCTCAATGCCTTACTTGGCAACGGGTGAAGGCAAAACACCAGAGACCTGCTGGTTTGTTGCAAGGCCTTCCTATTCCAAAATGGAAGTGGGAGCATATAACAATAGACTTTGTCACCAACTTGCCCAAAACCTGTTCTGGTCGCAATGCCATATGGGTCATTGTTGACAGGTTGACCAAGACCGTTCACTTATTACCCATCAAAACAACAGATTCCACCAGCAGATTAGCCCATTTGTACATCGATGAAATTGTTTGACTCCACAGCATCCCCTCATCTATTTTGTCCGATTGTGATCCTCAGTATACCTACGATTTTTAGGACAATTTTCAAGAAGCACTCAGTTCTGGATTATACTTCAGCATTACTTATCTTTTCTAGACTGATGATTAGTCTGAACATACTATCCAAATAGTAGAAGACATGTTGCGCACTTGTGTCCTCGACTTTGGTGACAATTGGTATGAGTATCTTCTCCTGTGTGAATTTTCCTATTATAATAGTTATCATTCCAGCATCGGCATGGCTCCATATGAAGCTCTGTACAGTAGGCCCTGTCATTCTCCCACTTGTTGGAACGAAGTCGGGAACTAATGTCATTTGGGACCTGATTTCATCTAGGAGACTATTGAAAAAGTTGCTATCATTCAAAGGAATTTAGCCATTGCCTAAAGTATCAAGAAAAGTTATGCCAACAACCGTAGAAGACCTTTAGAATTTGCAGTTGGCGATCAAGTCATCTTTAAGATTTTCCCTTACGAGGAAAAAATTTGATTCGATAAGAAGGGAGAATTGAGCCCTATTATGGGGGACCTTTTCAGATCGTGAAATGTGTTGGACCCGTGGCATACTTCCTTTCTCTACACCAAGAGTTTATGGGTCTACATGATGTTTTCCATCTCTCCATGCTCAAAAGGTGCCACTGTGACCCTTCTCACATCATTTCTCACCAAGAGATGTAGGTTCAAGCTGATATGACATACGAGGAGCTCCTCGCGAAAATCCTTGATTGGACCAACAAGGTTTTGCACAACAATAGGATCCCCATGGTGAAGGTGTAATGGCAACAACACACTCCGGAAGAGGTGACTTGGGAGTTGGAGAACGAGATGAGAGAGAAGTTTCCAGATCTAATCATAACAAATTTGGGGGATCAAATTTTCGAAGATGGGGGAATGTAACACCCTGAAAACCTTCGCGCTTAATTTGTAATAAGAACCTCTATTTATTCAAGCCTTAAGGTCTTTTAAAACCCCTTAATATTTCGTATTTTTAATTTTTTGGATGAATATCGTATTTCGTATTTTAAGTTTTATATTTTATTTGATTTGATAAATCTTAAAATTAATTATTTTATTTTTTTGTAGGAAAAATTTTATTTTATTTATTATTTAAAAAGATTTAAGGAAAATGGAGAAAAAAGCAAAAAATCCCACGGGAAGGATCCGGCTCGCGCAGGCTCTGCTCGCTTGGGTGATGTGCCGTCTCTGTTTGGGTGGCATGCCTCTAACTTTTGTGCCACTATCATGTTGCATCGTCCATCCATTGGTCACATCTGTTAATCATTACATTACACCTTTCCCATTGACTTTCTCTCTCCTCTCAAGATTTTGCCACTTGGCGCAAATCCGATGGTCTTCATTTTCTATAAATAGTGACCGCCCCTTCACCATTTCTCCATCACTTCCATTTTCATTCTTCCATTCGCCAAGAGCTTTAAAGAGAGAGGGAGATGACAAGAAGAAGAAAAGGCATAGAAAACATCGAGGTTTCGGTAAGGAATCAAAAATTTACTTTTAAACATCTTAAGGAGCATTTCTAGAGTAAAATTAATAAGGTTTAAATTAGTGATTTCATGGTTAGTTTATGCCTAAACTAAGCAATTCACATGTTAACGCATGTTCTATGATCGTGCATGAACTTGTTAATTTGCATGTGTAATTTAGATTAAATAAATATTGATATGTGATGCAATATGGTAGAAAAATGATTAAGCATGAAATGATGTACAGACATGAGAAACATGTATTAATATTGGCATGCATAATGTATAAAGTGTTTTGTTAGGCTTTTTATCTCTGAGAGATTTCTATTTCTCCCCCATCTGGTCTGAAAAGACATGAGAGGATCGCTTCTTGTGGATAACGGGATACTCTCTGACGAGAGTGGTGACGCGTAATGATTGTAGGGGTCATCTTAAGCGAAGTACGATCGTGGCCATAGTTAACATGTAGGACCACTGTGGTTTGTAGAATTGTGGTCATAGATCATGTCATGGTTTGGCAAGCTATAAATGTGATATTGGTTTAGCAAGCCGTAAATGTGTTGTTAGTTTAAGAAGACACAATTTGGTGTTACAAATTAAATGAATTTTTCATTCCACATGGGTAGCCAGGAATCTGTATCGCCCTCAATAGATGAAAGTCGAAACGACTTCGCGAAGAATGAGACAAAAATAGTGCATATCATGATTTGTTTGATTTTCTTTATTTTTAGCATGATATACTTGATTGATATGATATGACTATGATATGATATTTTCTTTAAATAAAATAAATTACTTTCATAATTTAATAAAGAACCCTGACATGACTCTTGATGGTAAAAAATGATGATACCTTTAATTACCTTTAAAATCTTATGATGTTATTTAAATATTGTTTTCCTTACTGAGTATATAGAACTCACTCCTTTCCATGCCTCCCTCTAGATGGGGAAGATAGTGAGGAACTGATTGCTGACCTACCGCTTGAAGTCTTTGAGGATCCCGTGGATCCATAAACTTTTATAAAAGCTTGACTAGTCTTGCACTCTGATGATCCTTTTACATAATTATAGAAGTGGCCCTTTTCGTATTTTGATATTTTGTATTTTGACGTCACTTTTGGCCTTAGTTATACATGTAATTGGAAACTCATATATTTATAAGGGATTTGTAATAAATTGTTCCGCTGCATATATTTAACTCTTACACACTCGTAATCTTTTTCTGTATGACACCCTTATGCGTTAAATAACATTTGGGATGTCATAAAAGGTATCTTACTTTCAGAAAAATATTACTTTTAAAATATAGAAATGAAATTTAGATTTTAGATTTTTTAGTAACAATTCATATATTTCATTAATTAGATGACACAAACTCTTAAAGATAATCTATAAAAATGCATAACTTGAATCTAAAATCTCTTATGAAGAGAAGAAATACAAATCATATTGTTAGAAAAGATTAGTATGATTCAATTTTAAAATTGTATAATAAAAGTAATGTATATGAATACTTTTCCATTGATTTTTGTAATAGCCGCAAAATTCTTAAAGAAATCAAACATATATTTCCTGCCAATTTAATGTAGTAAAAATATAAAAGTGTTATCTCTCTTCCAATAAAAAAATGATACTAGCCTGGTACTAATATATATATATATATATACCTTTTCCTTGACACTCTATATTAGCCTTTAAGATAATTATTTTTTTTTCCAAATGAAATAAAATTTAACAATAGCAATTAACCATTACAAACACAATAAAAGTACCATTAAACAATACATCCGATAACCATAATATAGATTGAGAAGAAAAAGAAAAAAGCAAAACCATGTCCAAAAAACAAATAGAATGAAAAAATTCATCATCCATTACTGATTCAAACCTTTAAGATAATTATGATGTTCTACATATTGCATACTGGTATACATATAAAAAACTAAATTCGCAAGTACACAAAATCATTCAAATAATAAAGTGATAAGTAGAGTATCATCCTACGAGATTGTGTATCAAGTACTAGAATTAAAGAAATTCTATTATTTCTAGAAATTAAAATTTAATAATAATTTAATCAAAACAAAATTATTAAATTAATGAAAACTATCTATGTAAACCCATCAGAGTCATTGATTTCACTTGAATCTTAGGTATATCTGAGTTTTAATTTCACAATTAATTTAATAAACTATGCAATGATTGAACAAACCTAATGTACTTTTGGTTTTCCTCCCAGTATTCGCTAGGTTTATCAATTAATAACTACTAACTTTTTATAATAGTTACTAATTTGATTCTACTAAATCTGTGATAACTCAGTTTCTCCATGTTAACTTGAACATATAACTCTCGTTCAAATCGTAATTAACAATATATGTCTAATTAATAGAATTTCACTCCCGATACTATAAAACCATCAATAACTAATTAAGCTGTGACTTGGCCAAGTCTCAACCAAATTAATTTCAATATTGCATGCCTCCATTTTTCCTTTTCAAAGCTGCTCATTTTTCCTCTTTACAGATGCTTCCTTTTTCCTTTTCAAAGAAACTTCATTTTTCCTCTTCAGAGCTGCTCATTCTTCCTGTTTAGAATTGCTTCCTTTTTCTTCTTCGGAGTTGCTTCCTTTTTGCTCTTAAAAACTACTTCAATTTTTCTCTTTTCTTCTTCTCTTTTTAGTTTTTTTTTCTATTTTCTTCATGAAACCTACATCAAGAATTTTTTTCTTTAAATGACTTTTAACTTAAAAGGGTATAAAAATATAATAAAAATCGAACACATCAATATACATCTATGTATACATATAAAACAATAATTATTTTACTTGCCACCCAAGCAATCGCAATAATATAGCATATTTAGTAAATTATACAAGATATTGTCTAAACTACTTAAAGGAGCTAGTAGCCAGTGTATACATGTACTTCTCATCAACACTCTAAATTGGTAGTATATGTGTGAGTGTAATTTTTTTGTTCTTCAAAATATAGGGAACAAAGATAGATTATTCTACATATGTATTAATTAGTTAAAAGCCAATTTATAACTTAATTTAACGTATTTTGCCAGATACATGTATAATATTCATATTAATCAAAATATTAATTGTTCTAGATGTTATGATTATACCAAGACTTTCTTTGAGGAAAACATCACCTGTTAATGCCACTATCCCAAATTTTAATTCCAAGATCCAAAGATTGTATCCATATCTATTAAATTTTATACAAAAATCTCATTTTAAATTTAAAAAAATTTATAGAGCTAGCTAGCTTCATCTTCATCCTAACTAGATTGAATTTTTACATATATTACATCAATAATGCTTCTATCCTTGCTCCATTGTGTATAAATGAAAAGAAAAGAAAAGAAATGTGACATCCTGATGCCAAAACAGGGCACAATGTCCAAATGAGTATACATAAAATAGATATTTATATTGCAGCAGAACTATACATCCCATACAAAATTTACAAAAGACTGTATCCTGAGGCAATCTGGACATCTACCTTTTAGAATACAAAATATTATATAGCATAATTATAAAAACTAGCCTTAAAGTTTAAAACAAAATGCAAAGTTTGCTCCAAACTATTCCTCCTTAAAGGAATCTAAACACGAATTTTCAGAATTTTTTTCCAAATCTACATCTATGGGGGGTTTGGATATGGGTGAGTTCTAATATTCAATAAGATAAAGAGAAATAATGCAACATAGATACGTTTTAAAATATTCATTGATGCACGTTTACTAAAACATGAATTTTAAGTTTAATTAACAAATCCAAATCAAAAGTTATTGCCAAATATTCATATCTAAATCAAATGTCGAATTCATACGAATCGTCATGAAGACAGTCAAATACCATATTCAATGGGTTTACATAACTCATGCACACAGGACGAAACTCCTCTTCTGACATAGTTTTTGTTTATAGTAATTTATTATCTTAATTTATATTACACTTATTGCAAACCTATACGTGCAGCCGCTTATACCTAGTTCTAGAGAGGACAAATGAGATATTGATTAGTCATGTCTTGGTACACAGATAGATACAAACATATATTCACAAATATTAAATACAAATATAAATCTCTTAGGTCTCTCAGGTGCCATCATTCATGCCCTTGAGCCCTAGAGCATGAATGTCAAATCATTTAGAGTCACAAGGACAACTAAACTACCGTTTTGTTAAGGGATCAAAACTAGCACCCATATTATAACACCCCGCTCATCACCGCGCTAAATGTGTATCTGGAAACTCTTATTTATTCGGGCCTTAAAGCCACCTGAACTCATTTAAATTGATCTCGTAGTTTATATCGTATTTCATAATTTAAATTCATAATTTTAATTTATTCAGATTTTGTTATTTTATTTATTTTTATTATTATTATTTTATATTATTTTATTTTTATTGCATTTTTATTTAAAAGTAATTTTTAGGAGAAAAATGGAAAATGGGGTGAAATCTAGTGGGAAAACACTCGTGGGAGAGGCTCGCGTGTGCGGGCGTAGCACATTGTGCGCAGGCGTGCGTGCGCGATAAGCGTAGGACGTGCGCAATGTGCACACATCCTATCCTTGCAGGGTGTGGGTCTGTTTTGCACGTGCGTCCCATCGCGCGCAGACAAGTTAGTCCATGAGTGTGTCCCATCGCACGTGGACAGGGCAAGGTGCCATGTGCCCTATGCGCTCGCTGTCTAGTAGTAGGCCTGCATGTATTCTTTGATGAAAATATTATTTCTTAATCTTTCTATTGTAAATTTTAATTCCAAGATCCAAACATGTATTCATATATATTAAATCCCGTACAAAAATCTCTTTTGAGATCTAAACAAAATTTGAGTAGCTAGTAAACTTAATCATCATCCTAAGTAAACTTAATCCACTATGTATAAGAAAATTAAAAAAAGGAAAAGAAGAGAGCAAAGCATTCTAACAGTTTAAAACTATATTGGGCATGCATGTATTTTAACAAATAGCAATGAAGCGATATCAAGCTGAGGCGAGAGAGAAATTAAAAAAAAAAGAAGAGTAATACTAGTATATGAGATATAAAATATTAAAGAGAAGATTAATCTAAAGAAAATTATAACACAAACAAATACCTTTACATGCATGCATGCGATGCGATGTTTATGTTGACTATTACGTGATGATTATGATGACTAGTACTATGACAACGACGACTACAACTATTAAGAATTTAAAGATATACATGTGGTTGATTGTAATTGGTTATTAAGTACATCCCAACAATAATCCAAACAATTCAAAATCAAACATCTTATCATTCCATTCCTAAGAATAATTAAACCTCTAGAGCATATCTGTATATGATTTTGGTTGTGCTGATCAAACAACACCATCATCTCCACTTAGTCCCCATTACCAAACACTAAATGAGCTGTTGTTGTGCTTGCGGGTTAATACCATCAATGAACCATCACTACAACTGCTAAAGCTTATACGATAGAGAATCCTGGTTGATCTAAGAGGATGTCTCCCCTGGACCCTTCATCACTCCTCCATTTGTGGCCCCCTGAAGCTGAGGTGATTTACAGAGTGTTTCTATCATGTTTTTGGATTTCTTTGAGGTTTTATTCAATTAGCCAACCTAGATCGTTGAGATAAACGAGGTTGAGTTAGTGGAGGGGCTTCCCAACAAGGCTTTGAAACATGATATGCATTATTTACTTCTCCTGATTGTCTTTTTGTTTCTTCTTTAGTTGGTCGGTTGTCTTGGTGATCATCTATCATAGGAAGCTCTTTTAATTCATCATCTTCTTATTCTGCTCCATCTCAGAGATCCTCTTGAAGTCAGCCAACAAGTATTGGGCTCCGAGAGGGGAATGCCAAACCTCTAGTTATTAGTCATATGGGTTGTAAATGATTGCACATGTTTTGACATTGCAGAGTGTGCTAAGTTGACTCACTTTCTTCATCAGCCCCTTCTTCCTTTTCTTAAACATGGTTTTTCTTGCAAAGTCGTTACTGACATAGGTAAGTGTAACCTTGTTTCTAGTCATGATGTTTTGTCGTGTTTGCCAAAGGAGCGAGAGGGGTTATATATAGAATGAGACAAGGGTTGGAGAGTTACTAGTAAGGAATGGGGAATGGAGCATTATAATATAGTAGAATATACCATCTAAGGTAAGATATGGTGCATTCTACAACAAGTGGAATGCCAAAATATTACTTAATGATTTGTTAGATATACATGTTCCTCATTAATGTTAGCTTTTATATAAAGAGTTAACAAATCATATAAAAATTCATACATTTTAAATCTTCAATTAAATTTTTAAAAGTTCAAGAATTCATATAAAATGGTATATAGGTGGCCTTAGGTATGAGTTTTTAACACATTAAAACAAGGGAACTTCCATATGATTTATAAAGGTTTACTTTGTATTTCACTTATTAATTTTAATTTGGCTTATCTATAAAGGATGTATTGTGTTACAATTTTTTGATGTAATGTGTTATGATTTTTTATCTTTTTATTTCTTTTTGTATTCTTAAATATTAGAACTTCGTTATGTGTGTCTTATTTAGAGAGATTATATATATATATACTTACAATGATAAAAGAGTGATTCATTGAATAACACTAATCATGTTTACTTCCCTTTATTTAATAACGATGGCACTGTATTAATATATTCTACTTGTGTTAATTGTGTAATTGAATTTTTTTAAATTAAATATTATACTAGCTATTTAATTAACTACAATTAAAATTAAATATTAATGTAAACAATTATGTGAGAAAATAAAATGTTACAATTTAATATCAATATAATTAATTCTATAATCTATACATAAAACGGGGTGCAGATTTAATTTTAAACAAAGTAACTGAACTTAAGTACTGTTATATATCACTAAATTGACGTATTCACAAAAAAATAAATACGTTCAATACATATTTAATAGAAAATGATTGATATTATAAGTTAATAGATTATATAAATGGTATGTAGGTGATAATACGTTATACATTTTTAATAGAAAATGATTGATATTAGAAGTTAATAGATTATATAAAATGGTATGTAGGTGATAATTTGGATGATTTGTTAACTTTTTATATAAAATTGCGAGTTCACATGTTCTTCATTAATGGGAACTTATGCCATCCCTTAATGATCGGGCCAAAGGCCCAATAGTTTCAATTCTAGGATCTTTACTTCATGACCAACCACCTTAATAGAAATCAATCCTCCTAAAAGTTAAATATAATTAAGGCATGATAATACTTGAATTTTAAATCAAGAGGTACTTCTCTACCTCTACAAAAATAAGAATTGATGATTCGACTCTTATGTAACACAAAAATAAATATATAATTTATTGTACATAACCATTAATAAAAATAAATTTTAATAACTCTTATGATTATACCAGGAGAAAACATTACCAGTTAATGCCGCTATCCCAAGTTTTAATTCTAAGATCCAAAGATCGTATCCATATCTATTAAAGTTTATACAAAAATCTCATTTTAAATCTAAAAAAATTTAAGGAGCTAGATAGCTTCATCTTCATCCTAAGTAGATTGAAATTTTACATATACTACATCAATAATACTTCGATCCTTGCTCTATTGTGTATAAATAAAAAGAAGAAAAAAGAAATGTGACGTCCTAATGCCAAACAGGGCACCAACGTCCAAATGAGCAGACATAAAATAGATATTTACATTACAGTAGAACTATACATCTAATACAAAATTTATAAAAGACTGTATCTTGAGCCAATTAGGCCATCTACCTTTTAGAATACAAAATATTAGATAGCGTAATTACAAAAACTAGCCTCAAAGTTTAAAACAAAATACAAAGTCTGCTCAAAACTATTCCTCCTGAAAAGAATCTAAAAATAGTTCTCAGAATTTTCTTCAAAATCTACATCAAGGGTGGGTGGGATATGGATGAGTTCCAATACTTAGTAAGATAAACAGAAATAATGCAACACATATACGTTTTAAAATATTCATTAATGCATGTTTAAAAAAAACAATTTTAAGTTTAATTAACACATTCAAATGAAAAGTTATCACCAAATATTCATAATTTTTGCTAGCCACTCAAATTTTTTTTAGATTTCAAATGAGATTTTTGTATGGGATTTAATATATATGAATACACGTTCGGATCTTAGAATTAAAATTTAGGATACTAAGATTAAGAAATAATATTTTCATTAAAGAAATCCTGATATATTATGACCATCTTAAACAATTAATATTTTTATTAATATGAAATTATACTTATATCAGGAAAAATGTGTTAAACTAAATTATAAATATGTTATTCAATTACTTGAATAGACTTATTTCGACTTTTAGCTAGCTAATAGATAGATAGATTGTTTTATCTTTTTTCCTATATTTTAAAAAGCTAAAAAATTACTCTCACATATATATTACCAATATAGAGTGTTGATGAGAAGTCTATGTGTACTAACTCCTTTGAGTATTCAGATAGTATCTTGTATATTTTGCTAAATATGCGATATTAAGAATAAGGATTGTTTTACATACACACACACACACACGCACACACATATATGTAATCTTTAATTAGTTTTACTTATTTATATGTATAGCAGCATGCAATCTATAACTTATCGTAATTATCTTAAAGGTTAGAAGCAATAATGGATAATGAATCGTTTCCTTCTAGTGGTTTTCTGAACATGGTCGTGCCTTCTCTTCCTTCTTAATTTGTATTATGATTGTCCGATATATTGTTTAATGGCACTTCTCCTTGTGTTTGTAATGATTAATTATCATTGATAAATTTTATTTTATTTGAAAAAAATAATATAAAAGGTCAATATGGAGTATTGAACCATGCTAGTATCATTTTTTTTTACTAGAAGAGAGACAACACATTTATATTATTACTGCATTAAATTGGCAGGAACTATACCTTTGATTTCTTTAAAATTTATTGGATATCACAAAAGTTAATATGTATTCATCTATATTACTTCTGTTGTTATATTTTAAATTTGAATTTCTATATATACTACATCAATAATGCTTCTATCATCACTTCACTACATATAAGAAATAAAAAAAAAGAAAAAAAGAGAGAAAAGCATTCCAATAGTTTAAAACTACATTGGGCATGCATGTATTTTAAAAAATAGCAATGAAGCGACATCAAACTAGGGCAAGAGAGAAAATAAGAAATAGAATAGTTCTAGTACATGAGATATAAAATATTGAAGAGAAGATTAATTTGAAGAAAATTCTAACGCAAACCAATACCTTTACATGCATGCATGCGATGCGACGACTATGTTGATTATTACACGATAACTGCGATGACTAGTACTATGACAACAATGACTAAAACTATTAACAATTTGAAGATATATATCTTTGGTGGATTTTAATTGGTTATTTAAGTACCTCTCAATAGCAATCCAAACAATTCAAAATCAAACATCTTATCATTCCATTCCTAAGAATAATTAAACCTCTAGAGCATATTAGTGTATTATTCTAATTGTGCTTATCAAACAGCACCACCATCTCCACTTGGTCCCCGTTACCAAACACTAAATGAGTTGTTGTTGTGTTTACGGGTTAATACAATCAATGAACCATCACTATGATTGCTGAAGCTTATGAGATAGAGAATCCTCGTTGATCAGAGACGATGTCTCCCACGGAACCTTCATCACTCCTCCATTTGTGGCCCCCTTAGGCTGAGGTGATTTATTCAGTGTTTCTATATTTTTTTGGATTTCTTTGAGGTTTTGTTTAATTATCCAACCCTATTGAGATCAATGAGGTTGAGTTAGTAGAGGGGCTTCCCAACAAGGCTTTGAAACATGATATGCATGATTTACTTCTCCTTATTGTCTTTGTATTTCTTCTTCACTTGGTCAGTTGCCTTGGTAATCATATATCATAGGAAGCTCTTTCAATTCATAATCTTCTTGTTCTACTCAATCTCGGAGATCCTCTTAAAGTCAGCCAACACATGTTAGGCTTTGAGAGGGGAACGCCAAACCTCTGGTTACGAGTCATAGGGGTTGTAAATTATTGCACATGCTTTGACATTGCAAAGTCATTAATGATATAGGTAAGCTTAACCTTGTTCTAGTCATGAGTTTTGTGTGTCTGGCCAAGGAGCAAGAGGGGCTATATATAGAATGAGACAAGGATTGGAGAGTTATTAGTAAGGAATGGGGAATGGAGCGTTATAATATAGTAGAATATGTCATCTAATGTAAGATATGGTGCATTCAAAAATATTAAGTGGAATGCCAAAATGTTATTAATGATTTGTTAGATATACATGTTCCTCATTAATCTTAGCTTTTATATAAAGAGTTAACAAATAATATAAAAACTCATACATTTTTAATCTTCCATTAAATTTACAAAAGTTCAAGCATTCATATAAAATGGTATGCAGGTGGCATTAGCTATGAGTTTTTAACACATTAAAACAAGGGAACATCCATATGATTTATAAAGATTTACTTCATATTTCACTTATTAACTATGAATTTGGCTTATCTATAAAGGATGTATTGTGTTACGATTTTTTTATGTAATGTACTATGATTTTTTTATCTTTTTATTTCTTTTTGTATTCTTAAATATTATAACTTTGTTGTGTGTGTCTTATTTAGAGAGATTATATATATATATATACACTTACAATGATAAAAGAGTGATTTATCGAATATAACTAACCATGTTTACTTCCCTTTATTTAGTAAAGATGGCACTTTATTAATATGTTGTACTTGTGTTAATTGTGTAATTGAATTTTTTTAAATTAAAAATTATGCTAACTATTTAATTAAAAATTTTAATACAATTAAAATTAAATATTAATGTAAACAATTATGTGAGAAAATGAAATGTTACAATTAAATATCAATATAATTAGTTCTATAATCCATACATAAAACGGACTGCAAATTTAATTTTAAACAAAATAATTGAACTTAAGTTCTTTTATATATCACTAAATTGACATATTCACAAAAACAATTAAATAAATACATTCAATACATTTTTATCAGAAAATTGTTGATATTAGAAATTAACAGATTATATAAAAAGGTATGTAGGTGATAATTTGGCTAACTTGTTAACTTTTTATATAAAATTGTGAGTAGACGTGTTCTTCATTAATGGGAACTGATGCCATCCCTTAATGATCGAGCCAAAGGCCCAATAGTTCCAATTCTAAGATCTTTACTTCATTACCAACCACCTTAATAGAAATCAATCATTCTAAAAGTTAAATATAATTAAGGCATGATAATACTTGACTTTTAAATGAAGTGGTATTTCTCTACCTCTACAAAAATAAGAATTAAAGATTCGACTCTTATGTAACACAAAAATAAATATATAATGCTATCATATGTTAAAATTAATTATAATTTATTGTATTATTACATTTATCTTCTTTTTAAAAAAAGTATTTAGTGTCTTATGAATTTTTGAAACTGTTATCGCAAAAGTATAAATTGGTTTTGAATAAGTGATCCCACTAAGAAAGGTTAAATACTGGTCATTGTCTTTAAGAATCAATTGCAACATCGTACTACAGTTACTAGAGTAACATACTTTAATATTGAAAAAATTTTAATGTTGTAGTTTGTGTCACTGGAGTTAAATATGGTCTTGTTTTATATCAGTAACATTTTTTTTAGTAGTAAGAAACTATATATCATTGATTTTTGAGTATTTATATATGTAAAAGAAATTCAAAATATTAATTGCTTAAAGTGTTTGAAATTAGCCGTTAAAATTTTTTTTCTATATTTATTATTCTATGTGATTGTATATATTTAAATATTTATATGTATATATTGTACATTTCTTCTTGCATAAAGTATTAGTTAACAATTCACAGATTGTTGAGTTTAAAAATTATTTATTTCAGGTTTTTTCCATATTATGAACAAAATAATTGCATCGTGAAATTTATTTATGAT
The DNA here is from genome assembly GCF_054855325.1 of Carica papaya. Taxonomy (NCBI): domain Eukaryota; kingdom Viridiplantae; phylum Streptophyta; class Magnoliopsida; order Brassicales; family Caricaceae; genus Carica; species Carica papaya. The sequence goes on along the minus strand of NC_142310.1, from coordinate 24,015,650 downwards.
CGTTAGAGATTCTCCAATATATTTTAGTTATTTAAAATATTGCATGTTTTGACTAAAATAAAATTATTAGAATTATATTTAACTTTCAGATTAATCAAAATATTAATTATTTTAGATATTTGGATTATATCGGAATTTTCTTTGAGGAAAATATTATTCCTTAATGCCATTATCCCAAATTTTAATTTTATGATCTGGAGAGTGCATCCATATTTATTAAATTCTTTACAAACATCTCATTTGAAATCTAAACAAATTTGAGTATCTAGCTAGCTTAATCTTCCTCTTAACTAAACTGAATTTCTACATATAGTGCATCAATAATGCTTCTGTCCTCTCTCAATTGTGTATAAAAAAAGAAAAGAAAGAAGAGAAAAGAGCATTCGGATAGCATAAATTTATATTGAGCATGCTTATATTTTAACAAATAGTAATACAAACACGTCAAGCCAGGGAAAGGGAGAAATTAAAGAATGAAGAGTAGCACTAGCACATGAAATATAAAATATTGAGGTGAAGATTAATCTAAAGAAAATCATAACATAAAGCAATCTAAGTACATGCATGTATGTGACCCAACGACTATGACTGTGACGATGACAGCTATAACAATTTGGATGATGACTATGACGACTAAGAAACTGACAACATATCTCTATGGTGGAATTTAATTGGTTATTTAAAGTACATCTCCAACAACAACCCAAAATATTCAAAATTAAATATCATAATAATCAATTCCTAAAGGTAATTAAACACACTAGACCATATCAATCCATTATTCTGGTTGTTCTGATTTGTGAATGGCACCATCACCTCTGCATGTTCCCCGTTAGACCCTACATAAGGCTGTTGCTATGCTTGAGGATTCATCCCATCAATGAACCACATCTACAGCTGCTACAACTTTTGCACCATAGAATCCTCCTAGATTTAAGTGAAAGTCTCACCAGGATGCTTCATCACTCCTCCGTCTGTCGCCTCTTGAGGCTGAGGTGACTTGCTGAGTGTTTCCATCCTCTTACATTTCTACTGCCTCTACCTTTGCTGGGTCAACAGATACCCCATCCTTCGACACAATATTGGCCAATAATGCTATTTGATCCAACCAGAACTCACATCTACTGAACTTTGCATACAACTTGGCTCTTGAAGTATCCCTAGCACTATTGTCAAATGTTTCGCATATTCTACCAGATCCCTCGAGTATATCATGATATATGTTATCTCCTTCTCGCGATTATCATTGCACTGCTTCTTTAGTTGGTCTGTTGCCTTAGTGATCTTCTAATGCAGAAAACTCTCTTGATTCACCATCTTATTACTCTGCTCCATCTCGGGAATCCTCTTAAAGGCAACAAGCACGTGTTGGGCTCCGAGAGAGGAAAACCAAAGATCTGGTTGCAAGTCATAAAGGCTGTAAATAATTGCACAGGCTTTGACATCGCAAAGAGTGCTAAGTTTGCGCACTTTCTTCATCAGCTCCTTCTTTCTTTTCTTGAATGTGGCTTTTCTTGCAGAGTTGTTAGTGATATAAGCAAGCTTAACCTTCTTTCTAGTCAGGGTATTTTATCATGTGTGCCCAAGGGGCGGGAGGGGGTATATATAAAATGATACAACGGTTGAATAGCTATTAATAAGGAATCCGGGTGGATCATTTTAATATAGTAGAATATACAATATAAGGTAAGATGTGGTGCATTCTAAAACTACAAGTGGAATACCCAAACTATCTCCATAAATGTTATGTTTTTAATAGGGGATATGGGAAAATCTTTTGATTTAAGGTAATGTAATTAAAAAAATTAATTAGTAAATTGTTGCAAGGCTGTGCTTATATAAAATTATTCAATCGTGACCATCCATTTTTATTAAAAGCTATTGCTTCACTGTAATGTATGTATCTACCTACTCTCTTCTGTATTATCCCCAACATACATTCACACTTGAAGTCAATTATACTTGGCAACCACACTCACAAATATTATCTCTTAACCCTCAACTAATATGGCCACCACCTAACAATCCAACTTAATTATATGTCTTGATCTCATACAATTACTACCATTTTAATTTTTTATTTTTTTTAAAAAAAAGATACAAAAACCGTAGATATCTTTTTTTTTCTATATCAAAGTTCACATAACATATTAACAATAATTTAAATTTATACTTTTAAAAGTCAATAGTATTAGTTAGAAAGTTGTTGAACTAATAGTTGAACTCAAAAAGATACAATAGATTAACATACCATTACCTTGTAAATTAATAGGGGATTTTGTGACATTAAAATGTTCTTTTTGAATTTGCTAATATTTGTATTTATGATAAATGAGAGAAATGTATTTGATTAAATTGAAATTATCTCTTGTTTTATACTTTGAGTCCTTGTTATTACTCTATTAAATCTAAATAACAATAATAATAGTTATTTTTATCCTAAATTTTTAAAATATATTGTTTTTTACCCTCTCATGTCTTTTCTCTACTTTTACTAGTTTGATCATTATATTGTTTATATGATTTTTTTTCTGACTAAATTGACTTATATATTTCACAAAACAAGAACAAATATTATTCGCAATATATATCCATATATATATATCATATATACATATATATCATAACTAAGTTTTTATGGTATTAGAATACTCTTGGAGTTTATTAGTAAGTATGTTTTGCACGAAAAATTTTGAAATCTTACAAATTAAAGTTTGCATGTGCAGGAAACTAACTATAAACCAATTGCATGCTGGATATTAGTTGTCTCGTCTAGTTGATATATACATATATGTATATACACATGTAATATATAAGGTAGCGATAGAAGGAATACATGTTAAGGTAGGTAAATATATATTGAGATGTTTGTATATGTGTATGGAAGGGTGAGCATCTAAATTTTTATGATGTTTTGGTAAATATCAATAGAAAGAAAAATATCAACAAGAAAAACACAACTTTTGATGGTCTTATCGTATCATGTCATATAATTAATTTTTTTCTTTATGAATTATATAATCATATATATTGCAATTATAATGAATTATATAGCATATATTAAATTAATATACATATTGATCAATTCAAAGAAAAATTATTATAATTAAACTACTTAATTCTCTAATTATTTAACAAATCCTTTGGCATATTAAACTAGTTTCCTTCAATATAGATACGAGAATAAATTATTTCAAATTGTATACTACACATATGGTTTGATGCACTAAAATATTATGTGTGTATATATTTTTTCTATATACAATTAAAGATTTAAATAAAAGATTCTGCATCTAGCATTTAATATTCAAAAAAGTGTAATACATATATATATACCTGCATATATAATTGCTCTCCTTTTTTACTGTCTGCCTAACTCAACTTATAGGGAGATTCATTTTTGAATTGAAAATGTGCTTTTGGAACTCAAGCCCATAATGTGATGAGCAAGTTACATAAATCTTTGTTTTTATATATACAATAAATTAGCCACACACGAGGAACCGGATTCATAGACACTTCCTTAATTACCATCATCATACCACAATTATATACGCGCACCTTTTCTTTTGACTCACTTTATACATATATATATATATATATATAAGACTTGCTCTTTAGCTAATTATAATGATTTGCAAACATTTCATATGTAATCCTGTATTTGTTTTTTATACTCTTCTAATCTAGACATACTAATAATCCGTTCCCAAGTCACAACAAAGTTTGAAAGTAACCAAAGAACTACCCAGTATCTTCTTTGATCTTCAGAAGGCCTGCAAATCCAAATTAATAATACACATATATATATATATGCAAAAACATATTACATTTCCTTCTTTAAATCTATATATTTAATTTGTATATCGATTTCAAACTAAAATCATATATATAACTTTCAATTAATAACTATATTAAGATCTTATACAAGTAGACGAGAAAAGTTAAATATATACTTTGATAAGTTTTATAATCCTCCTATAGCCTTAATACCACCAATCCCCTTCATTTTCTTTTTTTTAAAGAAAAAACTCCATGTATTAGATCCCTATTGCAAGCTTGATGCCACATTAATTTGCCAACTCAGTTAACTTGTTCTAACCATAGACAACTCTGACTATCTACTTACTCTCTTAGGTGTAAGTGTAGAAATCAAAGAAAATAACCATATTCAACATACTCATTAATTTATCCTCTTTATTAGCTTCAATTATCTCCTATAAGAAAAAGTAAAAACTTAAAAAGTGTCAAATTGAGCATCATACAACAACATAAGTAGAAAAGTAAGAACTTTGTAACTTTTAAAGGTGAGAAAATAGCTAAATAAACAAAATAAAAGAATCAATGCAAATCATCATTGTACAAGTTCTAATGGTACGTATACACACCCACTAAGTAGCCTCTTTCATTGGCCAATTAGAACCAATGATAGAGCGTCATAAAACCATCTAGAGGGCTAGAGAAAAAGTCAAAGATAATAAAAAGTCCTCCTATTTAATGTGATACTCCAAGACCAATACAATTCCTCTTAAATCACTCTTTAGCAGCCATCATCTCCTGATTCACCACTAGTCCGAAATCCTAGGTAAAGCTATTACAAAAGCTATATTACTCACTAAAATCACCAATACTTGGCTTCAATAGGTCCTTATCCAATTAAGTATGGATGTTTTCGAGATTCTTTACCTACTTAGGCTTATTAATTCACCAAGTAATTGAAGTCTCTAAGGTTGAAGTTGAGTTTAACTATAAGTGAAATCATTTTCAATAGTTTTGATGTCAAGACTATTGATATTTTTCAAATTTGTTTCCTACTTAGCTTATCAATTCACCATGCTGAAGAGAAAGTTGTGTAAGGAGGCATGCCTTTTTTTTTCAAACTTTCTTTTTTATTTTATAGTATTCTGTGAAAATTTTAACTTTTAGGATGTCGTCAAACAAATATGAGAAATAGGAGTTAGTATTTGTTCAAATAGCAAATAGATCTCTTTACTCAAGTTGATAATGAAATAGGGAGGACGATTAGTTCAATTTCTACAAGTGACTATGTCCTTTATTAGATATTTAAAAGATTGGGTGATGGTTTAAGCTTTTGCAATCTTCATCAATTGACTATCTCAAATGTACATAAGCTCCAATATTCTGCCATTCACTTCCTTTTACAATTTCTAAAATATCGAAATAGTTAATTGTTACAGGATAAATCAAAATAAATTATTTTAGAAATAAACAAGTTAAAAACATAAAAATTTCAGTATAAGTACATATATGCATATATATATATAGCTAAAACATAAACAACTATATCTAACTCATGAAAGAATTCTTTGTTAAAATGTAACTTACCTTTTGATGTATTGGTATGAGGCTATGAAGGGGGATCATACAACAAATGTTTTAAGAATATGCTTTTTTCGTGTTTAGTTTCTATTTCGAATCACCTATATTATCATATAATTTTATTCTTAAATTGTGCTTTTCATTTTTCTACGACTAGTGGTTTTGTATTTTCTTGTAATTCTCTCTTTAAAAATGATGGAATTGTCCTTATTGACAAAATTATTTTTTATTATTCAAAGAGAAAAAGGACATGCAACTACCATTTTAATAATAAAATTATCTTTTCATTAAGGAAAAATATGCAATACCTAACCTACAGCCGAACCCTTAAAAAGATTTATCCCTAAAGAAAATTGTAGGTTACCTTGCCAACAAGGTGCTAATTATTTAGAATTAATTAATAGTGTCCAGTATAAAATAAACTAATAGAGTAACATAATACGATGAATAAAGATTAAGATGATGTTGTATGGCTATCTTCTTTGATAAATAAAGTTATCTTCCTTTTTAAAAAAATTCATGATAATTAGAAAATTAAAAAGTTCTATGACAATAAACATATATATATACTTCATTAATTATTTAGAATAGTGATGAATAGCTAAAACCTATAACGGAAACTATTTATAAGAAGATAGTTTGAAATTATATTTCCTAAATATAACATCTTGAATTTTCCAGTTAAGGAAGTTAAGGGTAATTGATGCATCCCAAATTCTATGATCGATATGTATACATGAGGGAGCTTCACATGTAAAGTAACCCTACAGGTAATCCAACATTTAAAAGTATGTCCCCTTGGACTTCTTATATCACTTTTTTTGTTTTCTTGTGTATATAACAAATTTTTTTTTGGCCTAAGATAAAGTATAGTTGTATTAAATTTATTGATTAAAAAATAACAATCTCGTATTAGAAGAAGACATATTTTTTTCAAAAAAGAGGATAAAAGGGGAAGTTTATTGTGCAATTTATATTTTTAATATAGCTACGGCTATCATAGCCATATTTTGATACAACTTCTCCCTCCTCCTCTTCACGAATAAATCTAGCCATGTTTCCCATTTCCTCTTGCTCCACAATGTTCTTCACAACAATCTATCATTATTTATTTTCTATCAAGCTAACCCTTATTCATTATTTTTGTATGGAAAACACAATTTATTCATATATTAGTTATCTAAATTCTTCTAGATATATTAATAGCTCTAATACCATGTTATCTTGTGAGAAATGAAAATTGTGTATTATTATTGAGATACCACTATTTATAGGCATATTATGTATATAGTTTCACAAAGAAAAAATTAAATGAAAATTAAATACACATTTACACCGTAAATGCACTAAAAATTTTATAATAATACATGAGATAAGAATTTATGTTGTTGGCAATAGTATACTATGGTCAATAAATTATTATATTATTGGATCATATTTGCTAGTTCTAGTTAATAAAATTTCAAGCATTTTCATAACAATGCTTGAATTATGAGTAGCTTCATATATCAATAATGAGTTTTTAGCTAATAGGTAACTTCATGTATTATTAACCAAATTCTACGTGATACCAAAGATGTGTAATAGGAAAGATGTATGGGAGGTTGTGTTGAGATGGTGATGTTGAATAGCGGGAAAATAAGCTGACTAGTCATTGTGGTGTGGGATGAGGTGTTAATAGGAAAAGTGAATAGGAATTTACAGAGATGTAAAGCTCTAGCACATATGCACTATTTTCAAGTGTCTATGATTGAGTGAGAGGGAGCAACAAAGCTGCATGGAAGAGAGGAACGAATGGGTTTGAGAGGATATTGGTAAAAGCTTGGAGATCTTTGGTGGGTGTGGGTGATATGTGTGCTTTTAGTTGTTTTTTTTCTTTTTAGTGCGCATATAGCCAAAGGAACGCTTGTTCCAATTCTTAGAATCTATAAGGTATCCATTAACTCATATAGGCGTGATCCTTGGAGCTTTTATACTTATAATATGAAATTCACACACAACCAAAATTAATCATTTCTATGTCAACAAGTTTAAATAGTTAGGTGTCTTGAATAATCCTTTCATATTATTGTTAAACATCATCACATATAGACATATAGGAAGTTTTTTTAGATTTGTAATGTAGTGTTGAAACTATGTTGTTGTTATTTATGCCTTTTTTTTGCTATTATTTTATGCTCCAAGGTCTCATGTATTTTAGATGATGCTACTGGTTTATTTTGCTATATAAGAATTCCTTATGGTTTGTTTTATAAATCTACTTGTTTTGGGTAAAAGGTATACTACTTTTTAGAAAAAATATTACTTTTAAAATATAGAATTGAAATTTAGGATTTAAATTTTTTAGTAACAATTTATACATTTCATTAATTAGATGACACAACCTCTTAAAGATAATCTACAAAAATGCACAATTTGAATCTAAAATCTCTTTTGAAGAGAAGAAATATCAATCATATTGTTAAGGAAAGATTAGTATGATTCAATTTTAAAATGGTATAATAAAAGTAATATATATTAATACTTTTGTATTGATTTTTGTAATAGCCGAAAAATTCGTAAAGAAATCAAACATATATTTCCTGCCAATTTAATGCAGTAAAAATATAAAAGTGTTATCTCTCTTTCAGTAAACAAATGATAGTAGCCTGGTATTTGTAACACCTGCCCATTGTTGTGCTTAATTAATTTAAAAAATCCTATTTGTTCGGACCTTTGGCCCCATTAAACTCATTTAAATTACACATCATATTATTTATCTTAATTCATAAATCTGGTTAATTTTTATTATTTTATTTTTATTTTATTTTATGAAAATTTGAATTTTTATTATTTAATTTGCATTTGATTTTATTTAATTTAGTTTTAGAAAAATTGAGAAAAATCAGAAAAATAGCAGAACAGGAAGAAATCCCACAGGGAAGCAGAGCTGCCCGCACGGATGCCGTGCAGATAGGACCTGTGCGTGGCAGGAGGCCTGTGCACCTGCAGGATAGTCTGCAGTGCACCGCTATCACCTCCGACGGTGCCTTGTGGCTGGAGGAGGCCCTGCTCCCTCGTTTTTCGTGTCGAGCTCTTTTTCTCCTCTCTCTTCATCGAATTTTGCCACTTGATGCAAATCTGACCGTTCTAAAATTTTATAAATAGGTCTTCCCGTCCTATTCTTCCCCACACTTTCATTCTTCCATTTTTCTAGACTAAGAGAAAAAAGGAGAGAGAGAAGGATGAAAAGAAAAGAAAAACAGTGAAAGAGAAAACATTAAGGTTTTGTTAAGTAATTTAGTATTTCTTTTGATGTCTTAAGGGATATTTTTAGATAAAATAAAGCTATTAAACATGATGATTGTGATTTTTCCTACTTGCATGCCTTTGTGTTTATAGTTCAGATAAGTCGAATTGTTCTTGTTTTTAAGTATGTTATGTGAATTAGACACTTGATGATTTACATATAATAAAATATAATAGGAAGTCATTATTATTGCCTGGTAAAAATAAAGAATAAAAAGAAAAGAAAAGAGAAAAGTGGTATGATGCATGAATGATCCAAAATATATGTGTCTTGATATGTATATTGAATCAAGTGTCTCATTAGGCTTTTTATCTCTAAGTGATATCTGTTCCCCTAGCCCTTCAAGGTATCTGTTTCTCCCTCCCCCATTTGATCTGGAAAGACGTAAGAGAACCGCTCCCAGTGGATGACGGTGTACCCTCTGACGAGAGTGGTAACGCGAATATCTATTAGGGGTCACCATTGGCTAAGTGTTGTCGTGACTGTAGATATCAAATCGGGCCACTATGGTTGGTATGATCGTGGTCGTAGCTCGTACTATGGTTTGGCCAGCCAGAAATGGGCCTGAGCAAATTGTCGTATTTATATCTGATCTGGTCATTCCACCTGAATAGTTGGAAATATGTATCTACCTTCAGAAATGGAAGTTGTAATAACTTTGCGGAGCATGACACAAAAATCCTAGCATTTCATGATTTATTTGATTTTCTTTATTATCTGGAATGATGTATATTTGATTTGTTCATATTAATGCATTATTTCTTAATAAATAAATTATTTTCATAATGTAAGATCGGTCTATGTGGCTAAATGGTAAGCTTTTAAGTTAAAATAATTCACCTTTAAAACCTTACGATGTTAATTTAATATTATTTTTCTTACTAAGCATATGGAACTCACTCTTTCCATGCTCCCCTAGATGATGAAGAAAATGAGGAACTAGAGGCTAACCTATACTTTAAAGTCTATGAGGATCCCTTAGATCCACAAAATTTGAGTGCAAGATTGTTTCTGCACTCTGATGATTTCAATAACATAGTGAAAGAAGTGGCATTCTTTTATGTTTTATTTTTGTATTCTATAGCCACTTCAGGCCTTTGTTATATTTATGTAATTGGAACTCATATATATATTTGTAAGGGATTTATATCAATTGTTCCACTGCATAAAATTTTATCATGCACTCGTTATTCTGACACCCATTTAACAGCCTCGTACACCTATCTCATATTATGAAAATAATTTGTTTTTCAAGAAAATAGTACGTTAATACAGACAATCAAACATACATCATGCCGAATAATAGAGAAAATCAAATAAATCATGAAATGCTCTGATCTTCGTGTCATGCTTCGCGAAGTCGTTACAACTTCCATCTTTGAAGGTAGATACAGATTTCAAACTACCCAAGTGGAATGACCAGATCAGATACAGATACGGCAATTTGCTCAAGCTCATTTTCGACTAACTAAAAAATAGTACGATCTATGACCACAACCGTACCAGCTACAGTGGTCCAAACAGATATCTATAGTCATGATATTACTTAGCCATGGGTGACCCCTACAGATAGTGCGATACCACTCTCGTCAAAGGGTACATCGTCCTTCATTGGGAGTGGTCCTCTTACGTCTTTCCAGACCAGATAGAGGAGGGAGGAAAAATATATCCCGAAGAGCCAGAAGAACAGATACCCCTCAGTGATAAAAAGCCTAACGAGACACTTGATGCAACATGTATGTCAATACAGATACACTACAGACCATAAATGCTTCACTCCACTTTTCTCTTTTTTTTTGTCCTTTTATTATTTTTTTACTTTTTATTTTTACTAGGCAATTATATTAGTTACATGCAATTCATCAAGTCTCTTCAATTCACATAGCATGCTTGAAAATAAGAATAATTCGACTTATCTGAACACAAAGACATACAAAATAGGCTAAATCATAATAATTAGTTTATCAAAAAATACTCCTTAAGATGTCCAAAGAAATACTACATTCCTTACCAAAATGTCGATGTTTTCTCCTCCACCGTTTTCCATTCTTTCGCTTCTTATCTCACTAGACTACTATTTCTCTCTCTCTAAATCTTGAAAAATTGAAGAATAGAAGTGTGGGGAGAAATGGAAGGGGAAGGGCAATTTATAGAATTTTGGAACCGTCGAATTCACGCCAAGTGGTGAAATCCAGTTAAGAGGGAGGAGAAAAAGATATTTGGCATGAAAAACGAGGGAGGAGAGCCTCCTTCACTTCCTTAACTAGAAGATTCAAGATGTTGTATTTAGGAAATATAATTTCAAAGTATCTTCTTATAAATAGTTTCGCTATAGGTTTTAGCTATTCATTACTATTTTACATAATTAATGAAGTATATATATATATGTTAATTATTATAGCACTTTTTAATTTTTTAATTATCATGAACTTTTTTAAAAAGTAAGATAACCTTTATTTATCAAAGAAAATAGCCATACAACATCATCTTAATCTTTATTCATCTTATTATGTTACTCTATTAGTTTATTTTATACGGAACACTGTTAATTAATTCCAAACACTTAGCTCTTTATTGGTGAAGTAACCTAAAATTTTCTTTAGGGGTAAATCTTTTTAAGGGTTTAGCTGTAGGTTAAGTATCACATATTTTTCCTTAATTAAAAGATAATTTTATTAGTAAAATGGCAGTCGCATGCCCTTTTTCTCTTTGAATAATACAAAATAATTTTGTCAATAAGGATAGTTCCTTCTTTTTTAAAGAAAGAATTACAAGAAAACACAAAATTGCCACCCTTTAAAAAATAAGAAGCACAATTTAAGAATAAAATTATATGATAATATAGGTGATTTGGAATAAAAGATAAACATGAAAAGAGCATATTCTTAAAACATCTGTTACATGATCCCCCTTCATAGCCTCATACAGATACATCAAAAGGTAAGTTACATTTCAACAAAGAATTCTTTCATGAATATTTGGCGATAACTTTTGATTTGAATTTGTTAATTGAAATAATTTTTTATTAAACGTGCATTAATGAGTATTTTAAAATGTATTTGTGTTGCGTTATTTCTATTTATCTTACTAAGTATTAGAACTCACCCATATCCAATCCCCCCTTAGATGTAGATTAGGAAACAAATTATGGTTCACCCTATTTAGATTCCCTTCAAAAGGAATAGTTTGGAGCAGACTTTGTATTTTGTTTTAAACTTTGAGGATAGTTTTTGTAATTATGCTATCTAATATTTTGTATTCTAAAAGGTAGATGTCATGATTGCCTCAGGATATAGTCTTTTATTAATTTCGTATGGAATCTATACTTCTGTTGCAATGTAAATATCTATTTTATGTTTGCTCATTTGAACGTTGGTGCCCTGTTTGGCATGAGGACGTCACATTTCTTTTCTTTTCTTTTCATTTATACACAATGGAGCAAGGATAGAAGCATTATTGATATAGTATATGTAAAAATTCAGTCTAGTTAGGATGAAGATGAAATTTTTGGATAAAATTTAATAGATATGGATACGATCTTTGTATGTTTGAATTAAAATTTGGGATAGTGGCATTAACAGGTAGTGTTTTCCTCAAAGAAAGTCCCACTATAATCATAACATCTAAAACAATTAATATTTTGATTAATATAAATATTATACATGTATCTGGTAAAATACGTTAAATTAAGTCATAAAACTGCTTCTAACTAATTAATAGATATGTAGAATAATCTATTTTTGTTCTCTATATTTTGTAGAATAAAAAAATTACACTCACACATATACTACCAATTTAGAGTTTTGATGAGAAGTACATGTGTACACTGGCTACTAGCTCCTTTAAGTAATTTAGAGAGTATCTTGTATAATTTACTAAATATGTGATATTATTGCGAATGCTTAGGTAGCAAGTAAAATAAGTATTGTTTTATATGTATACACAGAAGTATATTGATGTGTTCGATTTTTTTAAAAAATTTATACCCTTTTTACTTTAATTTAGAATAACTTTTGAATTAATTTTGAGTTAAAAGTCATTTAATGAAAAAAATTCTTGATGCAGGTTTTCTGAAGGAAATAGAAAAAAAGATTGAAAAGAGAAGAAGAAAAGAGAAAAAATGAAGTAATTCTAAACAGCAAAAATAAAGCAACTCCGAAGAGGAAAAAGGAAGTAATTCTGAATAGGAAGAATGAGCAGCTCTGAAGAAGAAAAATGAAGTAGCTCTGAAGAGGGAAAAGGAAGCATCTCTGAAGAAGAAAAATGAGCAGCTTTAAAAAGGAAAAAAGGAGGCAGCTGAAAGTGATAAAGAGAGGCATGCAAAACCCTATCTCCTCTTTTTCTACCGCTCAAAAAAGGAACAAGATCAATAACGTTAAAAAGGGAGCATAGGTGAACCCATATCTGGTGGGGAGCCGACGTGAACGAAAATCTGGTGAGAAAAAAGAAGTTGCCTTGGAGCTGAGCAGTGGAGGAAAATTTAAGGAAAATTAAGTAAGTAATTTATTTTTATTTTTTTGCTTTCAAATTGTAGATTTTTGGGATAAAGATTTTCGTGATTTTTTAACAAACTCGCGTTAAAATTAACAATTGTTATGAAAAGTTAGTAGTTATTAATTGATAAACCTAGTGAATACTGGGAAGAAAACCAAAAGCACATTAGGTTTGTTCGATCATTGCAAACTAGATTAAATTGATTGTGAAATTAAAATTCGGATATACCTAAGATTCTGGTGAAATCAATTACTCTGATGGGGTTTACATCGATAGTTTTCATTAATTTAATTATTTTGCTTTGATTAAATTATTATTAAATTTTGATTTCTAGACAATAATAGAATTTCTACAATTCTAGTATTTGATACACAATCCTTATAGAACGATACTCTACTTATCACTTTATTATTTGAATGATTTTGTGCACTTGCAAATTCGTCTGTCGTATGTATAATCTTTAACTAGTTTTAGTTATTTATATGTATACTAGTATGCAATCTGTAGAATATCATAATTATCTTAAAGTTTGGAATTAGTAATGCATAATGAATTGTTTCCTTCTAATTGTTTTTTGGACATGGTTGCGCCTTTTTCTTTTTCTTCTCAATCTACATTGTGGTGATCGGATATATTGTTTAATGGTACTTTTATTGTGTTTAAAATTGTTAATTACTATTGTTAGATTATATTTCATTTTAAAAAAAAAATTATCTGAAAGACTAATATAGAGTGTCAAGGAGAAGGCATATATATTAGTACTAGGCTAGTATCATTTTTTTATTGAAAGAGAGATAACACTTTTATATTTTTACTGCATTAAATTGGCAGGAAATATATGTTTGATTTCTTTAAGAATTTTGTGGCTATTACAAAAATCAATACAAAACTTGTCCTATATATTACTTTTATTATACCATTTTAAAATTGGATCAAACTAAACTTTCCTTAACAATATGATTGGTATTTCTTCTATTCATGAGAGATTTCATATTCAAATTGTGCATTTTTGTAGATTATCTTTAAGAGGTTGTATCATCTAATTAATAAAATGTATGAATTGTGACTAAAAAATCTAAATCCTAACTTTCAATTCTATATTTTAAAAGTAATATTTTTCTGAAAAATAATATACCGTTTATCCATAAAAAGTAGATTTATAAAACCAACCATAACGAATGCTTATATAGTAAAATCAACCGCTAGCATCATCTAAAATACATGAGATCTTGGAGCATAAAATAATCGGAAAAAAAGGCATAAATAAAGACAACATAGTCTAAACACTACATTACACATCTAAAACAACTTCCTATTTGTGTATGTGTGATGATGTTTAACAACAATATGAAAGGGTTTTTTTAGACACCTACCTGTCTAGACTAGTAGACATAGAATTGATTAACTTTCGTTGTGCATGAATTTCATATTGTATGTATAGAAGCTCCACGGATCATGCCTATATGAGTTAATGGATACCTAATAGATTATGAGAATTGGAATAAGCGTCCCTCTGGCTATTTGTGCACTAAAAAGAAAAAAGAAACAACAAAAAGAACACATATCACCCACACCAACCAAAGATCTCCAAGCTTTTACCAATATCCTCTTAAACTCATTCGTTCCTCTCTTTTACCCAGCTTTGTTGCTCCCTCTCACTCATTCACATACACTTGAAGATAGTGCATATATGCTAGACCTTAACAACTTTGTAAATTCCTATTCACTTTTCCAATTAACACCTCACCCCACACCACAACGACTAGTCAGCTTATTTTCCTGCAATCGCCAACATCACCATCTCAACACAACCTCCCATACAACTTTCTCTTCAGCGTGGTGAATTGATAAGCTAAGTAAGAAACAAATTTAAAAAATATCAACAGTCTTGACATTAAAACTACTAAAGATGATTTCACTTATAGTTAAACTCAACTTCAAGTTTAGAGACTTCAATAACTTGGTGAATTAATAAGCCTAAGTAGGTAAAGAATCTCGAAAGCATTTACACTTAATTGGATCCGGACCTTTAAAAGACAAGTATTGGTGATTTTAGTGAGTAATATAGTTTTTATGATAGCTTTACCTAAGATTTTGGACTAGTGGTGAATCAGGAGATGATAGCTGCTAAGTTGTGATTTAAGATGAATTGTATTGATCTTGAAGTATCAAATTGAATTGGAGGATTTTTGATTAATTTTGACTATTTCTTTAGCCCTATGGATGGGTTTACGATGTTGTAACATTGGTTCTAACTGGTCAATGAAAGAGAGTATTTAGTGGGTATGTATAGGTACCATTAGAACTCGTACAATGCTGGTTTACACTGACTTTTCTATTTTGTTTTTTTAGCTATTATTTCACTGTTAAAAGTTACAAATGCAGTTCTTACTTTTCTACTTATGTTATTGTATGATGCTCAATTTGACACTTTTTAAGTTTTTACTTTTTCTTATAGGAGATAATTGAAGCTAATATAGAGGGTAAATTAATGAGAATGTTGAATATGGTCATTTTTTTTTATTTCTAACTTATACCTAAGAGAATGAGTAGATATTTTGAGTTGTCTATGGTTAGAATAGGTTCACTGAGCTGGTGAATTAACGTGGCATCAAGCCTTCTTCAGGGATCTAATACATGGAGTTTTTTCTTTAAAGAAAAGAAAATGAAGGGGATTGGTGGTAGTTAAGGCTATAAGAGGATTATGAAAATTATCAGTGTATATATTTATCTTTTCTTGTCTACTTGTACAGGGTCTTAATATAGTGATTAATTACAAATTATATATATGATTTTAGTTGGCAATTGAAAAAATATATAAATTAAATATATAGATATAGAGAATGAAATGTAATACGTTCTTGCATGTATATATGTGTATTGTTAATTTTGATTTGCGGGCCTTGTGAAGATCGAAGAAGATATTAGGCAGTTCTTTGGTTACTTTAAAACTTTGTTGTGACTTAGGAACTGATTATTAGTGTGTCCATATTAGAAGAGTATAAAAACAAATACAAGATTATGTATGAAGTATTTGCAAATTATTATATGTAGCTAGAGAGCAAATCTTATATATATATATATATATGCATAAAGTGAGTCAAAAGAAAAGGTGCACATATATATGTTTTACATGTTCACTCACTTTCTTCATCAACGCCTTCTTCCTTTTCTTTTTATTTATACACAATGAAGCAAGGATAGAAGCATTATTGATGTAGTATATGTAAAAATTCAGTCTAGTTAGGATGAAGATGAAGCTAGCTAGCTCCTTAAATTTGTTTAGATTTAAAATGAGATTTTTGTATAAAATTTAATATATATGGATACGATCTTCGGATCTTTGAATTAAAATTTGGATAGTGGCATTAACAAGTAATGTTCTCCTCAAAGAAAGTCGCGGTATAATCATAACATCTAAAACAATTAATATTCTTATTAATATTAATATTGTACATGTATATGAGAAAATACGTTAAATTAAGTTATAAATTTGCTTTTAACTAATTAATACATACGTAGAAAAATCTATCTTTGTTCTCTATATTTTGGAAAACAAACAATTACACTCACACTTATGCTACCAATTTAGAGTGTTGATGAGAAGTACATATGTACACTCGCTACTAGCTTGTTCAAGTAGTTTACACAGTATCTTGTATAATTTATAAAATATGTGATATTATTGCGATTGCTTAGGTAGTAAGTAAAATAAGTAGTGTTTTATATGTATACACAGAAGTATATTGATGTGTTTAATTTTTAATATATTTTTATACCCTTTTTACTTAAAGTTAGAATAACTTTTGAATTAATTTTGAGTTAAAAGTTATTTAATAAAAAAAATTCTTGATGTAGGTTTCATGAAACCTTCGACCTCAGGGGACCACCAGACAGAGGAGTCAGGAAGGGTCCTCAAGAGATGTCTGCTCCAATCAAGGAGGATTCTCTGGCGTAGGTGCTACAGCAGCTGCAAGCGTGGTTTGTTGCAAGGATGAATTCATAAGTACAATAACAGTTTCATGTAGGGTTTCTTAACAGGGAACAGACAAAGATGATGGTGCCATTCACAAATAAAAACAACCAAAATAATGAACTGATATGGTTAAGCAGGTTTAATTACCCTTAGAAATCGAGTATTAGGATGTTTAGTTTTTAATGTTTTTGATGTTTTCAGAGATGTACTTTAAATAACCGATTATAATCCACCATATAGACAGGTTTTCATACTCATAGTCGTTGTCTTAATAGTTTTAATCATCATAATAGTTGTAGTTATTGTCATCACAGTTGTTCGATCATGTTCATGGCACTCTGATGCGTGCGGGTGCTCTTTTATGCATAGGGTCTGTGTGTGGAGTGCCACTACACTTCAAGCAGCTGCACATTGTAGCAAGCCTTGCACGTCGTGTTGACCTACCAGGCTTCTACGGATGTTCAGGGGTATAATTGAAAAGAATAAATCTAATAAAATTAATAAAATCTTAAAATTCTAAGAATAATTTTATAAATTAAAAACTCGTAAGAAATAAATTTAGAATCTATAATAATTATAAAAGAAGTAGAATTAACATTTAAAAAAGCTTGAAATTAAAAGACTAAAGTAAAAATAAAACAAGAATAAAAGAATATAAAAAGTTAACTAATAAAATAAAGAGTCAAAATTTAACAAACACAGAGTCTTGTTAAATCCACTTCATCATATTTCCTTTGAGGGGTATTTGGTTTTGAATATTTGTTCCAGAACCGCTAGAATATGAGTTCTGGTTTTTGTCCCTTAATGAAACTGTAGTTCAGTTGTCCTTGGGACTCTGAATGATTTTATATTCATGCTCTACGGCTCAAGGGCATGAATGATGGCAACCTGAGAGACCTCAGAGATTTAAATGTGTAATTAATCTTTGTGAATGTATGTTTGTATCTATCTACGTACCAAGACATGACCAATCGATATCCCATTTGCCCTTTCTAGAAATAGGTGTAAGCGGTTGCGCATGTTGGTTTATAATATGTGAAATATAAATTAAGATAATAAATTAGGATAAAAAAACTATGTCAAAAGATGAGTTTTGTCCTGCGCGTGAGTTGTATAAACCCATTGAATACAGTACTAAGCATCTTCATGACAATTTGTATGAATTCGACATTATTTGGATATGAATATTTGGTGATAACTTTTCATTTGAATTTGTTAATTAAACTTCAAATTATTTTTTTATTAAACATGCATTAATGAATATTTTAAAATGTATATGTGTTGCATTATTTCTATTTATCTTACTGAGTATTGGAACTCACCCATATCCCACCCACCCTTAGATGTAGATTTTGAAGAAAATTCTAAGAACTATTTTTAGATTCTTTTCAGGAGGAATAGTTTCGAGCAGACTTTGTATTTTGTTTTAAACTTTGAGGCTAGTTTTTTGTAATTATGCTATCTAATATTTTGTATTCTAAAAGGTAGATGGCCTAATTGCCTCAGGATACAGTCTTTTATAAATTTTGTATTAGATGTATAGTTCTACTGTAATGTAAATATCTATTTTATGTCTGCTCATTTGGACGTTAGTGCCCTGTTTGGCATTAGGACGTCACATTTCTTTTTTTTTTCTTTTTATTTATACACAATGGAGCAAGGATCCAAGCATTATTGATGTAGTATATGTAAAATTTCAATCTACTTAGGATGAAGATGAAGCTAGCTAGCTCCTTAAATTTTTTTAGATTTAAAATGAGATTTTTGTATAAACTTTAATAGATATGGATACAATATTTGGATCTTGGAATTAAAACTTGGGATGGCGGCATTAACAGGTAACGTTTTCCCCTGGTATAATCATAAGAGTTATTAAAATTTATTTTTATTAATGTTTACGTACAATAAATTATATATTTATTTTTGTGTTACATAAGAGTCAAATCTTCAATTCTTATTTTTGTAGAGGTAGAGAAGTACCATTTGATTTAAAATTCAAGTATTATCATGCCTTAATTATATTTAACTTTTAAGAGGATTGATTTCTATTAAGGTGGTTGGTCATGAAGTAAAGATCCTGGAATTGAAACTATTGGGCCTTTGGCCCGATCATTAAGGGATGGCATAAGTTCCCATTAGTAAAGAACATGTGAACTCACAATTTTATATAAAAAGTTGACAAATCAGCCAAATTATCACCTACATACCATTTTATATAATCTATTAACTTATAATATCAATCATTTTATATTAAAAATGTATTGAACATATTTATTTTTTTTGTGAATACGTCAATTTAGTGATATATAATAGTACTTAAGTTCAGTTACTTTGTTTAAAATTAAATCTGCAGCCTGTTTTAGTATGGATAATAGAATTATTTATATTTATATTTAATTGTAACATTTCATTTTCTTACAAAATTGTTTGCATTAATATTTAATTTTAATTGTAGTTAATTAAATAGCTAGCATAATATTTAATTTAAAAAAATTCAATTACACAATTAACACAAGTACAATATATTAATAAAGTGCCATCGTTATTAAATAAAGGGAAGTAAAAATGATTAGTGTTATTCGATGAATCACTATTTTATCATTGTAAGTATATATATATAATCTCTCTAAATAAGACACACACACAACGAAGTTCTAATATTTAAGAATACAAAAAGAAATAAAAAGATAAAAAAATCATAACACATTACATCAAAAAATCGTAACACAATACATCCTTTATAGATAAGCCAAATTCAAAGTTAATAAGTGAAATATAAAGTAAACCTTTATAAATCATATGAAAGTTCCCTTGTTTTAATGTGTTAAAAACTCATACCTAAGGCCACCTATATACCATTTTATATGAATGCTTGAACTTTTGAAAATTTAATAGAAGATTTAAAATGTATGAGTTTTTATATGATTTGTTAACTCTTTATATAAAAGCTAACATTAATGAGGAACATGTATATCTAACAAATCATGAAGTAATATTTTGGCATTCCATTTGTTGTAGAATGCACCATATCTTACCTTAGATGGTATATTCTACTATATTATAATGCTCCATTCCCCATTCCTTACTAATAACTCTCCAACCCTTATCTCATTCTATATATAGCTCCTCTCGCTCCTTGGCCAAACATGACAAAACATCATGACTAGAAACAAGGTTAGGCTTACCTATATCACTAATGACTTTGCAAGAAAAACCACGTTTAAGAAAAGGAAGAAGGGGCTGATGAAGAAAGTGAGTCAACTTAGCACTATCTACAATGTCAAAACATGTGCAATCATTCACAACCCATATGACTTGTAACCAGAGGTTTGGCATTCCCCTCTCGGAGCCCAATACTTGTTGGCCGACTTCAAGAGGATCTCTTAGATGGAGAAGAATAAGAAGATGATGAATTATAAGAGCTTCCTATGATAGATGATCACCAAGACAACCGACCAACTGAAGAAGAAACATAAAGACAATCAGGAGAAGTAAATAATGCATATCATGTTTAAAAACCTTATTGGAAAGCCCCTCCACTAACTCAACCTCGTTTATCTCAACGATCTAGGTTGGCTAATTGAATAAAACCTCAAAGAAATCCAAAAACATGATAGAAACACTCTGTAAATCACCTCAGCCTCAGGGGGCCACAAATGGAGGAGTGATGAAGGGTCCGGGGTAGACATCCTCTTAGATCAACCAGGATTCTCTATCGCATAAGCTTTAGCAGTTATAGTGATGGTTCATTGATGGTATTAACCTGCAAGAACAACAACAGCTCATTTAGTGTTTGGTAATGGGGACCAAGTGGAGGTGATGGTGTTGTTTGATTAGCACAACCAAAATAATATACAGATGTACTCTAGAGGTTTAATTACTCTTAGGAATGGAATGATAAGATGTTTGATTTTGATTTATTTGGATTGTTGTTGGGATGTACTTAAATAACCAATTACAATCAACCACAGATATATATCTTCAAATTCTTAATAGTTGTAGTCGTCGTTGTCATAGTACTAGTAATCGTAGTCATCATGTAATAGTCAACATAGACGTCGCATCGCATGCATGCATGTAAAGGTATTGGTTTGTGTTATAATTTTCTTCAGATTAATCTTCTCTTTAATATTTTATATCTCATATACTAGTATTACTCTTCTTTTTTTTAATTTCTCTCTCGCCTCGACTTGATGTCGCTTCATTGCTATTTGTTATAATACATGCATGCCCAATGTAGTTTTAAACTATTAGAATGCTTTGCTCTCTTCTTTTCCTTTTTTTTAATTTTCTTATACACAGTGGATTAAGTTTACTTAGGATGATGATTAAGTTTACTAGCTACTTAAATTTTGTTTAGATCTCAAAAAAGATTTTTGTATGGGATTTAATATATATGAATACATGTTCAGATCTTGGAATTAAAATTTAGGATAGAAAGATTAAGAAATAATATTTTAATCAAAGAATACACGCAGGCCTACTACGCAGACAGCGAGCGCATAGGGCACATGGCGCCTTGCCCTATCTACATGCGATGGGACACACGCGTGGACTAACTTGTCTGCACGCGATGGGACGCACGTGCAAAACAGGCCCGCACCCTGCAAGGATAGGATGTGCGCGCATTGCGCACGTCCTACGCTTGTCGAGCACGCACGCCTGAGCACGGTGTGCTACGCCCCCGCATGCGAGCCTCTCCCACGAGTGTTTTCCCACTGGATTTCACCCTATTTTCCATTTTTCTCCTAAAAATTACTTTTAAATAAAAATGCAACAAAAATAAAATAATATAAAATAATAATAATAAAAATAAATAAAATAACAAAATCTGAATAAATTAAAATTATGAATTTAAATTATAAAATACGATATAAACTACGAGATAAATTTAAATGAGTTCAGGTGGCTTTAAGGCCTGAATAAATAGGAGTTTCCATATACACATTTAGCGCGGTGATGAGCAAGGTGTTATAATATGGGCCCTTAACAAAACCGTAGTTTAGTTGTCCTTGTGACTCTGAATGATTTGATATTCATGCTCTAGGGCTCAAGGGCATGAATGATGGCACCTGAGAGACCTAAGAGATTTATATTTGTATTTAATATTTGTGAATGTATGTTTGTATCTATTTGTGCACCAAGACATGACTAATCAATATCTCATTTATCCTCTCTAGAACTAGGTGTAAGCGGCTGCGCATATAGGTTTGCAATCAGTGTAATATAAATTAAGATAATAAATTACTATAAAAAAAAACTGTGTTAGAAGAGGAATTCCGTCCTGTGTATATGAGTTGTGTAAACCCATTGAATACGGTATTTGACTGTCTTCATGACGATTCGTGTGAATTTGACATTTGATTTAGATATGAATATTTGGCGATAACTTTTGATTTGGATTTGTTAATTAAACTTAAAATTAATCTTTTAGTAAATGTGCATCAATGAATATTTTAAAACGTATCTATGTTGCATTATTTCTCTTTAGAACTCACCCATATCCAACCCCCCCCCCCCCATAGATGTAGATTTGGAAAAAAATTCTGAAAAATCGTGTTTAGATTCCTTTCAGGAGGAATAGTTTGGAGCAAACTTTGCATTTTGTTTTAAACTTTAAGGCTAGTTTTTATAATTATGCTATCTAATATTTTGTATTCTAAAAGGTAGATGTCAATATTGCCTCAGGATACAGTCTTTTGTAAATTTAGTATGGGATGTATAGTTCTGCTGCAATATAAATATCGATTTTATGTATGCTCATTTGGACACTGTGCCCTATTTTGGAATCAGGATGTCACGTTTCTTTTCTTTTCTTTTCATTTATACACAATGGAGCAAGGATAGAAGCATTATTGATGTAATATATGTAAAAATTCAATCTACTTAGGATGAAGATGAAGCTAGCTAGCTCCTTAAATTTGTTTAGATTTAAAATGAGATTTTTGTATAAAATTTAATAGATATGGATACAATCTTTGGATCTTGAAATTAAAATTTGGGATAGTGGCATTAACAGGTGATGTTTTCCTCAAAGAAAGTCTTGGTATAATCATAACATCTAGAACAATTAATATTTTGATTAATATGAATATTATACCTGTATCTGGCAAAATACGTTAAATTAAGTTATAAATTGGCTTTTAACTAATTAATACTTATGTAGAATAATCTATCTTTGTTTCCCATATTTTAAAGAACAAAAAAATTACACTCACACATATACTACCAATTTAGAGTGTTGATGAGAAGTACATGTGTACACTGGCTACTTGCTTCTTTAAGTAGTTTAGACAATATCTTGTATAATTTACTAAATATGTTATATTATTGCGATTGCTTGGGTGGCAAGTAAAATAAGTATTGTTTTATATGTATACATAGACGTATATTGATGCGTTCTATTTTTATTATATTTTTATACCCTTTTAAGTTAAAAGTCATTTAATGAAAAAATTCTTGATGTAGGTTTCGTGAAGAAAATAGAAAAAAAACTGAAAAGAGAAGAAGAAAAGAGAAAAATTGAAGTAGTTTTTAAGAGCAAAAAGGAAGCAACTCCGAAGAAGAAAAAGGGAGCAATTCTGAACATGAAGAATGAGCAGCTCTAAAAAGGAAAAATGAAGTTTCTTTGAAAAGGAAAAAGGAAGCATCTCTAAAGAGGAAAAATGAGCAGCTTTGAAAAGGAAAAAAGGAGGCATGCAATATTGAAATTAATTTGGTTGAGACTTGGCCAAGTCAAAGCTTAATTAGTTATTGATGGTTTTAGAGTATCGAGAGTGAAATTCTATTAATTAGACATATATTGTTAATCGTTAATTGTGATTTGAACGAGAGTTATATGTTTGAGTTAACATGGAGAAATTGAATTATCACAGATTTAGTAGAATTAAATTCGTAATTGTTATAAAAAGTTAGTAGTTATTAATTGATAAACCTAGAGAATACTGGGAGGAAAACCAAAAGTACATTAGGTTTGTTCAATCATTGCATAGTAGATTAAATTAATTGTGAAATTAAAACTCATATATACCTAAGATTCAAGTGAAATCAATGACTCTGATGGGTTTACATAGATAGTTTTCATTAATTTAATCATTTTGTTTTTATTAAATTATTATTAAATTTTAATTTCTAGAAATAATAGAATTTCTATAATTATGGTACTTGATACACAATCTCGTAGGACGATACTCTACTTATCACTTTATTATTTAAACAATTTTGTGCACTTGCGAAATTGCCGGTTATATATAAAATATTTAACTAGTTTTAGTTTTTTATATGTATACCAGTATGCAATCTGTAGAACATCATAATTATCTTAAAGGTTGGAATCAGTAATGGATGATGAATTGTTTCATTCTAATTGTTTTTGGGACATGGTTGTGCCTTTTTCTTTTTCTTCTCAATCTATATTATGGTTATCGGATGTATTGTTTAATGGTACTTTTATTGTGTTTGTAATGGTTAATTGCTATTGTTAGATTTTATTTCATTTGGAAAAAAAAAATAATTATCTTAAAGGCTAATATAGAGTGTCAATGAGAAGGTATATATATATATATTAGTACGAGGCTAGTATTATTTTTTTATTGGAAGAGAGATAACACTTTTATATTTTTACTGCATTAAATTGGCAGGAAACATATGTTTGATTTCTTTAAGAATTTTGCGGCTATTATAAAAATCAATACCAAAGTATTCATATACATTACTTTTATTATACCGTTTTAAAATTGAATCATACTAATCTTTTCTAACAATATGATTGGTATTTCTTCTCTTTATAAGAGATTTTAGATTCAAATTGTGCATTTTTATAGATTATCTTTAAGAGTTTGTGTCATCTAATTAATGAAATGTATGAATTGTTACTAAAAAATCTAAATCCTAAATTTTATTTCTATATTTTAAAAGTAATATTTTTTTTGAAAATTAAGATGTCTTTCGTGACATCCCAAATATTATTTAACGCGTAAGGGTGTCAGATACAGAAACAGATTACGAGTGCGTAAGAATTAAATATATGCAGCGGAGCAATTTATTATAAATCCCTTATAAAATATATGAGTTCCCAATTACATGTATAACTAAGGCCAAAAGTGACGTCAAAATACAAAATATCAAAATACGGAAAGGGCCACTTCTATAATTATATAAAAGGACTCATCAAAGTGCAAGACAAGTCATTCATTTATAAAAGTTTATGGATCCACGGGATCCTCAAAGACTTCAAGTGGTAGGTCAACGATTAGTTCCTCACTATCTTCCCTATCTAGAGGGGGGTATGGAAATGAGTGAGTTCTATATACTCAGTAAGGAAAACAATATTTAAATAACATCATAAGATTTTAAAGGTAATTAAAGGTATCATCATTTCTTACCATCAAGAATCATGTCAGGGTTCTTTATTAAATTATGAAAGTAATTTATTTTATTTAAAGAAAATATCATATCATAGTCATATCATATCAATCAACTATATCATGCTGAAAATAGAGAAAATCAAACAAATCATGATATGCACTATTTTTGTGTCATTCTTTGTGAAGTTATTCCGACTTTCATCTATTGAGGGCCATACAGATTCCTAGCTGCCCATGTGGAATGAAAAATTCATTTAATTTGTAACAGCAATTTGTGTCTTCTTAAACTAACAACACATTTATGGCTTGCTAAACCAATATCACATTTACAGCTTGCCAAACCATGACACGATTTATGACCACAGTCGTACAAACCACAGTGGTCCTACATGTTAACTATGGCCACGACCATACTTCGCTTAAGATGACCCTTACAATCATTATGCATCACCACTCTCGTCAGAGGGTATGCTGTCATCCACTGGGAGCGATCCTCTCACGTTTTTTCAGACCAGATGGGGGAGAAATAGAAATCCCTCAGAGATAAAAAGTCTAACGAAACACTTTATACATTATGCATGCCAATATTAATACATGTTTCTCATGTCTGTTCATCATTTCATGCTTAATCATTTTTCTACCATATTGCATCACATATCAATATTTATTTCATCTAAATTACACATGCAAATTAACAAGTTCATGCACGATCATAGAACATGCATTAACATGTGAAATTACTTAGTTTAGGCATAAAACTAACCATGAAATCACTAATTTAAACCTTATTAATTTTATTCTAGAAATGCTCCTTAAGATGTTTAAAAGTAAATATTGAATTCCTTACCGAAACCTCAATGTTTTCTATGCCTTTTCTTCTTCTTCTCATCTCCCTCTCTCTTTAAAGCTCTTGGCGGATGGAAGAATGAAAATGGAAGTGATGGAGAAATGGTGAAGGGGCAGTCACTATTTATAGAAAATGAGGACCATCAGATTTGTGCCAAGTGGCAAAAACTTGTGAGGAGAGAGAAAGTCAATGAAAAAAGTGTGATGTGATGATTAACGCATGTGACCAATGGATGGACGATGCAACATGATAGTGGCATGAAAATTAGAGGCATGCCACCTAAACAGAGACGGCACGTCACCCAAGCGAGCAGAGCTGCGCGAGCGGGATCCTTCCCATGGGATTTTCTACTTTTTTCTCCATTTTCCTTAAATTTATTTAAATAATAAGTAAAATAAATTTTTTCCTACGAGAAAATAAAACAATTAGTTTTAAGATTTATCAAATCAAATAAAATACAAAACTTAAATTACGAAATACAATATTCATCCAAAAAATTAAAAATACGAAATATTAAGGGGTTTTAAATGACCTTAAGGCCTGAATAAATAGAGGTTCTTATTACAAATTAAGCACGAAGGTTTTCAGGGTGTTACATTCCCCCACCTTAGAAAATTTGATCCCCCAAATTTGTTATGATTAGATCTGGAAACTTCTTTCTCATCTCATTCTTCAACTCCCAGGTCACCTCTTTCGGAGTGTGTTGTTGCCACTACACCTTCACCATGGGGATCCTATTGTTGTGCAAAACCTTGTTGGTCCAATCAAGGATTTTTGTGAGGAGCTCCTCGTATGTCATATCAGCTTGAACCTGCATCTCTTGGTGAGAAATGATGTGAGAAGAGTCATGGTGGCACCTTTTGAGCATGGAGAGATGGAAAACATCATGCAGACTCATAAACTCTTGGGGTAGAGAAAGGTAGTATGCCATGGGTACAACACATTTCACGATCTAAAAAGGTCCCACATAATAGGGGATCAAATTTTCCTTCTTATCGAATCAAAATTTTTCCTTGTAAGGGAAGATCTTAAGGATGACTTGACCGTCAACTGCAAATTCTAAAGGTCTTCTACAGTTGTCAGCATAGCTTTTCTGGATACTTTAGGCAACGGCTAAATTCCTTTAAGTGATAGCAACTTTTTCAATAGTCTCCTAGATTAAATTAGGTCCCAAATGATACTGGTTCCCGACTTCATTCCAACAAGTGGGAGAATGACAGGGCCTACTGTACAGAGCTTCATATGGAGCCATGCCGATGCTGGAATGATAATTGTTATAATAAGCAAATTCACACAGGGGAAGATACTCATACCAATTATCACTAAAGTCGAGGACACAAGCGTGCAACATGTCTTCTACTGTTTGGACAGTATGTTCAGACTGACCATCAGTTTGGAAAAGATAAGTAGTGTTGAAGTATAATCCAGAACTGAGTGCTTCTTGAAAACTGTCCAAAAAATCGTAGGTATACCGAGGATCACAATCGGAAAAAATAGATGAGGGTTCATCGATGTACAAATGGGCTAATCTGCTGGTGGAATCTGTCGTTTTGATGGGTAATAAGTGAGCGGTCTTGGTCAACTTGTCAACAATGACCCATATGGCATTGCAACCAGAACAGGTTCTGGGCAGGCCGGTGACAAAGTCTATTGTTACATGCTCCCACTTCCATTCTGGAATAAGAAGGCCTTGCAACAAACCAGCAGGTCTCTGGTGTTTTGCCTTAACCCGTTGCCAAGTAAGGCATCGAGAGACACAGTCGACAATGTCCTCCTTCATTCTAGGCCACCAATATTGATGCTTCAGGTCCGGTACATCTTGGTACTTCTGAAGATAATGGACAGCTTAGAGGCATGGGTAGCTTTGAGAACATCCCTTCTGATAGCGACAGGGACCCAAATACGGTCCCCAAATCTGCATAATTCGTCATCTATGAGCCTGAAATCAGAAAACTCATAAGAAGTAAGCTTACTCAAATTTTTGTTATTTTTGGGTCTATGAACTGAGCTTCCTAAATCTTCATGAAAAGATCAGGCATTTTTGTAAATTATTTTTAAGAGGTTGTGTCATCTAATTAATAAAATGTATGTATTGTTACTAAAAAATCTAAATCCTACATTTTAATTCTATATTTTAAAGTAATATTTTTCTGAAAAGTAATATACCTTTTATCCATAACAACTAGATTTATAAAACCAACCATAAGGAATGCCTATATAGCAAAATCAACCATTAGCATCATCTAAGATACATGAGACGTTTGAGCATAAAACAATAGCAAACAAATGCATAAATGACAACAACATACTATAAACACGACATTACACATCTATAACAACTTTCTATATGTGTATGTGTGATGATATATCTCTTTAAGGAAGTTTAACAACAATATGAAGGGGTTATTTGAGACATCTAACTGTCTAAACTAGTCTACATAGAATTGATTAACTTTGATTGTGCGTGAATTTCATATTGTATGTATAGAAGCTCCAAGGATCATGCTTATGTGAGTTAATGGATACCTTATAGATTCTGAGAATTGGAACAAGCATTCCTTTGGCTATATGTGCATTAAAAAGAAAAAACAAACAACTAAAAGCATGCATATCACCTACACCCACCAAATATCTCCAATCTTTTACCAATATCCTTTCAAACCCATTCGTTCCTCTCTTCTACCCAGCTTTCTTGCTCCCTCTCACTCATTCACAGATACTTGAAAATAGTGCATATCTTCTAGAGCTTTATAACTCTGTAAATTCCTATTCACTTTTCCTATTAACGCCTCATCCCACACCACAACGACTAGTCAACTTGTTTTCCCACTATCGTCAATATCACCATCTCAACACAACCTCCCATACATCTTTCATATTACGCATCTTTGGTATCACGTAGAATTTGATTAATAATACATAAAGCTACCTATTAGCTAACAACTCACTACTGATATATGAAGCTACTTATAATTAGTCATTTTTATGAAAATGCTTGAAATTTTATCGACTAGAACTAGCAAATATGATCCAATAATACAATAATTTATTAGGCATATACTATTGCCAAGAATATAAATTCTTATCTCATCATTGATGTTTTTTTCATCGAGATAAAATCCAAATTACGATGCATTTTCTTGTTCCTGAATGGGCTTCTTCCATTTTTTAATTTAATACAAATATACTTTATCTTAGGCCAAAAAAAAAATTTGTTATATATACAAGAAAATGGAAAAAGTGAACCAAAAAAGACCTAGGGACATATTTTTAAATGTTGGATTCCCTGTAGGATTGCTCTACATGCGAAGCTCCCTCATGCATACATATCGATCATAAAATTTGGGATGCATCATTTACCCTTAACTTCCTTAATTGGAAGGTTCAAGATGTTATATTTAGGAAATATAATTTCAAAGTATCTTCTTATATATAGTTTGCGTTATAGGTTTTAGCTATTCATTACTATTTTACATAATTAATGAAGTATATATTTATATGTTTATTATTATAGCACTTTTTAATTTTCTAATTATCATGAACTTTTTACAAAGTAAGATAAACTTTATTTATCAAAGAAAATAGCCATACAACATCATCTTAATCTTTATTCATCTTATTATATTACTCTATTAGTTCATTTTATGCAGAACACTATTAATTAATTCCAAACAATTAGCTCTTTATTGGCAAAGTAACCTAAAATTTTCTTTGGGGGTAAATCTTTTTAAGGGTTTTGCTGTAGGTTAAGTATCACATATTTTTCCTTAATTAAAAGATAATTTTATTAATAAAATGGCAGTCGCATGTCCTTTTTCTCTTTGAATAATAAAAAATAATTTTATCAATAAGGATAGTTCCTTCTTTTTTAAAGAGAGAATTACAAGAAAACACAAAATCGCCACCCTTTGGAAAATGAAAAGCACAATTTAAGAATAAAATTATATGATAATATAGGTGATTTGAAATAGAAGCTAAACATGAAAAGAGCATCTTCTTAAAACATCTGTTATATGATTCCCCGTCATAGCCTCATACAGATACATCAAAAGATAAGTTACATTTCAACAAAGAATTCTTTCATGAGTTAGATATAATTGTTTATGCCTTAACTATATATATATATATATGCATATACGTACTTATACCAAAATTTTTTTGTTTTTAACTTTCTTATTTCTAAAACAATTTATTTTTATTTATCTTGTAATAATTAACTATTTTGACATTTTAGAAATTGTAAGAGGAAGTGAATGGTAGAATATTGGAGCTTATGTACGTTTGAGATAGTCAATTGATGAATATTTCCAATGCTTAAAACACTACCCAATCTTCTAACTATCTAATAAAGCACGTAGTCACTTGTCGAAACTGAACTAATCGTCCTCCCTATTTCATCATCAACTTGAGTAAAGAGATGTATTTCCTATTTTAACAAATACCAACTCCTATTTCTCATATTTGTTTGATGACATCCTAAAAAGTTAAAATTTTCACGTAATACTATAAAATAAAAAAAAAGTTAGAAGAAAAAAGCATGCCTCCTTACACAACTTTCTTTTCAGCGTGGTGAATTGATAAGCTAAGTAAGAAACAAATTTGAAAAATATCAACAATCTTGACATTAAAACTACTGAAGATGATTTCACTTATAGATAAACTCAACTTCAAGTTTAGAGACTTCAATAACTTGGCGAATTAATAAGCCTAAGTAGGTAAAGAATCTCGAAAGCATCCGCACTTAATTGGATCCGAACCTTTAAAAGATAAGTATTGGTGATTTTAGTGAGTAATATAGCTTTTATGATAGCTTTACCTAGGATTTTGGACTAGTGATGAATCAGGAGATGATAGTTGCTAAGGAGTGATTTAAGATGAATTTTTTTGATCTTGGAGTATCAAATTGAATAGGAGGATTTTTTATTAGTTTCGACTATTTCTTTAGCCCTCTAGATGGGTTTATGACGCTATAACATTGGTTCTAACTAGTCAATGAAAGAGGCTATTTAGTGGGTATGTATAGGTACCATTAGAACTCATACAATGCTGGTTTACACTGATTCTTCTATTTGTTTGTTTAACTATTGAATCGTTGTAAAAGTTACACATGCAGTTCTTACTTTTCTACTTATGTTATTGTATGATACTCAATTTGACACTTTTCAAGTTTTTACTTTTTCTTATAGGAGATAATTGAAGCTAATATAGAGGGTAAATTAATTAGCATGTTTAATATGGTCATTTTCTTTGATTTCTAACTTATACCTAAGAGAATGAGTAGATATTTAGAGTTGTCTATGGTTATAACAGGTTCACTGAGCTGGTGAATTAACGTCGCATCAAGCTTGCATCAAGGATCTAATACATGGAGTTTTTTCTTTGAAGAAAAGAAAATGAAGGGGGGTGTTGGTAGTTAAGGCTATAGGAGGATTATGAAAATTATCAGTATATATATTTAATTTTTCTTGTCTACTTGTACAAGATCTTAATATAGATATAGAGAATGATGTAATATGTTCTTGCATGTATATATG
This sequence comes from Carica papaya, assembly GCF_054855325.1. NCBI lineage: Eukaryota > Viridiplantae > Streptophyta > Magnoliopsida > Brassicales > Caricaceae > Carica > Carica papaya. The sequence goes on along the minus strand of NC_142310.1, from coordinate 23,983,804 downwards.
TGTGTTGTTAATTTTGATTTGCGGGCCTTTTGAAGATCGAAGAAGATACTAGGCAGTTCTTTGGTTACTTTAAAACTTTGTTGTGACTTGGGAACTGATTATTATTGTGTCTATATTAGAAGAGTATAAAAACAAATACAAGATTACATATGAAATGTTTGCAAATCATTATAATTAGCTAGAGAGCAAGTCTTATATATATATATGCATAAAGTGAGTCAAAAGAAAAGGTGCGTATATATAATTATGGTACGATGATGGTAATCGAGGAAGTGTTTATGAATTCGGTTCCTTGCGTGCGGCTAATTTATTATATATATAAAAATAAATATTTGTGTAACTTGTTCATCACATTGTGGGCTTGAGTTCCAAATGCACATTGGCAATTCAAAAATGAATCTCCCTAAAAGTTGAGTTAGGCAGGCAATAAAAAAGGAAAGCAATTATATATGCAGGTATATATATATGTATGTATTACACTTTTTTGAATATAGAATACTGGATGTAGAATCTTTTATTTAAATCTTTAATTGTATATAGAAGAAAATATATACACACACAAAATATTTTAGTGCATCAAAACGTATATATAGTATACAATTTGAAATAATTTATTCCCATATCTATATTGAAGGAAACTAGGTTAATATGCCATAGGATTCATTAAATAATTAGGGAGCTAATTAGTTTAATTATAATAATTTTTATTTTAATTGATCTATATGTAAATTAATTATATCTATATGTTACATAATTCATTATGATTGCAATATATATGATTATATAATTCATAAAGAAAAAAATTAATTATATGACATGATACAACAAGACCATCAAAAATTGTGTTTTTGTGGTTGATATTTTTCTTTCTATTGATATTTACCTATACACCATAAAAATTTAGATGCTCACCCTTCCATACACATATACAAACATCTCAATATATATTTACCTACCTCAACATGTATTCCTTCCATCCCTACCTTATATATTACATGTAAATATATGTATATATATATATGTATATATCAATTGGATCAGAAAACAAACATCTGGCCCGTACTTGGTTTATAGTTAATTTGCTCGACATGCAAACTTTAATTTGTAAGATTTCAAAATTTTCCATCCAAAACATAATTACTAATTACACTCCAACAGTATTCTAATACCATAAAAACTTAGTTATGATATATATACATAGATATATATTACGATAATATTTGTTCTTGTGTTATGGAATATATAAGTTAATTTAGTTGAATAAAAATCATATTAACAATATAATGATCAAACCAGTAAAAGTAGAGAAAAGACATGAGAGGGTAAAAATCAATATATTTTAGAAATTTAGCATTAAAAAAAAAATTATTTTTATTTAGATTTGATAGAGTAATAATAAGGACTCAAAGTACAAAACAAAAGATAATACATTTAATCAAATACATTTCTCACATTTAACATAAATACAAACATTAACATATTCAAAAAAAGTATTTTAATATCACAAAATCCCCTATTAATTACAAGGTAATGGCATATTAATCTGTTGTATTTTTTTGAGTTCAACTATTAGTTCAAAAACTTTCTAACTAATACCATTGACTTTTAAAAGTATAAATTTAAATTATTATTAGTATGTAATGTGAACTCAAATATAGAAAAAAAAGATATCTATGGTTTTTGTATTTTTTTAAAAAAAAAATTAAAAAATAAAATGGCGGTAACTGTAAGATATCAAGACATACAATTAAGTTGGATTAGAAGGTGATGGCCATATTAGTTGATGGTTAAGAGATAATATTTGTATGTGTGGTTGCCATGTATAATTGACTTCAAGTGTGAATGCATGCTGGGGATAATGTAGGAAAGAGTAGGTAGATACATGCATTATAGTGAAGTAATAGCTTTTAATTAAAAGGGATGGCCACAATTGAATAATTTTATATAAGTACAGCCTGACAACAATTTATTAATTAAATTTTTTTAATTACATTACCTTAAATCAAAAGATTTTTCCATTTCCCCTATTAAAGACAACATTTTTTGAGATAATTTGGGCATTCCACTTGCATTTTAGAATGCACCACATCTTACCTTACATGGTATATTCTTCTATATTAAAACACTCCACCCCCATTCCTTACTAATGGTTATTCAACCCTTGTGTCGTTTTATATGTACCCCCTCCCGCCCCTTGGGCACACATGACAAAATACCATGAGTAGAAAGAAGGTTAAGCTTACTTATATCACTAACAACTCTGCAATAAAAGCCACATTCAAGAAAAGGAAGAAAGGGCTGATGAAGAAAGTGAGTGAACTTAGCACTCTTTGTGATGTCAAAGCCTGTACAATCATTTACAGCCCTTATGACTCACAACTAGATGTTTGGCCTTCCCCTCTCGGAGCCCAACATGTGCTTGCTGACTTTAAGAGGATGCCCGAGATGGAGCAGAGCAAGAAGAAGGTGAATCAGGAGAGCTTCCTGTGCTAGAGGATCACTAAAGCAATCGACCAACTGAAGAAGCAACACAACAATAATCGCGAAAAGGAGATAACGGTATCATGTTTCAAAGTCTTACTGGGAAGTCCCTCCATCAACTAAACCTTATTGATCTCAACGATTTGGGTTGGCTCATCGAACAACACCTCAAAGAAATCCAAAAGAGCATGGAAACACTCAACAAGTCACCTCAGCCTCACGAGGCGACAGACAAAGGAGTGATGAAGGGTCTTGGTGAGACTTTCACTCAAATCAAGGAGGATTCTATGGTGCAGAGGCTACAACTGCCGCAAATGCAATTCGTTGATGGGATGAATCCTCAAGCACAACAACAGTGTTATGTCCGGCTGAACGGGGAACAGGCAGAGATGATGGTGCCATTCACAAATTAGAACTACTAGAATAATGGATTGGTATTGTAACGCCCCATTTTTTTTTCATATTGGATGTACTTAACAAGCAACCAATTCCATAACAAAACGGTCATGCACAAGGAAACACTAGCATAATCCATTATCCAATGATCAAGATAATCCTACAATAATGGATAAGACATCGTACACAATACAACCATACTCAATATCTATGCTACCATCAATTCTACATATTCCATTCAGTCAAAACAAAACGAAACTCTTCATCCTGTACTCTACACACTAGGTTCGAAATCCAACAACTTCGATCCAGACTTCGTCCCTACATCATCTGTAAAAAGGAAAGAGTGAGTTCATTTAACTCAGTACGGTAAAACTCAAAATACGTGCGTGAGATGCAACAATATAAAATCCTATACCTCTACCAATAGTTCACTACTGAACTCCAATTTTCTCTCCTGCATCTACAACTCTACCTACCCTAGGTGTCCGTTCCCTGACGGCACTCCAGGCGTGCCAGTGGTACCATTCACCGCCAAGATTGGCAACCATTAACACCTATCGACCCCTAGTGGGCCACGCACGCACACGAGTTTCAATCATTTTTGTCACCAACAGTGGCGACCATCATTCACCTATCGACCCCCTATCAGGCCACACACACACACTCTAATCCTTCTCTCCCGTCACCATCATCGGCGACCGTTAGCCATCTCACGACCTATACCAGGCCACTCACACACACCTGATTTTCATTCACTTGCGTCACCAACATCGGCGACCATTAGCCATCTCTCGACCTATACTAGGCCACTCACACACACTCTGATCATTCCCTCTCGTCACCGATATCGGCGACCACTAACCATCTTTCGACCTATACCAGGCCACGAATGCACACCATTTTCATTCATTTGATTTTCGTCACCAACATCGGCGACCGTTAGCCATCTCTCGAGCTATACCAGGCCACTCACACACACTCTGATCATTCCCTCTCGTCACCGATATCGGTGACCATTAACCATCTCTTGACCTATACCGGCCATGCACGCACACCATTTTCATTCACTTGCGTCACCAACCTCGGCAACCATCGTCTACCTATCGACCCCCATCAACCACACACACACACACACCACTCCTTCTCGTCCACTTCTCATCCCACTCAAACTTCACATTCTTTTTTGTTAACTTGGTAAGAGGCGCCGCAATACTCGAGAATCCTCGCACAAACCGACGGTAGTACCCCGCCAACCCCAGGAAACTTCTGATCTCTGTCACAGTCTTAGGCCTTTCCAATTTCACCACTGCTTCTATCTTTGTTGGGTCCACCGATATCCCATCTCTCGACACAATGTGGCCCAAAAATGCTATCTGATCCAACCAGAACTCACATTTACTAAACTTGGCATATAATTTGGCCTTCCGGAGCATCCCTAGCACCGTTGCTAGATGTTCTACATGCTCTCCCGAATCCTTCGAATAGATCAATACGTCATCTATAAAGATAATGACATAGCGGTCCAGTAAGGGTCGAAACACCCGATTCATCAGATCCATAAACACTGCAAGCGCATTCTTTAACCCAAAAGGCATCACTAGGAAGTCATAATGACCATACCTGGTACGGAACGCCGTCTTAGCAATGTCTTCAGCTCTTACCCGTAGCTGATGATATCCCGACCGCAGATCTATTTTTGACAATACTTGTGCCCCTTGTAACTGATCAAATAAATCGTCGATCCTGGGCAATGGATACTTATTCTTTATTGTCACTTGGTTCAGTTCTCTATAATCAATACACATTCTCATAGTCCCATCCTTTTTCTTAACAAACAATATCGGGGCCCCCCATGGTGACACACTAGGTCGAATAAACTTCTTATCCAACAACTCTTGTAACTGTGTACTTAACTCCATTAGTTCTGACTTCGCCATCCTATAAGGAACCTTGGAAATGAGCTGGGTGTCGGGCTGAAGTTCTATTGTGAACTCGACCTCTCTACTGGGTGACAGCCCCGGCAGGTCGTCTGAAAATACGTCCGAAAAATCTCTGACCACTGGTATCTCCTGGAGTGCAAGTCTCCTACCCTCGTTCCCTGTCAAGGACATAGATAAACGGTAATTCTTGCATATATTCATACTAACATATCTTTCAACGTAACACTCATTTATTCATTGATTTTCCCCATACAGAAACAGATTCTTCGTTTGGCAATTTAAACACTACCCTCTTGCAAAAATAATCTACATGGGCGTGGTGGACCGCAAGCCAATCCATACCCAGTATTACATCAAAATCTTGTATGTCTAGCAAAATTAAGTCTACCTTTAACTTCCTCCCCTCTTTCTCTACCCCACAAGAGTCAAATATTACATCAGTACATAAAGCGCCATTAGTTGGTGTAGATATTACCAATGCCCGGTCCAACCCCCAAGGCTCTATCCTTAGTCTAGATGCGAACCTAGGCGATACAAATGAATGTGTGGCACCAGTGTCAATTAGTACTCTAGCAGGAATATTTGAATTATAAAGTATACCTTGTATTACTCCTGAAGTAGCGGCCGCCTTCGGAACAGTCATGGCAAACACCTGCCCTTGAAGCAACGGCCGACCAGAATCTCTTAGGAGGGGGCAATCTCGTACGAAGTGTTGTGTGCTCCCACACCGATAGCAGCTTCGACTGCCACTCATACATGGCAGTCCTCCATGGTTTTTACCACACCATGGGCACATCCCGCTGCTCAGGGCCATCTGATGACCCGGGACTGCCTCCTAAACCACTCTCATCCTCTTCTGTGTTTGACTAGAAGATGGTGGCGGTCATCTATAATTGGAGGGTCCTTTATTATTGTCAGTCTGTTCCTTATACAGTGCCTCTATCAGCTGTGCCTTCTCCAATACCATCTGATATGTAGGCAATGCAAACATAGCCACTCGGTGATACAATTCTGACCATAACCCCTTCTCAAACCGTCGGGCCTTTTTAGTTTCATTCATCATGACTTCGGGCACAAACCGGCCTAAATCTATATATCTCTCGGCGTACTCCACCACAGACAACCTCCCTTGTCTAAGTTCAGTAAATTTCACTTCCATTCACTATCTTAGAAAATCTGAAAAATACTCTGCATTGAAAGCTTCTAGGAAGACTTCCTAGGTGATTGGTGGGACCAAGGCCCCTCTTTTCAATTTCCACCAGCGTTTGACGGACCCTCTTAACATGAATGTAGCCAGCTGTACTCTCTGTTCTATAGTCACAGTCATCACTTTGAATAATTTTTCTGTCTTCTTTATCCAATCCTCCGCCACCAGTGGGTCAGACCCCCTATTGAAGGCAGGAGGGTTCAGCCCTCGGTATTTCTCAATATTGCTCGTATCCACCCCCATATGGGGACCCCTTGTTGTGGCACCGATGCTGCCTCTGTCACAACTCTCTATCTCTAATCACGGTATCTAGGCTCTCAACCACTCTGCACAGCCGATTAAAGTCCTCCTGCTGTACGCCGGACTGCTCTGCATGGGTTGCCGATGGACCAGCAGCTTATCTCGGCTGTACGGGAGGGGGCACAGTGTGACACGGGGGTCGCCCTTGAAATGCAGCGAGTGGTACATGGTGAAATCCCAGGGCTCGTCGTGGGGCCCCTGGGGTGGGCTCACGACGGGGTCGGCCCCTACCCTTCTTCATCACCTCCCTCGACTCACCTGTATAATAGCGGCACCCATCATTAGTACTCTTAATTTGCTCTGATACCAACTGTAACGCCCCATTTTTTTTTCCATATTGGACGTACTTAACAAGCAACCAATTCCATAACAAAACGGTCATGCACAAGGAAACAGTAGCATAATCCATTATCTAGTGATCAAGATTATCCTACAATCATGGACAAGACATCGCACACAATACAACCATACTCAATATCTATGCTACCATCGATTCTACGTATTCCATTCAGTCAAAACAAAACGACACTCTTCATCCTGTACTCTACACATTAGGTTCGGAATCCAACAACTTTGATCTAGACTCCATCCCTACATCATCTGTAAAAAGGAAACGCTAGCACTACCCAACGATTAAGATAATCCTACAATCATGGACAAGACATCGCACACAATACAACCATACTCAATATCTATGCTACCATCAATTCTATATATTCCATTCAGTCAAAACAAAATGAAACTCTTCATCCTATACTCTACACACTAGGTTCGGAATCCAACAACTTCGATCCAAACTCCATCCCTACATTATCTATAAAAAGGAAAGAGTGAGTTCATTTAACTCAGTACGGTAAAACTCAAAATACATGCATGAGATGCAACAATATAAAACCCTATGCCTCTACCAATAGTTCACTACTGAACTCCAATTATTCCTCCTGCACCTACAACTCTACTTACCCTAGGTGTCCGTTCCTTGACGGCACTCCAGGAGTGCCAGTGGTACCATTCACCGCCAAGATTGGCAACCATTGACACCTATTGACCTCTAGTGGGTCACGCACGTATACGAGTTTCAATCATTTTCGTCACCAATAGCAGCGACCATCATTAACCTATCGACCCCCTATCAGGCCACACACACACACTCTAATCCTTCTTCCCGTCACCACCATCGGCGACCGTTAGCCATCTCACGACCTATACCAGGCCACTCACACACACCTGATTTTCATTCACTTGCGTCACCAACATCGGCGACCGTTAGCCATCTCTCGACCTATACCAAGCAACTCACACACACTCTGATCATTCCCTCTCGTCACTGATATCAGCGACCACTAACCATCTCTCGACCTATACCAGGCCACGCACGTACACCATTTTCATTCATTTGATTTTCGTCACCAACATCGACGACTGTTAGCCATCTCTCGACCTATACTAGGCCACTCACACATACTCTGATCATTCCCTCTCGTTACTGATATCGGCGACTACTAACCATCTCTCGACCTATACCGGCCACGTACGCACACCTTTTTCATTCACTTGCATCACCAATATCGGCAACCATCGTCTACCTATCGACCCCCATTGGCCACACACACACACACCACTCCTTCTCGTCCACTGTCTCTCTCTCCGCCCGCTGCCTGCGACATGTCCTAATTGCCCCTACTCACCCCGTCCTTCTTCCCCCAAAGCTCTTTCTACCCCACTCCATTCCCCCAAGCATCTCACTCACCCGGTGGATCCTTTCCTTCTCCAACATTCACTCCCTGACTCTCTCTAACTCTCTCTCGGGCTATAACCTCCCGCCACACCATCACGCCACACCATCCTTCTCACCTCACTCACCCCGCGGATTGTACCCTTCCCCAGTCTTTCCCCACTGCCTCTACCTATCTCTCTCTCAGACTACGTCCTCACACCACAACATCTCATTATCTCCTTCTGCGTTACTCACACAGTCCGCTCTCTCCTACACCGTTTTCCCGCCCGTACCGTCACCTTCTATCTCTCTTCTCCCGCAATCCTCACGCGGTCACTTCTTTCATTCGCGTACCTCTTTTCTCTCTCCCGACCTCCACTCACTCTGCACTCCTATCTCTCTCCCGACCTCCGCCTGTACTGTCACCTTCTCTCTCTCTCCTCCCGCAATCCTCACTCGGTCCGCTTCCTTCCACCTGCCTCACTACAAATCCTCACCCAGCCTCTTCCGTATACCCCTACCTCCGTAAGCCGTGGCCATGCACGCCACACATCCAACCAGTTCACAATCAAATCAACACACACATTTAGAGTTTGGTACCGTACCTCCCATTTCCATTTTTCCCTCTTTCGGCCGAATCTGCTATCACCGTCCGCGATCTCCTCTTCTCTCCGCTCCGCTTCTTTTCTCCCTCCTTCTAGAACCTTCCTTCCTCTTCTCTCTCTCTCCCGCTCCCCTTCTTCCTCTGCTCTTTTTTTCTCCTCTTTTTTTTTTCTTTTCTTTTCTTTTCTCTTCTCCTCTCTTCCTTCCCCCGCCCCCTACTTAAATCATCCCAGTTTTTCCTCAAAACGGCGTCGTTTTCCCCCTTGCAAAACGACGTCATTTTTCCTTTTCCAAAACGACGCCGTTTTCTCCCCTCTGCAAAATGATTTCGTCTTTCCCTTCCCTCTCCCTCTTTTTTTTCTTTCTCTTTTTCCAGTTATTATAGGTATGGTCCAGTGTGTTTAATTATCCTTAGAAATTGAGAATTATGATATTTGATTTTGAATTTTTTTGGGTGTTATTGGGGATGTACTTTAAATAACAAATTAAATTCCACCATAGAGATATGTTGTTAGTTTCTTAGTCATCATAGTCATCGTCTAAATAGTTGTAGCTGTCATCCTCACAGACATAATTGTCGGGTCCATACATTCATGTACTTAGATTACTTTGTGTTATGATTTTCTTTAAATTAATCTTCCCCTCAATATTTTAAATTTTATGTGCTAGTGCTACTCTTCATTCTTTAATTTCTCCCTTTTCCCAACTTGACGTGGCTGTATTACTATTTGTTAAAATATATGCGTGCTCAATATAAATTTATGCTATCAGAATGCCCTTTTCTCTTCTTTCTTTTCTTTTTTTTTATACTCAATTCAGAGAGTACAGAAACATTTTTAATGCACTATATGTAGAAATTATGTTTAGTTAGGAAGAAGATTAAACTCGCTAGATACTTAAATTTGTTTAGATTTCAAATAAAACTTTTGTATAGAATTTAATAAATATGATGCGCTCTTCAGATCATAGAATTAAAATTTGGGATAATGGCATTGAGGAATAATATTTTCCTCAAAGAAAATCCCAATATAATCCGAATATCTAAAACAATTAATATTTTGATTAATATGAAATTTAAATATAATTCTAAAAATTTTATTTTAGTCAAAAGATGCAATATTTTAAATAACTCAAATATATTGGATTATTCCTGATGATTATAAATAGATTCGTGATGCAATTATTATGCTCAGAATATAGAAAATAACTGAAATAAATAATTTTTGAACTCAACAATCTGTGAATAGCTAATTAATACTTAACGCAAGAAGAAATGTACAATATATACATATACATATACATATTTAAATATATACAATCACATAGAATAATAAATACAGAAAAATATCTTCGATAGCTAATTTCAAATATTTTCAGCAATTAGTATATTGAATTTCTTTTACACATATAAATACTCAAAAATCAATGATATAAAGTCTTTTGCTATTAAAAAAAATGTTACTGATATAAAACAAGACCATATTTAACTCCAGTGACATAAATTATACTTTAAATTTTTTTTAATATTATAGTATGTTATTGTAGTATCTGTAGTATGATGTTGCAATTGATTCAAAACAAATTTATACTTTTATGATAACAGTTTCAAAAATTCATAAGACACAACATAAGTACTTTTAAAAAATGAAGATAGATGTAATAATACAATGAAACCACTTATACACTACTGTCAAAGTGTATAACACCAACATCCACGTGAAAAGTCTAGTATTCAAATTTTAATTGTTCATCTGGTTATATTATAATTAATTTTAACATATGATAGAGTTATTAAAATTTATTTTTATTAATTTTTATGTACAATAAATTATATATCTATTTTTGTGTTACATAAGAGTCGAATTTTCTATTCTTATTTTTGTAGAGGTAGAGAATTACCACTTGCAAGTATTATCATGCCTTAATTATATTTAACTTTTAGGAGGATTGATTTCTATTAAGGCAGTTGGTAATGAAGTAAAGATCCTAGAATTGGAACTATTGGGCCTTTGGCCCGATCATTAAGGGATGGCATTAGTTCCCATTAATGAAGAACATGTCTACTCAGAATTTTATATAACAAATTAACAAATCAGCCAAATTATCACCTGTATGCCTTTTTATACAATCTGTTAACTTCTGATATCAACCATTTTATATTAAAAATGTGTTGAATGTATTTATTTATTTTTTTGTGAATATGTCAATTTCGTGATATATAAACGTGCTTAAGTTCAGTTACTTTGTTTAAAATTAAATTTGCAGCCTGTTTTATTTATGGATTGTAGAATTAATTATATTGATATTAATTGTAACATTTCATTTTCTCACATAATTGTTTAGATAAGATGTGAATGCATGCTGGGCATAATGCAAGAGAGAGTAGGTATATAAATGCATTACAGTGAATCAATAACTTGTTATGAAAAGTGTCGGTCAGGATTGGATGATTTTAGATAAGTGCAGCCTTTTAACATTTTACTAATTAAATTTTGTGAATTATATTCCTTAAATCACAAGATTTTCCTAGATCCCCTATTAAAGACATAATATTTCTCGAGATAATTTGAACATTTCACTTGCAGTTTTAAAATGCACCACATCTTACCTTACATGATATATTCTACTATATTAAAATGCTTCACTCCCCATTCCTTACTAATAACTATTGGATGTTTGTCTCATTTTATACAAACACCCTCTCGCTCCTTGGCCAGACATGACAAAACACCATGACTGGAAATAAGGTTAAACTTGTTTATGTCACTAATGACTCTGCAAGAAAAGCTACGTTAAAAAAAGGAAGAAGGGTTGATGAAAAAAGTGAGTGAACTCAGCACTCTGTGCGATGTCAAAGCCTGTGCAATCATTTACAGCCCCTATGACTCAAAACTAGAGGTTTGGCCTTCCCCTCTCGGAGCCCAACACGTGCTTGCTGACTTTAAGAGGATGCCCGAGATGGACCAAAGCAAGAAGATGATGAATCAAGAGAGCATCTTATGCCAAAGGATCACCAAGGCAACCGATCAACTGAAGAAATAATGCAAGGACAATCGAGATCTTGCGCATATGATGTTCCAAAATCTTATCGAGAAGCCCCTCCACCAACTCAACCTCATTGATCTCAACGCTCTGAGTTGGCTCATCGAACAAAACCTCAAAGAAATAAAATAGTGTATTGAAACACTTTGAAAGTTACCTCAGCCTCAAGAGGCGACAGTCGTAGGAGTGATGGAGGGTCGTAGGGAGACATTCACTAAGATCAAGGAGGATCATCCTATGGAGAAGTTGCAACAACTACAGACGTGGTTAGTTGATGGGATGAACCTGCAAGCACAACAGCAACCTCAGTGAGCATAAGGGGAACATGTAGAGATGATGATCCCATTCACAAATAAGAACGACCAAAATAATGGACTGATATGATCCAGTGTGTTTCACTGCCCTTAGGAATCGAGTATAAAGATATTTAATTTTAAATTTTTTGGATTGTTGTTGGAGATGTGCTTTAAATAACCAATTACATTCCACTATAAAGATATGTTATCAGTTTTTTAGTCGTCGTAGTCGTTGTCTCAATAGTTGTAGTCATAATAATAGTTGTAACTGTCATCATCATAGCCGTAGTCATCGAGTCGCATGCATAAATGTACTTGGATTTCTTTGTGTTATGATTTTCTTCAGATTAATCTTCTCGTTAATATTTTATATCTCTTGTACTAGTACAACTCTTCGTTCTTTAATTTCTCTCTTCCCCCTGCATGCTCAATGTAATTTTAAGCTATCATAATGCCCTTTTCTCTTCTTTTCTTTTCTATTTTTTTTACTTAATGGAGCGATGAAATAAGCATTGTTGATGTAGTATACGTAGAAATTCAGTCTAGATAGGAGGAAGATTAAGCTAGCTAGCTGCTCAAATTTATTTAGATTTCAAATAAGATTTTTGTATAGAATTTAATACATATGGATACGCTCTTCCAATCTTTAAATTAAAATTTAGGATAATGGCATTAAGGAATAATAATTTCCTCAAAGAAAACCTCTATCTAATTGAAATATCTCAAATAATTAATATATTTATTAATATGAATATTATGCGTGTATTAGGAAAAATATGCTAAAATTATAAATATGTTGTTCAATTATTTTGTTTGATTTATTTCAGGTTATATTAACTTATAGATATATAGAATAATCTATCTTTGTTCCCTATATTTGAAAAGACAAAAAAATTATAGTCACATATATACTACCAATTCAGAGCATTGATGAGAAGTATATGTGTACACTTACAACTAGCTCTTTTAAACAGTTTGGACAATATCTTGTTTAATTTGCTAAATATGTCATATTATTGTGATGTAATAGCAATGTTGTCTAAATAGCAAAGAGAATAAATATTGCTTTATACATATACACACAGATATATAATCTTTAACTATTTTCCGTTATTTATATGTACACCAGCATGCAATCTATAGCATATTGTAATTATCTTAAAGGTTGGAATCAGTAATGGATGATGGATTGTTTCCTTCTAATTGTTTTTTGAACATGACTTTGCCTTCTTCTTGTTTTGTCAATCTCTGTTGTAGTTGTTGGATGTATTGTTGATGGTACTTTTCGTTGTGTTTATAGTGGTTAATTACAATTGATAAATTTTATTTCAATTTTTTTTTTTTTAAAATCAATTATCTTATAGGCAAATATGGATTGTTGAGGTTCAGAAGACATATATTTTAAAACCATACTAGTATCATTTTTTTTTACTGAAGGGAGACAACATCTTTATATTATTACTGCATAAAATTGGCAGAAAATATATCTTTAATTTCTTTAGGAGTTTATTGGCTATTACATAAGTCAATACAAAAGTAATCATATATATTACTTTAATTGTTATATTTTAAAATTAAATTACTCTAATCATTCCCTAACAGTATGTATAGTATTTTCTCTCTTTATAAAAAAATTTGGATTCAAATTGTACATTCTCATATATTATCTTTAGGAGATCATGCTAACTAATTAATTAAATGTATGAATTGTCACTATAGAGATTTAAATCCTAAATTTTATTTTCATTTTTTAGAATTAATATTTTTTTTGAGAAGTAATATAACTCTTAACAATAACGCCCAGATTTACAAAACCAGCCATAAGTTATGCCTATATGCCAAAACCAACCACTAGCATCATCTAAAATACATGAGACCTTAGAGTATAAAACAAGAGCATCATATAAAAAGTGACATAAGCAACCATAAAATAGTCTACTCTACATCACACATCTAAAACAACTTATAGATTGTGAGAATTGGAGCAAGTATTTTGTTTTGATTGGATGTCTATAAGCCCTAACATTTTCTACATTTGTTTTTAGCTATATGAGCACTAAAAAGAAAAAAAACAACTAAAAGTGAACATATTGTTGGGACTAAAACAAAGACTTTTATGGTTAAAATGCAAACTATCATAATTAGAGGACTATATTGGAAATTTACCAAAAGCAATATCAATTTTCTATATGAAAAAAATGGGATGCTTAGTACAAAGGATGGGTGACCTATTTATATGCAATTATTACTGCCTAGTTATAAGCAATATCAATCTTCCATTTCATTGCCATGGTTTACTACCTTAAGACAAGTAATTTCAAGTTTTTTTTCTCTCCCTCTCTCTTTATTTAACTAACCCCAAATATACAGAGAAAATTAATTAAATATTCTAGCAATCTTCTCGTTCATTTCATTTTTTTTACACACCTACACATATAATAGAGAGTAGATATATACATGCATTATAGTGCAGCATTAGCTTTTAATTAAAAAAGACGGTTGGGATTGAATGGTTTTATAAAAGTGCAACCATGCAACAATTCACTAAATAAATTTAGTAAATTACATTACCTTTAATCATAAGATCATTCCATATGTCCTATTAAAAACATAACATTTCTAGATACGATTTGGGCAATCCATTTGTAGTTTTAATCTAACCTTTCATGGTATATTCAATGTTCTACTTCACATCCATTATAAATAAATCTTCAACCCTTGTCTCATTCTATATATATACCATCTTGCTCTTTGGCCAGACACGACCAATACCATGACTATAAAGAAGGTTAAACTTGCCAATATCACTAACAACTCTGCTAGAAAAGCCACTTTCGAGAAAAAGAAGAGGTTGATGAAGAAAGTGAATGAACATGTAAAACATATGTGCTAATTGAGAACAAAACACAAATATCCTTACTTGAGGTTTGCCATCTATACATGCTTTTTCAATATAAAACCATTATAGGCTCCCTCATCTTTTTTTTGTTGAACATATACATGAAAATGGCACTCACATACATAAACGTATAGAGAGAAATAGACATATGTGATCTCATGTCTTTATTTTATATAAAGTTTATGTTTTAAAAAAATGTGATGGGTAGGGTAGAATTATAATTAACAAATCAGCCGAAATATTTCAAAAAAGAAAGAAAGCAATCTTATCATTAGTGTAGTAGATTTATTAGTTGCACATATTTGATTGAAAGCAAAGATACATAATTTTCTTCTTCTTTTCCTTCTTTCGTAAGCTTTATTATGTATTATAAATATTTTTCAACATATATGATCTTCAAATGAATATTTTTTTCAAAATAATTACTGATTGTTTACTACAGCTTCATGAAAAAAATATCATTTTTGATATGCGTAAAGAATGAAAAACATGGAAGCCCGATTGCATATAGTAACTAATTGTCTACTAAATGTATATAATTGGTTGTAGAGACATATTTTGACTTTAATAATTGTAATTAAAATATTCTTCCATAAAGAAAAAATCAAATAAACATGCACTCTAATAATCATATTCTACATAATGCATACAAAATCAAATAATGTAGGAGAGAATAGATATACAGATTGACTATAGTGAAACATTAGCTCTTAATTAAATAGGACAGTCATGATTAAAGGAATTTTGTATAAGTGGAGCCCTGCAATAACTCACTAATTAAATTTTGTGAAACATTTCCTTAAATCAAAATATTTTTCCATATTCCATATTAAATACATAGCATTCTGGAGATGATTTCGACACTCCACTTCTAGTTTTAGAATGCAGTACATCTAACCTCACATGGTATATTCAATGTTTCACTCCCCATGCTTTACTAATATTCTTCAACCCTTGTTTCATTCTATATATACCCATTCCCTCTCTTAAGCCATATAAAACAACAGACCAAGAGTATAAAGAAAGTTAAGTTTGCCTATATCACCTAATGACCCCACAAGAAAAACCACATTTAAGAAAAGGAAGAAGGGGCAGATGAAGAAAGTGAGCGAACTCAGTAGTCTCTACGACGTTAAAGCCTATACATTCATTTACAGCCCCAATGACTCGCAACCAGAGGTTTGGCCTTCTCTTCTAGGTACCTAACGCGTGCTTGTTGACTTTGAAAGGATGCTCGAGATAGAGTAGAATAAGAAGATGATGAATCGAGATAGCTTTTTACACTAAAGGATCACCTAGACAACTGACTAATTGAACAACTAGTGCAAGGATGATTGCGAGAAGGAGATCACGTAGGTCATGCTCCAAAGTCTTATCGGGAATTCCCTCCACCAACTCAACCTCATTGATCTCAACGATTTGGGTTGGCTCATTGAACAACACCTTAAAGAAATCTAGAATAAGATAAAAACACTTAGCAAGTCACTTCAGCCTTAGCGGACCACCAGACGAAGGAGTCATAAAGGGTCCTCGGGAGATGATAGCTTAAATTAAGGAGGATTCTTTGGCGCAGGAGCAGCAGCAGCCATATGTGTGGTTCGTTGACAGGATGAACTCGTAAGTACAACAATAGTTTTATGTAGGGTTTGCTAGCGGGGAACAGGTGAAGATGATGGTGCCATTCACGAATAAGAACAACCAGAATAATGGACTAATATGGTTCAACAGGTTTAATTATCCTCAAGAATCGAGTATTAGGATGTTTAGTTTTTAATTTTTTTTAAGTTGTTGGAGATGTACTTTAAATAACCGATTACAATCCACCATATAGATAGGTTGTCAGACCTATAGTCATTGTCTTAATAGTTGTATCATGATAATAGTTTTAAATGTTGTCATCATAATCGTGCAGGCATGTTCATGGCACTGCGATCCGTGCTGGTGCGCATTTGCACATAGGGTATGTGTGTGGGAGTGCCACTACACTCCAAGTAGCTCTGCACATTCCAGTAAGCCTTGCGCGTCGTGTTGACCTAGTAGGCTTCTATGGATGCTGAGGTGTCTTCGTAGATGTGCTCCCCATACTGCAGATGCGGGTCGGAGGGTAAATTCCCTCGAGCACAAGGTAAAATAAATAAATAAAATCTATAATTTGATAAACTAAGTAAATTCTGGACAAATTGGTATTTTAAAAATATTGTATAAATTGGAAATTTGGTATAGCAAAAAATGATGTGGTTAATTTAAAAGAATAAATCTAATAAAATTAATAAAATCTTAAAATTCTAAGAATAATTTTATAAATTTAAAACTCATAAGAAAGAAATTGTAAATCTATAAGTAATTATAAAAGGATGAGAATTAACATTTAAAAAAACTTGAAATTAAAAGACTAAAGAAAAAATAAAACAAGAATAAAAGAATCTAAAAAGTTAAGTAATAAAATAAAGAGTCAAAATTTAACAAACACAAAGTCTAGTTAAATCTAGTTTACCATATTTCTTTTGAGGGAAATTTGGTTTTGATTATTTGTTCTGAAACTGCTAGAATATGGGTGTCGGTTTTGGTCCCTTAACGAAACAGTAGTTCAGTTGTCCTTGAGACTCTAAATGATTTGATATTCATGCTCTAAGGCTTAATGGCATGAATGATGGCAACCTGAGAGACCTGAGAGAGTTATATTTGTATTTAATATTTGTGAATGTATGTTTGTATCTATTTAATAACAAGGCATGACTAATTGATATCTCGTTTGCCCTATCTAGAAATAGGTGTAAGCGGCTGCGCATGTCGGTTTGCAATCAGTGTAATATAAATTACATAATAAATTAGTATTAAAAACATTGTGTCAAAAGATGAGTTTCATCCTGCGTGCGTGAGTTGTGTAAACCCATTGAATACAGTATTGAGCGTCTTCATGAGGATTCGTATGAATTCGACATTTGATTTGGATATGAATAATTGGCGATAACTTTTGATTTGAATTTGTTAATTAAAATTATAATTAATTTTTTATTAAATGTGCATTAATGAATATTTTAAAATGTATTTGTGTTTCAGTATTTCTATTTATTTTACTGAGTATTAGAACTCATCCATATCAAATCCCCCCTTAAATGTAGGTTAGGAAAAAAATTATGGTTCACCCCGTTTAGATTCCCTTCAAGAGGAATCGTTTGGAGCAGACTTTGTATTTTGTTTTAAACTTTGAGGCTAGTTTTTATAATTATGCTATCTAATATTTTGTATTCTAAAAGGTAGATGGCATGATTGCCTCAGGATACAGTCTTTTGTAAATTTTTTATGGAATCTATACTTCTACTGCAATGTAAATATCTATCTTATGTTTGCTCATTTGGACGTTGGTGCCCTGTTTGGCATTAGGACGTCACATTTCTTTTCTTTTCTTTTCATTTATACACAATGGAGCAAGGATAGAAGCATTATTGATGTAGTATATGTAAAAATTCAGTCTAGTTAGGATGAAGATGAAGCTAGCTAGCTCCTTAAATTTTTTTATATTTAAAATGAGATTTTTGGATAAAATTTAATAGATATGGATACGACCTTTATATCTTGGAATTGAAATTTTTGATAGTGGCATTAACAGGTAGTGTTTTCCTCAAAGAAAGTCCCACTATAATCATAACATCTAAAACAATTAATATTTTAATTAATATGAATATTATACATCTATCTGGCAAAACACGTTAAATTAAATGATAAATCGGCTTCTAACTAATTAATAGATATGTAGAATAATCTATTTTTGTTCTCTATATTTTGTAGAACAAAAAAATTACACTCACACATATACTACCAATTTAGAGTGTTGATGAGAAGTACATGTGTACACTGGCTACTAGCTCCTTTAAGTAATTTAGAGAGTATCTTATATAATTTACTAAATATGTGATATTATTGCGATTGCTTAGGTAGCAAGTAAAATAAGTATTGTTTTATATGTATACACAGAAGTATATTGATGTGTTCGATTTTTAAAAAAAAATTATACCCTTTTTACTTAAATTTAGAATAACTTTTGAATTAATTTTGAGTTATAAGTCATTTAATGAAAAAAATTCTTGATGCAGGTTTCCTGAAGGAGATAGAAAAAAAGACTGAAAAGAGAAAAAATGAAGTAGTTCTGAAGAGCAAAAAGGAAGCAACTCCGAAGAGGAAAAAGGAAGCAATTATGAACAGGAAGAATGAGCAGCTCTGAAGAAGAAAAATGAAGTAGCTCTAAAGAGGGAAAAGGAAGCATCTCTGAAGAAGAAATATGAGCAGCTTTAAAAAGGAAAAAAGGAGGCAGCTGAAAGTGAAAAAGGGAGGCATGCAAAACCCTATCTCCTCTTTTTTTACTGCCCACAAAAGGAACCATATCTATAATGTCAAAAGGGGAGCATAGGTGAACCCATATATGGTGGGGAGCCGATGTGAACAAAAATCTGGTGAGAAAAAAGAAGTGGCCTTGGAACTGAGCAGCGGAGGAAAATTTGAGGAAAATTAAGCAAGTAATTTATTTTTATTTTTATTTTTATGTTTTTGCTTTCAAATTGTAGATTTTTGAGATGAAAATATTTGTGATTTTTTAACAAAGTCGTGTTAAAATTAATAATTGTTATAAAAAGTTAGTAGTCGTTAATTGATAAACCTAACGAATACTGGGAAGAAAACCAAAAGTACATTAGGTTTGTTCGATCATTGCAAACTAGATTAAATTGATTGTGAAATAAAAACTTGGATATCCCTAAGATTCAGGTGAAATCAATTATTCCGATGGGTTTACACCGATAGTTTTCATTAATTTAATTATTTTGCTTTGATTAAATTATTATTAAATTTTGATTTCTAGACAATAATAGAATTTCTACAATTCTGGTACTTGATACACAATCCCTGTAGGACGATACTCTACTTATCACTTTATTATTTGAACAATTTTGTGCACTTGCGAATTCGCCCGTCGTATGTATAATCTTTAACTGGTTTTACTTATTTATATGTATACGAGTATGCAATCTGTAGAATATCATAATTATGTTAAAGGTTGGAATAAGTAATGCATAATGAACTGTTTCCTTCTAATTGTTTTTTGGACACGGTTGCGCCTTTTTCTTTTTCTTCTCAATCTATATTGTGATGATCGGATATATTGTTTAGTGGTACTTTTATTGTGTTTAAAATGGTTAATTACTATTGTTAAATTATATTTCATTTTGAAAAAAAAAATTTATCTGAAAGACTAATATAGAGTGTTAAGGAGAAGGCATATATATTAGTACTAGGCTAGTATCGTTCTTTTATTGAAAGAGAGATAACACTTTTATATTTTTACTGCATTAAATTGGCAGGAAATATATGTTTGATTTCTTTAAGAATTTTGCGGCTACTACAAAAATCAATACAAAAGTTTTCATATATATTACTTTTATTATACCATTTTAAAATTGGATCAAACTAAACTTTCCTTAACAATATGATTGGTATTTCTTCTATTCATGAGAGATTTTATATTCAAATTGTGCTTTTTTGTAAATTATCTTTAAGAGGTTGTGTCATCTAATTAATAAAATGTATGAATTGTGACTAAAAAATCTTAAACCTAACTTTCAATTCTATATTTTAAAAGTAATATTTTTCTGAAAAATAATATACTGTTTATCCATAAAAAGTAGATTTATAAAACCAACCATAACGAATTCTTATATAGTAAAATCAACCACTAGCATCATCTAAAATACATGAGATCTTGGAGCATAAAATAATCGCAAAAAAAGGCATAAATAACGACAACATCGTCTGAACACTACATTACACATCTAAAACAACTTTCTATATGTGTATGTGAGATGATGTTTAACAACAATATGAAAGGGTTTTTCGAG
Source organism: Carica papaya (assembly GCF_054855325.1). Classification (NCBI taxonomy): domain Eukaryota; kingdom Viridiplantae; phylum Streptophyta; class Magnoliopsida; order Brassicales; family Caricaceae; genus Carica; species Carica papaya. The sequence continues at coordinate 23,963,032 of NC_142310.1, read as the reverse complement.
ACACCTACCTGTCTAAACTAGTAGACATAGAATTGATTAACTTTAGTTGTGCGTGAATTTCATATTGTATGTATAGAAGCTCCAAGGATCATGCCTATATGAGTTACTGAATGCCTAATAGATTCTGAGAATTTGAACAAGCGTTCCTCTGGCTATATGTCCACTAAAAAGAAAAAAGAAACAACAAAAAGAACACATATCACCCACACCAACCAAAGATCTCCAAGCTTTTACCAATATCCTCTTAAACCCATTCGTTCCTCTCTTCTACCAAGCTTTGTTGCTCGCTCTCACTCATTCACAGACACTTGAAGATAGTGCATATATGCTAAACCTTCACAACTTTGTAAATTCCTATTCACTTTTCCAATTAACACCTCACCCCACACCACAACGACTAGTCAGCTTGTTTTCCTGCTATCGCCAACATCACCATCTCAACACAACCTCCCATACATCTTTCCTATTACACCTCTTAGAATTTGGTCAATAATACATGAAGCTACCTATTAGCTAAAACTCATTAGTGATATATGAAGCTACTCATAATTTAATTATTTTTATGAAAATGGTTGAAATTTTATTAACTACAACTAGCAAATGTGATCCAATAATACAATAATTTATTGGGCATAATATATTATTTCCAACAATATAAATTCGTATCTCATGTATTATTCCAGAATTTTTAGTGCATTTACGGTGTAAATATGTATTTAATTTTCATTTAATTTTTTCTTTATAAAACTATATACATAATATGCCTATAAATAGTGGTATCTCAATAATAAAACAAAATTTTCAATTCTCACAAGATAACATGGTATTAGAGCTGTTAATATATCTAGAAGAATTTAGATAGCTAATATATGAATAAATTGTGTTTTGCATACCAAAATAATGAATAGGGGTGAGTTCGATAGAAATAAATAATGATAGAAGGTTACGAAGAACATTGTGGAGGAAGAGGAAATGGGAAACATGGTTGGATTGATTTGTGAAAAGGATGAGGGAGAAGTTGTATCAAAATATGGCTTTGATAGCTATAACTATATTAAAAATATAAATTGCACAATAAAGTTCTACTTTTATCATCTTTTTTGAAAAAAAATATTTGTTTTTCTTACACAAGATTGTTATTTTTTAATCAATAAATTTAATACAAATGTACTTTATCTTAGGGCAAAAAAAATTTGTTAGATACACAAGAAAACGAAAAAGGTGATATCAGAAGTCCTAGGGGCATACTTTTAAATGTTGGATTGCTTGTAGGGTTACTTTACATGTAAAGCTCCCTCATGCATACATATTGATCATTAATCTTTATTCATCTTATTATGTTACTCTATTAGTTTATTTTATACAGGATGCTGTTAATTAATTCCAAATAATTAGCTCTTTGTTGGCAAAGTAACCGATAATTTTCTTTGGGGATAAATCCTTTTAAGTGTTTGGCTATAGGTTAAGTATGGCATATTTTTCCTTAATTAAAAGATAATTTTATTAACGAAATGGAAGTCGCATGTCCTTTTTCTCTTTGAATAATAAAAAATAATTTTGTCAATAAGGATAGTTCCATCTTTTTTAAACAAAGAATTACAAGAAAACACAAAATCGCAACCCTTTGGAAAATGAAAAGCACAATTTAAGAATAAAATTATATGATAATATAGGTGATTTGAAATAGAAGCTAAACGTGAAAAAAGCATATTCTTAAAACATCTGTTATATGATCCCTCTTCATAGCCTCATACATATACATCAAAAGGTAAGTTACATTTCAACAAAGAATTCTTTTATGAGTTAGATATAGTTATTTATATTTTTGCTATATATATATGCATATACGTACATATACTAAAATTTTTATGTTTTTAAGTTTCTTATCTTTAAAACAATTTATTTTTATTTATCTTGTAACAATTAACTATTTTGACATTTTAGAAATTGTAAGAGGAAGTGAATTGTAACGGCCCCGGAAATTTAAGTGAAGATTTATGTATTAAAAATCTTAAATGCAGAAGCGAAATAAAAATTCTGATTAACATCCCTTACACATTAACCAAAAACGTATTCAACATATGAAAAAATAAGCTTATTAAAAGAAATACTCAAAATAAAAACTATAAATAGAACTATAAAGTCTCTAGACGTCTAACTTGCCGTCTTCCTGTGGAACGGGCTCGGGAACCACGTCTTCCTGATCTGAAATGGTTAAGTAAGGAATGAGCTACACTAGCCCAGTAAAGACATCACATTATCTCACTGCCATAGAAGTAAAGGTTGGTAGAAAACAAAAACAACCAATGGAGCATAATTTATAACAAACTCATTTATTAATAATAAAAATCTTTACTGTCCGCTTACCTCGGTGAGATTTATGAAAATAACATATGAACACAATAGCATTATAACCATCATAAAATCATATACACTTAGTAACATAGCACATGTCATAATTTTGCACTTCAATAATCAGATAAAAAATTTTCTCTTTTACCAGCCTACTAGTATCCATGGGGATCTATAGGGGGTCCTCACTAAACGTGAACCATTAACATTAATAAGCTGATTCCAGGGCCGTCCCCATACCCTGTCCGGTATGGGCGCCAAAACACATAAGGTCTCCATACCCCGTCCGATATGAGAGACCACGTTCCTGGTAGGGTTCCCTACGGATCCGGTCCGTCCACCATCTCCCAGGATATCTAGTCAGGCTGTCCACGTTATCCATTTATCACTTCACATATCCTTTTTTCTATTTTTCTTGGTCTCAATTATCCAATCATACATAAACACGTAAACTAATAATGAACACCAAACAAAACAACACAACATCGGGTTCACCATAATTCAAACCATAATAAATGAAACCATGATTCATGCATACAAAATCATAAAATAAATACATCAAATACCATACTATATTTAATACTGAAAAATAGAACAACCAATAACTGACCGACAATATATCATATTCGGGCTCCATTGGCAACCTCAATCAATTATACATATCTATAAAGTCATAAAATACCGTTTTATCATTTATTAGGCTTTAATACTGTGATAGAAAATAGGGTGAGAAATCCTTACTTGTTTCGAGGTCTGAAATCGGCTCTACAGTGCACCTACGGGCTGTCCTTAAATTCCCTGAATTTTTTTTGGGAAACTGAAACGCACTACCGGTACCTGCACGTGTCCCAAAAAACCCCAAATCAGACCTAGGGCCCCTTTTCGGCCAATATCAGAATTCCAACACGGCATCTCCGCCGTGCTCCGGCGACGGCAGTGCCGCTTGAGACGGCGATCCGCCTCGGGTTGGCTATTTTTGACCGTTTTCGACCAAATTCGGCCAAACCTGCATTGGTTCCTACAATAAAACAACCCTAGGGCCCTCGGTGGGCCAAAAAATCATGAAAAATCGAGACTTACTGGCGGCAGAGCTCTTGGCGGCGGCTTCTCCGGCGCAAGTCACGGTTTGATGTTTTGCTTCGGTCAACCTGCAGAGAAAATGATGGTGATCACAGTGGTGTAAAAATTGCATCAAACAGGAACCGAAAAGGGCCTTATCGGAGGCAAAAATCGAAGGAAGTCGCGGCGGCGGCGCTGGACTTCAGTGGTGTTTTTCAGCAGAATGGCTGGTGGTTTGGCTCCGATTTGGCCATAGGCAGATTCAGCTTCGAAAATTGAGCCAAGGGGAGAAAATTTTCCTCGTTTGGCGATCGAAAAACCCTCCGGTGCAGTGGCGGGTGGCGGCGGCCGGCTCCTCTGGCGACTGGTTCTTATTCTCCGGCAAGAGCACTGGCGGCTAAGGTTTGGGGTCGGGTGTGGGTGAGGTTATTTATAATCTTCCCCATTTAATCTCAGCCGTCCATCATGATTTAATCTAGACCGTCCAATCACGATTAAAATAGGAATAAATCTGGCCTGTCCATCGTGATGCGATTTGGGCCATCCGCATGCATGAGATCTGAGCCGTCCGTGTTCTTGAGATCTGGGCTGTCCGCACGCATGAGATCTGGACCGTTCGATCGTGTGCACGCGGATTGCTCACGTGGCTCCATCCGTGTGGTCTCCCGCGTCAGCTTCCTTGCCACACGGCGTGTTCTGGTTGGCCGAGGCCGCTAACTGGGCTGTTAACGTGGCTGCTGACGTGGCACAACTTTCCTAAATTGCATTTTGACCCATGGTTTCCGATTTTCTTTTTAAAAACACTCCCAGAATCTAAATTTTCACCCCTTTTTCCCAAAATCAATTTCAATTAAATCCCACAAATAATTTTACCCTATTTTATCATTATTATTATTTTTATTTTCATTAAATTAAATTAAAACCTTATAAATTAAATATTAAAAAAATTAAACTAAAATTCTAATATATATTAAAATAAATAAGAAAAAATAAAAATAAAAATAATAAATTGGGTGTTACAACTCTTCCCCCCTTAAAGAAATTTGGTCCCCCAAATTTGCCTCTTACTCTTGGTCGAACAAATCGGGATACTGGGCTCTAAAATCTGATTCTAGCTCCTAGGTTGCCTCCTTGGGTGTGTGGTTCTGCCACACGACCTTTATAAATGATATTTCCCAGTTGCGGAGTATCCTCCTCTTTCGGTCCGTGATACTGACTGGTAATTCTTCATAAGATAAGTTCTCTTGGAGTGGAAGCAGTTCATGAGCCAAGACATGAGAGGGGTCTGGGTTGTACTTACGTAGCATGGATACGTGGAACACATTGTGGACCTTGGAGAGCTCTGGAGGCAGTGCTAGTCTGTAGGCAGCAGTACCAATCCTGTCTAAGATTTCGAAAGGTCCAATAAATTGGGGGTTCAATTTTTCCCTCCTGTCGAACCTACTAATTCCCTTGAAATGAATGACCTTAAGGAACACCCGGTCGCCTTTCTCAAATGCTAGATCTCTCCTTCGGGTATCTGCATAACTCTTCTACCTACTCTGAGCTATCTGAATGTTCTTTCTGATTTTAACTATTTTAAACGTGGTCTCCTCTACCAACTCCGGGCTGAATAATCTTCTATCACCTACTTCGTCCCAATAAATTGGTGATCTGCATGGGCGCCCATATAACACCTCATACGGAGCCATACCGATGCTCGCTTGGTAGCTGTTATTGTAGAAAAACTCTATCAGGGTAGATGGTCGTCCCAATGGCCCCCAAAGTCAAGGACACAAGCTCGGAGCATATCCTCAAGTGTACGGATTGTCCTTTCTGATTGTCCATTAGTTTGAGGATGTAAGGCAGTACTAAGAGATAGCTTTGTTCCCATAGCTTGCTGAAAGCTACTCCAAAACCAAGAAGTGAACCTGGGGTCCCTGTCGGACACCACTGTCACTGGAACTCCATGCAATCTGACTATTTTCTGGATGTACATTCTTGCCAACTTGTCCAAGGGATCGGTCATCCTGATGGCTAAGAAGTGGGAAGACTTGGTAAGTCGATCAACGATTACCCATATGGCACCATGTCCTGAACGTGCTCTGGGTAGCCCCGATACGAAGTCCATAGTGATATGTTCCCACTTCCACTCCAGGATTGGTAAAGGCTGAAGTAGCCCACCTGGGCGCTGATGCTCTGCCTTGACCTGCTGACATACCAAGCATTTCGATACAAAGTCAGTTATATCTCTCTTCATCCCATTCCACCAAAACCGGGATCGCATGCTTTGGTACATTTTGGTGCTTCCTGGATGCATGGCAAACTTCGAGCTATGGGACTCTGTCATGATGTCTCTTTTTAACTCACTGTCATCTGGGACACACACCCTGTCTTGAAAATGGAGTAATCCATCGGCAGAGATTTAAAATTCTAAGCTCACTCCCTGTTCTGCATCTTTCTCGCGGGCTACCAGGGCGGGGTCGACTAACTGGGCTTCCCTTATTCTCTGGATTAACTCGGGCTGGACTGTCAGGCGGCCCAAACATGTGGCTCTCCTTATGTCCTGGAGTCGAACCTGTTTTGTGGCCCTAATTTGCCTGTATTCTGAAATCATCAAATGGGCTAAGATACCTGCACTTTTCTTGCTAAGAGCATCTGCTACCACATTGCCCTTACCCGGATGGTATAAGATATCACAATCATAGTCCTTAAGGAGTTCCATCCACCTTCTTTGACGCATGTTGAAATCCTTCTTAGTGAATATGTATTTCAAATTCTTATGATCAGTATAGACCTAAAAGGTCTCTCCGTACAAGTAGTGGCACCAGGTTTTCAAGGCGTGTATGATTGCGGCAAGCTCCAAGTCATGGGTGGGATAATTCTTCTCATGATTCTTTAACTGCCTGGACCCATATGCTATGACCTTTCCATGCTGCACCAGGACACAACCCAGGTCTAGATAGGAGGCATCACTATAAACTGTATATCCCCATGATCCACTCGGTAAAGCCAGTATGGGTGCAGTAGTCAGCCGCTTCTTTAATTCTGAAAAACTTCTTTTGCAGTCCTCATTCCACTCAAATTTGGCATTCTTCTTTGTGAGTCGGGTTAGAGGAGCTGCTAGGCTGGAGAATCCTTCAACAAACCTGCGGTAATAACCTGCCATCCCCAGGAAACTCTGGATTTCCTTAACTGATGTCAACTTCTCCCAGCCAAGTACCGCTTCAACCTTTTCAGGATTCACTGATACTCCTTCCTTCGATATGATGTGTCCTAGAAAGGCGGTCTGCTCAAGCCAGAATCCACACTTACTCAACTTAGCATATAACTTCTTATTTATGAGGACATGCAAAACTTGGGCAAGATGGTGAGCATGTTCTTCTCTGCTTTTTGAGTGGACTAAGATGTCATCGATGAACACGATAACAAATTGATCCAAGAACTCTCTGAAGACTTTGTTCATCAGATCCATAAAGATTGCTGGGGCGTTGATTAGCCCAAATAGCATGACCAGGAACTCATAGTGTCCGTACCTGGTTCAAAAGGCCGTCTTGGGGATGTCTTCTGTTCTTATCTTCATCTGATGATAGCCTGATCGCAGATTTATTTTAGAGAAGACTTGTGTACCCTGCAGCTGATCGAAGAGGTCATCAATTATGGGAAGGGGATATTTGTTCTTGATCATAGCCTTGTTCAATCCTCTGTAATCAATACACAGTCTCAACGTTCCATCTCCCTTCCTTGCAAAAGTGACTCCGGCACCCCAAGGGGATACACTGTGTATAATAAAACCACTGTCTTGTAATTCAGTGATCTGTTTCCTCAGCTCTTCCATTTCAATGCGGCTCATGCGGTAAGGAGCAAACGAAATGGGCTGGGTGCCTGGTTGTAGGTCTATAGTGAACTCGACTTCCCTATCCACTGACAGTCCAGGTAGTTCATTTGGAAACACATCTAGAAAGTCTCAGACTACCGGAATCTCTTGGATACAAATTTCTTTCTTGGGCTTGCATAGTTAGAGAAAATAGGAAGATTAAGGTACTCAAAATTTAAGAAAACTTACCATCAAGGAATAAGTACTAAATGATTTTATTAATTTGTAAATGGCTCCTCATTGGAAGGATTAAATACAACCTTCTTGTTAAAGCAATCTATGGTGGCGTGATGCGCCGCTAACCAATCCATTCCTAAGATTACATCGAAATCCCCCGTGTCTAACCCTATCAGGTCTACACTCAGTTTCCTATTTGATATCTCCACGGCACAAGCTCTGTAGATAACTTCCCTTAATAGTGTTTCACCCCCAACAGTAGACACAAATAATAATGAATCAAGTTTATCAAGTGATACATTAAGTTTGGAAGCAAAAACATGTGAAATAAATGAATGCAATGCACCAGTGTCAAATAAAACATGAGCAATATGGTCACAGATAGTGTACATACCCTGTACCATATCCGGGTCGGCGTCGGCATCCTACTAGGTAAGGTTGTAAACCCTACCCTGAAAAGGAGGTCTTCCTTGGTTCTGGTTCCTCGGGCACTATCTCGCATAGTGCTAGGCACTGCCATATATGCAACAGGTGTTGTTGAGGCGGTAGCATGGTCGGTCCCCCTGATCCCTGCCATAGTGCTGGCAGATCTTTCCACGTGCTACCCCTGGAGCCTGAGAAGGGACCTGGATCACTGGTCTGGGCCTTTTATTTGGTTGGACCAGCGTAGTAGGTGCTGGTCTGCGGGGTGGAGCTGAGGGTCGGTGACTCCCTGCTGACTGAGGATGGGTGTTGAAACTCCTCTCCACAATCAAGTGTTGCTTGATTTCTGGGCGGAGGCCCCACTAGAATCTCCTGACCTTCCTGCCTTCATCCTTCAATGTCTCTGGGGAGTATTGGCCTAGCTCTAGGAACTTACTAGCATATTTCAATACCGTCATGTTTTCCTGAACCAACTGAACAAACTCCATCTCCTTCAGGTGTTGGATGTGCTCAGGAAGATACTCTGCATGGAAGGCCGCTAAGAACTGCTCCCAGGTGGCTGGTGTAGGCAGGGTGGCCTGCTTGAGCTCCCACCAACAACCTGCTTCCCCTACCAGCATGTAGGAAGCAAGGGCAGCTCTCTGCTCAAGAACCACTCCCAAGGTCTTGAAAGCTCTCAGTCTCCGCTAACCAGTTCTGGGCATCTTCAAAAGAGGATCCCTCTGTAAAAGTTGAAGGGTTCAGTCTCCTGTACCTCTCTATGTAGCCTGGGTCGATCAAGGAAAGAGCTGGGTCCTGTGGAAGAGGGACTAGGCCCGGCTGGAGATAGACTGGGGGGCCCTGTGGTGGCACCTGCTGATATGGTGGGGGCATCGGATTGTACTGTGGCAGTGCCGGGCAGTACGGTGGTTGGGGCACTGGTTCATACTGTGGCGGTGGTGCCGGGTGGTACTGTGGTGGAGCAAGCTCATAACGGGGTGGCTCAAGATCCATTTGCTGTAGCAGTGGCTCAACCCGTGGTAGTGTGGGAGGTTCGGGTAACTCCCTCCTCTCCTCTCGACCTTGCTGGGTGGCCATGATCCTTCCCAGCATCTCAAATATTCTGTACACATTTTCCCAAAGCAAATCATCCTGGGCTGCTCGGTTTAGTGGGGGTCTTCCTCTCCTCATTTCTTTGCACCTGCATTTCACACGGAAGAGTTGAGTAACGATTTATCGGTGGGTATTTCTCTAAGCATTATTGTGTAAGGGATGAGTCCGAGGAATGCGGCTTTAATACCAACGGTAATGGCCCCGAAAATTTAAGTGAAGATGTATGTATTAAAAATCTTAAATGCGAAAGTGAAATAAAATTTTTGATTAACATCCCTTATACAATAACCAAAAAAGTATTCAATATATGAAAGAATAAGCTGATTAAAAGAAATACTCGAAATAAAAACTATAAATAGAACTATAAAGTCTCTAGACGTCTAACTCGCCGTCTTCCTGTGGAACGGGCTCGGGAACCACATCTTCCTGATCTGAAATGGTTAAGTAAGGAATGAGCTACACTAGCCCAGTAAAGACATCACACTATCTCACTGCCACAGAAGTAAAGGTTAGTAGAAAACAAAAACAACCAATGGAGTATAATTTATAAAAAACTCATTTATTAATAATAAAAATCTTTACTGTTCACTTACCACGGTGAGATTTGTGAAAATAACATATGAACACAATAGCATTATAACCATTATAAAATCATATACACTTAGTAACATAGCACATGTCATACTTTTACACTTCAACAATCAGACAACAAATTTCCTCTTTTACTAGCCTACTAGTATCCATGGGGATCCATAGAGGGGTCCCCGCTACACGTGAACCATTAACATTAACAAGCTGATTCCAGGGCCGTCCCCATACCCGGTCCGGTATGGGCGCCAAAACACATAAGGTCTCCATACCCCGTCCGATATGAGAGATCACGTTCCTGGTAGGGTTCCCTACGGATCCAGTCTGTCCACCATCTCCTAGGATATCTAGTCAGACTGTCCACATTATCCATTTATCACTTTACATATCCTTTTTTTCATTTTCCTTGGTCTCAATTATCTAATCATACACAAATATGTAAACCAATAATGAACACCAAACAAAACAACACAACATCGGGTTCACCATAATTCAAACAATAATAAAAGAAACCATGATTCATGCATATGAAATCATAAAATAAATACATCAAATACCATACTGCATTTAATACTAAAAAATAGATCAACCAACAACTGACCGACAATATATCAGATTTGGGCTCAATTGGCAACCTCAATCAATTATACATATCTATAAAGTCATAAAATACCGTTTTATCATTTATTAGGCTTTAATACTGTGATAGAAAATAGGGTGAGAAATTCTTACTTATTTCGGGGTCTGAAATCGGATCTACAGTGCACCTACGGGCTGTCCCTAAATTTCTTGAATTTTCTCCAGGAAACTGAAACACACTACCGGTACCTGCACGTGTCCCAAAAAATCCCAAATCAGACCTAGGGCCCCTTTTCAACCAATATCAGAATTCTGGCACGGCGGCTCCGTCGTGCTCCGGCGACGGCATCGTCGCCTGCGGCCGGTGATCCGCCTCGGGTTGGCCGTTTTTGGCCGAATTCGGCCAAACTTGCATTGGTTCCTGTGATAAAAAAATCCTAGGACGCTCGGTGGGCCACAAAATCATGAAAAATCGAGACTTACCGGCGGTGGAGCTCTCGGGTGCGACGGCTTCTTCTGCGTGAGTTGCAGTTTGATGTTTTGCTCCGGTCAACCTGTAGAGAAAAGGACGGTGATCATAGTGGTGTAAAAATTGCATCAAACAGGAACTGGAAAGGGCCTCATCGGAGGCAAAAACTGAAGGAAGCTGCGGCGGCACCACTGGACTTTGGCTATTTTTTTGGCCGATTGGCCGGTGGTTTGGCTTCGATTTGGCCATAGGCAGATTTAGCTTCGAAAAACGAGCCAAGGGGAAAAACTTTACCTCGTTTGGTGGTCGAAAAACCCTCTTGTGCGGTGGCGGGTGGCAGCGGCTGGCTCCTTCGGCGAGGGCACTGGCAGCTAGGGTTTGGGGTCGGGTGTGGGTGAGGTTATTTATAACCTTCCCCTTATAATCTCAATCGTCCATCACGATTTAATCTGGGTCGTCTGATTGCAATTAAAATGGAAATAAATCTGGGCCGTCCATCGCGATGCGATCTGGACCGTCTGTGCGTGATTTAATATGGATCGTTCGAACGCGTGAGATCTGGGTTATCCATGCGCGTGAGATCTGGGTCGTCCGCACGCGTGAGATCTGGATCGTTCGATCGAGTGCACACGGATCGCTCATGAGGCTCTGTCCGCGTGGTCTCCCGCGTCAGCTTTCTTGTCACGCGGCGTGTTCTGGTTGGCCGAGGCCGCTGATTGGGCTACTAACGTGGCTGCTGACCTGGCACAACTTTCTTAAGTTGGGTTTTGACCCCCAGTTTCTGATTTTCTTTTCAAAAACACCCCCGAAATCGAAATTTTCACCAAGTTTTCCCAAAATCAATTTCAATTAAATCCCAAAAATAATTTTACCCTATTTTATCATTATTATTATTTTTATTTTTATTAAATTAAATTAAATTAAATTAAATTAAAATCTTATAAATTAAATACTAAAAAAATTCAACTAAAATTCTAATATATATTAAAATAAATAAGAAAAAAATAAAAATAAAAATAATAAATTGGGTGTTACATGAATGGTAGAATATTAGAGCTTATGTACGTTTGAGATAATCAATTGATGAAGATTGCCAAAGCTTAAAACACTACCCAATCTTCTAAATATCTAATAAAGCACGTAGTCACTTGTCGAAAATAAACTAATCATCCTCCCTATTTCATCATCAACTTGAGTAAAGAGATCTATTTGCTATTTGAACAAATACCAACTCCTATTTCTCATATTTATTCGATGACATCCTAAAAGGTTAAAATTTTCACGTAATACTATAAAATAAAAAACAAAGTTAGAAGAAAAAAGCATGCCTCCTTACACAACTTTCTCTTCAGCATGATGAATTGATAAGCTAAGTAAGAAACACATTTAAAAAATATCAACAGTCTTGACATTAAAACTACTGAAGATTATTTCACTTATAGTTAAACTCAACTTCAAGTTTAGAGACTTCAATAACTTGGTGAATTAATAAGCCTAAGTAGGCAAAGAATCTCGAAAGCATTTACACTTAATTGGATTCGGACCTTTAGAAGACAAGTATTGGTGATTTTAGTGAGTAATATAGCTTTTATGATTGCTTTACCGAGGATTTTGGACTAGTGGTGAATCAGGAGATGATAGCTGCTAAGGGGTGATTTAAGATGAATTGTATTGATCTTGGAGTATTAAATTGAATAGGAGGATTTTTGATTAATTTTGACTATTTCTTTAGCCCTTTGGATGGGTTTAGGAAGCTGTAACATTGGTTCTAACTGGTCAATGAAAGAGGGCGTTTAGTGGGTATGTATAGGTACAATTAGAACTCGAACAATACTGGCATTAACTGGTAGTGTTTTCCTCAAAGAAAGTCCTACTATTTTTGTTCTCTGTATTTTGTAGAACAGAAAAATTACACTCACATATATACTACAAATTTAGAGTGTTGATGAGAAGTACATGTGTACGCTAGCTACTAGCTCCTTTAAGTAATTTAGAGAGTATCTTGTATAATTTACTAAATATGTGATATTATTGTGATTGCTTAGGTAGCAAGTAAAATAAGTATTGTTTTATATGTATACACATAAGTATATTGATGTGTTCGATTTTTAAAAAAAATTTATACCCTTTTTACTTAAATTTAGAATAAGTTTTGAATTAATTTTGAGTTAAAAGTCATTTAATGAAAAAAATTCTTGATGCAGGTTTCCTGAAGGAGGTAGAAAAAAAGACTGAAAAAAGAAGAAGAAAAGAGAAAATATGAAGTAGTTCTGAAGAGCAAAAATAAAGCAACTCCGAAGAGGAAAAAGGAAGCAATTCTGAACAGGATGAATGAGCAGCTTTGAAGAAGAAAAATGAAGTAGCTCTGAAGAGGAAAAAGGAAGCATCTCTGAAGAAGAAAAATGAGTAGCTTTAAAAAGGAAAAAAGGAGGTAGCTGAAAGTCAAAAGGGAGGCATGCAAAACACTATCTCCTCTTTTTCTACCGTCCACAAAAGGAACGAGATCTATAACATTAAAAAGGGAACATAGGTGAACCCATATCTGGTGGGGGGCCGACGTGAACCAAAATCTAGTGAAAAGAAAGAAGCGACCTTGGAGCTGAGCAGCAGAGGAAAATTTGAGGAAAATTAAGCAAGTAATTTATTTTTATTTTTTTGCTTTCAAATTGTAGATTTTTGGGATGAAAATTTTTGTGATTTTTTAACAAAGTCATGTTAAAATTAATAATTGTTATGAAAAGTTAGTAGTTGTTAATTGATAAACCTAGAGAATACTGGGAGGAAAACAAAAAGTACATTAGGTTTATTCGATCATTGCAAGCTAGATTAAATTGATTGTGAAATTAAAACTCAGATATACCTAAGATTCAAGTGAAATTAATTACTCTGATGGGTTTACACCGATAGTTTTCATTAATTTAATTATTTTGCTTTGATTAAATTACTATTAAATTTTGATTTCTAGACAATAATAGAAGTTCTACAATTCTTGTACTTGATACACAATCCCTGTAGGACGATACTCTACTTATCACTTTATCATTTGAACGATTTTGTGCATTTGCAAATTCGCCCGTCGTATGTATAATCTTTAACTAGTTTTAGTTATTTATATGTATAACAGTATGCAATCTGTAGAATATAATAATTATGTTAAAGGTTGGAATCAGTAATGCATAATGAATTGTTTCCTTCTAATTGTTTTTTTGACATGGTTTTGCCTTTTTCTTTTTCTTCTCAATCTACATTGTGGTGATCGGACATATTGTTTAACCGTACTTTTATTGTGTTTAAAATAGCTAATTACTATTGTTAAATTATATTTCATTTTAAAAAAAAATTTATCTGAAAGACTAATATAGAGTGTCAAGGAGAAGGCATATATATTAGTACCATGTAAGTATCATTTTTTTATTGATAGAGAGATAACAATTTTATATTTTTACTGCATTAAATTGGTAGGAAATATATGTTTGATTTCTTTAAGAATTTTGCGGCTATTACAAAAATCAAGACAAAACTTTTAATATATATTACTTTTATTATACCATTTTAAAATTGGATCAAACTAAATTTTCCTTATCAATATGATTGGTATTTCTTCTATTCATGAGAGATTTTAGATTCAAATTGTGCATTTTTGTAGATTATCTTTAATAGATTGTGTCATCTAATTAATAAAATGTATGAATTGTGACTAAAAAATCTAAATCCTAACTTTTAATTCTAACACATCTAAAACAACTTCCTATATGTGTATGTGTGATGATATTTAACAATAATATGAAAGGGTTTTTCAAGACACCTACCTGTCTAAACTAGTAGACATAGAATTGATTAACTTTTGTTGTGCGTGAATTTCATATTGTATGTATAGAAGCTCTAAGGATCATGCCTATATGGGTTAATTAATACCTAATAGATTCTGAGAATTGGAACAAGCGTTCCTCTGGCTATATGCGCACTAAAAAGAAAAAAGAACACATATCACCCACACCAACTAAAGATCTCCAAGCTTTTACCAATATCCTCTTAAACCCATTCGTTCCTCTCTTCCACCTAGCTTTGTTGCTCCCTCTCCCTCATTCACAGACACTTGAAGATAGTGCATATATGCTAGACCTTTACAACTTTGTAAATTCCTATTCACTTTTCCAATTAACATCTCACCCCAAACCACAACGGCTAGTCAGCTTGTTTTCCTGCTATCGCCAACATCACCATCTCAACACAACCTTCAATACATCTTTCCTATTACACATATTAGAATTTGGTTAATAATACATGAAGCTACCTATTAGCTAAAAACTCATTAGTGATATATGAAGCTACTCATAATTTAATTATTTTTATGAAAATGCTTGAAATTTTATTAACTACAACTAGCAAATGTGATCCAATAATACAACAATTTATTGATCATAATATACAATTGCCAACAATATAAATTCTTATCTCATGTATTATTTCAGAATTTTTAGTGCATTTACGGTGTAAATGCGTATTTAATTTTCATTTAATTTTTTCTTTGTAAAACTATATACATAATATGCCTATAAATAGTAGTATCTCAATAATAAAACACAATTTTAAATTCTCACAAGATAACATGGTATTAGAGCTTTTAATATATCTAGAAGAATTTAGATAGCTAATATATGAATAAATTGTGTTTTGCATACCAAAATAATGAATAAGGGTGAGTTTGATAGAAATAAATAATGATAGATGGTTACGAAGAACATTGTGGAGCAAGAGGAAATAGCAAACATGGTTGGATTGATTTCTAAAAAGGACGAGGGAGAAGTTGTATCAAAATATGGCTCTGATAGCTATAACTATATTAAAAATATAAATTGCACAATAAAGTTCTCCTTTTATCCTCTTTTTTTTATAAAAATATTTGTTTTTCTTACACGAGATTGTTATTTTTTAATCAATAAATTTAATACAAATATATTTAATACAAATATACTTTATCTTAGGGCAAAAAAAATTTGTTAGATACACCAGAAAACGAAAAAGGTGATATTAGAAGTCCTAGGGGCATACTTTTAAATGTTGGATTGCCTCTAGGGTTACTTTACATGTAAAGCTCCCTCATGCATACATATCGATCATTAATCTTTATTCATCTTATTATGTTACTCTATTAGTTTATTTTATACAGATGCTGTTAATTAATTCCAAATAATTAGCTCTTTGTTGGCAAAGTAACCGATAATTTTCTTTGGGGATAAATCTTTTTAAGCGTTTGGCTATAGGTTAAGTATGGAATATTTTTCCTTAATTAAAAGATAATTTTATTAACGAAATGGAAGTCGCATGTCCTTTTTCTCTTTGAGTAATAAAAAATGATTTTGTCAATAAGGATAGTTCCATCTTTTTTAAACAGAGAATTACAAGAAAACACAAAATCGCCACCCTTTGAAAAATAAAAAGCACAATTTAAGAATAAAATTATATGATAATATAGGTGATTTGAAATAGAAGCTACACGTGAAAAAAGCATATTCTTAAAACATCTATTATATGATCCCCCTTCATAGCCTCATACAGATACATCAAAAGGTCAGTTACATTTCAACAAAGAATTCTTTCATGAGTTAGATATAGTTGTTTATGTTTTTGCTATATATATATATATGCATATACGTACTTATACTAATTTTTATGTTTTTAACTTTTTTATTTTTAAAACAATTTATTTTTATTTATCTTGTAACAATTAACTATTTCGATATTTTAGAAATTGTAAGAGGAAATGAATGGTAGAATATTGGAGCTTATGTACGTTTGAGATAATCAATTGATGAAGATTGCCAAAGCTTAAAACACTATCCAATCTTCTAAATATCTAATAAAGCACGTAGTCACTTGTCGAAAACGAACTAATCATCCTCCCTATTTCATCATCAACTTGAGTAAAGAGATCTATTTGCTATTTGAACAAATACCAACTCCTATTTCTCATATTTGTTCGATGACATCCTAAAAAGTTAAAATTTTCATGTAACACTATAAAATAAAAAACAAAGTTAGAAGAAAAAAGCATGCCTCCTTACACAACTTTCTCTTCAGCGTGGTGAATTGATAAGCTAAGTAAGAAACAAATTTAAAAAATATCAACAATCTTGACATTAAAACTTCTGATGATGATTTCACTTATAGTTAAACTCAACTTCAAGTTTAGAGACTTCAATAACTTGGTGATTCGGACCTTTAGAAGACAAGTATTGCTGATTTTTGTGAGTAATATAGCTTTTATGATAGCTTTACCTAGGATTTTGGACTGGTGGTGAATCAGGAGATGATAGCTGCTAAGGAGTGATTTAAGATGAATTGTATTGATCTTGGAGTATCAAATTGAACAGGAGGATTTTTGATTAATTTTGACTATTTCTTTAGCCCTCTGGATGGGTTTACGATGCTGTAACATTGTTTCTAACTGGTCAATGAAAAAGGGCATTTAGTGGGTATGTATAGGAACAATTAGAACTCGAACAATGCTGGTTTACACTGATTCTTCTATTTTGTTTGTTTAGTTATTGTTTCACTGTTAAAAGTTATAAATGCAGTTCTCACTTTTCTACTTATGTTATTGTATGATGCTCAATTTGACACTTTTCAAGTTTTTACTTTTTCTTATAGGAGATAATTGAAGCTAATATAGAGGTTAAATTAATGAGAATGTTGAATATGGTCATTTTTTTTTATTTCTAACTTATACCTAAGAGAATGACTAGATATTTACAGTTGTCTATGGTTAGAACAGGTTCACTGAGTTGGTGAATTAACGTGGCATCAAGCTTGCTTCAGGGATATAATACATGGAGTTTTTTCTTTGAAGAAAAGAAAATGAAGGGGATTGGTGGTAGTTAAGGCTATAGGAGGATTATGAAAATTATCAGTGTATATATTTAACTTTTCTTGTCTACTTGTACAGGGTCTTAATATAGTGATTAATTACAAATTATATATATGATTTTAGTTGGCAATCGAAAAAATATATAACTTAAATATATAGATATAGAGAATGAAATGTAATACGTTCTTGCATGTATATATATGTATTGTTAATTTTGATTTGCGGGCCTTGTGAAGATCAAAGAAGAGATTAGGCAGTTCTTTGGTTACTTTAAACCTTTGTTGTGACTTGGGAACTGATTATTAGTGTGTCCATATTAGAAGAGTATAAAAACAAATACAAGATTATGTATGAAATATTTGCAAATCATTATAATTAGCTAGAGAGCAAATCTTATATATACATATATATATGCATAAAGTGAGTCAAAAGAAAAGGTGCACATATATATATATGTTTTACATGTTCACTCACTTTCTTCATCAACCCCTTCTTTCTTTTCTTTTTATTTATACACAATGAAGCAAGGATAGAAGCATTATTGATGTAGTTTATGTAAAAATTCAGTCTAGTTAGGATGAAGATGAAGCTAGCTAGCTCCTTAAATTTATTTAGATTTAAAATGAGATTTTTGTATAAAATTTAATATATATAAATACAATCTTCGGATCTTTGAACTAAAAATTTGGATAGTGGCATTAACAGGTAATGTTCTCCTCAAAGAAAGTCCCGGTATAATCATAACATCTAAAACAATTAATATCTTATTAATATTAATATTGTACATGTATATGGGAAAATACGTTAAATTAAGTTATAAATTTGCTTTTAACTAATTAATACATACGTAGAATAATCTATCTTTGTTCTCTATATTTTGGAAAAGAAAACAATTACACTCACACTTATGCTACCAATTTAGAGTGTTGATGAGAAGTACATGTGTACACTCGCTACTAGCTCGTTCAAGTAGTTTAGACAGTATCTTGTATAATTTATAAAATATGTGATATTATTACGATTGCTTAGGTAGTAAGTAAAAAAAGTAGTGTTTTATATGTATACAGATAAGTATATTGATGTGTTTGATTTTTAATATATTTTTATACCCTTTTTACTTAAATTTAGAATAACTTTTGAATTAAGTTTGAGTTAAAAGTCATTTAATAAAAAAAATTCTTGATGTAGGTTTCATGAAGAAAATAGAAAAAAATATTGAATAAAGATGAAGTAGTTTTGAAGAGCAAAAATGAAGTAGTTCTGAAGAGAAAAAATGAAGCAACTGCGAAGAGGAAAAAGGAAGCAATCCTGAAAAGGTAAAAGGAAGCAACTCTGAAGAGGAAAAAGGAAGAAACTTTAAAGAAATCCAAAAGAGGAGATAAACACTTATCAAGTCACTTCAACCTCAGGGGACCACCAGACAGAGGAGTCAGGAAGGGTCCTTAGGAGACGTCTGCTCCAATCAAAGAGGATTCTCTGGTGCAGGAGCTATAGCAGCCGCAAGTGTGGTTCTTTGACAGGATGAACTCGTAAGTACAATAACAGTTTCATGTAGGGTTTGCTAACAGGGAACAGACAAAGATAATGGTGCCATTCACAAATAAAAACAACCAAAATAATGGACTGATATGGTCAAGCATGTTTAATTACCCTTAGAAATCGAGTGTTAGGATGTTTAGTTTTAAATTTTTTTGATGTTGTTAGAGATGTACTTTAAATAACCGATTACAATCCACCATATAGATAGGTTGTTAGACTCATAGTCGTTGTCTTAATAGTTTTAATAATCATAATAATTGTAGTTATTGTCATCACAGTTGTTCGGTCATGTTCATGGCACTCTGATGCGTGCTCGTGCGAACGCATAGGGTCTGTGTGTGGAGTGCCACTACACTTCAAGCAGCTGCACATTGTAGCAAGCCTTGCGCGTCGTGTTGACCTACAAGGCTTCTACGGATGTTGAGGGGTATAATTCAAAAGAATAAATCTAATAAAATTAATAAAATCTTAAACTTCTAAGAATAATTTTATAAATTAAAAACTCGTAAGAAATAAATTTAGAATCTATAAATAAATATAAAAGAAATAGAATTAACATTTAAAAAAACCTGAAATTAAAAGACTAAAGGAAAAATAAAAACAAGAATAAAAGAATATAAAAAGTTAACTAATAAAATAAAGAGTCAAAATTTAACAAACACAGAGTCTTTTTAAATCCACTTCATCATCTTTCCTTTGAGGGGTATTTTGTTTTGATTATTTATTCCAGAACTGCTAGAATATGGGTGCTAGTTTTTGTCCCTTAATGAAACTGTAGTTCAGCTTTCCTTGGGACTCTAAATGATTTTATATTCATGCTCTACGAATTAAGGGCATGAATGATGGCAATCTGAGAGACATCAGAGATTTATATGTGTACTTAATATTTGTGAATGTATGTTTGTATCTATCTACGTACCAAGACATGACTAATCGATATCCCATTTGCCCTTTCTAGAATAGGTGTAAGCAGTTGCGCATGTTAGTTTATAATAAGTGAAATATAAATTAAGATAATAAATTAGCATAAAAAAAACTACGTCATAGGATGAGTTTTGTCCTGTGCGTGAGTTGTATCAACCCATTGAATACAGTACTAATCATCTTCATGACAATTCATATGAATTCGACATTATTTGGATATGAATATTTGGTGATAACTTTTCATTTGAATTTGTTAATTAAACTTAAAATTTTTTTTTTATTAAACATACATTAATGAATATTTTAAAACGTATATGTGTTGCATTATTTTTATTTATCTTACTGAGTATTGGAACTCACCCATATCCCACCCACCCTTAGATGTAGATTTTGAAGAAAATTCTGGAGAACTCTTTTTAGTTTCTTTTCAGGAGGAATAGTTTCGAGCAGACTTTGTATTTTTTTTTTAACTTTGAGGCTAGTTTTTGTAATTATGCTATCTAATATTTTTTATTCTAAAAGGTAGATGGCCTAATTGCCTCAGGATACAGTTTTTTATAAATTTTGTATTAGATGTACAGTTCTACTGTAATGTAAATATCTATTTTATGTCTGCTCATTTGGACGTTGGTGCCCTGTTTGGCATCAAGACGTCACATTTCTTTTTTTTATTTATATTTATACACAATGGAGCAAGGATCGAAGCATTATTGATGTAGTATATGAAAAATTTCAATCTACTTAGGATGAAGATGAAGTTAGCTAGCTCCTTAAATTTTTTTAGATTTAAAATGAGATTTTTGTATAAACTTTAATAGATATGGATACGATCTTCGGATCTTGGAATTAAAACTTGGGATAGCGGTATTAACAGGTAATATTTTCCCCCGGTATAATCATAAGAGTTATTAAAATTTATTTTTATTAATGTTTATGTACAATAAATTATATATTTATTTTTGTATTACATAAGAGTCGAATCTTCAATTCTTATTTTTGTAGAGGTAGAGAAGTACCACTTGATTTAAAATTCAAGTATTATCATGCCTTAATTATATTTAACTTTTAGGAGGATTGATTTCTATTAAGGCAGTTGGTCATGAAGTAAAAATCTTAGAATTGAAACTATTCGGCCTTTGGCCTCATCATTAAGGGATGACATTAGTTCCCATTAATGAAGAACATATGAACTCGTAATTTTATATAAAAAGGTAACAAAGCAGCCAAATTATCACCTACATACCATTTTATATAATCTATTAACTTCTAATATAAATCATTTTCTATTAAAATTGTATTGAACGTATTTATTTTTTTGTGAATACGTCAATTTAGTAATATATAATAGTACTTAAGTTCAGTTACTTTGTTTAAAATTAAATATGCAGCCCGTTTTATGTATGGATTATAGAATTAATTATATTGATATTTAATTGTAACATTTCATTTTCTCACATAATTGTTTACATTAATATTTAATTTTAATTGTAGTTAATTAAATAGCTAGCATAATATTTAATTTTAAAAAATTCAATTACACAATTAACACAAGTACAATATATTAATAAAGTGCCATCATTATTAAATAAAGGGAAGTAAACATGATTAGTGTTATTCGATGAATCACTCTTTTATCATATATATTAAATCCCATACAAAAATCTCATTTGAAATCTAAAAAAAATTTAAGTGGCTAGCAAACTTAATCATCATCCTAAATAGACTGAATTTCTATATATACTACATCAATAATGCTTCTATCATCACTCCACTACATATAAGAAAATAAAAGAAAGAAAAAAAAGAGAGAAAAGCATTCCAATAGTTTAAAACTACATTGGGCATGCATGTATTTTAACAAATAGCAATGAAGCGACATCAACCTGGGGCAAGAGAGAAAATAAAAAATAGAAGAGTAGTTCTAGTACATGAGATATAAAATATTGAAGAGAAGATTAATTTGAAGAAAATTCTAACGCAAACCAATACCTTTACATGCGTGCATGCGATGCGACGACTATGTTGACTATTACGTGATGACTAGTACTATGACAACGACTACAACTATTAAGAATTTGAAGATATATATCTTTGGTGGATTGTAATTGGTTATTTAAGTACCTTTCAACAACAATCCAAATAATTGAAAGTCAAACATCTTATCATTCCATTCCTAAGAATCATTAAACCTCTAGAGCATATTAGTGTATTATTCTAATTATGCTTATCAAACAGCACCATCATCTCCACTTGGTCCTCGTTACCAAACACTAAATGAGTTGTTGTTGTGCTTACTGGTTAATACCATCAATGAACCATCACTATGATTGCTGAAGCTTATGCGATAGAGAATCCTCATTGATTAGAGACGATGTCTCCCCCTGACCCTTCATTACTCCTCCATTTGTGGCCCCCTTAGGCTGAGGTGATTTACTGAGTGTTTTTATCTTTTTTTTTATTTCTTTGAGGTTTTTTTTAATTAGCCAACCCTATTGAGATCAATGAGGTTGAGTTGGTGGAGGGGCTTCCCAACAAGGCTTTGAAACATGATATGCATGATTTACTTCTCCTTATTGTCTTTGTGTTTCTTCTTCACTTGGTCAGTTGCCTTGGTGATCATCTATCATAGGAAGATCTTTTAATTTGTAATCTTCTTATTCTGCTCCATCTCGGAGATCCTCTTGAAGTCAGCCAACACGTGTTGGGCTTTGAGAGGGGAACACCAAACCTCTAGTTACGAGTCATAGGTAAGCTTAACCTTGTTCTAGTCATGACGTTTTGTGTGTTTGGCCAAGGAGCAAGAGGGGCTATATATAGAATGAGACAAGGATTGGAGAGTTATTAGTAAGGAATGGGGAGTTGAGCATTATAATATAGTAGAATATGCCATCTAAGGTAAGATATGGTGAATTCTAAAACATTAAGTAGAATGCCAAAATGTTACTTGATGATTTGTTAGATATGCATGTTCCTCCTTAATGTTAGCTTTTACATAAAGAGTTAACAAATCATATAAAAACTCATACATTTTTAATCTTCTATTAAATTTACAAACGTTCAAGCATTCATATAAAATGGTATGCAGGTGGCATTAGCTATGAGTTTTTAATACATTAAAATAAGGGAACATCCATATGATTTATAAAGATTTACTTTGTATTTCACTTATTAACTATGAATTTGGCTTCTCTATAAAGGATGTATTGTGTTACGATTTTTTTATATAATGTGTTATGATTTTTTTATCTTTTTATTTCTTTTTGTATTCTTAAATATTATAACTTTGTTGTGTGTGTCTTATTTAGAGAGGTTATATATATATATATATATACACTTACAATGATAAAAGAGTGATTCATCGAATATAACTAACCATATTTACTTCCCTTTATTTAGTAAAGATGGCAATTTATTAATATGTTGTACTTGTGTTAATTGTGTAATTGAAGTTTTTTTAAATTAAAAATTACGCTAACTATTTAATTAAAAATTTTAATACAATTAAAATTAAATATTAATGTAAACAATTATGTGAGAAAATGAAATGTTACAATTAAATATCAATATAATTAATTCTATAATCAATACATAAAACGGATTGCAAATTTAATTTTAAACAAAGTAATTGAACTTAAGTTCTTTTATATATCACTAAATTGACATATTCATAAAAACAAATAAATAAATACATTCAATACATTTTTATTAGAAAATGATTGATATTAGAAGTTAACAGATTATATAAAAAGGTATGTAGGTAATAATTTGGCTAACTTGTTAACTTTTTATATAAAATTGTGAGTAGACGTGTTCTTCATCAATGGGAACGGATGCCATCCCTTAATGATCGAGCCAAAGGCCCAATATTTCTAATTCTAGGATATTTACTTCATTACCAACCACCTTAATAGAAATCAATCCTTCTAAAAATTAAATATAATTAAGGCATGATAATACTTGACTTTTAAATCAAGTGGTATTTCTTTACCTCTACAAAAATAAGAATTGAAGATTCGACTCTTATATAACACAAAAATAAATATATAATTTATTGTACGTAAATAATAAAAATAAATTTTTATAATGCTATCATATGTTAAAATTAATTATAATTTATTGTATTATTACATTTATCTTCATTTTTAAAAAAGTATTTAGTGTCTTATGAAATTTTGAAATTGTTATCGCAAAAGTATAAATTGGTTTTGAATAAGTGATCCCACTAAAAAAGCTTAAATATTGGTCATTGTCTTTAAGAATCAATTGCAACATCGTACTACAGTTACTAGAGTAACATGCTATAATATTGAAAAAATTTTAATGTTGTAGTTTGTGTCATTGGAGTTAAACATGGTCTTATTTTATATCAGTAACATTTTTTTTAGTAGTAAGAAACTATATATCATTGATTTTTGATTATTTATATATATAAAAGAAATTCAAAATATTAATTGCTTAAAGTGTTTGAAATTAGCCATCAAGATATTATCTGAATACTCAAAGGAGCTAGTACACATAGACTTCTCATCAACACTCTAAATTGGTAATATATATGTGAGAGTAATTTTTTAGCTTTTCAAAATATAGGAAAAAAGATAAAACAATCTATCTATCTATTAGCTAGTTAAAAGTCGAAATAAGTCTCTTTAAGTAATTGAATAACATATTTATAATTTAGTATAACACATTTTTCCTGATATAAGTATAATTTTATATTAATAAAAATATTAATTCTTTAAGATGGTCATAATATATCAGGATTTTCTTTAATGAAAATATTATTTCTTAATCTCAGTATCTTAAATTTTAATTCTAAGATCAGAACATGTATTCATATATATTAAATCTATAACAGCCCTGGAAATTAAAAAGAAATGTATATATTTATTCTAAGTGCGGAAGCGAAATAAAATAGATTATGATTAACATCCCTTATACAATAATCAAAACGTATTAAAGATATGAAAGAATAAACTAACTTAAGGAAATACTATGAATGAATACTATAAGAAAAACTGATAAATCTTTAGGCTTCTATTCGTCGTCTTCCTGCGGAACGAGCTCGGGAACCAAGTCCTCCTGATCTGAAATGGTTAAATAAGGAATGAGCTACACTAGCCCAGTAAAGATGTCACACTATCTGACTATCACAGTAATAAAGGTTAGTAGAAAACAAAAACGACTAATGGAGCATAATTCATAACAAATTTCATTTATCAATAATAAAACCCTTTACGGTCCACTTACCTCGGTGAGATTCATGAAAACAACTTATGAAAGCAATAACATTATAAACATCATAAGATCATGCACACTCTGTAACATAATGCATATCATACTTTTGTATTTCAATCATCAGGTAACAAATTTCCTCTTTCATCAGCCTACTAGTATCTATGGGGATCCATAGGGGGTCCTCGCTACACGTGAACCATTCACATTAATAACTTAAGTCCAGTGCCGTCCCCATACTCCGTCCGGTATGGGCACCAAAATCATAAACCTCAATACTCCGTCCGGTATGAGGGTGAAACGAGTCGTCCCCATACCCCGTCCGGTATGGGCGCCAAAACACATAAATTCTCCATACCCCGTCCGATATGAGAGACCACGTTCCCAGTAGTGTTCCCTATGGACCCGATCCGTCCACCATCTTCTAGGATATCTAGTGAGGCTGTCGACTTATCCACTTATAAATTCACATACCATCCTTATTTTTCTTAGTCTCAATTACCCAATCAACATAAATACGTAAACCAGCAACGCACACCTAACGAGGCAACACAACATCGGGTTCACAATAATTCAAAGCATAATAGATTAAATAGTTATTCATGCATACGGAACCACAGAATAAACAATCAGATACTATACTGCATTTAGACTGTAAAATACATCAAACAGAAACAGACTGATAAATACATCAGGTTTGGGCCGCATTAGCAATCTTAATTAATTATACATATCCATTAATTCATAAAATACCGTTTTATCATTTATTAAGCTTTAATGCCGTGATAGAAAATAGGGTGAGGGATACTTACTTGTTTCGGAGTCTGAAATCGGGCTCTCACTGCGGCTACGGGCAGTCCCTAGATTCCTTGAATTTTTCTCCGAAAACTGAAAAACACTTTCAGTACCTGCACATGTCCCCAAAAAACTCCAAATCAGACCCAGGGCCTTTTTGGCCAATTTCAGAATTCTGGCACGGCGGCTCCGTCGTGCTCCGGCGTCGGCGTCGCCGCCCACGACGGCGATCTGCCTCGGGGCCCTTTTTGGCCGAATTCAGCCAAACTTGCATTGGTTCCTGTGATAAAACACCCTTAGGGCCCTCAGTGGGCCAAAAAATTCCAGAAAACTGAGACTTATCGGCGGCGAAGCTCTCGGGTACAGTGGCTCCTCCGGTGCGAGTTGCGACATTAACATTAACATTAATGAATATTGACATTAATGCATAAAAGCAAGGTAAAAAACTATATATCTATGGTTTTTGTTTCTTTCTTAAAAAATTAAAAAATAAAATGGTGGTAGGTGTAGGAGATCAAGACACATAATTAAGTTTGATTTGGAAGGAGGTGGCCACATTAGTTGATGATTAAGAGTAATATCTGTGAGTGTGTATAAGATAAGGAGGTGTGTATGGTTGCCATGTATGATTAATTTCAAGTGTCAATGCATGCTGGGATAATGCAAGAGAGAGTAGGTATATAAGTGCATTACAATGAATCAATAACTTGTAATTAAAAGGGAGGATGGGATGATTTTAGATAAGTGCAGCCTTTCAATATTTTACTAATTAACTTTTGTGAATTACATTCCTTAAATGACAAGATTTTCCCATATCCCCTATTAAAGACATAACATTTTTAGAGATAATTTGAACATTTCACTTGTAATTTTAAAATGCACAAAATCTTACCTTACATGGTATATTCTATTATATTAAAATGCTCCACTCCCCATTCCTTTCTAATAACTATTCAATGTTTGTCTCATTCTATATATAGACTCTCTTGCTCCTTGGACAGACACGACAAAACACCATGACTAGAAAGAAGGTTAAGCTCGCTTATATCACTAACGACTCTGCAAGAAAAGCCATGTTCAAAAAAAGAAAGAAGGGATTGATGAAAAAAGTGAGTGAACTCAGCACTCTCTACGATGTCAAAGCTTGTGCAATCATGTACAGCCCCTATTACTCAAAACAAGAGATTTGGCCTTCCCCTTTCGGAGCCCAATGCGTACTTTTTGACTTTAAGAGGTTGCCCAAGATCGAGCAAAGCAAGAAGATGGTGAATCAAGAGAGCCTATTGCACTAAAGGATCACCAAGACAACTGACCAACTGGAGAACCAGCGCAATGACATTTGCGAGAAGGAGAACACGTAGGTCATGCTCCAAAGTCATATTGGGAAGCCCCTCCACCAACTAAATGTCATTGATCTCAACGATTTGGGTTGGCTCATCAAACAACACCTTAAAGAAATCTAGAAGAGGATAGAAACACTTAGCAAGTCACTTTAGCCTCAAGGGAACACCTGACGGGGGAGTCATGAAGGGTCCTTAGGAGACAACTGCTCAAATCAAGGAGGATTCTCTTGTGTAGGGGCTACAGTGACCGCAAAAGTGGTCCATTGACAGGATGAACTCGTAAGTACAACAACAGTTTCACGTAGGGTTTACCAGCGAGGAACAGGCGAAGATGATGATGCCATTCATAGATAAGAACAACTAGAATAATAGACTTATATGGTCCATCATGTTTAATTACCCTTAGGAATCAAGTATTAGGATGTTTAGTTTTAAATTTTTTTGATGTTGTTGGAGATGTATTTTAATTAACCATTTATAGTCCACTACATAGATAGGTTGTTAGACTCGTATTCATTGTCTTAATAGTTATAATCACCATAGTAGTTGTAGTTGTTGTCGTCACAGTCGTTCGGGCATCTTTATGGCACTGCGATGCGTGCTGGTGCGCATTTGCGCATAGGGTCTTTGTGTGGGAATGCCACTACACCCCAAGCACTTGCACACTGTAGCAAGCCTTGGGCGTCGTGTTGATCTACCATGCTTCTACGAATGCTGAGGGGTCTTCACGAATGTGCTCCCCGTACCACAGGTGTGGGTAGGAGGATAAATTCCCTCAGGCACAAGGTAAAATAAATAAATAAAATCTGTAATGCAGTAAACTAAGTAAATTTTGGACAAATTGGTATTTTAGGAATATTGGTATAAATTGAAAAATTGGTATAACAAAAAATGATGTGGTTAATTTAAAAGCATAAATCTAATCTTAAAATTTTAAGAATAATTTTATAAACTAAAAGCTCATTAGAAAGAAATTTTAAATCTATAAATAATTATAAAAGAAGGAGAATCAACATCTGAAAAAACTTGAAAGTAAAAGACTAAAGAAAAAATAAAACCAGATTAAAAGAATCTAAAAAGTTAACTAATAAAATAAAAAGTCAAAATTTAACAAACAGAGAATCTAGTTAAATCAGGTTCACCATATTTCCTTTGAGAGGTATTTAGTTTTGATTATTTATTCTAGAACTGCTAGAATGTGTGACATCTCCAATGCAAATTAAAGCATAATGATGCAAGATACAGAAACAGATTACTAGTGCATTATAAAAATTATATGCATTATAGAATATTATTACACATCCCTTACCAAAATATATGAGTTCCAATTACAATATATATAACTGGAGCCAGAAGTGGCAACATAATACAAAGGGCCACTTCTTTCACTATGCAATTAGACTCATCAGAGTGCAGGACAAGTCATGCACTTAAGATTTGTGAGTCCTTGGGATCCTCATAGACTTCAAGGGGGTAGGTCAATGATTGGTTCCTCACTATCTTCCTCATCTGGGAGGGCATGGAAAGGGTGAGTTCCATATGCTCAGTAAGAAAAATAACATTTAAATAAAATCGTAAGATTTTAAGAGTGAATAATTATATCATTAATACTTACCATTAGGTCACGTCAAGGTTCTTTTTTATTTTATGAAAATAATTTTATTTATTAAAAGAAACATCATCTCATAGTCACAATGATCAAATCAAAATCATATTTAACAATAGAAAAAATCAAATCATGAAATGCTCAAATTTTTGTGTCATGCTTCGCGAATTCATTCCGACTTCTATTTCTGAGGGGAGATACGGATTTCTGACTATCCATGTGGAATGAGCATATCAGATATATAACGACAATTTGCTCAGGTACATTTTTGGCTTGCCAAACCATGGTACAATCTATGACCACAGTCATACCAACCACAGTGGTCTTATCATATATTCTATCACCACGACAGTACTTAACCAAATGTGACCCCTAACAGATATTTGTGTCACCGCTCTCGTTAGAGGGTACGCCATCATCCACAGGAAGTAGTCCTTTATGCCTTTTTTTTGCTATTATTTTATGCTCCAAGGTCTCATGTATTTTAAATGATGCTACTGGTTTATTTTGCTATATAAGCATTCCTTATGGTTGGTTTTATAAATCTACTTGTTATGGGTAAAAGGTATATTACTTTTTAGAAAAAATATTACTTTTAGAATATAGAATTGAAATTTAGGATTTAGATTTTTTAGTAAAAATTTATACATTTCATTAATTAGATGACACAACCTCTTAAAGATAATCTACAAAAATGCATAATTTGAATCTAAAATCTCTTTTGAAGAGAAGAAATATCAATCATATTGTTAAGCAAAGATTAGTATGATTCTATTTTAAAATGGTATAATAAAAGTAGTATATATTAATACTTTTGTCTTGATTTTTGTAATAGTCGAAAAATTCGTAAAGAAATCAAACATATATTTCCTGCCAATTTAACGCACTAAAAATATAAAAGTGTTATCTCTCTTTCAATAAACAAATGATACTAGCCTGGTATTTATAACACCCTGCCCATTGTTGTGCTTAATTAATTTAGAAACTCCTATTTGTTTGTGCCTTTGGTCGCATTAAATTCATTTAAATTACACCGCGTATTATTTATCGTAATTCGTAAATCTTATTGATTTTTAATTATTTTATTTTATGAAATTTTGAATTTTTATTATTTAATTTGCATTTGATTTTATTTAATTTAATTTTAGAAAAATTGAGAAAAATCAATTAAATAGCGAAATAGGAAGAAATCCCACGGGGAAGCAGAGCCACCTATACGGATGCCACGCAGATAGGCCCTATGCGTGGCAGGAGGCCTGTGCACCTGCAGGATAGCCTGCAGTGCACCATTGTCACCTATGGCGGTGCCCTAGTGGCTGGAGGAGGCCCTTCTCCCTCATTTTTTTGTGTTGAGCTCTTTTTCTCCTCTCTCTTCATCGAATTTTGCCACTTGGTGCAAATCCGACCATAATAAAATTTTATAAATAGGCCTTCCCGTCCTATTCTTCCCCACACTTCCATTCTTCCATTTTTCTAGACTTAAAGAAAAAAGGAGAGAGAGAGGAGGAGAAGAAAAAAAAAATGGTGAAAGAGAAAACATCAAGGTTTCGTTAAAGAATTTAGTATTTCTTTTGACGTCTTAAGGGATATTTTTAGATAAAATAAAACTATTAAACATGATGATTGTGATTTTGCCTGCTTGTATGCCTTTGCGTTTATAGTTCAGATAAGTCAAATTTTTCTTGTTTTTAAGTATGTTATGTGAATTATAAACACTTGATGATTTAAATATAATAAAATATAATACAAAGTCGTTATTATTGCCTGGTAAAAATAAAGAATAAAAAGAAAAATAAAAGAGAAAAGTGGTATGAAGCACAAATGATCCAAAATATATGTGTCTTGATATGCATATTGAATCAAATGTCTAATTAGGCTTTTTATCTCTTAGTGATATCTGTTCCCCTAGCCCTTTGAGGTATCTGTTTCTCCCTCCCCCATTTGGTCTGGAAAGACGTAAGAGAACCGCTCCCAGTGGATGACGGTGTACCCTCTGACGAGAGTGGTAATGCAAATATCTATTAGGGGTCACCCTTGGCTAAGTGTTGTCGTGACAGTAGATATCAAATCAGGCCACTATGGTTTGTACGACCGTGGTCGTAGATCGTACTATGGTTTGGCCAGCCAGAAATGGGCTTGAGCAAATTGTCATATCTGTATCTGATCTGTTCATTCCACCTGAATAGTTGGAAATCTGTATCTGCCTTCAGAAATGGAAGTTGTAACAACTTCGAAGCATGACACGAAAATCTGAGCATTTCATGATTTATTTGATTTTTTTTTTATTATCTAGCATGATGTATATTTGATTTGTTCATATTAATAAATTATTTCTTAATAAATAAATTATTTTCATAATGTAAGATTGATCTATGATGTGGCTAAATGGTAAGCTTTTAAGTTAAAATAATTCACCTTTAAAACCTTACGATGTTAATTTATTATTATTTTCCTTACTAAGCATATGGAACTCACTCTTTCCATGCCCCCCAGATGAGGAAGAAAATGAGGAACTGCAGGCTAACCTATACTTGGAAGTCTATGATGTTCCCTTGGATCCACAAAATTTGAGTGAAAATTGTTTCTGCACTATGATGATTCCAATAACATAGTGAAAGAAGTGGCATTCTTTTATGTTTTGTTTTTGTATTCTATAGCCACTTCAGGCCTCAATTATATTTATGTAATTGGAACTCATATATATATTTGTAAGAGATTTGTATTAATTGTTCCACTGCATAAAATTTTATCATGCACTCGTTATTCTGACACCCATTTAACAGCCTTGTATACCTATCTCATATTATGAAAATAATTTGTTTATTAAGAAAATAATACGTTAATACAGACAATCAAACATACATCATGCCGAATAATAGAGAAAATCAAATAAATCATAAAATGCTCTGATCTTCATGTCATGCTTCACGAAGTCGTTACAACTTCTATCTCTGAAGGCAGATACAGATTTCCAACTATCCAAGTGGAATGACCTGATCAGATACAGATTCGACAATTTGCTCAAGCCCATTTTCGGCTAGCCAATAAATGGTACGATCTACGACCACAACAGTACCAGCTACAGTGGCCCTAACAGATATCTATATTCACGATATTACTTAGCCATGGGTGACCCCTACCGATAGTGTGATACCACTCTCGTCAGAGGGTATGTCGTCCTCTATTGGGAGTGGTCCTCTTACGTCTTTCCAGAACAGATAGAGGAGGGAGGAAAAAGATACCCTGAAGAGCTAGAGGAATAGATACCCCTCAGCGATAAGAAGCCTAATGAGACACTTGATGCAACATGCATGTTAATATAGATACACTTCAGACCATACATGCTTCATTCTACTTTTCTCTTTTTTTGTCCTTTTATTATTTTTTTACTTTTTATTTTTACTAGGAAATTATATTGGTTACATGCAATTCATCAAGTGTTTTCAATTCACAGAACATGCTTGAAAATAAGAATAATTCGACTTATCTTAACAAAAAGGCATACAAAACAGGCTAAATCACAATAATTAGTTTATCAAAAAATACTCCTTGAGATGTCCAAAGAAATACTACATTCCTTACCAAAATGTCGATGTTTTCTCTTTCACCATTTTCCTTTCTTTCGCTTCTTCTCTCACTAGACTACTATCTCTGTCTCTCAAAATTGTGAAAAATGGAAGAATAGAAGTGTAGGGAGAAATGAAAGGGGAAGGGCAATTTATAGAATTTTGGAACCGTTGAATTCACGCCAAGTGGTGAAATCCAGTAAAGAGAGAGGAGAAAAAGATATTTGGCATGAAAAACGAGGGAGGAGAGCCTCCTTCACTTCCTTAACTGGAAGATGCAAGATGTTATATTTAGGAAATATAATTATCTTCTTATAAATAGTTTGCGTTATAGGTTTTAGCTATTCATTACTATTTTACATAATTAATGAAGTATATATATATATATGTTTATTATTATAGAACTTTTAAATTTTCAAATTATCATGAACTTTTTTAATAAGTAAGATAACCTTTATTTATCAAAGAAAATAGCCATACAACATCATCTTAATCTTTATTCATCTTATTATATTACTCTATTAGTTCATTTTATACAGAACACTGTTAATTAATTCCAAACAATTAGCTCTTTGTTGGTGAAGTAACCTAAAATTTTCTTTGGGGGTAAACCTTTTTAAGGGTTTGGCTGTAGGTTAAGTATCACAAATTTTTCCTTAATTAAAAGATAATTTTATTAATAAAATGGCAGTCACATGTCCTTTTTCTCTTTGAATAATAAAAAATAATTTTGTCAATAAGGATAGTTCCATCTTTTTTAAAGAGAGAATTACAAGAAAACACAAAATTGCCACCCATTAGAAAATAAAAATCACAATTTAAGAATAAAATTATATGATAATATAGGTGATTTGAAATAAAAGCTAAACATGAAAAGAGCATATTCTTAAAACATCTGTTATATAATCCCCCTTCATAGCCTCATACAGATACATCAAAAGGTAAGTTACATTTCAACAAAGAATTCTTTCATGAGTTAGATATAGTTGTTTATGCTTTAGCTATATATATATGCATATACATACTTATACTAAATTTTTTATGTTTTTAACTTTTTTTTTCTAAAACAATTTATTTTTATTTATCTTGTAACAATTGACTATTTCGACATTTTAGAAATTGTAAGAGGAAGTGAATGGCAGAATATTGGAGCTTATGTACGTTTGAGATAGTCAATTGATGAAGATTGCCAAAGCTTAAAACACACCCAATCTTCTAAATATCTAATAAAGCACGTAGTCACTTGTCGAAACTGAACTAATCATCCTCCCTATTTCATCATCAACTTGAGTAAAGAGATCTATTTGCTATTTGAACAAATACCAACTCCTATTTCTCATATTTATTCGATGACATCCTAAAAGGTTAAAATTTTCACGTAATACTATAAAATAAAAAACAAAGTTAGAAGAAAAAAGCATGCCTCCTTACACAACTTTCTCTTCAGCATGGTGAATTGATAAGCTAAGTAAGAAAAAAATTTGAAGAATATCAACAGTCTTGACATTAAAACTACTGAAGATGATTTCACTTACAGTTAAACTCAACTTTAAGGTTAAAGACTTCAATAACTTGGTGAATTAATAAGCCTACATAGGTAAAGAATCTCGAAAGCATTTACACTTAATTGGATCCGAACCTTTAGAAGACAAGTATTGGTTATTTTGGTGAGTAATATAGCTTTTATGATAGCTTTACCTAGGATTTTGGACTAGTGGTGAATTAGGAGATGATAGCTGCTAAAGAGTGATTTAAGATGAACTGTATTGATCTTGGAGTATCAAATTGAATAGGAGGATTTTTTATTAGTTTTGACTTTTTCTTTAGCCCAGTGGATGGGTTTAGGACGCTGTAACATTGGTTCTAACTGGTCAATGAAAGAGGCTATTTAGTAGGTATGTATAGGTACCATTCGAACTCGTACAATGCTGGTTTACACTGATTCTTCTATTTTGTTTGTTTAGCTATTGTTTCACTGTTAAAAGTTAGACATGTAGTTCTTACTTTTCTACTTATGTTATTGTATGATGCTCAATTTGACACTTTTCAAGTTTTTACTTTTTCTTATAGGACATAATTGAAGCTAATATAGAGGGTAAATTAATGAGCATGTTGAATATGGTCATTTTCTTTTGTTTCTAACTTATACCTAAGAGAATGAGTTAATACTTAGAGTTGTCTATGGTTAGAACAGATTCACTGAGCTGGTGAATTAACGTGGCATCAAGCTTTTCTTCAGGGATCTAATACATGGAGTTTTTTCTTTAAAGAAAAGAAAATGAAGGGGATTGGTGGTAGTTAAGGCTATAGGAGGATTATGAAAATTATTAGTGTATATATTTAACTTTTCTTGTCTACTTGTACAAGATCTTAATATAGATATAGAGAATGAAATGTAATACGTTCTTGCATGTGTATATGTGTATTGTTAATTTTGATTTGCGAGCTTTATGAAGATCGAAGAAGATACTAGGCAGTTCTTTGGTTACTTTAAAACTTTGTTGTGGCTTGGAAACTGATTATTAGTGTGTCCATATTAGAAGAGTATAAAAAAAAATACAAGATTACAAACGAAATGTTTACAAATCATTATAATTAGCTAGAGAGCAAGTCTTATATATATATATATGTTACAAAACAAGAGATAATTCTAATTTAATCAAATACATTTCTCACATTTATCATAAATACAAACATTAACATATTAAAAAAAAAAACATTTTAATGTCACAAAATCCCCTATTGATTTACAAGGTAATGGTATATTAATCTGTTGTATTTTTTTTAGTTCAACTATTAGTTCAACAACTTTCTAACTAATACCATTGACTTTTAAAAGTATAAATTTAAATTATTGTTAGTATGTAATCAGAACTCTGATATAGAAAAAAAATATATATCTATGGTTTTTGTATTTTTTTAAAAAAAGAATTAAAAAATAAAATTGGGGTAACTGTAAGACATCAAGACATACAATTAAGTTGGATTAGAAGGTGATGGACATATTAATTGATGGTTAAGAGATAATATTTATGAGTATGGTTGCCATGTATAATTGACTTCAAGTGTGAATGCATGCTTGGGATAATGCAGATAGAGTAAGTAGATACATGCATTACAGTGAAGCAATAGCTTTTAATCAAAAGGGATGGCCACAATTGAATAATTTTATATAAGTACAGCCTTGCAACAATTTACTGATTAAATTTTTTTAATCACATTACCTTAAATCAAAAGATTTTTCCATATCCCCGATTAAAGACATAACATTTTTGGAGATAATTTGGGCATTCCACTTGCAGTTTTAGAATGCACAACATCTTACCTTACATGGTATATTCTTCTATATTAAAACACTCCGCCCCCATTCCTTACTAATGGCTACTCAACCCTTGTGTCATTTTATATATACCCCCTCCCGCCCCTTGGGCACACATGACAAAATACCATGACTAGAAAGAAGGTTAAGCTTGCTTATATCACTAACAACTCTGCAAGAAAAGCCACATTCAAGAAAAGGAAGAAGGGGCTAATGAAGAAAGTGAGTGAATTTAGCACTCTTTGCGATGTCAAAGCCTTTACAATCATTTATAGCCCTTATGACTTGCAACCAAATGTTTGGCCTTCCCCTCTCGGAGCCCAACATGTGCTTGCTGACTTTAAGAGGATGCCCAAGATGGAGCAGAGCAAGAAGATGGTGAATCAGGAGAGCTTCTTACGCCAGAGGATCACTAAAGCAATCGACCAACTGAAGAAGCAGTGCAACGATAATCGCAAAAAAGAGATAACGGATATCATGTTCCAAAGTCTTACTGGGAAGTCCCTCCACGAACTCATCCTTATTGATCTTAACAATTTGGGTTGGCTCATCGAACAACACCTCAAAGAAATCCTAGAGAGCATGGAAACACTCAGCAAGTCACCTCAGCCTCAGGAGGCGACAGACAAAGGAGTGATGAAGGGTCCTGGTGAGACTTTCACTCAAATCAAGGAGGATTCTACGGTGCAGACGCTGCAGCAGTCACAAATGCAGTTCATTGATGGGATGAATCTTCAAGCACAGCAACAGCGTTATGTTGGGTTGAACGGGGAACAGGCAGAGATGATGGTGCCATTCACAGATCAGAACTACCAGAATAATGGATTGGTATGGTCCAGTGTGTTTAATTACCCCTAGAAATTTAGAATTATGATATTTGATTTTGAATTTTTTTGGGTGTTATTGGGGATGTACTTTAAATAACAAATTAAATTCCACCATAGAGATATGTTGTTAGTTTCTTAGTCGTCATAGTCATCGTCTAAATAGTTGTAGTCATCATAGTAGTTGTAGCTGTCATCCTCGCAGACATAGTCGTTGGGTCACATACATTCATGTACTTAGATTACTTTGTGTTATGATTTTCTTTAAATTAATCTTCACCTCAATATTTTAAATTTTCTGTGCTAGTGCTACTCTTCATTCTTTAATTTCTCCCTTTTTCTGGTTTGACTTGGCTGTATTACTATTTGTTAAAATATATGCGTGCTTAATATAAATTTATGCTATCAGAATGCCCTTTTCTCTTCTTTCTTTTCTTTTTTTTATACTCAATTCAGAGAGTACAGAAACATTGTTGATGCACTATATGTAGAAATTCAGTTTAGTTAGAAGGAAGATTAAACTCGCTAGATACTCAAATTTGTTTAGATTTCAAATGAAACTTTTGTATATAATTTAATAAATATGATGCGCTCTTCAGATCATAGAATTAAAATTTGGGATAATGGCATTGAGGAATAATATTTTCCTTAAAGAAAATCCCGATATAATCCGAATATCTAAAACAATTAATATTTTAATTAATATGAAATTTAATTATAATTCTAAAAATTTTATTTTAGTCAAAACATGCAATATTTAAATAACTCAAATATATTAAAGAATCCCTGACGATCATAAATAGAATTTTGTGATGCAATTATTATGTTCAGAATATAGAAAATAACTTAAATAAATAATTTTCGAACTCAACAATCTGTGAATAGCTAATTAATACATTACGCAAGAAGAAGTGTACAATATAAACATATAAATATACATATTTAAATATATACAATCACATAGAATAATAAATACAGAAAAATATTTTTAACAGCTAATTTCAAACACTTTTAACAATTAGTATTTTGAATTTCTTTTACACATATAAATACTTAAAAATCAATGATATAAAGTCTCTTGCTATTTAAAAAATGTTACTGAGATAAAACAAGACCATATTTAACTCTAGTGACATAAATTACTACTTCAAATTTTTTAATATTATAGTATGTTATTGTAGTATCTGTAGTACGATGTTGCAATTGATTCTTAAAGATAATGACCAATATTTAACCTTTATTAATGGGATCACTTATTCAAAACCAATTTATTCTTTTGCGATAACAGTTTCAAAAATTCATAAGATACAATAGAAGTACTTTTTAAAAATGAAGATAGATGTAATAATACAATGAAACCACTTATACACTACTGTCAAAGTGTATAACACCAGCATCCACGTGAAAAGTCTAGTATTCAAATTTCAGTGTTCATCTCGTTATATTATAATTAATTTTAACATATGATAGAGTTATTAAAATTTATTTTTATTAATTTTTACGTACAATAAATAATATATTTATTTTTGTGTTACATAAGAGTCGAATCTTCTATTCTTATTTTTGTAGAGGTAGAGAATTACCACTTGCAAGTATTATCATGCCTTAATTATATTTAACTTTTAAGAGGATTGATTTCTATTAAGGCGGTTGGTAATGAAGTAAAGATCCTATAATTGGAACTATTGGGCCTTTGGCCTGATCATTAAGGGATGGAAGTAGTTCCCATTAATGAAGAACATGTATACTCACAATTTTATATAACAAATTAACAAATCAGCCGAATTATCACCTATATAACTTTTTATACAATCTGTTAACTTTTGATATCAACCATTTTATATTAAAAATGTATTGAATGTATTTATTTATTTTTTTGTGAATATGTCAATTTAGTGATATACAAAAGTGCTTAAGTTCAGTTACTTTGTTTAAAATTAAATTTGCAGCTAGTTTTATATATGGATTGTAGAATTAATTATATTGATATTAATTGTAACATTTCATTTTCTCACATAATTGTTTAGGTAAGATTTGAATGCATGCTGGGGATAATGCAAGAGAGAGTAGGTATATAAATGCATTACAGTGAATAAATAACTTATTATGAAAAGGGACGGTCAGGATTGGATGATTTTAGATAAGTGAAACCTTTTAGCATTTTACTAATTAAATTTGTGAATTATATTCCTTAAATCACAAGATTTTCCTATATCCCCTATTAAAGACATAATATTTCTGGAGATAATTTGAACATTTCACTTGCAGTTTTAAAATGCACCACATCTTACCTTACATGATATGATCCAGTGCGTTTCACTACCCTTAGGAATCGAGTATTATGATATTTAATTTTAAATTTTTTGGATTTTTGTTGGAGATGTGCTTTAAATAACCAATTACACTCCACTACAAAGATATGTTATCAGTTTTTTAGTCGTCATAGTCGTTGTCTCAATAATTGCAGTCATAATAATAGTTGTAATTGTCATCGTCATAGTCGTAGTCATCGAGTCGTATTCATAAATGTACTTGGATTTCTTTGTGTTATGATTTTCTTCAGATTAATCTTCTCTTTAATATTTTATATCTCTTGTACTAGTACAACTCTTCATTCTTTAATTTCTCTCTTCCCCCTGCATGCTCAATGTAATTTTAAGCTATCATAATGCCCTTTTCTCTTCTTTTCTTTTCTATCTTTTTTTTTCATAATGGAGCAATGAAATAAGCATTGTTGATGTAGTATACGTAGAAATTCAGTCTAGATAGGAGGAAGATTAAGCTAGCTAGCTGCTCAAATTTATTTAGATTTCAAATGAGATTTTTGTATAGAATTTAATACATATGGATACGCTCTTCCAATCTTTAAATTAAAATTTAGGATAATGGCACTAAGGAATAATATTTTCCTCAAAGAAAACCTCTATCTAATCAAAATATCTCAGATAATTAATATTTTTATTAATATGAATATTATGGGTGTATTAGGAAAAATACGCTAAAATTATAAATATGTTGTTTAATTATTTCGTTCGATTTATTTCGGGTTATATTAACTTATAGATATATAGAATAATCTATTTTTGTTCCCTATATTTTAAAAGACAAAAAAATTATAGTCACATATATGCTACCAATTTAGAGCATTGATGAGAAGTATATGTGTACACTTGCAACTAGCTCCTTTAAGCAGTTTGGACAATATCTTGTTTAATTTGCTAAATATGTCATATTATTGTGATGTAATAGCAATGTTGTCTAAATAGCAAATAGAATAAGTATTGCTTTATACGTATACACACAGATATATAATCTTTAACTGTTTTCCGTTATTTATATGCACACCAGCATGCAATTTATAGCATATTGTAATTATCTTAAAGGCTGAAATCAGTAATGGATGATGGGGTGTTTCCTTCTAATTATTTTTTGAACATGATTTTGCCTTCTTCTTGTTTTCTCAATCTCTGTTGTAGTTGTTGGATGTATTGTTGACGGTACTTCTTATTATGTTTATAGTGGTTAATTACAGTTGATAAATTTTATTTCATTTTTTTTAAAAAAAAGTGAATTATCTTATAGGCAAATATGGATTGTTGAGGCTCAGAAGACATATATTTTAAAACCATACTAGTATCATTTTTTTTACTGAAGGGAGACAACACCTTTATATTATTACTGCATAAAATTGGCAGGAAATATATCTTTGATTTCTTTATGAGTTTTTTGGCTATTACATAAGTCAATACAAAAGTAATCATATATATTACTTTAATTGTTATATTTTAAAATTAAATTACACTAATCATTCCTTAACAGTATGTATAGTATTTCCTCTCTTTATAAAAAGTTTTGGATTCAAATTGTACATTCTAATATATTATCTTTAGGAGATCGTGCTAACTAATTAATTAAATGTATGAATTGTCACTATAGAGATTTAAATCCTAAATTTTATTTTTATTTTTTATAATTAATATATATTTTTTAGAAGTAATATAGCTCTTAACAATAACGCGCAGATTTACAAAACCAGCCATAAGTTATGCCTATATGCCAAAACCAACCACTAGCATCATCTAAAATACATGAGACCTTAGAGTATCAAACAAGAGCATCATATAAAAAGTGACATAAGCAACCATAAAATAGTCTACTCTACATTACACATCTAAAACAACTTATAGATTGTGAGAATTGGACCAAGCGTTTTGTTGTGATCGGATGTCTATAAGCCTTAACATTTTCTACGTTTGTTTTTAGCTATATGTGCACTAAAAAAAAAAAACAACTAAAAGTGAACATATTGTTGGGACTAAGACAAAGACTTTTACGGTTGAAATGCAAACTATCTTAATTAGAGGACTATATTGGAAATTTACCAAAAGCAATATCAATTTTCTACATGATAAAAATGGGATGCTTAGTACAAAGGATGGGTGACCTATTTATATGCAATTATTACTGTCTAATTATAAGCAATATTAATCTTCCATTTCATTGCCATGGTTTACTGCCTTAAGACAAGTAATTTCAAGTTTTTTTCCTCTCCCTCTCTCTCTCTCTATTTAACTAACCCCACATATACATGGAAAATTAATTAAATATTCTAGCAATCTTCCTGTTCAATTCATTTTTTTTACACACCTCTACATATAAGAGAGGGTAGATATATACGTGCATTATAATGTAGCATTAGCTTTTAATTAAAAAAGACGGTTGGGATTGAATGGTTTTATAAAAGTACAACCATGCAACAATTCACTAATTAAATTTAGTAAATTACATTACCTTTAATCATAAGATCATTCCATATGTCCTATTAAAAACATAACATTTCTAGATATGATTTGGGCAGTCCATTTGTACTTTTAATCTAACCTTACATGGTATATTCAATATTCCACTTCACATCCGTTACAAATAAATCTTCAACCCTTGTCTCATTCTATATATATACCATCTTGCTCTTTGGCTAGACACGACAAAATACCATGACTATAAAGAAGGTTAAACTTGCCAATATCACTAACAACTCTGCCAGAAAAGCCACTTTCGAGAAAAGGAAAAAGGGGTTGATGAAGAAAGTGAATGAACATGTAAAACATGTGCTGATTGAGAACAAAACACAAATGTCCTTACTTGAGTTTTGCCATCTATACATGCTTTTTCAATATAAAACCATTATAGGCTCCCTCATTCTTTTTTTCGTTAAAGATATACATGAAAAGGGCACTCACATACACAAACGTATGGAGAGAAAATAGATATATGTGATCTCATGTCTTTATTTTATATAAAGTTTATGTTTTAAAAAAACGTGATGGGTAGGGTAGAATTATAATTAACAAATCAGCCGAAATATTTTGAAAAAGAAAGAAAGCAATCTTATCATTAGTGTAGTAGATTTATTAGTTGCACGTATTTGATCGAAAGCAAAGATACATAATTTTCTTCTTATTTTCCTTCTTTCGTATGCTTTATTATGTATTTTAAATATTTTTCAGCATATATGATCTTCAAATGAATCTTTTGTTCAAAATAACTACTGATTGTTTACTACAGCTTCATGAAAAAAATATCAGTTTTGATATGTATAAAGAATGAAAAACATGGAAGCTCGATTGCATATAGTAACTAATTGTCTACTAAATGTATATAATTGGTTGTGATATAGAGACATATTTTGACTTTAATAATTGTAATTAAAATATTCCTCCATAAAGAAAAAATCAAATAAACATGCACTCTAATAATCATATTCTACATACTGCATACAAAATCAAATAATGCAGGAGAGAGTAAATATTAGATCCCTATTGCAAGCTTGATGCCACGTTAATTCACCAGCTCAGTTAACTTGTTCTAACCATAGACAACTTTGATTATCTACTCACTCTCTTAGGTGTAAGTGTAGAAATCAAAGAAAATGACCATATTCAACATACTCATTAATTTACCCTCTATATTATCTTCAATTATCTCCTATAAGGAAAAGTAAAAACTTAAAAAGTGTCAAATTGAGCTTCATATAATAACATAAGTAGAAAAGTAAGAACTCTGTAACTTTTAAAGGTGAAACAATAGCTAAATAAACAAAATCGAAGAATCAATGTAAACCATCATTGTACGAGTTCTAATGGTACATGTACATACCCACTAAATAGACACTTGATGATTTGCATATAATAAAATATAATATGAAGTTATTATTATTGCCTAGTAAAAATAAAGAATAAAAAGTAAAAGAAAAGAGAAAAGTGGAATTAAGCATGAATGCTCCAAAATATGTGTCTAGATATGCATATTGAATCAAGTGTCTCATTAGGCTTTTTATCTCTGAGTGGTATCTATTCCCCTAACCCTTCGAGGTATCTATTTCTCCCTCCCCCATTTGGTATAGAAAGACATAAGAGAACCGCTCCCAGTGGATGATGATGTACCCTCTAACGAGAGTGGTAACGCGAATATCTATTAGGAGTCACCCTTGGCTAAGTGTTGTCGTGACTGTAGATATCAAATTGGGCCACTATGGTTGGTAGGACCGTGGTCATAGATCGTACTATGGTTTGGCCAGCTAGAAATAGGCCTGAGCAAATTGTCATATCTGTATCTGATCTGGTCATTCCACCTGGATAGTTGGAAATCTGTATCTGCCTTCAGAAATGGAAGTTGTAACAACTTCATAAAGCATGACACGAAAATCTGAGCATTTCGTGATTTATTTAATTTTCTTTATTATCTGGCAATGTGTATATTTGATTTGTTCATATTAATGCATTATTTCTTAATAAATAAATTATTTTCATAATGTAAGATCGGTCTATGATGTGGCTAAATGGTAAGCTTTTAAGTTAAAATAATTCACCTTTAAAACCTTATGATGTTAATTTAATATTGTTTTCCTTACTAAGCATATGGAACTCACTCTTTCCATGCCCCCCAGATGAGAAAGAAAATGACGAACCGATGGCTAACCTATACTTGGAAGTCTATGAGGATCCCTTGGATCCATAAAATTTGAGTGCAAGATTGTTTCTACACTCTGATGATTTTAATAACATAGTGAAAGAAGTGGCATTCTTTTGTGTTTTGTTTTTATATTCTATAGCCACTTCAGGCCTCAGTTATATTTATGTAATTGGAACTCATATATAAATATGTAAGGGATTTTTATTAAT
This sequence comes from Carica papaya, assembly GCF_054855325.1. NCBI lineage: Eukaryota > Viridiplantae > Streptophyta > Magnoliopsida > Brassicales > Caricaceae > Carica > Carica papaya. Next base: position 23,919,240 of record NC_142310.1, on the reverse strand, counting down.
TATTCTATTGCATAAAATTTTATCATGCACTCGTTATTCTAACACCCATTTAACAGCCTCGTATACCTATCTCATATTATGAAAATAATTTTTTTATTAAGAAAATAGTACGTTAATACAGACAATCAAACATACATCATGCCGAATAATAGAGGAAACAGATCAAGGAATTGCAGGATAGTGGGTTCATTCAACACAGTATATCTCTTTAAGATGTTGGAGTCACATTTGCAAGAAAAGGGGATGGGTCCCTGAGGTTGTGTATTGACTAAAGGGGATTGAACAGAGTTACAATCAAGAACAAGTACCTCCTCCCTAAGATCGATGATATTTTCGATCAGTTACAGGGTGCTCAGATTTTTTCCAAGATTGACTTGCGCTCGGGTTACCATTAGGTAAAGATCAGGGCAGAGGACATTCTTAAGACAATCTTCAGAACCCGATACAGACACTATAAGTTCCTAGTCATGCCATTTAAGCTAACCAATGCGCCAACCATTTTTATGGACTTAATGAACATAGATTTTAAGCCGTTCCTGTATTAGTTCATCATAGTGTTTATTGATGATGTTCTGGTCTATTCAAAGAGCAGAGAGAAACATACTCAGCACCTGACTCAGGTTTTACAAGTTCTCAGGAAAAAGAAGCTGTATGTAAAATTGAGCAAGTGTGAATTTTGGCTCGAGCAGATTACCTTCCTAGGGCACATAATATCAAAAGATGGAGTGTTAGTGAATCCTAAGAAGGCTAAAATAGCACTGGGTTGGGAGAAATTGACTTCAATTAAGGAGATTCGTAGTTTTTAGTAATGACAGGTTATTACTTTAGGTTTGTGGAAGGGTTTTTTAACTCAGCCACTCCCTTGAACCAACTTACAAAGAAAAACATTAAGTTTGAGTAGAATGAGAACTGTGAAAGAAACTTTACAGAACTCAAGAAGCAATTGACCACCAGCTAGTTTTAGCTCTACCGAGTGGGATAGGTGGATACATAATGTATAGTGATGCTTCCTACCTAGGGTTGGGCTGTGTTCTAGTGTAGCATGGAAAGGTCATAGCCTATCGGTCTAGGCAGCTGAAAAGTCATGAAAAGAATTACTCCACCCACGACTTAGAACTTGTTGCTATTATCCACGCCTTGAAGACTGGTGCCACTACTTATATCGGGAGACTTTTGAGATTTATACGGACTATAAGAGCCTGAAGTATATATTCATCCAGAAAGATCTCAACATGTATCAGAGGTCTTGGATAGAGCTCCTCAAGGACTACAATTATAATATCTTGTATCACCTGGGCAAGGGTAAGGGCAATGTGGTAGCTGATGCACTCAATAGGAAAAGTGCAGGTATGTTGGCTCACTTAATGGTTTCTGAATACAGGGTAATAGGGGTTACACAACAGATACAACTTCAAGATTTGAAGAGGGTTACATGCCTGACCCATCTAGCTATCCAACTTAAACTAATTCAGAGAATAGATGAAGCCCAATTGAGTGATTCCACCCTAGTAGCTCTCAGAAAAGATACAGAACAGGGGGTAAATCCAGAATTTCGCGTCTCTATCGATGGGTTGCTCAAGTTCCAAGACAGGGTGTGTCCTAGATGACAATGAACTGAAAATGGATATTATGGCAGAGGCCCACAATTCAAAGTTCACCATGTATCCTGAAAGTACTAAGATGTATCAAAGCATGCGACCCCAATTCTAGTGGAGTGGGATGAAGAGGAAAATGGCCAATTTTATCTCCAAGTGCCTTGTATGTCAAGAGGTTAAGATAGAGCATCGATGCCCAGGTGGGCTACTTCAGACATTACCAATCTCATAGTAGAAATGAAAACATATCACTATGGATTTTGTAACAGGGTTGCCTAAGGCGCGCTCAGAGCATGATGCCATCTATGTAATTGTTCACTAACTCACTAAATCCTCTCATTTCTTGGTCATCAGAATGAACAACTCTTTAGACAAGCTAGCAAGAATCTATATCCAGAAAATAGTCATGCTACATAGAGTTCCAATAACAATGGTATCCGACGAGGACCCTAGGTTCACCTCTCGGTTCTGTTCAAGTTTTCAGCAAGCAATGAGGACGAAATTGTCCCTTAGCATAACATTCCACCCTCAAACAGAAAGATAGTCATAATGAACTATTCGTACACTAGAGGATATGCTCAGAGCTTGTGCTCTAGAATTCATAAAATATTAAGATAATCATCTACCTCTAATAGAGTTCATCTACAATATAAGTTACCAAGTGAGTATCGACATGGCCCCGTATGAGGCATTGTATGGTCGACCCTATAGATCGTCGATCTATTGAGAAGAGGGGGGTGGTAAAAAACTATTTGGTCTTGACCTTGTAAAGGAGACCATAACTAAGATAGCTAAAATCAAGAAGAACATCTAGACAGCTCAAAGTAGGTAGAAGAGTTATGCAGACACTCGAAGGAGAGAATTAGAATTTGAGAAGGGCGATCGAGTGTTTCATAAGGTCACCCTCTTTAAGGGTATCAGCAGGTTTGGAAAGAGGGAAAAGTTAAACCCCAGTTCATTAGATCGTTAGAGATCTTGGACAAGGTTGGTACGTTTGCCTATAAAATAGCACTACCTCCAGAACTATCCAGAGTCCATAATGTATTCCATGTGTCCGTGCTACACAAGTACAACCTAAATGCCTCGCATATCTTCTCTCATGAGCCACTTTTACTCCAGGAGGATCTATCCTATGAGGAGGTATCATTAGGTATTTTGGACTGGAAGAGCAAAGTGCTTCGCAACAAAGAAATTTTCTTTGTCAATGTCTTATAGCAGAATCACAAGAAGGATGAGACCACTTGAGAGCTAGAATCGGACTTCATAGCCCAGTACCCCCAGCTATTTGACTAGTGAGAGGGCGGCAAATTTGAGGGACCAAATATTTTCTTAAGGGAAGAGAGTTGTAACAACCGGGTCCAAAAATTTGTCCTGGGATAATTTAATATTAATGAGAAAATATAATAAAAATAATTTAATTTTAATTTTTATGAAATTTTTTTGAAAATTAAATTTTGGATGCATTTGAAAATATTTTCAAAAATCAGGGCCAAAGTAAAAAAAAAAGAGGACCTATTTGAAAAGAAATCTGAAAAACTGGGATGAAAACATAATTTTCAAAAATATGGTCACGTGGGACGGTCATGTCAGCAGCATAACGAATTAGAATGCACACGTGGCGGACACGCTGACACTGGTTCCACGCGGGCGATTCGTGTGCCTGGGTGATCCAACAACTTAATTTCATTTCTTCTTCAAATGCGATCAGATAGCTTGATTTGATCACGATGGATGGTCTAGATTTTCACACGTGTTGGCCTAAACATGCATCAAATTGGACGGTCCTCCTCTCTCCACATCGACACGAATGAACGGCCAGGATCAGAGGAAGAGAGGTTTAAGTCTCTTCAGTCGACCCCAAAATCCTAGTCGACAACCCTAACTGGAGAAGAAGAAAGAGAGCGGTTGGAGGGAAGATAAACATCCAGAGGGACACTCCTGCCGCCATACCAGAGCCACCATTGATGCCAAAAAAGTTAAGATTTTTCCCTTTACACTTAAAATTGACTTTTGAACTTCCCCACACCCATACTAGAGCAAAAAGGGAAGCTGATGAGCTGAAAATTATGAGCGAAGCTTGCCTGAGCCATCGCGGTTGCAACCCAAAAACCTCTCTGATGACCCCCTTCCCGTGTCCCGTTCCCCTCGGTTCTCTAATCATTGTGATCCTCATTTCTTTTTAGTGGAGATTAACTGAAGAAACACCCCGACCGCAAAAGAGGAACGACAGAGATGTCGCACCCAAATACCCTTTCACCAATAGGGTCTCGATTTTCCCCTTTTTCAACTGGTAGAGGTCCCCCTAACTTTGATTTTTACAGGTTTTTATCCAAAACTAACCAAAATTATTCAAAAATGGCTAGACTGAGAGCAACCACTTCCATGGGCAATGGAGCCAGCACTGGAGCACGTGGTAGTTAAACTAATTTAAAAAAATCAACAATCTTGACATTAAAACTACTGAAGATGATTTCACTTATAGTTAAACTCAACTTCAAGCTTAGAGACTTCAATAACTTGGTGAATTAATAAGCCTAAGTAGGTAAAGAATCTTAAAAGCATTTACACTTAATTGGATCCGGACCTTTAGAAGACAAGTATTGGTGATTTTAGTGAGTAATATAAATTAAGATAATAAATTACTATAAAAAAGACTGTGTCAGAAGAGGAGTTTCATTCTGTGTACATCAGTTGTGTAAACCCATTGAATACGGTATTGACTGTCTTCATGACGATTCATATGAATTCGATATTTGATTTGGATATGAATATTTGGCGATAACTTTTGATTTGAATTTGTTAATTAAACTTAAAATTAATGTTTTAGTAAACGTGCATTAATGAATATTTTAAAACGTATCTATGTTGCATTATTTCTCTTTATCTTATTGAATATTAGAACTCACCATATCCAAAACCCCCATAGATGTAGATTTGGAAAAAAATTCTGAAAAACCGTGTTTAGATTCCTTTCAGGAGGAATAGTTTGGAGAACTTTGCATTTTGTTTTAAACTTTAAGGCTAGTTTTTATAATTATGCTATCTAATATTTTGTATTCTAAAAGGTAGATGTCCAGATTGCCTCAGGATACAGTCTTTTATAAATTTTGTATGGGATGTATAGTTCTGCTGCAATATAAATATCTATTTTATGTCTGCTCATTTGGATATTGTGCGCTGTTTTGGCATCAGGATGTCACATTTCTTTTCTTTTCTTTTCATTTATACACAATGGAGCAAGGATAGAAGCATTATTGATGTAGTATATGTAAAAATTCAATCTAGTTAGGATGAAGATGAAGCTAACTAGCTCCTTAAATTTTTTTAGATTTAAAATGAGATTTTTTTATAAAATTTAATAGATATGGATACAATCTTTGGATCTTGGAATTAAAATTTGGGATAGTGGCATTATCAGGTGATGTTTTCCTCAAAGAAAGTCTTGATATAATCATAACATCTAGAGCAATTAATATTTTGATTAATATGAATATTGTACATGTATATGGCAAAATACGTTAAATTAAGTTATAAATTGGCTTCTAACTAATTAATACATATGTAAAATAATCTATCTTTGTTCCTATATTTTGAAGAACAAAAAAATTACACTCACACATATACTACCAATTTAGAGTGTTGATGAGAAGTACATGTGTACATGGCTACTAGCTCCTTTAAGTAGTTTAGACAATATCTTGTATAATTTACTAAATATGTTATATTATTGCGATTGCTTAGGTGGCAAGTAAATAAGTATTGTTTTATATGTATACATAGACGTATATTGATGTGTTCGACTTTTATTATATTTTTATACCCTTTTAAGTTAAAAGTCATTTAATGAAAAAAAAAATTGATGTAGGTTTCGTGAAGAAAATAGAAAAAAAACTAAAAAGAGAAAAAGAAAAGAGAAAAATTGAAGTAGTTTTTAAGAGCAAAAAGGAAGCAACGCCGAAAAAGAAAAAGGGAGCAATTCTGAACAAGAAGAATGAGCATATCTGAAGAGGAAAAAAGAAATTGCTTTGAAAAGGAAAAAGGAAGCATCTCTAAAGAGGAAAAATGAGCAGCTTTGAAAAGGAAAAAAGGAGGCATGCAATCTTGAAATTAATTTGGTTGAGACTTGGCCAAGTCATGTCTTAATTAGTTATTGATGGTTTTAGAGTATCGGGAGTGAAATTCTATTAATTAGACATATATTTTTAATCGTTAATTGCGATTTGAACGAGAGTTATATGTTCGAGTTAACATGAAAAAATTGAATTATCGCAGATTTAGTAGAATCAAATTAGTAATTGTTATAAAAAGTTAGTAATTGTTAATTGATAAACCTAGCGAATACTGGGAGGAAAACCAAAAGTACATTAGGTTTGTTCAATCATTGCATAGTAGATTAAATTAATTGTGAAATTAAAACTCAGATATACCTAAGATTCAAGTGAAATCAATTATTCTGATGGCTTTACATCGATAATTTTCATTAATTTAATCATTTTATTTTGATTACATTATTATTAAATTTTTATTTCTAGATAATAACAGAATTTCTATAATTCTAGTACTTGATACACAATCTCATAGGACGATACTCTACTTATCACTTTATTATTTGAACGATTTTGTGCACTTGCGAATTTGCCTATCATATATAAAATCTTTAACTACTTTTAGTTTTTTATATGTATACCAGTATGTAATATGTAAAACATCATAATTATCTTAAAGGTTGGAATCAGTAATGGATGATGAATTGTTTCATTCTAATGGTTTTTTGGACATGGTTGTGCCTTTTTCTTTTTCTTCTCAATCTATATTGTGGTTATCGGATGTATTATTTAATGGTACTTTTATTGTGTTCGTAATGGTTAATTGCTATTGTTAAATTTTATTTCATTTGAAAAAAAGTAATTATCATAAAGGCTAATATAGAGTGTCAAGGAGAAGGTATATATGTATATATTAGTACTAGGCTAGTCTCTGCAATTCACATAGCATGCTTGAAAATAAGAACAATTTGACTCATCTAAACACAGAGGTATACAAAATAGGTAAATTATCAATCATATTACATTAGTTTATCTAAAATTACTCCTTAACATATCGAAAAAAATAGTAGATTCCTTACCAAAACCTTGATGTTTTCGCCTTCACTATTTTCCTTTCTTTCTCTTCTTCTCTTACTAGACTACTATCTCTCTCTCTCTCCAAATCTTAAAAAATGGAAGAATGGAAGTGTGTAGAGAAATGGAAGGGGAAGGGCAATGTATAGAGTTTCGCAACTGTTGGATACGTGCCAAGTAATGAAATTCGATGAAGAGAGAGGACAAAAAGATGCTTGACATGAAAAACGAGGGAGGAGGGCCTCCTCCACCAGCACTAACGGCACGTCACCCAAGGCAATGGTGACGCACTATAGGCTCACAGGCCTCCTACCGTGCGCGCAGGCCTACTGCACGTAGGCCCCAAGTGCACAGGGCCTTTCTGTGCAAGCTTACTACACAGATGGCGCGTGCATAGTGAGCAGCACCTGTCCGTGGGCGAGGTGACGTACGGACGGCCCACCTATGTGTAACAGGACCCGCGTGCAGATCTTGACCCTGCACCGTGCATGTGGATGGGATATGTGCACTGTGTGCACATCCAGTGGCAACTGTGTGCGTATGTGTGCATGCATAGTGCCCAGCACTCGCGTGGGCAACCGGACTTCTTGCATGATTTTTCTTGCGAGAATTTTTTCCCAATTTGCCTTTTTTTAATTTTTTTCTAAATTTTCATTTTCAATTTAAATTAATTAGATTAAAATAATTTTAAAATAAAATAAAATAATTTAAAATAAAATTTAAACAAAAATTAAATAAATAAAAATTAACTAAAATCACGAATCACAATAAATATTAAGCAGCGTAAATTAATTAAGTTTAAAGCAGTCAAAGGCCAAAATAAATAGAGTTTTCAAATTATTTTAGCACAGTGATCGGCAGGGTGTTATATCCCTACCACCTTAAATAATTTGGTCCCTAAATTTGTCTCAAATAAGTCTGGATACTTTTTCCTAGTTTCGTCCTCCAACTCCCATGTTGCTTCTTCCAGGGTATGATGTTGCCATCGTACCTTCACCATGGGAATCATCTTGTTACGTAAGACCTTATCGGTCAACCCGAGAATTTTTAAAAGAACCTCCTAATAGGCCATACCATCCTGTACCTGCACTTCATCGCGAGGAATAACATTAAAAGGGTCATGGTGGTACCTCTTGAGCATTGAGACATGAAAGACATCATGCAATCCACAAACTCTCGAAATAGAGTGAGGCGGTATGCCACAGGTCCAATGTGCTCGATGATCAAAAAAGGTCCCACATAACAAGGGCTCAACTTCCCTCTCTTCCCAAACCACATCTTGCCTTTGTAGTGGTAGACTTTAGGAAAACTTAATCTCTCATGGCAAACTCTAAGAGTCACCTACGATTATCGGTGTAGCTCTTTTGGTGGCTCTGGATAGTTGCCAAATTCTTACGAATGATTACGACCTTCTCAGTTGTCTCCTGAATGAAGTCTTGTCCTAACTGGTGCTGGTTCTTGAATTCACTCTAGCAAGTAAGGGAACGACATGGCCTTCCATGCAATGCTTAATACGGGGTCAGACCGATGTTGGAATAATAACTGTTATTATAAGTGAATTCACAAAGAAGAAGATATTCATACCAGTTATCACCAAAGTCAAGAATACAAGCACGCAATATGTCTTCTAATGTCTGGATCGTACGTTCTGACTAACCATCCGTCTAGGGATGATAAGTAGTGCTAAAGTACAACCTAGACCCAAAAGCTTCTTGAAAGCTGTTCCAAAAGTGAGAAGTGAACTGAGGGTCGCGGTCTGACACAATGGATGAGGGAACTCCATGAAGTCAAATAATTTCATTAACATATAGACGGGCTAACTTACTAGTGGAGTTTGTCGTTCGAATAAGCAGGAAATGGGCAGTCTTGGTTAGCCTATCCATGATGACCCAAATGGCTTTTCGACTAGAACAAGTCCTGGGTAATCCGGTGACAAAGTCCTTAGTCACGTACTCCCATTTCCATTCGGGAATCAGAAGACCCTACAGCAAGCCACCAGGTCTCTGATGTTCTTCCTTTATCCATTGATAAGTGAGGCATCGTGAGACGTAGTCAACTATATCCTTCTTCATTCCTGGCCACCAATATTTTCGTTTCAAGCTTTGGTACATTTTGGTACTCTTGGGATGAATGAATAACTTGAAAGCATGGGCGATCTTGAGCACATTTGTACGTACAGCAGTGAGGACCCAAATTCAGTTTTGGAATCTGAACAATCTATCAACAGAGATCCTGAAATCTTGAGATTCGTCATAAGTGAACTTACCCAGATTCTTGATGAGTTCTGGGTCTGTGGCCTGTGCTTCCCAAATCTTCATAAAAAGATCCAGTATGGCTCGGATCTGGGTAAGATAGGTGCCCTTACTGTAATAGTAAGGCATAACGATTGTACAGTGTCCATCATCTTTTAATTGGAGGCTATGCTTTGAGCCAACACAGCAGGCTCCCTTCGACTTAGGGCATTGGCGACTATATTATCTCTCCCGGGGTGATAAATGATCTGGCAATCGTAATCCTTCAGAAGATCCATCCAGCATCTTTGCCTTATGTTTAACTCCCGTTAAGAAAAGATGTACTTGAGACTCTTATGGTCAGTGTAGATTTCAAAAATCTGACCAAATAGGTAATGCCACCTTATCTTCAGGGCAAAGATAATGGCTGCCAATTCTAGGTCGTGGGTAGGTTAGTTCTACTCATGAACCTTTAGCAGTCGAGATCCAAAAGTGACTACTCAGCCATGTTGCATCGAGACACACCCCAAACCAATACGAGATGTATCGCAGTAAACTTGAAATCTCCAACATCGTCAGGGAGGATTAACACAGGAGCATATGTGAGACAATTCTTTAGTTCTATAAAGCTTTCATTGCACTCATAATTCCAAACGAAGGGTACGCCATTTCAAGTGAGTCGAGTCATTGGGGCAGTAATCTTGGCGAATCCAATAATGAATCGTCGGTAGTAGCCTGCTAAGCCAAGAAAACTACATACCTCGGCCACATTAGTGGGTGAACTCAAGTTGATCACCGATTTCATCTTGGACTAGTCTACAAAAACTTCACTTGAGATTACATGACCGAGAAAAGAAACTCGATCCAACAAAATGAGCACTTACTTAGTTTTGCATATAGTTTGTTTTGGTGAAGAGTCTCCAACACTTCAACTAAATGTACGAGGTGTTCCTCATGGCTGTTGGAATACACTAGAATCTTATCAATAAAAATGATGACGTACCGATCTAGATCATGCCGAAAAACTTAGTTCATTAGGTCCATGAAGGATGCTGGGGTATTGGTCAATAGAACAGCATCACCTTGAACTCGTACAGACCATATATGCACCAGAATGCAGTTTTTAAAATATCTTCTTCTTTAACTCTTAATTGGTGATACCCGATCCTGAGATCAATTTTAGAGAAGACTATGGCTCCTTACAGTTGATCAAAGAGGTTGTTGATTTGAGGTAAGGGGTACTTACTTTTAATGGTCACTCAGTTGAGTTCCCAATAGTCCACGCAGAGCCAGAGAGTACTATCCTTTTTCTTTACGAACAACATCGGAGTGCCCTAAGGGGAATGGCTTGGGTAAATGAATTTCTGAGTGATAAGTCAGAAAGCTGATGTTCCAACTCTGTTAACTCAGCGCGACTCATGCGATACGTGGGCTTCGAAATCGGTTGGGTTCTAAGCAACAATTCACTCAAGAACTCTACCTCATGTGGGGGAGGTAGACCAGGGAGTTTGATGGGAAAGACATCCAAAAAATTGCAAACAATTGGTATGGAACACATAGCAGGATCAGTGTCCATATTCCTGTTCATTCAATTATTAGAAAAAAATGATAACAATAACTTTTATTCCTTTTTCAGAGATCGTAAGGTTATAATTTTACTTTCACAATCTGTTATAGCTTTATATTTTTTCGACCAGTTCATTTCTAATATTACATTAAATCCTATAAACTCTAATAGTATCAGGTTTACACATATCTCTATCCTGAAGTTTTTATCCTATAGTCCTTATTTATGCAATGAGCTTCTAGTAGTCCTTTAGAGGGAGTTTCCACCACAAGCATTTTTTCTAAAGCTTATGGTCTAAATTCTAGGTTACAAGCAAATGCATAAGAAATAAAAGACTAAGTGGCACTAGTATCGATCAAAACCTTAGTATAAGTATTATGAATAGAAAACATACCCTGGATGAGGATAGGAGGAGAAAGGACATCGAATTCCTCTAAGTGGTACACTTGACCTTAATGCTATGGGTCAGGCTACATTGGTCATTGAAGGTAGTCTTTTATAAGGTGTTGCGTGCTTCTGCATTGATAGTAGACGTTATTGATACGCCGACAGGGCAGATCACCATACGAGCGGCAAAATGTTGACAGGGTTGGTTAGCTCGAGCAGGTGGAGTCTTGGAATTCCTCATCTTTCTTTTCTCGAACATAGGCAGGGAAGAAATTATCAAAGAAAGCATTCATAAAAACTTCCCAAGTAGTAGGGGTAGGCTGGACTTCTTTCTTAAGTTGCCACAAGTATTCGGATTCACCGTTTAACATAAAAGCTACAAGAGGAACTTTTTGTTCTTCAGTCAGGTCTAGGACAGAAAAGAGCTTCTCTATTTATAGGATCCAGGCTTTGGCTACTAAAGGATTAGGGGCCACCTTCAAAGTGTGGGTGGATTAAGTTTCTTAAACTTTGCTACATTATGGGAGATAGACCGATTTGTGTTTCGAAATTAAGGGGTAAGGGGTGGACAAGGGTTGGCAAGGTTTTATCCTACGGCTGCAGTTAATCCTTGGATGGCTCAGAAAAGTTTTACAAATTCAGCCCTGGTCAGATGATCTGGGGCTTCAGGTCACTCAGTACGCTCTACAGATAGTCTTTCTCACGTCACTCCTACAAAAGAAAGGAAGACACAAGTTGGAGGTTTAATCTTTGAAAAGAGAACTTATTTCTTCCTTAGGTACTCTAAAAGGTTCAGCTACCTAAGGCCTCAATGCAAGGGATTTGATCCGTGAAATTTTGCTTTGATACCATCTATGAAATCCCAAGTGCTAATTAAGGTAAATGGGTGTCAAATACAACTTCAAAATAACGAGTGCATGATAAAATTTATGCAGCAGAACAAAATCATTAGAAATCTCCTACAAATATATATGAGTTCTAATACATATATAAACTGAGGGTAGAAGTGGCTACAAAATACAAAACATAAGGTTCACTTATTTCATTATGCAACTGAACTCATCAGAGTACAAGAACAGTCCTGCACTTAGAGTTATGGATCCACGGGATCCTCATAGACTTACAAGGGTAAGTCTGCCTGTGGTTTCTCACTTTCTTCCTCATCTAGAGAGAAGATATGGAAAAAGTGAGTTTTATATGCTTAGTAAGGAAAATAGTATTAAATTAACACCATAAGATTTCAAAAGTTAATTATTTTATCTTACTATTTAACTTCCTCGTTTACCTATCTCACATTATGGAAAAACCATTTATTTGTTAAGAAAATGATACGTTAACACAAAAAATCAAACATACATCATGTAAGATAATAGAAAAAATCAGATAAATCAAGAAATGGTTAGATTTTCATGTCATGCTTTGCAAAGTTGCTACAACTTCCATCTTTGAGGGCAGATACAGATTTCTAACTACACAAGTAGAATGACTAGTTCAGATACAAATATGCCATTTACTCATGCACATTTCCAGTTGGCCAAACCATGATACGATCTATGATCACGGCCATACCAGCCATGTGGCCCTAATAAATATCTCCAGTCACAACATTACTTAGCCACGGGTGACCTCTACAGATAGTGCGACACCACTCTCATTAGAGGGTACACCGTCATCCATTGGGCAATACTCTTACGTCTTTCCAAACCAGATAGGAGGGGAAAACAAATACCCCGAAGGGCAAGGGGAATAGATATCCCTCAAAGATAAAAAGTCTAACGAGATACTTGATGCAATATGCATGTCAATAGAGATACACTTCGGACCATACAGGCTTTATTCCACTTTTCTTTTTATCTTTTCTTTTATACTTTTATTGTTATCGATTACACATTATATTTATTACATGCAAATTCATCGTGTTTGCAATTCACATAGCATACTTGAAAACAAGAACAATTCTACTCTTCTGAACATAAAGGCATACAAAACAGGTAAATTAACAATCATATTAAATTAGTTTATCTAAAATACTCCTTAGCACATCGAAAGAAATACTAGATTCCTTATCAAAACCTTGATATTTTCTCCTTCACCGTTCTCCTTTCTTTTTCTTCTTCTCTCACTAGAGTACAATATTTCTTTCTCTCTCTCTCTCTAAACCTTTAAAAAAAGGAAGAATGGAAGTGTGGAGAGGAAGGGAAGAGGGAGGGCCATTTAAAGAGTTTTGGAATTGTTGAATTCGCACAAAGTGGAAAAATTCGATGAAAAGAGAAGAGAAAAAGATGTTTGGCATGAAAAACAAGGGAATAAGGCCTCCTCCATCGGTGGCGATGGCAGGCGACCCAAAGTAGCAGCGACGCACTACCAGAGGTGGCAATGCTCCAGCTGGCATGCTGCAGGCTAGCCTGCAGGCACACAGGCCTCTTATACGCATGAAGGGCTAGCCTGCGCAGCCTTAGTGCGCTAAGCACTGCGCGCGTGGGCCTATTGCGTGTAAGCCTCAGGCGCACAAGGCCTATTCACACAAGCTTGCTGCATGGATGGTGTGCGCATAGTGTGCGTCGCCTATCCGCGCACGAGGTGACACACGAACGGCCTGCCTACATGCGATGGGATGTGCGCAGGTCCTAACCTCGCACCATGCGTGCGGATGGGACGCGCACGTCCCCAGGCCACTAGGTGCGTTGGTGCACGTGCACAGTTCCCAGCACCCACGTAGGCAACCAGGCTTCTTGTGAGATTTATCCTGCGGGAATTTTGTCCCGATTCGTCGTTTTTTGATTTTTTTCTAAATTTCTATTTTAAATTTAAATTAATTAAATTTAAATTATTTTAAAATAAATTAAAATAAAAATATTTAATATAAAATTTAAACAAAAATTAAATAAATAAAAATTAACCAAAATTACGAATCACGATAAATATTAAGCAGCGTAAATTAATTAAATTTAAAGTGGCCAAAGGCCTGAATAAATAGAGTTTCCAAATCATTTTAACACAATGATGGGCGGGGTGTTACAATATATATGTATTATTAATTTTGATTTGCTGGTCTTGTGAAGATTGAAGAAGATACTGGCCAGTTCTTTAGTTACTTTAAAACTTTGTTGTGACTTGGGATGGATTATTAGTTTGTCCATATTAGAAGAGTATAAAAACAAATACAAGATTACATATGAAATGTTTGCAAATCATTATAATTAGCTAGAGAGCAAGACTTATATATATGTATAAAGTGAGTCAAAACATAAGGTGCGTGTATATAATTGTGGTACAGTAATGGTAATCGAGGAAGTTTTTATAAATCCGGTTCCTTGCGTGCAGTTAATTTATTGTATATATAAAAATAAAGATTTCTATAACCTATTCATCACATTGTGGGCTTGAGTTCCAAATGCACATTGTCAATTCAAAAATGAATCTCCCTAAAAGTTGAGTTCGGCAGGTAGTAAAAATTGAGAGCTATTATATATGCAGGTATATATATATATATATATATATATATATATATATATGTATTACCCTTTTTTTTATATTGAATATTAGATGCAAAATATTTAATTGTATATAGAAGAAAATATATACACAAACATAATATTTTAGTGCATCAAACCATATGTATAGTATACAATTTGAAATAATTTATTCCCATATCTATATTGAAGGAAACTAGGTTAATATGCTGAAGGATTCGTTAAATAATTAGGGAGCTAATTAGTTTAGTTATAATAATTTTTATTCTAATTAATCAATATGTAAATTAATTATATGTATGCTATATAATTCATTATAATTGCAATATATATGATTATATAATTCACAAAGAAAAAAATTAATTATATGACATGATACGACAAGACCATCAAAAGTTGTGTTTTTCTTGTTGATATTTTTCTTTTTATTGATATTTACCTATACATCATAAAAAATTAGCTCACCCTTCCATACACATATACAAACATCTCAATAATAGTTACCTACCTTAACATGTATTCCTTCCGCTACCTTATATATTACATGTGTATAAATATATATGTATATATCAACTGGACGAGACAACAAACATCCGACCCGCAATTGGTTTATAGTTAATTTACTCGACATGCAAACTTTAATTTGTAAGAGTTATAAATTTTTCGTGCAAAAATAACTACTAATTACACTCCATGAGTATTCTAATACCATAAAAACTTAGTTATGACATATATACGTATATGATAAATATATACATAGATATATATTATGATTAATATTTGTTCTTGTATTGTGAAATATATAAGCCAATTTAGTCAAAAAAAAATCATATAAACAATATAATGATCAAGCCAGTAAAAGTAGAGAAAAGACATGAGAGGATTAAAAAACTATTATTATTATTTAGATTTGATAGAGTAATAACAAGGTCTCAAAGTACAAAACAAGAAATAATTTTAATTTAATCAAATACATTTCTCTTAGTTATCATAAATACAAACATTAGCATATTCAAAAAGAACATTTCAATGTCACAAAATCCCCTATTAATTTACAAGGTAATGGTATATTAATCTGTTGTATTTTTTTGAGTTCAACTATTAGTTCAACAACTTTCTACCTAATACCATTGACTTTTAAAAGTATAAATTTAAATTATTGTTAGTATGTAATCTGAACTCTGATATAGAAAAAAAAAGATATCTACGATTTTTGTATTTTTTTAAAAAAAATTAAAAAAATAAAATGGCAGTAATTGTAAAAGATCAAGACATACAATTAAGTTGGATTGGAAAATGGTGGCCATATTAGTTGATGGTTAAGAAATAATATTTGTGAGTATGTGTAAGATAGGGAGGTGGGTGTGGTTGCCATGTATAATTTACTTCAAGTGTGAATGCATGTTGGGGATAATGCAAGAGAGATTAGGTAGATACATGCATTACAGTGGAGCAATAGCTTTTAATTAAAAGGGATGATCACGATTGAATAATTTTATATAAGTACAGGTGCAACAATTTACTAATTAAATTTTTTTAATTACATTACCTTAAATCAAAAGATTTTTCCATATCCTTATTAAAGACATAACATTTCTCGAGATAATTTGGGCATTCTACTTGCAGTTTTAGAATGCACCACATCTTATCTTACATTGTATATTCTATAATATTACAATGCTCTGCTCCCCATTCTTTACTAATAGTTATTCACGCGTTGTGTCATTTTATATATAGCCCCTCCCGCCCCTTGGGCACACATGACAAAATACCATGACTAGAAAAAAGGTTAAGCTTGCTTATATCACTAACAATTTTGCATGAAAAGCCACATTCAAGAAAATGGGGCTGATGAAGAAAGTGAGTAAACTTTGCACTCTTTGCGATGTCAAAGCCTGTGTAATTATTTACAGCCCTTATGACTCGCAACCAGATGTTTGGCCTTCCCCTCTTGGAGCCCAACACATGCTTGCTGACTTTAAGAGGATGCTCGAGATGGAGCAGAGTAAGAAGATGGTGATTTAAGAGAGCTTTTTGCACTAAAAGATCACTAAGGCAACCGGCCAACTGAAGAAGCAATACAACGATAATTACGAGAAGGATATAATGGATATCATGTTGCAAAATCTTAGGGGAAGTCCCTCCACCAACTCAACCTTATTGATCTCAACGATTTAGGTTGGCTCATAGAACAACACGTTAAAGAAATCCAGAAGAAGATGGAAACACTCAACAAGTCACCTCAGCCTCAGGAGGTGAGAGACGGAGGTGTGATGAAGGGTCCTAGTGAGACTTTCACTCAAATCAAGGAGAATTCTAGGGTAAAGAAGCTGCAATAGCCGCAGATGCAGTTTGTTGATGGGATGAATCCTCAAGCACACTAAAAACCTTAAGTTTGGTCTAACGGGTAACATGCAAAGATGATGGTGCCATTCACATATCAAAACAACTAGAATAATGGATTGATATGGTCTAGTGTGTTTAATTACCCTTAGGAATCGAGTATTATGATTTTTTATTTTTTAATTTTTTAGGGTGTTGTTGTTGGAGATGTCCTTTAAACAACCAGTTAAATTCCACCATAGAGATATGTTGTCAGTTTCTAAGTTATCGTAGTCATCGTCTAAATAGTTGTAGTCATCATAATAGTTGTAGCTATTATTGTCACAGTCATAGTTGTTGGGTCACATACATGCATGTACTTAGATTGCTTTATGTTATAAATTTCTTTAAATTAATCTTCACCTCAATATTTTATATTTCCTGTACTAGTGCTACTCTTCATTCTTTAATTTCTCCCTTTCCCTGGCTTGACGTGGCTTTATTACTGTTTGTTAAAATATATGCATGCTCAATATTATTTTATGCTATCACAATGCTATTTTCTCTTCTTTCTTTTCTTTTTTCTATACACAATTGAGAGAGAACGGAAGCATTATTGATGAACTATATGTAGAAATTCAGTTTAGTTAGGAGGAAGATTAAGCTAGCTAGATACTCAAATTTGTTTAGACTTTAAATAAGATTTTTGTATAGAATTTAATAAATATGGATGCACTATTCAGATAATAGAATTAGAATTTGGGATAATGGCGTTAAGGAATAATATTTTCCTCAATTAAAATCCTAATATAATCCAAATATCTAAAACAATTAATATTTTGATTAATCTAAAATTTAAATATACTTCTAAAAATTTTATTTTAGTCAAAACATGCAATATATTAGAGAATTTCTTACGATCATAAATAAAATTTCACGATGCAATTATTATGTTTAGAAATGGAAAAGAACTGAAATTCAAACTCAATAATCTGTGAATAGTTAACTGATACTTTATACAAGAAAAAATGTACAATATATACATATACATATTTAAATATATACAATCACATAGAATAATAAATATAGAAAAATACTTTTGACAGCTAATTTCAAACACTTTCACCAGTTAGTATTTTGAATTTCTTTTACATATATAAATACTCGAAAAATAATTATATAAAGTCTCTTGCTACTAAAAAAAATGTTACTGATATAAAACAAGACCATATTTAACTCAAGTGACACAAATTACAACATTAACCTTTTTTTAATATTATAGTATGTTACTCTAGTATCTGTAGTACGATACTGCAATTGATTCTTAATGACAATGACAAGTATTTAACCTTTATTAGTGGGATCACTTGTTCAAAACTAATTTACACTTTTGCGATAACAGTTTCAAAAATTCATAAGACACAATATAAGTACTTTTTTTAAAATGAAGATAAATGTAATAATACAATGAAACCACTTATACACTACTATCAAAGTGTATAACACCAACATCCATGTGAAAAGTCTAGTATTCAAATTTTAATTCTACCCTACCCATCATGTTTTTTTAAAACATAAAATTCATATAAAATAAAGACATGAGATCACATATAACTATTTTCTCTATATACGTTTGTGTATGTGAATGCCTTTTTCCTGTATACCTTCAAAGGGGAAAAGAATGAGGAATCCTATGATTGTTTTATATTGGAAAAGCATGTATAGATGACAAAACTCATGTAAGGACATTTTTTTTGTTCTCAATCAGCATATATGTTTTATATGTTCAATATATATACATAAATGTTCTAATTTATTTCATTTTTTATATATATTGTGAGCAAGGAAATTTGATTGTAATCTTATTTGTTTGATCCACCTGGTGAACAGTGGAAATGTATTGTATTTGATAAATTTGATAAGAAATGCCTACTATTTTATCATTTAAACAAAATGAGTGTGAGAAGTGGGATGGATATCTATATATATACATTCTATTTAATTAGTTAGATTATGGATAAGCCTTAATTAGAGCAATTATTTTTTAAATAAATTGATAAAAATATATTACTTATTTTTCTTACATACTGCATTATTTTTTTAATATGGGTGAAACTCCATATGTTATAGTACTGGTATGTTATTGAGGTGAAAGTAGGAAAATTAGAAGATGGGTAAAACTCCATATGTTGGAGAATCCTTGTTGATCTGAGTGGACATCTACCCAAAATCCTTAATCAGTCCATACGTGGCACCACTAGGCTTGGGTGACTTGTTGAGTGTTTTCATCCTTATTTGTATTTCCTTGAGGTATAGTTCGATGAGCCAAGCCAAATCATTCAAACTAATTAGGTTTAGTTGATGGAGGGGCTTCCCAATAAGGCTTTGGAACATAACCTGCATGATTTCATTCTCCCTATTGTCCTCGCGGTGCTTCTTCAATTGGTCAGTTGCCTAGGTGATCCTCTAGTGCAAGAAACTCTCTTGATTCACCATTTTCTTGCTTTGTTCCTTCTCAGGCATCATTTTGAAGTCAGCCAACAGGTGTTGGGCTAGGAAAAGGGAAGACCAAACCTCTGGTTGCCAGTCGTAGGGGTTGTAAATGATTTCACAGGCTTTGACCTTGCAGAGCATACTGAGTTCCCTCACTTTCTTCATCAACTCTTCTTCCTTTTCTTGAAAGTAGCTTTTCTGGCAAAGTTGTTAGTGATATAGGAAAGTTTAACCTTCTTTTTAGTCATGGTGTTTGGTCATGTTTGGCCAAATAACGAGATGGTACATATATAGAATGCGACAAGGGTTGAAAATTTGTTAGTAATGGATGTGAAGTGGAACATTAAATATACCATGTAAGGTTAGATTAAAACAGCAAATGGAGTGCCCAAATCATCTCTAGAAATGTTATATTTTTAATAGCACATATGGAAAGATCTTATGATTAAAGGTAGTGTAATTTACAAAATTTAATTAGTGAATTTTTACAAGCCTGCGTTTTTATAAAACCATTCAAATACAACTATCTTTTTTAATTAAAAGTTAATGCTTCATTAAAATGCATGTATATATCTACTCTCTCTTATATATGTAGGTGTGTAAAAAAAAATGAATTGAACCAGAAGATTGCTAGAATACTTAATTAATTTTCCTTGTATATGGGGGGTTAGTTAAAAAAAGAGAGAGAGAGAGAGAAAAAACTTGAAATTAGTTGTCTTAAGAGAGTAAAACATGGCAACGAAATAAAAGATTGATATTGCTTATAATTACACTGTTAGAATTGCATATAAATAGGTCACCGATCCTTTGTACTAAGCATCCCATTTTCATCATGTAGAATATTGATATTGCTTTTCGCAAATTTCCAATATAGTCCTCCAATTAAGATAGTTTGCATTTCAATCGTAAAAGTCTTTATTTTGGTCCCAACAATATGCGCACTTTTAGTTGCTTTTTTCTTTTTAGTGCACATATAGCCAAAAATATATATAGAAAATGTTGGGGCTTATAGACATGCAATCACAACCAAACACTCACTCTAATTCTCACAATCTATAAGTTGTTTATCATCACATTTACACATGCAAGAAGTTGTTTTAGATGTGTAGTGTGGACTATTTTATGGTTGTTTATGCCACTTTTTATATGATTCTCTTGTTTTATGCTCTAAGGTCTCATGTATTTTAGATGATGCTAGTGGTTGGTTTTAGCGCATAAGCATACCTTATGGCTGGTTTTGTAAATTTGCGTGTTATTGTTAAGAGCTATATTACTTTTCAAAAAAATATTAATTCTAAAAAATAAAAATAAAATTTAGGATTTAAATCTCTATAGTGATAATTCATACATTTTATTTATTAATTAGCACGATCTCCTAACGATAATATATGAGGACGTACAATTTCAATAAAAAAATTTTATAAAGAGAAGAAATACTATACATATTATTAAGGAATGATTATTGTAATCTAATTTTAAAATATAATAATAAAAGTAATATATATGATTACTTATGTATTGACTTATGTAGTAGCCAAAAAACTCCTAAAGAAATCAACGATATATTTCTTGCAAAGTTTACGCAGTAATAATATGAAGGTGTTGTCTCCCTTCAGTAAAAAAAATAATACTAGTATGGTATTAAAATATATGACTTCTGAACCTCGACAATCCATATTTGCCTTTAAGATAATTAATTTTTTTTAAAAAAATTGAAATAAAATTTATCAATGGTAATTAACCACTACAAACATAACGAGAAGTACCGTCGACAATACATCCGACAACCGCAATAGAGATTGAGAAAACAAGAAGAAGGCAAAGTCATGTTAAAAAAACAATTAGAAGGAAACAATCTGTCCTCCATTACTGATTCCAACCTTTAAGATAATTACGATATGCTATAGATTGCATGCTGGTGTAATATAAATAACGAAAAATAGTTAAAGATTATATATATGTGTGTATACGTATGAAGCAATACTTATTCTACTTGTTATTTAGACAACATTGCTATTATATCACAATAATATGTGATATTTAGCAAATTAAACAAGATATTGTCCAAACTACTTAAAGAAGCTAGTTGCAAGTGTACACATATACTTCCCATCAACACTCTGAATTAGTAGTATATATGTGACTATAATTTTTTTATCTTTTAAAATATAGGGAACAAAGATAGATTATTCTATATATCTCTAAGTTAGTAGAAACCCGAAATAAATCCAACAAAATAATTAAACAAATTTATAATTTTAGCATATTTTCCAGATACATGCATAATATTCATATTAATAAAAATATTAATTATTTGAGATATTCCGATTAGATCGAGATCTTCTATGAGGAAAATATTATTCCTTAATGCCATTATCCTAAATTTTAATTTCAAGATTGGAAGAGCATATCCATATGTATTAAATTCTATACAAAAATCTCATTTGAAATCTAGATAAATTTGAGTAGCTAGCTAGCTTAATCTTCCTCCTAACTAGACTTAATTTCTACATATACTACATCAATAATTCTTATGTCATCATTCCATTATGTAAAACAAAACAGAAAAGAAAAGAAGAGAAAAGTGCATTATAATAGCTTAAAATTACATTGAGCATGCAGGTATTTTAACAAATAGTTGTAGCCATGTCAAGCAGGGGGAAGAGAAAAATTAAAGAATGAACAGTAGTACTAGTACAAGATATAAAATATTAAAGAGAAGATTAATTTGAAGAAAATCATAATTCAAAGTAATCCAAGTACATGTATGCATGCGACTCGACGACTACAACTATGATGGTGACAGCTACAACTATTATGATGACTAAAACTATTAAGGCGACGACTATGATGACTAAAAAACCGACAACATATCTTTGTGGTGGAATGTAATTGGTTATTTAAAGTACATCTCCAACACCACTCCAAAAACTTTAAAATTAAATATCATAATACTCGATTCCTAAGGGCAGTTAAACCCACTAGACCATATCAGTCCATTATTTTGGTTGTTCTTATGGGTGAATGGCACCATCATCTCCGCCTATTCCCCGTCTGCTCCAGGTGGTTGCTGATGTGCTTGCGGGTTCATCCCATCAATGAACCACGTCTGTAGCTATTGCAACATCTGCACTAGATGATCCTCTGTGATCTTAGTGAATGTCTCCTTAGGACCCTTCATCACTCCTGCGTCTGTGGCCTCCTAAGGTTGAGGTGACTTCCAGAGTGTTTTAATACTCTTTTGGATTTCTTTGAGGTATTGTTCAATGAGCCAACCCAAATTATTGAGATCAATGAGGTTGAGTTGGTGGAGGGGGTTCCCAATAAGACTTTAGAACATGATATACGTGTTCTCTTTCTCGCGATTGTCCTTGCACTGTTTCTTCAGTTGATCAGTTGCCTTGGTGATCTTTTGACACAAGAAGATCTCTTGATTCACCATCTTCTTGTTTTGCTCCATCTCGGGCAACCTCTTAAAATCAGAAAGTACGCATTGGGCTCCAAAAGGGGAAGGCCAAACCTCTTGTTTTGAGTCATAGGGGCTGTAAATGATTGCACAGGCTTTGACATCGCAGAGAATGCTGAGTTCACTCACTTTTTTCATCAATCCCTTCTTTCTTTTTTTGAACATGGCTTTTCTTGCAGAGTCATTAGTGATATAAGCGAGCTTAACCTTCTTTCTAGTCATGGTGTTTTGTCGTGTCTGTCCAAGGAGCAAGAGAGTGTATATATAGAATGAGACAAACATTGAATAGTTATTAGTAAGGAATAGGGAGTGGAGCATTTTAATATAGTAGAATATACCATGTAAGGTAAGATGTGGTACATTTTAAAATTGCAAGTGAAATGTTCAAATTATCTCTAAAAATGTTATGCCTTTAATAGGGGATATGGGAAAATCTTGTCATTTAAGGAATGTAATTAACAAAATTTAATTAGTAAAATATTGAAAGGCTGCACTTATCTAAAATCATCCAATCCTCCCTTTTAATTACAAGTTATTGATTCATTGTAATGCACTTATATACCTACTCTCTCTTGCATTATCCCAACATGCATTCACACTTGAAATTAATCATACATGGCAACCATACACACCTCCTTATCTTATACACACTCACAGATATTACTCTTAATCATCAACTAATGTGGCCACCTCCTTCCAAATCAAACTTAATTATGTGTCTTGATCTCCTACGCCTACCACCATTTTATTTTTTACTTTTTTAAAAAAGAAACAAAAACCATAGATATATAGTTTTTTAGTTGCTTTTATGCATTAATGTCAATATTCATTATTTTCTAATTCGCAAAATAAATTTTATTTATAAGAAAAATATGTGATCATACTTAAAATCAATGCTAGTTTTTTTCATCTTTTAATTTCTTCTGCAAACTTTACGCTCCAAAACTTTATTGTCACCAAAGAAAATTTAATTACACATGCACAAGATTTCATAATAATTATACATATAATGTAGGCACATGGTGATTCTTTATGAACTCCATAATAATTAATTATTTCATTTGGTATGCAGTACATAGAATATGATTATTAGAGCAATTATATATTTGATTTTATCTTTATGGAATACTATTAATCACAATTATTAAAGTTATAATATCTCTCTATATCACAACAAATTATATACATTTAGTAGACTA
The DNA here is from genome assembly GCF_054855325.1 of Carica papaya. Classification (NCBI taxonomy): domain Eukaryota; kingdom Viridiplantae; phylum Streptophyta; class Magnoliopsida; order Brassicales; family Caricaceae; genus Carica; species Carica papaya. The sequence goes on along the minus strand of NC_142310.1, from coordinate 23,895,387 downwards.
TTAACTACTATATGCAATCGAGCTTCTTTGTTCATAATAAAACTTACATTTTTTCATGAAGCTATAACCAATAACCAATAATTATTTTGAAAAAGAAGACTTGTTTAAAGATTATATGTGCAAAAAAAATACTTAAAATACCTAATAACGCATATAAAAGAAGGAAAAGAAGAAGAAAATTATGCATCTTTCCTTTCAATCAATTACATGCAACTAAGAAATCCACTACACTAATTTGTTTTAGATATGTAATGTTGTGTTTAGACCATTTTATGGTTGTTTCTGCCACTTTTTAGATGATGCACTTGTTTTATGCTATAAGGTCTCATGTATTTAGATGATATTAATGGTTGGTTTTGGCATATAGGAATACCTAATGGTTAGTTTTATAAATATATTTGTTATTGATAAAAGCTCTCTTACTTTTCAAAAAGAATATTAATTCTGAAAAATGAAAATAAAATTTAGGATTTAATTTTTTTTAATAAAAATTCATATATTTCATTAATTAGATGACACAATCTCCTAAAGATAATGTACGAAAAACATAATTTGAATCCAAAATCTCTTATAAAGATAGGAAATCCCAATCATATTATTAAGGAATGATTAATATGATTCAAATTTAAAATATAACAACAAAAGTAATATAGTTGAATACATATTAACTTTTTGTGATATCCAACAAATTTTAAAGAAATCAAAGTATAGTTCCTGCCAAGTTAATGCAGTAATAATATAAATGTGTTGTCTCTCTTCTAGTAAAAAAAATGATACTAGCATGGTTCAATACTCCATATTGACCCTTTATATTATTTTTTTCAAATAAAATAAAATTTATCAATGATAATTAATCATTACAAACACAAGGAGAAGTGTCATTAAAAAATATATCGGACAATCATAATACAAATTAAGAAGGAAGAAAAGGCCCAACCATATTCAGAAAACCAATAAATGTGTGTGTGTGTGTGTATATATATGTAAAACAATCCTTATTCTTAATATCGCATATTTAGCAGAATATACAAGATACTATCTGAATACTCAAAGGAGCTAGTACACATAGACTTCTCATCAACACTCTAAATCGGTAATATATATGTGAGAGTAATTCTTTAGCTTTTTAAAATACAGGAAAAAAGATAAAACAATCTATCTATCTATTAGTTAGTTAAAAGTCGAAATAAGTCTATTCAAGTAATTGAATAACATATTTATAATTTAGTTTAACATATTTTTCCTGATATAAGTATAATTTCATATTAATAAAAATATTAATTGTTTAAGATGGTCATAATATATCAGGATTTTTTTTAATGAAAATATTATTTCTTAATCTCAGTATCCTAAATTTTAATTCTAAGATCCGAACGTGTATTCATATATATTAAATCCCATACAAAAAGCTCATTTGAAATCTAAAAAAAAATTGAGTGGCTAACAAACTTAATCATCATCCTAAATAGACTGAATTTCTATATATACTACATCAATAATGCTTCTATCATCACTCTACTACATATAAGAAAATAAACAAAAGGAAAAAAAGAAAGAAAAGTGTTCCAATAGTTTAAAACTACATTGGGCATGCATGTATTTTAACAAATAGCAATGAAGCGACATCAACCTAGGGCAAGAGAGAAAATAAAAAATAGAAGAGTAGTTCTAGTACATGAGATATAAAATATTGAAGAGAAGATTAATTTGAAGATAATTCTAACGCAAACCAATACAATGCGATGACTATGTTGACTATTATGCAATGACTAGTACTATGACAACAACGACTACAACTATTAAGAATTTGAAGATATATATCTTTGGTGAATTTTAATTGGTTATTTAAGTACCTCTCAACAGCAATCCAAATAATTCAAAATCAAACATCTTATCATTCCATTCCTAAGAATAATTAAACCTCTAGAGCATAATAGTGTATTATTCTAATTGTGCTTATCAAACAGCACCATCATCTCCACTTGGTCCCCGTTACCAAAAACTAAATGAGTTGTTGTTGTGCTTACGGGTTAATACCATCAATGAAGCATCACTATGATTGCTGAAGCTTTTGCGATAGAGAATCCTCGTTGATTAGAGACGATGTCTCCCCCGGATCCTTCATCACTCCTCCATTTGTGGCCCCCTTAGGCTAAGGTGATTTATTGAATGTTTCTATCTTTTTTTGGATTTCTTTGAGGTTTTGTTCAATTAGCCAACCCTATTGAGATCAATGAGGTTGAGTTGGTGGAGGGGCTTCCCAACAAGGCTTTGAATCATGATATGCATGATTTACTTCTCCTTATTGTCTTTGTGTTTCTTCCTCACTTGGTCAGTTTCCTTGGTGATCATCTATCATAGGAAGCTCTTTTAATTCGTAATCTTCTTGTTCTGCTCCATCTCGGAGATCTTCTTGAAGTCAGCCAACACGTGTTGGGCTCTGAGTGGGGAACGCCAAACCTCTGGTTACGAGTCATAGGGGTTATAAATGATTGCACATGCTTTGACATTGCAAAGTCATTAGTGATATAGGTAAGCTTAACCTTGTTCTAGTCATGACATTTTGTGTGTCTGGCCAAGGAGCAAGAGGGGCTATATATAGAATGAGACAAGGATTGGAGAGTTATTAGTAAGGAATGGGGAATGAAGCATTATAATATAGTAGAATATACCATCTAAGGTAAGATATGGTGCATTCTAAAACATTAAGTGGAATGCCAAAATGTTACTTAATGATTTGTAAGATATACATGTTGCTCATAAATGTTAGCTTTTATATAAAGAGTTAACAAATCATATAAAAACTCATACATTTTTAATCTTCTATTAAATTTACAAAAGTTCAAGCATTCATATATAATGGTATGCATGTGGCATTAGCTATGAGTTTTTAACACATTAAAACAAGGGAGCATTTATATGATTTATAAAGATTTACTTTGTATTTCACTTATTAACTATAAATTTGGCTTATCTATAAAGGATGTATTGTGTTACGATTTTTGTATGTAATGTGTTATGATTTTTTTATCTTTTTATTTATTTTTGTATTCTTAAATATTATAACTTGTTGTGTGTGTCTTATTTAAAGAGATTATATATATATATATACACTTACAATGATAAAAGAGTGATTCATCGAATATACTAACCATGTTTACTTCCCTTTATTTAGTAAAGATGGCACTTTATTAATATGTTGTACTTGTGTTAATTGTGTAATTGAATTTTTTTTAAATTAAAAATTATGCTAACTATTTAATTAAAAATTTTAATACAATTAAAATTAAATATTAATGTAAACAATTATGTGAGAAAATGAAATGTTACAATTAAATATCAATATAATTAATTCTATAATCCATACATAAAACGGACTGCAAATTTAATTTTAAACAAAGTAATTGAACTTAAGTTCTTTTATATATCACTAAATTGACATATTCACAAAAACAAATAAATAAATACATTCAATACATTTTTATTAGAAAATGGTTGATATCAAAAGTTAACAGATTATATAAAAAGGTATGTAGGTGATAATTTGACTAATTTGTTAACTTTTTATATAAAATTACGAGTAGACGTGTTCTTCATTAATGGGAACTGATGCCATCCCTTAATGATCGAGCCAAAGGCCAAATAGTTCCAATTTTAGGATCTTTACTTCATTACCAACTACCTTAATAGAAATCAATCCTTCTAAAAGTTAAATATAATTAAGGCATGATAATACTTGACTTTTAAATCAAGTGGTATTTCTCTACCTCTACAAAAATAAGAATTGAAGATTCGACTCTTATATAATACAAAAATAAATATATAATGCTATCATATGTTAAAATTAATTATAATTTATTGTATTTTTACATTTATCTTCATTTTTAAAAAAGTATTTAGTGTCTTATGAAATTTTAAAACTGTTATTGCAAAAGTATAAATTGGTTTTGAATAAGTGATCCCACTAAGAAAGGTTAAATACTGGTCATTGTCTTTAAGAATCAATTGCAACATCGTACTATAGTTACTAGAGTAACATACTATAATATTGAAAAAATTTTAATGTTGTAGTTTGTGTCACTGGAGTTAAATATGGTCTTGTTTTATATCAGGAACATTTTTTTTAGTTGTAAGAAACTATATATCATTGATTTTTGAGTATTTATATATGTAAAAGAAATTCAAAATATTAATTTCTTAAAGTGTATAACACCAACATCCACGTGAAAAGTCTAGTATTTAAATTTTAAATGTTCATCTGGTTATATTATAATTAATTTTAACATATGATAGAGTTATTAAAATTTATTTTTATTAATTTTTACATAAAATAAATTATATATCTATTTTTGTGTTGCATAAGAGTCGAATCTTCTGTTCTTATTTTTGTAGAGGTAGAGAATTATCACTTACAAGTATTATCATGCCTTAATTATATTTAACTTTTAGGAGGATTGATTTCTATTAAGGCGGTTGGTAATGAAGTAAAGATCCTAGATTTGGAACTATGGGGCCTTTGGCCCGATCATTAAGGGATGGCATTAGTTCCCATTAATGAAGAGCATGTCTACTCACAATTTTATATAACAAATTAACAAATCAGCTGAATTATCACCTATATACCTTTTTATACAATCTCTTAACTTCTGATATCAACCATTTTATATTAAAAATGTATTGAATGTATTTATTTATTTTTTTATGAATACGTCAATTTAGTGATATATTAAAGTACTTAAGTTTAGTTACTTTGTTTAAAATTAAATTTGCAGCCGGTTTTATATTTGGATTGTAGAATTAATTATATTGATATTAATTGTAACATTTCATTTTCTCACATAATTGTTTAGGTAAGATGTGAATGCATGCTAAGGATAATGCAAGAGAGAGTAGGTATATAAATGCATTACAGTGAATCAATAACTTGTTATGAAAAGAGGCGGTCAGGATTGGATGATTTTAGATAAGTGCAGCCTTTCAACATTTTACTAATTAAATTTTTTTGAATTATATTCCTTAAATCACAAGATTTTCCTAGATCCCCTATTAAAGACATAATATTTCTGGAGATAATTTGAACATTTCACTTCAGTTTTAAAATGCACCACATCTTACCTTACATGATATATTCTACTATATTAAAATGCTCCACTCCCCATTCCTTACTAATAAATATTGGATGTTTGTCTCATTTTCTACAAACACCCTCTCGCTCCTTGGCCAGACACGACAAAACACCATGACTGGAAATAAGGTTGAGCTTGCTTATGTCACTAATGACTATGTAAGAAAAGCTAAATTAAAAAAAGGAAGAAGGGGTTGTTGAAAAAAGTGAGTGAACTCAGCACTCTTTGCGATGTCAAAGCTTGTGCAATCATTTACAGCCCCTATGACTCAAAACTAGAGGTTTGGCCTTCCCCTCTCAGAGCCCAACACGTGCTTACTGTCTTTAAGAGGATGCCCGAGATAGAGCAAGGCAAGAAGATGGTGAATCAAGAGAGCGTCTTACGCCAAAGGATCACCAAGGCAACCGATCAACTGAAGAAATAATGCAAGGACAATCGAGATCTTGTGCATATCATGTTCCAAAATCTTATCGAAAAGCCCCTCCACCAACTCAACTTCATTGATCTCAACAATCTGGGTTGGCTCATCGAACAAAACCGCAAAGAAATAAAATAGAGTATTGAAACACTCTGAAAGTTACCTCAGCCTCAGGAGGCCACAGGCACAGGAGTGATGGAGGGTCGTAGGGAGACATTCACTAAGATCAAGGAGGATCATCCTGTGCAAAAGTTGCAGCAACTACAGACGTGGTTCGTTGACGGGATGAACCTGCAAGCACAGCAGCAACCTCATTGAGCATATGGGGAACATGTAGAGATGATGGTGCCATTCACAAATAAGAACAACCAAAATAATGGACTAATATGATCCAGTGCGTTTCACTACCCTTAGGAATCGAGTATTATGATATTTAATTTTAAATTTTTTGGATTGTTGTTGGAGATGTGCTTTAAATAACCAATTACATTCCACTACAAAGATATGTTATCAGTTTTTTAGTCGTCGTAGTCGTTGTCTCAATAGTTATAGTCATAATAATAGTTGTAATTGTCATCATCATAGTCGTAGTCATTGAGTCACATGCATAAATGTACTTGGATTTCTTTGTGTTATGATTTTCTTCAGATTAATCTTCTCTTTAATATTTTATATCTCTTGTACTAGTACAGCTCTTTGTTCTTTAATTTCTCTCTTCCCCCTGCATGCTCAATGTAATTTTAAGCTATCATAATGCCATTTTCTCTTTTTTTTTTTTACATAATGGAGCGATGAAATAAGCATTGTTGATGTAGTATACGTAGAAATTCAGTCTAGATAGGAGGAATATTAAGCTAGCTAGCTGCTCAAATTTATTTAGATTTCAAATGAGATTTTTGTATAGAATTTAATACATATGGATACGCTCTTCCAATTTTTAAATTAAAATTTAGGATAATAGCATTAAGGAATAATATTTTCCTCAAAGAAAACCTCTATCTAATCAAAATATCTCAAATAATTAATATTTTTATTAATATGAATATTATGCATGTATCAGGAAAAATACACTAAAATTATAAATTTGTTTAATTATTTTGTTCGATTTATTTTGGGTTATATTAACAAATAGATATATAGAATAATCTGTCGTTGTTCCCTATATTTGAAAAGACAAAAAAATTATAGTCACATATATACTACCAATTCAGAGCATTGATGAGAAGTATATGTGTACACTTGCAACTAGCTCCTTTAAGCAATTTGGACAGTATCTTGTTTAATTTGCTAAATATGTCATATTATTGTGATGTAATAGTAATGTTGTCTAAATAGCAAGGAGAATAAATATTGCTTTATACATATATACACAGATATATAATCTTTAACTGTTTTCCGTTATTTATATGTACACTAGCATGCAATCTATAGCATATTGTAATTATCTTAAAGGTTAGAATCAGTAATGGATGATGGATTGTTTCCTTCTAATTGTTTTTTGAACTGAAAAGAGAAGAAGAAAAGAGAAAAAATGAAGTAGTTATGAAGAGCAAAAATAAAGCAACTCTGAAGAGGAAAAAGGAAGCAATTCTGAACAGGAAGAATGAGCAGCTTTGAAGAAGAAAAATGAAGTAGCTCTGAAGAGGGAAAATGAAGCATCTCTGAAGAAGAAAAATGAGCAGCTTTACAAAGGAAAAAAGGAGGTAGCTGAAAGTGAAAAAGGGAGGCATGCAAAACCCTATCTCCTTTTTTTCTACTGCCCACAAAAGGAACCGGAGGGGGGCATGAAAAGGAGTGAGTTCTATATACTCAGTAAGGAAAATAATATTTAAATAACATCATAAGATTTTAAAGGTAATTAAAGGTATCATCATTTCTTACCATCAAGAGTCATGTTAGGGTTCTTTATTAAATTATGAAAGTAATTTATTTTATTTAAAGAAAATACCATATCATAGTCATATCATATCAATCAAGTATATCATGCTAAAAATAGAGAAAATCAAATAAATCATGATTTGCACTATTTTTGTATCATTCTTTGTGAAGTTGTTCCGACTTCCATCTACTGAGGCCGATACAGATTCCTGGCTACCCATGTGGAATGAAAATTTCATTTAATTTGTAACAGCAATTTGTGTCTTCTTAAACTAACAACACATTTACGGCTTGCTAAACCAATATCACATTTACAGCTTACCAAACCATGACACGATCTATGACCATAGTTGTACAAACCACAGTGGTCCTACATGTTAACTATGGCCACGACCATACTTCGCTTAAGATAACCCCTACAATCATTACGCATCACCACTCTCCTCAGAGGGTATGCCGTCATCCACAGGGAGCGATCCTCTCACGTCTTTTCAGACCAGATGGTGGAGAAATAGAAATCCCTCAGAGATAAAAATCCTAACGAAACACTTTATACATTATGCATGCCAATATTAATACATGTTTCTCATGTTTGTACATCATTCATGCTTAATCATTTTTCTACCATATTGCATCACATATCAATATTTATTTCATCTAAATTACACATGTAAATTAACAAGTTCATGCACGATCATAGAACATGCATTAACATGTGAAATTACTTAGTTTAGGCATAAAACTAACCATGAAATCACTAATTTAAACCTTATTAATTTTACTCTGGAAATGCTCCTTAGGATGTTTAAAAGAAAATATTGAATTCCTTACCAAAACCTTTATGTTTTCTATGCCTTTTCTTCTTCTTCTTGTCTCCCTCTCTCTCTAAAGCTCTTGGCATATGGAAGAATGAAAATGGAAGTGATGGAGAAATGGTGAAGGGGCGGTCACTATTTATAGAAAATGAGGACCATCGGATTTGTGCAAAGTGGTAAAATTTGGTGAGAAGAGAGAAAGTCAATGGGAAAGGTGTGATGTGATGACTAACGAATGTGACCAATGGATGGACGATGCAACATGATAGTGGCATAAAAATTAGAGGCATGCCACCTAAACAGAGATGGCACGTCACCCAAGCGAGCAGAGCCTGCGCGAGCGAGATCATTCTCGTGGGATTTTCTGCTTTTTTCTCCATTTTCTTGAAATTTATTTAAATAATAAATAAAATAAAATTTTTCTTACGAGAAAATAAAATAATTAATTTTAAGATTTATCAAATCAAATAAAATACAAAACTTAAAATACGAAATACGATATTCATCCAAAAAATTAAAAATACGAAATATTAAGGGGTTTTAAATGACCTTAAGACCTTAATAAATAGGGGTTCTTATTACAAATTAAGTGCGAAGGTTTTCAGGGTGTTACATTCTCCCACCTTAGAAAATTTGATCACCCAAATTTGTTATTATTAGATTTGGAAAATTCTCTCTCATCTTGTTCTCTAACTCCCAGGTCCCCTCTTTCGAAGTGTGTTGTTGCCACTACACCTTCACCTTGGGAATCCTATTGTTGTGCAAAACCTTGTTGGTCCAATCAAGGATTTTTGCAAGGAGCTCCTCGTATGTCATATCAGCTTGAACCTACATCTCTTGGTGAGAAATGATGTGAGAAGGGTCACGATAGTACCTTTTGAGCATGGAGAGAAGGAAAACATCATGTAGACCCATAAACTCTTGGGGTAGATAAATGCAGTATGCCACGGGTCCAACACATTCCACGATCTGAAAAGGTCTCACATAATAGGGGCTTAAGTTTTCCTTCTTCTCGAATCAAATTTTTCCCTTGTAACGGAAGATCTTAAGGATGACTTGATCGCCAACTGCAAATTCTAAAGGTCTTCTATGGTTTTCGACATAGCTTTTCTTGATACTTTAGGCAATGGCTAAATTCCTTTGAATGATAGCAACTTTTTCAATAGTTTCCTAGACGAAATCAAGTCCCAAATGACACTAGTTCCCGACTTCTTTCCAACAAGTGCGAGAATGATAGGGCCTACTGTATAGAGCTTCATATGAAGCCATGCCGATGCTGGAATGATAAATGTTATAATAAGCAAATTCACACAGGGGAAGATACTCATACCAATTATCACCAAAGTCGAGAACACAAGCGTGCAACATATCTTCTACTATTTGGATAGTATGTTCAGACTAACCATCAGTCTGGAAAAGATAAGTAGTGCTGAAGTATAATCCAAAACTGAGTGCTTCTTGAAAACTATCCCAAAAATCGTAGGTATATTGAGGATCACAATCAAACAAAATAGATGAGGGGATACTGCGGAGTCGAACAATTTCATCGATGTATAAATGGGCTAATCTGCTGGTGGAATCTGTGGTTTTGATGGGTAATAAGTGAACAGTCTTAGTCAACTTGTCAACATTGACCCATATGGCATTGCGACCAGAACAGGTTCCGGGCAGGCTGGTGACAAAGTCTATTGTTACATGCTCCCAATTCCATTCTGGAATAGGAAGGCCTTGCAACAAACCAGCAGGTCTCTGGTGTTTTGCCTTAACCCGTTGCCAAGTAAGGCATCGAGAGACATAGTCAACAATGTCCTCCTTCATTCTAAGCCACCAATACTGATGCTTTAGGTCCCCGGTACATCTTGGTAGTTCTGAAGATAATGGACAGTTTAGAGGCATGGGCAGCTTTAAGAACATCCATTCTGATAGCGACAGGAACCAAAATACGGTCCCAAAATTCGTCATCTATGAGCCTGAAATCAGAAAACTCATAAGACGTAAGCTTACTCAAATTTTTGTTATTTTTGGGTCTGGACTGAGCTTCCTAAATCTTCATGAAAAGATCAGGCATTTTTATAAATTATCTTTAAGAGGTTGTGTCATCTAATTAATAAAATGTATGAATTGTTACTAAAAAATCTAAATCCTACATTTTAATTCTATATTTTAAAGTAATATACCTTTTATGCATAACAACTAGATTTATAAAACCAACCATAAGGAATGCTTATATAGCAAAATCAACCATTAGCATCATCTAAAATACATGAGACATTTGAGCATAAAACAATAGCAAACAAATGCATAAATGACAACAACATAGTATAAACACTACATTACACATCTAAAACAACTTTCCATATGTGTATGTGTGATGATATATCTCTTTAAGGAAGTTTAACAACAATATGAAAGGGTTATTTGAGACACCTAACTGTCTAAACTAGTTGACATAGAATTGATTAACTTTGGTTGTGCATGAATTTCATATTATATGTATAGAAGCTCCAAGGATCATGCTTATATGAGTTAATGGATACCTTATAGATTCTAAGAATTGGAACAAGCATTCCTTTGGCTATATGTGCACTAAAAAGAAAAAAGAAACAACTAAAAGCATGCATATCACCCACACCCACCAAGGATCTCCAAGCTTTTACCAATATCCTTTCAAACCCATTTATTCCTCTCTTCTACCAAGCTTTCTTGCTCCCTCTCACTCATTCACAGATACTTGAAAGTAGTGCATATCTGCTAGAGCTTTACAACTCTGTAAATTCCTATTCACTTTTCCTATTAACACCTCATCCCACACCACAACGACTAGTCAACTTGTTTTCTCGCTATTGCCAACATCACCATCTTAACACAATCTCCCATACATCTTTCATATTACACATCTTTGGTATCACGTAGAATTTGGTTAATAATACATGAAGCTACCTATTAGCTAACAACTCATTTGTGATATATGAAGCTACCTATAATTAATAATTTTTATGAAAATGCTTGAAATTGTATCGACTAGAACTAGCAAATATGATCCAATAATACAATAATTTATTAAGCATATACTATTTCCAAGAATATAAATTCTTATCTCATCATTGATGTTTTTTTTTCATCGAGATAAAATCCAAATCGTGATGCATTTTCTTGTTCCTGAATAGGCTTCTTCCATTTTTTATTCAATTTTTTTAGGTTTAGGCTCTACTCCGAGTAAAGATCTGCCAAATTTAGATTTGCACATATAGGATAAATCAACCCAATACCGCATCTTTTTCTACGACTTCCTTTTATTTCAATTCATTTCTTTCACGTCTTCCATCAAATATTCAACGTATTAATCATATTATTCTTATTCGACTGATTAACAGTTGAGATCGCTCTTATTTAGAATTTACTTCTAAATAGAGTTGTTTATGATATAAGTGGTAATCATCGATATATTACCAATTTGGTTTTTACTAAATGGAGCCTGGATACATCATTTTATTGGTCCAACCAAGTCAACCATAAATCATTCTAATTGATAATATTAATCCGAATTCCCCCCCCCCCAAAAAAAATGGATCTAATGTATTATTCTGGAATTTTTAGTGCATTTACGGTGTAAATGTGTGTTTAATTGTCATTTAATTTTTTCTTTGTAAAATTATATACACAATATGCCTCTAAATAATGGTATCTTAATAATAAAATATAATTTTTTATTCCCACAATATAACATGGTATTGGAGTTGTTAATATATCTAGAAGAATCTAGATAGCTAATAAATGAATAAATTGTGTTTTCCATACAAAAATAATGAATAGGGGTGAGTTTGATAGAAAATAAATAATGATAGATTGTTGAGAAGAACATTATGGAGCAAGAAGAAATGGGAACATGGTTGGATTGATTCGTGAAAAGGATGAGGGAGAAGTTTTATAAAAATATGGCTCTAATAGCCATAACTATATTAAAAATATAAATTGCACAATATTTATTTCTTATGTGTATGATTCACACTTTTAACCTAAGTAGACTTAAAACTTAAAAAATGTATTAGAATATAAATAATTAATTGAGTTATTTCCTATTAGTTTAAACTTTTAAGATAAAGGTTTCATTTATAATTTAATGATTGTACTATTTTTTGTAGTCATTCTAATCCTCCTATGAATAGGGGCTTGTGTCGTCTCAAAATTTCTGCTTTGACGAGGCTAATTCATAGGTAGTGTTGAGTTGATGCATGCAACTGATTCTAGCAACATCTCTGGTGGTTTCTCCATGTTGATATTCTTTCATGAACTTAATTTATTGTTGGGCTTTTTCAGCTTCATGATTAGCTTGACTACCAACTGTATATATGATGCATATGAGCCTTTTTGCCTCTTCACAGTGGCAAGATAAGGTTGTTATGCAGTTTTTTTATAATGCTTTTAATTCTGCATGACTTTAATTAATCCTTAGGTGTGACCTTTGCTTCTTTGTAACTATGTTTTCACTATTTTACTGGCCTTGTTTTTCTATCTATATACGTGACTTTTAAGCTATTAATTTTTTCTCAATAAAGTTCTCTTTTTATACTCTTTTTGAAAAAAATATTTGTTCTTCTCGCACAAGATTTTTATTTTTTAATTAATAAATTTAATACAAATATACTTTATCTTAGGCCAAAAAAATAAATTTGTTATATACACAAGAAAATAAAAAAAGTGATATCGAAAGTCCTAGGGGACATATTTTTAAATGTTGGATTGCCTGTAAGGTTGCTTTACATGCGAAACTCCCTCATGCACATATATCGATCATAAGATTTGGGATGCATCAATTACCCTTAACTTCCTTAACTGGAAGATTCAAGATGTTATATTTAGGAAATATAATTTCAAAGTATCTTCTTATAAATAGTTTGTGTTATAGGTTTTAGCTATTCATTACTATTTTACATAATTAATATATATATGTTTATTATTATAGCACTTTTTAATTTTCTAATTATCATGAACTTTTTAAAAAGTAAGATAACCTTTATTTATCAAAGAAAATAGCCATACAACATCATCTTAATCTTTATTCATCTTATTATATTACTCTATTAGTTCATTTTATATAGAACACTGTTAATTAATTCCAAACAATTAGCTCTTTATTGGTGAAGTAACCTAAAATTTTCTTTGGGGGTAAATCTTTAAAGGTTTGGCTGTACGTTAAGTATCACATATTTTTTCTTAATTAAAAGATAATTTTATTAATAAAATGGCACTCGCATGTCCTTTTTCTCTTTGAATAATAAAAAATAATTTTGTCAATAAGGATAGTTCCTTCTTTTTTAAAGAGAGAATTACAAGAAAACACAAAATCGCCACTCTTTGGAAAATGAAAAGCATAATTTAAGAATAAAATTACATGATAAGATAGGTGATTTGAAATAGAAGCTAAACATGAAAAGAGCATGTTCTTAAAACATCTGTTATATGATCCCCTGTCATAGCCTCATACAGATACATCAAAAATGTAAGTTACATTTCAACAAAGAATTCTTTCATGAGTTAGATATAATTGTTTATGCTTTAGCTATATATATATATGCATATACGTACTTATACTAAAATTTTTGTGTTTTTAACTTTTTTATTTCTAAAATAATTTATTTTTATTTATCTTGTAACAATTAACTATTTTAACATTTTAGAAATTGTAAGAGGAAGTGAATGGCAGAATATTGCAGCTTATGTACTTTTGAGATAGTCAATTGATGAAGATTGCCAAAGCTTAAAACACTACCCAATCTTCTAAATATCTAATAAAGCACGTAGTCCCTTATCAAAACTGAACTAATCATCCTCCCTATTTCATCATCAACTTGAGTAAAGAGATGTATTTCTTATTTGAACAAATACCAACTCATATTTCTCATATTTGTTCGATGACATCCTAAAAAGTTAAAATTTTCACATAATACTATAAAATAAAAAACAAAGTTAGAAGAAAAAAGCATGCCTCCTTACACAACTTTCTCTTCAGCGTGGTGAATTTATAAGCTAAGTAAGAAACAAATTTGAAAAATATCAATAGTCTTGAAATTAAAACTACTGAAGATGATTTCACTTATAGTTAAACTCAACTTCAAGCTTAGAGACTTCAATAACTTGGTGAATTAATAAGCCTAAGTAGGTAAAGAATCTCGAAAGCATCCCCACTTAATTGGATCCAGACCTTTAGAAGACAAGTATTGGTGATTTTAGTGAGTAATATAGCTTTTAGAAGACTAGGATTTTGGACTAGTGGTGAATAAGGAGATGATAGTTGCTAAGGAGTGATTTAAGATGAATTGTATTGATCTTGGAGTATCAAATTGAATAGGAGGATTTTTTATTAGTTTCGACTATTTCTTTAGCCCTCTGGATGGGTTTACGACGCTGTAACATTAGTTCTAACTAGTAAATGAAAGAGACTATTTAGTGTGTATGTATTGATACCATTAGAACTCATACAATGCTTGTTTACATTGATTCTTCTATTTGTTTGTTTACCTATTGAATCGCTGTTAAAAGTTACACATGCAATTCTTACTTTTCTACTTATGTTATTGTATGATGCTCAATTTGACACTTCTCAAGTTTTTACTTTTTCTTATAGGAGATAATTGATGCTAATATAGAGGGTAAATTAATGAGCATGTTGAATATGGTCATTTTCTTTGATTTCTAACTTATACCTAAGAGAATGAGTAGATATTTAGAGTTGTCTATTGTTATAACAGGTTCACTGAGCTGGTGAATTAACATGGCATCAAGCTTGCATCAAGGATCTAATACATGGAGTTTTTTCTTTGAAGAAAAAAGATGAAGGGGATTGGTGGTAGTTAAGGCTATATGAGGATTATGAAAATTATCAGTATATATATTTAACTTTTCTTTTCTACTTATACAAGATCTTAATATAGATATAGAGAATGAAATGTAATATGTTCTTGCATGTATATATGTGTATTGTTAATTTTGATTTGCAGGCCTTGTGAAGATCAAAGAAGATACTAGGCAGTTCTTTGGTTACTTTAAAACTTTGTTGTGACTTGGGAACTAATTATTAGTGTGTCCATATTAGAAGAGTATAAAAACAAATACAAGATTACATATGAAATGTTTGCAAATCATTATAATTAGCTAGAGAGCAAATCGTATATATATATATATGCATAAAGTGAGTCAAAAGAAAAGTTGTGTATATGTAATTGTTGTACGATGATGGTAATCAAGGAAGTGTTTATGAATCCGGTTCATTGCGTGCGGCTAATTTATTGTATATATAAAAATAAATATTTCTATAACTTGTTCATCACATTGTGGGCTTGAGTCCCATATCCACATTGTTAATTCAAAAATGAATCTCCCTAAAAGTTGAGGTAGGCACGCGGTAAAAAATGAGAGCAATTATATATGCAGGTATATATATATATGTATTATACTTTTTTGAATATTGAATACAGGATGCAGAATCTTTTATTTAAATCATTAATTGTATATAGAAGAAAATATATCCACACACAAAATATTTTAGTGCATCAAACCATATGTATAGTATACAATTTGAAATAATTTATTCCCACATTTATATTGAAGGAAACTAGGTTAATATGCCAAAGGATTCATTAAATAATTAGGGAGCTAATTAGTTTAATTATAATAATTTTTATTTTAATAGATCTATATGTAAATTAATTATATATATATGTTACATAATTCATTATAATTGCAATATATTTGATTATATAATTCATAAAGAAAAAAATTAATTATATGACATGGTACAACAAGACCATCAAAAGTTGTGTTTTTCTGGTTGATATTTTTCTTTCTATTGATATTTACCTATACATCATAAAAATTTAGATGCTCACCCTTCCATACACATATACAAACATTTTAATATATATTTACCTACCTCAACATGTATTCCTTCCATTGGTACCTTATGTAATGTATATATATATATATATATATATGTATATATCAACTGGATCAGACAAAAAACATCTGGCCCATACTTGGTTTATAGTTAATTTGCTCGACATGCAAACTTTAATTTATAAGATTTCAAAATTTTCCATGCAAAACATAATTACTAATTACACTCCAACAGTATTCTAATACCATAAAAACTTAGTTATGATATATATACATAGATATATATTGCGATTAATATTTGTTCTTGTGTTGTGAAACATATAAGCCAATTTAGTTAAATAAAAATTATATAAACAATATAATGATCAAACTAGTAAAAGTAGAGAAAAGACATGAGAGGGTAAAAATCAATATATTTGAGAAATTTAGCATTAAAAAAAACTATTATTTTTATTTAGATTTGATAGAGTAATAACAAGGAGTCAAAGTACAAAACAAAAGATAATTCATTTAATCAAATACATTTCTCACATTTATCATAAATACAAACATTAACAAATTCAAAAAAACATTATTAATTTACAATGTAATGGTATATTAATCTGTTGTATTGTTTTGAGTTCAACAACTTTCTAACTAATACCATTGACTTTTAAAAGTATAAATTTAAATTATTGTCAGTATGTAATATGAACTCTAATATAGAAAAAAAAGATATCTATGGTTTTTGTATTTTTTTAAAAAATAATTAAAAAATAAAATGGCGGTAACTGTAAGACATCAAGATATACAATTAAGTTGGATTAGAAGGTGATGGCCATATTAGTTGACGGTTAAGAGATAATGTTTGTGTGTGTGGTTGCCATGTATAATTGACTTCAAGTGTGAATGCATGCTGGGGATAATGTAGGAGAGAGTAGGTAGATACATGCATTACAGTGAAGCAATAGTTTTTAATTAAAAGGGATGGCCACAATTGAATAATTTGATCTAAATACAGCCTTGCAACAATTTACTAATTAAATTTTTTTAATTACATTACCCTAAATCAAAAGATTTTTCCATATCCCCTATTAAAGACATAACATTTTTGGAGATAATTTGGGCATTCCACTTGTAGTTTTAGAATGCACCACATCTTACCTTACATGGTATATTCTTCCATATTAAAACACTCCGCCCCCATTCCTTACTAATGGCTACTCAACCGTTGTGTCGTTTTATATATACCCCCTCCTGTCCCTTGGGCACACATGACAAAATACCATGAGTAGAAAGAAGGTTAAGCTTGCTTATATCACTAACAACTCTTCAAGAAAAGGAAGAAGGGGCTGATGAAGAAAGTGAGTGAACTTAGCACTCTTTATGATGTCAAAGCCTGTACAATCATTTACAGCCCTTATGACTCGCAACCAGATGTTTGGCCTTCCCTCTCGGAGCCCAACATGTGCTTGCTGATTTTAAGAGGATGCCCGAGATTGAGCAGAGCAAGAAGATGGTGAATAAGGAGAGCTTCCTACGCCAGAGGATCACTAAAGCAATAGACCAACTGAAGAAGCAGCGCAACGATAATCGCGAAAAGGAGATAATGGATATCATGTTCCAAAGTCTTACTAGGAAGTCCCTCCACCAACTCAACCTTATCGATCTCAACGATTTGGGTTGGCTCATCGAACAACACCTCAAAGAAATCCAAAAAAACATGGAAACACTCAGCAAGTCACCTCAGCCTCAGGAGGCGACAGACAAAGGAGTGATGAAGGGTCATGGTGAGACTTTCACTCAATTCAAGGAGGATTCTACGGTGCAGACGCTGTAGCAGTCGCAAATACAGTTCTTTGATGGGATGAATCCTCAAGCACAGCAATAGCGTTATGTCGAGTTGAACAAGGAACAGGCAAAGATGATGGTGCCATTCACAGATAAGAACTACCAGAATAATGGATTGGTATGGTCCAGTGTTTAATTACCCTTAGAAATTGAGATTGAATTTTTTGGGTGTTATTGGGGATGTACTTTAAATAACGAATTAAATTCCACCATAGAGATATGTTGTTAGTTTCTTAGTCGTCATAGTCATCGTCTAAATAGTTGTAGTCATCATAATAGTTGTAGCTGTCATCCTCACAGACATAGTCGTCGGGTCACATACATTCATGTACTTAGAGTATTTTGTGTTATGATTTTCTTTAAATTAATCTTCACCTCAATATTTTAAATTTTTTGTGCTAGTGCTACTCTTCATTCGTTAATTTCTCCCTTTTCCCGGCTTGACATGGCTGTATTACTATTTGTTAAAATATATGCGTGCTCAATATAAGTTTATGCTATCAGAATGCCCTTTTCTCTTCTTTTTTTTCTTTTTTTTTATACTCAATTCAGAGAGTACAGAAACATTGTTGATGCACTATATGTAGAAATTCAGTTTAGTTAAGAGGAAGATTAAACTCGTTAGATACTCAAATTTGTTTAGATTTCAAATGTAACTTTTGTGTAGAATTTAATAATTACGATGCGCTCTTCAGATCATAGAATTAAAATTTGGGATAATGGCATTGAGGAATAATATTTTTCTCAAAGAAAATTCCAATATAATCCGAATATCTAAAACAATTAATATTTTGATTAATATAAAATTTAAATATAACCCTAAAAATTTTATTTTAGTCAAAACATGCAATATTTTAAATAACTCAAATATATTGGAGAATCTTTGACGATCATAAATAGAATTTCGTGATGCAATTATTATGTTTAGAATATAGAAAATAACTGAAATAAATAATTTTCGAACTCAACAATCTATGAATAGCTAATTAATACTTTACGCAAGAAGAAATGTACAATATATACATATAAATATACATATTTAAATATATACAATCACATAGAATAATAAATACATAAAAATATTTTTGATGGCTAATTTCAAACATTTTCAGTAATTGCACATATAAATACTTTAAAATCAATTATATAAAGTCTCTTGCTATTAAAAAAAATGTTACTGATATAAAACAAGACCATATTTAACTCCAGTGACATAAATTACTACTTCAAAATTTTTTTAATATGATAGTATGTTACTGTAGTACGATGATACAATTGATTCTTAAAGATAATGACCAGTATTTAACCTTTATTAGTGGGATCACTTATTCAAAATCAATTTATACTTTTGCGATAACAGTTTTAAAAATTCATAAGACACAATATAAGTACTTTTTAAAAATGAAGATAGATGTAATAATACAATGAAACCACTTATACACTACTGTCAAAGTGTATAACGCCAACATCCACGTGAAAAGTCTAGTATTCAAATTTTAATTGTTCATCTAGTTATATTATAATTAATTTTAACATATGATAGAATCTTCAATTCTTATTTTTGTAGAGATAAACCCTAAACCCTAAACCCCTAAACCCTAAACCCCTAACCCTAAACCCTAAACCCTAAACCCTAAACCCTAACCCCTAACCCCTAACCCCTAAACCCTAAACCCTAAACCCTAAACCCTAAACCATAAACCCTAAAACCCTAAAACCCTAAAATCCTAAACCCTAAACCTTAAACCCTAAACCCTAAACCCTAAACCCTAAACCCTAAACCCTAAACCCTAAACCCTAAACCCTAAACCCTAAAACCCTAAAACCCTAAACCCTAAAACCCTAAACCCTAAACCCTAAACCCTAAAACCCTAAACCTAAACCCTAAAGCCCTAAAACCCTAAACCCTAAACCCTAAACCCTAAACCCTAAACCCTAAACCCTAACCTTAACCCCTAACCCCTAACCCTAACCCCTAACCCCTAACCCTAACCCCTAAAACCCTAACCCCTAAACCCTAACCCCTAAAACCCTAAACCCTAAACCCTAAACCCTAAACCCTAAACCCTAAACCCTAAAACCCGAAACCCATAAACCTGGAAACCCGCAACCCCTAAACCCGTAAACTCGAAACCCCAAACCCTAAAAATTTGGATGCTATTTAGTTTTTCTTTCCTATTTAATTATTTAATTTGGTTGTAGAAAGTAAATTTTTCTAGTTTTTTCTATTTCTTGTTATCTACTAGTTTTTTCAGTTCTTTCTGTTAAATCTAAAGAACCATACTACCTCCATATTTTCAAATTTGCAAGATCTCTAGGAGAATTTTAACAAATTTAAGCATGTGCAATATTATTATATTGATGAAAAATGATAAAACAAAAAATATTCAAAAACTCACCTCGGTAAGAGATTTGAAACATATGTGCCCAGTGATCCTCTATACAAACAGCAATTGCAAGGGGAGTTGACCCTTATCCTAAAGCCACAGAAAAATTATTGGAAAACAAATCATTGAGATACGGAATTCATATCAAGAAGAATAATAATAAACCACATATTTTACAGTTACTTCAACTATAATTTGAGGACCAAAAAGCATGGATATTAGCAAGATCACCAAGAGAGCAATTGATAGTCAACATATATCATAGAGAGACGACTTGCAAATTACTTTTGGCTAAATGAAAAATTCAAGCATTTGCAACTTCTACTACTACTATGAATATCCTATATCATTTTCCTCACTTTGCTCCTTCTCAAACTAGGCATGTGGTAACTAATAACTTAAAAATTTTATATATCAATCATATATCTGGCGACTAGGGTTTGGGGTTGGGTGTGGATGAGATTATTTATAACCTTTTCCTTTTAATATGAGTTGTCCATCACGATTTAATCTGGACCGTCTGATTACGATTAAATTAGAAATAAATCTGGACCGTCCATCGCGATGCGATTTGAGCCGTCCGTGCGTGATCAAATCTGGGTCGTCCGCACGCGTGAGATCTGGGCCGTCCATGCGCACTTTTGATATAGGCCGTCTGTGTGCGCGGGAATGGATCTGGGCTGTCCGATCGCGCGCACGCGGATCGCCCAAATGTCTCCGTCCCGCGTGGCTTCCTGCGTCAGTGTCCCTGTCACGCAACGTGTCCTTATTGGCCGGGGCTGCTAAACGGGCTGTTGATGTGGCTGCTGACGTGGCACAATTTTTTTAAATTGTATTTTGACCCCCGATTTTCGATTTTCTTTTCAAAAACACCCCCATAGTCTAAATTTTCACCCCTTTTTTCCAAAATAAATTTCAATTAAATCCCAAAAATAATTTTACCCCATTTTATCATTATTATTATTTTTATTTCTATTAAATTAAATTAAATTAAATTAAAATCTTATAAATTAATTATTAAAATAAAATAAAATAAAACAAAGTTCCAATAATAATAAAATAAAAAGTTTTGGGTGTTACATCATCACTTCTGGCCTCAATTATATATATAATTGGGAACTCTTATATTTTTAAAGGAATTTTTAATAAATTGTTCCGCTGCATATATTTAACTATTATGCACTCATAATTTATTTTTGTATCTATCACCCTTATGTATTAAATAACATTTGGGATATCACTAAAGGTATCTTACTTCTCACAAAAATATTACTTTTAAAATATAGAAATGAAATTTAGGATTTAGATTTTTTAGTAACAATTCATACATTTCATTCATTAGATGACACAACCTCTTAAACATAATCTAAAAAAATGCACAATTTGAATCTAAACTCTTTTATGAAGAGAAAAAGTACCAATCATATTGTTAAGGAAAGATTAGTATGATTCAATTTTAAAATGGTATAATAAATTAATATATATGAATACTTTTGTATTGATTTTTGTAATAACCACAAAATTCTTAAAGAAATCAAACATATATTTCCTGCCAATTTAATGCAATAAAAATATAAAAGTGTTATCTCTCTTCCAATAAAAAAATGATACTAGCCTGGTACTAATATATATGCCTTCTCCTTGACACTCTATAATTTCCTTTAAGATAGTTATTATTTTTTAAAAAATAAAATAAAATTTAACAATAGCAATTAACCATTACAAACACAATAAAAATACCATTAAACAATACATCCGATAACCACAATATAGATTGAGAAGAAAAAGAAAAAGGCACAACCATGTCCAAAAAACCATTAGAATGAAACAATTCATCATCCATTACTGATTCCAACCTTTAAGATAATTATGATATTCTACAGATTGCATATTAATATACATATAAAAAACTAAAACCAGTTAGAGATTATATATATGACGGGCAAATTCGCAAGTGCACAAAATCGTTCAAATAATAAAGTGATAAGTAGAGTATCATCCTACAGAGATTTTGTATCAAGTACCAGAATTATAGAAATTCTATTATTATCTAGAAATAAAATTTTAATAATAATTTAATCAAAAGAAAATAATTAAATTAATGAAAACTATCGATGTAAACCCATCAGAGTAATTGATTTCACTTTAATCTTAGGTATATCTGAGTTTTTGTTTCACAATCAATTTAATCTAATCTGTAATGATCAAACAAACCTAATGTATTTTTGGTTTCCCTCTCAGTATTCGTTAGGTTTATCAATTAATAACTACTAACCTTTTATAACATTATTAATTTGATTCTATTAAATCTGTTATAATTCAATTTCTCCTTGTTAACTCAATATATAACTCCCATTCAAATCGCAATTAACAATTAACAATATCTATCTAATTAATAGAATTCTACTCCTGCTACTCTAAAACTATCAATAACAAATTAAGTTATGAGTTGGCCAAGTCTCACAACAAAATTAATTTCAATATTGTTAAATTGCAACTAGAAGGAAGCTAAAATTAAACTTCAAGCGTATTTTTGATTCATGTTACATCAATCGCTCCAATGAAGGAGATTTAACCAGACATAGTAGATTGAGCAATAGAACTTATAATTAAAAAAATATATAATCATGTAATAATAAAAAATAAATTTCCAAAAAATTCCAAACACGAGTTTATTCAAAAATCATGAAAATTTTGATCCAAAAAATCTATAATTTGAAAGCAAAAAAATAAAAATAAATTACTTGAAATAATTTTTCTCAACTTTTCCTCCACTACTCAGCTCTAAGCCCACTTCTGCTTTGTGTTTCAACTTCTCAGCCACTAGATTTGGGTTCAAATCAGCTCCCCACCATATATGGGTTCACCTTTACTCCCTTTTTAACATTGCATATTTGGTTCCTTTTGTAGGTGGCAGAAAGAGAGGAGATAGGGTTTTGCATGCCTCCTTTTTTCCTTTTTAAAGCTGCTCATTTTTCCTCTTCAGAGATGCTTCCTTTTTCCTTTTCAGAGCTACTTCATTTTTCCTCTTAAGAGCTGCTCATTCTTCTTATTCAGAATTTCTCCCTTGTTCTTCTTCAGAGTTGCTTCCTTTTTGCTCTTCAGAACTACTTCATTTTTTCTCTTTTCTTCTTCTCTTTTAAGTCTTTTTCTCTATTTTCTTCACGAAACCTACATCAAGAATTTTTTTCATTAAATGACTTTTAACTTAAAATTAATTCAAAAGTTATTCTAAATATAAGTAAAAAGGGTATAAAAATATAATAAAAATTAACACATCAATATATGTATGTGTATACATATAAAACAAATTTTATTTTACTTACCACCTAGGAAATTGCAATAATATAACATATTTAGTAAATTATATAAGATATTGTCTAAACTACTCAAAGGAGCTAGTAGCCAGTGTACACATGTACTTCTCATCAAAACTATAAATTTGTAGTATAGGTGTGTGTAATTTTTTTGTTCTCCAAAATATAGGGAACAAAGATAGATTATTCTACATATCTATTAATTAGTTAGAAGCTGATTTATAACTTAATTCAACGTATTTTGCAAGATACATGTATAATATTCATATTAATCAAAATATTAATTATTTTAGATGTTATGATTATACCGAGACTTTCTTTGAGAAAAATATTACCTGTTAATGCCACTATCCCAAATTTTAATTCCAAGATCTAAAGATCGTATTCCATATCTATTAAAGTTTATACAAAAATCTCATTTTAAATCTAAAAAAATTTAAGAAGCTAGCTAGCTTCATCTTCATCCTAACTAGACTGAATTTTTACATATATTGCACCAATAATGTTTTTATCCTTGCTCCATTGTGTATAAATAAAAAGAAACAAAAAGAAATGTGACATCCTGATGCCAAACAGGGCACCAACGTCCAAATAAGCAGACATAAAATAGATATTTGTATTACAGCAGAACTACACAACTCATACAAAATTTACAAAAGACTGTATCCTGAGGCAATCAGGCAATCTACCTTTTAGAATACAAAATATTAGAAAGCATAATTATAAAAACAAGCCTCAAAGTTTAAAACAAAATACAAAGTCTGTTCTAAACTATTCCTCTTGAAAGGAATCTAAACACGATTCTTCTGAATTTTCTTCTAAATCTAGATCTAAAGGGGGGTTGGATATGGGTGAGTTCCAATACTTAATATGATAAATTGAAATAATGCAACACAGATACGTTTTAAAATATTCATCGATGCACATTTACTAAAACATTAATTTTAAGTTCAATTAACAAATTCAAATCCAAAGTTATCGCCAAATATTCATATCCAAATCAAATGTCGAATTCATACGAATCGTCATGAAGACACTCAATACTGTATTCAATGGGTTTACATAACTCACGCACGCAGGATGAAACTCCTCTTCTGACAGTTTTTTTTATACTAATTTATTATCTTAATTTATATTACACTGATTGCAAACCTATACGCGCAGCCGCTTACACCTAGTTCTAGAGAGGACAAAAGAGATATTGATTAGTCATGTCTTGGTACACAGATAGACACAAACATACATTCACAAATATTAAATACGAATATAAATATCTTAGGTCTCTCACGTTGCCATCATTCATGCCCTTGAGCCCTAGACCATGAATATCAAATCATTCAGAGTCACAAGGACAACTGAACTACCGTTTCATTAAGGTATCAAAATCAGCACCCATATTGTAACATCCCACTAATCACCACACTAAATGTGTATCTAGAAACTCCTATTTATTAGGCCTTAAGGCCGCTTGAACTAATTTAAATTTATCTTGCAGTTTATATCGTATTTCATAATTTTAATTTATTTAAATTTTGTTATTTTATTTATTATTATTGTTATTATTTTATTTTTTTGTAGCATTTTTATTTTAATATAATTTTCAGGAGAAAAATAAAAAATGAGGCAAAATCTCGCGGGAAAACGCCTGCAGAAGAGGCTCGCCTGCACAGGCACAGCACGCTTTTTGCGTGCGTGCGCACACGACCAACACAAGACGTGCGCAAATCCCATCCGCCCGGGGCATAGGGCCAGTTTGCACACGCATCGCATCACGCGCAGATTGGCCAATCCGTGCCTGCATCCCATTGTACACAAATAGGATAGTCCCCGCAGACATGGCTAGACACCATGCGCCCTGTGCACGCGCCATGTGCGCAGTAGGCCTGCGCGCTTGGGCCTGTGCGTAGTAAGCTTACGTGCTACACAATATGTGCTGTAGGCCCTGTGTCGTTGATGAAGGATTCTTCCTCCATTTTTTGCATTGCCATCGCATCATGTAAAATCACTCATCTTCAACTCAACTTTCTTTTTTCTCACTGGATTTCACCACTTGACGCAAATCCAACGGTTCTAATTTTTTAGGTAGGGACCCTTTCCTTTCATCACTTCCATTTCATTTTCCATCTTTCAAGAGCTTAGAGAGAGAGGGAGTGATCTAGAGAGAGAAGGAGAAGAGAAAAAGAAGAAAGGTGTAGGAAAACTTCAAGATTTTGGTAAGAAATTTAGTATTTCCTTAAACATCTTAAGGAGCATTTCTAGAAAATCAAAATTAAGAAGTTTATGTTTTGTGTTTTGCATATTTTATGTTTAATAAAGTGATTTGTTCTTGATTTCAAGCATGCTATGTGATTTTATAGGCACTTAATAATTTGCATGTAAATTAAATAACATGAATTTGATGATAATTTTCTGAAATATATATAGAAAAAGAAAGAAAGAGAAGGAGAATGAGCTTGAATGGCCTAAAAAATATATGTATTTATTTTGACATGCAACTAAGAAATCCACTACACTAATTTGTTTTAGTTATGTAATGTAGTGTTTAGACCATTTTATGGTTGTTTCTGCCACTTTTTAGATGATGCACTTGTTTTATACTATAAGGTCTCATGTATTTAGATGATACTAATGGTTGGTTTTGGCATATAGGAATACCTAATGGTTAGTTTTATAAATATATTTGTTATTGATAAAAGCTCTCTTACTTTACAAAAAGAATATTAATTCTGAAAAATGAAAATAAAATTTACGATTTAATTTTTTTAATAAAAATTCATATATTTCGTTAATAGGTGATACAGTCTCCTAAAGATAATGTACGAGAAACATAATTCGAATCCAAAATCTCTTATAAAGATAGAAAATCCCAATCATATTGTTAAGGAATGATTAGTATGATTCAAATTTAAAATATAACAACAAAAGTAATATAGATGAATACATATTAACTTTTGTGATATCCAATAAATTTTAAAGAAATCAAAGGTATAGTTCCTGCCAATTTAATGCAGTAATAATATAAATGTGTTGTCTCTCTTCTAGTAAAAAAAATGATACTAGCATGGTTCAATACTCCATATTAACCTTTTATATTATTTTTTTCAAATAAAATAAAATTTATCAATGATAATTAATCATTACAAACACAAGGAGAAGTGCCATTAAACAATATATCGGACAATCATAATACAAATTAAGAAGGAAGAGAAGGCACGACCATGTTCAGAAAACCACTAGAAGGAAACGATTCATTATCCATTATTGCTTCTAACCTTTAAGATAATTACGATAAGTTATAGATTGCATGCTGCTATACATATAAATAAGTAAAACTAATTAAAGATTACATATATGTGTGTGTGTGTGTGTGTGTGTATGTAAAACAATCCTTATTCTTAATATCGCATATTTAGCAAAATATACAAGATACTATCTGAATACTCAAAGGAGTTAGTACACATAGACTTCTCATCAACACTCTATATTGGTAATATATATGTGAGAGTAATTTTTTAGCTTTTTAAAATATAGGAAAAAAGATAAAACAATCTATCTATCTATTAGCTAGCTAAAAGTCGAAATAAGTCTATTCAAGTAATTGAATAACATATTTATAATTTAGTTTAACACATTTTTCCTGATATAAGTATAATTTCATATTAATAAAAATATTAATTGTTTAAGATGGTCATAATATATCAGGATTTCTTTAATGAAAATATTATTTCTTAATCTTAGTATCCTAAATTTTAATTCTAAGATCCGAACGTGTATTCATATATATTAAATCCCATACAAAAATCTCATTTGAAATCTAAAAAAAATTTGAGTGGCTAGCAAACTTAATCGTCATCCTAAATAGACTGAATTTTTATATATACTACATCAATAATGCTTCTATCATCACTTCACTACATATAAGAAATAAAAAAAAAGAAAAAAAGAGAGAAAAGCATTCCAATAGTTTAAAACTACATTGGGCATGCATGTATTTTAAAAAATAGCAATGAAGCGACATCAAACTAGGGCAAGAGAGAAAATAAAAAATAGAATAGTTCTAGTACATGAGATATAAAATATTGAAGAGAAGATTAATTTGAAGAAAATTCTAACGCAAACCAATACCTTTACATGCATGCATGCGATGCGACGACTATGTTGACTATTACGCGATAACTGCGATGACTAGTACTATGACAACAATGACTAAAACTATTAACAATTTGAAGATATATATCTTTGGTGGATTTTAATTGGTTATTTAAGTACCTCTCAATAGCAATCCAAACAATTCAAAATCAAACATCTTATCATTCCATTCCTAAGAATAATTAAACCTCTAGAGCATATTAGTGTATTATTCTAATTGTGCTTATCAAACAGCACCACCATCTCCACTTTGTCCCCGTTACCAAACACTAAATGAGTTGTTGTTGTGTTTACGGGTTAATACAATCAATGAACCATCACTATGATTGCTGAAGCTTATGAGATAGAGAATCCTCGTTGATCAGAGATGATGTCTCCCACGGAACCTTCATCACTCCTCCATTTGTGGCCCCCTTAGGCTGAGGTTATTTATTCAGTGTTTCTATATTTTTTTGGATTTCTTTGAGGTTTTGTTTAATTATCCAACCCTATTGAGATCAATGAGGTTGAGTTAGTAGAGGGGCTTCCCAACAAGGCTTTGAAACATGATATGCATGATTTACTTCTCCTTATTGTCTTTGTGTTTCTTCTTCACTTGGTCAGTTGCCTTGGTAATCATATATCATAGGAAGCTCTTTCAATTCATAATCTTCTTATTCTACTCAATCTCGGAGATCCTCTTGAAGTCAGCCAACACATGTTAGGCTTTGAGAGGGGAACGCCAAACCTCTAGTTACGAGTCATAGGGGTTGTAAATGATTGCACATGCTTTGACATTGCAAAGTCATTAATGATATAGGTAAGCTTAACCTTGTTCTAGTCATGAGTTTTGTGTGTCTGGCCAAGGAGCAAGAGGGGCTATATATAGAATGAGACAAGGATTGGAGAGTTATTAGTAAGGAATGGGGAATGGAGCGTTATAATATAGTAGAATATGTCATCTAATGTAAGATATGGTGCATTCAAAAATATTAAGTGGAATGCCAAAATGTTATTAATGATTTGTTAGATATACATGTTCCTCATTAATCTTAGCTTTTATATAAAGAGTTAACAAATAATATAAAAACTCATACATTTTTAATCTTCCATCAAATTTACAAAAGTTCAAGCATTCATATAAAATGGTATGCAGGTGGCATTAGCTATGAGTTTTTAACACATTAAAACAAGGGAACATCCATATGATTTATAAAGATTTACTTCATATTTCACTTATTAACTATGAATTTGGCTTATCTATAAAGGATGTATTGTGTTACGATTTTTTTATGTAATGTACTATGATTTTTTTATCTTTTTATTTCTTTTTGTATTCTTAAATATTATAACTTTGTTGTGTGTGTCTTATTTAGAGAGATTATATATATATATATATACACTTACAATGATAAAAGAGTGATTTATCGAATATAACTAACCATGTTTACTTCCCTTTATTTAGTAAAGATGACACTTTATTAATATGTTGTACTTGTGTTAATTGTGTAATTGAATTTTTTTTAAATTAAAAATTATGCTAACTATTTAATTAAAAAATTTAATACAATTAAAATTAAATATTAATGTAAACAATTATGTGAGAAAATGAAATGTTACAATTAAATATCAATATAATTAGTTCTATAATCCATACATAAAACGGACTGCAAATTTAATTTTAAACAAAATAATTGAACTTAAGTTCTTTTATATATCACTAAATTGACATATTCACAAAAACAAATAAATAAATACATTCAATACATTTTTATCAGAAAATTGTTGATATTAGAAATTAACAGATTATATAAAAAGGTATGTAGGTGATAATTTGGCTAACTTGTTAACTTTTTATATAAAATTGTGAGTAGACGTGTTCTTCATTAATGGGAACTGATGCCATCCCTTAATGATCGAGCCAAAGGCCCAATAGTTCCAATTCTAAGATCTTTACTTCATTACCAACCACCTTAATAGAAATCAATCATTCTAAAAGTTAAATATAATTAAGGCATGATAATACTTGACTTTTAAATCAAGTGGTATTTCTCTACCTCTACAAAAATAAGAATTAAAGATTCGACTCTTATGTAACACAAAAATAAATATATAATGCTATCATATGTTAAAATTAATTATAATTTATTGTATTATTACATTTATCTTCTTTTTTAAAAAAGTATTTAGTGTCTTATGAATTTTTGAAACTGTTATCGCAAAAGTATAAATTGGTTTTGAATAAGTGATCCCACTAAGAAAGGTTAAATACTAGTCATTGTCTTTAAGAATCAATTGCAACATCGTACTACAGTTACTAGAGTAACATACTTTAATATTGAAAAAATTTTAATGTTGTAGTTTGTGTCACTGGAGTTAAATATGGTCTTGTTTTATATCAGTAACATTTTTTTTAGTAGTAAGAAACTATATATCATTGATTTTTGAGTATTTATATATGTAAAAGAAATTCAAAATATTAATTGCTTAAAGTGTTTGAAATTAGCCGTTAAAATTTTTTTTCTATATTTATTATTCTATGTGATTGTATATATTTAAATATTTATATGTATATATTGTACATTTCTTCTTGCATAAAGTATTAGTTAACAATTCACAGATTGTTGAGTTTACAAATTATTTATTTCAGGTTTTTTCCATATTATGAACAAAATAATTGCATCGTGAAATTTATTTATGATCGTTAGAGATTCTCCAATATATTTTAGTTATTTAAAATATTGCATGTTTTGACTAAAATAAAATTATTAGAATTATATTTAAATTTCAGATTAATCAAAATATTAATTATTTTAGATATTTGGATTATATCGGAATTTTCTTTGAGGAAAATATTATTCCTTAATGCCATTATCCCAAATTTTAATTTTATGATCTGGAGAGTGCATCCATATTTATTAAATTCTTTACAAACATCTCATTTGAAATCTAAACAAATTTGAGTATCTAGCTAGCTTAATCTTCCTCTTAACTAAACTGAATTTCTACATATAGTGCATCAATAATGCTTCTGTCCTCTCTCAATTGTGTATAAAAAAAGAAAAGAAAGAAGAGAAAAGAGCATTCGGATAGCATAAATTTATATTGAGCATGCTTATATTTTAACAAATAGTAATACAAACACGTCAAGCCAGGGAAAGGGAGAAATTAAAGAATGAAGAGTAGCACTAGCACATGAAATATAAAATATTGAGGTGAAGATTAATCTAAAGAAAATCATAACATAAAGCAATCTAAGTACATGCATGTATGTGACCCAACGACTATGACTGTGACGATGACAGCTATAACAATTTGGATGATGACTATGACGACTAAGAAACTGACAACATATCTCTATGGTGGAATTTAATTGGTTATTTAAAGTACATCTCCAACAACAACCCAAAATATTCAAAATCAAATATCATAATAATCAATTCCTAAAGGTAATTAAACACACTAGACCATATCAATCCATTATTCTGGTTGTTCTGATTTGTGAATGGCACCATCACCTCTGCATGTTCCCCGTTAGACCCTACATAAGGCTGTTGCTATGCTTGAGGATTCATCCCATCAATGAACCACATCTACAGCTGCTACAACTTTTGCACCATAGAATCCTCCTAGATTTAAGTGAAAGTCTCACCAGGATGCTTCATCACTCCTCCGTCTGTCGCCTCTTGAGGCTGAGGTGACTTGCTGAGTGTTTCCATCCTCTTACATTTCCACTGCCTCTACCTTTGCTGGGTCAACAGATACCCCATCCTTCGACACAATATTGGCCAAGAATGCTATTTGATCCAACCAGAACTCACATCTACTGAACTTTGCATACAACTTGGCTCTTCGAAGTATCCCTAGCACTATTGTCAAATGTTTCGCATATTCTACCAGATCCCTCGAGTATATCATGATATATGTTATCTCCTTCTCGCGATTATCATTGCACTGCTTCTTTAGTTGGTCTGTTGCCTTAGTGATCTTCTAATGCAGAAAACTCTCTTGATTCACCATTTTTTACTCTGCTCCATCTCGGGAATCCTCTTAAAGGCAACAAGCACGTGTTGGGCTCCGAGAGAGGAAAACCAAAGATCTGGTTGCAAGTCATAAAGGCTGTAAATAATTGCACAGGCTTTGACATCGCAAAGAGTGCTAAGTTTGCGCACTTTCTTCATCAGCTCCTTCTTTCTTTTCTTGAATGTGGCTTTTCTTGCAGAGTTGTTAGTGATATAAGCAAGCTTAACCTTCTTTCTAGTCAGGGTATTTTATCGTGTGTGCCCAAGGGGCGGGAGGGGGTATATATAAAATGATACAACGGTTGAATAGCTATTAATAAGGAATCCGGGTGGATCATTTTAATATAGTAGAATATACAATATAAGGTAAGATGTGGTGCATTCTAAAACTACAAGTGGAATACCCAAACTATCTCCACAAATGTTATGTTTTTAATAGGGGATATGGGAAAATCTTTTGATTTAAGGTAATGTAATTAAAAAAATTAATTAGTAAATTGTTGCAAGGCTGTACTTATATAAAATTATTCAATCGTGACCATCCATTTTAATTAAAAGCTATTGCTTCACTGTAATGTATGTATCTACCTACTCTCTTCTGTATTATCCCCAACATACATTCACACTTGAAGTCAATTATACTTGGCAACCACACTCACAAATATTATCTCTTAACCCTCAACTAATATGGCCACCACCTAACAATCCAACTTAATTATATGTCTTGATCTCATACAATTACTACCATTTTAATTTTTTATTTTTTTTTAAAAAAAGATACAAAAACCGTAGATATCTTTTTTTTTCTATATCAAAGTTCACATTACATATTAACAATAATTTAAATTTATACTTTTAAAAGTCAATAGTATTAGTTAGAAAGTTGTTGAACTAATAGTTGAACTCAAAAAGATACAATAGATTAACATACCATTACCTTGTAAATTAATAGGGGATTTTGTGACATTAAAATGTTCTTTTTGAATTTGCTAATATTTGTATTTATGATAAATGAGAGAAATGTATTTGATTAAATTGAAATTATCTCTTGTTTTATACTTTGAGTCCTTGTTATTACTCTATTAAATCTAAATAACAATAATAATAGTTATTTTTATCCTAAATTTTTAAAATATATTGTTTTTTACCCTCTCATGTCTTTTCTCTACTTTTGCTAGTTTGATCATTATATTGTTTATATGATTTTTTTTCTGACTAAATTGACTTATATATTTCACAAAACAAGAACAAATATTAATCGCAATATATATCCATATATATATATCATATATACATATATATCATAACTAAGTTTTTATGGTATTAGAATACTCTTGGAGTTCATTAGTAAGTATGTTTTGCATGAAAAATTTTGAAATCTTACAAATTAAAGTTTGCATGTGCAGGAAACTAACTATAAACCAATTGCATGCTGGATATTAGTTGTCTTGTCCAGTTGATATATACATATATGTATATACACATGTAATATATAAGGTAGCGATAGAAGGAATACATGTTAAGGTAGGTAAATATATATTGAGATGTTTGTATATGTGTATGGAAGGGTGAGCATCTAAATTTTTATGATGTTTTGGTAAATATCAATAGAAAGAAAAATATCAACAAGAAAAACACAACTTTTGATGGTCTTATCGTATCATGTCATATAATTAATTTTTTTCTTTATGAATTATATAATCATATATATTGCAATTATAATGAATTATATAGCATATATTAAATTAATATACATATTGATCAATTCAAAGAAAAATTATTATAATTAAACTACTTAACTCTCTAATTATTTAACAAATCCTTTGGCATATTAAACTAGTTTCCTTCAATATAGATACGGGAATAAATTATTTCAAATTGTATACTACACATATGGTTTGATGCACTAAAATATTATGTGTGTATATATTTTTTCTATATACAATTAAAGATTTAAATAAAAGATTCTGCATCTAGCATTTAATATTCAAAAAAGTGTAATATATATATATATACCTGCATATATAATTGCTCTCCTTTTTTACCGTCTGCCTAACTCAACTTATAGGGAGATTCATTTTTGAATTGAAAATGTGCTTTTGGAACTCAAGCCCATAATGTGATGAGCAAGTTACATAAATCTTTGTTTTTATATATACAATAAATTAGCCACACACGAGGAACCGGATTCATAGACACTTCCTTAATTACCATCATCATACCACAATTATATACGCGCACCTTTTCTTTTGACTCACTTTATACATATGTATATATATATATAAGACTTGCTCTTTAGCTAATTATAATGATTTGCAAACATTTCATATGTAATCCTGTATTTGTTTTTTATACTCTTCTAATCTAGACATACTAATAATCCGTTCCCAAGTCACAACAAAGTTTGAAAGGAACCAAAGAACTACCCAGTATCTTCTTTGATCTTCAGAAGGCCTGCAAATCCAAATTAATAATACACATATATATATATGCAAAAACATATTACATTTCCTTCTTTAAATCTATATATTTAATTTGTATATCGATTTCAAACTAAAATCATATATATAACTTTCAATTAATAACTATATTAAGATCTTATACAAGTAGACGAGAAAAGTTAAATATATACTTTGATAAGTTTTATAATCCTCCTATAGCCTTAATACCACCAATCCCCTTCATTTTCTTTTTTTTTAAAGAAAAAACTCCATGTATTAGATCCCTATTGCAAGCTTGATGCCACATTAATTTGCCAACTCAGTTAACTTGTTCTAACCATAGACAACTCTGACTATCTACTTACTCTCTTAGGTGTAAGTGTAGAAATCAAAGAAAATAACCATATTCAACATACTCATTAATTTATCCTCTTTATTAGCTTCAATTATCTCCTATAAGAAAAAGTAAAAACTTAAAAAGTGTCAAATTGAGCATCATACAACAACCTAAGTAGAAAAGTAAGAACTTTGTAACTTTTAAAGGTGAAAAAATAGCTAAATAAACAAAATAAAAGAATCAATGCAAATCATCATTGTACAAGTTCTAATGGTACGTATACACACCCACTAAGTAGCCTCTTTCATTGGCCAGTTAGAACCAATGATAGAGCGTCATAAAACCATCTAGAGGGCTAGAGAAAAAGTCAAAGATAATAAAAAGCCCTCCTATTTAACGTGATACTCCAAGACCAATACAATTCCTCTTAAATCACTCTTTAGCAGCCATCATCTCCTGATTCACCACTAGTCCGAAATCCTAGGTAAAGCTATTACAAAAGCTATATTACTCACTAAAATCACCAATACTTGGCTTCAATAGGTCCTTATCCAATTAAGTATGGATGTTTTCGAGATTCTTTACCTACTTAGGCTTATTAATTCACCAAGTAATTGAAGTCTCTAAGGTTGAAGTTGAGTTTAACTATAAGTGAAATCATTTTCAGTAGTTTTGATGTCAAGACTATTGATATTTTTCAAATTTGTTTCCTACTTAGCTTATCAATTCACCATGCTGAAGAGAAAGTTGTGTAAGGAGGCATGCCTTTTTTTTTCAAACTTTCTTTTTTATTTTATAGTATTCTGTGAAAATTTTAACTTTTAGGATGTCGTCAAACAAATATGAGAAATAGGAGTTAGTATTTGTTCAAATAGCAAATAGATCTCTTTACTCAAGTTGATAATGAAATAGGGAGGACGATTAGTTCAATTTCTACAAGTGACTATGTCCTTTATTAGATATTTAAAAGATTGGGTGATGGTTTAAGCTTTTGCAATCTTCATCAATTGACTATCTCAAATGTACATAAGCTCCAATATTCTGCCATTCACTTCCTTTTACAATTTCTAAAATATCGAAATAGTTAATTGTTACAGGATAAATCAAAATAAATTATTTTAGAAATAAACAAGTTAAAAACATAAAAATTTCAGTATAAGCACATATATGCATATATATATATATAGCTAAAACATAAACAACTATATCTAACTCATGAAAGAATTCTTTGTTAAAATGTAACTTACCTTTTGATGTATTGGTATGAGGCTATGAAGGGGGATCATACAACAAATGTTTTAAGAATATGCTTTTTTCGTGTTTAGTTTCTATTTCGAATCACCTATATTATCATATAATTTTATTCTTAAATTGTGCTTTTCATTTTTCTACGACTGGTGGTTTTGTATTTTCTTGTAATTCTCTCTTTAAAAATGATGGAATTGTCCTTATTGACAAAATTATTTTTTATTATTCAAAGAGAAAAAGGACATGCAACTACCATTTTAATAATAAAATTATCTTTTCATTAAGGAAAAATATGCAATACCTAACCTACAGCCGAACCCTTAAAAAGATTTATCCCCAAAGAAAATTGTAGGTTACCTTGCCAACAAGGTGCTAATTATTTAGAATTAATTAATAGTGTCCAGTATAAAATAAACTAATAGAGTAACATAATACGATGAATAAAGATTAAGATGATGTTGTATGGCTATCTTCTTTGATAAATAAAGTTATCTTCCTTTTTAAAAAAGTTCATGATAATTAGAAAATTAAAAAGTTCTATGACAATAAACATATATATATACTTCATTAATTATTTAGAATAGTGATGAATAGCTAAAACCTATAACGGAAACTATTTATAAGAAGATAGTTTGAAATTATATTTCCTAAATATAACATCTTGAATTTTCCAATTAAGGAAGTTAAGGGTAATTGATGCATCCCAAATTCTATGATCGATATGTATACATGAGGGAGCTTCACATGTAAAGTAACCCTACAGGTAATCCAACATTTAAAAGTATGTCCCCTTGGACTTCTTATATCACTTTTTTTGTTTTCTTGTGTATATAACAAAATTTTTTTTGGCCTAAGATAAAGTATAGTTGTATTAAATTTATTGATTAAAAAATAACAATCTCGTATTAGAAGAACACATATTTTTTTCAAAAAAGAGGATAAAAGGGGAAGTTTATTGTGCAATTTATATTTTTAATATAGCTACGGCTATCAGAGCCATATTTTGATACAACTTCTCCCTCCTCCTCTTCACGAATAAATCTAGCCATGTTTCCCATTTCCTCTTGCTCCACAATGTTCTTCACAACAATCTATCATTATTTATTTTCTATCAAGCTAACCCTTATTCATTATTTTTGTATGGAAAACACAATTTCCTCATATATTAGTTATCTAAATTCTTCTAGATATATTAACAGCTCTAATACCATGTTATCTTGTGAGAGATGAAAATTGTGTATTATTATTGAGATACCACTATTTATAGGCATATTATGTATATAGTTTCACAAAGAAAAAATTAAATGAAAATTAAATACACATTTACACCGTAAATGCACTAAAAATTTTATAATAATACATGAGATAAGAATTTATGTTGTTGGCAATAGTATACTATGGTCAATAAATTATTATATTATTGGATCATATTTGCTAGTTCTAGTTAATAAAATTTCAAGCATTTTCATAACAATGCTTGAATTATGAGTAGCTTCATATATCAATAATGAGTTTTTAGCTAATAGGTAACTTCATGTATTATTAACCAAATTCTACGTGATACCAAAGATGTGTAATAGGAAAGATGTATGGGAGGTTGTGTTGAGATGGTGATGTTGAATAGCGGGAAAATAAGCTGACTAGTCATTGTGGTGTGGGATGAGGTGTTAATAGGAAAAGTGAATAGGAATTTACAGAGATGTAAAGCTCTAGCAGATATGCACTATTTTCAACTGTCTATGATTGAGTGAGAGGGAGCAACAAAGCTGCATGGAAGAGAGGAACGAATGGGTTTGAGAGGATATTGGTAAAAGCTTGGAGATCTTTGGTGGGTGTGGGTGATATGTGTGCTTTTAGTTGTTTTTTTTCTTTTTAGTGCGCATATAGCCAAAGGAACGCTTGTTCCAATTCTTAGAATCTATAAGGTATCCATTAACTCATATAGGCGTGATCCTTGGAGCTTTTATACTTATAATATGAAATTCACACACAACCAAAATTAATCATTTCTATGTCAACAAGTTTAAATAGTTAGGTGTCTTGAATAATCCTTTCATATTATTATTAAACATCATCACATATAGACATATAGGAAGTTTTTTTAGATTTGTAATGTAGTGTTGAAACTATGTTGTTGTTATTTATGCCTTTTTTTTGCTATTATTTTATGCTCCAAGGTCTCATGTATTTTAGATGATGCTACTGGTTTATTTTGCTATATAAGAATTCCTTATGGTTTGTTTTATAAATCTACTTGTTTTGGGTAAAAGGTATACTACTTTTTAGAAAAAATATTACTTTTAAAATATAGAATTGAAATTTAGGATTTAAATTTTTTAGTAACAATTTATACATTTCATTAATTAGATGACACAACCTCTTAAAGATAATCTACAAAAATGCACAATTTGAATCTAAAATCTCTTTTGAAGAGAAGAAATATCAATCATATTGTTAAGGAAAGATTAGTATGATTCAATTTTAAAATGGTATAATAAAAGTAATATATATTAATACTTTTGTATTGATTTTTGTAATAGCCGAAAAATTCGTAAAGAAATCAAACATATATTTCCTGCCAATTTAATGCAGTAAAAATATAAAAGTGTTATCTCTCTTTCAATAAACAAATGATACTAGCCTGGTATTTGTAACACCTGCCCATTGTTGTGCTTAATTAATTTAAAAAATCCTATTTGTTCGGGCCTTTGGCCCCATTAAACTCATTTAAATTACACATCATATTATTTATCTTAATTCATAAATCTGGTTAATTTTTATTATTTTATTTTTATTTTATTTTATGAAAATTTGAATTTTTATTATTTAATTTGCATTTGATTTTATTTAATTTAGTTTTAGAAAAATTGAGAAAAATCAGAAAAATAGCAGAACAGGAAGAAATCCCACAGGGAAGCAGAGCTGCCCGCACGGATGCCGTGCAGATAGGACCTGTGCGTGGCAGGAGGCCTGTGCACCTGCAGGATAGTCTGCAGTGCACCGCTATCACCTCCGACGGTGCCCTGTGGCTGGAGGAGGCCCTGCTCCCTCGTTTTTCGTGTCGAGCTCTTTTTCTCCTCTCTCTTCATCGAATTTTGCCACTTGATGCAAATCTGACCGTTCTAAAATTTTATAAATAGGTCTTCCCGTCCTATTCTTCCCCACACTTCCATTTTTCCATTTTTCTAGACTAAGAGAAAAAAGGAGAGAGAGAAGGATGAAAAGAAAAGAAAAACAGTGAAAGAGAAAACATTAAGGTTTCGTTAAGTAATTTAGTATTTCTTTTGATGTCTTAAGGGATATTTTTAGATAAAATAAAACTATTAAACATGATGATTGTGATTTTTCCTACTTGCATGCCTTTGTGTTTATAGTTCAGATAAGTCGAATTGTTCTTGTTTTTAAGTATGTTATGTGAATTAGACACTTGATGATTTACATATAATAAAATATAATATGAAGTCATTATTATTGCCTGGTAAAAATAAAGAATAAAAAGAAAAGAAAAGAGAAAAGTGGTATGATGCATGAATGATCCAAAATATATGTGTCTTGATATGTATATTGAATCAAGTGTCTCATTAGGCTTTTTATCTCTAAGTGATATCTGTTCCCCTAGCCCTTCAAGGTATCTGTTTCTCCCTCCCCCATTTGATCTGGAAAGACGTAAGAGAACCGCTCCCAGTGGATGACGGTGTACCCTCTGACGAGAGTGATAACGCGAATATCTATTAGGGGTCACCCTTGGCTAAGTGTTGTCGTGACTGTAGATATCAAATCGGGCCACTATGGTTGGTATGATCGTGGTCGTAGCTCGTACTATGGTTTGGCCAGCCAGAAATGGGCCTGAGCAAATTGTCGTATTTATATATGATCTGGTCATTCCACCTGAATAGTTGGAAATATGTATCTACCTTCAGAAATGGAAGTTGTAATAACTTTGCGGAGCATGACACAAAAATCCTAGCATTTCATGATTTATTTGATTTTCTTTATTATCTGGAATGATGTATATTTGATTTGTTCATATTAATGCATTATTTCTTAATAAATAAATTATTTTCATAATGTAAGATCGGTCTATGTGGCTAAATGGTAAGCTTTTAAGTTAAAATAATTCACCTTTAAAACCTTACGATGTTAATTTAATATTATTTTTCTTACTAAGCATATGGAACTCACTCTTTCCATGCTCCCCTAGATGATGAAGAAAATGAGGAACTAGAGGCTAACCTATACTTGAAAGTCTATGAGGATCCCTTAGATCCACAAAATTTGAGTGCAAGATTGTTTCTGCACTCTGATGATTTCAATAACATAGTGAAAGAAGTGGCATTCTTTTATGTTTTATTTTTGTATTCTATAGCCACTTCAGGCCTTTGTTATATTTATGTAATTGGAACTCATATATATATTTGTAAGGGATTTATATCAATTGTTCCACTGCATAAAATTTTATCATGCACTCGTTATTCTGACACCCATTTAACAGCCTCGTACACCTATCTCATATTATGAAAATAATTTATTTTTCAAGAAAATAGTACGTTAATACAGACAATCAAACATACATCATGCCGAATAATAGAGAAAATCAAATAAATCATGAAATGCTCTGATCTTCGTGTCATGCTTCGCGAAGTCGTTACAACTTCCATCTTTGAAGGTAGATACAGATTTCAAACTACCCAAGTGGAATGACCAGATCAGATACAGATACGGCAATTTGCTCAAGCTCATTTTCGACTAACCAAAAAATAGTACGATCTATGACCACAACCGTACCAGCTACAGTGGT
Organism: Carica papaya; assembly: GCF_054855325.1. Taxonomy (NCBI): domain Eukaryota; kingdom Viridiplantae; phylum Streptophyta; class Magnoliopsida; order Brassicales; family Caricaceae; genus Carica; species Carica papaya. The sequence goes on along the minus strand of NC_142310.1, from coordinate 23,854,749 downwards.
CCAAACAGATATCTATAGTCATGATATTACTTAGCCATGGGTGACCCCTACAGATAGTGCGATACCACTCTCGTCAAAGGGTACATCGTCCTTCATTGGGAGTGGTCCTCTTACGTCTTTCCAGACCAGATAGAGGAGGGAGGAAAAATATATCCCGAAGAGCCAGAAGAACAGATACCCCTCAGTGATAAAAAGCCTAACGAGACATTTGATGCAACATGTATGTCAATACAGATACACTACAGACCATAAATGCTTCACTCCACTTTTCTCTTTTTTTTTGTCCTTTTATTATTTTTTTACTTTTTATTTTTACTAGGCAATTATATTGGTTATATGCAATTCATCAAGTCTCTTCAATTCACATAGCATGCTTGAAAATAAGAATAATTCGACTTATCTGAACACAAAGACATACAAAATAGGCTAAATCATAATAATTAGTTTATCAAAAAATACTCCTTAAGATGTCCAAAGAAATACTACATTTCTTACCAAAATGTCGATGTTTTCTCCTCCACCGTTTTCCATTCTTTCGCTTCTTATCTCACTAGACTACTATTTCTCTCTCTCTAAATCTTGAAAAATTAAAGAATAGAAGTGTGGGGAGAAATGGAAGGGGAAGGGCAATTTATAGAATTTTTGAACCGTCGAATTCACGCCAAGTGGTGAAATCCAATGAAGAGAGAGGAGAAAAAGATATTTGGCATGAAAAACGAGGGAGGAGAGCCTCCTTCACTTCCTTAACTAGAAGATTCAAGATGTTATATTTAGGAAATATAATTTCAAAGTATCTTCTTATAGATAGTTTCGCTATAGGTTTTAGCTATTCATTACTATTTTACATAATTAATGAAGTATATATATGTATGTTAATTATTATAGCACTTTTTAATTTTTTAATTATCATGAACTTTTTTAAAAAGTAAGATAACCTTTATTTATCAAAGAAAATAGCCATACAACATCATCTTAATCTTTATTCATCGTATTATGTTACTCTATTAGTTTATTTTATACGGAACACTGTTAATTAATTCCAAACAATTAGCTCTTTATTGGTGAAGTAACCTAAAATTTTCTTTAGGGGTAAATCTTTTTAAGGGTTTAGCTGTAGGTTAAGTATCACATATTTTTCCTTAATTAAAAGATAATTTTATTAGTAAAATGGCAGTCGCATGCCCTTTTTCTCTTTGAATAATACAAAATAATTTTGTCAATAAGGATAGTTCCTTCTTTTTTAAAGAAAGAATTACAAGAAAACACAAAATTGCCACCCTTTAAAAAATAAGAAGCACAATTTAAGAATAAAATTATATGATAATATAGGTGATTTGGAATAAAAGATAAACATGAAAAGAGCATATTCTTAAAACATCTGTTACATGATCCCCCTTCATAGCCTCATACAGATACATCAAAAGGTAAGTTACATTTCAACAAAGAATTCTTTCATGAATATTTGGCGATAACTTTTGATTTGAATTTGTTAATTGAAATAATTTTTTATTAAACGTGCATTAATCAGTATTTTAAAATGTATTTGTGTTGCGTTATTTCTATTTATCTTACTAAGTATTAGAACTCACCCATATCCAATCCCCCCTTAGATGTAGATTAGGAAACAAATTATGGTTCACCCTATTTAGATTCCCTTCAAAAGGAATAGTTTGGAGCAGACTTTGTATTTTGTTTTAAACTTTGAGGATAGTTTTTGTAATTATGCTATCTAATATTTTGTATTCTAAAAGGTAGATGTCATGATTGCCTCAGGATATAGTCTTTTATTAATTTTGTATGGAATCTATACTTCTGTTGCAATGTAAATATCTATTTTATGTTTGCTCATTTGAACGTTGGTGCCCTGTTTGGCATGAGGACGTCACATTTCTTTTCTTTTCTTTTCATTTATACACAATGGAGCAAGGATAGAAGCATTATTGATATAGTATATGTAAAAATTCAGTCTAGTTAGGATGAAGATGAAATTTTTGGATAAAATTTAATAGATATGGATACGATCTTTGTATGTTTGAATTAAAATTTGGGATAGTGGCATTAACAGGTAGTGTTTTCCTCAAAGAAAGTCCCACTATAATCATAACATCTAAAACAATTAATATTTTGATTAATATAAATATTATACATGTATCTGGTAAAATACGTTAAATTAAGTCATAAAACTGCTTCTAACTAATTAATAGATATGTAGAATAATCTATTTTTGTTCTCTATATTTTGTAGAATAAAAAAATTACACTCACACATATACTACCAATTTAGAGTTTTGATGAGAAGTACATGTGTACACTGGCTACTAGCTCCTTTAAGTAATTTAGAGAGTATCTTGTATAATTTACTAAATATGTGATATTATTGCGAATGCTTAGGTAGCAAGTAAAATAAGTATTGTTTTATATGTAGACACAGAAGTATATTGATGTGTTCGATTTTTTTAAAAAATTTATACCCTTTTTACTTTAATTTAGAATAACTTTTGAATTAATTTTGAGTTATAAGTCATTTAATGAAAAAAATTCTTGATGCAGGTTTTCGGAAGGAAATAGAAAAAAAGATTGAAAAGAGAAGAAGAAAAGAGAAAAAATGAAGTAATTCTGAACAGCAAAAATAAAGCAACTCCGAAGAGGAAAAAGGAAGTAATTCTGAATAGGAAGAATGAGCAGCTCTGAAGAAGAAAAATGAAGTAGCTCTGAAGAGGGAAAAGGAAGCATCTCTGAAGAAGAAAAATGAGCAGCTTTAAAAAGGAAAAAAGGAGGCAGCTGAAAGTGATAAAGAGAGGCATGCAAAACCCTATCTCCTCTTTTTCTACCGCTCAAAAAAGGAACAAGATCAATAACGTTAAAAAGGGAGCATAGGTGAACCCATATCTGGTGGGGAGCCGACGTGAACGAAAATCTGGTGAGAAAAAAGAAGTTGCCTTGGAGCTGAGCAGCGGAGGAAAATTTAAGGAAAATTAAGTAAGTAATTTATTTTTATTTTTTTGCTTTCAAATTGTAGATTTTTGGGATAAAGATTTTCGTGATTTTTTAACAAACTCGCGTTAAAATTAACAATTGTTATGAAAAGTTAGTAGTTATTAATTGATAAACCTAGTGAATACTGGGAAGAAAACCAAAAGCACATTAGGTTTGTTCGATCATTGCAAACTAGATTAAATTGATTGTGAAATTAAAATTCGGATATACCTAAGATTCTGGTGAAATCAATTACTCTGATGGGGTTTACATCGATAGTTTTCATTAATTTAATTATTTTGCTTTGATTAAATTATTATTAAATTTTGATTTCTAGACAATAATAGAATTTCTACAATTCTAGTATTTGATACACAATCCTTATAGAACGATACTCTACTTATCACTTTATTATTTGAACGATTTTGTGCACTTGCAAATTCGTCTGTCGTATGTATAATCTTTAACTAGTTTTAGTTATTTATATGTATACTAGTATGCAATCTGTAGAATATCATAATTATCTTAAAGTTTGGAATCAGTAATGCATAATGAATTGTTTCCTTCTAATTGTTTTTTGGACATGGTTGCGCCTTTTTCTTTTTCTTCTCAATCTACATTGTGGTGATCGGATATATTGTTTAATGGTACTTTTATTGTGTTTAAAATGGTTAATTACTATTGTTAGATTATATTTCATTTTTAAAAAAAAATTATCTGAAAGACTAATATAGAGTGTCAAGGAGAAGGCATATATATTAGTACTAGGCTAGTATCATTTTTTTATTGAAAGAGAGATAACACTTTTATATTTTTACTGCATTAAATTGGCAGGAAATATATGTTTGATTTCTTTAAGAATTTTGTGGCTATTACAAAAATCAATACAAAACTTGTCCTATATATTACTTTTATTATACCATTTTAAAATTGGATCAAACTAAACTTTCCTTAACAATATGATTGGTATTTCTTCTATTCATGAGAGATTTCATATTCAAATTGTGCATTTTTGTAGATTATCTTTAAGAGGTTGTATCATCTAATTAATAAAATGTATGAATTGTGACTAAAAAATCTAAATCCTAACTTTCAATTCTATATTTTAAAAGTAATATTTTTCTGAAAAATAATATACCGTTTATCCATAAAAAGTAGATTTATAAAACCAACCATAACGAATGCTTATATAGTAAAATCAACCGCTAGCATCATCTAAAATACATGAGATCTTGGAGCATAAAATAATCGGAAAAAAAGGCATAAATAAAGACAACATAGTCTAAACACTACATTACACATCTAAAACAACTTCCTATTTGTGTATGTGTGATGATGTTTAACAACAATATGAAAGGGTTTTTTTAGACACCTACCTGTCTAGACTAGTAGACATAGAATTGATTAACTTTCGTTGTGCATGAATTTCATATTGTATGTATAGAAGCTCCACGGATCATGCCTATATGAGTTAATGAATACCTAATAGATTATGAGAATTGGAATAAGCGTCCCTCTGGCTATTTGTGCACTAAAAAGAAAAAAGAAACAACAAAAAGAACACATATCACCCACACCAACCAAAGATCTCCAAGCTTTTACCAATATCCTCTTAAACTCATTCGTTCCTCTCTTTTACCCAGCTTTGTTGCTCCCTCTCACTCATTCACAGACACTTGAAGATAGTGCATATATGCTAGACCTTAACAACTTTGTAAATTCCTATTCACTTTTCCAATTAACACCTCACCCCACACCACAACGACTAGTCAGCTTATTTTCCTGCAATCGCCAACATCACCATCTCAACACAACCTCCCATACAACTTTCTCTTCAGCGTGGTGAATTGATAAGCTAAGTAAGAAAAAAATTTAAAAAATATCAACAGTCTTGACATTAAAACTACTAAAGATGATTTCACTTATAGTTAAACTCAACTTCAAGTTTAGAGACTTCAATAACTTGGTGAATTAATAAGCCTAAGTAGGTAAAGAATCTCGAAAGCATTTACACTTAATTGGATCCGGACCTTTAAAAGACAAGTATTGGTGATTTTAGTGAGTAATATAGTTTTTATGATAGCTTTACCTAAGATTTTGGACTAGTGGTGAATCAGGAGATGATAGCTGCTAAGTTGTGATTTAAGATGAATTGTATTGATCTTGAAGTATCAAATTGAATTGGAGGATTTTTGATTAATTTTGACTATTTCTTTAGCCCTATGGATGGGTTTACGATGTTGTAACATTGGTTCTAACTGGTCAATGAAAGAGAGTATTTAGTGGGTATGTATAGGTACCATTAGAACTCGTACAATGCTGGTTTACACTGACTTTTCTATTTTGTTTTTTTAGCTATTGTTTCACTGTTAAAAGTTACAAATGCAGTTCTTACTTTTCTACTTATGTTATTGTATGATGCTCAATTTGACACTTTTTAAGTTTTTACTTTTTCTTATAGGAGATAATTGAAGCTAATATAGAGGGTAAATTAATGAGAATGTTGAATATGGTCATTTTTTTTTATTTCTAACTTATACCTAAGAGAATGAGTAGATATTTTGAGTTGTCTATGGTTAGAATAGGTTCACTGAGCTGGTGAATTAACGTGGCATCAAGCCTTCTTCAGGGATCTAATACATGGAGTTTTTTCTTTAAAGAAAAGAAAATGAAGGGGATTGGTGGTAGTTAAGGCTATAAGAGGATTATGAAAATTATCAGTGTATATATTTATCTTTTCTTGTCTACTTGCACAGGGTCTTAATATAGTGATTAATTACAAATTATATATATGATTTTAGTTGGCAATTGAAAAAATATATAAATTAAATATATAGATATAGAGAATGAAATGTAATACGTTCTTGCATGTATATATGTGTATTATTAATTTTGATTTGCGGGCCTTGTGAAGATCGAAAAAGATATTAGGCAGTTCTTTGGTTACTTTAAAACTTTGTTGTGACTTAGGAACTGATTATTAGTGTGTCCATATTAGAAGAGTATAAAAACAAATACAAGATTATGTATGAAGTATTTGCAAATTATTACATGTAGCTAGAGAGCAAATCTTATATATATATATATGCATAAAGTGACTCAAAAGAAAAGGTGCACATATATATGTTTTACATGTTCACTCACTTTCTTCATCAACGCCTTCTTCTTTTTCTTTTTATTTATACACAATGAAGCAAGGATAGAAGCATTATTGATATAGTATATGTAAAAATTCAGTCTAGTTAAGATGAAGATGAAGCTAGCTAGCTCCTTAAATTTGTTTAGATTTAAAATGAGATTTTTGTATAAAATTTAATATATATGGATACGATCTTCGGATCTTTGAATTAAAATTTGGATAGTGGCATTAACAAGTAATGTTCTCCTCAAAGAAAGTCGCGGTATAATCATAACATCTAAAACAATTAATATTCTTATTAATATTAATATTGTACATGTATATGAGAAAATACGTTAAATTAAGTTATAAATTTGCTTTTAACTAATTAATACATACGTAGAAAAATCTATCTTTGTTCTCTATATTTTGGAAAACAAACAATTACACTCACACTTATGCTACCAATTTAGAGTGTTGATGAGAAGTACATATGTACACTCGCTACTAGCTTGTTCAAGTAGTTTACACAGTATCTTGTATAATTTATAAAATATGTGATATTATTGCGATTGCTTAGGTAGTAAGTAAAATAAGTAGTGTTTTATATGTATACACAGAAGTATATTGATGTGTTTAATTTTTAATATATTTTTATACCCTTTTTACTTAAAGTTAGAATAACTTTTGAATTAATTTTGAGTTAAAAGTTATTTAATAAAAAAAATTCTTGATGTAGGTTTCATGAAACCTTCGACCTCAGGGGACCACCAGACAGAGGAGTCAGGAAGGGTCCTCAAGAGACGTCTGCTCCAATCAAGGAGGATTCTCTGGCGTAGGTGCTACAGCAGCTGCAAGCGTGGTTCGTTGCAAGGATGAATTCATAAGTACAATAACAGTTTCATGTAGGGTTTCTTAACAGGGAACAGACAAAGATGATGGTGCCATTCACAAATAAAAACAACCAAAATAATGAACTGATATGGTTAAGCAGGTTTAATTACCCTTAGAAATCGAGTATTAGGATGTTTAGTTTTTAATGTTTTTGATGTTTTCAGAGATGTACTTTAAATAACCGATTATAATCCACCATATAGACAGGTTTTCATACTCATAGTCGTTGTCTTAACAGTTTTAATCATCATAATAGTTGTAGTTATTGTCATCACAGTTGTTCGATCATGTTCATGGCACTCTGATGCGTGCGGGTGCTCTTTTATGCATAGGGTCTGTGTGTGGAGTGCCACTACACTTCAAGCAGCTGCACATTGTAGCAAGCCTTGCACGTCGTGTTGACCTACCAGGCTTCTACGGATGTTCAGGGGTATAATTGAAAAGAATAAATCTAATAAAATTAATAAAATCTTAAAATTCTAAGAATAATTTTATAAATTAAAAACTCGTAAGAAATAAATTTAGAATCTATAATAATTATAAAAGAAGTAGAATTAACATTTAAAAAAGCTTGAAATTAAAAGACTAAAGTAAAAATAAAACAAGAATAAAAGAATATAAAAAGTTAACTAATAAAATAAAGAGTCAAAATTTAACAAACACAGAGTCTTGTTAAATCCACTTCATCATATTTCCTTTGAGGGGTATTTGGTTTTGATTATTTGTTCCAGAACCGCTAGAATATGAGTTCTGGTTTTTGTCCCTTAATGAAACTGTAGTTCAGTTGTCCTTGGGACTCTGAATGATTTTATATTCATGCTCTACGGCTCAAGGGCATGAATGATGGCAACCTGAGAGACCTCAGAGATTTAAATGTGTAATTAATCTTTGTGAATGTATGTTTGTATCTATCTACGTACCAAGACATGACCAATCGATATCCCATTTGCCCTTTCTAGAAATAGGTGTAAGCGGTTGCGCATGTTGGTTTATAATATGTGAAATATAAATTAAGATAATAAATTAGGATAAAAAAACTATGTCAAAAGATGAGTTTTGTCCTGCACGTGAGTTGTATAAACCCATTGAATACAGTACTAAGCATCTTCATGACAATTTGTATGAATTCGACATTATTTGGATATGAATATTTGGTGATAACTTTTCATTTGAATTTGTTAATTAAACTTCAAATTATTTTTTTATTAAACATGCATTAATGAATATTTTAAAATGTATATGTGTTGCATTATTTCTATTTATCTTACTGAGTATTGGAACTCACCCATATCCCACCCACCCTTAGATGTAGATTTTAAAGAAAATTCTAAGAACTATTTTTAGATTCTTTTCAGGAGGAATAGTTTCGAGCAGACTTTGTATTTTGTTTTAAACTTTGAGGCTAGTTTTTTGTAATTATGCTATCTAATATTTTGTATTCTAAAAGGTAGATGGCCTAATTGCCTCAGGATACAGTCTTTTATAAATTTTGTATTAGATGTATAGTTCTACTGTAATGTAAATATCTATTTTATGTCTGCTCATTTGGACGTTAGTGCCCTGTTTGGCATTAGGACGTCACATTTCTTTTTTTTTTCTTTTTATTTATACACAATGGAGCAAGGATCCAAGCATTATTGATGTAGTATATGTAAAATTTCAATCTACTTAGGATGAAGATGAAGCTAGCTAGCTCCTTAAATTTTTTTAGATTTAAAATGAGATTTTTGTATAAACTTTAATAGATATGGATACAATATTTGGATCTTGGAATTAAAACTTGGGATGGCGGCATTAACAGGTAACGTTTTCCCCTGGTATAATCATAAGAGTTATTAAAATTTATTTTTATTAATGTTTACGTACAATAAATTATATATTTATTTTTGTGTTACATAAGAGTCAAATCTTCAATTCTTATTTTTGTAGAGGTAGAGAAGTACCATTTGATTTAAAATTCAAGTATTATCATGCCTTAATTATATTTAACTTTTAAGAGGATTGATTTCTATTAAGGTGGTTGGTCATGAAGTAAAGATCCTGGAATTGAAACTATTGGGCCTTTGGCCCGATCATTAAGGGATGGCATAAGTTCCCATTAGTAAAGAACATGTGAACTCACAATTTTATATAAAAAGTTGACAAATCAGCCAAATTATCACCTACATACCATTTTATATAATCTATTAACTTATAATATCAATCATTTTATATTAAAAATGTATTGAACATATTTATTTTTTTTGTTAATACGTCAATTTAGTGATATATAATAGTACTTAAGTTCAGTTACTTTGTTTAAAATTAAATCTGCAGCCTGTTTTAGTATGGATAATAGAATTATTTATATTTATATTTAATTGTAACATTTCATTTTCTTACAAAATTGTTTGCATTAATATTTAATTTTAATTGTAGTTAATTAAATAGCTAGCATAATATTTAATTTAAAAAAATTCAATTACACAATTAACACAAGTACAATATATTAATAAAGTGCCATCGTTATTAAATAAAGGGAAGTAAAAATGATTAGTGTTATTCGATGAATCACTATTTTATCATTGTAAGTATATATATATAATCTCTCTAAATAAGACACACACACAACGAAGTTCTAATATTTAAGAATACAAAAAGAAATAAAAAGATAAAAAAATCATAACACATTACATCAAAAAATCGTAACACAATACACCCTTTATAGATAAGCCAAATTCAAAGTTAATAAGTGAAATATAAAGTAAACCTTTATAAATCATATGAAAGTTCCCTTGTTTTAATGTGTTAAAAACTCATACCTAAGGCCACCTATATACCATTTTATATGAATGCTTGAACTTTTGAAAATTTAATAGAAGATTTAAAATGTATGAGTTTTTATATGATTTGTTAACTCTTTATATAAAAGCTAACATTAATGAGGAACATGTATATCTAACAAATCATGAAGTAATATTTTGGCATTCCATTTGTTGTAGAATGCACCATATCTTACCTTAGATGGTATATTCTACTATATTATAATGCTCCATTCCCCATTCCTTACTAATAACTCTCCAACCCTTATCTCATTCTATATATAGCTCCTCTCGCTCCTTGGCCAAACATGACAAAACATCATGACTAGAAACAAGGTTAGGCTTACCTATATCACTAATGACTTTGCAAGAAAAACCACGTTTAAGAAAAGGAAGAAGGGGCTGATGAAGAAAGTGAGTCAACTTAGCACTATCTACAATGTCAAAACATGTGCAATCATTCACAACCCATATGACTTGTAACCAGAGGTTTGGCATTCCCCTCTCGGAGCCCAATACTTGTTGGCCGACTTCAAGAGGATCTCTTAGATGGAGAAGAATAAGAAGATGATGAATTATAAGAGCTTCCTATGATAGATGATCACCAAGACAACCGACCAACTGAAGAAGAAACATAAAGACAATCAGGAGAAGTAAATAATGCATATCATGTTTAAAAACCTTATTGGAAAGCCCCTCCACTAACTCAACCTCGTTTATCTCAACGATCTAGGTTGGCTAATTGAATAAAACCTCAAAGAAATCCAAAAACATGATAGAAACACTCTGTAAATCACCTCAGCCTCAGGGGGCCACAAATGGAGGAGTGATGAAGGGTCCGGGGTAGACATCCTCTTAGATCAACCAGGATTCTCTATCGCATAAGCTTTAGCAGTTATAGTGATGGTTCATTGATGGTATTAACCTGCAAGAACAACAACAGCTCATTTAGTGTTTGGTAATGGGGACCAAGTGGAGGTGATGGTGTTGTTTGATTAGCACAACCAAAATAATATACAGATGTACTCTAGAGGTTTAATTACTCTTAGGAATGGAATGATAAGATGTTTGATTTTGATTTATTTGGATTGTTGTTGGGATGTACTTAAATAACCAATTACAATCAACCACAGATATATATCTTCAAATTCTTAATAGTTGTAGTCGTCGTTGTCATAGTACTAGTAATCGTAGTCATCATGTAATAGTCAACATAGACGTCGCATCGCATGCATGCATGTAAAGGTATTGGTTTGTGTTATAATTTTCTTCAGATTAATCTTCTCTTTAATATTTTATATCTCATATACTAGTATTACTCTTCTTTTTTTTAATTTCTCTCTCGCCTCGGCTTGATGTCGCTTCATTGCTATTTGTTAAAATACATGCATGCCCAATGTAGTTTTAAACTATTAGAATGCTTTGCTCTCTTCTTTTCCTTTTTTTTAATTTTCTTATACACAGTGGATTAAGTTTACTTAGGATGATGATTAAGTTTACTAGCTACTTAAATTTTGTTTAGATCTCAAAAAAGATTTTTGTATGGGATTTAATATATATGAATACATGTTCAGATCTTGGAATTAAAATTTAGGATAGAAAGATTAAGAAATAATATTTTAATCAAAGAATACACGCAGGCCTACTACGCAGACAGCGAGCGCATAGGGCACATGGCGCCTTGCCCTATCTACATGCGATGGGACACACGCGTGGACTAACTTGTCTGCACGCGATGGGACGCACGTGCAAAACAGGCCCGCACCCTGCAAGGATAGGATGTGCGCGCATTGCGCACGTCCTACGCTTGTCGAGCATGCACGCCTGAGCACGGGGTGCTACGCCCCCGCATGCGAGCCTCTCCCACAAGTGTTTTCCCACTGGATTTCACCCAATTTTCCATTTTTTCCCTAAAAATTACTTTTAAATAAAAATGCAACAAAAATAAAATAATATAAAATAATAATAATAAAAATAAATAAAATAACAAAATCTGAATAAATTTAAATTATAAAATACGATATAAACTACGAGATAAATTTAAATGAGTTCAGGTGGCTTTAAGGCCTGAATAAATAGGAGTTTCCATATACACATTTAGCGCGGTGATGAGCAGGGTGTTATAATATGGGCCCTTAACAAAACCGTAGTTTAGTTGTCCTTGTGACTCTGAATGATTTGATATTCATGCTCTAGGGCTCAAGGGCATGAATGATGGCACCTGAGAGACCTAAGAGATTTATATTTGTATTTAATATTTGTGAATGTATGTTTGTATCTATTTGTGCACCAAGACATGACTAATCAATATCTCATTTATCCTCTCTAGAACTAGGTGTAAGCGGCTGCGCGTATAGGTTTGCAATCAGTGTAATATAAATTAAGATAATAAATTACTATAAAAAAAAACTGTGTTAGAAGAGGAATTCCGTCCTGTGTATATGAGTTGTGTAAACCCATTGAATACGGTATTTGACTGTCTTCATGACGATTCGTGTGAATTTGACATTTGATTTAGATATGAATATTTGGCGATAACTTTTGATTTGGATTTGTTAATTAAACTTAAAATTAATCTTTTAGTAAATGTGCATCAATGAATATTTTAAAACGTATCTATGTTGCATTATTTCTCTTTAGAACTCACCCATATCCAAACCCCCCCCCCCCCCATAGATGTAGATTTGGAAAAAAATTCTGAAAAATCGTGTTTAGATTCCTTTCAGGAGGAATAGTTTGGAGCAAACTTTGCATTTTGTTTTAAACTTTAAGGCTAGTTTTTATAATTATGCTATCTAATATTTTGTATTCTAAAAGGTAGATGTCAATATTGCCTCAGGATACAGTCTTTTGTAAATTTTGTATGGGATGTATAGTTCTGCTGCAATATAAATATCGATTTTATGTATGCTCATTTGGACACTGTGCCCTATTTTGGAATCAGGACGTCACGTTTCTTTTCTTTTCTTTTCATTTATACACAATGGAGCAAGGATAGAAGCATTATTGATGTAATATATGTAAAAATTCAATCTAGTTAGGATGAAGATGAAGCTAGCTAGCTCCTTAAATTTTTTTAGATTTAAAATGAGATTTTTGTATAAAATTTAATAGATATGGATACAATCTTTGGATCTTGAAATTAAAATTTGGGATAGTGGCATTAACAGGTGATGTTTTCCTCAAAGAAAGTCTTGGTATAATCATAACATCTAGAACAATTAATATTTTGATTAATATGAATATTATACCTGTATCTGGCAAAATACGTTAAATTAAGTTATAAATTGGCTTTTAACTAATTAATACTTATGTAGAATAATCTATCTTTGTTTCCCATATTTTGAAGAACAAAAAAATTACACTCACACATATACTACCAATTTAGAGTGTTGATGAGAAGTACATGTGTACACTGGCTACTTGCTTCTTTAAGTAGTTTAGACAATATCTTGTATAATTTACTAAATATGTTATATTATTGCGATTGCTTGGGTGGCAAGTAAAATAAGTATTGTTTTGTATGTATACATAGACGTATATTGATGCGTTCCATTTTTATTATATTTTTATTCCCTTTTAAGTTAAAAGTCATTTAATGAAAAAATTCTTGATGTAGGTTTCGTGAAGAAAATAGAAAAAAAACTGAAAAGAGAAGAAGAAAAGAGAAAAATTGAAGTAGTTTTTAAGAGCAAAAAGGAAGCAACTCCGAAGAAGAAAAAGGGAGCAATTCTGAACAGGAAGAATGAGCAGCTCTAAAAAGGAAAAATGAAGTTTCTTTGAAAAGGAAAAAGGAAGCATCTCTAAAGAGGAAAAATGAGCAGCTTTGAAAAGGAAAAAAGGAGGCATGCAATATTGAAATTAATTTAGTTGAGACTTGGCCAAGTCAAAGCTTAATTAGTTATTGATGGTTTTAGAGTATCGAAAGTGAAATTCTATTAATTAGACATATATTGTTAATCGTTAATTGTGATTTGAACGAGAGTTATATGTTTGAGTTAACATGGAGAAATTGAATTATCACAGATTTAGTAGAATTAAATTCGTAATTGTTATAAAAAGTTAGTAGTTATTAATTGATAAACCTAGAGAATACTGGGAGGAAAACCAAAAGTACATTAGGTTTGTTCAATCATTGCATAGTAGATTAAATTAATTGTGAAATTAAAACTCATATATACCTAAGATTCAAGTGAAATCAATGACTCTGATGGGTTTACATAGATAGTTTTCATTAATTTAATCATTTTGTTTTTATTAAATTATTATTAAATTTTAATTTCTAGAAATAATAGAATTTCTATAATTATGGTACTTGATACACAATCTCGTAGGACGACACTCTACTTATCACTTTATTATTTAAACAATTTTGTGCACTTGCGAAATTGCCGGTTATATATAAAATATTTAACTAGTTTTAGGTTTTTATATGTATACCAGTATACAATCTGTAGAACATCATAATTATCTTAAAGGTTGGAATCAGTAATGGATGATGAATTGTTTCATTCTAATTGTTTTTGGGACATGGTTGTGCCTTTTTCTTTTTCTTCTCAATCTATATTATGGTTATCGGATGTATTGTTTAATGGTACTTTTATTGTGTTTGTAATGGTTAATTGCTATTGTTAGATTTTATTTCATTTGGAAAAAAAAAATAATTATCTTAAAGGCTAATATAGAGTGTCAATGAGAAGGTATATATATATATATTAGTACCAGGCTAGTATTATTTTTTTATTGGAAGAGAGATAACACTTTTATATTTTTACTGCATTAAATTGGCAGGAAACATATGTTTGATTTCTTTAAGAATTTTGCGGCTATTATAAAAATCAATACAAAAGTATTCATATACATTACTTTTATTATACCGTTTTAAAATTGAATCATACTAATCTTTTCTAACAATATGATTGGTATTTCTTCTCTTTATAAGAGATTTTAGATTCAAATTGTGCATTTTTATAGATTATCTTTAAGAGTTTGTGTCATCTAATTAATGAAATGTATGAATTGTTACTAAAAAATCTAAATCCTAAATTTTATTTCTATATTTTAAAAGTAATATTTTTTTGAAAATTAAGATGTCTTTTGTGACATCCCAAATATTATTTAACGCGTAAGGATGTCAGATACAGAAACAGATTACGAGTGCGTAAGAATTAAATATATGCAGCGGAGCAATTTATTATAAATCCCTTATAAAATATATGAGTTCCCAATTACATGTATAACTAAGGCTAAAAGTGACGTCAAAATACAAAATATCAAAATACGAAAAGGGCCACTTCTATAATTATATAAAAGGACTCATCAAAGTGCAAGACAAGTCATGCATTTATAAAAGTTTATGGATCCACGGGATCCTCAAAGACTTCAAGTGGTAGGTCAACGATTAGTTCCTCACTATCTTCCCTATCTAGAGGGGGGTATGAAAATGAGTGAGTTCTATATACTCAGTAAGGAAAACAATATTTAAATAACATCATAAGATTTTAAAGGTAATTAAAGGTATCATCATTTCTTACCATCAAGAATCATGTCAGGGTTCTTTATTAAATTATGAAAGTAATTTATTTTATTTAAAGAAAATATCATATCATAGTCATATCATATCAATCAACTATATCATGCTGAAAATAGAGAAAATCAAACAAATCATGATATGTACTATTTTTGTGTCATTCTTTGTGAAGTTGTTCCGACTTTCATCTATTGAGGGCCATACAGATTCCTAGCTGCCCATGTGGAATGAAAAATTCATTTAATTTGTAACAGCAATTTGTGTCTTCTTAAACTAACAACACATTTATGGCTTGC
Organism: Carica papaya; assembly: GCF_054855325.1. Classification (NCBI taxonomy): domain Eukaryota; kingdom Viridiplantae; phylum Streptophyta; class Magnoliopsida; order Brassicales; family Caricaceae; genus Carica; species Carica papaya. Next base: position 23,839,135 of record NC_142310.1, on the reverse strand, counting down.
TAAACCAATATCACATTTACAGCTTGCCAAACCATGACACGATTTATGACCACAGTCGTACAAACCACAGTGGTCCTACATGTTAACTATGGCCACGACCATACTTCGCTTAAGATGACCCTTACAATCATTATGCATCACCACTCTCGTCAGAGGGTATGCTGTCATCCACTGGGAGCGATCCTCTCACGTTTTTTCAGACCAGATGGGGGAGAAATAGAAATCCCTCAGAGATAAAAAGTCTAACGAAACACTTTATACATTATGCATGCCAATATTAATACATGTTTCTCATGTCTGTTCATCATTTCATGCTTAATCATTTTTCTACCATATTGCATCACATATCAATATTTATTTCATCTAAATTACACATGCAAATTAACAAGTTCATGCACGATCATAGAACATGCATTAACATGTGAAATTACTTAGTTTAGGCATAAAACTAACCATGAAATCACTAATTTAAACCTTATTAATTTTATTCTAGAAATGCTCCTTAAGATGTTTAAAAGTAAATATTGAATTCCTTACCGAAACCTCAATGTTTTCTATGCCTTTTCTTCTTCTTCTCATCTCCCTCTCTCTTTAAAGCTCTTGGCGGATGAAGAATGAAAATGGAAGTGATGGAGAAATGGTGAAAGGGCAGTCACTATTTATAGAAAATGAGGACCATCAGATTTGTGCCAAGTGGCAAAAACTTGTGAGGAGAGAGAAAGTCAATGAAAAAAGTGTGATGTGATGATTAACGCATGTGACCAATGGATGGACGATGCAACATGATAGTGGCATGAAAATTAGAGGCATGCCACCTAAACAGAGATGGCACGTCACCCAAGCGAGCAGAGCTGCGCGAGCGGGATCCTTCCCATGGGATTTTCTACTTTTTTCTCCATTTTCCTTAAATTTATTTAAATAATAAGTAAAATAAATTTTTTCCTACGAGAAAATAAAATAATTAGTTTTAAGATTTATCAAATCAAATAAAATACAAAACTTAAATTACGAAATACGATATTCATCCAAAAAATTAAAAATACGAAATATTAAGGGGTTTTAAATGACCTTAAGGCCTGAATAAATAGAGGTTCTTATTACAAATTAAGCACGAAGGTTTTCAGGGTGTTACATTCCCCCACCTTAGAAAATTTGATCCCCCAAATTTGTTATGATTAGATCTGGAAACTTCTTTCTCATCTCATTCTTCAACTCCCAGGTCACCTCTTTCGGAGTGTGTTGTTGCCACTACACCTTCACCATGGGGATCCTATTGTTGTGCAAAACCTTGTTGGTCCAATCAAGGATTTTTGCGAGGAGCTCCTCGTATGTCATATCAGCTTGAACCTGCATCTCTTGGTGAGAAATGATGTGAGAAGAGTCATGGTGGCACCTTTTGAGCATGGAGAGATGGAAAACATCATGTAGACTCATAAACTCTTGGGGTAGAGAAAGGTAGTATGCCACGGGTATAACACATTTCACGATCTGAAAAGGTCCCACATAATAGGGGATCAAATTTTCCTTCTTATCGAATCAAAATTTTTCCTTGTAAGGGAAGATCTTAAGGATGACTTGACCGCCAACTGCAAATTCTAAAGGTCTTCTACAGTTGTCAGCATAGCTTTTCTGGATACTTTAGGCAACGGCTAAATTCCTTTGAGTGATAGCAACTTTTTCAATAGTCTCCTAGATTAAATTAGGTCCCAAATGATACTGGTTCCCGACTTCATTCCAACAAGTGGGAGAATGACAGGGCCTACTGTACAGAGCTTCATATGGAGCCATGCCGATGCTGGAATGATAATTGTTATAATAAGCAAATTCACACAGGGGAAGATACTCATACCAATTATCACTAAAGTCGAGGACACAAGCGTGCAACATGTCTTCTACTGTTTGGACAGTATGTTCAGACTGACCATCAGTCTGGAAAAGATAAGTAGTGTTGAAGTATAATCCAGAACTGAGTGCTTCTTGAAAACTGTCCAAAAAATCGTAGGTATACCGAGGATCACAATCGGAAAAAATAGATGAGGGTTCATCGATGTACAAATGGGCTAATCTGCTGGTGGAATCTGTCGTTTTGATGGGTAATAAGTGAGCGGTCTTGGTCAACTTGTCAACAATGACCCATATGGCATTGCAACCAGAACAGGTTCTGGGCAGGCCGGTGACAAAGTCTATTGTTACATGCTCCCACTTCCATTCTGGAATAAGAAGGCCTTGCAACAAACCAGCAGGTCTCTGGTGTTTTGCCTTAACCCGTTGCCAAGTAAGGCATCGAGAGACACAATCGACAATGTCTTCCTTCATTCTAGGCCACCAATATTGATGCTTCAGGTCCGGTACATCTTGGTACTTCTGAAGATAATGGACAGCTTAGAGGCATGGGTAGCTTTGAGAACATCCCTTCTGATAGCGACAGGGACCCAAATACGGTCCCCAAATCTGCATAATTCATCATCTATGAGCCTGAAATCAGAAAACTCATAAGAAGTAAGCTTACTCAAATTTTTGTTATTTTTGGGTCTGTGAACTGAGCTTCCTAAATCTTCATGAAAAGATCAGGCATTTTTGTAAATTATCTTTAAGAGGTTGTGTCATCTAATTAATAAAATGTATGTATTGTTACTAAAAAAACTAAATCCTACATTTTAATTCTATATTTTAAAGTAATATTTTTCTGAAAAGTAATATACCTTTTATCCATAACAACTAGATTTATAAAACCAACCATAAGGAATGCCTATATAGCAAAATCAACCATTAGCATCATCTAAGATACATGAGACGTTTGAGCATAAAACAATAGCAAACAAATGCATAAATGACAACAACATACTATAAACACGACATTACACATCTAAAACAACTTTCTATATGTGTATGTGTGATGATATATCTCTTTAAGGAAGTTTAACAACAATATGAAGGGGTTATTTGAGACATCTAACTGTCTAAACTAGTCTACATAGAATTGATTAACTTTGATTGTGCGTGAATTTCATATTGTATGTATAGAAGCTCCAAGGATCATGCTTATATGAGTTAATGGATACCTTATAGATTCTGAGAATTGGAACAAGCATTCCTTTGGCTATATGTGCATTAAAAAGAAAAAACAAACAACTAAAAGCATGCATATCACCTACACCACCAAATATCTCCAATCTTTTACCAATATCCTTTCAAACCCATTCGTTCCTCTCTTCTACCCAGCTTTCTTGCTCCCTCTCACTCATTCACAGATACTTGAAAATAGTGCATATCTTCTAGAGCTTTATAACTCTGTAAATTCCTATTCACTTTTCCTATTAACGCCTCATCCCACACCACAACGACTAGTCAACTTGTTTTCCCACTATCGCCAATATCACCATCTCAACACAACCTCCCATGCATCTTTCATATTACGCATCTTTGGTATCACATAGAATTTGATTAATAATACATGAAGCTACCTATTAGCTAACAACTTACTACTGATATATGAAGCTACTTATAATTAGTCATTTTTATGAAAATGCTTGAAATTTTATCGACTAGAACTAGCAAATATGATCCAATAATACAATAATTTATTAGGCATATACTATTGCCAAGAATATAAATTCTTATCTCATCATTGATGTTTTTTTCATCGAGATAAAATCCAAATTACGATGCATTTTCTTGTTCCTGAATGGGCTTCTTCCATTTTTTAATTTAATACAAATATACTTTATCTTAGGCCAAAAAAAAAATTTGTTATATATACAAGAAAATGAAAAAAGTGACATCAGAAGTCCTAGGGACATATTTTTAAATGTTGGATTCCCTGTAGGGTTGCTCTACATGCGAAGCTCCCTCATGCATACATATCGATCATAAAATTTGGGATGCATCATTTACCCTTAACTTCCTTAATTGGAAGGTTCAAGATGTTATATTTAGGAAATATAATTTCAAAGTATCTTCTTATATATAGTTTGCGTTATAGGTTTTAGCTATTCATTACTATTTTACATAATTAATGAAGTATATATTTATATGTTTATTATTATAGCACTTTTTAATTTTCTAATTATCATAAACTTTTTACAAAGTAAGATAAACTTTATTTATCAAAGAAAATAGCCATACAACATCATCTTAATCTTTATTCATCTTATTATATTACTCTATTAGTTCATTTTATGCAGAACACTATTAATTAATTCCAAACAATTAGCTCTTTATTGGCAAAGTAACCTAAAATTTTCTTTGGGGGTAAATCTTTTTAAGGGTTTTGCTGTAGGTTAAGTATCACATATTTTTCCTTAATTAAAAGATAATTTTATTAATAAAATGGCAGTCGCATGTCCTTTTTCTCTTTGAATAATAAAAAATAATTTTATCAATAAGGATAGTTCCTTCTTTTTTAAAGAGAGAATTACAAGAAAACACAAAATCGCCACCCTTTGGAAAATGAAAAGCACAATTTAAGAATAAAATTATATGATAATATAGGTGATTTGAAATAGAAGCTAAACATGAAAAGAGCATCTTCTTAAAACATCTGTTATATGATTCCCCGTCATAGCCTCATACAGATACATCAAAAGATAAGTTACATTTCAACAAAGAATTCTTTCATGAGTTAGATATAATTGTTTATGCCTTAGCTATATATATATATATATGCATATACGTACTTATACCAAAATTTTTTTGTTTTTAACTTTCTTATTTCTAAAACAATTTATTTTTATTTATCTTGTAATAATTAACTATTTTGACATTTTAGAAATTGTAAGAGGAAGTGAATGGTAGAATATTGGAGCTTATGTACGTTTGAGATAGTCAATTGATGAATATTTCCAATGCTTAAAACACTACCCAATCTTCTAACTATCTAATAAAGCACGTAGTCACTTGTCGAAACTGAACTAATCGTCCTCCCTATTTCATCATCAACTTGAGTAAAGAGATGTATTTCCTATTTTAACAAATACCAACTCCTATTTCTCATATTTGTTTGATGACATCCTAAAAAGTTAAAATTTTCACGTAATACTATAAAATAAAAAAAAAGTTAGAAGAAAAAAACATGCCTCCTTACACAACTTTCTTTTCAGCGTGGTGAATTGATAAGCTAAGTAAGAAACAAATTTGAAAAATATCAACAATCTTGACATTAAAACTACTGAAGATGATTTCACTTATAGATAAACTCAACTTCAAGTTTAGAGACTTCAATAACTTGGCGAATTAATAAGCCTAAGTAGGTAAAGAATCTCGAAAGCATCCGCACTTAATTGGATCCGGACCTTTAAAAGATAAGTATTGGTGATTTTAGTGAGTAATATAGCTTTTATGATAGCTTTACCTAGGATTTTGGACTAGTGATGAATCAGGAGATGATAGTTGCTAAGGAGTGATTTAAGATGAATTTTTTTGATCTTGGAGTATCAAATTGAATAGGAGGATTTTTTATTAGTTTCGACTATTTCTTTAGCCCTCTAGATGGGTTTATGACGCTATAACATTGGTTCTAACTAGTCAATGAAAGAGGCTATTTAGTGGGTATGTATAGGTACCATTAGAACTCATACAATGCTGGTTTACACTGATTCTTCTATTTGTTTGTTTAACTATTGAATCGTTGTAAAAGTTACACATGCAGTTCTTACTTTTCTACTTATGTTATTGTATGATACTCAATTTGACACTTTTCAAGTTTTTACTTTTTCTTATAGGAGATAATTGAAGCTAATATAGAGGGTAAATTAATTAGCATGTTTAATATGGTCATTTTCTTTGATTTCTAACTTATACCTAAGAGAATGAGTAGATATTTAGAGTTGTCTATGGTTATAACAGGTTCACTGAGCTGGTGAATTAACGTCGCATCAAGCTTGCATCAAGGATCTAGTACATGGAGTTTTTTCTTTGAAGAAAAGAAAATGAAGGGGGGTGTTGGTAGTTAAGGCTATAGGAGGATTATGAAAATTATCAGTATATATATTTAATTTTTCTTGTCTACTTGTACAAGATCTTAATATAGATATAGAGAATGATGTAATATGTTCTTGCATGTATATATGTGTGTTGTTAATTTTGATTTGCGGGCCTTTTGAAGATCGAAGAAGATACTAGGCAGTTCTTTGGTTACTTTAAAACTTTGTTGTGACTTGGGAACTGATTATTATTGTGTCTATATTAGAAGAGTATAAAAACAAATACAAGATTACATATGAAATGTTTGCAAATCATTATAATTAGCTAGAGAGCAAGTCTTATATATATATATGCATAAAGTGAGTCAAAAGAAAAGGTGCGTATATATAATTATGGTACGATGATGGTAATCGAGGAAGTGTTTATGAATTCGGTTCCTTGCGTGCGGCTAATTTATTATATATATAAAAATAAATATTTGTGTAACTTGTTCATCACATTGTGGGCTTGAGTTCCAAATCCACATTGGCAATTCAAAAATGAATCTCCCTAAAAGTTGAGTTAGGCAGGCAATAAAAAAGGAAAGCAATTATATATGCAGGTATATATATATGTATGTATTACACTTTTTTGAATATAGAATACTGGATGTAGAATCTTTTATTTAAATCTTTAATAGTAATTAGAAGAAAATATATACACACACAAAATATTTTAGTGCATCAAAACGTATATATAGTATACAATTTGAAATAATTTATTCCCATATCTATATTGAAGGAAACTAGGTTAATATGCCATAGGATTCATTAAATAATTAGGGAGCTAATTAGTTTAATTATAATAATTTTTATTTTAATTGATCTATATGTAAATTAATTATATCTATATGTTACATAATTCATTATAATTGCAATATATATGATTATATAATTCATAAAGAAAAAAATTAATTATATGACATGATACAACAAGACCATCAAAAATTGTGTTTTTGTGGTTGATATTTTTCTTTCTATTGATATTTACCTATACACCATAAAAATTTAGATGCTCACCCTTCCATACACATATACAAACATCTCAATATATATTTACCTACCTCAACATGTATTCCTTCCATCCCTACCTTATATATTACATGTAAATATATATATATATATGTATATATCAATTGGATCAGAAAACAAACATCTGGCCCGTACTTGGTTTATAGTTAATTTGCTCGACATGCAAACTTTAATTTGTAAGATTTCAAAATTTTCCATCCAAAACATAATTACTAATTACACTCCAACAGTATTCTAATACCATAAAAACTTAGTTATGATATATATACATAGATATATATTGCGATAATATTTGTTCTTGTGTTGTGGAATATATAAGTTAATTTAGTTGAATAAAAATCATATTAACAATATAATGATCAAACCAGTAAAAGTAGAGAAAAGACATGAGAGGGTAAAAATCAATATATTTTAGAAATTTAGCATTAAAAAAATATTATTTTTATTTAGATTTGATAGAGTAATAACAAGGACTCAAAGTACAAAACAAAAGATAATACATTTAATCAAATACATTTCTCACATTTAACATAAATACAAACATTAACATATTCAAAAAAAATATTTTAATATCACAAAATCCCCTATTAATTTACAAGGTAATGGCATATTAATCTGTTGTATTTTTTTGAGTTCAACTATTAGTTCAAAAACTTTCTAACTAATACCATTGACTTTTAAAAGTATAAATTTAAATTATTATTAGTATGTAATGTGAACTCAAATATAGAAAAAAAAGATATCTATGGTTTTTGTATTTTTTTTTAAAAAGAATTAAAAAATAAAATGGCGGTAACTGTAAGACATCAAGACATACAATTAAGTTGGATTAGAAGGTGATGGCCATATTAGTTGATGGTTAAGAGATAATATTTGTATGTGTGGTTGCCATGTATAATTGACTTCAAGTGTGAATGCATGCCGGGGATAATGTAGGAAAGAGTAGGTAGATACATGCATTATAGTGAAGTAATAGCTTTTAATTAAAAGGGATGGCCACAATTGAATAATTTTATATAAGTACAGCTTGACAACAATTTATTAATTAAATTTTTTTAATTACATTACCTTAAATCAAAAGATTTTTCCATTTCCCCTATTAAAGACAACATTTTTTGAGATAATTTGGGCATTCCACTTGCATTTTAGAATGCACCACATCTTACCTTACATGGTATATTCTTCTATATTAAAACACTCCACCCCCATTCCTTACTAATGGTTATTCAACCCTTGTGTCGTTTTATATGTACCCCCTCCCGCCCCTTGGGCACACATGACAAAATACCATGAGTAGAAAGAAGGTTAAGCTTGCTTATATCACTAACAACTCTGCAATAAAAGCCACATTCAAGAAAAGGAAGAAAGGGCTGATGAAGAAAGTGAGTGAACTTAGCACTCTTTGTGATGTCAAAGCCTGTACAATCATTTACAGCCCTTATGACTCACAACTAGATGTTTGGCCTTCCCCTCTCAAAGCCCAACATGTGCTTGCTGACTTTAAGAGGATGCCCGAGATGGAGCAGAGCAAGAAGAAGGTGAATCAGGAGAGCTTCCTATGCTAGAGGATCACTAAAGCAATCGACCAACTGAAGAAGCAACACAACGATAATCGCGAAAAGGAGATAACGGTATCATGTTTCAAAGTCTTACTGGGAAGTCCCTCCATCAACTAAACCTTATTGATCTCAACGATTTGGGTTGGCTCATCGAACAACACCTCAAAGAAATCCAAAAGAGCATGGAAACACTCAACAAGTCACCTCAGCCTCACGAGGTGACAGACAAAGGAGTGATGAAGGGTCTTGGTGAGACTTTCACTCAAATCAAGGAGGATTCTATGGTGCAGAGGCTACAATTGCCGCAAATGCAATTCGTTGATGGGATGAATCCTCAAGCACAGCAACAGTGTTATGTCAGGCTGAACGGGGAACAGGCAGAGATGATGGTGCCATTCACATATTAGAACTACTAGAATAATGGATTGGTATTGTAACGCCCCATTTTTTTTCATATTGGATGTACTTAACAAGCAACCAATTCCATAACAAAATGGTCATGCACAAGGAAACACTAGCATAATCCATTATCCAATTATCAAGATAATCCTACAATAATGGACAAGACATCGTACACAATACAACCATACTCAATATCTATGCTACCATCAATTCTACATATTCCATTCAGTCAAAACAAAACGAAACTCTTCATCCTGTACTCTACACACTAGGTTCGAAATCCAACAACTTCGATCCAGACTTCGTCCCTACATCATCTGTAAAAAGGAAAGAGTGAGTTCATTTAACTCAGTACGGTAAAACTCAAAATACGTGCGTGAGATGCAACAATATAAAACCTTATACCTCTACCAATAGTTCACTACTGAACTCCAATTTTCTCTCCTGCATCTACAACTCTACCTACCCTAGGTGTCCGTTCCCTGACGGCACTCCAGGCGTGCCAGTGGTACCATTCACCGCCAAGATTGGCAACCATTAACACCTATCGACCCCTAGTGGGCCACGCACGCACACGAGTTTCAATCATTTTTGTCACCAACAGCGGCGACCATCATTCACCTATCGACCCCCTATCAGGCCACACACACACACTTTAATCCTTCTCTCCCGTCACCATCATCGGCGACCGTTAGCCATCTCACGACCTATACCAGGCCACTCACACACACCCAATTTTCATTCACTTGCGTCACCAACATCGGCGACCATTAGCCATCTCTCGACCTATACCAGGCCACTCACACACACTCTGATCATTCCCTCTCGTCACCGATATCGGCGACCACTAACCATCTTTCGACCTATACCAGGCCACGAATGCACACCATTTTCATTCATTTGATTTTCGTCACCAACATCAGCGACCATTAGCCATCTCTCGAGCTATACCAGGCCACTCACACACACTCTGATCATTCCCTCTCGTCACCGATATCGGTGACCACTAACCATCTCTCGACCTATACCGGCCATGCACGCACACCATTTTCATTCACTTGCGTCACCAACCTCGGCAACCATCGTCTACCTATCGATCCCTATCAACCACACACACACACACACCACTCCTTCTCGTCCACTTCTCATCCCACTCAAACTTCACATTCTTTTTTGTTAACTTGGTAAGAGGTGCCGCAATACTCGAGAATCCTCGCACAAACCGACGGTAGTACCCCACCAACCCCAGGAAACTTCTGATCTCTGTCACAGTCTTAGGCCTTTCCAATTTCACCACTGCTTCTATCTTTGTTGGGTCCACCGATATCCCATCTCTCGACACAATGTGGCCCAAAAATGCTATCTGATCCAACCAGAACTCACATTTACTAAACTTGGCATATAATTTGGCCTTCCGGAGCATCCCTAGCACCGTTGCTAGATGTTCTGCATGCTCTCCCGAATCCTTCGAATAGATCAATATGTCATCTATAAAGATAATGACATAGCGGTCCAGTAAGGGTCGAAACACCCGATTCATCAGATCCATAAACACCGCAAGTGCATTCTTTAACCCAAAAGGCATCACTAGGAAGTCATAATGACCATACCTGGTACGGAACGCCGTCTTAGCAATGTCTTCAGCTCTTACCCGTAGCTGATGATATCCCGACCGCAGATCTATTTTTGACAATACTTGTGCCCCTTGTAACTGATCAAATAAATCGTCGATCCTGGGCAATGGATACTTATTCTTTATTGTCACTTGGTTCAGTTCTCTATAATCAATACACATTCTCATAGTCCCATCCTTTTTCTTAACAAACAATATCGGGGCCCCCCACGGTGACACACTAGGTCGAATAAACTTCTTATCCAACAACTCTTGTAACTGTGTACTTAACTCCATTAGTTCTGACTTCGCCATCCTATAAGGAACCTTGGAAATGGGCTGGGTGTCGGGCTGAAGTTCTATTGTGAACTCGACCTCTCAACTGGGTGACAGCCCCGGCAGGTCGTCTGAAAATACGTCCGAAAAATCTCTGACCACTGGTATCTCCTAGAGTGCAAGTCTCCTACCCTCGTTCCCTGTCAAGGACATAGATAAACGGTAATTCTTGCATATATTCATACTAACATATCTTTCAACGTAACACTCATTTATTCATTGATTTTCCCCATACAGAAACATATTCTTCGTTTGGCAATTTAAACACTACCCTCTTGCAAAAATAATCTACATGGGCGTGGTGGACCGCAAGCCAATCCATACCCAGTATTACATCAAAATCTTATATGTCTAGCAAAATTAAGTCTACCTTTAACTTCCTCCCCTCTTTCTCTACCCCACAAGAGTCAAATATTACATCAGTACATAAAACGCCATTAGTTGGTGTAGATATTACCAATGCCCGGTCCAACCCCCAAGGCTCTATCCTTAGTCTAGATGCGAACCTAGGCGATATAAATGAATGTGTGGCACCAGTGTCAATTAGTACTCTAGCAGGAATATTTGAATTATAAAGTATACCTTGTATTACTCCTGAAGTAGCGGCCGCCTCCGGAACAGTCATGGCAAACACCTGCCCTTGAAGCAACGGCCGACCAGAATCTCTTGGGAGGGGGCAATCTCGTACGAAGTGTTTTGTGCTCCCACACCGATAGAAGCTTCGACTGCCACTCATACATGGCAGTCCTCCATGGTTTTTACCACACCGTGGGCACATCCCGCTGCTCAGGGCCATCTGATGACCCGGGACTGCCTCCTAAACCACTCTCATCCTCTTCTGTGTTTGACTAGAAGATGGTGGCAGTCATCTATAATTGGAGGGTCCTTTATTATTGTCAGTCTGTTCCTTATACAGTGCCTCTATCAGCTGTGCCTTCTCCAATACCATCTGATATGTAGGCAATGCAAACATAGCCACTTGGTGATACAATTCTGACCATAACCCCTTCTCAAACCGTCGGGCCTTTTTAGTTTCATTCATCATGACTTCGGGCACAAACCGGCCTAAATCTATATATCTCTCGGCGTACTCCACCACAGACAACCTCCCTTGTCTAAGTTCAGTAAATTTCACTTCCTTTCACTGTCTTAGAAAATCTGAAAAATACTCTGCATTGAAAGCTTCTAGGAAGACTTCCCAGGTGATTGGTGGGACCAAGGCCCCTCTTTTCAATTTCCACCAGCGTTTGGCGGACCCTCTTAACATGAATGTAGCCAGCTGTACTCTCTGTTCTATAGTCACAGTCATCACTTCGAATAATTTTTCTGTCTTCTTTATCCAATCCTCCGCCACCAGTGGGTCAAACCCCCTATTGAAGGCAGGAGGGTTCAGCCCTCGGTATTTCTCAATATTGCTCATATCCACCCCCATATGGGGACCCCTTGTTGTGGCACCGATGCTGCCTCTGTCACAACTCTCTATATCTAATCACGGTATCTAGGCTCTCAACCACTCTGCACAGCCGATTAAAGTCCTCCTGCTGTACGCCGGACTGCTCTGCATGGGTTGTCGATGGACCAGCAGCTTATCTCGGCTGTACGGGAGGGGGCACAGTGTGACACGGGGGTCGCCCTTGAAATACAGCGAGTGGTACATGGTGAAATCCCAGGGCTCGTCGTGGGGCCCCTGGGGTGGGCTCACGACGGGGTCGGCCCCTACCCTTCTTCATCACCTCCCTCGACTCACCTGCATAATAGTGGCACCCATCATTAGTACTCTTAATTTGCTCTGATACCAACTGTAACGCCCCATTTTTTTTTTCATATTGGACGTACTTAACAAGCAACCAATTCCATAACAAAACGGTCATGCACAAGGAAACAGTAGCATAATCCATTATCTAGTGATCAAGATTATCCTACAATCATGGACAAGACATCGCACACAATACAACCATACTCAATATCTATGCTACCATCGATTCTACGTATTCCATTCAGTCAAAACAAAACGACACTCTTCATCCTGTACTCTACACATTAGGTTCGAAATCCAACAACTTTGATCCAGACTCCGTCCCTACATCATCTGTAAAAAGGAAACGCTAGCACTATCCAACGATTAAGATAATCCTACAATCATGGACAAGACATCGCACACAATACAACAATACTCAATATCTATGCTACCATCAATTCTATATATTCCATTCAGTCAAAACAAAACGAAACTCTTCATCCTATACTCTACACACTAGGTTCGAAATCCAACAACTTCGATCCAAACTCCATCCCTACATCATCTATAAAAAGGAAAGAGTGAGTTCATTTAACTCAGTACGGTAAAACTCAAAATACATGCATGAGATGCAACAATATAAAACCCTATGCCTCTACCAATAGTTCACTACTGAACTCCAATTTTTCCTCCTGCACCTACAACTCTACCTACCCTAGGTGTCCGTTCCTTGACGGCACTCCAGGAGTGCCAGTGGTACCATTCACCGCCAAGATTGGCAACCATTGACACCTATTGACCTCTAGTGGGTCATGCACGCATACGAGTTTCAATCATTTTCGTCACCAATAGCAGCGACCATCATTAACCTATCGACCCCCTATCAGGCCACACACACACACTCTAATCCTTCTTCCCGTCACCACCATCGGCGACCGTTAGCCATCTCACGACCTATACCAGGCCACTCACACACACCTGATTTTCATTCACTTGCGTCACCAACATCGGCGACCGTTAGCCATCTCTCGACCTATACCAAGCAACTCACACACACTCTGATCATTCCCTCTCGTCACTGATATCGGCGACCACTAACCATCTCTCGACCTATACCAGGCCACGCACGTACACCATTTTCATTCATTTGATTTTCGTCACCAACATCGACGACTGTTAGCCATCTCTCGACCTATACCAGGCCACTCACACATACTCTGATCATTCCCTCTCGTCACTGATATCGGCGACCACTAACCATCTCTCGACCTATACCGGCCACGTACACACACCTTTTTCATTCACTTGCATCACCAATATCGGCAACCATCGTCTACCTATCGACCCCCATTGGCCACACACACACACACCACTCCTTCTCGTCCACTGTCTCTCTCTCCGCCCGCTGCCTGCGACATGTCCTAATTGCCCCTACTTACCCCGTCCTTCTTCCCCCAAGGCTCTTTCTACCCCACTCCATTCCCCCAAGCATCTCACTCACCCGGTGGATCCTTCCCTTCTCCAACATTCACTCCCTGACTCTCCCTAACTCTCTCTCGGGCTATAACCTCCCGCCACACCATCACGCCACACCATCCTTCTCACCTCACTCACCCCGCGGATTGTACCCTTCCGCAGTCTTTCCCCACTGCCTCTACCTATCTCTCTCTCAGACTACGTCCTCACACCACAACATCTCATTATCTCCTTCTGCGTTACTCACACAGTCCGCTCTCTCCTACACCGTTTTCCCGCCCGTACCGTCACCTTCTATCTCCTCCTCCCGCGATCCTCACGCGGTCACTTCTTTCATTCGCGTACCTCTTTTCTCTCTCCCGACCTCCACTCACTCTGCACTCCTATCTCTCTCCCGACCTCCGCCTGTACTGTCACCTTCTCTCTCTCTCCTCCCGCAATCCTCACTCGGTCTGCTTCCTTCCACCTGCCTCACTACAAATCCTCACCCAGCCTCTTCCGTATACCCCTACCTCCGTAAGCCGTGGCCATGCACGCCACACATCCAACCAGTTCACAATCAAATCAACACACACATTTAGAGTTTGGTACCGTACCTCCCATTTCCATTTTTCCCTCTTTCGGCCGAATCTACTATCACCGTCCGCGATCTCCTCTTCTCTCCGCTCCGCTTCTTTTCTCCCTCCTTCTGGAACCTTCCTTCCTCTTCTCTCTCTCTCCCGCTCCCCTTCTTCCTCTGCTCTTTTTTTTTCCTCTTTTTTTTCTTTTCTTTTCTTTTCTCTTCTCCTCTCTTCCTTCCCCCGCCCCCTACTTAAATCATCCCAGTTTTTCCTCAAAACGGCGTCGTTTTCCCCCTTGCAAAACGACGTCATTTTTCCTTTTCCAAAACGACGCCGTTTTCTCCCCTCTGCAAAATGATTTCATCTTTCCCTTCCCTCTCCCTCTTTTTTTTTTCTTTCTCTTTTTCCAGTTATTATAGGTATGGTCCAGTGTGTTTAATTATCCTTAGAAATTGAGAATTATGATATTTGATTTTGAATTTTTTTGGGTGTTATTGGGGATGTACTTTAAATAACAAATTAAATTCCACCATAGAGATATGTTGTTAGTTTCTTAGTCATCATAGTCATCGTCTAAATAGTTGTAGCTGTCATCCTCACAGACATAATTGTCGGGTCCATACATTCATGTACTTAGATTACTTTGTGTTATGATTTTCTTTAAATTAATCTTCCCCTCAATATTTTAAATTTTATGTGCTAGTGCTACTCTTCATTCTTTAATTTCTCCCTTTTCCCAACTTGACGTGGCTGTATTACTATTTGTTAAAATATATGCGTGCTCAATATAAATTTATACTATCAGAATGCCCTTTTCTCTTCTTTCTTTTCTTTTTTTTATACTCAATTCAGAGAGTACAGAAACATTTTTAATGCACTATATGTAGAAATTATGTTTAGTTAGGAAGAAGATTAAACTCGCTAGATACTTAAATTTGTTTAGATTTCAAATAAAACTTTTGTATAGAATTTAATAAATATGATGCACTCTTCAGATCATAGAATTAAAATTTGGGATAATGGCATTGAGGAATAATATTTTCCTCAAAGAAAATCCCAATATAATCCGAATATCTAAAACAATTAATATTTTGATTAATATGAAATTTAAATATAATTCTAAAAATTTTATTTTAGTCAAAAGATGCAATATTTTAAATAACTCAAATATATTGGATTATTCCTGATGATTATAAATAGATTCGTGATGCAATTATTATGCTCAGAATATAAAAAATAACTGAAATAAATAATTTTCGAACTCAACAATCTGTGAATAGCTAATTAATACTTTACGCAAGAAGAAATGTACAATATATACATATACATATACATATTTAAATATATACAATCACATAGAATAATAAATACAGAAAAATATCTTTGACAGCTAATTTCAAATATTTTCAGCAATTAGTATTTTGAATTTCTTTTACACATATAAATACTCAAAAATCAATGATATAAAGTCTTTTGCTATTAAAAAAATGTTACTGATATAAAACAAGACCATATTTAACTCAAGTGACATAAATTACTACTTTAAATTTTTTTTAATATTATAGTATGTTATTGTAGTATCTGTAGTATGATGTTGCAATTGATTCAAAACAAATTTATACTTTTATGATAACAATTTCAAAAATTCATAAGACACAACATAAGTACTTTTAAAAAATGAAGATAGATGTAATAATACAATGAAACCACTTATACACTACTGTCAAAGTGTATAACACCAACATCCACGTGAAAAGTCTAGTATTCAAATTTTAATTGTTCATCTGGTTATATTATAATTAATTTTAACATATGATAGAGTTATTAAAATTTATTTTTATTAATTTTTACGTACAATAAATTATATATCTATTTTTGTGTTACATAAGAGTCGAATTTTCTATTCTTATTTTTGTAGAGGTAGAGAATTACCACTTGCAAGTATTATCATGCCTTAATTATATTTAACTTTTAGGAGGACTGATTTCTATTAAGGCAGTTGGTAATGAAGTAAAGATCCTAGAATTGGAACTATTGGGCCTTTGGCCCGATCATTAAGGGATGGCATTAGTTCCCATTAATGAAGAACATGTCTACTCAGAATTTTATATAACAAATTAACAAATCAGCCAAATTATCACCTGTATGCCTTTTTATACAATCTGTTAACTTCTGATATCAACCATTTTATATTAAAAATGTGTTGAATGTATTTATTTATTTTTTTGTGAATATGTCAATTTCGTGATATATAAAAGTGCTTAAGTTCAGTTACTTTGTTTAAAATTAAATTTGCAACCTGTTTTATTTATGGATTGTAGAATTAATTATATTGATATTAATTGTAACATTTCATTTTCTCACATAATTGTTTAGATAAGATGTGAATGCATGCTGGGCATAATGCAAGAGAGAGTAGGTATATAAATGCATTACAGTGAATCAATAACTTGTTATGAAAAGTGTCGGTCAGGATTGGATGATTTTAGATAAGTGCAGCCTTTTAACATTTTACTAATTAAATTTTGTGAATTATATTCCTTAAATCACAAGATTTTCCTAGATCCCCTATTAAAGACATAATATTTCTGGAGATAATTTGAACATTTCACTTGCAGTTTTAAAATGCACCACATCTTACCTTACATGATATATTCTACTATATTAAAATGCTTCACTCCCCATTCCTTACTAATAACTATTGGATGTTTGTCTCATTTTATACAAACACCCTCTCGCTCCTTGGCCAGACATGACAAAACACCATGACTGGAAATAAGGTTAAACTTGTTTATGTCACTAATGACTCTGCAAGAAAAGCTACGTTAAAAAAAGGAAGAAGGGTTGATGAAAAAAGTGAGTGAACTCAGCACTCTGTGCGATGTCAAAGCCTGTGCAATCATTTACAGCCCCTATGACTCAAAACTAGAGGTTTGGCCTTCCCCTCTCGGAGCCCAACACGTGCTTGCTGACTTTAAGAGGATGCCCGAGATGGACCAAAGCAAGAAGATGATGAATCAAGAGAGCATCTTACGCCAAAGGATCACCAAGGCAACCGATCAACTGAAGAAATAGTGCAAGGACAATCGAGATCTTGCGCATATCATGTTCCAAAATCTTATCGAGAAGCCCCTCCACCAACTCAACCTCATTGATCTCAACGCTCTGAGTTGGCTCATCGAACAAAACCTCAAAGAAATAAAATAGTGTATTGAAACACTTTGAAAGTTACCTCAGCCTCAAGAGGCGACAGTCGTAAGAGTGATGGAGGGTCATAGGGAGACATTCACTAAGATCAAGGAGGATCATCCTGTGGAGAAGTTGCAACAACTACAGACTTGGTTAGTTGATGGGATGAACCTGCAAGCACAACAGCAACCTAAGTGAGCATACGGGGAACATGTAGAGATGATGGTCCCATTCACAAATAAGAACGACCAAAATAATGGACTGATATGATCCAGTGTGTTTCACTGCCCTTAGGAATCGAGTATAAAGATATTTAATTTTAAATTTTTTGGATTGTTGTTGGAGATGTGCTTTAAATAACCAATTACATTCCACTATAAAGATATGTTATCAGTTTTTTAGTCGTTGTAGTCGTTGTCTCAATAGTTGTAGTCATAATAATAGTTGTAACTGTCATCATCATAGCCGTAGTCATCGAGTCGCATGCATAAATGTACTTGGATTTCTTTGTGTTATGATTTTCTTCAGATTAATCTTTTCTTTAATATTTTATATCTCTTGTACTAGTACAACTCTTCGTTCTTTAATTTCTCTCTTCCCCCTGCATGCTCAATGTAATTTTAAGCTATCATAATGCCCTTTTCTCTTCTTTTCTTTTCTATTTTTTTTACTTAATGGAGCGATGAAATAAGCATTGTTGATGTAGTATACGTAGAAATTCAGTCTAGATAGGAGGAAGATTAAGCTAGCTAGCTGCTCAAATTTATTTAGATTTCAAATAAGATTTTTGTATAGAATTTAATACATATGGATACGCTCTTCCAATCTTTAAATTAAAATTTAGGATAATGGCATTAAGGAATAATAATTTCCTCAAAGAAAACCTCTATCTAATTGAAATATCTCAAATAATTAATATATTTATTAATATGAATATTATGCGTGTATTAGGAAAAATATGCTAAAATTATAAATATGTTGTTCAATTATTTTGTTTGATTTATTTCAGGTTATATTAACTTATAGATATATAGAATAATCTATCTTTGTTCCCTATATTTGAAAAGACAAAAAAATTATAGTCACATATATACTACCAATTTAGAGCATTGATGAGAAGTATATGTGTACACTTACAACTAGCTCTTTTAAACAGTTTGGACAATATCTTGTTTAATTTGCTAAATATGTCATATTATTGTGATGTAATAGCAATGTTGTCTAAATAGCAAAGAGAATAAATATTGCTTTATACATATACACACAGATATATAATCTTTAACTATTTTCCGTTATTTATATGTACACCAGCATGCAATCTATAGCATATTGTAATTATCTTAAAGGTTGGAATCAGTAATGGATGATGGATTGTTTCCTTCTAATTGTTTTTTGAACATGACTTTGCCTTCTTCTTGTTTTCTCAATCTCTGTTGTAGTTGTTGGATGTATTGTTGATGGTACTTTTCGTTGTGTTTATAGTGGTTAATTACAATTGATAAATTTTATTTCAATTTTTTTTAAAAAAAAATCAATTATCTTATAGGCAAATATGGATTATTGAGGTTCAGAAGGCATATATTTTAAAACCATACTAGTATCATTTTTTTTTTACTGAAGGGAGACAACATCTTTATATTATTACTGCATAAAATTGGCAGAAAATATATCTTTAATTTCTTTAGGAGTTTATTGGCTATTACATAAGTCAATACAAAAGTAATCATATATATTACTTTAATTGTTATATTTTAAAATTAAATTACTCTAATCATTCCCTAACAGTATGTATAGTATTTTCTCTCTTTATAAAAAAATTTGGATTCAAATTGTACATTCTCATATATTATCTTTAGGAGATCGTGCTAACTAATTAATTAAATGTATGAATTGTCACTATAGAGATTTAAATCCTAAATTTTATTTTCATTTTTTAGAATTAATATTTTTTTTGAGAAGTAATATAACTCTTAACAATAACGCCCAGATTTACAAAACCAGCCATAAGTTATGCCTATATGCCAAAACCAACCACTAGCATCATCTAAAATACATGAGACCTTAGAGTATAAAACAAGAGCATCATATAAAAAGTGACATAAGCAACCATAAAATAGTCTACTCTACATCACACATCTAAAACAACTTATAGATTGTGAGAATTGGAGCAAGTGTTTTGTTTTGATCGGATGTCTATAAGCCCTAACATTTTCTACATTTGTTTTTAGCTATATGAGCACTAAAAAGAAAAAAAACAACTAAAAGTGAACATATTGTTGGGACTAAAACAAAGACTTTTATGGTTAAAATGCAAACTATCATAATTAGAGGACTATATTGGAAATTTACCAAAAGCAATATCAATTTTCTATATGAAAAAAATGGGACGCTTAGTACAAAGGATGGGTGACCTATTTATATGCAATTATTACTGCCTAGTTATAAGCAATATCAATCTTCCATTTCATTGCCATGGTTTACTACCTTAAGACAAGTAATTTCAAGTTTTTTTTCTCTCCCTCTCTCTTTATTTAACTAACCCCAAATATACAGAGAAAATTAATTAAATATTCTAGCAATCTTCTCGTTCATTTCATTTTTTTTACACACCTATACATATAATAGAGAGTAGATATATACATGCATTATAGTGCAGCATTAGCTTTTAATTAAAAAAGACGGTTGGGATTGAATGGTTTTATAAAAGTGCAACCATGCAACAATTCACTAAATAAATTTAGTAAATTACATTACCTTTAATCATAAGATCATTCCATATGTCCTATTAAAAACATAACATTTCTAGATACGATTTGGGCAATCCATTTGTAGTTTTAATCTAACCTTTCATGGTATATTCAATGTTCTACTTCACATCCATTATAAATAAATCTTCAACCCTTGTCTCATTCTATATATATACCATCTTGCTCTTTGGCCAGACACGACCAATACCATGACTATAAAGAAGGTTAAACTTGCCAATATCACTAACAACTCTGCTAGAAAAGCCACTTTCGAGAAAAAGAAGAGGTTGATGAAGAAAGTGAATGAACATGTAAAACATATGTGCTAATTGAGAACAAAACACAAATATCCTTACTTGAGGTTTGCCATCTATACATGCTTTTTCAATATAAAACCATTATAGGCTCCCTCATCTTTTTTTTCGTTGAACATATACATGAAAAGGGCACTCACATACATAAACGTATAGAGAGAAATAGACATATGTGATCTCATGTCTTTATTTTATATAAAGTTTATGTTTTAAAAAAATGTGATGGGTAGGGTAGAATTATAATTAACAAATCAGCCGAAATATTTCAAAAAAGAAAGAAAGCAATCTTATCATTAGTGTAGTAGATTTATTAGTTGCACATATTTGATTGAAAGCAAATATACATAATTTTCTTCTTCTTTTCCTTCTTTCGTAAGCTTTATTATGTATTATAAATATTTTTCAACATATATGATCTTCAAATGAATATTTTTTTCAAAATAATTACTGATTGTTTACTACAGCTTCATGAAAAAAATATCATTTTTGATATGCGTAAAGAATGAAAAACATGGAAGCCCGATTGCATATAGTAACTAATTGTCTACTAAATGTATATAATTGGTTGTAGAGACATATTTTGACTTTAATAATTGTAATTAAAATATTCTTCCATAAAGAAAAAATCAAATAAACATGCACTCTAATAATCATATTCTACATAATGCATACAAAATCAAATAATGCAGGAGAGAATAGATATACAGATTGACTATAGTGAAACATTAGCTCTTAATTAAATAGGACAGTCATGATTAAAGGAATTTTGTATAAGTGGAGCCCTGCAATAACTCACTAATTAAATTTTGTGAAACATTTCCTTAAATCAAAATATTTTTCCATATTCCATATTAAATACATAGCATTCTGGAGATGATTTCGACACTCCACTTCTAGTTTTAGAATGCAGTACATCTAACCTCACATGGTATATTCAATGTTTCACTCCCCATGCTTTACTAATATTCTTCAACCCTTGTTTCATTCTATATATACCCATTCCCTCTCTTAAGCCATATAAAACAACAGACCAAGAGTATAAAGAAAGTTAAGTTTGCCTATATCACCTAATGACCCCACAAGAAAAACCACATTTAAGAAAAGGAAGAAGGGGCAGATGAAGAAAGTGAGCGAACTCAGTAGTCTCTACGACGTTAAAGCCTATACATTCATTTACAGCCCCAATGACTCGCAACCAGAGGTTTGGCCTTCTCTTCTAGGTACCTAACGCGTGCTTGTTGACTTTGAAAGGATGCTCGAGATAGAGTAGAATAAGAAGATGATGAATCGAGATAGCTTTTTACACTAAAGGATCACCTAGACAACTGACTAATTGAACAACTAGTGCAAGGATGATTGCGAGAAGGAGATCACGTAGGTCATGCTCCAAAGTCTTATCGGGAATTCCCTCCACCAACTCAACCTCATTGATCTCAACGATTTGGGTTGGCTCATTGAACAACACCTTAAAGAAATCTAGAATAAGATAAAAACACTTAGCAAGTCACTTCAGCCTTAGTGGACCACCAGACGAAGGAGTCATAAAGGGTCCTCGGGAGATGATAGCTTAAATTAAGGAGGATTCTTTGGCGCAGGAGCAGCAGCAGCCATATGTGTGGTTCGTTGACAGGATGAACTCGTAAGTACAA
This sequence comes from Carica papaya, assembly GCF_054855325.1. Classification (NCBI taxonomy): domain Eukaryota; kingdom Viridiplantae; phylum Streptophyta; class Magnoliopsida; order Brassicales; family Caricaceae; genus Carica; species Carica papaya. Next base: position 23,816,561 of record NC_142310.1, on the reverse strand, counting down.
CAATAGTTTTATGTAGGGTTTGCTAGCGGGGAACAGGTGAAGATGATGGTGCCATTCACGAATAAGAACAACCAGAATAATGGACTAATATGGTTCAACAGGTTTAATTATCCTCAAGAATCGAGTATTAGGATGTTTAGTTTTTAATTTTTTTTAAGTTGTTGGAGATGTACTTTAAATAACCGATTACAATCCACCATATAGATAGGTTGTCAGACCTATAGTCGTTGTCTTAATAGTTGTATCATGATAATAGTTTTAAATGTTGTCATCATAATCGTGCAGGCATGTTCATGGCACTGCGATCCGTGCTGGTGCGCATTTGCACATAGGGTATGTGTGTGGGAGTGCCACTACACTCCAAGTAGCTCTGCACATTCCAGTAAGCCTTGCGCGTCGTGTTGACCTAGTAGGCTTCTATGGATGCTGAGGTGTCTTCGTAGATGTGCTCCCCATACTGCAGATGCGGGTCGGAGGGTAAATTCCCTCGAGCACAAGGTAAAATAAATAAATAAAATCTATAATTTGATAAACTAAGTAAATTCTTGACAAATTGGTATTTTAAAAATATTGTATAAATTGGAAATTTGGTATAGCAAAAAATGATGTGGTTAATTTAAAAGAATAAATCTAATAAAATTAATAAAATCTTAAAATTCTAAGAATAATTTTATAAATTTAAAACTCATAAGAAAGAAATTGTAAATCTATAAATAATTATAAAAGGATGAGAATTAACATTTAAAAAAACTTGAAATTAAAAGACTAAAGAAAAAATAAAACAAGAATAAAAGAATCTAAAAAGTTAAGTAATAAAATAAAGAGTCAAAATTTAACAAACACAAAGTCTAGTTAAATCTAGTTTACCATATTTCTTTTGAGGGAAATTTGGTTTTGATTATTTGTTCTGAAACTGCTAGAATATGGGTGTCGGTTTTGGTCCCTTAACGAAACAGTAGTTCAGTTGTCCTTGAGACTCTAAATGATTTGATATTCATGCTCTAAGGCTCAATGGCATGAATGATGGCAACCTGAGAGACCTGAGAGAGTTATATTTGTATTTAATATTTGTGAATGTATGTTTGTATCTATTTAATAACAAGGCATGACTAATTGATATCTCGTTTGCCCTATCTAGAAATAGGTGTAAGCGGCTGCGCATGTCGGTTTGCAATCAGTGTAATATAAATTACATAATAAATTAGTATTAAAAACATTGTGTCAAAAGATGAGTTTCATCCTGCGTGCGTGAGTTGTGTAAACCCATTGAATACAGTATTGAGCGTCTTCATGAGGATTCGTATGAATTCGACATTTGATTTGGATATGAATAATTGGCGATAACTTTTGATTTGAATTTGTTAATTAAAATTATAATTAATTTTTTATTAAATGTGCATTAATGAATATTTTAAAATGTATTTGTGTTTCAGTATTTCTATTTATTTTACTGAGTATTAGAACTCATCCATATCAAATCCCCCCTTAAATGTAGGTTAGGAAAAAAATTATGGTTCACCCCGTTTAGATTCCCTTCAAGAGGAATCGTTTGGAGCAGACTTTGTATTTTGTTTTAAACTTTGAGGCTAGTTTTTATAATTATGCTATCTAATATTTTGTATTCTAAAAGGTAGATGGCATGATTGCCTCAGGATACAGTCTTTTGTAAATTTTTTATGGAATCTATACTTCTACTGCAATGTAAATATCTATCTTATGTTTGCTCATTTGGACGTTGGTGCCCTGTTTGGCATTAGGACGTCACATTTCTTTTCTTTTCTTTTCATTTATACGCAATGGAGCAAGGATAGAAGCATTATTGATGTAGTATATGTAAAAATTCAGTCTAGTTAGGATGAAGATGAAGCTAGCTAGCTCCTTAAATTTTTTTATATTTAAAATGAGATTTTTGGATAAAATTTAATAGATATGGATACGACCTTTATATCTTGGAATTGAAATTTTTGATAGTGGCATTAACAGGTAGTGTTTTCCTCAAAGAAAGTCCCACTATAATCATAACATCTAAAACAATTAATATTTTAATTAATATGAATATTATACATCTATCTGGCAAAACACGTTAAATTAAATGATAAATCGGCTTCTAACTAATTAATAGATATGTAGAATAATCTATTTTTGTTCTCTATATTTTGTAGAACAAAAAAATTACACTCACACATATACTACCAATTTAGAGTGTTGATGAGAAGTACATGTGTACACTGGCTACTAGCTCCTTTAAGTAATTTAGAGAGTATCTTATATAATTTACTAAATATGTGATATTATTGCGATTGCTTAGGTAGCAAGTAAAATAAGTATTGTTTTATATGTATACACAGAAGTATATTGATGTGTTCGATTTTTAAAAAAAAATTATACCCTTTTTACTTAAATTTAGAATAACTTTTGAATTAATTTTGAGTTATAAGTCATTTAATGAAAAAAATTCTTGATGTAGGTTTCCTGAAGGAGATAGAAAAAAAGACTGAAAAGAGAAAAAATGAAGTAGTTCTGAAGAGCAAAAAGGAAGCAACTCCGAAGAGGAAAAAGGAAGCAATTATGAACAGGAAGAATGAGCAGCTCTGAAGAAGAAAAATGAAGTAGCTCTAAAGAGGGAAAAGGAAGCATCTCTGAAGAAGAAATATGAGCAGCTTTAAAAAGGAAAAAAGGAGGCAGCTGAAAGTGAAAAAGGGAGGCATGCAAAACCCTATCTCCTCTTTTTTTACTGCCCACAAAAGGAACCATATCTATAATGTCAAATGGGGAGCATAGGTGAACCCATATATGGTGGGGAGCCGATGTGAACAAAAATCTGGTGAGAAAAAAGAAGTGGCCTTGGAACTGAGCAGCGGAGGAAAATTTGAGGAAAATTAAGCAAGTAATTTATTTTTATTTTTATTTTTATGTTTTTGCTTTCAAATTGTAGATTTTTGAGATGAAAATATTTGTGATTTTTTAACAAAGTCGTGTTAAAATTAATAATTGTTATAAAAAGTTAGTAGTCGTTAATTGATAAACCTAACGAATACTGGGAAGAAAACCAAAAGTACATTAGGTTTGTTCGATCATTGCAAACTAGATTAAATTGATTGTGAAATAAAAACTTGGATATCCCTAAGATTCAGGTGAAATCAATTATTCCGATGGGTTTACACCGATAGTTTTCATTAATTTAATTATTTTGCTTTGATTAAATTATTATTAAATTTTGATTTCTAGACAATAATAGAATTTCTACAATTCTGGTACTTGATACACAATCCCTGTAGGACGATACTCTACTTATCACTTTATTATTTGAACAATTTTGTGCACTTGCGAATTCGCCCGTCGTATGTATAATCTTTAACTGGTTTTACTTATTTATATGTATACGAGTATGCAATCTGTAGAATATCATAATTATGTTAAAGGTTGGAATAAGTAATGCATAATGAACTGTTTCCTTCTAATTATTTTTTGGACACGGTTGCGCCTTTTTCTTTTTCTTCTCAATCTACATTGTGATGATCGGATATATTGTTTAGTGGTACTTTTATTGTGTTTAAAATGGTTAATTACTATTGTTAAATTATATTTCATTTTGAAAAAAAAAATTTATCTGAAAGACTAATATAGAGTGTTAAGGAGAAGGCATATATATTAGTACTAGGCTAGTATCGTTCTTTTATTGAAAGAGAGATAACACTTTTATATTTTTACTGCATTAAATTGGCAGGAAATATATGTTTGATTTCTTTAAGAATTTTGCGGCTACTACAAAAATCAATACAAAAGTTTTCATATATATTACTTTTATTATACCATTTTAAAATTGGATCAAACTAAACTTTCCTTAACAATATGATTGGTATTTCTTCTATTCATGAGAGATTTTATATTCAAATTGTGCTTTTTTGTAAATTATCTTTAAGAGGTTGTGTCATCTAATTAATAAAATGTATGAATTGTGACTAAAAAATCTTAAACCTAACTTTCAATTCTATATTTTAAAAGTAATATTTTTCTGAAAAATAATATACTGTTTATCCATAAAAAGTAGATTTATAAAACCAACCATAACGAATTCTTATATAGTAAAATCAACCACTAGCATCATCTAAAATACATGAGATCTTGGAGCATAAAATAATCGCAAAAAAAGGCATAAATAACGACAACATCGTCTGAACACTACATTACACATCTAAAACAACTTTCTATATGTGTATGTGAGATGATGTTTAACAACAATATGAAAGGGTTTTTCGAGACACCTACCTGTCTAAACTAGTAGACATAGAATTGATTAACTTTAGTTGTGCGTGAATTTCATATTGTATGTATAGAAGCTCCAAGGATCATGCCTATATGAGTTACTGAATGCCTAATAGATTCTGAGAATTTGAACAAGCGTTCCTCTGGCTATATGTGCACTAAAAAGAAAAAAGAAACAACAAAAAGAACACATATCACCCACACCAACCAAAGATCTCCAAGCTTTTACCAATATCCTCTTAAACCCATTCGTTCCTCTCTTCTACCAAGCTTTGTTGCTCGCTCTCACTCATTCACAGACACTTGAAGATAGTGCATATATGCTAAACCTTCACAACTTTGTAAATTCCTATTCACTTTTCCAATTAACACCTCACCCCACACCACAACGACTAGTCAGCTTGTTTTCCTGCTATCGCCAACATCACCATCTCAACACAACCTCCCATACATCTTTCCTATTACACCTCTTAGAATTTGGTCAATAATACATGAAGCTACCTATTAGCTAAAACTCATTAGTGATATATGAAGCTACTCATAATTTAATTATTTTTATGAAAATGGTTGAAATTTTATTAACTACAACTAGCAAATGTGATCCAATAATACAATAATTTATTGGGCATAATATATTATTTCCAACAATATAAATTCGTATCTCATGTATTATTCCAGAATTTTTAGTGCATTTACGGTGTAAATATGTATTTAATTTTCATTTAATTTTTTCTTTATAAAACTATATACATAATATGCCTATAAATAGTGGTATCTCAATAATAAAACAAAATTTTCAATTCTCACAAGATAACATGGTATTAGAGCTGTTAATATATCTAGAAGAATTTAGATAGCTAATATATGAATAAATTGTGTTTTGCATACCAAAATAATGAATAGGGGTGAGTTCGATAGAAATAAATAATGATAGAAGGTTACGAAGAACATTGTGGAGGAAGAGGAAATGGGAAACATGGTTGGATTGATTTGTGAAAAGGATGAGGGAGAAGTTGTATCAAAATATGGCTTTGATAGCTATAACTATATTAAAAATATAAATTGCACAATAAAGTTCTACTTTTATCATCTTTTTTGAAAAAAAATATTTGTTTTTCTTACACAAGATTGTTATTTTTTAATCAATAAATTTAATACAAATGTACTTTATCTTAGGGCAAAAAAAATTTGTTAGATACACAAGAAAACGAAAAAGGTGATATCAGAAGTCCTAGGGGCATACTTTTAAATGTTGGATTGCTTGTAGGGTTACTTTACATGTAAAGCTCCCTCATGCATACATATCGATCATTAATCTTTATTCATCTTATTATGTTACTCTATTAGTTTATTTTATACAGGATGCTGTTAATTAATTCCAAATAATTAGCTCTTTGTTGGCAAAGTAACCGATAATTTTCTTTGGGGATAAATCCTTTTAAGTGTTTGGCTATAGGTTAAGTATGGCATATTTTTCCTTAATTAAAAGATAATTTTATTAACGAAATGGAAGTCGCATGTCCTTTTTCTCTTTGAATAATAAAAAATAATTTTGTCAATAAGGATAGTTCCATCTTTTTTAAACAAAGAATTACAAGAAAACACAAAATCGCAACCCTTTGGAAAATGAAAAGCACAATTTAAGAATAAAATTATATGATAATATAGGTGATTTGAAATAGAAGCTAAACGTGAAAAAAGCATATTCTTAAAACATCTGTTATATGATCCCCCTTCATAGCCTCATACATATACATCAAAAGGTAAGTTACATTTCAACAAAGAATTCTTTTATGAGTTAGATATAGTTATTTATATTTTTGCTATATATATATGCATATACGTACATATACTAAAATTTTTATGTTTTTAAGTTTCTTATCTTTAAAACAATTTATTTTTATTTATCTTGTAACAATTAACTATTTTGACATTTTAGAAATTGTAAGAGGAAGTGAATTGTAACGGCTCCGGAAATTTAAGTGAAGATGTATGTATTAAAAATCTTAAATGCAGAAGCGAAATAAAAATTCTGATTAACATCCCTTACACATTAACCAAAAACATATTCAACATATGAAAAAATAAGCTTATTAAAAGAAATACTCAAAATAAAAACTATAAATAGAACTATAAAGTCTCTAGACGTCTAACTTGCCGTCTTCCTGTGGAACGGGCTCGGGAACCACGTCTTCCTGATCTGAAATGGTTAAGTAAGGAATGAGCTACACTAGCCCAGTAAAGACATCACATTATCTCACTGCCATAGAAGTAAAGGTTGGTAGAAAACAAAAACAACCAATGGAGCATAATTTATAACAAACTCATTTATTAATAATAAAAATTTTTACTGTCCGCTTACCTCGGTGAGATTTATGAAAATAACATATGAACACAATAGCATTATAACCATCATAAAATCATATACACTTAGTAACATAGCACATGTCATAATTTTGCACTTCAATAATCAGATAAAAAATTTTCTCTTTTACCAGCCTACTAGTATCCATGGGGATCTATAGGGGGGTCCTCGCTAAACGTGAACCATTAACATTAATAAGCTGATTCCAGGGCCGTCCCCATACCCTGTCCGGTATGGGCGCCAAAACACATAAGGTCTCCATACCCCGTCCGATATGAGAGACCACGTTCCTGGTAGGGTTCCCTACGGATCCGGTCCGTCCACCATCTCCCAGGATATCTAGTCAGGCTGTCCACGTTATCCATTTATCACTTCACATATCCTTTTTTCTATTTTTCTTGGTCTCAATTATCCAATCATACATAAACACGTAAACTAATAATGAACACCAAACAAAACAACACAACATCGGGTTCACCATAATTCAAACCATAATAAATGAAACCATGATTCATGCATACAAAATCATAAAATAAATACATCAAATACCATACTGTATTTAATACTGAAAAATAGAACAACCAATAACTGACCGACAATATATCATATTCGGGCTCCATTGGCAACCTCAATCAATTATACATATCTATAAAGTCATAAAATACCGTTTTATCATTTATTAGGCTTTAATACTGTGATAGAAAATAGGGTGAGAAATCCTTACTTGTTTCGAGGTCTGAAATCGGCTCTACAGTGCACCTACGGGCTGTCCTTAAATTCCCTAAATTTTTTTTGGGAAACTGAAACGCACTACCGGTACCTGCACGTGTCCCAAAAAACCCCAAATCAGACCTAGGGCCCCTTTTCGGCCAATATCAGAATTCCAACACGGCATCTCCGCCGTGCTCCGGCGACGGCAGTGCCGCTTGAGACGGCGATCCACCTCGGGTTGGCTGTTTTTGACCGTTTTCGACCGAATTCGGCCAAACCTGCATTGGTTCCTACAATAAAACAACCCTAGGGCCCTCGGTGGGCCAAAAAATCATGAAAAATCGAGACTTACTGGCGGCAGAGCTCTTGGCGGCGGCTTCTCCGGCGCGAGTCACGGTTTGATGTTTTGCTTCGGTCAACCTGCAGAGAAAAGGATGGTGATCACAGTGGTGTAAAAATTGCATCAAACAGGAACCGAAAAGGGCCTCATCGGAGGCAAAAATCGAAGGAAGTCGCGGCGGCGGCGCTGGACTTCGGTGGTGTTTTTCGGCAGAATGGCTGGTGGTTTGGCTCCGATTTGGCCATAGGCAGATTCAGCTTCGAAAATTGAGCCAAGGGGAGAAAATTTTCCTCGTTTGGCGATCGGAAAACCCTCCGGTGCAGTGGCGGGTGGCGGCGGCCGGCTCCTCTGGCGACTGGTTCTTATTCTCCGGCAAGAGCACTGGCGGCTAAGGTTTGGGGTCGGGTGTGGGTGAGGTTATTTATAATCTTCCCCATTTAATCTCAGCCGTCCATCATGATTTAATCTAGACCGTCCAATCACGATTAAAATAGGAATAAATCTGGCCTGTCCATCGTGATGCGATTTGGGCCATCCGCATGCATGAGATCTGAGCCGTCCGTGTTCTTGAGATCTGGGCTGTCCGCACGCATGAGATCTGGACCGTTCGATCGTGTGCACGCGGATTGCTCACGTGGCTCCGTCCGTGTGATCTCCTGCGTCAGCTTCCTTGCCACACGGCGTGTTCTGGTTGGCCGAGGCCGCTAACTGGGCTGTTAACGTGGCTGCTGACGTGGCACAACTTTCCTAAATTGCATTTTGACCCATGGTTTCCGATTTTCTTTTTAAAAACACTCCCAGAATCTAAATTTTCACCCCTTTTTCCCAAAATCAATTTCAATTAAATCCCACAAATAATTTTACCCTATTTTATCATTATTATTATTTTTATTTTCATTAAATTAAATTAAATTAAATTAAAACCTTATAAATTAAATATTAAAAAAATTAAACTAAAATTCTAATATATATTAAAATAAATAAGAAAAAAAAAATAAAAATAATAAATTGGGTGTTACAACTCTTCCCCCCTTAAAGAAATTTGGTCCCCCAAATTTGCCTCTTACTCTTGGTCGAACAAATCGGGATACTGGGCTCTAAAATCTGATTCTAGCTCCTAGGTTGCCTCCCTGGGTGTGTGGTTCTGCCACACGACCTTTATAAATGATATTTCCCAGTTGCGGAGTATCCTCCTCTTTCGGTCCGTGATACTGACTGGTAATTCTTCATAAGATAAGTTCTCTTGGAGTGGAAGCAGTTCATGAGCCAAGACATGAGAGGGGTCTGGGTTGTACTTACGTAGCATGGATACGTGGAACACATTGTGGACCTTGGAGAGCTCTGGAGGCAGTGCTAGTCTGTCTAAGATTTCGAAAGGTCCAATAAATTGGGGGTTCAATTTTTCCCTCCTGTCGAACCTACTAATTCCCTTGAAATGAATGACCTTAAGGAACACCCGGTCGCCTTTCTCAAATGCTAGATCTCTCCTTCGGGTATCTGCATAACTCTTCTACCTACTCTGAGCTATCTGAATGTTCTTTCTGATTTTAACTATTTTAAACGTGGTCTCCTCTACCAACTCCGGGCTGAATAATCTTCTATCACCTACTTCGTCCCAATAAATTGGTGATCTGCATGGGCGCCCATATAACACCTCATACGGAGCCATACCGATGCTCGCTTGGTAGCTGTTATTGTAGAAAAACTCTATCAGGGGTAGATGGTCGTCCCAATGGCCCCCAAAGTCAAGGACACAAGCTCGGAGCATATCCTCAAGTGTACGGATTGTCCTTTCTGATTGTCCATTAGTTTGAGGATGGAAGGCAGTACTAAGAGATAGCTTTGTTCCCATAGCTTGCTAAAAGCTACTCCAAAACCAAGAAGTGAACCTGGGGTCCTTGTCGGACACCACTGTCACTGGAACTCCATGCAATCTGACTATTTTCTGGATGTACATTCTTGCCAACTTGTCCAAGGGATCGGTCATCCTGATGGCTAAGAAGTGGGAAGACTTGGTAAGTCGATCAACGATTACCCATATGGCACCATGTCCTGAACGTGCTCTGGGTAGCCCCGATACGAAGTCCATGGTGATATGTTCCCACTTCCACTCCAGGATTGGTAAAGGCTGAAGTAGCCCACCTGGGCGCTGATGCTCTGCCTTGACCTGCTGACATACCAAGCATTTCGATACAAAGTCAGTTATATCTCTCTTCATCCCATTCCACCAAAACCGGGATCGCATGCTTTGGTACATTTTGGTGCTTCCTGGATGCATGGCAAACTTCGAGCTATGGGACTCTGTCATGATGTCTCTTTTTAACTCACTGTCATCTGGGACACACACCCTGTCTTGAAAATGGAGTAATCCATCGGCAGAGATTTAAAATTCTAAGCTCACTCCCTGTTCTGCATCTTTCTCGCGGGCTACCAGGGCGGGGTCGACTAACTGGGCTTCCCTTATTCTCTGGATTAACTCGGGCTGGACTGTCAGGCGGCCCAAACATGTGGCTCTCCTTATGTCCTGGAGTCGAACCTGTTTTGTGGCCCTAATTTGCCTGTATTCTGAAATCATCAAATGGGCTAAGATACCTGCACTTTTCTTGCTAAGAGCATCTGCTACCACATTGCCCTTACCCGGATGGTATAAGATATCACAATCATAGTCCTTAAGGAGTTCCATCCACCTTCTTTGACGCATGTTGAAATCCTTCTTAGTGAATATGTATTTCAAATTCTTATGATCAGTATAGACCTAAAAGGTCTCTCCGTACAAGTAGTGGCACCAGGTTTTCAAGGCGTGTATGATTGCGGCAAGCTCCAAGTCATGGGTGGGATAATTCTTCTCATGATTCTTTAACTGCCTGGACCCATATGCTATGACCTTTCCATGCTGCACCAGGACACAACCCAGGTCTAGATAGGAGGCATCACTATAAACTGTATATCCCCATGATCCACTCGGTAAATCCAGTATGGGTGCAGTAGTCAGCCGCTTCTTTAATTCTGAAAAACTTCTTTTGCAGTCCTCATTCCACTCAAATTTGGCATTCTTCTTTGTGAGTCGGGTTAGAGGAGCTGCTAGGCTGGAGAATCCTTCAACAAACCTGCGGTAATAACCTGCCATCCCCAGGAAACTCTGGATTTCCTTAACTGATGTCAACTTCTCCCAGCCAAGTACCGCTTCAACCTTTTCAGGATTCACTGATACTCCTTCCTTCGATATGATGTGTCCTAGAAAGGCGGTCTGCTCAAGCCAGAATCCACACTTACTCAACTTAGCATATAACTTCTTATTTATGAGGACATGCAAAACTTGGGCAAGATGGTGAGCATGTTCTTCTCTGCTTTTTGAGTGGACTAAGATGTCATCGATGAACACGATAACAAATTGATCCAAGAACTCTCTGAAGACTTTGTTCATCAGATCCATAAAGATTGCTGGGGCGTTGATTAGCCCAAATAGCATGACCAGGAACTCATAGTGTCCGTACCTGGTTCAAAAGGCCGTCTTGGGGATGTCTTCTGTTCTTATCTTCATCTAATGATAGCCTGATCGCAGATTTATTTTAGAGAAGACTTGTGTACCCTGCAGCTGATCGAAGAGGTTATCAATTCTGGGAAGGGGATATTTGTTCTTGATCATAGCCTTGTTCAATCCTCTGTAATCAATACACAGTCTCAACGTTCCATCTCCCTTCCTTGCAAAAGTGACTCCGGCACCCCAAGGGGATACACTGTGTATAATAAAACCACTGTCTTGTAATTCAGTGATCTGTTTCCTCAGCTCTTCCATTTCAATGCGGCTCATGCGGTAAGGAGCAAACGAAATGGGCTGGGTGCCTGGTTGTAGGTCTATAGTGAACTCGACTTCCCTATCCATTGACAGTCCAGGTAGTTCATTTGGAAACACATCTAGAAAGTCTCAGACTACCGGAATCTCTTGGATACAAATTTCTTTCTTGGGCTTGCATAGTTAGAGAAAATAGGAAGATTAAGGTACTCAAAATTTAAGAAAACTTACCATCAAGGAATAAGTACTAAATGATTTTATTAATTTGTAAATGGCTCCTCATTGGGAGGATTAAATACAACCTTCTTGTTAAAGCAATCTATGGTGGCGTGATGCGCCGCTAACCAATCCATTCCTAAGATTACATCGAAATCCCCCGTGTCTAACCCTATCAGGTCTACACTCAGTTTCCTATTTGATATCTCCATGGCACAAGCTCTGTAGATAACTTCCCTTAATAGTGTTTCACCCCCAACAGTAGACACAAATAATAATGAATCAAGTTTATCAAGTGATACATTAAGTTTGGAAGCAAAAACATGTGAAATAAATGAATGCAATGCACCAGTGTCAAATAAAACATGAGCAATATGGTCACAGATAGTGTACATACCCTGTACCATATCCGGGTCGGCGTCGGCATCCTACTAGGTAAGGTTGTAAACCCTACCCTGAAAAGGAGGTCTTCCTTGGTTCTGGTTCCTCGGGCACTATCTCGCATAGTGCTGGGCACTGCCATATATGCAACAGGTGTTGTTGAGGCGGTAGCATGGTCGGTCCCCCTGATCCCTGCCATAGTGCTGGCAGATCTTTCCACGTGCTACCCCTGGAGCCTGAGGAGGGACCTGGATCACTGGTCTGGGCCTTTTATTTGGTTGGACCGGTGTAGTAGGTGCTGGTCTGCGGGGTGGAGCTGAGGGTCGGTGACTCCCTGCTGACTGAGGATGGGTGTTGAAACTCCTCTCCACAATCAAGTGTTGCTTGATTTCTGGGCGGAGGCCCCACTAGAATCTCCTGACCTTCCTGCCTTCATCCTTCAATGTCTCTGGGGAGTATTGGCCTAGCTCTAGGAACTTACTAGCATATTTCAATACCGTCATGTTTTCCTGAACCAACTGAACAAACTCCATCTCCTTCAGGTGTCGGATGTGCTCAGGAAGATACTCTGCATGGAAGGCCGCTAAGAACTGCTCCCAGGTGGCTGGTGTAGGCAGGGTGGCCTGCTTGAGCTCCCACCAACAACCTGCTTCCCCTACCAGCATGTAGGAAGCAAGGGCAGCTCTCTGCTCAAGAACCACTCCCAAGGTCTTGAAAGCTCTCAGTCTCCGCTAACTAGTTCTGGGCATCTTCAAAAGAGGATCCCTCTGTAAAAGTTGAAGGGTTCAGTCTCCTGTACCTCTCTATGTAGCCTGGGTCGATCAAGGAAAGAGCTGGGTCCTGTGGAAGAGGGACTAGGCCCGGCTGGAGATAGACTGGGGGGCCCTGTGGTGGCACCTGCTGATATGGTGGGGGCATCGGATTGTACTGTGGCAGTGCCGGGCAGTACGGTGGTTGGGGCACTGGTTCATACTGTGGCGGTGGTGCCGGGTGGTACTGTGGTGGAGCAAGCTCATAACGGGGTGGCTCAAGATCCATTTGCTGTAGCAGTGGCTCAACCCGTGGTAGTGTGGGAGGTTCGGGTAACTCCCTCCTCTCCTCTCGACCTTGCTGGGTGGCCATGATCCTTCCCAGCATCTCAAATATTCTGTACACATTTTCCCAAAGCAAATCATCCTGGGCTGCTCGGTTTAGTGGGGGTCTTCCTCTCCTCATTTCTTTGCACCTGCATTTCACACGGAAGAGTTGAGTAACGATTTATCGGTGGGTATTTCTCTAAGCATTATTGTGTAAGGGATGAGTCCGAGGAATGCGGCTTTAATACCAACGGTAATGGCCCCGAAAATTTAAGTGAAGATGTATGTATTAAAAATCTTAAATGCGGAAGTGAAATAAAATTTTTGATTAACATCCCTTACACAATAACTAAAAAAGTATTCAATATATGAAAGAATAAGCTGATTAAAAGAAATACTCGAAATAAAAACTATAAATAGAACTATAAAGTCTCTAGACGTCTAACTCGCCGTCTTCCTGTGGAACGGGCTCGGGAACCACATCTTCCTGATCTGAAATGGTTAAGTAAGGAATGAGCTACACTAGCCCAGTAAAGACATCACACTATCTCACTGCCACAGAAGTAAAGGTTAGTAGAAAACAAAAACAACCAATGGAGTATAATTTATAAAAAACTCATTTATTAATAATAAAAATCTTTACTGTTCACTTACCACGGTGAGATTTGTGAAAATAACATATGAACACAATAGCATTATAACCATTATAAAATCATATACACTTAGTAACATAGCACATGTCATACTTTTACACTTCAATAATCAGACAACAAATTTCCTCTTTTACTAGCCTACTAGTATCCATGGGGATCCATAGAGGGGTCCCCGCTACACGTGAACCATTAACATTAACAAGCTGATTCCAGGGCCGTCCCCATACCCGATCCGGTATGGGTGCCAAAACACATAAGGTCTCCATACCCCGTCCGATATGAGAGATCACGTTCCTGGTAGGGTTCCCTACGGATCCAGTCTGTCCACCATCTCCTAGGATATCTAGTCAGACTGTCCACATTATCCATTTATCACTTTACATATCCTTTTTTTCATTTTCCTTGGTCTCAATTATCCAATCATACACAAATATGTAAACCAATAATGAACACCAAACAAAACAACACAACATCGGGTTCACCATAATTCAAACAATAATAAAAGAAACCATGATTCATGCATATGAAATCATAAAATAAATACATCAAATACCATACTGCATTTAATACTAAAAAATAGATCAACCAACAACTGACCGACAATATATCAGATTTGGGCTCAATTGGCAACCTCAATCAATTATACATATCTATAAAGTCATAAAATACCGTTTTATCATTTATTAGGCTTTAATACTGTGATAGAAAATAGGGTGAGAAATTCTTACTTATTTCGGGGTCTGAAATCGGATCTACAGTGCACCTACGGGCTGTCCCTAAATTTCTTGAATTTTCTCTAGGAAACTGAAACACACTACCGGTACCTGCACGGGTCCCAAAAAATCTCAAATCAGACCTAGGGCCCCTTTTCGACCAATATCAGAATTCTGGCACGGCGGCTCCGTCGTGCTCCGGCGATGGCATCGTCGCCTGCGGCCGGCGATCCGCCTCGGGTTGGCCGTTTTCGGCCGAATTCGGCCAAACTTGCATTGGTTCCTGTGATAAAAAAACCCTAGGACCCTCGGTGGGCCACAAAATCATGAAAAATCGAGACTTACCGGCGGTGGAGCTCTCGGGTGCGACGGCTTCTTCTGCGTGAGTTGCAGTTTGATGTTTTGCTCCGGTCAACCTGTAGAGAAAAGGACGGTGATCATAGTGGTGTAAAAATTGCATCAAACATGAACTGGAAAGGGCCTCATCGGAGGCAAAAACTGAAGGAAGCTGCGGCGGCACCACTGGACTTTGGCTATTTTTTTGGCCGATTGGCCGGTGGTTTGGCTTCGATTTGGCCATAGGCAGATTTAGCTTCGAAAAACGAGCCAAGGGGAAAAACTTTACCTCGTTTGGTGGTCGAAAACCCTCTTGTGCGGTGGCGGGTGGCAGCGGCTGGCTCCTTCGGCGAGGGCACTGGCGGCTAGGGTTTGGGGTCGGGTGTGGGTGAGGTTATTTATAACCTTCCCCTTATAATCTCAATCGTCCATCACGATTTAATCTGGGTCGTCTGATTGCAATTAAAATGGAAATAAATCTGGGCCGTCCATCGCGATGCGATCTGGACCGTCCGTGCGTGATTTAATATGGATCGTTCGAACGCGTGAGATCTGGGTTATCCATGCGCGTGAGATCTGGGTCGTCCGCACGTGTGAGATCTGGATCGTTCGATCGAGTGCACACGGATCGCTCATGAGGCTCTGTCCGCGTGGTCTCCCGCGTCAGCTTTCTTGTCACGCGGCGTGTTCTGGTTGGCCGAGGCCGCTGATTGGGCTACTAACGTGGCTGCTGACCTGGCACAACTTTCTTAAGTTGGGTTTTGACCCCCAGTTTCTGATTTTCTTTTCAAAAACACCCCCGAAATCGAAATTTTCACCAAGTTTTCCCAAAATCAATTTCAATTAAATCCCAAAAATAATTTTACCCTATTTTATCATTATTATTATTTTTATTTTTATTAAATTAAATTAAATTAAATTAAATTAAAATCTTATAAATTAAATACTAAAAAAATTCAACTAAAATTCTAATATATATTAAAATAAATAAGAAAAAAATAAAAATAAAAATAATAAATTGGGTGTTACATGAATGGTAGAATATTAGAGCTTATGTACGTTTGAGATAATCAATTGATGAAGATTGCCAAAGCTTAAAACACTACCCAATCTTCTAAATATCTAATAAAGCACGTAGTCACTTGTCGAAAATAAACTAATCATCCTCCCTATTTCATCATCAACTTGAGTAAAGAGATCTATTTGCTATTTGAACAAATACCAACTCCTATTTCTCATATTTATTCGATGACATCCTAAAAGGTTAAAATTTTCACGTAATACTATAAAATAAAAAACAAAGTTAGAAGAAAAAAGCATGCCTCCTTACACAACTTTCTCTTCAGCATGATGAATTGATAAGCTAAGTAAGAAACACATTTAAAAAATATCAACAGTCTTGACATTAAAACTACTGAAGATGATTTCACTTATAGATAAACTCAACTTCAAGTTTAGAGACTTCAATAACTTGGTGAATTAATAAGCCTAAGTAGGCAAAGAATCTCGAAAGCATTTACACTTAATTGGATTCGGACCTTTAGAAGACAAGTATTGGTGATTTTAGTGAGTAATATAGCTTTTATGATTGCTTTACCGAGGATTTTGGACTAGTGGTGAATCAGGAGATGATAGCTGCTAAGGGGTGATTTAAGATGAATTGTATTGATCTTGGAGTATTAAATTGAATAGGAGGATTTTTGATTAATTTTGACTATTTCTTTAGCCCTTTGGATGGGTTTAGGAAGCTGTAACATTGGTTCTAACTGGTCAATGAAAGAGGGCGTTTAGTGGGTATGTATAGGTACAATTAGAACTCGAACAATGCTGGCATTAACTGGTAGTGTTTTCCTCAAAGAAAGTCCTACTATTTTTGTTCTCTGTATTTTGTAGAACAGAAAAATTACACTCACATATATACTACAAATTTAGAGCGTTGATGAGAAGTACATGTGTACGCTAGCTACTAGCTCCTTTAAGTAATTTAGAGAGTATCTTGTATAATTTACTAAATATGTGATATTATTGTGATTGCTTAGGTAGCAAGTAAAATAAGTATTGTTTTATATGTATACACATAAGTATATTGATGTGTTCGATTTTTAAAAAAAATTTATACCCTTTTTACTTAAATTTAGAATAAGTTTTGAATTAATTTTGAGTTAAAAGTCATTTAATGAAAAAAATTCTTGATGCAGGTTTCCTGAAGGAGGTAGAAAAAAAGACTGAAAAAAGAAGAAGAAAAGAGAAAATATGAAGTAGTTCTGAAGAGCAAAAATAAAGCAACTCCGAAGAGGAAAAAGGAAGCAATTCTGAACAGGATGAATGAGCAGCTTTGAAGAAGAAAAATGAAGTAGCTCTGAAGAGGAAAAAGGAAGCATCTCTGAAGAAGAAAAATGAGTAGCTTTAAAAAGGAAAAAAGGAGGTAGCTGAAAGTCAAAAGGGAGGCATGCAAAACACTATCTCCTCTTTTTCTACCGTCCACAAAAGGAACCAGATCTATAACATTAAAAAGGGAACATAGGTGAACCCATATCTGGTGGGGGGCCGACGTGAACCAAAATCTAGTGAAAAGAAAGAAGCGACCTTGGAGCTGAGCAGCAGAGGAAAATTTGAGGAAAATTAAGCAAGTAATTTATTTTTATTTTTTTGCTTTCAAATTGTAGATTTTTGGGATGAAAATTTTTGTGATTTTTTAACAAAGTCATGTTAAAATTAATAATTGTTATGAAAAGTTAGTAGTTGTTAATTGATAAACCTAGAGAATACTGGGAGGAAAACAAAAAGTACATTAGGTTTTTTCGATCATTGCAAGCTAGATTAAATTGATTGTGAAATTAAAACTCAGATATACCTAAGATTCAAGTGAAATTAATTACTCTGATGGGTTTACACCGATAGTTTTCATTAATTTAATTATTTTGCTTTGATTAAATTACTATTAAATTTTGATTTCTAGACAATAATAGAAGTTCTACAATTCTTGTACTTGATACACAATCCCTGTAGGACGATACTCTACTTATCACTTTATCATTTGAACGATTTTGTGCATTTGCAAATTCGCCCGTCGTATGTATAATCTTTAACTAGTTTTAGTTATTTATATGTATAACAGTATGCAATCTGTAGAATATAATAATTATGTTAAAGGTTGGAATCAGTAATGCATAATGAATTGTTTCCTTCTAATTGTTTTTTTGACATGGTTTTGCCTTTTTCTTTTTCTTCTCAATCTACATTGTGGTGATCGGACATATTGTTTAACCGTACTTTTATTGTGTTTAAAATAGCTAATTACTATTGTTAAATTATATTTCATTTTAAAAAAAAATTTATCTGAAAGACTAATATAGAGTGTCAAGGAGAAGGCATATATATTAGTACCATGTAAGTATCATTTTTTTATTGATAGAGAGATAACAATTTTATATTTTTACTGCATTAAATTGGTAGGAAATATATGTTTGATTTCTTTAAGAATTTTGCGGCTATTACAAAAATCAAGACAAAACTTTTAATATATATTATTTTTATTATACCATTTTAAAATTGGATCAAACTAAATTTTCCTTATCAATATGATTGGTATTTCTTCTATTCATGAGAGATTTTAGATTCAAATTGTGCATTTTTGTAGATTATCTTTAATAGATTGTGTCATCTAATTAATAAAATGTATGAATTGTGACTAAAAAATCTAAATCCTAACTTTTAATTCTAACACATCTAAAACAACTTCCTATATGTGTATGTGTGATGATATTTAACAATAATATGAAAGGGTATTTCAAGACACCTACCTGTCTAAACTAGTAGACATAGAATTGATTAACTTTTGTTGTGCGTGAATTTCATATTGTATGTATAGAAGCTCTAAGGATCATGCCTATATGGGTTAATTAATACCTAATAGATTCTGAGAATTGGAACAAGCGTTCCTCTGGCTATATGCGCACTAAAAAGAAAAAAGAACACATATCACCCACACCAACTAAAGATCTCCAAGCTTTTACCAATATCCTCTTAAACCCATTCGTTCCTCTCTTCCACCTAGCTTTGTTGCTCCCTCTCCCTCATTCACAGACACTTGAAGATAGTGCATATATGCTAGACCTTTACAACTTTGTAAATTCCTATTCACTTTTCCAATTAACATCTCACCCCAAACCACAACGGCTAGTCAGCTTGTTTTCCTGCTATCGCCAACATCACCATCTCAACACAACCTTCAATACATCTTTCCTATTACACATATTAGAATTTGGTTAATAATACATGAAGCTACCTATTAGCTAAAAACTCATTAGTGATATATGAAGCTACTCATAATTTAATTATTTTTATGAAAATGCTTGAAATTTTATTAACTACAACTAGCAAATGTGATCCAATAATACAACAATTTATTGATCATAATATACAATTGCCAACAATATAAATTCTTATCTCATGTATTATTTCAGAATTTTTAGTGCATTTACGGTGTAAATGCGTATTTAATTTTCATTTAATTTTTTCTTTGTAAAACTATATACATAATATGCCTATAAATAGTAGTATCTCAATAATAAAACACAATTTTAAATTCTCACAAGATAACATGGTATTAGAGCTTTTAATATATCTAGAAGAATGTAGATAGCTAATATATGAATAAATTGTGTTTTGCATACCAAAATAATGAATAAGGGTGAGTTTGATAGAAATAAATAATGATAGATGGTTACGAAGAACATTGTGGAGCAAGAGGAAATAGCAAACATGGTTGGATTGATTTCTAAAAAGGACGAGGGAGAAGTTGTATCAAAATATGGCTCTGATAGCTATAACTATATTAAAAATATAAATTGCACAATAAAGTTCTCCTTTTATCCTCTTTTTTTAAAAAAATATTTGTTTTTCTTACACGAGATTGTTATTTTTTAATCAATAAATTTAATACAAATATATTTAATACAAATATACTTTATCTTAGGGCAAAAAAAATTTGTTAGATACACCAGAAAACGAAAAAGGTGATATTAGAAGTCCTAGGGGCATACTTTTAAATGTTGGATTGCCTCTAGGGTTACTTTACATGTAAAGCTCCCTCATGCATACATATCGATCATTAATCTTTATTCATCTTATTATGTTACTCTATTAGTTTATTTTATACAGATGCTGTTAATTAATTCCAAATAATTAGCTCTTTGTTGGCAAAGTAACCGATAATTTTCTTTGGGGATAAATCTTTTTAAGCGTTTGGCTATAGGTTAAGTATGGAATATTTTTCCTTAATTAAAAGATAATTTTATTAACGAAATGGAAGTCGCATGTCCTTTTTCTCTTTGAGTAATAAAAAATGATTTTGTCAATAAGGATAGTTCCATCTTTTTTAAACAGAGAATTACAAGAAAACACAAAATCGCCACCCTTTGAAAAATAAAAAGCACAATTTAAGAATAAAATTATATGATAATATAGGTGATTTGAAATAGAAGCTACACGTGAAAAAAGCATATTCTTAAAACATCTATTATATGATCCCCCTTCATAGCCTCATACAAATACATCAAAAGGTCAGTTACATTTCAACAAAGAATTCTTTCATGAGTTAGATATAGTTGTTTATGTTTTTGCTATATATATATATGCATATACGTACTTATACTAATTTTTATGTTTTTAACTTTTTTATTTTTAAAACAATTTATTTTTATTTATCTTGTAACAATTAACTATTTCGATATTTTAGAAATTGTAAGAGGAAATGAATGGTAGAATATTGGAGCTTATGTACGTTTGAGATAATCAATTGATGAAGATTGCCAAAGCTTAAAACACTATCCAATCTTCTAAATATCTAATAAAGCACGTAGTCACTTGTCGAAAACGAACTAATCATCCTCCCTATTTCATCATCAACTTGAGTAAAGAGATCTATTTGCTATTTGAACAAATACCAACTCCTATTTCTCATATTTGTTCGATGACATCCTAAAAAGTTAAAATTTTCATGTAACACTATAAAATAAAAAACAAAGTTAGAAGAAAAAAGCATGCCTCCTTACACAACTTTCTCTTCAGCGTGGTGAATTGATAAGCTAAGTAAGAAACAAATTTAAAAAATATCAACAGTCTTGACATTAAAACTTCTGATGATGATTTCACTTATAGTTAAACTCAACTTCAAGTTTAGAGACTTCAATAACTTGGTGATTCGGACCTTTAGAAGACAAGTATTGCTGATTTTTGTGAGTAATATAGCTTTTATGATAGCTTTACCTAGGATTTTGGACTGGTGGTGAATCAGGAGATGATAGCTGCTAAGGAGTGATTTAAGATGAATTGTATTGATCTTGGAGTATCAAATTGAACAGGAGGATTTTTGATTAATTTTGACTATTTCTTTAGCCCTCTGGATGGGTTTACGATGCTGTAACATTGTTTCTAACTGGTCAATGAAAAAGGGCATTTAGTGGGTATGTATAGGAACAATTAGAACTCGAACAATGCTGGTTTACACTGATTCTTCTATTTTGTTTGTTTAGCTATTGTTTCACTGTTAAAAGTTATAAATGCAGTTCTCACTTTTCTACTTATGTTATTGTATGATGCTCAATTTGACACTTTTCAAGTTTTTACTTTTTCTTATAGGAGATAATTGAAGCTAATATAGAGGTTAAATTAATGAGAATGTTGAATATGGTCATTTTTTTTTATTTCTAACTTATACCTAAGAGAATGACTAGATATTTACAGTTGTCTATGGTTAGAACAGGTTCACTGAGTTGGTGAATTAACGTGGCATCAAGCTTGCTTCAGGGATATAATACATGGAGTTTTTTCTTTGAAGAAAAGAAAATGAAGGGGATTGGTGGTAGTTAAGGCTATAGGAGGATTATGAAAATTATCAGTGTATATATTTAACTTTTCTTGTCTACTTGTACAGGGTCTTAATATAGTGATTAATTACAAATTATATATATGATTTTAGTTGGCAATCGAAAAAATATATAACTTAAATATATAGATATAGAGAATGAAATGTAATACGTTCTTGCATGTATATATATGTATTGTTAATTTTGATTTGCGGGCCTTGTGAAGATCAAAGAAGAGATTAGGCAGTTCTTTGGTTACTTTAAAACTTTGTTGTGACTTGGGAACTGATTATTAGTGTGTCCATATTAGAAGAGTATAAAAACAAATACAAGATTATGTATGAAATATTTGCAAATCATTATAATTAGCTAGAGAGCAAATCTTATATATACATATATATATGCATAAAGTGAGTCAAAAGAAAAGGTGCACATATATATATATGTTTTACATGTTCACTCACTTTCTTCATCAACCCCTTCTTTCTTTTCTTTTTATTTATACACAATGAAGCAAGGATAGAAGCATTATTGATGTAGTTTATGTAAAAATTCAGTCTAGTTAGGATGAAGATGAAGCTAGCTAGCTCCTTAAATTTATTTAGATTTAAAATGAGATTTTTGTATAAAATTTAATATATATAAATACAATCTTCGGATCTTTGAACTAAAAATTTGGATAGTGGCATTAACAGGTAATGTTCTCCTCAAAGAAAGTCCCGGTATAATCATAACATCTAAAACAATTAATATCTTATTAATATTAATATTGTACATGTATATGGGAAATACGTTAAATTAAGTTATAAATTTGCTTTTAACTAATTAATACATACGTAGAATAATCTATCTTTGTTCTCTATATTTTGGAAAAGAAAACAATTACACTCACACTTATGCTACCAATTTAGAGTGTTGATGAGAAGTACATGTGTACACTCGCTACTAGCTCGTTCAAGTAGTTTAGACAGTATCTTGTATAATTTATAAAATATGTGATATTATTACGATTGCTTAGGTAGTAAGTAAAAAAAGTAGTGTTTTATATGTATACACATAAGTATATTGATGTGTTTGATTTTTAATATATTTTTATACCCTTTTTACTTAAATTTAGAATAACTTTTGAATTAAGTTTGAGTTAAAAGTCATTTAATAAAAAAAATTCTTGATGTAGGTTTCATGAAGAAAATAGAAAAAAATATTGAATAAAGATGAAGTAGTTTTGAAGAGCAAAAATGAAGTAGTTCTGAAGAGAAAAAATGAAGCAACTGCGAAGAGGAAAAAGGAAGCAATCCTGAAAAGGTAAAAGGAAGCAACTCTGAAGAGGAAAAAGGAAGAAACTTTAAAGAAATCCAAAAGAGGAGATAAACACTTATCAAGTCACTTCAACCTCAGGGGACCACCAGACAGAGGAGTCAAGAAGGGTCCTTAGGAGACGTCTGCTCCAATCAAAGAGGATTCTCTGGTGCAGGAGCTATAGCAGCCGCAAGTGTGGTTCTTTGACAGGATGAACTCGTAAGTACAATAACAGTTTCATGTAGGGTTTGCTAACAGGGAACAGACAAAGATAATGGTGCCATTCACAAATAAAAACAACCAAAATAATGGACTGATATGGTCAAGCATGTTTAATTACCCTTAGAAATCGAGTGTTAGGATGTTTAGTTTTTAATTTTTTTGATGTTGTCAGAGATGTACTTTAAATAACCGATTACAATCCACCATATAGATAGGTTGTTAGACTCATAGTCGTTGTCTTAATAGTTTTAATAATCATAATAATTGTAGTTATTGTCATCACAGTTGTTCGGTCATGTTCATGGCACTCTGATGCGTGCTGGTGCGAACGCATAGGGTCTGTGTGTGGAGTGCCACTACACTTCAAGCAGCTGCACATTGTAGCAAGCCTTGCGCGTCGTGTTGACCTACAAGGCTTCTACGGATGTTGAGGGGTATAATTCAAAAGAATAAATCTAATAAAATTAATAAAATCTTAAAATTCTAAGAATAATTTTATAA
Organism: Carica papaya; assembly: GCF_054855325.1. Taxonomy (NCBI): domain Eukaryota; kingdom Viridiplantae; phylum Streptophyta; class Magnoliopsida; order Brassicales; family Caricaceae; genus Carica; species Carica papaya. Next base: position 23,792,820 of record NC_142310.1, on the reverse strand, counting down.
ATTAAAAACTCGTAAGAAATAAATTTAGAATCTATAAATAAATATAAAAGAAATAGAATTAACATTTAAAAAAACCTGAAATTAAAAGACTAAAGGAAAAATAAAAACAAGAATAAAAGAATATAGAAAGTTAACTAATAAAATAAAGAGTCAAAATTTAACAAACACAGAGTCTTTTTAAATCCACTTCATCATCTTTCCTTTGAGGGGTATTTTGTTTTGATTATTTATTCCAGAACTGCTAGAATATGGGTGCTAGTTTTTGTCCCTTAATGAAACTGTAGTTCAGCTTTCCTTGGGACTCTAAATGATTTTATATTCATGCTCTACGAATTAAGGGCATGAATGATGGCAATCTGAGAGACATCAGAGATTTATATGTATACTTAATATTTGTGAATGTATGTTTGTATCTATCTACGTACCAAGACATGACTAATCGATATCCCATTTGCCCTTTCTAGAATAGGTGTAAGCAGTTGCGCATGTTAGTTTATAATAAGTGAAATATAAATTAAGATAATAAATTAGCATAAAAAAAACTACGTCATAGGATGAATTTTGTCCTGTGCGTGAGTTGTATCAACCCATTGAATACAGTACTAATCATCTTCATGACAATTCATATGAATTCGACATTATTTGGATATGAATATTTGGTGATAACTTTTCATTTGAATTTGTTAATTAAACTTAAAATTTTTTTTTTATTAAACATACATTAATGAATATTTTAAAACGTATATGTGTTGCATTATTTTTATTTATCTTACTGAGTATTGGAACTCACCCATATCCCACCCACCCTTAGATGTAGATTTTGAAGAAAATTCTGGAGAACTCTTTTTAGTTTCTTTTCAGGAGGAATAGTTTCGAGCAGACTTTGTATTTTTTTTTAAACTTTGAGGCTAGTTTTTGTAATTATGCTATCTAATATTTTTTATTCTAAAAGGTAGATGGCCTAATTGCCTCAGGATACAGTTTTTTATAAATTTTGTATTAGATGTACAGTTCTACTGTAATGTAAATATCTATTTTATGTCTGCTCATTTGGACGTTGGTGCCCTGTTTGGCATCAAGACGTCACATTTCTTTTTTTTATTTATATTTATACACAATGGAGCAAGGATCGAAGCATTATTGATGTAGTATATGAAAAATTTCAATCTACTTAGGATGAAGATGAAGTTAGCTAGCTCCTTAAATTTTTTTAGATTTAAAATGAGATTTTTGTATAAACTTTAATAGATATGGATACGATCTTCAGATCTTGGAATTAAAACTTGGGATAGCGGTATTAACAGGTAATATTTTCCCCCGGTATAATCATAAGAGTTATTAAAATTTATTTTTATTAATGTTTATGTACAATAAATTATATATTTATTTTTGTATTACATAAGAGTCGAATCTTCAATTCTTATTTTTGTAGAGGTAGAGAAGTACCACTTGATTTAAAATTCAAGTATTATCATGCCTTAATTATATTTAACTTTTAGGAGGATTGATTTCTATTAAGGCAGTTGGTCATGAAGTAAAAATCTTAGAATTGAAACTATTCGGCCTTTGGCCTGATCATTAAGGGATGACATTAGTTCCCATTAATGAAGAACATATGAACTCGTAATTTTATATAAAAAGGTAACAAAGCAGCCAAATTATCACCTACATACCATTTTATATAATCTATTAACTTCTAATATAAATCACTTTCTATTAAAATTGTATTGAACGTATTTATTTTTTTGTGAATACGTCAATTTAGTAATATAAAATAGTACTTAAGTTCAGTTACTTTGTTTAAAATTAAATATGCAGCCCGTTTTATGTATGGATTATAGAATTAATTATATTGATATTTAATTGTAACATTTCATTTTCTCACATAATTGTTTACATTAATATTTAATTTTAATTGTAGTTAATTAAATAGCTAGCATAATATTTAATTTTAAAAAATTCAATTACACAATTAACACAAGTACAATATATTAATAAAGTGCCATCATTATTAAATAAAGGGAAGTAAACATGATTAGTGTTATTCGATGAATCACTCTTTTATCATATATATTAAATCCCATACAAAAATCTCATTTGAAATCTAAAAAAAATTTAAGTGGCTAGCAAACTTAATCATCATCCTAAATAGACTGAATTTCTATATATACTACATCAATAATGCTTCTATCATCACTCCACTACATATAAGAAAATAAAAGAAAGAAAAAAAAGAGAGAAAAGCATTCCAATAGTTTAAAACTACATTGGGCATGCATGTATTTTAACAAATAGCAATGAAGCGACATCAACCTGGGGCAAGAGAGAAAATAAAAAATAGAAGAGTAGTTCTAGTACATGAGATATAAAATATTGAAGAGAAGATTAATTTGAAGAAAATTCTAACGCAAACCAATACCTTTACATGCGTGCATGCGATGCGACGACTATGTTGACTATTACGTGATGACTAGTACTATGACAACGACTACAACTATTAAGAATTTGAAGATATATATCTTTGGTGGATTGTAATTGGTTATTTAAGTACCTTTCAACAACAATCCAAATAATTGAAAGTCAAACATCTTATCATTCCATTCCTAAGAATCATTAAACCTCTAGAGCATGTTAGTGTATTATTCTAATTATGCTTATCAAACAGCACCATCATCTCCACTTGGTCCTCGTTACCAAACACTAAATGAGTTGTTGTTGTGCTTACTGGTTAATACCATCAATGAACCATCACTATGATTGCTGAAGCTTATGCGATAGAGAATCCTCATTGATCAGAGACGATGTCTCCCCCGGACCCTTCATTACTCCTCCATTTGTGGCCCCCTTAGGCTGAGGTGATTTACTGAGTGTTTTTATCTTTTTTTGGATTTCTTTGAGGTTTTTTTTTAATTAGCCAACCCTATTGAGATCAATGAGGTTGAGTTGGTGGAGGGGCTTCCCAACAAGGCTTTGAAACATGATATGCATGATTTACTTCTCCTTATTGTCTTTGTGTTTCTTCTTCACTTGGTCAGTTGCCTTGGTGATCATCTATCATAGGAAGATCTTTTAATTTGTAATCTTCTTATTCTGCTCCATCTCGGAGATCCTCTTGAAGTCAGCCAACACGTGTTGGGCTTTGAGAGGGGAACACCAAACCTCTAGTTACGAGTCATAGGTAAGCTTAACCTTGTTCTAGTCATGACGTTTTGTGTGTTTGGCCAAGGAGCAAGAGGGGCTATATATAGAATGAGACAAGGATTGGAGAGTTACTAGTAAGGAATGGGGAGTTGAGCATTATAATATAGTAGAATATGCCATCTAAGGTAAGATATGGTGAATTCTAAAACATTAAGTAGAATGCCAAAATGTTACTTGATGATTTGTTAGATATGCATGTTCCTCCTTAATGTTAGCTTTTACATAAAGAGTTAACAAATCATATAAAAACTCATACATTTTTAATCTTCTATTAAATTTACAAACGTTCAAGCATTCATATAAAATGGTATGCAGGTGGCATTAGCTATGAGTTTTTAATACATTAAAATAAGGGAACATCCATATGATTTATAAAGATTTACTTTGTATTTCACTTATTAACTATGAATTTGGCTTCTCTATAAAGGATGTATTGTGTTACGATTTTTTTATATAATGTGTTATGATTTTTTTATCTTTTTATTTCTTTTTGTATTCTTAAATATTATAACTTTGTTGTGTGTGTCTTATTTAGAGAGGTTATATATATATATATATATACACTTACAATGATAAAAGAGTGATTCATCGAATATAACTAACCATATTTACTTCCCTTTATTTAGTAAAGATGGCAATTTATTAATATGTTGTACTTGTGTTAATTGTGTAATTGAAGTTTTTTTAAATTAAAATTACGCTAACTATTTAATTAAAAATTTTAATACAATTAAAATTAAATATTAATGTAAACAATTATGTGAGAAAATGAAATGTTACAATTAAATATCAATATAATTAATTCTATAATCAATACATAAAACGGATTGCAAATTTAATTTTAAACAAAGTAATTGAACTTAAGTTCTTTTATATATCACTAAATTGACATATTCATAAAAACAAATAAATAAATACATTCAATACATTTTTATTAGAAAATGATTGATATTAGAAGTTAACAGATTATATAAAAAGGTATGTAGGTAATAATTTGGCTAACTTGTTAACTTTTTATATAAAATTGTGAGTAGACGTGTTCTTCATCAATGGGAACGGATGCCATCACTTAATGATCGAGCCAAAGGCCCAATATTTCTAATTCTAGGATATTTACTTCATTACCAACCACCTTAATAGAAATCAATCCTTCTAAAAATTAAATATAATTAAGGCATGATAATACTTGACTTTTAAATCAAGTGGTATTTCTTTACCTCTACAAAAATAAGAATTGAAGATTCGACTCTTATATAACACAAAAATAAATATATAATTTATTGTACGTAAATAATAAAAATAAATTTTTATAATGCTATCATATGTTAAAATTAATTATAATTTATTGTATTATTACATTTATCTTCATTTTTAAAAAAGTATTTAGTGTCTTATGAAATTTTGAAATTGTTATCGCAAAAGTATAAATTGGTTTTGAATAAGTGATCCCACTAAAAAAGCTTAAATATTGGTCATTGTCTTTAAGAATCAATTGCAACATCGTACTACAGTTACTAGAGTAACATGCTATAATATTGAAAAAATTTTAATGTTGTAGTTTGTGTCATTGGAGTTAAACATGGTCTTATTTTATATCAGTAACATTTTTTTTAGTAGTAAGAAACTATATATCATTGATTTTTGATTATTTATATATATAAAAGAAATTCAAAATATTAATTGCTTAAAGTGTTTGAAATTAGCCATCAAGATACTATCTGAATACTCAAAGGAGCTAGTACACATAGACTTCTCATCAACACTCTAAATTGGTAATATATATGTGAGAGTAATTTTTTAGCTTTTCAAAATATAGGAAAAAAGATAAAACAATCTATCTATCTATTAGCTAGTTAAAAGTCGAAATAAGTCTCTTTAAGTAATTGAATAACATATTTATAATTTAGTATAACACATTTTTCCTGATATAAGTATAATTTTATATTAATAAAAATATTAATTCTTTAAGATGGTCATAATATATCAGGATTTTCTTTAATGAAAATATTATTTCTTAATCTCAGTATCTTAAATTTTAATTCTAAGATCAGAACATGTATTCATATATATTAAATCTATAACAGCCCTGGAAATTAAAAAGAAATGTATATATTTATTCTAAGTGCGGAAGCGAAATAAAATAGATTATGATTAACATCCCTTATACAATAATCAAAACGTATTAAAGATATGAAAGAATAAACTAACTTAAGGAAATACTATGAATGAATACTATAAGAAAAACTGATAAATCTTTAGGCTTCTATTCGCCGTCTTCCTGCGGAACGAGCTCGGGAACCAAGTCCTCCTGATCTGAAATGGTTAAATAAGGAATGAGCTACACTAGCCCAGTAAAGATGTCACACTATCTGACTATCACAGTAATAAAGGTTAGTAGAAAACAAAAACGACTAATGGAGCATAATTCATAACAAATTTCATTTATCAATAATAAAACCCTTTACGGTCCACTTACCTCGGTGAGATTCATGAAAACAACTTATGAAAGCAATAACATTATAAACATCATAAGATCATGCACACTCTGTAACATAATGCATATCATACTTTTGTATTTCAATCATCAGGTAACAAATTTCCTCTTTCATCAGCCTACTAGTATCTATGGGGATCCATAGGGGGTCCTCGCTACACGTGAACCATTCACATTAATAACTTAAGTCCAGTGCCGTCCCCATACTCCGTCCGGTATGGGCACCAAAATCATAAACCTCAATACTCCGTCCGGTATGAGGGTGAAACGAGTCGTCCCCATACCCCGTCCGGTATGGGCGCCAAAACACATAAAGTCTCCATACCCCGTCTGATATGAGAGACCACGTTCCCGGTAGTGTTCCCTATGGACCCGATCCGTCCACCATCTTCTAGGATATCTAGTGAGGCTGTCGACTTATCCACTTATAAATTCACATACCATCCTTATTTTTCTTAGTCTCAATTACCCAATCAACATAAATACGTAAACCAGCAACGCACACCAAACAAGGCAACACAACATCGGGTTCACAATAATTCAAAGCATAATAGATTAAATAGTTATTCATGCATACGGAACCACAGAATAAACAATCAGATACTATACTGCATTTAGACTGTAAAATACATCAAACAGAAACAGACTGATAAATACATCAGGTTTGGGCCGCATTAGCAATCTTAATTAATTATACATATCCATTAATTCATAAAATACCGTTTTATCATTTATTAAGCTTTAATGCCGTGATAGAAAATAGGGTGAGGGATACTTACTTGTTTCGGAGTCTGAAATCGGGCTCTCACTGCGGCTACGGGCAGTCCCTAGATTCCTTGAATTTTTCTCCGAAAACTGAAAAACACTTTCAGTACCTGCACATGTCCCCAAAAAACTCCAAATCAGACCCAGGGCCTTTTTGGCCAATTTCAGAATTCTGGCACGGCGGCTCCGTCGTGCTCCGGCGTCGGCGTCGCCGCCCACGACGGCGATCTGCCTCGGGGCCCTTTTTGGCCGAATTCAGCCAAACTTGCATTGGTTCCTGTGATAAAACACCCTTAGGGCCCTCAGTGGGCCAAAAAATTCCAGAAAACTGAGACTTATCGGCGGCGAAGCTCTCGGGTACAGTGGCTCCTCCGGTGCGAGTTGCGACATTAACATTAACATTAATGAATATTGACATTAATGCATAAAAGCAAGGTAAAAAACTATATATCTATGGTTTTTGTTTCTTTCTTAAAAAATTAAAAAATAAAATGGTGGTAGGTGTAGGAGATCAAGACACATAATTAAGTTTGATTTGGAAGGAGGTGGCCACATTAGTTGATGATTAAGAGTAATATCTGTGAGTGTGTATAAGATAAGGAGGTGTGTATGGTTGCCATGTATGATTAATTTCAAGTGTCAATGCATGCTGGGATAATGCAAGAGAGAGTAGGTATATAAGTGCATTACAATGAATCAATAACTTGTAATTAAAAGGGAGGATGGGATGATTTTAGATAAGTGCAGCCTTTCAATATTTTACTAATTAACTTTTGTGAATTACATTCCTTAAATGACAAGATTTTCCCATATCCCCTATTAAAGACATAACATTTTTAGAGATAATTTGAACATTTCACTTGTAATTTTAAAATGCACAAAATCTTACCTTACATGGTATATTCTATTATATTAAAATGCTCCACTCCCCATTCCTTTCTAATAACTATTCAATGTTTGTCTCATTCTATATATAGACTCTCTTGCTCCTTGGACAGACACGACAAAACACCATGACTAGAAAGAAGGTTAAGCTCGCTTATATCACTAACGACTCTGCAAGAAAAGCCATGTTCAAAAAAAGAAAGAAGGGATTGATGAAAAAAGTGAGTGAACTCAGCACTCTCTACGATGTCAAAGCTTGTGCAATCATGTACAGCCCCTATTACTCAAAACAAGAGATTTGGCCTTCCCCTTTCGGAGCCCAATGCGTACTTTTTGACTTTAAGAGGTTGCCCAAGATGGAGCAAAGCAAGAAGATGGTGAATCAAGAGAGCCTATTGCACTAAAGGATCACCAAGACAACTGACCAACTGGAGAACCAGCGCAATGACATTTGCGAGAAGGAGAACACGTAGGTCATGCTCCAAAGTCATATTGGGAAGCCCCTCCACCAACTAAATGTCATTGATCTCAACGATTTGGGTTGGCTCATCAAACAACACCTTAAAGAAATCTAGAAGAGGATAGAAACACTTAGCAAGTCACTTTAGCCTCAAGGGAACACCTGACGGGGGAGTCATGAAGGGTCCTTAGGAGACAACTGCTCAAATCAAGGAGGATTCTCTTGTGTAGGGGCTACAGTGACCGCAAAAGTGGTCCATTGACAGGATGAACTCGTAAGTACAACAACAGTTTCACGTAGGGTTTACCAGCGAGGAACAGGCGAAGATGATGATGCCATTCATAGATAAGAACAACTAGAATAATAGACTTATATGGTCCATCATGTTTAATTACCCTTAGGAATCAAGTATTAGGATGTTTAGTTTTAAATTTTTTTGATGTTGTTGGAGATGTATTTTAATTAACCATTTATAGTCCACTACATAGATAGGTTGTTAGACTCGTATTCATTGTCTTAATAGTTATAATCACCATAGTAGTTGTAGTTGTTGTCGTCACAGTCGTTCGGGCATCTTTATGGCACTACGATGCGTGCTGGTGCGCATTTGCGCACAGGGTCTTTGTGTGGGAATGCCACTACACCCCAAGCACTTGCACACTGTAGCAAGCCTTGGGCGTCGTGTTGATCTACCATGCTTCTACGAATGCTGAGGGGTCTTCACGAATGTGCTCCCCGTACCACAGGTGTGGGTAGGAGGATAAATTCCCTCAGGCACAAGGTAAAATAAATAAATAAAATCTGTAATGCAGTAAACTAAGTAAATTTTGGACAAATTGGTATTTTAGGAATATTGGTATAAATTGAAAAATTGGTATAACAAAAAATGATGTGGTTAATTTAAAAGCATAAATCTAATCTTAAAATTTTAAGAATAATTTTATAAACTAAAAGCTCATTAGAAAGAAATTTTAAATCTATAAATAATTATAAAAGAAGGAGAATCAACATCTGAAAAAACTTGAAAGTAAAAGACTAAAGAAAAAATAAAACCAGATTAAAAGAATCTAAAAAGTTAACTAATAAAATAAAAAGTCAAAATTTAACAAACAGAGAATCTAGTTAAATCAGGTTCACCATATTTCCTTTGAGAGGTATTTAGTTTTGATTATTTATTCTAGAACTGCTAGAATGTGTGACATCTCCAATGCAAATTAAAGCATAATGATGCAAGATACAGAAACAGATTACTAGTGCATTATAAAAATTATATGCATTATAGAATATTATTACACATCCCTTACCAAAATATATGAGTTCCAATTACAATATATATAACTGGAGCCAGAAGTGGCAACATAATACAAAGGGCCACTTCTTTCACTATGCAATTAGACTCATCAGAGTGCAGGACAAGTCATGCACTTAAGATTTGTGAGTCCTTGGGATCCTCATAGACTTCAAGGGGGTAGGTCAATGATTGGTTCCTCACTATCTTCCTCATCTGGGAGGGCATGGAAAGGGTGAGTTCCATATGCTCAGTAAGAAAAATAACATTTAAATAAAATCGTAAGATTTTAAGAGTGAATAATTATATCATTAATACTTACCATTAGGTCACGTCAAGGTTCTTTTTTATTTTATGAAAATAATTTTATTTATTAAAAGAAACATCATCTCATAGTCACAATGATCAAATCAAAATCATATTTAACAATAGAAAAAATCAAATCATGAAATGCTCAAATTTTTGTGTCATGCTTCGCGAATTCATTCCGACTTCTATTTCTGAGGGGAGATACGGATTTCTGACTATCCATGTGGAATGAGCATATCAGATATATAACGACAATTTGCTCAGGTACATTTTTGGCTTGCCAAACCATGGTACAATCTATGACCACAGTCATACCAACCACAGTGGTCTTATCATATATTCTATCACCACGACAGTACTTAACCAAATGTGACCCCTAACAGATATTTGTGTCACCGCTCTCGTTAGAGGGTACGCCATCATCCACAGGAAGTAGTCCTTTATGCCTTTTTTTTGCTATTATTTTATGCTCCAAGGTCTCATGTATTTTAAATGATGCTACTGGTTTATTTTGCTATATAAGCATTCCTTATGGTTGGTTTTATAAATCTACTTGTTATGGGTAAAAGGTATATTACTTTTCAGAAAAAATATTACTTTTAGAATATAGAATTGAAATTTAGGATTTAGATTTTTTAGTAAAAAGTTATACATTTCATTAATTAGATGACACAACCTCTTAAAGATAATCTACAAAAATGCATAATTTGAATCTAAAATCTCTTTTGAAGAGAAGAAATATCAATCATATTGTTAAGCAAAGATTAGTATGATTCTATTTTAAAATGGTATAATAAAAGTAGTATATATTAATACTTTTGTCTTGATTTTTGTAATAGTCGAAAAATTCGTAAAGAAATCAAACATATATTTCCTGCCAATTTAACGCACTAAAAATATAAAAGTGTTATCTCTCTTTCAATAAACAAATGATACTAGCCTGGTATTTATAACACCCTGCCCATTGTTATGCTTAATTAATTTAGAAACTCCTATTTGTTCGTGCCTTTGGTCGCATTAAATTCATTTAAATTACACCGCGTATTATTTATCGTAATTCGTAAATCTTATTGATTTTTAATTATTTTATTTTATGAAATTTTGAATTTTTATTATTTAATTTGCATTTGATTTTATTTAATTTAATTTTAGAAAAATTGAGAAAAATCAATTAAATAGCGAAATAGGAAGAAATCCCACGGGGAAGCAGAGCCACCTATACGGATGCCACGCAGATAGGCCCTATGCGTGGCAGGAGGCCTGTGCACCTGCAGGATAGCCTGCAGTGCACCATTGTCACCTATGGCGGTGCCCTAGTGGCTGGAGGAGGCCCTTCTCCCTCATTTTTTTGTGTTGAGCTCTTTTTCTCCTCTCTCTTCATCGGATTTTGCCACTTGGTGCAAATCCGACCATAATAAAATTTTATAAATAGGCCTTCCCGTCCTATTCTTCCCCACACTTCCATTCTTCCATTTTTCTAGACTTAAAGAAAAAAGGAGAGAGAGAGGAGGAGAAGAAAAGAAAAATGGTGAAAGAGAAAACATCAAGGTTTCGTTAAAGAATTTAGTATTTCTTTTGACGTCTTAAGGGATATTTTTAGATAAAATAAAACTATTAAACATGATGATTGTGATTTTGCCTGCTTGTATGCCTTTGCGTTTATAGTTCAGATAAGTCAAATTTTTCTTGTTTTTAAGTATGTTATGTGAATTATAAACACTTGATGATTTAAATATAATAAAATATAATACAAAGTCGTTATTATTGCCTGGTAAAAATAAAGAATAAAAAGAAAAATAAAAGAGAAAAGTGGTATGAAGCACAAATGATCCAAAATATATGTGTCTTGATATGCATATTGAATCAAATGTCTAATTAGGCTTTTTATCTCTTAGTGATATCTGTTCCCCTAGCCCTTCGAGGTATCTATTTCTCCCTCCCCCATTTGGTCTGGAAAGACGTAAGAGAACCGCTCCCAGTGGATGACGGTGTACCCTCTGACGAGAGTGGTAATGCAAATATCTATTAGGGGTCACCCTTGGCTAAGTGTTGTCGTGACAGTAGATATCAAATCAGGCCACTATGGTTTGTACGACCGTGGTCGTAGATCGTACTATGGTTTGGCCAGCCAGAAATGGGCTTGAGCAAATTGTCATATCTGTATCTGATCTGTTCATTCCACCTGAATAGTTGGAAATCTGTATCTGCCTTCAGAAATGGAAGTTGTAACAACTTCGAAGCATGACACGAAAATCTGAGTATTTCATGATTTATTTGATTTTTTTTTTATTATCTAGCATGATGTATATTTGATTTGTTCATATTAATAAATTATTTCTTAATAAATAAATTATTTTCATAATGTAAGATTGATCTATGATGTGGCTAAATGGTAAGCTTTTAAGTTAAAATAATTCACCTTTAAAACCTTACGATGTTAATTTATTATTATTTTCCTTACTAAGCATATGGAACTCACTCTTTCCATGCCCCCCAGATGAGGAAGAAAATGAGGAACTGCAGGCTAACCTATACTTGGAAGTCTATGATGTTCCCTTGGATCCACAAAATTTGAGTGAAAGATTGTTTCTGCACTATGATGATTCCAATAACATAGTGAAAGAAGTGGCATTCTTTTATGTTTTGTTTTTGTATTCTATAGCCACTTCAGGCCTCAATTATATTTATGTAATTGGAACTCATATATATATTTGTAAGAGATTTGTATTAATTGTTCCACTGCATAAAATTTTATCATGCACTCGTTATTCTGACACCCATTTAACAGCCTTGTATACCTATCTCATATTATGAAAATAATTTGTTTATTAAGAAAATAATACGTTAATACAGACAATCAAACATACATCATGCCGAATAATAGAGAAAATCAAATAAATCATAAAATGCTCTGATCTTCATGTCATGCTTCACGAAGTCGTTACAACTTCTATCTCTGAAGGCAGATACAGATTTCCAACTATCCAAGTGGAATGACCTGATCAGATACAGATTCGACAATTTGCTCAAGCCCATTTTCGGCTAGCCAATAAATGGTACGATCTACGACCACAACAGTACCAGCTACAGTGGCCCTAACAGATATCTATATTCACGATATTACTTAGCCATGGGTGACCCCTACCGATAGTGCGATACCACTCTCGTCAGAGGGTATGTCGTCCTCTATTGGGAGTGGTCCTCTTACGTCTTTCCAGAACAGATAGAGGAAGGAGGAAAAAGATACCCTGAAGAGCTAGAGGAATAGATACCCCTCAGCGATAAGAAGCCTAATGAGACACTTGATGCAACATGCATGTTAATATAGATACACTTCAGACCATACATGCTTCATTATACTTTTCTCTTTTTTTGTCCTTTTATTATTTTTTTACTTTTTATTTTTACTAGGCAATTATATTGGTTACATGCAATTCATCAAGTGTTTTCAATTCACATAACATGCTTGAAAATAAGAATAATTCGACTTATCTTAACAAAAAGGCATACAAAACAGGCTAAATCACAATAATTAGTTTATCAAAAAATACTCCTTGAGATGTCCAAAGAAATACTACATTCCTTACCAAAATGTCGATGTTTTCTCTTTCACCATTTTCCTTTCTTTCGCTTCTTCTCTCACTAGACTACTATCTCTGTCTCTCAAAATTGTGAAAAATGGAAGAATAGAAGTGTAGGGAGAAATGAAAGGGGAAGGGCAATTTATAGAATTTTGGAACCGTTGAATTCACGCCAAGTGGTGAAATCCAGTAAAGAGAGAGGAGAAAAAGATATTTGGCATGAAAAACGAGGGAGGAGAGCCTCCTTCACTTCCTTAACTGGAAGATGCAAGATGTTATATTTAGGAAATATAATTTCAAAGTATCTTCTTATAAATAGTTTGCGTTATAGGTTTTAGCTATTCATTACTATTTTACATAATTAATGAAGTATATATATATATGTTTATTATTATAGAACTTTTAAATTTTCAAATTATCATGAACTTTTTTAATAAGTAAGATAACCTTTATTTATCAAAGAAAATAGCCATACAACATCATCTTAATCTTTATTCATCTTATTATATTACTCTATTAGTTCATTTTATACAGAACACTGTTAATTAATTCCAAACAATTAGCTCTTTGTTGGTGAAGTAACCTAAAATTTTCTTTGGGGGTAAACCTTTTTAAGGGTTTGGCTGTAGGTTAAGTATCACAAATTTTTCCTTAATTAAAAGATAATTTTATTAATAAAATGGCAGTCACATGTCCTTTTTCTCTTTGAATAATAAAAAATAATTTTGTCAATAAGGATAGTTCCATCTTTTTTAAAGAGAGAATTACAAGAAAACACAAAATTGCCACCCATTAGAAAATAAAAATCACAATTTAAGAATAAAATTATATGATAATATAGGTGATTTGAAATAAAAGCTAAACATGAAAAGAGCATATTCTTAAAACATCTGTTATATAATCCCCCTTCATAGCCTCATACAGATACATCAAAAGGTAAGTTACATTTCAACAAAGAATTCTTTCATGAGTTAGATATAGTTGTTTATGCTTTAGCTATATATATATGCATATACGTACTTATACTAAATTTTTTATGTTTTTAACTTTTTTTTTCTAAAACAATTTTTTTTTTTTTATCTTGTAACAATTGACTATTTCGACATTTTAGAAATTGTAAGAGGAAGTGAATGGCAGAATATTGGAGCTTATGTACGTTTGAGATAGTCAATTGATGAAGATTGCCAAAGCTTAAAACACACCCAATCTTCTAAATATCTAATAAAGCACGTAGTCACTTGTCGAAACTGAACTAATCATCCTCCCTATTTCATCATCAACTTGAGTAAAGAGATCTATTTACTATTTGAACAAATACCAACTCCTATTTCTCATATTTATTCGATGACATCCTAAAAGGTTAAAATTTTCACGTAATACTATAAAATAAAAAACAAAGTTAGAAGAAAAAAGCATGCCTCCTTACACAACTTTCTCTTCAGCATGGTGAATTGATAAGCTAAGTAAGAAAAAAATTTGAAGAATATCAACAGTCTTGACATTAAAACTACTGAAGATGATTTCACTTACAGTTAAACTCAACTTTAAGGTTAAAGACTTCAATAACTTGGTGAATTAATAAGCCTACATAGGTAAAGAATCTCGAAAGCATTTACACTTAATTGGATCCGAACCTTTAGAAGACAAGTATTGGTTATTTTGGTGAGTAATATAGCTTTTATGATAGCTTTACCTAGGATTTTGGACTAGTGGTGAATTAGGAGATGATAGCTGCTAAAGAGTGATTTAAGATGAACTGTATTGATCTTGGAGTATCAAATTGAATAAGAGAATTTTTTATTAGTTTTGACTATTTCTTTAGCCCAGTGGATGGGTTTAGGACGCTGTAACATTGGTTCTAACTGGTCAATGAAAGAGGCTATTTAGTAGGTATGTATAGGTACCATTCGAACTCGTACAATGCTGGTTTACACTGATTCTTCTATTTTGTTTGTTTAGCTATTGTTTCACTGTTAAAAGTTAGACATGTAGTTCTTACTTTTCTACTTATGTTATTGTATGATGCTCAATTTGACACTTTTCAAGTTTTTACTTTTTCTTATAGGACATAATTGAAGCTAATATAGAGGGTAAATTAATGAGCATGTTGAATATGGTCATTTTCTTTTGTTTCTAACTTATACCTAAGAGAATGAGTAAATACTTAGAGTTGTCTATGGTTAGAACAGATTCACTGAGCTGGTGAATTAACGTGGCATCAAGCTTTTCTTCAGGGATCTAATACATGGAGTTTTTTCTTTAAAGAAAAGAAAATGAAGGGGATTGGTGGTAGTTAAGGCTATAGGAGGATTATAAAAATTATTAGTGTATATATTTAACTTTTCTTGTCTACTTGTACAAGATCTTAATATAGATATAGAGAATGAAATGTAATACGTTCTTGCATGTGTATATGTGTATTGTTAATTTTGATTTGCGAGCTTTATGAAGATCGAAGAAGATACTAGGCAGTTCTTTGGTTACTTTAAAACTTTGTTGTGGCTTGGGAACTGATTATTAGTGTGTCCATATTAGAAGAGTATAAAAAAAAATACAAGATTACATACGAAATGTTTACAAATCATTATAATTAGCTAGAGAGCAAGTCTTATATATATATATATGTTACAAAACAAGAGATAATTCTAATTTAATCAAATACATTTCTCACATTTATCATAAATACAAACATTAACATATTCAAAAAAAAAACATTTTAATGTCACAAAATCCCCTATTGATTTACAAGGTAATGGTATATTAATCTGTTGTATTTTTTTTAGTTCAACTATTAGTTCAACAACTTTCTAACTAATACCATTGACTTTTAAAAGTATAAATTTAAATTATTGTTAGTATGTAATGAGAACTCTGATATAGAAAAAAAATATATATCTATGGTTTTTGTATTTTTTTAAAAAAAGAATTAAAAAATAAAATTGGGATAACTGTAAGACATCAAGACATACAATTAAGTTGGGTTAGAAGGTGATGGACATATTAATTGATAGTTAAGAGATAATATTTATGAGTGTGGTTGCCATGTATAATTGACTTCAAGTGTGAATGCATGCTGGGGATAATGCAGATAGAGTAAATAGATACATGCATTACAGTGAAGCAATAGCTTTTAATCAAAAGGGATGGCCACAATTGAATAATTTTATATAAGTACAGCCTTGCAACAATTTACTGATTAAATTTTTTTAATCACATTACCTTAAATCAAAAGATTTTTCCATATCCCCGATTAAAGACATAACATTTTTGGAGATAATTTGGGCATTCCACTTGCAGTTTTAGAATGCACAACATCTTACCTTACATGGTATATTCTTCTATATTAAAACACTCCGCCCCCATTCCTTACTAATGGCTACTCAACCCTTGTGTCATTTTATATATACCCCCTCCCGCCCCTTGGGCACACAAGACAAAATACCATGACTAGAAAGAAGGTTAAGCTTGCTTATATCACTAACAACTCTGTAAGAAAAGCCACATTCAAGAAAAGGAAGAAGGGGCTAATGAAGAAAGTGAGTGAATTTAGCACTCTTTGCGATGTCAAAGCCTTTACAATCATTTATAGCCCTTATGACTTGCAACCAAATGTTTGGCCTTCCCCTCTCGGAGCCCAACATGTGCTTGCTGACTTTAAGAGGATGCCCAAGATGGAGCAGAGCAAGAAGATGGTGAATCAGGAGAGCTTCTTGCGCCAGAGGATCACTAAAGCAATCGACCAACTGAAGAAGCAGCGCAACGATAATCGCAAAAAAGAGATAACGGATATCATGTTCCAAAGTCTTACTGGGAAGTCCCTCCACGAACTCATCCTTATTGATCTCAACAATTTGGGTTGGCTCATCGAACAACACCTTAAAGAAATCCTAGAGAGCATGGAAACACTCAGCAAGTCACCTCAGCCTCAGGAGGCGACAGACAAAGGAGTGATGAAGGGTCCTGGTGAGACTTTCACTCAAATCAAGGAGGATTCTACGGTGCAGACGCTGCAGCAGTCACAAATGCAGTTCATTGATGGGATGAATCTTCAAGCACAGCAACAGCATTATGTTGGGTTGAACGGGGAACAGGCAGAGATGATGGTGCCATTCACATATCAAAACTACCAGAATAATGGATTGGTATGGTCCAGTGTGTTTAATTACCCCTAGAAATTTAGAATTATGATATTTGATTTTGAATTTTTTTGGGTGTTATTGGGGATGTACTTTAAATAACAAATTAAATTCCACCATAGAGATATGTTGTTAGTTTCTTAGTCGTCACAGTCATCGTCTAAATAGTTGTAGTCATCATAATAGTTGTAGCTGTCATCCTCGCAGACATAGTCGTTGGGTCACATACATTCATGTACTTAGATTACTTTGTGTTATGATTTTCTTTAAATTAATCTTCACCTCAATATTTTAAATTTTCTGTGCTAGTGCTACTCTTCATTCTTTAATTTCTCCCTTTTCGCGGCTTGACTTGGCTGTATTACTATTTGTTAAAATATATGCGTGCTTAATATAAATTTATGCTATCAGAATGCCCTTTTTTCTTCTTTCTTTTCTTTTTTTTATACTCAATTCAGAGAGTACAGAAACATTGTTGATGCACTATATGTAGAAATTCAATTTAGTTAGAAGGAAGATTAAACTCGCTAGATACTCAAATTTGTTTAGATTTCAAATGAAACTTTTGTATATAATTTAATAAATATGATGCGCTCTTCAGATCATAGAATTAAAATTTGGGATAATGGCATTGAGGAATAATATTTTCCTCAAAGAAAATCCCGATATAATCCGAATATCTAAAACAATTAATATTTTAATTAATATGAAATTTAAATATAATTCTAAAAATTTTATTTTAGTCAAAACATGCAATATTTAAATAACTCAAATATATTAAAGAATCCCTGACGATCATAAATAGAATTTTGTGATGCAATTATTATGTTCAGAATATAGAAAATAACTTAAATAAATAATTTTCAAACTCAACAATCTGTGAATAGCTAATTAATACATTACGCAAGAAGAAATGTACAATATAAACATATAAATATACATATTTAAATATATACAATCACATAGAATAATAAATACAGAAAAATATTTTTAACAGCTAATTTCAAACACTTTTAACAATTAGTATTTTGAATTTCTTTTACACATATAAATACTTAAAAATCAATGATATAAAGTCTCTTGCTATTAAAAAAATGTTACTGAGATAAAACAAGACCATATTTAACTCTAGTGACATAAATTACTACTTCAAATTTTTTAATATTATAGTATGTTATTGTAGTATCTGTAGTACGATGTTGCAATTGATTCTTAAAGATAATGACCAATATTTAACCTTTATTAATGGGATCACTTATTCAAAACTAATTTATTCTTTTGCGATAACAGTTTCAAAAATTCATAAGATACAATAGAAGTACTTTTTAAAAATGAAGATAGATGTAATAATACAATGAAACCACTTATACACTACTGTCAAAGTGTATAACACCAGCATCCACGTGAAAAGTCTAGTATTCAAATTTCAGTGTTCATCTCGTTATATTATAATTAATTTTAACATATGATAGAGTTATTAAAATTTATTTTTATTAATTTTTACGTACAATAAATAATATATTTATTTTTGTGTTACATAAGAGTCGAATCTTCTATTCTTATTTTTGTCGAGGTAGAGAATTACCACTTGCAAGTATTATCATGCCTTAATTATATTTAACTTTTAAGAGGATTGATTTCTATTAAGGCGGTTGGTAATGAAGTAAAGATCCTATAATTGGAACTATTGGGCCTTTGGCCTGATCATTAAGGGATGGAAGTAGTTCCCATTAATGAAGAACATGTATACTCACAATTTTATATAACAAATTAACAAATCAGCCGAATTATCACCTATATACCTTTTTATACAATCTGTTAACTTTTGATATCAACCATTTTATATTAAAAATGTATTGAATGTATTTATTTATTTTTTTGTGAATATGTCAATTTAGTGATATACAAAAGTGCTTAAGTTCAGTTACTTTGTTTAAAATTAAATTTGCAGCTAGTTTTATATATGGATTGTAGAATTAATTATATTGATATTAATTGTAACATTTCATTTTCTCACATAATTGTTTAGGTAAGATTTGAATGCATGTTGGGGATAATGCAAGAGAGAGTAGGTATATAAATGCATTACAGTGAATAAATAACTTATTATGAAAAGGGACGGTCAGGATTGGATGATTTTAGATAAGTGCAACCTTTTAGCATTTTACTAATTAAATTTGTGAATTATATTCCTTAAATCACAAGATTTTCCTATATCCCCTATTAAAGACATAATATTTCTGGAGATAATTTGAACATTTCACTTGCAGTTTTAAAATGCACCACATCTTACCTTACATGATATATTCTACTATATTAAAATGCTCCACTCTCCATTTCTTACTAATAACTATTGGATGTTTGTCTCATTTTATACAAACACCCTCTTGCTCCTTGGCCAGACACGACAAAACACCATGACTGGAAATAAGGTTGAGCTTGCTTATGTCACTAATGACTCTGCAAGAAAAGCTACATTAAAAAAAGGAAGAAGGGGTTGATGAAAAAAGTGAGTGAACTCAGCACTCTGTGCGATGTCAAAGCCTGTGCAATCATTTGCAGCCCCTATGACTCAAAACTAGAGGTTTGGCCTTCCCCTCTCGGAGCCGAACACGTGCTTGCTGACTTTAAGAGGATGCCCGAGATAGAGCAAAGCCAGAAGATGGCGAATCAAGAGAGTGTTTTACGCCAAAGGATCACCAAGGCAACTGATCAACTAAATAAATAGTGCAAGGACAATTGAGATCTTGCACCTATCATGTTCCAAAATCTTATCGGGAAGCCCCTCCACTAACTCAACCTCATTGATCTCAATAATCTTGGTTGGCTCATCGAACAAAACCTCAAAGAAATAAAATAGAGTATTGAAACACTCTGGAAGTTACCTCAGCCTCAGGAGGCCACAGGCACAGGAGTGATGGAGGGTTGTAGGGAAACATTCACTAAGATCAAGGAAGATCATCATGTGTAGAAGTTGCAGCAACTACAGACGTGGTTTGTTGACGGGATGAACCTGTAAGCACAGCAGCAACCTCATTGAGCATACGGGGAACATGTAGAGATGATGGTGCCATTCACAAATAAGAACAACTAAAATAATGGACTGATATGATCCAGTGCGTTTCACTACCCTTAGGAATCGAGTATTATGATATTTAATTTTAAATTTTTTGGATTTTTGTTGGAGATGTGCTTTAAATAACCAATTACATTCCACTACAAAGATATGTTATCAGTTTTTTAGTCGTCATAGTCGTTGTCTCAATAATTGCAGTCATAATAATAGTTGTAATTGTCATCGTCATAGTCGTAGTCATCGAGTCGTATTCATAAATGTACTTGGATTTCTTTGTGTTATGATTTTCTTCAGATTAATCTTCTTTTTAATATTTTATATCTCTTGTACTAGTACAACTCTTCATTCTTTAATTTCTCTCTTCCCCCTGCATGCTCAATGTAATTTTAAGCTATCATAATGCCCTTTTCTCTTCTTTTCTTTTCTATCTTTTTTTTTCATAATGGAGCGATGAAATAAGCATTGTTGATGTAGTATACGTAGAAATTCAGTCTAGATAGGAGGAAGATTAAGCTAGCTAGCTGCTCAAATTTATTTAGATTTCAAATGAGATTTTTGTATAGAATTTAATACATATGGATACGCTCTTCCAATCTTTAAATTAAAATTTAGGATAATGGCACTAAGGAATAATATTTTCCTCAAAGAAAACCTCTATCTAATCAAAATATCTCAGACAATTAATATTTTTATTAATATGAATATTATGGGTGTATTAGGAAAAATACGCTAAAATTATAAATATGTTGTTTAATTATTTCGTTCGATTTATTTCGGGTTATATTAACTTATAGATATATAGAATAATCTATTTTTGTTCCCTATATTTTAAAAGACAAAAAAATTATAGTCACATATATGCTACCAATTTAGAGCATTGATGAGAAGTATATGTCTACACTTGCAACTAGCTCCTTTAAGCAGTTTGGACAATATCTTGTTTAATTTGCTAAATATGTCATATTATTGTGATGTAATAGCAATGTTGTCTAAATAGCAAATAGAATAAGTATTGCTTTATACGTATACACACAGATATATAATCTTTAACTGTTTTCCGTTATTTATATGCACACCAGCATGCAATTTATAGCATATTGTAATTATCTTAAAGGCTGAAATCAGTAATGGATGATGGGGTGTTTCCTTCTAATTATTTTTTGAACATGATTTTGCCTTCTTCTTGTTTTCTCAATCTCTGTTGTAGTTGTTGGATGTATTGTTGACGGTACTTCTTATTATGTTTATAGTGGTTAATTACAGTTGATAAATTTTATTTCATTTTTTTTAAAAAAAAGTGAATTATCTTATAGGCAAATATGGATTGTTGAGGCTCAGAAGGCATATATTTTAAAACCATACTAGTATCATTTTTTTTACTGAAGGGAGACAACACCTTTAAATTATTACTGCATAAAATTGGCAAGAAATATATCTTTGATTTCTTTATGAGTTTTTTGGCTATTACATAAGTCAATACGAAAGTAATCATATATATTACTTTAATTGTTATATTTTAAAATTAAATTACACTAATCATTCCTTAACAGTATGTATAGTATTTCCTCTCTTTATAAAAAGTTTTGGATTCAAATTGTACATTCTAATATATTATCTTTAGGAGATCGTGCTAACTAATTAATTAAATGTATGAATTGTCACTATAGAGATTTAAATCCTAAATTTTATTTTTATTTTTTATAATTAATATATATTTTTTAGAAGTAATATAGCTCTTAACAATAACGCCCAGATTTACAAAACCAGCCATAAGTTATGCCTATATGCCAAAACCAACCACTAGCATCATCTAAAATACATGAGACCTTAGAGTATCAAACAAGAGCATCATATAAAAAGTGACATAAGCAACCATAAAATAGTCTACTCTACATTACACATCTAAAACAACTTATAGATTGTGAGAATTGGACCAAGTGTTTTGTTGTGATCGGATGTCTATAAGCCTTAACATTTTCTACGTTTGTTTTTAGCTATATGTGCACTAAAAAAAAAAACAACTAAAAGTGAACATATTGTTGGGACTAAGACAAAGACTTTTACGGTTGAAATGCAAACTATTTTAATTAGAGGACTATATTGGAAATTTACCAAAAGCAATATCAATTTTCTACATGATAAAAATGGGATGCTTAGTACAAAGGATGGGTGACCTATTTATATGCAATTATTACTGTCTAATTATAAGCAATATTAATCTTCCATTTCATTGCCATGGTTTACTGCCTTAAGACAAGTAATTTCAAGTTTTTTTCCTCTCCCTCTCTCTCTCTCTATTTAACTAACCCCACATATACATGGAAAATTAATTAAATATTCTAGCAATCTTCCTGTTCAATTCATTTTTTTTACACACCTCTACATATAAGAGAGGGTAGATATATACGTGCATTATAATATAGCATTAGCTTTTAATTAAAAAAGACGGTTGGGATTGAATGGTTTTATAAAAGTACAACCATGCAACAATTCACTAATTAAATTTAGTAAATTACATTACCTTTAATCATAAGATCATTCCATATGTCCTATTAAAAACATAACATTTCTAGATATGATTTGGGCAGTCCATTTGTACTTTTAATCTAACCTTACATGGTATATTCAATATTCCACTTCACATCCGTTACAAATAAATCTTCAACCCTTGTCTCATTCTATATATATACCATCTTGCTCTTTGGCTAGACACGACAAAATACCATGACTATAAAGAAGGTTAAACTTGCCAATATCACTAACAACTCTGCCAGAAAAGCCACTTTCGAGAAAAAGAAAAAGGGGTTGATGAAGAAAGTGAATGAACATGTAAAACATGTGCTGATTGAGAACAAAACACAAATGTCCTTACTTGAGTTTTGCCATTTATACATGCTTTTTCAATATAAAACCATTATAGGCTCCCTCATTCTTTTTTTCGTTAAAGATATACATGAAAAGGGCACTCACATACACAAACGTATGGAGAGAAAATAGATATATGTGATCTCATGTCTTTATTTTATATAAAGTTTATGTTTTAAAAAAACGTGATGGGTAGGGTAGAATTATAATTAACAAATCAGCCGAAATATTTTGAAAAAGAAAGAAAGCAATCTTATCATTAGTGTAGTAGATTTATTAGTTGCACGTATTTGATCGAAAGCAAAGATACATAATTTTCTTCTTATTTTCCTTCTTTCGTATGCTTTATTATGTATTTTAAATATTTTTCAGCATATATGATCTTCAAATGAATCTTTTTTTCAAAATAACTACTGATTGTTTACTACAGCTTCATGAAAAAAATATCAGTTTTGATATGTATAAAGAATGAAAAACATGGAAGCCCGATTGCATATAGTAACTAATTGTCTACTAAATGTATATAATTGGTTGTGATATAGAGACATATTTTGACTTTAATAATTGTAATTAAAATATTCCTCCATAAAGAAAAAATCAAATAAACATGCACTCTAATAATCATATTCTACATACTTCATACAAAATCAAATAATGCAGGAGAGAGTAAATATTAGATCCCTATTGCAAGCTTGATGCCACGTTAATTCACCAGCTCAGTTAACTTGTTCTAACCATAGACAACTCTGATTATCTACTCACTCTCTTAGGTGTAAGTGTAGAAATCAAAGAAAATGACCATATTCAACATACTCATTAATTTACCCTCTATATTATCTTCAATTATCTCCTATAAGGAAAAGTAAAAACTTAAAAAGTGTCGAATTGAGCTTCATATAATAACATAAGTAGAAAAGTAAGAACTCTGTAACTTTTAAAGGTGAAACAATAGCTAAATAAACAAAATCGAAGAATCAATGTAAACCATCATTGTACGAGTTCTAATGGTACATGTACATACCCACTAAATAGACACTTGATGATTTGCATATAATAAAATATAATATGAAGTTATTATTATTGCCTAGTAAAAATAAAGAATAAAAAGTAAAAGAAAAGAGAAAAGTGGAATTAAGCATGAATGCTCCAAAATATGTGTCTAGATATGCATATTGAATCAAGTGTCTCATTAGGCTTTTTATCTCTGAGTGGTATCTATTCCCCTAACCCTTCGAGGTATCTATTTCTCCCTCCCCCATTTGGTATAGAAAGACATAAGAGAACCGCTCCCAGTGGATGATGATGTACCCTCTAACGAGAGTGGTAACGCGAATATCTATTAGGAGTCACCTTTGGCTAAGTGTTGTCGTGACTATAGATATCAAATTGGGCCACTATGGTTGGTAGGACCGTGGTCGTAGATCGTACTATGGTTTGGCCAGCTAAAAATAGGCCTGAGCAAATTGTCATATCTGTATCTGATCTGGTCATTCCACCTGGATAGTTGGAAATATGTATCTACCTTCAGAAATGGAAGTTGTAACAACTTCATAAAGCATGACACGAAAATCTGAGCATTTCGTGATTTATTTAATTTTCTTTATTATCTGGCATAATGTATATTTGATTTGTTCATATTAATGCATTATTTCTTAATAAATAAATTATTTTCATAATGTAAGATCGGTCTATGATGTGGCTAAATGGTAAGCTTTTAAGTTAAAATAATTCACCTTTAAAACCTTATGATGTTAATTTAATATTGTTTTCCTTACTAAGTATATGGAACTCACTCTTTCCATGCCCCCCAGATGAGAAAGAAAATGACGAACCGATGGCTAACCTATACTTGGAAGTCTATGAGGATCCCTTGGATCCATAAAATTTGAGTGCAAGATTGTTTCTACACTCTGATGATTTTAATAACATAGTGAAAGAAGTGGCATTCTTTTGTGTTTTGTTTTTATATTCTATAGCCACTTCAGGCCTCAGTTATATTTATGTAATTGGAACTCATATATAAATATGTAAGGGATTTTTATTAATTATTCTACTGCATAAAATTTTATCATGCACTCGTTATTCTAACACCCATTTAACAGCCTCGTATACCTATCTCATATTATGAAAATAATTTTTTTATTAAGAAAACAGTACGTTAATACAGACAATCAAACATACATCATGCCGAATAATAGAGGAAACAGATCAAGGAATTGCAGGATAGTGGGTTCATTCAACACAGTATATCTCTTTAATATGTTGGAGTCACATTTGCAAGAAAAGGGGATGGGTCCCTGAGGTTGTGTATTGACTAAAGGGGATTGAACAGAGTTACAATCAAGAACAAGTACCTCCTCCCTAAGATCGATGATATTTTCGATTAGTTACAGGGTGCTCAAATTTTTTCCAAGATTGACTTGCGCTCGGGTTACCATTAGGTAAAGATCAGGGCAGAGGACATTCTTAAGACAATCTTCAGAACCCGATACAGACACTATAAGTTCCTAGTCATGCCATTTAAGCTAACCAATGCGCCAACCATTTTTATGGACTTAATGAACATAGATTTTAAGTCGTTCCTGTATTAGTTCATCATAGTGTTTATTGATGATGTTCTGGTCTATTCAAAAGCAGAGAGAAACATACTCATTACCTGACTCAGGTTTTACAAGTTCTCAGGAAAAAGAAGCTGTATGTAAAATTGAGCAAGTGTGAATTTTGGCTCGAGCAGATTACCTTCCTAGGGCACATAATATCAAAAGATGGAGTGTTAGTGAATCCTAAGAAGGCTAAAATAGCACTGGGTTGGGAGAAATTGACTTCAATTAAGGAGATTCGTAGTTTTTAGTAATGACAGGTTATTACTGTAGGTTTGTGGAAGGGTTTTTTAACTCAGCCACTCCCTTGAACCAACTTACAAAGAAAAACATTAAGTTTGAGTAGAATGAGAACTGTGAAAGAAACTTTACAGAACTCAAGAAGCAATTGACCACCAGCTAGTTTTAGCTCTACCGAGTGGGATAGGTGGATACATAATGTATAGTGATGCTTCCTACCTAGGGTTGGGCTGTGTTCTAGTGTAGCATGGAAAGGTCATAGCCTATCGGTCCAGGCAGCTGAAAAGTCATGAAAAGAATTACTCCACCCACGACTTAGAACTTGTTGCTATTATCCACGCCTTGAAGACTGGTGCCACTACTTATATCGGGAGACTTTTGAGATTTATACGGATTATAAGAGCCTGAAGTATATATTCATCCAGAAAGATCTCAACATGTATCAGAGGTCTTGGATAGAGCTCCTCAAGGACTACAATTATAATATCTTGTATCACCTGGGCAAGGGTAAGGGCAATGTGGTAGCTGATGCACTCAATAGGAAAAGTGCAGGTATGTTGGCTCACTTAATGGTTTATGAATACAGGGTAATAGGGGTTACACAACAGATACAACTTCAAGATTTGAAGAGGGTTACATGCCTGACCCATCTAGCTATCCAACTTAAACTAATTCAGAGAATAGATGAAGCCCAATTGAGTGATTCCACCCTAGTAGCTCTCAGAAAAGATACAGAACAGGGGGTAAATCCAGAATTTCGAGTCTCTATCGATGGGTTGCTCAAGTTCCAAGACAGGGTGTGTCCTAGATGACAGTGAACTGAAAATGGATATTATGGCAGAGGCCCACAATTCAAAGTTCACCATGTATCCTGAAAGTACTAAGATGTATCAAAGCATGCGACCCCAATTCTAGTGGAGTGGGATGAAGAGGAAAATGGCCAATTTTATCTCCAAGTGCCTTGTATGTCAAGAGGTTAAGATAGAGCATCAATGCCCAGGTGGGCTACTTCAGACATTACCAATCTCATAGTAGAAATGAAAACATATCACTATGGATTTTGTAACAGGGTTGCCTAAGGCGCGCTCAGAGCATGATGTCATCTATGTAATTGTTCACTAACTCACTAAATCCTCTCATTTCTTGGTCATCAGAATGAACAACTCTTTAGACAAGCTAGCAAGAATCTATATCCATAAAATAGTCATGCTACATAGAGTTCCAATAACAGTGGTATCCGACGAGGACCCTAGGTTCACCTCTCGGTTCTGGTCAAGTTTTCAGCAAGCAATGAGGACGAAATTGTCCCTTAGCATAACATTCCATCCTCAAACAGAAAGATAGTCAGAATGAACTATTCGTACACTAGAGGATATGCTCAGAGCTTGTGCTCTAGAATTCAGAAAATATTAAGATAATCATCTACCTCTAATAGAGTTCATCTACAATATAAGTTACCAAGTGAGTATCGACATGGCCCCGTATGAGGCATTGTATGGTCGACCCTATAGATCGTCGATCTATTGAGAAGAGGGGGGTGGTAAAAAACTATTTGGTCTTGACCTTGTAAAGGAGACCATAACTAAGATAGCTAAAATCAAGAAGAACATCTAGACAACTCAAAGTAGGTAGAAGAGTTATGCAGACACCCGAAGGAGAGAATTAGAATTTGAGAAGGGCGATCGAGTGTTTCATAAGGTCACCCTCTTTAAGGGTATCAGCAGGTTTGGAAAGAGGGAAAAGTTAAACCCCAGTTCATTAGATCGTTAGAGATCTTGGACAAGGTTGGTACGTTTGCCTATAAAATAGCACTACCTCCAGAACTATCCAGAGTCCATAATGTATTCCATGTGTCCGTGCTACACAAGTACAACCTAAATGCCTCGCATATCTTCTCTCATGAGCCACTTTCACTCCAGGAGGATCTATCCTATGAGGAGGTATCATTAGGTATTTTGGACTGGAAGAGCAAAGTGCTTCGCAACAAAGAAATTTTCTTTGTCAATGTCTTATAGCAAAATCACAAGAAGGATGAGACCACTTGAGAGCTAGAATCGGACTTCATAGCCCAGTACCCCCAGCTATTTGACTAGTGAGAGGGCGGCAAATTTGAGGGACCAAATATTTTCTTAAGGGAAGAGAGTTGTAACAACCGGGTCCAAAAATTTGGCCTGGGATAATTTAATATTAATGAGAAAATATAATAAAAATAATTTAATTTTAATTTTTATGAAATTTTTTTGAAAATTGAATTTTGGATGCATTTGAAAATATTTTCAAAAATCAGGGCCAAAGTAAAAATAAAAGAGGACCTATTTGAAAAGAAATCTGAAAAACTGGGATGAAAACATAATTTTCAAAAATATGGTCACGTGGGACGGTCACGTCAGCAGCATAACGAATTAGAATGCACACGTGGCGGACATGCTGACACTGGTTCCACGCGGGCGATTCGTGTGCCTGGGTGATCCAACAACTTAATTTCGTTTCTTCTTCAAATGCGATCGGATAGCTTGATTTGATCACGATGGATGGTCTAGATTTTCACACGTGTTGGCCTAAACATGCATCAAATTGGACGGTCCTCCTCTCTCCACATCGACACGAATGAACGGCCAGGATCAGAGGAAGAGAGGTTTAAGTCTCTTCAGTCGACCCCAAAATCCTAGTCGACAACCCTAACTGGAGAAGAAGAAAGAGAGCGGTTGGAGGGAAGATAAACATCCAGAGGGACACTCCTGCCGCCATACCAGAGCCACCATTGATGCCAAAAAAGTTAAGATTTTTCCCTTTACACTTAAAATTGACTTTTGAACTTCCCCACACCCATACTAGAGCAAAAAGGGAAGCTGATGAGCTGAAAATTATGAGCGAAGCTTGCCTGAGCCATCGCGGTTGCAACCCAAAAACCTCTCTGATGACCCCCTTCCCGTGTCCCATTCCCCTCGGTTCTCTAATCATTGTGATCCTCATTTCTTTTTAGTGGAGATTAACTGAAGAAACACCCCGACCGCAAAAGAGGAACGACAGAGATGTCGCACCCAAATACCCTTTCACCAATAGGGTCTCGATTTTCCCCTTTTTCAACTGGTAGAGGTCCCCCTAACTTTGATTTTTATAGGTTTTTATCCAAAACTAACCAAAATTATTCAAAAATGGCTAGACTGAGAGCAACCACTTCCATGGGCAATGGAGCCAGCACTAGAGCACGTGGTAGTTAAACTAATTTAAAAAAATCAACAATCTTGACATTAAAACTACTGAAGATGATTTCACTTATAGTTAAACTCAACTTCAAGCTTAGAGACTTCAATAACTTGGTGAATTAATAAGCCTAAGTAGGTAAAGAATCTTAAAAGCATTTACACTTAATTGGATCCGGACCTTTAGAAGACAAGTATTGGTGATTTTAGTGAGTAATATAAATTAAGATAATAAATTACTATAAAAAAGACTGTGTCAGAAGAGGAGTTTCATTCTGTGTACATCAGTTGTGTAAACCCATTGAATACGGTATTGACTGTCTTCATGACGATTCATATGAATTCGACATTTGATTTGGATATGAATATTTGGCGATAACTTTTGATTTGAATTTGTTAATTAAACTTAAAATTAATGTTTTAGTAAACGTGCATTAATGAATATTTTAAAACGTATCTATGTTGCATTATTTCTCTTTATCTTATTGAATATTAGAACTCACCATATCCAAAACCCCCATAGATGTAGATTTGGAAAAAAATTCTGAAAAACCGTGTTTAGATTCCTTTCAGGAGGAATAGTTTGGAGAACTTTGCATTTTGTTTTAAACTTTAAGGCTAGTTTTTATAATTATGCTATCTAATATTTTGTATTCTAAAAGGTAGATGTCCAGATTGCCTCAGGATACAGTCTTTTATAAATTTTGTATGGGATGTATAGTTCTGCTGCAATATAAATATCTATTTTATGTCTGCTCATTTGGATATTGTGCGCTGTTTTGGCATCAGGATGTCACATTTCTTTTCTTTTCTTTTCATTTATACACAATGGAGCAAGGATAGAAGCATTATTGATGTAGTATATGTAAAAATTCAATCTAGTTAGGATGAAGATGAAGCTAACTAGCTCCTTAAATTTTTTTAGATTTAAAATGAGATTTTTTTATAAAATTTAATAGATATGGATACAATCTTTGGATCTTGGAATTAAAATTTGGGATAGTGGCATTATCAGGTGATGTTTTCCTCAAAGAAAATCTTGGTATAATCATAACATCTAGAGCAATTAATATTTTGATTAATATGAATATTGTACATGTATATGGCAAAATACGTTAAATTAAGTTATAAATTGGCTTCTAACTAATTAATACATATGTAAAATAATCTATCTTTGTTCCTATATTTTGAAGAACAAAAAAATTACACTCACACATATACTACCAATTTAGAGTGTTGATGAGAAGTACATGTGTACATGGCTACTAGCTCCTTTAAGTAGTTTAGACAATATCTTGTATAATTTACTAAATATGTTATATTATTGCGATTGCTTAGGTGGCAAGTAAATAAGTATTGTTTTATATGTATACATAGACGTATATTGATGTGTTCGACTTTTATTATATTTTTATACCCTTTTAAGTTAAAAGTCATTTAATGAAAAAAAAAATTGATGTAGGTTTCGTGAAGAAAATAGAAAAAAAACTAAAAAGAGAAAAAGAAAAGAGAAAAATTGAAGTAGTTTTTAAGAGCAAAAAGGAAGCAACTCCGAAAAAGAAAAAGGGAGCAATTCTGAACAAGAAGAATGAGCATATCTGAAGAGGAAAAAAGAAATTGCTTTGAAAAGGAAAAAGGAAGCATCTCTAAAGAGGAAAAATGAGCAGCTTTGAAAAGGAAAAAAGGAGGCATGCAATCTTGAAATTAATTTGGTTGAGACTTGGCCAAGTCATGTCTTAATTAGTTATTGATGGTTTTAGAGTATCGGGAGTGAAATTCTATTAATTAGACATATATTTTTAATCGTTAATTGCGATTTGAACGAGAGTTATATGTTCGAGTTAACATGAAAAAATTGAATTATCGCAGATTTAGTAGAATCAAATTAGTAATGGTTATAAAAAGTTAGTAATTGTTAATTGATAAACCTAGCGAATACTGGGAGGAAAACCAAAAGTACATTAGGTTTGTTCAATCATTGCATAGTAGATTAAATTAATTGTGAAATTAAAACTCAGATATACCTAAGATTCAAGTGAAATCAATTATTCTGATGGGTTTACATCGATAATTTTCATTAATTTAATCATTTTATTTTGATTACATTATTATTAAATTTTTATTTCTAGATAATAACAGAATTTCTATAATTCTGGTACTTGATACACAATCTCATAGGACGATACTCTACTTATCACTTTATTATTTGAACGATTTTGTGCACTTGCGAATCTTTAACTAGTTTTAGTTTTTTATATGTATACCAGTATGTAATATGTAGAACATCATAATTATCTTAAAGGTTGGAATCAGTAATGGATGATGAATTGTTTCATTCTAATGGTTTTTTGGACATGGTTGTGCCTTTTTCTTTTTCTTCTCAATCTATATTGTGGTTATCGGATGTATTATTTAATGGTACTTTTATTGTGTTCGTAATGGTTAATTGCTATTGTTAAATTTTATTTCATTTGAAAAAAAATAATTATCATAAAGGCTAATATAGAGTGTCAAGGAGAAGGTATATATGTATATATTAGTACTAGGCTAGTCTCTGCAATTCACATAGCATGCTTGAAAATAAGAACAATTTGACTCATCTAAACACAGAGGTATACAAAATAGGTAAATTATCAATCATATTACATTAGTTTATCTAAAAATACTCCTTAACATATCGAAAAAAATAGTAGATTCCTTACCAAAACCTTGATGTTTTCTCCTTCACTATTTTCCTTTCTTTCTCTTCTTCTCTTACTAGACTACTATCTCTCTCTCTCTCTCCAAATCTTAAAAAATGGAAGAATGGAAGTGTGTAGAGAAATGGAAGGGGAAGGGCAATGTATAGAGTTTCGCAACTGTTGGATACGTGCCAAGTAGTGAAATTCGATGAAGAGAGAGGACAAAAAGATGCTTGACATGAAAAACGAGGGAGGAGGGCCTCCTCCACCAGCACTAACGGCACGTCACCCAAGGCAATGGCGACGCACTATAGGCTCACAGGCCTCCTACCGTGCGCGCAGGCCTACTGCACGTAGGCCCCAAGTGCACAGGGCCTTTCTGTGCAAGCCTACTACACAGATGGCGCGTGCATAGTGAGCAGCACCTGTCCGTGGGCGAGGTGACGTACGGACGGCCCACCTATGTGTAACAGGACCCGCGTGCAGATCTTGACCCTGCACCGTGCATGTGGATGGGATATGCGCACTGTGTGCGTATGTGTGCATGCACAGTGCCCAGCACTCGCGTGGGCAACCAGACTTCTTGCATGATTTTTCTTGCGAGAATTTTTTCCCAATTTGCCTTTTTTTAATTTTTTTCTAAATTTTCATTTTCAATTTAAATTAATTAGATTAAAATAATTTTAAAATAAAATAAAATAATTTAAAATAAAATTTAAACAAAAATTAAATAAATAAAAATTAACTAAAATCACAAATCACAATAAATATTAAGCAGCGTAAATTAATTAAGTTTAAAGCAGTCAAAGGCCAAAATAAATAGAGTTTCCAAATTATTTTAGCACAGTGATCGGCAGGGTGTTATATCCCTACCACCTTAAATAATTTGGTCCCTAAATTTGTCTCGAATAAGTCTGGATACTTTTTCCTAGTTTCGTCCTCCAACTCCCACGTTGCTTCTTCCAGGGTATGATGTTGCCATCGTACCTTCACCATGGGAATCATCTTGTTACGTAAGACCTTATCGGTCAACCCGAGAATTTTTAAAAGAACCTCCTCATAGGCCATACCATCCTGTACCTGCACTTCATCGCGAGGAATAACATTAAAAGGGTCATGGTGGTACCTCTTGAGCATTGAGACATGAAAGACATCATGCAATCCACAAACTCTCGAAATAGAGTGAGGTGGTATGCCACAGGTCCAATGTGCTCGATGATCAAAAAAGGTCCCACATAACAAGGGCTCAACTTCCCTCTCTTCCCAAACCACATCTTGCCTTTGTAGTGGTAGACTTTAGGAAAACTTAATCTCTCATGGCAAACTCTAAGAGTCACATACGATTATCGGTGTAGCTCTTTTGGTGGCTCTGGATAGTTGCCAAATTCTTACGAATGATTACGACCTTCTCAGTTGTCTCCTGAATGAAGTCTTGTCCTAACTGGTGCTGGTTCTTGAATTCACTCTAGCAAGTAAGGGAACGACATGGCCTTCCATACAATGCTTAATACGGGGTCAGACCGATGTTGGAATAATAACTGTTATTATAAGTGAATTCACAAAGAAGAAGATATTCATACCAGTTATCACCAAAGTCGAGAATGCAAGCACGCAATATGTCTTCTAATGTCTGGATCGTACGTTCTGACTAACCATCCGTCTAGGGATGATAAGTAGTGCTAAAGTACAACCTAGACCCAAAAGCTTCTTGAAAGCTGTTCCAAAAGTGAGAAGTGAACTGAGGGTCGCGGTCTGACACAATGGATGAGGGAACTCCATGAAGTCAAATAATTTCATTAACATATAGACGGGCTAACTTACTAGTGGAGTTTGTGGTTCGAATAAGCAGGAAATGGGCAGTCTTGGTTAGCCTATCCATGATGACCCAAATGGCTTTTCGACTAGAACAAGTCCTGGGTAATCCGGTGACAAAGTCCTTAGTCACGTACTCCCATTTCTATTCAGGAATCAGAAGACCCTACAGCAAGCCACCAGGTCTTTGATGTTCTTCCTTTATCCATTGATAAGTGAGGCATCGTGAGACGTAGTCAACTATATCCTTCTTCATTCCTGGCCACCAATATTTTCGTTTCAAGCTTTGGTACATTTTGGTACTCTTGGGATGAATGAATAACTTGAAAGCATGGGCGATCTTGAGCACATTTGTACGTACAGCAGTGAGGACCCAAATTCAGTTTTGGAATCTGAACAATCTATCAACAGAGATCCTGAAATCTTGATATTCGTCATAAGTGAACTTACCCAGATTCTTGATGAGTTCTGGGTCTGTGGCCTGTGCTTCCCAAATCTTCATAAAGAGATCCAGTATGGCTCGGATCTGGGTAAGATAGGTGCCCTTACTGTAATAGTAAGGCATAACGATTGTACAGTGTCCATCATCTTTTAATTGGAGGCTATGCTTTGAGCCAACACAGCAGGCTCCCTTCGACTTAGGGCATTGGCGACTATATTATCTCTCCCGGGGTGATAAATGATCTGGCAATCGTAATCCTTCAGAAGATCCATCCAGCATCTTTGCCTTATGTTTAACTCCCGTTAAGAAAAGATGTACTTGAGACTCTTATGGTCAGTGTAGATTTCAAAAATCTGACCAAATAGGTAATGCCACCTTATCTTCAGGGCAAAGATAATGGCTGCCAATTCTAGGTCGTGGGTAGGTTAGTTCTACTCATGAACCTTTAGCAGTCAAGATCCAAAAGTGACTACTCAGCCATGTTGCATCAAGACACACCCCAAACCAATACGAGATGTATCGCAGTAAACTTGAAATCTCCAACATCGTCAGGGAGGATTAACACAGGAGCATATGTGAGACAATTCTTTAGTTCTATAAAGCTTTCATTGCACTCATAATTCCAAACGAAGGGTACGCCATTTCAAGTGAGTCGAGTCATTGGGGCAGTAATCTTGGCGAATCCAATAATGAATCGTCGGTAGTAGCCTGCTAAGCCAAGAAAACTACATACCTCGGCCACATTAGTGGGTGAACTCAATTTGATCACCGATTTCATCTTGGACTAGTCTACAAAAACTTCACTTGAGATTACATGACCGAGAAAAGAAACTCGATCCAACAAAATGAGCACTTACTTAGTTTCGCATATAGTTTGTTTTGGTGAAGAGTCTCCAACACTTCAACTAAATGTACGAGGTGTTCCTCATGGCTGTTGGAATACACTAGAATCTTATCAATAAAAATGATGACGTACCGATCTAGATCATGCCGAAAAACTTAGTTCATTAGGTCCATGAAGGATGCTGGGGTATTGGTCAATAGAACAGCATCACCTTGAACTCGTACAGGCCATATATGCACCAGAATGCAGTTTTTAAAATATCTTCTTCTTTAACTCTTAATTGGTGATACCCAATCCTGAGATCAATTTTAGAGAAGACTATGGCTCCTTACAGTTGATCAAAGAGGTTGTTGATTTGAGGTAAGGGGTACTTACTTTTAATGGTCACTCAGTTGAGTTCCCAATAGTCCACGCAGAGCCAGAGAGTACTATCCTTTTTCTTTATGAACAACATCGGAGTGCCCTAAGGGGAATGGCTTGGGTAAATGAATTTCTGAGTGATAAGTCAGAAAGCTGATGTTCCAACTCTGTTAACTTAGCGCGACTCATGCGATACGTGGGCTTCAAAATCGGTTGGGTTCTAAGCAACAATTCACTCAAGAACTCTACCTCATGTGGGGGAGGTAGACCAGGGAGTTTGATGGGAAAGACATCCAAAAAATTGCAAACAATTGGTATGGAACACATAGCAGGATCAGTGTCCATATTCCTGTTCATTCAATTATTAGAAAAAAATGATAACAATAACGTTTATTCCTTTTTCAGAGATCGTAAGGTTATAATTTTACTTTCACAATCTGTTATAACTTTATATTTTTTCGACCAGTTCATTTCTAATATTACATTAAATCCTATAAACTCTAATAGTATCAGGTTTACACATATCTCTATCCTGAAGTTTTTATCCTATAGTCCTTATTTATGCAATGAGCTTCTAGTAGTCCTTTAGAGGGAGTTTCCACCACAAGCATTTTTTCTAAAGCTTATGGTCTAAATTCTAGGTTACAAGCAAATGCATAAGAAATAAAAGACTAAGTGGCACTAGTATCGATCAAAACCTTAGTATAAGTATTATGAATAGAAAACATACCCTGGATGAGGATAGGAGGAGAAAGGACATCGAATTCCTCTAAGTGGTACACTTGACCTTAATGCTATGGGTCAGGCTACATTGGTCATTGAAGGTAGTCTTTTATAAGGTGTTGCGTGCTTCTGCATTGATAGTAGACGTTATTGATACGCCGACAGGGCAGATCACCATACGAGCGGCAAAATGTTGACAGGGTTGGTTAGCTCGAGCAGGTGGAGCTGTAGAGGTCTTGGAATTCCTCATCTTTCTTTTCTCGAACATAGGCAGGGAAGAAATTATCAAAGAAAGCATTCATAAAAACTTCCCAAGTAGTAGGGGTAGGCTGGACTTCTTTCTTGAGTTGCCACAAGTATTCGAATTCACCGTTTAACATGAAAGCTACAAGAGGGACTTTTTGTTCTTCAGTCAGGTCTAGGACAGAAAAGAGCTTCTCTATTTATAGGATCCAGGCTTTGGCTACTAAAGGATTAGG
This sequence comes from Carica papaya, assembly GCF_054855325.1. Classification (NCBI taxonomy): domain Eukaryota; kingdom Viridiplantae; phylum Streptophyta; class Magnoliopsida; order Brassicales; family Caricaceae; genus Carica; species Carica papaya. Next base: position 23,756,376 of record NC_142310.1, on the reverse strand, counting down.
GGCCACCTTCAAAGTGTGGGTGGATTAAGTTTCTTAAACTTTGCTACATTATGGGAGATAGACCGATTTGTGTTTCGAAATTAAGGGGTAAGGGGTGGAAAAGGGGTGGACAAGGGTTGGCAAGGTTTTATCCTACGGCTGCAGTTAATCCTTGGATGGCTCAGAAAAGTTTTACAAATTCAGCCCTGGTCAGATGATCTGGGGCTTCAGGTCACTCAGTACGCTCTACAGATAGTCTTTCTCACGTCACTCCTACAAAAGAAAGGAAGACACAAGTTGGAGGTTTAATCTTTGAAAAGAGAACTTATTTCTTACTTAGGTACTCTAAAAGGTTCAGCTACCTAAGGCCTCAATGCAAGGGATTTGATCCGTGAAATTTTGCTTTGATACCATCTATGAAATCCCAAGTGCTAATTAAGGTAAATGGGTGTCAAATACAACTTCAAAATAACGAGTGCATGATAAAATTTATGCAGCAGAATAAAATCATTAGAAATCTCCTACAAATATATATGAGTTCTAATACATATATAAACTGAGGGCAGAAGTGGCTACAAAATACAAAACATAAGGTTCACTTATTTCATTATGCAACTGAACTCATCAGAGTACAAGAACAGTCCTGCACTTAGAGTTATGGATCCACGGGATCCTCATAGACTTACAAGGGTAAGTCTGCCTGTGGTTTCTCACTTTCTTCCTCATCTAGAGAGAAGATATGGAAAAAGTGAGTTTTATATGCTTAGTAAGGAAAATAGTATTAAATTAACACCATAAGATTTCAAAAGTTAATTATTTTATCTTACTATTTAACTTCCTCGTTTACCTATCTCACATTATGGAAAAACCATTTATTTGTTAAGAAAATGATACGTTAACACAAAAAATCAAACATACATCATGTAAGATAATAGAAAAAATCAGATAAATCAAGAAATGGTTAGATTTTCATGTCATGCTTTGCAAAGTTGCTACAACTTCCATCTTTGAGGGCAGATACAGATTTCTAACTACACAAATAGAATGACTAGTTCAGATACAAATATGCCATTTACTCATGCACATTTCCAGTTGGCCAAACCATGATACGATCTATGATCACGGCCATACCAGCCATGTGGCCCTAATAAATATCTCCAGTCACAACATTACTTAGCCACGGGTGACCTCTACAGATAGTGCGACACCACTCTCATTAGAGGGTACACCGTCATCCATTAGGCAGTACTCTTACGTCTTTCCAAACCAGATAGGAGGGGAAAACAAATACCCCGAAGGGCAAGGGGAATAGATATCCCTCAAAGATAAAAAGTCTAACGAGATACTTGATGCAATATGCATGTCAATACAGATACACTTCGGACCATACAGGCTTTATTCCACTTTTCTTTTTATCTTTTCTTTTATACTTTTACTGTTATCGATTACACATTATATTTATTACATGCAAATTCATCGTGTTTGCAATTCACATAGCATACTTGAAAACAAGAACAATTCTACTCTTCTGAACATAAAGGCATACAAAACAGGTAAATTAACAATCATATTAAATTAGTTTATCTAAAATACTCCTTAGCACATCGAAAGAAATACTAGATTCCTTATCAAAACCTTGATATTTTCTCCTTCACCGTTCTCCTTTCTTTTTCTTCTTCTCTCACTAGAGTATAATATTTCTTTCTCTCTCTCTCTCTAAACCTTTAAAAAAAGGAAGAATGGAAGTGTGGAGAGGAAGGGAAGGGGGAGGGCCATTTAAAGAGTTTTGGAATTGTTGAATTCGCACAAAATGGAAAAATTCGATGAAAAGAGAAGAGAAAAAGATGTTTGGCATGAAAAACAAGGGAACAAAGCCTCCTCCATCGGTGGCGATGGCAGGCGACCCAAAGTAGCAGCGACGCACTACCAGAGGTGGCAATGCTCCAGCTGGCATGCTGCAGGCTAGCCTGCAGGCACACAGGCCTCTTATACGCATGAAGGGCTAGCCTGCGCAGCCTTAGTGCGCTAAGCACTGCCGGCGTGGGCCTATTGCGCGTAAGCCTCAGGCGCACAAGGCCTATTCACACAAGCTTGCTGCATGGATGGTGTGCGCATAGTGTGCATCGCCTGTCCGCGCACGAGGTGACACACGAACGGCCTGCCTACATGCGATAGGATGTGCGCAGGTCCTAACCTCGCACCATGCGTGCGGATGGGACGCGCACGTCCCCAGGCCACTAGGTGCGTTGGTGCACGTGCACAGTTCCCAGCACCCACATAGGCAACCAGGCTTCTTGTGAGATTTATCCTGCGGGAATTTTGTCCCGATTCGTCGTTTTTCGATTTTTTTCTAAATTTCTATTTTAAATTTAAATTAATTAAATTTAAATTATTTTAAAATAAATTAAAATAAAAATATTTAATATAAAATTTAAACAAAAATTAAATAAATAAAAATTAACTAAAATTACGAATCACGATAAATATTAAGCAGCGTAAATTAATTAAATTTAAAGTGGCCAAAGGCCCGAATAAATAGAGTTTCCAAATCATTTTAACACAGTGATGGGCGGGGTGTTACAATATATATGTATTATTAATTTTGATTTGCTGGTCTTGTGAAGATTGAAGAAGATACTGGCCAGTTCTTTAGTTACTTTAAAACTTTGTTGTGACTTGGGATGGATTATTAGTTTGTCCATATTAGAAGAGTATAAAAACAAATACAAGATTACATATGAAATGTTTGCAAATCATTATAATTAGCTAGAGAGCAAGACTTATATATATGTATAAAGTGAGTCAAAACATAAGGTGCGTGTATATAATTGTGGTACAGTAATGGTAATCGAGGAAGTTTTTATAAATCCGGTTCCTTGCGTGCAGTTAATTTATTGTATATATAAAAATAAAGATTTCTATAACCTATTCATCACATTGTGGGCTTGAGTTCCAAATGCACATTGTCAATTCAAAAATGAATCTCCCTAAAAGTTGAGTCCGGCAGGTAGTAAAAATTGAGAGCTATTATATATGCAGGTATATATATATATATATATATGTATTACCCTTTTTTTTATATTGAATATTAGATGCAAAATATTTAATTGTATATAGAAGAAAATATATACACAAACATAATATTTTAGTGCATCAAACCATATGTATAGTATACAATTTGAAATAATTTATTCCCATATCTATATTGAAGGAAACTAGGTTAATATCCTGAAGGATTCGTTAAATAATTAGGGAGCTAATTAGTTTAGTTATAATAATTTTTATTCTAATTAATCAATATGTAAATTAATTATATGTATGCTATATGTAAATTAAGACCATCAAAAGTTGTGTTTTTCTTGTTGATATTTTTCTTTTTATTGATATTTACCTATACATCATAAAAAATTAGCTCACCCTTCCATACACATATACAAACATCTCAATAATAGTTACCTACCTTAACATGTATTCCTTCCGCTACCTTATATATTACATGTGTATAAATATATATGTATATATCAACTGGACGAGACAACAAACATCCGACCCGCAATTGGTTTATAGTTAATTTACTCGACATGCAAACTTTAATTTGTAAGAGTTATAAATTTTTCGTGCAAAAATAACTACTAATTACACTCCATGAGTATTCTAATACCATAAAAACTTAGTTATGACATATATACGTATATGATAAATATATACATAGATATATATTATGATTAATATTTGTTCTTGTATTGTGAAATATATAAGCCAATTTAGTCAAAAAAAAATCATATAAACAATATAATGATCAAGCCAGTAAAAGTAGAGAAAAGACATGAGAGGATTAAAAAACTATTATTATTATTTAGATTTGATAGAGTAATAACAAGGTCTCAAAGTACAAAACAAGAAATAATTTTAATTTAATCAAATACATTTCTCTTAGTTATCATAAATACAAACATTAGCATATTCAAAAAGAACATTTCAATGTCACAAAATCCCCTATTAATTTACAAGGTAATGGTATATTAATCTGTTGTATTTTTTTGAGTTCAACTATTAGTTCAACAACTTTCTACCTAATACCATTGACTTTTAAAAGTATAAATTTAAATTATTGTTAGTATGTAATCTAAACTCTGATATAGAAAAAAAAAGATATCTACGATTTTTGTATTTTTTAAAAAAAAATTAAAAAAAATAAAATGGCAGTAATTGTAAAAGATCATGACATACAATTAAGTTGGATTGGAAAATGGTGGCCATATTAGTTGATGGTTAAGAAATAATATTTGTGAGTGTGTGTAAGATAGGGAGGTGGGTGTGGTTGCCATGTATAATTTACTTCAAGTGTGAATGCATGTTGGGGATAATGCAAGAGAGATTAGGTAGATACATGCATTACAGTGAAGCAATAGCTTTTAATTAAAAGGGATGATCACGATTGAATAATTTTATATAAGTACAGGTGCAACAATTTACTAATTAAATTTTTTTAATTACATTACCTTAAATCAAAAGATTTTTCCATATCCTTATTAAAGACATAACATTTCTGGAGATAATTTGGGCATTCTACTTGCAGTTTTAGAATGCACCACATCTTATCTTACATTGTATATTCTATAATATTACAATGCTCTGCTCCCCATTCTTTACTAATAGTTATTCACGCGTTGTGTCATTTTATATATAGCCCCTCCCGCCCCTTGGGCACACATGACAAAATACCATGACTAGAAAAAAGGTTAAGCTTGCTTATATCACTAACAATTTTGCATGAAAAGCCACATTCAAGAAAATGGGGCTGATGAAGAAAGTGAGTAAACTTTGCACTCTTTGCGATGTCAAAGCCTGTGTAATTATTTACAGCCCTTATGACTCGCAACCAGATGTTTGGCCTTCCCCTCTTGGAGCCCAACACGTGCTTGCTGACTTTAAGAGGATGCCCGAGATGGAGCAGAGTAAGAAGATGGTGATTTAAGAGAGCTTTTTGCACTAGAAGACCACTAAGGCAACCGGCCAACTGAAGAAGCAATACAACGATAATTGCGAGAAGGATATAATGGATATCATGTTCCAAAATCTTAGGGGAAGTCCCTCCACCAACTCAACCTTATTGATCTCAACGATTTAGGTTGGCTCATAGAACAACACCTCAAAGAAATCCAGAAGAAGATGGAAACACTCAACAAGTCACCTCAGCCTCAGGAGGTGAGAGACGGAGGTGTGATGAAGGGTCCTAGTGAGACTTTCACTCAAATCAAGGAGAATTCTAGGGTAAAGAAGCTGCAATAGCCGCAGATGTAGTTTGTTGATGGGATGAATCCTCAAGCACACTAAAAACCTTAAGTTTGGTCTAACGGGTAACATGCAAAGATGATGGTGCCATTCACAGATCAAAACAACTAGAATAATGGATTGATATGGTCTAGTGTGTTTAATTACCCTTAGGAATCGAGTATTATGATTTTTTATTTTTTATTTTTTTAGGGTGTTGTTGTTGGAGATGTCCTTTAAACAACCAGTTAAATTCCACCATAGAGATATGTTGTCAGTTTCTAAGTTATCGTAGTCATCGTCTAAATAGTTGTAGTCATCATAATAGTTGTAGCTATTATTGTCACAGTCATAGTTGTTGGGTCACATACATGCATGTACTTAGATTGCTTTGTGTTATAAATTTCTTTAAATTAATCTTCACCTCAATATTTTATATTTCCTGTACTAGTGCTACTCTTCATTCTTTAATTTCTCCCTTTCCCTGACTTGACGTGGCTTTATTACTGTTTGTTAAAATATATGCATGCTCAATATTATTTTATGCTATCACAATGCTCTTTTCTCTTCTTTCTTTTCTTTTTTCTATACACAATTGAGAGAGAACGGAAGCATTATTGATGAACTATATGTAGAAATTCAGTTTAGTTAGGAGGAAGATTAAGCTAGCTAGATACTCAAATTTGTTTAGACTTTAAATAAGATTTTTGTATAGAATTTAATAAATATGGATGCACTCTTCAGATCATAGAATTAGAATTTGGGATAATGGCGTTAAGGAATAATATTTTCCTCAATTAAAATCCTGATATAATCCAAATATCTAAAACAATTAATATTTTGATTAATCTAAAATTTAAATATACTTCTAAAAATTTTATTTTAGTCAAAACATGCAATATATTAGAGAATTTCTTACGATCATAAATAAAATTTTACGATGCAATTATTATGTTTAGAAATGGAAAAGAACTGAAATTCAAACTCAATAATCTGTGAATAGTTAATTGATACTTTATACAAGAAAAAATGTACAATATATACATATACATATTTAAATATATACAATCACATAGAATAATAAATATAGAAAAATACTTTTGACAGCTAATTTCAAACACTTTCACCAGTTAGTATTTTGAATTTCTTTTACATATATAAATACTCGAAAAATAATTATATAAAGTCTCTCGCTACTAAAAAAAATGTTACTGATATAAAACAAGACCATATTTAACTCAAGTGACACAAATTACAACATTAACCTTTTTTTAATATTATAGTATGTTACTCTAGTATCTGTAGTACGATACTGCAATTGATTCTTAATGACAATGACAAGTATTTAACCTTTATTAGTGGGATCACTTGTTCAAAACTAATTTACACTTTTGCGATAACAGTTTCAAAAATTCATAAGACACAATATAAGTACTTTTTTTAAAATGAAGATAAATGTAATAATACAATGAAACCACTTATACACTACTATCAAAGTGTATAACACCAACATCCATGTGAAAAGTCTAGTATTCAAATTTTAATTATTCATCTGTTTATATTATAAATAACTTTAACATATGAGAGAGTTATTAAAATTTATTCTTATTAATTTTTGCGTACAATAAATTATATATTTATTTTTGTGTTACATAAGAGTCAAATCTTCAATTCTTATTTTTATAGAGGTAGAGAAGTACCACTTGATTTAAAAGTCAAGTATTATCATGCCTTAATTATATTTAACTTTTATGAGGATTGATTTCTATTAAGACAGTTGGTAATGAAGTAAAGATCCTAGAATTGGAATTATTGGGCCTCTGGCCCGATCATTAAGGGATGGCATCAGTTCCCATTAATGAAGAACATGTGTACTCGCAATTTTATAAAAAAAGTTAACAAATCAGCCAAATTATAACCTACATATGTTTTTATATGATCTGTTAACTTCTAATATCAACTATTTTCTATTAAAAATATATTTAATGTATTTTTTTCCATGAATATGTTAATTTAGTGATATATAAAAGTACTTTAGTTCAGTTACTTTGTATAAAATTAAATTTGCAGCCTGTTTTATGTCTGGATTATAGAATTAATTATATTGGTATTTAATTATAACATTTCATTGTCTCACATAATTGTTTACATTAATATTTAATTTCAATTGTAGTAAAATTTTTAATTAATTTGTTAGCATAATTTTTAATTTTATAAAAATTCAATTACACAATTAACACAAGTACAACATATTAATAAATTTCCATTGTTACTAAATAAAGAGAAATAAACATGGTTAGTGATATTCAATGAATCACCTTTTATCATTGTAAGTATATATATATAATCTCTCTAAATAAGACACACACAACGAAGAAGGGCTGATGAAGAAAGTGAGTGAATTTAGCACTCTCTGTGATGTCAAAACATGTGCAATCATTTACAACCCATATGACTCGCAACCAGAGGTTTGGCATTTCCCTCTCAGAGCCCAACACGTGTTGGCTGATTTCAAGAGGATCTTCGAGATAGAGCAGAACAAGAAGATGATGGATTAAAAGAGCTTCCTACGATAGACGATCACCAAGGCAACTGACTAATTAAAGAAGAAACACAAAGACAATAAGGAGAAGTAAATCATGCATATCATGTTTTAAAGGCTTGTTGGGAAGCCCTTCCATCAACTCAACCTCATTTATCTCAAAGATCTAGGTTGGCTAATTGAACAAAACCTCAAAGAAATCCAAAAAAGGATAAAAACACTCAGTAAACCACCCTAGCCTCAAGGGGCCACAAATGGAGGAGTGATAAAGGGTTCGGGGGAGACATCCTCTTAGATCAATGAGGATTCTCCATCGCATAAGCTTCAATAGTCGTAATGATGGTTCATTGATGGTATTAACCCGCAAGCACAAAAAAATGTCATTTAGTGTTTTGTAACAGGGACCAAGTGGAGATGATGGTGTTGCTCGATCAGCACAACCAAAATAATACACTTATGTGCTCTAGAGGTTTAATTATTCTTAGGAATGGAATGATAAGAGATCACGCATATAATGTTCCAAAGTCTTATCGGGAAGCCCCTCCACAAACTCAACCTTATTAATCTCAACAATCTAGATTGGCTCATCGAACAACACCTTAAAGAAATCTATAAGAGTATTGAAACACTCTGGAAGTCACCTCAACCTCAGGAGGCCACAGATGCAAGAATGATGAAGTGTCTTAGGGAGACATTCACTAAGATCAAGGAGGATCATCCGGTATAGAAGTTGCAACAGCTGCAGATGTGGTTCATTGATGGGATGAACCCGCAAGCACAACAGCAAGCTCATAAAGCACACGAGGAACAGACGGAGATGATGGTGCCATCCATGAATAAGAACAACAAAAATAATGGACTGATATGGTCCAATGGGTTTAACTACCCTTAGGAATCGAGTATTATGATATTTAATTTTGAATTTTTTGGAATGTCGTTGGAGAAGTACTTTAAATAACCAATTACATTCCACCACAAAGATATGTTGTCAGTTTCTTAGTCGTCGTAGTCATCTTCTTAATAGTTGTATTCATCATAATAGTTGTAGTTGTCATCATCATTGTCGTAGTCATCGAGTCACATGCATACATGTACTTGGATTGCTTTGCATTATGATTTTGTTCAGATTAGTCTTCTCTTTAATATTTTATATCTCTTGTACTAGTACTATTCTTAGTTCTTTAATTTCTCTCTTCCCCCTGCTTGACATGGCTACAACTATTTGTTATGCTCAATATAATTTTAAGCTATCATAATGCACTTTTCTCTTCTTTTCTTTTCCATTTTTTTTTTCACATAATGGAGCGATGACATAAGCATTATTGATGTAGTATATGTAGAAATTCAGTCTAGTTATGAGGAAGATTAAGCTAGCTAGCTACTCAAATTTATTTAGATTTTAAATGAGATTTTTGTATGGAATTTAATACATATGGATATGCTCTTCCAATCTTGAAATTAAAATTTAAGATAATGGCATTAAGGAATAATCTTTTCCTCAAAGAAAATCTCGATCTAATCAAAATATCTCAAATAATTAATATTTTTATTAATATGAATATTATGTGTGTATCTGGAAAAATACGCTAAAATTATAAATATGTTGTTTAATTATTTCATTGGATTTATTTTGGGTTCTACTAACTGATAGATATATCGAACAATCTATCTTTGTTTCCTATATTTTAAAGATAGAAAAATTATAGTCACATATATACTACCAATTCATAGTGTTGATGAGAAGTATATGTGTACACTTGCAACTAGCTCCTTTAAGTAGTTTTGATAGTATCTTGTTTAATTTGTTAGATATGCAATATTATTGTGATACAACAGCAATGTTGTCTAAATAACAAGTAGAATAAGTATTGCTTTATACATATACACACAAATATATAATCTTTAATTGCTTTTTATTATTTATATCTACACCAGCATGCAATCTATAGCATATTGTAATTATCTTACAGGTTGGAATCAGTAATGGATGATGGATTGTTTCCTTCTAATTGTTTTTTGAACATGACTTTGCCTTCTTCTTGTTTTCTCAATCTCTATTGTGGTTGTTGGATGTATTGTTGATGATACTTCTTGTTGTGTTTGTAATGGTTAATTATTATTGATAAATTTTATTTCAATTTTTTTAAAAAAGTTAATTAACTTAAAGGCAAGTATGGATTGTCAAGTTTTTTTTTTCTCTCTCTCTTTTTAACTAGACCCCCATATACAAGGAAAATTAATTAAATATTCTAGTAATCTTCCTGTTGAATTCATTTTTTTACACACCTACACATATAAGAGAGAGTAGATATATATATATGCACTATAGTGAAGCATTATATATTAATTAAAAAAGACATTTGGGATTGAATGGTTTTATAAAAGTGCAGCCTTGCAATAATTTACTAATTAAATTTTGTAAATTACATTACCTTTAATCATAAGATCTTTCCATATGTCCTATTAAGAACATAACATTTCTAAAGACGATTTGGGTACTCCATTTGCAGTTTTAATCTAACCTTACACGGTATATTCAATGTTCCACTTCACATCTGCAACTAATAACTCTTCAACCCTTGTCTCATTCAACCCTTGTCATGGTGTTTGGCCAGACATGACCAAACACCATAACTAAAAAGAAGGTTAAACTTGCCTATATCACTACTAACAACCTAACCAGAAAAGCCACTTTCAAGAAAAGGAAGAAGGGGTTGATGAAGAACGTGAGTGAACATGTAAAACATATATGCTGATTGAGAACAAAAAAAATGTCCTTACTTGAGTTTTGCTATCTACATGCTTTTCCAATATAAAACCATCATAGGCTTCCTCATTATTTTCTCTTTTGAAGTTATACATGAAAAAGGCACTCACATACACAAATGTATACAGAGAAAATAGATATATGTGATCTCATGTCTTTATTTTATATGAAGTTTATGTTTTAAAATAACATGATGGGTAGGGTAAAATTATAATTAATTGGTCTAAGTGGATTTATTTTATTTTGAAAAAGAAAGAAAACAATCTTATCATTAATGTAGTAGATTTATTAGTTGCATGTATTATATTGAAAGCAAGGATACATAATTTTCTTCTTCTTTTCCTTCTTTCATATGCTTTGTTATGCATTTTAAATATTTTTCAACACATATGATCTTCAAATAAATCTTCTTTTTCAAAATAATTACTGATTATTTACTACAGCTTCATGAAAAAAATATCAGTTTTGATATGTATAAAGAATGCAAAACATGGAAGCCTGATTGCATTTAGTTACTAATTGTCTACTAAATGTATATAATTGGTTGTGATATAGAGACATATTTCGACTTTAATAATTGTAATTAAAATATTCTTCCATAAAATAAAATCAAATACATATGCACTCTAATAATCATATTCGACACATTGCGTACCAAATGAAATAACGCAGGAGAGAGTAGATATATAGATGCACTATAGTGAAACAATAGCTCTTAATTAAAAGGGACAGTCATGATTAAAGAAATTTTGTATAAGTGCAACCCTACAACAACTCACTAATTAAATTTTGTGAAATATTTCCTTAAATCAAAATATTTTCTCATATTACCTATTAAGGACATAGCATTCTAGAGATGATTTCGACACTCCACTTCAAATTTTAGAATGCAGTACATCTAACCTCACATGGTATATTCAATGTTTCACTCCCCATCCTTTACTAATACTCTTCAACCCTTGTCTCATTCTATATGTACCCATTCCCTCTTTTAAGCCATATATGAAAAAAAACCATGAGTAGAAAGAAAGTTAAGTTTGTCTACATCACCTAATGACCCCGCAAGAAGAACCACATTCAAGAAAAACAAGAAGAAGCTGATGAAGAAAGTGAGTGAACTCAACAGTCTCTACGATGTTTAAGCCTATGCAATCATTTACAGAACCTATGACTCGCAACCAGAGGTTTGGCCTTTTCTTCTAGGAGCCTAATACGTGCATGTTAATTCAAAGGATGCCCGAGATGGAGTAGAACAAGAAGATAGTGAAAAACAACATAAGGATAATTACAAGAAGGAGATCACATAGGTCATGCTCGAAAGTCTTATTAGGAAGCCCCTCCACTAACTCAACCTCATTGATTTCAACAATTTGGGTTAGCTCATTGAACAACACCTTAAAGAAATCAAGAAGAGGACAAAAACACTTATCAATTCACTTTAGCCTCAGGGGACCACCAGACAGAGGAGTCATGAAGGGTCCTCGAGAGATGTCTGCTCAAATCAAGGAGGATTCTCTAGCATAAGAGCTGCAGCAGCTACATGTGTGGTTCGTTGACAGGATGAACTCGTAAGTACAACAACAATTTCATGTAGGGTTTGCTAATGGGAAACATGCAAAGATGATGGTGTCATTCATATATAAGACCAACCAAAATAAGGGATTGATATGGTCCAACAGGTTTAATTATCCTTAGGAATCGAGTATTAGGATGTTTAGTTTTGAATGTTTTTGTTGTTGTTGGAGATATACTTCAAATAACGTATTACCATCCACCATATAAATAGGTTGCCAAACTCGTAGTCATTGTCTTAATAGTTGTAATCATCACAATAGTATGTGTGCTGGGGCGCATTTGCGCACAGGGTCTGTATGTGGGAGTGCCAGTACACTCCAAGTAGCTGCACATTATAGCAAGCCTTACGCACCGTGTTGACCTACCAGGTTTTTACCAATGCTGAGAGGTCTCCGCAGATGTGCTTCTCGTACCGCAAGTGCGGGTAGGAGGGTAAATTCTCTCTTGCACAAGGTAAAATGATTAAAAAATTTATAATTCTGTAAACTAAGTAAATTTTAGAGAAATTGGTATTTTACGAATATTGGTATAAATTGAAATTTTGGTATAACAAAAAATGATGTAATTAATTTAAAATAATAAATCTAATAAAATTAATAAAACCTTAAAATTCTAAGAATAATTTTATAAATTAAAAACTCATAAGAAAGAAATTTAAAATCTATAAATTGTTATAAAAGAAGGAGAATAACATTTAAAAAAAACTTGAAATTAAAAGACTAAAGGAAAAATAAAACAAGAATAAATGAATCTAAAAAGTTAACTAATAAAATAATGAGTCAAAATTTAACAAACACAGAGTTTAGTTAATCCAGTTCACTGTATTTTCTTAAAGGAGTATTTGGTTTTGATTATTTGTTCCAAAACTGCTAGAATATGGGTGCTGGTTTTGGTCCCTTAACAAAACGGTAGTTCAGTTGTCCTTGGGCTCAAAGGCATGAATCATGGCAACCTGAGAGACCTGAGAGAATTATATTTGTATTTAATATTTGTGAATGTATGTTTAAATCTATATGTGCACGAAGACATGACTAATTTGTATCCCATTTGCTCTCTCTAGAAATAGTTGTGTAAGTGGTTGTGCGCGTAAGTTTGTAATCACTGTAATATAAATTAAGATAATAAATTAGTATAAAAAAACTATGTCAAAAGATGAGTTTCATCCTGCGTGCGTGAGTTGTGTAAACCCATTGAATACAGTATTTAGCATCTTCATGATGATTTGTTTACTAAATATGCATTAATTAATATTTTAAAATGTATATATGTTGCATTATTTCTATTTATCTTACTAAGTATTGGAACTCACCCATATCCAACCTCTGCTTAGATGTAGATTTAGAAGAAAATTTTGGAGAACCCTATTTAGATTCCTTTCAAGAGGAATAGTTTGGAGCAAACTTTGTATTTTGCTTTAAACTTTGAGGCTAGTTTTTGTAATTATGCTATCTAATATTTTATATTCAAAAATATAGATGGCCTGATTGCCTCACGATACAATCTTTATAAATTTTGTATGGGATATATAGTTATGCTACAATGCAAATATCTATTTTATGTCTACTCATTTAGAGATTGGTACCCTGTTTGGAATCAGGACATCACATTTTTTTTTTAATTTATACGAATGAAGCAAGGGTAGAAGCATTATTGATATAGTACATGTAGAAATTCTATCTAGTTAGGAAGAAGATAAAGCTAGCTAGCTCCTTAAATTTGTTTAGATTTAAAATTAGATTTTTATATAAAATTTAATAGATATGGATATGCTCTTCGAATCTTGGAATTAAACTTTGGGATAGTGGCATTAACAAGTAATATTTTCCTCAAAGAAAGTCTCAGTATAATCATAACATCTAAAACAATTAATATTTTGATTAATATGAATATTATACATGTATCTGGAAAAATACGTTAAATTAAGTTATAAATCGGCTTATAACTAATTAATAGATATGTAGAATAATCTATCTTTGTTCCCTATATTTTGAAGAACAAGAACATTACACTCACGCATATATTACCAATTTAGAGTGTTGATGAGAACTACATGTGTACACTGGCTACTAGCTCCTTTAAGTAGTTTAGACAGTGTTTTGTATAATTTATTAAATATGTGATATTATTGCAAGTGCCTAGGTAACAAGTAAAATAAGTATTGGTTTTAGTGTAAACATAGATGTATATTGATGTGTTCAATTTTTATACCCTTTTTACTTAAATTTAGAATAACTTTTGAATTAATTTTGAGTTAAAAGTCATTTAATGAAAAAAAATTCTTGATGTAGGTTTCGTGAAAAAAATAGAAAAAAAGACTAAAAAGAGAAGAAGAAAAGAGAAAAAATGAAGTAGTTCTGAAGAGCAAAAAGGAAGCAACTCCAAAGAGGAAAAAGAAGCAATTCTGAACAGGAAGAATGAGCAGCTCTGAAGAGGAAAAATGAAGTAGCTCTAACGAAAAAAAAGGAAGCATCTCTGAAGAGGAAAAATGAGCAGCTTTAAAAAGGAAGAAAGGAGGCAGTTGAAAGTGAAAAAAGGAGGCATGCAAAACCCTATCTCCTCTCTTTCTACTGCCTACAAAAGGAACCAAATCTTCAACATTAAAAGGGAAGCAAAGGTGAACCCATATCTTGTGGGAAGCCGATGTGAGCCCAAATTTGGTGGAGAAGAAGCTGAAACAGAAAGCATAAGCAGGCTTGGAGTTGAGTAGCAGAGGAAAAGTTGAGAACAATTAATCAAGTAATTTATTTTTATTTTTTTCTTTTAAATTGTATATTTTTAGGATGAAATTTTTCATGATTTTTTTAACAAACTCGTGTTTGGAATTTTTTAAAAATTTGTTTTTTATTATTACATGATTATACTTTTTTTAATTACAAGTTCTATTGCTCAATCTAACTTGTTTGGTTAGATCTCTTTCATTGGAGTGATTGATGTAGCATGAATCAAAAGTACGCTTGAAGTTTAATTGTAGCTTCCTTTTGGTTGCAATTTAACACTATTGAAATTAATTTGGCTATGAGACTTGGCCAACTCACAGCTTAATTTATGATTGATGGTTTTAGAATAACGGGAGTGAAATTCTATTAATTAGACAGATATTGTTAATCGTTAATTGCGATTTGAATGGGAGTTATATATTTGAGTTAACGTGGAGAAATCAAATTATCACAAATTTAATAGAATCAAAATAATAATTGTTGTAAAATGTTAGTAGTTGTTAATTGATAAACCTATCGAATACTGTGAGGAAAACCAAAAGTATTTTAGGTTTGTTCGATCACTACATACTAGATTAAATTGATTGTAAAATTAAAACTCGGATATACCTAAGATTCATGTGAAATCAATTACTTTGATGGGTTTACATCTATAGTTTTTATTAATTCAATTATTTTATTTTGAGTAAATTATTATTAAATTTTGATTTCTTGATAATAATAGAATTTCTATAATTCTAGTACTTGATACATAATCCTTATAGGATGATACTCTACTTATCACTTTATTTTTGAGTAAATATATGTTTGATGTCTTTAAGAGTTTTGCGGCTATTATAAAAATCAATACAAAAGTATTCATATATATTACTTTTATTGTACCATTTTAAAATTAAATCATACTAATCTTTCTTTAACAATATGATTGGTATTTCTTCTCTTCATAAGAGATTTTACATTCAAATTGTGCATTTTTGTAGATTATCTTTAAGAGATTGTATCATCTAATTAATGAAATATATGAATTGTTACTAAAAAATCTAAATCCTAAATTTCAATTCTATATTTTAAAAGTAATATTTTTTTAAAAGATAAGATACCTTTTATCCATAACAATTAGATTTATAAAACAAACCATAAGGAATGCAAATATAGCAAAATCAACCACTAGTATAATCTAAAATACATGAGATCTTGGAGCATAAAATAATAGCAAAACAAAAGGCATAAATAAGAACAACATAATCTAAACACTACATTACACATCTAAAATAACTTTCTATATGTGTATGTGTGATGATGTTTAAGAGCAATATGAAAGGGTTATTCGAGACACCTAACTGTTCAAACTAGTTGACATAGAATTGATTAACTATGGTTGTGCGTGAATTTCATATTGTATGTACAGAAGCTCCAAGGATCATGCCTAAATGAGTTAATGGATACCTTATAGATTCTGAAAATTGGAACAAGCATTCCTTTGGCTATATGTGCACTAAAAAGAAAAAAGAAACAACTAAAAGCGCGCACATCACCCACACCCACCAAAGATCTGTAAGTTTTTACCAATATCCTCTCAAACCCATTCGTTCCTATAACACTTCACTCACTACCACACTGAATTTATAACTGGAAACCCCTATTTATTTGGGCCTTAAGGCCACCTAAACTCATTTAAATTTATTTCGCTGCTTTATATCATCATTTGTGATTTAAATTTGTAATTTTGTTTTTATTTAGATTTTTATTTAATTTTATCTGTTATAATTATTTTTATATTAGAAATAATTTTCAGCAGAAAATGAATAAATGGGAAAAAATCCCATGGGAGAGGTTTGCCGGCGCGAGCACTACGCACTGTGCACGTGCGTTCGTGTGCGACCAGGCACATGACGTATGGACTGTGCGCACATCCCATCTGCACGAGGTGCGGGGCCGGTCCTGTGCAAGTGTCTTGTCATGCGCAGGCAGGTCAGTTCGTTTGCGTCACATCATGTGATGACAAAGCAAGGCACCGCGCACCGTCCGCGAAATAGGCCTGCGCAGATAGGCTTGTGCGGATAGGTTTGCGTGCCTAGGGCGTTCATGCAATAGGCTTGTGCGTAGGGCCTTGCACGCTGTAGGCCCTGTGTGCGCGCAGGCTAACTCTTGCGCATGGTAGGGTAGACTAGCGCTTATAGGCTAGGCCTACAGTGCGTGACCGGCCTTCTGAGGCACATTGTTGCCTCGGGCAGTGTGCTTCCGCCCCTTTGGGCGTCGTGCACTACCTTGGGTAGTGTACCACCACCGGTGGAGGAAGTTTTCCCTTGTTTTTCACACTACCATCGCGTCGCGTCAAATTGATCATCTTCCACTCAATATATCTCTCTTTAATGAATTTCACCACTTGGCACAAATCCGACGGTCCCCATTTTCTATAAATAGGGACCCTTCCTCCCATTTCCCATCACTCCCATTTCATTCTTCCATCTTCCAAGAGTTTAGAGTGAGTGGGAGTGATCTAGAGAGAAAAGGAGATGAGGAGAAGAAGAATGATGTAAGAAAACTTCAAGGTTTCGGTAAGAAATTTAGTGTTTCTTTAAACATCTTAAGGAGTATTTTTAGAAAATTAAATTTATAAATCTTTGTTTTAATATTTTGCATGTTGCATGTTTAATAGTTCTAGTAAAGTGAATTGTTCTTGATTTCAAACATGTTATGTGATTTTATTGACACTTGATGATTTGCATGTAAATTAAATAATGTAAATCTGGTAATATTTACCTAAAAAATATTTTAAAAAAGAAAAAAGAAAAGAAAGAAAGAGAAGGGAATGAGCCTGAATGGTCTGAGAAATATATGTATTTATATTGACAAACATAATACATCAAGTTTCTCGTTAGGCTTTTTATCTCTGAGGGGTATCTGTTTTTTTCTCTCCCATTTGGTCTAGAAAGACGTGAGAAGACCAGTCCCTCTGGATGACGTACTACCCTTTGACGTGAGCGGTGACATGACTATCTGTTAGAGGTTACCTTTGGCTAAGTACTATCGTGACTATAGAATATCTGATAGGACCACAGTGGTTGGTACACTGTAGTCATAGATCATACTATGCTTTGGTAAGCCATAAATGTGCCTGAGCAAATTGTCGTTATCTGTATCTGATCTTGTCATTCAACATGGGTAGTTAAAAACCTGTATTGCCCTCAGAGATAAAAGTCAAAATGACTTCGCGAAGCATGACATAAAAATCTGAGCATTTCATGATTTATTTAATTTTCTTTATTATCAAGTATGATGTTTGATTTTGATTGTTGTGACTCTGACGTGATGCTTCTTTCAATAAATAAAATTATTTTCTAAAGCATAAAGAAATCGAGAGTGCTAGTAAGGTAAAATAGAGAGAACAAAATGTGTTGTGCAAACTGGTACTGAAGGGGAAGTCTGGTGTGAATGTGGAAGTAATTTTCCTTCTATCTTGATTTAGGTGAGTCTCATTCCTTCAGAGTTTGTTTCCGTTCAGTTCCAAAATGCTTACATATCCTTCTTTAAGTTTCCTAAAACTAGAAACTTGCAGTAATTTCACTAAACCGAAGTCCTTTTTGCTACTACACCTACTACCACAATTGTGCATATAGGATTTTGGTTTCTTGTTTATGTCCATTTCTAAACTCTAATCTATTCATAATCTTAGGTAATTAATACTTAGGATAAAACTGTTAGAATATTAGGAGTCTAATTAGGAATTGGCTTAAATAGGTCAGTTACTCCAGAAATATGGAATTAATTCCAATTTCTGCAACTCTTGCACATGTTGCAGAACCTTTCTTCAGCTTTTAAAATCTGATTATTCCTTATGTTTTTCCAGCTTGAATCTATCACTCTTTCTTGATAAGATGGGTGATAATCTAATGAATGTAAATATGGGTATTTTTTTTAGGTTACAATACATTTGGTATATCCTTTCAAAACTCAAAAGAAAGTGGTGTTTTAAAATGAAAAGAGTGATTGAGTTGTCATTTGCATTCTGTGATGATTCTTTTTTCATATTGTTTTTGTTGATTTTAACATTGAATGTTTATGTTTGATTTAAACAGACGTAATGTATGATGTTTGCAGATAAAAATGGAAAAAGGGACGATGATAGAAGCTAAATTTGCTTCTATCAAGCATATTGGGCACCACTATGCCACAACGGTTGTGCATAACAACTTGTCGTGCTGGTTCGCATAGGAAGTGTTTTTTTCGAGCACTCAAAATGGCCTGAAAATGTCTCTGGGACAATGCATTTCATGCATATGTCGAATCAGAGAGTGAAGAGTTCTGTCAGGGATTGACTTATGCTAAAAGGGGACGTGCGCAGGTATGCCACATTAGCCATGCCCATTTGGGTCAATTACCTATGCAGTAGGCCAGTGGGTCGTGCTGGCCCAACAAACATCAAAATATGTCGAGGGGTTTTTATGAAAGCCCACTGGACCATGGGCCCAGTAAGAGGAATTTCTCTTGGGGTGGAAATATTAGGTAGGTTGAGCCTTTGGGAAAGAAACTATAAAATTAACAAAATTTGGAAATTTGATAGATATAAATTAAAAAGGAAATTGGGATGATTGGTATGATATGGAAATTGTAAGGGATTGGAAATGTAAAATTGATCTAAAATAAAAGAACTAAAAAACAATAAAAATAAACAATAAAATAATTAAACATTAAAGTAGAAATATTAAAAATAAAGTAAAATAAGCAAATATTAAAATCTACTTAAAAACCTAAATAAATAATCAATAAGAATTCAAACCTTTAGTAAATAAATAGGACGAATTAATATAAAACATAAGAAAGAAATATTAAAGAAAATATTAAAGAGTTTAAAATTTAAATAATAAAGAGTATAGTTACATCCGATTCATTAATTTTCTTGGAAGGATATTGAGGTTAATAGGGGAGCCACCAGGCTTTGGGTGTGGTATTGGGTTCCAGTTTTGGGATTGGGTTCAATAGTCTAAGGACTCTGATCTAAATGTTATTCATGGTCATAGTGCTCAAGGATATGAATGATGCCAATCGGAGTGAAATTTGTGGGATGGTGACCAGAGAGTGCTTATTGATTGTATGTATTCTTTTACGACACTATATTATTATTGATTGATTGCGCTCCCACCTTTAGCCAGGTGGTGACCTGATTCCCTCGAAAATAGTGTAAGTGACTGCGTGCGTAAAATTGTAAGCAGTGAAACCTAATCTATATTTAAAAATTGGTAATAAAACTTAAAGATGTGTATAGTCCTTTGTGTGGATGTGTGAGTTATGTAAACTCATTGAATACAGTATTGAGCGTATATTCGCAATTGTATAGCTATAGTGAAAATTGTATAGTATGGGAATATGGTTCATTGGCATTGAATATAACAATGTTTTTATTTAACTTTGCATTAAGAAAATGTTTTGAAAGCATATTTATGTGACTTTAATATTGCTTATCTTACTAAGTATTGGAACTCACCCAAATCCACCCCCTACATATGCAGATTCTGATGAGTATGTTGAAGAGTCTTACGTAGATTCATTTTAAGAGGATTAATTATGGGAGCAGACGATATATTTTGTTGAACTTTTAGAAGCTAGTATATTTTGTGCATAGGTTATCTCTTTATTTGTAAGTAAATGTTTATAGCATGTTGGCCTCATAATATAGCTTTTGTATTTTGTATTGGGATATATAGTTTTGCTGCTATGTATATATATTCTCTTTATGTTTGCTCTATTAGATGCTAGGGCCCTGTTCGGCATCGGGACATCACAAGTAGTCATTCCAATCCTCCTAAGAATAGGGCTTATGTGGTCTCAAAATTTCTACTTTGAGGAGTTCAACAACATTTCTAACTAATACCATTGATTTTTAAAAATATAAATTCAAATTACTGTTAGTATGTAATGTGAACTCTAATATGCAACTAAACAATAATTTTTTTATATATGAGATTAAGATATCATAATCATGAATTGTAATGTCCAAAATGCTAAAATTAGATATGTTACAAATCATATATTTAAAAGAAAAAATCAAATATGTGTGAAATTCATTAATTAGGCAAAATTATGCATTTAATATGGAGTAAGTGATGAAAATCACACACACACATATACATATATATTCATTTTTGAAACTTTAAATCATTTTATCATAAAATTAATGGATTTGCATTCTGGAATTAAATATGATTCTAAAAATGTTATTTCAATCAAAATATGCAATATTTTAAATAACTTAACTATCTTGGGGAATCTCTTATGATTATAAATAAAATTTCACAATATGTTGTTGAGTTCAAAGTTTGAAATAAATAATTTTCAAACTCAACAACCTATCACTAACTAATACTCTATGCAAGAAATATATAATATATACATATATAAATTTAAATATATACAATCATACAGAATAATAAGTACACAAAAATAATTTTGATAGCTAGTTTCAAACATTTTCAATAACTATTATTCTGAATATTTTTAATAATATAAATACTCAAAAAGCAATAATATAAAGTCTTTTGCTACTAAAAAAATGTTACTTATATAAAATAAGACCATATTTAACTTCAATGACATAAATTACAAAGACAAAATTTTTATAGTATTATGGTATGTTACTCTAGTATCTCTAGTACGATCTCGCAATTAATTCTTAAAAACACTAACATACTAAGATGATAATTATTTAATCATATTACAAGCACTACAATGACCAGAATAATTTTTATAGTATTATGGTATGTTACTCTAGTATTTTTAGTACAATCTTGCAATTAATTCTTAAAAACACTAACATACTAGAGATGATAATTATTTAATCATGTTACTAGCATTACAATGACTATATTCAAAACTAATTTACACTTTTGCGATAATAGTTTCAAAAATTCATATAAGTACTTTTTTAAAAATGAAGATAAATTTAATAATACAATAAAATCACTCATACACTACTGTCAAAGTGTATAACATCAACAATCATGTGAAAAGTCTAGAATTCAAATTTTAATTATTCATCTAGTTACATATAATTAATTTTAACATATGATAGAGTTACTAGAACTTGTTTTTATTATTTTTTAAGTACAATATATTATATATTTACTTTTGCATTACATAAGAGTCGAATCTCCAATTCTTATTTTTGTGGAGGTAGAGAAGTATTACTTGACCTAAAAATAAGGTATTATCATGCCCTAATTATATTTAACTTTTAGGGGGATTGATTTCTCTTAACGTAATTGGTAATAAAGTAAAGATCCTAGAGTTGGAACTATTGGGCCTTTGGCCCAATCATTAAGGAATGACATCAACTCCCTCAAACGAGGAACATGTCTATTTGCAGTTTTATATGAAAAATTAACAAATCAGCCAAATTATCACCTACATACCTTTTTATATGATTTGTTAACTTCTGATATCAACCATTTTCTATTAATACTGATTATATTAATTTTAGTTGTGAATATGTCAATTTAGTGATATATAAAAGTACTTAAGTTTAGTTACTTTGTTTAAAATTAAATTTGCAGCCCGTTTTATGTATGGATTATTGAATTACTTATATTGATACATAATTGTAATATTTTATTTTCTTATATAATTGTTTACATTAATATTTAATTTTAATTGTAGTAAAATTTTTAATTGAATAGTTATCATATTTTTTAATTTTAAAAAAAATTTAATTACACAAGTAACACAAATACAACATATTAATAAAGAGCCATTGTTACAAAATAAATGAAAGCAATCATGGTTAGTAGTATTCGATGAATCACTCTTTCATCATCGTAAAAAAAATCTCTCTAAATAATACATGGACAGCCAAGTTATAATATTTAAGAATATAAAAAAATAAAAGATAAAAAAAAATTTAACACATTGCATCGTTTATAAATAAGCCAAATTCATAGTTGATAAGTAAGATAAAAAGTAAATCTTTATAAATCATATGGAAGTTCTCTTGTATTAATATGTGTTAAAAACACATACCTAAAACGTCCTACATACCTTTTTATATGAATGCTTGAACTTTTACAAATTCAATAAAACATGGTAAAGGCATTTTCAAGATACCTACAAATAAAGAATCCTTTATATGAGCCTCAATATATGACCTTTGTGTCTGACACTCATCCTTACTAATAGACGTATATACATTGATTTTACTATTCAGATTGAAGGAGGAGGTCATTTTGCCTTCTCTCGCCTTTGTGTATCGTTCTATATTATGGATCACATTGTGTTTCAATTCGTATTCCTTAGAGTTCATGAATACATCAATGTAGTCTCTAAATTAAATCTATATGGTCATATTGGATTATGATAAATTTATTAGTTCAACATTCACTAAAAGCTCCATGCTATATATATGAAAAATTGTAGATAGTTTCAAACATTTTTGTGCATACTCGTAAGATCCAAACAAATTATTAACTTTTTTCTCTCCCTATCCACACATTGGCTAAATAGGATAAATGTGAATAGCTTTATGGACTAGTCCAAATTTTATACACAAGACATTTTTTGAAAAGTAGTATGCCAAATGCTTAACTTAAAGTAATAGGGAACCTGCACAAAATAATTTTTTGAGGATGACTTAGTTTTGTAAAAATTACTTTAAAAATATATGTCTAAAAATATCTATATTATTTTTTTTTTCTATAAATTTTATTTATTTAAGTTTGAAATGGACATTTAATTTTATACAAGAAAAGTATGTTATTTAACTCTTTTCTGATTACTCTAAGGTTATGGGTAATAAGTTTGATTAATATTTGAATTACAAAGTATTTTTTTTAAAAGCAATTCATTCAAACATTAAGGGAGCATTACAACAATATTCGGTGGGAGACTCTCTCAAACTTGAAACTCCAGGTACCCATATATAGCTCGAGCAATCCTATAGGCCACCTTATTACAATGTCTTTTTACCCAGCATATCAAAATATTAGGCCGAAGAGATAATAAGGATCTATAGTCATCAACTATGAAGCCAAATTTAGAGTTGTCTTCTACGGTTGTCACTAATGCCTGATGCACCTGCAATGCATCCACTTCGACTATACTCGAGCTTGGATAGTGGGAGGTAATGTAATTCAAGGTGTTCCGACATCCTAAAAGTTCTGCCAAGTCAACCATGGAGTTTGCTTGAGAGAGCAAACAATACCTTACCTTCTAAGTTTCTTATCATCATACCATAATCAGCCTCCCTACTTGTATCACATATGGCACCATCGAGATTGCATTTCTATACTCTAAGCGGTGGTGCTGGCCACTCGGCATTAGAGCTAATGGGTGTCCAGTCCACTAAAAATAAAATCATAGTTAACCAATAAAACTAAATTGTAGTAGTGGTAAGAAGGGTCGAATCCATAGAGAATTAAAAACTAATTTTCTTCATTGACCAATGAACGAAAAGTAAATAAGGGGGGTTTTATAAAACTCAATACGCAAAACATATAATAAGTAATAAGTAGAATAATACTAAACATACACTTAGCTACAAGTTAAAAGTAAAACAATTATAAGAAAAATTCCTAATTGATGCAATAACTAGTTCCAGTAATGTAATTGATCATAAATATGAGGATTTATTTTTTGAAAATTATAGCAAATCAATTATAATTGTCAGAAATGTTCCGACAACCAATTCTTCCTTATTCCTAAACCAATCAAGAAACATTCATTAGTTGGTTCTTCACTGCCAAGAAATCCTGGGAACGTCTAAATAATTTAACTTGTCAATGGCCTTAAGAGTTAGAATGACTTTATTCAAGTTGTCAGATTGATCTAACCAATCAACTAGATGATTTACCTCCTCAGTGTGGCACTGATTGCTACTAGGTGTCGAAACCACTCAAATAATTACATAGTTGAGAAGTTCGACTAGCTATTTGCGGCTTCTCTTCACGTATGATAGACCCTATTCAAACGGATTCAAAATAATAAATATATATAGGTGCAGGAAGTAAATAAATACTAAAATTTAAATAAAACATAAATTAACTCAATTCGATCTCACAATTACATCAATAGAGTTCACTAAATCTCAATTAAGAAAAAAAAAAGGAATCAACCACTCATGGTGGACTTATTAACACAAATGAGTTTTTGAAGAGTAAAGGAAAGAAGAAAGATGAAGAAGCAAAAATTGCAAAAGTAACAAAAACTATTGTGTGTGGCATCTGGAAGAAGAGAGACGATGGTTCTGCTTGGCAGCTGCAATTTATATAGCAAAAGGGGGCTAGATTTTTTTTTCTTTTCAGAATATTTTTCCCTTGACTTTCGACCCCAGATCTTGGCTGAAATGATATCTTTTTCTAAATTTAAAATGTGCACGTTTTAATTTAAATCTACTACTGTGCATGACTCTTAGCCTTAATCAAGGCTAAGTTGTTTATCTGCTGGACCAAGCCTTGCCCAAGACTTGTTTCTAGGTTGATGACTCTTTTCATGAACTTTTTCTCTTTTCATGTTGTTTTTTCTCGTTTCATCTTTATATCTTTTTCTGCAACAAAACATAGAAAATATCTCGGATTAAATAACATACCATTAAGTTTAACAACCTAGAAACAAACCTTGCCCAAGGCTTGTTTCTAGGTTGATGACTCTTTTCATGAACTTTTTCTCTTTTCATGTTGTTTTTTCTCGTTTCATCTTTATATCTTTTCCTGCAACAAAACATAGAAAATATCTTGGATTAAATAACATACCATTAAGTTTAACAACCCAAAAGTAGGTGATAATGATGTCATTTTAAGGTACTATCAAACTCCCCCACTCTTACTTGTGCTTGTCCTCAAGCACCACCCAACACACACCATTAATTCTCATCTTCTCACCTCTAACCAATCCCGATCATTTTGTCACAACTCAAATGTTTTATCTCAACCTTCGAATTACAAAAATAAACAGTACTAGTAGTCTGCAGGATGAGTTTTAGGGAACCACACCAATGAATAACCACTTTGACTAATTTCCAAACATGACATGAGGGAAAATTACAAATTTTATCACACAAAAAGTTTCATTGAGAGGAACAACCAATACCTAGTAGAACATCCACCAAACTTATCTAGAAATAAGGATTTCATGCAATTGGTTCATGCTAAAAAAAAATCTATTAGTGGCCAATTTTTTTGATTGAAATGTCATTAACCTTTTGACCCCCGAGGACAAACATTTGTGATGAATGCACTTGATTACTTAATTAGTACCAATTTCAAGTATTGTGAGTACGTTTTACTCTCCATCTCACACTTTTAGTGAATGCGTTTTACACTCAATCTCACCCATCACATGCTAGCTAATTTGTTATATTCATCCAAACCCTTTTTTTAGTCCTATACATGAACCATAGAATTCTAAACAGACAAATATGAATAAGTTGTAGTAGGGTTCTTTATTAGTACTGACATTCATTCAAAAATAAGAGAAAAATAATTTTTTTTAATAGGCAATCCCCAAAAAAATCATGCTTAAAAATATACAATCAAATATAAGTATTCAAGATGTGAAAATATGAAAAACAAGCTGCGGTTCCTAGGAGACGGTTATAAGTGAAATTCAATTTTTGAAATATCTCATTTGAGTTGTTTAGAAATAATAGACATAGTTGTGAAGATTGGAGCAAAAAAAAATTGTTGGAGGTGTATGTGTGGTGTGACAAAAATTAGGCAAGGTTTAATTACCTATAATGATATGGCAAAAAGAAAACTAGCTACCTAAGATGCAAAATGCATAATGCCTCTCCCCCACACTTAAAATACATTGTCCCCAATGTGATGCAAAGAATGAGTAATGAAATAAAAAAATAATGAAGGGACATATTAACTCCCCTGGTTGATTGACTTGGAGGTGGAACGTGTTGGGAAGCATCATCTGGTCTTGGGGTGAGGGGTGACCTTAACAGCTTGAGCTATTGACTTGGGTTAATTCCCCTTATGCGACTTATGGTTCGGCTTCTACTAGAGGTAATTGTGTTTGTTCTTTTACCTCACCAGCAAGATGCGACCATATGTTTTTATATCAACCATGCTTGGAATGGAGGAGATTTAGTTTAGTGGAGGTTGTAAGTAGGAGGGGGAAGTGCGAAGTTGGTTCAGTAGGAGTGGGAACTCGGTGTCGTCGCTAAGCAAATAGGGTAATGTGGGCAACTTTTTTATTTGAGGTATTAAGGTAAAATAAATAGAATAGGTGTTAAGTGGCCGCGATAAGACTTGGGCAAGGCTTATGCAAACATCCCAGATTAAAACCCAAAAATTTTGTGTGTGCCTCCTCCATTAAAAAGCTGTAAGTGATCAGAAAAGCTTCTAGTTAAGAAAAATAAAGAATAAGACGATATAAAAAATAAAAAATAAAGAAAAAAATGAAATAAAAATTAGAAAATCTTATAAATTAAGGAAAAGAAAATCGAATTGGCTGCCTCCCATTTAACGCCTTTGTTTAATGTCTTAGGCTAGACATTGTCAATTTTTAAGCACTCAAATCAGTTTGTTTTCTTATAGCATGCTTAGCTCGTTAGAACTTATTATCGCAAGGGTACTTCATGTCTCCTATCCTCCCAAAAACACATAGTTCAAATGTTCAGGTGGTGGTTTGAGCTCCAATTTTGGTGCCTGCAAAACAGAAGGTAAACGTTTTGTGTCAAAAATAGGAAGGTCAAAACATGATGCGTTGCTCATTTGAGGATTATGTGCCTCTAATTCGAACACCTTGTGGATTCTTTTCAGCAACAAGATCCTCTTCTAAAATTTTTAAGTTGTCCACATCAAAATTATTAGAAAATACAATATTCAGCTTATCATCATGGCTTGAATCAAAATATTTTTGAGTCAAAGGATCTACAGTATCCACTCCATACACACAAGACACATCACTAGGACACTTCATATCATCGTATACATTAAATTTTGTCATTTCTCTATCAAATGCCAGTGAGTGCACCATCCTATACATTTATCTTCATCTTGGTGGTACTAAGGAAAGGTCTTCCGAACAAAATATTAGAGGGGTTATATGATTTATCATCTTCTATATCTAACACATAAAAATCAGTAGGAAAAATGAGATTATCAACTTTGACAATCACATCCTCTAGAACTCCTCTATGATAAACAACTGATCTATTAGTTAGCTAAATTATAACACATGTTTTTTTTAATGGACCAGCATTTAACCTTGAATAAATGGATAAATGCATGAAATTTATTGATACTCCTAAATCACACATGACTTACTTTATTTTTAAAGTGTCTATCTTGCAAGAAATAGCAAACATATCTTAGTTCTTGTCTTTGGGGGGTAGTTTCATTTGAATTATAACTGAAACATTTTCTCCCACACTTAACCTTTCATAGTAGCTCAACCTTTTCTCATTGGTGCACAGGTCCTTTAAAAACTTGACATATCGAGGTACCTACTTTGTAACACCCAGAAAGACCTTTACGCTTAATTTATAAGGCGAACCCCAATTTATTCAGGCCTTAAGACCACTTAAACTCTTAAAATATTTCATAATTTTAATTTTTGGATAAATATCATTTTCATATTTTAAATTTCGTAATTTTAATTAATTAAATAATTCTTAAAATTTATCATTTTATTTTGTCGTAGAAAAATTATATTTCTCTATTATTTGAAAACAATATTTCAAAAAAAAACAGAGAAAAAGCAAAAATCCAGCTGGAAGGGTCATGCCCACGTAGGCACTGCACACCAGCGCATGTGCACGAGCAGCCAGCACAAGATGTGCTCACTGTGCGCACGTCCAATAACACCCCGCCCATCATTATGCTTAAACGATTTGGAAACCCTATTTATTCGGGCCTTTGGCCATATTAAACTTAATTAATTTATGCTGCTTAATATTTATCGTATTTCATAATTTTGATTGATTTTTATTTATTTAGTTTTTATTTAATTTTAAATTATTTTATCTAAATTTTAAGTTTAACTCATTTAAGTTAATTATAAAAAAAATGAGAAAAATTAGGAAAACGACGAATCAGGAATGAAGACTGTATGGTTCGAAGTATATCTGTATTGACATGCATATTGCATCAAGTGTCTTGTTAGGCCTTTTATCTCTTGGGGGTATCTGTTTCTCACTCCCCTATTTGGTCTGGAAAGACGTAAGAAGACCGCTCCCAAGGTATGACGGTGTACCCTCTGACAAGAGTGCTATCGGACAATCTGTAGGGGTCACCCATAGCTAAGTAATATCGTAACTGTAGATATATGTTAGGCCCATTATGGCTGGTACGGCCATGGTCATAGATCGTACTATGATTTGGCCAGCCAGAAATGGGCTTGAGCAAATTATCGTGTTTGTATCTGATCTGGTCATTCCACTTAAGAAGTTAGAAATCTGCATCTCCTCTTAGAGATAGAAATTGTAACGACTTCGCGAAGCATGACACGAAAATCTGAGTATTTCATGATTTATTTGATTTTCTCTATTATCTGGCATGATGTATGTTTGGTTATCTGTATTAACGTACTATTTTCTTAACAAAAGAATGGTTTTACATAATGTGAGATAGGTAAACGAGGAGGTTAAATGATAAGTTAAAATAATTAACTTTTGAAATCGTACTATGTTAATTTAATACTATTTTTCTTACTAAGAATATGGAACTCACTCTTTCCATACCCCCTTCCCAGATGAGGAAGAAAGTGAGGAGCCGCAGGTTGACTTACCCTTAGAAGTCTGTGAGGATCCTGTGAATCCACAAGTATAAGTGCATGATTGTTCCCGCACTCTGATAAGTCTAATTGTAGTGAAAGAAGTGGCCCTTATGTTTTTTTTTTTTATTTTGCAGCCACTTCTGGCCTTAGTATATGTATGTATTGGAATTCATATATATTTGTAAGTGATTTGAAATAATTTTTTTCGCTGAATAAATTATATCATGCACTCGTTATTCTAAATCTATATCTAACACCCATTTGCCTTAATTAGCACTTGGGATATCACACGTCTCGTCCGTGCGAGGCGCGAGGCCTGGTTTGCACGGGCATCCCATTGCGAGCAGGTGGGTGCAGCTCCGTGCGACTTGTGTGTGCGCTGTCCTCGTAGTAGGCCTACGCGATAAGCCTGCGTGCATGAGCCTGGGCGCCTGTAGGCTAGGCCTATAGCACGTGGCCAACTGGGGTAGCATGCAGCTACCTCAGGCAGTCCGCGTTGCCCCTTAGGCATCGTGCGCCACCTTGGGTAGTGAGCTGTCATCGGCTTGGGCAGTGTGCCATCTATACTTGGGCGACATGCTACCATTGATTGGGTCGTGTGCCTCTATTTTTGTGCCACTATCACGTCACGTCGTCCGTTCATCGGTCACATCCGTCGGTCATCACATCATTTTTTTTCCCATAGACTTTCTCTCTCCTCACCAGATTTCACCACTTGGCACAAATCTGACGGTCCTCATTTTCTATAAATAGGACCCTACCTTCACCATTTCCTCATCACTTCCATTCCGTTCTTCTATCCTCCAAGAGCTTAAAGAAAGAGGGAGTGATCTAGAGAGAGAAAGGGAGAGGAAGAAGAAAAACTATAGGCAACTTCGAGGTTTCGATAAGGAATTTAGTATTTACTTTTAAATATCCTAAGGAGCATTTCTAGAACAAAATTTATGAAGTTTTAATTTATAATTTGCATGATTAAATTTAATGTCTAAACGAAGTAAATTTTATGTGATAATGCATGTTTTATAAGCATACATGAACTTGTTAATTTGCATGTGATTTAAATAATTTAATGCTTGAAATCAATACTGATATGTGATGCAATTAATGGTGAAAAAGTGATTAAGCATGAAATAGTGTATAGACATGATAAATGCATAATTCATAAAGTATTTTGTTAGGTTTTTTATCTTTGAGGAGTTTCTGTTTCTCCCCTATCTGGTTTGAAAAGATGTGAGAGAACTGCTCATTGTGGATGACGATGTATCTTCTGACGTGAATGGTGATGCAATATTACTATAGGGGTCACCTTTGGTAAAATATGACCATGACCATAGTCTTACTGTAGGACCACTGTGGTTGGCACGGCCGTGGTCATAGATCGTGTCATGGTTTGGTAAGCCGTAAATGTGTTGTTGGTTTGACAAGCCGCAAATTACTGTTATAACTGAACTTGTCATTCTACATGGGTAGTCAAAAATCCGTATTGCCCACAATAGATAAAATTTAGAATGACTTCACCAAAAATGACACACACAAAAATTGTGCACATCATGATTTGTTTGATTTTTTTTATTATCAGTATGATTGATTTGATTGATATGACCATCACATGATGTATTTGATGTTTTCTTTAATAAATAATTATTTTCATAATTTAAGGACCCTAACATGACTCTTGATAGTAAGTATTGATGAAAAAATTAATTACTTTTAAAATCTTATGATATTATTTAAATACTATTCTTTAAGTATATGAAAATCATCCATTTCCATGCCCCCTCCAGATGAGAAAGATAGTAAGGAACTGATCGCTAACCTACCCTTTGAAGTCTTTGAGAATTCCGTGGATCTATAAAATTTTTTGAGTGCATAACTTACTCCGCACTCTAATGAGTTCTCTTACATAGTGATAGAAGTAACCCTTTTTATATTTTGATATTTTATATTTTATCGCCAATTCTGTTCTTAGTTATATATGTAATTGGAACTCATATATTTTGTAAGAAATTTATAATAATTGCTCTATTGCATACAATTAACTACCATGCACTTGTAATATGTTTATGTATCTGACACCCTTAGACCTTAATTGGCATTTGGGATATCGCATGCTTAATTACATTGAGTAAATAAATGTTTACCTCGACTTTGCAAAAAGTTTATAGGATCTCCTTGTCTTCTTTTTTCTTCCTTAATTATGTAAATATTTCTGTAAATGATGGAAGGATTATGAACGATGTTGGCTGGTTAGAGTTTGGCTTTGTTCCATCTGTTTTGCCATCAACTGCAACTTCTAATTCTGTGTCTTTCCATAAACCTTGCCAGAGGCTTATTTGATTGGGATTTTTCAGCAATTCTTTACACTTCTCAATGTGATAACACTTACATTTTCTCTTGGATTAACTTCGGTTTGAGATGTCAATTTATCATGGGATTCCAAGTTACTCATAGATGTTGCTAATTGGTTTACTTGAGTCTCCAAAATATTTATTCTTGTTTCCTGTTGAAATTGTTGGGTATTAGTAGCAAGTGATTTAATAATTTCTTCAAGAGACATACCTTATTTTGGAGGTACTGGTTGTTCTTATGGAGGTGGTCTTTGTTGATATTGTCATAAATTTTGTTGTTTTACTCTATAGCCAAAGTTAGGATAATCCCTCCATCATGGGTTGTACATGTTGGAATAAGGGCGATCTATCTTTTATAGTTGGTTAGAGAATCTTTCAATCGCATTAACTTGCTGCTAGTCATCATCTTGAAGTGTAGGACACGTTAGTATGATATCTAGGATGAGCACAAATTTCACAAACCTTTGCTCGATGGTTATTCCCTGCAGCCATATTTTTCACTAAATGAGTTAATTTAGAAATTTGGAATTCAAGAGAAGAAATACTTACATCATTCACTCTTTTGGGGGTGTTTCGCATGTTCCCAAACTATTGCGAAGTGGTGGCCATGATCGTTATCAATTCTCTAGCTTCTCGAGGTGTTTTGTCCAATATGGCACCACCACTTGCTACATCTAACATTTTTCTTTCTGTGGGCAGCAGTCCTTCATAAAGATAATGAATGAGAGATTGTTCTGAGATATCATGTTGTGAGCAACTTGCGTACAACTGTTTGAATCTTTTCCAATAATCATGGAGACTTTCTGAATCTCTTTATTTGATCCAACATATCTCCTTCCTTATCTTAACAGCTCTAAAAGCAGAGAAAAAGCAATCTAGAAAGGTTTTTACCATCTTTGCCTATGTCATGATTGATCTGGGAGATAGGTAAAATAGTTATTCTTTGGCCGCATCATCCAAGAAAAAAGGGAATGCCCTCAATTTTATCTACTCTTCGGACACTCCATGCAGCTTCATACTTGAGCACACGACATGAAATTCTTTGAGGTGTTTATGCGAGTTTTCATTCTCTAAACCTCTTAATTTTAGCAGTAAGTGAATTAGGCCAAATTTTGCCTCGAAAGCTACGTCTATATCTGGATAAGTGATGAAGAGGGGTTGTTGGTTGGTAGGCGGTGCTGCCAACTATCTCAAGGTGTGTTCCTCGGCCATAGGCCTTTTTTCTACTTATGTTTTTACTGTTCTATTCTTTTTTGCAAAACATGTGTTCTGTTGACATGTTTTCCTCTTGAGCTTGGTTTGTTTCCCTATGCTCTTGGCAGTTTTCTCGATTTCTAAATCGTAAAGAATAGGTTCTCCACGATCAAACCTGGTCATAAAAAGGAAAATAATTAGTAAATCTCAATTTTTCGGCAACGACACCAAAATCTGATGGAATTTGATTGGTGTCGAGTCCACCAAAAATAAAATCATAATTAATCAATAAAACTGAATTGTAGTAGTGGTAAAAATAGTCAAATCCATAAGGAATTTGAAACTAATTTTCTTCATTAACCAACAAATGAAAAGTAAATAGTGAGTTTTATAAAACTCAATACACAAAATATAAAATAAGTAATAAGCAGAATAATATTAAATAAACTCTTAACTGCAAGTTAAAAGTAAAAAAATTATAAGAAGAATTCATAGTTGGTAAAATAACTAGCTCTAATAAGGTAATTAATTATAGATGCAATGATTTATTTTATTTAAATTATAGCAAATCAGTTATAGTTGTCGGAAATGTTCTGACAATCAATCCTTCCTTATTCCTAAACTAACTAAGAAATGTTCGTTAGTTGGTTGTTCACTGCCAAGCAGTCCTGGGAATGTCCACAAGATTTAACTTGTCAACAACCTTGAGAGCTAGAAGGACTTGATTCAAGTTATTGGATTCATCCGTGTAAACCAGTCAACTACATGACTTACCTCCTCAGTGCAACACTAATCACTATTAAGTATCGAAACTACTCAAATAATTATGGATTTGAAGAGTTCAATTAGTTGTTTGTGGTTTCTCTTCATGTATGAGGAGCCCTATTAAAAATGATACAAACAACAAATATATATAGGTGTAGGAAGTAAATAAAAACTAAATTTTAAATAAAACATAAATTAACTCAATTTGATCTCACAAATACATCACTAGAGTTTACCAAATCTCAATTAGGAAAAGAAAAATAAATCAGCCACTCATAGTGGACGTTTTAACACAAATGAGTTCTTGGAGAGTAAAGGAAAGAAGAAAAATGAAGAAGAAAAAATTACAGAAGCTATTGTGTGCGGTGTCGGGAAGAAGAGATATGATGGTTCTGGTTAGCAGTCGCGATTTATATAGCAAAAGGAGGATAGAGTTTTTTCTTTTGTTGATTAGGATCATTTTTCTTTATTTTTGGCTTATCTCAAGCTTTGCATAATATTTTTCTCTTGATGTTCGGCCCAGATCTTGGCTGAAATGATTTTTTTTTTCGAATTTGAAAAGTGCACGTTTTAATTTAAATCTGCTACTGTGTGTGACTAAAGCCTTGCCCAAGGTTAAGTTATCTGTTTGCTAGACCAAGTCTTGCCCAAGACTTGTTTTTGGCCTGATGACTCTTTTCATGAACTCTT
Source organism: Carica papaya (assembly GCF_054855325.1). Lineage (NCBI taxonomy): Eukaryota > Viridiplantae > Streptophyta > Magnoliopsida > Brassicales > Caricaceae > Carica > Carica papaya. Next base: position 23,721,813 of record NC_142310.1, on the reverse strand, counting down.
CCTATTTTCATGCTATTTTTTCTCGTTTCATTCTTATATTTTGTCATGCAACAAAACATAAAAAATAGCTCGAATTAGATAGCATAGTATCAAGTTGAACAACCCAAAAATGAGTTATAATAATGTCGTTTTAAGGCATTATCAAGAGCTTACACCTATACCTTGTATACCCCCTCGTCTTCTGATGTACTGGGCATATCACCATTCGGCCAAGAATTTTTGCACAAGGTAAACAGTAGCCTGATCAGCAAAAACTTTACCCAACTATAACAACTCATTACGTTCAATCCAAAGTCTCCAAAAGTAGGCCTTAGACAACATCTTGGTTTTTTCCTCTACCCAGCTATACAGGTCCCTGATATCCCCTCTGCTAATTTTAAGTCCAATTAACACCATCAATTCCTTGCTTTGTCATACTCCATAAAAGGCGTGTATAATAGTTTCCTCCAACCTGCACTTTGCGCATCCTGTCTCCAACTCCATATCTCTTTTCTTTAAGACTGATTTTATCGAGAAAGCTTTTTATAGTAAACGTCATATAAAGTTTTTTACTCTGGGCGGGATTTCCAACTTCCACTTGTATTTTCAGAGATTCATTTCACAATGTATCGAGGATGAGTGATAACCTCCAAGCAGGTGATATGCAGATTTTATCGAATATTTATCATCCAGAGATAAGTACCAAATGCATTTATCCTCCCTGCGGCGAAAACTTAGGGAAAAACTTAGGGAAACATATTTTCAATTATTAATCATAATAATAATGACAAATTATCATACTGATTCTAAAAATTTAGCATTTGTCACAATTTAGTTTTAAATTTCTTTTCGTTGCAATTTATTCCTAGTGGTTTTTTATTAATTTCAAATTTATAATTTCATTTTGTTTTTTAATGAAAAAACTAAAATAGTTAAATAATGTTTAAATATTTTTAAAAATAACTACAAATATCATTTTTTATTTATTAATTAAATTAGTAAGAATAAAACATAAGCCTCATATTATTACTAATTAATTATTTTAATTTATTAGTTAAAACTATTATTTTAAACTCTTTTTAAATTATCTAAACATGAAATAATTATTTTAAAACTAAACTGAACTTTGAGAAAAAAATATTTTAATTAAATTATAAAAAAAATTAAAAATTAAACTATAACAAATAATAAATTTTGAGAATTAATAAATAATTTCTCAGAAATCCCGTAACACTACGTTACTCGTGAGTTCGAGTTGCTCGCTTTGACTGTTAAACCCTTTTAGAAAACCCAGAACTCCAGGAGAAAAGATTTCGTAGAGACTGGAGGGGAAGAAAGGCCAGGAACGTTCTTCAGTTGAATAAGGATGCATGCGTCCTCTCTATCACTTTTCCCTGCAAGAGCTTTTTTTCATGTGGGTTCCTCCCTCTTTCTCTATATCCGTATAAGTATCTAAAAGTTAATGTTTTTGGATAAATTGTTATTTTGAGGTATAAATAATGTTTCAGAACCTCGATGAGAAGAAAATCGCGTTTGGGTTGACGAGAGACCATCCTCAAATGGCAAGGAAAATGGTGATGGTGAGAGCAGGGCCAAAGAAGATAGCTTTTGGGAGAGATTGCAGAGAGGCCTTGCAAGCTGGAATTGATAAGCTAGCCGACGCTGTTTCTATTACTTTAGGACCTAAAGGTAATCTGGGTCTCGATTGTTTTCTGTTTTCTCTAACTGGGCATTTTTCAAATTTTCAACTTTGTTTAAAAAATCAGATGTCTTCCTTATTGTATTACTAGGATGTCAGATGTCAATATTAATTAGAACATGTTTAACATGGGTATTTCAGATGAAATGAGCTTGCCACTAAATTGTTAGTCGATTCATGCAGGGCGTAATGTTATCGTCTCTGAGTCTGGGAATCTAAAAGTAATTAATGATGGTGTTACAATTGCTAAAACCATAGAGCTTCCAGATGAAATTGAGAATGCTGGAGCAATGTTAATCCAAGAGGTCGTTCATGTTTACTACACAACTCTGCCCCTTAAGCTGATGCAATTGAAAATGTGTTCCAAAGTGACAACATTAAAGTTCCTTGTTTGTTGTAGGTTGCAAGTAGAATGAATGATTTGGCTGGAGATGGCACTAGCACTGCAATAATTTTAGCCCGACAAATGATCAAATCTGGGTTGCTGGCAGTTTCTTTTGGGGCTAATCCCATTTCTGTGAAGAAAGGAATGGATAGGACAGTTAAAGAGTTGGTCAAGGTCTTGAAGAAGAAAAGTATGCCTGTCCAAGGGAGGCATGATATAAAAGGTCACTTATACTACTTATTCCAAAATTCTACCAATCTTGGTTTTAGAATGTCGAAATCTTAAGAGTTTTCACCTTGTTGCAGCTGTGGCTTCTGTCTCTGCTGGGAACGATGAGTTTGTTGGAAACTTGATTGCAGAAGCTATTGATAAGATTGGCCCAGATGGAGTAATCTCTGTTGAATCATCCTCGTCCTTTGAAACCTCTTTGATAGTTGAAGAAGGAATGAAGGTTTTATTAGTTATTTCTTTTACAAAATAAACTAGTAGGCTATGTTTCCATTTTTAGTCTCTGCACTTAGTCCATTTAGTTCAACTTACTCAAGGGTTAAACCCTTCTGGTTGGGATCAGATGCATGAATATTTGCAGTCCAGTCTGCTCTACAGCTATAAATCCTATAATTTTTCCATATTTTGAGGAAAACATGGAATATCAATGTCATCTACTTTGACTGACTATAGATAATTTGGATAAAAAGGTTATAATTTTACATTGGTTTCCACATTTGTGGTTCTCATGCAAATCAATGCCAAGCAATCTCCAAGACCAAAGCTAGGCTCAGATTATAATGTAAACATTTGGATGCTTATACCATTCTATCTATTGCTAAATTATGAAATATTGGGTCAAAGGTGCAAATATTCAACATGATTAAACTGTTCACTTGAAGGTATTTCTTCATGGTGATAAGAATTAATTGGTTGGCTTGCCTGAGCTTTCTTTTCAATATCTCATACATGAGGTTCTTCTTGTTGTTCTATATGAATTAATTTGAAAGTTCTCTTTCATTGTTTTCTTATTAGATGCTTCTTTCTCTATGAAAAATTGTTCCTTTTCGACATAATGAGGAAAAAAAACCTCTTATAATTGTTATTTTTGTTATTTTCTTTGAATAGAACTGGATGTTCCTTTCCTACAGATTGACAAGGGTTATATGTCACCCCAATTCATTACGAACCAGGAAAAGTCACTTGTGGAGTTTGACAATGCTAAAGTGTTGGTGACAGATCAAAAAATCTCAACAGTCAAAGAAATTATTCCTGTACTGGAAAAGACTAATCAACTGAGTGTCCCACTTTTAATCATTGCTGAGGACATCTCAAGGCAAGTTCTGGAGACACTAGTGGTGAACAAAATGCAAGGCTTACTTAATGTTGCTGTTGTGAAATGTCCAGGTTTTGGAGATGGAAAGAAAGCTCTTTTGCAGGATATTGCCCTTATGACAGGTGAGTTGTGTTCTGGATTCTTTACCTAAATCTTGTTACTCTTCCACCGTATTTTTGTTGACAAAAGAGGAAAAGAGGAGATGGAATGATACTGTTATTCATTCATCTGAAGGAGGCATGTGTATGCAAGATAAATTAGGGGTTCATTTACCTACTTGGGGATTTGGAGGATATAAATGTATCACATTAGGATTCTTAGATATCATACATAAGAAGTGTTGAGCGTCATAGTAAAAGTTTGATTGCATTACATACCCAGAAATTGAAAAGATTCTCATACATCACATATAGGTTTTTATAGGCATCATACCTGAAAAGTTTTAAGCATAAAACTTCAAGATTTGATTGCATATCGGGTCCTAAAGTTACAAACCAGGCGAAGAAGATTGTACCCGACCCTCGTCAAAAAACCAGGCGAAGAAGATTGTACCCGACCCTCGTCAAAAAACCAGGCGAAGAAGATTGTACCCGACCCTCGTCAAAAAACCAGGCGAAGAAGATTGTACCCGACCCTCGTCAAAATTCGTTTGAATTTCAAATGAGGTTCAATAATCGAGGATCTCTGACACACACAAAAAGCCGTTTTCAAATTTTGGCTCAAACCCAGTCTGTTGCGAATCCGTCCATATCAAAATTCATGGTGAATAACTCTAATGGGTCAAAGCCCAGATCCTCAAGGGCAGAAAAGGGCAAGAAAACTAATTATAATGGGCCTAGCAAGGACGCAAAGAAATTCAAAAAGCCCGGCGTCAAAGTCCTAAAGCTCAAAAAGGTCTGGAGGCCCAAGCACCCGACCCGCATCAACCACTCTCTAATGGGTAAAATCCCAATCACTATTTTTCATCCGGGAAGCATTGACAGGGAAAAGGAACTCACTCTGAACAGACCATTCCCAAAAAATTCCTAAATGTTTCGTCGTTGAGTCTTGTGGGTACCACGACTAACAATCTTTCACCTAACGAGTTCACTATTCTATCCAATGAGACCGAGGATGATTGGGACAAAAAGATTTCATCAGGTGATTTTTCTCCAATCTCCACATCTCCTTCATTGTCCTGGCCTTGACATGGTTCTTCTTCCTGAACCAGTGCCCTATATACCTCCTATCTTGGTAGTTGAACCATCCATAGAAATGATGGAGCTAACAGAACTTGTGAACCACTACGACGAGAAGTTTTACTCAACATGGGTCAGAAAAAATATTCTCAGAGTTAGTGAACTCTTGGGTGTCACTTTTGAAGGCTGCGAAGAGCAAGCGATGACATTATTTTTCATGTTGGAAACAAAAACCTTTGAAAAAAAAAAAAAGGCGAAGAGATAGCCAGCAAGGGAAAGAAAAAACCGATTGAGGGAGGATCCCGCGAATTGAAAAGATTGCATTTTTCTATCAATTATAAAGGGAGAAACAAAATAGCATCCAACAATGGGACAAAGACCTAGGAAAATCAATGATTAACAAAATCATATCTTGAAATGTTCGGGGTTTAAATGATTCAAAGAAGAGAAATATCATCAAGGGGTGCATGAATCGATGGAAACCGGATTTAATTTGTCTACAAGAAACCAGACTGGCAGTCATTGACAAGATTACGGTCAATAGTGTGTGGGGCTTACAAGATATTGACTAGCTCTATCTTCCGGCAGACAACACTGCTAGTGGTATCCTCATTTGTTGGAGATCAGATATAGTAGCATGTACTGACTACATAAAAGGTGAAATATCTATCTCTTGCTTATTTGTGAACAAGAAAAACAAAGAAAAATGGTTTTTCTCTGCAATCTACTGTCGGGGGAATACATTATATAGAGAGAAATTATGAAATGAGCTCCTTCAGTGTCAAGTTAGATGGTAAATAAAGTGGTGGTTGGTGATTTCAATATGGTCATGCACCAAAACGAACGATTAGGGAAAAATTTCTCCGTTTTTGTGGCCCAAAATTTCAAAGATAATATCGATAGCCTTGGGCTAGAAGACATTCCTCTCAAAGGTGGAAAATGGACATGATTCTTGATTTCTCTAGTGAATAACTTTAAGTCCATGGTCAGTATGACATGGAATTATCAGTTTGAAAGTGGCACGACAAGTTTCAAACTATCTAAAAAGCTTATCAGACTTAAACAAAGTATAAAATCTTGGACCAAGGAAGTTGGTTTGAAAGAAGAAAATAGAACAAATGACTTGTTGAACGAATTGGCTGAAATGGATTTTATGGCAAGTGAATCCGAGCTACTCCCTGAACAAAACGAGAAAAGGAATAGCCTGCGTGAGGAACTTGCTAACAGACTTCATATGGAAACAGTATCCTGGAAATAGAAAGCCTGAGAAAAATGGATTAGGAATGAGGACAAGAACACAAAGTTCTTTCATTGTTTAGCGAACCATAAAAGAAGATTAAATTATGTGGAGGAATTTTTTGTAAAGGTTAGCGGTAATAAGGTCATAAGGGAAGCTGCAAAAAACCACTTCAACTCCTTATATACAGAATCTATTGAATAAAGACCGAAACTCGACAATATCTATTTCAACAAGATTAACAACATTGATAGATCAATCCTAGAATCTAAATTCTCGAAAAAAGAAATTTTTGACTGTTTAAAAGATTGTGAGGATGACAAAACACCTGGACCTGATAGTTTCAACCTAAAATTCTTCCAAGAATTCTGGTATGTGTTGAAAAATGATATTCTTGGTTTCTTCAATGATTTTCACAAGAATGACTCTTTTGTTAAATCGATCAACTCCACCTTTCTTGTCCTAATCCATAAGAAAGAAGGGGCTAGCTATTTTGTCGATTTTAGACCAATAAGTCTAGTGGGTAGTGTTTACAAATTGCTTTCAAAGGTGTTGACTAGAAGGTTCTTTAAAGTTTTAAAGTCTATCATCGGAGATTGTCAACATGTTTTTGTTGAAGGGAGGCAAATTTCTAATGCCATTTTGATTTCAAATGAAGTGGTTGACGATCTTAACAGAAATAAAAGAAGAAGGTTGTTGTGTAAATTGGATATGGAGAAGGCTTTCGACAATGGTAGTTGGGATTTCATTGACTATATGGTCAAGCGTTTTGGATTCGGTTTAAAATGGTGCAAATGGATTAAAAACTTGCATCTCCATAACTAGTTTTGCTGTCATGGTCAAGAGGGTTGCGCTAAGGCAACCCGTTGTTTCCGTTACTCTTCATCATGGTTATGGAAGCTTTAAACAAGCTTATTGAGCAAGCAAGAAACTTGAATCTGATAAGAGGAATCAACATGGGTAAAGAGGAAAACATTGAGATCACTCATCTATTCTTTGCTGATGACACCCTAATTTTTGTCAACCTGATGTTAACATGCTGCTTACTCTTAGATGCATTTTTTTGTGCTTTCAAGCTGTTTCGGGTTTAAAGATTAACATGTCAAAATCTGAGATGGTGGGTTTTGGGATCAACAATGATGTGGATCCTCTGGTTTCGGTTTTGAAATGCAAAACAATTTTGCTTCCCATAAAATACCTTGGGCTCCCCCTTGGCGCGAAACATAAAGATTTTAAAAGTTTGGAGCCAATTTTGGATATCTTTGATAAACGCCTTGCTGGTTGGAAGAGAAATTTCTTGTCAAACGGTGGGAGATTAACATTGATCAAAAACACCTTATCAAACCTCCCAACATTCTATCTTTCTGTCCTAGCTATCCCTACAAAGGTTGCCAAGATTCTTTAAAGAACACAATGCAGATTCCTATGGGGAGATGAGGAAAACAAGAAAAAATTCCATCTTGTAAATTGGGAGGAGGTGAAGATCCCCATCAGTTATGGAGGCCTCAGGTTGAGATCCATAAGGACTTTAAATAAAGCCTTGCATGCAAAATGGGCATGCAGATATTGGAATGATGCTAATAGCTTGTGGAAAAAAGTTGTGGACTGCAAATGGAATATAAAGGGTTGTCTGAACCAGAATCTGTTGAACTGCAACAATCATGAAATGAGCCTATGGAAGAGTATCTCTAGTATGGAAAAAACTGTTATGAAATGCACTAAATGGGCAGTGAGCAGAGGAAATAAAATCCAATTCTGGTCGGACATCTGGTGTGGAAACAAAAATTTGCAGTCCCTTTTTCCTCTCATTTATGCTTTGGCCAAGGATAAACTTATACGCATTGAGCATGCGGTTGACAATAGCACGGGCAATTGTTGGAATATCGTGCTGAACAGGAATTTAAACGGTTAGGAAATTGATAACTTGATGGCTATGCTGGAATCTATAAGAATTAGTGATAAAGATGACAAGCTGATATGGTCTTTGAACAAAGTGGCTCTTTTAGCATCAAATCTTTCTATAACCATATTGTCGGCCAAAACAGCAGGATCAAACAGGTTTTTCCAACAAAAATGATTTGGAAGGCTAGTGCACCCCCAAGAATCTCCTTCTTTGCTTGGGAAGCCTCTAAAAACCGTATCCTTACCATCGACAATCTCATGAAAAGAGGCATTACTCTAAAAAACAGACGCTACTTGTGCAAGAGTAATTCAAAATCATGTAACATCTGTTGCTTTGGTGTCCTATCACTTCTTCACTATGGATCATGGTCTACGGTCTTCTTGGCATTCTTTGGGTTGCAGCTAGTACTGTCAAAGATGAATTACTTGCTTGGGAAATGATAAGCAGAAAGAACAAAACATTCAGATTCATCCCTCTTACTATTTTCTAGGTAATTTTGAAAAAAAGGAACAACAGAGCTTTTGAAGGAAAGGAAGACACCTTTAGGAATATTTTGAGCAAATTGCTCCATATCTTTGGTTCCATTGTGTTAGATCATAGTATTACCCATTCTGATAATTTAGGGTCAATTATAGATATGTTAATTGACTTGTAAATCCTTTTGTACATAGGTTTGGCGCCCCCTTGGCACCCCATATTAATATATTTCTACACTTTTATCTAAAAAAAAAAGATTTGATTGCACTATACAACCAACCAAATTGAGAAAATTCTCAAAGAACTTTTTATTGAATAATTACAAATTAGTAAGGATATCTACAATGACACCGAAATCATCATAACAATCAATATTATGTCCTAAAAAAATGGAACAAAAAAGATGTAGCCATTTATCCTTGATGTTGGCAAAATTTGCTTTAATACCCTCGAACAATCTGTTGTTTCTTTCCTTCCAAATGATCCAGAAGATTGCTAGTGGTATTAATCGGTATAAATAGCCATTTATCCTTGAATAATTGTTCTTCCACCACAAATGGATTGCAAAGCTATTTATATTTTTTTGTTAAGTAGCCTTTTCAAATAGAGGTAGACTAAGAAATACTAATATTAATAAGAATATGAAACTAAATACTTAAAAATGATAAAATCTTAAAGTTACTAAAATTATAATAAGAGACTTTAAATAATACAATAGTTTTTATATTTAAAAGAATTATAACTTATAATTTATTTAGGAAAGCTAAACCTAATTCATTTTCTATCAAGATTGCGAGGAAACCCCTGAGGACTATCCAGGTTCATTTATTAACTCTATTCTCATGTTAGGTAGAAGATCTGTGAAGAAGGGAAGAACTTTCGTTGCTTGGGAGCAAGATTACGAGCAAAATACGTAATGCAGTTAACCAACTTGAGTAATCCACATAGTTCGACATATGAGCATGGAAGTTACTGATTTATCTGCAGAGATATTTATGAAATTTTGGAAATTTTGCTGCTGAATCTTCAATTTAGTTTTTCCCTTAAATCTCAATTTTGGTGAGAGCAATTATGGGAATAGTGGTGATTTTGAATGCAGAACATTGGAAACGTGAGCGTTTTTCACAGTTAATTCGTAGTTTTTGATCAACCTTGCAATATAACAATGCTTTTGAAGAGCCCACAAAATCCCTTCATTTCCCTGCTCGGATTCCATTTCCTTGCTTGTTTCTGTTTTGTACAGTTCGTTTTGAGAGCTAAGAAAACATGAAGAAAGAAAGAAAATCCATAATTCTAATCACAGAAGGGCATTTTTTCTTCATGTGATTAACTTCATGTCATAGTAATCAGGTGCGGACTTTCTTTCTGGAGATTTGGGTCTGACTCTCTTAGGTGCAACCTCAGATCAGCTTGGAATTGCAAGTAAAGTAACTATAACAAGTAATTCAACGACAATAGTTGCTGATCCTTCTATGAAAGCTGAAATCCAGGCAAGAATTTTGCAGATAAAGAAGGATTTAGGTGAAACAGATAATGCATATCTTTCAAGAAAACTTTCTGAGCGAATAGCTAAACTCTCGGGAGGTGTTGCGGTAATTAAGGTCAGTTACATTATAAGCTTCTATATCTTGTAATGCCCTCTTATTGTGGGCCTGCATTTCTGCTGTTATGGTCTGCGTGCTCTTAATTTTGAGCTTGAAGTCTGCTGTTTGGTCAATTACTATTATGTTGACTTCAACTACCATGAAGTGTATTAAGCTTTTCAATTTTCTAATTTTCATGACAGTAATTTAGCTAATTGCTTCTGGTCAGGAATTAAAGTGGGAGTTTGAAAACTTATTTTGTGCTCTGAGTTTTGAGTTTCTTGACTTTATATATAGTTTTAGCTCTGTTAAGCGATGCACCCATGATTTAGGTTGGAGCACACACAGAAATAGAACTTGAGGATCGGAAACTCAGAATCGAGGATGCCAAGAATGCCACTTTTGCAGCCATGGATGAAGGGATAGTGCCTGGTGGTGGTGCCACTTATATACATCTCATAGATCAGATTCCTGACATAAAGGAGTCAATGGAAGACTTACACGAACAGATTGGTGCTGATATTGTAGCAAAGGTGCAGTCTATCTTTCTTTTGATTTGACTTGATATTGATTGAGCTTTTTTATTAAGGATCATTCTCTTTATGCTAGTTAGGATTTAGGGATTTGGTCAATACAAATTAGATTTGTAAAGCTTTTGTATATGGGCGCTCTATTGGTTCTTTCTGATACTACACTTTATATTTTTCTAAAAAAAGATAAGTTACCTGAATAAGTGTTGAAGTTTCTTGAAGATTTATCTTTTTGTCATGGAAGGCAGACTCCTCTCTCTCTACTGGTTGTGGACATCGCTTTGTCTACTCATTGTCCATGGTGGAAGATTTAGCTTTTTGGTAGTTATGAAGACATTTCAAGTTTCTCATCTAATTTTGAAACAAGTGTTCCGGGAAGATCCATTTCCCTCCCCCCCCAATTAACTGTTACTGGTGGAACAAGACAACATAACAAAAAACATACCCAAAAGATTGATACAGGGCTGTTTGTCTGAGGACCTTATAAAGCCATTTGGCAATGTTATACCATTGTTCAAAGCAATTCTATTTGTATGGTTATGTTGCACCTTTTTCTTTTTTCACATTTTGAATAGATTTTTGAAGTGATAAAGAATAATCTTTTCCTTCATTTGCAGGCACTTATTTCACCTGCTATGTCAATTGCAAATAATGCTGGGGTTGATGGAACTATTGTAGTAGAGAAGACTCGAAATTGTGACTGGCGAAGTGGGTACAATGCAATGACAGGAAGATATGAAGATCTTCTCAATGTAGGAGTGATAGATCCTTGCCGGGTTTCAAGGTGTGCACTTCAAAATGCAGTCTCAATTGCAGGAGTTCTTCTAACAAGTCAAGCTGTATTAGTAGAAAAAATAAAGAAACCAAAGCCACCTGTCCCTCATGTTCCTGGAATAACACCATGAAGAAACAAAAGAAACAAAACTAGAGAATCTTGGCAGCTTAGTTGATAGCCAATAGTGAAGATACAGCCTAGAGTGGTCTAAGCTGTTTGTTTAGAATATTTGAGCGCTGCACTGAGTTTAAGCTTGGTTCTTCAATCGATGAAGCTGAAGAAGCATTTGAACCTGCCAGCTAAGGGGAAAACTTGACTAAATTTATAGGGCATGCGATCCATGGCGTTCTTCTTGTAAATGCAATTAGTTATAGGCATTTCAACTGTTCAAGCTCGCTCTTTTCTGAACCGGATGATTGAAATTTTTTGGTGTTTTGAACCGTATGCAACATGCTTCCCATCATAGTATGGTTTTTGTGGATTATGTGAGCATCAAATATTAATGACATCATTTTCAATATAATATCTAAAAGAAGCACATGAGAAATATGTGTATAAGTAAACAATGTGGAGAAATTGTTGTATTGCCATCATATTGTTGATGATGATAGTCTTCATGATGTAACCATTTCCTACAGGATTGCAATTTTATTTGATGGGTATTAACTACGAACAGTAATTAGTGAAATGATTATATTTAATAACATGTTTTAGATTTATAAAATCATTTTAGTTAAATTATTATTAGCCACCTGCCCCTTCCTAATACATAAGAAAGAATGTGATCTCAATAATGATGGTAACTTAATGTGAAAGCCAAGTCTGTCTTCTCTTCCAACACAACGAAGTGAATGGATTTTGGTAAACAACTGCACCAATATGAGATAAAATAACATTATAAACTTATCATCAAATCCATAAGTAACTTCCATATTATACCCTCCACATAATCAATTAATTGCTTTAGTTTGTACTACTAAGGGATGACTCAATAATTGGAAATCTTTATATATAATAATACGGTATGATGGGTTATCATGAAGCCATTTAATCATGTAATTTGTAAGTCTTGATGTATATACATATATACACACACACACACACACCCACACACATATCAGTGTTAGAACAAAAACTAAAAATGGAGGATGGTCCGGACTGAACCCCGAACTGTTTCTCCTTCCTGTTTGACCCATTTCGAAACCAAAATTGCCCGTTATCTATTTTTACGTATACATACACATTATATATGTTAAATTTGTATTTTGGCTTTTTTTAGATTTTAAGGTTTACTATATATATTACATTTATTTATTCTATTCGAATCAGAATATGTCAAACTTCTCCATTCGTAATCTCTTAAACCAAAGATCAACTCCTATATGGATCAGTCTAAAACAAATGAGTTGATATTATATGATTTTTCAGTTTATACTAGATAATAAATACTTTTGTTAGTATCTTGAAATTTTAAAGAATGAATATGTAAAATATCAAAGCTAAAAGAAATAGTATTTATAAATGAATTAAAGGATTATAAAATAATAATTTAAAAGAATAATAATTTTATGAAATTGTGCAGAACTTTTTTTAAAAATATATAATTTGAATCGTAATTTTCATGCCAATTCAAATTATAGACGATACTGCTGTAATTTATTCTAATTTTAATATTTTAATTTAAATTTTAATATTTTTTGGTCAAACTTAAACACAAAGTCTTATTTACTAAAAAGAAATCCTTTTAAGAATGTTAAAGAAATTATTAATTTATACATAACATAGCGTAACTATAATTTTTAGCTTCCAATATTTTCAATGCGCCCCTGCCTTATTACGAAGTACGATCGCAGTAAAAAAAATTTCACTGTTTTCCTTTTTACCACGTAAAATTGCACTATTGACCTGTAAAATTTCAATGTTTTTTCTTTTTACCAAGTAAAAATTTCACTGTCGACTTGTGTACGTATTCATTACTGACTATCCGTCGTGCGTACCCGTTTTCCTCTCTCTCCTGTCTTTCTCTGTGTCACCATCTCCATCCTAAAGAAAAAAGAAAATCCCAAAAAAAGTTAGAGAATTATATCTTTAGTTCCTAATTAAATTAGCAAGTAAGATCCTTGTTTAACCATTAACGAATTTATTGATGTTTCAAAATCGGAAAGCTTTCTGTTCAGCTCTTTAACTTCCATCCTTAAAACGAACAAACTTCTCTTTGCTTTCTTCTCTCTTTCTCAACATCTTCGTCTTCTTGTGATTTTTTCTCAGATCTGAGCTCGATGAAGGGCAGGTAATTTGAAGCTGCTCTCTGTTTGAAGTTCAAAGCTCGGACGTCTACGGCAGTGTACTCTCTCAATACTCTCTCTACAGGTGCTTATCCGCTCTTTGGTTGATGAGAAAATGCGGTGAAAGGAAATTGAATTTGTAGTCAGAAATATTTTCATTTCTTTTGGAATTCGACGTAACGGATGACCTCATTCCTGCTTTTTTTCTTGTGTTCTTAGTTGCTGAAAATGAGCACAAATTGGTTTTAGGGGCTGGAGTGTTGATTTTTTTTTTCTTGCCTTTCTTTGGAACCAGAAAGAGCATTATCACTTGTTTTAATAAAGTCTGTTCGCGCCTTTCCTTTTAATTTATGAAATTGCGATAATTACTGATGGGACACACAGCGTTTAGTCCGGAAGTAGCACTTTTTTTTTTAACACTAGGTAATGAATGAAATCTACTGATAAGAACTAATCCCTTTCTGTCCTGTTTGCCTCTCTGCTTCCTTAGTTGCTTGTTTAAATACGTTAGGTTTCTGTTTTGGAATTCGTAATTCCCGAATTGAATATTCGAATGGCCTTGGTGATGTAACAGAAGTTCGTGTAGATCAAAATTTCATTATCTCCTAGCAAAAGAGTCTATGGTCTTTAATTCAAAATTTTGATTTCAGTTGTAGTGAGTGCATTATTCATGGCAAAATCTCGGCAATATTTTTCTCCCCAAGATGCATCGATGTCCCCGACTTCTGCAAGGTCAAGAGACTGGGAAGGTCCATCAAGATGGACTGAGTACTTGGGACCAGATTTAACTTCTTCAGCATCATCTCGGAGCTCTAGAAATGTTGGTCCTGAGGGGCAGGTTCTGAGTTCTGGTGGGTCCAGTAAGGGTTTGAACATACAGTGGGTGGTTCAACTTATTGAAGTTGCAGAAGGCCTCATGGCAAAAATGTACAGATTAAACCAAATCCTGGACTACCCTGATCCTGCTAATCATTTGTTTTCTGAAGCATTTTGGAAAGCAGGTGTTTTCCCAAATCATCCAAAGATATGTTTATTGCTTTCAAAAAAGTTCCCGGAGCACTTTAGCAAATTGCAGCTTGAACGTGTAAGAAATGAAATAATTTAGGTTTGAACATTAAGCATTGCTTTTCATGATAAAATTTAATTTATTTAAACAAAAATTTGATGCAGGTTGATAAGGCTGCTCTGGATGCCTTGCATGATGGGGCAGAAGTTCATTTACAGAACTTGGAGCCATGGGTGCAGGTAAACAGTTCTCTTGCAACCGTACAGGACGATTTAAGATAAACGAAAATCATATTGATGATAATGAACTGAAAGTTTCACTTACTTTCTACTCTGATCCTGTATCCTGCTTGCTCCTTGTGATATTAGTGATTTAGTGCCCGATATTTTCTTCTCTGATTATGATGGCAAATTAAAAAAATTCTAGCATCTTTGGGATTGGTAATTTGATGCGGGTAAGAAATTCTAAGCAATCTGTTTTAATTTACTCATTTACTGACGACATAAGAGTGCTTACTAGGTCTTTGGAAGTAACGTTACGTAAGAAACATAATCACCATTTTCCTAAATCTTTATACGTGACTATTTTCCATAAAATTTATTTATTTTTTTATCCCCCCTTATAGATAATTGCTTATTTCTTAAATGAGCACTAGATTGCACCTACTCTATTTTTCCAAACAATCCCAAACGTTCTTCTATTTTGAATTATTTACAGATCATTTATTTGTTTCATCTTTCTAGTAATTCATTTTTCTTTCCTGGATCAGCTTCTTCTTGATTTGATGGCATTTCGAGAACAAGCCCTTCGACTCATATTGGATCTTAGTAGCACAGTTATTACCTTGTTGGTAAGTCTGGCATCACCTATTAAATCTTTTTCTCTTATTGGGAATGTTGATAACTTAAAAACAAGAATTTTTTAATTTTGAGACTTGTGGGCAGGGCTGTTGACTCTGTTTAAATTTTGGAAATGCGTCAGCATATATAAAATTGATAACTTTTTCTTAATACTTTTCTTGGGCGGAGGAAAGGGAACATTATGGTTAGGTTCCTTTACAACATCTTCAGTAACTTGGAACAATGTTTTACAGCCCCATCAGAACTCGCTTATTCTACATGCATTTATGGATCTCTTTTGTTCGTTTGCCCGAGTAAATCTTTTCTCTGAGAAGGCAAGGTTACTTTCTCTCTCTCTGTCAATCCTGTATTCTTCCATTTCTCTGTCAATCCTCTTTATTGGGAATTGTTATCTTTTCTTAATTATGTACATATGGTGTCATGAATTGTCTATATCAACCTTTTTTGTTCAATATCACTGATGTTATGAAAGTGACCATTCATGACAGATACCCAGGAAACTGATGTTGCAAATGTATAATCTTTTGCATGCCATATCAAGAAATGAGAGAGACTGTGACTTCTATCATCGGTAGGACGAGTATTTGACTCATGAACTTTCTTGTATTGTTCTGCAAACTAAGTTGGTTATAATGAACTTTGAAAAGCATTTGTTTTTCATTACATATTACACTTTTCCTTAAAAGCTTGAAGGTTTCTTTCTCGAAGAAAAAAAAAAGCTTTCAAGTTTATATAGTGATTGTGTATGCTTGAAGGTTTACCGTCATTTTGCTTGAATTAGAGACGGAAAGGTTTTGAAAATGATTCTTGATAATTGAAGTACCTTTTGGGATCTCATTTTTTGTCTCTCGAGATTGGTGTAGATTAGAACATATACTGCTATAAATCTAATCTCACACAGAAGTTGGGGGACAGGTCCAAGCTTCTTGGTTTGTCTTCCCCCTTTATGCTAAAATAGTTTATGGTGGTTTTTGTCGCCCAGGGCATCCTCACTTTTGTATGTTTCTGGCTGTACTTTGATTGCATTTTAACATTTAATATTTTTCTATTTTTCTTTCAGGTTAGTTCAATTCATAGACTCTTATGATCCACCATTGAAAGGGTTACAGGAAGACCTAAATTTTGTCAGCCCCCGTATTGGAGAGGTAAAATCCTTTAGCTCCCCAGCTAATATGATAAACTTTTTTCAGTATTTTCCTGAAAAAAGTTTTCTATATGGTTAGGAAGATTCCTGGATGCTTTAAATTCTTGCATCTCCCCTCTAAAAGAAAGGGAAAAAGAAAAGGAAATACCTCTACCAACATTTTAATCACAAATGTAATTTACTAATTGTTATAAGGATACAACAGTTTATAGTTCCAAATTTTTGTTTCCAGGTCTTGGAGGCTGTTGGTCCCATTATTTTTTTATCTACAGACACAAGGAAGTTGAGAAATGAGGGATTTTTAAGTCCATATCATCCCAGATATCCTGATATACTTACAAATTCTGCTCACCCCATGGTAAATATATAGATACTATTATTTTATTGTGAGAGTTTAAACTCTGAAATGGTTTTGATGTGCCAGTATATATAGATACTATTATCTTATTGTGAGAATTTAAACTCTGAAATGGTTTTGATGTGCCAGTATATATAGATACTATTATCTTATTGCGAGAGTTTAAACTCTGAAATGGTTTTGATGTGCCAAATATACTAATATATATTTTTAGAATCTTGTGTTAATTGTGGTGTTTACTCATATATTTTTTGTCTTTTTTTTTTCTCTTCTTGTAGCGAGCCCAAGATCTTGCAAATGTTACTTCTTATCGGGAGTGGGTGTTACTTGGGTATCTTGTTTGCCCTGATGAGTTGCTTCGTGTCACTAGCATTGATATTGCTCTGGTACAGCAACACAATTCATGATTCTAATTTTCTGTTTTCATGCATTAGATTTACATTAATAAGTATTTTTTTACAAAATACAAGAAAAATGAGAACTTTCAGATAAATGATCAAGTGCGAATTCAATATACTCTTGACCTACTTCTACATTCTCACATGGATTGTACAGATGGCAAGTCCAATGAAGAGTTTGCAAGTGTAGGGTGCTGAAAATTTTATATTTAAGCATCATGCTGTTAGCTAGATGTGCGAAAATTTGTTTAGTATGTCTCTATAAAGTATCCCTTAAATAGTTCTCACAGATGTCTTTATCACATTCAAGTTATTCAGGCTTTTGGATGTGACAAATGGTGGTGCCATAACTTTTTTCTTTTAAGAAGAAAGTGCCACATATCTTGTTAATTACTCAAGTACCTGCATTTTCTTGTAATTAGCTCAAAGCTTAGAGTAATTTTGCATATTTTTCCTGCCTTTGTATCATATCGAGAGTGCTTCTTACAGTTTTCTTTTCCCTCTATTGAACTCCAGGTTGTACTTAAAGAGAATTTAGTTCTTACATTGTTCAGAGATGAGGTCAGTTTATCTTTCTTTTTTTTTTTCAAAAAAAAAAAACCAAAAAATGATCATTTAAGAAAAGGCATACATTTGAGCAGCTGATTAACATGTAATCTTGAACATGCAGTCTATTCTAGTGCATGAGGACTACCAGTTGTATGTTTTACCCCGGATACTAGAATCAAAGAAGATGGCAAAATCTGGACGAATCAAGCAAAAAGATGCTGATCTGGAATATAGTGTGGCTAAGCAAGTCGAGAAAATGATAAGGTATTAAAAATTTTCACATGTTAGTACCACTAATTGAAGCAGTGTTTTGTTTATAATTTTTGTTTTTGAAAGAAAAGAGAAGTAATATTATTTACATAGATACCAAGGGAATATCACCCAAGTATAAAAACTAGTTACAAGTCAATCAAGTGGTCAATGACAATCTCAAGATCCGCCCAATCATTGATGTCATGACCTAATAAAATAGAATCAAAAGTGTGTATCCATCTATCTCTAACATGTGTAAAGTTAGTCTCATTGTTCTCAAAAGCTCTTGCGTTCCTTTCTTTCTACACAACCCAAAAAATGGTTAGTGGAATAAGAAATAAATGCCTATTCTTTTAACAAAAACCTGCCCAGACCCACAATTCACTGCTCACGTTCTCAGCCATAACCCAATTCAGCCCCAGCAGCCCTAAAACAGAACTCCATAAGGTATAAGTCTTCGGGCACTACAACAATAAATGATTACAAGTTTCCTCATCAGATTTGCACAAATGATTACAATTTAATAAATGTTAATAAATTTTCTCATGTATATTACAGAATCTTAATTATTCTAATATATCTGAACTCCTTAGTTTCATGGGACCATTGGCAGTAAGAATGATGTTTCTGAGTTGGTTCATGTGCAGTGAAGTGCATGAACAAGCATTAGTTTTGTGTGATACAATTCACCGGGAGAGGAGAATATTATTAAAGCAAGAAATAGGAAGAATGGTGCTTTTCTTCACTGACCAACCAAGCCTGTTGGCTCCAAATATTCAGGCAAGGCGGCATTTTAACTATCATCAGATATGCTGTTACATAATACCTCTCAAATTCCTTTGTAATCTTCATCACTTTCATGTGCATGCATAATCTATTTGTTATCCAATACCCAAGAGAAATCTTGAGGATATTAAAATACTCCTGACTAATTGTCAACTACTGAAGAGCTACTACATCTTTTGTTGCCAACTCATCCAAAGTGGAAATGCATGTTTTGTTGGCAAAATGTTATGGAAATGGGGCTGAATCTTAGGATTAAATAATGCATTATCTTTGAAACAATTATGAAGAACTGTGAAAAGCTCCTAAACAGTGTCTTGGAAAATCTGGTAAATTCAAGAAAAAATTTCTAAGTTTGCAGTTAGTGTTTTCTAAATTTACGGTATATATTTGCTCAGTGTTGATTGAAGACACTTTTTTAGTTTCGTACTCTCCACCAACATGTTAATTTACCATTTTTATCATTTTGATACACTTTATTATGAGGTTTGGATCAGTTTAGAAGTTTCCCTGTTTCATTGTCACATGCGTTCCTTCTCTAGAGACTCATGTATAAAGCTGATTTGCTGAAACTCCAGCCAGATAAATATCTAACTGCTTTTGATCTTGGTGAACTGTTTTCTTTGATCTTTTTGTCTGTCTTAGTAGAATTAAAAGGAAGAAGTTGAATTGAGAAAACAAGAAATAATGTCTCCTTTTCTCTCATCCTTTTGTTGCCGTTTTAATTTATGGAATCACAAGCATACTAAAGTAATTCCCCTTCCATGCAGTTTTCTCTAATGATTCGATGTTTCCTACAGATGGTATTTTCTGCCTTGGCACTAGCTCAATCTGAGGTCATCTGGTACTTCCAACATGTTGGAATTGCATCATCGAAATCAAGGGCTACTAGAATTATACCAGTTGATATAGTAAGTCAATTAGCCAAGCTCATCTCTTGTCTCACCCCGATGCTGCTTTAGTTTCTCGTCATGGTTGGGTTAATTTTTTGATTCAAGTCCTTAAGCCTACTATTTTAACTTAAAATTCATATGACTTTTCTCTTTTGTAGGATCCAAGTGATCCAACTATTGGGTTCTTGCTAGATGGAATGGATCAACTTTGCTGTCTGGTGCGCAAGTATATTGCAGGTGAGGGGGTAGGAAGGAGTTAAGAATATGCATACCCAAAGAGAGAATGAGGGGGCAACTGCAAGCTTGTGCTCAGAAAAGAGGAGAGATGATGGTCGTTAGAGAAAGAAAGATTATTTATTAAATTGACAGACATATTTCTTTCTTCTATTAAAAATCATGGATTCCCTTCCTAGCACGCCCTCAAAATAAAATGTGTAAGCTCCTGTCTAAGAGAGAAATATACCTCCTCTTTTCCCCGTCAAAAGAGTTTGATGACTAATGGCTGAAAACCATAGAAAACAAGATCCCAGTTACTTTAAGGTTGCTGGTTCCAATGCAAACTCATCTGATGTCTTGATCAATACATGCTCTAGATCATTGTGCTTGTTCGATATTTGTGGAAGGGAAGCATGTGCTCTAATCTAATTACTACCACCAATTGACAGTAAAGTTCTTGTGATACCTGAGCTTTCACTGTTTCTGATATGAGGAAATAGTTAGTTAAACTGTTTACTTATTGATGTGAAACTGGTATGAAGAAGAGGCTACTGAAGAGTTAGAGAAAAGCCAATTTGTGTAACAGATACTAAACTAATAAAATACCTGTATTTTTTTGCTAGTCAAGTTGTATGGACCTTAACCTTTGAGTTACCTTTTTACTTGCTGTTCAGTTGGTAGAGATGAAGTTTTCTTTGTTAATTCACAATAAATTTTACATCTCATGACTGGTTATAGAGAGTTCTTCATGTTTAAATGCAGCAATCCGAGGTTATGCACTATCATATCTCTCTTCATGTGCTGGTAGAATTCGTTTTTTGCTCGGAACTCCTGGAATCGTGGCCCTTGACCTTGATGCAAGCTTGAAAGGACTTCTCCAAAAAATTGTACTGCATCTTGAAAACATACCCAAACCACAGGGTGAAAACATTTCCGCTATTACGTGCGATCTATCAGTAAGAAATTTGTTTAATGTATTGTCATATATGTACATTAGCTGCCTTGGTGAAGGTTTCTAAGATCTGAACTGAATGCATGGTGGTTATACATGTCGTTATATCACAATGATATTAGTGTTGGCCACCTTAATGGCACAGAAGTTTCTGGTTCATGATACTGGTTCATTATTCATAATTTTAAAAGGTTGTCAATCAACTGACACCTACCTTCGGAGGCTGGCTTTTTAAAATTGAAATTTTTATTTGTTTATTTTCTGTGTATTTACTTTCATGCAACATGGTGTCTACATTTTTTTTCGCAGCATAACTACGATTGAAGAGTTAATGATGCATGAAAGTTGTGATGGGGGCAATTGATTTTAACCGATGTCTTCTTCTGTTAGTTTCTTATACATGATTTGTCTGCACTCACTAGTGCATGTATGTGCACTTCCATTTCTTTCTCTATCATTGTTATTTCATTTTTTATATTCCTATTTTACTTGGTTGCTCTTATTATCGAAACTTGCTTATTATTTATGGTTTGAGGATTTTGTGGGTGAGTTTTTCTAAGATTGAAAACCCTGCAAGGAGAGATTTGGGATAAGCATCTTTACTCACTAATAGATTTTCCCTTATCTTGAATGACCTTGTCATCCGTGTGCACTAAGTTTGCTTTTGAAGATATTACACCAAATCTCGTTCTTAATAAGTTAGGCCTAGTTGTTTTTCTTTTTTTCTTTAGTCTCATGTTTGTTTTTAGTGGGTTAACCCCTTCATTCTTGTTCTTATAGATCTAATCTATATTGGCTTATGTATTAGTATATTCTTGAATAAATTGTGATTTATGATTGTTACTCAGGATTTCCGAAAGGATTGGTTGTCAATTTTGATGATTGTTACATCTGCTCGTTCATCTATAAACATAAGGCACCTGGAAAAAGCTACTGTCTCAACTGGGAAGGAAGGGTTACTGTCTGAAGGAAATTCTGCATACAATTGGTCCAGGTGAACTCTTCTACTTCAATTTGTCATCTGAGAACTGTGGATTATGATTGCATTAACTTCTCTAAACTATATTTGCCCAAATCAATCTGCATTTACAATGACAGAGAAATGCGTTTACATTATATCAGCAGCACACCTTGAAGTACGTATCATTTAGTTTAATCGGTAAAAGCCTCTTTTAGTGTATGACTAAGGATAAAACACTTCACACCCGAATGGAAAGGGAGGAGAATGAAGAGGGTTATCTCCCATTGCACGTGTCATGGACTAAAAAATAAGGACCTTGAAGAAAGGTGAAAAATTGAGTTAGAAATTTATATGAAGTTTAGGTGGTGAATCTTACGCAGCCTTGATTTGTCCTAGTGTCTTCTCTTATACTTGAGGGATAAGTTATGGTGATGTGAAGATAAAGAGAGCTTGAACACATTATTTAGAGAAAGTTTATTAAGAGTGGAGATCTTGATCTCAATAATAAAAAAAGTAACTAAATGGGGCCCGCTTATCTATGACCACTTTTACCAGTGGAAATGAAAGTCTAGGAGCACTCAATGGTGAGGTGTCTCTAAATGGGGTATCTGAGGCCAGTGATAATATTCTGTAATATTAAAAAGAAAATTTTCAATTCATCCCTGATCCTCACATGTAGATGGTGATAATCCCTAATTTAATATAAATGTTTCCTCACCACATAAATAAATTGTCATTTACCTAAAATAATTTAAATATCAAGAATTAGCTTATTTACGATATTTTTAAGCATATTGGCCTAAATGTACATTGTTGAGGATAAGACGAACTTTACTCTTTGGTAGGAGAAAAGTGTTAGGCATGCATGGTAAAGCATAATCAGTTTTAACTTTGAGTCAATTCTCAATAGGAAAGAAAAAAAGAAAAGCATTTGATGTACATACAAAAGCCTGAAACCACTTTGTCACCTCTAATGCAATCTATTTGTGTATAACCATGTAAGGTGTATTGTCCGTGTGTTATTCTAATATGATATCTGCTCTTACAGTGCAGTCTTGAAATGCAGTTCATTTAAAATTCATTTAAATATTGAATTCATGCAAGCATCAAAGTTTGATGAACGAAATCTCACTGAGCACTTGGCTAAAGCAAAGATACTGCAGTAAAATATCTTAATATATTTCAGATGCGTTGATGAACTGGAGTCTCAATTATCGAAACATGGAAGTCTTAAAAAGCTTTATTTCTATCACCAGCACCTTACTGCGGTATGCTTCCCTTACCCCTTGCCATCTAATCTTTACTTTAGGATATCTTAAACATATCTGTCATTCTCATATGAGTTGCTGTAAAAGGTTTTTAGAAACACTATGTTTGGACCAGAAGGGCGTCCTCAGCATTGTTGTGCATGGCTTGGTGTTGCTAGTAGTTTCCCGGAATGCGCTTCTCCAATTGTTCCAGAAGAGGTAAGTCAGGAACTACATCCTTTTTTCTAAGATGAAAGAAGTACTATGAATAGAAAAAGAAAAGAAGAAAGTAGAAGTGAAGAGGATAAGACATCCTTAACTGGTCTCCAAGCAGAATGAGGGGAAAAAAGAAAAGAAAAACAAAGGAAAACTCAATACAAAACTGCAACAGAGTCCTTAATAACAAGGTCAAAGAGACACCTCTAAAACATCTATGAACCTTGGCCCAAAGAGAAGGCAAGAAAGTCATCCTGTCTGAAAGAGGAAGACAATCTTTGAAGATTTAGAATGCCAAAAAGGATTGGCTGCTGGAATAATATAGTAATGTTTGCTTCTAACTAGCAAAATGCCAGTTACATGTTTAGATGCTTTCTTGTTATATTAGATAATATGAAAAGCGACTTCATGAAAGAAAACGTGCATACTACTGGAAGTGAAATTGTTGTTGTTTTTCTCAATTTTGCAACTTGAGAAATAATGCTATTTCTTTGTTAACTAATCATTTGGTATTTTACTTTATTGGAGTTATGGTTTGTTACAGTTGTGTTGTTTTACTAGTTTGACAGATCCACGTGAGAATTAGTTTCACCCTTCCGCTGATTTTAGGGATCTAGAGCACATACGATACCCACGAAAATGAAGAAAAACCCAGACGCTCCTTGAGCTATTCTGGTCTTAGTGGGTTAGGAATTAAACTAGGAAATTGGATTAATTGGGAATTATATATTTCCATTATTAGGAAGTCAGATGAATACAGAATTTATGTCTAATGCTGTTTAGGAATGAGAGCATCTGTGAATAGGAAAATTTGCCTAGGGCTGTGCATTAATAAGATCATCAGAGATCAAACAGTATTACTTCATTCTAGAGATTGATAGGTTCTAATGATCCCTAAATCCTCAAGTTCTAAGATAGCTAGAAGGAATGAAGTCTGGTAAAGAAGCCGCAAATTTGTGACAAGACTTCATGTTGAATCGACCAGTAAAGAGATCCCAGTCATTGGTCTCATAACAGATTAGTAGAAGAGCTGGATGCTGCAGCTGGTTTGATTACATTCCAGCAATAGTTCGAAGGGTTAACGAAGATGTACCAAGATGATTTTAGGAACAACAAAATACTTCCTTTTGAAAGGGTGTATCATAGAAGAAAATAAAAAATAAAATTATGTGTAATTAGATACTAATAATGGTAGACTGTCTTATGTGCAAAATATTGTTTGTAAGCATTAAAATATGTATTACGGGTGAGTAACTGTAGGATGGGATTATTTTATGGGAGAATAAGTCTTGATACAAACAAGAGAGGTAGTTTGGGCAATTTTGGAAATTTAATTCCCAAAACAACTGCTTCTGTAATTGTTTTTTTTTTAATAAAAGAACATTTCTATTCTTTACATTTTCCTATAATCGCATCATACATCTTACATACTGAAAACCATCTGTATGTATATATATCATCAAAGCTATCCCTAATTTAAATCAACCCAAGATAACTTCAAAATGTCTTTTCAACCACCAAGAACACAACCCATTTTCTAATTTGTTCTTTTCTTTTTCTTTTCAAAAATTTCCTTTTCTTTGAACACGATAGTTTTCTATTCTTCAAAAAAGAAAAAATTTTCAAAAAAATTACCTATACCCCACAGCTAATCATCTTATTGTACTAATTCAATGATTCTTGTCTCTGCAACCTCATCTCCTCGTTGAACTTCTTTATAAAAGCCTCTACTCTCCGGCTCAACTCGTCTCAACTCAGAGATGGCCCTTTCCTCAGCTTCACCGGCGACGGTGTCCTCGGTTCCGGCGACTGGTAGTTAGTTCGATTCTCGAACGCCACAAATTTCTTCACCTGATGCAGATTCGCCTCCCCCACATTTAGATGACGGCCGTGATTCTCCCACGTGTCCGATTTCTTCAGGTGCCTTGTCAATGGCATGGCCCTCCCCTTTGTTATCGCCTTCCATGTGTTCTCTAGCGTTTCGTTCCGTTTCGACTTCGCCATTCTCAGTACTGCTCTTCCTCTTTCAGGACTGACTTTAATCGGTTTCCGGTGACTGAATCTCGAAGAAGCCAGTGGTTTCTCCATCGACCAAGGATACTCTGATTGATTATCTGAGAAAAGAATCCTTCTCGGCAGGGTCCATGTGAACTTCGAGATCACAAGCTCATCTCCACTATCTCCAACAGAGCCATCCACCACCACAATCTTCTCTTCCTCCGTCTCCGCCTCTGCACGTACAGTACTCTCCATCTCAGAAACCTTAGCCTTTGCTTGCTTCTCCTCATTAACAACCATTATCGGCTCCACTAAGCAGAATATCAAATTTGAATTCACGGAGACCATCATTGTTGGAGGATGATCAACCCGTTGGATCTAGCTCGGCTAATCGATATGATCTTCTTCCTCGTGATTGCTGTGGTGGAACCTGGAGGATATAGCGATTGAGATGATGATACTGTTGATGACGACGTAAAGATAAGGAGGCTTCAACCAGGAAAGCTAGGAGTTCCATATTCCAGGAGCTCGAGAAACAGAGAAATCCAAGAGTAATGGAACAAAGACCTTGAGGAACAGAGTTAAGATTAACACTCCGGTGGAGATAACCAGAGCCTTGAAGGACAGAATCCAAGTAGTTGAAGACACCATGGTTTTTGTGTTTAAGGTAATAATTACTTCACAAATGGTGATTATCACTTAATTAACGAGCTTAATCAGGGTGATTAAGTGGGTGGCTTCAGAGAGAGAGAATGGGAGAAGGTGGTGAGACAAGTGGATATTGGGTAAACGAAGGTTGTCTTTTTTAAGACAGATTATATAGAATGAAGAATTCTATTCAAATATTGGGTACTTTCCTAATCGAGAGATTGTAGAGTTCTCTCTTAATGAGTTCTTAAACTAGATTAAAGATAAGCAAGGGAGGAAAAATTCAAGATCCCCAGAAAGATCCTACTGATTTCTATGTTTATAGACTCATAACAGATTCATAAGTAGGGACTGTAACAGAAGACTAAACCCATGACTATAATATGCGGAGAGTGAAAAAGAATGGAAGCAAAGCAAAAGGAGCTGACTATGCAGCTTGACCTTCTATCCAAGAATTCTCTGGTGTCAAACTTGATGACCTTGCAAGCTCCAAAGGGTAGTAGTAACTGCAGAAACTAGAGGCAGGAGCATGCAACTGAGATAGCCGAAGGTAAGGATATGTTCTTTTGTACTCAAAACTTGATTTTCACAGGTTTCACGGCCAAACAAATTCACTCGGTTGGCTAAACTAGTGTGAGCATTTTCTTCGAGACTAGTGGACACCAAAAGCGATTAAAGTTAGCCTTGATTCTATCCATTTGCAAGATAGTTTACAATTCTAGTTCCTCAAGTTGGAATAAGGACCTCCTGAGATGAGATTTGGCACCTTCAAACAGAACTATAACTTTTACTTTGAACGCCTCATTTGCAGCAATAAGCTCATGGAATTATCAAACTTAAGAACAAGAGTTCAAGATCTTTGTCAGTGACTTAAATAGAACTCATCACTGTGGAAGTCAAGTTCCAAAACTTGTGGGACCCACCTGTTACCATGATAATACGGAACTTAGGATCAATTAACACGATTAAGAACCCCACATATAACATCAGTATTCAGTATCATAAAACTTTCAACAAACGCTCCCTACTTGACCTACATTCAAATATGTGAATGTCAACCAAGGTAATTGAGATAGTTAAAATTGATTAAAAAATCACAAGTATGGACTTGATAAGTTAGAAATCAATTCGAAAGAAAATTGATAAAACACCACAAGAATTTAGTTTGATAAGTTAAATCAATTCTCACTCAACAAGAAGGTTGACGAAACCTAACTAGTTGAAAACTAAAATTTCATAATTTTATTATTCTCAAACTTGAATGATTACAATTGTGAATTGAAAACTTAGTTATAGAGTATGTCATGTGCATTACAAAGAAATAAATCTGCTAAATTAATGGTAAAAAATTACATGAAAATTAAATCACATTGAATGAAAAAATAATGAAAATTAAGAAAACTTTGAATAAGATCTTATCTCTTTAAAAGCGAATATTTTAATCAATTGTAGAGAAATTGGGGGAAATAAATATGGTAAATTATGGCTTGTCATTAAAAGAGTAAAAATGTTATCCATATCTTTCCTAAACCGTGGGATTAGTTCTTTAAGGAATGAGATTGAATTTCCTCTTCCTTTAAGATATCATATGGTTTAGGAAGAAATTTTTCCTCTTGGCTAATTCTCCCTTTAAATAAATTTTTTTCCCTTTCCTTGCTCACATCACTTGAGCTTTGCAAGATTGTACGACTGCAGGACAGTGAGAAAGTGTCCTGAGTTTCCTCTAGTAAGTGCCTCAATATTGGTCCATCTACCGGTCACCTTTTGTCAAACATTTGAGCACCTTTGAGATGGAGGAAAGGTGGAAGAAGAGATGTTTAATTATAATGAGATATTTCTTGGCAGGTACTTTTTACAAGTTGTTTTAACTAGAACGTGAAGATAATTTGTTAACTGAGTCTGCAATTACTGCCACGTACCAACAGACATAGACAACCAAATATCTCATTCTACTCTATGATGGGAGAGCCACAAAAGCTATGGAGGTACATGATAAGTGATTCAGTGAGACCCTTTTAATCTTGATAAACTTGGAAAATACTCTGCCTCGTGGACCAAACCTTGGTATCTTGTGTAGCCCTTTGTTATGGATGCAAATATGGAAGGCGAAGTAAGAATAGGAAATTGACGTTCAATTAAATATGAAATCCTAATTAGTATTAGGTTTCTAAGTAATATATAAATTTTTTATTAGTATTTGATTTTTAAATAGTGTAGAATTTTCAATATTTTAGTAAAGTATTCGTAATTAGATTTAGATTCCAAATTAAATTAACATTTATAAATAAAAAATTGTAATCTTTATATAAAGGGATGCTTGTTATTGATAAAATAAATTAGAATATTATTTTAAAGTACGAAATTGAAGTTTTCTCTAACGAAGTCCAAGGTAACACCTCCCCTTGATGAGCTGTAATATATTTTTACAAAATGGTCCGCTTAAGAAATCGCAACAAGGAGAAAGATTATGGAACCGAAAATTTCAGATAACCACCCAGTGACAAGATTTTGGTCTCGGGAACAGAACAAATTGCTATCAGAGTTTAACATAATGGGCAACTCAGGAATAATGGAAGATCTACGATTGATGGTAAAGGAAGCTCTTGCTGCAAACGAAGCACGGATGACTGAATTCGAAAGACACTTAGGCAGTCAGCTGCAGGAGTTATCCTCACAATTCAAGAAGATCTTGGCTGGAATTGGTCAGAACATGCGAACAGTTTCGGAATAAACTGTCAGTAGTCATAACTCGCAAGAACAATCATCCCAACCATTTCACACTGGAAATCGTTCGGAAGACATAAACCATCACCCAAGTAATGTGGTTGTTCCTTGCTACACTAAATTAGATTTTTCAACCTTCGACAGTTCTGAGGATCTTCTGATTTGGTTATATTGCTGTGAGAAATTCTTTACCTATCAATACTCACCGGAAGAAGATGAGGTGGAATTGACTGCCTTACACATGTTCGGTGAAGCACAAGTTTGGTATCATCAATTAGAATCCGAACAACGCACAATCAAGTGGGCTGGATTCAAGGAATATTGCTTGCTAAGTTTTGAACCACCAGCCAGAAGCAACCCATTTGGGGTGCTGGTGAACTTGAAACAAACAAGGTCAGTTGAGGAATATCAGAGGCAGTTTCAGGAAAAATTGGCACGGGCAAATAGATTTGTTTGAGTTGATCAACATGTAAGTTTGTTCACAGTAGGATTAATAGATTCCTTCCGTTTAGAGATCGAAATGTAATCACCCACCACTCTTATGCATGCAATGAGTATGCTCAGAGTTTTTGAAAGGAAACAATAGTTGTGCACGATGACCGAACACAATTATAGTGATCATTCTCAGTTCGTTTTCAAAAAACACCAATTCCACAAGGCAGTAACATTACGACACAATCTGGCAATGTTCATCTCCATTTATAAAGAATTAATAAAGGCAGAGATGATAGAAAGAAGGTTAAAAGGGTTGTGTTATAACTGTAATGAGCCGTTTGTTTCAGGTCACCAATATAAACGACTATTCTGGCTCGAGATTGAATGTGATACTAGACAATAAGAAAAGACCAACGAGACAGGTATATCCACATTTCAAGCTTGAGGACAAGCTTGAAAACCAGGAGGGAGTAATGTAATACTAATTAAGATTCCAACTATTTAGAAATCTAATACTAATTAGGATTCCATATTTAATTGAACGACAATTTTCTATTCTTACTGCGCTTTCTATATTTGCATTCATAATACCCTTCCTTCGAACCAAAGATATTCCTGAGAATAACGGTAGCCAACAGAGAAAGGATCCACATACTAGGTGTGTGCTGCGGTATGCTTTTAGTACATGACAAGCTTGGATCTTTTTTGTGCTGCCTCTTAACATGTTTAATTTGGTATTCATAGTCAAATTGGCTCAAAATTCTCTTATGCTTTCCATGCTAAAATTGAAGGTCAATAGTAGTGGTTAATCGAAGCTTAGTTGACCTACTTCACTAATATATAGGAGGGAAACACGGTAATTGAATTTAGTCTTGTCAATTACTAAATTTGCCTACAACAATTCATTTGACAAGTCAACTTGTAAGAATCTTTTTGAGATTGTTCATAGGTCTTCCTCTTGCACACTTATTGACCTTTTTCTATTATCTCTTGGTACTAAAATTTTTTAGAATGTCAAATCTTTTGCCGAACATATTCTTGATTTAAATGTCGAGATTAGGTGAAATGTGTTGCTTTAAGTAATGTGGATTATAAACTAGTGGCAGATGAAATCACAAAACCATAGAATTTCACGTAGTTATTAGTTATGATTTGTATGTCTAGAAACATATCTTGAAAGTTCCATAGAAAACTTATATGCCAAGCTCTTGCCCGTTACCCATTTATTTGATATGTTGGACCAATAAATACTTGCTTGGTTTGTTAACTCAATAAATATTAATTATGTTTTCTATGTGGAAGATTTAACATTTTTGAGGAGCTTTTGAGCTTCCTTCTTTGGCTTCAAGTAGTAATACAGAAAGCAGTTGGTAAGGTTTTTTTCTTGTTGCAACCAACGAAGGACTTAAACTGTCATTGGAGGCATCATTTGTCAGTTCCCTAAAGGTGGTACTTGTTATCTAGTTGAATGGCATTGACATCCAGATTATGATACTATTGAGACTTATGAGGACGAATTTCGTGAATGTGATCTAGATTTCTTGAAACGGAGTCTACTTCGTCTAAGTCAAGCTCTTTTCTAATGGGGGGATGATTTAGAACTAGTAAAGAAAAGAAGAGTTGGGGAAAATTTATACAAAATGGAATAGGAAGATTTATGTTGTGTTTGGTTCTTAAAACATTTTTTAATTTACAATTTCAAGAAGAGAAATTAAAATAGTTTTCATTTTAAAGAAACAAAAATGAGAACAAATTTAGATAATGTATTTGCTAGTTAAAAGTGGAAAATTGTTTTCTATAAATAAAGATCCATTAAACCTCGAAAACATTTTTTAAGGTTTTCTAATATTTTTGTTTTCATTTTCAAATACAAAAAGTTTCATGTTTCTAAAAACAAATGTATTTTCTATTCCGTATAGATTTTCAAAGAAAATGAAAATAGAATATAGTAAGAGTTTTCAAGAACCAACGGACAATGTTCCTTTGTTGTTCTTTTCTAGTGTTTAATTAGTTTTCTTATTTATGTTAGAATATTATATAATATTCTCTAACATAATAGTATGATTATATTTTTAAATATGTGAGCTTAATTAAGAAGAAATTTATTAGAGTAATTTGTATTGTTTACTATATATAAATCTATTTACATGTATATATATCTTTACTTTTGTTTTAATAAAATATAAGAAAATATTCAGTATTCTTTTCTTTAATTCTTACATGCTATCAGAGTTAGGGGTTAGGGTTAGGTAGTTGGGGTTGGGATTTTAGGAGTCAAATTTCATTAGACTAAAAGAAAGGTTAACAACTCGTTCCCGACACCGGAGGAAGTTGATCAACAATCTCCGGTCAGTTCAGAGTGCAGCCATCATGGTGATTTACACGGGAGAAGCCAAAACGTTGATTTGCGCAGCAGATTGAGGCTGTGTGCGTCGGGTTTGCTGGAGGAGTGTATCTCTGTGCGGTTTGCTTTCCCGTTTGAGGCTAGAAGTAATAGAAGGGCTCGGTCAACCGACTATGTGCACGAAACCAGAAGGCCGAAGAAAGAAACGGCGTGGCGGAGCAGATCGCACGACAGGAAGCGATTCTTTGCTCTTCGGCCCAATTTCGGCTATTTCTGCAAGCATCATTCCAGATTAGGGCCAACATTGAAGTTCTATGGTTTTTAGCCGAAAGGAGGCTGTTTGGTAGTTTCAAATTGCAGCGTGGGTAACTCTGGCGGCAGTGCGTGGTTCTCCGGCGGCGGCACAGATCTCCGGTGGTTGACAATGAGGTTCTAGTAGGGTTGTTGATACCCGCACGTGAAGAGGTACTCTGTTTTCTCAAATTTTCTGGTATATTTATAGTGTTTTTGGTGCATCTCTAGTAATTGTATTCAGTTATTTTTGGGTAAAAATTTGTGAATATTCTCGGGTTATGAATGAGTGATAACAAGTTTTTAGTAAGTGAGATAGTCCCGATCATGTCAAAGATCACTGAGTATAAATTAAATGGCACAAATTATCTGAAGTGGAGCAAAACTATTAGAGTTTATCTACACAGTATTAATAAGGATGATCACTTGACTCAAAACCTTCCCACTGATGGAAGTAGACAAATCTGGCTAAGAGATGATGCACAGTTGTTTCTGCGGATCAGAAATTCGATTGACAGTGAGGTAATAGGTTTAATTAATCGCTGTGAGTTTGTTAAAGAACTGATGAATTATTTAGAATTTCTGTATCCAGGCAAAGGAAATATGTCCCGCATGTATGACGTTTGTAAAGCTTTCTGTCGTGCTAAGAAGGAGGGCAAATCTCTCATGATCTACTTTATGGAATTTAAAAAGACATATGAGTTTAATGTACTTTTGCCTTTCAATGCTAATATCGAGGTACAACAAATACACAGAGAGCAGATGGCCATAATGAGTTTCTTGGCTGGTCTTCCGTATAAATTTGAGATTGCTAAATGTCAAATCGTATCTAGTTCCGAGATCACATCTTTTCAGGAAGTTTTCAATAGAGTATTGCGCACAGACTGTTACACCTAATCAGCATACTAATGTTTTTATTAAAAGAGGAAGAAGAAATAATAACATGGGAGGAAACAAAGCAATGGATAGTCGGTATAATGATTCAAGTAATATTGTTTGTTATTACTGTTATGAGCAAGGATATACTTTTGCAAGAAATTATAGAATCAAAATTAGAGAACACAAACTGCAAATATTGCTACTGCTGCTACTACTAGCTCCTCTTCTGAGAAAACTATTATGGTTTTAGCCGAAAAGTATGCAAGGTTCTCTCTGTTTTAAGAATTTTTGAAAGACCCACACCCGCCACTATGTCTGCTGAATCAGGTAAAAGATATCTTATCTCCTTATCAAACCAATGGGTAATTGATTCTAGTATTACAGATCCAATGACAGGTAACTCTAAGATCTTCTCTAGCTTTCGATCACACAGAGCATCATCTTCTGTAATTATTGCTGATGGGTCAACCTATAGTATTGAGGATTCTGGGACTATAAACCCAACTCCCGCCATTACTCTGACCTCTGTTTTGAGTATACTCAAACTTGCTTTCAATTTGATTTCTGTAAGTAGAATTATCAAAGATTTTAATTGTTGTATGTCATTCTTTCCTGATCATTGTCTTTTTCAGGATCTTATGACGAAGTAGATTATTGGTAAAGGACATGTATCAGAAGGTCTCTATATTCTTGATAATTGGGCGCCTCGATTAGTTGTCTGCTGTAGTATTATCTCTCCATTTGAAGTACATTGTCAGTTGGGGCATTCATCTCTCACGGTGTTAAAGAAGTTGTGACCTTAGTTTCATGATATATTTTCATTAGATTGTGAGTCATGTCAGTTTACAAAACATCATCGTAGCTCGTCAAGTCTAAGAATTAATAAACGAACTGAGTCTACTTTTGAATTAGTTTACTCTAATATTTGGGGTCCATGTCCTATTATGTCTAAAATAGGGTTTAAGTATTTTGTCACTGTTTTTGATATTTTTCTCGAATGACCTGAATATACTTTATGAAAAATTATTCTGAAATATTTGTTCATTTGTGTATTTTTCATGCGGAAATCAAAACTTAATTAAATATTTTTGTGCATGTGCTAAGAAGTGATAATGTTCAAGAATATATGTTAAACTCATTTCAAAATTATATAACTCAACATAGGATTCTTCATCAGTTCTCTTGTGTTGATACACCATCTCAAAATGGGGTTACTGGGAGAAAGAACAGATATTTACCTAAGACTACTCGAGCCCTCTTGTTTCAAACAGAAGTTCCTAAGCAATTCTAGGCTGATGTTGTATCCACTGCCTATTTCCTGATTAATTGTCTACCGTCTGCAGTACTCGAATGTGATATTCCTTATAGTATTCTTTTTCCAAACAAGACATTGTTTTCGGTACAGCTGCGGATATTTGGTAGTACGTGTTATGTTCGAGATATTCGACCAAAGATTACTAAATTGGATCCCAAAGTCTTGAAGTGTCTTTTTGGATATTCTTGCCTGCAAAAGGGATATCGTGTTACTCTTAAGATCTCAACAAATATCTAGTGTCAACAGATGTAGTCTTTTTAGAGAGTGTACCGTTTTTCTCCTCACAATCTAATTTTACAAATTAGGTAAGGACGATGAGTGATTCATTTATAAATTCCAGAATAGTACCTCTACAGAGCAACCAGATAATGGTATTTTTTCTGATGTGTCTTCTGAACAAACTGATGATGGTATGCCTCCAACTCAAGAACAACCGCCCATTATTCATGTTTATTCCAAAAGACAATAGACTAATGATACATGTCTTGTACCAGCTTCATCATCTAATTCTTCCACCCATGATGTTGATCTTACCATCAGTTTTTGTAAAAGTACACATCAATGCACCATTCCTC
Organism: Carica papaya; assembly: GCF_054855325.1. Classification (NCBI taxonomy): domain Eukaryota; kingdom Viridiplantae; phylum Streptophyta; class Magnoliopsida; order Brassicales; family Caricaceae; genus Carica; species Carica papaya. The sequence goes on along the minus strand of NC_142310.1, from coordinate 23,687,414 downwards.
ATTCTACTTATCTTATTGCTAATTTCATTTCATATGATCATTTGTCTCCTTCGTTTAGCTCTTTAATTGTTTTTATAGATTCCACTTCCATATCCAAGACAGTTAAGGATGCTCTGAATCACCCTGATTGGCGTAATGTCATGCTTGAAGAGATAAATGCTATTGATGATAATCATACTTGGGATCTGGTAAATTCTCCCAAAGAAAAAAATGTTGTTGGGTACAAATGGGTATTTGCAGTTAAAGTGAATCCAGATGGCTCTGTGGCGAGACTTAAAGTTCGATTGGTAGCAAAAGGTTATGCTCAGACTTATAGGGTGGATTATTCTGATACATTATCTCCAGTGACAAAACGTACATTTGTCTGTTCATTCATATCTATTGCAGCCTCCAGAGACTAGCCCTTGCACCAACTAGACATTAAAAATGCATTTCATCATGGTGATCTCTTAAAAGTATATATGGAGCAACTACCTGGGTTTGTTGCTCAGGGGGAGTACGGGAAAGTTTATCATTTGAAAAAATCCTTATATGGTTTGAAGCAGAATTCCCGTGCGTGATTTTACAAGTTTAGTGAGATAGTATGTGAATTCGGATTAAGAAAGAATAAGTGTGATCATTCAGTTTTCTATATACAATCAACAATTGGTATTATACTTCTTGTTGTTTATGTTGATGATATTGTGATTACAGGAGATGACCATGCAGGAAGATTCTCTCTCAAGTTATTTCTGCATACCAATTTCAATATCAAAGACTTAGGACAACTAAACTATTTATTGGAGGTTAAAGTAACAAGAAGTAAGGAAGGAATTTTGTTATCTCAGAGGAAGTATGTACTTGATCTACTTGCAGAAACAGGAAAAGTAGGAGCTAAGCCATGCAATATTCCTATGGTACAAAATGTACATCTTACAAAAGATGATGATGATCCCCTTTATGATCCAGAAAAATGCAAGTGACTTGTTGGGAAATTGAATTACCTCACTGTGACTCATACAAATATTGCATATCATGTCAGTATTGCAAGTCAATTTATGTCTGCACCTACAGTTAAACATTGGGAGGTTCTGGAACAGATTCTGTGCTACTTTAAAGATGTTTCGGGACTCAGCATAATGTTTAGAAATCACGGATATACTCACATTGAATGTTTTATAGATGCTGATTGGGCTGGATTAAAGATTGATAAGAGGTCTGCTACTGGTTATTGTATTTTTGTTGATGGAAATCTCGTATAATGAAAAAGTAAGAAGTAAACAGTTGTATTTCACTCAAGTACAGAGTTTGAATATAGAGTTATGGCCCAGTTCACATGTCAAGTCTTATGGATACATCATCTTTTAGAAAAAGTGGGTTTGAATCCCACATCTCCTGTAAAACTTCGGTGCGATAATCAAGTTGTCCATATTGCTTCAAATTCTGTGTATCATGAGAGAACCAAACATATCGAAGTTAATTGGCATTTCATATGAGAAAAGATTTAGGAAAACTTTGTATCTATTGGCTATGTGAAAATAGGAAAACTTTGTGATATATTCACAAAACCTATGAATGAAACACAAATTGAGTATTTTCGGAATAAGCTGGACATGATTAATATTTATGCTTCAGTTTGAGGTGGAGTGTTAGAATATTATATAATTTTGTCTAACATAATAGTATGATTATATTTTTAAATATGTAAGCTTAATTAGGAATAAATTTATTAGGGTAATTTATGTTGTTTACCACATATGAATTTGTCTATATGTATATATATCTCTACTTTTGTTTCAATAAAATATAAGAAAATATTTGGTATTCTTTTTCCTAATTCTTACAAGAAGATACCCAAGAACTAGACCTCAAAGATCCTATTTCAATTTTTTATTTAAACAAAAGTTATGGTACCTAAATATATTGTCTTGCTTAATTTTTTGGTAGATTGTTTATATGATTAGTATATAAATAATAAGATATTAGTTTAATTATTAAGATATGAGATCTCTATTTTTGGTTTTTTGCTGCTTTTTCTCTAAGTAGCTTGTTCAAGCTCTCCTTGTCCTGTCTGAATTTGTAAACAAAAAGTTTTGCTTATGGTGGATAGGTAAATATATAGGTAAACAGAGGCATCAACCAAATCATTTCAAAAAGGTTTAGAATGCCTTTATTCTAGAGATTGCTGAGCTCTCTCTGACGAGCCATAAATTCCAAAGTTTCAAGATAGGTAAAAAGGGAAGGAAGTCTGTTAAATAAGGCACAGATGTGTTGCAAGACTTCAGATGACAACATCCTAATCATGTGACCCTAACAGATTGCTTATCTGGGTGACCTGTTAGATAAAATATATAATTCTATCCATTATTTCTGACAATATCTAAATTTAAATCCTCCTCAAACTGGCCTTTATTTTTTCCTTCCATCAGAATGAGGAAAGAACAATGGTGCAAATTCACAGTTTTTACCTTGTGTATCATGTGAGCAGGTAACAAAGATTGGGCGAGATGCAGTTCTATATGTTGAATCTCTTATTGAATCCATCATGGGAGGATTGGAGGGATTAATCAATATTCTTGATTCTGATGGTGGATTTGGTGCCTTGGAGACTCAGGTTAATTTTTTAGTTACTGTTAGCATCAATACATACTTTTGAAGGCAACTGTAAAACTTATTACTAGAGACATTTCAGCTTCTTCCTGAGCAAGCAGCTTCTTATCTGAATAATGCATCAAGAGTTCCAGTCCCATCAGGGAAATCTCCCAAGGGGGTTGGTGGTTTTCCTTTGCCTGGCCATGAAAGCTATCCTGAAAATAACAATTCCATCAAAATGTAAGTTAACTCAGTTGTATACATGATGTGTGCATAACTTCTTTCCTTGAACAATCAAGAACAGATTTGATTAATAGGTCTTTTCCATAATTGCAGGTTAGAAGCTGCAATGCAGAGACTGACCAACTTATGTTCACTTTTGAATGATATGGAGCCTATATGTGTTCTAAACCATGTATTTGTTCTGAGGGAGGTGAGTCATACTGATTTCTTTTTATTATCAAAGCATACATGTTGCTTTCTAGCTTATCACGGCCCTTTAAAATTTTTGCTTTTAGAAGATACATTCCTTATAAATTTATAAATCTTCATTTTCAAAGGACTTTTATATGTCATCTGCTTATTCTTTTTATCTATCAAATACTGTGAATCTAGAATATCTTGAAATTTCTTCTTTTGCTTTATCTACTCATTCTTCTTTCTAGGATGCATGCCAATTACTGTATTGTTCACTTGTGTTTCACATATGATGTGCAGTACATGAGAGAATGTATCCTTGGGAACTTCAGGAGAAGATTGCTTGCAGTATTGAAAACTGATAATGATCTTCAACGACCTTCTGTCCTTGAGTCACTCATTCACAGACACATGAGAGTAGTCCATCTGGCAGAGCAGCATATTAGTATGGATTTAACCCAGGGTATTCGAGAAGTTCTACTAACTGAGGCTTTCTCAGGACCTGTTTCTTCTTTGCACTTGTTTGAAAAATCAACGGAGCAACTTAGTGGATCTGCAGCAGAAGTTGTGTGCAACTGGTACATTGAAAACATTGTCAAAGATGTATCAGGTGCTGGAATCCTATTTACTCCAATGCATGAATGCTTCAAGAGCACAAGGCCTGTTGGTGGGTATTTTGCTGAGTCAGTCACTGATCTCAGAGAACTGCAGGCATTTGTTCGTATTTTTGGCGGCTACGGAGCTGACAGGCTGGACAAAATGATGAAAGAACACACTGCTGCTCTCTTAAATTGCATTGACACATCATTGCGCTCAAACCGGGAGGTGCTAGAGGCAGTTGTTGGCAGCATGCACTCTGGTGACAGAATGGAACGAGATGCTTGCTTGAAGCAGATTGTGGATTTGGATACAGTAATAGGATTTTGTGTTGAGGCAGGGCAGGCATTGGCTTTTGATCATCTTTTAGCCGAAGCTACTGGAGCAGTGCTTGAAGAACATTTGCCCTTGATACATTCACTACTTGCCGGGGTAGTTAAACATATACCAGAAGAAATGCCTGAAAAAAATGAAATCAGGAGGATTAAGGGAGTTGCTAACAGTGTAGTCCTGGCTGGCAATCATGATTCAGAATGGGTGAGATCAATTTTGGAAGAGGTGGGTGGTGCAAACAATGGTTCGTGGAGCTTGTTACCTTATTTATTTGCCACCTTCATGACATCCAATATATGGAACACTACTGGCTTCAATGTTGAAACTGGGGGCTTCAACAACAATATCCACTGTTTGGCGAGGTAGGTAAATTTACTCAACAGACAAGGAGGGGGCTTGATTTTGGGTTTTATTGTCCTCACTGTCTCTTTCTCTACGTATATTTTTAATCTTAAATTATTTGGAAGGACATACCTGAAGAGCAATTGAGAGGTAAATGGGCATGAACCCGTTTCCAAGAGGTGCCTTGAGAAAGTCTTTTGCCACATTGGCTAGCTTTCTCTGGAAATTGCTTTCTTTTAGTGCAAGAGGGGGGAAGTTCATCCAAATTTGAGCTTTTTATTCGTTGTACATGCTGAAGGAAAATGTCCCTGTAATCTGTTTGTTCATTGCAAGGATCTGGCTGATATGTGCATGTGCCTAATATGTGCACCATTCAAGGGAGATGTCCCACATTTTTGCATCTTTTACCTTTTAGCCTATGAAATTCTAGGAGATATTGCTCCCATAAATAGTGGATTTGTTCCAATTATCTTTTCTATTGACTGAATGTTAGAGCATTAAATAAGGAGCAGCCAACTTTCTGGATTGAAGCTTGATAAGCTGTAAATTGGTGTAAATACTTTGAATGCTTGTGAATGTTTTATGCATTTTGGTTCTTTAGATTGTTCAATTTTGAGTTTAATTTTGTTAGATTTATCAGTTTTGTTGTGTGAAATGTTGCATTATTGAGGAAACAAATCTTTATTGGCACCTTAACAATCTAATTTTGTTTGCAGGTGCATCGATGCTGTGATTGCAGGAAGTGAGTATGTCCGCTTGGAACGGGAGCATCAGCAGCGGCAATCTCTGTCAAATGGCCATGGTGATGAAAATTTGGATCTTGAGATACAGACTCGTTTATCTGCCGAGGCAAGCATAAAATCAGCTATGCAACTCTTCATCAAATTCTCCACAGGGATTGTACTAGATTCATGGGGTGAAGCTAACAGGTAAATTAAATATTCATGGTATTTTATTACCGTTAATTAACTTTGGAGATTGCATTTTTAAAAAAATATCAATCTCCTTGGCACAAAGATCTTTTGTTAGTATTCAGATTAGTTTTGAATGTAAGTATTGGGTTTTTATGATATGTGTTTTAAGACTTAAGGATGGTCTTGGTGCATTTTTAATATCTACATGTTATTGCTCAAGTTAATTGTCTATAATTATTAGTAGTTCATGTTAATCCAAATCTAGTACATATCTATTGATCACCTTCTACTGTTACCTGCAGATCTCATCTTGTAGCTAAGCTTATTTTCCTAGATCAAGTCTCTGAGATTTCACAGTATCTTCCAAGATCCTCTCTTGAACCTTATATTCCTTATGCTATTCTTCGTTCGATTTATAGCCAGTACTATTCAAACTCTCCATCCATGTCACTGGCATTACTGGCTGCATCACCCCACTATTCACCTGCTGTATCATTAGCGCACTTGTCTCCTGTGATGAAGCAGGCCCGTGGTGACTCAACTCCTCAATATGGTGCCAATGACTCTGGTTTCTTTAAGGGAACATCATCTCATAGTCAGGATCACCTTTACAATACTGATAGTGGAAGCCTAAGGAGCGGTGATAGCAAACACCGGAATCTTCGGAGATCTGGGCCTTTAGATTACAGTTCAAGCCGCAAATCTAAGTTTGTGGAAGGCTCAACTTCAAACAGCACAGGACCCAGTCCGCTGCCAAGATTTGCAGTATCAAGATCTGGTCCGATATCATATAAATGAAAGATGGTCAGCACCAAAATGAAGGTAGTAAATAATATTATTGTCTGATTAACTATTCATAGCAGAATAACGATTAGAAGGTTAGTCAAAAAAATTTTCCTACAAAAAATGTAAATTTAGATAATCACATACCTTATGGAACCATGTAAGTTCACATGCCAGTAGTTTTTCTTAGTTTATGGAGGTTGTGCACTAGAGCTAGATTTCCCATTTTAGATGCTTGGCCTGAAGTTACACTATTCCCTATTTAATTGATTCGTCGTGTGAAATGCTCTATGAGGCCCTAAATTTAACTTGGAGATACCCTTCCTTTCGTGCAATACATGTGTCAGGAACTAATCTTCTTAAACATGTTGGCTTTTTTTTATGGTTTACTAATTGTTTTAATTTTATACAGATTACTGTATGTATGACAGCCGTCCAGTTTACTAGGATGAGTTAGCAGTAGTCTGAAACGTAATGGCTGTATTTTCTGCTACAAAAAGACCTTGTATGTCCGAAGAATTACTTGCTTCATTTTTGAATGAAATCATTATGTTTTTTCTTTGCAAATTCTCTTGGTCTCTGAGCTCTTACTTCTTTTCCTCTCTTTTATTTTAATTTTTTTTTTTTTCTTATCATCAATTTTCTTTCTATAATTTTTTAGTAGTTTTTGCACATTTTTAAAATAAGTGTTATGTTTTCAGAAGTAAAAATAAAAATAAACCAAGCAAATTTAAAGTATGATAAAGGGATGTATAGCCGGGTTAAACAATATTTATTCCTGGGAGGTCGTTAGCAACAATAATAGAAATGTTGTTGACTTATTGACCCACCTGCTGAAGATGCAAAGCAAAGACAATCCTTATCCTAGCTTGGTCTCGTATCTCTTTGGATGCTATTCAACTTCTAATATCTGAGAATGAGTAAATATTTCCAAGGCAGTTGATGGATTCTCTAAATGTTGGCATCCTAAAACACCATTTTAACGGTGAAGGTTTTGCTAGAGGATTTCTGTGAGCTACAGAACATTCTTCAATCAACTCTCCCACAATGAGATAAGGTCTTCACAAGCTTATTTTCAAGTGTACTATATGAATTTTCACAAATCTGCTATATAAAATTTTACAAAAGATGTTCTCAGTTATCGCTGAAAGTGAATGCAGAAGCTCGTGGTTTAAGCAAATAACAGAAAATTAAGACTTCTTTTGCTTTCCATTTTCCTGTATTTCTGGGTTTCTTATCTGGCGAAGGGGCCATGAGATTATTATAGGTTGCTAAAACATGGCTGCTGGTTGGTGAGTGTTTTATTAATCATTTGATTTGTCTGTGTAATGAAGTTTAATAAATAAAGTCTTGAAAAGAAAAAAAAAATGAAAGGAACGAAAGGCTGCTTTGTGTACCAAGACTTCTTGGGGTTGGGAAGTGGATTTTTACAGTACAAAGGCTATACTAATAACATAACGCTGTCTCGTACAATTAATAATCTTTCATTTTATTATTCATAAAATATGTATATACAAGTTCTTGTTATTCAATAAAGTTCATATTTTATTTTTTAAATGATATTAAAATTATAACTTAAAAAATCTTAAATTTTTTTTATAAATTCTAGTCTAATCTTTATTGTCGAAATAACACCACCTTAAAAAGAAGCTAACTTTTATTGCGGAAATAACAACACTGGCGATCGCAGCACCGGCCATCTCTACCAAAAATTGGCCTTTATAGCGAGCCCTCTCCCAAATTGCAAGGCTAGTATTTTTATTTTATTTTATTTATATATGTTATTATTGTTTAATTATGCATAATATTTAATTTTTGTTTTTTACTGATTAAAATAAAAATTACATCAAATTTACCAAACAAAATGATTAGAAGATGTTTGCATTAAATTTTATATTTTATCATCATTATTATTATTTTTAATTGAAATTATTTTTTAAATTCAGATTAGAGAAAATTAAAATAAAACATCACTTAAACATTGTTCTATACTTAAAACAAACTAATCAAATTCTTAAAATAATACAACATTAGTTCAATTTCACCCGCAATATTTGAAAATCTGAACTTTTGTATGAAAAATAGTAGGGTATGTCATTATACGCATGGCACAGAAACCATTCATACAACTCGCAACCTGAATAGTCGATCAATATTTGTTGAATAACTATTTATTATTTTATAATTTTTTCATTAAAATCTAATATAATATCAGAGCTGGCTGTATTCTTCTTTCATATCTGACCACTGTGAGCACCTACTTTTATGTGAAGGGCAAAAAGGGATATAACATCCCGAGTTTGGGATAGTTAATCTTATTATAGTAAAATTTAAATCTTCTTAAATAATAATAATAGTTGATTTTTCATTTATTATTAAAAATATGAAAAAATAATAATTATTAACGAGAATATATATATTTTAGACATTTTTTAAACAATTTTCAAAAATTATGGCTTATTTATAAAATAAAAGAGGGCACGGTTGAAAGAAAACTAAGAAAAACGGGGTCACTTTATAAATTAAAGGAAACGGGCCACCTAAAACGACCACATCAATAGCACGACGAATCGGGATGTGTCACATCGACACGAGCTCGACGCGGGAAGCCTGCACTGGCAATCCGCATGTTAGGCCGATCAGACGGCTCAGAACCACTCCCCCACGCGCGAACTGTCCAAATCGATTTCCTAAACAGGCTCGATCAAATGGCCCATGTGCCTCCATGCTCTCCGAATCAAATGACCTAGATGGAATTTCTAAATAGGCACGATCGGACAACCCGCGTGCCACCGCGTCTTCCCAAATTGAACGACTCAGATCGATCAAAAAGAGGTATTTAAACTTCCCTTCAGTCAGCTCCCAAACTCTAGCCAACACCCTAACCGGATAAGAAGAAGAGGGCTGGTCAGAGGAAAAGCTCAACCATCGGAGGACGTCGGCGCCACTGTGCCGGAGACCCAAAATGCATTAGTGAGCACGATTTTCTTCTTGTTCTCCCTATTTTATTGCCCTATGTCATTTAAACTAACTCTAATGCAAAAAAAATCAAGGAAGACTACAACCCGAGAGAGAGGTGATGGAGCATGGTTGCACCGCCGTACCAGAGACTGGAACCTACTTGGTAAGGCTGAAATTTCCCTCTTTCCTCTGTAGAACACCCTTCTAACCACGATTTCAATAAATTTTCACCAGGAACTGGACAAAATCGGTTCAGCCGAGAGAGAGAAATGCTAGAGAATGAGGAGCAGGCAACAGAGCCCGGCGGTGCCACTGCGCCGGAACCCCAACCAGACCGGTGAGATTTTCTACCTTTTTCGCCATTCTTTGTGTATTTTCACATTATTTTAACATATATTTTCAATCTTACTAGGAAAAATCAAGAAATCCAATAACCAAGAACCGTCGAGAACCCTGGTGAAAAAGGTGGTGCCCTATACATCGATCCAGTATAAGAATCTCTCACTCTTTTTTCTATGACGGTAAATTAAAGTTAAAATGATAATAAGCAGTAGTTCTAAATAGTTTTATGATTCATTAATGATTAGATACGGGTTGTCGATGGAGCTAGTGAATCGATTTGATTTTTTGCCATTATTAGTTTTATTTTACTTGTCATTCTCTATTTTCATTCGTATCTTTACTTGTGAGTTTATTTTCTTTACTTAATTTTCTTTCTATTTATTTATTTATTATTTATTTCTATTCCGTTAGTTTATTTCGTTCTTTTTTTGCTGCTATTTTGTCTTAGTTTATTTCCTTCCGCTTCATCCTCATATTTTATTTTATTCCGTATACGTCTTATTTTATTCATTTGGCCTATTTATTTACGTAAAAAAATTTCTATCCTATTTTGCCACCCCCCGTTCCACTCTTACGCCCTGGTTGGATGACTTGCATGAAGTTTATTAATATCGAGAACGGTCGTGTATATGCAAGATTTATTAATGTTCAAATTTAATCATGTTTGGATGATAGTCTATTAATGTCTGATAGTGACAGTTATTTTTGTTTGAATTGACAGGATGATATGGTTGTATATTTGAACAAATTTTCTATTTTGCTCATGTTTTATTGTGTATAGTAATAAATGAACAATAAAAAGAAAAAAGATTAAAAAATATATAGTGTTAAATATAGATATATATAAACATATATAATTAAATATATATATATATATATAATTAAAGATATATATAAAATTAAATATATAATTAAAATATTATATACATGTATAATATATAAGTAAAAACATAAATACATATATATAATAAAATAAACATATCTAAATATATTATGTACATGTATTTAATATTTTAATTAAATATATAAAATAAATAGAAGCTCCTGAGTGTAGTGCTGCAATTTCACAAACTCTATTTTGAGAAGAAGAATAATAAAGAAGAAGTGTCGGGTAGAAGAAATTAAAAAGAAGGGTAATGCTATAAATAATAAAAAATATTAAGGATATAAAGAAAAAAAATTATTAAACCATCATAAAAGCACCGAATCGGTGGTTTGAAAAAATGAGAAAAATCATAGTTTTGAGAACCTTGACTCAACCACCACAAAACTATACCATGTGTTTAGAAATGCAAACAAACAAACAAAAATTGTAAAAAAATCATACCATCATTATAGAACTATCATCCAAATAAGGCTTTAATTACAATTTTATCTTTATTGGTTACCAAAACATGAATTACACACTCTTTTCTAATTTAATGTATGATCTCATGATTGTTGATTGCTTGAATAACAGTGAAACATATATATGCATAAAATGGTGACATGAATCAAATGCCTACTGAGTATCATGGAAAAGAGTATACGGACTTGGTACATAGGATGAACTCTATAGTGGATGTTATCCTCAGCCGTACGGGTCTGGAAAGTCCTATACTAAACGGGGTTGGGAGTTAGTTAATTTTGTTCATACCGAACGGGGTATTGAGATGGTTTTAGTATGTGGCGCTCATTACCATAAGGGGTATGGGGATGACCGATGATTTCCAAGGAAGGTGTTATATACCCATGCAGAGCGAAAATTCCTATAAACGCTCAGTGATACTGGTAGTAGAAATGATAAAGATAATACAATGGAAATGAAGATAGTAAGTAACCCCAGTCTGGATAAGATGGTAAAGAACCTAAGGTTATATATTTACTAAATTGCATATTTATTATGATTCAATTATAATTCTGATTTTATCTCTATATATATGTTTGGAAGATTGCTAGTAAGAGAAGGAAATAGGAATGTTTTTAGTAAAAATTGATAAGGGATGCATTATCATTCAGATTTCATAAAAAAAATATACACTCCATCAGTTATTTTATGTTTTCTACAATTCTTTGATTTTTCGTGTCAGTGGTAAGGCATTGATATTCTTACTAAGATAGTGTAGCTTACCCCTTTCTTCTTAACCATTTTATATCAGGACAACCAATATTCGAATTCTGAATAGCAATAGATCAGCTAACCAATCACCTCTTCTGCTTCGTCGAAATTCGAGTAAAGGTTAATCATATTTATTCTTTATATTTTTTCTGTTTTAAGTTCCAAACATTTTCATAACCCCTATTTGGGTATTTTAAGTAAATGTCCAAAGAATGTAACCCTTAAACTTTAGTTCTTTCACTTAATAAAAAATTCCAATATTATTTATATTACTATTACCAGGCTAAACACTCGAAATCTTTATTACAAGTTTGGGTTTTTACAGTTTAAACTTCAAAATCATTCTTTGTACATAAGGTTAAAGTAAACCATACAACCCGAATCTCAAACCATTGTTATGAAAAGGTAAAGAAACATGAGGAGATGAAGGCCCCCGCTAAATAGTGCAGCCCGGGAGGGATCACTTCGGAAGGATGTGGATCAGCTCTTCGAGATGCTTGAGAGACCGATTTCTGCCCAGCAAGCCAGGGAGGAGAGAAGTGAGTTGTTTGATCCCCCTCCACCCCTACCACAATATAAGTCACCTCCACATCGAAAGTATCCAGTACCCCTACGGTACAACTCAGTTCCTCCACAGTACCATCTGACATCACTGCAATACAATCCAGTGCCTCCACTATATAACCCGGTGCTGCCACAAGGTCACCCAGTTCCTTCCCAGCATAATTTAATTCCTCTCTAGCATGATCTAGCTCTACCTACAATGGACCCGTGTTACATCGAGAGGTACAAGAGACTTAACTCATTTACTTTTACAGGAGCATCCGCTTTTGAGAAAGCTAAGTACTGGTTAGTAGAGACAGAGAATGTCTTCATAACACTTGGGGTGATTTCCGAACAGAAGGTTGTCCTTACCATATATATGTTTGTGGGTGAGGCAGGGCGTTGGTAGCAACTTAAGCAGACTACTCTACCCACTCCAATCATTTAGGAACAGTTTTTGGCAGCCTTCAATGCTGAATACCTTTCGGAATATCTCCGATATTTGAAAGAAATGGAGTTTGCGCACTTAGTTCAAGTAGATTTGTTAGTATCAAAGTACGGTCAGAAGTTTCGAGAGTTAGGTCGGTACTCTCTGAGAGCATGACAGATGAAGGCAGGAAGACAGTTTGAATGGGGTCTTTGTCCTAAGAGCAGACAACAGCACTTATTTAGCAGTCTTGGCTAAGGCACAGTTGATTGAGAGGTATTTTTTTCTCAATAATGGACAACTCCAAGCTCTCAGTCTCGCATCACAGACCAGCACCTACAGCACTGAACCAACAGAACAAGAGACCAAGGCCCACACCTCAGGCTCCTTCCCAGGCTCTGATAGCAGGACGCAGTAAGATTTGTCAGTACTGTGGTAAGAATCATAGAGACCGACCCTGTTATCGTCTCAACAACACTTGTTGCATATGCGAGTGTGTCAACATTACGTGAGGAAATGCCCGAAGAATCATAATCAGCCTAGGCTAGTGGTCTAGGACAGAGTTCACACGCTCACCCAGCAGGATGCCGAAACCAATCTAGATGTGATTCAGGGTACGTATGCTATATGCAAATACCTTGCACATGTTTTGATTGACATGAGTGTTTCACATTCTTTTGGTTTATATGCTTTTACTCAATATTTAAATGTACTACTTACACATCTTGATTCTGTATAGTTGGTATCTGCACCTAGGAACGAAATATTACTGGGAGATATTATATACAAATCTTATATTATATAAATAGTATGTAGGGAATTGAGCGTAGATTTAATAGTACTAGATACGAAAGATTTTGATGTAATCTTCGGGATGAACTAGTTGGCAGTATATCATGCTATTATTGATTGTTATCACAAAAGGTTTGTATTCAACATCTCTAACGAAAAGTCTTTCACTAATTAATAAAATTTTAGATATTGTTGGCACATAGTGGTAGTATATTGAATTTAATCAAATCTTATTGATTTAACCATTCTTTTTCCCACGATAGGCAAACCCAATGAAGAAATTTGCATTTAAGATATCTTTATTGTTCAAAATTTTTCGGACGTATTCCCTGATGAACAACTAAAACTGTCAAAAGATCGAGAAGTAAAATTTGCCATTGATCTTCAACCTCACACCCAACTCATCTCGGTTGTCTCATACCGAATGAGTCATATTAAAATAAAAGAATTGAGAAAATAGATCAAAGAGTTACAAGATAATAATTTCATCCGACACAACATATCCCCTTGGGGTGCAAGAGTTATTTCGCCTGAAAGAATAATGGGACTTTAAGATTATGCATAGACTACAGAAAACTGAACAAAGTCACAATTAAGAACAAGTACCCCTTCCCAAGAATTGATTACCTTTTCGATCAGTTATAGGGTACTTGGATTTTCTCTAAGATCGACCTATGTTCATGATACCATCAGGTGAAGATCAAAGCAGAAGACATCCTTAAGATGGCCTCTAGGACCCGGTACAAATATTATGAGTCCCTTGTTATGTTGTTCAAATTGACCAACGCATCTGCAATCTTTATGATTTTGACGAATAGAATATTCAGGTCATTCTTAGATCAATTTGTCATAGTTTTTATTGATGATATCCTAGTTTACTCTAAGAGTAAGGAAGAACATGCCCAGTAACTGAATCAAGTCTTATAGGTTCTCAGAGAAAAGAAGCTATATGTAAAATTTAGTAAATATAGATTTTGACTTAAGTAAACTTTCTTCCTATGACACATAGTATCGAAAGATAGAGTGTCAGTGAATCTCGACAAGATTAAAGCAGATACGGGTTAAAAGCAATTGACCACGATCAAGGAAGTTAGGAGTTTCTTAGATATGACAGGGTATTAAAGTAGGTTTGTAGAAGGATTTTCAAGTATAGCAGCCCCCCCTGACATGACTCACGAAGAAAAATGTCACGTTTGAGTAGAATGAGGAATGTGAAAGAAACTTTATAGAACTCAAATAGCGACTGACCACCGCAACAATGTTGGCTCTGCTGAATAGAACAGGCGAATGATATACAGTATACAGTGATGCATCATACCAAAGTTTGAGTTGTGTTTTAATGCAGTACAAAAGTGTTATAGCTTATGGGTCCAAATAGTTGAAAACTAATGAAAAGAACTATCCCACTCACGATTTGGAGTTCACCACAATTATTCACACCTTGAAGACTTGGCGTCATTACTTATATGGGGAGACGTTTGAAATATATACAAATTATAAGAGTCTAAAACATATATTCACCCAGAAGAACCTCAACATACGTCAGAGGCGTTGGATAAAAACTCTTTAAAGATTATGATTATAAGATCTTATACCACCAGGCAAGAATAATGTAGTAGTCGATGCTCTCAATAGGAAGAATGTAGCTATGTTAGCCCATATGATGGTTTTCGAGTGCAGGTTGATAAAGGTCACACAGCGAATACAACTCCAATACTTGGAACGAGCCAGATGCCTACCTCATTTAGCAGTTCAACTTGAGTTAATCCAAATGATAAAGGAGGCTCAGCTAGCTGATTCCACTCTAGTGCCCTTAGAAAAGATACAAAGTAGGGTTTGAACCTAGAGTTCTGAATTTCTGCAGATGGGTTACTTAGGTTTCAAGATAGGTTACATGTTTCTAGTGATAGCAATTTGAAGAGAGACATAATGACAAAGCCTCACAATTCGAAATTCACCATGCACTCAGGAAGTACCAAGATGTACCAAAGTATGCGGTCCCGATTTTTGTGGAATAGGATGAAGAAGAATATCACTGACTTTGTCTCAAGGTGTCTCACGTGCCAACAAGTTAAGGTCGAGCATCAACGCTCAGGCGCTCTACTCCAACCATTATAAATCCCAAAATGGGAATGGGACCATATCATTATAGATTTTGTAATAGAATTGCCCAAGGCACGTTCTGGTCATAATGCAATTTGGAAGATAGTTGATCGACTCACCAAGTTCTTCAACCTCCTAGCCATTAAAATAATAGATACCTTGAACAAGTTAGCTAGAATTTACATTCGAGAGATAGCCAGGCTGGATGAGGTTCTAGTAACAGTGATATCAAACAAAGACCCCAAATTTACCTCCAGGTTTTGAACCAGTTTTTAACAGGCAATGTGGACCAAATTATCACTCAGTATGACTTTTCACCTTTAAACAGACAAGTAATTAGAGAGAACTATTCGAACACTATAAGACATGCTTAGGGCTGGTACCCTAGATTTCGAGGGGTACTGGGATGATCATTTCCCCCTGATAGAGTTCACTTACAATAACAATTACCGAACAAGCATCGGTATGGTTCTGTATGAAGTATTATATGACCGACCCTATAGATTGCCAATCTGTTGGGAGGAAATAAGTGACAAAAAATTATTTGGCCCAGATCTTATAGAGGATACCACAAGAAAAATTGTCAAAATTAGAAAAAATATCAAAACAGTACAGAGTAGATAGAAGAGTTATGCGGACACATGAAGAAGGGATTTAGAATTCGAAACAGGTGATTGGGTCTTCCTTAAGGTTACCCCCTTAAGGGCATCACTAGGTTTGAAAAGAGGGAAAAGCTGAATCCTTGGTTTGTCAGACCGTTCGAAATTTTAGATAGAATTTGAACGTCCGCCTACAGACAAGCACTGTCACAAGAATTGTCCAAGGTCCATAAGGTCTTCCATGAGTCAATGTTGCGCAAGTATAACTTTGATCTTTCATATGTTTTGTCCTACAAACCTCTTCCAGTCTAGGAGGATCTTTCTTACGAAGAAGTACCCACCAACATCTTGGACTGAAGGAGTAGGGTGCTCCGCAATAGGAAAATCCCTTTTGTGAAGGTCTTAAGGTAGAATCACTTGCAGGACGAGGCTACTTGGGAGTTGGAATCATAATTCAAGATTAGGTATCCTCATTTATTTAACTAAGGGTAGCAAATTTGAAGGACCAAATTTTCTTTTAGAATGAGAGAGTTGTAACATCTCAGGTTCAGGATAGTTAATCTTGTGATAGTAAAAGTTAAATTTTCTTAAAAAATAATAATTGTTGATTTTTTTATTTATTATTAAAAATGTGCAAAAAATAATTATTAAAAAAAATATATGCATTTTGAACATTTTTGAAACAATTTTTAGAAATCATGGTCAATCTATAAAATAAAAGGGGGCACGTTTAAAAGAAAACTAAACAAAAATGGGGTCACTTTGTAAATTAAAGGAAACGAGCCACATAGGATGACCATATCAACAGCACGATAAATCGAGATGTGTCACATCGACACGGGCTCCACACGAAAAGCCCACACTAGCAATCCGCGTGATAGGCCGATCGGACATATCAGGACCGCTCCTGCGCATGCGAACGACTTAGATCGATTTCCTAAACAGACTCGATCGGATGCTCTTCAGATCGAACAACCTAGATAGATTTTCTAAACATGCATAATCGGATGATCCGTGTGCCTCCACGTCTCCCCAGATCGTACAACTCAGTTCGATTAAAGAGAGGTATTTAAACCTCTCTTCAGTCGACTCCCAAACTCTACTCGACACCCTAACCGGAGAAGAAGAAGAGGGGTGGCCAGAGGAGAAGCGCAGCCACCGAAAGATGTTGGCGCCACCGTGCCGGAGACCCAAAACGCGTTAGGGAGCATGATTTTTCTTCTTGTTCTCCCTATTTTCTTGCCCTAGGTCGTTTAAACTAACTATAATACAAGAAGACCATAACTTGAGAGAGAGAGGCAGCGAAGCACAGTTGCATCGCCACACCAGAGACTGAAAATCACCCAACAAGGCTGAAAGTTCCGTCTTTTCTCTGTAGAATACCCTCCTAATCACGATTTAAATAAATTTTCACAAGTAGCCAGCCAGAATCGGTTGAGCAGAGAAAGAGAAGTGCTGGAGAAAAAGAAGCAGGCGGCGAAACTGCCACGCCGAAACCCCAACCTGACCCACGGTGAGATTTTTTGCCTTTTTCGCTTTTTCTTGCATATTTTCACGCTGTTTTGATGTATTCTTTCAATCTTACCAGAAAAATCCAAGAAATCCAAGAACCAAGAACCATCAAGAACCATGGTGAAAAAGGAGGCATCTTTGACACCGACTCAGTGTAACACTATTTTTCCTGTTACAGTAAATTAAAGTTAAAATGATAATAAACAATAGTTCTAAACAATTTTATGATTCATTGATGATTAGTTATGGGTTGTCGATGAAGCTAGTGAATAGATTTTGTTTTGTCCGTTATTAGTTTTATTTTACTTGTCATTCTCTATTTTCATTTGTATCTTTACTTGTGAGTTCATTTTCCTTACTTAATTATTTTTCTGTTTATTTATTTATTTTATTTATTATTTATTTCCATTCCATTAGTTTATTCTGTTTTATTTTTTGTGTTATTTTGTCTTAGTTTATTCCCTTCCGCTTCATCCTCATATTCTATTTTATTTCATATACGCCTTATTTTATTCATTTGGTCTATTTATTTACGTGAAAAATTCTATCTTATTTTGCCACCCCGTTCCACTCTTAATTACGATTTTATTTTTATTGGTTACCAAAACATGAATTACAAACTCTTTTCTAATTTAATTTATGGTCTCATGACTATTGATTGCTTGAATAACAGTTAAACATATATATTCATAAAATAACGACATGAATCAAATGCTTATCGGGTATCATGAGAAAGAGTATAAGGACTTGGTACATAGGGTGAACCCTATAGTGGATATTATCCTGAACCGTACGAGGTTGGGAAGTCCCATACTAGACGGGGTTAGGAGTTAGTTAATTTCGCTCATACCGGACGGAGTATTAAGACAGTCTTAATATGTGGTGCCAATTATCGGACGAAGTATAGGGATGGCTGATGATTTCCAAGGGAGGTGTTATATACCCACGCGTAACAGGAATCCCTATAAGCCCCCCAGCGATAACGGTCGTAGAAATGATAAAGATAATATAATGGAAATGAAGATAATAAGTAACCCTAATCTGGGTAAGATGGTAAAGAACCTAAGGTTATATATTCACTGAATTGCATATTTACTGTGATTCAATTATGATTCTAATTTTATCTTTGTGTATGTGTTTGGAAGATTATTAGTAAGAGAAGGAAATTAGAATGTTTTCAATAAAAATTGATAAATGATGCATTAGCATTCAGATTTCACTATCGATTATTTCTATTTTCTACAACTCTTTGATTTTTCATAAAATTGGTAATATATTGATATTGTCACTAAGTTAGTGTAACTCACTCTTTTTTTATTAACTATTTTATATCAGGACAATCATGACTTGGATCTTGAACAGCAAGAGATCAGTTAAACAATTACCTCTTCCACTTCCTCGAAATTTAAATAGAGGTTAATCATATTTATTTTTAATGTTTTTTTCTGTTTTAAGTTCCAAATATTCCCATAACCTCTATTTGAGCAATTTAAATAAACGTGTAAGGAATATAATTTTTATATTTTAATTCTTCTTAATAAAAAATTTCAATATTATTTACATTACTATTATCAAACTAAACGTTTGAAATTCCTGACAAGAGTTTGAACTTTTACAAGGGATGTTTGTCCTATATGACCAAGTATAAACATATATAATGACATTATCTATTGGATCCTCTACCTATCATTATATGAAAACCTAAATACCTTTTAAGGGATCCATCTCCTCTCTTAACTATTATTTTATATGAAGAAAAATATCCACAAATTTATATACAAATTAAAAATATAATTACATTAAAGAGTTAATACATTATTCTGTTGGGAAAGAGAGTACATCTTCTAGTGCGGTTCCCCATCTAAATTTAGTACCAGGAACCATTTACTACCATTTTCTGGAACATCATGTGTACAAACTCCAGGAAAGCACATACAGGATTGCAAAATACTGCCTACTTCCTGCAACACTGTATAAACTTTGTGGAGGTGATGCTCAGCGGAGATGATGTCTGCAAAATGAAGACAAATAGGATACGAAAGAATCATCAAAATGGTTGCAGGTGACTTTAATAAAATATTAGCAGGATGATCAAACATAACTCAGAGTTTCTTTCGTTCCTCGTCGTACTTTGCACCGAATTGTTGGGAGCCCGAGTCGTTGATGAGCCTCGTACCGATGACAACCAGAGAAACCTGCAAAAGTGAGACATCCAACCTTTGAAAGTGGCAGAAAAATGAGCTCAGAGTATCTCAAACAAAAACAAAATGCTGATTTAGAAGTGGCCTAAAGACTGCAGGAATGTACAATCAGAAGTAGCAGACCACTCAATCATTTAGAAAGAACCATAAATGAGCACACAAACCGTAGTAGGCGCCATCAACTTCAAGTACATCAATCTGCAAATAACAATCAAGGGATATATCAATAGAAAGTACATGAAGTGTAAGCTTGGGCATGGACTAAAAGCCTCAAATTTCAGGCATGGCAGTCCTTGAAGTACTCTACAATCCTACCAGCTCTGATTTCACATTTGAGTAGATTGTGAGTCAACAAGGGTGAAGTATATCTTCTGGCATTTGCCAGAGAGAACCATTTGCAAACCAATTAATCTTATTAACGCAATATTTCTTAAAAACAGTTCTGTGGCTTTTCCCTTTTTTGCAGTTTTGATTATTTATCTGCTTGGTTGACTGCCTATTTATAACATAGGTAGGGAAAGGAAATACCCAATGTGGTACTGTTGTCCTAGTCTGTTTTATGGAATAATATGTTAGAGGAAGACAAACTCTCTCCCAAGCCCCAATTACTGGCCTCAGAGCTCTTAGTTCTGTGATTTGCTATGTGTAAAATGGGAAACCCCCGCAGTAGCATGTTTAAGTTGATATTATCTATTAAAAATGAAATAAATCAGAATGTTAAAGTAAAAAAGAAGTAAATCAAGTTAAAAAATATAATTGTTAAAGAAGTAAAACAAGATATTAGAGAGGAAGCAAATGAGGCTAAAAGATAAAGGGTAAAATTATACTTTTTGTACTTAATTGTAATTAATTGTCTATTTCTTTTTCTGTCATCGAAAACATGTATATATAGAAGTATAATACTCAATAAAATATATATCAATCAAAGAATCATTCTTGACATGATTCTTTTTTTTTGGTGCAGCTACCATTCTTGACATCATGCATTTGACTATCTTTTGGGTCATTTGAAAAAAGAAGAATAAAAGAGCTTTTGATAGTATTGAGAGTAGTATAAATAAACTAATAGATAGGTGGATACATATTTTTGGATCGATGTTACTAGGTCATGACATTAATAATAATGTGAATTTTAGAAATGTTATTGATACTCTAACTTCATTGTAAATCTTTTTGTACATGGATGGTATCTCCGATTTTTTAATACCTTATTAATACATACTTTACACTTTTTGTTTCAAAAAAAAAAATATCGAAAGTAACATCCTAAAATATTGGAGCATATTCTCACATGGGAAATTCCTTCAACGAACTTCAGCCAGTTCAAGCAATCTATCGCTTTACAGGCAAAAATTATTTAAGCTTGGTCCTAATTAATTCAAATCACCCTTAAAATTAAAAACAAACTTAGCCATCTTCTGGGTACTGGATCCAAACCCAAAGATTCCATATTTGATGCATGGGACGAAGAAGACTCTATGATCATGAAATGGTTATGAAACTTTATGACTTCAGAAATAAGCAAAACTGTAATGTTCCTTCTTACAGCAAAAGTAGTGTGGGATGCAAGCATTGAATTTATTCCAAAGTCAAGAACATTGCGCAAATTTATGACCTAACAGTTAAGACATGATTTACGAAATAAAGACATAAGTCAGTAAATGAATATTGTAACATGACTAAAAACTGGTGGCAGGAGCTGGTTCAATACTACAGTTTGACCATGAATTGTAGCAAAGATGCAACCCATCTTAAAAGGTTTTTAGAAAAAGACTATGTATATCAACTTTTGTTAGGATTAAACCTAAAGTATGATCAAGTATGAATCCTGATAGTGGGAAAAGAAAAAATGTCATCACTCAATGAAACAATTTCCATGATAACATCAGAAGAATGCAAGAGAGTAGTCATGGTATAAACCTACACCGCTGATAGCTCAGCCCAAATCTTACGATATTTCAACCCTGAGAATGCAACTCCTAGAGCCTATAGTAGGGATAATCTTTAGTGCACCTTTTGTGAAAATCCTAGATACACCAAAAACAAGTGTTGGAAACTACATGACAAGCCGAGTACCTCTAGCAAAGAATAAAGAATTCAATAATACCTCACAAAAAATTCATAAACAGGTTCATATGCCTAACCAACAGGAAGAAGAAACACCTACTGATATAACTGCTTGTAAAGCCAAGATTGAATGACTATGAAGTTGATTGGAGAACCTTAGTAAGCCTACAGGTACAAATGTAATAAAACACTTTTTTTTTCACACAGTATGAATACCTTAGATAAATCTTTTAAAAATTATTAAATCGTAAAGGCAGAAGCCACTAATCATATGACAAATATTTCTAAACTTTTTAATACAAATGTTCCATGTCCAAATAACAAGAAACTGTCACTGCAAATGATTTTCTAACTACCATTGCAGGCAAGGGAAACATTAAGCTTAGTTTTAACCTTATCTTAGAAAATGTGCTACATATTCCTAAATTATACAATAATATGTTAAAGGAACGTAACACCCTCTCCCAACCCCAAAGACATCCAAAGTCAAATCGAACTCGTAAGGATTACTTTCAGGTATTGGAAGGCCTATTTCACAAATGCCATCCATGAGTTCCTTTACTTTGTTTCGAGCATTAGTTTTTGAGTGCATTAACAATCTCCTTATCTTCTCAAGTGGAATCTCCAAAATCACCAGAGCTCCATTTTGTGCACCAACAATCTTTGCAGGGGCCCCTAAATGTTATTAACACAAAGCACCAACACCTCAATTTAACACAATACTCATGCACACACCCTATTAACATCCACCTGTATACTTCAAATTCTTATCTCCATAGAAAGTAGTACGAAGGGACCTCAATTAACTGCTAACAAACGACTACCTAATCTCGAACACCCTCCCCCCCCCCCCCCCCAAAAAGGAGAGAGAACTACTTGCTCCTTTTTTTCTTATTTTTATTTAGCTCTACACGTAGAACCAAAAGAAAACATGTTGACTACTCAGCTATCAGAATTAACACACCTTGTCTAAGAAATGAACCTAACCACATTCAAGAGCCTTCTTAACCCTATTTCTTCTGATTTTCCCACGTTGCCCATCTTAATCCAGATTTAAGCACATCACCAATCTTTATTCAGGTCTATTCCGATTTAAGCCAGATAGCCCTTCTTCACTTGATTTTTGCCACGTTACCAACAGCTATTCTCCTCTTATAGACTAACACAGGTTTCTTTTCTCTGTTCTCAGCCTTCTTCTTTCCTTTGTGAATCAGGTCGTGACACCTGATTCATCTTTCTCATTCAGTTCTACTAAACAGAGATGTGCTAGATAAAGCGTGGATAGAGAAAGATGTATGTTCAATTCAGCTTGGAAGTGTCTGGCTGCAGGGGATTTGAACAAATCCCAAGAGATGCAAGTACCAAAGCTTGACAGTAAGTCCAAGCAGTATAATTTTCAGGGTTATAGTCGTGAGGAGTTTGGCTACAGGCTGTGGGATATAATTGACAAGAAAGTTATAAGAGGCAAGGATGAGGTATTTTTAACCCATTAATCCTACTCGGTGAAAGATTTTTCATGGACTACCCTCCGCAGTTTTTCCCTTCACATTTGATAGTTTTCCCGCCAGAAATTCTGGTATTCTTGGGTCCTTTTACGGTGCTGAGTATTTGTCGGCTTGGTTGATTACCCATCTAGTTACATAATTGGAGCAACAAGCTAATAGCTGTACTATTAATGTCCTCATTTTATACAATAATATGTTAAAGGAACACACACCCTTTCCCAACCCCCAAAGATATCAATAGTTAAATCAAACTATAAGGATTACTTACAGGTACTTGGAGGCCTATCTCACGAATGCTATCCATGAGTTCCTTTACTTTGTTTGGATCATTAGCTCTAGTGCGCATTAACGGTCTCCTTATCTTCTCCAGAGGAATCTCCAAAATCACCGGACCCCCGTTTTGTGCACCAGCAATGTTTCCAGGAGCCCCTGAATGTTGTCAACACACAGTTCCAACACCTCGATTTAACACAATACTCATGAACACACCCCATTAACATCCACCTATACACTTCATAATCTCATCCCCATAGAAAATAGTACGAAGAGACCTCAATTGACCACTCAGTTATCAGAAATAACACACCTTATCTGAGAAAAACCACAACTTTTCATGTCTATAAGCGAAATGAACGAGTAGGAGGAAGTACCGTTTGATGAAGCAGAAACAGAGAAGCTCCTCAAGTTGATTGGTACCCGCAATACTAAATTCGCCATTCTTCCTCCTTTTTTACACTACTCTCTCTCCTTGCCGCCCTCTTTCTTTATTGTCATTGTTATTATTTTATTTTTTTATGCGAGGAACTCGCTGCCCTCTCTTTTTTTAAGATAAGGGAGGAGACGTTTGAAGGATCACAATGGTCAACAATTTCAACGGTCTAGATTATAAGCAACCGAATATCCATTTCCCGGCTTGTGTCAATGGTGTATCTTGAGCCGCCGAATCATTATAGCGTGTATATTAAGTCGTGCTGTGCACCAGCAGCACAGGTTAGCAAATCTGATTTCTGAATTTAATGCTTATATATTATATATATATAAAGAGAGAGAGTGGCTGGTAGATATATGCTTAGACTTTGCTGTGTCCATGGCTGCAGCGGCTTCCTTCTCTCTTCTTCGGTACTCTCTCTCTTCTCTATGTATATACATACAAACAAGTATCCATACTTAGAGATATATGCATTTATGTCCAGAAAAATTTGGAGTCAGTACTATTATTAAGACTCGCCTGGATTCCTGGTTTTTTTTTTGTTTTTCTTTTTGTTTTCTTTTTTAAGCAGTAATTGTGCAGCGAGTGCTCGGGCTGTTGCTGCTTTAAGGAAATCGGAACCATTCTCCTCTGCTTGCAATTTTGTTCCATTTCTTCTTTCTCGTCGCCCTTGCAGGTTCTGTTGTTTCATTTTTCTCGAGTCTTCTCAATTTGAAATTCTTTTTTTGGTTAAATTTTAATTCTTTTGGCAGTGTATCTACGATGCTAGATCAATTACCGAGTTATGATACTATGGATTGTCGAATAATATTATTATTGTTTATTTAGCTTGTAATGATTTTTTTTTCTTGCTTTTGTCTTCTTTAGCTCATTACGGGGGAAGAAAACTGTTAATCAGTTGCTGAGAAATGGGGTTTCTCGGCATCTCCAATAAAATTTTATGGAAATTGTTTGTTGTCGAATTAGTTTGATGATATTGTTAAATTAGCCATTTTCTACTTGCAAAATTGTAATTAAGCTCTGGTAGCGCATTGTCTCTTTTTCCTTTTATTGGGGAACACTGGGAGTATAATGTCTGTAGCGGAATAAGATGCAATTAGTTCAGCATGTTTGGAAATTTAATTTAGTCTCTTATAAGATCTCGAATCTTGACAGACCAATAAAGTTTTAAATTTCAAGGAAAAGTTGATATTTGTTAGTCAGAAGCCAGACCCAATAAAAATATCATAAAATTTTGATTTGTCTTTTCTATGCACAATATTGGAAGCACAAACAATCTGTACAGTGTTAGATTATTAAGAATCAGTTAAAATTTATTCTTATCAGCTTAAATTTGAATTTTAAATTTCAGTTTTGAATTTAATTGTAATCAGATAGGGTAGAATTTGAATTCAATTGCAAGCCTATAACTTGCACGAAAAAATAGGATTTATGGTTGTAAACTGACTTATTTAAGCCATGCAAATATAAATGAAAAGTGCAGACCTTTTCCTCAATTGGCTTCTTCAAAAATCAACTAAGCACCGAAACAGAGGCGTTTGCAGGGTTGCACTCTGTTTCGGTGCCATCTCTCTCTCTTACTTTCTCTCTCTACAAAAGCTACGTAAATAGCTTTTGCATACAGCAATTTACTATGTAAAAATACTACATGGTATCAGAGCCTCTTGTCTTGAGGGATATGTGAAAAGAATATAGCTTACCCACCAATCTAAAAATCCCAAAACCCGTTACAAAAATGGCAACCTGTTCTGGTTCATCTGCACCTCCACACTTCAATAGCGAAAATTATCATGTTTGGGCACTGAAAATGGAGATTCATTTGCAATCTTTGAATCTCTAGGATGTGGTTCTCAACGACACTGAGCCACCTCCATTGCAGGGCACTATGTCCCTAACTCAGATCAAAAGGCATGAAGAGGAACTTATGAAGAAACCTCGTGCACTTGCTTGCATTCACTCAGCTATCTCAGACACGGTTTTCAGTAGGATCATGCCTTAAAAAACTCCCAAGCTAGCTTGGGACAAAATCAGAGAAGAATTTGAAGGTGGTACCAGAAGCAGGAGAACAAAGCTGCTGAAACTAAAAGCGGAGTTTGTGATGTTACGGATGAGAGAAGATGAGATGGTGAGACAGCACGCGTCTAAGTTGATGGATGTTGTGAACAAAATAAGGCTGCTAAGAGAGAACTTTCCTGACTCACGGGTGGTAGAACAGATTCTAATCAGTTTACCAGCTCGGTTTGAGTCCAAAATCTCTGTGTTGGAAGAGTTGAATGATACTGATACCATCACTGCAGCTGAGCTTATCAATAAGCTGGAGTCGCAGGAGCAGCGAGCCAACATAAGGGAAACTAATTGCACAGAAGGAGTCTTGTTCATAAAAGCCAAAGCAAGAATTGATAACAAAGGAAAGCAGACTGGAGAGAAGAGCTCAATTGAGAAGCAACTTGGAAACCAAAACCATGGTAAGCAATCAAAATTTCCTCCTTGTAAAATTTGCAGCTTGACCAACCATCTAGAAAATGATTGTTGGTACAAGGACAAGAAGGCAATTCAGTGTCATTTCTGTAAAAAGCTTGGCCACAAGGAAAGAAACTGTAGGTTGAAGCAGAAGCAAAGCCAACCTAAAAGAGAAATTCAACAAGTAAACATCACCGAAGCAACTGGTGAAGCTTCAGCAAATTTGTATATGGCCTCAAATGAAGTCATAGATGAGGATGACACAAAATGGATCATCCCACATGTGCAAGAACGAGTCCATGTTTACCTACTTAAACAAAGCTCTGAAAGTTAAAGTGAGGTTGGGAAATGACAAGTTTGAGAATACAAAAGGTAAGGGCACTGTCTCTGTAAATACCCACCTAGGTATACGGTATATTACAAATGTGTTTTTTGTACCTACATTAAAGCAAAATTTGTTAAGTGTGAATCAAATGACAAATAATGGGTATAAAGTTCTTTTTTAAAGCAAATGTTGCAGGATTTATGATTCTAATGGGAAGCAGATCGAGACAGCACAAAAGATTAATCAGAATTACTTGTTGTGCATGCAGAAGCCAGCACACATGGTCTGTTATGCTAATGCAAATGAGGGAGAAATTTGGCACAGAAGGTTTGGACATTTTCATATGTCCAGCTTGAAGAAGTTGCAAATTGAGAACCTGAGTCTCAATCCCCGTACACTTGGTGAAACCAATACTGTCTGCAGTGTATGTCAAATGAGCAAGATACACAGAACAACATTCCTTGCGCAAGCTAGCACATAGGCAACAGAAAAGCTTCAACTTGTTCACTCTGATATCTGTGGGCCAATGAGCCAATATTCCTTGAATGGCAGCAGATATTTCTCCCTTTTTATTGATGATCAAACCCGGATGGCTTGGGTCTACTTTCTCAAAAACAAAGCTGAAGTGTTTGGTAAGTTTAAGGAGTTCAAATCTATTGCAGAAAGGGAAAGTGGGCGTTCACTTAAAATGCTAAAAACTGATAATGCCCTTGAGTATAATTCACAAGAATTCAGGGATTTTTGTAGCTCTCAAGGGATCAAAAGGCAACTTGCTGCCCCTTATTCACCGCAGCAAAACGGTGTTGTAGAAAGGAAGAGCAGAATTGTGGTGGAAATGGGGAGATGTCTGATGAATGACAAACAGTTGCCCAAGCAGTTCTAGGCTGAAGCAGTAAACACATCTGTTTATTTGCTTAATCAGCTGCCCACTCAAGTCCTGGAGAAGATCACGCCATTTGAAGCTTGGCATGGCAAGAAGCCCGAGACTACTCTCATCAGGATCTTTGGCTCTGTTTGCTACAGCTTAGTTCCTGATGAAAGAAGAAGAAAATTAGATGACAAGGGAGAGCTCGGAATTTTTCTAGGCTATAGTACAGAGACAAAGGGGTACCAGGTGTATATGCTGAGCTCCAGAAAACTTATGATTAGGAGAGATGTTGTGATAGATGAAGGCTCACACTGGAATTGGGCAGAAGAAAAAATAGAACGTGATGAGGTAGGAAAACTGGTGACAGGAGGAGATGAACTTGTACTGCTCCATTCCCCTCTGAGTTGGAAAATGATGAGGAAGTTGGAAATGATGGAAGTGTTGATGGAGTTAGGATGAGAAGTTTCTCTAAAATATACGAATCATGCAATTTTGCCTTCAAAGAACCTATAATCTATCAAGAGGCAGCCAAATATTCCTCTTGGAAGGATGCTATGATAAAAGAAATTGCTATGATCACAAAGAACAAAACCTAGACTTTGGTCCCTAAGCCTGAGGGCAAGAAGATAATTGGTATCAATTGGATTTACGGACTCAAGTTGAACCCCAATGGTTTTGTAAATCGACACGAAGCTAAGCTGGTGGTAAAGGGATATGTCCAGACTGCGAAAATTGACTTTGGGGACACCTTCGCTTCAGTTGCAAGACACGAAACCATCAAAATGATCCTGGCAGTAGCAGTGCATTCTCAGTGCAGGTTATGCACCTGGACGTCAAGTCTGCCTTCCTAAACGATGATCTCCAAGAAGAGATCTATGTTGATCAACCGAAAGGATTCACAGTTGAGGGAAAAGAGGACCACGTTTATCTGCAACATAAAGCTTTGTATGGCCTTAAGTAAGCTCCACGAGCTTGGTACCAGAAGCTAGACGAATACCTACTGTGTTGTGGATTTGAAAAGAGTAAGGCAGAAGCAACGCTATATGCAAAATACGATGAAAATAGCAGGAGGTTGATCACTGCCATTTATGTGGATGATATACTGGTGACAGGAAACGATCGATGCAAAATAGAAGAATTCAAAGGACAGCTTGAGGAGATGTTTGAGATGTCCAACCTAGGTGAAGTAACATACTTCCTGGGGATGGAAATAAAGTAAGCTTAGAACGGGATTTTTCTGTCACAAGCAAAGTATGCACGTGAAATCCTTAAAATGTTTAATTTGATGGAGTGTAAAGCTGTATCTACTCCGTTAATTCCAAATCTGAAGTTAACCAAAGATGAAACAAGTGATAATGTGGATGAGGGAAAGTACAGGAGCTTAATTGGGAGCTTGCTGTATCTCACAATTTCAAGGCCGGATATGTTATTTGCTGTGAGTTTGCTGTCACGGTTTATGTCATCTCCAAAACAATCTCACATGGCAGCAGCAAAGCATGTATTGAGGTATCTAAAGGGTACCCAAAATTATGAAATTTTATATGAGGCAAAGGGAGAAGGAAGGCTGCTCGGGTATACTGATCGCGACTGGGCAGGGAGTCTTGATGATACACGCAGCACTTCTGGCTATCTATTTTCGTTTGGCTCTGGTGCTTTCTCCTGAGCATCTAAAAAACAAGAAGTGGTTGCACAATCTACAGCTGAAGCTGAGTATATTGCTGCTGCAGGTGCTGCAAATCAGGCGGTATGGCTGAGGAAAGTAATGCAGAATTTGAAGCTTGATGCGTCTCTGCCAACCGAAATTCAGGTAGATAATAAGTCGGCCATAGCAATCGCTAAAAATCCAGTGATGCATGGTCGAACCAAACACATTAATGTAAAGTTCCATGCAATTAGAGATGCTGAAAAGAGTGGTGAAAGCAAGTTTACTCATTGCTCATCCGATGAGCAACTTGCGGATATTCTAACAAAGCCGCTTGGAAAAGGGAAATTCGAAAATATGAGAGAGAAGTTAGGAATTGTATGGACTGATTCTTAAGGAGAAGTGTTAAATTATTAAGAATCAGTTAAAATTTATTCTTATCAGCTTGAATTTGAATTTTAAATTTCAATTTTGAATTTAATTGTAATCGAATAGGGTAGAATTTGAATTCAATTGCAAGCCTATCACTTGCATAAGAAAATAGGATTTATGGTTGTAAACTAGCTTATTTAAGCCATGCAAATATAAATGAAAAGTGCAGACCTTTTCCTTTATTGCCTTCTTCAAAAATCAACTAAGCACCGAAACAGAGGTGTTTGCAGGGTTGCACTCTTTTTCGTGTCCTCTCTCTCTCTTACGTTCTCTCTCTACAAAAGCTACGTAAATAGTTTTTGCATACAGCAATTTACTACGCAAAAATATTACACATAGGGTATTGTGTGAGATTTATCATACATGATGCTTGTCTCTGCCTTTGTCACTACTGCGTAGAGTGAAACAAGTCTTGGTCTCGAGTTCTTCAATGTTTCTTTCAATTTTTTGTTAAGATTTTATCGGGAATAACAATGTGGCTGAAGCCTAATTTGCAGTGAGGAATTCTTTCTTTTTGAAGTTGACCTTGACCTTGATGTTTTATAGCTGTAATGGAGTTAAAATTTGTTGGATTTCATCCATGCTTATGTCTGTAATCATGTATATATATAATACATGCATTATGCAAATTTATGTGTGTGTATAACTACAAATCAGGAATTCAGTGCTTTGCAGTTAAGAATAATTGTTTTGAAGTTGAGCTGATATTGTAGTTGTCAGCGTTACGAAGTTCATTTGAATCCCATCCATTTCCCTCTTCAAGCATAAATATTCGTGGCATTAAATTGTCAGCTAATTGGGAAAATTTATGTATTGCTGAAAGTATCTGTTGAAGTCTTTCTTTTTTACTCAACTTTTTGTAGATCCTTGGTTCATGTCAGTGCAACAAACAATGAAGAGGCTGCTGCCAAAGTGGCTGCAGTTAATGCTGACAGTGGAGCTCCTACCATGTATTATCTCTTGTGAAAGAAACCCTGGTTTGGTTCCCTGTTCTGATGATTGTATGAAATTAATTTTCAAATTGTGTTTCTAACTTTTAGAACTTTGGTTCATGAGGATAGGAAATTTCAATTAACATTTCGATTTTTACAGCATTATATCATCTAAAGATGATTATAGAATTCGTAGCAGATTGAGAAGATTTTCAATAGTTTCACCTTAGACTCTTTGTAGCATTAATCAGATTCTGATATACTGACATGCATATTTATGTTTATTGTTACATATAGCAATTACATAACCTGAGAGATTTAACTCAGAGAGAACAGACACACCTAGGATGTCTGTACATACCTGCAGAAACACAAAGTGTGTTAGACATTAATAGATAAAAGAATCTGTGTCCCAACTGTTGAAAGTGTCAAGAGGGTCATCAAGAATACATTTTTTTACGAAGAGAATTAGGCTTTTTTATAGTGAAATATTTTACAATGTCTAATTAAGAAATTACCAATAAATTACATGTCTAGTCAATAAATTACCAATAAATGCTGATGAAGAGAATGGGGCTTTTTTGTAGTGAAATATTTTACAATTGACAAAAATTAGCTCAACTGTTAACAATTAATTATATTTGAAAAATAAATATAAGTAAGAGAAGCATCTCAAAATGTTTCTTTTTGGTAAGATCTCAAAATAGTAATACCATGCTGTTTGCAAATACCAGAAGGAGCTCGCAAGGAGGTCTTATCTGTAGGTCTTGGGTGCTTTTAGATTGAATGCTAGATATGTTCTTATTCTGTTACCGATTTGTGGGACCTCATTCTGTGCTTAGCTTCTCTTTGGCTAAAGGGCATGAACTATTTTGAGGATTCGTCTTTCTACACTTAAGAGGTTTTAGTTACTATACTGATTCTTTGGTTTTTTCTGTTCTCTAGTATGGTTTCCTTTTCTTTCTTTTTTTTTTGTCTTTCTGAAGAATAATTTATCCTCCTATATATCGTATCTTCTCTTTCTTTATCTAATATATTTCTTTTCTATTAAGAAAAACACCTGAAGGAAAAAAGAATCAGATCACAAGCTCGGAAGTAACATATGCTGCTTGGCAATTAGATTTTCGTTTCCCCTTGGACTTATGTTTTCAAGCATAAAAAGTACCAGTTAGCCAATAGAATATGAATACTTTTTTCCATTTACATTTGTTCCATATTCAGATTTGACAAGATAATAGCTAAAGAAATTCCCTCAACTATTGTATATGAGGATGATAAAGTGCTAGCATTCCGTGACATCAACCCCCAGGCTCCTGTTCATGTTTTAGTTATTCCAAAGTTGAGGGATGGGTTGACCAGTCTTGGAAAGGTAATGCTTGATTAAACTTTTTCTGTCCTTACATTTCCTATCGATTGGTGACAAT
Source organism: Carica papaya (assembly GCF_054855325.1). NCBI lineage: Eukaryota > Viridiplantae > Streptophyta > Magnoliopsida > Brassicales > Caricaceae > Carica > Carica papaya. The sequence continues at coordinate 23,655,515 of NC_142310.1, read as the reverse complement.
CATATGGACTTATTGCACGTTTCTCTTCTTCAAATTGCTTGCGTTGAGCTATGTGCTGATTAGTCTCCTAAGCATAGTTGTTCAATTGAAATTTAAATTCTGAGTCAAAATCTGAACTTTTCTGTTTTCAATTGAGAATCAAATCAAATTGTAAAATTTGGAACTTATACTAATAGATTGTCTTTATACATATTTGTATTTATATATATAACATTAAACAAAGAGAAAATGCTCAGAAATAAGATGTTTCGAAAAAATATTGATAAAAAATACTAGTTACCTTCAAGTTATGTTTGTGGAAATCCTACCATGATCATGGTTGTTTTATTTTTCAAAATATAAAAAATGTATGTAAATAAAAATAAACAATCTACCTATCTTACTAGGTTCATATGTTATCCAATTATATATCATTATCAAATTCAAGGTCAATGATAGATCTCTCCTCCATCTCCTAGTACAATTATTGCCTTCCTCTTGTTCAGACACCTAATATTTATTTCATTTTTCTCATCTTATTATATGGAAAATAATTTTTAAAATTTCAAGTTTGGATTTATACTCATGATTTAATTTGGATCCAATCAAGTTAGATTTGACCTAGTATTCCATACTATTAGAATAAATTAAGTTTTGTACTATTTGCAATTGATTCACATGATTCTTCTCCAATTAATGATAAACTCCAATTCATCTATACAATTTAAATTGGCATATCAGTCCACTGATTAAGTAATCTGTTATATGGTATGCTATTGTCCCCTAGATCTGATAACAGGACCTTGTAATGCAAAATTAGATTGGGAAAAACCAGAATGTTTCTTCATCTCCATTTTTGCCGTACCTTGACTAAAGAAACGAACCAATTGGGCACTAGAGTGGAGGAGAAGCCTCTGGACTTTGTTAAATAGTTTTATCTTCTGATCATGGAGGTAGTTTTAGGTTCCTTTTTTCAATTGAGGCAAAGTTGTTTATGGTCTCAATTGAAGATGGAGGTAATTCTGTTGTAGATATCGAGTGCTATCAGGGATCTGGCTCTTGTGGACATTGATATTTACGCATATCTGCTGTAGGTAAAGGTTTCAAAATTACATTCTTCTTACCAAGAATAAAATGATAAGTATTGGTACTCTCATAATGCTAAACATGTCTATCATAAAGTCAAGGTCGGCCTAAGAATACGTGTCAACATGTTGTTCTGGTGGTGTTACTTAAATTGGGAGAGTATAATTCTCAGGGAACCAGTTTGATCCAATAGAAACAAAGTTTGAAAGTGCTAAACAGGCCATTTAAACAGGCCATCTTATGATTTGAATTGTCCAGTCAACGTATTAAGTGGTGCACTAATGTGGTTAATGATATCAGTAAACATGGTGTGTTGATGTAAGTTATGATATCAGCACAGAGATAACAGAGATAATGTCGTGTTTACCAATGTGAAGATAATGTCGTGTTTACCAATGTGAGGCTAATGTGTCTTGTTGACATAAACAATGATATGCGAATACTTTTTGGGTCATGGGTTGAGATTGAGTTGCCAAACCAGTCTTTTGACTCATCGTGTTAGCAATAGTGATATGGCCAAAACTATGATTGGGAAAAGAAATTATTTTGTATGATGGCTACATGTTAATATTGTATCATATTTTTGTTGATAACTTGATAAAAATTTTACTATGAATTTTATTGGTGAACTTCAATTTTTGCAAGTTATTAATAGAAAGATAATACCATGTAGTGTCTGCTTGTTACATAAAATGATTTCTTGATAAGGAAACACCACAACTGATGGGTTTTTCAGTAAATGGAAGGAATAACAGCTGCTATGATGTGAAACATAGGGTCAGTGTGTTCATTAGGAAAAGCTTTTTTATATGAGAAATTGTAGGAGACCTGTCAGCAGCAAGAGGTGGTGGTGACAGTGATCACCCAGGAAGCAAGTCTTATATCAACTTGAAATAAGAATAACATGGAGAATTATATTTACGGATTACATATTCATAGAGTTGTTTGTACATCCCTATATATTGAAGAATATATTTGAAATAGGTATAATCAGCCTATGATCGTGAAATCACAAAATCATCTTGTGACTGCTACAGTTACTCTATGATTGCTTTAATCATGCATGCAATATGTTAACAATACTGAATGCCTATGTTAATTCCATATTCTTCCATATCATGCAATTTGTTAACGTACTAAATGCTTATATTAATTTCCTGTTCTTTCCTATCAGGCTGAAGCTAGACATAGTGAGATACTGGGTCAACTTCTTTATGCCACCAAAATAGTGGCTGAGAAAGAAGGTATCACTGAAGGATTTCGTATTGTCATTAACAATGGTCCTGATGCCTGTAAGTTCTTTTGTTTTCTCTAATTCTTCTCGTTTCTGTTTTGATTGTTTCCCCATTAACAACCTTCTTGCTTTTTCACATCTCGGTAGGTCAATCTGTTTACCACCTCCATTTGCATGTTCTCGGCAGACGGCAGATGAAATGGCCACCTGGTTAAGGTTCTGGAACAAAAATTTCCCTCTATGCACCTTTTTTCTTTCTTTCAGTTCAGTTCAGTTCAGTTCAACATCTATTTTACCCAAATTAGAAGCAAACGTTGTTAAATTTTTTGTAATTGCCATTTTCAGTATAGAGCTGTATAATTGGCGATAAAATTAATGGATGTTTTTGTTGTTAGAAAGACAAGAAATTCTGATATTTATACTTGAATCGCTGCTTATCGCAATAAATCCGCCAAAAGCAAGGAACAAAATTGTTCCTCTTTTTGCTTTGTTTTGTCTTTTTTTCCATATTTGTTCCCTTTTTGTTCTTTAGTAATGAAGATAAGACAACAATTTTTTTAGCGCTTAGTCTCAAGAATTTACTCGCATCAAACACTACTCATGGATTTATAATACATAAAGAATACTTGAGGATAAAATAATTTTTTATATTGATAAATTTAATGAAGATTAAATTATCTATTAATTAAATGATTGGTAAGTTGGTTTTTTTTATAAAAAGTTAAATTGTTAAGAGATTGCATCATAATTAAATATTTACGTATTACATAATTAATTAAATATTTTTTTTCTCATGAAAATTGGTTAGACATCAAATTAATTCATATTTGTCTAAATTAATCATTTAAATTGTTAATTGAAACATTATGGAGTATTTTATGTAGTTAAAGAAAATACAATTCTGATTAGATATGAAATTGTCAGCATCAACAGGAAATTGTTTAAGGAACAACGAGGAGTAAAATTGAAGGAAAAAATAGGAGACAAACATTAAAAAAATAAAAAAAAAAAAAAAGCTTAAAAAGAAGAAATTCCAACTTATACACGGTGCTAGCTCCAATCTATGTGTTTGAGCAAAGGATGAAGAGTTATCGTTCTGGTAACAACAAACACACTGACAAACACACCTTGCTTAGTGTGTGTCCTTCACAAGTTATTGTTGAGGCCTTCATTTGTCACCAAAATTGTGGTGGTGGTTCGGTTTCGATCTCTAGATGATATTCTTTTAAGTTTTGATTATTTTTTTTTTTAATATTTAAAAATGAAACAATTATGATAAGACTGTGATTTGTTTTTAGATTTCTATATTTAAATTTAAATTTAAATTTAAATTTAAAATTTTCTCGATTTTGATATCCTAAATTTTTAAGCTCCAATTTTATCTAAAAGTCCCATGTTTGCATTATATTAATGCTAATAGAAGATCTTGTAAGACCATCATCAAATGTCACTTGTTTTATTAAATTTGTCTCAATATACGTAATGGTATAAATCTTAAAAGTTTCACATTCAATCATAAAATAAAAAAAAAAAATTCCAAAATTTTGAAATTTAAATTCTTTTGCTTTAAGATTCCTAGTTGTAGGCATCATAAATTTCTCTTACAATTTTGATTTGGGTGACCTTTGTGTTTTTGAAAAAAATCTATATTAGTATAGCAATTTTTTTCTCCCTTTTTCACAAAGGGAGTGATTAATAAGAGGAGGAGAGAAAGAGAGAGAGAGGGATGTTAGGAAGACGAATAAAATTAAAATAATATATATGTTACGTGTGTGTGTGACACGTGGCACTTACGTAACATTCTTCTTGTCACATTTTTGTATACATCGTAACTTCAAGTTAATAGTTAATAAATATCCGTAAATTTGTTAAAAATTAAAAAAAAAAAAAAAAAAAAAAAAAAAAGTTTTAAATGAAAAAAATACAAATAATATGTGCCTTATAATTTGTAATATTATAAGTCAACGTCGAAGAAACATTCATTATCAAAAACGTTTTTTTGTTTATCATCTCAAAATAGAAATCGAGATTCATACCTTAAGACTCCTAAAACGATTTGAAATAGACAAATTGATGTAATATTACTACAAACAATTGGCGCAGATATCAATGGTGATTATCATATACAATACGATTGAATGTTCTTGAAAACAAATATTTGAATCGTCCTTTTTATCTTCATCCTTCGACTAGGGTTTACTGCGCAGTAGCATGACCCCTCCACCGGAAACAAAGGAGAAAATAACGATACCAGCTCAAATCAGTGACAGATCAAATTCAAAACCCAAACCCAGGAAACCCAAATCACCGGATGCACTCAATTTGCAAACCCTAATTACCCACATGGCGCGCAAGTCATCTTTCCTCAAGAAGGCCCTGATTTTTGTCCTACTCTTCATCGTTGCGATCTATGTCTTCTTCAACTCTGTCTTCAACTCTTCTCTTCCTTTTAATATCCCAGACTTCGACCCAACCCTCACTGTGGTAGATCGCTCACAGGCTTTCGCGGAAATCCGACATGATTTTTCCGGAAACCAATCACCCAAAGTGAAAGTCTACATGTACGATCTCCCCACCAGGTTCACTTTCGGCATCATCCAGCAGCACGCCATAGCTCGTGGCGCCAGCAAAGACTCCGTTGCTGACTTGTCGACGTTGAAGTACCCGGGTCACCAGCACATGCATGAGTGGTACCTGTTCGCGGACCTAAACAGACCCGAAAAAGAGCGGGTCGGGTCTCCTGTGATAAGAGTCATGGATCCTTCGGAGGCTGATCTGTTTTACGTCCCGGTGTTCTCTTCGCTGAGTCTGATCGTTAATGCGGGTCGACCCGCAGGGTCTGGTTACAGCGACGAGGAGATGCAGGATAGCCTGGTGGAGTGGTTGGAAAAGCAACAATGGTGGGGACGGAACAACGGATGGGACCATGTGATCATTGCCGGCGATCCCAATGCAATGTATCGGGTCGTGGATCGGGTAAAAAATGCTGTGTTGCTCGTGGCGGATTTTGGGAGATTGAGACCGGACCAGGGGTCTCTCGTGAAGGATGTGATTATTCCCTACTCACACCGAATCAGCGCCTACACTGGTGAACTCGGGGTTGAAAATCGGGACACCCTGTTATTTTTCATGGGAAACCGGTATCGCAAAGATGTAAGAGATTCCTTTGCTGTCATTTCTTGTAAAATTCTCAAAGAATTATACTGCCACTTAGAAGACTTCCTTGTCATCTCAGAGGAAGTTTTCATCTTTTCTTAATCGTTCTATCTTTAATCATCATTCCTTCATTAGCTTCCAATAAGTTCGACACAAAGTTTTTGTCTTCAATTTTATATGTTTCTAGTTGTTGTAGAACAATTAAACGTATCATGTTGTTGATGGTTGAGTTTGAAGGATTTTGAAAGGGTTTTCTTGTATGCTTCTACTTACATTGCTATGAAAAAGTTCATGTGCTGACAATCTTTTCTTGTCTTTCATTCTTGTGTTTGTATTCTTAGGGAGGCAAAGTCCGAGATTTGCTTTTCCAAGTACTTGAAAGTGAAGAGGATGTTGTTATAAAACATGGAACTCAGTCCAGAGAGAACCGCCGTGCTGCTTCTAAAGGAATGCACACATCAAAATTTTGTTTGAATCCTGCTGGTGATACTCCATCAGCTTGCAGACTCTTTGATTCCATAGTTAGCTTGTGTGTCCCAGTGATAGTGAGTGATAGTATTGAGTTGCCTTTTGAAGATGTTATAGACTACAGGAAGTTTTCAATATTTGTGCATACTGATGCTGCTCTAGAGCCAGGATGTTTGGTTAAGATGCTGAGGAAAGTGTCACCCAAAAGGATTATAGAATATCAGAAACAAATGACTGAGGTGAGTAAAATTTTCTCATATTTTTACTTCCAACTTAATGTGCTATTCTTGGCTTCGCTATATATGATGTTCTATATATGAGATTTAGGAATAAATTAATAGGTGACGAAGGAAGATTACTCTGCAATGGAAGCTAAATTGGGAATTATCCTTGAAATTTTATCATTTGTTATGTCTCTATCAGACAAAAGATTCTACTTTCTTAACTAAATATTTTTTTTTTTTAAATAACTTTCTTAAGTAAATATGAAATGTTCCTGTGCATTTTTTCCTACCTAGAGGGAACGGAAAATGTTGCTACGACTAAGAATCAGCTCTTAAAATTCAAGAGATTTGGAAGAAGATAAATTTATTTTCTAAGCATAATGTGCTGTGACCTCACAATGCTGTGGCCCTTTTAATACTTTATGGTTTGACAACCTAATGAAAAGAGGTTTCATGATCGTCAATAGATGTTTCCTATGTAAAAACAATTTTGAAACCTGTAACCACTTGCTCTTAGGCTGTTTGGTTTCACAGCACTTACAGAACACCATTATTAGTCTTATGGGGCTGTTTTGGGTCATGAACAACAACATTCATGCTGAACTCCCAGCATGGGAAGGCTTCAGCAGCAAGAGGAAAATGTTAAGATTAATTCCACCCACCATAATATGGGTCCTTTGGAAAGAGAGAAATAATTGCGCTTTTGAAAGAATACAACTTGATTTTAATAAACTCACTGATTGTTGGTTTCATTATTTTGGTTCTACTATTTTGAGTCATAACATCAATTGTTCTGATAATCTTGGTTTTATTGTCGATAATTTAATTGACTTGTAAATACATTGTAAATGGGTTGTGCCCTCTTGGCACTCTAACATTAATACAACTCGTCGCTTTTATTCCAAAAAAAAATTACTTTATGGTTTGGAAGGAGGGGAATAGTAGGACTTTAGATGGTATGGAAGAAGGGAAATATAAGGAGTTTTGATGCAGTAGAATCTTTTTTAGCTATTTCCAAAGATAAATTGTTTGACTTTTGGCTTAGCAGGCATCTTTAGCAAATTAGGAAGAGCCTGTAGGTTCTTCGAATGTGGGGTTTTGCGTTGTAACTAGCCTTTTGCCTTGGAGTCTGCTATAAAAACACCAAAAAACAGGAACAGATTGCGTAAGTTATAACTTAGCCTGTTAAATTTCCTATTTATGTCCAATTCCAAATAGAAATTGCCTGATCCCAGTTTGGATCTTTGAATATTCTAAATCTTATCACCCTAAATATCTGGCACTTTCTATATAAACAATTTCAGGAAAAAAAGAAGAAGTAATAGCGTATTAGGCATTTTCAGCTTCTTAAATGCATTTTCATTAGTTGTTTTGGTGATCTGCATGTGCATATCTGTGCATCTAAGATGTGTCCGGGAATGCGCACAGGAAGAAAATGCTTATTTTCTTACTCATCATGTGCTTAATTTAATTTCAAGTCACTAAGAATTTTATTTATTATATGAATGTGTCAACTTCCCATGGTCAGTGTCACTAAGAATTTTCTTGTCGCTATCTTAGGGCTGTATATATATATATATTCTAGTGCTGTGTTTGACTGAGTTCAATGTCAGATTAGTGTTCATACCTGGTTTAACCAGTCAGAATGGCTTTGGTTTCCCATGGTCAGTATATTTGATGTCCATGTTTAACGGACCTTAGAGACAAAGTCTTAGGTGGCAGAATTTCTTCCGGATTTCATGTGGTTCAACATTTTCTTTAAAGTCTGTTTTTTTAGAAATTCAACTGAGCTTAATGATAAACACGAACTTAATTGCTAGTAAGTGGCATGATTCTTTCTTGTTTGAATAGTATATTATGATTCGCCCAAAAAAGAGTATGGGAGGCATTGGTGGAGAATGGGTGCTGGCAAGGGGCATGTCATTATGTTCGGGAGTCCATTAGGCTTTTAAAGTCCATGAGATGGCTCAACATATAAATTTTTAAGTTACCAATTAAGGAAAGTGTGTAATGGATTTATGCAGCTACTAGGTCTTCCAGGCTTTCATCTATTATTATGATCTATTTTCATACGTGTTCATAGGGTTATAGTTCCCAATTTGAATGAGTTTATTTTATGTTTTGGTCTAGTTGTTTCTCTGTTTCTCAATTTTTTTTTTCTTATTGTTATCATCAAAAGAAATTCATCAACTGAATGATATTCCTATATACCTTTTTGTTCCAGGTGAGGCGATACTACGACTATACGAATCCTAATGGAACAGTGAATGAAATCTGGCGCCAAGTCTCCCAGAAGCTGCCTCTTATCAAACTGATGATTAATCGTGACAAAAGGCTTGTGAAAAGGGAGATGACTGAACCAGACTGCTCATGTATGTGTTCAAATACAACTGGAATTGTTAGCTCTTTCTGATTGCCAATTTACCTACATTTTACTACTGAAAGTGAGAAGAGGAAGATACCTGCAGAAATTGGATGAGTTCATGGTAAAGGAGTGTGATCTCTTTCCAGTTAAAGGCGAGAAAGGAGACAAGAATAATTTATGCAGAAGTCTATTTGTTTTGTTTAGTGGGTTGTTTCTATATGATATGACATTTAGCAGTAGGTTTTCGTACATGTAAATGTTGTTGTAGAGTTTGATCTGGTAGCACGCCAACGAGTGGGTAGAAGAAATTAGCTGCTAGTTAATTGTTTTGTACATGATAGACGATAAAATCCCATAATTACATTCGATTCGTTTATTCATTATCATTATCTTATTCTCTGTAATCAATTTAAATAGCCCTGTTAACTGCCATGGTGGCTTATGTATTATATTTATTAGGGCCCATGGCCGGTGAAGATGTACTATTTTTTTATTTTTGTTTATTTTTCAAAATTTATTATGTCCAAATGCAAATAAAAAGCAAGCATCCGATTGTCAATGCTAGGGATGGCAAGACTGGATTGGATTTGATTAATTTGCAGAAATCGAATGCGGTCCAACACAACTTTTTACAAAAAAAATTAGGTCCTGAACAGGTCAGGTTTGGATTGACAGGAAGTTTATGAAGTAGAGTTCTTTGACACATTTGTTCCTGTTGCAAGGCTAGATACCATCAGAGTCTGCTAACCATTGCAACAGAGGAGGGATGGAAAATCTACCAACTTGATGTCAAGCCACTGTTTTTAAATGGATTTTTGGAGGAAGCAATCAATGTCTAGCAACCTAAAGGCTTTGCTGTGAAACAACATAACAACAAGGTTTATCTTATGAAGGTGGCTTTGTATGGTCTAAAACAGGCCCAAAGAGTATGGTACAGCAGGATTGGTGGCACTTACTGAAACTAGACTTTGTTAAAAGTCTTGGTGAATCCAGTTTGTATATCAAAAATAATGAAGATAACTTTACAATGATCTCCTTATATGATGATGATCTCTTGGTTAGAGGTAGTAATATTGAACTTATTCAGCAATTCAAGAAAGAGATGATGCAAGTCTTTGAAATGACAAACCTAAAAGAATTGTCTTATTTCCTTATAATGGAAATTAAGCATAAAAAGGATGAGATTTTCATCTATTAGAGGAAGTACGCAAAGAAGATTCTAAAGAATTTCAACATGGAGAACTACAAAAGTATGAGAAATCCTATATGTCAAAAGGAGAAGCTATACAAGGATAATGGAGCAGAACAAGTGGATAAAACACTGAAAAGAAGTTTAATTAGCTGTTTGATGTATCTCGCGGCAACAAGACCAAATATCTTGTAAGTGTACTTTCAAGATTCATGAATTGTGCAAATGAATTTTATTTTAAATCAGCAACAAGAGTCCTGAGGTATATTAAGGGGACCTTCAGTTATGGTATCACGTTCTGTTCATCACAAACTTTTCAATTGCTGGTTACTCTGATAATGGTTGGGCAGAGTCCTTAGATGATATAAAAAGTAACTCAGGTTATTGTTTCAACTTTGTATTAGGGATATTCAGTTGGTGTTTGAAAAAATAGAAAATTGTTGCACAATCAACAACTGAATCAGATTTTATAGTAGCTATAGTAGTCGGTAATCATGCCTTATGGCTGAGAAATATTTTAATTGGTTTGCACTTGGAGAAAGAGAAGAGTACAGAGCTGTTGGTAGACAACTAGGCAGCCATAGCCATATCTAATAATCCAATTTTTCATAGAAAAACCAAGCATTTCAGTATAAAATTGCTATTATTAGAGATGTTCAAAAAGATGGTGTAGTATGTTTGAAGTATTGAAAGATCGGAAATCAACTTGCAGATATTTTTTACCAAAGCTCTTCTAAGAAGTAAGTTTGAATTTCAAAGAGAGGAACTTAGAATTTGCACCTACTGACGCAAGGAGGAGCATTAAATATGAAGAAATGAAAGAATAAGAATTTGAACAAAGTGAAAAGGAGAATTCCTTTCACTATTTTCCTTAATTTTTTCGGGTACAAATAGTGCTATTATATAGGCACTAACCCTGACAAAAGAGGTTACAAAATATTCTAACAAGTAAGTGGAAGAAGAGAAAAATTGGTTGTTAAGGTTGAGGGCATGCCCAACTGTCATAACAACCAAAAAAGAAAAAAAACTAGAAAATACTAAATTACCCCTTATTTATCTATATATGTAAATATATATACATTCTACACTTTTCCTCAACGTAAGTTACAAAAATATTGAGTAATCTTAAATTGAATACAAAATTATTGAACTCCATTTTTGGTAGTGCTTTTATGAGTATGTTTGTTGTTTGTTGTCTGGTTGGGATGTATGTTGTTTGATGAAGTAGCGGTCGATCTCAACATGTTTAGTTTTGTCGTGGTGCATAGGATTCTTGGCTATACTAATAGCCAATTAATTGTCACAACAAATTCTCATAGTAGTAGGAGCAGAAAATCTTAATTCTAGTAATATCTTTTTCAGCCACACTCATTCACATATTTCATGAGCAAGTGAGCATAACTCAGCTTCAGCACTGCTTCTTGATACAATAGATTATTTCTTGTTACGCCAAGTGACTAAATTACCCCATACATATGAGCAATAACCGAATGTGGATCTCTTATCAATTACAGATCCTGCCCAATCTGCATCAGTAAAGATCTCAATTTTTCTGGCTATAGTCTTCTAAAAAAATAATCCATATTTATGTGTCATCTTTAGGCATCTCAAAATTCGATAGACAACGCTCATATACTCCTCAGTAAGTTGAAACATGAACTAACTCAAAGTGCTTACTACAAAGTAAATGTCAGGTCTTGTGTGAGCCAAGTAGATAAGCTTGTCTACAAGTATAACGACCCCAGAAATTCCAAAATAAAATGTGTATTAAAAATATCAAATGCGGAAACGAAGTCAAAAATTCGATTAACATCCCTTACACTAAAATAAAAAACGTGCTCACAAAATATAAAAGATTAAACTACCTAAAGGAGAAACTTGAAAGTAAAAGCTACGAATATGAATATGGAGTCTTTAGGCGTCCCCTTCATCGTCCTCCTGCGGAACGGGTTCGGGAACAATGTCTTCCTGATCTGAAATGATTAAATAAGGAATGAGCTACACTAGCCCAGTAAGGACATCACGATATCTCACCGTCACGGAGGTAAAGGTGGGTAGAAAACACAAAAAGACCAATGGAGCATAATTTACAACAAATTCTTTTATCAATAATAAATCCTTTACCATCCACTTACCTCGGTGAAATTCATAAAACAGTATGCGAAAGCAATAACATTATCATCATCATGAAATCATATATAAACTGTATAACATAATACTTATCACGCCTTTTGTAATTCAATCATTACACAACAGATTTTCCTCATTTACCAGCCCACTAGTATCCATGGGGATCCATAGGGGTCCCGTTACCCGTTAACCCTTAACACTTGAAATCAGATTCCAGGGCCGTCCCCATATCCCGTCCGGTATGGGCGCCAAAACTATAAACCCCATTACCCCGTCCGGTATGATGGTGAAACGGGCCGTCCCCATACCCCGTCCGGTATGGGCGCCAAAACACATAAGGTCTTCATACCCCGTCCGGTATGAGAGACCACAATCCCGGTAGGGTTCCCTACGGACCCGGTCCGTCCACCATCTCCCAGGATATCTAGTCAGGCTGACCACATTATACAATTACCAATTTACATAATCTTTCATTCCCCTTTTCCTCAGTCAGCATCATCAATTCACATACAAACAAACAAAACAGTAATTTATGCCAAACAGGCAACATACAGCATCAATATCTCAGTCATTCAATCCATAATCAATAAAATAGTAAAATATGCACACGAAACTATAAAAAGAAAACATCAAACCTCATACTGCATTTGAAACTGTAAAATAGGCCAATTAACAGTTAACCGACAAACACACTAGACTCGGGCTCCATTAGCGACCTTAAGTAATTTCACACATTCGTTGATTTAAGAAATACCGTTTTATCATTATTGAACTTTAATACCGTGATAGGAAATAGGGTGAGGGGTCCTTACTCGTTTCAGGGTCCGAACACGGCTTCACAGTGCGCCTACAGGCTGTCCCCAACTTTCCCTGATTTTTTTTCGGGGAACTGAAACGCACTACTGGTACCTGCATGTGTTCCAAAAAAATCCCAAATTAGGACCAGGGCCCCTTTTTGGCCAATATCGTAATTCCGGCATGGCAGCTCCGCCGTGCTCCGGCGACGGCGCCGCCGCAAGCGGCGGCGATTCGCCTCGATTTGGCCGTTTCCGGCCCAATTCGACCACACTTGCATCGGTCCTTGGATAAAACAACCCTAGGGCCCTCGGGGGGCCAAAAAATTACGGAAAATCGAAGCTTACCGGCGGCGGTGCTCTCGGGTGCAGCGGCTCTCCGGTGAGGTTCGTGTTTTGGTGATTCGGCTCCGATCAACCTGTAGAGAAAAGAATGGTGATCACGGTGATATAAAAATTGCATCAAACGGAGGCCGGGAAGGGCCTCATCGGAGGCAAAAACCGAGGAGGGGCGCTGCGGCACCGCTGGGTTTCGGCCGTATTTTCCGGCCGTTTGGCCGAAATTTTCGCTCCGATTTGGCCACCGGGGAAATCAGCGTGGAAAAACGAGTCGGGGGTATGAAATTTACCTCGATCGGCGGTCGAAAATCTCCCCGGTGCGGCGACGGGTGGCGGCGGCCGGCGTCTCCGGCATCTGGTTCGTCTTCTCCGACGAGGGCAGGCGGCTAGGGTTTTTGCGGTCAGGTGTGGGGGTTCTATTTATACCCTTTTACCTTTTGATCTCAGCCGTCCATTTTGATTTAATCTGGGCCGTCCGTTTTTGATTGAATCTGGGTCGTCCGTGCGATTGCATCTGGGTCGTCCGTGCGCACGCTTGATCTGGGCCGTCCGATCGCGCGTACGCGGATCGCCAACGTGGCACGTCCCCGGTCGACGTGGTTTTGCCACGTGGCAGGTCCTGGTTGGCCAGGACTGCTGACGTGGCTGCTGACGTGGCATTTTTTTTTTAAAACCTAATTAAAATATTTAAAATAAAATAATCAATTTTTTTTCCATATTTTCCGGGTGTTACAACAAGTCTCTGATACATTTCTTTATCAACAGATTTATTATCATTTGTAAAACTAACTTTAGCATTTGACTCCATAGGAGTTTCTGCGGGTTTACAACTAAGCATATCAGTTTAGTTCAGAAGACCTAAGATATATTCCCACTGAGATATAGAAATTTCTTTCTTGAACCGAGCTATTTGCATTCCAAAAAAATACTTGAGTATCCCAATGTTTTTGATTTCAAACTCTTTAGCTAGAAATTCTTTTAGTTTTTGAATCTATTCATTATGATCAACTGTTATGATAATATCATCAATATATACAATCAGTATAGCTCTCTTTTCTGTGATATAGTGTTTGACAAATAATGTGTGATCAGACTGACACTATTCATATCTCATATGTTTCACTGTCTTGGTGAATCTGTCAAACCATGCCCTCGGTAATTGTTTGAGTCCATAAATTATTTAGTTTATATATCTTTTGTGGATTCATTTCAAGTCCAAGTAGGACTTTCTTATACACCTCTTCTTCTAGATCACCATTGAGAAAAATATTCTTCACATCTAGTTGATAAAGATGTCAATTAAAATTAGAGGCTAATGAGAATAGTACCCGAATAATATTATGCTTGACAACTGGAACAAATGTCTCTTGATAATCAATTCCATATGACTGAGTGAAACCTTTAGCAACAAATCGTGCTTTATATCGATTCACATTACTATCAAGATTGTATTTAGTGGTGAAAATCCACTTGTATCCTACTGGAGTTTTTTTTTAAGGCAGATTAGTTAACTCCCATGTTCCATTCTTTTCAAGTGTTGTAATTTCTTCTTGGATAGCAACATTCTACTCAAGAATTTTTAGAGCTTCATGAATTGTTCGGTTCTGAGAAGCTACTATCAAACTTACTCATAAAAGCATGATACTTTGAAGACAGTTTGTCATATGAGACATAATCCTATATGGGATGTATTGTGCAAGAACGAACACTTTTTCATAAAGCAATAGGCAATTCAATGTTAGTAGTTGAGTTAGAGATTTTATTACTTGCGATATTCTGGGTGCTTGGTCCAAGAGTTGATTCATGACAGTGCATAATTATTTCAAATACTTTACCACCACCCTGAGTCTTGTTCCTCCTAGTATAGACACATAACTTACTCACTGCAGGTAATGTGCTATCAGTTTCTATGACAAGTTCAGACTCTTTGGTAGTTTTAGGGACGATTTCTTTTTCTGATATTGTCAACGGATATGTAGTGGAGGGATGTTCACATCCCACAATTGATATTTCTGAGTAAAATTCTTCCCCTGAATATCAAGAGTGAGATAAAATAATTGATTTTCAAAAAATGTGACATCTATAGTATTATAGAACCGACGGGTAGCTGGACAAAAGTATTTGTTATCTTTCTGATTAAAGAAATAGCCAACAAACATATATTTAAGGGCCTTTGGGTCTAGGTTCTCCCTGAGATTGGTATGAATGTGTACATAAGCAGGGCAGCCAAATACTTTAAATGGGATTGTGTGTAAGATGTGAGAGTTTGGGAATGCTTAAACGAGTGAATCGTAGGGTGTTCTGAATTTAAAATACGGAAAAGTATCATATTGATTAGGTAGGTAGCAGTGAGAATAGTCTCTCTCCAAAAAAATTTAGGAACATTTGTAGTAAACATAAGTGATCGAGATATTTCAAGAATATGTTTATTTTTTCTTTCGACTACATCATTTTATTATGGGGTGTACACACAAGAACTTTGATGTGCAATGCCTTAATCAGTGAGGTATTTTTCTAAGTTGGACTCAAAGTATTCACATGCATTGTCAGTTTTCAACATTTGTATTGTTATCTGAAATTGGATTTGAATCATAATGTTGAATTTTTAAAAGATTTGGTCAATCTTTTATTTTTCTTTCATAAGATAGACCCAAATTATTCTAATGTGATCATCAATGAAGAAGACAAACTATTTTGTATCAGTAATATTTTTTACCCGTGCTGATCCCCATACATTATTATGATTAATGTAAAAGGTTTTGAAGGTATATATGTACCTATGGATATGAATTGCGAGTATGTTTAGAAAACTGACATATTTCACACTAAAATGAACTTGAATTTTTATTTCTGAATAAAACTAAAAATAGTTATTTTAAGTACATAAAGTTTGAGTGTTCTAATCTATAATTTCATAATATAATAGAGTGTTCAATATTAGAACATCCTACAGAAATTGAATTAGCACATACTGTACTCAAAGTTTGTCCATTTGAAAAAAAAGTTGTGACTGGTAGAAGGTATAGTCCTGAGTCCTTCATAGCACTGCCAATCATCTTCTCCGAGGCTAAGTCCTGAAGAGCACAGAAATTATTGTCAAATTTAACCACACAATTCAAATCTTTACACAATTTGCTTACAGATAACAAATTACAATCCAAATTAGGCACATAGAGGATGGAATGTAGTATCAAGCACGGTGATATATAGGTTGAACCAACTCCTACCACCCTAGAACTCGTTCCATTAGCAATCTTAATGAAGGGTACTTCCTTACATTCACTATATTGATGGAGTGAAATATTTCTAGTCATATGATCGGATACCCCTGAAGCAACAATCCATACTTGCCTTTTTGTGGAATAAGCAGATAAACTAAGAAAGCAATTTTCTTTCTGAGCAACGGAAGCATTACCAAGAAGACACTTTTTGTGAAAACATTTACAAGAGAGCCTCCATCTAAGCTGGACTGAAAGGAGCATTTTCAGTGGGTGTAAGAGTAAGGGATGATTCTTCATTAATCACCGAATTTCCATTATGTGTCTCTATTCTCAGGTTTTTCTTCTCACCAAGCTTACCATGCAGCTTCCAGCATTTATCACGGATATGACCGGATTTTTTACAAAATTCACACCACGTTCTACCCTTTCTTCCTTGACCTTTAGAAACACGACTGGTGAGGGCAGAGGCAATCTCGGAAGCGTGAGCACTAAACTAGGATTCGCCTAGTAGGGCTTTCTTCTGGGCAGCAAGAGCCGAACTAGTCTCCGCTGAGTTCGGGCCAAAGAGACATTCACCTATTATGATTTTCTTCCTGTTCTCTTCACGACGGATTTTCGAAAATGCTTGTCTGAGGCTTGGCAGCGGTTTGGCATCCAGAACACGTCCATGGACTTCATCCAAATTCTTATTGAGACTTATTAAGAATTTGAAGATTCATTTACATTCGGTGATGGATTTGAACATTTTTGCGTCATCGGGGCAACTCCACTGGTATTCTTTAAAGACATTGAGCTGTTGCCAGTTACGGGTGAGAGCGTTGTAGTACTGAGTTACGGAAAGCTCCCCTTGTCGTAGGTTGTGAAGATGAGTCTCTATTTCAAAGATTGCTTATGCGTTATCACAGTTGGAGTAGAATTCGCGCATGGCAATCCAAATGTCATGCGTGGTTTCATACAACAAAAAATTTTCTCCAATCTCATTTGTCATGGAGTTTGCCAGTCATGACATAACGAGATTATTTTTGACTTTCCACGCACGAGCTCTTAGGTTATTGGCTTGAGGTGAAACGAGTTCGTCAGTGAGATATTTTTCTCTGCCCTTCCTTCGGATGAACATCAAGACCAATGATACCATTGGAGATAGTTGCTTCCATTTAGCCTGTGTCTAATGATGAATGAGGGTGCCTGATCAATGAGTGAGTGGTTGACTATCATGGGAAGGTAGGAACTCGAAAGAACTTCGGGTGGAGAAGAGGTCTGCTCATCCGTGGCCATTTGGCGTGATTTGAATGATGATTTTGGATTAGGATTACTCTGATACATGAAGAAATGAAGGAAGAAGAATTTGAATAAAGTGAAGAGGAGAATTTCTTTCACTATTTTTCTTAATTTTCTCGGACACGAGTAGTACTATTATATAGACACCAGTTTTGACAAAAGAGGTTACAAAATATTCTAACAAGTAAGTGGAAGAGGAGAAAAATTGGTTGTTAAGGTGGAGGGCATACCCAGCTGTCATAACAACCAAAAAAGAAAAAAAAAACTGAAAAAGACTAAGTTATCCCTCATATATCTATATATGCAAATATATATACATTCTAGAAAATGTATGCATCAGCCGCTTCTGTTGAATGCTTAAAAATCTGCTGTTGGATGCCTAAAGATCTGCAAACTTGAATTCCTAAAGTCTGCAAATGTGACTCTAGGTTTCTTTAAGCAATTTTGTTTTGATTTTCTGTTATTTGCTAGCTAGCTATAAGTTCAGGAAGTTTGTTGCTTTTATTTCCATTTTTCTATTGCAAATGCATGTATTTAAGCAGATCATTAATCTATGAAAAAAATATCTTCTCACATTTTTCTTTTGTTCTTTTTATGCTTTCTTCTTCTTGTTCTTAGTTAAAGTTTAACTAAGTCTAAATTACCTACACTTATCGTGAAAAAACAAGTTTAATAGATTCAAAGAGTACAATTAAAACATTTCATATTGAAATAATACAGTACTTCGGAAGAAAAATAGTTTAAGGGGGTATTTAAGGATTACAATTTTCTCTTTTCTTATAGTAATGGTCTTGATCAATGTAAGTTCAGTATAATAAATAGTTCCTTTTGCAGAAAATACTTGAATCCGTATAGGCATGAGTGATCGTTTCAAGAAGAAGAGGAAATTGTAGCAAAACAAACAAAGCAACCGGGACACAAGCTGCAGAAGTTAGAAGAATTGGCACCCACATAAACTTATGCCCAAATATAACAAACAAAGTGGCACAGAAAGATATCATCATCGTCGCAATAGACACAAAGAGAGTAGCCAAGCCAATTACCAGTTTGTTCGGTAATGAATCAAGAAAATCTTCTTGTGCATAGCGTGAGGTGAGGATTGACAAGAACATTAGAATCGACATGGAGGAGGAGAAGAGAGAAAGTGAATCTGAAATAATGAAGACCAAGAAGGATTTCTCTGTTAGATGGTTTGCCACTCCTGTCTCATCATTCTCACCGGGTACAGTAAAAGCAGCAGCAAACATCACAGTAGCAATCAGTGTAGCCACAACCATGCATGAAGATGCTGTGTTTCTCATCCATTTTTCACCTTCTGTTACCAAACATTTATGCTCTTCTGCAAATATGGTCTGAGGTGTTTTCCCTTCTTTGTTTACCATGTCCTTAAATGAAGGTTGCACAATCTTTTCAACTTCCTGCAATTACATAACAACATTTACAACATGTTTGGTTTGGTGGAATTTAATAATTTTGCAATGTAATAAGATTTAAATCAATAATGTAAACATAATTGAGAGACTCTAGAAACAAGTAATTTTGCAATGTAATAAGATTTAAATCAATAATGTAAACATAATTGAGAGACTTTAGAAACAAGTAATCTTTTTACATTATAATTAGGAAATTATTAAAGGGAACCACACATGCTGTTAGAATGTAGGAAGCCGTCTCTAATTAGAAAATTAAGGAGTAGGATTGATCACCTTGAACCAGCGGAGTTCTTTGCGCAATTGCAGTGCTGCACTGGAATCAGCTTTAGCTCGATCCAAAGGAGGTAGTTTTCCAGCAAAGTGGAGCATGTTGTTACCATCAGCATCTTTATAAGCTGCAATCAAATCCTTAAGACCACCAATTTCATAAATGAGACTAAAAATCATTTCTTGGCGGTGCATAACTGCAATATGAAATATGCTTCGGTTTTTATCATCAACTTTCCAAATAAGATCAGGATAAGAGCGGATAAGAATCACTATGAACTCAACAATCCCCAGCTCTGCAGCTGTAAATAATAATCTTGAAGGAGACCTGATTAACTCTTGAACATATGTCTCATCTTCTAACAAGACAAACCTCCAAAGTTCTTTGGTCAGCTCAAGAGCTTGGCTATGCATTAGCTTTGTCTTGTAGATACTTTTTGTACCTGGCACTAAGTAGTAAATACATGCATACAGATTAAAGTTGCAGAAAATGAAGGAAATTCAAGTGGTATATAATCAAGTTTATGGGTTAACTTTATACCTAGAAATTTAATGACTCGTGTGAATATAATTTTCATGTAACGTGTCACTGCATAAGAAAGAAAAACTCTACATTTTAGATAACTATGTATACATATATATACATAAAGTTAAGTAGGAAAAGAGAGAGAATGAAAAACAACCAGAAGAGTTTGTGGTTGATTGTCGAGGTGCAGTTGAGGAAGAATGGGGATTTTTTGGCAGCTCCACGTAAAGATCTATGTGGTCCAAAGCTAAATTGGATTACTATAAACCTACCCAGAAACAGATAGAAAAGAAAAAGAAATTGGAGCATGTATACGATGTAAGATTAAAGTGAATATTACTAACATGGATAGATGAATCTCTTCCATATACCCAACTGAGTTTTGCTGTTGAAAACAGAAGGCTTTCGAGCCAATGCATGAAGTGCCGTTTCTCCTTTCTCATCCGTAGCAATGGCTGTGTCTGGGTGGCGTCTAATTATGTCCAAGGCTACATCTGAAGCAAATATAGATCTTGATCAAAATATTTTACTTGTCAAGTGAGTTACATATATGTATATATATATATCGAATCAATAAATTAATCCTTGAAGTGTAAAACTTATTATAATTTGGTTTATAATACTTTTTTATTATTTAATAGTTTCTATTTTTTTCAAATATTTAATTTCATTTTATCTTCTTGTGAAAAAAGTTTAAAAATGAATGTCACATTTATATCCTTTAAAAAATAAATTAACAAATAATTTTTTAATTAAATTAATAACAATAAAAATATATTTAGTATTATTATTAAATTAATTAATTGGTTAAAATTATTTTTTTAACTGTTTTTTTATATAAGTATTTTAACTTTTTTAATTAAAAATAAAAAAGAATTAAGCATTTAAAATAAATAAAAAATATCAAAAATTAAAATATAATAGAAAGAAATTAAAAATTAAATTGTAATAAATACTAAATTCAAAAACTAATTTAATAATTTATCATTAAATATGTTTACCAAATAAATCCGAAGTGATGGCTGCAACAAGAAGTTGAATACGTTGTTCATCGTTTATATACTCATGAGTGATAGAGTAAAGATACCACACCATATCTTTGTGGCCTAACAAAGTAGCCATGTAGAGAGGTGTTGCATCTTGATTTCCTCTAATGAAAGGCAAGTTTGCATTCTTTTTCACCATTGCCTCTGCAATCTCTTTCACCCCAGAAGCAACTGCAAAGCAAAGAGCTGTATTGCCTGCTCGGTTCTTCTCAGCCAAATCGCTTTGTGTCATCTTTCTAACCAGATTTTCCACGAATTTGGTATGTCTTGCACCAGCTGCAATGTGAAGAGCAGTTTCTAAACCTCTTGTAATCTTTGCAGAAGCTGCTTCCGGGTTTCGAAACAGGTATGCTTCAGCAGTTTTCCAGTCGCCTTTAAGAGCAGCAAGATATAAAGGAGCGTGTCTCGTGAGACCAAACACACGTATTTCTCCTGTAATATGTATTTTTTTCGTGTAACAAAAAAAAACTATTAGATACTGAAAATAATTAAGATAAGTTCATAGACTTGGAAATGTTTAAATTTTTTTTTTTTTTAATTTTTTGACAAAGTAATGATTATTTTGTAAATTTTACTATCTAATCAAAGAGTAATAAAGATTAATGTAAAAATTATAATTTATTTTATTTATTAATTTAAAATTAATTAAATTTAAATTTATCTTTTAATAAATTTAATTTATATTTATTTTTTAAATTTTTTATAATTAATGAAAATTTATTTTTCAAAAAATTTAACATATATTTATTTTTTAACTATTTTGTTATTAACCGCAACTTATTTTGAAGAAATTAATTTATATGTAAATATATTTAAAGGTAAATTGTTAAAATTCTTGAATTAATTGAAATTGAAATTTTTTTCACCTAAAAAAACGCCAACAAAGGAATACCCACCAGAGTGAACCACTGAAACTAGAGGGGATGATACGACATGAACCGGTTGCGGTAGAACTCGAGATGCTCCATTGGCAGCAGACATTTTTGGATGAAAACTTTCAAAAGCTTAAGTTTTAAAATAGGTCTTCAAATCTCCAGGAATATTATGCGACGAGCAGACTGTAATGAGTACCGGCCTGCTGAGGAAAAATTGTAAGTGGAGAAAGTCTCAGTTGGCTTCATACTTGCGAGCTAGATTTATGTGAAAAGAAACTAAAGAAATTAACGTTATATAACTGCCAACCACCTTAAGATTTCATGAAAACCTTAAGATTCATATACATACATATATATGTATATATATATATATATGAATCAAGAAACATATAGAATATGAAAGAATATTACCTGAAGAGCTGGATATCGTCGCTGGCAAATGATCCAGACGGAACTAATTAATGAGTAGCTGTTTATCGTAAAAAGCAGCTGAAACAGCAATGGAAAACATATATTAAGTATATATGTGAAAATCTTACAAAGATTAATTAGAACTGAAAAAGAAACAAAGACAATATATACAAATTAATGGAAGCACGAATGCATATGTGTCTGTATATAAATGCAGAATTGAAAGATAAGAAATGTAAGAGAAGAAGGAAGCAGCAATGAAGAAGCTTCTGTTAGAATATTTTTTAATTGTTTCTGGGGGTGTGAATCAACTGCGTTGTAAGTTTCTCGAAGACCTTCTAAGAAAATTAGTGAAGGTTTCTTTTATTTAATTTACATGGTTATTTAAACAATTGAACTTTGAAACATTCCTCACCTACAATTTCATTTATTTTTTGGATCATGATTTTATACATTAAGCGAAGAATTAGAATGCGTTGACATTTTTTCTCAAAAAAAAAAAAACAAATAGTCGTTAGGTTAGAACATATATATATATATATATATTATCATTAATCAGTAATTGCTTTAAGATATCACTAATTAAAACATTTAAAATATGCACGTTGGGTAGGTGACACTTGGGCTGACGGCATCTCTTGCAAGTTTGGTACAAAGCCGAAGAAAGAAATTAAAATCTGTCTCTTTGTGAATGATTTCATAAGTTAGAACTGCCCGATAAATTAATAATAAAAGAAATTTAAAAGTATATAAAATTTACATGTTTTATAGATTAATCAAAAGTATAAATAAAATAGTTTTTACCACATTTAAAAATTAATGATTTTTTAATTCTCTATTTTTATTATTTTTGTTCATTTTATTATTAACTATGTAACGATCTCAGAAATTAAAAAGAAATATATAAATTTATTCTAAATTCGGAAGTGAAATAAAATAAATTATGACTAACACCCCTTACACAATAACCAAAACGAATTAAACGTATGAAAAAATAAACTAAGTAAAACAAATACTATAAATGAATGCTATAAGAAAAACTAATAAATTCTTAAGCTTCTACTCGCCGTCTTCCTGCAGAACGGACTCGGGAACCAAGTCTTCCTTATCTGAAATGGTTAAGTAAGGAATGAGCTACACTAACCCAGTAAAAACATCACACTATCTCATTGTCACAGGAGTAAATGTTGGTAGAAAATAAAAACGACAAATTGAGCATAATTTATAACAAACTCATTTATCAATAATAAAAATATTTACTGTCCCCTTACCACGGTGAGATTCATGAAAATAACTTATGAGAAACCATAAAATCATAAGATCATGCATACTCTGTAACATAATACATATCATACTTTTGTATTTCAATCATCAGGTAACAAATTTCCTCTTTTATTAGCCTACTAGTATCTATAGGAATCCATAGGGGGTCCCCGCTACACATGAACCATTCACATTAATAACTTAATTCCAGGGCCGTCCCCATACTCCATCCGGTATGGGCGCCAAAACCATAAACCTCAATACCCTGTCTGATATGAGAGTGAAACAGGCCGTCCCCATACCCCATCCGGTATGGGCGCCAAAACATATAAAGTCTCCATACCCCGTCCGATATGAGAGACCACATTCTCGGTAGGATTCCCTATGGACCTGGTCCGTCCACCATCTCCCAGGATATCTAGTTAGGCTGTCGACATTATTCATTTATCAATTCACATACCTTTTTCTATTTTTTTTAATCTCAATTATCCAATCAAACATAAATACGTAAACCAGTAATGAACACCAAATAAGGAAACACAACATTGGGTTTACAATGATTCAAATCATAATAAATGAAACCGTGATTCATGCATACGAAACTATATAATAAACACTTCAGGCACCATACTGTATTCAAAACTGTAAAATGAATCAAACAAGAACAGACCTGTTTTATCATTTATTAGACTTTAATATCGTGATAGAAAATAAAGTGAGAGATCCTTACTTGTTTTGGAGTCTGAAATCGGGTTCTCACTACGCCTACGGGCAGTCCCTAAATTCCTTAAATTTTTCTCCGGAAACTGAAATACACTTCCGGTACGTACACATGTCCCCAAAAAATTTCAAATCAGACCCAATGCCCTTTCGGCCAATTTCAGAATTCCAGCACGGCAGCTCTGTCATGCTCCGGCGACGGCGTCGCCGTCCACGGCGACCATCCACCTCGGGTTGGCTGTTTTCGGCCGAATTCAGCCAAACTTGCATTGGTTCCTGTGATAAAACACCCTAGGGCTCTCGGTGGGCCAAAAAGTTCCAGAAAACCAAGACTTACCAGCTGCGAAGCTCTCGGGTACGGCGGCTCCTCCGACGCGAGTTGCGATTTGGTGTTTTGCTCTGGTCAACCTGTAGAAAAAAGGACGGTGGTCACAGTGGTATAAAAATTACATCGAACGAGAACCGGGAAGGGTCTCATCGGAGGCAAAAACTGAAGAAACCCGCAGCGGTGCCGCTAGACTTCGGCGGTGTTTTTCAGCCAATCGGCCGGTGGTTTGGCTCCGATTTGGCCACAGGGAGGTTCAGCATCGAAAAACGAGCTAATAGGATAAATCTTACCTCGTTTGGCGGCCAAAAAATCCTCCGGTGCGGTGGCGGGTGGCGGCGACTGGTTCCTCCAGTGGCTGGGTCGTCTTCTCCGGCGAGGGTTCTAGCGGCTAGGGTTTGGGGTTGGGTGTGAATGCGATTATTTATAACCTTCCCCTTTTAATCTGAGTCGTCTATCATAATTTAATATGGGTCGTCCAATCGCGATTAAATTAGAAATAAATCTGGGTCATCCATTACAATGCGATCTGGGCCGTCCGTGCTTGATCAAATATGGGTCATTCGTGCACGCGAGAACGAATCTGAACCGTCCGATTGCGCGCACACGGATCGCCCACGTGTCTTCATCCCACATGGCTTCCCACGTCAGCGTCCCTGCCACGCAGCGTGTCCTGGTTGGCCGGGGCTGCTGACGTGGTGCTATTTTTTTAAATTGCGTTTTGACCCCCGATTTTCGATTTTCTTTTCAAAAATATACCCATAATCTAAATTTTCTCTCATTTTTTTCAAAATCAATTTCAATTAAATCCCAAAAATAATTTTACCCAATCTTATTATTATTATTATTTTTATTTCTATTAAATTAAATTAAATAAAATAAAAACCTTATGAATTAATTATTAAAATAAAATTAAAAATAAAAACAAAATAAAATAAAATAAAAATTTTGGGTGTTACAAACTAAACTTATAAAGTTTTGTGCATGAATTATATAAATTTAAAAAATAAAATTAGAAAATATTTCCTTATTTAGAATAAAGAAAAGATATTATAAAATTCATATCAAATTTTGGTAAAATATATTAAAAAATTTATCAAATTTTAATGAGAAAGAAATGATAAAACTCAAGTTAAATGCACTTTTACTAATTTGATTTTTTAATAAATATAGACCATCATGTTAGACGTTAAAAAAGAAGAAGAAGAAGGCAATTGTAAGAGCCTAAAGGACAAATGATTCATACAAAATTATAAAATCAAACCACAAATATTGAATGGTCATACAAAAAAACTATTTTACTTAAACTAAATTAAAATTAAATCCCAAAAGGGGAAAACTATAGTGTATCCTAAATTATATGATACATTTTGGAATATCTACATATACAATAGTAATCCTTACGTATAGGAGGATTGGTAACAAAACTCTCCTGTTTATCACATTCTGGTAAAATCTGGAACCCAGATTTATCATGTACTTGATTGTAAAACCCATATGTACCTAACAAGACCTTTGCCATTGCGGGCTTAACGTCCATCTCATATCTCAGGCTCCAAATGGATCTCGCAGAGGAACAGGAAGTGGAAGAATCTTTACCTCTATCGTCATCGTGTCCAAAATGAAATGGGAGTAGTTTACTCTGATCATAAAAAGTTGGAAGAGTCTTGAGCTGAGTTAATAAAGCAAATCTGCCTTTCTTCGCACAAAAATGCCAGACCCGTACGAGGAATGTATCATATCAGACAGAAGATGAAAATGCAAAAATGCAAACAAAGTTATAGGTATGCTAGAAAAAAGAGCAATAGGTCCAACAATCCATGCCAACCGCTGGCCAAGCACAATGAAAAAGGTTGCACTAAATGCTACAAGCATAGATGCTATAGAGCAGAAGAGAGTTATTAAACCAAGTATCAACCTTTTCGGCAGGGACTCTAGGAAATCTTCTTCTGCATATCGTGACGTAAGGATGGACAAGAATATTAATATAGAAGTGACAGATGAGAATAGAGCAAAAGCATCTGACATGGCAAAGATAATGAAGGATTTGAAACCTAAAAAGATAGGGGTGCCATCATCATTATCATTCCCTCCTGGTACTGTAAAAATTGCAGCAAACATTACTGTAGTAATGAGGGTGGCAACAAGCATACACGATGAAGCAGTGCTCTTCATCCACTTCTCTCCTTCTTTAAGTAGTCCCTTGTGTTCCTCACTGAATAACATACGTGGTGTTCTACCAATTCCATCCCTAGCTTCTCGGGCCAATGGCTGTACGTTCTTCTCCACTTCCTACAAAATCAAGTAAGAAGAACCATATGACAAAAGCTAAAGCAGGCAGCATTCATATGGAACAAAAGCTAAAATTTCAAGAGTCGCTAAACCTTGAACCACAACAATTCACGTTGCATTTGAAGGGCTGCACCAGAGATGATACTAAGCTGATCTGGAGATACTAATTTTGCAGCCAAATGCAATATATTCTGATTATTCACATCCTTATATGAAGTAATCATATCCTTGTGTGCTCCTATATCATGAATGAGATTAAAGATCTTCTCTTGGCGATGCACAACTGCAATGTGAAAGATGCTTCGATTATGCTTATCAACTTTCCATATTAAATCAGGGTAAGAATGAATAATCTCAGTGACAAATTCTGCAATTCCAAACTCTGCTGCAATAAATAATGGATCTGAAGGGCTTTTGAGTAAGTCAGTAAGTTTTTTGCCATCAAGCTGCAAAACTTGTTCCCAAACCAGCTTTAGTAATGCAAGTGCTTCTGCATGTAAACGCTTCTTGTCATAAACTGCCTCGATCCCTGGGACTACAATGGGAGATAACTCATACATTAAACTTATGTACATGGAACTAAAAATATATAATACACATGTATTACCCACATACCTATTAATTGTAATGTGAGGAGAAGTTTTCCGATTGAATGAAGAAACACTGAAAAATGGAAAACCCACCTTTTCGATTAATCTTCAATGGAGAAAATACTTAAATTGAACATGTCTAAAGGAAGGGAAAAAAAAAACCCTTATTGGGGGTAAAATGTTTCAATGAATTGAAGATCTTCTAGGTTCCAAAGCCTTTATGATGTCAACCTATATAGTGTTGATCTTGTAACCTTGAGCAATTTAAAAGGCAATTACTTTTTTGTATAAACTGAAAAAATTAGGCATTCTTTAGTCTTAGAAAGCTTTTCTAAATCTTAATTTTATAAATTCATTTACACATTTATGACTCTAAAACATGTGGTTGAAAATAAAAATGAGATATGAAAAATAATAGTAAAATTCCGACACGAGTTTGAAAACTTTGCAACTCATACCATTTTCATTTTTAATTCAGCAACTATATATTTTTGTCTATAAACATATGTAACTTTGTAAAATAAAATTTCAAAATAATTTTCTAAAACTATGATGGGGTTTAAATTTCCCTTTCTAAACAGATCATATCAAGGAAAAAGAAAAGGAAAAGATGTTATACATACAATCAAGAGAAAGAGACAGAGATAGAGGAAATAAATGGACCTTGATTGATTTTGAAAGTATGGTTCCCATATGTGCTTGGGCAGATAGACTTAACCACCGGTTCCACATATGTCCCTAAAAGTGGAATCAACAAACATATTGTCTTAACATATTCAAACAATGATAATTCAAGAATCATCTAAAAACAACTAAGTGACGACAATAATACAACTCCAAAAACTTGTAGTGGATTCGTCATCAATAGTTCATGAGAATGAAGAAACTAAAATTGATAATCTAAAAAGTCACTCTTTTCTTTTATGTTTCGTTTAAATATCAGTACATGCATCCACTGACACATAAAACTATATAACTTTAAACTCTCAAAAGTAAACATATATTTAAGAAAAAGTATAAAAACAAACTATATAATACATTTAATAAGTTTGGACAAATATTTTCTCATCATTTTTTAATATTTGATTGAATCAGACTCTAAACTTTACATGAATGCCAAAACATATTCTCAGAATAAAAAATTTAAGCAAAAGTCTCATATAATCGAACACGTTCAGTACTTCTAATAAAATTAGTTTGGACAAATATTTTGTAGCCATTGTTAAAAATTACATTGAATAGACTAAAATTCACAATCTAAAAAGTCACTCTTTTCTTTTATATTTTGTTTAAATAGCAATACATACATCAACTGACACATAGAACTATACAACTTAAAACTCTCAAAAGTAAACATTTATTTAACCAGAACTCTAGAAACAATTTATATAATACATTTAATAAGTTTGGACTGTTAGTAAGGTGAATAGTTCATTAGAGAATTAATATTTTCTATGTATATTTTAGGAATTTAATAACTGTACATGTTTTTATAATTATGGTTTAAATATTTTGTAATTATGCTGTAAATTATTTTCCTTTCTTAGAGTATTATTTCAGCTACGAATAACAGATTTTTAGGAATATAAATCAAAATTATTTCTATTTAATGGAAAGCTGATGAAGGACAAAAAGATTCAGCTCAAAAACATGATATGGTATTAGAGCCTGAATCTATGTTTTTTTCCTAAGTGTTTTGATATTTTTCAATTGTGTTTTTCTTCTGAATGCTTTGAAAATTTAGTTATCTTTGTGATTTTCGTCTTGGAATCTTTGTTATTTTTTTATTCTCTTTCGTTATTTCAAAAAGATGATTCCCGAAAAGATTACGTTCGAGTTTTTCAATGTTCGATTCACCGGAAAAAATTACTTTGCCTGGAATTTTCAGTTTCAACTATTTGTATAGGAAAAGAATTATGGAGTCATATAGATGGAAGCGATCCAGCTCCTATAGATCCTAAAAAGTTACTTCAATGGAATGTCAAAATGCTAGGGTGATGACTTGGATTTTAGGGTCAGTTGATCCTCTTATTGTACTTAATCTAAAGCCATATAAGAATGCAAAAGCTATGTGGGATTATCTCAAAAATGTGTACAATCAAAACAACAGTGCAAGACACTTTCAGTTGGAGCATGACATTGCTAATTACTCTCAAGGAAGTCTTTCTATTCAAGATTATTTTTTTGAAATTTGAAATAAATTTACTGATATTGTTTATGCTGACATATCTTATGCATCTCTATTTATGATTCAAAAGGTTCATGAACAGAGTAAGCAAGATCAATTTTTGATGAAATTACGGCCTAATTTTGAGAATATTCACTCAAACTTGATAAATCAAGTTCCTTTTTCTTCCTTGGATGTTTGCTTTGGAGAACTGCTTCGTGAAGAACGTCTTTTAACCCAACCCACTTTTCAGCAAGAGAACACCATCAATCTTGCTTTTGCAGCGCAAGAAAAAGGAAAAGTAGAGATATAAGCAAAACACAATGTTACAGTTGCAAAAACTATGATCATATTGCTACCAATTATGGAAAGAAGTTTTGCAATTATTATAAGCAACAAGGACACATTCTCAAAGAATGTCCCACACACCCACAAAATCGCAAAGGCAATGCTTTTCAAGCTTGGCTTAAATAATTTTTCTTCAGCAAGTATCAACAATCAATTTGCTGCACCAGCTGTATCTATAAATCCTACAATAACCCCATCAACACCTGCACCAGTTGTAGTTACTCCTAAAATAGTACAACAAATGATTGTTTGAACTTTTTCAATCTTGGGTCTACAAAGTAACGATACTAAATCTCAATTTTGGCTTGTTGATTCTGCTGCTTCATATCACATGGCCAACTCATCTCGTGTGCTTAAAAATATTCATAAGTATTATGGTTCATCAGAAATTGAGATTGCTAATGGAAGTATTTTATCAATTACTAAAATTGGGGATATTAATTAAGTTTTCAAAAATATTTTTATATCATCAAGGTTGTCTGCTAGTCTTATTTCAGTTGGTCAATTGGTAGATAATAATTGTGTTGTGCATTTTTCTCATAATGGTTGTCTTGTCCAGGATCAGGTGTCGAGGACGACAATCACGAAGGGGCCTAAACTCGGGATATTATTTCTTATTCATTTTTTTCATTTCTCCCGCCTTATCTTTAGCTTGTACCACTATTAACAGTAAAAGTGAAATATAGCATAAATGTTTAGGACATCCGAACTTTAATATTTTATTTTATTTGCTGAATTCTGGTTTGTTTGGTAATAAAAATCTTTTCAAATATTTCTTTTGATTGTTCTACATGTAAATTAGGTAAGAGTAAAACACTTCATTTTCTATCTATTGGTCAGTGAGCTGCAAAATATTTTGATGTTATTCATAATGATATTTGGAGCCCTATATCTGTTATTTCTCATACTAAGTATAAGTACTTTGTGACATTTATAGATGATTACAGCCGATTTACTTAGGTATATTTTCTTCGTACTAAATCTGAGGTGTTCTATGTTTTTAAAACTTCTTTTGTTTATATTGAGACTCAATTTTCTACACGTATTAAACTGTTAAGATCTGATTGTAGTGAAGAGTATATGTCGCATGAATTTCTTAATTTTTTATTTGAGAAGAGAATTATTTCACAAAAATTATGTCCATATACACCATAACAAAATGGGGTTGCTGAGCATTAGAACCGACATCTTTTAGATGTAACTCGTATTTTACTAATTAAGCCATCTGTTCCATCAAAATATTGAGTTGAAGCTTTGTCCACAGCCGTTTATTTAATTAATAAACTGTCATCTCAAGTATTAAAACTTGACTCTCCTTACTATCGTCTTTATAGTAAACATCTTACCTATCATAACTTACATACATTTGGTTGTGTTTGTTTTGTACATTTGTCTTCCCATGAGCGTCATAAACTTTCTGCTCAATCTGCTAAATGTGCTTTTATGGGGTACAGTACTTCACAAAAAGGTTTTGTTTGCTATAATCCTAATTCTAACAAATTTCGTATCTTTAGGAATGTTGTTTTCTTTGAAAATCAAAATTTTTTTCTACCTATGTGAAGTCATCTCTTATTGGTATTTTTCTTCGTACCTTTGGGGACTCACAATCTTTTGAGTGTTTCAAACCTGGATGTATCTATCAACGACGTCAACTGACTTTACTCCTTCTGAAATTACTCCGCCATCTGAGATTGCTCTTGAACCTATCTCTAGTATTTCTTCTGCGGCTATTCCTCCAGAGCTTATCAGTCGATGATCTACCAGAGTATCTCGTCCTCCTAATTGATATGGTTATTCCTCTACTTTGTCCTCTATTTTTGTTCCATCATGTTATTCACAAGCTGTCAAGCATGAGTGCTGGCAGAAAGCAATGAAGGAGGAACTCCAAGCTCTCCAAAAGAATCATATTTGGGACATTGTATCTTGTCCTCCATCTGTTCGACCTATTGGATGTAAATGAGTTTATTCAATTAAACTTCATTCAGATGGACCTCTAAATCGATATAAAACTTGCTTAATTGTTTTTTAGAACAAATAGGAGTATGGAGTGGAATATGAGGAAACTTTTGCACCTGTGACAAAAATGACAACTGTGCGAACTATTATTGTCATTGCTGCTTCACAAGGCTAGCCGCTTCACCAGATAGATGTAAAAAATATTTTCTTCTATGGTGATCTCGAAGAAGATATGTATATGCACCTCCACCTGGTTTGTTCTATACCTACATCAAATGTATGTAAATTAAAAAAATCTTTATATGGCCTGAAACAAGCTCCCAGAGCTTGGTTTGACAAGTTTCAGACTACTTTGCTCCAATTCTCTTTCGTACAGAATAAATATGACTCATCTTTGTTTCTTCGCAAAACAGTTACGGATTGTGTTCTTCTTCTTGTATATGTAAATGAAATTGTTATCACCGGAACTGATTCTTTATTGATCACTAGTCTCCAAAAACATCTTAGGATTCTTTTCGTATGAAAGATCTTGGCTCTCTTAAATATTTTTTGAGATGGAGGTTCATTCTGATTCTTCTGATGTGTTCTTACATCAACACAAGTACACTTAAGATCTTATTGCTTTAGTTGGCTTTCAAGATTCTTCTTCAGTTGATACTCCATTAGAATTGAATGTGAAATATCATCGTGAGGAAGGGGATCCTCTTCTTGATCCTACTATGTTTTGGCAATTGATTGGAAGCTTGAATTATCTTACTATTACACGACCAAATATTTCCTTTGTCGTTCAACAGGTCAGTCAATTTATCCAAGCCCCACACCATCTGCATTTGGCAGCTGTTCGTCGCATCATTCGGTATCTTACAGGCTCACCTAGTCGCGGCTTATTCTTTCCGACTGGTTCTCCAATCTGTCTTGTTGCATTTAGTGATGCTAATTGGGCTGAATATCCTGATACTCGTCGTTCTATCACTAGCTAGTGTCTATTTTTTGGAGATTCTTTAATATCTTGGAAGAGTAAGAAACAAGATCAGGTTTCAAAATCTTCCACCGAGTCTTAATATCGAGCCATGTCTGCAGCTTGCTCTGAGATTGTTTGGCTTCGAGGGCTACTTGTCGAACTTGAGTTTCCTCAATCCAATCTTACTTCTCTCCATGCAAACAGCACAAATGCTATTCAAATCGCTATCAATCCTATTTTTCATAAGCATACCAAATATATCAAAGTGGATTATCATTCAATACGAGAATCTGTGGATACTAGTGTCATCTCTCTTTCACATGTTTCTAGTGCTCTCCAAATAGCTGATGTACTTACAAAATCCATGACTAGGCAACGTCATCAATTCCTAGTTGGCAAATTGATGTTTCTTGATCAACCAGCATCAATTTGAGGGAAGATGTTAGCAAGATGGACAGCTCATTAGAGAGTTAATATGGACAGCTTATTAGAGAATTAATATTTTCCATGTACATTTTAGGAATGTAATAATTATACATATTTCTACAATTTTAATTTAAATATTCTGTAATTATACTATAAATTATTTTCCTTTTTTAGAGTATTATTTCATATAAGAATAACATATTTTTAGGGATGTAAATCAGAATTATTTCTACTTAATAGAAAGCCGATAAAGGGCAAAAAGATTCAGCTAAAAAACGTGATATGAACAAATATTTTTTAATCATTTTTTAATATTCCAATGAATCAGACTGTAAAATTTACATGAATGCCAAAACATATCCTCAGAAGAAAAAAATTTAAGCAAAAATCTCATATAATCAAACACATTCAGTACCTCTAATAAAGTTACTTTGGACGAATATTTTGTCATCATTATTGAACATTACATTGAATACTGAAATGTTAAATTACTTGGCAAATGGAAACTGCATGAAATTAATTTAGGGGTTGAAAGAAAGTATATTAATTTTCAAAAGGGAATTTACCAATGTTCAAGGAGTTTACCAAGATGGCAAATTAGGATATGAATTTGGTTGTCAATCAAGCAAAGGAAGCACTAAAGTTCGATGGGCAATCACCTGCCTGTGTCAGGGTGCTATCATGATCGGCCACCAATGACCATTGATATGGGAAAAATTTTAATTTAGATAATTGGTGTAGGAATTTAAGGCAAGAAGTTGACTTCAATCTTATAGTAAGATATCCAACAAAGGCACTTACATTGATAAACAAAAGTCTGCCAGAACCCTAACCCACTTTTGCTGGAAAATGCTGATGGCTTCCGGGCTAAAACATGAAGAACTGTCTCCCCATTTGAGTCTCCGATAACAGCTAATTCTGGATACTTCTGAATTATGCTTAGAGCCATATCTACAAGAATATTAGAGAAAGTCAGACATCAATTCTGCAAAAGTTCCTCAACAGGCAACCACATTCAATATAAGATTATATTACCAAACAGATCAGTCTTGATAGTGGCAATAAGCAATCCGATTAAATCTTCTTGTGTCAAATCTTCATCTCTGGTCACATGATTGAGATAATGCACCATTTCTCGATGTCCAAACAGTGCAGCAACATAGAGAGGTGTCACTCCCTTATTGCCCCTGATCCCAGGGAGACTTTTGTTCTTGTTCACCATCACTTTGGCAATTTCAGTGACTCCTGATGCAGCAGCAAAACAAAGTGCTGTATGACCAGATGAATTCCTTAACGCTAAATCTGTTACACTCATCGATTTGACCACTTCTTGTACAAACTTTGTCCGCTTGGCTCCAGCTGCAATATGAAGAACTGTATCCATTGCCTTCGTAATCCTAACATTTATTGCACCCGGATGTGATCTTAAGAAGTTCTTTGCCATCTCCCAGTCACCTTTCATAGCAGATTGGTATAAAGGTGCATACAAAGTAAGTTGTTTCACACTTCCATTTCCTGTCATGAGTAACTAGAATTTCTTAATACCCTAATAATGTCTAAGGTACTTGCAAGATTAAAATCTTGTTTGCTCCTATTACGAAAAAATATATATACATAGATTATGACCATAAAGACTTTTCAATGGAGTGCTTTCTCATTTCTGTCATTGTGAAATTGTATAGAGACTTATATACAGAGGCTAAGATAAGTGCAAGATTAGATAAGATGTACATTTGAATTTTAAGTTGAAAATTTAAATTACAACTGATTAGCATAACATGATTATGTTTTTTTGGTGACCTATTGATGTAGGACAAAGAAAGTTTGAGCATGATATTTGCAGAAAAATTTATTAAGAACCAAAATTAGAGATCTCGATTTTAATAATCAAATCAAACTCATTACAGGATATGGTGCATACAGCCTGCTAGAAATTGTCATATCCTTGACGACCAGCCTACTTCGACACATGAATTGGGGGACGTAATGACTCTTTTGCCACTTTATGAATTAAGTCACATATATACTTATAATAAGCATTTCTGACCTACATTGAAACTGGGACATTTATATTTCTAGCGTATTAGTGGAGGCTGCCTTATTCAGTTTTGTATTCTTTTATTCTCCATCCTTAATAAATCTTCTTTTCTTATTAACAAAAAAAAAACAAAAACAACAAATCAAACTCAATATTTATACAATGAACATATGCATAAGCTACCAAATAAGTAAACTAGGTTACTCTATTTATAGGTAACATATTACAATCAATCAAAATAAAAGTTTTTAAGTTTGTTTAGGACATCTACCAACTAGGAAAAGAAGCTAATTAATTGGAATAACCTAAAATAGAAAACAACTAAATAAGATCCCAACTAAATATAAAATATTGAACTCATACATTAATAAGTCTAGGAGAGAGCAAAATCGAACACAAACTGATTAAACTATTTAAATCGAATCTATAAAAATTAGAAAAAATGGATTCACCAGCTAAAGCAGTTATATTGATTAGTAACTGAACAACTAGTTCTTGATCGGTTCGGTTTCAGTTCCTTAAAACTAACTAAAAAATGACTTTTTTAATTGATATATTATATATTTTATAATATAATTATAATATATATAATCTAAGTATAGTTTGATTATTTTATATTCCTATTATATATATGTAATATATATAAGGACTGGGCAGTGTCCCTAGTCCGAACGTACAGAGACACAGGCCAGTCCACTAAGATTATACGCAAGAAAATTATATATATACATATAAAATATGTTTACATATATAAAAATTAATAAATCAAATTACTACATATAAGATATGAGTAGAAAAAAGATCTTCAATAATTCGGTTTTTCCGATTTGGTTTTTAATTGGTCGGTTTTGCCACGTTGGTCAGCTGGTTTGGTCGGCCAGAACACTCTGGTCAGTTAGGTTCTGTGGCTTAACGGAATAAAACTGATCAATGCTCTCCCCTAAATAAGTCCATAGATACTACTTTCTAAATAAGTTAAATGTCTTAATAATAAATCGGCATTAGTTTTGAACTATGTCTATTTAAGAGCCTTACTGTTCTACATTATTCTACCCTATTTGGTGAAAACACGAACTCCAATTTTGAAATATCAAAGTAGAAAGATATCAGTTAGAACTTGTCCTCCTAACAATTGAAACTTGCAAAACTTAAGATTGTCGAAAGAAGACAATAATGTTACCAATATCAAGGATTCCAAAAAAGGTAGTGAACCAATTATAAATTACAAAATTCATAAAAAAAGGACTATACTTTCTTTATTACTTAGAGCTAAAGAAAATCTTTGGATAGCACGTTCAGGTAAAGATCCTTTCATCTTGATATCCTTTTTCTCCACATGTACAATTTTGCTGCTTGGTACTAAACTAGGAAATCCATCACTAAATAACTCAACTTGATAAATAGGAATAACAATGTTTTCCATGATACTTTTGTCGCATCAAATCTACCCTCAAAACAATAACACATCCCCATAATTCAAGCACACATAGGTTACAACAAAAAACATACCCTTGCATAACCCATTTCATACCTATCAACTCCTCTTTGCTGATCATTTTCTGCCTATAGGCTACAACAACTGCCAAAGGTTTCCTGTGTACTGCCTTGCTTCTTAATCCATCATCTATGACCCTATCCATGAAGGACTAGGAACCCCACTATTAAGAAAGAGAACAACTTTTTTATGCTCTAGGAGTCTCCTTATCTTTATTATGCCTCCTATAGTGTTTCCTTCTATGGCTTGTAAGATAAGGTTCTTACTGGCCCTTCCCCTTCAAGCAATTCTTCTGTTTTCTCTTCTGTCATCCATTCCTCCCTCTCTTTTGCATCCTATACATACTGCTCCATAGCCATCACAATTTTTAGTCTGCACTGTTGGCCAGGATGGTATCATTCTCCACATCTGTAACTGAGGTTGGTGAATTTCTTCAGCTCAGATGTATGGTAAGTTTCGGAGTAGGTAATATAGTTGGTGGATTTTTGGCTGGGTAATTATTTTGTTTGTGTATTCAGAGAATGGTAGTATTAATGTGGTGTGGACTTCAGAAGGGCCTTGGGCTGGTAAAGATCTACTGGGGAGGCCCTTTGGCTCTGGAAGTGTTAGAGGAGTTACTGCACCTCACTATGGAACCCTCGGTTTGTTCTTGTAGAAGGACATGCTTAAAGGCGTAGTTGAAGATGGGAGGTTTGAACATTTTTGCCATCAACCTCAATTCTTCATTAAGACTGCTGACAAAAGTGGATGAAAAAGAAATTTCAGTGAGCTCGGGCTTTTCTTGCATCATTGCTGAGCGAAGTTCCTCAAACTTCTGTTGATATTCAAATATAGAACCATTATCCAATAGTTTAGAAAATTCTTCCACCATATCCCTCTGAGAGAGGTCACTGAACCTCTGGCGAAGCTCCTCTAGAAATATCTCCTAATTTTGTGGCCTGTTTTCCCCCAGAGTACCCTTGATACAATCGTTTGCCTTCTCTCCCAAGTACAGAGTGACTACCTCTTCCAGCTGCTCATCGGCCACCCTTTGTAAGTGGAAATATTTAAGGCAACATCAAACCCGATCATCCGGGTTGATGTCCTCTAAGATGATATTTCCACAATTGGCAATGTACTTCCAAGCAAATCTCACTGAGGAGGCTACAAACTGCCAGCACCAGTATCTTGGTGTTTCAATGTGGAAAGAACATCACGATCATAGTGACTACAACAAGAAGGGGGAATTATAGACAAGCTTGTTTCCAGGGGGACAATTCAATCCTCGGATGAAGATTGATCAGTTGTTCAAGCATTATTCCAATTGAGCCTCCATATGTTGTTGTGACTCATAAACTTCGGCCATGAAGTCATTAAGCTTCTAATCAACAATTCAGACTAAGTCATCCAACTGTTGGATCTTCTGTTGCTTAGTTATGACAGTTTTTCCCTTATACTTTGCCATGGACGTGGTCACACGCTACTCATCAAGATCATGCTGCTCTGACACCAGTCCAAGACCAAGTCATTTTGTGTGTGAGAACTAGGTCGATGTGACATTTGAATTTGGATTAGAAAAAATTTGGATTAGAAAGAATATGACAGAATAAACAAAGGAAGAGAGAGAGTTACATAGAGAGGAAATTGAGAGATTTCCGAGTAACTGCTAATTCAGTAGAGATTTTTCTGAAGTTGAAATTTTTCCATAAGCAAGAACTCTATTATATTTGTTGAGTAAAAAATTTTATTATTTCATTATTTAATTAGTTCATATGATATAATTAAAATTCTATTATAATAGTAATCTCATATAATTATAATTATATTAAAATAAGAATTTCTTATCAATAAGTTAAGAATTCTATAAATATTCCAAATGTAATAACATAAACAGTGAGAAATAAAGTTAATATTTTTTTTCTTCAAAATCTACGTGGTATCAGAATCAAATAAAGTTATTTTAGAATTCTAATTTCAAATTTTTTGCAAATTCTAAAATAACAAAATAAGCTGAGTTGATATTCATCTATCAAAATTTAATCTTACCATCACCCTAAACGGAGTCGGAGCCTCACCGCCAACCTGTCCCTCGACTTAGGTGACCATCTCCTAAGCACGTGAGTCACATGCGCCACTGCACGTGCCATTGCTGGCCGCCACGTTCTGCCGCGATTTCACCGGGAATCATTAGAGAAACTGATGGCAGGTCCAGATCCAGCACGGATCTGGCAAAAATTGCGTCGGAACTACTCGGATCTAGCTTTCCCGCAGCCTGGCCACCACAACTCTTCTTCTTCTCCTGCGTGCAAACTCTCTCTCCGGCTCTCCAGCTGCGCTACACACAAATAGGCCTTCTCCATGTGAGAGCCACTCTGACTGGTCTTTTCTAGTCTTTTTTGCGGCTCTTAACCGCACAGCCGCCTCTAGTTTCACGATCCGACGCATATCCGTCTCCTCTGCGTGCGAACCGCCTCGACCAGCCTTCTTTGATCTTTTTTTTGCCTCATCCATGCACGTCCGCCTCTAGTTTCGCGATCTGCAGCATATTCTCTTCCTCTGCACGCGAGCCGCTCCAACCAGCCTTCTCTGGTCCTTTTTCTGCCTGCTCAGTGCACATTCGCCTTTGGTTTCGCGTTATCGGCACAGATCTGCTTCCTCCATGCACAAGCCACTCGGATTGGTCTTCTCTGGTCCTTTTTCAGGCTCCTCCGCGCACATTCGCCTCTAGTAGATTGCAAGATGGCCCTTCAGAACTTAATTTATTAGTTAGGCATGTATGATATCATTGCACCAACTTGAGGGGAAATATTAAATACAATATTTTATTATTTACTTAATTTATTATTTAATTAGTTGGGATAATATACTTAGAATTCTACTAAAATAGTAATCTAATATATTTAGAATTCTACTGTAATAAAAAAAAATTTATTAATAGGTTAAAAATTTTATAAATACCCCAAGTGTAACAATATAAAGGGTAAGAAATAAAGTTAATTTTTTCTTCTCCAAAATCTACAATATTCTCCTTTTACTAACTCTGTTATATGGAATTCCAGCTACCAATAAAGAATAGCGACTAACACAATAATCAATAACAGAAAAATGGAATCTACAGCTAGCCATAACCAACTCGATTTATTCTGAAAAATTCTAGCAATTCAAGACTTGGATACTCCACACCAGGATATCCAGCTCATGAATAATTTTTATCCCTTTTACAACTCAAGTACACCAGCAGAGGCTAACAAGAACCTTCCAGTGGCAGCTTAGCTTTAGAGTCAGGACAGGCTTGAGCCTCTATCCTCAAAGTTGCTTTAAGAGATGGAACACAAAAAACATTAGAAAACTGGAACAGTAAAACAGAGTGAGTGGGTGTAATGCTTTCTGTTGATATCCACTTGTTCCATCATCAAACAGAATTTTATCAGTGCGTCATAGTCCATGGTAAGAAAGAGATTTTCAAGGTTTGCTGTCACATGGCAGCTGGCAACAGAGTCCACCAGCCATGTTGGAGAAGTAGTGGAAATAGATACTGCACTGGTATAATTCACTGTCAGTATCGAGTTTGATTTTTTATTTTGAATACATTAGCAGTATGTCTAAGAAAAAAGAGTGATGCATTCCCAGACTTTTGTTGAGTACTTGAATTATTGGAGGTATGAACAAGTCACTGACAAGATCAGATTGAAGTTTGGTAGGTGATCGTAGGAGTTTTCCTGGTGTAGATAACAGGGATCTGGCAAGATCAGATTGAGAGGAGGTACATTTGAGAAACTTTCATACTCCACTAACTTTTTGTGGAGTTCCTCAAAGGAAATGGGACTGTCATGAGCTGGAAGGGCTTCAGCCAACTCTCAAAAATCACTCCATGGAAAGTGATATCATCACTGAGGGGGGCATCGATCAAGGCAAATTCGTACATGGTGGCATGGATATGTCAAAGGCAGTTTCCAACAATTTTGCTTCTGCAAGGAAGACTGAGCTTTCCTTTGAGATGCATGAGTCTTCAGCATGACCTGTTTGCGAAAAGATATGCACCTTTGGAGGATGAGGAAGCAGCAAACAGTGAAATTATCTGGTCAGATAATAAGGCTAGAATTGCATGTATGGTTAAGCTTTCTATGTGCTTCCAGGATGGGAGTGGCTGAGCTTCATTTTGTAGAAGCCATGGTAGGTGCCATGCGGATATTTCAAAGCTGTAAGTTTTAAAGGGATTTGGGAGGCAGGATTTAATGATGAGGAGGGTGTTAGAATTGTCTAGAGGAATGGTGTTGTTGGCATATTGGACATAAAGGATTCATTGGACGCTGAAATTTTTCCCATGGGAAAGTGCTGAGGCTAATGCTCTGACATCATAAAGGCTTTTGATGAAGAATTCTCTGATTTAATTCATTGCAAGCGTACTAAAAAATAGTAGGATAAGGCAAATGTAAGATGGGATGTGCACTTACATCACAAACTACAATTTTAAATTATAGCAGATTATGATAACAGGATTATGTCTTATCCTTGATAGACTTCACCTCTTCTGGTTTATTGAGAAAAGAATTAGTGGATTACATGGAGAAAAACAGGAAGCTGCAGAAATGAAAGTGAACATGGCATTTGTAACAGTGGCAATAATTGTAGTGGAATTTATTAGTTTCTGAAATAACACCTATTTTAGATTTAGATATTTTCTCTAACAATCTACAAGCATCAAGATGTCCACATTATTTAGTCCTGCATGGCAAATATTAAAAGTCCCAATATATAATTTTAGTAAAATCATAGTGATGTGAGCACATATGGCTTGCACTATTCAAGCAACCAAGCAAGCCAAGAAATGAAACGGCCCTTAAAGAAGTTAAAAGCCCATGGGAAATCTTTCCCCACCCACGAGAGACTTTTTCCCACTCGAGATATTTTTCTCTCAAGAAGAAAAATTTCATTTTCCTCTTCATATGTTTCTCAAATGGCAAAAAAGTAGTCATGATCAAAGAATTTTGGAAATCTATCAAAGGATAATCAACGCTATATATTTCCAAATTTCTAAACAAAGATCATATCTTCCTAAATAAACATATTCACATATAGAGAAAATCAAGAGAGATCATGGATGGATTTAGGCATTTATCACAAGATCATGAGATTTACTTTATTAAGGAATCAAAATATCTTCTTTAGTTTAAGCGATCTTCAAAAGATCTTCTTTAAATAAGAGATCTTCAAAATATCTTATTTAATTTAAGAGATCATCACCATTTAAAAGGTTTCCAAAAAGGGAGATCATCTTTAACTTATTTTAGTTATAATCCTCCTAATTTTTATTATTTTATTATTCAAGTCAAGATTTAATTTCCTATGTCATTTCTACCATTAATTATTATGTTATTTTTTTTATTATTTACATAGCCTACAACTATAAATTGGTTTTCAATTCACAATTGTATTATAATAAAATTACAAAATTTCAGTTTTCAAATACAAAAGTTTTCTTCAACTTTTTTGTTGAGTGAAAAATTAGTGTTTATATCAAGATAACTTGTGGCGTTTTCATCAATTTCTTTCTTAAATTGATTTTAACTTATCAAAATTTTTCTTATGGCGTTATAATCAACGTACTTATCCATATTACTTTAGTTCCAACCGAAAGTTGATTATAAGTTAACTAGGGAGGGTTGATCCAATAATTAAATTTTTTATGCTAATTGAAATTGTGTGAGCTTTTTATCACATTGTTGATTATAGGTTTCGCATCACTAAGTCTTTCATAGATTTGACAAGAGATTATTCAAAAGTCATGATCCCTGTGAAACAAAAACTTAAAAATGGATCAAAAGATATGAGCTTTTAGATTTGAGGCAATCATTTTGCAGTAGGGTGCTATATGACTTCAAGTAGTAGGAGCAAACCAAGTAATGAAATTCTTTTTAATTAAATAAAATTTAGAAACTTTATATCCCAACCTCTTCGTTTGAAGCTTTTCCAAGAAGCTTCTATTTGTTGAACCTTTGCTTCCCCTAATTCCAAAACACAAGAATAGACTTGCAACTGGAAAAAGCTTCTCTTTGATAGCAGGTATAAGGGGGTTCAGAAAGGATCTGATCGTAGATAAGTGAAACCTGTTCGGGGGTAGGGGCAGATGTAGCCAAGTGGATCAAGGCAGTGAATTGTGAATCCACCACACATGGGTTCAATTCCCGTCGTTCGCCCATAATATAAATAACTAATAACTAATGGTAGATGCCCGAGACCAAATTCTTTGTCTTTCTTTTTACACCTTTGTATAATATCTATTTTTCTTAATAAATGATTTGCTACAAAAGAATTTTTTTTTGTGAATGTGTTACAATTAATTAACTCCTATTTTTTCTTTAAAGACGAAGAAAGAAATTTGTTTTTCTCTCCTATTTATATCGGTTGTGAAGAATCAAACTCTCACTATATTTCTTCCTTTTTCTACTTCTTCTTCCAAGTGCAAGATAACCCCAGGGGGTTTTAGGTTTTTTTCTACCAATTGGAGTCCTCCGTTCACCACCTCCATGGGGGTAGTTTACAGAGTTCATAACTATTTCTTTTGCTACAGGATGCACGAGAGATATGTAAAAAGTAGGTCCAATATGCCTATTCCTAGTCTTAAATGGAATGTAACAACGTAAGGGACTATGAGAGCAAAATCACAAAATAGTCTAACTCACAGCATTTACTTACTAAGAAAACTGGGTATTGGAAATGGAGGAGTAGGAAGGGAGCTTCTTGATATCTTCTCATCTTGGGTAGTCGGTGCCGGAGCAGAACAATTGATTTGATCTCTGAAATTTGTCTTAGCGTGTTGTCGTGAAGGCCAGATTGAAAGTGGTGATTCTGAACTTTTTGGAGACATGTCGGGTGGCACGGGGCGTTCAACTATACCAAGTACAGTGAAAATCTTTCAATCATATAAGAGTTGGAGAACCTTTCTACTATGAGGGCAAAATCATCAAAAATAGACACAACATGTACTTACTATGAAAATTATGTACTGATAGTAGCGGGGTAGGAAGGGGACTTCTTGATGTTTTATCATCTTGAGCAGATCCAATGACATGATCATTTGTTGAAGCATGCTGTTGCACTAGAAAACTTGAAAATGCAGGTGCTGAATTTTTAGAACATGTTTTTGGCACCCCTGGCTGTTCAACTATAAGATGTTTATCCACTGGGACATGTGGAAGTGGGACAGGTGGCAATGGATGGAGAATTGCTGAAGGATGGCATACTGTGGAGTTATTTGAGCTCTCATCAAAGTTTAGGCCAGAGAACCTTTCCGGAAAGCAAGATGAGATTGAAGGAAGTCGTTCCAATCTTGACTCACTCGTCATACTTTATCCTTACTTCAAAGTGCTAGACGCAGACAATGGAGTACCTTGGCAACTTTATACTTTCAGCCAAGTACCAGCAGAATGGCAGGCACGAACAGACATCAACATGAAGAGAATGCAGGCAAGAATGTGGTTGAAACTATACTCTTTTTCACAGGACAAGTCAATGCAAGAGCCAGCTGAGAAAAGACCCAGCTTAGGTCAGGAAAATGTATCTTCAAGATGTGTTGCCTTTTAGAGAGGGACGGCGCTCCAGCAACTGCAATTTAGCGAGTAAAATCTTAATGAGTCCCCTCCTGAGATTTGAATGATCAGAAATATGATTAGATTGTTTAAAACCTCAACTGGCACTAATTTCTGTTCCTGTATAATTCCACATAACTAGAAAATAATGCAGCCCTGCCAATTCTAGAAACCCAATCAATAAAAAACAGAAGTAACACTGGTGGAACTGCAAGGTTCTTTAGAATTTCAACTAGTCTCCATGCTAAAGTCATGATACTTAATGAAGGACTTTAACCTTGTTTAGTAAATCCAAATATAACGA
Organism: Carica papaya; assembly: GCF_054855325.1. Taxonomy (NCBI): domain Eukaryota; kingdom Viridiplantae; phylum Streptophyta; class Magnoliopsida; order Brassicales; family Caricaceae; genus Carica; species Carica papaya. Next base: position 23,611,041 of record NC_142310.1, on the reverse strand, counting down.
GCAACATCTTGTTCCATTGGTATAAAGCATGAAACCGAGTTCAAATTCATTGCAGAAATTAATCTTTGAAATTAAAAATTGAGCATTCAAGGAATTTCTAAAAATTTGCAGCAAAATTATGCATGTATAGAAATATAAACAACACAGTCAACGACAAGATTGATAATCTACTATCAGAAGATTCAACTTTACCTACAAAAGGCTTGAAGTTACCTAAGCATAAATCCAAGTAGTAAAATAACGAACAATGCAGTGAAGTTACCAAAGCATAAACTGAAGAATCATCAGAAAAACGCTCGTAAAAACACAAATAGTCAAGTCCAAAGAATTTATAGAGTAACAGCTGACAACAAAGTCAATGCAAAAGTAGGGAAGTTAGATAAGCATGAACAAGCATATCAGAGACGGGAAGTTTCCTTACTCCAACTTTCGCAAAGAAGCTTCTACGCTTGAATGCCGCGTTTTGCTCTGAGTATACTTAGCAGAAGATGGAAAGGAGGAGGAAGAAGAGTGGAAACTCAGAAAGCAAGTGAGTGAACAGTGAATAAACAATGTGGCAGTTGCCCAAGACTATCATCATCTGGATTTAATAATCCTCTCCTTTTCACAAAATTGGTCAAAGTCCAAAAAAGACACCCAATTAATGGTATATTAATATCCGTGTTAACTAAAAAAAAAATTTAACTTAATCATCATTATAATACCCAAGGCATTTAAAAGTTCCTCGAGCAGAACTGTTAATTTAAGAAAACAAAAGCTCAAACAAACCATATATTAAATTAAATGCATGGTTGATATTTCTACATTTTATTTATGAGAATGTGCATTTCTTTTTTTTTTTGTATGTTTTTATTAAAAAATCATAGTATTATTAGTGTACAGAGTCATTTAATTGAAATATATAAAAATTTATTAAAAATTATTTAATATATATTTAATCATATTTTGCTATTTGTGTAACAATTTGATAAATTATATTTTTAAAATAGTTTCATTTTAAATTATCTGTATTTTTTTTTTTTTTTTGTATAACTACATATCATAATTGAAATAAAAAAGGAAATAACAATCAAGCACTATAGTCAATATTTAGTTTCTTCATTATTTTGTCATTTTCTTTTGAATTACATGCTTTAGAGGTCTACTTTTCTTTTCTTTCATAGATTTTCATTGAAATCTATGAAATATCAATGTCCAACGTATCAGAAACTTGGTTAAGAATGGAAAAAAAGGACAAAAAAACAAGGCAACTAGGTAAAAAGATTTCAGGAGGAGAAGTTTGGAAGAGTATTCCTGCAAATCTTTACTTTCCTTTCTTACTTAGCTTCCGTTTCCTTAATTGACTTATTTTATTATGGGATTAAAATCCCATGCAGTAATAAGATATGTAACAGTAAAATTACAAGAACTAGGGAGCTAGATTAGGCAATACATAATTACACAATATGCAGAGAAACAAATTAATGATGATTGCTGAAGACTTGGTCTGCACTGATTGCAGGGTTGGGTGGAGGACCTGCTTGATATCAGCAAATATGGAGTTTCCTTCACAGGAACTAGATGGCTGCAATAGAAAACTCATTCTTAAAGCATCAGCTATTGTTTGAACCCAATATTCATTTTCTACCTCCCAAATTTTCCTCATTACCCACCATGAAAAATTAAACTATTGAATATGATGAATATATATAGTACAAGAAAAATGTTATTTTACATCTGGGTCTAACCTCAGTTTTTTTTTTTTTATTGACAATTATATAGTGAATAAGTTATTTCTAGGACGAAACAAAAGGCTAGAACTAAGTACATGCCTGATCATATCTGCAAAGAGTGGGAACTGCAAAAGTCCAAACAAGGTGACAGGGACACAAGCAACTGTGGCAATGGGAATAGTAAGCCAAACAAAATCATGCCCAAGAACAATGAACAGACTGGCTGCAAAGGCTACCATCATGTTGACTATAGATATGAAAAGGGTCGCAAGCCCTATGATAAGCCGGTTTGGCAATGAATGAAGAAAGTCTTCTTCAGCATATCGTGAGGTGATGATGGACAAGAACATCAATATGGAGGATGCAGAAGAAAATAGAGCTAATGCATTTGATACAGAGAAGACCATAAATGACCTGTGGTGAAGAAATATAGGCCTCCCTGTATCATTATTATTACCGCCAGGAACAGTGAAGGCAGCAGCAAACACTACTGTGGCAATGAGAGTGGCAACAACCATACATGAAGAAGCGGTATCTTTCATCCATTTTTCCCCTTCTCGGACAAGTGCTCTGTGCTGCTCCGTGAACAAGATATGGGGAGTTTTCCCTTCTGAATTTCTCATATCTCGATATGAAGGCTGGACAAGCTTTTCTACTTCCTGCAATGATGTGCAAAGTCAAGTCATAAGCCATTAAAGTTATAATGAACTGCTTTTCAATCTAGTTTTAGGTTTGCTAGAGTAGTATCCATCATCTAGCAAGAAGACTAGATTAGGTGTTCCCAGTTAAAATAAACCATTAATTCTATAATTTAAATTGCAGTTAAAGCATAAAAAGTTCATAAAGCACCATAACTTTGAGAGCCAATGAAGAAAAATCCAGAGATGAGCTAAATGGAATGGAAGATACAAAAACAGTGCAAGAAGACAAAGACAAAGATTTATTCAATTCTAACAAGAACCTAGAGTTCAAGCTATAGTTGGAAGCTCAGATTAAACCTTGAACCAGTGTAATTCTCGCCGAAGTTGCAGAGCAGCACCAGAGTCAATTTTGAGTCGATCTGGAGGAGCTAATTTTCCAGCCAAATGTAGAATATTATTATTGTATTCATCTTTGTATGCAACTATCAAGTCTTTGTGTGCACCAATCTCATGTATGAGATTAAAAATTTTCTCTTGACGATGCAACACTGCAATGTGAAAAATGCTTCGGCTATGATTATCAGCTTTCCAGATCAGACTAGGATACATTTGGATCAGCACAAATATGAACTCAAAATTCCCCAATTCTGCTGCAGTGAACAGCAATCGTGAAGGCTTCCTAATTAGTTCTCCTATTTTTGAGTCATCCAGCAACAAAACATGCTTCCACAGTTGCTCCACCAGTTCAAGTGCTTCGTTTTGCATTAACTTTGAGAACCTGAGATCTGGGGCTGCATAACGATCGAGTCAGAGTATGTGTAGTAAACACGAAAACATTCTAGACCAACACCATACCTATAAAATTGGAGAGATTCAAGAACAAGACCTTCAAAATGGGCTCCCTGCATTTAACAAATTCTTATATCTCAGTTTAAAGGGTTTACGAAAAAATTAATGATCGCCAAACAACTTGAAAATTATTTGACTTTGCTTTCCATGAAAAGAACTATAGCCTTATAACTGTGTAACTAGCATGGAAGTCAGATATTTGGACACAGGCAACTGGAATTTTATGTGGAGGACAGAGCAATATTAAGCCAACACCACAACAATTTTAGTCAAAGAGAGAGACAACAGTGCTTTCTCTTTTAATATGAAATGAAAATGCACAACAGAAGAAACCATTTATGTCAACATAGTTGCAATAGGTAGACTAGGAGACGAAGCATTTTTTGTGAAATAGAAGTAAATATGACATCTAAGAAAGCTTTAAGGATTATAATTATAAGGTACAGCAAGTAGGAAAGTGATGGACATCAGTACATGCACCTCTTGAAAGTGCTTAATAGGCTTTTACTTTGCAATGCCAAGGGCTTTCGAGCCAAGACATGAAGAGCTGTCTCTCCATTTCCATCTCGAGCTGTAGCTAATTGTGGATTATGCTGAAGTATTGCCAAAGCTATATCTGGCAGCAAAAATAAGTTCATAGCTGTCAAGGAGCCAGTACACAACCACACCATCATATGTGTAAAAAATGATGAACAAGGTTATCTTTTCTCAACCCTTAATGTTTATTTTGTCATGTGGTTTAGCTCAGATGAAACTAGAAAATATAATATGAAACTAAAGAGACCAACCAAAAAGGTCAGCATTGATGACGGCAACAAGAAGCCCAATCAAATCTTCATCTGTAAGGTCATCTTCTTTGGTCACAGAATAAAGATACCAGACCATATCTTTGTGGCCTAACAAAGCAGCCATAAGCAATGGTGTTGCTCTCATACTGCCGCGAATAGAAGGCAATTTATTATTCTTTCTGACCATTGCCTCTGCAATCTTCATGATTCCAGATACTGCTGCAAAACATAGAGCTGTATTCCCATCATTGTTCTTCATTTCAAGATCAATAGGCTCCATCAGCTCCACCAGTTCCTGAACAAAGGTTACATGTTTTGCCCCAGCTGCAATGTGCAGGGCAGTTTCTGAATTCCTTGTTATTGTAGCACGCACTGCTTGTGGATTCAAATTCAAAAATTCTCTAGCGAGATTCCAGTCACCTCTAAGCGATGCAAGAAACAAGGGAACATAAACTGTAAAGAACTTCTCCCTTGTCTCCACTGTCAAAATTTTCAATGTCAAGATACCAGGAAATTCAATTGAATTTGACTTGTTATACTGAGCATGAATGGTTATTTCTTCCTTCTTTTTTTCATTTTTCCTTTTACCACATGGCGTATGTGTAGTTAGGAGGAAACAGGGGCAGGAGGGGAGAAGGAAGAACTATCTGATTTCTAACTGTGTAAAAAGGAGTGTAACCATCTTTTTGTTGTCATATAAGTGTAGCCCACATGCTAATGAAAATAATGATATTGCTTTTTCATAACTGTGTTTCTCAACAAGGTATCCATAAGCACTAGTTAACTTGACCTTACTCGCCAAAAACTACATCATTAACCCTTTACCAGTTCTTCATAGTGGCCTTAGCTTATCTATATTCCCCAATAAAAGCAATACCTACTAAGCACGAAAAATATCAATTATGAATAATGACTTCAACTGAATCTGTAAAGCTATAAAAGTTTCAACCAACATTGTTTTGATTGCATACTGATTTTGAACAATGAATCCAACAGGATAAGTACAGCCATAAAAACTTCATTGATAAATTACATGATTGATTGGGTTTATTCTAATAAATAAGTGAAATTAATGCTAAACCAATATATGAGTAACACAGTAAAATTAGCTCTCTATTACCTTGGCCTATGCATTTTCATATGAACCGACATGGGTTAACCAGAGAACAACAAATCAACAAGACGAGAGATCCACTTACCAGTATCTGCAACCGATTGAGGCATTGCTGCTTGTGGAAAAATGTTAGATGCATCATCTGTTTCTCTTATTAATTGCCTAATAGCTGGTTGGATTTGACTGTTTAAAGCGTAAGCAGACCTCCAAACGGATGAATTTAGGACTTGCGTAGCATCTCCTTCATCAACTTGTGAAAAATCTATTGAGTTTGGAATATCTTGATGAGGCTGGAAATAAGGAACTTGTCCAGAAAAGGTCATATTGGAGCTATGCAATTGTTGAAATGAATAGTTAGATTGATTGAAAGCATTAACACCAAAAGAAAATGCGTGATCAGCATGATATGGTATTCCCTGGGACGCAGCATCATTGAGGCTTATTTCATCGTCAGAGAGTATAATATTTGTGTTTACATCGTCTCCCTCCAAAGATTTAACTGATGAATTTGCCGTAGATCTATTTACGGGAAAACATGATTGGATAGAGAGGCTATCTCCAAATTGGGATGAAAAATGGCTTTTTGTAATCATCCCTTCAAAAATTAAAAGTAGAATATGAGTAAACTAGCATAGATAAGTGCATCCCGGATCTGCAAGTTGTGTGTTTGTTTTGTAGTTAATAAAAGACAGAAGCAACATTCGCCATGTATTTAGAAGCAAGTAAACAAAAGACTGAACCTTTAACTAAACATACTAATAGCACCAGGCCAAGGGAAAACTTTGTTTTCTTAAGTGGTGTGGTGAGAGCAGCTAAATTGAATATGAGAACAACGTTGCTGGTGCCACCATCTCCTTAATAGAAACTCAAGATCTAAAGATCATCCAAATGTTTCTGCAACAAAACCATCAACAAATTGTTCCCAACCATCAACCTCACCACGAAAACAAAATTACTTCAAATTCACATTTCCACCCTCATGCCGAATTCTCACCTTTTCCTTATAAGCTCTAACAAGTACTATATCTTAACCAGCACCACAAGAAGCACCAGATGCCCCGTTCAACCTCTGAAATCAGTACCTAACCACCATCAGCCCCACAGAAACCACAACTCACCAACTTTGATTTTTACAAATTTCTAAAATTAACCATCCCACTTCCTCTGGAGCTGCTTATGACTATCAAACTGCCTATGTTTTCACAAAATTTTGATTTTAATGTTTCCACTCTGGATTCTAGAAACTAAACTTTTGTTTTCTCCCATCTGAACAGGTAGATAGAATAAAAAGAAATGAAATCGCTTTGGAAAAGAAAGAAAGCGAAGATAAAACAAACGACCATAAGGACATACCATAAAAAGCACATAAGAAGGAATAAGCAATCAGCACTGCAAGTAATGCTAACTAGTGTATAGATACACAAAGAAAAGACAGACACGTAAGCTTGTAATTGAAAGAAACTAAGTTTATGGTCTAAAGTTGTCTTTTACTGTGTGTATCTGAAACAGTGTAAAGTCGGATTCAACCGCTTAGAGAATCATAATAAAACTGTATTACATCCCAAAGATTTTACTCTTTGTTGAATATGAATAGACAAGTTCATTGGTCACGGATTATCAATGATCACCTGCCAAATTTTCAACTAGCGGAGAACAGCTCCTGAATTGCTTGACTGAGTTCTACAACCCGAAGATTATGTGGAAATAACCAAATAAAAGTAGCACAATTCTCACTGGCAATGAATCAAAAGCAGGAAACTTCTAGCCTCTTTCCATTTTCACTGCTTTCTCGGTAACCAAACACTCTTTCAACTGTCGAAATTAAATAGTTAGAGAAGCATGAAAAATGGTAGAGAACAGATGGCTGGCAAAGCTGACTCGCGATACATACGAACATCAAGAAGACCACGAAAGTAGCTAACGCGGTTTCAACGTTCATTTGGTGAAAAGCAAAAGAATTCAACACGGTACGTTGAATCGTTATCCCGTCTCCTCTTCTTCTTCTTCTTCTTCTTCTTCTTTGCTTTTGAAGGAAGTGCCGTCATTACCTCTCTCTTCTCTTCACGTTGACTATCACTATGTTTTTCGGGGGTTGACTGAAGTGGCTTATAATTTTTTAAATCGTCCTACAATTAAAACTGTGGAGTCAATTTTGTTGTTTGAAGGGGAATAATATGTTTAATGAGTATTATTATTAAATTTTTTATATTTTATTAAATTATTAATCTAATATATAAATTTATTGAATAATAATTTAATAGATGAAAAATCAGAATATTTATAATTAATATTTATATTGAATAAAATGAAAATAATTAAAGAAAAATAAATAACTTCAAGTAATTAAATTATTATAATTCTTTAAGGAAAAATAATATTATTTCAATAATTACAATAATTAATTATACTTTTTATATTATTTTTATTATTAAGAAAATATATATAATATCATATTTCTTACCGCAATATTTTTACTACAAACTAATTTTTAAACACCTTTAATAACTAACAGTACAAATATAAAATAAGTTGATGAGAGATAATGAATTGATGATATTGATCTATTTAAATTACTTATGGATTTATTTAAAAAATGATATTAATTTTTTATAAATAAAAAAAACAAACAATCGTTGTGTCTAATTTAACAAAGTTCAAACAGTATCACAAAATGAAGGTCTACAGGATTGGTGTTTAAATCAAATGAACAAGGGTAATCAGTACAAAGAATATGAGATATTTGTATTTGTGAACTCACGAAGAAAAATTCTCAGACAAATATGCGATTCAACAGTCATATTTTACAATTTTCAATAACTCTTAATTATTAATCAATATACATATTTTACAGTTTTTATTTGTATACTTCATTTGTACGTTATTTTAAGTTTGTCTCGTACTATACTACGGTTGAAATACATTTACATCTTGTGAATAATGTAGGCCCTCGTCATTTTTTTTTTTTTATAATTTGTTCCACAAAATATTAAGATCTAAAATTTGGTCTGAAATTAATTTTAAAATTAGTATATATATAACACCCAACATTTTATTTTTTTTTTTTAATTTTTTTTTATTTAATTTATTTTAACTTATTTTGTTTTAATTTAATTAAAAAATTGTTAAAAAATTTATTAAAGATTAAATTGAAAATAATTTTGAAAAAAATAGGTGAAAATTTTAGTTCTAAGAGTATTTTTAAAAGAAAAATTAGAAATTAGATATCAAAATACAATTTTAAAAAATTGCACCACGTCGGATGCCCGGTCAACAGCCCCGACCAACTAAGAGGCGCCAGATGGCAGAGGCACTGACGCGGGACACCACGCGGGGGGAGCCACGTCGGTGATCCGCGTGCGCGCGATCGAACAGCTGAGGTCCGTTCCCGCGCGCACGGATGACCCAAATTGAATCGCGCACGGAAGGTCCGAATTGAATCACGCACAGACGATCCAAATTGAATCACGCACGGACGGTCTAGATTGAATCGCAATAAACGGTCCAGATTCACTCCCTATTTAATAGCAATCGGACGGTCCATATCAAAAATGATGGACGGTCCAGATCAAAAGCGGATGGGTATAAATAAGTCCATCCACACCCAAACCCTAACCCTAGCCGCCAGAACCCCTCGTCGAAGAAGACAGCCCAGCCGCCGGAGAGCCGACCGCCGCCACCCGCCGCCGCACTGGAACTTTTTCCGACCGCCAAAAAAAGGTAAAAATTTCTCTTCTTGCATGAAATTCAATTTTGAACCCACCCATGGCAAAATCGGAGAGAAAAAACTGGCCAATTGGCTGAAAAATGTTAGCAAAGCCCGGTGGCGCCACCGCGGGGTATTTCGAAAAATGCCTCCGATGAGACCCTTCCCGATTCCCGTTCAATGTGATTTTTTCACCGTTGTGATCACCGTTTCCTTCTCTACATGTTGACTAAAGCAAAACACCCAACCGCAATGTGAGCCGGAGGAGCCGCTGCACCGGAGAGCCCCGTCGCCGGTGAGTTTTGATTTTTTACGTTTTTTCGGCTAACCGAGGGCCCTATGTGTGTTTTCTCGCAGGAACTTATGCAAATTTAGCTGAATTCAGCCAAAAATAGCCAACCCAAGATGGATCGCTGCCGCAAGCGGCGGAGTTGCCATGTTGAATTTTTGAAATTGGCCGAATAGGCCCTGTGACTTATTTTTGGGTTTATTTGGGACATTTTTAGGTACCGTAAGTGCGTTTCAGTTCCCGAAGAAAAATTCAGGAAACCTAGGGACCGCTCGTAGGCGCAGTAAACCATTTAGTTTTTCGGCATCAAATTAAGTAAGGACCCTTCAACCTATTTGCTATCATGGAATTGAAGTTTGAATAAATAATAATATGGTATTTTGTACAAATTAAATAGATGTATATAATTAATTACTGATTGCTAATGGAGCTCGAACCGGACATTGTTCTCTATTTATTTATGTTGATTGAGTTTGCAGTCTAAAAGCATGATGGTTTCTAGTTTATCTATTTTATAGTTTATATGCATGTATTATTGCCTTACTTGACCATTGTTTGATTTTATGATCTAAGATATGATTGCATTACCATATGCATGTTTATTTGTTTATGTAATTATGTTAATTCGGTAATGGAAACTAAGAAAAAATAAGAAATGTGTGTGATCTAATAAACAAATAAGATGACAGTCTCATTAAATATCCTGAGAGATGGTGGACAGACCGGGTTCATGGAAAACCCTACCGTGAATGTTGTCTCATACCGGACGGGATATGAAGACTTGGTCATTTGGCACTCATACCAGATGGGGTATGAAGACGACCAGTTTCGCCCTCATACCGAACGAGGTATTGAGGTTTAATGTCTTGGCACTCATACCGGACGGGGTATGAGAATGGCTCTGTAATTAAAATTATTAAGAGAAAGAGTTCATGTGTAGCGGGGACACCCCTATAGATCCCCATGGATACTAGTGGGCTAGTGAAACGAGAAATGGTTATGATTTAGTTATTTTTAATGAATATGAATTTATGATATGTTCTATGTTACTGATTGTGCATGAAGTTATGATCTGTATGATATTATTGTCTTTATAGGTTATTTTCATAAATTCCACAATGGTAAGTGAATGATAAATAGTTTTATTTTTAATAAATGTATAGGTTTAAATTTAGTGCTCCATTAGTTGTTTTAATTTTCTACCAACATTTGCTTTTGTGTCGGTGATATAGTGTGATGTCCTTACTGGTATAGTGTAGCTCACCCCTTATTTAACCATTTTAGATCAAGAAGACCTTATTCCCGAACCCGATCTGCAAGAAGATTGAGAGTAGATGTTAGATACTTTATATTTTCCTTCATTTTTCTCATTTCTCGTATTTCTTTCAAAGAATTCATTCTGTGATGTTTGTTTAGTACTTTCAAGTTATTGTATAAGGGATATAAATCTTAACTTTTTATTTCGCTTCCGCACTTCAATTATTATATATTTCTTTTTCGATTTCCGAGGTCGTTACAATATATAATATAGATATAATTTTTAAATTTATAAATTTTTATTTAATGTAAAATTAGGAAAAAAAATAGGTGAATGAATGAATGAAGTCTTATTGAATATCCTGATAGATAGTGGACGGATCGGGTACATAGGAAACTCTACCATGAATATCATCTCATACCAGACGGGATATCGAGGATTAGCATTTTTGGCACTTATACCGGACGAGATATAAGAACAGTTTGTTTCACCCTCATACCGGACGGAGTATCAAGAATTGAGATTTTAGCGTTTATACCGGATGGGGTATGGGGACGGTCCGTTTCACCCTCATACCGGACGGGGTATTGAGAGATAGTATTTTGGCACTCATACCAAACGGGGTATGGAGACGGCCGTTTAATTAACAACATTGGATGTTGGTTTATGCGCAGTGAGACATCTTTATAGACCTCATGGATACCAGTAAGCAAATAAAAAGAAAAAGTTGTTATTCTTACTTACTTGAATATGACATTATGATGTTGTTTAGCTATTGTCTCTATAGGTCGGTTTTGAAAATCTCACAACGGTAAGTATGCAATAAATAGTTTTACTAATGATAAATGAATTTACTTAAATTAAGAGGTCTATTGGATGTTTTTATGATTTTTACTAACTTTCAATTTCTATATTGGTGAAGAGTGTAATATTCTTACTAGATTAGCGTAGCTCACCCCTTCATTAACTATTTCAGATCAAGAGAACCAATATCCAGATCCCGATCAACAAGGGGTTGTGAATAGTTCATCACCCGGACTCCTTCAAAAGCTAGTGAAGGTCGTTCTAGGATGCTCAGTTGTTTACTTTTCATTTATTTTTGTGAGTTTTATTTGTTCTTTTAGAAAAGACATTTCTATAATTTTATTGGGTGTTTTAAACTATTGTGTAAGGTGTAACGGCCCCGGAAATTTAAATGAAATATATGTATTAAAAATGTCAAATGCGGAAGCGTAATAAAATTTTTGATTAACATTCCTTACACAATAACCAAAACGTACTCAAAACATGAAAGAACAAACTAACTAAAAGAGATACTCGAGATAAGAACTATAAATATAACTATGGAGTCTTTAGGTGTTCCCTTCGCCGTCTTCCTGCGGAACAGGCTCGGGAACAATGTCTTCCTAATCTGAAATGGTTAAATAAGGAATGAGCTACACCAGCCCAGTAAAGACATCACACTATCTCACCGCCACGGAAGTAAAGGTGGGTAGAAAACAAAAATGAATAATGGAGCATAATTTATAACGAACTCGTTTATTAATATAAAAACCTTTACTGTTCACTTATCTCGGTGAGATCCATGAAAACGACATATGAAAGCAATAACATTATCATCATCATCAAATCATATAAACTGTATAACACAACACTTACCATACCTTTACATTTTAATAATCAGAAAACAGATTTCCTCTTTTACCAGCCTACTAGTATTCCTGGGGATTCATAGGGGGTCCCCGCTACACGTGAACCATTAACATTTACAACCTGATTCCAGGGCCGTCCCCATACCCTGTCCGGTATGGGCACCAAAACTATGAACCTCAATACCCCGTCCGGTATGAGGGTGAAACGGGTCGTCCTCATACCCCATCCGATATGGGCGTCAAAACACATAAGGTCTCCATACCCCGTCCGGTATGAGAGACCACGTTCCCAGTAAGGTTCCCTACGGACCAGGTCCGTCCACCATCTCCCAGGATATCTAGTCAGGCTGTCCACATTATCCATTTTGCCTTTTTCCTTATTCTCAATCATCCAATCATACACAACATGTAAACCAGTAATTGACACCAAATAAGACAATACAGTACCGGGTTCACCATAATACAAACCATAATAAAAGAAACCATGATTCATGCATACGAGACCATAAAATAAATACATCAGACATCATGTTGTATTCAATACTGAAGAATAGATCAAACAACAACAGACCAACACTGTATCAGACTCGGGCTCCATTGGCAACCTTAATCAATTATACATCTATAAAGTCACACAGTACAGTTTAATTTTTTATTTAGCTTTAATACCGTGATAGGAAATAGGGTGAGGGGTCCTTACCTGTTTTGGGGTCTGAATTCGACTCTACAGTGTGCCTACAGGCTGTCCTTAATTTCCCTAAATTTTTTCCGAAAAGCTAAAACGCACTACCGGTACCTGCACGTGTCCTAAAAAATCTCAAATCAGACCTAGGGCCCCTTTCGGCCAATATCGAAATTCTGGTACGGCGGCGATTCGCCTCGGGTTGGCCGTTTTCGGCCGAATTTGGCCACACTTGCATCGGTCCCTGCGATAAAAAAAACCCAGGGCCCTCGGTGGGCCAAAAAATCACGAAAAACCGAAACTTACCGGCGATGGTGCTCTCGGGTGCCGCGGCTCCTCCGGCGTGAGTCGTGTTTTGATGTTTGGCTCCAATCAACCTGTAAAAAAAAGAACGGTGATCACAATGGTATAAAATTTGCATCGAACGGAGGCCAGAAAGGGCCTCATCGGAGGCAAAAACAGAGGAGGGGCGCGGCGGCACCGCTGGGCTTCGGCTGGGTTTTTCGGCCGTTTTGTCGATGGTTTGGCTCCGATTTGGCCATTGGCGGACTCAGCATCGAAAAACGAGCCAGGAAGAGAAAATCTACCTCAATCGGCAGTCGGAAGCTTCCCCAGTGCGGCGGCGGTTGGCAGCGACCGGCTCTTCTAGCGTCTGGTTCTTCTTCTCTGGCGAGGCACTAGCGGTTAGGGTTTTTGTGATCAGGTGTGGGTAGGATTATTTATACCCTTTGCCTTTTAATCTCAACCGTCCATCAAGATTAAATCTGGACCGTTCGATCACGATTTAATTGGGATTAAATCTGGATCGTCCATCGCGATGCAATCTGGGTCGTCCATGCCTGATTGAATCTGGGTTGTCCGTACGCGTGAATCTGGGCTGTCTGTGCGCACGTTTGATCTTGGTTGTCCGTGCGCGCGGGAACGGATGTGGGCCGTCCGATCGCGCGCATGCGGATCGCCCATGTGGCCCGTCCCCTGGTCAGCATTTCCTTGCCACGCGGCGTATCCTGGTTGGCCGGGGCTGTTAACCGAGCCGCCGACGTGGCACAATTTTTCTAAATTACGTTTTGACCATCGGTTTCTGATTTTCTTTTCAAAAACACCAACAGAATCTAAATTTTCACCCATTTTTTCCAAAATCAAATTAAATTAATTAAAAATCTAAAAAATTTAAATAATTAAAAAATAAAAATAATAACACTTGAATGTTACATAAGGAATGTAAACTATAAATCTATTGTTATGCTTTTGCATTGAATTTATGTTTTTATTTCTTTTTAAATTCTGGGTCATTACAAAAAATTTTATTGGTAAAATAAAAATGTTTGTACTACTAAATTCACTATGTAAATTATTAAAATCTATAAAAAAATAAATAAATAAATAAATAAGAACCATTCTCTTACACAAACTATTGAAAAATAATGATGGACTCAATGGAATGATTATATGATTTAAAAACAATAAGTACAATTTAGAATTCTGCACCATAATAAAGTAAACTGAATACAACAAATGTAGTTAAAAATAAATTGCAGGAAAATTTATAGTAACTAGTTAGTTAATAATATTTTACATGACCAAATCAGAAGCTGACATACTATATTTTTAATTGATAGAGTGCTAATAAATTAGCTTTTTAAAATTTAAGATATAATTTTATTGGCGATTTAGATGGAACTATCTTTAAATTTTTAATGATTAAAATAAATCAAATTCTTTAGGTCTAAATTTGCACTAAGTTTAGAATAATACATTTTTCAATTAGTTTATAAATCTCTAGACTTAAAACTTTCTAAGTGTAATGTAAAATCATGAAAAAATTACACAAAGTTTAAACTCACTTACTATTTTCCTCTTGTCTATTTTTGTTCGTTGTTTTATCGTAAATATTTTGTTAGTCATTCTATAAAAGACTATTCCACCGAATGGTCATCCCTTCCCATTTGGTTTTGTTTTCTGAACTTAGTTTTTCTTTATTTTTTTTTTATGTATAATCTCATTTTAAATGAATTAGTGATGATTCTTTTTTTTTTTTTTTTAGTATTCGCTTGCAAATTTATAACCATGAAGTTTATAATGAACTTGAAATTACTTGTAATGGAACATTTATAAAAACTATCCACGTTATTTTTTTATATGATAAATTGTAAATTCAAATCTACTAATATTTTTATTAAGAGTATATTGTGATTTGTGTATATAAATCACAATATTCATTTATTTAAGCGGAAAATTGTAATTTTGAAGATTAAGGAGTATGTTTAATAAATCATTTAATTATATATTTGCAGGCGCGCGCGCGCTGGCACACGCGCACACACACACACACACAAATATTTGGCTTCGCCTTTGCAATTCCTTTGACTATAAATATATATATATATATTATATTTTCTTGATGAACTTTAAATTAAATCCTATTATTTTATTCCTTAATTTAATAATACATGGGACTGGGAAGACCATGTGAAACTGAAATAATTGATGGATTGAAATGGACGTGAAACTATCTCTATTCCAGTTTCGGCCAAACAAATCCTTCGCAGTATCCTCTACTCTGACTCACCATTATATTCTTTAAAATTAATTAGTGAACCTAATTAATGTTTGCATCATTGTTTAATTTGGATAAATTAGAGCAAAATATGATTGACCATAAATAGCAAGTGCTAATTTGAGCTATTAATAACAACTGGTAATTTAAGTGTCAGCTGTGACTCGGTGACATTTTTTTTTTTTTTTTTTTTTTTTTAATTTCTCAAATTAGTTATAAATAACTTTTATTGGTATGATCATCAAAATTAAATTGATCTAATCATACTGATTCACTGGCTTGTCATTAATTGAACCACTAATTCACAAAATTATGATTTAAAAAAGAAAATAAAAAATTACTAAATAAAAGTCGTCAACATTAAAAATGTTTTAGAAATTGAATATATACTAATTAAATAAATATTTAATGTAGATATTTTAAAACTGTATATATATGATTCATGTGTTTGAATTTAATGGTTTTGTTCTATTTTAAGTCTAAAGTTTAAGTTTCCACTCAAAAGAAAAGTTTAAAGGTGTAATTTATATTTTAGTATTTAAATTATTAATTAGATTTAGGCGATAGAAATAAGGTTTTACTTATAATATATTTCTGGTTTTATTCTTTCTATTCTTTTAGAAATTTAAGAATAAGAATTTATCAGTTTCATTAATTTTTCTATATATTTGTGATTTTAATAACTATTATATATTAATTAATAAATAAATAAAAAGTACTACAAGCGTGTTTGATTTCTTAAATCATGTGAGAAAAGTTTTTCTACTTAAAATATTAGAAATTATTTAATTTTTTATTTATGTCAATTTTAGCTTTCTTTTAAAACTGTCAATCTATAAATATTCATTATTTATATGAAGCTTATAAAGATATTATGTATTTTTAATTTATTTCTCAATAGTTTTTCAAGATTAATGAGTTTGTAAATTAAAAAATAATAATAATTAAATGATCTATAACTTATATTCTTGTAAAAGTTTTAGATGATGATGGGATTTTGACACGCAATTATCAAAGGAATATACCGATTTCGTGTAACATATTAATTAAGAGGAAATGCTGGTAAAAAGATTATCTCATATTGTTGGACTTGCTTTATATATATATATATATATACATGATCCTTCTCTTAGCATGACTTAGATGGTTGTGTAATGTGTCAATATGCAAACATATATGTACGTATAATGAAGAATAAGAGGGAATTCGGTAGCAAATGAAGGCACTAGCTAATTAATCCGGTAGCAAATAAGTGACTTTTGGCCTTATTTGCTGGAGCTTGTGGAAGCATAGAAATAAATTTATTTTCTAAGAGAGTGAGAGCAACATCGATGAACTTGCTAAGGATGTGTCTATCATGGCTAATAATATAAATTTTTATTTTTTTAAGTTTATATTTAAGAAATGTAACGCTTCTTCAACTCTATTATGATTAATAAAGTTAAGTCATTTTACTTAAATTGAGTTTATGTGATTTAAGTAAGTATTCTTATGTCATTACTCTATAAGATAGGATATGGTCCATAACAAGTGATATCAGAGTACGGTTTTATGACATATCTTGAATATGAGGCTTAAAGTTACATGGAACTTAGAATAGAGTATTTGAACTTAGAATGACATAGCAGAATATTATAGAAACTTTATTTGAACCCTAAATTTTGGATATGGAAAATGGTAAGGCCAAGGTGAAAGCATGTTTATTAAGATCTAAATGATAGGACAAGATAGAAATTCTGTATAAGCAGAAGCGTTAGATGAGATATTTTGGAGCCCGATAACTTTTTAAGCATCTAAAAAATAACAAATTTAGGAAAAGTATTTTTTTAAGAAGTGAAAAAAAGTTCTATTATACCCCTTAGGTTTAAATAGTTGTTGTCACCAAAGAAATTACTAAGTGAGACGAGCTTCCATATGGTTTAGAGTTGGAATAAGATATATTATTAATATTATGGAGGTCAAACATTGTTATGTTCAGAAGTATGAATTTTGAGACCATGTGAATAATGTATATACTTTGGAGGATATAAATTATCTTGTTGATTAAAGAGAAAGTATTATTAATGTTACTAGGAAAGAATGTTACCCCTTACTAAGGACTAGTTTGAATATGAGAATATACAATACCCTTGTAAAGACTAGCTCTTAAGGAATAACTTTAAAAATCCTAAGAATAGAGTTGTTATCCCAACTGAGGACTAGGAACACACCATAACTCTTAAGTAGTTTTTCTGAACAAAGTATAAAGGTGTCTTTAAACTTTTAAGATCATATACACTAAATTAGACTAATATTACTAAAAATATGACTAAACCTGTTAGACACTGATCCAACAAAGAGGAAGTGTATGCCAAGTGAAAGTTGAATTGAATAAAAATGGCTACCTTAAGACCGATGAAGAATTTGGCCCATCATAAGGATGAAACATTTGTGAATGTGACTATTAAGCATAATTGTCCTACTCTAGGAGTATATGGAATGTAGGAGACAATATATTGCATGTACTATACTATAATTTCATAATATTATTTATTAAAATATTTTATCTCAACCCCCTATCACCCTTCATATACCAAAAATACTGCTACAGAGTGGGCAGTGATACGGATAAAAGTTTTTGAAGCTAGACTATAATATTACAATTATTATTTTGTATTTTTATTTTATAATGTAAGAGAGAAAATTTAGAGTCTCATACATATTTATATGCTTTACATTTAAGAAGTGTAACGTTTCTGCGACTATATTATAATTAATAAAATTAAGTTATTTTACTTAACTTGAGTGTATGTTGTTTAAATACGTATGCTCTGATTATTATCTTATAAGAGAGATACTGTTATTAGGATATTTTATCTCATCACCCTTCATATACCAAATATACTGCTACAGAAAGAGCAGTGATATGGAAAAAAAAGTTTTTGAAGCTAAACTATGAGATTAAAGTTATTGTTTTGTTCTTTTATTTTGCAATGTAAGAAAAAAATTTAGAATCTCGTACATATGTATATGTTTTACATTTAAGTGCTGTAATATTTCTGCGACTATGTTATGATTAATAAAGTTAAGTTATTTTATTTAACTTGAGTGTATGTGATTTAAATAAGTATGCTCCGATCATTATCCTATAAGAGAATGTATGGTTTATGATAATAAATATGGATATGAATTTGGTCCAAACATACGTCATATAATTAACTTTTATTACTTTATTTTTAATTATTACATAAATATTACTTTATTTTTACTTTTTATTAAATTTGTAATAAATTATAATTACATATATATCACTTTAAAATTAATATATGAAAAACTCACATAATATACTCTTAAAATAGTTTTAATTTAAAGTGAGAGAAGCTTAAAGATAGGGAATGAGTGGGTCATGTTTGGCAAATGATGTCATTTGGTAAAAGATACATAAAACATTAAGAGGTTTAAGAATGAGTTAGAAGTGCTTTAAGTTTTTATTGGTAATTAGTACTAGTTAATCACAAAAAAATGATATAAGATTTTCTCGAGGATCAGGGTCGAGTGAATGATGTGTTAATAAAAGAGTGGGGCGTGCAAACTCCTATGGACCTATCCATTATGATCAAATAAATAAAGCAGATAGAGTTGTGAAAAAAAAGGTGATGGGATCATGTTTAACATGAAAAATCAAGAGTAAAAAGCTCCTCACCAAAAGTTTGGCATAGAAGGAAGATCATCTCTTATGTTTCTAGTCATTCTAGAAGTTATGCATAATAGGGAGATTTTAAACGTAACTATTAATTTTATATCTTTAAACCTACATGCAGATCCCATAAGTTCATTCTCTTCCTTACCATATTCATTCACATTAGTTCCATAAAACCTTCCATTATTTTTAATTTAAAACCTTTTATTGATATATCCTCTTATCTTAACAATCTCATCCTCACTAATTCAAATAATTACTTAAATTCCTCCTCTAATGGCCTAAAGCTCCCTTATGGATGAACTCATCTTATAATTTTATGGCCATCTTCCTTCCACAAGCATGAAAAGTATATTATTCTCACATAACTTCCTCATCTTTTCTTTAGTATTATTAAAATAAACCTACTACTTACAAGTAAAAAACCTTAAGATATGAAGAATTACAATGGGCGAAAAATTTCATGCTCATTGTTAATTGCACTTAGTCCTTAGTTTCGAAGTCTTTTAATTTCTATTTAGATAATAACAAATAGATTTGCAAGATTAAGCATCCAAATGCTTATATTGAATAATGTAAAGAACATCTTGTTATAAAGGGAATCAACAAAAAGGAAGGGGTCAAGTACATAAAATTTTTTTAAGTGCAATAATCAAGTACAATGTTATTTACTTAATATTATCTCTTGTTGTATCCTTTTATTGATAGATTCACATATTGGATGTCTTAAATGTCTTCTTTTATTGATACCTCAAGAAAGAAGTGTACATGACAGAAGTCACTAATTTTGTTGTTATGACATTTTTATATCATGTGTCATCTTTGTAAAAATCCATATGGTCTTAAATAGTCCAAATTTTTGGTTCATTAAATTTTAAAATTTTTTATATAAAACGTATAACTTTGTTCCCTCGAATGTCATATGCTTCTTATTTATATTTAAATAAGTTAATTCTTATCTTAATCATCATTTCTGTTGGCAATATTGTAATACAAATTTTTTTACATATGATTTGTAAAATTACTAAAAGTTTCTAGATAATTATTTGCCAAAACATTTGAAAAAGCTTCACAATTTGTTAAGCATTAATTTTTTATTTTATTTTTTTAAAAAATAACATTCTTTCTTAGCATAAAAATCATTTTGATTTGCTCAATAAGACCAACATGACTAACTCTAAAGGATGATTTAGACCCTCATGGCTACTAGCTCTATCTAGTCAAGACTTTTGGGCAACAATTTCATGATCCAAAACTATCAAAACGGATAGCCGGTGCACTACCATGTGTCATTCTCGCTAGAGACTTGATTACTCAAATTTAGATACAAATGGCAACTTTGTTCACACAGGTATCATCAACTTATAAAGGCTGCTAAAGGAAATATAATATATATGCTATTTAATTTCCTTAATTTATTGCTAATGTACTTATCTTTTAAGTTCCAAATCGATTGTATTTAAAATTTTTTTTTCTGTTTCTCATATTTAAGATATAAATTCATGCCAACAAACAAAATTTGCCTAATAAGTAATACAATATATACATATATTTTTTAATATTTAAAGTTCATATTTAAGATATAAATTTTAAGCTAATAGTACTTATCCTAGTCTCCCAATTTCTAACAAAGAAAGCCTACCTCACCCCAGCCACTTCTTAATTAGAGAAGTAACGTATCTACTTAATTAGAGAATACTGCAATATGGAAATACACAAGGGAAAAACTAACTGTGAATTAAGTGAATTGTTGGGTTTACGCCCATCAATTACTTACAATATATATGACCAGATATAATCAAAGGGAAGTGAGTTTAATTAATTGGTTCATAAATTTGGGTCAAAGGTCAGACGTATGAACACATGTCATGCAGGCAAGAAAGAAAGGCAGGAGGTGTAGGGTTTGCTTTGATATCTGTTTCAGGTAAGCCCTTCTTTTCTTCCTATGTTCAAAGCTTACCGATTTTGGCAAATTCCATAAAAGAATATCTGGGGTTGGTTAAAAGTCACAACTCAAGAGATCAACTTTTTGTTCTTGTTTACACTAGTGAAAAGAATAGCTCATATATGCCATCATTGCTGTTTGCCGAGCCATTTTGTTGTGTCTACTTTGCACTAATAGCTTCTATTTTTTAATAGACAAACAAAATACAAAATAAAAATAATATATTATATATATATATATATATATATACACATGCATGACCTACGAGAAAAGACTCTCTTAAGAGTTCATGCAAGAGGCATAATAGTAATTTGGTATGAAGTGGTAACCCTCTTTCTGGAAATGGTGATTTATTTTATATGTACACACACACACACACATGTATATGTCCTTATTATAAAGATGAGCATTTCATCCAAAATTATTTCTTACCCAGACTTTAAATTCAGCAATCAAAAGGAAGAAACAGAAAAAAGGTATGTTTAACTTTCTCCCCTATTTTCTTTTTATGCTTCTTCTTCCCTCTTTCTCTCAGCTTTTTTAATTCCTTCTGTCGTGATTTTACAAATATGAGTGTAGGTTTTCTTAATTAATTCTCTGAGAAAATACCATGCACCAAAAAGGGTTAGCTAGGTTTTCTCTTTTGTTTGGCTTTCCCTAATTAAAACAAGATGGTACAGGATATAACAAATGGGACAGGGAAAAATACCCATCCGCCGGATCGAGAACACAAGCACAAGGCAAGTTACCTTCGCCAAACGCCGTGTAGGGCTTTTGAAGAAAACCCATGAGCTGTCCGTGCTCTGTGATGCCGAGATCGGACTTGTCATCTTCTCCAGCTCTGGAAAGATGTTTCAGTACTGCAGTCAATCTTCCAGGTGCATTTTCACTTAATTATTTACTTATTAATTGATATAATAATTGGGTTTCATATTAGTTCAAAATCTGGTGAACTATTGTTTGGAAATCTTGTTGCAGCATGGATCAGATCATAAACAAGTACCATCTTGCCCGTGGGATTCATCCAGAAAACACTAACGACCCAGTGTTCTCTCATTGTGTATGTATATATAAGTTCATATAATTTTGAATTAATTAACTAATTACAGGCTATATATATATATCTAGATGTTGATTTAGGGTTGGAATGTACAGGAACAAATGCAAGGTGAAATGAGAAGAATGAGAAAAGAAACTCACAATCTTCAATTAAGTCTGCAACGTTACACGGGTGACATCGACCTGACGGCCGTCCATTACGAAGACCTAGTTGAACTTGAAGGCCAACTGGAGAACTCAGTTAACAAGGTCCGAGCTCGCAAGGTATATATACGTATATACTACATAAGTATATTTTGCTTTCCCTTTTTCTTTGATTAAAGCTCATTACTTCAATATTTGTACTTCTTTTGAAAGTTTATTTTTTCAATTATCTTACTAATCAAATATTACATGATTATAAAAAGTGAGCTATTTTCTTTGTGTTAATTGGGTGAATATAGTTTCAACTCCTACAGCAGCAACTGGACAATCTTCAGAGGAAGGTATTAAATATATTCATATAATAATTAATAGAAAATTATACAACATTTGTTGAAGAAATTGATGATATTTATTATTGTTTTATATACATCTTCTTGCTTAACTTGTAGGAGCGTATGTTGGAAGAGGAAAACCAGCAAATCTACCAGATGGTAATTAAGGACACAGCTTTTTTTAATGATGCTATTATATATACATATGTCGAGATTGTGATTCTGAATAGTTGATAATAATTAAGCAAGGATGGAAATGACAGTAATCTTAAAAGGTTTAATTATTTGATTTAAGCATAAGTAAAACACATGCATGTATGTATAGAGTAATTAAAAAATTTGAATTAATTGTGTAGATTAAAGAGACACAGATGGCATGGGAGCAGCAGCAGGTAGCAATTGCTGGACATCCGAAGCAAGAAGCCGAACATCGACAACTGCTGGATCTTTTCGATCCATTTTCTGGAGAAGAGCAACCCAGCAGTTTTCTTCAACTAGCCCTTCTCTCCCCACGCTTCCAACCACCTTATCGCCTCCAGCCTACTCACCCCAATTATCTTCAAGATTTCACTCTTCATGACAACGCCACCTATGGTAACATATTTATATATACACATATATTATATATAATATATAATATCAGTCACATATTAATGATAAAGTACATATATATATATATATATATGACTAATTTGTTCAAACATTGCAGAGTGATCAGATGTACATGCTACAAATTTTAATCTTCTCATGAAGTGGCAAGATATGTAGATGAGATGATAACAAGAAAACACCTTTAGTTTGGATTTCTTATCGCTAGTAGGAAGGTTATTATTAATAGAATATGCTTTGGGTGTGTGACAACTAAAATAAATCGGTCAATTTTCTTGTATCGTAATTTTTCATTTTACTTATTTTGTATGCACAAGAACATATTAAAATCTATATAATTAGCCTTTAAATACCATGATTATTCTATGCTAATTTTATAAGTACATTTAATTTAATTTTTTTCTACTATGTTCATATATTCATTAATTAGGTCATGCATATATAACAATAGTAACATTATAAAAGTAAAATATAAATAAAAACATAATACAGAAAATTATAATTGGTAAAATAAAAAATAAAATAGAATGAAATCCTTCATTCTTTTTAGCAATAATGTTCCTCATGGCACAAGAAAACCAGTTTAAATTATAAACCTGTTGTCACTCTTCAAAAAAAAAAATTAAATACATATAACAAGGATGAAAAAAAAAAAAAAAATGCCTTCTCTTGTACATATAAGAGAAGCTTAGTTATTTCCACTTACTTGCTTCTTAAATGATTGTTGGGGATTTGGAACAAAACATAAGGAAACTGGGAGGGGAAGAGGAAGCTAATCATGGTTGAGCGAAACACTTTACAAAATACATGGATTCAGTAAACTTTGATTATTAAACATACGTGACACATTTACATTAATTTTTTCAAATCTTGGTGCCAATATATGTGTTATAATATTTAAAAGATATTATGTTATAAAACACAGTTTATGAGATATATAATTTATAATTTTTTTTTAAAAAAATGTCTAACATATTTTATATCACAACATATAAAATAAATCTTTTAATAATATTTGGATAATGATTATTGAAGTTCTTATTATGAAATTTTATGCAATCTTGCCAAATTCAATTTGAGTTTACTTTCGTAAACTAACTAATTAATTTGATTTTTATTACATAGTGAGATATTCTTATTCTTGATTGATATTTTCGGAATATGTTACTCATATTTTAATCAAAATTATGTTGTATATAATAAACACAAATGATAAATGAACTTAGATTATCGATTTTAAATTGAAATCTTTTTTGTCAACTTATAACGTAAAATGGTGAACTAAAAACTTTGTCAGACCTATCTATAAAATTATCAAGTTACGTCCAAAGTAATTTTAAAATGAAAATTCTTCATACAATTTTGAGCATCATTTTTATTTATGGCATCTTCAATATTTTTATTTATTTAAAAATATTAATTAATTCAATAACAAATAAAAATAAAGAAAAATCTAATATATAAAAAAGATGGATGCAAACATCAAGGACATGAGCCAAATTTTTGAAGCGTTGGAACTCAAATTTATAAAAAAAAAAAAAATCATTAGCTGATATTCAAATGGAAGGTAGCTTATCAATCTTCTTTTTTGTTGCTCGTGAACGTGTTCTGCAACAGAGTAATGGATCAATAACTACATCTTGCACTACACTAATATCAATGACTAATTTACTCAATTTGGTTTTATACTATCATAATTATTCTTACATGTAAATTTAGTATTATCTAATTCGTTTAATTGTATTTTAATTGACTTTATAGTTGTTTATGGTCTTTTATTGAATTGTAATTATGATTTTGACATCTAACATTCACTACTTAATTTTTCCTTCACCATGTTCCTTGATTTTTTTTTTTTTTTTTGGTTGTCGCTCTAAATTGGGTTTTATATTGCAATAATCACTTATTTAATTAGTTTTTATTCAAAATTTAATACTATTAGGTTTTTAAAATAAAATTAATGATTTGGGACTCAAATTATAATTAAAAAAAATTTTGAACTAAAATGTAAAGTTAGTACCAACATTTTTATTATCACCATGAATTTAAGTCTTCTATACATTATATGTGAATCAACTCAACCGTGACAAACTCAGACGGGGGTGGGTCGTGTGCAATTGAATTTGGCTTAGGTAAGTGAAATGATTTGTTTTCTCTAGCAGATCCAAGATACGACAGTAACAATTCTGGGATTTCTCTGTTTTTCTTTCATCTTTTCATTATTCGGACGCTTTAACTTCTATTCATTGAAGAATCGAATAACCAGTAAATCTGAAGTTTGTGTTTGTACGTAGATCTGGAGCCGTCTAGTTTTTGTTTCGTGTTCTTGGATCTCTTAATCCATTTTCTTCTTTATTTTCAGACCTGTGAATCTCCCGAGAATCAAAATCTAATTTTACATAATGTTCCTTTCTGTATAGTGTACCCATTTTTTCTTGCCTTTTCGAACTCAATTTAGATCGCGATTCAAGTTTCTGATGTTTTGATCTCAAGAAAAATTAAGATTTGACTCACTTATTGGTGCATATGTTTGAGCTGCTAATGTAAAATAATGCTTTCATTTGCTTATAGAAAGACGAGGTGATGATGTGCCTGTTGATTTGAAAGCTATATGCTGTATCTTTTTTCTGTGCGAGCATTTATTTTATGCTCTGAAAATGTTTAGGTCATTGGGACTTGGA
The DNA here is from genome assembly GCF_054855325.1 of Carica papaya. Lineage (NCBI taxonomy): Eukaryota > Viridiplantae > Streptophyta > Magnoliopsida > Brassicales > Caricaceae > Carica > Carica papaya. The sequence goes on along the minus strand of NC_142310.1, from coordinate 23,585,347 downwards.
ATGATTGATGATTCCTGCTTCTTGTATATATTTGTCCGCTGGATTGAACTTTTGCTGATTTGTTTGCACTCTGACTTGCTGATCCTAACCCAAAATTTCGTTTCTAGGTTATCTGCACAGCAGTGGCTATTATCTTTCAGTTGGTGGTTGTTTTTGCCTGATAAACAAAGATGGTAATTTTTGCCCCTTATTATAATATACCATGTCAGTTTTATTTACTGGTGACTAGAATTTGAAGTGAAGTTCACTATCTTAGTTAAATATATATGAATTTTTGCATTGTTACATTTTGAATTATGTTTTAAAGGTCTAGTAGTTGCCTTTGTCACTTTTATTAATGTTTTGAATTCTTAGACTTTTGTAATCTTTTGCTGAATAACATGTTTTGCATAATATGAACATGTTTTTCAATCAGCTCTAGGCTGTTTCATTTTACAATCAGAATAAATTTACGTGACTTGGGTAGAGATTGTGTTTTATCTGAAGAATTTTGATAAGTGTAATTGCATGTTTTGCTTTTAAGTGCTTTGTTATCTTTTTTGAGTGGATTGTCGCCATCTTATTTACCTTTTACGTGATTTAGGTTGTGCTTGCTGCATCTATAGTGAGCAAATCTGGTAAAGGTGAGTTATCTACTTGTTTGCTGGAGTTTTCTTCTGAAAGTTATCTGTCTCTACCTTTTGTCATTATGTTCTTTAGTCAGGACTCTTGGCATTGAGATATAGGATAATAATGTTTTGTAACTGATCTTATGGGTTCTCAACAGGACCAGAATATAGTAAAACTTAGAATAACTAGATGTGTTATGCTTATACAACTTGTTTCTAACTTAGAGGAGAATTGGAGGTTGGATTTGTAAGATAAACATCCAGCCAAGTCATTTTTAAGCCCTTTCAGGGTCTTGTTATCCCTCAGGTAGCTAGTGTGCAATTGAAGCAAAAAAAATTTTGGATGTATTTAGTTTTTGAAAAGAAGGTGTTTTACAAGAAAATTTTCTAAACATGTTTTCTGCTGAGGAAACATGTTTAGTTGATTTTATATTTATGTTGTTTTGGAATTCTTTCCCAAGTACGCATAAGAAGGAGAATGCATTTTCTCTTTCCTGTTTTCTACGACTGGAGAATAAGCTCAATGGGGCACAAGCGTGTGGTTTTTACATCTGAAAAATCATTTAGAACTCTATTAACTGAACAGATTGTTTTCTTTTTTTCTTATGGAAAATGAGAGTAGAAAAAGCAGATATGAACATAAAACAAAGAATAAATGTCTTTAACAGTCCAATAAGAAAATGAAAAACATTCTTTTGTTATCAAACAAAAACAAGTTTTCGTTCTAAATGCACCACATCCTTTGAGTTTCTTTCTTTATCCTATTTTTGTTCTGCAGTTCTTGTGTCCAGGCAGTTTGTGGACATGTCTCGCATTAGGATTGAAGGTCTTCTTGCTGCTTTTCCAAAGTTGGTGGGCACAGGAAAGCAACATACATATGTTGAGACTGAGAATGTCCGCTACGTTTACCAGCCAATAGAAGCTTTGTACTTGTTACTTGTAACAAACAAGCAAAGCAACATTCTTGAAGATTTGGAGACTCTGAGGCTGCTTTCAAAGCTTGTATCCTTCTGCTATTTCTCTGTTACATTTTTATGTTCTAAAATTGTCTTTATTTTATACATAAGCATATATTCTGAGAGGATGGTTTTTAAAATTTTTACACGTAGCAGCAAGGACCTAAATAGTTCTCTTTCAATGGCCTATTCTCATTTCTACCTTTTATTAAATTGTTCAGTGCTCGTATTTCAAAATTATTTCAATAATGCGAAACATCATTTATTTTAAATTATATATATATATATATTATGATACCAAATAGGGGATATTTCTGATTCCTTAAGATTATCTAGGTACCTGAGTATTCCATGTCTTTAGATGAAGAAGGCATTTGCAAGACTGCTTTTGAGCTGATATTTGCTTTTGATGAAGTCATTTCCCTGGGGCACAAGGAGAATGTGACTGTTTCCCAGGTTAAGCAATACTGTGAGATGGAGAGTCATGAAGAGAAGTTGCACAAACTGGTAATGCAGAGCAAGATCAATGAAACAAAAGATGTTATGAAGCGCAAAGCCAGTGAGATTGACAAAAGCAAGGTATTTTTTCAGGGCTAAGGAATGGCTCTTATACTACCTTTTTGCATTCCATTATTTTATTGTATTTGCGGATCCTACTAACTTGATCGCTTACATTTTGTAGATTGAGAAGAATAGAAGTGATAAAGGAGGATTTATGTCCTTGCAATCAATGGGGTCTGGAAGAATAGAAAGTAGCTTTAGTGATATGAGCATTTCTAGTGGAGGTGGTGGCTTTGGTAGTGGTTCTGGGATTGCAATCAGCAATGAAGTTGACTCCTTCTCTGCCAAATCTAAAGGTTCGTGGCCTTATGAATGGAATAGATTCTCTGATGTCTTGTTTTCTATGAGATAGCAAGTATTAAATCTTGAGATTTTATTCCTTGGGTTATGTTTCTTTAATGCCAAAAATCTTTTCTCTTGATGGGCGGTTTTATTGATTGAAGAAAATCCTTTTTGAGTTCTTCCTGTCACCAGGTCGTCCTCCATCAGCTGCTACTGCTCCTCCTAAAGGTCTTGGCATGAAGCTTGGTAAATCTCAAAGGACAAACCAGTTCTTGGAGTCTCTGAAAGCAGAAGGTGAAGTTATTTATGAAGATGTGCAGCCAAAAGCTGGTGTGTCAAAATCTGCAGCTCCACCTCCAACTGATCCAATCACTTTAACTGTTGAGGAAAAGCTCAATGTAACACTAAAAAGAGACGGTGGAGTCAGTAACTTTGATGTTCAAGGGACCCTGTCACTTCAAATTCTTAACCAAGAAGATGGGTTTATCCAAGTTCAGGTACCTTCGTGTTCCTTTAATCGAGAATCACTTTTTTTCTCCCCCTATCCCCCCTCCCTCCTCCAGCGACGTTTTCCTCTTAGATGTTTTCCTCTTTTTCTATCTTAAAAAAAAAAAATTTCTAAAATAATTTGTTTTCTGCAGTTTAAAGTTGTTTGTTCATCATTGGGCCATGTTTATAGGCTGTAGCTGGCATACATGAACTTTGGATATAACGTGAAATCGTTAAGATGAGCATTTAGGTTTACATTAAAAAATTATGTTTGCACTTGTGCACTCTTGTTGCTCACTCTATTATATTATATTCAGCTTTAGTATACTGGTATCATTGTTAAATGGGATTGATGCATAATGGATTAGTTTTAAATTGCATAAATAACCAAGAAATTACTCATCAATTAAATATAAAACTGCTGTCTTAGCTGGGAGTCTATTATTATAGTTTTAGTAATTTTAAAATTTTATTATCACTAGTATTTAGTTTCCCTAATTGGATTTCTTTTTAATGTTGTTAGCACTTGTATTTCATGTCTAATTATGAATAGGATTTTTAATATTTTTACTCATAATATGTCATAGTCTAATTTTACTTGGGAAAGGATTACTTGGCACTCCATAAATATTTTTGTAATATCTTTGAGATCATTATTCAAGTATTCAATAAAAAGTTCTCAAAGTTTCTCAATTTTCTAGTTGTATGGAACAATCAAACTCTTAGGCAGTAATTCTTAAGATTTTTTTTATGTAATGTGTAAGAAACCCTAGGTGTAATGTATAGGTTTTTGTTCCCAAATCTGTAAGTAGGCAAATTGACCTTAATTTGTGTTACATCGGTTGATCAGAGCTAAAAGAATCTTACGTTACGAAGGATTAGAAGACAACACATCAGAAGGTTTTAAAGCATTGAACATTGTCTCATTTATGTTTAGGGGAGTTTAGGGATTCAGGTTAAAGAGAGTTTGGTTTGACAAATTCATTAAGGTAATCAAGTGATTTGGGCTTGCCTACAGATTGTGGACCTTTGTGCATGGTATTTTGGGCATTAATTGGGTCATTGTTGGGTCGGTGAAGGGTGAGATTTGGGCTTGGGATGGTCTTAATGTTAAAAATAATTTACTTAATGTGATCCCTTTAGCGGTTTTTTGGCTTTTATAGAAAGAAAGGAATAGTGGAGCTTTTGAGAGTGAAGAAAACAGTTTTTCTAGGCTAAAAGATAGGTGGATTAATTATTTTAGGTCTATCATAGGTTACGACATTATTTGTGATGAGAATTTTGGAAATATCGTTGATTCACTAATTTTATTGTAAATCCAAAACTACATGGATGGTACTCCCATTTTTGTTGGTACTTTGTTAATATACAGCTTACTTTTTTATTTTAAAAAAAAAATTGTAATCAAGAGGTTTGGATATAATCAATGCCAAAGAAATTATGCTACATTTTAGAGCATAATTCTTCAGGAAAAATGACAATCATCATAAATATAGATGATATAATAATTATGGGGGATGATACAAAGGAGATACTCATACTAAAAAAGGTCTTAATTAAAGAATTTGATGCTAAAGATCTAACAAATCTCAAATGCTTCTTGAGAATTGGAAACTAGTAGGTAAAGGAAAGGAATCTCAGTTTCTTAGTGAAAATATATAGTGGATTTTTCAAAAGAAACTGGAAAGTTTGCTGCCAACACATCACCCATAAAATCCCAACATTAAATTAGAAAGTAATTGACAATAACTTCTGTAGACAAAGAAAGATACCAAAAAACTTTCAGTAGGTAAATTGATTTATCTTTCACATAGCGTACCAGATATCAATTTTGTTGTTAGTATAATAAGTTAACTCATGAATAACCTACAGAGGCATTGTTTTGGATTTTCAAATATCAAAAAATGACAACTGTACAAGTTTAATTTTTCAAGAAAAACAAAAATCAAGAAATTGAAATATGTATTGACGCAAACTGAATTGATTCTATAATTAATAGAAGATCCACCTCTAAATGTTGTACATATGTCAGGAAAATCTAGTTACTTGGAGAAGCAAAAAGCAATATGTGATATCGAGTAATATTGAGTTTGGGTTTAGAGATATAGCACACGGTATCTATGATGGAATATGGCTACAAAAAATATTGTGTGAATTGAGAATTCTCTCACTAGAGCCTATGAAAGTGTTATGTGATAATCAATCCATAATAAATATGACAAAGAACCTAATTTATCATGATTGAACTAAGAATTTGGAGATTGATAGACACTTTGTTAAAGAGAAGATAGAGTCAGGAGCACTATTATTGCGACACATTCAGTCTTGCCATTAAATCACAAATATTTTCACCAAGTTAAACTTTCAAAAATCGAGTTACGAGCTTGGTTTGCTCAACATCGTCAAACCAGCTTGAGGGGGAGGGAAGGAACCCGACTTCTTGTAGAAGTCTAATTCTTGTACAAATTGACATCTTCAAAGAAATCTCCAAATAAAGCATAATTATAGTCGACTTTCATAACCAGAAATTCTTTTCTTTTTATAGAACTGATTTGTATTTAGTTTTCTACTAAAATTCTCTCTAATATTCTCCTATCTATATTCAATTGTTGTAGATTAAATATTATGAATAAAATTTAAGTAAACAGAAAATTTAGTTACAAACTTTCAAATCATTATGTCTTCCTATTGCTGAATATCTTTCCTCAAGACTCAATTCTATGAAAGTTCCATGCAGTAAGGGATTTGACATACCAATTGGTCAAACATTTCATCATCCGATCAAGATTTAACACTCTTAAACAATTATGCCTTTCTATTATCTTCGGTATTGGCGAGGACAACCGAACACAAATGTTGCTAAGTTTCCATGGGGAAGCTCGAAGGTTAGTGGTTTACATCGTTTGCTCTTTCAAAACTTGTGGACGAATTTTCTCCAACCAGGGGAGCACGATGCAGAATGAGCTAGTACTAGATCTCCTAAATAAATTAAAAATTATAATTATATTACATGTAAAACATCCATACTATTTAGGAATCTATTATTATTTATTTAGGAGGATAATTAAGATGTTATTCTTATTACTTTATTTGTATTAGGTTTAGTATTTCCAATATGATTAATATTAGTTGTTTATTCTTATTAGAATTCTTATTTCTACTAGGCTTACTATTTCCTAGTCTAATTTTAGTTAAAAAAATTATTATTAATATTTTTGTAATTTTACTTATTATTTATTCAGTTATTCAATAATATTTTTCAGGGTTTTTCAATTTTCTTTTTGTGTGATACAATCAAACTCTTAAATGTGATGCTTAACAATCTTATATGTGATGTCTTAGAAATCTTAAGTATGATGTATAGTGTCTTTTTATCCTTAAATCTCTAATTGGACAAATCAATCCTATTTGTCCTACATCCAAAAGTCTACAGGACTAGAATAGGGATACTTTTTTAGTATTCAAGGGAACATAACACTTAACCTCCCTCCTTTCTTTCTCAAGCTCATTTTGACTCAATATGAGGATCATTCGTGATGGTAACATGGGAAACAACCTCAAGCTTAGATTCTTGCTCCTTAGTATAATGAAAAGGTTTAACAGCTATCAATTTCCCTTATATTTAAATGTTTAGTTCATCCTTTCATGAAGGTCATAAAATCAAGGGTGACAAAAACAAAATGATTATTTTCCATATAAGATGAATGGGGGATAAAATTCGAAATCTGTTGGGCCTCTTGGAACTGATTCGCCTATCATCCCAGCCTAATATCGAAGTTTGGTTTTCAAATCCTTGGGTTTATACACTTGTAAGTCTCTCTTTGACCACCTCACTAAAAACCTTACCTTTAGCCAATTCCATATTGCTGACGTTCTTTAGAAAGCTCTAATTCCCTTGAAAGTAAAGATGTTAAAATGGATAACCGCATTTCAAAGGCTTTACACCAATAAGATGCTACAAGTTTGTCGTTCTAACTGCACTCTGTCTCCAAATATCTGTGTGATGTTCTATAGAGGAGGAGAGACATTCATACGGAGGCAGCTTGAAAAGAGAACAAAATTATTTAACATGTTTAGTTTCAACTGAGTTACCCCTCTAACAACAGAGAGCTTTTTATCCTCATACATTTGAAGGAAGAGGGTGAGAAAGGGAGTGAGACCTCTGTTGCGAGCTCAAGGTTATGGAGCTTATGGCTTGACAAAATTTTAAGATTTCAAATAACTGCTATACCTTCTTCTATGAGGTGTGGGAAAGAGTAACTTCTTTTGCAACTTTATGGGCCAAGGCCCACAGAACTACTCAGACATCATGATGTCCGATCTCCAAGCGAATTGGAAGACCATTATTCTTGGCCCTTAAGACGCATCATTTTTGTTGTTTAGATTACTCTTTTGCTTGTACGGTTGCTTTTCGTTTGACTTCTTTAAGAGGATGTCTTATTCTCCATATTTGCAATTGTTTTTCTCTCTGTGCTCAATAAGATTTCTTCTTCTGTCAAAAGAAAAAAAGTTTAAGCAAGAAGGCACGTTTTTGTTGTTTGGATAACTCTTTTGCATGTATGGTTGCTTTTAGTTTGACTCCTTGAGGAGGATATCTTATTCTTCGTATTTGTATTTCTCTTTCTCTCTATGCTCAATAAAATTTCTTCTTCTATGAAAAGAGAAAAAAAAGATTAAGCAAAGAAAGCACATTAATGATTTTTAGATTATTGAGCATAATGTCAATATTATATCATCCCTGCAGATGGGAATATCTATTCCCTGATACAATATGCAAATTTCGTGCAAATTTACAAACCTATATGAAGCTTTAACTGTTTTGTAATCTTTTCCTCTTCGGCTCTATTTAAAAGCCTTGTCAAAAGTACCAGTTGACATTTTTAACATTTCTATGTTTGCTGAATGCATAAGGTTTGCATTGTGAATTTCAAGTAATAATTTGTTTGGTGCTTTGATCTTGTAAGTTAATAGTGGTTTATATGGTGCTCATCTCATTGATAGTTGATTCTATGCTATGTTTTCTTTGAATCAATTGTTTACAAGCTTTATCTTCAGATTGAATCTGGGCAAAATCCAGGCATACTTTTCAAGACACACCCCAACGTGAACAAAGAATTATTTGCGAATGAAAATATTCTTGGCTTAAAGGACCCCAACAGGTCTTTTCCTACTGGTCAATCCGGTGATGCAGCAGGAGTTGGCCTTTTGAAATGGAGAATGCAAAGTGTTGATGAGTCAATGGTTCCCTTAACTAGTGAGTTTTAAAGCATTAAATGCTGCTATTCTCCGTAGATTTCTGTTATTTGTTCTTATCATCTAAAACTTGGTCTGTTGCAGTCAACTGCTGGCCTTCTGTTTCTGGAAATGAGACATATGTTAGCATCGAATATGAAGCTTCATCAGCATTTGATTTACGAAATGTTGTAATTTCCGTACCTCTTCCAGCTGTTCGAGAGGCTCCAAATGTCAGACAAATAGATGGGGAATGGAGGTCAGAAACTTGGATATTATCAGGGTCTGAGAGTAAATATTTGAATGACTTGGGATGTAGTTGCAATCAGAAACTGTTTTTATTCAATATATGTTTCAGCATACAAATTCAAAAGCTTTGGCTTTTTAGAAAATTAAAATTCAAAAGATACTGCAGCATACACATTTAAAAGCTGCTTTTGGATAGTCCTTTTTTCTTTTACTCCTTTGAGATTTGGATATACATGAAAATGGTTGCTATAAATTTCTAATGTCCAGGGGAAAATAGAATATCAACCAATGACATAGGTACTAATTGTCTAACTGATTTATTAAAACGGAGTTGATTATTGCTTTACTTGATTGGTTTAAGTAGTAGTCTAAAGAAAATCTTAGTTGATTCTGGGCAGCTACTAGAATAGCTGACTGTACACTGGAACTACTGGTTTGGACATTTTAAGGGTTCCAACGGTTAGGCCTTTCCTTTGCAATTCAGAAATTTAAGATATAAATTGAGCTTAAATTTTGTGATAAGGACATGTAGTACTTATCGTGGTATATTGTTTCTGGCATTCTCTAATTGTTGGTTTTTTTTTCTTTCTTTTTTTGTGTGTTTTTTGCATGCTTAGCACTTTAATATCTGCTGTACTTTTGACTTGCAGGTATGACTCCAGAAATTCTATTCTAGAGTGGTCCGTACTTCTCATTGATAATTCTAACCGCAGGTCAGGCCAATAATGTGTCTTATCACCTTTAGTGTTATTTTGCAACCTATTTATCATGCACTAGTGTGGTTTTCTTACTGACTATTGGTTATGGGACAGTGGATCAATGGAATTTGTTGTGCCACCAGCAGATTCCTCAGCGTTCTTTCCCATTTCTGTGCAGTTTTCAGCCACTAGTACCTACAGTAATCTGAAGGTATATTTAGCTTTCTACGAAGTGCTGCTTTCTTCCATTAAGATGATTTGTTGTTAATACTGTTTATATTATAGAACAAACTTATGCAATGGTACCGAGGAATATTCTTTAATGCTATCAAGCATTATGATCCCTCTCATTTGCTTTTGGATTTTTCCGTATGGTACTGTTTATTTGGTTGTGCCACTAATTAAATCCAACATATTGAATATGATGACCAACATTAGATACTGAGTCTTGTTTCCCTTCTAATTTTATCATGCAAAAGATCTTAAACTCCATTTGCATTAAACATGTGAAAATAATTTTTAGAAAATGATATTTGAAAACATGGTACGAGTTTAAGAAAATAGAAGATTGCTTTTAGTATTCTGACTGACTTTTTCTAATACTTGCATACACACAACCATATTGCTACTAATGTCTTTAACATGCACAAATGCATTGAAATTTTTGAAAACTAAAACTAAAACATGTTTTCATGCATCAAATGGACCCTAAAACGTAAATATTCCTTGCGCTGGGAACTTCAAATCAAAACTCTTTTTTGGTGGTTATGCAGTTGAACACACACGCACACTCTGACTCTCTCTCTCTCTCTCTCTCTAAAATTCCCTAATCATCTCTCTTACCCTTCTATGTGATAAAGGATGATTTATAATGAAGTTCTATCATGGCTGCAGGTTCCTTAAGTAGAGGACTTTTTAGATCTTACAAGCATATTTGATTCTTGATAGATTGGTTTTTCAAATGTGTTTCCTCATTATTTTTGTTTTCAATAGAATGCAGACAATTCTAAATTTACATTCTTGTAGGTTGCAAATATCATCCCTGTCAGAGGTGGACCGCCAGCCAAGTTTTCTCAGAGAACGCAACTGATCACAGAAAATTATCAAGTAGTCTAAGTGTTGTTGTTTGTGATGATGATACTTGAGCTCACAAATTTTCGGACATTTACAGAAGTCTGTTTTCTATTTTATAAAAATATGATTACTGTGGGTCTTTCCTTTTTTTTATAATTGCATCGTTGTACTCTTGTTCTCAAAATTTTGAATCTCCAACCATGATCGTTAGTTGCATTGGCTTTGACATTATAATTTTAAATTCTTTCAGCCATTTGAAATTTATGTTTGCATATTCTAATTTTCTTCTATTAAAATGTTCAAAGTTGATGGTTTGCCAGGGTATACTATAATTCAACACATTTTTATAGTCAATCAAGAATCTAGTTGTGAACCCAGGGAAGATGAATCATTTGGAAGTAGGTATGCATTAATCTTTATATCCTCCTATATTATTATTGAAAATAAAACAAAGAAATTGCTAGTAAATTCATGAATGCACCAAGTTTATTCAAGAGTGTGAAAAATAATGAACTGCTGTCAACTTAAATTTATATCCAAACTGAAAACTTTATTCATATCATATATGGTGCATTTAATTATCGTCATGTTGGATATAATCTATGATTATCTTAGTTTGTCTGTATATATTTAACAATAATTGTATGTTATATATTATTATAAATAAATAAAGTGATCAAATAAAATTTAATATATATTTTGTAGAGGCAACACCAATAACAATCACCTTTTGTTGGCATCATATTTTCTTGCCTAGTTAACTTTTCCTCATCGATCAATGACAGACAATAAAACTTTTTATTGCTCAAATTGTGTAAGCTAATTTTTATGTTATTCACGCTAGTAGCAAGTTTTTTTGGACGTGCAAAGATTAGAAGAAATGTTTGATAATGTTAACATAGCTCATAATGTGTGCTTTAAATAGATATTTCAACTGTTGAAATTTTTGATAAGTAAGGAGCTCTCTATCAAATAATGTCGGGATAACTAGATTATCTTTTCTTTATATTATTGTACTAATAAGTTCAATTATATTTGTTGTTTTAAAGAACTTTCTCTTTAATTATTTACGATTATCAATAGATTGAGCTACCAAGTGGATTTACTAATCGAATGCATTTCTCTTTTTATGACAAGGAGATTCCTATATATATATATATATATATATAATGTGTTGTCTTGGTATATCTCCTTTGTCCAACCCATGAAACTTTGAACCATTTGGTAACCATTAGTAATAATGAAGTACGTATATATATATATATATATATATATATTTGTTGTGTTAAGCAATAATACGTACACAGAGATAGTAAACATTACTCTTATCTATCAACTTGTAACATAAAATGGTTTGGACTAGAACTTTAATGGGCTTGTCCATGGAATTGTTAAATTCTCATCCAAAAATTATTCTGGAGAAGCATAATTTTTCTTTGTGGCATCTTAAATATTTTGTTTATAAAAACATAAATTAATTAATTAATAAAATAAGTAGAAATTTTTAAAAAAAATCATCATGTGTAAACAAGGCTGAAACAAACATCAAGAGCTCTAGCCGAGCCGAAGTTTCCAAGTGTTACAACCCAAATTTAAATGGAATGCAGCCCACCGAATGCCCATATTGAAGTAAGCATTTCTTCTTCTGTAACACTCTTCTTCGTCGTTGCTGTTGAAAGTGTTGCAACGGAGTAGTGGATCGAGTAAGTTTATTATCAGATTTAAATCGTAAAGTCTCGCGCTACTCTAATATCAGTGAGTTATTCACTCCATTTCTTTTCGAATTCTCATAGCTAGTCTCATATGTAAATTTGGTATGATATGATTCACTTAGCTGTAGTCGGCTTCTTTGGATAAAATCTTTCCGAGGTTTTGGTTTGTAATGATCGTTTTGGCATCTAGCATCCGCTTCTTAATTTTTCCTTCCTGACGTTCCCTGTTTTTCCTATTATGTTGCTGCAATCTGGACTTATATTACGTGGTCGCTTCTTTAATCAGTTTTGTTTTTTTAGTTAAGTAATGAAATAAATTCAGACCAGGGTGGGTCGTGTGCAATTGAATTTGGCTTAGGTGAGTGAAATGGTTTGTTTTCTCAAGCAGATCCAAGATACGACGGTAACAATTTTGGAATTCCTCTTATTTTCTTTAATCTTCTCATTATTTATTCATTGAAGAATCGAGGCAGAAAGCATCTCATACAACCAATGAATCTGAAGTTTGTGCTAATACCTAGATCTGGAGCGGTTTAGTTTTTGTTTCGTGCTCTTGGATCTCGCTTTCTTCTTTATTTTCAAATCATGGACATCTAAATCTAATTTTACATAATGTGTGTTTTCTGTATATTTTACGTATTTTTCCTTGCTTTCTCCAACTGAATTTAATCGGGATTCAAGTGTCTGATTTTTTTTTATCAAGTACATTAAGATTTGACACACTTATGTTGCATATGTTTGAGCTGCTAATGTAAAATGGTGCTTTCATTTACTTATAGAAAGAGGAGCTGATGATGTGTCTGTTAATTTGAAAGCTATATGCTGTATCTCTTCTCTGTGCGAGCATGTAGTTTATACTCTGAAAATAATTAGGTTGCTGGGACTTGAAATGACTGATGATTCTTGCTTCTTACATCTATTTGTTCTCTGGATTGAATTTTTGCTGATTCTTTTTGCACTCTAACTTGGTGGTGCTAACCCAAGTTTATGTTTCTAGGTTATTTGCACAACAGTGGGTATTGTCTTTCAGTTGGTGGTTGTTTTTGCCTGATAAACGAAGATGGTAATTTTTGCCCCTTAGTATAATATACTCTGTCAGTTTTATTTACTGTTAATTAGGATTTCAAGTGAAATTTGTAATCTTATGTTAGTTAAATATCTATGAATTTTTGCATTACTGCATTTTCAATTTTTGCATTATTGCATTTTTAATTATTAACGCTTTGAGTTCTTAGACTTTTGTACTCTGTTACTGCATAACATATTTTCCACGATATGAACATGTTTTTCAATCAGCTCTTGGCTGTTTCACCTGACAATCAGAGTGAAGTTAAGTGACCTGGGAATTTAAGTGTAATTTCATGTTTTGCTTTTAAGTGCTATGTTATCCTTTCTCAGTGGATTGTTGGCATCTTATTTACCTTTTACGTGATTTAGGTTGTGCTTGCTGCATCTATAGTGAGCAAGTCTGGTAAAGGTGAGTTATCTACTCGTTTGCTGGAGTTTTCTTCTGAAAGTTATCTGTCTCTACCATTTGTCATTATGTTCCTTACTCAGGACTTTGGCGCTGAGATATATGATAATAATGTCTTTTACTGATCTTATGGGTTCTCACAGGCACCAGAATATAGCAAACCTTAGAATAGTTAGACTGTGTTTATGCTCTTACGACTTGTCTTTAAGTTAGAGTAGAATTGGAGGTTGGATTTGTAAGACAAACATCAAGCCAAGTCATTTTAAGCCCTTTCAAGGTCTTGTTATTCCTCAGGTAGCTAGTGTGCAATTTTAGGACAGAATTTTTGGATGTGTTTAGTTTTTGAAGAGAAGGTGTTTTAAAAGAAAATTTTCCTTAAAATGTTTTCTGCAGGCAAAACATCTTTAGTTGATGAATTGATATTTATTCTTTTGGAATTCTTTTCCACATACACAATAAGAAGGAGAATGCATTTTCTCTTCCCTATTTTCTAGTACCGGAGAGTAAGAAGCCTTTGGTTTTTACATTTGAGAAATCATTTGGAATTCTATTAACTGAACAGATTGTTTTCTCTTTTTTCTTATGGAAAATGAGAGTAGAAAAGGCAGATATGAAAGAAAATAAAGAAGAAATATCTTTAACATTCCAGTAAGAAAATGAAAAACCTTCTTTTGTTATTAAACAGAAAGATGTTTCCATTATAAATGCACCACATCCGTTGAGTTTCTTTCTTTATCCTATTTTTGTTCTGCAGTTCTTGTGTCCAGGCAGTTTGTGGATATGTCTCGCATTAGAATTGAAGGTCTTCTTGCTGCTTTCCCAAAGTTGGTGGGCACAGGAATGCAACATACATATGTTGAGACTGAGAATGTCCGCTATGTTTACCAGCCAATAGAAGCTTTGTACTTGTTACTTGTAACAAACAAGCAAAGCAACATTCTTGAAGATTTGGAGACTCTAAGGCTACTTTCAAAGCTTGTATCCTTCTACTATTTTTCTGTTACATGTTTATGTTCTAAAGTTGTCTTTATTGCATACATAAGCATATCTTCTGAGGGTATGGTTTTTAAATTTTTACACGTAGCAGCAAGGACCTAAATAGTTTTCTTTCATGGACCTATTCTAATTTCTACCTCTTATTAAACTGTTGGTGCTTATATTTCAAAATTACTTCAATAAGGTGAAACATCATTTGTTTTAAATTACATATATATATATATATATCATGCTTTAGTGATAATAGGGGATATTTCTGATTCCTTAAGATTATCTAGGTACCTGAGTATTCCATGTCTTTAGATGAAGAAGGCATTTGCAAGACTGCTTTTGAGCTGATATTTGCTTTTGATGAAGTCATTTCCCTGGGGCACAAGGAGAATGTGACTGTTGCCCAGGTTAAGCAATACTGTGAGATGGAGAGTCATGAAGAGAAGTTGCACAAACTGGTAATGCAGAGCAAGATCAATGAAACAAAGGATGTTATGAAGCGCAAAGCCAGTGAGATTGACAAAAGCAAGGTATTTTTTCAGGGCTAAGGAATGGCTCTTACACTACCTTTTTGCATTCCATTATTTTATTGTATTTGCGGATCCTACTAACTTGATCGCTTACATTTTGTAGATTGAGAAGAATAGAAGTGATAAAGGAGGATTTATGTCCTTGCAAGCAATGGGGTCTGGAAGAATAGAAAGTAGCTTTAGTGATATGAGCATTTCTAGTGGAGGTGGTGGCTTTGGTAGTGGTTCTGGGATTGCAATCAGCAATGAAGTTGACTCCTTCTCTGCCAAATCTAAAGGTTCGTGGCCTTGTAAATGGTATAATTTCTCCAATGTCTTGTTTTTTATGAAATAGCAAGTAGTAAATCTTGAGATTTTAATCCTTGGTCATGTTGCTTTAATGTCAAAAAACTGTGCTCTTGATGAGTGGGTTTATTGATAGGAGAAAATCCTTTTTGAGTTCTTCCTGTCACCAGGTCGTCCTCCATCATCTGCTACTGCTCCTCCTAAAGGTCTTGGCATGAAGCTTGGTAAATCTCAAAGGACAAACCAGTTCTTGGAGTCTCTGAAAGCAGAAGGTGAAGTTATTTATGAAGATGTGCAGCCAAAAGCTGGTGTGTCGAAATCTGCAGCTCTACCACCAACTGATCCCATCACTTTAACTGTTGAGGAGAAGCTCATTGTAACACTAAAAAGAGACGGTGGAGTCAGTGACTTTGATGTTCAAGGGACCCTGTCACTTCAAATTCTTAGCCACGAAGATGGGTTTATCCAAGTTCAGGTATTTTCATGTGTGCCTTCAGGTTAAATTGCTGGCTATCTCTTATCAAGAGTCACATTTTTTCTTTGCTCCCTCCCTCCTCCAATGATGTTTTCCTCTATCTCCATAAAAAAAAGTGTCTGAAATAATTTGTTTTCTGCAATATAAAGTTGTTTGTTCATCACTCGGCCGTGTTTAGGCAGTAGCTGGCATAAATGAATTTTGGATATACTGTGAAATCGTTAGGATGGGCATTTGAGTTTTGCATTAAAATATTATGTTTGCGCATATGCGCTTGTTGCTCACTCTATTATATTATATTTAGCTTTAGTATAATGGTAGCATGTTCGAATAGGATTGATGCAGGATGGATTAGTTTTAAATTGCATAAATAAATAAGAAATTACTCATCTATTAGATATAAAACTACTGTATTATTTAGGAGTTTATTATTATGCTTTAGTAATTTTAAAATTTCATTCTCACTAGTGGTTAGTTTCTCTGATTTGCTTTATTTTTAATATTATTAGCACTAGTATTTCATGTCTTATTATGAATAGAATTTCTAATATTTTTAGTCATGATATTTCTTAGTCTAATTTTACTTGGGAAAGAATTAATTGGCACTCTATAAATACTTGTGTAATATCTTTTAGATGATTATTCAAATATTCAATAAAAAGCTCTTAGAGTTTCTCCGTTTTCTAGTCGTGTGGTATAATCAAACTCTTAGGCAGTAAGTTTAAGATTTTTAGATGTGATGTCTAAGAAATCCTAAATGTAATGTATCAGTTTTTGTTTCCAAATCTGTAAGTAGGCAAATTTACCTTAATTTGTCCTACATCGGTTGATTCAGAACTAAAAGAATCTTACATTAAGAAGGATTAGAAGACAACACATCAAAAGGCTTTAATGCATTGAGCATTATCTCATTTATGTTTAGGGGAGTTTAGGAATTCAGGTTAAAATTAGTATGGTTCAACAAATTGATTAAGATAGTCAAGAGGTTTGAATATTATCAATGCCAAACAGATCATATTATGTTTATCAAGTATGATCCTTCAGGAAAAATGACAATACTTATGTAGATGATATAATAATTATAGGGGATGACATAAAAAAAAGTCTATTATTAATTATATAATATGTAAAACAACTATACTATGGATCAGTTTTCTCCAACCAGGGGAGATCGATACTGAATGAGCTAGTACTAAATATCCTAAATAAATTAAAATTTATAATTATATTATATGTAAACAACTATAGTATTTAATAATCTATTATTATATTTTCTAGGATTATTATCAAGATTTTAGTCTTATTAGTATATTTATATTAGAATTAGTATTCTCAATATTATTAGTATTAGTTTTTTATTCTTATTAGAATTTTTAATTCTATTATATTATTATTTCTTAGTCTCATTCTAGTTAGGAAAAGATTATTATAAATAGTTTTATAATTTCACTTATTATTCATTCACTTATTCAATAATATTTTTTGAAAGTTTCTCAACTTTTTGGTTGTATGATGCAATCAAATTGTTAAATGTGATACTTAAGGCTTCTTATATGTCTAAAAAACTTTAGGTATGATGTCTAGGTTTTCTTATCTCTAAATCTCTAATTGGATAAATCAATCCTATTTGTTTTACATCAAAGAGTCTAGATTATTAGAATAGGGAAACTTTTTAGTATTAAAGGGAACATAACACTTACCGTCCCTCTCTTCTTTCTCAAGTTCATTTTGACTCAACAAGAGGATCCTTTGTGATGGTAACTTGGAGACAACCTCAAGTTTAGATTCTTGCTCTTTCTTAATATAATGAGAAGGTTTAACAGCTATCACTTTCCAGGATATTTAAACATATAATTTATCCTTGCATGAAGGTCATAAAACTTAGGGTGACCAAAACGAAAATGAGTATTTTCTGTAGAAAATGAATGAGAGATTCCTGAAATTCGAAATCTTTTGGGCCTCTTGGAACTGATTTAGCTATAATCGCAGCCTGAATTTGGTTTTTGGAATCCTTGGGTTTATACACTTTGTAATTCCTTCTTTGATCACCTCAAAACCCTACCTTTAGCCAATTCCATATCGCCAACATACTTTAAAAAGCTCTAGTTCCATCGAGGGTAAAAGTGTTGACATGGATAACAATGCATCAAAGGCTTTACACCAACAAGATGCTACAAGTTTATCATCCTAACTGCACTCTTTCTCCAAATATCTGCATCATGTTCTATAGAGGAGGAGAGATGTTCCTATCTACTCCTTCTTCATTGTGAGATAGCTTGGAAGAAATGGACAAAATTGTTTAACACGTTCAATCTCAATTGGGTCACCCCTCTCACAATAGAGAGCTTTTTATTCTTATACATTTAAAGAGATGGTGAGAAAGGGAGCAATACCTCTGCAGTGAGGGGCGATTTTCTCAAGGTTATGGAGCTTTTTTTATTTTTGAGATAAAAACAATCATAAGATTTTCGATGGCCATTATACCTACTTCTATGAGGTGTGGGAAAGAGTGACTTCTTTGGCAACTTCATGGGCCAAATCCCACGGGAACAACTCAGACATTGTGATGTCCATTCACCATCAGAATTGGAAGACCATTATTTTTGGCCCTTAAGAGGCGGTATTTTTATTGTTTTGATAACTCTTTCGCTTGTATGGTTGCTTTTGGTTTGACTCCTTTAGAGGATGTCTTATTCTCCATATTTGTAACTCTTTTTCTCTCTATCCTCAATAAGATTTCTTCTATCAGAAAAAAATTAAAGCAAAGAAGGCACATTTTTGTTGATTTGATAAATCTTGTGTGTGTATGATTGCTTTTAGTTTGACTCCTTGAGGAAGATGTCTTATCCTCCATACTTGTAATTCCTTTTCTCTCTACGCTTAATAAAATTTCTTCTTCCATCAGAAGAAAAAAAGATTAGGCAAAGAAAGCAAATTAATGATTTTTGGATTTATTGAGCATATTTTCAATATTATGTCATCCCTGCAGATGAGAATATTTATTCCCTGATGTAATATGCGAATCTCGGTGCAAATTTACAAACCTAGATGAGGCTTTAATTGTTTTGTAATCTTTTCCTCTTAGGTTCTATTTAAAAGCTGTGCCGAAGTACCAATTAACATTTTGTGCATTTCTATGGTTGCGTATGCATAAGGTTTGCATTGTGAATTTCAAGTAATAATTTGTTTGGTGCTTTGGTCTTGTAAGTTAATAGTGGTCTATGTGGTGCTCAGTTCTCATTGATAGTTGATGCTATGCTATGTTTGCTTTGATAAATTGTTTACAAGCTTTATTTTCAGATTGAATCTGGGGAAAATCCAGGCATCATTTTCAAGACCCATCCCAACGTGAACAAAGAATTATTTGCAAATGAAAATATTCTAGGCTTAAAGGACCCTAACAGGTCTTTTCCTACTGGTCAATCCGGTGATGCAGCAGGAGTTGGCCTTTTGAAATGGAGAATGCAAAGCGTTGATGAGTCAATGGTTCCGATAACTAGTGAGTTGTGAAGCATAAAATGCTGCTATTCTCCATAAGTTTCTGTTATTTGTTCTTGTCATCTAAAACTTGGTCCATTGCAGTCAACTGCTGGCCCTCTGTTTCTGGAAATGAGACGTATGTAAGCATCGAATATGAAGCTTCATCAGCATTTGATTTACGAAATGTTGTGATTTCAGTACCTCTTCCAGCTCTTCGAGAGGCACCAAATGTCAGACAAATCGATGGGGAATGGAGGTCAGAAACTTGGATATTATCAGGGTTTGAGAGTAAATATTTGAATGACTTGGGATATAGTTGCAACTAGAAACTGTTTTTATTCAATATATGTTTCAGCATACAAGTTCAAAAGCTTTGGCTTTTTAGAAAATTAAAATTCAAAAGATACTGCAGCATACACATCTGAAAGTTGCTTGTAGATAGTCCTTTTTTCTTCTACTCCTTTGAGGTTTGGATGTACATGATGATGGTTACTATAAATTTCTAACGTCCAGGGGAAAATAGAATATCGACCAATGGCATAGTTCCTAGTTATATAACTGATTTATTGAAACAGAGTTGATTATTGCTTTACTTGATGAGTTTAAGTTGTAGTCTAAAGAGGAGCAATCTTAGTTGATTCTGGGCAGCTACTAGAATAGCTGACTGTATAGTAGAACTACTGGCTTGGACATTTTAAGGGTTCCAATGGTTAGGCCTTTCCTTTGCAACTCAGAAATTAGGAAATAAATGGAGCTTAAATTTTGTGATAGGGACATGTATGACTTATCATGGTATATTGTTTCTGGCATTCTGTAATCATTGGTTTTTTTTCCCTCTTTTTTATTGTGTTTTTTGCATGCTTAGCATTTTAATATCTGCTGTATTTTTGACTTGTAGGTATGACTCCAGAAATTCTATTCTAGAGTGGGCCGTACTTCTCATTGATAATTCTAACCGCAGGTCAGCCCAATACTGTGTTTCATCACCTTTGGTGTTATTGTGCAACTTATTTATCCTGTACTAGTGTGGTTTTCTTACCGAACATTGGTTCTGGGACAGTGGGTCAATGGAATTTGTTGTGCCACCAGCAGATTCCTCAACATTCTTTCCCATTTCTGTGCGGTTTTCAGCCACTAGTACCTACAGTAATCTGAAGGTATATTAAGCTTTGTAGCACTTTCTTCCATTAAGATGATTTGTTGTTAATACTATTTATATTGTAGAACAAACTTATAAAATGGTACTGATGAATATTCTAACCCTTCAATTTCTTTTGGATTTTTCCTTTGGTGCTGATTTATTCGGTTGTGCCACTTATTTAATCCAGCATATTGAATATGATAACAGACATTAAGTACTGAGTCTTGTTTCCCTTCTAATTTTATCATGCAAAAGATCTTAAATCCATTTGCATTAAAAAAGTGAAAATAATATTTAGAACATGATATTTTAAAACATGGTATGAGTTTAAGAAAATAGGAGGCTGCTTTTAATATTCTGATAGACTTTTTTAGTACTTTAATACAATACAACCATATTGCTACTCATGTTTTTAACATGCACAAACACAGACATTTTGAGAACTAAAACTAAACATGTTTTCATACACCAAGTGGACCCTTAAACTTAAATATTCCCTGCATTGCGAACTTCAAATCAAAACTATTTTGTGGTTCTGCAGTGGAACACGCACGCACACACACACTCTCTCTATAATTCCCCGACCACCTCCCTTAATGTGATAAAGGATGATTTATAATGAAGGTCCATCATGGCTGCAGGTTCCTTAACTAGAGGACTCTTTAGATCATACAAGCATATTTCACTCTTGATAGATTGGTTTTCCAAATGTGTTGTCCCATTGTCTTTCCTTTTCAAATAGAATGCGGAGAATTCTGATTTACATCCCTGTAGGTTGCAAATATCATCCCTGTGAGAGGTGGAACGCCAGCCAAGTTTTCTCAGAGAATGCAACTGATCACAGAAAATTATCAAGTAGTCTAAGTGTTGTTGTTTGTGATGATTATAAATCAGGTCACAAATTGTCGGACACAGAAGTTTGTTTCCTGTTTTATAGAAATATGATTACTGTGTCAAGTCTTTTTTTTTTTTTTTCCTTTTTTGTAATTACATTGTTATACTCTTGTTCTCAAAATTTTGAATCTCCGACATGTTCCTTGTTGTATTGGCTTTGACTAATGTTTAAATTTTTTTTTCTGGCTATTAAAGGGTTCAAAGTTGATGGTTTATATGCTAGCATGTATGTGGATTTGTATTATTATCATTGTTATATTTTATTATGAAGGAAAAATACGCCAGTCACAAGAGATCATTGTAGACCAAAAATTTGAAAAGTCAAGATGAATGATTATAGTCCTAAATTATATAAGGTGCCATTGTCAAAGTTATATAAATTAAAACCAAGTTGTAAAGAAAAAGTTAAAAAGATTCTCAAAATATAAAAAAAAAAAACTGCACAATTTAAAAGAACCAAAACTTTCTTTCAGAGTTTAAGAAGCAAAGGTCTTTTCAATGACCTATTTTGTTTGCAGGCAACTAGGATCTAGGATGATAAAGAGGTTGAGAAAAATTCTTTAATTTTGAGTTCGCACCTAACTTTTTTCTACTTTTTCCAGTTTCCGAACAACCATTAGTCAAATATATGCTTGAAAACTTGATTCTAGAAGATTTAAATTCAGCTTAGGTATACATAAAATTATCAACCTAGATAAAATTTCTATCTTTTCTTCTGGTCCTAACATAAGATGACCTCCAAAATGGGAATAAATGTCACATGGCATATCCTAAGTTTTTATACCTTAAATTGATATTGAGATTAATCATGTACTCGGTGCAAATCTTGATTCCACATCCTTAACCTACTCAGTTTACATATCTACATGACATAACAAAATGAAGATAAATTTTAAAAAGAAAGAAAATTTTGATCCCAAACATAAAAGTCCCACTTCTTTTTTAGCACAAATCCTACTTACACCATCCATTTTTAAGTTTTAGTTTTACTACAAGAGAATCCATTTTATCCTCCCTTAGTTTTGTATCCATGAGAAGGATAATATATGAGACTTGAAGCTTCCCTAGTTTGTCAATTATTTTCGGATCCAACATATAAAATTATTGTGCTTATGAGATTGCTTTACAACAATTGTTAATAAAATATATGTTTATGTTATCTAAATACAAATCTCACCACCTATACGAAAATTCTTTAAATTATTTGTAATGAAATTTATTTTCAATATATTTTTATTTTTTTAAATAATATAACATATATATCAATTATTTATAATTAAAATTAATTAAAAATAGTTAAGTTTGTTGAAATTACTACAGAAAGTTAATCTAAATTAGATAAATTTAAAATATCCTCTAGTAATAAAAAAAATATGAAAGATTAAATTAACTTGTCAATTATGTTCTGAATTTCATCATTCTTTTTTCTCTTTCCTTTTATTGCGACTGAATTTGAACTGAAATACACTTAGTATATAATCTAACTGCTTTTTGCACAAATTACTACCCTTTATAACAAATACATCCTTATAAATCTTTTCCAGCATTCTCCTACTTTACATACAGTCACAAAAAATAATTTTTTTTTAATATTACGCTAAATAACATATAATATTTAATTAATATTTAAATTAATTAAAAATGTATTATTTATTATTAAATTTAATACGTCATACTAAAATTAATTAGTGTTAGTTTTTATTAATATGAAATAATTAAATCAATATTTTTTTTTATAAATATATATATTTATATATATAAAAAAGAACTAATTTAATTAACAATTAAAAAAGTAATTAATTTAAATAAAAATAAAGATTAGGTTGATCAAATCATTATTTTTGTTTTAAATTTAATATCAATGGCGGCCCTAAAATTGTGGTTCAAGCTGCCATTAGAACTTTCTTCATATCCTGACGTTTATGTATACTTTTCAAAAGCTTCTCTATAGATTTTTTTTGTTTATTTTTATTTTTAATTATTTTTTGTTTTTACTTTTAAAAATTCATTTATTTTTAATTATATTCATTGAATCTTGAAAATCGTAAATCACACAATCTGTTGCTGTTTAAATAATTTCAAATAATATCAAGAATTAAAGAAAAAATGAAAGTAAATGTTTTAGAAAATCATCAACAACATAATTCACAACATCTATTTTCTTAGCTGACCCAACCCAAATAATAAGCAGCTAAAAATCACACATTTTTCAGTGGAAAGCTAAAACCCAATTCTACTTTTAATTAAAAGTCTTTCTATGTTAATTAACGATTATACTTTAATTAACATGCCCCAATTTACTGAGTTCATTTTAGAGAGCTTCATTCAGAGACCCCAACAAAAAAAAAAAAAAAAAAAAAAAAAAGTTCATTTAGAGAGGGACAAAATTCCCACTTTAATTTGGCCAAAATTAGGTGCATTAATCAATTCATATCTCATAAATTACTTATATATATATATATATATATATATAGATAGATAACTTAGAATTTTTTTAAAAGTAAAACCAATTAGTACTTACCTATTCACAAAATAAACAAGAGTAGACGAAACTGAAACCCAAATAAAATTAGAAGCCACATTTGCTGGGAACACTCCAAGATTTGCTTTGAGCTCTTTGGGTTTGATTCAAAGACAAGAAATTGCTCCAATCCTCCAACACAAGATTAAGGTCATGAACTTTCTTCCAAAGACCAACACAACAGTTAGCATGCATTGTGCAAACCACGTTCAAATCTTTGCTTGGCTCGCAAAATCCTCCGAAGTAAACAGTGTCTAAGAACCTTATTTGTAGTCCTATCTCTCGGATAAATGGGTGTTTCTTGATCACGTTAAGTACATCCTGATCGTGCTTGCCCGGATAGGTTAGTCTAGACGAGTACCAAAACTTGTAAAATTCGATGCTTCGATTGTTTGATTTAACATAAGTAAACCCTCCATTTGGTCGATTATTCAAGTCTAGAGGATTTCCGTAGAAATTGTCACATGCTATTTGAAAATCTCCGTTGGGGAAAAATCGTGAAAATGGATCCCGAAGCCACATTATATCGGCATCCTGCGTGCATCACGACTATATATTTTATCTTCTACAAATCGATACTTTGAAAAAAACAAAATTAGATTTAAGTTAATAAAGTCAAATAAGTTTAGCTGCTGAGAAAACGTACAGAAAGCAACAAATTGAATATAAAAAATAAAATAAAGATTTTGTTGTGAGGAAGATGAACTGGAAATTACAAAACTACCCCCATATATATATATATATATAAAACTAGGAATAATTTTTAAAATTAGAAGAGTTTGTCATTTAGACGTACGGTATGATTTTCTTTTTCCTGCAAGTAATTCAGTTTAACTAAAACTCTTACTCTGCCGAAAAAGATCAATAATTTACAATCTTGTTTCTTTTAAATCAATCAATAATCAAGAAAAGTCTCCCAAACTAGCACTAATAAGTCTCTCTCTCTCTCTCTCTCTCTCTCTCTCTCTATATATATATATTAACAAAAGTGAACGAATGACCTGAATTCGAATCATCGACCATTGTGTTCATATACTCTTGGCAACATACCCATATATATACATATATTACTGCAATAAAAAGAAAAATAACTTAACCAAAGACTTAGAAACAAAAAGGAAAGTATGTATACATAATACGTACCGTGAAGACAAAGCTGTAACCGAGCTCAAGGACAGAAGTTAAGAATTCAATTCTTCTCCACATCATATCTAAATAACTCTGGCTCATAAAAAATGCCTCGTCGGTGAAATTATTTCCGGCGGTTGTAAGTGAATAGCAAATAGAATGCACCTCCAAGCATCGATTATATGCAATCGGATCTAAACACACCGCCACTAAATTATTCAATAACTTCTCCGTTCCTTGTCCAACTCGAAAACTCTTCAAAAATAAGTCGAACGTCGAGTTTGGCTCCGCCCATGCTCGATTCAACGTCGTTATGATCACCGTTTTGTTTTCATTCGACGCTCTTTCTAGAATTACCTCTAACTCGTTGACCTATATCAGTGTTAAATTATCAACTAACATGTAAATATAGGTAGATGTATGTTGATATATAAATAACGATGTAAGTAGAGGTTTGTTGAATTACCTGAGTTGAATTGGTGGAGGGAGAGGAAAAAGAAAGAGAGGTGGAGAAAGGAAGGAATTGAAGAGGGTTAGCGGATTTGTAGAGGATAAAGCATGTTATGATAACTCCGGAGAATAACAGAATGATTCCGATGATGGGAGATTTAGTTTGACTGCTCATCATCACACTCGTTCTAATCTCTTCTTCCTGATTTCTAATCTTCCCTCTCTAATGAATACACACACATATATACGCACATGTACACCCGTGTATTTCCACACTAAATATATGTGTGTGTGTGTGTGCGCGCGCGCTAGGATATATAGCTAATAATATAATATTGATCAAGTGGGATATACCCTTATAAAGTTTATAAACGATTTGGGAGTAATCGATACATATATAAACATATATATATATATATATGTAATTAGGGGCGACTAGCTTTTTTATGTCAAGAAAAAAAAAAAAAAAAAAAATCTTAGTTGATATAACAAGTGCATATGACTTTTAGAAACTAAATTATATATATATGTATGTATGTATATATTATGTGACGTGGTCCTAACCTTGATACAGTCATTTATATAAAATATAATATGTGAAGAAATCCGAGTTACGTTTTCCAATCAGATTAAACCCTTCAATTGATGGAAAAAAATTTAAAGATATTAGTGCACATGTGAAATATTTACAGCCGACATGGTAAAGTATAACGTAATCTTTTTTTATTTTTATAAAATAAGATTTTAATATATTTAAAAAAGAAGCAACATCCTATGGACCCACATGGCATAAACTAAATTATTAAAAGTATAACATAAAGTATTTAATTTTTTTTTTACTTGTATTTGGGAAACTAAATTATGAGTAGAGAATCAATTAAAATAAGTTTACTCCTTTGTAAATTTAGTTTGAATTAGACCAAGAAATATATATATATATATATAATAATTAATTAAATCACGTCATGGTTATTTGTCAAAGTCATAAGTCGTCAGCTTCAAGCAACAACTAAATCATATAGTCTGTGTGGACTAAACCCAGATTTGATTATTTTAAATATAAATTTTGTGAAAAACAAAGGAGGCATTAAATAAGGGAGGGAGGGTGGATGACAAATTAATACAATTGAAACCAGGCAGGCTGTTCAATTAATTATGATTAATTATAATTTAACAAACTTTGATTTCCAAACAATTTAAATTAATATTTGATTAGCTGCCAGATTTTGACCTTCATCAATTGTTTATCTCCATAATCCCAACATCTACGTTTCTTTCGCCACAATATACATTCTCAAATTCATTTTGTAATTTGATTTTTAGATTTTTTGAGTTGTTTGTTTATGTATTTTTCGTTAAATTATTATTTTATTATTAATGTATAAATATCATCTAAAATTTAAATTTAAAAAAATATTTTATTTATTTCTTTTTGAATATTCAATTAGAATATTATATAATTAATAATCTAAAAAAAAAAGTATTTTAGCAATCACTTTTTTAAGAATATTCTTCTCTCTCTCTCTCTTAATATTATTTATTCATACCTAATACAAAACTGAGAAGATATTTATAATGAACATTTTAATTTATTTTTAATAATAAATAACTCAATTAGAAGAAAAGACAGAGAGACTTGGTCAGCTCTCTAATTTTCTTAAGAGTAAGCAATTTCCTTTTTTTTTTTTAATAAAAAAAAAAATCATGTCTTAAAGATTCTAAAATCTAAATCCGTAATCCCCACCATTCTCTCTTTCAATTGAATGAAATTTACAATCTGACAACAACCAACACTATTTTATTACTTCATTATTGATGACGGCATCAAAAAAATTATACATAGAATATCTGTCCCACATTCAAAAGACTCTCATGAGGAACGTTGAAGATGACACTGTTCTCCCTACATATTTTCCTAAGAAATGCATATATATAATCAACCGCTATCTTCTTGTAAAACCTCGATTCCCTCCTCGCTCTCACCACTGTATTCCCCAGTATGTGCACCACCCCTGCATCCCTACAGTTATTCAAAAATTCTAACTCATCCACATCCGTGTGGCTGCTCATCTGACTCGAATTCACTGTATTATTCGCCTGCACTGCTGATTTTGAGGGTATAATCGAGTCCAGAGAGGAAACCGTATCCGCGTAGGAAGAAGTTGCATTTCCATTGTTATTCAGTAAGCCATCCATGGATCTCTCAGTTTGCTGGCCGTATAAACTGTATTCATCAGAATCCGAACATCCCTCCATCATGGATTCCAGCCGCACGAATAAGAAGAGGCCGTCAAATAGCTTTTTCTCAAAGTCATCATCTTTCTTGTGGAGATCTTTATACCCATATCTTGCCACGCAGCGGAACATGTGAAAATTCTTGGGTCCAATTCGCTTTACAAGGAACCTCTCCTCTTCTGGGACTGTGTAAACAGGAAGGTACTTCACGCAGACAAAAACAACAACAGAATGTATGGCTGGTAGATTTGTGATGAAGTGAGAAAAAATGTGGGGCACCCCACTGGCTAGTTCAGTGTACACAAGTCCAATGCCAGGCACCCGAACCAGTCCTAAGCTGGGGCCAAGCCCAAGGATCCAAGCCATTGAAACCTTGCTATGCATCTCAAACTCGTACCGTTTCACTGTACCATAATGCCATACGTACATGATGAGAAGAAAGGCTGCTGCAATCACGAGGGGAACCCAACCACCTTGGTCGACCTTGAAAAGCACTGCAGAGAAGTATGTACACTCCACAACCAATGACAAGGCAGTAAAGATCAGGACAAGAATCCAATGACAGCGCCAAACTAATATCATGATTAGAATCATAAGGAATGTGGTCACCAACATGACAATCACAACTGCTGTTCCTGTTCAAACATAAACCACTATGCAATTTAGTACAAGATAAATTTGGATAGTATATGAGAAAGCCATTAAGGAAAAAACAAAACAGGATCAGATCCTCAATCAATCTTCACCGGTTAGTAAAATATAGGCATACTATCCTTTCTATCTCTCTCTCATTCTCACCTCACCATTTTCTTACTTGGTTACATCCAACTAGACACCCAACCCATCCAACATAAAAATGGAAGATATTAAGATCATATAACTCTGACCAGTAAAGTATAATTGCAGTATCACTCAACCATATAATCTATGCAGTGGTATTACTAAGGAATGTAATCCAATATCGACCAAACATTAGGATATATAATGGTTAATCTAACATGGTATCAAAATTAATTTTGTGGTTCTTCCTCATAGCTAAAGGGGAGGTAATTGTTGGTATTGAATACCTGTATTCCATCCATACCCTGCCTTCTCACATACACGCACAGCACGAGAGGAATATTGAGGAATGTAATTCCACATGACTAAATATGAAAATCTATAATGGATTTAAATGAAAATTAACAATTAGATGTATTCTCATTATATAAATATTGTGTTAGAACCAGGAATTAGGGGGGAAAGAAGTGCTAAGATAATTCCATGAAAATGCCATTAATACTATTTTGTGTTTCAAGCCATTTATATTCCTAACTGATATTTACATGAAAACATACTTTATAAAAGTTAAGGCTTGTACAAACTAGCCGAAGCCTTTGTCCCTTCAATGGCATTATCTCCCTCAATGAAGTAGTATAACCAAGGTTTGAACACCTTACATCCCTGTAGGGCTGTGCCCAAAGAAAAAAAAAAGCCCATGCCGAAACTATATTCACTCTCTGGTTCCTTTTTGTTTGCTCCATGGTATATGAAATGAATCAAATACTTAACCAGAGCCTACTCAACTATTTGAGACAAAGGGCAGAATGGGAGAAAAAACACCCAAATCAAATATTGGGCGGGTTGAGATGGACGTGCTCACTTTTCAATTTAAAACACATTTTAAAACAAGAAAAGATATCTTGTTGAAACTTAAATGCAAACAAACTCACAGAAAAGATAACTATAGACTAGGGTTACGGAAGGGCAGATATGTAGAACCTCACTAAACCTCCCACTCGAAAAACTTCAATATTTCTTTTCCTTGTTAAGACTTGTCTGGGCTTTGTGAACTTTGGGGAACTCCATTACTAAAGGCCACAATGGAATATTCCAGTCACTGAGCACACAGGATCTGTTGCATGTATTTTTGGTAAGCAAGAAATTAGTAGGCAGAGAAATTATCGTGTGTAGGTAGAGCAAAGAGACAGGGTAATTTGGGACATTATTTTCCCAAGGGATTTGGCGAATTGATTTTAGTCATAAAATAACAAAGATTTGATAGAACTCTAGTTTTCCTAGAAAATAGAGAATAAATCTCTGTTAGATATGATATTTTATTATTTTATTATTTAATTAGTTAATATTATACAATTAGAATTCTAATAAAAATTTTCTTATTAGTAAATTAAGCATTTTATACAGGTGTAACAAAATAAAGGGTAATAAATAAAGTTTATATTTTTTTTCTCTAAAATAAACATAGTATCAGAGTCAATTAAAGGTATTTTAAGATTATAATTTTAAAATTTTTTTCAAATCCTAAAATAGCAAAATATGTTGATTTGAGACTCAATTATAAAGATCTAATATCACCACCATCCTAAAAAAAGTCACAGCCTTACCGCCGGCCTACTCCCGACTGAAATTACCGTTATTTGCAAATGCTGCCGCACGTGCCACCGCCGGCCACCACGTTCCGCCACGATTTCACCAGGAATCACCACAGAAATTGTCGGCAAGTTCAGATCCGACATGGATATGGTGAAAATCGCGCCAGAACCTCTCGAATCTTGTTTTCCCGAACCTGGCCGCCACAAACCGTCTTCTTCTCTGCCTTTCCAGCTATGTCTGCACACAAATAGGCCTTCTTCGCACGCAAGCCGCTTCAACCAGTCTTCTCTAGTCCTTTTTCGGCTCTTACGCGTGTGTCTGCCTCTAGTTTCGGAATCCAGTCTCTCCGCGCATGTGTCCACCTCTAGTTTCGCGATCCAGCACATATGTGCTTTCTCCGCGCGCGAGCTACTCCGACCAACCTTTTCTGGTCCTTTTTCTGACTCTTCCGCGCGCGTCCGCTACTAGTTTGCAACTTGATCTGCAAGTTGGCCATATGTGATATCGTTGCACCAACTTGAAGGGAGGTGTTAAATAGAATATTTTATTATTTAATTAATTTATTATTTAATTAATTAAAATTATGTAATTAAAATTTTATTAAAATAATAATCTTATGTAGTTAGAATTCTAGTAAAATAAGAATTTTTTTATTAATAAATTAACTCTTCTATAAATACCCCCAACGTAACAACCTAAAATGTGAGAAATAAAGTTTATATTTTTCTTCAAAATCAACAATTTCTCTCTAATAGATTTATTCTGTACATCAAATTTTGACTTACCAAGCATTTATATGGATATATGCTTACCTATAAGCCTCTCCTAATCCTCCCTCTAATAAAATTAAACAAGTACGGAGTACTTAAACAAATTCGAACTACAAACGACTCAACTTGGCGTAAACTCCTTACTACAAGGAAAAATAATTTAAAATAAGAACTCAAAAAAAATAGTAATATATCATAACACGATACCAATTGATTGACTTTCATACCAAGTTACTGAGATAATTGTCCCAATTGTAGGTGATTACCACGCAACAGGAAATTAATCAAGATGCATACATGCAAAAAAGGAAACACAGAACTTATCGTAGCTCAGGTTAGTAGTCTAGTTCACAGACAAACATAATGGAAATTTTTCATTATGAACTTGAGAGATTACATGGACAGGTGAGATTCAAGAGCTCTCAAATCCCATATACACCAAATCTCATGTCACGACAAAGACTTAAGAGAAGAAAAATCGGCTTGAGAATAGAGTAAACAAACCCCTAATGGTGTACAAGGGCAATCTGACGTGGCTTGTGGTCCAGGTTTGAGTAAGGAATAAAACAGATTCTTTGACTCAATAAAATTAGTTATGGATTCCTTTTTCTCTTATAACCATTTTATTGTGTTTGGAATTTCTTGCCAGAGACTGGTAGAGGAATAATATATTACCTATGTAGCCTGATTTCTCAAGTATGATGAATGTTATCAGAATTTTATCTAATTTAGCAGCTCTTGACAAATTTCTCTCTCTCATTCTCTCCTCTTACTTGTTGTCTCTCTCCCTTTATATATTCATCTCATCAATTCCTTCATATATTCTCACAACCTAAATTGTTACTGGTATACATGTTAAAGGCTCCTGAAAACTTGGTATCAGAGCCTATGATTCCAACAAGCCGCTTATGAATACGGGAAAGGATGTGGTAAATGAAAAAAAAAAATGACAACAACTAGATGACAATGTGTCAGATGTGGACCAAAAGCTGTCAGACTTTATGGCAGAGATGCATGAAATGCAGCGCAAGACAAAAGCGCACACTGACTAGCATTTCAAACAGCTAATGGAGATGCTGCAGAGAGGAGCATGGCCTGGAGAATCGACTATGTTGGTAAGTCATTCTCCTCCCTACCAAACCTATGAGCAGGGTATTTTTCCAACTCCAAAATACCGTGAAGTTGGGGGAAGTAGTGCACAAAACCCATAGAATAACCCGTTGGAGGCCCCCATACCAAAGGTGGAGATTCCCAACTTCGAAGGTCAAAAACTAAGAGTTTGGATTAGATTTTGCCCAAAATATTTCCAAGTGATTAACATAGCTAAAGAGAACAAAGTAAAAACAACCTCCTTGTACTTAGGAGATAAGGCCAAAGTTTGGTTTCACTGGTGGGCGAGCCCGCTGGACAGGTAGATTGGGGTATGTTTATAGATGAGTTATGCAGAAGATTTGGAGAGTTGGCAGGAATTGATGTGGTGGAGGAATCCAATAAATTTGTGCAAGAGGATTCAGTACCTAATTACCAGGAAAATTTTGAGGAGATGAGGTCATTGTTAATTACCGAAAATAGTATATTTTATTTTTATGCTTCATGTGGGTTGAAAGAAGAGTTATGACCCACCTTGAGAATACAGATATCTCTCATCCTAAACCATGCTTTCGAGTTGGCCTT
Source organism: Carica papaya (assembly GCF_054855325.1). Lineage (NCBI taxonomy): Eukaryota > Viridiplantae > Streptophyta > Magnoliopsida > Brassicales > Caricaceae > Carica > Carica papaya. The sequence goes on along the minus strand of NC_142310.1, from coordinate 23,553,069 downwards.
GTGGCAAGAACAATCCATGGAGGATATGTATCGCCATAGCTCGGTTGGTCACCAATCTTCTCTTGCTTACAGCCCAAAAACACATTTTTGACCAACTAGTCCCAGAAATTCTCCCTATCCACACCAACCACTTCATGACAAGGACCATAAATCAACTACCATCTAAAAACTCCAGAAAGCTACAACCCACAACCCTCCGGAAGGCAGACATAGTAACTCATGCTATCAGTGTGGAGAGAAATACTTTCAGGGGCATTAGTATACGAACAAAACAGTTATGGCTATAGAGGAATGTAGGAGGAAGAAGAGAAAGAAAAAAAAAGGAGAACCAGGAAGCTCTTGATGACACGAGAACCCTTTCTTTGCAAGCCACTGAAGACCTATCAACAAGGGGAACCGTGAGGATCAAAGGATCACTAGAAAAGTGGGTTGTCCTGATACTTCTAGATAATAGGACTTCTTAGTCCTTCTATGGATACTGCTGTAGCAAAAGGATTGAAAAACAAGACAGTAAATAACAGGTTTCTCGTGGTGGTAGTGGCAAATGGTCATAAGGTGACTAGTGAAGAAGAATGCACTGGGGTGCAAGGGAGGATGTAGAATTATATGTTTTCTGCAACTTCAGTGTCATTCAATTGGACGGTTCTGATGTGATATTAGAGGTGGACTGGATGAGGCTGTACAGCCCCATTATTTTTTATTTTGTGGAACCTAACTTATCTTCAAAATAAAAGGTGATATTGCGTGGGATAAAAGTTTCGACAGGTTAGTTAAACTGACTGGTGAAAGGCTGAAACAATGTCAAGAAAGGGAAGCGACCATAGTACAGGAATGGTGAACTGCCTTTGGTCCATGGAAGGCTCACCCACAGATCTGCCTAATGGAAATGCATCCATGGAAAGGGACATCTGATGGACTAAGCATCGCAGACATTTTAAGATATTTTTCACGAGCCTAAAGGATTATCACCTTCTATGACTTTGGACCATGGCATACCCCTTGCGGCCAGAAGCTCCCCAATGAACTTAAGGCCCTACTATACCCTTACTTCCAAAAGCAGGAAATTGAACAGCAAGTGAAGAAAATACTAGACGCTTTAACCATCTGCGTTAGTCATTCTCCATTTGCATCTTCGTCAGATTAGTGAAGAAAAAGGATGGCACTTAAAGGTTTTGCGTTGATTATAAAGAGCTCAACAGAGTTACATTTAAGAACAAGTTGCCAATTTCAGTTATTAATGATTCTCTTTATGAGTTATACAAGTAGCGGTATTTTCAAAAAATTGACTTTGAGATCCAAGTATCATCAAACATGTGAAAGAGAATGTTTATAAAACAGCTTTTAGGACACATCATGGAATAATAAAGTCCTTGTTATGTCCTTTGGCTTAATTAATGCTCCAGCCACATTTCAAACCCTCATGAATCATATCTTTGAGGTGTATTTGAGGGTGCTTATCCTTGGCTTAACCAAGGACCTCATATTATGTCTTTGGGCTTAACCAATACTCCGGCCACATTTCAAGCCCTCATGGATCATATTTTTTAGGCATATTTGAGAGTGTTTGTCCTTGGTGTATTTGAGGGTGTTTGTCCTTGTTATGCCCCTTAGCTTGACCAATGCTTCGGACCCATTTCAGGCCCTCATGAATCATATCTTCGAGGCCTATTTGAGGGTGTTTGTCCTTACATCTTTTGGAGACATTCTAGTGTACAGTCCCTTTATGGAACAGCACAAACAGCATTTTGTGTTTACTTAACCGAAATAGTACCAGCTCTATACTAAGATATCTAAATGTTACTTTGCCTAAAAGGAGATCGAATACTTGGGACACATGCCTAAAAGGAGATCGAATACTTGGGACACATTATTCCCAAGCAAGGAGCCAAAACAGACCCCCAACAGGTTGAACACCAAGACAAGTTGAGTTCAAAAAGAGACCACATTGAGTACAATAATATCTTCCGTCAGCTTCTTCAGTTTTCACCTCTTTTATTTCTCTCTCTCTCTTTCCCCTCTGATAATATATTTTGTCTATACATTCCTCTTGTTCTGCTTCTCAATCCTAATTTCCTCTAATCTGTCATATCCCATATGGGTTAGCATTAATCACAAGATTCTGTGACATCAACAAACTTCACAAAATTCAAAAGATTATAAACTTACCATAAGCATTCCCAATTTGATTTTGATTTTTGAATCCGGCAGTCACAGCAATGCAAAGAATCATAAGGATCCAATTAATATCTGGAACATATATCTGACCAAGGAACTTCTTTGATGTATGTACAACTTTCACTCTAGGAAAACAACCAAGGGCAAGAGCCTGCTTGATTATTGAAAAAGTTGCAGAGATGGTAGCTTGACTTGCAACTATAGCGGCTGCAGTCGCAACAACAAACATTGGCCAATATATACTCTCTGCAGAATGAGAGATTATCAGCATTTGTATAAAACCATAGGTCTCTTTTTAAAACTATATGACACAATTAATAAACTAATGCACCCTCCAAATATGCACGCTTACACATTCAAGATGTAGATATTGACCCTCATTAATTTTTTAACATGGGATTTTTAAATTTTTTCTCCAAACAGAATGTTAAAGCTTTGTTAACTCTGAAAAGAAAACATTAGATTCCTACATTAAAATTACCTCTTAAGCTACTTAGCACATTTTTAAACTTCTATCCTTCACTCAGAAGTTTCAAATGGCATCAGTAAAGACTGATTTTGGGTTCTGCCAGAAATAGGCTAGATTCTTAGGTACTCATAGCATTGACTAGAGAATCTTTTGAATATACTTGACCATTTTTCTAAAATGCATTATTTATCTTGAAAGCAAGAAGAACCAATTTCAAATAATTTTTTCAATATACGTTCAGATATTTCTAAAATGCATTGTGTATACTGAGAGCAACAATGCAAAGTAGAAGAGCCAGCTTCAAATCCCATTTCCACTTTCTTCTTCAAGAATACTAAAAGAGAAGGTCAGCAGCATAAATTAGTTATCATATTGAGGATGACAAGGCCCCTTCCAATAAGTTTGCTGAGCATTATATTTATACACTTCCTCATGCACCGAAAAGGACCTCAGTTATTGTGGCAAAAATATCAGAACAAACCTGGAATAGAACGGTAAAATGCATCAGCCACATGTTCCTTGTTATTCATAATATATGCAGCTTGTCCACTGTAGGCTAAAAGAAGGCAAGGAAATACTACTACTGTAAAAGCAATTTGTATGGCTGACACTGGAAAATGGGCTAGATCAGCAAAAAGTGCCTCTGTCCCTGTAGTAATTTAAAAAGAAAAAAGAAAAAAAAGAATTTCTGAATCCACAAATGCCAACCAAGTTTAAATTTCTTTAAAAGGGTAAAGGAACCATCAAAATGAGGAAGAAGTAAATGACCTGTGATGCTAAGCATAATACCACCAAGTGAAGTCCAACTATCTCTCCCTCCTCTTTTAAGGTATCGATATATATACACAGGTGAAAAGGCTTTCAAAACGCTGCTATCATGTTTCCAAATGTTGAAAATGCCAATACTTCCAATTAAAAGAAACCAAAGCAATACAATTGGGGCAAAAAGCCAGCCAACCCTGTCGGTACCATAGTGCTGCATGCTAAACAAGCCTACTAAAATTACAACAGCAACAACAACAACTACACCTGTACCATAGATAGCAAAAAACAAGAATTAGATACAAAGAATAAGCCAGTGGAAAATTAAGACCCAATACAACAGAAATGGTCCTGTTCCTGAGACATTTGAAAATGTATTATTGGAATAATCGCATACCATTACTCATGCCAGGATGGTCAACCTTGATCCCACCAGCAGCTGAAAGAACTGCGAAAGATAGCATCTTAATCATCCACTAGGAAAAACTGAAGAAAAATTTTTTTTCACAAGATGACAAGGTAATCATTTAACTGAACTTTAGTTGTCTCTACCACAACTAGATGAGAATGCTATGAAGCCATCTGAGCACCTTATTCCCTCCCACCCCATGAGAAAAGAACAAAAGATGTAAAAAGAAATCAATCTGTGTCAGCTCTTGAGAAAATTTTAATATAAAACCCCTAATATTTACAGAGAATACTGGATTCCTTAGTCTTACTTTTTTCCACTTCATCTCAGTTCCAGTTACAGAAATCAAATTTCAAGCGTGTCCTATCTAGAAGGACGCATGTTTTACTTCCTTCTTTTTTGAATAAAAATTTGTGTTTCTAAAACTAGTAAACAGAAGTATTATCCCAGTCATGTAAACCCAGATAGATCCGATAACAATTCAAGTTAAGCCAGAAGCTTAAAGAGGGGCTTTCTGCAAGCAAAGTTCTTGTTCAAGGTCTATCGGTGACAGAATAGTGAAGGATGTTCAGAGGCTGTATATGAACAAGACATGTACTAAAAAATGAAGTGGAAGATTGAGATATGATAGATTTATTAAAGTGTCTCGCAGCATTTGGCGAAAAACAAAGAAATATTAACCACAAGATATTGTTTAACATGCTGTCTATCTGGCTAAATCTTAACTAAGGTCTCTTTTTCTTATGGCTTCTATAGATTGGAAGTGTGCTCTCTTAGTGTATGCCTACATCTTTTCATAAAGCATGATGGTTTTAGATGGACAGAAAGAAAACAGAAATGGCCTAACAAGAGTCGAATATGAGACATACCTGAAATTGCTGGAGTTAAAATACCATCACCAATCACCATGCAAGTGCCAACAAGGACAAGAATAAGAAGTGCATTTTTCCTTGATGCACGTCTTTCTAACCACCTCTTGGTTTTTGCAGCGAAGGACTGTTCATGAAATGTAGAACGACTATATGTTGTTAGCTCCTCATCAGTGCGATGCTGATTGGGAATTGTTTTTACTTTTGCATGCCGGCAAAGTAATGAATATAGGGCAAATGTTCCACCTGCACCACAAAGAAAGGTTGATATTATGATGCTCATCAGAGTTGAAACACAAAACTCACAAGCACAGTATAAAAATTGGTATACTGCACCTTACAAGCACTGGTGAACATAAAATTTAAATAGTTGAACAAAACATAGCATGAAACTCAAACTGTTTTGGATGTAAGGGACATGATACAGCATAATATCATGTTCATTTTCGACATAGAGTTTTATAGATGCAAAAGGCAAGAGCATTAAACAACTTTCATTTGTGATTCTAATCTAAAATGCTCAAAAAATGTGTTACCAGGTATTCTATTCAGTTTATTTGATCACAAGCCAGATATTTAGAATATAAAAAAATAATTTTTAAGAAAATAAGAGAGAGAAAGAAAGAACTATTTAAGTTAAGTAAAATGTTGACCAGTGAAGCAGGTTTCTGCAAATGTAGTTAAATAAAAATGCACTTACCACCACTAACTCTATAGCACTGTAGTACAGGTGTTTTTTATTTTATAATCAATCTCTTTTGCTTCATTGCAGCATAACAACATTAAAATTTTCAGTTCTTCCTTTTTTTGATAACTAAATCTCCATATGGAATTAATCAAAAATAATATCCCTCCAATTTTCTCAGGAATAAGGCAGTTCGTGATGGGTTTTGAAGATAACAAGACCATAAGTGTGTCTGGAACAAATGAACTTCTTTTATTTCATCAGCAAAGTTGTATTTTGTTTAACTATTAAATGATGGAATGGAAATTGAAACATGTTGTCTCAATTCCGTTTAAAATGTCCTTAGAAGTAAATCCTTATTCTATTGTAGTAGAATTTTTAGTTTCTGATATATGAATTAATTGTAGATCTTCACATGAATTCCACAAAATTCATTAATTTGTTCCAAACAAAGTCTACAGAAACAGTAGCATCTGTTACCTCAGTATAAGATTTCCTAGTGAGTGGATGTAGACAAAAGCATAAACTATTTTAAAAAGTAGTACTGGAAAGTCCTTTTTATTTAAATGGCACTAAGCATAGAAGGAAAGAATTTTGATGAAGGCCATGAAAAAATATTGGCTTACCTTGACCACTGTCGTTGGCTTTACAAACAATGAAAACATACTTGAGGAGCGGGATAAGAGTGAGGGAATATATAATCAGGGAAAGAGCTCCAATCACATCCTCTGGATCTTCAACTCCCCGAGGAAATGTATTGTAGAATACATACAATGGAGAAGTGCCCAAGTCTCCATAAACTACTCCAAGACTCTGGAATGCAAGCCGCAGTAGCAATATCACAGAAAATTTCTGCACAAATCAAACCTTATCAGAAAAGGAAGCACATCCAAGGCACAAAAGCAGTTGCAACTATCCTTCATATCCTTTTCTTTTTCAATCAATCCATATTAAGCATACTCTATGAGAACTTGCTAAACCAGTCAGAGTAGCAGTAATACGGTGCCTTATAAAAGTGAACCTGAACCAAAGGACACTCCTAGACTAATTCTGTAACATTCACCATGAAAATCCTCACTTGCAAATAACAGAATGACCGAATAATTATATGGAAGAACATCAAAAAGTTGAATTCGTAAATACTTTCCCAAACTCAGTTCATACAAGTAATACTTATGCATCCCAATAAGTGCTAGGTGAGGTTTTCACTGCAATAAGCAGCAAGTAGATTCTAAGGCCATACCTTTTCTCTGTACATATTCCTAAGCCTCCCGGCCTCTTCATCCATAGGCTGATCAAGCTTTTGATCCAAAACCCACATGCTGCCTTTGTTGGTTTCACTGTCTTCATCAATCTCGACTCTTGATTCCATTTTCAATCTCAATTCAAAATGATTTTCAGCCTTTCACCCCCAACTCTATCTATCTGACTCAACTATTCCCCTAACTAGAAGGAAACCCAGAAATTCCTACCAAAACAAATTTTTTTCCGATTAAAAAGAACTGAACTTGAAATAAAATGAATAAGCTTCACCAAAAGACCAAGTTCCAAATATTTAATTTTCACTCCCAAAAGCATCCCTAATTCAACGGAGAAGCAAGATTCAACCTAGCAAAAATTTCCACTAGAACAAGAGCAGAAAACTTTCGAACCTATATAGTAAAAGAGAGACTGAAAGCGATATACGAAGTTCAAATCATCTCTACTTCACTTTATAGTACTCAATCCATCTGAAAAATTGATGGCCACTAAATCTAGAAAAAGCGATCAAAACAGAAAGGCTTAAGCTAAAACTAAAACCCACACAAGATAAACTGAAAGCAGGCACAACAGTAACGATTCCAAACTCGAATTCTTCGAAACTAAATAATACTGGTATAACACCAAAATTTGAACACATACACGGTAAAACTCAGCAAAAAGAATCGAGGATAAACCAGCTCAAGGAGACCCAAGTTTGCTATAGAAAAGCAATTGAATTGATGAAGGAAAAAGCTGCCAGACTTCACGTACCCAAGTGGGGTCAGTTGAATACCAACCACAAGATCAAGAAGCCAAAACCCAGTAAAACTAACCAAAAACATAGATTTAAACAAAACCCAGGTCGGTTTTATGTTGAAATAAGCACCAAGGCCGTAAACAACCAAGAGTTGTTTTTACGTTTGCAGATTGTCAGACTCTTCTTTGGCAGTTTATTTACTAGCTGCAAAACAAACAGAGCTTTCTGTGCATAATGAGTTAGCTGCCAAAAACTGTGCCAGCTTAGAGAGAGAAAGCAAAGCAGGCATGGAAAAACATTTTGAGAGGGAGAAAGGAAGAGGGGGGATGGGATGCAATTTGTTTATTTATATTATTTATGTTATTTTTCCCGACGGACACATTTGTAAAATTGGCAGATCTATCGAGATTTCGTTTTTTTTTTTTTTTTTTGAAAGGTAATTAATTAAAAGTTTAATTTTTTTTAATTAATTTTGTAAATTTTACCACACCAATTAATTAATTAACTTTTTTTATAAAAAAAAAAAAAAAAAACAGTGTTAGTTTCGTTGCGGGACCCACTAGAATTTAGGTATTTAATCTAGTGGGCCCCGCAGGCTTTTTTAATTTTTGTCTTTCTTTTTTTAAAAAAAATATTTTTTGTAAAAATAATTCATAATTAGGGTAATCCAAAAGTATTCTTCTATAGAAAAATTAGATAACATTCTTTTTTTTTTTTTTTTGTTTTTTTGGTAACCTTATTTGTCTTCTTTCTTTTAATAATTGTTGATGCATTTGCTTTATCAAATACATTATTCATCAGAATTTCTGATTATTTCCTGATGCTTCTAAACAATTATTGATTTTTAAAATAAATAAAAAAATAGAGAGAGAGAGAGAGAGAGATAGAGAGAAGCTAAAACCAAATACAATTATACATACATATATATTTATATATATTTTTAATTTACATGTTTTTATTTTTAAAATTAAAAATAATGCCAATATAAAGTTTAAGAATGAATTATATCTACACTACATAATAAACTTGACAATACATGTACATACTGTAAAGTAATTAATAATATATATTTTTTATATAAATTTATAATAGTTCGTATCAATCTTTTATCATTTGATTTTTTTTTTTATAAAAATTTTGAACATGTAAATCTATTTTCTATTTTTTAATATAAAGTTGAGTTTTTACCTTCAAATAAAAGCCAAAAGAGGATAATAACTCAATCTACCGTATTGAATTCAAACACCAATAACTTAATAATTTTTTAAATTCAAATCAATAATTATCAAAAAATAAAATTTGAGTTGTCGATTAATGATTAATAACTTAAATATTTATACGATGATAAAAAAAAATATATTATAATTATTATTAATTTATATATTGTCAAATATTACGTCACAATTACAATCAAAAATTAATATGAAATCATAATAAATAAATAAATAAACCTCACAAAATCTAAGAGTTCTTTAGTGCAAAGTCAATGATTGTGCTCATATATATTCAAGTGTATCTTAATACAATGAAGAACTGAAAATGACTATATTTATATATTAAAAAATTTAAAATGTTGTATAAATAATTTACATGAGATAAGATTGAAAATATCTAAATGTATTGAAACGAAATAGAGCTAATAGTACTATGTATGTTATGTATATATTTTGATGTGACGGGAGTATGGAAAGATAACAATGTGACTAATATGATAAGAAATCAAATATTTCACATAAAATCGTGATTGATATAATGAGGAATTGGTATTTTTTTCTCTTTAAAAGATGTTATTAATTTGAGTCAAACTATATATTTTCATATGTTCTTATCATAATACCTTATTATAATTGATATGTAAGTATCATCTAATTAATAATATGTACGAATTTTCATGTAAAAGTGCACCATGTTAATCATTTATTGATAAAAAAAATAAAAATAATAATCTTAATAAATATTTTAAGGAGAGAATTAGTAAATTAAAGAATTTTTCGTAGATTAAGTAGACTTTGGAACGAATACAGTTTGGGTTATTAATTTTACGAATGCTATTAAACTAATTGTTTATTAAAAAATACTTTTAATTAAAAAAAAAGCTATTTAACATTTGGTAGAATTAATTATAGGAACTGCAATCACTTTAAACAAACAGAAGATAAATATAACTTTTGATATTTAGAGTATGTATTTTTATTAAAAATCAATCAAATTCATTTTTCAAAAATTACAAATTGTAATTTATGTATATAAACCCATGAACAACATATTTTGTTTTTGTTTTTTGTTTTTTTTTTCCAAAAGTATATTTCATTTGCTCATTTTATTATAAAAGTACTTTTAGAACTTAAAAGTCAAACCTAAAAACTACCATAAACTAGATCTAAATGACATTTTAGTTTTCTTTTATAGAAAATGAAAAATGTATATATATATATATATATATATATATTGAAGTTGTATTTTGAGTTAAGGTTAAATTTGTGAAGATAGAGATAACATAGCTTATTATGTTTCAGAAAATAATAAATATGGTATTAATTTTCAGAAACATTAAATTTCTAGTCAATTGTACTTGTAAAAATGAAAGCAACTAAAAATCTATCTTACCAACTAAAACAACATTGGGTTTGATTCAAATGAATTATATATATATTTTAATTTATTCGTACTATTTATTTAATACGTAAAAAATAATCATAATTTATATTATTTAACGTGAAAGAAAATATTATAAAACTGCTTGATTAAAATTTGCATTGAATATCTTATAATCACATTATTGATGTTGTTTAAATTTATCTTATGTTTAAATTATGCTATTATTTACATTATATAGATATTGACATTTAAAATAAATTCAATGAACTAAGAAAAAAAAATAGTGTTTTTAGATTTTTCAATGTTGAAATTCAAAAATCATAAATATGGTTATTTTATTCATAGTATATTATTAATTTTTAATATCAAAAATCATATCGGGATAAGATTTCTTTGAACATTTCTTAACTTTGTATATTATGTAAGATATATATATAAAAAAAAAAAGAATTTCTTTATTTTTGTAGTCTTTGTAATTATCAGAACAATTACTCATGAAACATTTAAAATACTTGTTATGCATGATTAGACAAGTAGTCAACAATCTAGAACAATTTTTCATTACTTTTAAAATAATATATATATATATATATTTTTATCTCTCTCTCCTATATGGGATGATTTTGACCGAACCAATTTTATATGATATCTGTACAAATTTTGAAAATTTAAACATAAATTTATATTTAAGATTTTTTTTTTTTTTTTTAAAAAAAAAAGCAAAGGTGATTAGAATAATTTATAATAGTTTTGTAGAACTGATGAAATAAAAATTATTGATGTAAAGTATAATAATTTATACGGGGCACTTGAATTTTATATGTAGCACTTGCCTTTACTTTCAGTTTCTTCAACATTGGGTTATATTAATTAAAACAAAAAACAAAAAACCCATGAAAGTTCTATCTTTTAACGTGTAGTGCTTGAGATGATCAGATCATTAGACTCGCAAACATAATGTTAAAAGTTTGGCTTTATGTTAGATTAAAATAATAATTTCATCTTTATACTTTATACTTTTTTTAAAAAAAAATTAATCCTTATTTTATGTTAATCTAAATTAATTTCTGTATTTTTGAAAAAATTTCAACTTAATCATAATTAATGCTGTTACTAATTGAATTTCATATAATTGTAAATTAAATATTACATTACATGAAATTTAAATACTACATAAATTTAAAAAAATAATAACAAAATCCCGAAAACAGGCTCATGACCATTTTTTTTTTCCTTCTTCTTTTTCTTTCTCCTCCCCCCTTCCCCTCATTTCCATAGCTCTGTACCTCTGTACCTGTATCCATTTATGAGCCGTATGATCAACTTTGTCTCCGGCCATTTGTTGTTATGCTTCCGTGCTCATTACATTGATACCTATATTCTCTCTAACGAGACTTGTCCTCTCTGTCGATTTCTGGAGAAAGTTAGGAAGATTGGTGTTAAAACAATTATAAAAGTATCTGATTATCTAGTAGACATAGCCGGCCATATCGAGCTTTTCGAAAAATTGAAGTTGAATGAGTCATAACAAGCTTGAGAGAACTCGCCGTAGCGGATGATTTCTTTACGGAGATTATCAAATGATTTTATATTCAAGATCAGTAGGAAAGTTCACAAATTCTGGAAAAAAATGCAATCATTGATTCACACTCAAAAGAGTGCCCAGATGTAGCAGCCCCGGAAATTCATAATGGAATTTATATTCAAAAATATCAAATGCGGAAGCGAAGTCAAAATTTGAATAACATCCCTTACACTGAAACCAAAACGTGCTCACAAAATATAAAAGATTAAACTACCTAGAGGAGAAACTTGAAAGTAAAAACTACGAATGTGACTATGGAGTCTTTAGGCGTCCCCTTCGTCGTCCTCCTGCGGAACCGGCTCGGGAACGATGTCCTCTTGATCTGAAATGATTAAATAAGGAATGAACTACACTAGCCCAGTAAAGACATCACGATATCTCACCGTCACGGAGGTAAAGGTGGGTAGAAAACACAAAAAGACCAATGGAGCATAATTTACAACAAATCCTTTTATCGATAATAAAACCTTTACCATTTACTTACCTCGGTGAAATTCATAAAACAATATACGAAAGCAATAACATCATCATCATCATGGAAACATATATATGAACTGTATAACATAATACCTATCGCACTTTTCGTAATTCAATCGTTACACAACATATCTTCCTAATTCACCAGCCCACTAGTATCCATGGGGATCCATAGGGGTCCCGCTACCCGTTAATCCTTAACACTTGAAATCAAATTCCAGGGCCGTCCCCATACCCCGTCCGGTATGGGCGCCAAACCATAGACCTCATTACCCCTTCCGGTATGAGGATGAAACGGGCCGTCCCCATACCCCGTCCGGTATGGGCGCCAAAACACATAAGATCTCCATACCCCGTCCGGTATGGGAGACCACAATCCCGGTAGGGTTCCCTACGGACCCGGTCCGTCCACCATCTCCCAGGATATCTAGCCGGGCTGAACACATTATACGATTTCCATTCACATAATCTTTCATTCTCCTTTTCCCTCAGTCAGCATTATCAATTACATACAAACAAGCAAAACGATAATTTATGCCAAACAGACAACATATAGCACCAATATCCCGGTCATTCAATCCATAATCAATAAAACAGTAAAATATGCACATTAAACTATAAAATGAAAACATCGAACCTCATGCTGTATTTAAAACTGTAAAACAGGCCAAATAACAGTTAACCGACAAATACACTAGACTTGGGCTCCATTAGCGACCTTAAACAATTTCACACATTCGTTGATTCATGAAATACCGTTTTATCATTTATTGAACTTTAAAACCGTGATAGGAAATAAGGTGATGGGTCCTTACTCGTTTCGGGGTCCGAACACGGCTTCACAGTGCGCTTGCAGGTTGTCCCTAATTTTCCCTGAATTTCCTCGGGGAACTGAAACGCACTACTGGTACCTGCATGAGTTCCCAAAAAAATCCCAAATTAGGCACGGGGCCCCTTTCGGCCCAAATCGCAACTCCGGCACGGCGGCTCCGCCGTGCTCCGGCGACGGCGCCGCCGCTGGCGGCGGCGATTCGCCTCAGGTTGGCTGTTTTCGGCCGTTTTCGGCCGAATTCGGCCACACTCGCATTGGTCCCTGCGAGAAAACAACCCTAGGGCCCTCGGGGGGGCCAAAAAATCACAGAAAAACGGAGCTTACCGACGGCGGCGCTCTCGGGTGCGGCGGCTCTCCGGCGAGGTTCGTGTTTTGGTGATTCGGCTCCGGTCAACCTGTAGAGAAAAGAATGGTGATCATGGTGATATAAAAATTGCATCAAACGGAGGCCATGAAGGGCCTCATCGGAGGCAAAAACTGAGAAGGGGCGCGGCGGCGCCGCTGGGCTTCGGCCGTGTATTCCGGCCGTTTGACCGGGATTTTGGCTCCGATTTGGCCACAGGAGGAATCAGCGTGGAAAAACGAGTCGGGGTTACGAAATTTACCTCGATCGGCGGTCGAAAATTCCTCCGGTGCGGCGGCGGGTGACGGCGGCCGGCTTCTGGTTCGTCTTCTCCGGCGAGCGGCAGGCGGCTAGGGTTTGTGGTCTGGTGTGGGGGTTCTATTTATAACCCTTTGCCTTTTGATCTCAGCCGTCTATTTTGTTTTAATCTGGGCCGTCCGTTTTTGATTAAATCTGGACCGTCCGTGCGTTTAAATCTGGGTCGTCCGATCACACGCTTGATCTGGGCCGTCCGATCGCGCCTACGCGGATCGCCAACGTGGCCCTTTTTGGAACGACGTGGTCTTGCCACGTGGCAGGTCCCGGTTGGCCGGGACTGCTGACCGGGCCTGTTGACGTGGCTGCCGACGTGGCCTTTTTTTTTTTCGGCCCCTTTCCGGGTGCTACACCAGAAGTGTCCTTTTTGGAGAGAGAGAGAGATAATACATCAGGGTTAGCTAAAAAAAACGACTTTTGGGTTTTGTGTAGTATTTATACAAAAGGTGTAATTAAATTGATTACAATCAATTAATATTTAACTATAATTAATTCTATTAATGACTGTTGACTGGACCACCGCCTTTGACTTTTATGTTGAGTTGATTGAATTTGTTTCAGTCGATTGAAATTGCTTATTCTATTAACCCCCCTCAAGTTGGAGTATACAAGTTTTGTATACCCAACTTGGACATGGCAGATTAGAATGCTAAAGAAGGAAAGGGTTTTGTGAAACAGTCTGCTAATTGATGAGCAGACGGAATGGGCAGTAAATGAATGAGGCCTTCAGCTATTTTCTGACGAATCAAGTGACAATCGATCTCTATGTGTTTTGTACGTTCATGTAACACCGGGTTTTTAGCAATTTTAATGGCTAAAATGTTATCACAATAAAGAGAAGTTGTTTGTTGTTGAATTTGTATATCTGTTAATAAGTATTGCAACCATTGTATCTCACATGTTACAGCTGCCATAGTTCGATATTCTACTTCGGATGATGATCTTGAAATGGTTTGTTGCTTTTTGGTTTTCCATGAAACAAGAGCGTCACCTAAGAAAACACAAAAACCTGTTAGTGACTTTCTAGAATCAATGCATGAGGCCCAATCAGAATTGCTAAAAGCTTTTAAGTATAATGTGCTTTGAGAAGGGAAAATATCCCTTGTTTAGGTGTGTCTTTGAGGTAGCGTTAAACTCTATGGGTTGCTTGCATGTGTGTAGTCATTGGATAGTCCAAATTTTGAGATAGTTGTTGCACTACAAAAGCAGTATCCGGTCTAGTGTTAGTGAGGTATATGAGTTTACATATAAGTCTTCTGTATGTTGTAATATCAACAGTTGTTGAGCCATCAGTCCGAGATAGTTTTATTAATGCAACCATCGGTGTAGCAACCGGTTTGTATCCCAAAAAACTTGTGTCGTGGAGTAAATTTAGTACATATTTTCTTTGAAAAATAGTGATCCCAAATTTGGATCTAGCTTCTTCTAAATCAAGAAAAAATTTCAACTCACCTAGATCTTTGATTTTAAATTTGTCATGCGAAAAATTTTTGACACGTGATTTAATCCATGTTATCACTAGCTATTATTACATCATCAACATATATAAGTAAAGCAATGAAGTATTAATTAGTATGTTTGATGAACAGTGAAGAATCAGAATGAGCTTGAATAAAGCCTTTACCTTTTGAAGTATCAGTAAGTTTGAGGTGCCATTGTCTGCTAGCCTGTTTAAGTCCATATAAACTTTTGGTTAGTTTACATACCTGATTTGCTTGAGTAGGTTCAAATCCCGGTGGAAAAGTCATGTAAACTTTTTCATTGAGGTCTCCATGTAGAAAAGCATTATTGATATCTAATTGCTGGAGAAACTAGCCTTTTGCAGGAGCTACGGCAAGAAAAGTTCTGATTATAGTTATTTTAGCTATTGGGGAGAGTGTGTCTAGGTAGTCAACTCTGGATTATTGTGTGTATCCTTTTGCAACTAATCATGCTTTATATCTTTTTATAGATCTGTTTGTTTTTCTCTTAATTTTGTAAATCCATTTACATCCGATCGGTTTCTTATTGAAGGGTAATGTGGTTAATATCCATGTATTATTATCTTCCAACGCTTTAATCTCTGTAAGCATGGCCTCCTTTTCGTAAGGGTGTTTTATTGCTTCATTATATTTTTAGGTTTGGTTTCTTAAGATAGGGCAAGGATAAAAGGCTTATGGTTATTAATGATTTTGTTGTATGAAAGAGTATTAAGGATAGAATATATGTGTATGATTTTGAACGTATGTTGGACTTGAGACCATATAGTTGATAATCCTGAAAATGAGTTTACTATTTTATAGATCTGTCAGATTTTCTTGATGTTGGGTTTGTATTTGGTTGTATTAGTTGGTGTTTATAGTTTTTCAATTTGGCTGTGGTAATACACTATAGGTATGATCTGTACTTGGTTCTGA
Organism: Carica papaya; assembly: GCF_054855325.1. Classification (NCBI taxonomy): domain Eukaryota; kingdom Viridiplantae; phylum Streptophyta; class Magnoliopsida; order Brassicales; family Caricaceae; genus Carica; species Carica papaya. The sequence continues at coordinate 23,537,155 of NC_142310.1, read as the reverse complement.
TGTGGTGTTTGTGTGTGGTTTTGAGATATATTATGTGCATGTTCAGAATTATAGGTATTTGGTAGTTCAGAGAAAGAATGAAAGGAGTTACCTGAATCAGTAGAAGAATGGTGAGAGTTTAAAGAGATTGGTTCAGCTGAATTAGTAGATGCATCAGCATAATGTGAATTCGAAGGTCTGAAAATGCCATTGTTAGAACCATCATCAATATGAGATAAGAGTAAAGTTTTAAGTTTATTTTGGTTATAGGAATTAAAGGGAAAAATGTGATTTGCAAATGTGGCATCCCGCGAAACAAAACTTTTATGGGATTTGAGGTCATATAATCTAAATCCTTTGTTGTGGGAAGGGTAGCCAAGAAATATACATTTGGTGGCCTTTGGATCAAATTTCGACCGGTTGACAATTATGATATTGTTGTGTTATCGCCCCATAAGTCAACTTTGAAAATTTTACTACGGTAAGTGTACAATAAATGATTTTATTTATGATAAATGAATTTATTTAAATTAAGAGCTCCATTAGTTGTTTTCATGATATTTACTAACCTTTATTTCTGTATCGGTGAGTAATGTGGCATTCTTACTGAGCTAGTGTACCTCACTCTTTCATAACTATTTCAGATCAAGAGAACCAAGATCCAGATCCTGATCCACAAGAGGGTTGCGAATAGGATGTTCAGTTGTTTACTTTCTATTTATTTCTTTGGTTATTTGTTGTTCTTTTAGAAGGGTTATTCTCGTATTCCTATTAGGTATTCTGAATTATTGTGTAAGAAAAGTAAACCTTAACGCTATTATTTTGCTTCTGCACTTAGTTTATAATTTATTCTTTCAAGTTATAGGTCGCTACAGTTGGTATAGAGCCGTATTTTTCGGAACCATTCCTTACACAAAAACCCTAGGAAACACCAAAGAATAAATTATCACTCAACCACTCCTTATGAAATGCAGGTACAGATAGATAAAGAGAGGAAGACCTCCACTAAACCGAGCAGTCCGGGAGGGTTCGCTTCGAAGGATGTTAACCAATTATTTGAAATGCTGGAGAAACTCATCGCTGCCCAGTATGCTCGGGAGGAAAGGAGGGAGTTATTTGACCCTCCCTCACTACTACAAGTTGAGCCACCCCTGTAGTGGAAAGATCCTAAGTCACCCCGGTACGACCCTGCTCCTCCACAGTACCATCCAGCACCACCACAGTATGACTCGGTGCCCTAACCACAGTACCACCCGACACCACCACAGTATAGCCCGATGCCTCAACCGCATCACCCGGCACCACCACAGTACAATCCGGTACCTCCACCGTATCATCTAGTACCAACATAAGGTCATCCGGTCCATCCTCAGCACAATCCAGTTCCTCTTCTACAAGACCCAGTTCCTTCCATGATGGACCAAGATTACATTGAGAGGTATAAAAGACTAAGCTCATCTACTTTTTCAGGGGGATCTTCTTTGAAGTGACCGAGTACTGTTTAGCTGAGACAAAGAAGGATTTCACAACTCTTGGGGTGATTTTCGAATAGAGAGTTATACTTATCATCTACATGCTGGTGGGAGAGGCAAGTGGCTGGTGGCAAATCAAGCAGGTCACCCTGCCCATTCCAATCACTTGAGAACAATTCTTAATGGCCTTTAATGCAGAGTCCTCCCAGAGCATCTCTGATATTTGAAAGAAATGGAGTTTGCACACCTGGTCTAGGGTGACATGACTGTATCAGAATATACCCGAAAGTTCCTAAAGTTGGGCTGGTATTCCCCTGAGAGCATGATGGATGAAGGTAGAAAGACAAGAAAGTTCGAGTGGGGTCTCTGTTCTGAGATCATATAACAGTTGTATGTATTCGAGCTTAGTACTTACTCGACTGTTCTGGTCAAAGCACAACTAGTATAGATGAACCTTCGCATTTTTTCTCCAGCAGTAGGGAACTTCAGGCCCCTGATTTCACATTGCAGACCAGCACTTACTGCATCTGTTTAGCAGAATAAGAGACCTAGGCCAACGACTCAGGCTCCTCCTCAGATTCCAACAAAAAGACACGGCAGGACTTGCCAACACTGTGGCAAGGATCATAGGGATCGACTCTGCTATCGCCTCAACAATACATGCCGCATATGTGGAAGTGCCTAACATTACGCGAGGAAGTGCCTGAGGAATCAGAACCAGGTCAAACCTCCTATTCAGGGCAGGGCTTACAACCTCACTCGGCATGATGCAGAAGCTAATCCAGACTTGATACATGATACGTAAACTATCTGTAATTATTTTGCACATGTTTGGATTAATACTGGTGCCTCACATTCATTTGTTTCACATGATTTTGCATCAAACTTGAATTTATTACTTATAAAACTTGATTCTGTGTTATTTGTATCTATTCTTAAGAGTAGGACACTACTGGGGAAGGTTATATACAGAGTCTGTGTCATAAATATAACAGATAGAAAATTGAGTGTAAACCTAATAGAGATTAACACGGGGGACTTTAATGTAATCCTAGTAATGAACTGGCTAGCTGCGTATCATGTCACCGTAGATTATTTTCATGAATCATTTACTAATGATGAATCATTTACTAATATTTAACCCTCTTAATGATGAATCATTTACTAATAAAATTGTTTAACATTTATTCCCTCATGGCAAATTTTTCTATTATCAAATGCTTTAACCCGATTGTTTTCTTTAACTAGGCAAACCCAAGAAAGAAATTTGTATTCAAGAGATTCTGGTAGTCTGAGACTTCCTGGATGTGTTCTCAGATAAATTACCTGGACTGCCATTGGACAGAGAAGTTGAATTCACCATAGATCTTCAGCCAAGCACCCAGCCTATTTCGGTTGCCCCTTACCGCATGAGTCGTGTTGAGATGGAGGAGTTGAGGAAACAGATCAATGAATTGCAGGATAGTGGATTCATCCGATATTGTGTGCCCTCTTGAGGTGCCGGAATCACATTTGCAAGGAAGAGGGATGGGACGTTAAGGTTATGTATTGATTATAGAGGACTGAACAGGGTCACGATTAAGAACAAGTACCCCCTCTCTAGGATCGATGACCTTTTCGATCAGCTGCAGGGTGCCCAGAACTTCTTCAGAATAGATTTGTGTTCAAGTTACCATAAGGTAAAGATCAGGGCAGAAGACATTCCTAAAATAGCTTTTCGAACCAAGTACGGACACTATAAATTCCTAATCATGTCATTTCGACTAACCAACGCACTAGCCATCTTCATGGATTTGATGAACAGAAATTTCAGATAATTCCTAGATCAATTAGTCATTGTATTTATCGATGATATCCTGGTCTATTCAAAAAGCAAAGAAGAGCATGCTCACCATTTGACTTAAGTTTTACAGGTTTTTAGAAAAAAGAAGTTATATGCAAAGCTGAGTAAGTGTGGGTTCTGGCTCAAGTAGACTACCTTCCTAGGGCACATCATATCAATGGATGAAATGTTAGTAAATCCTGAAAAAGTTGAGGCAGTGCTCAGTTGGGAAAAATTAACATCGGTCAATGAGATTCGTAGCTTTCTGAAAATGACAGGTTATTACCGCAGGTTTATGGATAAATTTTCTAGTCTAGCTGCTCCTTTGACTCGGCTCACAAAGAAGAACGCCAAGTTCGAGTGGAACGAGGACTGTAAAAGAAGTTTTTCAGAACTAAAGAAGCGATTGACTATCGCACCTGTATTGGCCTTACCGAGCGGGACAGATAGATATATAGTTTGTAGTAATGCCTCATACTTGGGGTTGGGTTGTGTTCTGATGCAGTATGGAAAGGTCATAGTCTATGGGTCCAGGCAGTTGAAGAGTTATGAGAAAAATTACCCCACCCATGACTTGGAACTTGTCGTGATTATCCACGCATTGAAAGATTTGGTGTCATTACTTGTATGGGGAGACCTTTCAGATCTATACCGACTATAAGAGCTTGAAATAAATATTCACTCAAAAGGATCTAAACATGAGTCAGAGAAGATAGATAAATCTTCTCAAGGACTATGATTGCAATATCTTATATCACCCGAGTAAAGGGTAACATGGTAGCCGATGCATTCAGCAGAAAAAGTACAGGTATATTAGCTTACCTAATGGTTTCAAAATGCAGGGCAATAGGGGCCGCACAACAGGTCTGACTTCAGGACCTTAAGAGAGTTACCTGTTTAGCTCACATGACTGTTTAACCCGAGTTAATCCAGAGAATAAAGGAAGCTTAGTTTGCTGATTCCACCCTAACAGCCCTCAAGAAAGATGTAGAATAGGGAGTTAATTCAAAATTTTAAGTCTCTACCGATGGGTTGCTTAGATTTCAGGACAAGATGTATGTCCCAGGTGACAGTGAGTTGAAAAGGGACATCATAATATAGGCTCATAGCTCAAAGTTTATAATGCATCTTGAAAGTACTAAGATATATCAAAGTATGGGCCCGAATTTTGATGGAACGGGATGAAAAGAGATGTGAGCAACTTTATTTCCAAGTGTTTGGTATTTCAGCAAATCAAAGCAGAACATCAATGCCCAGACGGGCTACTTCAGCCATTAGCAATTCTGGAGTGGAAGTAGGAACATATCATAATAGATTTCGTGATAGGATTGCTTACGGCACGCTCGAGACATAATACCATTTGTGTAATTGTTGACTAGTTCACCAAGTCTTCCCACTTCTTAGCCATCAGGATGACCGACCTCTTGAACAAGATAGCAAGAACGTATATCCAGGATATAGTCAGGTTACATGGAGTGTCAGTGACAGTAGTGTCTAACAGGGACCTCAGGTTCACTTCTCAATTTTGGTATAGTTTTTAGCAAGCCATGGGAATGAAACTGTCCTTTAGACTGCATTCTACCCTCAGACCGATGGACAATCAGAAAAGATAATCCGCACACTAAAAGATATACTTTGAGCTTGTGTTCTTAACTTCAGAGATCATTGAAATGATCATTTACCCCATAATAGAGTTTGCCTACAATAACAACTACCAAGCAAGTATTGGCATGACTCCATACGAGGCGTTGTATGGCCATCCATGCAAATCACCGATCTGTTAGGAAAAAGTGAGTGATAGAAAATTATTTGGTTCAGATCTTCTAGATGAGACTACAGCCAAAATAGTTAATATCAGGAAGAACATTCAGACGGCTCAGAACAAGCGATAAAGTTATGTGGATACCTAGAGGAGGGATTTGGAATTTAAGAAAGGTGATCAGGTGCTCATTAAGATCACTCCTTTCAAAAGAATCACTAGGTTTGGCTAGAGGAAAAAACTAAATTCCTGATTTATTGGGTTATTTGAAATTTTAAACAGAATTGGCGTCGTTGTTTACAGACTGACACTGCCTCAGAACTATCCAGGGTCCATAATGTGTTCTGTGTGTCCATGCTACGCAAGTACAACTCGGACCCCTCTCACGTCTTGGCCTATGAGCCCCTTTTGCTCTAGGAGGATCTGTCCTATGAGGAGATACCAGTGGGTATTGCAGATTGAAAGTGCAGAGTACTTTGCAACCAGAAAATTCCCTTCGTTAAGGTCTTATAGCAAAATCACATATAGGGAGATACCACATGGGAGCTAAAAGCAGACTTCAGAGCCCAGTATCCCCAACTGTTTGATTGAATCGGAGGGAGACAAATGTGAGGGACCAAATTTTTTTTTAAACGGAGGAGAGTTGTAATACACTTAATTAATTTTTTTTAAATTAAAATTAATGTATAAAATTTAATTTTTTAATTTATGAATTTTTATTTAATATAAAAATTATGAAAAAACAGGTAGAGGATGAAATTGAAAATAATTTTGGGGAGGATGAAATTGAAAATAATTTTGGGGAAAAATGGGTAAAATTTTGGGTTTTGGAGGTGTTTTCAAAGAGAAATTAAAAACTGGAAGTCAAAACGCAATTTAAAAAAGGTGTGCCACATAGGATGGCCCAGTCAACAACCTCGACGAATCGGAGCACGCCGCCTGGCGAGACACGCTGATGTAGTGCCACGTAGGAGGCCACGCTGGCGACCCACGTTCCTGCGATCGGACGATCCAGATTTGTTCTCGCACGCGTGGACGGTCTGGATCCATTTTTTTCTCAAGCACGATCGGACGATCGCGATTAAATGCGATGAACAGCTCAGATTCATTCCTCTTTAAACGCAATTGTACGATTCAGATCAAATTGTGATAAATGATCTAGATTCATTTTCTATTTAAATGCAACCGGACGGTCCAGATCAAACGCGATAGACGACCTAGATTAATTAGAGATGAATAAAAATACTTCACTTCACACTAAACTCTAACCCTAGCCACCAGACTTTTCCACCGAAGAAGAAGAACCAGTCACCGGGAAGGGAGCCGATCTCTGCCTGTCGTCATGCTAGAGCCACCTCCGACCGCCAAAAGACATAAAAAAATTTATTTTTTAAAAATTCGATTTTGAACATTCCCATTGCCAAATCGGAGCAAAAGGACTGACGGATGAACCAGAAACCGCAGAAAAAACCCAGCGGCGCCGCCGTAGAAAAAATTAAAAACTGCATCCAATGAGACCCTTTTTGATTCCTGTTTCGTACAATTTTTTCACCATTGCATTTACAATTTTATTTTTCACAGGTTGACCGAAGAAAAATCCCCAACCGCGAAGGTGAGCTAGCAGAGCCGCAGCACCGGAAACCCCTGCTGTCGGTAAGCTTCTGTTTTTTGACTTTTTTCAGCTAAACAAGACCTCTTAACATGTTTTCTTGCAAGAATGAGTACAAAACTTACCGAAATCAGCCGAAAAGTTTTTTTAACACCGATTCTGGGTTTTTGGAGGCTATTTCTAGGTACTTAAAATGTGTTTTAATCTCTGATAAAAACTTCAGGGAATCCGGGGACCTTTAGTAAGCACAGCTGAAAGCTTAGCATTTTAAACATCGATTTGATTTAGAATCTCTCACCCTATTTCTTTTTATGGAATTGAAGTTTAATTATAAATAATATGATCTTTTGTACAAATTAGGAAATATCCATAATTAATTACTGGTTAATAATGGAGCTAGAACCGGTTATTTATTACTGTTTGTCATGTTTAATTGATTGATTGATTTTACAGTTTGAATGCATCATAATACACTGAAATTAGTATGATAACTCAATTGTATTTCTTTGATGCATGTATTGCAAGTTTTACATGATTTATAGTTAAAATTGGGAAACTGAAAGTTAAAGGTAAACAAGAGATTGTTTAATTAAGTGAAAGGATGAATGGTAACCTTACTAGATATCTTGAGAGATGGTGGACGGACCATGTACATAGGGAATCCTACCATGAACGTTGCCTCATTCTGGATAGGGTATCAAGGGTTGGTAATTTAGCACTCATATATGACGGGGTATGAGGACGACTCGTTTCACCCTCGTACAGGACGGGGTATTGAGGGATAATATTTTTTGGCACTCATACCAGACAGGGTATGGGGATGGCCTGTTAGTTGAAAATATTAAAAAATAGTTCACGCGTAGTGGGGACATCCCTATAAACCCTCATGAATACTAGTAAGCTGATAAATGAGAAAGATGTTGCTTTGATTAATTGAATATGAGATTATGATACTGTTGTGTTATCGCCTCCATAAGTCAGCTTTGGAAAATTTGCTACAGTAAGTGTACAATGAATTATTTTATTTATGATAAATGAATTTACTTAAATTAAGAGCTCTATTACCTGTTTTTATGATTTTTACCAACATTCATTTATGTATCGATGAGTAGTGTGACATTCTTACTGGGGTAGTATAGCTCACTCTTTCATTAACTATTTCAAATTAAGAAAACCAAGATCTAGATCCCGATCCACAAGAGGGTTGTGAATAGAATGTTCAGTTGTTTACTTTCTTTTTATTTATTTAGTTATTTGTTATTCTTTTTGAAGGGTCATTCCCGTAAGCTTATTGGGTATTCTGAATTATTGTGTGAGAAATGTAAACCCTAACACTATTATTTCGCTTCTGCACTTACTTATAATTTATTTTCTTTTAAGTTCCATGTCACTACATTGTGTGTAGATGCATAACATAGACAACCTAATACTTTTAGGTGAGTAAATTTAGGAATGGTGTTGAATAGGATTTCAAAAGGGGTTTTATTATCGATGACAGGTTTGGGTAATCTGTTAATGAGGTACATTGTATGTAGTACGCTGTCTACCCAGAGTTTTGTTGGTAAGCAAGCTTGGAACTTTAAAGATCTTGCTATATTTAGGATGTGCTGATGCTTTCTTTCAATCACACCATTTTATTGTGGTGTATATGAACAGAAAACTTGATGAATAGTCATTTTTTCTGCATAAAAAAATCTGGTATGTTGAACTCAATTCCATTATCAGTTCTTATGCATTTATCTTTTTGTTAAACTGAGTTTCTACAAATGAGAGATAATTGGTAAGGATCTTGCATATCTCTGTCTTTAATTTCATGGGAAATATCCAGATATACCGATTTCTATCATCAACAATGGTTAAAAAGTAGTGGTATCCATATAGGGAAGCAATAGAAAATGGACCCCAAATGTCAAGGTGTATCAAGTCAAAAATATTTTTAGAAACATAATTGCTTATTAGAAATGATAAACTTTTTTGTCTTACATAATGGCATGTATCACATGACAGTGAAAAGTAAGGAACAATGGAATTATCAAGTTTTTACAACATTTGTAATCTGGGCAAAGAGGGATGGCCAAACCGAAAATACCTAATGGTTTAAACAGTTTCACAATGAGTCATATGACTATGTTTAACAATTGAACTAATAGTTGGAGTAAAAGTATCCTTTGAATTTTGGAGACGATATAGCCCATGTATTTGCTTAGCTGAACCAACCATCTTCGAACTCTGAATTTCTTGAATCAAACAACAACTTTTGTTGAACGTTAAAGAATATGTAGAATTACACAACAAACGACTAATAGAGATAAGGTTTATTAAAAATTGCGGAACATAAAGAGCATCATAAAGTATAAAGTTTGGTGTGAGGTGTACATTATTAATCTAAGTAACATGCACTGTTTGAGAGTTAGATAATTTTATAGACAGATTACTGATAGATCTATAGGAATAAAATAACTCAAGGGAACTTATTATATGGTCTGTTTCCCCTGAATCAATAATCCAATCATCCACTTTATTATTTTGTATATTGGAAGAAGGTGAACAGATGTTACCTTGTTCTGATGAAGGCTTAAAATTTGCTATGAAGCTATTGATTCTCAATTGATGAATTGTATTCTGTGTTGGTACATTAGACTGGATGATGGAAAAGATCTTGTTGTACTGGTCCATGGTGAATGAAAAAAGCACAACTTCTTATACATTGCATTGGTTTTCAAATTCAAGATGGAAATCTCCACCATTACTGCTTTTATCCATTTTGAGATCATGTGTAATTGTGCTTAATTGATTTGCACTTGGGTAGTTTTTTTGCTTAGGTTTATAGCCAGACAGGTATCCATGTTTTTTGTAGCACTTATCCACAGTGTGTCCAAGTAGTCCACGGTATGTGCAGCTTGCACGTTTGTTATTTCCACTCATATTTCCATTTCAGGGATCCTTTTCACACTGTTAAAGGTATTAAATGTGCTTCTTCCCTCGGGTGTTTGAGTGACAACACCTTTATTTGTGTATAGTATGTTTAGTTCATATTGTTGAACTCCTACACTTATGGTTCTCTCATGCTGGATTACTAAGCCAAACTGTGATAATTTGAAAATACCTCCGAGTTAATGTCTTATATTTGATATATTTAAGTTAGCTTTGCATGTATTTGAAAATATATAATTAGGTTAAGAACATAGTGTAGAGTCAAACGGAAAAATAATAGATAAGGATGAAGGAGCTAGAATAAACATGAAGAGACATGAGAAAATGTGAGAATATTTTAAATGACGTGGTATAATGAAAAGTGATAACTATTAGACAAAATGACATAACGAAAAATGACAACATTTATATGAAATGGTATGTGAAAAGTAGTAACTTTTTAAATGAAGTGACATGTGAAAAGGTCTTTTAGATAAAATCTTTTAGATAAAACAATATATGAAAAGTGGTAACCTTTTAAATGAAGTGACATGTTAAAAGGTATTTTAGGTAAAACAACATTTGAAGAGTGATAACTTTTTAAATTAAGTGATATGATGAAATATGACAATTTTTAAATGAAATAGTTCAACAGAATGGTGAGAACTTTTCCCTCGTAGCTCCCCACTCCTATAAATTGGGGATAGGAGAATGGAGGAAGAGACATTCTGAATAAGAGAAAAATAGTAAGAACCATAGAGGTGAAGGAGGAAGAGGGAGTACGAAGCGTGTGATATTTGAGAGTATTTTGAGGTTTTAGATAAAAACCTTAGAAAAACTTTGTTAAATTTGTGAGAGCAAAGAAAGAGGAAGAGAAGAATAATAAGGCTCATGATCAAAATGAAGCTATAGACTGTTAGAAATGTAAGCTTTTTCTTAAGTTTCGAAGTTCGGTTTCTCTTTAATTTTTGGAATTAATTTTTAAGTATTGTGTTGAATATTTTTGAGTCAAGAAAGTGACCAAAAATCATTTCAAAACTCTGCCAAATTTTTTAATAAATAAAGCTGAAATTCTATCGGAATTAAGACTATGACTGCTAAAAAACCTAAGATAAGTGGATATTATGAGTTTATAGATTATGTAGTTTTGAAGTATTTTACGTATTTTCAGTGTAAAAATATGCACATATTTAATTTATCTTATGTATTTGTTAAAGTTTTACTTCGTTATAAATGTTATTTTGCTTTGTGTTTCTGAAATGTAATTTTGATAAGTGTGCATCACTTATTATGGAAAAATGTTATCCAAAAGCACCTGCATTATGCTAGGTTTTAATCTGGCCGTACATAACCGTTTCGTGTTTGGGTGTATTGGCGAAGTAATAAATGTGTACCCATACATAACCGTTCTGTGTTCGGGTATATAGGGAAACAATCTGATCTACGTGCCCTAACTGTTTCGTGTTTGGGGGGTAGTAGTGTTTCAAGGTACTCATGTATGTCGTTCCGTGTTCGGGTACATGAAAAACCAGTGATAAGTATCTGTGCCTATGCAAAATGTATAGTAAGTGATTGATCCTCCATAATAGTGATGAAGTATACAACATGCATCTGTTTTATGATTTGTACTTTGTTTTCTGATTCGTATCTGTTTTGAAAAGATTATATAATATATGTTCTGTTGCGTGTAAAGAAACTATATATTACATGTACTATGTTGTGATTTCATAATATTATTTATTGGGATATTTTATCTTACTCCTCCTATCACCTTCTAGATACAGAAGATACCGTTGTATAGATTCTAAACTCTGATATTAAGATTACTATTTCGTATTTTTGTTTAGTAATATAAGTAAGAAAATTTAAAGTCTCGTGCATATGTTTATGTTTTATATTTATGAGATATAACACTTTTGTGAGTTTTTTATTATTAATAAAATTAAGTTATTTTACTTAGTTCGAGTCTATATGATTTAAAAAAATATACTCCGGTCATTACCCTATAAGACGGGATGTGGTTCATGACACAAACACTTTGTTGATGTCTGTCAGGGGATCTTGCATCAAAAAATTGTGATTTCACTATATTAAAGTTTTCATTTAGACCTTTCAATATCCTAATAGTATGATCTTGTTCTGCGTAATTATTGATAGTGGGAAGAACATCACAGGTACACACTGGTTGGCACTTATAGGTTGGCACAGGCCTCAAGTTCATCATTTCATCCCAAAGAATCCTTAATTTGGTAAAGTACTGAGTAACCGAAGATACACCTTACTTTAGTGAGTACCCTTTTTCTCGTAAGTTGGAGATTCTGACAGCATCTTTTTGAGCAAATCTAGTGTGCAGAACTTTTCAAAGATCTTTAGCTTGATCGATCCACAACACACTCTAAGCAATCCACGGTGACAAAGACTGAAGTATCCATGAAAGCACTATTGTGTTGCATCGCTCCCATGCCTCATATGTAGGATCATCCTTGCTCGGACTCTGTATTGATCGATCCATAAATTTTAGCTTGTTCTTAGTGATTAGAGCTATCCTCACGCCCTAGACCATGAGTGAAAGTTGTCATCAGTGAGCACGGTAGATGTGAGTTGGAGAGCTGGACTTTCACTTGGATGTATATAGAAGGGATTTGTCAACGAGTCATCGGATTTTGTCGAATCAGAAGCGGCCATCTTCAACTGATACCTCAATTGATGTTGAAAGTAATAAGAGATGATCGGCCGAAAAAAATCTTTGAAAACTTAGGGTTTATTCTAGGCGTTGATACCAAAAAATTTTCAGAGTCTTACTGGTTCTTTCAGCTTTGGTACCATATCAAATGATTTTGTATTCAAGATCAGCAACAAAGTTCACAAATTTTGGAAAAAATGCAATCACTGATTTACACTCGAAAGAGTTCCTAGATGTGTCCTTTTAAAGAGAGAGAGAGAGAATACATTGGGGTTAATTTAAAAAAAAAAAAGAGTTTTGGATTTTGGGTATTTATACAGAATGTGTAATTAAATTGATTACAATCGATTAATATTTAACTACAATTAATTCTATTAATGATTGTTGACTGGACCACCGCCTTTAACTTTTATGTTGAGTTGGTTAAATTTGTTTCAGTCGGTTGAATTTGTTTCTTCTATCAGAGATGGGAATCCAAGGGGTTTAATAAGCCTTCCATTATCGCTACCTTAAATTTTTTTCCAGATTTTAGCAATTGGCATTGAAAGACTCTCATCTTGACCTCTTCTCGTTCGAGTACTGAGTCTGTTAGTTCGTGATCATGGTGACGAGTTAATGTGGTTAGCAGAGATGAGCATTTGGTGAGTAGTGGTTTAGGGTATGGCAAGGTGAGTAATTTGTTTGGGAAAGCTTGGGTGAGTGTTGATTTTGGCAAGAGAGATTGGGTTGACTAGAGAGAGAGAAAGTTGCAGAGAAACCATGAATGAGGAGGTAAGATTTCTTGATTATTATTAGATTTGATGGATTTTGAATTTGGGGGGGTGGGGGAGAAGGAAGAAGAAGAGATTGAAAATGATATTTTTAATTTGATGAATTTTTATAAGTTAATATAAAAAGTTTTAAGCAGTACATAAAATAATTTAAAACTTTAAAGCAGAGTAGGAAAGTAATTTGAATAAAAATAAATGATAAGTGAACAAAATTTATTTTAATCTTTTATATTATATTGGTCCTAAAAGTTAATGAATATTTTATTATTTTTTTGGAAAAAAAAAATCTAGTGGTTTTTCGGGTCTCGCATATATATATATATATATATGACATATATACGTGGGTGTCTGTATATGTATATATTAAATAAATACGTGTCCCAAAAAATTGATGGAGAATATCCTCCTAAATAGAATATGCTTTAGTTGAATGATTTTTTTTATTTTTTTATTTTTTTTGAAGTTGGAAGAATTCATTTATTGATTAAGAAAATATTTCATCACTTATTTTCCAATTGTCTTTTTATCAATATTTTCTTGCCATTCAATCGTAGTTTACCCTTTCCCATCTGTCTCCAATTATATATTTTCCTCAATAGCCGTAGAAACTTTAAAATTTTTATTTATAAGAAAAATAAATTTCTATTTTATCCACCTTAGTTTCATGCCACATATTGCTTGACCGTGATTCAAAATAAAAATTTATCAAATTTTTTGTTTGATTACTAATTATATATTATATTTTTAAATATAAAAATAATATTTTATTTTTAATCAAATAAAATATAATATATTTATTGATGTTACTTAAATTTTGGTGATATTTATTTATATTATGATGGATAGTTTATATTTATTATAGTTGATATTTTATGTGAAAAAATATCTTAAAAAAAATTTGTTTAAAAAAAATTTTACTAATTTATATATAAATAGATTTGGTCTTACCCATAAATATAAGCATACTGTCGAATTTTGTAAAAAAATTGTGTTTTTTTTTTATATTTTTATTTTAGTGTAATTGTGCATATTTTAAAAATTAATTTTTAAAATTATAATATAATATTTTAATTATATAAAATATATACATACTATATAACTAATTTTTAAAAAATTATAATTGGCTGTAGGATACAGATTTAGTTTATTTAAAAAAAAAAAAAAAAGACAAACAATAGAGTAAAAAGTTAGGTAAAATACCAACTTTCAATGCCTTCATTATAATGTTATTTTATTTTATAGACACCACCAAGTAGTTGCGTATATTATTTTCAATTATTATGGGATGGGGGATTTTGTCATCGGACAACGATTAGACCACCATACATAGTGACTTGGTAGGCATTGCAGCGCAGGAAATGTCTTCAATGCCATGAGTGTACACATACTCCACCCACTTAATATGTACACATATAGGACCACAATTCCCACACAAGAAATGAGATTACTTATAACAAATTAGGATTACCTTTTAAAGTAAGAGAGTTTATGTTTAAATATTATGTATTTTTTATTAAATTAATTGTAATATACGTAGTATATTTTCATTAATATACTGTAACAATGATGCATATATGTGTAACATGTTAATTAATCTATTGCATATCTTTATTTTTAAATAGTTAAATTATTTAATTCATAATCTTTAGTGATTATATTGATTTTATATTTTTGTTCTATTATATTTACTACGTACCCATGTTGCATTGGTATCAAATGGATCATATTATGTGTAAATTTATTTTTATATTAAAAATTTTAACGTTGTATGGCTCATTATCAATGCTTGTTACATGATTCTTCCAAGTTTCAAGTTTGTTCTTCCTGAGTATTGTTTAAGTATAATTTAATTCATTTGTTTTTCTTTCTAAATATAAACTCAATAGGGAAGAAAATTTCTAATAACAAGTTATTGCCGACAAACTTTATTTTATTAGTTTAGAACTTTTATATTGAAAATTACATAGAAACTAAACTTGTTATAGTACTCCTCTATTATAGTGATACAGTGCTTATTGGTTTACCATTTTTCTTAAGAGGATAAAATTAGATTTCACATGGAAGAGAATATAAGAAATTTAAGGATGACTAATTTTTCTAAGAAAAGTAAGAAAGCTTATAGGTTAAAAGATTTTTTCCTCCAATCTACAGTCAAAGAATCATTTTATGGGTAAAATATATCTTAAAAATTTATATATATCTCTTTTTCTTCCTATTTTGTTATAAAAATGCAATATATAAACTTTTGCAAACCCTATTCACTAGAATCGTATGAGAAACACATCTATTTGAATTTTTTAAAAAAAAAGTTCTTAAAGAAAAATTTCCTTCAAGTGTGAGGAAAAAAATAAGTAATTAGAACTATATACTTATAAGATACTTTGATTCCCTTTAAGTTTTAGCTATTAAGATTAATACAAATCATTTTAGAGATAGATTAATAGAGTTTTTGTCTCTAAATTTTAATAAATAACATATCATGGTAAGATCTTGACTTGAAGAAAAAAATTGATATCTTATGATTCTAAACACTTTGTTAAAGATCCAAAATTTGTTTAGTTGTTTATCTTATGTTCATATCGATTCCTAATTTTACATGAGATGATTTGAAATTTTAATTTCTCATTTAAGAAAACTTTATATTCCGTTGTATAATATAAAAATCAAAACTATTAAACTACTGTTGTAATCACCATTATCCAACCGCTACTGTTGTACTACCCCTGCCATCATTGTCATAACCATTAATATTTTTATCACTATTACTATTATTATTACCTTTGTTACTATTGTTATTATCTTTATTTTCACCTACAAACCCTATTATCACTAGTCTTATGGCTACAATACCCACAATTATCTTGGTCAATTGCCTATTATCATTGTCACCTGTACTTTTGTTGTTATCATGGTTATTTTAACTATTGTTATTGTCATTATCGTCGTCATGACTACCATAGTATTATTACTGTCGCTATTCTTAAAATTGTCATTTTCATCATCTATATTACATTATCATTAATACTATCATTGTTATTGTTACCATTACCTTCATAATCATTATTATTAATTATTATATAATTATTAATATTGTATTTACTATTATTGTCATTATTATCGCTATCATCATTATTATTGTCACAATCATTGTGCTTGTAATTTTTATTATTATTGTTATTACTATTATCGTCATTGATACTTATTGTTACCATAATAATTACTGCATTCAAAAGTGTTGGGATCTAATCGCCACTACAACAATAATTCATTGCAGCCATCACTAATCGCCATTATTATTATTAGTATCAATTAAAGAAACATATAATATGGTTGTTTATGATGTAGGACTATTTTTTAACTAAATCATCCCAAACATATACATATCTCATAGTAAAAACTTATTCATGCTCAATACATTCCATCCAACCCAACCTACTAACTGCAAATTACTAAATATGACCTTACTTTTCCCAAGGTTTTCAAATGGTTATAGTTTTTTTGAGAGAAGAACCAGTTACACTATGGCGCTTTTATTTTATAATTTTCTTCTTCTTGTCTCTCTCTCCTGCGTGCGAACATAGAACGATTCGCCCCCCACGATGAAGAAGAAATCATTATAGAGTAACAAAGCCGGCTTATAAGCTAAGTAAAAGCCGGCTCCTGCATTCAATTCCCTTTTCTCGCTGGGACTCGGTTAAGGAGAGAAGGAGAAAAGAAAGGAAATGAAGTCGCCGTTTAAGGAAGATATAGTGAAGGGAAAGGTAGCACTGTTGACGGGAGGTGGCTCGGGTGTTGGTTACGAGATAGCTCTTCAGTTGGGCAAACATGGCGCCTCTATTGCCATCATGGGTCGACGCAAGAATGTTCTTGACTCAGCTGTTGCAGCTCTTCGCTCCCAGGGTATTTCTGTAATGTTCTGTTCTCCCCTATTTCCTTCTTTCTTTGTGTTCTTTTTGTTCTCCTCTTTTTTTTTTTTTTTTTTTTTTTATTGTTTCAATTGCGATTGTGGTCGGTTTTTACTCTGATTCACGTGATTGTTATTTATTGCATGGTTATGGGATTTTTTATTTGCTTGAATGATCGATCCCTAGGAAAAGTGCTAGAATGTTAGCTTTACAAGAAACCAGAATCGATATGGTGCTTGTTGAATATACAGGCAACTGGGTTTCATGTCGATGAAGGGATGGATCATTTTCAATAGAATTTGGAACTTTTCATGATTGTTTATTGAAATTCCATATAGGTAATGATTATGTCAACAGTTGATGATTGTCTTTGCTTATCCTTTATTAGCAATTGGTAATAAATTTTCAATCAAGCTCACTTGAGACATGCTGAGTATGATAATCATATTCTATTTGCTTTCCTGTGAAGAAGTTTATATCCTTTGCTGACGTTTCTTTTCCCTTTCATAGACTTTAAAATTTCAGTAATTACCATATGGTCAACTGAAGAAAGAGTTGAAATTGTTTTTTTGTGTTTGCAGGCAATTGGTTTTGAAGGTGATGTCCGCAAAAGACAGGATGCAATAAGAGTTTTGGAATCCACTGTTAAGTACTTTGGACGGCTGGACATTCTTGTCAATGCTGCAGCTGGAAATTTCCTTGTGCCAGCTGAAGATTTAACCCCTAATGGATTTCGAACAGGTATAGCTTCTGAACTGAACACCAGTCACGTATAGTTCCTCTTAATTTCATGGAGAGTTGTTGAATACTAACTATTCATTTGTGTTTGGACTTTTGTCCCTTATTGATGTTCTTCAAAACTTAGACTAAGTATACTTCTAACTCTTCTCCGCTTGATGTCCATGTTTCTTGAGATCTATTTCCATGGTAATATTCTGAGAAATTTTGGTGTGTTTTGGTTTGTTTCTAATTGCATGATGACCCATATAAACGAGTGGTTCACCTATATGTAAATAATGCCACCAAAGAATCCATATACCCGGATTATAGTATATTGAAGTATTCACAATATTGAAAAACAATATGATATTGACATTATAAAATCATGCGTTGGTTCCTTCTTATGCTATTACATTATCCTGGAATATATATTTAATCAGAGAGCTCATTGTTGA
This sequence comes from Carica papaya, assembly GCF_054855325.1. Classification (NCBI taxonomy): domain Eukaryota; kingdom Viridiplantae; phylum Streptophyta; class Magnoliopsida; order Brassicales; family Caricaceae; genus Carica; species Carica papaya. The sequence goes on along the minus strand of NC_142310.1, from coordinate 23,519,068 downwards.
TTCATTATGTTGGTTTCGGCAGTGATAGATATAGATGCAGTCGGCACTTTTACTATGTGTCATGAGGCCCTCAAGTATCTTAAGAAAGGAGGACCAGGAAAGGACCCATTTAGTGGCGGAATAATAATTAACATAAGTGCAACTTTACATTATACAGCTACTTGGTACCAAATACATGTATCTGCTGCCAAGGTTGGTCTATTTGGTCCTTGGGTTTTTCAACCATTTTCCTCATGAATTATTATAATTTCTTCACAATGACAAATTTTGACCAGGCTGCTGTGGATAGCGTCACAAGAAGTTTGGCACTGGAGTGGGGAACAGATTATGACATTAGGGTCAATGGGATTGCACCAGGTCCTATTGAGGACACTGCCGGTCTTAGTAAGCTTGGACCTGATGAGTTAGTGGGCAAAGCTAGATCTATGCCTTTGTTTAAGTTTGGGGAGAAATGGGATATTGCAATGGCTGCTTTGTACCTTACATCTGATGCAGGTTAGCTAATCTCGGTATGATTTAATTCTTCAATCGCATTATCCTTTTTCTTCTATACTTGTCGTGCAATATCATTAGTTTTGAAGTGTTCCAATTTTTTTTGCATTTTTTATAAGTTAGAGAACTGCTTCCTTTTGTCTTCTCCACCTTGTTTTGTGCGTTCAAGAAATGATCATTGAGTTCATTTCCGAGGAGAAAGCGCATGTCATCCCTCATTGTTGGAGAATCTTTTTTTTTTTTTCCAAAAGACCGGAAAAAAAAGATCGTGGTGTCAGTATAGCTATAACTGTAGGGGGAACAACTCCTTGTTAAACTTCACCCACTATTGATTCTTAAGCATTCTATTGATGTTTTGAGCCTCTATGGAAAAGGAGCAACGACATACTTTCTCAGTTTCACAAAGCTTATTGTTTTTCAGCTTTCATATCATTTTTCATGCCTAGTAAATTGTAAAAATTAAATGTAGCTTCTGCCTCTTTTATTTTATGCATTGTATTTTCTATCATGTTTGAGTGATTGAGTGAAAGTTTTAAATATGTTTGTGATAATACAAGGGAAATACATAAATGGGATAACGTTGGTTGTTGATGGAGGACTTTGGCTGAGCAAACCCCGTCTACTGCAAAAAGAGACGGTGAAGGAACTGTCAATGATGGTGGAGAGAAAGTCTAGGAGTTCACAAGTTGGTGTCCCAAAAAGCAAAAGCAAACTCTAAGAGATTATCCATGAAGATTAGTTTAGTTCTTGTAAGCTTCAGCCCCGTTCTGATCATGATTACAATTTATCAGTAATGACATTGTACAGGCCTGCTTGGCCATAACGTTTTCGTGTTGTGAAAAACCAGGGTGTTGCTGTATAATAATTAAAGATTCCAAAGATTGTTGCCACTGTTAATTTTCTTTTAAGCGATACAATCAAAAACATTATCAATTAATTCTTTTTCCTAAGCTTCTCATTCTTAAATGCGAAGGAAGTTTATACAAATAGTTGTTCATTACAGAAAATTATGCCACTTCAAAACAGATACATGGTCTGATCAAAGAAACATTATCACTAACCAATTAGTTACAAAATCTATAGACTATATATGCTCTTTCACTCTAAACAGAGTTGATAATTGAAGACCACAAAGATACATATCCTATCAAAGAGTAAAAATATTTATAATTACATTTAACATGCCAACGTCTCAATTTCTAAAAGGCTAAAATGAAGGTACTTGCAGACTTCATCCACCCGCCATACCAACAAGGAACCTTCAGTCCTGCACAGATACATTCCACCAACAGGTTACTTGCAGAAACCATATGCAGAAGAAATTAACTCCTTGCACCTTTCTTTGTTACTTGGTAGCTAATATTGATAATTATGGCGGAAGATCTAATATCAAAAGTAAGAAACTAAAAGCAGACATTCCTTCCCACCTGTATCACACACGCAATTAACACAAGCAAACCATAACCATCTGTAATCATAACGAAAGCACCAAATAAACATCATCATATATACAGAATTGCAGTCATTGCCAATCAGCAATGGATATGGCAGAGGACTACTAATTGCATTACTCTGACAAGTAAGAATTTAAAAGAATCAAGCTTAAATAACCCCTCCAGATAAAAAAGAAAAAAAAAAGCTCATATTTACTGTTAAAACACCATTAGGCTACTGTACATTTTAAATAATAGATCATGACCAGCCAACAAATAGGTATTACGTACAGGTTGTATTCTGAATATTCAACCATTTTATGTAAAACAACAAACTATCAAATGCATTGTATGTTTTTCAGTCTTTTAAGTTCGTTTTGGTTTTCAATCATGAACTGCCAACAAATAGGTATTACCTACAGGTAGTATTCTGAGTATTCAATCATTTTATGTAAAACAACAACCTATCAAATGCATTGTATGTTTCTCAGTATCTTTAAGTTCGTTTTGGTTTTCAATCATGAACTGCCAAAAAATAGGTATTATGTACAGGTAGTATTCTGAGTATTCAACCATTTTATGTAAAACAACAAGCTATCAAATGCGTTGTATGTTTTTCAGTCTTTTAAGTTCATTATGGTTTTCAATTCCTCTTCTAATTTTCATACAAGTTTTAATATGCATAACTAGAATTGTTAAAAGTGATAATTTTTTAGTCTTTAAGAGCATAGATTAAATTCTTACCTTTCGGAGGTGAGAGCTGAATTCCTACCATAAATTATGTTCTAAGTACGCATACTAAGACTGATATGAGAATTACAACTAAAAATTGCCTAGATATTGAGCCAAATACAGTAGATTACATTCCAAAACAAGCTGAAGCATGAAATCTTTAATCTACGAATTGCATTAGAAGATTTGGTTACTAAATTCTGCATATCCTCCTTGGAAAAGAAATATTCATATAGTATTTTAGTTAAAAGCTTCAACAGAAATAATTCTAATACATCTGAAATGAAACCATGAAATAGATAAAGAAACATCAAGTCCAAAAGTTGGATAAAAACATAGATAGTAGAAGACGAAAAGGCCATTAAGTAGAAATGAAACAATGAAATTCATTTTTTTTTTCTATAGCTATCCAAGTTTCTTGAGTGGAAGCAAATCTACAATCAATTAATTTGTGATCCATTTGACTTCCTACTTGCCTCCTGGAAATAATAATGTCTTATGAACATTTTTAAAGGATTCACCACTACCTCACTAGCACCGCAATGGAATGATGTTATATAGCTTAGTATTTTTTGAGTAGAGACACAGCTAAGTATTAAAGAAAATCTTTTGATGAAGAATTTTTATGATTAGTAATTTGACCATCACTATTCTCACGTTTCAACAGATGCTTCCTACAACTGACAACCTCATTATTAGACAATTACTTTCACCATCAATGTTAAACGCAAATATAATCATTACAAACAAGCAAAGGGTTTCTTACATTATGTTGGCAGGAAAAACAAATATATAACAAATGCATAGTAGATGAAGAAGAATAAAAAAACACTGATGAAACAGAGCAAAAGGTACTTTCTTTTCTTTTTCATTTCCCTTCCGTAAAGGGGAGGAGATAAATCTGAAAACTACATACAGATAACTTACACTATTCTAATCGTCTTCCAGCTTGCACCATCATACGTCCATGTTCTCCATCTGAATACTGCTCTTAAGAGGCACATACTCTCCAAGGTACCCACCAAGATGATCGTGCAAAGCCACTTTGTCGATTCCCTGATGATGATAGCTCTTACATACATAGTAAAACACGCTCTGCACCAACAATCCCACCAAATTCACAATCACCAGAACCCCAACCAAGAAACCACCAACCACAATCCTCGTAAAAACTCCATGGTTGTCTCCTCCGTGCACCACAACCGACCCGAAAACACCCCCGATGACCAAACATATAGCCAAATACCCGAAAACCAGCACGCTCGCCATCCGAATCCTACCCTTCAACAACTCATAGCTCTTCTTCATCGCTGCAAACCCGTAAATCGGCTCCAAAACCGAGACCACGCTCGCCAAATGCCACAAAGCCGTGATGTACACGTGAACACCCAAGAACAACACGAATATTACCACCATAGAGAAAACCGCCAAAATCACATCCTGTAGATCGATGGCGATCACCAAAACAACCAGGAAAGCCAAGAAAACGGCATTATAAGCGAGCATCAGCAGGGAGACCCACAGAAATGTGATGAAGAGCCGCTTAAACACCTTGGGAATAGCAGAGATCGTGGACGAAAAGGAGACGGGTTTGGAGGTATACAGAGAAGCGACAGTAAAGACAACGGCAGCAGTTGAGAGGAGAGAGAATGCGAAAAGGAAGATTAGGTAGCAGAACTGGAAAGTTAAGAGAAGGGTCCATTCATGGCGGGCATGCGCGGGATCAGGAGAGGGGTAGGCATCGAGCTGGGCGAGGAGAGGGTGGGTGAAGAGAGAATGAGCTAAGATAGCGAAGGAGAGAGGGAAGATTAGGGTTAGGGTTATGAGGTAGAACGTCTTAGGGGATTGTTTTGGGATCGAGATGGATTCTCTCAAGATGTCTGTTATGCTCAGGAATTGAAGCTCCTCTGAAGCCAGATCCATCGGAATTTAGGGTTTGATCTGTTCTTTGTTTCTTTGTTTCCAAGAAAACTAATCAATTAATGGAGGAAACAAAAACAAGTTTACAGGGAGAAAGACAGACGACAGATGAGCTGAAAATAATTTCTGGATATGTGAGGGAGAATCAGGAAGAAGAAGAAGAAATGCTCTGGTCTTTTTTTAATCCAAAAAAAATATATATATATATATTTTAATTTATTTTTTGAGTCTTTTATGCCCATACGGCAAAAATTAGGGCTCTAAAGTGTATGTTACCTCATACCTAATTTTATTAAATTGTACTGGTACAGAAAATTTGGGTGCAATTTAAGCCCCGCTATGGCGGTTTTTTACTTTGATTTTTATATTTTGAAAGGGTGGTCTTACAATTAAACAAGTAAAATAAAAAAAATATATATTTTTATAAAAATTGAATTAAAATATGCTTTTATCATATTTAAACATAAATATTGTTCTTTTTAGTTTTTTAAAAATAATTAAAATTTACATTTAAAACTTTAAAATTATTTTCATTAAATGTAGGGTTTCAGTTTTTTTTTTTTATAGAGTAACCATATTTTTTATAATTATTTTTATTATAAACTCAAGATTTCTTTATTTTAAAAATTAATTAAATAATTTTTTTTAATCCAATAAATGATGTATTTCCACACAAACATTTTCTTCGGAAAAATTAAACAATTTTCACTCTCTTATATATTTGTGCATTTTTTATTTATCAAGGACATAAATAATTCATTAAAAAAGAGAGTTAATTACATGTGATAAAAGTAGGCTACAAAAATCTACATTAATAGTCCATTTGACCATGTTATAAGCGAGACTCTTTGAGTCTAGGAGTCTAATAAAATTTACACACATCAAAATCCTCAATTAAAGTGTTTGACTCCACAATTGTTTTCTCTATAACTCATTTGGAAATTAAAATAAGAGAACAAGAGGTCTAAATTGCGCAATTAGTTTTGCATATAACATTTAAATATTAATACTATATTAGTTTGATTTAGTTGCTTCAGGAGAAAGCTTGACTTGAAGAAATTCTAGACAATATTCGTGATATCAATTTTTATTATATGTCAACATGTTTGATAGAAAAGACTGGTGTTCCATCTTTTTCTAAGCACTTTGAGTGACCTAATGCTTTTGATTGCTTAAAAGACTTCTTTTTTCTATTCAAATTTTGCATAGCTCCTTGTTTTCTTCTTTAGTGATAATTGTTGGGAAGAGACACTGTAAAATAAATAATTAGATTGTCACTTTTTAATAAAGTGTTGTAAAAGTTTGTAAGTTGCCTCGTGATGTTGTGGGGGATGAAAAATAATTCTTTTTCTCCTACGGGTGGCCATAAGTTCGACATATTTAGTAGTCATGTCTCCTTATTCAGTTTAACATTGTCTAGACTTTTGTCTCCATATAAGCTCTTCCATCTTGAACATTCCCTGTAATTTTAGTTGCAAGCTGACTTCATTTGCGAGATTCTCTTTAGAAGGACTGAGTTATTGAACAACTGTTATTTCTTTTTCTAAATTCATAATTTTCCTGTCTATATTCCCAAAATGACTTTTTTTAAAACAAAAACTATAAGGGCCTTCCAAAAATTTTTGATTTTTTGCCAACACTTGTATACTCTTAATCCATACATAGTGGTTCCCTAAGCCTTTTCTCCTATTTTTCTATAAGAACTATCCCTCAACCAAAGCTTTGTTAAAGGGGAAGAATTTTATCTTGTGTTTATTTTTTTATTTTTTAATGAAAAGTGATGAAAAGAGGTAAATGATTTGAGTAGGTTGCTGGTAAGTGGAACACTGATGTATTAGGAAACATGTTTTTTAACTTGTGTTTGTTAGACCTTGGTCCAACCTTCCTAAATTTACCAACTCTATTGTTTTATTACTTTATAAATTATATACAAATAAATTCCAATGAGTTCAAGACAATCAATCACCTTTTTAAGTATTGATAAAAATTTGGAGATACTTTTCGATAGTTTGGTAATTTCTTTTTAACAAACTATCACATTGAAAATCCCTACTAATAGCCATGAAATATTTAGATTTTTAGCAGTGAATTATAAACTAACTAAAAATGAGTTCTTTTGCGAGTGAATATGATTTCAGGATTGAGAGTCTTTTCATACTACATAAAGACACCATTTTTAAACTTATTACATTGTTTCCAGAATTAAAGAACTACAAATTTTTTAAGATAAAAAAAATTGACTTTGTTGACCTTTGTTTTAAAGAGGAATAAAAAATATATTTATGTTTATTTATTACGGCTTCTAAAGATCTTACTATAAACTAATCGACAAAGTCCTTTGTAGTTAGTGATTAAGAGACTCATCGCTCCTTAGAGTCATTTGACATGCCTTTAAATCTTCATTTAGATTTGATAAGCTTATAGAAGAAGAAAAAAAAAAAGATATTGCTGAAGGAGTCACACACTATCAATAGTTTGAGTTTAAACTTTTGAAGGCTAGTGGTTTGGGATTGAAAGATTATTAAGTTAGTGGTGCTAGGCTCCGAGACGTTACGTGATATTAAAGCATGTGCCAATTTGGTGACTCTAGATGACACAATCTTGAACCTTGTGGCCTTTTACGTTGCAATTTTTGATTGCGTAATGTATGGTTCAAATGATGACATTGAGGATTTGAATGATGGAGATTGTGATACATAAAAAGATATGTAATTTTTAAACTCCATATAAGATCTCAAGTCATACACTACTGATAAGTTGAGTTTTAACTTTTATGGGCTAGTGACTGAGTTTAAAAGATTATTCTACTAGACATGTTTAGGTCTAGGGCATTATAAATAATATCAAAACATGATTCAGTCCATAACTTCTGCTGATATGATCTTAAATCTTATATGAGAGTGGTATAATCTTAAAATGAGAAAAAAAAAAACCTCGTACCTAAAAAGTTTGGACCAAAATGATATGAGGACAATGAAAGTGGTTCAGAAAAATAAATTGTTTGAACAGTAAATTACAAGGCAAGATTGTTAAACATCAATATTTAGAGAAAAATGAGAAAATGTAAGAAAATACATCTTTTGACCCTTAATTTTAAACTTAAGCACCATAAATGATGTCACTTTTGTATAGGTAAAGGATAATTAACACGAAACATTGTATTCCATGTCTCCCTAAACTCAAAGCTAGGCCCCCAGTAGCATCTTCTTTGTGGCGTGGGAAGGAAACTAATTGACATGTTTTGTATTAGAAAAATAGGTATGCCCCAAGTATAGGATATGAGAACAATATACGTCTCAATCAATAATCACTTACTTAAACATTGTTTAATAAGGTGTCGATAAATGTTTAAATAATCTTTATGGCCATGAATCTTAATAAGATGTTAAGACACGATATCAATTACTCACATTAATTTAGATAAGTAAGTTTATTTTTCATCTTATTCACTAGTTTAAACAACATAAATTTTATTTTCTTGGTTGATCTTATTTATCCAAATGACACCATATATTTCTAATTTTATATTTGGTTCAATTTTCTACTATTTAAAAGAAATATGGGAATACAACAACTTGATGAAAAATAATGTTTTAATTTCAAACCAATTTAGTTTCTAATTCTAGTTAAGTATTTTATCATCCATTCATTAATAAATCCGAATGCAAATCCATCAATCTAGAGTTAACTATGTTGATGGTATAATTTAATAAATGATGCATATGTTATGACTATTTTTTAAATATCAAATAGTTAAGATCTAAAATTAAATAAGAATAAATATATTAAATTAAGTAAAATAGTAAAGATAATTGAAAGGGCCTTAAGTTACCTTTCATCATGATCCAAAAGATTTAAAGTTAAAAGATTTATGTTCAACATTCTTATAATAAAAATAATATTTACAATATTAAAATTATTAATAATAAATGCATATTGTATATTCATTAGCAATTAAAAGATTAGGAAATTTTGAATATGGATCAACAAAAACTCATTGCTAGTATGGAATCTCAACTCAATCAAAATCAAACAATAAAAAATTGCAAATTTAAGTAATTTCAACTAATAACAAGTTTGAGTAAAAAAATCATTATATTCAATTAGGATATTTAGATTTTTCTTTTCTTTTTTCTAATCTATTAACTTAAATAAAGTGTAAATTTATTTATTTTATCGAACTTATTAGGTTAGATGATTTCAATTCAACGTTAGAGTTGGTTAAAATGAGTTCAACCCAATCATAATTATATGATTTGAGAAGATTTTATATTATTAAATAAGTATAAAAAAAAATAACTAATCTATTAGATGATTAATTGACGTTATTTATATTTTGTACTAAATTTCTTAACAGTTAATATTATAAAAAATACAGTATTACTTGTACTATTAAAATTATGATTAGTCAATGTATATCAAGTAGTTAAGATTTAAAGTTGAATAAGAATAAGATATGCTTGAGTTAATAGAAGATGTTAGTAACCATTCGTCATAATAAAAACAATTTGGAGTTCAAAGATCTCTACTAGCATTCTCAAAAGAGGTTTAATATGATTATCAAATAATTTTCTTTAAACACAATTAATTATTTTTGCACATTGTAATTACCAATGAAACAATAGTACTACTAACTTATGCAAGTATGAATAAAACTAAACATTTGATGTTTTCTACAATTTGAGTGGATCAACTTAATTTTACAGTCATGCAAATAAGATTTCTAACTTTTAAAATATTATAAATGTTATAAATAGTTGGCTATAGGTATCATAAAAAAAAAAACTAATATATACAAATAATAGTAAATGCATATTGCATGTTCACTAATAATTAGTGGAACAAAGACTACATATATAAATCAACACAACTTATTATAAGGGATGAAATGTCAATTCATAATTAAGTAATAAAAATTATAAATCTAGAATATTCCGAGTAAAGCATCACTACGTTCAATTAGGATATTTAGATTTTTATTTTCTGTTTAAATCTATTAGTTTAAGTTTTATTTATCCGAACTTACCAAAATGGATCTAATTTCTAAAAATTTTTTATTATTAAATAGGTAGAAAAACAAAACTTAAGTAATTATGTTATATATTTAATTAACATTATTTAGTAATAAATTTTTCAGTTATTACCGCTAAAAGAAAAAATAAAATTAATGATAATTACTTTAATGACATATTACTAAATTTAAAAAGAAGTCCGTATCTTTATTAAAGTTCGTGTTATTTAAATTTTTTTTCGACAATTATAGATAATCCAAATAGTTCTTTCAATTCTTACTGCAAAACCAATATTGCTAAGTTAATACAACTTTGCTTCTACATGTTACAATCCACAAAAGATTCAAAGAAAAGAGAGCATTGGTCAACAGTACAAGCCAGATATTCAAAGATGGTTTACACCATTTTGTTTGAATACAATAAAATATATTTTCTCAAACTAAAAAAAAATTAAGAATGGAACAGTAATACATACACTAGGCGATATATTTGCGTGTATATACACATATAAATATATGAAAATGAAACATGGCATTCCATTTAGATGTAGGAAGGATAAAGCAGAGCTAAGAAGGATTTTGCTGATTGTAAAAAGAATGGAGAAGAAGAGAAACAGTGTTTGCACTCCATTACATATCCAGCAAGCAATGAATGACGGCGATTATGAAGAAGATAAAAGCATAAGACTTTCTCTCTCTTCAAGGAAAGAGAGGGTGGGAATGAGGAGGAAAAGGAAAAAGCAAGACAATTTGAGCAAGAACTCTGGCGAAGCCACGTGGCAAGTTGGCACTGGTTAGGTGGGTTTCTCTCTCTTCACTTTCTCTCTCTATCTCTCTCATGCGCTGCCATGTCAGAATGAGTGTGTAAACCCCGTCCTATGACCCCGGCGAATCCGTATCGTATGCTTTCTTTCTCTTTCTCTCTCTAAAAATCTCAACTTTCTCTCTCCCTCTCTCTCTACAAAGACTTCTCCTTGTGTCTCTCTTTCTCTCTCTATATTTATTTTTTTTCGGGTGTCTCTATTCTTTCTCTCTCTTTCTCGTATCGCTCATATCTCATCCCTCCCTCCTCTCGCTTCCTTGCCCTAATCTCTCTCTATCTGCTTCTCTCTGTCTTCACTCCATTAATCAATCTCTTGATATTGAGGTTGTTTTACTTGATTTTGATTTTTTGATCCCCAAGGAAGATTCGTAAGTTCATTTTTCTATCTGCCCACTGTTTATTTCTCAGTTTTAATCTCTTTTGTTGGTAGATTCTCTTCTTGAGTATCCTTAATTCCGATTGTTTCAGCTGATTCTTGTGTGCTTTCAATGCTCATGTGACTTTTGTGTTATTTCATTGCAAAAAATTGTGTGTAAACTGATGTTTGTTAGGGTGATATGTTTGTGTCTAGGAGTAATTTTGTAATTGGGTATGGACAGTTAAGTTTTTGTTGGTGCAACGGGGTTTTTTGATTATTAAGAGTCAAATGCGCACGCTAGTTTGAGTTTGTGTACTCCTTGTTGGTCAGTGTTTTCTACTTGCACTGCATTGTTTGGCATTTGATGTGTAATCGGTTTAGAATAAGTGTTTGAATTGGATTCAGCTATAGAGGTTGCGTTCACCCAGTTTGGAGCAGCTTCTTGATTTTTGTCTTGCACTTTATCTGCTGCTGGTTTGAATTGGATACTTAAAATGCATCAAATAACTTTTAGGTCTATGGACTGAATATTATCATATTAGTAGTTCATGTGTATGCAATGGTTATAAAGCTTAATTGATTTAGTACATCTTGAGGGGAGACATTAATGGTTCCTATGTTAAGATCCTGGTATATATTGATTATATTAGTTGGAAATCTCAATTATTTTGGTTTAACGAATTCGTTCTGCTTTGTTTTTGCTCAATGCATGAAGAATAGTGTCAAACTTTAGTTTGAACTGCTAGTTTGATTTCTAGCCGTTTCTCATGAATCCAGAAATGTGTGAGACAGTTCACCACCCCTTGAAGGTGGAGATTTTGTTCATAATGATTTTGGTTAATTTTTGAAGCAGAAGTATGCTGATCTTTTGTCTTTCATAAGTAGCTGGCATGAATTCAGGTTCCTGACTCCCTTTTTGCTATTCTGTTTTATAACTAGGTTGTATCATCTTTTATTGGAATAAAATGTGGCAAGTAATAGTGGCCTGAATAAACCAAGTTGCTGATTCATTTGCTTTGGAAGCTCGGACCTTTGTGGTTGACCTGAGGTTTAACTTTTAAACTTTGAAACTAGTAATCAGCTTGACTCGTTATATTTTTGGCATTTGTTATCCTTTTCCTTTTCTCGTTTTGTTAATGTCTCGGTGCTTTTTGTATATTCCCTTGCTATAGGATGTGAACTCTCTTTTAGGCATTCCTTTCCTTTCTCCATCTATGTTTGTTGTTTCTGCAAATGAAAATTCCTTTTCATCATGAAATTAGAGGTTGTTACTTGTTTCAAATTTTGATTTTATCTTGTTGTAGATAAATTGGTTTGCTTTCAATGAACTTCTCTCTCTATCTATAGGATGTTTTTTATTTGTAATATTGCTTTATGCGTCCGAACCTCATGTTTTGAAGCTGTAAGTCCAATATAAAATAGCCATTGCACAGTGTTTGTTGATGACCCTGTACCAAACATTTTACATCATGCATACTTACAATTTTGTTTTCCTGCTTATTGTTACTTGTCTCGATTATTTGCATCTCTTTGATTCTCGTTTGTGATATTGAACTGTAGGAACAGCAGAATAAGGCTTTGCAGAGTTAGGCTTGTTATCTTTCTGGCCTAAATGCTCAACTCATTTATTAACTTATATGCATTTGCATTCTTTGTCACAATGTGACACCCTGGATTTGAAGATGAAGGATAATGGTTCATCAACTAGTAGGATGATTAACCGAAACTGGGTCCTGAAGCGCAAACGAAGAAGGCTTCCATGTGGGCAAGACGTGTCCAATGGAAAAGAAGATAATTCATTGGCTTTAGAGTCTCCAAGAAATAATTCTTCAGGTAAGCGCAGGTTGAAGGGTGACATAAATTCTGTTCGAAGTGCATCCAAGAAGAAAGGAAATGATGGGGTAAGATTTGATTGGTTCAATTTAGTATTTTTGTTAATTTATTTTTATTGTTTGTAATAATTTATGTTATTTTTTTCTTGACCCAATTCAATGTCCTTTTGTTCGGGATCTCTTGGTTTCTTGTTGTGACACTTTATAATTCATGGGCAATAAATGACTTTTCTATGAACTTTATGAATGTTCTTAATCCTTTGACTTATTTATGTTCCATCGGAGAAGTTTAAAGAGCACATCTACTACCACTTTGTTCTTTTTCAGCTTAATGCACAAATGAGTTGCTATAGCCAAATTGCTGAATCATTGAACTATGGCATCGTATACAGTAGTTGCTAACTTTTGGCATGTGTCTGTGGTTGACCACGACTTGTTCTCGTTTAAAAAATCTTAGAGCCAGTTGTGGAGCTTCTGCAAATGCATTTTTAAGGGCTTGAGTCCTTTTTTCTCTAAACAAATTTGACTCTATTTCTTTTTCATCTCTAATTGTTCTATCTTCGAGAAGCACTGCTTATTCTTTCACTTGTTCATGTATTTAAAAAAAAAATTTCTTTCACTTGTTCACATGAAATAGTTACATGTTGTTCTTAAAAGATACATATTGTACACAAGTATTTTTTATAGACTTAGCATGAAGGAGTTTTATTATTTTCAAAGTACACAGTTCAATTTTTTATATCTGGATAACTAACACAATTCTAAAAGTGCAATAATGCTTCTGATTAGCTGGAAGCAGGAAGTAACATAGAAAGATTATTTTCCTTAGTGAGGATTGACCATTAGAGTCTCATTCTGATATCTTGCTAAAATTGATTTCTTCTGTTTTGTGAAGGGAGTAATTAATCGACTTATAGCTCTCCTTCTGTTGCACTGTTAGTGTTCCCTATAATTTTGACATTCTGTGAGTTGTTCACTTATTGTGTTTGTTGATGACTTCCAGTATTACTATGAATGCGTCATTTGTGACCATGGTGGCAATCTGTTGTGTTGTGATAGCTGTCCTCGAACCTATCATCTTCAGTGCCTTGATCCACCTCTTAAGGTACATTTAATTGACCACAACTTATTCTTACACATTCTTTCTGTCCGTATGGTGGATTTCTTCGCTCTTAATATCTTATTTTGTTCTTTTCTTCTTTTTTCTCCCTTTCGTTTTTCTTTCCAATTTTGGTTTCGTTATGTACAGCGCATTCCGTTAGGGAAGTGGCAGTGCCCAAACTGCTGTGACAAAAATGGTCCAGTCAAGTCCATTGGCCATCTGAATTCCATCTCAAGACGAGCAAGAACAAAAATCACTAAGTCAAAATCTCAAAGTGGAACTAAGTCATCTGGTAGTGATAAAGTATCCCAGATTTTTGGTAATTCTACTGTTTCCCGGAAAAGATCCTCCAGCAAAGGAAAATCAGTTACAACTGAGGACATCAAACCCTTGGAAAAGGAACTGGGTTCCTCCCAGATAGATGAAACTTGCAGCACCAAGCCTAGTGGTACATCACTAGATGGTCATGTAGAGGGCCGTTCATCATGTGTAAAGATAGATGATGGAGGAAAAGCTAGTGCGTCTCCAATGGATTCATCTGGAGAGATGAAATCAAGTTTTTGTATTGAGGAAGGACGGTCTAAATCTAGATGTACAAGTCCAGAACAAAATGATGAAGCAGCTGAGGGTAAGCATGAATTGTCTAGTAATAGTGAGTCTCCAAAAAACAAAATTGTTCTTGCAATTGGTGCTGTTATGGATAAAGGTAAAAGAAAAAGACATGAGAGTAATGATAGGGTTGATATAAAGAAGCAAAGCATTGATAAGGGAAAACATTCTACTGGTACTTCTAAGAAACGTGGGTCCAAAATTTTTACTGTGAGTGCTGGAACTGCTAAATTGCCTCAAAAGCAGAAAAGTGTTAATCGCGGGGCTTCTGATTTTTTGTTGAAGGATGATATGGGCATTGATATACGGAGAAAAGAAGAGGTGCGTTTTGTACTTTTCTTTTTGGTTTGTTTTTATTGTTAATGATTTGCAAAACAGCATGTGGAAAATGTTACTCCAAAATGTCTTGTGTAGAAAAGTTCCTCTTAAAACCTTGGACATAAAGGGAAACAAAATAATAGATACTATATACACTTCGATAAGCAATTAATTCTTTGTATTTAAAAAAGAAGAATGATTTATGCTTCCGTGCCACTTGCACTTTGCTTTATTGTGTTGCTCTGTTGTTTGTCCCTTCACTTTTGAACTTAATTTTGTGTAAACAAAGCAATATTTAAGATTGTTGTCATTATTGTAAATTTCTGTTTTTATATAATACCTATTAGGCCAAGCACCACAAGTCTATATAACAATCAAGCAGAAAATATAGCAATTAACTATCCGAACCACTTTTCTTAAGGAAAAAAAAAAGTATCTGGAGCATTAAAATTACTTTTTTTCCAACAATTAACTATAGCCCATATCTTCCATTGTCTACATTCACTTTTTTCATCAATCCGCTCTTCCGCTGTCCAGAAGAATTTTCTAGCAAATAACCACATAGTTTTTTATGTCTTATTCTCTTTGGCAAAGCTGAAGAAAGATTTCCTCGTACCTCGTAATTTTATTAACCCTGGCTAATACTATACTCTCATTTTTATGGTGTATGACCCTTGTATCTAAGGGATAAATTTATATTGCAAAAAATGTCTTAACCAGATGCTTCCCAAGGAAGAAACACGCCTGCAAGATGAATTAGAGAAAGCTGAATTTCATGGGGAGGCAGTGTTGATTCATGAAGATAATGTTCCCCGTGAATATCTGCAGGTAAACAAACACCTGAAGAAAATTTGCTTGAATTAGTTTTAACTTTATTTTCTAGTTAATTTTTTTAGCTAGTTCATTTGGGCAACTGATATTTGCGTGAATTATTTATCATAATTTTAGTTAATTGCTTTATTTCATGTACACATTTATTTAACAGGTTGACCGGATCTTGGGATGTCGAATTCAAGTTGATAACGGAAGCTCTTTAAGTCAGATATCCGCTGCAGTTGCAAGTGAGTTGCCTTCTGATGATACACCAGTTTTGGAAAATCAAAATAAACTACCTGAAGAATCCTCTGCATGTGATATTGACTTAGATACAGAAGCTGCTTTACATTCTACTGAGGCATGTCCTAGTATTGTCAAAAGTTCTGGCAATAAATGCTTGAAGACTAACAGTGGAGTAAAGAAAATAAATGTATACAGAAGATCAATGACTAAAGAATG
This sequence comes from Carica papaya, assembly GCF_054855325.1. Lineage (NCBI taxonomy): Eukaryota > Viridiplantae > Streptophyta > Magnoliopsida > Brassicales > Caricaceae > Carica > Carica papaya. Next base: position 23,503,163 of record NC_142310.1, on the reverse strand, counting down.
CAAAGGAGGTAATTCTTTGGATTTATCGAGGGAAGATAACAGGGATTCGGATTCTGCAGCTGTAAGTGTTAAAGATAGGGATGAGCCTGCTTTATCTTCAGAAGATTCTGAAAAAGGAAATGGGAAGATGGCAATAAAGTTGGATGCTAATGTTAGTTTGAGAAGTCATGATGGCAATGAAGATACAAAAGATTGTGAAAAACAGACATCTGATCAAACCATAACGACAAAAAATGGAGATATAGAAATAAAGGTAAGAAATATTGCTGAAAAAAGAATTCAGGAGCCTGCTGTAGCTGAACCAGCTAAAAGAGAGAAAATATCATGTGAATTTCTAGTTAAATGGATGGGAAAGTCGCATATCCATAATAGCTGGCTTTCTGAATCTAGCCTGAAAGTTCTGGCAAAGAGAAAGCTAGAAAACTACAAGGTTAAGTATGGGACGGCTATGATAAATATCTGTGAAGAAAAGTGGAAACAACCTCAGCGAATAATTGCACGCCAGCTTAGGAAAGATGGCACTCGTGAAGCTTTTGTAAAATGGACTGGTCTTCCTTATGATGAATGTACTTGGGAAAGATTGGATGAGTCTGTACTTGAGAAGTTCTCGCATCTTGCAAATCTTTTTGATCAATTTGAACATCAGACACTAGAAAAAGATGCTGGCAAGGATGATTCATTAGGTGCCAAGGGTGATAGTCAGCAAACAGAGGTTGTTACTCTCACAGAGCAACCTAATGAACTTAAAGGAGGTTTGTTGTTTCCTCATCAGCTTGAAGCCCTGAATTGGTTGCGTAAATGTTGGCATAAATCGAAGAATGTGATACTTGCCGATGAGATGGGGCTGGGGAAGACAGTATCAGCTTGTGCTTTTATTTCGTCATTGTATTTTGAGTTTAAAGTTTCCTTGCCTTGTTTGGTCTTGGTTCCTCTTTCCACAATGCCTAACTGGCTTGCTGAATTTTCATTATGGGCCCCAAACTTAAATGTTGTGGAGTATCATGGGTGTGCAAAAGCAAGAGCTATTATTCGCCAATATGAGTGGCATGCTTTTTACCCAAATGAGTTGAATAAGAAAACAGCTTCATATAAATTTAATGTTCTTTTGACTACTTATGAAATGGTCCTTGCTGACTCCTCTCACTTGCGTGGAGTTCCTTGGGAAGTCCTTGTGGTTGATGAGGGACATCGTCTGAAGAATTCTGGAAGTAAGCTGTTCAGCTTGCTGAATACATTCTCTTTCCAGCACCGTGTTCTGTTGACTGGTACCCCTCTTCAGAATAACATTGGTGAGATGTATAACTTGCTTAATTTCTTGCAGCCATCTTCTTTCCCCTCTCTATCTTCATTCGAGGAGAAGTTTAATGATCTTACAACTGCTGAGAAAGTGGAGGAACTGAAGAAACTTGTTGCTCCGCACATGCTGCGAAGGCTTAAAAAAGATGCCATGCAAAATATCCCACCAAAGACTGAACGAATGGTTCCTGTTGACTTGTCGTCCATCCAAGCTGAATATTATCGTGCAATGCTGACAAAGAACTATCAGATATTACGAAATATTGGAAAAGGGGTGGCGCAGCAATCAATGCTAAACATTGTGATGCAGTTAAGAAAAGTTTGCAATCATCCATATCTCATACCAGGCACTGAGCCAGAATCTGGATCATTGGAGTTTCTCCATGAAATGCGGATTAAAGCTTCAGCTAAGTTGACTCTGCTGCATTCTATGCTTAAGGTGCTGTACAAAGAAGGTCATAGAGTTCTGATATTCTCACAGATGACCAAACTTCTTGACATTCTTGAGGATTACTTGACTATAGAATTTGGGCCTAAAACATATGAGAGAGTGGATGGCTCTGTTGCAGTGGCTGATCGTCAGGCAGCAATAGCACGTTTTAACCAAGATAAAAGTCGGTTTGTCTTCCTGTTATCCACTCGCTCTTGTGGCCTTGGGATCAACTTGGCAACAGCAGATACTGTCATTATCTATGATTCTGATTTCAATCCTCATGCTGATATCCAAGCAATGAATAGGGCCCATCGAATTGGTCAGTCAAATCGACTTTTAGTCTATAGGCTTGTTGTTCGTGCCAGTGTTGAAGAGCGCATCTTGCAGCTTGCAAAAAAGAAGCTGATGCTTGATCAACTTTTTGTGAACAAGTCTGGGTCACAGAAAGAAGTGGAAGATATTCTAAGATGGGGAACAGAGGAACTTTTTAATGATTCTCCTGGCATGAATGGGAAAGATGCAGGTGAAAATAATAGCAATAAAGAAGAGGTAATAATAGATATAGAATACAAGCACAGGAAGAAGGGTGGTGGTCTGGGAGATGTTTACCAGGACAAATGTACTGATGGAAGTGGAAAGATTGTGTGGGATGAAAGTGCAATCTTAAAATTGCTTGACCGGTCAAATCTTCAGTCTGGGTCTAGTGATGGCGCAGAAGGAGATTTGGAGAATGATATGCTTGGCTCTGTAAAGGTGAGAGATTGAATCTGAATGAATAAATAAACAATGCAGTACCATTAAGTCGAGTCAATGCAAAACCTGCAATGTGATGCACTCATATTTGAAGCTTGTTTAAGAAACTATCACTTGTTGCATCTCTATAGCATTGAATTGCCAAATGAAAGCTTTTCTAGTATAGTTTTAAATATATTGAATTGGGAATATTATGAATTTTTTACTAAGATTTATTCCCCTTGGTGCTCTCCAGAATTATTTTTCCTTGGCAAAAGACAACAATTTGTTAGCTGAAACCTTTTTCTTAAAATTGGCAAACTGATTTTGCAATTTCTTTTTATTTTTATTTTCTTGTTTCAGTGAGAAAATTGTACTTTTAACACTGTGTGACAATACTTGGGAAAAACTAAGTTGTACATTTCTCCATTTTTTGCTGACAGTCCTTGGAATGGAATGAAGAAACAACCGAAGAACAGGGGGGGGAATCACCTCCTGTTGTTACTGATGATGTTACTGCACAAAACTCTGAAAGGAAGGAATATAATGCAGTAAATATTACTGAAGAAAATGAATGGGACAGACTTTTGCGAGTGAGGTAACTAGATCATCTTGCATTAACTCTGAAAGTAAATGTAGCCTTTCTGTTTGTTTGTCATTCCTTCTCCCTCTCTCTTTCTTTTTGGGTTTGGGTTTTTTCTGTATCTCACGGAGGATTAACTTATTGTCTTTTGATGTAATTTTCTCTCTTCTTTCTGAATAAAATCTTTTTTTATAAAAGAGAGATCATCTTGCATTAACTTGTTCTCAAATTTTCTTTGCATCTTCATTTTATCTAAATCTTGGTTGTTGAATAAGTTGCAATTAAAAAATATTTTTGGTACTGTAATGATTAAGGACAATGTGCAACAGGTATACCTTGCTTGGCCAGAAGTAGACTCTATTTATGGCCTGAAAATTGATCACTTTGAACAATGGGGACAACATAAAAGGAATCTGAAACATCAAACTTGTAATCTTTACTGTAGTCAATTGAAAATGACAAGATTATCCAAGTAGAAGCACATGCCAAAAGGAAACTCTATTTGGGGTCCTAAAAAAGATATAATAGGACAGTGGCACAATGTAAAAATAATTTTGACTAGTCAGCAATACCTCATCTTTAAACTGCAGTCAATTAAAAATGATAACATTTGTCCATGTAGGAACACATCTTCCTCACCTAAAATTCCTAGAGAATTGTATGAAAGTTCTGTCCAAGAAGGAAGGTTATTTTCTTCTGTAAATATGTTTGTTAGAATAAATAGCAAAATAATAGATGCAACGTATCTTTGTGGAGGAATTTTAAGAATAAATAAAAAGCATGCTGCTATTTGTGGCTGTCATAAGTTTTGGAATGAACAGATATGCTAACTTGTGAACAGATCTGCCTTATAATAAAAGATTCTTCAACTACATAATTTTTCTATATGGAAATTGGATGTTATCCAAGAGTGTCTTGGGGTGTGGCATTCTTATCTAAAGATTTTCTCATAAGGTTTTTTGGGTTCTTAGGTGGGAGAAATATCAGAGTGAGGAGGAGGCAGTTCTTGGTCGAGGGAAGCGCCAGAGGAAAGCTGTTTCTTATAGGGAAGCTTATGCTCCACATCCAAGTGAAGCATTAAGTGAGGTATGTTTTTCTTTCTATAGACAAGCAACCATCTTTCTGATGCTTATGAGCATATTATGTTTGATGGCACTGCAATATGATCCTTATATGCCTAGCACTACTTTATGTTCTAGCATCTCTGTTGCACTTCTTCTGAAAGACTGAGAGAGCTTTCAAATGTACATATATTTTTCTTCTGGTCAATAATTGGTTTTTTTTTTTTTTTTGGTTTTTTTGACACCCTATATCTCTTTAAGTTTTTGTTGGTTTTGTTGGAAATGTCTACCACTAATTTCTGGATGAACTTGGATGTGAAAGAAGGGGCAGAAGTTTCTGATAATCTGATAATTATTAGTGATGTCAGACTGAAATTTTAATTATCTTGCTACAGTAGCCGCCAAGGGATTATGTGGGGCAATATAATGAATCTAGGTGGAGGTTATTCCATTGCCATTCCTTGCAACTTTTTGTCTGCAGTAAAAGAGCAAAGGAACTAATTGTTTCATTGCAATTTCTTCCCTGCATTTTTACGAACTGTTTTCTTTTTTTTTTTTGTTGGCATTTCCTCCTGTTCTATGTTCTTTTAGCTTGAGTCAAACCATTCTCATTTATCAGCACATAAAGATACTTACTTACATAAACGTGGAACTACATCTTCAACTCGTTGTAGGACCTTTGAGCAAAATTTAACTTGTTGCTCATAACCTCATTGAGAATATACACTCAAAGTTGAATACCTCCCATCTATCTTACTTTTCTTATATAGTTTATTCATGGTGGTTCTAAGTGTTTGTATCACAGCAGAGTGGTGGCGAAGATGAAAGGGGGCCAGAGCCAGAACCACAGAGGGAATATACACTGGCAGGACGGGCTTTTAAAGCAAAGTTGTGAGTTCCTTTCTTTCTCTTTGGGATATTCACTATCATTGATCTAGGTTTGCATTGGTGATAATGGCTATTTTGAGTATATAGATTCGTTTTGGCTGGCAAGTTATTCTGATGAATTTCTTAATGACAGATTGATGAGAAAAGGAGCCTGATTTCTTTAAAACAAAAAGAAAAAGAAAGAAAGGAAAGGAATTTGATTAGTAAATTATTTTGTGATTCTTAGATTATTTACTGCTGATAGTATTACCACTGAACCCTAGGGTAAATTTGGTGGCCCAAGTTGCTGCACATTGCCAAGCGACAAAATGCCTCAAATTTATGAGACTGCTCTGGGGGTCAAGAGTGTCTGTTGGCACTTTTGTTATCCGTTAATTACACAGTTGTCCAAATTTTTAATAGAAAATAAAAGGGTCAGCTTTAATATCTAAGTTCTGTAGAGGCTACCCCTTAAGCTAGAGAAACACATATAATGCCTTAACTTTTTAGAAGCTATCCTTTAAACTGGAGAAAAAGTATAAATTTGATTCTTCAATATTTGGCTTATAGATGCACTACTTTACATGCTTATTTTTGTTAAACAGTGCTAAGCTCCGTGCTAGACAAAAGGAGCGGCTTGCTAAAAGGAGCTTGATTGAAGAATCTTGGCGTAGTGGTTTACTGCCAGGCACTGATTCACTCCCTGAGTTTCCTGTCAGGGTGAAAAATGGCGAGCATGTGACAGAGTCAGTTCAAGATGACAAAGACAAATCTCCAGTAATTGACTTGGAGGATAATAAACCCACTCTGCCAATAGATGCACCAAAGAGCAAGGCTGACTCGACTTTAAGGCTTGGCAGGCTACCAAAGCATAGAATGGGCAGTTATTTTGATATTTCTGTTAATCCTCTTATCCGTTCCTCTCCTGATGTTATGCTTCCAGATCAACATCACCAAGGCACTGGCTACACAAATTTACTTCCTTCCAACAACTTACTACCAGTTCTAGGGCTATGTGCCCCAAATGCCAGTCCGTTGGAATCATCCCACAGAAACATTTCAAGGTCTAATGCCAGGCAGAGCAGGCCAGGAGCTGGGCTAGAGTTCCCTTTCAGTCTAGCTCCCAATTCTGGAGTCTCAAGTGAGATAGAAGCCCAGGGGATAACCTCGGACAAATTGATCTCACAAGATGCATCAGCAGAAATTCTGCAACAGCGGCTGAAGAATATGAATCCAAATGGTTGTCTTCCATTTATTCCGGTACTCTCTCTCTCTCTCTATCTCTCTTCCTTTCCACGTCCAAAAAAACATATAGGTTTGTGTCTGGAAGTGATTGTAGTATTTACTGGTTTGCAGTATCCTCCAATTGTTCCACAAGGAAGAGGATCTGATTGTTTCGAAAGTTCTGGGGCAACTTTTGCTGATTTGCAAGAAAGAAGGTCACTGTCTAACTTGCCTTTTGATGAGACATTATTGCCTAGATTACTCCCTCCAGCTAAAAGTATTGCGACTCCACAGCGTGACTTGTTGCCAATCCTATCACTAGGGAGTAGACTTGAAGGAACAAATGACTCTATACAAGATCTTCTGGCAATGCCATTGATTCCCAATTTGAAGTTTCCCTTACAGGATGGAACTGGGTATAATCGGCAAGAAAGGGAAGCCCCTCCTACATTGGGATTGGGTCAGATGCAATCTACATGTTCATCTTTTCCTGAAAACCACAGGAAGTTGCTTGAAAATATAATGATGAGGACTGGTTCTGGATCAAGCCACTTATATAAAAAGAAAACAAAAGTGGATGGATGGTCTGAAGATGAGCTTGATTTCCTCTGGATTGGTGTTCGTAGGCATGGCCGAGGAAATTGGGAGGCAATGCTTAGAGACCAAAGGTTAAAATTCTCAAGGTACAAGACTTCAGAGGATTTAGCAGCTCGGTGGGAGGAGGAACAAAATAAACTTTTAGATAGTTCAGCTCTTCCAGGGTCAAAAGCAAGCAAGCATACTAAGTCAACTAACTCTTCATTTTTTCCTGGTATTCCAGAGGGAATGATGACGCGGGCTTTACATGGAGGCAAATTTGTTATGCTGCCAAAATTTCAATCCCACCTGACAGACATGAAATTGGGCTTTGGTGATCTGGCTTCCGGCCTCCCATCTTTTGAACCATCTGATCAACTTGGTTTGCATAATGAGCATTTGCCACCCATCCCATCCTGGAGTTCCGAAAGGTTTGGTTCAAATTTTTTTGGAGATCTTTCTGCAGGCTCCTCTGATAGACCAGGGACATCAGGAAATATTCCCATTGAGAAGCCATTTCTACTTAACTCCTTTGGAGCAAGTAACTTTGGTTCGCTAGGTTTGAAATGCCCTAGTAGCTTGGATATACAGAGAAAGGAAGATGAATGTAGTGCTAGCAAGTGTGGGAAATTGCCTAGTCTTCTAGATAGACCATCATCCAGGTTGTTTGATTCCCAGAATAATCTTGGTAGTGGTGAATCCACCGGTTCAGGGCTGCGCCCTGAGCAAAAGAAACTGTTGCAACGTTGCCATTCAAAGGGAAAAGAGATAGTTGGAAGTTCTTCAGAGAACAAGCTGCCGCACTGGCTAAGAGAAGCTGTAGGTGCTCCTGCCAAATCACCAGATCCAGACCTCCCACCAACTGTTTCAGCAATAGCTCAATCAGTCCGTGTACTGTATGGGGAAGATAAGCCTACAATTCCCCCTTTTGTGATACCAGGTCCTCCCCCGCCTGAACCAAAGGATCCGAGACGAAGTCTAAAGAAGAAAAAGAAACGGAAGTCACAATCATCCATGCATGCCCTGTCAGATTTTGCTGGAAGCAGCCAGAACCTACAAAGCTACCTACATGGTGACAATCCATCATCGAGCTTGATTCCATTGGCTCCACCATTTCAGTTTCTTCCGCAATCATTTAGCGGAACATCAAGACATCCTTGGGTTGAACCGGACCTGAACATGGCTCCTCTCAGTTTGAATATGGTGGACCCATCATCTTCATCTGCATATAAGGTCCCACCAAAGAGAACAAGCATGGGCTTGTCCCCTTCGCCTGAAGTCCTTCAATTGGTAGCATCCTGTGTTGCAGCAGGCACAAGTTTGCCCCCAGTTTCAGGCAAGACAAGCTCAAGCTTCCTAGAAACCAAGGTTCCTTTGCCAAAATCAGTTGATCAAGTTGGAGTTCCAGAAACTGAAGCTGCTCTTGAGAAACCAATGCCTAAGCTGAGCCCTCCTGATATTGAGCGTCAACTTTCTGAGGAAAGAGTGGAGGAGCATGACAGTAAGGATTCCAGTAAGACTCAGTCTGATCCGTCCAGGCCAGAGCAGATGGATGTTGAAGAAATATCCTCAGAGGGGACTGTGTCTGATCACCCCTTGACTGACCAAGAACAATAGCTGTAACATGGAGGAAGAGGCAGAACAATATATTTTTCTGGGTTTCAAGGCAAGTGAGGTTCCAGGCTTTTGGATGATGTGCTCGAATTTTTGTTAGGAATGATGCAGCTGAGTGAAGTAGGCATATAGGATGGGGTAGGAGGTATATGTCTCTTTGTGTAAAGCTTTTGTGTAAGAGAATGAAATATATATATATAGCGTTGCATTTCATTGATATTGATTTTTGCGGCCTTTGTCTCAAAGTCCACGAGACTTATGTAGGCTTTGAACAGTTGATGAGTATTTTCCTGTATGCTGAGTTTCCTTTCCGATCCTCAAGTCACCCGAGTGAAGTTCCAAGAGAATCCGTGATTTCAGAACGATTTGAAATCTGCCTCTCCTTTTGAATTTGATTCAAATGCATCAAGAATTGAGCACCCAGCAAAATATAATGGGGTTGTATAGTTCTTCATAAACATTAAAATGAGTTCTTTGATGGGCAATGAAGATCGACAGAAAGTTCTTTCCTTTATGGTGAAAATTTCTTGTTCTTCCTGGTAGTTTGTTTTTAAAATGAAAAAAGTGAAAGGGCCCTGTTTCTTCAGTTTTTCTTTTTTTGGTTCTTTTCGTCAGAGTATGATAACAATATTTGGTGAGATATGAAACATTATCAAAGTTCCCTCTGAATTTATCTCCCTTTGTTTGGGATTCATGTTGAGGTGGATGTGAATATCAAGAGATTTTTTTGGTGAGATATTTGTTAGTGAACTTTTCCTTTCCATTTGTTTTATTTTAACTCCTGTTTGTTTCAGAGGTTTTTTTAGAGAATTTATTTCAACTTTACTTGGTACTTTTTTTCGTTCTCTCTTTTCTAATAATATTTCATTCTTCAGTAAACAAATTAAAATGCACTAAAAACTGACAGAATGCGAAGATGAATTATGATGGTTTAAAGTAATATTTTTATAAAAGAAAAATATTATTTAAACAAGAGATTTCACAAGCCTTTGGGCCACGAAAAGCAAAGAAACCACCATATATATATAGCTATAAGATCAAGTCAGTATAAAAGCCCAAGCAGTGATTAAAGTTAATTTAAAATTTAATGTATATAACCAATGGTTTATAGAAGAAGGGTATATTGGGAAAGACAAATTATGATCTTGTATATTTATGAAATTTTATTTTATTTTTTTCTTTTAAAAATAGAAAATACTACTAAGTCTCTTTTTTAATTTATTGCAATTATTATAAATAAAAAAAATTTATTTTTAACAAAATATTCATTTTATTAAAAAATATAATAAATTTGTCAAAATTTAATTATTACAGTCTCAACAACATGGTAGTTAATTATGTTATTATTTTTATTAAATTAAATATTAATCATCACTAATTTATAATATACTCTTAAAATTACGAATTCTACGTTTTTAAATTCATACATATTTATTAAAAAAAAAAAATATTCATAGAATTTAATTTCAAGTTGGACTTGTTACAACAACTGTAACAAAAAAAAAAAAAAAAAATTTGTAATAACTGATTATATTATTAATAATAAAATTATTTCTCTTTTAACTATTTATGTTGTTTAAAGGAAAAGTATATATAATTTATATACTGCCACCTATCATATAACGTTACATGTGTGTGTGTATGTATATAACATAATGGATGCACGTGCTTTTGCATTTTAATGGTTTATTTATTTATAATTTTAGGCAAGAAGCGGTGGCAGTTGGGCATGGTCAATGAGATGACCGTTGTACACACCACCCTTCAACGAGTTTATGCATTTGCCAAAACCCATGCAAAAATAAAATAAAATAAAATATAAAAGTAATTGGATCGATACATACACTTCCTTTCTCCCCTCAGCGCCAATTTGTTTCCTATTTAAATAAAATTGAATTAAAATATATAATCTGACCCACTTTTCAGAATTTCTGTTTGTTCATAAATATTTTATTTCCCACTACATGTATACCGTATTATCTGATCTCTCTCTTCAAGACTCCACATTTATTTAATGTTAGACTTCTCAGTATTCGAAGGGCATTGGATTCAACTCTTTGACAAACATCTGTCTTCCCATTTTGAACCTACATAAGATGTAGATTTCTTATTGATTATTTATTTATTTATTTATTATATACATATGATTAAACAATGGGAAGAATATATAAAAATTTAGAACTACATGTATATACATATGGATCAATCTCTTTGGATTCCCAAACTTCAAGATACATATAATTTAATTAAAGAATCAGATCTTCACGTGCTTGAAGAAACTGGTCTGTGGATATAATACCTTTTTTTTTGGCAATAGCTTGGTAGTGATGATGAATTAGAAACTACAAATATATATACACCCATCTATGACAATGGTGATATATGAACTCCATATATACGTATACCAGAGAAAATAATGTTATTTAATTAGTTTCTCCTTCTTATCTAATTAAGAAACAAAAATAACATGTATACCAAAATATAACAAAGCAATGCCCATTGATCCAAACCTAATTAATAATAACATACCAGCACTGCAAATGAAGAATTTTTCTCTAGAAAAAGAAGGAACTAGCAGTATTTTGGAAACCTAGACTTAAATTTCTCGTCAAATGCACTCTTCGATGGATCCGGTGAACTAAGATTTTACTCCTAAAAACTAAAAATTTTAATAAATTAAAAATATCCGAAATATATCAAACCAGCTGAAATAACCTTTGTTAGTAGATAGATATTAAAGAAGAAAAATGTAGGTAGCTAGGGTGTATACAAAGCTAGGGAGAACTGGGAAAAAGGGTTGAGGAAGGAGATTTTCTAGGGTCTATAGCAAATCTGGAGGAGAAATTAGCAGCAGCACAGGCAGTGGTAGTGTCAAAGTTCAAGGAATAGCTCAAGGGATCATAGCGGCACTGGAAAGAGCTGCGCGGCTTGTTGCTGCATAACATTTTGCCTTGTCTTTTCACTCTTTTCACTAGCTTTCTCAGATATGAACACCAACAGTTTGATCCACTACTACTCGTCCTCATCCTGCTGCATGCACTGCTAGGGTTTCTGGGTTCATCATCATCATCATCACCTCCATTTTTGTTGCTTGACATGATGATCTTCCCCCAACCAGTGAAGCCCATAAAAATGTATAGTGTTATATATACCAAGATGGTTTGGTTTTCAGGAGAGAGACGGTTTGATTTGGGTATGTGGGTGGGTATATATGGTGTTATATATATATATAGAGAGAGATAAAGAAAGGAGAATGGTGGGAGGTGGATTTGCACCGAGTTGTGGCGGCGGATATATGTTTTAGTTTTATTTATGGTCTAGAGTTACAAACTCTCTTAGGGTTTTACAATAATATATATATTTTTTTTAAACGAAGAAAACTTTTTAATGTCTCAAACTTACATAACCCCCCAAAAAAAGTAGTGCTTTTATAAATTAATATGTATTTTGAGTAATTGTTGACAAAAAAATGTCCAAATGAAATTCTTGAATTTTGAGTCAAAATGTTAATTCTGATTCACTTTTCTTACATGGTCTTTTGCCTTACTTCACTGGGAATAGCAAATAACATAAAGTAAACTTCGGATCTAGAGAGGGAAGGGAGAGGAAAAGGACAAAATATATATATATATATATATATATTTTGTATGTTTAATAAAATTATTAGGATAATAATATAGTAATAAGAGAGAGGATAGAGTAATTTTATTATCTGAGAGCTTAATTTAATGGTTAGGTAATAAGAGCATATATTATGTTAAATATTATTTGAACATCACATATTTTAAAATTAAACAAATATTTCTTTCATAATAATATATAATGAAGACGGTAAAAAGACAAATGATATATGTCAAAAGTAAATTCAATAAAAAATAAGAAGAGAATAATCAACTTTTCTAATTTTTATGTTTTTAATGATTTGATTACTAATAATATACGTTATGAAATAGTTAAAAAAAATTAATAAAACTTTTAATGAAGTTATAAATAGTTAACAAACAAATCTATATAATAGTTTAATATAAAACAATTTTTTTCGATTTTTTTTTTTTTTAAAATAACTTGAATTTTGCTGGCGTATATACAACTATTATCATACTTACATAACTTATAAGATATTTGAAGAAAAAATTAGTAGAATATTTGTGCATTGGGAAATATGTTAATTTTCTAAAGAGTTAGAACCTTTGATGAGTAATTTACCCATCGCCTTCAAAATTATTAATTAGTCCGTAAAAATCTGACATTTATAAACAACTTGGTTCTTATTATTATTATTTTTTAAATGTACAGTTTTTTTTTTCTATTTCCTAACAAAAATCTAAAATGAATAAATTATTTTTAAATACTTTAAAAAATAATTCAAAAAGTTTTTGATTAATTAAATTAATAAATCAATAATAATAAAAAATAGACATAATATTATTATTAAGTAATTAATCATTATTATTTCTTTAAACTATTTTTTGAAGTATCCAAAATATAATATAACAAATTTTAACTTTTTTGTTAGAACACGAAAGAAAACTATGTGTTCGAAACAAATAAAAATATTATGAACCAAATTTAACAAAATAATATTAAAGACTAAATTATACTAAGTGTCAAATATCCGGAACTAATTTGATAATTTGTTGAAAAAAATATAACTTTTTTTTTAGTGGGCAATTATAACTTTAGCTTCTTTTATTTTTTTATATTTATTCCCAAATTTAGTGTGACATCCCAAATACTAATTACGACATGAGGGAGCCAGATACAGATATAGATTTAGAGTGCATGATAGAAATTAAATGCAACGAAATAAATTAATATAAATCTCTTACAAAAATATGTAAGTTTTAAATACATGTATATAATTGAGGTTAGAAGTGGCTACAAAATATAAAATATCAAAAAACCAAAAAGGCCACTTCTATCATTATGTTATTGGACTCATCAAAGTACGAAAACAAATCATGCACTCAAAATTTGTAGATTCACAGGATCATTATAGACTTCAAGGGGTAGATCAACGGACGGTTCCTCACTATCTTCCTCATCTGGAGGTGGTATAGAAAGAGTGAGTTTTATATGTTTAGTAAGGAAAATAATATTTAAATAATATCTTAAAATTTAAAAGTTGAGTAATTATATCATAAATACTTATTTTATGGTCATATCAAAGTCCTATCATTCTTTATGAAAATAATTTATTTATTAAGAAAATATTGTATCATAGTCACCACAATTAAATCAAACATCATACTTGATAATAGAAAAAATCAAATGAATCATGAAATGTTCAGATTTTTGTGTCATGCTTCATGAAGTCATTCCGACTTTTATCTCTGAGGGCAGATACGAATTTCCGACTACGCATGTGGAATGACCAGATCAGATACAGATAACGACAATTTGCTCAGGCACATTTCCAACATACCAAACCATGGTACGACTATGACCACAGTCGTACCGACTATAGTGGTCCTATCAAATATTATATAGCAACGACAGTATTTAGCCAAATGTGACCCCTAACAGATATTCGCGTCACCGCTCTCGTCAGAGGGTACATTGTCATCCATAGGGAGCGGTTCTCTCACGTCTTTTCAAACCAGATGGGAGAGGAGAAAACAGATACCCCTCAGAGATAAAATATTTAACAAGACACTTGATGCATTTTGCATGTCAATACAGATACATACGTACTCAGACCATTCAAGTTTCATTCCACTTTTTTTTTTTTTTAATTTTCCAGATAATTTTATCGATTTTATATTATTTTATTTACATGCAAATCATCAAGTGCCAATAAATCACGTAGTATGCTTGAAATTAAGAACAATTTACTTTATTAAAAACTACTAAACATAAAATATGCAAATCACGCTAAATCACATTCATTATTTTAATTTTTTAGAAATACTCCTTAAGATGTTTAAAGAAATACTAGATTTTTTACCCAAACTTCGAAGTTTTTCTTACACTGTTCTTATTCTCCTCTTCTCCTTCTCTCTCTAGATCACTCCCTCTCTCTCTAAACTTTTAGAAAGTGATGAGAAAATGGGAAGAATAAACCCTATTTATAGAAAATGGAGGTCGTCGAATTTGCGTCAAGTGATGAAATCCGGTGAAGAGAGAGTGTGTTGAAATAGAAAGATTGATTTGACATGGCATGAAAACTGAAGAAATTTTTTTTTTCTCCACCAACAATGTCACACCCCAAGTGACGGCACGTCGCCCAAGGAGGGTGACAACACACTGACTAAGGCGGCAGTGTGCCTCACCCGGCTGGCGCGCGCTATAGGCCTAGCTTGTAGGCGTTGGGCTACCCTGAAGTGCGCAAGCCTATTCGCGCAGGCTTGCTGTGCGGACAGCACATAGTGTGCGACGCCTGGTCCCTGTCCGCGCGCCTCGCGTGGATGGGACGTGTGCACTGTGCGCATGTCCCGCGCTGTCACGCACGCATAGTACGCAGTGCCCATGCGGGTAACACTCTCTCGCGGGTGTTTTCCCATTCGATTTATCTCCATTTTTTCTTTTTCTCCTAAAAATTTATTATTTTAAAAAAAATAAATAATAATAATTAAATATAAATAAAATAAAAATAATAATTAAATAAAATCAAGACAAAATCGGCATAAATCGAAATTATAAATTACAATATAAAGATACAAAATAAATTTAAATGCGTTCAGTTTGGTCTGAAAGCCCGAATAAATAGGGTTTTCAAATACAATTTAGCATGGTGGTGAACGAGGTGCTACATTTAGTAATATTATAATAGAAATAATTAATCCAAAAGGGAGAAATTAATAATGCAAGGACTGCAATTCTATCGTGTATTTTATTTTATTTTTTACTTTTTAAGTAGCTCTAAGTTAATTTTCATAACTTGCCTGTATGAAAAGTTGAACATGCTAGTGTAAAAGTTATTAAGAGTTAAATTAAAAGAATAAACCTAAACGCAGAATTACCATTAGTTTTTTTTATGCTTCTAACATAATATGATTGGTAGGTCATCCCAGCTATAAGCATGAACGAAAGAGATCAATTGAAAAAATTATAGAATAAATATATTTTTAGAGACCTTCCTCTTAATAATATGCCGTTACTTTGGAGATTGGGGTGAGAAACATTATATATGTCTAAAGGATATGACTATTAGTAACTTGTTGATTGTACAAATTTTGAAAATAAGTTTAAAAGACATTTAAAATATTTCTCATGTCCTCTAAATCATTAATTTTATTAATGTAGTTTCTCTTATGTTAAAAATGGCAAAGATGTGGAAAAAACTAGTATTTTAGTCTCCTAAAAAAATTACTTCATGTGAAATTTCTAAAATCACAATTTTTTTAATAAAGAAAATAGTGTAACTAAACTATAAGAAAGTGCTTCAAATTTCTGAAGATATGAGAGACACTATTTAGAGCTTATTTTAAGCATCTTTACTCCTAGAATTTAGATTATTTTTTCATTTACAGATATCCCCAAATGTTGATCGGTGATGTCCGCACATATTATCCATTAGACTAGTTGTACCTTTGTTCAAATTTGGATTTTTGTTTGTTTTTTATCATGGGCTTCCCCAAGCCATTTCTTATTGGAATGGTTTAGGGCCAATTTTATGATTAAAATGAGGGAAAAACTCTAGTAAAATTGGATTATGACCACTCTAAATTCTTGATAGATACAGTGCATTTTTATTATCAAACATTTATCAACAGTCAATGTCATACTTGTAGTTTATCCATAAAAAAACAAAAATGTTTCTCCTTGTCCAAGTGAAATAGTTTTCGTTAAATCCCAAATCACAATACTAGTGATATTACATTATATGTAATTGATCCTATTCATATAAGAACTAAAGTTCCATTTGTTCTAATATATGCAATTAATGACATTAAGGTCTCTATTTTTTTAGTCAAGCAATATGAATTAGATTGAAAATATAAAACAGATGAGACCATAGCTTACGACTCATCAAGGGATTCAACTGGTATAAACTATAATAAATGGAAAAGTTATATATTTTTCTAGCAAAAATTGAATAATAGATAAACTACTTTCAGAAAAATAATACTCCACATTAACATAATCACTTTCCATAAGATCCCAATTCTACCACAAAACTCATAAGCTTTTAATTTAATAAATTGGTAGCTAGCTTGTCTATAAATGACATTATTGGCATGAGATGTAAGTTTGACCAAAAGAGAAGGCATTTGATTTTAGTTAACTTCTTAACGTGGACTTGAAACTAATTATAGTGACACCACCATAATTATCACGAATAATTATTACTAATTACACATATTAAGAAGAATTATTATAATCTTAAATAACTTTTATATCAAATCAGTTGATAATTATCTAGCACCAGTAATAAATATACAATGTGATTAGTTGGTAGAGTTTTGCTTTTTTTTGTAACACCCCGGGCCAAGAAACGAAACCCATTCCAAAACTGGGCATTAAGAAAGCAAGGGACAAAATGAAATCATTTTGGAAAACCCCAACACAATGCTGTTTTGATTAAAAAGGAAAAAAAAAAGAGATAACAACTAGAGGCATGCATGCCTCTTGAAGTCGAAGAAGGAGGAGAAGAAGAACACACCTGCATGGTGGAGAAAAAGGAAGAAGAGGTATGCAGGGCTCCCCTTCTCCGCCCACAAAAAGGGAGAGACTTGTTCTCTGAGAAGGAGATCCTGTGCGTGAGGAAATAGAGAGAGATCCGTTCATAGAGGGAGAAAGAGAGTTGTGCAAAGAGAGAGAAGGAGACTTGTGAGAGGGAATCACAGCTACCACCGACCTATGCGAGGCGACTTGTGATAGTGCGCGACTTTTCTCGTGACAAGTTGAGGAGTCTAGGCGGCCGACAATCTACGTGATTGGAAACCAGAAAGAGAATCGTGCGACAACATGCATCCGAAGAAGAAGGAGATCCACTGTGGTTGGTCGCATGATTCCACATATCCTTGGTTTCTTCTGGTGCGATTTCACAATATACGCGCTGGATTTGAGCGCAAAAAGTGTTTCATGGTGAATTCCGGTCGATTCGCAATGGTTCGTGGTGGTGTGCGGTGGCCTGGCGGTGGTCCGACGGCAACGCGTAACAAATCAAGGACACACGTATGGTGGCGTGTGGCGATTCCAGTGGTTGGGATCACGTTACAGTAAAACTCAATCTCCTTTTTATATTTTAATTATTTCTACATGTGTCCATAATTAACTCACATATTTTCTATTTGTAAATAGGAGAATTATCTAAACAATACCATATTTATAGGGGAGCATAGACTAGAGTCAATAAAGATTTCGACACTTTTCGATTCGATTGTAGGTAAGGGATTGGGTTAGTCTCATTCAGAGGTTCCCATGCTTTTATGAAATTTTGTTTTATGTTAAAATGAATTGTTTACAGACTTTACAAATTATGTAAGTTTTCTAATGCGAGTTCTACGAACTCATCATATGTGCGTGTGTGCAATTGTATATGATTGGAGATCTACATAATATTGTGTATGACGTATATTTGTGTATTCATATTGTTACTTGTATATATATGCATATTTTATGCATTTTAATTATCGAGTTATAGGTGTGTGTGATACATATATATATATGTATAATTGTAGGTTGTGTAACGTGTGTATGTATGAGTGAACAACTTGTATATGTCTACTTATAGAATACACATATGTCTTGTATAAATATACAAATATATTCATGCTGTATGTGTTGCATGTACAAATATATTTATTTGAGTTGATAACTATATATATAAAGTGTAAATATTACGCTTATTGTAAAAGCATGTTGATATATAACATATATGATATATAAGTAGGTACATGCCTATGTAGGTCATCTAGTGATGAACCTGATTAGTAAAGTAATAACATAAGAATCTTTAAAAGATGAGAAAATTCATTTAATCGGTATCACCGAGAATATGTGTCTAGTCTTTTGGTGTGTTACTGTGGTAAAACTTATCCGTAGATACGATTTTAGCTAGATGTGATGAAATAATAAGAACTGTGAATTGTATATTGTGTACTATAAACTGTGAAATATTAACTGAATTGTGACGTATTCACATAGTAGAGGGGATCTTTACTATTCTTGTTGATGCCAGCGGAAATGACAACGTGCGATGAAACTCTTAAAAGACAAAAAAAAAATAGAAATTATAAACCTTAATAAAAATGTAACTAAGAATGAAAGTATAACTAAAAAGTGATAAGTGAACAATATAAGGTGAAAGCCATATTGACATATACAATGGTAAGTAATTCAGTAATAAATGCAAGTGATTGTCAAAAAGTGCAAGTGCAAGTGCTACGAAACTAGTGAATGATATTATTTATTTATATAGATGTGATGTTAGAGTATTTATGATATCTATGAAATCATATGTGAAAGAGTGAATTATTGAGATATATGAAATTATAATTACTGTGTTGCTTGAGAATTGATTTTAAAGAAAATATGCATATGTTTTGTAAATCTTGTGCGATTGAGTGTGGACATGTCTTTGCTTTGGGTACTGCCCCCTCTTTTTTACTGAGTTCATGAAGCTCACCCTAATTCACACCATCTAATACAGATTAGTCCAGATCAATAGCAAGTTTAAGGTCGAAGAAAGACTTTGAAGAATCTTAAGTGATAGTGAGAGTTTCGTATTGTAAAATCATTTTTCATATTATAGCGATATAATGTAAAGAATTTTGTAAGCCTCATTACTCATAATTTTATATATGAGAAGATTAAATCTTAAGTTTTTGCTTATTGCTGCATAAAATTACCAGGTTATGTGCGTGAAATAGTGTTCATTTCTCAATAGAGAAAACGGGTCGTTATATTTTTAACCTTGAAGTAAAATACAAGGGATGCTTATAATATATAGGATGATTCATGAACATAAACATACCTTATGATCATTTGACAGAGTCTTAATTTGGGTATACAATTATAAGTTTACGAACTTGGGACCATATATCAGAACTTAAAATTTTTCAAATTAATAAAATCTAAGATTGTGTTGCATAGATTTGGATCACACATGAACATATTTAAAGGCATAATAATATTTGGATCTTATTCAAGAATTTAAAAAAGTAGCTAATGTGAAGTTCCTCTTCTCTCTCCTGCTGAGTCCTCATCTTTGTGATCTTCTTATTCCTTTGTCTAAAGACAAACACTTAAATGTTTGATCTCTAACATAAAAATAAAGTTCACATGATTAGTGATTCCCCTATTGGTAATATCACACCTATGTTAGCTTCAAATTGTGTCAATAACTTCTTTTCCATGGTAAAATAAAAGTCCATATATTAGTAGTGATGAAACACATAAAAACACCTACAAATTTGGCAATTGTTATATTAGTTGGGAGAAGTAGGGCAAATTATATAGTAGAAGAGAATAAAAATTTTGCCGAAGAATAGAGAATATTCTACAAAAAAAAAAGATAACTTGATAATTTGAAATTTACTTAATTAAATTTAGAACTAAATATGTCTATTTATAGACTTATAAACAGAAGTAGATAAATTTAAATAGAATAATATATATATATATATATTTTGTTAGCGAAGCTTTTCTTTACCTTTCTCTCGAATATCTCATTTTCTTCTCAATCATATAAATCCCTCTCTCTTCCTTAAATCCTTATGATAATTATATTTAAATAAGGATACATGTAATTTTAGCAATAGTTATGATTTTAAAATTAATGAAATCGGAATTTCTGTATAATATTTTATAAAGTAATATATATGTATTTCACTTTTTTGAAGATGATTTCTTCTCCTATATTCCCATAAATTTGGGAAACAAAAAATTAACATTTCCTTACCAAATTGCCAGTTACCATAAAATAATTAAAAAATAATAACCAAACATGGCATATTAAATGTTTTTTATTTTTATTTTTAAAGGAAAATACAAAAAAAAAAAAACTCAAACATCGCATAAACGCGAGTATCCTAAAAGCCTAAATTGCGAGTACGAGAGTGACCCATCTCATCCCTAACCTTGAATCTGCAAAAATAAAAATCCTGTACTCGCTCCCGAACCTTTCTTTCCCCTCTCTCCTCTCTTTCTTCGCACGTCTGCTGTTAATCTTCATCAAGAAGTAAACTTTCTTTTATCTCGCTCAATTGTGTATAATTTTCGTCTTACTTTCACTTGTTGTTCAACACCTTTATTTCCATATCATCTTCTTCATTTCTGCCATAACTCTGCTCTCTAGTGATTGAACTATTATTTGAGTTCACTATCGTATGCTCTTCATCTCCTAATTTTTCTTCCGGGTTCGTGGATAGTTCAATGACGACGTTCCTTGTATATAGCTCACTGACATATGCAACATCTGTGCGAAATATTTAGTCTGATATTGTATATTTAACTGATCAGTTATTTTAGTTGGTTTTGGGCATTGCAAATGTATATAAATCATATTGACTTGTAAGCGTTCTTGTTTATGTTTATGTTCAGTAGTGCGTATGGTTTGTTTATTCATAGACCTGTCTCCTGTGTGAAGTGTTGTCTGCCTGCTTCTCTGTTCTTGCAGAAGCGCACTTTTCTGCAATTAATATATGGTGCCTTCCATGGTTATATCATCTACTGCCGTCGTAGTTTCATGGAAAAGATTATGGTATACCATCTATTTGAATCAGCAACCAAAAATGACCTGGACCGAGCAGTGATTGGTTAATCTTTTAATGATACGATTGAAATTCAATAATCATATGTAGGTGAGAATTGTTATAATAGTGATTGGAGAAGAAAGACCTGAAGATGAGAGTGCCAACAGTTTCATTGTGCATAAATTGTTTCATCTTGGAGGAGTAAATATGCAAAATTTGGAGCCAAAAAATGTTATTGCTAGAAATCCAAGATTCTGTGACCTTCTTTTATCCCAATATAACTCCATAACAATACACTATCAGGAGGAAGTAAATATGTTTCATCTTTGAGGAGTAAATGTGCAAAGTTTGGAGCCAAAAAATGTTATTTTTTGAAATCCAAGATTCTGTGATCTTCTTTTATCCCAATAGAACTCCATAACAATACGCTAACGGGAGGAAGTAATACAAACAGGTGAATTGTTGATTTAAGATCTAGAAACTATTACCAATCCTGAATGTGCTGTTAGATACCCCAAGATATTCAGTTGAGATATGGAAGTACTGATTCAGCATTGAAGCTGCAAAAGGCAAACCAAAGACATCCAGAAGAGATATTTCCTGAAGACTGAACCAAACGAGATGCATGGAGAAACAGTTTTGTCTATAAAAGGAGCAGTTGAAGGGGATTTGGAGGAAGAATCATGGGAGGATTAGGGGAAAATACTTGAAGGACTATAGAAGCTATTGGAGGGGAACTTCTAGGTTTTTTTTGGCGGGTAGTTTAAGCTTCTAGGTTTTTTTTGGCGGGTAGTTTAGGAGGGAAATCTGAGAGAAATAGCTTTGGGTCGAAGCAAGATTTTCAGAGAGTGAACCTGAGGGTGTAA
The DNA here is from genome assembly GCF_054855325.1 of Carica papaya. Classification (NCBI taxonomy): domain Eukaryota; kingdom Viridiplantae; phylum Streptophyta; class Magnoliopsida; order Brassicales; family Caricaceae; genus Carica; species Carica papaya. The sequence goes on along the minus strand of NC_142310.1, from coordinate 23,481,270 downwards.
TCTGGTATGGCGAAGAACCAGATTAACTCAGATCCCAAGAGCTTACTAATCAAATGTTGCTGGGGAGGGTTAAGAACGGACTGCTCTAGTAAAAACGTGAGACCGTACTGATCAGTTTTTATGTGGAATTGTTGTCCTCATAGATATAATCGTTGATGTTTAATTGCCTTGACCAACTCAATTAACTCTTTCTCAAAAGTAGGAAGCCCTAGATGACTTTGGGCCAAAGGACGGCTGAAGAAAGCTACAGGCAGCCTTGCTGTTGTAACACTGCACCAATGCGGAGATCAAAGCATCACATTCAACAGCAAAAGCTTGTGTAAAGTTTGGAAGTGCCAACTCTGGAGTAGTCATCATAGCATTCTTGAGAGTCAAAGGCTTGTCTACTCTTCTAAATACCCTATCCTTTGTGTCAGTGTGTCTGGAAATGTCATTGATTGAGAGTAATGAGTATGATACTCTTCTAAATACTCTATCCTTCGTGTCAATGGATGGTAGCAATGACTAAACACTATGGATGCTTAGTGCTACATGATCTTTTTCAGTCAGGTCTTTCTATAATTACCTGGTTAAGCATGATACTACAGGAGTCAGATTTCCTTCTTGATAAATTTGGAAGGTCAAGACCCCATCAAGAGTTACCTTCCTCGCGTGTGAGGCCAGAAAGGGGTGTGTACTGACTATAAACAAATTAATGAGAAGCAGACTCTTGTAATTACGTCCTACTTTGGTGTCCGTTCGTCTACAAATTATGTGTTATGGCTTATGGGTCACTAGAGATCAGTTGGGTGATGGTTGGATTGGTAAGGGATGAGATTTGAGCCTGAAACACTGTTAGTGGTGGGAAAAAAACATTTGGATCTCATTCCCTTTACTATATTTTGGGTGGTGTGAAAAGAGAGAAATATGAGAGCTTTTTAGGGGGTAGATGAAGATATTGGTAGGGTTAGGAATAAATGGTTCCAAATCTTGGGTTTTTAGTTTTGGGTTATTCTTTTTATTTAATAGAGTGGGGACATTATTAATATCCTTATTCATATGTGAATACTTTGTACATGGATTGGCAACCCCTTGATGCTTGTGATTTATGATACATACCATACTTTATATTCCAAAAGAATAAGCAGTTGATATATGTTTTGAACTTCTAGCCCCACACCTGCAATGGAAAAGAATAGCATTCTAGTCCACTGATGGGTTGTTTTGGATGAAGGATAGCTGGGACATTTATGATATGTTTGAAGAATCAATTGTTCTTGATATGTAATACCCTGATCCTTCTTTATTTTATGCACCAACCAATGAGTTTTGTAGAACAGTTCATCCTTCCCTTGTATATTGTTAAGTTCGTTGATATAGCACAATGAGTTAGGGTTTAGGGGAAGGGAAAATATTTAAACCTAATCCATAATCACAGAGATGTCATAACTACAATTGAAGAGTTGTTAAACACTTAATTCAATGGGAGTCATCAGTAGTTTTATTTGTAAACAATCTGTTTAGTAATGATTAAGCACTCATGTACGTATAGAGTGTCCATATAGCCTAATATGACTAGAGCTCTTAAATAGAAAAATGATAACAAAATAAGACTCTTTCTAAAAGAAACAAAATATGAAATAGTAAAACATAATAATCCTGTACTAGTAGTATTGTATGAAGGCATTCTTGTTCTTATGAAAATATTTTTTCCCAAATAGCTTAGATGGTCCTAGATCATTTGTTCTTGTAGGAGTTGTATATATCGCTTCTTCTTGTATGCTGATGCGAGATTTCCTTGTTTTTGTGATGCAGGATGAGTTAGTGCAAGATTTTCTAAATAGTTGAGCAATTGCTATTATATTAACTATAAACTAGTATTTAGAAGTCTATATTATTTAGGAGTATTATTATGATTTTAATAACTTATGATTTTGTTCTTATTAGTATATTTTTTATTTGTATTAGGATTAGCGTTCCTAATTTTACTAATTTATTATTTTTTTTAGTTTAATTCTATTTAGAAAAGCTTCTTTAGAGATTATTAATTACAGTTATTGGAGCATTAAGTTATTCAATAATATTTTAAGAGTTTTTCAGTTTTCAAGTTGTTTGATGCAATTAAATCCTTAAGTGTGACGCTTAAGATTTCTTAAACGTGGTACTTAAGAAACTCTAGGTATGATATATAGATTTTTTATCCCCAAACCTCTAATTGAAAAAATCAATCTTATTTATTCTACATCATTTTGCTCATCTGATCTAAGCTCCCCTTGGTATGTGGGTCTCTTTCTTTGTGATTTTGACACCGGACTTGATCGTTCAATGAGCTAGAATTTCCTTTTTGTCTTTCGGGTGTATGTGCATTCTGATTCTGATTAGAATTATACATTCTGGTTGACAAAAATTGTGGAAGACAACTGCTATGCTATGTGTGGAAGGTTGGTACATTTGAGTCTAGGACTTGGAACAATTGTTTTCAGAGAATAGGATTTGGACCGAGTTAATAGAGTTTTACATCATTTATGACACTCTCAGTGTGTTAAATTATTCTCATTCAGTATCTATGTTTACAACTTATGCTCATAAAGTATGAATTAAATTCAGATTTGTTGCCATTTTGTTAAACATAGAGAAGTGATCATTTGATTCAATCACGTGTATTAGCACTAATGGTTGTTGTTAGTCACTTTGTAATTGACTTGTGGCAGGTAAATATTTTCTTTATCAGTGTTACAGCTAGACGTGAAATGAATTCCTTTTAAGCAATACTTAGTGTTTTTTATGGGGATAGATCTTGAACAGCCTTCAGGAGAATGTCATAGAGAGGAAAATATACCAATCTTGAATGTGAATACTCCGGAGGGAGGACATACTAGGGTTGGAATCATGACTGATTGTCCTGGCTTTGCTAGGAATAATAAGGAAAATACAGGACCAAATGTTAGTGGAACCTTTTTAAGTGGTATGCAAGAGGAGTATGGTGAAGATGGGATAAACCTGAACTCCAAAAGCTTGGAGCCTCACGATGGAATGGAGTTCGATTCAAAGGAGGAAGCATTTTCATTTTATAAAGAATATGCCAAATCTGTGGGGTTTGCAACCATAATAAAAGCTAGCCGCCGCTCAAGAATATCAGGAAAATTTATTGATGCGAAATTTGTATGTACTAGGTATGGAAACAAGCGAGAAAGTAGTTCAGCTGAAGCTATAGAACCTATTCCAAGTATAGACAGTTCAACAAACATTTCCATCAAGCGAAAACGAGGTAGAATTAATCGATCTTGGTCAAAAACTGATTGCCAGGCATGCATGCATGTTAAGAGAAGGCAAGATGGGAGATGGATAATTCGTACCTTTATAAAGGACCATAACCATGAAATTTTCCCAACTCAGGCCTATTTCTTCAGGGGTCATAGGAATTTGGATCTAGGTAATAGGAACATTGATGCTTTACATGCTAATCAAAGAACAAGAAAAATGTATGTCTCTATGTCCAGGCAGTCAGGTGGGTACAAGAAACTTGAGAAACAGAAGGCTAGGGTCATGAATCAAGAATATAACACCCAGCACTTGTCCTTAGAGGAAGGTGATGCTCAAGTTATGCTCGACTTTTTTATGTGCATGCAAGATGAGAATCCTAACTTCTTTTATGCAGTGGATCTGAATGAAGAGCAACGATTAAGAAATGTTTTCTGGATTGATGCAAAAAGTAGGCTTGATTACAATGATTTTGGTGATGTAGTATTTTTTGATACAACATATATTAAGCATGATTACAAATTACCAATTATTCCTATTATTGGTGTTAACCATCATGTTCAGTTTCTGCTGCTTGGATGTGCATTAATCGTGGATGATGCCAAATTAGCATATACTTGGCTTATGCGGGCTTGGCTTCGAGCGATGAGTTGGTGTCCTCCGACAGTTATACTTTCTGATCAAGACAAAATGCTTAAAGAAGTTATTGCAGAAGTCTTTGCTGGTTCTCGTCACTGTTTTTGCCTGTGGCACATAATTAGTCAAGTACCTGAGAAACTCAGTCATGTGATAAGGCAACATGAGAACTTTATGATCAAATTTAATAAGTGCATTTTTAAATCGTACAGAAGCGAACAGTTTAAGAAGAGATGGTGGAAAATAGCTGATAGGTTCAACTTAAGAAATGATACGTGGTTTCAGTCATTGTATGAAGACAGAGAACAATGGGTACCAATGTATATGAAAGACATTTTTCTGGCAGGGATGTCTACAATCCAACGATCAGAAGGTATGAACTCTTTCTTTGAAAAATATATGCAAAGGAAAACTACATTGAAGGAGTTTCTAGATCATTACAAGGCAATTATACAAGAAAAATGTGAACAGGAAGCAAAATCAGATTTTGAAGCTTGGCATAAACAACCTGGATTAAAATCTCCATCACCTTTTGGCAAGCAAATGGTGACATTATACACACATGCAATATTCAAGAAATTCCAGGTTGAGGTTTTGGGAGTCGTTGCTTGTCATCCTAAAATAGAAAGTGAAGATGGAGAGACTAAGACTTTTAATGTTCAAGATTTTGAAGAGAACCAGGAGTTCGTTGTGGTTTGGAATGAACCAACATCTGATATATCTTGTTTGTGTCGGTTGTTTGAATTCAGTGGTATTCTTTGTAGACATGTGATGATTGTTCTACAAATGTCTGGTGTTCACAGCATACCATCTCGATACATATTGAAACGCTGGACAAAGGATGCAAAAGGTAGGCAAACAATGAGAAGGCAAGCAGATGTAATCCTATCTAGGATGCAACGGTACAATGATTTGTGTCATCGTGCTTTTAAATTGAGTGATGAAGGGTCTTTATCTCAAGGGAGTTATAACATTGCCTTCAATGCACTTGAAGAAGCATTGACAAGGTGTGAGATTGTCAATAATTCAATCCAAAGCCCAATAGAACCACCATCACCAGCAATTCAAGATTCTCACAGTTATGAAGAAGTGCACCAAAGTAACAGCACATCCAAGACAAGTATGAAGAATAATGTATCAAATAATAGACAGGTACGTCAAATTTTCAGTTGTTATTATACATCATAATAGTTGTGTAATTAAATCTTTCATGTGGTTGCTTGTGTTGGAATGTGCTTTGCATACTTTCCAGGTACATCGAGAAGAAGTCACAAATATTGGGATGCATGACAGCTGGCAACAAATGGTTTGTAATGTTGAATAATGCTGAGCTTTCTTTTCAGTATGAGAAGAAATACAGGTTATAAGGTTGTGCAAGCAAGGAAAAGGCATCTAATGTGGGTCCCGTACTTGTAGGAACACTCAAACTTAGAAGCACCCGCTCTTGACTGTTCTTATGAATCACAAGTTAGCATGCAAGGGATGGTATGATGTAGTTTAGTGACAAGAACAGTGTTGAGAAGAGGTTGAGTTGTAAGTTTATTTTTTAAGTTATGAAGATTTCTGAAGTTGAGTTTAAATGTTTGTTGCAGGATCAGATAAATTCAAGAGCTCTAACACTTGATGGATATTTTAGCGCTCAACCAATTATGCATGGAATGGTCTGAGACTGTTTTACCTCTATATTTATGAATTTTCTATGACGACATGACTCATACTTAGTACTATGCAATCTGCATGTCACTTTTAAAATTTTGCTCTAGGTACAGATGAACTCAATTGTTCCAAGCCGTGACGAGTATTGTAGCAATCAGCCAAGCCTACAAGGACGGGTAATGGATCTTATAGCTTATCAAGTGTTTGGATATCCAGTCTTCTCGGACAATAATAAGCTTGTGCTCCCGTTTCAATTTTAGGGCCAATTGAACTCGATTGCACCACTTCATGATGTTCAATATATTAATCAAGAAAGGATGCATGGAATGGTATAGCCTCCCTTTTTCTCCTTTTCAGACTCCAGAGAAGGTCTCCTGCTTATGACAATGATATCTGCACGCCTTATGTTGAGATAGAAAAGTTCATATGAGGTTGCTAGCTAATGATAATTCGTGGTATGGTTGACAGGGGCATTAAAATTTCAGATCATAACCATTTCCAGTTGTTTTGACATTCAGGATGGCTTACAAGATATGGTATATATTCAAAATTGTATTGAACGTCAGGTTTTTATCCTTTCAGATTACTAGCTGATATCTGATTTGGTTATTACTCCAGGGGGGCCAGTCAAATGCGGAAACTTCTTAGTTGCATTCCAGAAACTATTGTTGACCGCTGTTTTCTGTCTGATAATTGATAAAGGTGTCTCATTTGGGATTGCGGAGTAGGTTTATATCTTTGATCGCTTCCTTTTGGTTCCAAGTTCCAATTGACATACCCAACTGCCTTTGAGATGTTAATATTGTGTTCTATGTTCTGCTTAGGACGATGAAAGTTAATTGCCTACAGTTCTTTAACATGTTAGTTAACTTTTGTTATTTTCAAACTTAGTCTTGTATCTTTGTATATTAAAAAATAACACAAACTTAATTAGTATTTTGTAATTTTTCCTTCCATTTATGTACTAGATGATGATCCGCAATGTCTCGCAGTCCTGCAAATTTAGATAATATGGGGGTGTTTTTATGCAATGTTCCTTGTGCGTATGTGGTCTTGTGGGCCCAGCTCTTGTCTTATTGGTAGATAATTAATATATGAAATAGTTACATATATAAGTCTCTTCTTTTTCACCTACAAAATGATAGCTTCAAAATAACAGCACGGTATGTAGAACGTAAGAGTTACTTCTGTAATGATTTTATTTTCAAGAATATTTTTTATTTTTTTAATAATTTCATTTCATTTCTTAGATGTGTCTAAATTCATTTAGATAATAGATGTTCAAAAAATTATGTAATGAGAATATAATCTTGAAGAGATTATGAAAGTAAGACATATTTACCTAGTCTAAAAAAATTCTTTATCATAATCAATTTAACATGGATCCTATTGAATTAGGGAGGATAAACACACAAAATGCCATTTCTTTGATAGGTGTTTGATCTTGACAGATACTAGTGCTAATGATATTACAACAAATCAGTTTTAAGTACTTGTTATATGAAACGAGTTTGCTAAAATTACTTGAGAAATAAATTCTTGCATCAGGTTTTTATTATGCCAAAATAGGAATGTTTTATTGAATTATTCATTAGAAATTTCAAGAATGTTGTTCATCAGATAAATTTTCTAAGATGATATCTTTAAAATCATGAAATAGGGAACTATATGATGGATTCACTACCCCTAATGAAAATCTTTGCTCGTATAAAATCAATTAAGTTTAAAATTGACTACTCGATTTAAATTATTTCAAGTAAATGTGACTTCAATAAATCTTCTTTACTTGAAAAATATATAATATATCTTGGTAAGTTATGAAGGAATATCAAACTTTAGAAGTTAGTGGGAGATAACAAATTTAACGTGTACTAATGTTTGTCCTAACATATAAAGCACTAATCTGAGAAAGAGTTTTAAAAGTAGAAATTTTTGTCATTTCAATTATCAAAAGAGTTAAAGATAATATTGTTTGAGGTAGATGAGAAAAATATAAAGATGCACAAATTCATTACAGAACTTGGTTATTGCAATTTATAAAACTAAAGAGATCACATCAATGTAAATATATCTTAATTATTTTCTTTAATATGAGATATTATTAAAATAATTTGTTTATATATATAAGTAGCAATAGTTGATGCAAGACCTATAAAACATGTCAACTTAACAGAGCATTAAAGTAGCAACAATTCAATTTATTTCTAGTTTTATATCCTAACGAATCTAGTTTATTTTCTTAAAACTAGTACACAATCAAACTTAAGATTTAACTTTGACGGGATTAAAATTCTACATTAACTGTGCTTAAGACTTCAACACTATGGTTGATGTTCATATCCCACTTTTTCTCTTGTCCTTTTTCTTGGATTGTTTAGATTAAGTAGTCATATTCTATGTGAGGCACCATATCTCCAATAAGAAAAACTTTCTAATATTTTAACGAATTTGTGCTAGACAAAAATCTCATCTCATCTCATAGTTTGTGAGGTGAGATTTATTTTATTATATAGACAACAATGATCAATAGGTATATTACACGTATATGCAAATATAACTAATATATAATGAAATTGGTTACAACTATCTGTTAATTATAGGCTGTATATATTCCTTGCAGTATGTATCGCAATGATGAGCTGTTCTCCTTTTGGGAATATTTTGTTGACTATTCCCTTAAGTGACCATGTGATTCCTAATATTGCCCTTTAAACTTGATAGTGGGAGAAGAGGTTTAAGAACTCCAAGTTTGCTTCTCATAAGATAAAATTTTAATCCTGCTAGTGCCTTTGTCAATCCATCTGCAACCTGATCTTATGAAGGGACATATTGAACCTCTAACTTTTTTTCAAAAACTTTATCCCTTATGAGGTGAATATCAATCTCAGTGTGCTTTGTTCTTGCATGATATATAGGATTGCTGGCTAATTGACTAGCACTCATATTATCGCACAATGTGATAGGAATTTCAAGGACAGAACATAAAAGTTCCTTAAACAGCGAGTCCAACTAAGAAATTTTATATGAAACATGAGCTAGTGAACGATACTTAGACTCAACACTTGACCTTGCAACCATCGGTTGTTTCTTTGAGCTTCAAGAAACCAATGTTGAGCCATAATAGACGTAATGTCCTACAATTGACCTTATATCATCTCTACTATAGGCCCAATTAATATCAGAATAGTCTGTGAGTGTGTACTGATCACATGGTTTAATATAAAGACCAAAATTCTTTGTTCCCTTAAGATATCTTATAACTCTTTTTGTTGCCTGCATATGTTTTGTAGTAGGTTGTTACAAAAATTGACTCAGTCTATTGATGATAAAGGCAAGATCTGGTCTTGTATGGGTAATATATTGAAGAGTGCCTATAATCTTCTTATATAAGATTGCATTCTTGAGAGGTTCACCTTCATGGATTGATAACGTATCAAGAGTTGCTAGTGTTGAACAAATTTTACAATTCTCTATGTTCGTCCTTTTGAGCAGTTCTTCAATATATTTTGTCTGAGTAATAAAGATACCTGCATCATTTCTCATGATCTCAATTCCTAAGAATAAATGTAGAGCACCTAAATCCTTTAAAGCAAACAGCTTATAAAGTTTTTTATGAATCTTGTGAGGAATGTCAAATTGCTACCTGTAATAATCATATCATCTACGTAGATTAGAGTAAACATTATCTCATCTTTATTCTTCAAAATGAAAAGAGAAGAATCACACTTCGAGCTTATAAAACCCTATTTTAGCAAAGTGTTTCTCAATTTTTCAAACCAGGCCTTGGGAGCCTGTTTTAACCCATATAACGCCTTATTTAGCTTGTAAACATAACGTTTTTTTGCTCATTTTTTCAAATCCTTCAGTCTGTTGCATAAAAACCGCTTCTTATAAATCACCATTTAGGAAGCCATTATTTATATCCAATTGTCGAATGCACCAATTCTCCATTACAACAATTGTAAGAATCACTCTCACTATTGAGGCTTTGACTATTGGACTAAATGTCTCACCATAGTCTACACCAACATTCTGATGGAAACCCTTAGCTACCAGTCTAGCTTTGCATCTCTGAAAACTTCAATTGATATATATTTTTTTACCTTAAAGACCCACTTGTTGCCAACTACATTCATTGCTATTGTTTTGGGCATTAAGGTCCAGGTGTTGTTCCTTTTTAAGGCATCAAGCTCCTCTCTCATAGCTTTCCTTCATGTTTTAAATTTTAAGGCTTCATCTATTGAACTTGATTCGACAACTCGATTACATTCTACAAAGTATAAATAAAAATTAAATGAGTACTGTTTGGGTTTAAACACTCCAGCTCTTGACCTTGTTATCACTCTAAGAGTTTCAGTATTCTCATGATTCCTCTATGCTTCTATATGCTTAACTTAATTTTTTCCAGCATTAGATTTAATTTCATTATCTTTCTAATATTGAAGAAAATTAAGTTGAGCATATAGAAGCATAGAGGAATTATGGTATCCCTGAAAATATTTTTTATTTTGATAGGACCTTAGACGTGAATAATAGACATCCAAAGGCTTTGAGGGATTTTTAATTTGGTATCTTATGGTAAAATTTTTCACATGGACTTAGATTATTTAGAATTGGTGTAGGTAGAATAATTATTAGAAAGACAACTGTTTGAAAAACTTCTATCCAGAATTTCAATGAGACTTTTGACTGAGGTAATAAGATAAGACCCATTTCAGTGAGGTGTCAATGTTTTTTCTCAACTCTACCATTTTGAGCAGAGGGATAAAGGTAAGGATACTGAATTTTGATGCCATATTGTTGTAAATAGTCTGTGAGTCTTATGTATTCTCCTCCCATATCAAAATGAATGCACTTGATTTTTCTATCAAATTGGTATTAAACTAAGTTCTTGAATTGTATGAACGTACGAATTAATTCAGATTTATGTTTTAGATAGAAAATCCAAGTGAACTGGCTGTAATCATCAAGGAACAATACATAATACTTATATCTAACCATAAAAGTGACTAGTGCAGGTCCCCATAGTAGTGGATGGAGTGAAAGGTAACAGATGAAATTTTCCTAATTGACAGGCTTCACATAAAGAAAATTGAGAAAATTGATATTTTTTATTACACATTTCAAGAACTTTACTAATAATTTTAGGGTTGGTTGGCCTAAATGTCTGTGCTAAGTTCAGCTAGAGCTTTCATTGCTTTAAAGTACTCCTCTATCTTCATTCATCATTTCTGTATCTTAGCAAACTCTCTTTTATAGAAAACTATATTTGATCTAGATTTCAAGGTAGATAACTCTTTAATTGCATTCCAAAAGTTTCCTGATGTTTCATACCCTATTAATTCAGAGGCCACTACTAGTTGAATAGTACTATAGAACCATCATAGTTACATATGATCTTGCGCAAACCATTCTTCAAACTCTGGGTTTGACTGAATTTGAACTTGCTCAATCACCGTTTCTTCAGTGAACTCTGGTGGGCAGATCTTTGTTTTGGTTATAAATCTTTCTAATTTGTTTCCCCTGATAATGGGTAAATATCATATTCTTCCACAATAAGTAGTTCTCATAGTTCAGCTTAACCATTGTGTATGAACTCATTTGATTTCTTGTTGAATTTAAAGTTTTAATCGTTGTTGTTGTGTTGTTTGCTTAAGTCTTTCCCTCATTTGTTTTTGCTGCCATAAGTTATTGAATTACTACTACCTCCGGTCATTGAAGCTTGACTTTGGTACTAAAAAAAGCTTTATAATATTTTAATAAATTTGTGCTGAAAAAAAATCTCAGCTCATATTTTGTGACGTGAGATTTATTTTATTATATAGATAGTAATGATCAATAGGTATATTACACGTGTACACAAATACAGCTAATATATAATGGAATTGGTTACAATTGTTTGCTAATCATTAGTTGTGTATAATCCTTGCATTTTGTACCACAATGATGAGTTGTCCTCATTTTGGTAATATTCTGCTGACTATCCCCTAGAGCGACCATGTGATTCCTAATACAATATATGAGCTTGTCATGGTGGGTAAGGAGAAACTTCTTCATTTAGTAGAACTTATCCCAAAGAAGATGAGAGAGTTTTGGTTTCTTAACAAGATTGCACTTGAAATATCTTTTTAAATATTATTTTTCTCACATCAAAATTTAAGTAAAAAGACTATAAACATAAAATATAAAACAATAATGATGGAAAACAGTGACTCCTTGAACATGTTGACAAGATCTGGATCACAAACTCTTTACTCAATGAACCCCCAAAAGAACAATTAGCATTCTTAATTGATATAAGAGGATGTCTTTGGACGCTTAATACTCATGCTTAATTATATAAAAAATTACTTATTAGGTTATTAAAGATGAATTTAAGAAAATAGAATTTGAACACTATAATTTTAACTTCTCAAATTTTTTAAAATCTTAATTATTGACTTAATTACCCTCTTCATATTCTCAAAATTATAAATATATATAATAATGTAAGTAAGAATATGCATTTAGCTTTCTAATCATTTAAATCTAATTTGTTTAAAAAGAAATTAAATACTCATGTTTAAAAAAAAAAATTCATTGAATCGACTAAACTCTATTTATAAATAAAAAGTTAAATTAATTGCTCATTTATAATATTAAAATTAATATATTATATAAAAAATTAAATTAATACAGTGAAGTAGATTAGGAATATATTAATGCAAAATTATAATTTAAATATTTATAATGTATAATATAAGGAATTTCTAAGTCGAATTTTTATTCAATCTTTTCGGTTAAGATCACAAATTTACTCAACCATAAAAGATAAAATTCTCCCTTCCAACAAATGAATGATATTCTACAAATTAAAAAAAAAATTGCAATCAACACCTCCAACTTTCCAAAATTACCAAAACTCACCTAGCATTTTATTACGGGGAATACCACTACCAGAGGTTTAGCGATTAGCAACTCCCAAAGCAAAAGCATGTTAGGCGCTGCTATCACCGCCAACTCCGCCGCATCAACTGTCGCTGCAACCGCCGCTCACTCCTCGACCTCTCGCTTATTCTCTGCTGCTTTGCACCGAAGAGCCTCCTTTTCTTCTCGTTCTCAGAAGGTAACTACAATCTTCTTTCTATCTTACTATCGTAACTACTGGAACAAGGAAAAGAGAGGTTTGGATTTTTCTGTTTCCTGCTGATTGTTAGGCGTCAATTGCATATGTTCTGGTTCAGGCGTTATCTCTGCGCCCGAGCTGTGGTCCAGTCAGAGCTATGGCTGAATTTCAAACTCTTTCCGAGACGAAGAATCAGCTGCCGTCCTCTGCTTCTGGTGACGTACTATCACTTATCTCAAGCTATAACATCATAATTTATTTTCTTTTCCGTGGCGCTTTTTGTTAGTGCAAAAGGGACTTCTTATTTTTCTCTCTTCTGGCGCCGTTAGCTCTAGTTTGACATTCATCTATGTTCCTTTCTATAACGAGGTAGAAATGCCGACTTTGTATCTGCTAAAGAAATCAGCCGAAGTTACGCTTTTTTAATTTGATTGCTGTTTTTTTTTTCTTTTTCCAGCCAAAAAGCAAGCGCTGATATCATTGTCGGACAAGAAGGACTTGGCTTTTCTTGGAAATGGGCTTCAAGAATTGGGGTAGTTTCATTATTTCTGTTTGTTGATAGAAAGTTATTGCCTTCATTTTGTTTAGTCTTTTTGTTTCTTTCGAACTATGAATATAAGACTTTCTTTGATTAGCACTGCCAAATTTTATCTTTGTATTCTTGAATCCTATTTTTTGATACGAAAGTGGCAACATTTTGAACTGCAGATACACGATTGTATCCACTGGAGGAACTGCCTCGGCTTTACAAAATGCTGGGCTATCTGTGACTAAAGTAGAGCAGCTTACTTGTTTTCCGGAAATGGTGAAGCTTCTCTTATTTTTGTTTTCTTGGTACACTTCTTTTACACAATATGACCTTTTTATGTTGGAAAGAAAAATCCTGAAGTTCTTTCAGTATCTTTTGCTGATTCTCCTACCAATGATTCAACTGCTTACATTTGGTTGAAGAATTGCCTATAATGTATGCATACCCACTTATAACACTACAACAACACTTGCTAAAGAATTGCCCAACCAAGACATTTCCTAGGAGGTGAAAAGTAGATCCATCCCCACCCTGTTTCTGAGGCTATAATTTAATTGGCCAGAAACATGTATTTATTGGAGAATCTTTTATGAATATCGTGGATATTCCTGAGGGTACAGCAAGTTTGTAATTTATGTAACCTGTTTATGTGTAAATTATGCTGTTATAACTTGATATCCTTCAGAGTCATTATGGTAGTTATCAGATACCTCCTTTTTATTGTAAGTCTTATTCCTTCTATAATAAAGGAGAGCCAGATAAGATAAATGAAAGAAGCAAAGTGGGGTATAAACCGATACTATCCTATGAGGACCACAACATAGCTATTATAGGAGCTACTTTGCCGGACAAATTTCCTCCTGGTTCATGTGAATGGCTGACCGATATTGTGCTTGTGTTTCCCCAGTTCTGTCCATAGTGCTGAAAATTATGATTAAGGTAACGCATCTATTATAAGAGCCACTTTGCTGGACAATCAATTCCCTCCTGTCTGGTTCATTTGAATAGCTGAACATGCCCAATATTTTGCTTTTGTTTCCTTAGTTCTCTCCATAGGGCTGAAAATTATGGTTACATAGCTATTATAGGAGCCACTTTGCTGGACAATCAATTTTCACCCGTCTGGTTCATGTGGATGGCTGAACATGCCCAATATTATGCTTGTGTTTCCCCAATTCTGTTCATACGCGTAAAATTGTGGTTGTGGTAGTTCTGTCGAAGTGTTATCTTAAAGTTCTTTTTCCTGTATATCATGATTCCTGTGGACTTCGGGTGGGTCTCAAAATTCTTCATTTGATTTTTCTTGTTAATGGCACCTCCTCTTGAATTGTATGATTAACTTCAGCATTCTAATGACAGCTTGATGGTCGTGTAAAAACCTTGCACCCAAATATACATGGGGGTATTTTGGCTAGAAGAGACCAGAAGCATCACGTGGAAGCTCTTAATGAACATGGAATTGGTGAGATAATAGTAAACCCTTTTACTGTACCTTAGTTATTGGTACTTTTATATGTTAAATTCTTGTCTAATGTACTTTTCTTGTCCATAATTGTGCTACTTAATTTTTGCTAAAAAATTGTTCTGGGCAGGTACATTTGATGTGGTTGTAGTGAACTTGTATCCCTTTTATGATAAAGTTACCTCTGCTGGAGGAATTGACTTTGAGGATGGAATTGAAAATATTGACATTGGTGGCCCTGCAATGATTAGAGCTGCGGCAAAGGTAATTCAGTATTATACATGCCAATCTTCCGCTAATTTTTCAAAAAATAAATATACTACGCACTTCTTGTCACAACTAAAACTCCCACTTTTCAAGATATAACTTGTCGTATCATGACATTGTACCCTCCCCAGTCAGTTAATGACTTTAATCATTGCTGAAATTGATAAGAAAATGCAGTTATCTCAGCTGGCTGAATGTGGGAGTTTGATGTTAAATAGGGCCCAACTTAAGTATCAGCAGTTCTAATGCTCCCATGCTTGAGCTTTAACTAGTGGTTGCAAGCTTCTTGCTTTGATTTGAAATGATTTGGCTTACAGCTGAAAAAGGACCATTTGCTGCTTCTTATGCTAGTGTTGTTAGATGACAAACATAATGTTAATTCACATTTAGGCATCCTCCTTTTGTCACTTGAGATTCTAAATGGCAAGTTTGTGTTAACAGAACCACAGGGATGTGTTAGTTGTTGTCGATTCAGTGGATTACCCTGCACTCCTGGAATTTCTTGGAGGAAATCATGATGATCAACAGTTCCGAAGAAAGCTTGCTTGGAAGGCTTTTCAACATGTTGCTGCTTATGACTCTGCAGTTTCAGAGTGGCTATGGAAACAGGTCGAAGGAGGTACTATTTACATATTTTTTATGGAGCTCTACTTTGTAAAAAAAGGAAGGCTTTACTTTTTCATATGAAGATGTTCAGTAAACTGTACTTTGTTTCTGTAACGACATGTCATCATTATGCATATTGACTGACAGAAGCTCCTTTTCTTTTTCTTTTTGAAGATAAATTCCCTCCCAGTTTTACTTTGCCTCTTTCTCTCAAAAGTTCTCTTCGTTATGGTGAAAATCCTCATCAAAAGGCTGCGTTTTATGTGGACAAAAGTCTTTCAGAGGTTAATGCTGGTGGTATTGCAACAGCTATTCAGCACCATGGGAAGGTGAGCAAATTCAGACATTCATGTCTTCAATAACTCCATTTTTTGATCGATTGGTTGAATGATTGGTGATTTTTGCATTTATATACAAGTTGGCATGGAGGATTTGCATTCATGCATGAACCTAAGACTCCATAAAACGACTAGAATGAAGTTTTTGAGGTTTTAACGCCCTTTAATTTTTATTTTTAATCTTGGTGTAGGAAATGTCATATAATAACTATCTAGATGCTGATGCGGCATGGAATTGTGTCTCTGAATTCAAGAGCCCTACATGTGTGATTGTGAAGCATACAAATCCTTGTGGAGTAGCATCTCGCAATGATATCCTTGAAGCTTATACGCTAGCTGTGAAAGCAGATCCAGTGAGTGCATTTGGTGGCATTGTTGCCTTTAATGTGGAAGTTGATGAGGTAACTTCTGATCTATTAATTGAGGTTGAGTATTGAATTTATGGGATAGGCTCAAGGTGGATATGACTGTCTAGTAACTAATTCAATTAAAGGAAATGCTAGACTGCCTTCGGTAAAGGAGAACATTTTTCTTATGAAACAATAAACCTTTTTTTAGTTTTTATTTTTCTAATATTCATATATGTACAAAGATACATATGTATTTCTAGTTATATTATGCTTTTATATATTTTTTATATGTATTTTATTATGCGTGTGCATGTATATGTATTGGTACATATATTTACATGTTACATGCATTTGTGTTTATATATGTATTTATATTACATCAACTTATGTATACAAATAAAAAGCAGTATACATATTTGCTTGTCAAAAAGTTTATCTTGGTGCTTTTAAGTCAAACAGGAACATTTTTTCAGAAAATACTAAAAATAATTTTTTATTATTTTTAAACTCGCACCATATTTATATTTTTCTTTTTTTTTTTTTCAAAATCATTTATATGTAAAAAACTACAAAACAAAAAGTAAAAATGTTATCATATACAGAACAAAGTCCTATGTTCTAATATTCAATTTTTGGATCGTTAATTTTAGGTCATGATTTATATAGGATGGATGATTTTGGACATATAATAGACTGCCTAACAAATATATAATTTCTTTGTACATGGGCTGCATCCCCTTGGTGCTTTGTTAATATATTTATACTTTTTATTAAAGTTCTAATATTCAATTTAACCATGCTTTTAGGCTCTTGCTAAGGATATTCGAGAGTTTAGAAGCCCAACAGATGGTGAAACCAGGATGTTTTATGAGATTGTAGTGGCTCCCAAGTATACAGAAAAGGGGCTTGAAATCCTCCGTGGGAAATCAAAGACCTTGAGAATCCTTGAGGCAAAGAAGAACGAGACAGGAAAGCTTTCACTTAGACAAGTTGGTGGTGGGTGGTTAGCACAGGATTCAGATGACATAACCCCACAAGATATCCAATTCAATGTTGTCTCTCAGAAGACTCCGGAGAAAAATGAGCTCGCTGATGCAGAGTTTGCATGGCTGTGTGTTAAGCATGTTAAGAGTAATGCCATTGTTATTGCCAAGGTTGGTATTCTCTGATCTTGAAGGATTTTTCTGAAGTTTGTGCATTAACAACTGGTTGACTGGAAATTCTGGAAGAATATTAATGCTCTTCATTGGGCAGGGTAACTGCATGTTAGGTATGGGAAGTGGGCAGCCAAATCGTGTGGAGAGTTTAAGAATAGCTTTTAGAAAGGCAGGAGATGAGGCGAAGGGGGCTGCTTTGGCTAGTGATGCATTCTTCCCATTTGGTAAATTACTTTTTGCTATCTTACTGCTTTTCCATGTTAAATATGGTACATAGTGAAGATAGTTTAAATAGTTCTGGGAATATATCAAGGTTAATGCATTACCAGAATGAACCCTAAACAGAGTCATTTATGATGGAGATATCCAGTTGTAAATGGCACACAAAGACAGTTAATAACTTATTGCTGTGGTTGCCACTTGACATATCAACAGCTTGGAAGGATGCAGTGGAAGAAGCATGTGAGAAAGGAATTGGTGTGATTGCAGAACCAGGTGGGAGCATCAGAGATCAGGATGCCATAGACTGCTGCAACAAATATGGAGTTTCACTTCTTTTTACCAATGTGAGGCACTTCAGGCATTGAGGATCTTTCACCTTGCTGGACAGCAACGTTGAGCTTCCAAACCATCACCAGGATGTTTTGGCATGTATAATAATGTTACCATAAGGGTGCAGCTTAGAGGAAAGTTTTAAAAGCATGCGTAGATGTCAAACGATTTTTATTTTTTTGTCTATTAGGATATTTATATTGACTTGGACAATGGTGTCATTTCCTTTTTGGGTACACCATGTTTGGCAATCAGAGGAACTATTTATTGTACTATTTTTCGGTTTACAATGCAGCCAAGGAAGGAAAAAGTTCAAGAGCTAATCTCAAAGAAACCAAAATGTGATATAAGCACCAAGTGATATTTTTCTTTGAAATATTTTTTGTAAAAGATTAGTAGCAATATAAAAAAGCAGAAAAAGGATCATCGTGCAGGAATCATAACAAAACAATAACCAAAGTATTTCACTTTCATACAACTTGGCCCAAATTCTTAACTGACATTTCAGTTGCTCTCACTTGCTCAACCAAAATTTCAATTCCAAAGAATAGGGTAAAAATTAAAGAATAAACCTTAGCAAGTAGTCATAATGCATAACATAATCAAAGAAAAGGTGATATCCCAATCATTGGCTCCAAGCCAACCAACTGACGCTGCAGAAACCTGTATACAGATTCAGTTGTTATGGCAGCTACTCGGACAACAACACCCACTCCCTGAAGTAGAAAGAACCCTCTTCATAACTCACTCTTGCAAACAGAAGTAAAGCATCACAACAAAAATTACTACCAAAAGATTTTTAAGTCAAGATATTCACACATGATGACTCAAATAATATCAAAAAGAAAAGGTGCAATACAATCAAGCAACTTGCATCAGCTTGTTGAATATCTGTATAGTAATGAGACCTACTCCTAGTTCTCTCTAAAAAAGTTTACTCTTCTTATTCAGTAGCAAACGAAGATGGAAATTTTGCCTCATTGACAAATAACAAGATTTTGTGATCCTGAGGCTTCTGGATATAAGATGCGTACCTTGGGACCAAAATTGCTGCAAGAAGCAATGATGGTCGGTTTGGCCAAGCGTTTAGGATCTGAATTTGATCTATAGTGGTGGCCTGCACTTGTGGAAGGCATGTGCAATTGCTCAGACATCATCCTCTTTACATTTTCTTGAACCTGGTTCTGTATGTGCTTCAGACTTGGCCTGCAATAAAGCAGTAAATATAGGATTTCAATTCTTTTCGTCTGCTTTCAGCAAGAATAATCTAAAGCCAATCCTGACCAAAAGTATTAAATCATCAAGGAGAAGACAAAGTCAAATATATTACAAAATATCTACCCAAGCAGTATGACCATTGCAATCACTTGATACTCTTGCATGCGTTCAGCAATAGAGACGATGCTTCCTTGCTCTAGCAGCACCTGTAATTTATTAGTAAGCTACTTTACACAACAAGAGAACAAAAATGTAAATGGAAATTCTAAAAATTTTAATCCGAAGTGTTATCGGTAACTGCATAAGAAGAGAGTCAAGATTTGAGGACCATACAATGGGATACAGGTTGAAACCAGAAAGGAGTGCAAATCAATAAAGAATATGTAAGAGACGAGAAATCAAGGAAGAAAAGTTTCTCTGGACAAAGCAATGAGAATGTTAGTAATTTAAGTGAGAACTATAATCATATCCACCAAATCAAATGGCTCCTGATGTACAACTGCATGCTCTGTCAACGAAGAGAGGAGCTGATGCAAATATCTAAGTATCACTGGAACATATTACTAACGGAAAATGTTTATCAAGAAAATTCCAGAATCTCTCTTTTGAAACTCTTTCTCCAAATAGAATAACCTTATTAAAGAAGTTCTGAATTTGCAAGAGTGAAAGAGACTACTACCGTATCAAGAAACAGAGGCTGATCCTGATCTAAGAATATGTGGTTGGTGCTCTTATAAAGCTCAAAATCCCATTTTTCTCCACTCTCATGTCGTCCACTGGTAATCCAGTCGACAATAACCAAATTCGAGTCCGAAACCACTCTGAAGATCTGCTTCTGAGAATACCTTGCAGTTGAAAAGCATGTCACAGGATCTGGGATTACAACAAAGAGAGCACCGCTCCCAACTCGTGCCTACTGCATGGCATAAATGAGCCAGTGTCACTTCAGACTATTCATCACAGAATGCAATTCTGATAAACATTGTCATGACATCCTTGTGATTTAACTACAAAATGTGCAAGTATCTTGACAAGCTAGAGACTTGGGGAGGTGGGTGAAATAAAAAAAATACTGAATGACCATTGGCTCACTTGGACTTCAACCAAGTGAAGGGACTGCAATTAAGAAAAACCCTTAGCTAAAACAGCCCAAGAGATGTAATATTATAACAAGAACAATTAGAATTAAGAACAACTAGCAAGCAGCGTACTAGTGAAGTTCAGAGACAATGAAAATATTATTTCTCATGTAGAATTTAGTTAAGAACAAGATGATTACCTCCAAGACTTGTTCAGAACATCTGGAATCTATAGACTTGTAAACCTACATAAAAAATGACAGGATTCATACACAATAACATATTAGAGCCTGACGGATGAAGTTGAAACTAAGCAAGATCCATAAAAAGAACATCTTAATCCAATATACAAATGCTAAAAAGAAAAAGAAAAAGAAAAAACAGTAAGATAAGCTTGAACAGTTAATTTATTAGATTTTAAAAATGAAAAGAAAAGGCCACAAACATTAACAAAGAGAATGTGTATTAACCTTTGTGGAAGCTTGAGTAGTAAGTACTAGCGTGCAGCTATCACCAATGTCAAATTCACATGAAATTAAGTCTCCCTGCAACCCAGCACAGCAAAAACCAAAGAAGCGTAATCATTGGCCATTTGAAGTTAAAAAGAAATAAATAGAAAACGAAATGATGACGAGACAAGGGAAAGAATAAGCAAAAGAAACATACAGAGACAATACCACCTCCATAGGTAAGGCTATAAATCCATACAGCATCGATATTGGAGGGAGCCGCCTGAACAGTTGCCAATCATCAATCATCATCAACAACAATCACGAAATCAAATTTAAAAATACCCGAGTAGAATAGTTTGAAATTACGTGTGAATATAAAACGAAAAAACACGTATAATGACAAGGAGAATATAGATGTAGAGGGAGTATAACCTTCAAGGGAACAATGAACTTGAGGGGGTACTTTGAGAAGCATCTTGTTACAGTTGACTTGCTTCCAACTTTCTCCACTGCTATCTTTGCTCTCTCCATTTCTGTCTCTATCTCCTTCTCTGCTGACAATAATCTGAGTATAATTTAATTATAAATGTAAACTTAGGTGGAGCGCTCTCCTCTACAAAGTGGCGGTATCTCGTTGGTGGCCTCCACTCCAGTTCATCCACCTGATCGAGCCCTAAGGTTCTTTGGGCTTCTCCTACCTATAAATCTTTTTCCACACATATATATATATATATTAGACCGGGTTGGTAGAACGTGACGACTAAAATAAAATTTTTTTGTTATATGTTCGTTTTTGTTAGAAAATTAATTTTTAAACTGCACATAATTACAATTAAATAAGAAAAGACAAGATTTTTTTTTACTTTTCATCCCTGTCTTAATATAATTTTTTTTTTTTTTTTTTTTTTAAAGGAAGTAATAATATATACAGAGTTTGATTTAGAGGAAACTATTAAAATATATACTTTATATCATATGTTTAAAGGTTAAATTTATAATATTCGTACCAAATGATTTTTGTCAACGAAATTGTTTAGTTATATTGTATTAAATAAAACTATAGGAAGCACGAATGCTCCTTGGCATGTCTTCCTTCCCTCTGTGTTATTCCCCTAATTTTGGGAATATTGCGCTACAAGTGGATAGCTTTGCCTCCCTCTCTATTACTGAAGCAGACAAGGTGGGACTGGGTTTTTGCCGAGACCGGAACCAACAATCAGGAAACTTACGATCTCTGCCTTGTGGGGCGACTCCTAACAGAGGCGGTCGTAATGTTTGACCCCGTGAGAAACATGTTTGCTGATATATAGAGGCCGATCGGAGGAGTTAGCATACAGGACTAAAGTTTCCGGCAGATATTTATTTCATTTTTTCCATGAGATTGATATCAAAAGAGTCATTGACAGAAGCCCTTAGGCCTTTAATAATCATCTACTAGTGACGCACAGACTCCAGCAAGGTAAGCACCCGTCTAAAGTTGAAATCTACCATAGCCTATTTTGGGTACAAGTGAACTCCCTCCCAACTGGCTATATGTCGGAGGCAATGGCCTCTCAGTTCGGAAACTTCCTAGGCAAGTGCATCGAGTATGACACTCGCCAGTTGAACAACACCCCACTCCGTGCTACATGCGAATCAGAGTCTCAATAGATGTCCGAAAACCACTGTTTTTCTACAAGAAACTGAACCTCCGAAACGGTCAATCGACATATGCTGTCTTTATATATCAATTTTCTGTTATTTGTAGGGTAGATTGAGATATTCGAAAATTACTGTCAACTATTAATCCTTCCAAGTTCTCACTCATTGAAGCCAAAATGGGACAACACACTCAAGGTCAATCCCCGCTGGAACCTTATTCCGGCAAGCCGATGGTTACGAGATGACAAAGGGGGTAAGTTACCGAACTTTGATCCGTTAATCATGGGATCCGAAACCACCAAGGAAACTAGTTTGAATTCAAATTTCAGTTTTATTATCCCAAATTCATCGAGAGTCAATCCCTTCGGTATTCACTCCTGTAGCCAAATGCGGGTGGGAGATTACATGGATCATGATGCCATTCTGTGCCGAACTACATATGAAGCAGTGGGCCTTTTTGATGACTGCAATCCAACCATTCTATCAGAAGAAATATGTGTGGCCCATGACGATGGTAAGAAAAGGCCATGGCAAAAGTACTAAACTAGAGTCGGAACTTGGAGAACTGATAACAAACGAGGAAATTGAGCAAACCCATCCGGGACAAAACACTGAGAGATCGGCGAGATCTGGGCTCTAGGCTCGCCGAAAGCCATAAAAATCATCAGTTGGAACTTCGGGGACTTGGTAATCCCTGAACAGTTATTGCATTGCACGACCTCGTGCGTTAGTTCCAGTCTGACATTGTATTTCTAATGGAAACACTTGTAGATAATAACAGATTATAGGTGATCAGGAAGAAAATTGGTTTTGCTATTGTATTTGGTGCCGACCGACTAGGTAGAGGTGGAGGCCTAACAGTATTTTGGTCTCAAATATGTAACATGTCTGTGCTTTCCTACTCACAACATCATGTAGACCTAAGGATCGAGAGCTTCATGGGAAGAGAATGGACACTAACAAGCTTTTATGGCATACCTCATAGACAAAGGAGAAGGGAATCGTGGCAATTATTACGGTATCTGGCAGGTGGCTGAAGTGCCCCATGGGCAGTTATTGGGAATTTCAATGATATTTTAGCGGAGGACAAACATGGAGGTGCGGCTCCATTGGCATCACTCATGGACGGTTTCAGGGACACGTTGGAGGCATGCAATCTAATTGATCTTCCCCTGCTGGGTTATGGGTTCACGTGGTCGAGAAGGAACGGAAATAGTGTCATCCTTGAACGGTTGGACCGGTGTGTAACAAATGACAGATGGTTATCAGAATTCCCTTAAGCTCGACTGAAAAATCTTATGGCCAACGTATTCGATCACTCACTGATTTTACTGAACTGTCACTCCCTCTGTACTGTGACACAACACAAACACTTACTGGTTTAAGAATGCTTGGCTCTTACATCCTGAATTTAAGGAAGCGGTGAGAACTAGTTGGGACAGCTCTGTACAGGTCAATATAATGCAAAAAATCCGTAACCACGGGAAGACTCCACATAATTGGGTTCGGTCATTGGTGATCCAGCTACACAATAAAAAACAGACCCTCTACAAGAAGATTTTATCCGAGAGGCGATTGAAGCCAAACCCAGAGAATGACAAGTTGATGCTTTTACATGAGGAGTATTTACATTTGCTTGAGAAGGAAGATTATTTTTGGCGTCAACGTGCAAAGATGTTTTGGTTGCAGCAAGGTGACCAAAATATAAATTTTTTTCACAAGCATGCTTCATCTAAAAAAAGACAAATCATATTGCTATGCTTCGGGGTAGTAATGGACAATGGATACAGGACTCGGAAGCTCTCCAAGATCACATACATGATTACTTTTCAGAACTGTTCTCTGCCACTGATGAAAGTTGGAAGAACGTGGTTGGCACAGTGACGAACAAAGTTAGTGGACAAATGAATGAATTGTTGTTGTTACCTCTCAGCTTGGAGGAAATTAGAGTAGCAATATTCTAAATATATCCCGACAAAATATCGGGACCAGATTGCATGAGTCTGGCTTTCTACCAAAAATTCTGGCATGTTGTAGGACTTTCAATTACAGAGAGCTGCAAAGCATGGTTTGATGAAGGTAGGCTACCCAAGCAAGTGAATGGCACGATTTTTGTGCTAATTCCGAAAAAAAAAAAACTTGGAAACAGTGCGAGACTTGAGGCCTATTTCCTTATGCAACGTGGAGTACAAAAGTTTTCGAAGGTCTTAACCAACAGATTGAAAGAAACTCTTCCGGCACTGGTGGCCGAAACACAATCGGCTTTCATTTGAGGAGGCTGATGACAGACAACATATTGCTAGTGTTTGAGCTGACACAACATGAAAACAGCTAGAAGAAGGAAAAGAGTGGATATGGCACTTAAAATAAACATCAGTAAAGCCTACGACATGGTAAGATGAGAATTTTTGGAGGCGATGCTTTTTTAGTTCGGGTTTGGTAGCAGATGAGTTCGCATTCTGATGCATTGTGTCTAGTCGGTTGTCTATCCAGTAAACTTAAATGGTGCTGGGATTGGCCCTACTGTGCCCAAAAGAGGGTTGAGTAGGGAGATCCTTTATCCCCATCCCTCTTCATTTTATGCACAGAAGGTCTCTCCGCAATGATTCGGAAAGTCGAGCATATTGGAAGTATTCATGACATCCGAATATGCGCAAGAAGCCCCAGCATCTCTCACATTTTTTTCGATGATGATTCATTGTTTTTCTTTCGAGCGAATGCAGAAGAATGTGCCACCATCAAACAGATACTTCTCCAGTATGAAGCTGCTTCTGGTCAAGCTGTAAATTTTCAAAAAATTCAGAACATATTTTAGTAGAAACACAGGTCCAGAGCTTCGCCAGTTCCTATAAAATATTATTAGAGTACACAATGATATGGACTATGGGAGATACCTTGGCCTTCCTTCATTGGTGGGTCATAGTAAACGACGTATCTTTGCCTTTCTAAAGAGCATGCTCCTCAATAGGCTAAATGGTTGGACCAACAGATTCCTCTCGAGAGCGGGCAATGAAATTTTACTGAAATCTGTTGCGCAAACACTGCTGACGTTTAGCATGGATTTTTTTTTTACCTCTCTGTCATGCTTTGTGATGAACTCTAACGCATTATGAACAGCTTTTGGTAGAGAAAGAAAAGAAATAGAAGTCGCTCTCTTCACTGGACATCATGGAAGGGACTGAGTAAAAGCAAAAAAAATGGAAGATTGGGTTTTCGAAACGCCTACATTAGTTCAATCTCGTGATTCTTGGCAAGTAATACCGGAGACTCTTTAGCAACCCTGATTCCTTATTAGATAGAACTCTCAAAGCTAAATACTTCCCTCAAGGGGACATTTTCACTACTCGGTTGGATGCCAAGGATGTGTTAAAGAGTAACTTGAGATGGATTGTTGGAACAGGGCAGCGGGTGAACATATGGAATGATCCTTGGTTACCGAGAGAACATGATTTTTATGTCCGCAGCCCTTATGTACTGAGTTTCGAGAACATGGTGGTCGACGATCTCCTGAGTGCGGACTCCCTCAGCTAGAACGTTGATCTGATCAAAGGACTATTTGTTGAAGAGGAGGTGGACCTTATTTTAAGTATCCCTTTGAGCCTACAAAGACAGGAAGACATGTGTGTAGAGCAATTCGGTAGATGGTAAATATTCTGTGAAGTTTGCGTATTAGCACTTGACGACATTCCATGTGAATCATAGACAGGGAGCTTGGAACGTTTGGAGATATTTATGGTTAGCGAAGATCCCACTAAAAGTTAAGAACTGCATGTGGCGCATGTTAAACAACATTCTGTCGGTGAAAACAAAACTGCTGGAGAAAGGGATTGCCATTACGAAAGAGTGTACCAGATTCAGAAGGGAAGAGATGATCCTGCATGTATTTCTAGATTATGATAAGGCCAAGAGCTTTTGGAAAAAACTGGGTAGGAATCTACATATTCAAGCTCCACTTGTTGTAACTGAATGGGTAGAACAAGAAGCCAAAACTCGACCGAAGGAAGAAGTAGAGGAGATTTTTTTCTATTTATGGCGCCTCTGGACAGAGAGAAATGAAGCCATATGGAACAAGAAGATCTTCACTGATTAGACTTCCATCATGCTTGTGCATCGCTCTTTCTGAGGATGGAAATAAGAGGGAGAGGTTGTCCAAAGCTACTAATCATACCAGGGGGTAGCCACCATCGCCTGGGTCTGGAAATGCAACGCTGACGGCACAGTTTCACCGTTAGTTTCAGAGGCCGGTTATGGTGTAATTGTAGGAGACTCGACTGGGAATGTGAAGATGGTTTTTTCTAGCAGAATCCCAAATTGTCAATCTCTCCATCTTGCCAAACTCCTAGGATGCTGCAACACCCAGTAATATATCTATTTCACATTACTTGGGCCGAGGAGAGTTGAAGTTGACATGCGGAAGGTTAAAAATGTCGTAACATCGAAAGAAGATTGACTTATCTGAATTTGGCTCCATTGCGGAGGACTGCAAAGTCTTGTTATCGCGAAGGTTAGATATCTCCATTACCTGAGTTAGCAGGAAAGTTAATACGACAGCCCATAGCATAGCAATACGAGGAAAGCCCACTCCCTGCCTGTCTTTCATGTATGGAAGAGGCTTACTCCGGATATTGCTGTAATGCTCATTTGATTATTAATGAATTTCATATTTTCCCTAGAAAAAAAAAAAAAACTATAAAGACAAAGCATATTCATATAGAATTTAATTAATTAATTGAGCTAAGCATATGGACATGTGCTTGTACATAATAGGTGTTATGTCTACATACATACGAATGGTAAATATAATATCTTTAAAGAGATTAATATTAGATAAAGTGAATGTCATTTCATAATTCTTCCTAAAGAATTTGCTACGGCAAAAGGAGGTTTCTAAATACTTCTTTGCCAAACCAAAAGTACATAATGTTAGATAGGAGAATATGATTCCACTCACTAAAGAGAAAAAGCCAGGCCTATATCGATCTACGTGAATGTATACAATGTGATATTTTATAATGACATATAATTTTTTGTTTGGGAACAAAAAGTAATTAAAAAAAAAAAAAAAAAAACTTCTGATCAATCTAAATTTAAAATTAAATTCTCTAAACCAAACACCACTTTTATTATGGATAAATGTCAATTTATTTGCATGATACAGATAATGGCTGATAATTCTGCCCAAGAATAATAAATTGCACCCCATCAATATCCAAAAGAAAATAATCAATGCCCAATTTCACCCGCTTATTTATCTACCTCAATCAACTACGATCATATGAATGGACTATACATATATATGAATAAACGTCCCTATCAATTACATTGTTTTCAGCCAAAACAGAATAGCATATATCACAAAATTCAACTACTAGAATGTAATTTCACAAGGTGCATGAAATGTTCTTCCCCGGCATATGGCTTCCAGGTTCTCTCCAGCATATGAACACAGTGGAGACACCTCCACTCCTGGGTTCCAAAAAAAAAAAAAAAACAACAGTGCCCTAAATCATCACCTCATCTTGTTTAATAAGCCTTTCTCCAAGTTCAGTTTCTAAGAAGATGCCCTTTTTAATCTCTAAACTATAGAACATATTACAACCGAACAAATTAACAGTTTTTGTAGAATTCACTTACAAGTCAATACTTATAACAAATGAAAAATAATGAAAATTCTCTCTAAAATAATAAAAAATTGATCACATAAAATACACGGAATTCAATAAAATTTATATCATTTTCTTTTTGAAACTAAGTGTGTCTTTGTAAATAAATTCTATAAAATTTACAAATTTGATCTGAAATAGCTTTAGTGAGGTCTTTAATCTCTTAAGACACTTCTCTAACCACCAGAATAATTAAGATTTCTTGATATTTTTGTCAAAATATTCCACAGGAAAACATGTTGAAATAATTTTGTCTCCAGAAGTTATATTGTAATGAACCAAAAAAAAATGTAGGACCCAATCATTATTAACCATAATTTGACTGTTAACATAGGAATTTGTCCTTCAATTTATTATTTTCAATAGACACGCAAAGAGAGGACAAACTCACCAGTTGCATATAAGGGCACAGAATGTGTTAAGAAGCCACCTGCAGCAACTACCCAACGACTGTGAAGACGAAGAACGAGCAGGCGAGCACTGTCTGGAGTATCAAAATTTGATCCATTGGCATTTTTCACAGGTGCAAATTCCTCTTCACGTAATACCTGAATATTGGGAAAAATAATTGAAGTGTGAGATCGAGTCTATCTTCAATGTGCAAGAACAAAAATAAAAAAGAAATTTCTCAAAACAAAAGTGATAGCAAGGAATGAAAACAGGTACCTCAAAAAGGGCAGTTGAAGGAGCATATGGAAATGCATCAAATATGAACTGCTCCAATTTTAATCCCAAAGTATATCCATGGATGGAAGGGATTTTCTTCTCAGCAAGATGATAACTGGATCCAAAATGCATAACATGTTAATGTTGATGTTTAAATGTTTAAACATGTAGATAAAAATACACAGATATTAAGTCTGCACGATCCACTTACACAGCAGAAAGGTATTCAAAGTCTCAGGACTGTAAAGTCCAACATCTTTCATTGTGTACATGATTGTAAGGTGTTGAAATATGAAAGGAAATTACATTCTATAAATATGTCTAACCTATATTGCTTTTCCAAGGAATTTCAATAGTGGAAACAGAGATAATTTTTTGCTCTCCCTAAATCACTTACCTCTGAGACCTTAGGAATGTCGAATGGAACTAGCACTAGGTATGAGATATTAAATTACTATGTTTAGTTGATAAAAAATATAGGAAGGAATGCACTTGCAAACAAGCTTAAACAATTTGGTTTCACAGAACTGATTCTAACTTCCATAAAAATCTGTGATTACCTAAGAAAATTTGAAGTTAAGATATTTGAGAGACTTAAAATTTTAGTAAGCACATATTGTAGTGTTATGACAAAAGGTATTTTAGAAAGAAACATCTATATCACATGAAAAGTATGTTAAATTATGAAATAATATGAATTAATTTAACCAACTTAATCCTATGGGTGAATTTTGCAAACGTCACTAACATGCTATCTTTCTCCAAGCCATTGGCCACTTGGTTAAGGAAAT
Organism: Carica papaya; assembly: GCF_054855325.1. NCBI lineage: Eukaryota > Viridiplantae > Streptophyta > Magnoliopsida > Brassicales > Caricaceae > Carica > Carica papaya. The sequence continues at coordinate 23,451,862 of NC_142310.1, read as the reverse complement.
CCAAGGTAAACATATGTAGGCACACCTGAAAAGCCAAAAAAATGAAGAGAGAAATAAGTTAAAGAGAAGTATTGATAAAACAAGAAATTAGCATACATTTTCACTACTGAAGCACATTATTTAACAGTAGAGATAAAAGTTGTAAATTATAGAATGAAATACTAATTTAAATATATAACTATGATCAAGTACATAAAGATCCACATAATTTCTGCACCATTTAAGTCCATAAGATTCTGCAGTACCATTACTTAATAAAAAGGTTAGATTATGTTCATCACAACAATCCAATATTTAAAGAACTAATTATCTCAAAAGCAAAGCAATCAGTATACAAGTAGGTACTAAAGATTTTACATTACTCCAACAAAAATGAAGTCGTCCTGTTTGCTGATTAATTGCAGAGGCCAGTGATTGATCCAACTCACTGTACTCAACCACTGTCAGAGGTCCACCTTTACCCCGCCTTACAAATACACCAACCTTTTCCTGGGGATATGCCTGTATCAAAGTTGCGCTAGGAATTAAATATGTTCCAGTAATGCCAGTAAGCAACAAAATTATTAAGCAGCGAAAAACAGATGCTATCACCGATCCTTCCCAGTAACATAAATATGGTTGCTGCATATTTTGCCCTCATTTGCTTCTTCTTTTTCTCCACAATGTAACTTACGTCCTCACCTACTTTACACCTCTTCTCCTTTTTTTTTTATTCTCTCCCAATTTTTTTTTTTTTTTTTATTATTGCCTTAGCTGAGACTTCCTTTTTTTTTTTTTGCTTCTTCAACTTGATGAGTTTATCTTCATCATTTCTAACACTATTTTGCCATACGTAATTAGAAAGCTCTCTTTAATTCTTTGAAATTGATTTGCACTGAGAAGAGAATGATTACCTAGCTTACTAATTAATTTATGGAAAAATAATGTAGAAATGATAATGATATATGATCAAGTGGAGAAAGAAAAAGAACAAAAAGTTTTGGGCTAGGAAAGAATTGAGAAGAAGAATTTGGAGAGAGAGAAGGGAAAAAAAGGCACAGAGAACGTGAGGAATCGTGATGAGAAAAGAAGGGTACAAGGACAAAATTATAATTTTTCCCTTCAACAAAAAAAAAAAAAAATGTTAAAGTTAACATATCTTTTCTGTTTGAAGCGTCAATCTGACGCAAGTTAAAATACCAGAAGCAATTTGATTCAATTATATTGGTAGACACCAATTTGATAAAGTAGGTACAAATACATAAGGGTTTTAGATAATACCCCTATTTTTTTCAGGCTTAAAGCTGTTTATTAGGACTTAATAAGCATTGTGCTTATTACATTACCAAGCACATAAATTTAAGCAAGGCGGTCAAAGCTGCTCGTAAAGATCAAATAAAGAAAACCAAACATCTTCTAAGAAAAGTTTAAGTAATCCTGATTGTTAAACTTTTTAGCACACACTAGTCTCCAAATGCAAACAACATTTTCTTAAGTACAAAATGGATAATTACCTTCCGGACAACTTTTGCAGCAGAAGCTACACCTCTGTCAATGAAATATCCCAAGAAAGTCGGATCAGCTACTCGAACCTGATTTCAATTTTTTAATTAATACATTTTAAATAAGATATTTGGAGGAAATATCAACCAACATGAAAAGAATTAAAACTAAAATATGAAAGCTCACAAGTGCATTGTCAACACCATAGCAATCTACATATTTGATTCCTTTCGTGGCCATATCCTCCAATAATCTTGATGATTTCAGAGCTGATTAAGAAATTACATGTCCCCACCAATTAACACCCAGCCGCAGATGGAAACAAGAACACTACTTAAAGCAGTGAAATTGGCAAGTTTGACTAGATTTTGGGAAAAGTACCTGTATATACTCCCCCATTTCCATCGGGAGCTTTAGCCACCTGTTTTGAAAAAATCAAACTAATGTTACCAACTTTTTAAGAAAATCAAATTTAGTACTTCAAAGGAAGCAAGTACCAACAAAAACAATCACATCAGGTTTTCTCCTAATGCTCTCTAAACCAGAACGAATCACTGCCTTGATATATTAGATTCCTCCATTAAACCCTAATAGTCAGAACATAAATGATTGGCTATCTCTGTGGCAAGCAGCAATTGACCAAAATATTTAGTCTGCATCAACTCATTTAGAGAAAGAACCTACTCTGAATGGAGTTTCCATGATAAATCTGCCATCCTTTGAAATGCAGGGTATTGTACCTTGCTGGAAGAAAGTTACCTGTACCATGGAAATACGCTTTAACAAGATAGAGAAAGCCAACAAAAGATTACTACAAGCAAAAGCAAAGAAATCTTAGAAGAACTCACTTGATCTGCTTCGAGACCAAAGAATTTATGACTCTCAAAAAATTTGCGTGTAGCTTCATCGGTGAATGGACTGGTCATTATATACCAATGTATTGTGACTGACGATGCAGCAGAACCTGCAGATGGCAAACTATGGGATGAAATACCAGATGAAGTGTGAACAACTTAAGCTGCAACTAGTATCAAGCTTACCCTCACTCATTGCCAGAGAAGCAAGCCTCTGAACACACAAAATTCGCTCAGCTTGGAGTTGAAAGAGCGACTTTCCCGATGGAAGTCCAATATCTATGACGAAACATGTACAGATAGCAGACTGTTTCAGCTAATAGTATGCAACTTCCAAAATCAATCTCTTTCCTAAAATTTATTCCACTAGAGTTTAGAAGTATAAAAAAAATTAGTCGTGTTGGACAAAATAAAAAAGAAATTAGTTGTTAGATTTCACAGTCAATTCATACACATTTCCAGATGATGGCACCATTCTTTGAGAAATAGCGTTAAAAGAAACTAAAAAATGTGGCATAACATTTCAAACCTAGGAGATGTGACAACAGAAAATGCATAAACTAGTCATGATCAAATATTTCAGGGATTGCTTAAATCTTCATCTGTGTATATGGACTCTTTTGAAGATATTAAGATGCTCATATAGACAAGAGAAGATTTTTAGATTTTCAAGTTAAGGAAGAGAGATCTTTATCTTAAAAGTTACCGGATAAGAAACTAGAAGAGTGTTTCATGTCACTCTAATACTTGTTAATTTTAGTTTATTCATTCTACCAGAACAAGAGGAAAAAGACCAAAGGCAAGTGGAGATCACTCACTGAAACATCCCTTTGGATCTGAACTTCCAAGCCTAGTTCCCTGCATTAATTTCAATAACAAAGCAAGATATGATAAATTAGTCAAACACATACCAAAAAGTAACATAAATTAGACACCCCCTTCATGGATAGACATTATTGTTGTTATATGACGCACAAAGAGTAGAAAAGTTTAAAGACTTGTACATGAATCAATGTAGTAACAACATAACCCATCTTAAAGTTAGCTTTGCCCTAACGAATCAAAACTAAGCAGTTTGCAGAAGTCTAAAATAATCCCTCAACAAACATAATCCTCTAACACCCAAAAAGAGAAGACCACAGGAGAAGAAAATTATGTAAGAAAAGACTTCTATGGTACAAAATATCTTTCAAGTATTGAAGAGCATAAGGATTTTGGTACCGTTAGTTTGGGCTAAACCTATCCAACTTTTTATTGTTTAGACCTGGAGCTAGTACTTTCACTACAGGATAACTTATGACTGTTTTTCAGTATAATAAGCAAAAATGAATTTGTTTGACATACTAGTTTCTTACATATTAATTAAGTTTAAGTTGTATTTGTTTGAATTCGAGTCAAAGTTAAGGAGAAGAAGAGTAGAGAAGCTGGATTCAACAAACCCTTAAATAAATGAGAGCAAAATTTTAGACTAGAAGACAGTCAATAGTAAGGATATGGGATGGAGCAGGATATATGCATTTTGGGCTTGTTTTGGGAAGGCAGAAGTTAGTCTACACAATATATACAAACAGAGAAGTAGGAAATGTTTGTGTGAGCAGCCAGTTGCATGTATGTAATAAGCTGGTAATTATGTGTGTGTGTATATATAATCATGCATTTTTTTTTCACTAAAATGTTCTTCACATGGATAAACATGACATATTTACATGGTTTGTCATCAAGAAGCATTCTCAAGTTCCACGCTTTTCCAATAATAAGGTTATAACAAATTAAAAAAAAAAAACAGGTTCAGTATTATGAAATTTGTTTTCTTTTTCCCAATTTCTAATTAAACATGATAGAAAACATCCTAATGATACGAAAAAGGTACAGAATCCAATAAAGATACTTTTCCCTATATAATTATCATTCTTAGATTAAAGTTGAGCCACTACTTTTCTATAATTAGGTGGACACGTTAATCAAGAAGTTGTCATTAATGAACAACCGATAAGCAACAAGATACCAACAAGAAAGAGAGACATTCTTGATGTAACAACCTACCGGAAGAAGGTGGAAAATAACCATATTATCCAGATACACCTTTATGGTGTTTGCCTATAAGTTATTAGTAAAGAGAAGTCTCTCATTAAACTGTATTATGTATATGCATCATTTTGGACTTGATTATTAAATAATCAAGTGTTCATAGAAGCTAGATAAAGAATCAACGAGAGTAAAAAAAAAAAAAATTAAAAACAACTAATACTAAATCAACACAATGTATGCTGCAAGAAAACATACCACTGAAAGTAGAAAATGCAATAATCATTATTGTAATTATAATAATAACAACTACTACCTGGCCACCGGATAGAAGCAACACAGCCAACTTTCCTTCATAGATAGCCTTCAGTCCCTTTTTCCACCATCTTTCTCTCTCCTCCATTGTTCTCTCTTCCACTGTGGACACGCTACTCTCTGGAACAGGTTCTATGGCCGCCACTGGTAGGGCTGAAAAACACCAATGAAAACACACTAATCAATAAAAGATGAATCCAAGTATGTATTAGTGATAACATATATATGCGTGCATACATATAGAGAGAGGGAGGGAGAGTGTAACCTTGAGATCTAAGTGAACATCGAATGATCCGATCTATTCTCAAAAGATCCAAAGTCTGAAACAAAACAAAATTGGTGTGAATCCCTCAATACCATATAATACAGAATTCTCTTAAGAAATCAACTATTTGACATCAAAATACAATTAAAAATCCTAGGCGAAATGAAAAAAGCTACAACTCCAATCCAATCAAACATGCAATAACCAAATTGAACTCCATCAAACGAGAATAATCACCGAAACACTTTGAAACAATTTAATAGAACCAAGTAGAATTCTCCTTTTGACTGCCGACAAAATGTGGAATTCCAATCAAAAGTGTCCAAGCGGTGAGAATAAAATGGGGATACAAATTACCGTTTATTCCAATACTGAAACACTACAAACAAGCAAGCTTTCAATTGGTTTAATCCAGAGTGAGAGATCTAAGGTAGCGTCAAAATGGAAATGGAAGCGCATGCAATAGAATGATTAATTTTACCTCCATGTCCTTGACGAGAAGGTCGCGCTCTTCGGGGGAGAGCTCATCCCAGAGAGAGAAAGTGTCTTCCTGGCCATAATCCTTGAGCCTCTCCAGCAAGGCCTGCGGTGGCGGTGGCGATGCTCCGTTTTCTCTGTCCATAGTTGGTTCCCTCATTTTCTGTTTCTGAACAGGAACGAAGAAGATGCAGTCTCTGATTCTACACTGTTTCTGCTCTAGATCTCGAGGTCTGGTTGATTTGGCTTAATAGCGGAAGATTGAGAGTGGGAGAGGAACAGTGGCGAGGAAGACAGGCATCAATCAGTGAGTAACAACCAGTTTGTATATAATGTCGAAAATGACATGGGATTAGGATCTGTAATTACTTATCATGCCACCACCGTTGAGCAATCTTTTCTTTAATCGCCAATTGGTTTTGGTTTTATTATTATTATTATTATTATTATTATTAAATTACAAAAATATTGATTACTTTTTGGGTAATACAAGAATATAACTCTAAAAAAATGAATTGTTTTATTCACATTTTAGAATTATCTTACAAAAATATAACATTTGTAAAAATTAATTTAAAAATTGTTACATTAAATAGTCTAAATTAAACTATATAAAATAATAAAATTATCAAAATATCATCAACTCCATCATGTAAATTGCCTATAAAGTTTTGAAAAGATGTTAGAATTTATCTTATCTTTTAAAGCAACACCTTTTCCTATTTTTTTATAAAAATAAATAAAAAACAATAGAGGCCCTACATATTACACATTCAAGGCCATAAAATCCCCACGAGATCTTCTTTAGTGATGTTGATGAGCTATGCAAATGGGCAACAATGGAAATGGAGGCCAGGAGATTCCGAGAAGGTATGGTTTACCAAAAAGTTCGCACAACAGTTCCTTTCTTTGTAGACATATTGAATCTGCTTCGTCAAGTTTCTATCCAGTCGAAGTTTTAATGTTTGGATCAAGTTGGAACTAGTATTGATACGAATATGCTCACTGCGAATCACTCTATTTAGGATTTAGACGACAAGCAAGTTGTCCATCTCAAGAATGATTTTGTGCACACCCAAGTTCCAAACCGTCTAGAGCACCTCAAAGCTCTGCCTACAAAATAGAATAAGTACCAATGTTTCAGTTGAAACCCCCCAACCAATGGTGATTAACATCCCAACCAAGGCCGCCAACACACGCCTGATTTTAGCTAACATAAAATGTCCCATCATTATTGATTTTAATTTAGTCCTGGTTAGGGGTAGACCAATTAATAAAAGTCTTTATTTTCTTATAAGGGTGACCATTGATAATAACAGCAGTAGAGGTGGCTTGGTAAGTGCAGTCAATCATCCGAAAGGTAGCTTATTTCATTTCGTATACACTTCAAGGGTCTCCACCCGATTGGTTCTTTTAGTTTCAAAGAGTCTAAAAAGTGATCCCAAACATGATATGCCAGTCACCAAAAGTTGGAAACCAGCTTAAGTGGTTACGCAGATTTTCAATGATCCAATCGTCGAAGCTAAAGGTGAAGAAGGTAGGCACTGCTGTGGGTGGAAGAAGTAGCATCTAGAGTTATTTCACATGATAGCAATCTCGTAGCACATGGTTGATGTCTTTGACCTCCTATCCGCGGACCTCACATCCTGACTCAATGGTCATGTGTCGTCTAGCCCGTTCACCATTAGTGAGGAGGCTGTTTCGTAGGACCAACCAGAGAAAGTGCTTGACACGCTGAGCACCAGGCCATTTTCATGCAAGGTCCCAACTCTCACCTACATCAAAAGATAAGATTTTTAGTAAGCATATTATAAGTAAATTTAATCAAAAAATTACTACTAGATGATAAGCCCCAGTGGGGCTCATCTAGTCCCATATCTCTATTTTACACTATTATAGCCGCCAACTGGAGAAGGATATAGGAAGCATGTTGCACAACAAACTCCAATCCCACTGTCCGTCTGAGATGATGAGGTCCTTAACACATTTGAATAGGAGAGGTTCCTCCACAGGTTGGAAGGTCAAAAGTTTAAGGGGCCCACAATCTTCTAACCAATTGTCCTTCCAGAAGTGCGCTTTAATGCCATCACTGATATGTTAACTAATCCCATTCCATAACTCTTCCTAAAGCCCATGAAGATGTCGCCAAAGGTGGAAACAACCTTTTAGTTATGTTGTATTCATGGGGTCATTATCATAATTATACTTATGTCTCAAAATATGTACCCAAAGTAGGTGAGGCTTAGTGATAATGGTAAAGTCCACTTTTATGAGAAAGACTCTATTAAGTTCTTTGAGCTAGAGGAGGCTCACTCAGCCATTGGAGCGACGACGCATGGTATCCCAATTAACTAGGCTCAGTTTCTTGATCTTGCTAGAGGAGCCCTATATAAAATTTCATAAAATGCCATCAATTTTGTCACACAAGGAGGTGGGGAGAGAAGTAGTCTACATTGTATAGGTAGGAACCGCCATCAGGACTGACTTTGCGAAGGTGAGGCGGCATGCTATAGAGAGCAGATTAGCCTTCCATCTTGAGAGTTTACTTCGCGCCTTATCAAGGATATATCTATATGTTACTTTCGTCACTTTGTTATGGAGGAGAGGTACACCCAAGTAGACACCCAGGTTGCTAAAAGCTTGGAAACCAAATGCATTGTTGATGTTGGCGGCCTTATTAGTCAGTACATTATGCGAGAAGAATATTCAAGTCTTAGTAGCACTTATTTTATGTCCTGAGCTCTCACATAAAGCATGAAGTCTCTTTGATCAGCTGTACTTGAGAGTCTGTGGTCCTGTAAAAAAGGATAAGGTCATCCACAAAGAAAAGATGTGAAAGCTTAGGGTTGTGTTTGCTCAAAGTAATTAGGTGCTGCTTATCATCATGGGTCAAGTTGGTAATATACTGGGATAATCTCTCCATACAAAAAATAAAAAGAGCACGAAACGGGATCGCCTTAGCGGATACCTCGGAAAGGGATGAACTCCTCAAAGACTTCCTCATTCCAAACAAGTTGCATTAAACAAGAGCTAATATAATGCATAATGAGGTGGATCAGGGGCTCCGGAAGCCCCACATTCCAGAAGATATCCTCAATGAAGTCCCACTTGAGTTTATCATATGCTTTTTCTATATCTACTTTAGTTGTCATCCAACTTTTTTTTCCTTTCTTCATCCTCATTGAATGGATGACTTCCTGGGCAAGAATAATGTTATCTGCTATGTTACATCCCTCCACAAAGTTTGTTTAAGTATTACTTATAAAGTTGGGCATAATGTCTTTAAGTCTGTTGGTCACAATTTTTGTGATGATTTTGAAGGAAATGTTAAGCAGACTTATCGGTTTAAAATCTTTGACATATGTTAGTCGAGCAACTTTGGGAGTCAACGTAATCAGCATTTTGGTAAGACCCTTCTCCAAGTCCATACTGTGGAAAGCCTTTAATGCCATGTCATAAATAGAATCTCTGACTACATCTCAATGTTGTTGGAAGAAAGCGACCAATAATCCAATAGCCCCGGGTACTTTAAGGGGCTTCACGGTAATTAAGATGATATGTATCTCATTGTGAGATTCCAGTTTATTTAAATTTCCAAGCATAATAGGTGTTAGAGACAGGAATCATCCTCTCACAGAGTATTTGTGAGGTAGTCGGTCATTTTTAATGTAGAGAACTTGGAAGAAACTCACACCATATTCCTTAGATCATTTTCATCCATAATCTAATTGCCCCTATTGTCTTAAAGTATTACTATTTTATTCCTCTATCTCTGTTCCATGGCATGGGCATAGAAGTATATTGTATTCCTATCGTTAAGAAAAATATAGTCATACCTAGCTTTTTACATCCAAAACATCTCTTTTTGTAACAAGATCTCTTCTAGTCCTTTACGGAGAGAGTGCTTAAGTGCAATGAGATGCTTAGATTGCGATCTCTCAAGGGCATTTGGGATCCCGACAATTCTAGTTAGGATGTTCTTTTTTCTTTTAAAAATATGCCCAAAGATAGTAGCATTCCATTCGCAAACACGGTGAGAAAAATCCTCGACCATGGTTTGGAAAGAGGACTATTTGTTCTAATACCTTTAGACCATATCAAGGAAGTCCAGATAGTGAGCTAGGCTACAAGGAATTTGAAGGGCAGGGGATTCCTCCTTTGAGTAGAGCATGTTATAGTCGTCACAATGAGCGGTCTGTGGTCTGATTGAAGTTTGGGTAGGTATTGCATAATCGTTTCGAGAAAGTGGATATATTATGCCTGCGTGCAGATAACTTTGTTTAGTTTTTTAAGTAAGATCCCTCTCTGCCATATAAAGTGCAGCCCCATATAATCAATCTATAAAATTGAGTTATCATGCATGAAGTTATTAAAAAAAGGATTATCAATGTTACATCCCCTCGCACCGCCACTTCTATTTGAGTATTCCAAGATAATGTTGAAATTGCCCACCAGCAACCAGGGGTCCGTGGCGGTCAGGTTTAGCTAAGATAATGCCTCTCACAAGTATTTGCGTCACTGCCATTAAGGGCTCCTGTAGGGCAGTGAAATATATACTAGGCTCCTTAAAATCCTGAATAATTTTAGTATGAATGAACCAGCAGGTATTACCCAAAACTTCTAAACAAATTGAATTGTTCCATATAAGCCATATTTCTCTAGAGAAACGATTGGCCTCTACTCTGTGGGAGTATTTAAAACCTAATTTTTCGATGAGCTTATCCATGCGTTTTTCCGCTATATGAGGTTCCAAAAAGGCCATCAGGCTTGGCATATATTACTTGATTAAGGCATGGAGTACACGTCTGAAAGGGGGGTTAGCCGTTCCTTAGTAGTTCCAAATAAAGAGCTTAAATCTATAAAGTAAAGAGAGAGGATGGGTAACCATAGAAAGCCGAGAGGTTCTCTATAGTATATGTTGGGAGTCCATGAGAAGGCTGCCTGAGCAACATTATCAATGACAATGTCCACTAGCAATGTTTCCTCTTCTTCTTCATTCTAAAACCGACCTTATACCCATTCATAAAGGTTTAGATAAATGTCCATGTTGTACTCGTGAGCACCTCGCGCCATTCTCTGGTCTTGAGTCTTGTTTTGAAAGATTTGTGCACTTTGATTCCCAAAATCCTCTTATCCAGCAGTTTTGATGCTTTGAAGAGCAATGTGGCCATCATTTTTTGTCATCTTAGCTCTCAGGCTTCCTTCAGCAGCTTGCCCTACTTCTTTGTTAATTGTTATCACTGAGTGCTTAATGGTGTCTACGGTTGTGTTGGCTTGTGTAATAAGCTCGTGAGGAAGGCTGAAGTTTGCTAGCTCATTAGCGGTGGCCCGTTTTGCGCTGGTTAGGGATTTCAGCCTTACCACATCAAGGCTCGTTGTCGGGTTTTGGGTCACTTTTATCGTTGAAGTTTTCAGCTGGCCCATTTTTGCAAGCCCATCAATATGGTTCGACTTGGTACAAACCATATCATATCATGCTTTCATTTCATCTTTTACTTATTCTTCGCGCGAAGCCATTCTTATCTCTATCTATTGAAGGTAATACGGATTTCTAACTACTATTGTGGAATGAAAATTTTATTTCATATCATTTTTAACATATTTGCAGCTTGCTAAACCACATCACATTTATGGCTTATCAAACAATGACACGTTCTATGACTACGGTCGTGCTAACCACATTGATCCTACATGTAAACTATAGTCACAGTTGTAATCGCTAAAGGTGACCCTACAATCATATCATGTCACGACTCTCGTTAGAGGGTATGTCCTCATCCACAAGGAGTGGTTATCTCATGTCTTTTCAGACCAGATAGGGGAGAAACAAAATTCCTCAGATATAAAAAGTCTCACAGATCATATTAATTAAAAGACCATGCATGTAAACATCAATATTCATTCCATATGTTTGTTAAAAAAATCATGTTCTCTGCATCATCATGCCATCATATTCATTATGTTTACTTAATTTACTTGTTAGAATGATGCAAATCATGCAATATCATGGAATGTTTACGTAAATATGTTTAAACCAAAGCAATAATTAAACATGTAACAAGCCATCTGATATTCATGCAATATTCTTTTTATTAAATTAGAAATACTCCTTAAAACATGCAAATAAATACCAAGTTTTCTTACCGAAAGCTAGAAGTCTTTCCTATGCTCCTCTTCCTTCTATTCTTTCCTTCTCTCTCTCTCTTGTTAGAATTACTTTGGTGAATGGAAGAAATGAAGATGAAGTGATGAAGGAGTGGTGGGGAGGGTACCTATTTATTAAAAAAAGTGACTGTTGGATTTTCGCCAAGTGGCACAAATCCGTGATGAGAGAGAGAGGAAAAAAAGTGACTGACGTGGCATGATGACAGATGGACGTGACTAACGAATAGCCGATAAGATGATGGCGATGCGCTAGCGGGATGAAGACTGAAGGCACACCGACTGAGGGACGATGCACTCCTCCCAAACGACGGCAGCACATCGGCCGAATGGCGGTGCACGCCCCCCAAGGGGCAGCGCGCATTACCAAAGCCTATCACACGCGCAAACTGTGCATTTTGTCCTGCGCGGATGGGACATACGCACAAGTGCATGTCTGTGCTAGTCATGTGCGCATGCGTGGGTGGGGAAAAATTTCCCGCGCCCTTTCCACAGAATTTCTCCCTCATTTTCCTTCTCTATTTTTCCTGAAAATTTTAAAATTGATGAAAATAAATAAAATTATTAAGTACATAAATAAATAAATAAATAATTAGTATGCAAAATTATAAATTTTAAATTTCAAACCTGATTTTATTTGAAAATTTAAAAACATAAATTTAAAGAGTTAATGACCTTAAGGCCCGAATAATTAAAGATTTTACACAACAATTAAGTGCAAAGATTCTACGGTGTTACATCCCCTGCCCCTTAAAAAATTTGATCCTCTTAATTTTTTATAAAAGAATTGAAAATTTCTCTCATATTTTTTTCTCCAGTTCTCATGTTGCCTTTTCTGGAGTGTGGTGTTGTCACTGCACCTTCACCATCGGTATCCTCTCGTTGTGCAAAATGTTATCGGTCCAATCAAGAATCACAGTTGAAAACTACTCATAAGTCATGTCTACTTGGACTTGCATTCTTAGTGTGGAATAATGTGAGAAGAGATAAGGTGGTACCTTTTAAGTATGGAGACATGAAAAACATTATGTAAATCTGCAAACTCTGGGGACAGAACAAGGTGGTACACCACGGGTCCGATACATTTCACGATCATTAAAAGTCCCACAAATTGAGGGCTCAGTTTTCCCTTCTTACCAAACCACATTTTACTTTTGTAAGGGAAGATCTTAAGGAAGACATGATCACAAACGACAAACTCCAGTAGTTTATTACGGTTATCAGTATAACTCTTCTGATGACTCTAAGCGGTGGTGAGATTCTTACGAATAATGGCGACTTTCTCAAAAGTCTCCTGAATGTAGTCTGGTCCCAAGTGACACTGGTTTTCGACTTCGTTATAGCAAGTTGGGGAATGACATGACCTACCATACAGGGCTTCATATGGAGCCATGTTGTTACTGGAATGATAACTATTATTATAAACAAATTCACATAAAGGAAGATACTCATACCAATTGTCACCAAAGTCGAAAAAAAAATGCGCAACTTATCCTCGAATGTCAGGATGGTCGCTCGGACTGACCATCAATTTAGGGGTGATAGTCAGTACTAAAGTACAATCCCGAATCAAAGGCATCCTGAAAATTATCCTAGAAATGGGAGGTGAATCGGAGGGTCTTTGTTTGAAATGATGAAAGAGGGAACGCCATGGAATCGAATAATCTCTTTGATGTATAGTCGAGCTAACTTGCTGGTGGAGTCAGTGTTCTAATAAGTAAGAAATGGATGCTCTTGGTCAACTTGTCAAGAATTACCCATATTGCATTGCGATTGGAACTGGTTCTGAGCAAACCGGTGACAAAGTTCTTGGTCACATGCTCCTATTTTCATTTCAAAATAGGGAGGTCTTACAAGAAACTGTCAGGTCTCTAATATTCAACCTTAACTTGATGACAAATAAGGTAATGGGATACATAGTCAACAATATCTTTCTTCATTCTAGGCCACCAGTATTGACGCCTCAAGTTTGGGTACATCTTGATACTTTGGGGATGAATAGACAATTAGATGCATGAGCTGCCTTAAAAATATTTGTTCTGACTGCAACAATAACCCAAATACAATCTCAGAATTGACACAAGCCATCATTTGTGAGCCTTAAATTAGAAAACTCGTCATAAGTAAACTTACTAAGGTTTTGAGTTATCTTGGGGTCGGTGGACTGAGCTTCCCAAATTTTCATGAAATGATCAAGTAAGGCCCGAATTTAGGCGAGGTAGGTATCATTGCCATAGTGATTAAGCCGAAATGCCTGCATTGCATCAATTAGTTTCCGATTGAATGCCATCATTTAGGCCAACAAAGTAGATTCCTTCTGACTCAAGGCGTTAGCAACCACATTAACTTTACTGGGGTGGTAAAGGATTTTGCAGTCATAATCTTTCACGAGGTTAATCCAACGCCTTTGCCTCATGTTTAATTCTTTCTGAAAAAATATATATTTTAAACTTTTATGATCAATATAAATTTTAAATGTTTAGTCATACAAATATTGGCGTCATATCTTTAGGGCAAAGACGATGACAACCAACTATAGGTCATGTGTGGAATAATTATGCTCATGGAATTTTAACTGTCTGGATCCATAAACAACTACTCAACTGTGTTGCATCAAGACATATCCCAAACCTACGTGAGATGCATTATAGAAAATCTAAAATAGTCCAAAACTGTCAGGGATGATCAATACTGGAGTAGAGGTGAGATGATACTTCAGTTTAACAAAATTTTCACATTTTTCATCCTAAACAAAAGTTACACTCTTCCCTGTAAGTAAGGTCAAAGGAGTTGCAATCTTGGAGAACCCATTAATAAGTCACCAGTAGTAGCCAACCAAACCCAAGAAATCACGTACCTCAGCGATATTTATTGGTTAGTTCCAATTAGTTACAATTTTAACTTCAGAAGTATCAATAGAAATTCCTTCCCTAAAAATTACATGACAAAGAAAAAGAGACTCGGTCCAACCAAAATGAACACTTACTGAATTTCACATATAAGTTATTTTGATGGAGGATCTCCAATACACAAGACAGATCGTCTGCATGTTATTCGTTATTCTTTGAGTATACCAGGATATCGTCGATGAACACTATGACGTATTGATCCAGTGCATGCCGGAAGAACCTGTTCATAAGATCCATGAAAGCAGCAGGAGTATTAGTCTATCCGAAAGGCATAACCTTGAATTTGAACTGACCGTACCGGCATCCAAAGGTTATCTTAGAAATATTTTCTTCCTTCACTCTCAACTGATAGTACCCCAATCCGAGATCAATTTTCGAAAAGACTGTAATACCTTGCAATTGGTAAAAAAATTGTTTAATGTGGGGTAATGGATACTTACTCTTTACTATCACTTGGTTAATCTCTTTGTAGTAGATACATAGCTGAAGAGAACAATCTTTCTTATTTACTAATAGCACTGAGGCACCTAAAAAGAATGATTGGGATGAATAAACTTCAGCCCAAAAAGCTCGGAAAGCTAGCACTCAAATTCAGTAAATTCGGTATGACTCATGCAATAAGCATGTTTCGAGATTAGTTGAGTTTCTAAAATTATATCAATGGAAAATTCTATCTCCTGAGGGGGAGGTAGACCTGGCAACTCCTCTAGAAAGATGTCTGAAAAATTATAAACCACAAGAATGGTAAAAATTACAGTATCAGTATCCATGTTCCTGTTCACTTGAGGGTTAGAAGAATAAAATTCATGCATATAAGTTTTTCTTAAGTTAATATTTTATAAGACAAATCTTTATTTCATTTTTGGTGAGTGAAGGGTTATACATTTATTTTCATAGTTTATAATCATCATATACTTCTCTAACCAATCCATACCTAAAATAATATCGAACCCTGAAAAATCTAAAAGTATGAGATCTGCTAGTAGTTCAGTTCCTGAGGCTTTTATCTTACAATTTTTATACACACGGTGAGCTTCTAGAAGTCCCCTAAAGGGAGTCTCTACTACTAATATTTCATTCAAAGGTTTAGGCTGAATATCTAAATTACAAGCAAAAAAAAAGAAATAAAAAAGTTGGTAGCACCTATATCAATCAAGGCTTAGACAGTGATGTCATCGATAGAAAGCATACTCTAAATAACAGCATGAATGGTAAGGGCACCGGGCTCATTGAGATGATAAAAACGTCCCTAAACTATAGGTCTGGTCACGTCCTTTGGTCGCTGAGGACAATTTCTCATGAAGTGCTGAGTGCTCCCGCATTTATAGCATGAGTTATTTAAGCGTCGACAAAGTTAATCACCATAAAAGCATCCACAATGCTAACATGGTTGGGCAGGTCGGTAAGATGTCTAGTAGGTGGTGGTAAGGGAGGAAGAGGGGTAACTCGGGGCCTCTTATTGGGGTGGCTATTGACAGAGTCAGACAACCTTCTTCTTTGTTGTTAGACTTAGTGCTGCTACTGCTGAGTGCGAACTTGGGCAATGTGTTGGTGTCAGACTAAGCATAAATATTAGCACAAAAGCTCTTCAGAAATTTCTTGGCCTTGTGACTCTTTGGGGTGACCATAAAAGGGACAAACCTAGACAATTGGATAAATCGGGCTGCATATTGGGCAACTATCATATTTTCCTGGCAGAGGTCCTGAAATTCCTCTCATTTCTTCTCTCGAATGTATATATTGAAGAAGTTCTCAAAGAATGCATCCATGAAAACTTCCCAAGTGTTAGGGGATGGTAGGACATCTTTCTTAAACTGCCACAAGTGTTCGGCTTCTTCAATCAACATAAAGGCTGCAAATGAGACTCTCTTTTCTTCAGTTAAGTTTAAGACAGAGAAAAATTTTTCTATATGTAGGATCCAAGCTTCTATAGCTGAGGAGTCGGGGCCTCCCTCGAACTGGAGTGGGTTGAGTCTTCTAAACTCAATAATGTTATGGGAAATGGATCATTCAGCTTGGCAATAGTCAGGGGCATGAGGGCGTTGACAATGGTTGGCTTGATTTTGACCTATTATTGTGGGTAGACCCTAAATGACTAAGAAAAACTCAGTAAACTCGGCCCTAGTCGATGGATCCTAAGCCTTGGGTCGCTCAGTTCTTTCTAAGGAAGGTCTAACTCGAGTCATTTTGGTCCTATAAAAGAAAAGGAAGACAATGAGTTGATGGACTAATTTTTTAAGAAAGAAAATATCCTAAGTACCTAAAGTGGTTTTTCTAGACTATAGCCTTAGCGTAAGGGATTATTATGTGTAATTGCTCTGATACCATTTGTGACATCTCAAATACTAATTAAAGCATAAGGATTCCAGATACAAAAATAGCTTACGAGTGTATTTAAAATAATTATATGCAGTAAAATAAAATATATTAAAATCTCTTAGAAAATAAATTTGAGTTTCAAATCTTATAATATTGAGATAACACAAAAATAAATACATGCCTCTCTAAAAGTGGACTCATCAAAGCATGGAACAAACATGCACTCGTAATGGTTCATGGATTCACGGGATCCTCGAAGACTTTAATGGGCAAGTCGACTAGCGATTCTTTACTATCGTCCTCATTTGAAGGGGGTTATAGAAAGATGTAACGACCCCAAAAATCTAAAAGAAAATATATAACAACTTAAGTGCAGAAGTGAAATAAAAGGTTAAGGTTTACATTCCTTACACAATAACTTAAAAGTACTGAATAGCATAACGGAACTAATTCTTCGAGAGAAACACGAGAAATAAGGAAACAAATAAAAAATAGAAAATATCTAGCATCTAATCGCAATCTTCTTGTGGATTGGGCTCTGGAACCTGGTCCTCTTGATTTGAAATGGTTAAATAAAGGATGAACTATACTAGCCCAGTAAGGATATCACCAGCACAGAAATAAAGGTTGGTATAAAATCGAAAATTATTAATGGAGCATTAAATTTAGTAAATTTATTTATCAATCATAAAATCATTTCTCGTTCACTTACTATAGTAGAATTTATAAAAACAACCTATAAAAATAATAATACCATACAGATCATAATTTCATGAACAGTCGGCAACATAAAACATATTATAAATCCATATCCATTAACAATAAACCAAACTATAATTGTTTCTCTTTTCACCAGGCTACTAGTATCTATAGGGTTCATAGGGATGTCCCCACTACACGTGAACCATTTTCTTTAACAATCTCAATTACAGGATTGTCTTCATACCCCGTTCAGTATGAGGGTGAAGCGGGCCGTTCCTATACCTCGTCCGGTATGAGAGCCAAATTATTCAGTCTCCATACTCCGTCTGGTATGAGACAACGTTCACGGTACAATTTTCTATGTACCTGGTCCGTCCACCATCTTTCAAGATATCTGGTAAGGCTGTCGTTCTATCTGTTTATTTAATCACACTACTTTCCCGTTTTCTTTTAGTCTCCATTTTTAAATCAAACATAATTACATAAGCAAATAAATATGCATCAAGTAATGCAATCATGTCTCAAATACCAAATCAAATAGTAGTCACGTAAGGCAGCAATTCATGCATTCAAATCATAAAATAAATTGATAAGACACTATCATGCTTTTAAACTGTAAAATATATCAACAGAGAACAATTTTCGGTTCGGGCTCCATTAGGAATCAGTAATTAATTATGCATGTTTACTAAAATCGTACAAAATACCACATTATTATTTATTTAGACTTTAATTCTATGATAGGGAATGGGGTGAGGGATCCTTACTCGATTTGACATCGAAAAACTAAACTGTTCATTGCGCCTACGGGCGGTTCCTATGTTCCATGAATTTTTCTCTGGGAACTGAAACACGCGTATAGTTCCTATAAATGTTCTAAATAAACCCAAAATCAGTCATAGGGCCCACTTGGCCAATTTCAAAAATCCGACCTCAGCTCCACCGTGCTCCAGCGACGGTGCCGCCGCCCACGATGGCGATCCGCCTCGGTTTGGCTATTTTCAACCATTTTTAGCCGAATTTCTTGCATCAATCCCTGCGAGAAAACACACTTAGGGGTCTCAGTTGGCCAAAAAAATACAAAAACCCGAAACTCATCGGCGGCGGGGCACTCTAGTGCGGCGGCTCCTCCAGCTCACGTTGCAGTTGGGTGTTTTGCTCTAGTCAACCTATAGAGAAAAAACGATGATCACAACGGTAGAAAAATTACGCCGAACGGGAATCGAGAAGGGCCTCATCGAAGGCATTTTGTGAAATTTCCCACGGCAGCGGCACCGGGCTTCGTCAGTGTTTTCCGGCAAATTGGCCAATCTTTTCTCTCCGATTTGACCATGGGTGAGCTTAAAATTGAATTTCGTGCAAAAAAGAAAGTTTTTACCTTTTTTGGCGGTCGGAAAGGGTTCCGGTGCGGCGGCGGGTAGCAGCGGTTGGCTCCCCGTAGGCTGGGTCGTCTTCTCTGGCAAGGGGTTCTAGCGGCTAGGGTTAGAGTTTGGTGCGGATGGGGGTTATTTATATCCATCTACTTTTGATCTTGACCGTCCATCGCGTTTGATCGGGACCTTCCGATCGCGATTAAATAGGGAGTGAATCTGAACCGCTCATCGCGATTTAATTTGGATTGTCCGTGCACCTGGGAACGGACCTCAGCCGGCGGGCACGCGGATTGCCCTCGTGCCCCCTCCCCCAGCGTGGTCTCCTGCGTTAGCATCTCTGCCACTTAGCGCGTCCTGGTTGGTCAGAGCTTCTGACCCGGCGTCTGACATAGTGAAACTTTCTAAAATTTTATTTTGGCCCCTATTTTCTGATTTTTCTTTCAAAAATACCCATAAAATCCAAATTCTCACCCCTTTTCCCCAAAATTATTTTCAATTTAATCCTCTATCAATTTTACTCTATTTTTTCATTAAATTAAATTTAAAAAAACTACAAAAATTATAACTACAATTTAATTCAAATTATATTGAAATAAATTTGAGTGTTACAAAAGATGTGAGTTTCATATACTCAATAAGAAAAATAATATTTAATCGACATTATTAAGATTGTGAAAAGTAATTAAACTTATGAATAGTACATATCATACTTTTATTTCATCTTTTACTTATTTTTTGTGAAAAGCTGTTCTGACTTTTATTTAGTGAAGGGAATAGGGATTCTCGACTACCACCGTGGAATAACAATTTCATTTCATATAATATTCAGCATATTTACGGTTTGCTAAACCACATCACATTTATGGTTTGCTAAACCAGGACACGTTCTATGACTACAGTCGTGCCAACTACAGTGGTCTTACATGTAAACTATAGCCAAAACTTTACATCGCCAAAGGTGACCCCTACAATCATATCGCGTCATCACTTTCATCAGATATCCATTGGAAGCGGTCATCTTACATCGTTTCAGAGCATATGGGGAAAAACAGAATTCCTTATAGATAAAAAGTCTAACATACCATGTTAATTAAAATACCATGCATGCAAACCTCAATTTTCATTCCATATGTTCATTAAATAACATCATGCTTTTTGCATCATCATGCCATCATTTTCATTGTGTTTACTTAATTTACTTGTTTAAACGATACAAATCATGCAATATTATGGAATGTTTACATAAATATGTTTAAACATAACAATAAGTAAACATGTAACAAGTCATCTCATATTCATGCAATATTTTTTTTATTAATTTAGAAATACTCCTTAAAACGTGCAAATAAATACCAAGTTTCCTTACCGAAAGCTTGAAGTCTCTCATACGCTCATATTCCTTCTATTCTTTCCTTCTCTCTTTCTCTAGCTCTCTATTTCTCTTTAAAATTGCTTTAGTGAATGGAAGAAATGAAGATAAAGTGATGAAGGAGTTGGTGGGAGGGTCCTTATTTATAGAAAAAGGGGACTGTTGGATTTCTGCCAAGTGGCACAAATCCGTGAGTAGGGAGGGAGGAAAAAATGTGATTGACACGACACGATGACTGACAGACGTGATTGATAAACAGCTAGCAAGACTAGAGAGATGGGACGATGGCACAAAGACTGAAGGCATGTCGGCCAAGGGACGGTGCATGCCTCCTAAATGGCGGTGGCCCGCCAACTGAACGGTGGTGCACGCACTCGAGGGGCGGCGCACAGGCACGCGGAGCTGCACACCATCTGCCTGCCTCATACCCCGCACGGATAGGACTTGCACACTGGTGCACGGATGGGACTTGTGCGCTAGCGCATGTCCATGCTAAACGTGTGCGCACGCGCACGTGGTGTGTAGGGCCTGTATGGGCGTGAAAAAATTTCCCACGACCTTTTTTGCGGGATTTCTTCGTCATTTTCCTTCTCAATTTTTCCTGAAATTTTTGAAATTAGTAAAAATAAATAAAATAATTAAATTCATAAAAAAATAAATATATAAATTTTAAATTTCAAATCCAATTTCATTTGAAAATTCAAAAAGATAAATTTAAATAGTTAATGGGTTTAAGGCCTGAATAATTATAGGTTTTAGACAACAATTAAACGCAAAGGTTTTGAGATTTTATAGTTCTCTTCTTTAACTATTGCAACTCAACAATTGATAATTTTAAAAAAATAAGGATTGTATTATCTTACAGGAAAGTAAGTCACTCTCTATACATATTTTGTCTTATTTTGATTTCTTTTGCTTTAACTATCATGTTTAATTTTTTTAATCTTTCTTAAAATGTCAAAATATTCTCTTAGAAAATAAATTCAATAATTAGAATGTTACTACCTCAAACAAAATTCAATCATTATTAATTTTTTAACTTTAAATATGTAAATTTACGAAAAAAATGACAAATAATAAAAATTTAAAAATTAAATAAAAAGTCCAACTAATGTTTTAAAATAGAGATGAGCTTAACAAAATAAAAATAAAAATGATAATAATAAATGCATGTTTGGGTTCACTTCATTTCTTCTTAAACCTAAGATGCAAGACCAGCCTAAGTCTTGAAGTCACAACGATGTCATTTTAGATTATTTACTTGGACTCTTTTAATACTCAGTTGAACTCTATTGATGAAGAAAAAGGGAACTTTGCTAGGTTTTGAAGAATTAAAAAAAGGGAAAATAGCTCTAGATTCGAGGTGGCTTCATGATTGTATGATGATGATAACCATGCATTGAGGATGATGGTATGAACGCACGAATTTATATATTACAAAATGAACTTCTTCTTCCTCAATACACATAAGATCCTAAGTTTTCGAACAACAATACATTACGTCAGTAAAATATGAATAAATCAATGTATATTACCTTCATTCCATTGAATAAGGGACTCACTATTGTGCCTTCATGTGATGTATAAATGTAGAATCTGCAAAACAAAGAAAAAAATGCAGAAACCTAGAGTTTTTAGTGTCGGCATAAAAGGAAGAGGTCTGGAGAAGAAGACCTTCTGGTGCAACAACAGCCAAAATGAATTGTTTAAGGAAACAGTGTGTTTTAGCTTCCTCACGGATGTGGGCCCATGAAAATCGGGTCGAATGTACACAGCCCATTTCACATGGGCCTGTTAACATTATACGAAGAGCTAGCTTACTATCTTGAATTTGGCTAAGAAATGCTAGAGGTTGTTTTTGTAATGTGTGAGCTGGATGAGAGAGAAAACTGAAGGTAAGGATAAAATGAAGTAGATTAAACAACTAAAGATTAGACGAGTATGCGTGGCAAAAATGATGTCAGCCATGGTAAAGAGCAGGGAGCGGGGGAAAGGAAAATATGGTATCTCAAGCATGAAATTAGCTAAAAATAGAGGAAACATTGAGAGTTTTCTAGGGCTTGAATGCAATTTTAAGAGCAGAAAGACAATAATGCAATTGTAAGAGATATGCAAAGATGATTCGACAAAGAACAAGGAGAATATTTCTTTATCCTCAAAAGGAATTTGGAGCTGAAAGTATAGAAAGCAGAATGGAGAATGGAGCATAAGAGGTAGGGAGGAAAGGAACCTAAAAAGAAAGTTAAGAAGAAAGGAAAAGGAAAAGCTTCAAAGCTACTCATGGACTTCAATTTTGGTCTCCTTTTGGTAAAGTTACCATGTAAATTTCTTGTTCTTAACATATATATAAGAATATTAGACTTATGAAAATTTATTCGAAATTTTGGTGAATTAATGCCGATGAATTGAATGTTGAATTATTATTAAAATTTAGTGCTTAAAATTATACATCTCTTACATTTTGTCACATCTCATACAATTAAACCCAAACTTTCAATTATTTCCTAGAGATTGTATTTTAATGTGATTGTGCAAATATATAACATAAAAGTAGTAATGTGAATATAAACCTAAACAATGCAATACATATACTTTATAAGAAAACCAAATGCTTCAAACTTATCATATTCTATTCTCATTCAATCCATAAATTTTGTTTATTTAATTTATATAGAAGCTAGTTATCATTTGATATACGATTAAATTAACTTCATTTCTGCTATTCGATCCCACAACTTAGATCTTGTTATAGCATTTTAGTTTATATATTAGAATTTGAACAATCAAACTAAACCTTAAAGTTATTGAAGTTTTAATTCAAACAATGAATTCCTAACTTTCTTAATTCACGAATGTTTTGGTTGAAACTAGAGGTGAAAATCCAAGAAAAAATTTGTTTTCTTCTTTTTACTCCCCATTCTTTGGTGTGTACTAACGAAAAAAAATTTCTCTTAAAAATCCATTATATTACCTTGGTATAATCAACATTTTATACTTTCTATTGAAGAAAAGGATCTAAAGTAAGATCATGTTAATGCTTTACACAACCTAAGTATCATGCCTAATGTCATGAACATTTCTAAGCTTTAAGTTAATGAGGTCAAAACCATAAGTTTAGGTTGATGAGAACTTAAAACTCTATTTTAGACACTCAATTAAAGATTGGAAAATGAGATAAAGAAGAATATTAAAAAAAAAACTCGCTATGAAAGTATTTTTCTCAAAGGAAGAAGATTACTGTAAAAACCTTTTTATGGAGTAAAAACCTTAGAGACTATTTGGTTTTTAGAATAAAACAATTTTAATGGTAAAAGAACTCACTGTAGACAATAATCTTATATAATAATATAATTAAATAAATTATATGCGACATCCTGCTACCTGGTAGGAAGTGATGTCCAATACATAGTAGATACGAGTGCAAATAAATTTAAATTATACGCAGAAGTTACATTTATCCCTTACAAAATCATAGTACAATTATACTTCTAAGGCATTAAAGTTAACTATCAAAATATTTACAAAACCATGATCAAGTTACTTCTATCATTACAAAATATTTGTCTTCTAGAGTAGTGCCCACATTCGCACTCAACACTCTAAGGATCCACAAGCGGATCCAGACAAGCATCAAGGGGCAGGTCAAGAAGCAAATCATCTTCTTCAACATCATATGGGGGAAAATGGATTGGGGTGAGTTTCATGAAACTCAATAAGGAAACGTCATTATAATAATACTATTAACATTTTAAATATTCATTAGGGCAATCAATGAAACACATTTATTGTTTGAATACTGCACTACATGATAGCGACTGTTAAAAATTTCGTAATAAAACTTAATTTTAATTTATTTAAAATAGCAATTTTGATATATCCCTAACAATATGATCAGATGATTAAATTCACGGCGAAACAAATCATTTAAAGCAATTTACAACTTAACCAATGATAGGACAACTAGATAATGTTGACTATTCCAATTATTTTGACTCAATTTAATTTTCACTATTTATAAACCTTCACACGAAGTCATTTGGATCTATATCAACAAAGTGTAGATGGGATCCCCAACTGCTACTATGAATGGGGCAAACACCTCAGTTCAAAAGACAATAATTTAGAAAAATTCTATGATCACAGTATTACTTCGCCATTCTGACCCCTACAGTCAGTCACGATCCACTCTTATCAGAGGAAATGCCAGTACAGTACCCATTCATAGGGAATTGTTGGTAAATAGATCGATAACAGTAACCTTTTTATGATAATAGTTAAATGGATTTAGGACATTCTTTGTTAATTTACATTTATTTCCCAACCAATAACTGTTCCTAAAATTGATTCCCAATTTCATAGTTGACTGATAATTAACTGTATCATTCCTTACTATCCGGCCCTTTTGGGCTCACAACTATGCTTTTCTTTTATTTTTCAGCCCAACAAGGCCCATTTAACATGACGAGATCCAATAAGGCCCATTTAATAGGACAAGGCCCAATAAGACCCATTTAATAGGACAAAACCCAATAAGGCCTAGTTAATATGAGAAGGCATAATAAGGCCCATTTTATAATACAAGTCCCAGTAAATAAATTATGGGCCTATAGGAGACCCATCAACCATCCTTGAGGCACCTTAAAGCCTATTGAGCAACTCGACCCATTTGGGCTCACCATCGATCTAAGGTCAGCGAGGGGATCCCTTACTGTATCCACTAATTAGGTGAGACAAGGCCAGCCGTGCGGCCTTCTCAGCACATGGTTGTGTTTGGCAAGGTTCCATAACCTAGCAGACCGTGCATTGCAGTGCACCTAAGGCAAGTAGTCTTGACACCTTCGACGTGTCAAAACAAGCCCTCATGTGTAGGGAATCCTACCAGCGTGCTCACACGACACGACATGCCGAAAAAAACGCTTGTGCACATCGGCACAATCATGCATGCTCGTGCAGCACAGCATACCCATGCGCCATCCTAACACAGTGTGTGTGCTCCCTCTTCCACAAAACACCATGTACCCTTGCACACGTTCACCCATGCCTAAGTGCTCGATCAAGCGAACACTTGTGCGCGCACTGTGCATGGCAGGGACTGACACTACACTGCGGGCATGCCAAGGCAATCCCCGCACATGCACACGCATGTCTTCCGCAGACTCTCTCAATGCGTATGCGCATCTGGGGAAGCCCACATACGAGTGTGCTCCTGTGCGAGCGCACTATATGCTCGGAGCCCTTTCCTTGCACATATGCGTGCCTGGATAGTGTTCCTTGCATATCCAGCCCACAACGATGCATGTGCTGTAACCTGTCTCGGCACGTCAGTGCCTTCATTGCATCGGGTCGAGGCAGACGCCTCTCTACTATTTCGAAGCACCAATTCACCTTTTTACCTTCCCAAAATCAATTTCCAACCATGTAAAAATACCTATTTACGTTTCTAAACCAAGTCAAGGCAAAATATCAAATAAATATTTGATTAAACTACTTTAAACACAAGTATATCACACCCATTCATGCATGAAAATATTATTAAAATTTTAATCATTCCAAACAATGTATAAAAGCCGTTAAAAACAATAAAAATATTGTTTCCATCCTTATTAAATACTATAAGTGTTTTAACTTCCAAATATTTGTAAAAACCTTGTAGTTTTTAGAGAGGAAGAGGTTGGAACAAAGAGCGAGGGTAACTCCCAGGAATGCAGAACTTGTATGTATTTGATCTTGAAAAAAGAAGTGGTTGTTGTAAGGTGCGTTGGCATCGAAAGAAATGAGTAACAAGGCAAGGTTGATGCTTACCTTTAAAAAAAATGATGAGCTCGGTAAGAGGATTGTTGCAGCAGAGGAGATGACAACCGCTCAAAGCTCTTTTCATAGTCTCGGGTTCCCTTTCTCTTTCACTCTGGAATTTTTCTTCTCTTTGAATGGTGGAGGAAAATAGAAGAATGCAGAGAAGATCATGTTTAAATATGTGTGATCGGAGCAATGTGATCCATCGGATCACATACAAGAGAGAGCGGTTGTTGATCGGCTAAATGGTCGTCATGCATGGCTGGTGCACACCAAATGGCAACATCTTGCTATAGAGGTAGGTGAGGGTCTGTTCAAACAGTAGCCGGTTAGTGGAGGAGTGGACAGGACCTATCCGTGTATGTGCAAATGCGTAGGTCATGTCATGCGAGCGGGGAATTTATCCACGAGGCATGCAAATGCTTGCGAGGCTTTCCCGTGAGTCCGTGCAGGTTGGCTTCTTAGTTTAAACCCCCCATGTGATTTTATTGGACTTTTTTCTCTTTTCATCCCCTTTTAAATTTTATCATGCATTTAAACTTTCTCAAACATTTTGCAAGATCATTAAAATATATTTAAAAATTTGAAAATAAAATTTAAACATAAAAATAATCTGCAATTTTCGTCAAACAACTGAGGGGTTGTCACATTATATCTATTAGTTATGTTAAATTTATCAATCATAAGTAATGTTTAACATTGTATTACGACTTTATGACAATTACTATATAAATATATTTTTTTCCTCTAATTATAGCCTAAGGTGGCGCTAGATATGCGATGTGTCAAACACATTTAGTCAATCTCTAATAACTTATGTTACTGTAGACAAGTCACTTGTAATTTGAAAAAATAATTTCTCAAGTCACATCATGTAATTCTGATATTGTAATGCCCAAATTTAATTTAATGTATATTAAATTAATTTATGTAATTTTTGTTTTATTTTTTATTTTTTTAATTTTAATTTAGTGTAAAAATGAAAGAAATTTGATGGAGGATGAAATTGAAAACGATTTTGGGAAAAATGGGTGAAATTTTGGGTTCTAGAGGTGTTTTTGAAAGAGAAATCAGAAAACAGGGTTAAAATGCAATTTAAAAAACTTGTGCCACGTAGGATGCCCGGTCAGCAGCTCCAACAAACTAGAACACGCCGTGTGGCAACGAACACTGATGCGGTGCCATGCGGGAGGCCATACGAATGATCTATGTGCCCGCGATCGAACGAACAAGATCTGTTCCCGTACGCACAGATGGTCTGGATGCGTTCCCTCCCCAAACGTGATCGGACAGTCAGATTCAAATGTGATCAATAGTCTAGATCTACTTTCTATTTAAACACAATCGGACGGTCCAGATTCACTCCTTATTTAATCACGATCGGACTGTCAAGATTAAATGCAATGGACGGCCCAGATTAAATGGGAACGGATATAAATAACCTTCTTCACACTAAACCCTAACTCTAACCGCCAGACACCCTCGTCGGAGAAGAAGACCCAGCCGCTGGGAAGGAGAGTCGCCGCCACCCGTCGTCACGCCGAAACTACTTTCGACCATCAAAAGAGGTAAAAATTTCTTCCTTTACTCGAAAATCAATTTTAAACACCCCCATGGCTAAATCGGAGCAAAAAGACCAACAGATTGGCAAAAAATTACAGGCAAAGCCCGACGACGCCGCTGTAGGAAATTTCACAAAATGCCTCTAATGAAGCCCTTTCCGATTCCCGTTTTACGTAATTTTTTCACCATTATGATCACCATTTCCTTCTCTACAGGTTAACCAAAGTAAAACACCCAACCGTAACGTGAGCCGGAGGAGCTGCCGCACTGGAAAGCCTCGGTCGCCGGTGAGTTTCAATTTTTTATGTTGTTTCGGCTAACCGAGACCCCTTAACATATTTTCTCACAAGGATTGATGCAAATTCAGCTGAATTTGGTCAAAAATATTTGAAAACATCCAACCCGAGGTAAACCGCCGCCATGGGCGGCGACGCCGTCGCCGTAGCATGGCGGAGTCGCAGTGACAAAATTTTAGAGTTGGAAAAAATTAGGTCCTGAGACTGATTTTAGATTTTTTTAGACATTTTTAGGTACTTATAGTGTGTTTTAATTCTCGAAGAAAAATTCAGGGAACCCGGGGACTGCCTGTAGGCGCAGTCAACAGCTTAGCTTTTCGGGTATCAAATTGAGTAAAAATCTCTCATTCTATTCTCTGTTATGGAATTGAAGTCTAAATAAATAATAAAACGTTATTTTGTGTAATTTAAAAAGTATTTATAATTAATTACAAGTACTAATAGAGGCAGAACTAGAAATTATCTATTGTTGATTCTATTGAATTATTTTACAGTTAATTGCATGATAGTTTTTCATTGATCGATTTTATAGTTTTGAATACATGTGTCGTTTGATTTATGTGATTACCATTGAATTAGAAAATGGAGACTAAAGAAAAACGAATAAATGTGTGATTAAGTGAATGGATGAAACGACAACCTTATTGGATATTCTGGGAGATAGTGGACGGACTGGATATAATAGAAAATCCTACTGTGAATGTTGTCTCATAACCGGACGGGGTATCAAGACTTGATAATTCGGCGCTCAAACCAGACGGGGTATGGGGACGGCCCGTTTCACCCTCATACCAAACGGGGTATTGAAGTTTAGCAATTTGGCGCTCATATCGAATGGGGTATGGAGACGGTTGTTAATTGAGAGCGTTAAAGAAAAGGGTTCACGCGTAGTAGGGACATCCTTATGAATCCCCATAGATACCAACAGGCCGATGGAAAGGGACATTTGTTGTGTGATTTATTGAATATGAATTTATAATGGGTGCATGTTACTGATTGCATATGAAATCATGATAAGTGCTATATTATTGCCTCTATAAGTTATTTTCATAAATCTCGATACAGTAAATGGACAGTAACTGGTTTTATTATTAATAAATACATTTGTTTAATTAAATACTTTATTAGTTGTTTAATTTTCTACCAACATTTATTTCTGTGTCGGTAAGTAGTGTGATATTCTTACTGGACTAGTGTAGCTTATTTGTTATTTAACCATTTCAGATCAAGAAGAACAGAACCTAGAGCCCGATTCACAAGAGGATTACGACTAGAATGCTAGTTTTATCTATTTTTGTGCTTATTTCCTTATTTTTTTTATATTTCTTTAAAAAGAGTACCTTAAATTACTGTGTAAGACACGTAAACCTTAACTATTTATTTCACTTCTACATTTAAATTATAATTTATTTCATTTGGATATTCCGGGATCGTTACATATATACTTTTAAATTGTCTACTTAACATATTAAAAGATACTTTTTTACTATCAGTAACATATTTTTTTAGCTACAATATAGATAAATTTATATAATGTTTATAAAAGTTCGATTAAGATACATGAAAAAATCATAACCTCTTAACATCAAAGTACTATTTACTATGTAAAGTCAATTATGGTGAACCTAAATCTAATGAATAATTTCTGACGTTATGAGTGTATCATTATTTGATATATCCACATTATTTTCCATGATTAGAAATATTTACGAGTTACGTTTTTGAAGTCTAAGTATATATTAGTGTTGCATTTTCCATTATATATTTTATCATTTTAAAATAACTAATGGCAAAAGTTTTTTTTTTTGTCTTACATTCGTATAAAATTTTTAACAAAATATTTAGTAGTTTATTCATATTTAGTGCAATTAGCTTGCTAAATGCATTATTAATAACAGTTACTTCATCTTTTTTATGTTATTTTACTGCAATATTGATGTGTTTATTCTCTTAAAATTTTGCCAATTAGTATTTCTATTTGAATGGGTTACACATAAAAAATTCTATTTAGAATTATAAAGATAGATTATTGTTCATATACTGGGATTTTCCTACTAATAAACAAAACACTAACTCTGAAAAATAGAGTAAGATGGAGGAGGGAGTTATATAGCAAGATGAGGGTCAAATAGCGTGAATTGTAAAGAGGAAGATAAAAGGGTGTTGTATAGTCAAAATAAAATGTGGTGATGCGACAATAATAAAAAGATGAAAACGAATTAAGTGTTATTAATAAATAGGAATTTTTTGTACATTAGCCTAAATTTTCTTTAATAAATCATTTTTTTTTCTTTATATGGTATTAAAGTTTAATTGGATTTAGATATTTAGTGAGTTATTAGCTCATTAAGCTTTTATAAAGTCAAAATTTGGTAACATCATATATATATATATATATATTAATAGATTACAATTACAACATAAAATATAACTACTACTTTAGTTCTTAACCCATTTATCATATATCATGGTACAATTAGGTCAAGAAAAAAAGTTGTTTCCATTATAATAACTTTTAAATTTACAACAATTTTTCAATTCTTGATTTTTATAAAATTAGTAATTAATTTATTTAGGTATAGTAAGATGATAATAACAAATAGTTATGAAAAAATATAAAAGGAAGAGGCATGCAATTATAGTTTTAAAATTTTTAACTCACAGTTAGAACTAAAATAATTACATTTTAAGTTATTTTTATATTAATTAAGAGAAATAATATTTATAATAGAAAGAACTAATTAAAAAATCTCGAGTTAAAACTATTTTTAAGTTCATGAACTAAATTCTAACAGAAAACTTTGAAATTGGATTGCAATATAACATATAGTTCATTAGTCCAAATTAGTAATTTGTGTAACTTAATAAATACTTTATATTTTATTTAGAGATAATGGAATATAAAATACCCGGGCCCGAAAAATTGGCCTGGGATAAATTTTATTAATTTAGAAATGTATAAAAAACTATATTTTATTAACTAATTTAATGAAATTTTTGTTATATTTGGAAAAAAATAAATTAGAGATGAGATTAAAAATAATTTTGAAAAAAAGGGGATGAAAATTTGTGTTCGGATGGTATTTTTAAAAGAAAAATAAAAAATTAGGGGTCAGAATACAAATTAAAAAAAAAAAATTGGCCACATAGGATCGCCCAGTCAGTAGCCTCGACGAATCAGAGCGTGCCACGTGGAAAGACACGCTGACTTGGTGCCACGCGAGAGGCCACATTGGCGATCTGCGTACCCCCCAATTGGACAACCCATAAGCGATTCCGCGCGCGTGCACAGTCCGGATCCATTATTTCCTTATGTGCAATCGAACGGTCGAGATCAAACGCGATGAACGGTCTAGATTAATGGGAGAAGAGTATAAATATTTCGTATCACATTGAACCCGAACCCTAGCCGTCAGCCTTCCGCCGGAGAATAAGAACCATTTGCCGGAGAAGGGAGCCAACTACCAACCGTCGTTGCACCGAAGCCACCTCTGACTGCCAAAAAAGGTAAAAATTCTGCTACCCACTCGAAATTCAATTTTGAGCACCTCTGTAGCCATATTGGAGTAAAATGAATGGCGAGTGAGCAGAAAACTACGGGCAAAGCCCGGTGGAGCCATCACGGGCAAAACCTAGCAACCTCCTCCGATGAGCCCCTTCCCATTTTCTGTTTCATACGATTTTTTCACTATTGTGTTCATCATTATGTTTTCTATAGGATGACTAAAGAAAAAATCTCAGTCGCGAAGGTGAGCCGGTGGAGCCGCCGCACCTGCAAAACTCCATCACCAATAGGTTTCTGTTTTCTGATTTTTTTTTTCAGTCAGCCCAGGCTCCCTAGTATGTTTTTTCATAGGAATATGTATAAAGGTGGTCGAAAACGGCCAGACCAAGCCAAACTGCCATCGCGGGTGGTGGTGGTGCCGTCACTGGAGCACAGGGGTGCTGCTATTCCGAAACCCCAAAATTGGCCAAAAAGGATTTTTAACACTGATTTTGGATTTTTGGGATATTTTTAGGTACGTGAAGCGTGTTTTAATCTCTGCATAAAAATTCATAAAACTCGGAGATTGCTAGTAGGCGCAGTAGAAAATTCGATATTTCGAACACCGATTCGATTAAGAATCTCTCACCCTATTTTCTGTTATAAAATTGAAGCTTAACAATCAATAATATGGTATTTTATAAAATTTAGAAAAACTTTGAAAATAATTACAGGTTACTAATGGAGCCAGAACTGGTAAATTATTTATTTGTCTTGTTTAACTAATTATTTGAATTTACAGGTTTAAATACATGATAATATATTGAAATGGTTAAATGATTTAGTTGTACTTTCTTAATGCATATATTGTTTGTCTTGTGTGATTTACGGTTGATTTGTGAAATTTGAAATTAATATGTAAATAAAAAATTGTTTGGTTATGTAAATTAATGAATGATTGTCTTACTGGATATTATGCGAAATGGTGGACGGACTGGGTACATAGGGAACCCTACCGTGAACGTTACCTCATACCGAACAGGGTATCGAGGGATGATATTTTTGGTACTCATACCAGACGAGGTATGGGGACAGCCCGATTTACCCTCATACCAGACGGGGTATCAAGAGATAGTATTTTTGGTGCTCATACCGGACGGGGTGTGGGGATGATCGATTAGTTGACAAGTTTAGATATTAGGTTCATGCGTAGTGGGAGACCCATATGAATCCCCAAGGATACCAGAAAGTAAAATAAAAAGGGAAAATTGTTATTCTTACTCACTTGAATATGGGATCATAATGTTATTTGAGTTATTGTCTATATTAGTTGGTTTTGAAAATCTCGCAATGGTAAGTATGTAATAAATAATTTTTCTTATAATAAGTAAATTTACTTAAATTAAGAGCTTCATTAGTTATTTTTATAATGTTTACCAACCTTCAGTTTCTGTATCGGTGAGCAGTGTGATATTTTTATTGGGCTAGTGTAGCTCACCCCCTTCCCTATTAACCATTTCAGATCAAGATCTTGATCAGCAAAAAAGCTGTGAGTAGGTGTCCCCTCGGATCCTATCAAGAGATAGTGGAGGTTAACCTCCCTACAATATTTATTTACTATTTTTATATGTTATTATATTTTTTGTTTCATAAACTGCTAAGAAATGGACATTTTTGTAACTTTATTGGATATACTAATTTATGTGTAAGGAATGTAAACCCTAACGTTATTATACACTTCCATATTTAATTTATGACCTTATTTTCATTTAAGTTCCGGGTCTTTATAGTTGGTATCAGAGTCGTGTTTCTCGGAACCATTCCTTACACAAAGACCTAAGGAAATACCAAAAAAATAAATTATCACTCAACTATTCCTTATGAAATACAGGCACAGATAGATGATGAGAGGAAGACCCCACTAAACCAAGCAGTCCGGGAGGGTTCACTTCGAGATGATGTTAACCGACTATTTGAAATGCTAAAGAGACTCATTGCTGTCCAGCAGGCCCAAGAGGAAAGGAGGGAGCTATCTGACCCTCCCCCGCTACCACAGTTTGAGCCATTCCTGCAACGAGAGGATCCTGAGCCACTCCGGTACAACCTTGCTCTTCCACAGTACCATTTGACACCACCACAATATAGTTCGGTACCCCTACCACATCACTTGGCACCACCACAATACAATCTGTTGCCTCCACCATATCATCCAATACCACCACAGGGTCATCCGGTCCCTCCCTAGTACAATACAGTCCCTCTTTCACATAATCCAGTTCTACCCATGATGGACCCAAGCTATATTGAGAGGTACAAAAGACTAAACTCATCTACTTTTGCAGAGGCATCCTCATTTGAAGAGTCTGAGCACTAGTTAGTTGAGATAGAGAAGGCTTTCACGACTTTTGGGGTGGTTCCCTAACAGAGAGTTATATTTGCCACCTACATGCTGGTGGGAGAGGCAAGTCGCTGGTGGCAGCATAAGCAGGCCACCCTGCCTGTTCCAGTCACTTAGGAATAATTTCTGATGGTCTTCAATGCTGAATACCACCCAAAGCATCTCCAATATTTGAAGGAAATGGATTTTGCACACCTAGTCCAAGGTGATATAACTGTGTCAGAATATACCCAAAAGTTCCTAGAGTTGGGTCGGTATTACCCTAAGAGCATGATGGATGAAGATAGAAAGGCAAGGAAGTTCGAGTGGGACTTCCGTCTTAAGATTAAATAACAATTGTATGTGTTTGAGTTCAGTATTTACTCAGTTGTTCTAGCCAAGGTACAACTAGTTGAGAGGAACCTTCACATTTTTTCTCCAACAGTGGGGAACCTCAGGCAATGGGTTTCATACCACAGACCAACACCCACTGCACCTGTTCAGCAGAACAAGAGACCTAGGTCAGTGATTCAAGCTCCTCCTCAGATTCCGGTAACAGGATGCGATAGGACTTGCCAGCACTGTGGCAAGGATCATGGAGACCAACTCTACTATTGTCTCGACAATACTTGTCGTATATATGGGAGTGCCCAACACTACGCGAAAGAATGCCCAAAGAATCAGAACCAGCCCAGACCTCCTATGCAGGGCAAAGCTTACAACCTCACTCAGCAAGATATAGAAGCCGATCCATATATGATACAGGATACGTACACTATTTGTAATCATCTTGCACATATTTTGATTAATACTGGTGCCTCACATTCATTTGTCTCACATGCTTTTACACCAAACTTGAATGTATTACCTAAAATACTTGATTCTATGTTGTTTGTGTTTACTCTTGGGAGTAGGACACTACTAGGGGAGGTTATATACAGAGTTTGTATCACAG
Source organism: Carica papaya (assembly GCF_054855325.1). NCBI lineage: Eukaryota > Viridiplantae > Streptophyta > Magnoliopsida > Brassicales > Caricaceae > Carica > Carica papaya. The sequence goes on along the minus strand of NC_142310.1, from coordinate 23,417,142 downwards.
ATATAACAGATAGAAAATTGAGTGTGGACCTAATAGAGATTGACACGGAAAACTTTGATATAATCATAGGAATGAACTGGCTAACAGCGTATCACGCCACTGTAGATTGCTTTCACAAGAAACTTGTATTCAACCCTCCTAATGAAGAGTTATTTACAAATTAATAAAACTTTTAAACATTATCCCTCATGGCAATTTTTCGACCACAAAGTGCTTTAACTCAGTTGGATTCTCTAGTTAGGCAAACATAAGAAAGAAATTTGCATTCGAGATATTTCGGTAGTTTGAGATTTTTCGGAGTGTTTCCTGATGAACTACTCAGACTGTCAGTGGACAGAAAAGTTGAATTCACCATAAATCTTCAGCCAGGTACCCAGTCTATCTCAGTTGCCCATTACCGCATGAGCCGTGTTGAGATGGAATAGCTGAGGAAACATATCAATAAATTGTAGGATAGTGGGTTCATCTGAATTAGTGTGTCCCCTTGGGGTGCTGGAGTCATATTTGTAAGGAATAGGGATGGAACATTAAAGTTATGTATTGACTACATGAGACTGAACAGGGTCACAATCAAGAACAAGTACCCCCTCCACTAGATCGATGACCTTTTTTATCAGTTGCAGGTGCCCAGCTCTTCTCCAAAATAGACCTGCATTCAAGTTACCATCAGGTAAAGATCAAGGCAGAAGACATTCTGAAAACAGCTTTCCGAACCAGGTACGGACATTATGAGTTCCTAGTCATGCCGTTTGAACTAACCAACGCACCGACCATCTTAATGAATTTGATGAACATGGTTTTTAGACAATTCCTAAATCAATTTTTCATACTATTTATCGATGATATCCTTATCTATTCAAAAAGCAGAGAGGAATACTTTCACTATCTGACTCAGGTTTTACAGGTTCTCAAAGAAAAGAATTTGTATGCAAAATTGAGTAAGTATAGGTTCTAATTCGAGTAGGCTACCTTCCTATGGCATATAATATCAAGGGATTGAGTATTAGTGAACCCCGAAAAAGTTGAGGCAGTGCTTGGTTGGGAGAAACTGACCTCAGTCAAAGAGATTTATAGCTTTCTAGGAATGACAGGTTATTACTATAGGTTTGTAGAAGGATTTTCTAGCCTAGCTACTCCTTTGACCTGGCTCACAAAAAAAAAGTCAAGTTTGAGTAAAACGAGGACTGTGAAAGGAGCTTTTCGGAACTAAAAAAGCAGTTGACTACTGCGTCTATGTTGGCCTTACCGAGATGGACAAATGGATACATAGTTTATAGGATGCCTCCTACTAGGGGTTGGGTTGTGTTATGATACAGCATGGGAAGGTCATAGCCCATATGTGTAACACCCGGAAAAAAAAATATATATATATATATTATTACTATTATTTTTTATTTTTTCTATTTCAATTTATATTAAAATTTTAATTTAATTTTGTATATATTTAATTTATAAGGTTTTAATTTAATTTAGATTAATTTAATTTAATTTAGATTAATTTAATTTAATTTAATGAAAATAAAAATAATGATGATGATAAAATATGGTGAAAAATTATTTTTGGATTTAATTAAAATTGATTTTGGAAAAAAGGGGTGAAAATTTGGATTCTATGGGTGTTTTTGAAAAGAAAATCGGAAACCGGGGGTCAAAACGTAATTTAAAAAAGTTGTGCCACGTCAGCAGCCACGTCAGCAGCCCAGTCAGTAGCCCCGGCCAACCAGGACACGCCGCGTGGCAAGGAACACTGACGTGGGACAGGGCCACGTGGGCGATCAACGTGCGCGCGATCGGACGGTCCAGATCCGTTCCTGCATGCACGGACGGTCCAGATTCAATCAGGCATGGACGGTCTAAATTTAATCCCAAATAAATCGTGATCGGACGGTCCAGATTAAATCTTGATGGACGGTTGAGATTAAAAGGGGAAGGGTATAAATAACTTCACCCACAACCGACCACAAAACCCTAGCCGCCAGTGCTTTGCCGGAGAAGAAGAACCAGACGCTGGAGGAGCCCGCCGTCGCCACCCGCCGCCAGTGCTAAACGAGATTAATTTTCTCCCCATGGCTCGTTTTTCGATGCTGAATCTACCTATGGTCAAATCGGAGCCAAACCACCGATCAATTGGCCAAAAAACACCGCCGAAGTCCAGCGGCGCCGCCGCAATTTCCCTATGTTTTTACCTCCGATGAGGCCCTTCCCGGTCTCCGTTCGATGCAATTTTTATACCACTGTGATCATCGTCCTTTTCTCTACAGGCTGACCGGAGCAAAACATCAAAACGCGACTCGCGCCGGAGAAGCCACCGCACCGGAGAGCACCGCCGCCGGTAAGTCTCGATTTTTCGTGATTTTTTTGCCCACCGAGGGCCCTAAGGTTGTTTTATCGTAGAGACCAATGCAAGTTTGATTGAATTCGGCTGAAAACGACTGAAAATGGCCAACTCAAGGCGGATCGTCGTCGCAGGCGGCGGCGCCGTTGCAAGAGCACGGCGGAGCCGCCGTGCCAGAATTCCAATGTTGGCCGAAAGGGGCCCTAAGTCTAATTTGGGATTTCTTTGGGACACGTGCAGGTCTAGTAGTGCGTTTCAATTTCCCGGAGAAAATTCAGAGAATTTAGAGACAGCCTGTAGGCGCACTGTAGAGCCGATTTCAGACTCCGAAACAAGTAAGGATCTCTCACCCTACCTCCTATCACGGCATTAAAGCTTAATAAATAATTAAACGGTATTTTGTGACTTTATAGATATGTATAATTGATTGAGGTTGCCAATGGAGCCCGAATCTGATACATTGTTGGTCAGTTGTTGTTTGATCCATTTTTCTGTATTAAATGCAGTATGATATTTGATGTATTTATTTTATGGTCTCGTATGCATGAATTATGATTTCTTTTATTATGGTTTGTATTATGGTGAACCCGATACTGTGTTGCCTTGTTTGGTGTCAATTACTGGTTTACATGTTTGTGTATGATTGGATGATTGAGACCAAGGAAAAGGGCAAAAAGGTTATGTGAATTGATAGATGGATAATGTGGACAGCCTGACTAGATATCCTGGGAGATGGTAGACGGACCAGGTCCGTAGAGAACCCTACCGGGAACGTGGTCTCTCATACCGGACGGGGTATGGAGACCTTATGTGTTTTGACGCCCATATCGGACGGGGTATGGGGACGGCCCATTTCACTCTCATACCGGACGGGGTATTGAGGTTTATGGTTTTGGCGCCCATACCGGACAGGGTATGGGGACGAACCTGGAATCAGGTTATTAATGTCAATGGTTCACGTGTAGTGGGGACCCCCTATGGATCCCCATGGATACTAGTAGGCTGGTAAAAGAGGAAATTTGTTGTCTGATTATTGAAGTGCAAAAGTATGACATGTGTTCTGTTACAAAGTGTACATGATTTTATGATGTTTATGATGTAATTATTTTAATAAGTTATTTTCATGAATCTCACCGAGGTAAGTGGACAGTAAATATTTTTATGTTAATAAATGAGTTTGTTATAAATTATACTCCATTAGTTGTTTTCGTTTTCTACCGACCTTTACTCATGTGACAGTGAGATAGTGTGATGTCTTTACTGGGTTAGTGTAGCTAATTCCTTACTTAACCATTTCAGATCAAGAAGACGGGGTTCCCGAGCCCGTTCCGCAGCAAGACGGCGAGTTAGACGCCTAAAGACTTTATAGTCCTATTTATAATTTTTATTTCGAGTAACTCTTTTAATTAGCTTATTCTTTCATGTTTTGAGTACGTTTTTAGTTATTGTGTAAGGGATGTTAATCAAAATTTTTATTACGCTTCCGCATTTAAGATTTTTAATACATACATCTTCATTTAAATTCCGAAGCCGTTACACTATGGGTCCAGGCAGTTAAAGAGTCATGAGAAAAACTACCACATCCACGACTTAGAACTTGCCGCAATTATCCACACCTTGAAGACTTGGCGGCATTATTTGTATGGGAAGACTTTTCATATCTATACCGACTATAGGAGCTTGAAACACATATTCACTCAAAAAGATCTCAACATGCGTCAAAGACGATGGATAGAACTCCTCAAGGACTATGATTGCAATATTTTGTATCACTTGGGTAAGGGTAATATGGTAGCCAACGCATTCAGTAAAAAAAGTACAAGTATGTTAGCTCACCTAATGGTTTTAGAATGCAGGGTAATAAGGGTCGCACAACATATACGACTTCAAGACCTGAAGAGAGTTATATACTTGGCCACCTGACTGTTCAACCTGAGTTGATCTAGAGAATAAAGGAAGTCCAATTCGCCGATTTCACCCTAGCAGCTCTCAAAAAAGATGCAGAAGAGGAAGTAAATTCAGAATTTTGAGTCTCTGCCGATGGGTTGCTCAGATTTCAGGATAGGGTGTGTGTTCTATGTGACAGTGAGCTGAAAAGGGATATCATGACAGAGGCTCATAGCTCAAAGTTTGTCACGTATCCCAAAAGCACTAAAATATATCAAAGTATGCGACCCCAATTTTAGTGGAACGAGATGAAAAGAGAAGTAGCCAACTTTGTTTCCAAGTGTGTAGTGTGTCAGCAGGTTAAGATAGAGTATCAGTGCCCAGGCGGCCTACTTCAATCATTACCGATTCCAGAGTGGATTTGAGAATACATCACAATAGATTTCGTGACATGATTGCATAGAGTACGCTCGGGACATGATGCCATTTAGGTAATTATTGACTGGCTCACCAACTCTTCTCACTTATTGGTCATTAAGATGACCGACCCCTTGAACAAAGTAGCAAGAATGTATATCCGAGAGATAGTCAGGTTACATAGAGTGTCAGTGACAGTAGTATCCGACAGGGACCACGAGTTCACTTCTCAGTTCTAGTCTAGTTTTTAGCAAGTCATGAGAATAAAATTATCTTTTAATACCGTATTCCACCATCTAACTGATGGTCAATCAGAAAGGACGATCTGTACATTGGAGGATATGCTTCGAGTTTATGTTCTTGACTTTGGGGGCCATTGGGATGATCATTTACATGATAATATATTAGAATAATTAAATGATTCAGTTGTGCTTCCTTAATGCATATATTGCTTGTCTTGTGTGATTTACGGTTGATTTATAAAATTTGAGATTAATATGCAAATGGAAAATTACTTGGTTATGTGAATTAATGAATGATTGTATTACTGGATATCATGGGAGACGGTGGATGGACCGGGTATATAGAGAACTCTACCGTAAACGTTACCTCATACTGGATGGGGTATCAAGGGGTTTTATTTTTTGTGCTCATATCGGACAGTGTATGGGGACGGCCCGATTCACCCTTATACCGGACGGGTTATTGAGAGATGATATTTTTGGCGCTCATATTGGAAGGGGTATGGAGACGGCCGGTTAGTTGACAAGTTTAGATATAAGGTTCACGCGTAATAGGACACCCCTATGAACCCCTAAGGATACTAGTAAGTAAAATAAAAAGGAAAAGTTGTTGTTCTTGCTCACTTGAATATGATATCATAACGTTATTTGAGTTATTGTCTCTATAGGTCGGTTTTGAAAATCTCACAACGGTAAGTATGCAATAAATGATTTTTCTTATGATAAGTGAATTTACTTAAATTAAGAGTTTTATTGGTTGTTTTTATGATTTTTACCAACTTTCGGTTTCTGTATCGGTGAGTAGTGTGATATTCTTATTGGGGTAGTGTAGCTCACCTCCTCTCCTATTAACCATTTCATATCAAGAAAACCAAAATCCGGATCCTAATCAGCAGGAGGGCTATAAATAGGTGTCTCATTGGATCCTATCAAGAGCTAGTGGAGGTTAACCTCCGTACAATATTTATTTATTCTTTTCATATGTTATTACGTTTTTTATTTTATAAACTGCTGATAAATAAACATTTATGTAGCCCTATTGGGCATGTTAATTTATGCGTAAGTAATGTAAACTCTAACGTTATTATACGCTTTCGCATTTAATTTATAACATTGTTTCAATTTAAGTTTCGAATTTTTACAGAATATGTTAGAATATAATTGATAGTGGATAAAAGATAAATGTAAACTATAAATTGTATTTTAATTCAAGTAAAACCATATTTAAAAATAATAGAACAGGGACTTGTATGAATTTATATTGTATAGTTAATATATTTTATTTTTAATAAAGTTTAAAAGCTATTACAAGATAAAGTTAACTTTAATAAAATTAACAAACAAAATAAATTTATTTCATTTAAATTATGCAAATGACGGTAACGGACATTGAAAATAAGAAGAGACATTCAATTATTATTTTTCAATTTTTTTTAATGTATAATCATAAATAAAGTAATTATATAAAGAACTTTTTTTTATTTCTAGTACAAAATTTATTAAAAGTCACATCTTGAGACAATTTTTTTTTTTTAATTCAAGAATTAAATTATAACAAAAAACATTAAAATTGAATTAGAAAATTGTTAAAAATTAAAATGATAATTTATTCTAACTAAATTATTTCATGAAGATGTAATTAAGATAAATAGTTACTCAGATAATAAAAATAACTAAATTCTTACTCTTACTTAATTAATTAGCGGAATTTTGATAATTTTAAGAACACGCTTTTTTATAATTTAAGATTTTATTTTTAAAATATTGTTTGTATTAATTAAATTAAAATAAAAAGATTAAGAAATATATTTTAAACAAGTGAATCACGGATTAGAGATAATTAATTAACTTAACCGCGATGCTTATTCAGGATTCACTAAATTAATTAATTAAAAAAAAAATAATGCACAACTTCCAAAATTAATTAACAGACAGCAAAGACTACAATTTGGTGTGTTGAGTCATTCGATACATACAAAATATATAATTTTAGTAATTCGATGCAAATGAGAAATATAAAAATTGAGGCACAAAGAATATTTGTTACAAAACTAATATAAGGAAAAACAAGAGCGTAATGGAATAGGAGGGAGACAGAACAAGACACCAATTACAGGTATACAAATATTAAAGGACATATTGATCATATGACTTGTTTACAAATCGAGGCAAATTAGACTATTACCGTACCTAATTCTCCATCATGCTTTGTTTGCTTTAGTATATTACCACATATATGTGTATATATATATATATATATATATAAATAATATACAAGAACCTAACTTACCGTACGACTCACCATATTAAGTTAATGAAAAAATTATTCGTTCAAAAATCTATGGCTCCTGTCATTTGGCAGATTCTATCTCTCTCTCTCTCTCTATGTATATTTGCTACAAAGGGGAGTTACAAACAAATTAGAGAATAATAAATTCAATGCCCATTTAACCAGTTTGAAAAGGTGTCACAATGCTCTATGAACAAATAGTGATGGAGAGCCTCGAGTTCATAAGGCAATTTAGTGTAACTTAGGGGAATACGATGAGTCTATTGTGTTAATTAGTTTATATAAGTAATTACTTTTGCAATAGAGATGACAAAATTTGAATGTGTCAATCAAGAATTAAGAGAATACTAATTTGAGTCTCAATATTTCTACCAAATGTGTTCCATCTCTCTTGTTATTAAAGAAGTTAGCTAACATAGAAGGAATCGACTTCTATGATAGACTTTCTAATTCGTGCATAATAAAAAAGCTTATGTCTTTTCAAGACTCTTTAAACATCGACAACTATCGGATTGTTAGTACCCAAATTTTTTCTTAAAGTCAACCATTTAGTTTTCTTAACTACTTCTAATAAGTTTGCTTGGAGTCACTATGCTCATGTTATTCCATACAAATCTATTCGTGTTAAGCTTAAATTACTTCAGTATATGAACTTTTAAAACCCACCTAAGGGAATCTTATAGAATACCATAATTGATGGGGACATGGGGGTTGATACAAGATGTTTGAAATTTAAAGCCAATGTGATAATGCTAGAGCTATAAGGACGAGTCATCCTTTTGCTAATATTCAATATCTCTTTATTTCTCTATTTTTACATGATTCAAGCTATATGAAGAAAAATTATATTTTAGCTAATAATACCATATGTGTTTATGTTAGCCTTACGATTCCAACAGGTAATCATGGATGGTGAATGGTTTCCTCCTTACTAAGATGACATATGGAGCATTGATCCTCATTCCTTATGCATTCGTATTTCTACTTTGCATTAGTGAGGAGACAATTTGATGTTAGCAGTCATATAAATTGTTGAAATTACTTGGAGACTCTGAGGGACTAATTGTTTTCCAATGAAGCTTAGGGAAAGAAATATGGGAGGACTTCAAAAATGAGCACACCATATCAACAAAATAGGTCCACTAGTATGAGGCCACCTAGGTTTATCTAGTTATGATTATTCATCTAGACATTGATGTGGATAATCTTAAGGTACATTATTTAAAGCAACATGTTGGAAAACTTGCTCCATTGCCAGGATCCATCGAGGTGGACATATGAATTGATTACTTTATCTAAGTAGTCATCAGGAATCAATATCTATAGGTGAGAAAGTAATGATTTGTCGCTAATTAAATATATTTCCGATACCTAACACGTTTTCTATCTTTAATTCAACAACGGAAGACATCCACAATATTGAATTATATATAAAAAAAAATTGACACTCAATGATTCAAAATGGAAGTGATCTCACACACTTGTTAGAATGTCCTATGAGATGCTAAACTTTAGATATGAAAATCATTATCAAATAAAAATATTTTATTATAAGTAGTTAAGATAAATATTACAATAGAAACATACTTGAATCCATAGAAAATACTATGAATATTAGCTTTGTGGCTTTGATATTCTAAGTTGGTATATAGAGGACTTTCATTAGAGAATCAATTGATTTTTTTTCCAAAATTCTTATTTGTTTTATGACTAATTAAATTTCATAAAATGATACCTCTTCATATATATAACTTGAGGAGCATAACTATTTTTAATTGTATAATTTTTCTATCTTCTGATTTGATTCATCATAAAATCGGAGATTGAAATTTTTAGTATCTATATATTAAAATACTATTGTTTATGAGATATTGCAAAGTCTGTCTTAAACTTTATTAGATTACTCTAAATGGACATCACTTTGTGATAATATTCAACATACAATTATTATTTTGTATATGTAGGCCAACTATTATAATCATAAATTATATCCAATAATAAGTTAATTGTTGTATTTTAATTTGGAATAATGAGAAAAAGGAATTTGTAAGAGGAAGTAATTAAAGACACACTGATATGTTGAAACATAAAGTACTTTAGACAGTATGTAAACAACAGTCTTCTGATTTTTTTGTTTTTGTTGGAGAATTCAAAAATAAGATACTTAAAGGAAGTAAAAGAATTAATCTAGAAAATTCAAACCCATACTTAAAGGAAGTAAAAGAAAAAAATTAGAACTGAGTTAATATTTTAGTTTTTAAATTTTGATCTATTTTTTATTTAATTTTAAATATATATTTTTTAAATTATTAATTGGTCCAAAATTTAAATATTTTTTCACTATAAACTGGTTCAAAATTTATAATTTTTTTCAAAAATTCTAGTACAGTCAATTTAACAGAAAATAAAAGAAAATTTTTACGGCTTGTTTGGGAAAAAATTAATGGATCGCTAAATAATTTTTTTTTAATTTTTTTTAAAAAGGCCTAACATTAGAATTCAAAGCTTTTGTATGAAAAGAAAATTATAGTTATAAGAATTTTCTTATTGTATTATCAGACTATATTTTTTTGCTTTGCCAGAGTATATTAAAATGTCGTATTTGGTTCAAACCTGTTACATTATAATTCAATTACCAAAATTCAGCTATTTAATATGTTAAAATTATTTATAATTTACAAGTTTAATGCATAAGCAAAATAACTTTATCTATGTCTTCAGTCTCATAATTATGGAATTTGTTTTCCATTCGTCAATGAAAAATTATGAAAACACATAATTTGAATTGGAAATGTAATTAGACTGAAATTAAAGTCCTAATTTAATTTATTATTATTTTTTGTTGTATTTATGTTATTATTTTATAAAATTAAAATTTAAGACAATCTTAAATCTACCCTCTAATCCATTTTATTATTAATTAAGTAGTTGTGCAAATACAAAATATTCACATAAATAATCATGCTAAATGGGCAAAAATATTCAATGAGCTTTTATACTGTTTGATTTTTTTTTTTCATACAACCTCTAATACTACTTTTGGTTTATTTTAGATATTTACTTTTTGTTTTACCGATTCAATTATTATTACTAACTGTTATTCAAAAAATTTTAACCATTAAGAATGTGATCGATGATGTATCAAAATTATGATATGACGTAATAAAATTAAAAATTAATTATGAGGGTTAAATCAATAAAAATTTAAAAATTTAAAAATAAAATATATAAAATAATAGTACAAAACTTATAACATATTTGAACCATATTTTTTATTTTATCATTTTTGTTAATTCAAATTGCATAACCAAAAAAAAAATAAAAAAATAATTAAGAAATATGAAATATATTTTTGTGCAGTGTTAACACATGCATTGAATTGAACAAGAAATTAATAAAAATAAAAATAAAATTATATTGCATTTTTTAGTTCATTGAGTTATCCCAATTGAAAAAATTAATTAATTATTTATTTTTTAATCTGAATATGTTATATTTCATTAGAATTACTAAATTTCACTAGCAAACTAATGAGTTCAAATTATATTTTCAACTAAATCAAACACTATGCATTGTAACACTTAAAAATAATAAATTTTATAAGTTTAGTAAAACTTTGAAATTGTAATTTTTAAATAAATTAAAAATTATAAATAAAAGTCAAACGTGCAATTCTTTGTTTTTCTTTAGTTTTTATTTATATTTTTTTTAGTAAAGTTATAAATGGAGCACAACCGAAAAGTTAAGACCATGAATTATATGTATATGATTCATACATAGTTAGCTAGTAACATAAATTCTTTTTAATTTTTTTTAAAAAATAAAGAAAATATTTTAAAATATATTTGTTAAAATATTTTTTGTATAAATTTATTTAAAGTTAAATTTTATAAGTTTATAAGATAATTTTAATTATAAAAGTTAAATATTTACAAATATGTTAAATACTTTATAACTCTCAGCAATATTTAATTTAAGTTCTTATATAATTTTTTGATATATTTTAATAATTTATTTTAAATTTTTAGTCATTCGACTCTCAGACACTAACTCTCACTAACCATCAATCATGCCTAATATAAACGACTTGATCATTGACATGTATGATTTTAATTCATCATTTATTGAACTGTTAACGACGTTATTAATATTAATAATTAAATTATTAAAAATTTAACGGTACATAAATAAAATAAAATAAAAATAATAGACATATTAAGATGAAAAAAATTAAATAATATTATATTTTAGGATATTATAAGGTTAACAATATGATTGTTTACTTTAAATTAAAGAATGTGAGAATAAAAGGGTAAAACAAAATCTAAAAGATATAATCCATTGGGATAACTTTGTACATTTGTAAATGGTTGTTTAAATATTATTAGAGCGTGTTGTGGAGAGGTAAAAATTGAACTTGGGATGGGATGGGATGGGATGGGATGGGGCTAAAGTATAAAATTAGTAAAAGAAAGAAAGAGAGAAGAGAAGAGAAGAGAAATAAAAGAGGTGGGTGGCAAAAGTAATGGAGGGAGTGCTCGTAACAAAAAAAAAAAAAAAAAGGTGTGGCGAAAATAAAGGAGGCGTAGGGTATGGTACCGATACGGAGAGCCATAAGACCCCAAAGAAAAGGTACACATTGGTGGGCTGCATGCCTTCCCGCCATTACCTTCTCTCTGCACTACCCCCAATCCTTTCTATAAGGGAAAAAAAATATATATATATATTTTAAAAATAATATAAATTCAATTAACACCATATTTTTTTTATGCATAACGTGAGTCTTAAATTGTACTTTTATTTTATTAAAAAAATAATCGTTTTCATATAATTTATAAAGACAAAAATTTGAGTTGAATTTTATATTTTGTGTGTTTTTGCTTCTTTTTTTTTTTTTTCTTCTAAACTCTACTATTTACCAGTATATAAATATCACTTATTTATTTAAATATATAAAATTTTTCTCTCAAAATATGCAAATATGTATATGATTAATTACATCAGGGTATTCTTGATTTTCAAAAAATCAAAAATAAAAAAAGACATATATACTCTCTCTCTCTCTCTCTCTCTCTCTTTCTCTCTCTCTCTCTCTCTCACTCTCACTCTTCTGCCACTCACCCTCTCACTCTACGCTCTAGAGCAGCAGTGCTCTCTATAAACGACAATAATTCTGGAACCTGCTGTGTGTATGTATCCATATAAATATACTACACAACCTCACCAAGTAAACCATGTAAAAGCCTTTTGGTAGGGTTTTCAAAAATCAATTTGAACTCGTACAAAAACATTTCTCGTTGGAATTGCAACTCTTTAAACAAATTGAAAAAGAAAAAACACCAACAACCCCAAGAAAATGGTGAAAGAGAGCAGTAGCACTACAACAGGTGATGTTGATGAATTGATGAACATGGTGGTCAAGCCTGCATGGCTTGAGGGATTAATGGCACAGACCTTTTTTGGGGCTTGTGGACTCCATGAAAATTGCAGGAAGAATGAGAAGAATGTCTTTTGCTTGCTCTGTTGCCTTAGTATCTGCCCTCACTGCCTCCCTTCTCATCGTTCCCATCCTCTCCTTCAGGTACAATCTCATACATACATGTACACACACACACACACACACACACACACAAATATATATATATATATATATATATCTATATATATATATTTCTTGTGTTAAAACAGGTTTTCCTAAGGGCCTCCACCCTCAATTCTCAGATGGGTCATTGCAAATTTTGTGTTTTTCTTTTTTGCTTTTTACTAAGCGGCAATTCTCTTGGTCCTTTTTGTTTTTTCTTGTTAGCCTTCCATCAATTTTTTTGGAGTATAGTTTTGTTCTTGTTGAATTCCCATTGAAGGTGAAGAAGGGTTCTTCTTCATTCTTAAAACGGGTGAATTCACGGGATCTTGTTCTTATGATTCTTCTCGAATTGAAAAAGACAATTTCTACCCCAATTCTTTGATTTGATTTCACACTCAAGCTCTTTCTTTGGTTAACTTTTGTATTGCAATTTGCCAAATTGGTTTTGAATTCTTGAGCTTTTTTTTTAATTTTTTATAATGATCTTCTCTCGTGAGTTACTTTTTCCGTTTGTCTCTTTTTCCACCCATGATTTGTCATTGTAATTTAATTGCTGCTAGCTTCTTGTGCTGTCTTTGAATTCAATATCCACTCAACAATCCCACGTTTTTGAATACGCGGAGATTGATCTTTTAGAATGGTGTTTTATGATATAAAATGCAATGAAATATAATCATAAATTTGTTTCGTTGAATTTTTCTCCATGCAATTTTTTCTTTTCCTCAAATCAATTCACTGTTCATCCTTGAACTTATCAACAAGCATGTGCTCCATTTCTACACAGTCCTCAACTATTGCTAATATAATTTCATGCACATCTCAGATTTTTCCTTTTGCCAATTTGTAATTCCAGTCACCTCGGCTTTTCCCTTCATCTTTTCATTCTTGCTGTTTCTTTCAATCCTTCCAAAATTTCCTACTGTGTTGGTTTTACTTAAAGATTTTGGATTCCCCCTTTTTAAACAATCTCATTTGCTAATTGTATACAAAGAGTTTTATCATGTGTGGGTTGATTCTTACTTTTTGGATTTGGTTTGTTTCCCATATTTGGTAGATTTCTTTTCTATCCATTTCCTCTGCAAAGGTTTCTCAGCTGTTGCTTTCAAAGAAAGCGAAAGTTTGACCAGTTTTCATCCATGAATATTCATTCTCTCAATTATTTATTATTTCAATTATTGTTATTGATAGGAAAATTTTCAGTTTTTTACCATCTTCACTTTTTATTCTTATCCCAGTTCATTTATTTTCTTCCAATGGAAATACAAGTAGGTTTTCCCCAACTTTTTCAACGTGGAAACAGGAGTTTTTATCTATTTACCACAAACAATTAATTGCTGATTACTACTCTACTCCTCTCACATACTGTTTTACCACAAACAATTAATTTCTCATCCCCTTTCTTTTTTTTTTTTTTTTTTTGAACTTATAGAATCATGGGAGTAATTTTTGTTTTAACAAAAACCCAGTTCAGATATTTTGACTTGGAATTCAATGGCAGGTGAGAAGATATGTTTACCATGATGTAATTCGACTGGGTGATCTTGAGAAGCTCATTGACTGCTCCTATATTCAGGTAAAAAAAAAAAAAAAAATTAGGAATTCTAATAGAAAAACTTGTTGATGGGTTTTTCTTTTTATATGAAAAAGATATTAATTTTGTCAATAATATGTAAAAAAAATTAGTAAGTTTTGTTGTGTGGCAGCCCTATACAATTAATGGAGCCAAAGTGATATTCTTGAACCAGAGGCCACAGTCCAGGTCCAAGGGCTCTGCAAATATCTGCTTCACTTGTGACAGGATTCTGCAAGAGCCATTCAACTTCTGTTCTCTGTCCTGCAAGGTCCATTTCTAATTTCTTACTTTATTGATTGATTGATTCCTTTTCCTTTTTTTCTTTTCTTTTAAATTTTTTTCCTTTTGGGGGCTGTGGAGATCTTTTGGTAACTTGTGTTATTAGGGTTTTTTTTAGTGCTTCTTCCTCATCACACTTACAATATAATTAGTACATAAACCCTTTACACAAATTAGGTCAATTTTCTAGTTGCCATTCTGGGAAAACTTCTCTTTGTGGGTAATTGCTTTTACCAGTTGCAAATTCACTCAGATATTAATTTCACTTGGATGTGACTTTATTAATATTTAATAAAATACACAGCTGGTCTCATCTCACTCACTCTCTCTCTCTCTTTCTCTCTCTCTCTCTCTCTCTCTCTCTCTCAATATGCTTGTGTGTGTTTTCAACTGTGTCCTTTTCTTGTTTAATCTTCTGGGATATTGCAAATTGCTGGTAGCTGTAATCCAATGAAGTTGCCAATACTTAGAACCAATTAATTAGACATAGAAATTGTTCAATTACACTCTTATTTTTAACCATCTTACTAGCTATTAAAAAAATAGTGGTTCCTGTACTCTACTTAAAATTAATATTTATAACAGAATATAAACATATGTTTGTACATTCAATGGGATATTCATATTTTATCTTATACAAACTTGAAATCAACCAGTCACATGCTGTAAATATTTCAAATTATTTTAGCTGAGGAGTGTAGGATAATTTTCTTTTTCATGCAGGTTGATCACTTGGTATGTCAAGGCGAGGATCTATCTGGTATTCTCTACAAGATTGATGAATCAGACTTGGCATTCTCGCAATTTGAGGGATTGAGAGTGGACAGTTCCGAGATCGCAGAAGACGATTGTCAAATTACTCCCAACTCCATCTTGGAGGATCCATTGCAGTACAGAGGATCATCTTGCTCTTGCTCCAGCGAGACGACGGGTAATTCTGGAATTTCACAACAGGAAGAAATTATAAAGAAGAAGAAAAAGAAAAACAGTGGGTTCCTGCCGGGTATAGTTAATCTTTCCCTCGGCAATAGAAGGAAGGGTGCTCCTCAGAGGGCTCCACTCTCTTGAATCAAATCAAAAATTAAAAAGAAAGAAGTCTAGAGATGAGCAAAAAATAAAATAAAATAAAAATGGAATGATTTGGAGGATGTATAAGTTTTTGTTTGTGTGTGTTTTGATGGGAATTTGCATGGAGCGGATGGATTTGGATTTTGGGAGGAGCATTTCCATTACCCAATTTATATAGGTGGAATATGTGAAGGGGGTTTGATTAAAATGGGTTTGCAAGGCTCTTCGTACGCCACCAATTTTGTATCAATGTAATGGAATTTGCATCGCCGTGTATATGGATATATCATATATACATATCTATAATATATTTGCATCGTCGCCTGCAGTATATTTTCTTCGATGATAGGTTTACATGGTAGGTATTTATTTAGTAGAGCTGTTGCGTATTGAGGTACAATTTTAGTAGTACCCCGTAGGGTGACCCATTGCCAAAGAGCATCATCATCCGCTACCCACAATTAGGTTTGTTCTTTGTTAGGGATCCGCATAACTTGTATTGCAAGTAATTGTTGGTAGGTGGGTGGTGGATCCTAAAACTCTTCTACCTTGCTGCTAAGAGGAATGGATTGAGCTTTCTTTAAGTACGTTAAGCTACCTACCCATATATATATATATATATATATATGTATGTACATTCATTCTCCAAGTTTGGCCTTCTATTCCCTATAACGTCCCAATACCCAGATCCATTTCGCTGTTGCTGACCAGACTTCCTCTTTTTCGCTAGGGACCATATAGATTTCTTTGGATGATTCCCTTCATGCATTGCATGCAGATTTTACAAAGATCCACTAAGTACGCATCATTTGACTATAAGATATTATAGTGAAATTCAATTATGTATCCAGTTATGATCGGATAATAATAACCTTGGGTAATATAATAAATTGAAAAATATAAATATATGTGCATTACTCAGTTTCATTTAATTTAAATTGTAAATTCTATTTATTTTTATGAACTATTCATTTCTCATAAAGTTCACAAAAAAAAAAAACATCAAAAAATAGTAAGTATTAAGTAGATTGTAAATCTTCTATTCTACAGATATTATAAAATAAATAATATGTATAAATGTAATATAAAAAAAAAAAAAAAAAAAAGTCATTTATCTTATTTTATTCAATAATATAGAAACAATGGAGGAGGAAGAGGAAGAGGAAGAGGTAACAGTTTTAGGCCAAATTAAGAGAAGATATGATAAGTCAAATGTTGACTATAATAATTGTCACAAGTTTGGGCACTATTGATGGGAATATTATGGTGCTCCCAATCATGTTGAAGAGAAGGTCAACATTATTGATGACATGAAAGATTTTGAAGAACCCACTTTGTTGTTGGCACTCAAAGATGACAAGAAAAGTGGTGAATGGACAATGGTCTATACAATCACATGTGTGGAGACAAAGATAAGTTCATAAAGCTTGATGAAAAAGGTGCATGCAAATGTTTCTTTCGAAGATTCCTCAAATATTCAAATTTTCAAAAAAAAATGTGTTATTTTAATCTCTTTAAGTAATGAATGAATGTCATAAACTTATTACTGATCTGTACTATATAGCTAAATTAAACAATGTTTTGAATTTAAGACAACTACTTGAAAAAAGATATGAGATTCATATGAAAGATCAATGTCTTTAGTTTAGAGATTAATATGTTAATTTGATTACTAAGTTATTCGTGTCAAAGAACATTATTTTTTTTTTTTACTAAATCTCAAAATAATTGACGCAAACTTCTTGAAGATGAAGCATGGTGTTGGCATATGAGGTATGAACACTTGAATTTTGGAGCACTCAATTTTAGGAGACAAACACATGGTGAAATGAATACCTTTCATCAATCATGAACATCATTTGTGTGAAGCATGTCTACTTGGCAAATATTCAAGAAAATGTTTTTCAAAAATAGCCATATCAAGACCAACCGAGCCTCTTCAACTTGTTTATACTAACGTGTGTGGACCCACGACACCATTATCATTTGGTAAAAATAAATACTTAATTGTTCTTTATTGATGATTATAGCCAAAAGACTTAGGTTTATTTTTTAAGCCAAAATCAAGGCATTTAAATCATTTAAAAAGTTAAAGGCTCTTATAAAAAATGAAAGTGGCTACATAATTAAATCCTTGAGGTTTTATAGAGGAAGTGAATTTGCATCTAATGAGTTTCATGCATTTTGTGATTGCATGGAATTCGTCGTTCTCTAATTGTTCATAGATCTCTCCACCAAAATGGTGTCACTAAAAGAAAGAATAGAACTATTCTTAATATGACTAGAAGAATGTTGAAAAAATTATGGTGGGTCAAGTGTTGAATTTGATGAAGGGGCAGCATGGAGGAACTAGGATAAACGAATTGAAAAGACATGATTTTTTCTTTTACTTTGAATATGAAGATGAGGATACCATTACATCAATTCAAGACCCCTCATAGTCCCTCTATCCATGGTGAAAGTTCAAGTAGATGTACCAGAAAATGAAAAGTATTCATGACATCTATGATGAAATCGATGAAATCATTAACTTTGATGTGAATAATTTATTTTGTTTTTTATTGACAGTAAGCCTTTAAATTTTGGAGAAGCTATGAAAGACAAACAACGGAGATAAATAATGGAAGAAGAAATCAAAGCTATCAGAAAGAATAATACTTGGGGATTGTCAACACTCCTCAAAAACCATGAAACTATTGGAGTAAAATGTGTGACAAGACAAAGAAAAATATAAGCGCATATATGGAAAAGTATAAAGAAAAATTTATTGTTGAATGTAATAAGCAAAGGCATGAAATAAACTATAAAGAAGTTTTTACACCTGTTGTTTGCATGGAGACAATTCATTCGTTTATTTATTTGGTAACTCAAAAGAGATAAAATTTTTCAACTTGATGTGAAGTAAGCTTTCTTGAATGACTATCTTGAAGAATAATTCTATATTGAATAGCCTATGGGTTTTTTGGCTAAGGAACATGGAGATAAAGTCTTAAGATTGAAAAAATACACTATATTGACTAAAACAAGCACCAAGAGCAGGGAATAATCGCTTTGACAAATATTTTCAAAATAATGGGTTTAGTTGTTATAATCATGAGTATGCTCTTTATGTTAAGTCTTATGATAGTGGGGATATTTTATTCGTTTGCCTCTATGTAAATTATCTTATTTTATTAGTAGCAATCCTAGTTTGTTCAAAAAGTTCAAGAAAGCTATGGTGACCGAGTTTGAGATGACAAATGTATGGTTCATGTCTCACAAAAAGACTATGCAAAAAAAGTCTTAAAGAGTTCAAAATACTTAAGTGCGATGGAGGGAACACACCCATGGAGTGCGAATTAGAATTATCAAAGCTTGATGAAGGAAAGAAGTAATGTCCAACTATATTCAAAAGCCTAGTGGGAAGCTTGAGATATTTGACATGAATGAGGCCTGATATTTTATTTGTAGTCAGAGTGGTGAGTCATTTTATAGAAGTTCCTACAACTACTCATATAAAAGTTGGTATAAAAAAATTCTTTACCTACCTAAAAAGTTTGTTGGATTTCGAGTTATTTTATTCATATTTTAAGAAATACAAGCTAGTTGGATCCTATAATAGTGATTTAACTGGAGATATTAATAATAGAGTATTGTCGTATTTTTTGTTGTTCATGGTAATGTTGTTATTATATGGGCTTCAAAGAAACAATCCATTGTCACACTTTCGACTTATGAATCTGAATATATGGATCTAACTTCCTGCACTTTTCATACTATTTATCTTAGAAATTTGTTGAGGAACTTCACATGGCTTAAGAAAAGCTATTGAGATATGTATTGACAACAAGTCTGCAAAAACAATAGCCAAAAATCCTATTTTTCATTATCGAAGCAAAAACATAGACACAAAGTACTATTTCATTAGAAAATGCATTTCCAAACAATGAAATAAAGCTCAAATATGTGAAGACTAGAGTTCAAATTGTATGTAGTCTTACAAAGCCTCTAAAGTTCGAAGGCTTCAAAAATAACGAACGATTATTGAAATAAGGAAGAAGTTTCAAATTAAAGGGGAGTATTGAGATTAATTTGAATTTTGAGGATTCATGAATGTTTAGATTCATTGCAAGTGTTAATTCATTTATATGTTATTCTTAAGGTACATATAATAAATTAAGTTTATGTACGGGTTAAGTTCAATGTTATGGTATGAACCTATGTTACCTATATATATATATATATTGTAATTGAGTTTGTGAATTACGTAAGAAATATACAACGTTTCCTCATAAACAGGTCTCTTTCATCTAATAGTAACCTCATCGCTTAACCCAAAATTATCATTGATTTATAAATTGTAATAAAAGATTTATATCGAAACTTTATTTTTGTTATTTGAACTTCTAAATTGACATATATAGTTTTTAACAAATTACACCCCAAAGTTATAAAAATTGGCTTTAGAATTTGACTTCAATTCAAATTTGTATCAATCCCACTCTTGGTAATAAGAAATGTACTTTACCAAGACTAGATAGTGAAAATTCGAAATGAGCAAAGAATCAGAAGCCGAAATCAACTTGAAATCCTAAAACCACATGCCTAAAAACATAGACAAAGGTGGTAATGATAGCACATATACATGGTTATTGACTGTGTGTTGCTCGATAATGTGCCAACAGTGTGTACTAATGTTGTATGACACATGGAGCCTATATGGTGATGACATGTAGCTTGTTTGAAAATTAATTGGTGATGACATGTTACATTAGGCTTAATAATGAAAATACATGAGGTTTTTATATGATTAATTAACTCACAATTAATCAACCAATAAGACCCAAAAGCTAAACGTTTCATGGCAATCTTACTTCAATAATGATTCATCTCATAATCATTGAACCTTTTCCCCAGTAGTTACCATGCAATACAATCATACATCATTCAACCATTCATATTTCTACTTGATTGATAATGATATTCTCCATTAACAACTAAAAACTTCTTTCCAATTATAATAATACTCTGACAATAGAATTTAGATATTAACATTAGATCAATCACATAGGAAAAATCTCCTTTTACAATGAGTGTTGGATTCTCTACTGGCACACATCTATCTTCATGAGTTTCATGTAATACTTAATGATTACCTCCGTACCACTCATGAAAAATATTCATATATGAGAAATACTAAAGCAAGAATAACACTCATTGTTGCTCAATTTTAAGGATTACTCTTTATAACTATTATATATGATTTATTCCATAGATTGCAAAAATATTAAACGAGCATGTTCGATGAACTATTCTTTAATTAACACCTACATATTTGCTCATTTTTCAAATGTTCAAATGATCAATGAGATCAATGACACACATTGTCAAGTATGCATTATATGTATTGATCTAACCTAGATCAACAATATTGATGTCCCTTATTATTGATCTTATGATTGTGATTATTTACAGCTAAATACGACAATATTAGGTTTCATTATTATGTTTTCATCGTAATCATAATTTCAGGTTATTACACGAGGAACTTTTATCGTGAATGAATAATTGAAAATAAAGAGGAAGATATACCTTTTATTTATTGAATTTGTAATACTCAGGTCTGAAAAATCGGGTCGGGATTTTCATTTTAATTATAAAAAATTATATGAATAATTGAATTGATTTATTTTAAATTTAGTTTTATTAAAATTTTGAGAAAAAATAGATTAGAGACGGAATTAAAAATAATTTTGGAGAAAATGAGTGAATTTGTGAATTTAGGGGGGTGTTTTTGAACAAAAATTTGAAAATATGGGGTTAAAACGCAAAAAGAAAAACTTTGGTCATGTAGGATAGCCCAGTCAGCAATCCCGTCGAACCAAAACACTGTGTGACAATCTTGCTGACATCAACACCACGTGAGCGATCTGCGTACCTAGCGATCCGACGGCCCAGATCTTATCTTGCGCACGTGAACGATCCAGATGTATTCTCTCTTTAGGCGTGATCGAACGGTCAGATTTAATCTGATTGTGCGGCCCAAATTCATTTCTCGAATAGGATAGATCTAACGGACGAAAGAAGGTCACATCTCTCCCAACGAACGGCCTAGATCGACACGGGATGAGTATTTAAGCATCGTGTTCTAGAAAACCCTAACCTTAGCCGCCCTACCCTCACCGAAGAAGAAGAACTAAACGCTGGAGAAGAGACTGATCACCAACAGCTGCCGTACCGGAGCCATCGCCGACCGTCAAAAGAGGTACAATTTTTTTCTTCCCCCTCGAAATTTGATTCCGAGACTCTCTGTGGTCATATCGGAGCAAATGAGATGGCGGGTGAGTTAGAAATTGTAGACAAAACTCAGTGGAGCGATCGCGGCCAAAACCCTAAACCCTCTTCGATGACCCCCTTCCCGTTTCTCATTTCACAAGGTTTTTTAACCCTTGTGTTCACTGTCCCTTTTTGTGCATGTTAGCTGAAGAAAAAATTCCAGTCATGAAGGAGAACCGGTGGAGCCGCTGCACCTAGAGACCCGCTCCCCCACAGCCGGTAGGTTTGTTTTTTGGTTTTTTTGGCCAATTGAGGCTTTCTAATGTGTTTCTTCACAGGAATACGTGTAAAATCGATCAAAATTGACCAAAATTGGCAAAAATCAACTAGGTCGAGGCGAACCACTATCATGGGCAACAAAGCTCATGCCATGTCAAAACCTTAAAATTGGGCAAAAAGGATTTTCGACACCGATTTTGAGTTTTTGGGGTATTTTTGGGTATAAGACGAGTATTTTGATTTTTGCAAAAAAAATTCAAGAAATTCGAGCCCTGCTAGGAAGCGTAGTGAGTAGTACATCGTTTCAAAACACCGATCCGGGTAAAGATCCCTCACTATTTTCTCTGTTACGATAAATTAAAGATTAATAATCGATAATTTTGTATTTTATAAAAATTAAAAAAACTCTAAAAATAATTACAGGTCACTAGTGGAACCGGAAACAGTTAGTTCATATTTATTCTGATTCCCTGTTTATTTTGTTGCACTACAAAAATTGCTTACGATTATATTGTGCGTATTAAATTGATAGTTTTAGTAGTCTTCTCGATTATTTGGTTTATTTGGTTCTGCTTGCATTGTTTATTTTGTTATCTGATTATTTGATTATTTGGTTATGTTAAACTATATCGCTCGCTTAGATGCCGTTTAAATTAATCTTTGAATATGTAATGAGATGTTGGTATCCGTTTGGTGGTTATTTAAATAATGATGATCTATATAAATGAAAGCTTACTAGGTACCCTAGGAAAGAGTGGACGGACCCGGTAAATAGGGAACCCTACTGTGGACATCACCTCAGTCGGACAGGGCTAAGAACTCCCATACCAAAAGAGATTTTGGAGATTTAATTTACTCTCATACCAGACGGAGTATCGAGACGATGATATTTTTGGCGCCCATTACCGGACGGGGTATGGGGACGACCGAGTTAATTATCAAATCTAGATATTATGTTTACAAGTAGAGGGATATCCCTATAAACCCCCAAGGGAGTAAATAAGTTAAAAGAAAGAATTACTGATCTTATGCACGAAAATAAAATGTCACTTAGTTATTTGTCTTCATAGGTTATTTTTAAGAAATCCCTAATGGTAAGTATAGAATAAAACATTTTAAAGTTAAATGTATTTACTTAAATCAAGGGCTTCATTAGTTGCTTTATGATTTTTACCAACCTTCAGTTTTTTGTATAAGTGATTAGTATGATATTTTTACTAAGCTAGTGTAACTCGCCCTTTTATTAACCATTTCAGATCGAGAAGACTAAGCTCCAGATCCCGATCAGTAAGAGATCTGTGAATAATTTACATCCCGGACTCCCTTCACGTGTTAGTGGAGGTTAACCACTAGGATATTTATTTATTTATTTTTAATTATCGTTTGTCTTTTTTTATTAACCAATGTAGAAGAGATATTTCTTAACCCTATTGGGTATTCTAAATTACTGTGTAAGAAATATAAACGCTAACTTTATTATTCACTTCTACATTAAAAATATAAATTTATTTCTTTTGAGTTCGGATCTTTACAGTTGGTATCAAATTCGCACTCCTTGAAACTATTTCTTATACAAAGAGTCAAAAATACCAAATATAAACTATTGTTCAACCATTCGTTGTGAAATGTCAGTACAAGGATATGAGGAGAGGAACATGCCCATTAAATCGAGCAGCCCGGGATGATTCGCTTCGAGAGGATGTTGATCGATTCTTTGAGATGCTAGAGAGACTCATCTCCGCATAACAGTCTCGGGAGGAAATGAGGGAGTTGTCTGACCCTCTTTTGTTGCCACAGTTTGAGCCACCCTTACAGCGAGAAAATCTAGACCCATCGGGTACAACCCTGCTCCTCCACTGTATCATTCGGCACCGCCACAATACAATATGGTGCCTCAACCGTATCATCCAGCACCGCCACAGGGCCACCTGATCCCTCCCCAGCACAATCCAGTCCCTCTTCCACGAACCCAGTTCCACCCATGATGGACCCAATCTACGTTGAAATGTATAAAAAAGTAAACCCATCTACCTTTGTAGGGGCTTCCTCTTTCGAAGAGACCGAATATTGGTTAGATGAGACAGGGAAGATCTTCGCGACTCTTGGGGTAGTTCATGAACAGAAAGTTATACTTGTTACCTGCATGCTCGTGGGAGAGGCAGGTCACTGGTAGCTCAAGCAAGCCACCTTCCCCGTTCCAATCACTTGGAACAGTTTCTGATGACCTTCAATACAGAGTACCTCGCAGAGCACCTTCGACATTTGAAAGAAATGGAGTTTGCACACCTATTCTAGGGTGATATGACTGTGTCGGAATATGTCCAAAAGTTCCTAAAATTGGACCGGTATTCCTCTGAGAGTATGATGGATGAAGGTAAAAAGGCAAAGAAGTCCGAAAAGGGCCTTCGTCCTGAGATCACACAACAGCTGTATGTATTTGAGCTGAGCACCTACTCAGTCGTTCTGGCTAAGGCACAACTAGTGGAGAGGAACATTCGTATCTTCCCTCCAACAGTGGGGAATCCTAGACCCCCAGTTTCATACTGCAGACCAGCATCCATTACACCAGTTCAGCAGAACAAGAGGCCTAAACCAGTGACTCAAGCTCCTCTTCAGTCTCCAACAACAGGACACGGTAGGAATTGCCACCACTGTAGTAAGAATCATAGGGACCGACCCTACTATTATTTCAAAAATACATGTCGCATATGTGGGAGTGTCCAACACTAAGCAAGAGATTGCTCGCAAAATCATAATCAGGCCAGACCTCCTATCTAGGACAGAACTTATAACCTCACCCAGTAAGATGCTAAAGCTAACCCAGACATGATACATGGTATCTACACTATCTGTAATCACCTTGTGCATATTTTGATTGATATTGGTGCTTCACATTTGTTTGTCTCATATGCTTTTGCATAAAACTTGAATATATTACGTAAAAAACTTGATATTGTGATGCTTGTGTCTACTTTTGGAAGTTGGACACTACTAGGAGAGGTTATTCACAAAACTTATATCATAGACATAAAATATAAGAAATTGAGTGTGGACTTGATAGAGACTGACACGGGGGGACTTTGATGTAATTTTGAGAATGAACTGGTTAGTAGCGTATCACACCATCGTAAATTATTTTCACAAGAAACTTATATTTAACCTTCCTAATGAAGAATCATTTACAAGTTAATAAGAGTTTTAAATATTATTCCCTCATGGTAATTTCCTTATTACATAACACTTTAACTCGGTTGTTTTCTCTATATTAGGCAAACCTAATAAAGAAGTTTGTATTTAAGAGATCCCGATAGTCCGAGACTTCTCAAATGTATTTTTTAATGAACTACCCGGATTGCCATTGGATAAAGAAGTTGAGTTCACTATAGATCTTCAACCTGGCACCCAACCTATCTCGATTGCCCTTTATCTCATGAGTCGTGTTGAGATAGAAAAGTTGAAGAAATATATCAATGAATTATAGGATAGTGACTTCATCCAATATAGTGTATCTTCTTGGGGTGCTGGAGTCACATTTACAAAGAAAGGGGATGAGACGTTAAGATTATGCATTGATTACAAGGGATTGAACATAGTCACAATCAAGAACAAGTACCCTATGCCCAAGATTGATGACCTTTTTGATCAGTTGTAGGGTGCTCATATTTTCTTTAAAATAGACTTGCGTTCAGGTTACCATCAGGTAAAGATCAGAGTAGAGGACATTCTCAAAACAGCCTTCAGAACCAAGTACGGATACTATGTGTTATTAGTTATGTCATTTGGGTTAACCAATGCATCATCCATTTTTATGAACTTGATGAACATGATTTTCTAATAATTTTTGGATTAGTTCATCATTGTGTTTATCGATGATATCATGGTCTATTCAAAGAGAAAAGAGGAACACGTTCACTACTTGACTCAAGTTTTGCAGATTTTCACGAAAAAGAAATTGTATGCAAAATTGAGCAAGTGTGGGTTCTACCTCGAGTAGACTACCTTCCTAAAGCATATCATATCAAATGATAGAGTATCAGTAAATCTCGTAAAATTTGATATAGTACTTGGTTAGGAGAAATTGACCTCAGTTAAGAAGATTCGTAACTTTTTAAGAATGATAAGTTATTAAGTAAGTTTGTGAAAAGATTTTCTAGCCTAACCACTCATTTAACCCGGCTCAGAAAGTTTGAATGGAATGAGGATTATGAAAAGAGTTTTACAAAACTCAAGGAGTGGTTGACTACTACACCCGTGTTAGCTTTACCGAGTGGGACAGGTAGATACACAGTGTATAGTAATGCCTCCTACCTGAGGTTGGGTTGTATTCTGATACAGAATGAGAAGGTCATAACCTATGGGTCCAGGTAGTTGATGAGTCATGAGAAGAATTATCTCATCTACGACTTAGAACTTGTCGCGATTATCTACGTCTTAAAGACTTAGTGCCACTATTTGTATAAGGAGACTTTTAAGATTTATACTGACCATAAAAACTTGAAGCATATATTTACTCAGAAAGATCTCAACATGCGTCAGAGGTGTTAGATAGAGAACTATTTAAGGACTACGATTGTAATATTTTGTATCATCTGAGTAAG
The DNA here is from genome assembly GCF_054855325.1 of Carica papaya. Classification (NCBI taxonomy): domain Eukaryota; kingdom Viridiplantae; phylum Streptophyta; class Magnoliopsida; order Brassicales; family Caricaceae; genus Carica; species Carica papaya. The sequence continues at coordinate 23,390,335 of NC_142310.1, read as the reverse complement.
GACAATGTGGTAGCCGACGCGCTCAACAGAAAAAGTGCAGGTATGTTAGTTCACTTAATAGTTTCTGAATGCAAGGTGATAGGGGTTGCACAATAGATATAACTTCAAGACTTGAAGAGAGTTACATTCTTGTCCCACCTAACTGTCCAACCCTAATTGATCCAGAGAAAGAAAGTTCAATCAACCGATTCTACTCTACCAGCTCTCATGAAAGATATAGAATAGGGAGTAAATTCAAAATTTCAAATCTCTGCCGATGGGTTGCTCAGATTTTAAAATAGGGTATGTGTTCTAGATAATAGTGAACTAAAAAGGACATCATGACAGAGGCTCATAGCTCAAAGTTCATCATACATCCAAGAAGTACTAAGATGTATCAAAGTAGGCGATCCCAATTTTAGTGGAGTGGGATGAAAAGAGAGATAGCCAATTTTATCTCCAAATGTCTGATATATCAACAAGTTAAGGTAGAGCATCAACACCTAGGTGGGATACTTTAGCCATTATTGATCCCAGAGTGGAAATAGAAATATACCATAATGAATTTTGTGACAAATTTGTCTAAGACACGCTCAGGACATAATACTATCCGGATAATTATCTACCGGCTCACTAAGTCTTTTAACTTCCTGACTATCAAGATGAATAACCCCTTAGACAAGCTAGTAAGAATTTATATTCGGGAAATAGTCAGGTTACATGGAATCTCGGTGACAGTAGTATCCGATAGAGGTCTCAGATTCACTTCTCAGTTTTGGTCTAGTATTCAATAAGCTATGAGAACGAAACTGTCCCTTAGCATCATATTTTACCTTCAAATCGACGGACAATCAAAGTAGATGATTTGCACATTAGAGGGTATGTTCCAAGCTTGTATTCTAGACTTCAGGAGCTATTAGGATGATCACATACCTTTGAAAGAGTTCACATACAATAACAGCTATTAAATAAGTATTGGCATGGCCCCGTATGAGGCATTATATGGCCAACCTTGTAGGTCACCGATCTACTGGGAAGGGGTGGGCGATAGAAATTTTTTTGGTTCGGATCTTATAGAGGAGACTACAACCAAGGTAGTTATAATTAGGAAGAACATCCAAATAGCTCAGAGTAGGCAGAAGAGTTATGCAAAAACCTGGATGAGGAATTTGGAATTTGAAAAATGAGATCGAGTGTTTCTTAAGGTCATTCATATTAAAGAAAACAATAGGTTTGGAAAGAGAGAGAAATTAAATCCCTAGTTTATTGGGCTATTTGAAATCTGAGATATGATTGGTACGTCCGCCTATAAACTAGCACTACCTCTAGAGTTATCTAGAGTCCATAATGTATTTTATGTATCAATGTTATGTAAGTACAACCCGGACTGCTCAAACATCCTATCCTACGAGCCCCATTCATTCCAAGAGAATCTATGCTATGAGGATATGCTTATGGGCATTGTAAACCGGAATAGTACAGTGCTTCGCAATAAAGAAATTTCCTTCATTAAGGTTCTATGGCAGAATCATACTCAGGAAAAAGCCACTTGGGAATTAGAATAAGATTTCAGAACTCAGTACTCCCAATTGTTCAACTGAATGAGATGGTGACAAATTTGAGGAACCAAATTTTTCTTAAAGGAGAGAGTTGTAATACCCAGGTCTAAAAAATTGACTCGAAATTTTCAATTTAATTATAAAAAAATTATATGAATAATTCAATTGATTTATTTTAAATTTAATTTTATTAAAATTTTGAGAAAAAATGGATTATGGATGAAATTAAAAATAATTTTGGAAAAAAGGGGCTAATTTTGGAAAAAAATGTGTGAATTTTTTAATTTGGGGGTGTTTTTTAAAGGAAATTTGGAAACAGGGGGTTTGGCTACGTAGGATACCCCAATCTGCAACCCGGCTGACATCGGCACTGTGCAGGGAGCCACGCAAGCGATCCGCATGCCCAGTTATCTGATGGCCCAGATCTCATCCCACGCACGTGAACAGCCCATATGTGTTTTTCTATTTAGGCACAATCGAACGGTCAGATTCAATCTGACCATACGGCCCATATCCATTCCTCGAATAAGATAGATCCAACGAATGAGAGAGGGCCACGTCTTCTCAAATAAACGATTCAGATCGACACGAGATGAGTATTTAAGCATCACGTTCTAGGGAACCCTAACCCTAGCCGCCTTACTCTCGCTGGAGAAGAAGAACTAGACACTGGAGAAGGAGGTCGACCACCGATCATCGCCACACTAGAACCATCATCGATCACCAAAAAGGTAAAAGTTTTTCCTTCCCACTTAGAATTTGATTCCGAGTCTCCCTGTGGTCATATCGGAGCAAATAGGACGGCGGGAGAGCCAAAATCGCGGGTAAAGCCCGGCAGAGCTGCCGCGGCCAAAATCTTAAACCCTCTCTAGTGACCCCCTTCCTGTTTCTTGTTTCACGCATTTTTTTGACCCTTGTGTTCACCATCTCTTTTTGTGCAGGTTAGCTGAGGAAGAAACCCCAACCGCGAAAGAGAACCGACGGAGCTACCACACCAGGAGATGCCTCCCCTCCCGCCAGTAGGTTCATTTTTTGGTTTTTTCTGGCCATAACGTATTTTCGACACCAATTTTGGGTTTTTGGGATATTTTTGGGTATGTGACGAATATTTTAATTTTCACAAGAAAAATTCAAGAAACTCGGGTCCTGTTAGGAGGCGTAGTGAGTAGCACGATATTTTGAAATACTGATTTGAGTAAGGATCTCTCACCTTATTCTCTATTACGATAAATTGAGGATTAATAATCGTGTTTTGTAAAAGTTAGAAAAACTCTAAAAATAATTATAGGTCACTAATTGAGGCGGAACCAGTTAGTTCATATTTGTCCTAATTCCTTATTTATTTTCCTACACTGCTTAAATTGCTTATTATTATATTGTGTGTATTAAATTAATAGTGTTGATGGTCTTCTCGATTATTTGGTTTATTTGGTTCCCTTTATATTATTTATTTGGTTATCTGGTTATTTGGTTATTCGATTATGTTAAACTATATCGTTCGCTTAAATACTGTTTAAATTAATTTGTGAATATGTAATGAGATGTTGGTATACATTTGGTGGTTGTTTAAACGATGAGGATTTATATAAATGAAAGCTTACTGGGTACCCTAGGAAAGGGTGGACGGACCCAGTACATAGAGAATCCTATCGTAGACATTACCTCAGTCGGACGGAACTGAGAACTCTTACACTGAAAGAGTTTGGAGAGATATGGTTTACCCTCATATCGAATGGGGTATCGATGCGATGGTATTTTTAGCGCTCATTATCAGATAAGGTATGGGGACGGCTGGGTTAATTGTCAAATCTAGATACTGGGTTCACGAATAGAGGGATATCCTTATGGACCTCCAAGCGTCCTAATAAGTAGGTTAAAAGGAAGAATTATTGATCTTATGTATGAAAATAAAATGTCACTTGGTTATTCGTCTTCATAGGTTATTTTCGAAAAAATCTGTAACGGTAAGTATTGAATAAAACGTTTTAGAGTTAAATGTATTTACTTAAATCAATGGTTCTATTAGTTGTTTTGTGATTTTTATCAACCTTTGGTTGTCTGTAGTGATTAGTGTGATATTCTTATTAGGTCAGTGTAACTCATCCTTTTATTAACTATTTCAAATCAAGAAAACCAAAATTCAGATCCCGATCTGTAACACCCAATTTATTTTTTTTATTTTTTATTTTTTTCTTATTTATTTTAATATATATTAGAATTTTAGTTTAATTTTTTAATATTTAATTTATAAGGTTTTAATTTAATTTAATTTAATTTAATGAAAATAAAAATAAAAATAATGATAAAATAGGGTAAAATTATTTTTGGGATTTAATTGAAATTGATTTTGAGAAAAATGGGTGAAAATTTGGATTCTGGAGGTGTTTTTGAAAAGAAAATTAAAAATCGGGGATCAAAACATAATTTAGAAAAGTTGTGCCACGTCAGCAGCCACGTTAGCAGCCAGTCAGCGGCCCCGGCCAACCAGAACACACCGCGTGGCAAGGGAGCTGATGTGGGAGACCACGCGGACGAAGCCACGTGAACGATCCGCGTGTACGCGATCGAACGGTCCAGATCTCACGTGTGCAGACGGCCCATATCTCACGCGCACGGACGGTCCAGATCACATCGCGATGGACGGCCTAGATTTACTCCTATTTTAATCGCGATCGGATGGTCCAGATTAAATCGTGATGGACGGCTGAGATTAAAAGGGAAATGTTATAAATAACCTCACCCACACCCGACCCCAAACCCTAGCTGCCAGTGCCCTTGCTGGAGAAGAAGAACCAGTCGCCGGAGGAGCCGGCCGCCGCCACCTGCCACCGCACCAGAGGGTTTTCTGATTGCCAAATGAGGTAAATTTTCTCCCCTTGGCTCGTTTTTCGAAGCTAAATCCGCCTTTGGCAAATCAGAGCCAAACCATCGGCCAATCGGCCAGAAAACACCGCCGAAGTCCAGCGGCGCCGCCGTAGCTTCCTTCAGTTTTTGCCTCCGATGAGGCCCTTTTCGGTTCCTGTTTGATGCAATTTTTACACCACTGTGATCACCGTTCTTTTCTCTACAGGTTGACCGGAGCAAAATATCAAACCGCGACTCGCGCCGGAGAAGCCGTCGCACCCGAGAACTTTGCCGCAGGTAAGTCTCGATTTTTCGTGATTTTTTTGCCCACCGAGGGCCCTAGGGTTTTTTTATCGCAGGAACCAATGCAAGTTTTGCTGAATTTGGGCGAAAACAGCCAACCCGAGGCGGATCACCGCCGCGGGTGGCGGTGCAGTCGCCGGAACACGGTGGAGCCGCAGTGCCAGAATTTCGATATTGGCTGAAGGGGCCTTGGGTCTGATTTGGAATTTTTTGGGACACGTGCAGGTACCGGTAGTGCGTTTCAGTTTCCTAAAAAAAATTCAAGAAATTTAGGGACAGCCCGTAGGCGCACTGTAGAGCCGATTTCAGACCCCGAAACAAGTAAGGATCTCTCACCCTATTTCCTATCACGGCATTAAAGCCTAATAAATGATAAAACGGTATTTTATGACTTTATAGATATGTATAATTGATTGAGGTTGCCAATGGAGCCCGAATCTGATATGTTATTGGTCAATTGTTGTTTGATCTATTTTTCAGTATTAAATGTAGTATGGTATTTGATGTATTTATTTTATGGTTTCGTATGCATGAATCATGGTTTCTTTTATTATGGTTTGAATTATGGTGAACCCGATGTTGTATTGTTTTGTTTGGTGTTATTATTGGTTTACGTGTTTGTGTATGATTGAAAAATTGAGACCAAAGAAAATGGAAAAAAGGTTATGTGAATTGGTAAATGGATAATGTGGACAGCCTGACTAGATATCCTGGGAGATGGTGGACGGACCGGATCCGTAGGGAACCCTACCGGGAACGTGGTCTCTCATATCGGATGGGATATGGTGACCTTATGTGTTTTGGCGCCCATACCAGACGGGGTATGGGGACGGCCCGTTTCACCCTCATACCGGACGGGGTATTGAGGTTTATAGTTTTGGCGCCCATACTGGACGGGGTATGGGGATGGCCTGTTTCACCCTCATACCGAACGGGGTATTGAGGTTCATGGTTTTGGCGCCCATACCGGACGGGGTATTGAGGTTCATGGTTTTGGCGCCCATACCGGACGGGGTATGGGGACGGTCCTGGAATCAGATTATTAATGTTAATGGTTTACGTGTAGCGGAGACCCCCTATGGATCCTCATGGATACTAGTAGGCTGGTAAAAGAGGGAATTTGTTGTATGATTATTGATGTGCAAAAGTATAACATGTGTTATGTTACAAAGTGTATATGATTTTATGATGGTTATAATGTTATTATTTTCATATGTTACTTTCACGAATCTTACCGAGGTAAGTGGAAAGTAAAGGTTTTTATCATTAATAAATGAGTTTGTTATAAATTATACTCCATTGGTCGTTTTTGTTTTCTACCAACCTTTACTTCTGTGGCAGAGAGATAGTGTGATGTCTTTATTGGGCTAGTGTAGCTCGTTCCTTACTTAACCATTTCAGATCAAGAAGATGTGGTTTCCGAGCCTGTTCCGCAGGAAGACGGCGAGTTAGACGTCTAAAGATTTTATAGTTCTATTTATAGTTTTTATTTCGAGTATTTCTTTTAATTAGTTTATTCTTTCATACGTTGAATACGTTTTTGGTTATTGTGTAAGGGATGTTAATCAGAATTTTTATTTCACTTCCGCACTTAGAATTTTTAATACATACATCTTTATTTAAATTTCCGGAGCCGTTACACGATCAATAAGAAAGTTGTGAGTAGTTCACATTCCGGAACTTCTTTCAAATGCTAGTTGAGGTTAACCCGTAGGATGTTTATTTATTTATTTTTAATTATCGTTTGTATTTTATTATCAACTAATGTAGGAGAAATATTTTCGTAATTCTATTGAACATTCTAATTTACTGTGTAATGAATGTAAACTCTAAATTTATTATTTGCTTTCGTATTAAAAATATAAATTCATTTTTTTTTTTGAGTTACAAAGTCCTTAGAGAATTAATAATAGAGTATAAATTTTAACTCTTAAACATTGAAATTCTTATTATGATGTTATTTTAAAAAACTAAATACGAAGTCGAAAATTAACACAAAAGACTCCTGATGAAATGATTGAACGGGGGCGAATTACATTTAATTCAGATCAGTTTATAATTGGACGACGTGGCAAAAAAAAAAAAAAAAAAAAAAAGAAAAAAAAAGAGTTCTGCTAAAATCACATGGTGTGTTGTCCCCTCAACATTCTATCATGTCATCTGCTTTTCCCATTTCATATATATATATATATTCTCATAACTGGAATTCATTTGTATATATGAAATATCCCTTGGCTTTTGTTAGTTATTTGACACCTGAAAGGCTGAAACTCTCTCACACCCACTGCAACACCCATTTCCAAAGCTTCTCTTCTCAGACTTATTTGGGAAAAAAATATAATTTATTTTATATAATTGAAACTGAAATATAATTTTTAGATAATAATAACTGATGTATTTTAAATAGAATTGAACAAAATATTTATGTATTAAAGCATTAAGAGAAATTTGTGAGATGGACAAAAAGAGTGAGAGGGCATGGCTGTAAATGATGGTGTCCCATGCAGCAATTTCACCGTGTCACAAAAATGAGCATTCCAATGTATTCATTATAATTAATACAATGGGTTGGTGGGTGGGTGGGTGCCTTCCGAGGAAATCTAAAATTCTTGGCATTTGGGGGGAGTGCTGCTATCAACTTTTTTTTTTTTTTTTTTTTTGGCTTTTGGTTGGACTAATAAATTCATTTGAAATTTAATTTTCATATTTTATTTTACAATTTACTTTTGGAATCTTAATTTCTGCTAAATACACAGACATTCGTTCATTCTTCTTGCAACCAAGAAATGGAATTTCATTTTCAAAGGCTTTCTCTCTCTCTCTCTCTCTTTTTATTTGTATAAATAAACTGGTGATGAAGTTTAATACAAGTGTGGGAGGTTCGGGGAACAATATGGTTTTTTTTCCCAGACACACTTACCGGAAATGGGACCTTCAATTTGACACTAAAAATGGGACCTCCCCCCCCCCCCCCCCCCCCCCCTCTCTCTCTCCCTATAAGACACTCTTCTTCTTCTTCTTCTTCATTTTAATACACTGTTCTCCATCATTATTTAGTTTGGAATCATAACACACACACACATATATATATATATATATAACCTTTAAAAAAAGATTCTGTACCAAATTATAAAAGAACCCACAAATAATAAATTATCACAAAAAGACCGTACAATTTGAACTTTAATAAATCAAATCATATGAGATGAAAATCTAATTTGCTAAAAAAAATATATATGATTTCACCTTAAAATAAGTTAATCTAAAGCTAGAACAACAGCTTTTATACTCTAACATTATTTTAATTTTTTTCATACATTTGATAAGCAAAGAAAATCTTTTAAATATAATTATTAGTAACAAAGTCTATAACTCAATTAGATATGATAAATACTACAGTAATAATCTTATTTAAAATATATAGTTTAATTATTATTTTCAATAACTTTGTTGTTTGTTTATTTTATTGTTCGCATATGAATAGAAAAATATTTAAAAATTATGCAATGAAAATGTGATAGCAATACATAAACTTATTTTCTACTACTACTATGGTTTATAATAATTTTTTGTTATAAGATTAATATAATATATTTAATTTTTTTTTTAAGAAGTGTTTAATATAAGATATTAGTAGACAATATACTATTTCTTTAAGGATATTTAATATCATAAAATATTGTTGTTAATAACACTATACTATACGAGTTATATATATATTTTTTATTACATTAAAAAAGTTTATTAGAATTTAAAAATACATTCTTGTAAAGAGATCATTTTAATATTACGAGATTAATATTACTTTTATATACATTTATTAGACTGATTATGTATGACTTGAATTCTATATAGATCCAATATCTTTTATAGACCATTAAATTACAATATAATTTCTAATATTAATTAATTTACAATACTTCATAATTTACCACATAAAAATTTCTCTTGGAAAAAAAAAAGAGGGGTTAAAAAGTCTCAACATGGCGGAAGAGTTGACATGCTCAACAATTACTAATATTGTTGCAATCTTTTCTTCTTTCTTTTTTTTTTTTTTTAAAAAAAAAAAAATATATATATATATATATATCTTAAATTATTATTATTATTGTAATTTTATTAGTTTTATATTTAAAAAAAGATGATGAATTCACAATTTGCTGCAGCAGTGCAGCTTTTTCAAGTTTCAGAATCACCGCCATTGACATAATTTTTTTTTTTCCCTCTCTTCTGGCGGCTTGTTATTACCACCTTGTGACCATTGGATACTTGGAACCCTCTTTTGCATTGTCTCCTCCATTTTGATTTCCAATGCTAATAATACCCTATGTACATATACATATACATATATTTAAAAGTTTATAACAATAACAGTAGTAGTAGGATTATGCGATGTCTGTCCACTTAAATTTACCATTGAAATAAATTTACAAAGAATAGTATAGTTTTTTTAGAAAAGAGGGTTGGTATTGAATGATTGAGGTTATACATATATATATACACACACATTTGGAAGGAGGATGAGTACAAATATTATCTCCTATACATATATATATATGTATATGTATATGTATATGTGTGTGAGCATAAATGAATGACAGGAAATGGTTGGTCAGACAATAAATAAAAGAGAAATAAGTTTTTGTTTTTATGTTTGTGGGATTTTTACAAATTGGATGAAATGAAAGGAATAGGAGGAGATAGAGATGGACCCCAACATCTGATATTCTACAGCCTATCATTGTACTAATGTTTGACCATTCTTCTACCCTTTGACCCTCCTCCCCTCTTCTTTTATTACTTCAATTATTATATATAATATATAACTTCAAAACTCCATATTTTATATTCTTTTAATGTATTATAATTGTTATTAAGTTAGTAAAACAAAATAATAAAAGAAATATTAAATATTTAATTATATACTTGCGCAAAGACTAATTACTCTTCAACTTTTCTTTTTGTACAAACTTATAGAAGCAAATAACACCACGATGTTCACGTATATATTGATGATATTGTAATGTACTTTTAATAATTACAAGAGTAATAAAAGAGAAAAATAACTATCATATGCACCTAATTTGATAGCACAATTGTCTAATGACACTTCTTTGACTCGATTACTAAGATGAATACTTATGTCATGTTGTAAATATAAATTTAGCGTCATATATCAATTAACACATTATAGTTGTTCTTAAGAAGTTCAACTAAGACATTTGCTAATCTTTTTTTGTCATTGAGGTGTGCAAAAATTGACCTAGAAAGTACAAAGGCTGAAAGTAGTGATGCTCTAGGATGTTGGTTGTTTGTGTATGAACTAGGTGATGGTTATTTAATGGTGGGGGTTGATGTATAGGATTTTTGAGAATGTTCTTTACAAGATTAAAGGTATGTGAATTACGCAAGAGAGATGATGAATAAGTATAATAAATTATGATTTTGAAATTAGAAAAACTATTATAAAATTGATCTACAAGATCATGTGTAATACCCAAACTCGAATATTGGATTGAGATAATTTTACAGATTATAGAATATATATATATATAATAACTAAAAAAATTTATTTTATTTTAATTTGATTAAATTTTTGAGAAAAAATGAATTAGAGACGAAATTGAAAATAGCTTTGGGAAGAATGGGTGAAAATTTGAGTTTGGAGAATGTTTTTGAAAGAAAAATTAAAAATCGGCAGTCAAAATATAAAGAGAGAAAGTTCGGCCACGTAACACTGCCCAGTCAGCAGTCTCGACGAACTGGAGCGCACTGCGTGGCCAGACGCGCTGACATCGGCACCACGCGGAAGGCCACACTGGCAATCCGCACGCCTTGCGATCGGATGGCCTAGGATCGATCCCGTGCGTGTGAACGACCTGTATCCGTTTTCACCTTAGGTGCAATCGGACGGTCGAGATTAATAGCAATGAACGGTTCAGATTCGTTCCTCCTTAAGCTTTTTAGGATGGATGAGATTGATCGCGATAGACAGCCTAAATTAATGCAGGATGGGTATAAATATTTTGCATCACACGGAACCCAAGCCTTAGCCGCCAGCCCCTCTCGCCGGAGAAGGAAGTCGACCGCCAATCGCTACGACACCGGAGCCACATCTGACCATCAAAAAAGATAAAAAATTCTTCTACCTGCTCAGAATTTGATTCTGAGCACCCATGTGGTTATATCGGAGTAAAACGAACGGCGGGTGAGTCAAAAACTGCGGGTAAAGCTCGGCGGGACCGTCTTGGCCTAAAACCCACAACCTCCTTTGATGAGCCCATTTTCGGTTCCGTTTTGTGTGAGTTTTCTACCGTTGTGTTTACCGTTATGTTTTCTGCAGGTTGACCGAAAAAGGAATCTCAGCCGTAAGGGAGAGTCCGCGGAGCCACTGCACCCGGAAACCCCACCACCGGTAGGTTTCAGTTTTCTAATTTTTTTCGACCAACCGAGGCTCTCTAATGTGTTTTTTCGCAGGAATATGTGTAAAGTCAGCCGAAACCAATCTAGACTGGCCGAAAATGGCCAAGCAGAGGCAGACCACCACCATGAGCGACGGTGTTGTCTTCGGATCACGGCAGCACCGCTGTGCCGGAATTCCAAAATTAGCCGAAATAAATTTTTAATACCGATTTTGAATTTTTGGGGTATTTTTTTTAAGTACGTAGAACGTGTTTAATCTCCATAGAAAAAATTAAGAAATTCATGAACCGTCAGGAGGCGCGGTAGAGAATACGGTGTTTTAGACACCGATTCAAGTAAGAATTCCTCACCCTATTTTCTGTTATGAAATTGAAGCTTAATAATCAATAATATGATATTTTATTAAATTTAATTTTTTTTGAGAATAATTACAGGTCACTAATGGAGCCGAAATCAGTTAGTTATTTATTTGTCTTGTTTAACTGATTATTTACTTGTATAGCTTAAATACATGATAATATATTGAAACAGTTAAATAATTCAGTTGTATTTCCTTAATGCATACATCGCTTATTTTGCATGATTTACGGTTGATTTGTAAAATGTGAAATTAATATATGAATGAAAAATTGCTTGATTATGTGAATTAATAAATAGTTGTCTTATTGAATATTTTGGAGGATAGTGGACGAATTGGATACATAGAGAACCCTATCGTGAACGTTACTTCATATCGAATGGGGTATCGAATGATGGTATTTTTGGCGCTTATACCAGACAGGATATGGAGATGCGGGCATTCACCCTCATACCGGACGGGGTATCGAAAGATGACATTTTTGGTGCTCATATCGGACAGAGTATAGAGACGGCCTGGTTCACCTTCATAGTAGACGGGGTATCGAGGGATGACATTTTTTGTGCTCATACCAGACGAAGTATGAGAACGACCGGTTAATTGATGAGTTTAGATGTTGAGTTCACGCGTAGAGGGATATCCCTATGTACCCCTAGATGTACCAGTAAATAGATAAAAGAAAAAGTTATTGTTCTCTTTCACTTGTATATGAAATCATAATGTTATTTGAGTTATTGTCTTTATAGGTCGATTTTGAAAATTTCATAATGATACGTATGCAATAAATGGTTTTTCTTATGATAAATAAACTTATTTTAATTAAGAACTCCATTAGTCGTTTTATATTTTTTTTACCAACCTTCAGTTTCTGTATCGGTGAGTAGTGTGATACTCTTATTGAGTTAGTGTAGCTCACCCCTATTAAGTATTTCAGATTAAGAAGATCAAGATCCAGATCCAGATCCTAACCAGCAGAAGGGCTGTGATAGGTGTCCCCCGAATCCTATCAAGAGGTACTGGAGGTTAACCTCTCTACAACATTTATTTACTATTTTCATACGTTTATTTATTTTTTTTTATGAACCGCTATAAAAGAAACATTTTCTGTAACCCTATTGGGCATTCTAATTTATATGTAAGGAATGTAAACCTTAACATTATTATACGCTTCTGCATCTTTAATTTAAATTTATTTTACCCAAGATTTTGGGACTTTACATCATGTCACATAGAAAATTTTGAATTTTTAAATAATATGATTTTAACTCTTTTAAATGTCAAATTTAATTCACAAAAAAGACTTCCAATGCTATATTTGACTTTTATACATTTAAATAATTCATTCTTACATATTTTACAATATAGAAGAAAATCAATTTCAAAAAATAGAAGAAAAAATCTTATTCTCTTAATTTACTATTGAGTCCTAAGTGTGCTTATCATTTGTAAATATACTATTTGAGAGGAAAACGTTGTAAACATTATATATATATTTTTTACAACATTGCAAGAAATGTGTGATGAAATATTTGAAAATTTTAGTGTTTAAAGGAATGTAAATAAAAAGTGAGTTTGATATCTTAATAAACAGACAATACTATTCGAAGGAACGCGAGTGAAAGGTGAAATTGACATCTTGATAAATAAATGAATAATATTTCAAAAAACACGAATGAGTAATGAGTTGGATATTGTGAACAATTAAACATATGTAATACTTTGAAGAAAACAATTAAATCTCAAATGATTGACTTAAAAAAGAGAATATAAGCACAAATGATGCGGCCAAACCCACCCCCCCCCCCCCCCCCCCCACCTATCCGAGGAGTATACGTTCTCTTTTCTTCCCTCTTTACTTTATTTGCTGGCTCATCATTACCTGATATTATATACTCATTCACATTTCATACATAATCAGAAAGTAACCTCATTGTTATCTCATGTTCATACTCTAAAAACTTTGAGAATTAATTTATATTATATTTCCTATATAAATTGATAAAAAAATTTACACAAAAATAGAAAATTATCTTTGGCTGAACAGTAAATAAAAGAAGAGATTGGAAAATTTCTTTTGAAGTCTTAAGATTTAAAAACTCAATTCAAACCATTCGTTAAATAGTTAAAACTGTTTAAATATTTAAAAGTTTTCTGTATATTATGAAAATAAAAAGAAGTCTTTAACTCCAAAATCAAATACACACTTGAGTTTCGTTAACTCTGAGTATGGGTCTAAAACCAGGAAATACCCGCCGGATTCAACAGAGACGACTGAAAAAGATAGCTTACAGAAAAAAAAAAAAAAGGTAGATTAAAACATTCACAAGATAGTGCCAAGGGAACTCAAGAGCTAATGCATATGAATTCCACATGCCGCATGCTTAACATATAGAATACAGAGTGAGTGAAGCTCAAGGCAAGGCAATTAATTCTCTAATGGCTCCCCCGCCCAAAACGCACCAACCAACTTATTTTCTTTCACTGCGTTAATTATTTGTCTATTAACTTGGTTACAAGTTCAGCAAAATAAAGTGCCATCAATCAGGTCTCAGTAACCAGCTCCCGTCTATTCAACCCTTCCTGGAAAACGAAAAGCAAGAAAATGATTGTGAAGCCCAATGTCAACCCCTTAGCTTGGCAGCATGAATGCTTCCTCATCACCTATAAAAGCAGGTCAATAGCCTAAAGGCAATATGAAAAGGACCTATAAAAGTACTGGATCAGACCACTGACAAAAAAAAAAAAGGGGGAAGTGGGCATAGAATTGATTTACTTTTCAGAAGTCCCATCGCGAGCATGGGATGTGGGAGCTCTTCATTAAGTCCAGAGTCACTTGACTTGAAACAACAAAATTGGTTCTTACTCGTCAAAAAAACATCAAATTCAGTCCATTTGTAAGGCCATATATTGAGCTCACTTAACAAGTTCAAAATAGATAGAATATTCTTCAAACAAAAAAGAAAAAACCAAAACATTTAGTGTAGGCGCACACTTCTACGTAGAAGCTTTCAAATAATTTGTTTTCACGTTGTTAAGAGCTTCTACTTAGGCAACTATGATATCTATTTAAACGTCACATAACCACTCACATAGCAGATGTGATTGATAAATATTTAATTTGGTCTTCATCACTTGACATTTTCACCCCTACCTTCAATTTTTTGGAGTTCAATTTTCATTTCTACTTAACTATTAGTAATTCACCCAGCTTTAATAAAAAAAAAAAAAAAGAAAAAAAGAACAAATTACTATTTACATTCTAACCTTATTCCATCAATAGCTACTATATTCCTAATCCTACTTTATGCCATTACTACGTTTGAGTCAAACAGCGAAAAGATGGGTCCAGGTGTGTACTGCCATTTCAGACAAACAGAAGCCCATGCATGGTGAATCCTTCAAGTGGTAAGTTAGCCCCAGTACAGCAAAACAATTTTATTTTTTCCTTGAAAGAAAAAAGATTTGTCTCAAAACAAAGTGATTGTATACTATTTAGTTCCTAACAGAATATAAAAGTTGGAATCAAATATAGAAAGAGGTATTTAACAAGACACCTCGTCAACCATATGAAACCCCCAATACTAATTTGTAAATGGATACCCCAACCAATTTGCTGTGATACTCAGGAAACAGATGAAATAGTCACGTGCAAAGTAAACCAGTTAAGAATTACTTGTAGAGCTGCTCCATTGTATCCCTCAAACGTGCAGCATCAGCACCAATAACTTCAGTTGCCTTTTTCCCACCTTGATAGAAATGGAATGTTGGCTGCAGCATAAGACAACCAAGACCATAAATTAGAGAAAAAAAAAATCAATTCAAACATGTTCTGCATTAGACATGTGGCTCTAGGTATGCCCCACTCTCTCAAGCACAAGCATAAATATTAGATATCGACCTTCGTCTTCCTTTACCAATTAGCAGTCTCTGGCCCTAAATATATTCTTCCCCACTTTAGAGCTTTAGTTTGTGAGAGTTCTTGGTTCAAACCCAAATTAGTATGGGCACTAAACTTGAAACAAAATATAAACTTTGCGTGGCCGTAAACCTAGAGTGAGCGAAAACCTTTTATCAAAATATAAATGTGGACCACAATTTTGAATAGCCGCGATCATTGCAATCAACTTTGCACAATTATTAACTAAACAACTGTCAACCAAACAGTAAAAACTACAAAGAAATTGGCATGTAATCATGTAAAAAAATGGTTTGACAATTTGCTTTCAGTTCATGATTTCATGATCCAAAGAAACGTGAACCTAGGAGGATATAGCACCATCCATTTCAGAAACTTGTCAAACGAAAAAAGTTCAAATATAAGGAGCAATTGGAGAAATACAAATTGACAACACCAATTAAGATTAAGAGAAAGAAAAAAGAATACACAGACAACAAAACATTCTGTTTCCTAGTGATGTTACAGTAAAAATAAAATCATAAAAACAAAAGAAGGATCAAAAAAATTACCACTGAGGTAATGTTTAACCTCCTCAAACCGCTTTGGAGGCTCTCCTGCAGATACACGTATTGAGATTAGCTCTTGAAGATCTTTTCTACAACTATTTATATTAACCCAACTACTTTTAAGCTCACAAATTAAATCATAATTTTAGGAGGAAACTATTTGAAAAATGTATAGTCAAATGAACATGCACATTTATACAGTAGAAATTGCTTAACCTTAACTGAGTGATCTAGGAAGAAGCTTTATATATTTAGTTTGAAGCTCAGAAACTAGAATTTGTTACCCAGCAAGCCAGCTAAACACTTGATCCAATAAGCTGCAAGATTAAGCATGTGAACTGTTTTTCATCACTCAGATACATCATTGATTAAGGTGAATTTTGTTTCTGTTTTCACTCTATCAAAACTAAAATCCATCAACCAGCCCACCTTAAAAGTGATCTGTCTCAAGACCAGCCCAAAAATCATGCAATCATCTAATTATTTACATTAACAATAAAAAAAATATTTCATTTAAAAGGTTAATTTAGAATTTAGATCTTTGTAATACCATAAACAAATGTATTGACATATCGATAAACAATTTCAAACATTCATAAGACTATTTGAATATGGAATCACTCATAATAAACTGATTAGACAGAACTGGACCCTCAAATCGTGTCCTGAATAACCACCGTACTACTTGCAGCTCATGCATTGTTACACTACGATGTCCCCACTGAAAGCCAAGAGGAACCCAAAGTATCTGCAGCAGTAGAACCAGCCATTGCGATAGACTCGGTAAGCAAGCAATTGAAGCCATTAACCCATGTTTAAGTTCATGTTCGTTTTCCATTATCTTAGTTACTGAAAAGTAGGAACCATCAGTTATATTTTTTGTGTATTTAAAAATGTCGATGAACAGAAATGGGGAAGGCAATTTTTGAATAAAAAACTTGTGGTTCATTCTCACCCTAAGAGAATTTCTTTACAAATTTCTATTGGCTTCTGATTTGGACCTATCAATTAGTATCAGAGTTATTACTACCAAAAAAGAAAGAATAGAAAACTTGAAAATCAGTTTGGGAGGGGTATAGAACAGTTTGAGCATAATAAAGATGGGTTTTGCTGACAAATTCCATCAGTTTGAGGACACCCTCCGACAGTTTTCCAACGCTTTGGTGTTGAATAGAGAGGATCCACATGCAATGCCCCAGGCAGACCGGGCCAGACGCGATTGAACCGCGATGATGGCACAAAGAAAAGCGACGGGGGCCAACCACCTTTCTACTCCAATGCAAAAACATTTCCTTTTGCGGGAGATATGTGGAGACCTCTTGCACATGGAGAGGGAGGCACTGGTGAAGATGGTAACCTCCAGATTGATAGTATATGGATGAAAGGGATGTTATTTCTGAACAGTTTCTGCGAGTTTTGATGATGCCCAAATGGAGATTGTTGGTCTTGTTGTTGCAAAGGGTGCAAAAGCAGCAGGACCTTCAAGGATCATTGGTATAGATATTGACAGCGAGAAGTTTGATAGAGCAAAGGATTTCAGAGTCATGGAATTTGTGAATCCAAAAGATCATGACAAATCTACTAAAGATAAATATCGAAATTATAATTTATTTTATTTATTAGTTTGAATTCAAATAAAATTTATCTTTACTTAGATTTAGAACACGTTTATCTTTTAAAAATTATGTTATTAGTGGGAGTTTATCTTTTAAGATATTTAATTTATATTTATCTCTTAAATAATAATAGATTATTTTTAGAAAATTTAAATTTGATGTAAACCTATTTAAATGCACTTTAAATTGTTAATTTTGTAGGAGTGAAGTTAATGAAAATTTAATTTTTTCTTCACCTGAAAAGATCCTAACAAGTGGTATCAGAGACTTCATTGGTTGAGTATATGAAAAAATAATGTAAAGATAAGAACAATGAGGAAAAGAAGAAAAAAAAACTATGAAGGGAGTCTTCATTGCTAAGATGTCAAACAAGTCTTCGTCAATATCAAAGAGAAAAAAATTTCCACCATGTAGAGTATGCAAGAAAAACAATCATGATGAAAAAAATTATTGGCCTAAAGGTAAATCATAATATTTTTATTGTAAAATATTTAGGTATATACAAAAAATTTACAGGTTGAAGAATGAGCAAGCAAATGTTGTGGAAAAAGAAGAAGAAACTCTTTTTTAAAATTTGGAAAGAAATGCTACAAAAGATTTTGATGAGAAGAGCAATAAATATTTGAAAATTGATGAGAAGTGCATCAATAATCAGAGATTGGTGAGAAGAACATCAACAATTGAAAAAAAGTGATTCGGAATATGAATATCAAACAAGAAATATTGGAGAAAAGTGCTTCAACAAAATAAATTTGGTGATTATAATTTCTATATTAAGAGAGAGTGTTGAAGATAAATGTAGAAATTATAATTTATTTTATTTATTAGTTTGAATTCAAATAGAATTTATTTTTAGTTAAATTTAGAACATATTTATTTTTTAAAAATTATGTTATTAGTAGGAGTTTATCTTTTAGAAAATTTGATTTGTATTTATCTTTTAAATAGTGGTAGATTATTTTTAAAAAATTTGGATTTAAAGACACTTTAAGTTGTTAATTTTGAAGAAGTGAAGTCAATGGAAATTTAATTTTTTCTCCACCTGAAAAAATCCCAACAATTTAATTTTTGTTGTTGCAAAGGGTGCAAAAGCAGCAGGACCTTCAAGGATCATTGGTATAGATATTAACAGCGAGAAGTTTGATAGAGCAAACGATTTCAAAGTCACAGAATTTGTGAATCCAAAAGATCATGACAAACCAATTCAGCAGGCTCTTGATGATCTCATTGATGGTGGGATTGGCTACAACTTTGTGTGTATTGGATATGTCTCTGTAATGAGAGCTGCTTTAGGCTGTTGTCACAAGGAATGGGGGACCTCTATTATTGTGGGGGTTGCAGCATCTGGTCAGGAGATATCAACTCATCCTTTCCAGTTGGTAACTGAGCGCGTTTGGAAAGAAACAACTTTTGGTGGTTTTAAGAGCCGCTCACAAGTGCCTTGGCTTGTAGACAAATACATGAAGAACGAAACTGAGGGAGAGGATCGGAAAAGCAAAAAAAAAGGTTGGCAAAACGAGGGAGAAACAGAAGAGAATGAAACAGAAGAACTGAAGTGAGAGGCGAGGGATCCAGAAAAGGGACGACATGCAGCAGTCTTGCACTACAACAGGAGGGTTCAGAAATTAGACCCACCATGGATTAGGTTATGGACGAATTAAAGAAACTGGCAGCAGAGTTGTAAGAAAAATTTGGCTATCTGAACCTTGAGAACAAGGTTCCTGAAAAAGGGGGAGGTAATGTTACACTATGATGTCCCCACCGAAAGCCAAGAGGAACCTAAAGTATCTGCAGCAGTAGACCAGCCATTGCAGTAGCCTAGATAAGCAAGCAGTTGAAGCCATTATTCCATTTTGAAATTCATGTTCTTTTCCCATTATCTTAGTTGCTGAAAAGTAGGAACCATCAGTTATATTTTTTGTGTATTTAAAACTGCTGATGAACAGCAATGGGGAAGACAATTTTTGAATAAAAACTTGTAGTTTATTCTCACCCTAAGAGAATTTCTTTATAATTTCCATTGGCTTCTGACTAGAACCTATCATACATCCAAGAATACCCAAAGAATTTAAAGCCCACCCCACTTATAAGCAATGAGTGTGTTCCACAGAAATAGGTTTTGAAGTTTCTAAGAAATCATACGATATCATACTTTGCATATAAAACTAAAAGACATGCAATAGAAATTTCATGTTCCAATTTTTTTCCTTTCACAATACTGCTTTCAATTGAAGACAGTTAAAATTTCCAACAAAATAACATTGAGAATAAACAAATAATTAATCCACAAATTTTTTATTTGCAATCAAAACTGGGCCTTTATATCCAAAGCATAATAATATAAAAGGTGATCATGTAATATTTAGATGTTTTTGGAGAAACAAAATCACAGTGAACTGGAGCTTAAATGATCAGGGTTTACATCATGATCCCATACCTCATCAATATCGATCTTAAATATCGTTACTGGAGGATATCTCGCACTGAGTTCTTCAATTACTGGTGCTATGAACCTGCCTGGGGAACGTCATCATAACATAGGTTACTAAAAAGTTTTCAAAAGAAAAAAACATAAGGTTATTAAAAAGATTCTTCTTTAAACCACTACAATAATTTCTTTAAGATGGCATGCAACGATGAAGCAAATGATAGTTCAAGGAAATAATAACAAAAACTTACAAGGTCCGCACCAAACAGCAGTGAAATAGAAAATTGCTGGCAGAGATCCATCTGTTACAGTGATTTTGAATTTAAGAAGAAAATAAAGTAAGCAAAAAGATATATTGAAAACCACTAAAAGAAAATTTTAATAATAATGTGAAAAATGCGTACAAAAGAACAGGCACCTTGAGCTTTGCTAAGTGAAGTATTCATATCTTCTTCTGATTTAACAAGAACAATGTTGGATGGACCTGAAATAAAATTATCAGCTTCCAATAAACTATTGATAGCAGCATTGGTTTCTTTAACATCTAGAAAACGAAGGTAATGCAAAATGACTCAAGAACGATCGGAAATGAGACGAAAGAGAACAGAATAGCAAAACCCGAAACGAAAAAACATCAGCCGCGATTATAAAACACAGCAAACAGTTAAAAAGAGAGACGAAAAAGAGTCGAGCACCTGCTGAGGAAGAGCTGAAAGTTCTAGGGCACTGAGGAGAAAGATTGGAGGGATGAAATTGTAGGGAGCTGGAAAAAGATGAAACAGTGGAGAAGGGCCTTTCGGGGGTTCCATTGGTGGATGAGACAGCGATTGGAGGTGACTTTCGAGCTTCAGTGAAATGATAGGAAGAGGAAACTGAACGTAGACATGAAGCACGATGATGATGAAGACGACAGATTAATCCCCAATTTCTCATCATTCTCGTAGTATATCGTTCTCTGCAGTATTCAGTTTATTTCTTATACAGGGGAATTACAGTCTCTTCTTACACAGAAATCTAGGTTTTTGTTTTATCAGCAGAGAACAATAATAATAATATTTAAATTTCATTAAGATTAATTTATGAACGATAATAATATTATTTTATGAATAATGAATAGTATGTTAATTATTAATTATCGATTTATAAGAATGTTAATGAAAAGTTGAATTACTAAAATTATAAGATGTAATAAAATAAAAATAATTCTACCTTTTTCAATAAAAGTCCTGAAATAAAAAAGTTAATATGCAAATTAAAAATTTGAAAAAATTAAGAAAAAAATAATTATTTGATGTAAAATAAAAAGATAAAAAAAAATAATTATTTGGTGAGAATAATTTTGTTTCATCATCTTGAAGTAATTAAATTGTTATGCTCCTTATAATACATTTATTTTATCTAATGTAATTTTTGTTTTGTTTAAGTTTTGAAAGAAAATAAAATAAAATTTATTATCTAAATCCGTCATTTACAAAAATATTTAAATCTAATTCAATTTAAACATTTTCTATTTTTTTTAAAAAAAATTATAAATCCAGTTTTCTGAACCTAATCTATTTTCTTAAAACGGTGCATTTTGAAATTTTTTTTTTTTTTGTTTAGTACTGAATGAGAAAGATTTCAAATCTTAAAGGTGGATATTGAAGAATTTATGACTCTGATTTATAACTTAGAGATTGGCAAGTACGTTGGAAGAATTTAGTCCCCTTGTAAAAATCTCTACCTTTAATCTCCTTTCCTAATCAAGCAATAACAAGCCATCATCAATTCCATAAAGGTTGTAACAATAGTCTCTCTTATGACATCTTTTAAAATTTACTAGATATGAACTTCCAGAAAAAATGTATATTTATCTTTTAATTCATAAATTTTAATAATATTGGAAAGTCTCTTCAAATTATAATCAGAACTCTTAAAAATACAGTGCCAAAAAAAAAAAAAAAAAACAAATCAATTGATTATTTAAACTATTCAAGTATCATTGTGTTGTCAACCATCTTCTTGAATACTATTTCAATATGAAAAACAAATTCATGAAGTTACATGAATAATGAGAGATCACCTTTTGTAACGCCCAAACAATTTGGGCATTTTTTGTTAATATTAATTTTATTTAGTTTAATTTATAAAAAAAAAAAAGAGAGCGTCACGTCAGCGGCCCAGTCAGCAGCCCTGGCCAACCAGGACCTGCCGCGTGGCAAGACCACGTCGAGGGAACGGGCCACGTGGGCGATCCGCGTGCGCGCGGATCGAACGGCCCAGATCAAGCGTGCACACGGACAGTCCAGATGCAATCGCACGGACGGCCCAGATGCACGCGCACGGACGGCCCAGATTCAATAAAAAACGGACGGTTGAGATCAAAAGGCAAAAAGGTATAAATAGAACCCCCACACCTGACCACAAAAACCCTAGCCGCCTGCCCTCGCCGGAGAAGACGAACCAAACGCCGGAGGAGCCGGCCACGGCCACCCGCCGCCGCATCGGGGAGATTTCCGACTGCCGATCGAGGTAAATTTCATACCCCCGACTCGTTTTTCCACGCTGAGTTCCCCTGTGGCCAAATCGGAGCCAAAATCCCGGCCAAACGGTCGGAAAACACGGTCGAAACCCAGCGGCGCTGCCGCACCCCTCCTCGATTTTTGCCTCCGATGAGGCCCTTCCCGGCCTCCGTTTGATGCAATTTTTATATCACCGTGATCACCATTCTTTTCTCTACAGGTTGATCGGAGCCGAATCACCAAAACACGAACCTCGCCGGAGAGCCACCGCACCCGAGAGCACCGCCGCCGGTAAGCTTCAGTTTTTCGTAATTTTTTGGCCCCTCAAGGGCCCTAGGGTTGTTTTATCACAGGGACCGATGTAAGTGTGGCCAAATTCGGCCGAAAACGGTCAATCCGAGGCGAATCGCCGCCGCAAGCGGCGGCGCCGTCGCTGGAGCACAGCGGAGCCGCCGTGCCGGAATTGCGATATTGGCCGAAAGGGGCCCTGGGTCTAATTTGGGATTTTTTGGAACACGTGCAGGTACCAGTAGTGCGTTTCAATTCCCCGGAAAAAATTTAGGGAAAATTATGGACAACCTGTAGGCGCATTGTGAAGCTGTGTTCGAACCCCAAAACGGGTAAGGACCCCTCACCCTATTTCCTATCACGGTACTAAAGTTCAATAATGATAAAACGGTATTTCTTGAATCAACGAATGTGTGAAATTGCTTAAGGTCGCTAATGGAGCCCGAGTCTAGTGTGTTTGTCGGTTAACTGTTATTTGGCCTATTTTATAGTTTTTAATGCAGTATGAGGTCTGATGTTTTCATTTCATAGTTTCATGTGCATATTTTACTGTTTTATTGATTATGGGTTGAATGACTGAGTAACCGATGCTGTATGTTGTCTTGTTTGGCATAAATTATTGTTTTGTTTGTTTGTGTGTGAATTGATGATGCTGACTGAGGAAAATAGGAATGAAAGGTTATGTAAATTGATAATTGTATAATGTGATCAGCCTGACTAGATATCCTGGGAGATGGTGGACGGACCGGGTCCGTAGGGAACCCTACCGGGATTATGGTTTCTCATATCGGACGGGGTATGGAGACCTTATGTGTTTTGGCGCCCATACTGGACGGGGTATGGGGACGGCCCGTTTCACCCTCATACCGTACGGGGTATTGAGGTTTATAGTTTTGGCGCCCATACCGGTCGGGGTATGGGGACGGCCCTGGAATCAGGTTGTAAATGTTAAAGGTTCACGGGTAGCGGGACCCCTATGGATCCCCCCGGATACTAGTAGGTTGGTAAAAGAGGAAAAATATGTTGTGTAATGATTGAATTACAAAAGGCGTGATAAGTATTATGTTATACAGTTTATATGATTTCATGATGATGATAATGTTATTACTTTCGTATATTGTTTTATGAATTTCACCGAGGTAAGTGGATGGTAAATGTTTTATTATTGATAAAAGGATTTGTTGTAAATTATGCTCCATTGGTCTTTTTGTGTTTTCTACCCACCTTTACCTCTGTGACGGTGAGATATCGTGATGTCTTTACGGGCTAGTGTAGTTCATTCCTTATTTAATCATTTCAGATCAGAAAGACATTGTTCCCGAGCCCGTTCCACAGGACGAAGGGGACGCCTAAAGACTCCATAGTCATATTCATAGCTTTTACTTTCGAGTTTCTCTTTTAGTTAGTTTGATCTTTTATATTTTGAGCACGTTTTTGGTTTTAGTGTAAGGGATGTTAATCGAAATTTTGACTTCGCTTCCGCATTTGACATTTTTAATACACATATTTCATTTTAAATTTCTGGGGTCGTTACACATTTGTTATGTAGATATGGTAACCTCTAACTTAATCATAAAGGAAGATTAAGATCATTATCTTAATCATTTAATTATAATATAAAGTTTAAATTGTTTAATAAAGTCCATATTTTTTTTCCTCGATAAAAATAATAATAATAATAACTACCATATTTCTCACCATAAGTTTTTTAGTCACAGACGATTAGGGGTATTGATCTTGAAGCAAGTGAACCACACATCTATTATAATAATCAATTAGAGAATTTTAATGAACTAAACTTAAAATTTAATCCTCAAACGCGTGAGAACTAATAACTCAAATGCACATGGGTATCCAAAACTTTGATACAAGAACTTAAATTGACCTCTCTCTAAAACTATTCAAACAGACAAAGCATGTTTGAATCATAAAGATTAAATTCACATGTAATGTAAACTTCAATCTTACTGATAAGGGTTATGTTTATGTGTTTCAACTTACGAAAAAAGAAAAAAAAAAACTCTTTTTAAAAAGATAACAAACTAAATTATTTATATGATGTCTAGTAAAAAAATTAAGAGATAATAATATTAGGTTAAAAAAAGAAGAACCCTTGCTAGGATTTCTTAAACCCTAGCAAGTTTAAAGTTTTATAACCTTTATCCGGTTGTAGTTTCTTCTTTTAAGGAGATTTCTCTTTTTGTTTTCTTTGTTAACTTTTAAATTTTTAATTTATTATTTTTATTTGAACTTTTTTATTTCCAAAATTTTGAAATAAACTTTTAAAGTAATCGAATTTGTTTAATAAAATAATAATAGTGTAGAAATATGATGTAGAATAATATATATACACTAAGTTAGTTTTTACACTATTCGAATTAGTCATTGTACTAATATTTTATTTTTTTGTCAATCTATTTCAAACAATATGTATATTAGTCATTGTCGCTAAATGTCATTTATGTTATACGTAGAAAAGAATTTTAATTTTTAATTATTTTTAATATAATAAAAAATTAAAATTAAAATTAAAAAAATAAATAAATTCTTCTCATTGCACTAAGATGACGGCCAACAACAGCAGCAGATGGTGATAGCTACCAGGGGGTTAAATATTTGAGTATTATCAACAAATATTTAACCACCATTAATAGAATCAGTAAGCATAATGTTTAAACCCCTATTAGCAGGATCATAATACTGAATGTTTAATTCTCATTAATTGCATCTACAAATTATCAAGCAATGCTTATCCCTATTGACAGGATCACAATGCATAATGTTAGGATCACATATTTCATATAGTAATATCAGAAGATTATAATTCTTTTCACTATTCATAACTTAATTTTTTTGTCAATTACTCAAAAATAACTTGAAATCTTAACTCACCAGTTTTCACAATATGTAAAAATACAAAAACATTCTTGTTAACTAAAGAATCAATGGAGCTGATCTTTATACTCCACTACTGCTTAAAGTTACAATCATATGTTCTATTTATAGAAGGGATCAAGTAAACAAACTAAAGACTCGGTAAACCACTATCAAACTCCAAAACTTTACTAAAATAGGACCAAGCCAAAGCTATAATTAAGTAAATAACTCCAGCAATGACTCCCTTAAACTGATGTTGCAAACATTCAGTTTAATAAGCCTGACTGCAGAGGATTTTTTTAAATAAGATTTCTCTAAGGTACAGACACACCAAGTAGCTTCTTGAGTTTTTCAAAAATAATCACTTTTAAGGGGCTTTGTGCATATGTCAGCCACTTGATCTTCACTTCTGCAATGAACAAGGTCAATCGTTCCATCTTTTGTGACATTCCTCAAGAAATGGTACTTAACATCGTATGCTTGCTTCGACCATGTAAAACATGATTTTTTTGAGAGCTTAATTGTTGAACTATTGTCATAGAAAATTGTGGTGGCTCCCTCTCGCTTGACATAAAGTTGTTCAAGGATTTTCTGTAGCATAACGGCTTAACATGTACATGAAGTTGCGCCAACATATTCAGCTTTAGTTGTTGATAAAGTAACAATTGATTATTTCTTTGAAGACCATGAAACAGCTCCTAAACTGGATATAAAAATATACCCTGAAGTGCTTTTGTGATCGTTATGATCTCCAACATAGTTACTATCTGTAAAACCAGTTAAATCCGATCTTTTTCCTTTTTCATAGAGCAGCCTATAGTGAGAGGTACCTTTTAAATAGTGTAGAATTCTTTTGATGGCCATTAAATGAATTTCCTTTAGACATTCTATATATCTATTAATAAGTTTTACAAGATGTATTACATTAGGTCTGGTTATCGTGAGATATATTAAACTCTCCATAATTTGTTTGTAGAGAATGTTGTCTATCTTTCTACCTACTGGATCTTTAACAAGCTTGAGTCCTATTTTGGTTGGTGTGCTGGCTGGATTACAATTCTTCATTTGAAACCTGTCTAAAATTTCTCCAAACATACTTTCTTTGTGAAATAAAAATCTTATCTGCAGATTGCACCACTTCTAAAGTATTGCATTAAATTCATATTAGACATATCAAATTCTATCATCATGAATCTTTTAAGATATTCACACATTGAATTATTACTCTTTGTGAATATAAAATCATCAATGTATAATAGGACAATAAACATTTTTCCACCACCACAACACTTATAAAAGTGTGTGTTCATAAAGGCAATTTTGAAACTTTTTATTTAAAAAAGTATGCTTTAATATGACTATACTAAGCACGTGAGGCTTATTTTAATCCATAAAGTACCTTTTTTAATTTATACACTTTATGCTCATTTTCAAGCTTAATATATTTAGGAGGTTGATCAATAAATATATGTTCTTCTAATTTTCCATGCAAGAATGCTAAATTTACGTCCAGCTGAAAGATAAGCCATGAGTTTTGAGCTGCTAATGCATTTAGCAATATGATCATGTCATGGCTTGCAAGAGGAGTAAAAACCTCTTTGTAATCAACTCCGAACTCTTGTTTGTATCCTTTAACAACCAATCACGCCTTGTATCTGTCGATTTCACCATTCTTCTTTAGTTTTGTCTTATACAGTCACTTTACGCCAATAGTTTTATGCCCTTTTGGTAGCTCCATCAACTCCCATGTATCTTTCTTTGGCTTCAATTTCGGCATCCATAGCTTGTTGCCACTTTGAATCTTTTACAACATCTTCAAAATCTACAGAATCACAATATAAAAACAAAAGCAAAATGATTAAGTGATTCTTCATTATTGTATCTCATAGTCTTCCATCCACGCAGGTCTTCTTCTAACTCGCCGAGATTGTGCTTCTTCGCTAGTTTCAGCTATTGGATTGATTTCATTAATTGGAGGAAGCTCTCTTTTCGCAAGTTGAATGGTCTTTAAAAGCTAGTGCAAATTATTTCCATTTTCTCCATAAAAATCAGCTGGAATTTGTTACTTAGTGTAGTTATGTTTCCACATCCAGAACCTTTCTTCATCAAATATTACATCACAACTAATGACAATTTTTTTATTGATAGGATTAAACAATTTGTATGCTTTTGAGTGTTCAGTCACACCAAGAAAAATGCATTTTGCCCATTTGTCATCAAGCTTTTTTTTTTTTTTTTTTAATCTAGAACATGAGCATATCCTTTGCAGCCAAAAATTCTAAAGTGATCAACACTTGGTTTATATCCGCTCCATGCTTATTCTGACGTCATGTTTTGAACAGCTAAAGTGGGGCTTATGTTCAGTATATGTATACTCCAATTAACTATTTGGGCCAGAAAAATTTTAAGATGCCACTTTTCGCCAATATAGTCCGACACCATGTTAAGGGTTGTCTAATTTTTCCTCTTTGAAATGTCATTTTGCTGCGGTGACTAGCTGTTCTAAGTTGTTTTTGGATCCCGTAATTTTTACAAAAATTTGTAAATTCTTGTGAAGTATATCCTCCAACACAATCACTTTAAAGGGTTTTTATAGGCTTGTTTGCTTCCTTTTCAACCAACAACTTGAAATTTTTAAAAATTGAAAGTGTTTTAGATTTCTCTTGCAAAAAATGGATTTATATTTTTTGACTAAAATCATCAATGAACGTTATAAAATAACGTTTACCCCCATTTGACATCAGATTTATGAGTCCGCATATATTGGAGTGAACCAGCTCCAGCATGTTCTTTGCTTTCCATGACTTTTCTTGTGAAAATGAGTTATGGTGTTGTTTGCTAACAACATGTTCTTTACAAATTTGAGACTGAGGTGAAATTTGAGGAAGACTAGTTATCATATTTTTCTATTGCAACGTCTTTAATTCACCAAAATTTAAGTGACCATAGCGATAGTGCCATAATCATGTTGCATCTTTTAAGTTTGCTGAGAAGCATGAATGAATAGTGTTGTTGATATAGAGGGGAAATAATCGATTTGCTGACATGTTAACTTGGGCAATTAAGCCCAATTTTGCATCTTGAATGCAACAAATTCGATCTTTAATGATAATCTCATGTCCCTTCTCTTGAAACTGACCGATACTCAATAAATATATCTTTAAATCTTGAACAAATAACACATTTGAGATGGTTTAAATAGAGCCTACTTTAGTTTGAATTATTACCTTCCCTCTTCCCATCATAGAAACTTCAAAATTATTTCCAAGTTTTACATCATCTCAGAATGATTTGTCTATTTTTGAAAATGCAAATTTGTCTCCACATATATAATCACAAAGTCTTGTTCATCACTTCCTTTCCACGACTAACCATCAACAAAGACATCTCTTCTTGTTCTTCAGCTTCTACAAAATTTGATTGGTCCTTTGGCCCTTTGGATATATTGGTTTAGCATTCGAATTTATAATGATCATACTTGTGGTATCTGTAACATTCAACATTGGATTTATCTGCTAACCTAGTTGTATTAATAGTTGAATGATGGCATCCTCAATCTCGTCTGCATCCTCTACCTCTTCCTCTTCTTTGGGACTCTTGTGGTTGTTTATCTTGTTGTTGATTTTGATGATTTGTGCTATTGTATAAAATTAGAAACGTTCACAATACCCCTTATAAAAATACATGACTCTTCGTGAGTATATAAAAGAAAAATTCTTATTGTAAAAAAATATGATTCTTGGTGAGTATATGAGGGAGAAAAAAATTATTATTCTATTTCACACCTTGAATAAAACTATAAATAAACTTGAATTTTGGAATACGAAAATTGCTCAGAATTCTAGTAGCATACGGGAGAAAACATTCAAGAGCATCAATAATTAAGAGTGAATAAAAAAAAAGTATATTTTCTTATTATTTTCGCATAAAAGTTAGTTCTAATTTTTCTAATAGTAGTATCAGAACTTAGTTGTTTGCGTCTGTTCCTGCAATAATCATGTTCCAATTTGAATTAAATTTGTTTATTTTTTATGATAATGAATCTAGAAAACATGCTGTTTTTTTTCTTTTTTATGTATATTTTTATTTTGTAAGAATCTGAAAAAAAAAACACCACCTAAGTGGCACATTTCATATGTTGATTACCTAAATATCTTGCTTCGCCGTAGGTGGCAAAATTTAAAAAAAAAAAAAAAAAAAGGGATGCACTGTGTGTTCGTGAATGAAGAAAAAAAAACTGGTAGAGAAAAAAATGTTGAAAATATATATGTATGTGTATATATATATATATATATATATATATAATTAAAAAAAAAAAACAGGAAGAGGATGATGCATTATGTGTGCGTGAAAAAGCAGCGGGGGAGAAAGAAGGAGATTGAAGATATATATATATATATATATACACATATGCATAACCGACTCACTACAAAGGAAAGCAAGACCCCCTCCTATTTTGTTTTTTTGTTTTTTTTGTTTTTTTTTTCTTCTTTTCTCTCTCATCATGATGATGGTTTTATCGATTTTATTTTGATTTTCTCTTTAGAAAGAAAAATGAAAAATTAAATGATGAGAGTGGGAGTTGAATTTGTAACCTCCCAAAACCATAATATTAATTTAAGACCTTCCTACCATGTAGACAACTCAACATATACATATATTTTTTGGTTGGTATTTTAATAGTATTCCATGAATGCATATTATTTTATTTATTTGGATGACATATTAGTATTTTCTTTAATGTTATTTTATCATCACTGTATTAATGTATACTAATTAGTTATTTATACATCTTTGGTATTTTTTATGCTAATTACTTTGGCACAAATAAAGGGTTACATGGATATATTCTATTTATTTATCTATTAAGTTTTTTATTTTTTATTTTTTGTTATAATAATTAAATTATAATATTTTTAATTTGTGTCATATATAATAATTATGAGCCTAGCGAAGTTTTTAAACACGTGATATAAACAATAAAATTTTAATAAATTAATTATGAAAAATCGTGTCTAATGCTATTTTTTATATACTTGTAAAAATGACAACCAATAATATAATTACTGATTTATCGACCAACGAGAAATTGGATGGGACAAATTATAATATATGGCATAAGAAGATTCAATATATTCTTAATGAGAATGAGGTTTTGGAAACTTTGACCGCTACTGTACCTGAGTAAAAAAATATCGATAGTGATCGGTACAATGAGAATCTAGCTGCATGCCAGGAATGGTCCAAGAAGGATCATTCTACGCATTATACTGTGTTGTATTGCATGCATAACGATTTTATTAGAGAATATGAGAGTTGTTTCTTAGCTAATGACATGTGGGACAAGCTTAAAAGGTCACTTGTAGCCAAACATCCGCTACAAGACTCCATGCCTTGGATTAAAGTGGATGACATATGAAATAAATCTAAAACACAGTATAATTGAACGCTTACGTGTCATGGGTGCTATGGTTCGTGGTCTTAACACTGGAAGGCGTGACATAAGAGATCATAAGCAAGTTCTGAATGTGATTCGTTCACCTCCAGATGAACTTGAATGTTGGAAAAATTTTAAACTCCTGATGGTTCATAGTGAACACATTAATACTTTTTCTAAAATTGCTAGGCACATTGAAATATAGATTGAGCATCAAGAGATATTTAATCCTTCCAATGTGATGCTCGTAGCCCATGGGATCAGACTCAAGGAAAACAAGCTTAATCATTTCAAGCAATTTAAGAAAGGTCGGTACCCCTCTCAAGCCAATGAACTTAAAAGTGTTGTGGTCAAATAGCATAAGGCTAAGGGCTATAGAGAAAAAATATAGCGCGTATGAAGTGATATAACTGCGGCAACAAGGGTCACTTCGCTCGTGATTGTACTAAGCTGAAGAAGGTACATTTCTCTATTTTGCTTCTTGATTTATTTATTTGTTCTCATGCATTAGTTGTTAATTCTTTTCCTAATTAGATTGTAGAACGGGACTACGCAAACATGTAGGTCAAGATCAAGCTGGATTCATGGACTACTATTGTGTCCTGATGGGTTCGCAAAATGTTGTATTAAACAACATAAGTGAAGAGGACGTTCTTGGAATCGAAACATACCAACTCAAGCTAAGTGGAGGGAATATTTAACTTTGTTATGACACTCTCTATGCATCAGGGGTGCGATATTTACTTTCAGTTGTTTCCTTATTAAGATTGGTTTTTTTTAACTTTAAACTTGGTACTTTAGACATTTTATATCATGACGATGTATTTGGTCACGGGTCTTTAAGAAATAATTTCTTTATTCTTGACTTTGATAATAATATATATAATAATTCTATATTTGCTTATGTTTCTCACTTTGATTGTGATTCTAAATATGTCAAGTAGAATACCAGACTTGGTCATATTGATCAAGATCGAATGAGTAGATTGGCTAAAGAAGGTCTTTTGAATCGACTTACTGAGGTTAAGCTGCCTAAATGTGACTCACGCTTAATTGGTAAAACGAGTAAAAAGTCTTTTGGTAAAGCTTCAAGGGCGTCAAATCCTTTAAAATTAATCCATTATGATATTTACGGATCTTTAAATATAAAAGCACGTCATGGTGCCATATACTTTCTCATTTTTATAGATAATTATTCACGATATAGATACATGTATATGATTTCTCACTATTATGAAGCACTAGATATGTTCAAACAATTTGTAGAAGAAGTGAAAAATTAAATAAATCGAAGAGTTCTCTTCGAAACGATCATGGTCATGAATACCTTTATGGTATGTTCAAATAATATTGTAAAGAAAAAGGTATATGTAGGCAATTTATAATTCCTCATACTTCGCAACAAAATGGTGTTGCATAGCGGATGAATCGTATATTACTAGACATGATTAGATCAATGATGGCACATGCCAACCTCTCTAATAATTTTTTGGGAAAATGTGTTGCTTATGACAATCTGCATCCTTAACCAAGTAAAAGTGTACCTCACACTCCATATGAGTTATGGAATGACAAGAAGGCTATTTTGGATCATTTACGTCCTTGAAGGTCGGCAGACTATGTCCATAACCCAACTCATAAGCACGAAAAACTAGGTCCAAGAGTAACTAAGATAGTGTTCATCAAATATCTCGAACATTCAAAAGTTTATGTAATATTTGGAGAACACCTGAATGGTGGCATGACTGAAATTGACTCCCACAATATTGATTTCCTTGAGAATGAGTTCCCAAACATTAGTAAAATAAAAAGGAATATCGAACTATATGAGTTATAAGAGGATATGCAACTATCTATTGGTGAGATGGAGGCATTGAGAATCTACAAAGTCACTAAAGATAATGATATTCTGCCAAATGAAAAAGATAGTAGGAGTGATCCTACTATTCTAGATGGTAAAAATTTGCCTACAAATGATAATCCACTAAAAAAAGGGGTTAGTCCTCAATATCTAAACTTGGAACATGAGGTTAGTTTTCAAGTTCCAAATCCCATGCCAAGTGATAGTGGGAGAGATTTATCATCTAGTAAGATAGGTGATGAAGGTCCTAGAATTCAAATGAGTGAATGTGGAAAAATTCCCCAACGATATTTCCAAATTGAATGAGAAATTTTCCTGTGCACTCCTTTAAAAATTGAGAAACCCACCTCCTTTAAGGAGACTGTAAATTCACCGAATAATAAAGAATGGATTGATGCCATGAGGGATGAGATGGACTCAATGATGAGAAATAAGGTTTGAAAACTCATTAATCTCCCGGCTCGATGTAAATCAATTAAAAATAAATGGGTTTTCAACATAAAACATGGAACGAGTGGATCAATTAAAAAGTTTAAGGCCCGACTAGTGGCGCAAGGCTTTACCCAAATTGAGGGTATAGATTATGAAAAGACTTTTTCTCTTATCGTGAGATTTACTCTAGTCGCCTCCTTATAGCCCTGGTTGCCCATTTGGACTTGGAGTTATTTTCAAATTGATGTTAAAACTGTTTTCCTCAATGGTACACTTGAGTAAGAAATATATATGAATCAACCTATTAGGTTTGTCTCAAAAGGTCAAGAAGATAGAGTCTGCCGTCTTAAAAGTCTATATATAGTCTCAAGCACTCTTCTAGAAAATGGTATTTCAAATTCCATAAAGCCATTACTTCATTTGGCTTGTCCATGGTAGATGAAGACCATTGTGTGTATGTCAAGAAAATAATGGGAGGGATTATGTTTCTCTCCTTATACGTTGATGATATACTATTAGTTGGAAACAACATGGAGATTATCAATGCCACTAAATAGTGGTCGTCCTCTGTTTTTGAGATGAAGGACATGGGTGAAATCAGGTTTGTCCTTGGCATGGAAATAATGAGAGGCCATCCCAAGAAGCTTATAAGACTGTGCTGCTAATAAGCATATATTAAGAAAGTCTTTGAACGATTTCGGATGCATTACTCTAAACCCGTTGACACTCCTATTGAGAAGGGTCTAACCTTAAGTCTTGACCAGTGTCTAAAGACAGATGAAGAGAAAAAGAAAATGAGCAACGTTCCTTATACTAGTACAATAGACAGTTTGATATATGTCATGTTGTGTACATGGCCAGACATTTATTTTGCGGTTAGTTTGGTAAGTCGTTATCAAACCAACCCTGAACCTGCGCATTGGTAAATAGTCAAGAGAATCTTGTACTACCTTCGTGGTACAAGTAACCTAGTCCTCTGTTATCACTAAGGGGACTTAAGGTTAAAAAGATATTTTGATGCAGACTGGTGTGGGGATTGGGATGAATATAAGTCGACCTCAGGATATGTTTTTGTCCTTGGTAGAGGTGTCATATCTAGTAAAAAAAACAAGATTACATTGTTTTATCTACAATGGAAGTGGAGTATATTGCTAGTTGTCTTGTTGTACATAAGACAATTTGGTTGAGAAGCTTTCTGCAGGATCCAAAATTTATTGTGACAATACTATTACTATCCAATTTGCTAAGGATTCGAAATTTCATAAAAAAACCAAACATATTAAAAGGTATTATCACTTCATTTAGAGAGCCACAAAAAAAGAAAAATCGTTGTTTAAGTATATATCCACTAGCAAAATAGTTGTTAATCCTTTTACTAAGCCCTTACCTAGAGATGCTCTTCGAGGTCATGTGAAGAATCCAGGTTTATGCAGGCTTTAGTTTTCAAGTGCGATTTGATACGTAATGAACATGTGTTTTTTGTGTATTAATCATTTATGAAATAAAAGTGGATATTTTCTTACGAAATGTTCATGAATATAATGACATGACTAGGCACGTAATAATGTCACCAGGTTTTATGATCAACTTTACACACATGTGATCTTTCTAACGCTTGAATAGTGGGTAAGATAAAACTAAATCATATTGGCGTTAAGTAAGTGTAATATGTATTGTCTTTATACTTGTGTTGTATTAATGACAAACTATTAAAATTTTATAGTCACATATCTAAGATGAGACTCTAGAGAATTGAGTATGAAATATACTCGATTTTATGCTAAAATCTTATAGTCGAATATCAAGTGTCAGGTCATACATTGAGTATGTTAATCAAGTGGCTCGAGTTAGATACTTGAGTAGTATCTGGACTTATAATTCGCACGACACAGAAGAGTGACATGTATAACTTAGTAAGAGCTATGTTGTGATATACATATCATAATGTATGTGTTATATGACGACTGATATAGAAAGTGACAAAATAATTCCATACTTTATTATTGTGTGAAACCTATGGACTTTTGTGTCCTCCTTGTAGGTTACATGGAGTGTTAGTGACAGTACTTTCTAACAGGGACCCCAGGTTCACTTCTCAATTCTGGCCTAGTTTTCAGCAAGATATGGGAACGAAACTATCACTTAGTACTGCATTCCACCCTCAGACCGATGGACAATTAGAAAGGACGATCCGCACACTGGAGGATATGCTCCAAGCTTGTGTTCTTGACTTCGAGAGCCATTGGGATGATCATTTATCCCTAATAGAGTTTGTTTACAATAACAGCTACTAAGCAAGTATTGGCATGGCTCCGTACGAGGCATCGTATGGCCATCCATGCAGATCACTAATCTGTTGGGAAGAAGTGAGTGATAGAAAATTATTCGGTCCATATCTTATATAGGAGACTACAGCCAAAATAGTTAAGATCATGAAGAACATTTAGACGGCTCAAAGCAGGCAAAAAGATTATGTGGATACCCAGATGAGGGATTTGGAATTTGAGAAATGTGATTGGGTGTTCTTTAAGGTCACACATTTCAAAGAAATCAGTAGGTTTGACAAGAGAGAGAAACTAAATCCCTTATTCATTGGGCCATTTAAAATCTTAGACATAATTGGCATCGCCGCATACAGATTGACACTACCTCTAGAACTATCTAGGGTCCATAATGTGTTCCATGTGTCCATGCTACATAAATACCACCTAGACCCCTCTCACGTCTTGGCCCATGAGCCCTTTTTGCTTCAGGAGGATTTGTCCTACGAGGAGATACCAGTCAGCATTGTGGACTGAAAGAGCAGAGTACTCTGCAACCGGAAAATTTCCTTCATTAAGGTCCTATGCCAGAATCACACACTAGGAGAGGCCATATGGGAGTTAGAATTAGACTCCAGAGCCCAATATCCCCAACTGTTTGATTGAGTGAGAGAGAGACAAATTTGAGGGACTAAATTTCTTTTAAGGAGGAGAGAGTTGTAATAGCCTTAATTAATTTTAATTATATCAAAATTAATGTATAAATATAATTCTTTAATTTTTGAATTTGTTATTAGTGTAAAAATGAAGAAAAATAGGTGGAGAATGAAATTGAAAATAATTTTGGGAAAAATGAGTGAAAATTTGGGTTCTGGAATATTTTTAAAAGAAAAATCAGAAACCAGAGGTCAAAACACAATTTAACAAAATTGTGCCATGTAGGACACCCAATCAGCCGCTCCGACGAACCAGAGCGCGCCGCGTGGCAAGGAAAGCTGATGCGGTGCCATGCTAGTGATCCGCATGCCCGCGATCAGACAGTCTGGATTTGTTCCCACGTGTACAGACAGTCCGGATCTATTCCCCCTTTAAAACATGATCGAATGGCCCAGATGAAATCGCGATAAACAGTCTAGATCCACTTCCTATTTAAACGCGATCGAATGGTCCAGATCAAATCGTGATGAACGGTCCAAATTCAGTTTCTATTTAAACGCGATCGGACGATCAAAATCAAACGTGATCCATGATCAAGATTAAAAGGAGATGAATATAAATAACCCTCTTCGCACTAAACCCTAACCCTAGCTGCCACACTCGCCCCTCCGCTGGAGAAGAAGAGCCAGTCACCAAGAAAGGAGTCGACCGCCGCCTACTGTCGCACTGAAGCCACTTCCGACTGCCAAAAGAGGTAAAATTTTCATCATTCGCTCGAAATTCAATTTTGAACACCCCTATTGCCAAATCAGAGCAAAAGAACCGGTGGATGAACCGAAAATTGTAGACAAAACCTGGCAGCAGCGCCGTAAAAAAAGTAAAAATCGTCTTCGATAAAGCTCTTCTCGATTCTCCTTTCGTATAATTTTTCTACCATTGTAATCACCGTTCCTTTCTCTACAGGTTGACTAAAGCAAAACACCCAACCATGAAGGTGAGTCGATAGAACTATCGCACCGAAAAACTTCGCCACCGGTAAGCTTCAGAATTTTGACTTTTTTTGGCCAACTGAGCCCTATTAACGTACTTTCTTGCAGAGATGGGTACAAAACCAACAAAAATTGGCCAACGAAAGGCTGAAAACGGCCACCCCGGGTAAGCCACCGCCGTGGGCAATGGTACCGGCGCTGGAGCACGACGGAGCTGCCGTGTCGGAATTTTAAAATTGGCCAAAAAGGGTTTCTAAGACTGATTTGGGCTTTTTGGGGTATTTTTAGATACTTGGAGCGTGTTTTAATCTCCGAAAGAAAATTCAAGGAAACCGAGGACTGCCAATAGGCGCAGCCAAGAGTTTACCATTCGGACACCAATTCGGGTAAGAATCCTTCACCTTATTCCCTTTTATGGAATTGAAGTTTAATTAATTACAGGTCACTAATGGAGCTGGAACTGGTTATTTATTACTATTTATCGTGTTTAGCTGATTGGTTGATTTTATAGTTTCGAATGCATGATAATACACTGAAATTGATACGATGATGCAATTGTGTTTCTTTGATACATGTATTGCTTGTTTTATGTAATTATAGTTAAATTGGAAAACTAGAAATTAAAGGTAAACGAAAAATTATTTGATTAAGTAAATGGATTAACAGTAGCCTTACTAGATATCTTGAGAGATGGTGGACAGAACGGGTACATAAAAAACCCTACCGTGAACATTGCATCATACCAGACGGGGTATCGAGGATTAGTATTTTGGCGCTCATACTGGACGGGGTATGGAGACGATCCGTTTCATCCTCATGTCAAACGGGGTATTGAGGGATGGTATTTTGGCGTTCATGTCGGACGGGGTATGGGACGGTCCGTTAATTGAAAATGTTAGAAAAAATGGGTTCATAGTAGTGGAGACATCTCTTTGGACCCCCATGGATACCAATAGGCTGATAAAAGAGAAAGTTGTTGTTGCTGACTGATTGCATATGAGATTATGATGTTGTTTATGTTATTGACTCTATAAGTTGGTTTGAAAATCTTGCTACAGTAAGTATGCGGTAAATGATTTTATTTATGATAAACGAATTTATTTAAATTAAGAGCTTCATTAGTTGTTTTCAGGATTTTTACCAACCTTTAATTTATGTGTTGGTGAGTAGCGTGATATTCTTACTGGACTAGTATAACTCACTTTTTCATTAACCATTTCAGATCAAAAGGACCAAGATTTCGAGGTCGGTCCACAATAGGGTTGCGAGTATGATGCCCAGTTGTTTGTTTTCTATTTATTTCTTTGATTTTCGTTATTTTTTTTAAAAATAGTCATTCTTGTAACCCTATTGAGTAATCTGAATTATTGTGTAAGGAGTGTAAACCATAACTATTTATTTTATTTTCGCATTCAATTTAGAATTTATTTCCTTTCAAATTCACAGGTCGTTTCACAAATGATACAAGAAAATCAATTAATATTAACATCAACTTATATTCTCATTGTTAAATTTTTTTTCATCTTTCATGTTCGTTGAAAGTCTCCTCCAAATCTTGTACAGAAAAAACGGGGTGAAAAAGAAATAGATAATGACAAAGAAATAGGTGGATTCAAGGTGGTTATAAACAGATTTTTTTCTGCAACATTAATGATGCTGGAGAGTGGGAAAATGTAACAACCCCGGAAATTTAAAAAGAAATGCATATAATAATTTGAGTACTGAAGCAAAATAAAAGTTAAGATTAACATCTCTTACACGATAACTCAAAAGTACTAACAAACATCACGGAACAAATTCTCTGAAAGAAATAATAAAAATGAAAAAAATAAAGAAAATGATAAAGTATCTAGCATCTACTCATAGCCTTCTTGCGGATCGGGCTCGGAAACTGGGTCCTCCTGATCTGAAATAGTTAAATAAGAGGTGAGCTACACTAGCCCAGTAAGGACATCACACTATATCGCCGTCACAAAAGTAAATGTTTGTAGAAAACCAAAAACAATCAATGGAGCATAAATTTTAAACCAATACATTCATTAAAAATTAAACATTTTCTCTTTTTCTTACCATTTGAGAACCTGTGAAAATAACCTATAAAGACAATAACATCTTACAGATCATAACTTTATGCACAATCAGTAACATAGAATATATCATAAATTCATATTCATTAACAATAACTAATCATCATCGTTTCTCGTTTCACCAGCCTATTAGTATCCATGGGGATCCATAGGGTGTCCCCACTACACGTGAACTATTTTCCTTAACAATCTTAATTCCAGGGTCATCACCATACCCTGTCCGGTATGAGCACCAAGATATTAAACCTCAATACCACGTCCGGTATGAGGGTGAAGCGGGTCGTCCCCATACCCTGTCCGGTATGAGCGCCAAATGACCAAGTCTCCATATCTCGTCCGGTATGAGACAACGTTCACGGTAGGGTTCCTTATGAACCTGGTCTGTCCACCATCTCTCAGGATATCTAGTGGGGCTGTCATCTTATCTATTTATCAGATCACATCCCATTCCTATTTGTCCTTAGTCTCCGTTACCAACTCAAACATAAATACGTAAACAAGTAACGTGCATTCAACAATGCAATCATATCTCAGATTCCCAAAAGCAAACTGTAGTGAAGTAAGTAGTGATACATGCATTTAAAACCATAGAATAGATAAAGCAGATACTATAAAGCATTTAAACTGTAAAATAAATTAAAAAGGAATCGACAGAGAATAATGTCCGGTTCGAGCTCCATTAGCAACCGTAATTAATTATGCATATCTATTCAATTTGTACAAAATACAGTATTATTATTTATTCAAACTTCACATCTATGATAGGAAATAGGGTGAGGGGTCCTTACTTGATTCGACGCCGAAAACTAGATGGTTACTACACCTACGGGCGGTCCCTGGATTCTCTGAATTTTCCTTCGGGAACTGAAACACGCTTACGGTACCTACAAGTGTCCCAAATAAATCTAAAAATCAAACCCATGGCCTACTCGGCCAATTTTAGAATTCTAGAACGGCGGCTCCACCGTGCTCCGGAGACAGTGTCGCTGCCCGTGGCGGCGATCCGCCTCGAATTGACTGTTTTCGGCCGAATTCAGCTGAACTTGCATCGGTTCCTGCGAGAAAACACACTTAGAGCCCTCGGTGGGCCGAAAAAATATAAAAAACCGAAACTCACAAGCGGTGGGGCTCTTCGATACGGCGGCTCCTCCGGCTCACATGCGCTATGCAATATGGGTCGTCCGTGCGCGCAGGAACGGATCTTAGCTGTTCGATCGCGCGCACGCGATCCCCACGTGGCTCCCCCCGTGTGGCCTCCCGCGTCAGCGCCTCTGCCACCTGAAGCGTCCTGGTTGGTCGGGGCAGCTGACGTGGCGTAATTTTTTTAAATTACATTTTGACCTACAGTTTCCGCTTTTCTTTTCAAAAATACTTCAAAAATCCAAAATTTTACCTATTTTTTTCAAAATTATTTTCAATTAAATCTCTAACTAATTTTTACCATTTTTATTATTATTATTATTATTATTTTCATTAAATTAAATTAAAATTATATAAATATAATTATATTTATATAAATAATAATAATAATTAATAAAAATAAAAATAAAAATAATGAAATGTTGGGTGTTACAGAAAAGATACTTCTGGAATTTCACGAGGGAGAGATTAGGTGAGCGGAAGCAACGATTCAGTGCTAATGGCCTCGCTGCATGCGATGGTGGTTTTTCTGCCAACAGTTTTCCATCTATTGCTATTGTTGCTGGTGGTCATGGTTGTCTTGGTGAAGCTGGAAGGATTTATTTATTTATTTGTTTATATTTTATTTTTTATTTTTTTACATTAAAAACAAAAAAAAAAAAACTATCAAATTAATTCTTGGTAATTATTATGTTTTAATTCTTAATATTTTTCCGTTACAATTTGGTTATTGTAAAAAATATTTTTTGGTTACAATTTGGTGTTTGATGTTCTCTAATCATTTCAAAAACTCAAGTTTGTTCTATTTTCTAACAAAAAATAAAATAAAATAATTAATTCATATTTTATTTTTTTTGAAAATAACTTAAAAATAATTTTAATTAATTAATTAATTAAAATAATAAATTAATAACAATAAAAAATATATCTAATGTAATTTTTAATTTACTAATCTATTATTTTAATTAATTAATTAAATTCATTCTTTTGAATTAATTTTTAAAGTATTCATACGTGATCTAATAATTCTAGTTTTTTTTTATATAAAATTAAATATTTAAAATAAATAAAAAATTTAAAAACTAAATTATAACCAAATAAATATTATAGAACAAATTATAATAAGTGTCAAATGTTAATAATTAATTTATTAACTTATTTTAAAAAAATTTACATATAAAATGTCACGTGATATTAAATATAAAAATTTATTTAAATAAAAATTATCAAATGACAAAATTATTATGACATTTAATGGATAAAATCTAGTATACACATCTTTTAAATGTGAAGGGATGAAAGACAAAAAAAAAAAAAAAAAGTAGATAAATTAATTTAAATATTGAAAATAAAATATGAACTAATTTACTATTTAGATCTATAAAAGGAGAGCAACCTTGTTGTATAAAATAAAATATTTAGTGTAACGGCCCCGGAAAATATTAAAATGAAATGAGTATTTAAATATATCGACTGCGGAAGCGAGATCAAAATTTAAAGTTAACATCCCTTACATGAAAAACCAAACAAACGTACTTAAAATATAAAAGGTTAAACTAACTAAGAAAGAAAACTCGAAAATAAACTATGCGTATGACTACAGAGTCTCTAGGCATCCCCTTCGTCGTCCTCCTGCGGAACGGGCTCGGGAACTATGTCTTCCTGATCTGAAATGGTTAATTAAGGAGTGAGCTACACTAGCCCAGTAAGAACATCACGATATCTCACCGTCACGGAGATAAAGGTGGGTAGAAAACCACAA
Source organism: Carica papaya (assembly GCF_054855325.1). Lineage (NCBI taxonomy): Eukaryota > Viridiplantae > Streptophyta > Magnoliopsida > Brassicales > Caricaceae > Carica > Carica papaya. The sequence goes on along the minus strand of NC_142310.1, from coordinate 23,348,069 downwards.
AAAGACCAATGGAGCATAATTTACAATAAACTCGTTTATTAACAACAAAACCTTTTATCAATAATAAATCTTTTACCATCCACTTACCTTGGTGGAATTTATGAAAACAATATGAGAAAAACAATAACATTATCATAATCATTGAATAATCTAAGCTGTAAAACATAACACTTATCACGCCTCTTGTAATTCAATCATTGTACAACATATCTTTTTTTTCTCATTTACCAGCCTACTAGTATCCGTGGGGGTCCATAGGGGTTCCGCTACCCGTTAACCTTTAACATTCATAATCAGTTTCCAGGGCCGTCCCCATACCCCGTCCGGTATGGGCGCCAAAACCATGAACCTCAATACCCCGTCCGGTATGAGGGTGAAACGGGCCGTCCCCATACCCCGTCCGGTATGGGCGCCAAAACCATAAACCTCAATACCCCGTCCGGTATGAGGGTGAAACGGGCCGTCCCCATACCCCGTCCGGTATGGGCGCCAAAACCATAAGATCTCCATACCCCGTCCGGCATGTGAGACCACAATCCCGGTAGGGTTCCCTACGGACCCGGTCCGTCCACCATCTCCCAGGATATCTAGTCAGGCTGACCCCCATAATACAATTATCAGTTTACACAATCTTTCATTTTTCCTTTTCCTCAATCAGCATCATCAATTCACATTTAAACAAGCAAATCGTAATTCATACCAAACAGACAACATACAGTATCAGTTTTTCAGTCATTCAACCCATAATTAATAAAAACGTAGTGCATGCACACAAATCTGTAAAATGAACACATCAAACCTCATTTTGCATTTAAAGCTGTAAACAGGCCAAATAACAGTAAATCATCAATCACACTAGACTCGGGCTCCATTAGCAACCTTAAGCAATTTCACACATGCGTTAATTCAAGAAATACTGTTTTATCATTTTGAACTTTAATACCGTGATAGGAAATAGGGTGAGGGGTCCTTACTTGTTTTCGGGATCCGAATACGATTCACAGTGCGCCTGCAGGCTGTCCCTAATTTTCCCCTGAATTTTTCCCGGGGAACTGAAACACGCTAACAGTACCTGCACGGGTTCCAAAAAAATTCCAAATTAGGCCCAGGGCCTCTTTCGGCCCAAATCGCAACTCCGGCACGGCGGCTCCGCCGTGCTCCGGCGACGGCGCCGCCGCTGGCGGCGGCGAGTCGCCTCGGGTTGACTGTTTTCGGCCGCTTTTGGCCGAATTCGGCCACACTCGCATTGGTCCTTGTCAGAAAACAACCCTAGGGCCCTCGGGGGGCCAAAAAATCACGGAAAAACGGAGCTTACCGGCGGCGGCGCTCTCGGGTACGGCGACTCTCCGGCGAAGTTCGTGTTTTGGTGATTTGGCTTCGGTCAACCTGTAGAGAAAAGAATGGTGATCACGGTGATATAAAAATTGCATCGAACGGAGGCCGGGAAGGGCCTCGTCGGAGGCAAAAACCGAGAGGGGGCGCGGCGGTGCCGCTGGGCTTCGGCCGCGTATTCCGGCCGTTTGGCCGGGATTTCGGCTTCGATTTGGCCATAGGAGGAATCAGTGGGGAAAAACGAGTCGGGGGTATGAAATTTACCTCGATCGGCGGTCGAAAATTTCCCCGGTGCGGCGGCGAGTGGCGGCGGGTGGCGGCGGTCGGCCTCTGGTTCGTCTTCTCCGGCGAGCGGCTGGCGGCTAGGGTTTGTGGTCTGGTGTGGAGGTTCTATTTATAACCCCTTGCCTTTTGATCACAGCCGTTCATTTTGTTTTAATCTGGGCCGTTCGTTTTTGATTGAATCTGGGCCGTCCGTGCGATTTGAATCTGGGCCGTCCGATCGCGTGATTGATCTGGGCCGTCGGATCGCACCCACGCGGATCGCCAACGTGGCTCCTTTTGGAGTGACGCGGTCTTGCCACGTGGCAGGCCCTGGTTGGCCGGGACTGCTGACCGGGCCTGCTGACGTGGCTGCTGACGTGGCCGCCTTTTTTTTTTTTTTTTTTTTTTTTTTTTTTTCTTCTCCTTTCCGGGTGCTACATTTAGTGGATTAAAAAATATATATATATATATATTCAAATTGTCAATTGCTTATAATATAATCCATAAAATTGTAAGGAGAAAGCTGTTGATTTGATAAGTTGATCCAACTGCTACGAACTAATGTTGACCAACTCCATGCTTTTAGATCAACCAACAAGAAAACTAAAACTCTTTATAATTTTCTTTTTAAAATTTGCTTTGCAACATCTTAATTTCAATTTGTCACAAATCACTAATCTCTAATCACTCCCCCCTAATTGGCTAATCATGAATGGATTAAGTTTAAACCCCTCCCTTTAAAGTTTTGTCGGATTTGGTATCTTTATGGATTAAACATTTATTAAATGCTGGTGAACGTGTGAAATCACTTAATTACCCTTGCTCACTTTCATGTTGTAGTACAACTTTGTACTACATTACTTGCTACCCAAATAATATATATATATATATATTTTTTTTTTTAAGGTGAGAAGTCTCCTTATATTGGGATCACAGGCATGCCCCATTATAAGTTGTTTTCTTTTTTGTTTCTCTCTCTCTCTCTCTAATGGGACTTTCCTATTGGGTCGGTGGAGTAAAAGTCATCTTTCCAATAAAAATTGTCTTTGTAAATTGCTAATGCCATCTACTTTTCTCAATACCCATTTTCTTTTTCTCATCAAAAGTTGTCAAATTTTTTAACAATTTGTGAAATTGATACTTGTTAGTCAAGCATTGCCCGAGGAAACAGAGAAGGAACAAAATTTTTACGGGAGTTACTTTCTTTAATTGTCTCAATTTCTTAGGGTAAATTTTATTTTATTTTTTTAATTTTTTATATACATCATGGTTTAATGTACAAATAAATTTAGTTATAAGTGAAGACTATAAATAAACCCAGTTAATTTATCAAATGGGTTGTGATTTTAACAGCTAAATGGTAATATGTTTAATTATAAATTTTTAATTTTTAAACAATAATTTTAGCTTTTAATAACATTTATATTTAAAATCTCAAAATTTATTTAATTAACAATTGATAATAATATCTACTAAATATTTAAAAAAAATTAATAAATAATTATTTTAATTATATTTTTAAAATTCACTTTTATTCAATATCAGCTAAATATGTAGACTATAATTAAATATTAAATAATTAGAATTAAAAAAAATATAAAACAACATCAAACCAATTTTAAGTGAACCTCTTCTGACTAGGAGATGATGTTGAGAGTTTTATAGTTGCACATTAATTATCCTTTTGACGTAATAATTTGAAAATAACAATGCATATACATACAAATAATATTATTTTTTTGTTTGACAAGGGAAACCAGGGAAGTTGAATTGCAAATAATAATTAAGTAGATAATAAACAATATTGCCACGTGACTGTAATGTGTTCAGAGCAAATTACCAACTATATATATATATATATATATTTTTTAAAAATCTTTATTTTGAATAAAAAATCATTATATTATTTTTAATATAAAAAGTTATAAATTTCTAATAAATTATATTTTTGTATGTCTTTATTTAAAAATTATTTTTTACTATTATAATTTAATATTTATATCTCAGAATAATTAATAAATATATAAATTTTTATTTAAAAAATATTATATAAATTATTTCAACTAATACCTACTTCTTCCCAACATATCGGCGATCTGCATGGGGCGGCCATACAACGCTTCATACGGAGCCATGTCAATACTTGTTTGGTAGCTGTTGTTGTAGGCGAACTCTATCAGGGATAGATGGTCATCCAATAGCCCTCGAAGTCAATAACACAGGCTCAAAGCATATCATCAAGTGTGCAGATCATCTTTTCTGACTGTCCATCGGTCTAAGGATAAAATGCAGTATTAAGAGACATTTTCGTTCTCATAGCTTGCTGAAAGCTACACCAGAACCGAGAAGTGAACATGGAGTCCTTGTCGGACACTTTTGTTACTAACACTCCATGTAATCTGACTATCTCTCGGATATACAATTTTGTCAACTTGTACAAGAGATCGGTCATCCTGATGGTCAAGAAGTGGAAAGATTTAGTAAACCGGTCAATAATTACCCATATGGCATCATGTCCTGAGCGTGCCCTGAGCAATCCTGTCACAAAATTCATGGTGATATGTTCCTACTTCCACTCCGAAATTGGTAATGGCCGATGTAGCGCCCGGAAAGGGGCCAAAAAAAAAAAAAAAAAACCACATCGGCAGCCACGTCAGCAAGCCCGGTCAGGAGTCCCGGCCAACCGGGACCTGCCACGTGGCAAGACCACGTCGTTCCGGAACGGGCCACGTTGGCGATCCGCGTAGGCGCGATCGGATGGCCCAGATCAAGCGTGCGATCGGACGGCCCAGATGCAATCGCACGGACGGCCCATATTAAATAAAAAATGGACGGCCCAGATTAAAACAAAATGGACGGCTGAGATCAAAGGCAAATGGTTATAAATAGAACCCCCACACCAGACCACAAACCCTAGCCGCCTGCCGCTCGCCGGAGAAGACGAATCAGAAGCCGGCCGCCGCCACCCGCCGCCGCACCGGGGAAATTTCCGACCGCCAATCGAGGTAAATTTCGTACCCCCGACTCGTTTTTCCACGCTGATTCCTCCTGTGACCAAATCGGAGCCAAAATCCCGGCCAAACGGCTGGAATACACGGCCGAAGCCCAGCGGCGGCGCCGCGCCCCTTCTCAGTTTTTACCTCCGATGAGGCCCTTCCCGGCCTCCGTTTGATGCAATTTTTATATCACCGTGATCACCATTCTTTTCTCTACAGGTTGACCGGAGCTGAATCACCAAAACACGAACCTCGCCGGAGAGCCGCCGCACCCGAGAGTGCCGCCGCCGGTAAGCTCCGTTTTTTCGTGATTTTTTGGCCCCCCGAGGGCCCTAGGGTTGTTTTCTCGCAGGGACCGATGCGAGTGTGGCCGAATTCGACCGAAAACAGCCAACCCGAGGCGAATCGCCGCCGTCAACGGCGGTGCCGTCGCCGGAGGACGGCGGAGCCGCCGTGCCGGAGTTGCGATATTGGCCGAAAGGGGCCCTGGGCCTAATTTGGGATTTTTTGGAATACGTGCAGGTACCAGTAGTGCGTTTCAGTTCCCCAAGAAAAAATTCAGAGAAAATTAGGGACAGCCTGTAGGCGCACTGTGAAGCCGTGTTCGGACCCCAAAACGTGTAAGGACCCCTCACCTTATTTCCTATCACGGTTTTAAAGTTCAATAAATAATAAAACGGTATTTCATGAATCAACGAATGTGTGAAATTGCTTAAGGTCGCTAATGGAGCCCAAGTCTAGTGTATTTGTCGGTTAACTGTTATTTGGCCTGTTTTACAGTTTTAAATGCAGCATGAGGTTCGATGTTTTCATTTTATAGTTTCGTGTGCATATTTTACTGTTTTATTGATTATGGATTAAATGATCGGGATATTGATGTTGTATGTTGTCTGTTTAGCATAAATTACTGTTTGCTTGCTTGTATGTGGATTAATGATGCTGACTGAGGAAAAAGAGAATGAAAAATTATGTAAATGGGTAATGGTATAATGTGGTCAGCTTGACTAGATATCTTGGGAGATGGTGGACGGACCGGGTCCGTAGGGAACCCTACCGGGATTGTGGTCTCTCATACCGGACGGGGTATGGAGATCTTATGTGTTTTGGCGCCCATACCGGACGGGGTATGGGGACGGCCCGTTTCACCCTCATACCGGACGGGGTAATGAGGTCTATGGTTTGACGCCCATACCGAACGGGGTATGGGGATGGCCCTGGAATGGATTTCAAGTGTTAAGGATTAACGGGTAGCGGGACCCCTATGGATCCCCATGGATACTAGTGGGCTGGTAAATGAGGAAAAGATATGTTGTATAATGATTGAATTACAAAAGACATGATAAGTGTTATGTTTTACTATTTATATGATTCCAAGATTATGATAATGTTATTGCTTTCGTATATTATTTTATAAATTCTACCGAGGTAAGTGGATGGTAAAGGTTTTATTATTAATAAAAGGTTTTGTTGTAAATTATGCTCCATTGGTCTTTTTGTGTTTTCTACCCACCTTTACCTCCGTGACGGTGAGATATCGTGATGTCTTTACTGGGCTAGTGTAGCTCATTCCTTATTTAATCATTTCAGATCAAGAGGACATCGTTCCCGAGCCGGTTCCGCAGGAGGACGACGAAGGGGACGCCTAAAGACTCCCTAGTCACATTCGTAGTTTTTTTTACTTTCAAGTTTCTCCTTTAGGTAGTTTAATCCTTTATATTTTGTGAGCACGTTTTTGGTTTTAGTGTAAGGGATGTTATTCAAATTCTGAATTCGCTTCCGCATTTGATATTTATAATATAATTTCCATTTTAAATTTCCGGGGCTGCTACAGCCGAAGTAGCCCACCTGACAATTGATACTCTGTCTTGACCCGCTGACATACTAAACACTTAAAAATAAAATCAGCTATGTCTCTTTTCATATCGTTCCACCAAAATCAGGGTCGCATACTTTGATACATCTTAGTGCTTCCGGGATGCAGGACAAACTTTGAGTTATGGGCCTCTGTAATCTATACATAACATCAACGTCCCATATCCCTTTCTTACAAATGTGACTCCGATACCCCAAGGGGACACACTATATCGAATGAATCCACTGTCCTACAATTCAATGATCTGTTTCCTCGGTTCCTCCATCTTAACATGACTCATGGGGTAAGGAACAACCGAAATAGGCTAGGTGTCTGGCTTAAAGTTTATGGTGAATTCGACTTCTCTATCCACTGGCAGTCCGGGTAGTTCATCCAGGAACACATTGGAAAGTCTCGGATTACAAGAATCTCTTGAATACAAATTTTCTTCTTGAGTTTGCCTAGTTAGAGATAACAATCGGATTAAAGTACCTGATAATATGAGAATTTACCATGAGAAAAACAAATGTTAAAGAATTTTATTAATTTGTGAATGACTACTCATTAGGAGGGTTGAATACAACATTCTTGCTAAAACAATATATGATGGCATGATATGCCGCTAGCTAGTTCATTCATAAGATTACATCAAAGTCTCTTGTGTCAATCTCTATTAAGTCTACACTCAATTTTCTATTTGCTATATCTATGACACATGCCCTGTATATAACTTTCTCCAGTAGTGTCCTACTCCCAAGAATAGACACAAAGAACACAGAATTAAGTTTTTCAGGTAGTACGTTTAATTTTGATGCAAAAACATATGAAACAAATGAATGCGATGCACCAGTATCAATTAAAACATGAGCAGGATGGTTACAGATCGTGTATGTACCTTATACCATGTCCGAGTCGACTTCTGCATCCCACTGAGTAAGGTTGTAAGTCCTTCCCTAGATAGGAGGTCTGACCTAGTTCTGGTTCTTCGGGCACTCTCTTACATAGTGTTGGGCACTACCGCATATGCGGTAAGTGTTGTTGAGGCGATAGTAGTGTTGGTCCCTATGATCTTTGCCACAACGCTGATAGGTCTTACCATGCTCTGCTGCTGGAACCTGAGGAGGAGCCTGAGTCATCGGCCTGGGTCTCTTGTTCTGTTGAACAGGTGCAGTATGTGATGGTCTGCGGTGTGGAGCCGAGGGCCAAAAGCTCCCTATTGCTGAAGAAAAAGTGCGAAGGTTCCTCTCCACCAACTATACCTTAGCTAGGACAGCCAAATAAGTGCTGAGCTCGAGCACAAATAACTATTGTCTGATCTCAGGATATAGACCCCACTTGAACCTTCTAGCCTTTCTGCTTTCATCCGTCATGCTCTCTGGGGAATACCGGCCCAACTCTAGGAACTTGCGAGCATATTCTGATACAATCATGTTTTTCTGGGCCAAGTGTCCTTCAGATGTCGGAGATGCTCTGGGAGGTACTCTGCATGAAAGGCCGTCAGTAACTGTTCCCAAGTGACTGGAAAAGACAGGGTGGCTTGCTTGAGTTGCCACCAGCGGTCTGCTTCTCCCACCAGCATATAGGTAGCAACGATGACTTTCTGTTCGGGAGTCACTCCAAGCATCATGAAGGCCTTCTCTGTCTCAGCTAACCAATACTCGGTCTCTTCAAATGAGGATCTCCTTATAAAAGTAGATGGATTTAGTCTTTTATACTTCTCGATGTAGCCTGGGTCTATCATGAGAGGAGTTGGGCCCCATGGAAGAGGGACTAGACTATACTGAGGATGGATTGGGCGGCCCTGCGGTGGTACTGGGTGATACGGTGGAGGCACCGGATTGTAATGTGGTGGTACCGAATGATGCGGTTGGGGCACCGAGCCATACTGTGGTGGTGCCGGGTGATAGTGTGGCTGGGGCACCAGATTATATTGGGCTGGTGCTGGGTGATACTGTGGAGGAGTAGGGTTGTATCGGGGGGCTTAGGATCCTCTCGCTGGAGAGGTGGCTCAACTTATGGTAGCAGGGGAGGGTCAGGTAACTCCCTCCTTTTCTCCCGCGCCTGCTGGGCAGCGATGAGTCTCTTCAATATCTCAAATAACCAGTCAACATCCTCTTATAGTGAACCCTCCCAGGATGCTAGGTTTAGTGGGGGTTTCCCTCTCCTCATCTATTTGTACCTGCATTTCACAAGGAACAATTGAGTGATAATTCATTGTTTATTGTGTTTCCTAAGGATTTTGTGTAAGGAATGAGTCTGAGGAATGCGGCTCTGATACCAACTGTAACGATCCCAGAATTTCAAGAGAAATTATCATAAATTAAGTGCGGAAACGAAATAATCAGTTAGGGTTTGCATTCCTTACACAACGACTTAAAGTACCAAATAGTGCTGCGGGGATTACCATTTTGAAGGAAATATAAAAAAAATTAAGGAAACAAACGGAAAATAAAATAAAATTGGCATCCTACTCGTAGTCCTCTTATGGATCGGGCTCCGGATCCTGGTTCTCTTGATCTGAAATGGTTAAATAAAGAATGAACTACACTATCCCAGTAAAAATATCACGCTACTCACTAACACAGAAATGAAAGTTGGTAGAAAAATAAAAAAAATAACTAATGGAGTACTTAATTAAACAAATTTATTTATCAATAATAAAATTATTTACCGTCCACTTACTATAGTGAAATTTACAAAAACAACCTATAGAGACAATAACATAACATTTATCACGATTTCATATGCAATTGATAACATGCACATATTATAATTCCATATTCAATTAATAAAAACAACAACTGTCCATTTTCATCAGCCTGTTGGTATCCATAGGAGTCCACATGGATGTTCCCACTACGCGTGAACCATTTCCTTTAACATTCTTAATTAACAGGCATTCCCCATACCCCGTCCAGTATGGGAGCCAAATTACTAAACCTCAATACCCCGTCTGTATGAGGGTGAAACGGGCCGTTCCCATACCCTGTTTGATATGAGTGCTAAATTATCAAGTCTCGATATCCCGTCCGGTATGAGACAACGTTCACGGTAGGATTTTCAATGGACTCGGTCCGTCCATCATCTCTCAGGATATCCAGTGAGGCTGCCGTTTCATCCATTCACTTCACCACACAAAATTTTGTTTACCTTTAACCTCCAGTTCCCCAATTTAATCGTAACCATACAAAACAAACAATACATGCATTCAAAACTATAAAATTGATCAATCAAATACTATCATGCATTTAAATTATAAAATAAATCAAACAGAATCAGTAATGAATAGTTTTCGGTTCTGCCTCCATTAGTAACCTGTTATTAATTATGAATATTTCCTAGATTGCATAATTTACCGTATTATCATTAATTAGACTTCAATTCTGTAACAGAGAATAGGGTGAGATTCTTACTCAATTTGATATCTGAAAAGCTAAGCTATTGACTGCGCTTACTAACGATCCCCGAGTTTCCTGAATTTTTCTTTAGGGATTAAAACATGCTATAAGTACCTACAAATATCTCAAAAAACCCAAAAATAGTGTTAGGACCCCTTTTTGGCCAATTCTGAGCCGCTGTGCTCTAGCGACGGCGCCGCTACCCGTGGCGGCGATTCACCTCAAGTGTGCTATTTTCGGTCGATTTTACATCAATCCCTGTTAGAAAACACGTTAAGGGGTAACGGTTGCCCCAAAAAATTGAAAAATTGAAACTCACTAGCCGCGGGGCTCTCCGGTGCAGCGATTCCACCGGCTCGCTTTGCGTTTGAGTGTTTTACTCTGGTCAACCTGTAGAGAAGGAAACAATGATCAAATAGTGAAAAAATTATGCATAACAGAAATCGGGAAGGGCCTCATCGAAGGCAATTTTTGCAATTCCCTGTGGCGGCGTCGCCAGGCTTTGCCCGCAGTTTCTAGCCAAGCCGCCGATCTTTTTGCTCTGATTTGGCCATGAAGGTGTTTAAAATTGAATTCTAAGCAAAAAAAATTTTTTTTTGCCTCTTTTGGCAGTCGGAAAGGGCTCCGGCGCGGTGGCGGTAGCTTCCTTCCCGGCGGCTAGGTCTTCTTCTCCGGCTGGGGGGGAGGTCTGGTGGTTAGGGCTACGATTTGGTGTGAAGAGGGTTATTTATATCCGTCTTTATTTAATCTGAACTGTCTGTCGCATTTGATCTAAACCGTCCGATCGTAATTAAATAGGAAGTGAATCTGGACTGTTCATCGCAATCTAATCTGGGCCATCCAATTGTGTTTAAATAGGAAGTGGATCTGCACCGTTGATCGCGTTTAAATCTGACCGTCCGATCGTATTTGGGGGGACGTATCCGGGCTGTCTGTGCACGCGGGAATAGATCTGGGCTGTTTGATCGCGGGTACGTAGACCACTCGCGTGGCCCCTCGCGTGGCACCGCGTCAGCATCCGTTGGTGCGCGTCGCGTTCTGGTTCGTCGGGGCTGCTGACCGGGCATCTTACGTGGTACAACTTTCTTTAATTACATTTTGACCCTCCAGTTTCTGATTTTTCTTTTAAAAATACCCCAAGAACCCAAATTTTCACCATTTTTTCTCAAAATTATTTTTAATTTCATCATCCATCAAATTTTCTTCACTTTTATACTAAATTAAAATTAAAAAATTAAAAAATTTAAAATTATAAATTAATTTAATTTTTATTAAATTAAATTTGGGCATTACATTTTTAAACTCATAAAGGTGAGTATGAAAATTACGTTTTTAAATTAAATGAATTTACCTACGAAATATAATAGATCCATAGATTGTCTTACGATTTCTATCAACATTTGGTTTTCTGTATCGATGTTAAGCATTGACATTTTTACTGGGTTAGTATAATTCATCATCCTTATTTAACAATTTTATATCAAGAAAACTAAGATTTAGATTCTGAACAGTAAGAAGGTTGCGACTAAAAGTTTGTCTTCCACATTTCATTAGAATTGTTCAGTGAAGGTTAACCCTATAAAACTTTAGTTATGTTTTTTTTTTTTTCGTTATTTTCAGTTCGCTAAAGGAAACATTCTCGTAACTCTATTGGGTATCATGATTTACTGTACAAATAATGTAAATCATAAACTCATAATTATTTTCGCTATTATTTCACTAATTCAATATATCATTTTTCATTAAGTTTTGGACATTTATATATTATTTTTATAGGAAATATTTCATGTTCTTTAAATGTAATATTTAAGAATTTTTTCAAAGTAAAATCTTGTTATTAAGTTGATTAATACGAGGGCAATTAAATTACATTTTAACAAATGATTTCAAAAATAATTTAAATATCATGATTAATTAACCTTATTTCAAATTTAAAATTTGATGTAGTACATGCACTGATTCATTAATTAAATGCAGCATCAAATATGAGTATCACGTGCTTTTTAAGCTTTTGACTACAATTTTAAATTATATATATATATATATATGTACTCGTGCTTTAAATTAAAAATGATTTGAAGTAAGTAATTCATATCTTATTTTTTAAATTTTATTTAGAAGAATCTTACTATCATAATTATACGCATATAATTTTTTTTATTTGTAATTATATATTATATATTACGTAAGTCGCTTAACCCAGCTAATTTTTCCTTGTAATATTACGTTACCGCACATGCATTACAAACATAATGAAATCAATATGGAAACACGTACTAATTTGTATCTTAGGTTTATTAATAATTATAGGGTTATATCCAAATACTTCAATATTCTTTTTTTAAACCAAAGTCAATTTAAGCAACACCATTTTTTTAAAAAATTAACTTTATTATATTAAGTAAAATTTAAATTTATTAGATAGAAATGATTAATTTCTTTAAGAAAAAAGAAATTTATTTTCTTCCTTAATATACATATATATATACACACACACACACACACACAGATATAGATATACAAAACTATTTCACACGTTGCAGTACAACACTTAGAAATGCAAGTACAAAGTCATAGAGAAGGAAAAAAAAAATATAAAAGTTAAGGGTAATTAAGTAATTCAATATCCCTACAATCTTTTATGCACGCAATTGCTGTCTCCACCTTCGCCCTCGGAAACCTCCCCTTGGCTTTTCTTTTCCTCTTTCCTTCTCTCTGTCTTTATAAATCTACATTTTAAGATTATAGAGAGAGAAATTTTGCCGTATCCATCTCGGCTCGGTGTGCCCAAGTCAATGGCGCCGAGCGGGAGGCACCTGCAGCTGACAGCGGTCGCCGGTGGTAGAGTACCGCCGGCGACCATCGAAGATTCCGGTGACATGGAGGAGGTGCGGCTTTTGGACTCATATGAAGACGGAAACAGCGATAATTTTGTAAAAGTCGAAGAGGGTATGAGGAGAATTCAATTGACTGTGACGGGAATGACATGTGCTGCTTGTTCGAATTCTGTTGAAGCTGCTTTGAAGAGCGTTAATGGGATCTTGGCAGCAAGTGTGGCCTTGTTGCAAAACAAGGCTGATGTCGTTTTAGATCCCTCTTTGGTCAAGGTTAGTGTTAATAATTTCGTTTCCAAGTTTTCTTTCTCTCTCGCGATTAATTTGGATTTAGGCTGATGGTTTTGGTTACGGTTTCTTTTGTTTGGTTCTTTGATTTGCTTCTTAGTACTATTATTCTCTTTCTTTTTCTCTGGGAATTCTCATGGTTAACTTCTGCTTCTTGTGGTGGGTTCTAATTGCTGTTTTTGGTAATAATTTGATTTGCTTTCCATGATGATAAATAGGTGTTTTTTTTTTCCTGCTGAAGTTAGTGTTATTACATCTGGCATCTGGGTTTGAATGCTTTTTATGGTAATTTGGGAAATGGGCTAATTTCCCTTGTTTCTCGATAACCTTTGAGTTGGATCAAGAGTTACTGTTGTTGTTAAATGGGTTTGGTTTCCCTTGTTTGTCAATAATGTTTGAGTTGGATCACGAGTTAGTGTTGTTTTTAAGTAAACAATAAATCTTTGGTAGGTGTTTTCGTGCTTGAACTTTGTTAGTTTATTTCACTTTATGTTCCTGTTTTCTTGCCATTTGATTAATCTGATTCTGAAATATGTCATCCTTCAACGTTACTCATCAATGGTTTGGTTTTTGTTTGTATTATTGTTGATTCGAGCAATTGGTTGGTAGCGGTTTCTAAGGATACTCAAGAGCTGCTGGATATCCTTTTCTATTTCCTTTCTAATGTTGTTTTTTCTTTGTAGTCATGCTTGTTATTGGACTGAAGTGATTTACGCAGGTAAATCATGTGTTGGTTGACCCTCGCCTATTTTTTCCACCACAAATGGTAATTCCTATCTTCCACCGTTCAATGCTCAAACATGGATTTGAGATCTTTTCTGGAAACGTGCATCGGTTCCTCTTAGAATTTCAGACCCTTGAGGTTTCAGAGTTATAGAGATTTGATTGGAGGTTCATATGTGCCTTAATGGTCACTCACTTCTCAGAATCTTTGAAGTTTTCTCCCTGTGTCTTCCCCATCCTGTCTAAATTTTATTAACAGTTTGTGATTTTAAGAGTTTCCAATGAGAAGCTTAAGTTCTTCGTTCTTGCTGTGGCTGATTATATCCTCTCATTGACTGCATTGGTTATGACGAGAAGAATCTTACTTTTCTAAAGCCATAACTATATTTAAAGTATTCTATAACCCTGTCTTAAATTTCAGGGAGAGGACATAAAAAATGCCATCGAAGATGCAGGGTTTGAGGCAGAGATTCTACCAGAACCCTCTACAACTGGGAGAAAATCTAATGCAACCCTTTTGGGGCAGTTTACAATAGGGGGTATGACATGTGCAGCTTGTGTCAACTCTGTTGAAGGTATTTTAAGAGCCCTTCCTGGTGTCAAAAAGGCTGTGGTTGCGTTGGCTACTTCATTAGGAGAAGTTGAATATGATCCCACTGTGGTCAGTAAGGATGATATAATAAATGCTATTGAAGATGCTGGCTTTGAAGCTTCATTTGTTCAAAGCAGTGAGCAGGATAAGATCATCCTTGGAGTTACTGGGGTATTCAACGAGGTGGATGTACAGCTCCTGGAAGGCATACTTAGCCGGTTAAAAGGGGTGAGGCAGTTTCGTTTTGACTGGGCATCAGGGGTACTACAAATAGTTTTTGATCCTGAAGTTGTCAGTCCTAGATCCTTGGTTGATGGGATTGAGGGAGGAGGCAACGGAAAGTTTAAATTACATGTTATGAATCCTTATGCAAGGATGACTTCTAAAGACTTCGAAGAAACCTCAAACATGTTCCGTCTTTTTATCTCCAGTCTTTTTCTCAGTGTGAGTGCCACATATTGTCCCTCTCTTCTTCCTTTTCTGAACACGTTATGTTCCCTAAACATTTAGACATGTCCCTGGATGTGTAATATGCTTATTTTCTGCCTTTTTTCTGGTACTCAAGGTATTGCATTGTTTTTCTTCTTTTTTTTATGTGAACAAGTTTTCTCTCTTTATTTTTTTCCTCTTTTTTCTGTGATAAAATTTCCTCTTTCTCTCTCTCCACTGAACCATTTTTCTGCATATTGCTTTGCACTGCAAATGCTTGTACTCTGTCTCTGATATAAGTATCCTGCAATGCTACTGTGTTTATACGACATAAACTTGTCTATGGGCTATGCCTAATCTTCCTAACTTTTACATTGGAGCAAATGCCTAAAACAATTTCGTGGAGGCTTTCCGCTGAAGCCTATTTAAAAGAAATTAACTCTTTCCAGTAATTTAACTTTTCTTCCATTGATGAATTTGTTCCAGATTCCTGTTTTTCTCATACGAGTAGTTTGTCCTCACATTCCACTTCTGGATTCCTTACTGCTTTGGAGATGTGGACCCTTCTTGATGGGTGATTGGTTGAAATGGGCATTGGTAAGTGTTGTTCAGTTTGTTGTTGGAAAGCGCTTCTACATTGCAGCAGGGAGAGCTCTTCGAAATGGTTCGACTAACATGGATGTTTTGGTTGCACTTGGGACTTCGGCGGCTTATTTTTACTCTGTTGGTGCACTTCTATATGGTGCAGTAACTGGTTTTTGGTCTCCAACATACTTTGAAACAAGTTCCATGCTGATAACATTTGTGTTGTTGGGGAAATATCTGGAATGCCTTGCAAAGGGAAAAACATCTGATGCTATTAAGAAGCTAGTAGAACTTGCACCAGCAACTGCAATTTTAATAATCAAAGACAAAGGTATATGCCACTTCACCCTAGACTTTTGGTATGCTACTTCATGTAGGTTGGTACCTGTGTATTTCATGTATAACAATGTTTCTGAGAAGATCACATATGATAGTTTTTGTTTTAGTCTTGAAGGAGAACAAATTTGAGGCTAATGGCATGCAAAACCATCATAAAACTAATTAATGTTCACTTTATTGGCATTCTAGGTGGAAAGTGTATTGGGGAGAGGGAAATTGATGCTTTGCTAATTCAGCCTGGTGACACATTAAAGGTTCTTCCCGGTACAAAGCTTCCGGCGGATGGTGTGGTTGTGTGGGGTTCAAGCTATGTCAATGAAAGTATGGTAACTGGTGAATCTGTGCCTGTCGTGAAAGAGGTAAATTCACCTGTTATTGGAGGCACAATAAACTTACATGGCGCCCTTCATGTACAAGCTACCAAAGTAGGATCTGATGCAGTTCTGAGTCAGATAATTAGCTTGGTTGAGACAGCCCAGATGTCCAAGGCTCCTATTCAAAAGTTTGCTGACTTTGTAAGCGTTTTTTTTTTTAAATTGGATATGTTTAATGGTTATTCCATGGTTTTGGCTGCAAATAGTAAACATTCATTTAGTGCGGTAAAGAATTATATTTTTGCATTCACCTGGAAGTGAAAATTGATGAGGTGAAATGACTAAAAACTTGCATGCTGAAGAAGAGGAGCTTTCTAGAAAAGATTTTGTTTTTTGTTGCCATTTATAGAAGATATTGATATAACTTGTATATCTATCTGTGACTGTGTCCCGTTTACCTTACACTAAGAAATTTTTATTTCTGTTATATTTGGATAATAAACGTTTATCAAGTGCTATGAAGATATTTTTACTCCATTATATTTGGATAATAAACATTTATCAAGTGCTATGAACATGGAGTTTTGGTGTGATTGAGAAAGTTGATTGTATTTGACAGATAGGGCTGCCTATATGTTTTCAGGCTTGCTGTCTTTCTTGAATTTAGCCACTTGTTAGCTTAAGGTCTATACCGACTGTTTTGTAATTGTAGCTGCAATGAAAAGGTTTATTAGGATATAGAATTTTTAAATTTTCAGTAACTTAAGTACTTTGCTTATGTACTTGTGTCTCCGGGTTGCAGGTTGCAAGCATTTTTGTTCCTGTGGTTGTTGCGATGTCATTGATAACATTATTGGGTTGGTGAGTATAGATTGACTTGTACATTCACATTCCCAACTGGATTTATAGAAGAAAGACTACAAATTTTTGTTTAATTGTCTATAGGCTTATTGGTGGAATTGTTGGAGCTTACCCAGAACAGTGGCTACCGGAAAATGGAAACCACTTTGTTTTTGCTCTCATGTTTGCAATATCAGTTGTGGTGATTGCATGTCCCTGTGCTCTTGGCTTGGCAACTCCAACTGCTGTCATGGTTGCAACAGGGGTTGGGGCAAATAATGGTGTGCTGATAAAAGGAGGGGATGCATTGGAAAGGGCACAGAAGGTTAAGTATGTAGTGTTTGATAAAACAGGAACCCTAACCCAGGGGAAAGCTGCAGTTACAACTGCAAAAGTTTTCTCAGGGATGGATCGAGGCCAATTTCTTACATTGGTGGCTTCTGCAGAGGTAATTTCTTGTGGTCTACGTATTATGCTGTAGAAAAATGCTGATGGCCAATAACATTAATTCTTACATTCTCCATGCATAGGCTAGCAGTGAACACCCATTAGCAAAAGCAATTGTGGAATATGTTCGTCACTTTCATTTCTTTGATGAGCCTTCTTCAATCAAGGACAAGAGCGACAACAAAATATCCACTGTATCTGGATGGCTTCTTGATGTCTCAGATTTCTCTGCTCTGCCAGGAAGAGGAATCCGGTGCTTTATTGATGGAAAGCGGGTTTTGGTAATATTCAGCATAAGATGTTGCTATAGCCTAATTATATTTACCTTGGGGATTTTGCTTATTGGAGTAATATTTACTGAACAGGTTGGCAATCGGAAGCTGATGGCAGAAAGTGGAATCAGCATTCCAACCAATGTTGAAAGTTTTATGGTAGAACTGGAAGAAAGTGCCAAGACAGGCATACTTGTTGCTCAGGATAATAACTTGATTGGTGTTTTGGGTGTTGCAGACCCATTAAAAAGAGAGGCTGCTGTAGTTGTGGAGGGTCTTCTTAAGATGGGTGTCATACCTGTCATGGTTACAGGGGATAATTGGAGAACTGCGAGGGCTGTTGCCAGGGAGGTATGTATATTTGATCTATTTATGCAATGATCTCAATACAATTTTGACCCTTAAACTGACAATTAGAAGATTTGTTCTTGAAGAAACGCCTACACATTAAAGCACAAATTCGCACTAATAGGCTCTGATTGATAAATGGAAATATGTTTTAAAGTTTTATTTCCTAATTTATGTATGTTGATATTGTTGATTATATTTGTAAGTGTATGTATTCTGTGGTATTCAAACATAAATAAATATAATCTTCTAGAAAACACTAAAGCAATCTATTGTTTTTTTTTTTGAAACTCAATCAAATTTGTCTGATCATATTTTAAATATTCACTTTCAGTTTTGGCACACGTATTTTGTGACAGTGCAAATGAATTTCTGGATAAAAACTGAAAAATGTT
Organism: Carica papaya; assembly: GCF_054855325.1. Taxonomy (NCBI): domain Eukaryota; kingdom Viridiplantae; phylum Streptophyta; class Magnoliopsida; order Brassicales; family Caricaceae; genus Carica; species Carica papaya. Next base: position 23,329,821 of record NC_142310.1, on the reverse strand, counting down.
TATCTCAGCAATTGGTGTTTGGTCTTAACATTTAGCTCCCAATCACAATCGAGTGGGTTAGGTGTTTGATCAGCCTAATTATTGCTTTTGGCAGGTTGGCATTCATGATGTTAGGGCAGAGGTAATGCCAGCAGGAAAAGCGGACGTTATCCAGTCATTTCAGGAAGATGGAAGCAAAGTTGCAATGGTGGGTGATGGGATCAATGATTCCCCTGCTTTAGCTGCTGCAGACGTTGGGATGGCAATTGGGGCAGGGACAGACATAGCAATAGAAGCGGCAGACTATGTGTTGATGAGAAATAACTTAGAAGATGTTATCACAGCGATTGATCTTTCAAGGAAAACTTTTTCACGAATTCGTCTCAACTACGTATTTGCGATGGCTTACAATGTAATTGCGATTCCTGTAGCTGCAGGGGTTTTCTTTCCTTCTCTGGGAATCAAGTTGCCACCATGGGCTGCCGGTGCATGTATGGCTCTTTCTTCTGTAACTGTTGTGTGTTCTTCTTTGCTTCTGAGGAGATACAAGAAACCTAGACTGACTACCATATTAGAAATAACTGTAGAGTAGGAGAGAAGAAGTTTTAGGTGATTGGATGAAATGGGTGAGGTTGATTTGAGTTGTTAACCCAAAATTTTGGGTGTATTTTTGTTTTTCTTGATTCCTGTTTTCTTCTCGTTTGCCCTCACACACCACGGGCCATGATGTATCACCCTTTTCCATGTAAATTGTACTTGTGTATAAAATCATTGTTGTCTTATTACAAATAAAAATTACACTATTGTCTTTCCAGTTTCAGCCGTTTAGGTTAATTATTTCGGCAATATATTTTATAAATATACTAAAATTTATACAGGAGTTTAGATTTTATCTTTCTGAAAGGAGTAGATAAATAATATTAAATAAATGTTAGATCGATTAGGTGGAGGAGATGATTGAAAACTCTCATTTTCTAAACAAAAATTTGACCATTTGAAAAAGAATCCAACATCATAAACCCCAACCACCAACAATTAAGAAAAAGCAAAGCTTACATGTGTATACAAATTCATATTTAAGACGTGTAGTTTCCAAGAAACTCTTGTCATCTTTTCGCCACTTGAGTCAAAAGTATGCATGTTTACTTTTGACTACAATTAATTATATATTCTACCCCTCAAATTATATTCAAGGCAGCAGCCATGAATAATGATATGAGAAGCTTTCAGTTTCATGATCATAATCAGCAAAGGAGTGATGATCCTATGGTGGCCGGATCTTTTCCTCTTAGGTTCTCCATGGATGCTCAAGTAAGTGATAGTAATCTCCAGGTGAGTAGTCAAACTGGTCAAACTCCTTCTAAACCGAGCCGAAGATCAAGATCCAGAGTTTCTAAAAAGACACCCACAACACTGCTTAATGCAGACGCCACTAATTTTCGAGCCCTGGTTCAGCACTTCACGGGCTGCCCTGTGCACCGACGCACCGGGCCGGTTAACTTGAGTTTTGGCTCAGCCGCGCCTTTGTCTTCTTCTTCTTCTTCTTCTTCCTCCATGGCTGCAGCTACCAGCTATCATCAGCATCAGCATCAATCACTGTATGATATTCATCATGATCGGCAGCAGCAAAATCATGTTATAAGCAGTACTGGTCAAGCAGTAATTTCTTCTTCATCCGCTTTACCTACTGATGTTAACATGGAAAATTTTGAAGGGTTTTTCTCGGATGACGTTCCTTTAACTCGATATTATTAGACAGATCGACGCTTCCTTCAATAATATGAGCAGCTACCTAGAATATAGATATACATATATATATATATATATGTACTAACTATGCTTCTTGTAAATTAATATGTACGACGCAAAAGCTTCTGTATTTCTAGCTTTTGATTTGAAGATTTGAGTAATTGGGTGAGAATGTCATTTGGGTTTTGTTTAATAAATATTTACAAGTAGCTTATCATGCATGCGTAAATATTCAGTTCGTAAACAATATATATGTATGTATCTTTCCTAATAATATATTTCTTTTTTGCATTATCATTTCATGATTTGTTTCATTGAGTTGAAAGTGTGTGTGTGTATATATATATATAATCATAATAAGTAAGTAATACATATCCTGGTAGCTAATTAGTTATATCCTAATCGATCTCATCCAACACAGTTTATATTAATCAATATTAATGTTTAAATTTTGATATTGTGCTAATTAAAGATATTTAATTAATGTGTAATTGCAATATCATAATTGTTTATGGTAAGCACTAAATTAATTAACTTGCCAAAATTTAAATTTAATTAAAGATGCACTTCAATTATTTAAAATAAAAAACTAATAATTCAAGATATAAAATAATAAATTTTTATTGAATGGTAAGAAATATTTCCCAACTCCACTTAAATCAAATTGTATTTTTTTTTTCTTTAGATTAGATTTTATTGTTAGAATAATTATCAAATATCAACCTAATAACAACAAACGTTATTATTATACGCACAAAATAAATAATTCAGATTTCATATTTTATTTCAAATTCTCTCATAACAAAATAAATAGTAATTTAATTTCAAAAGCATCCTTTAAAACACGGCTACGCAACAAAATTACAAAAAGGCCCCTTACCTCCCCGTCCGCCCAATTGTTCTCCTTCGTCTCTCTCTCTTTTCTTGTCTCTTAAACCCTAGAAGGGTTTTTCATTTTTTTTTTCTTTTGGGTCAAATTTCTTGATTTTCATCTCTCTGCTGATGTAATTATCCTTAAAAATCGATTAGTAGAATCGGTTTCAGTGTTGATTTCTTTCACACGAAACCATGAGTTCTCTTGCTAAGGCTCTAGCAAGGCGCGTATATTCATCTTCTCAGTTGAGAGCAACACCAACAAGAGAAAGAACATGGGTTATCTTGCAACAGTTTCACTCCATTTCTACTACCACTGCAAGCAGAACTGGCAGTGGTGCTGAACCCAAATCTTACAAATTAACCAATACGCCCATAGAGATGGCAGAGACACCGTCGTGGCCGAGGCCCGCTGAGATACCGTACCAGCCGAAGGTAGCCAACTCAGTGAATCTGATTGGCTTCGTGAATCAGACGGTAGAATTCCAGGCTGCCTCCGATGGCAAGTTCTGGGCAGGAACCGTCATCTCCCAGCGTTCTTCTTCGTCTGACTCTTCTGGCGTCTGGTACCCTCATACTTCATTCCCTTACTCTTCAATTCTTTCTTATCTTGTATTGCTTTGCAATTAATAAACATACCTCCTTACTTTTACGAGCGTGGAAGATGTTGTTGAAAAACGTGTGCGGATATGCATATGGGTGTATTTATAAATAAGCATTCTAGTTATGGGGAAATGAAAATCACCAGTGTGATGATCTTGTCTTTTGTGCCTGAACGGTTTGCTCACTCGTTTATGTCTGACTGTGTTAAAAAAGTCTATTTACTTGTATATGTTGTTTTTCTCAGACCACATTTTCCTTTCAAACTCCTCGGGGTTCACCAGAACATTTTCTAGATTCATACCCGTTTATGCATGTACTTATTCACTGAAATCATGCATGTGACTTGTGTTTGTCAAAAGACAAATTAAAATATTTTCTACAATATTATTTTTTTTCCTCAAACACCAATGTTTTTGCCATCTTTTTTCTTTCATGCTAATTAAGTTGCATACTTTTTATCTGAAAGGTATATGTGAATATGGGAATGAAAACTAGAGTTGTTTCTATGTACCAATTGGTTTTTTATTGACTTCTGTTTTTTTTTGTTTTTTTCCAGTTCTATTATCTCTTCATTGCTTTTTGCTTAATTGAATTTTGTTCTTCTTGTGGTCTTACAGTGGATCCATGTTTATGTTATTCTTTTGCAACGTTGCGAATGTTATGTGCTTTGTTTGTGATATTATTAGGATCCCGATTATATTTGAAGGTGATTTGGCTCATGTTGCTGCTTGCCATTTGAAGAAAAATGATCACATCCATATATCAGGACAACTTTTTGCAGATGCTCCTCCTTCCACTACACCTCAAACACCAGTGAATATCCAGGTAATGCATTATGGAGCATTTGTTTACATAATATTAAGGCAACAAGCTACCTGGATCCTGAGCTTTGCGACATACCACTTAGACTTATTTTTACACAGATATCTGGTGACAAAATAGACCATTACTTGATAAGAAGCTTAAAAGGTTGCTTTGATCATGTCAGGTTATGGTACACAGTCTCAATTTTGTTGAGGAAGATTCTCGAGCGAAGCAAGACTTTGCACCATGGAGAAAAGGTGTATTAGAACATTCCGGTAAATGTTGTGTTTATCTATTGTTCTGACATCCATACAAGATTGTAAATTATTTGCACCTTTTATTTTTTCTTTTGATATAATGGTTTTACTCACAAAGCTGTACTTGTTTGTTAAGATGTGTTCACCTTTTAAGGGTCAGTGGCAGATTTTGCACATTTGCTTTTCATGTAACTAGAATGGTTCTTATCTTAGTAGCTAATTGAACGTGTGTGTATGTATATATATATATATATATTTTCACAAAGCTGATTAAATTTGAGATTGTATGACACATCAACAATTTAATTGTTCAAAATTATAACTGTTTCATTCTTTATATACTAATGTAGGTAAAAAATGGAATATTAAGCAAAAACATTTGACTAAAACCTGTATCATCAGTTATTTTCGTAATTATACAAATCCCAATTTAAGCTTCTCAATGAAAAATCTCCCCTTTGTTATCCTGAAAATGTAGATTGATGAGAAATCCAAATGGATCAAAAGAAACTATATCACATTTTAGTGTGAAACTGTTTCTTCTCTTTTCGGTTTTGTGTTTGAAACTTTCTTGAAGTGCTCATGTTGATGGCATTTTGCATGAAAAATATTTTTACCATCATGTAACTTGTATTTAGGTTTTAAAATTTGTTTTAGATAATAATTTGCTTAGATTGAATACCGAGTACGATTTGACAATTTCAGCTAGTGTGAAGAGAGATGAAGATAATGGATTTGGCTCTTGGAAAGACCTTCTTGATAATCCACAAGAGTGGTGGGATTACCGTGATGATAAAAAAAAGGGATTGGTAATGTCCTTTTTGTTTTTGTTTTCATTATGTTAAAGTTTATTATTTAATGAACAAGGTACTTCTTATTTTCTTAATCCTTAGGTGAAGCCAAAATTTCCTGATTTTAAACGCAAGGATGGTGGTCATGCACTTTGGCTTAATAAGATTCCTCGCCTGGTTTTGAAAAAACTTGAAACAGTGGAGCTTGACAGACCAGTTTCTAAGTTTAAACAATTCAAGCAACAAAAAGGTAGGGGCACTTTGTTGGTAATTATGTTTCAATGTCATGCTGGGTTGAGTAAGGATGTGGCGACTTGCATTCATATCTACGGACATAATCATATAAACCATTTCCATGTGTTTTATCACTTCATTTGTCTAAGAACGCAGCATGCTGAATTCGTCTCTGTGCGGTAAGATTATAACTGTTTGAGGTTTTCTGGAAAATGGGCCCACGGATCCAAGAAAGGGAAATAGTGAAAAGAAAAGGTATTTGATCCATTGGTCTCTAGGTAGAGAATCATTTATCAATTTGGTGTTGGATTTTAGTAAAAGGAACTGCATTCTGAATGATCCATTACAACATCTGATTCATGCTGCATGTCATCTGTGTGTTTGCAATAAAATGTTTTTTTTAATAATTATAAATTCTTGCTGGATGAACCAATTTGGAGAGGTGGTCACCAAATAAGAACTTCAGCGGTTTTAAACAGGGATTGGCCTGTTATTCTTTATTGGGATTAACTAGCCTCACTCCTTTCTTCTTTAGCTTTTTGGTGGATACGTAATTCTCCCTGTTTGTATCTCCTTTCTATTGATATATATTTTCTTTTGATAAAAAAACCCTAATATCATAAAATTTAGTGATGCATAACCAGTTCAGAAAAATAAACTTTTTGGGAAGTTTTACATTAGAAAGAATAGGAAGATTTTATTTCACTTTCTTGTAGGAATAAAAATTTTGGAAAATTTTACAATAAAGGGAAATAGGAATTTAATTTTGTTTTTCTAAGTAATCTCCTAGTTCTTTCTATGTAACTTGTTTTTATACTAACTAGATTTTCTATTTTCAATTGTATATGGCACTCATAATACTCTAGTTAGTTAGTAGACAAACGATTTATGATTATCATTCAAATAGTAAGATGTTGCTTTGGTTATTGAAATCCGAGATCTTCAAGTTTTTGTTGTTAATAATTTTTTTTTAAAATTGTCTTTAATCTCGCTTTTTCTACGTTATTGAGAAAACATATATTTATGACTATAGTTTAAAAAGACATCGTGATAGCTGTTATGAAAACATATGTTTAAACTCAACTATATACTTTCATGTACTAAGAAATCATATTCATCTTTCACTAAAAGTAATTCCTTTTTGTAGCCAGTTTTAGAGATCTGACATGCAAATGTTTGAGAAGTTGGATGTGGAAACCAACCTGCAATTTCAGCAGGAGCATAGAGATCCTGTTTATGGTCGTTTATAACCTGAAGCTACAAAGATAAATGAAAGTAATCATTTCAGGCATCCAGTATTTCACTCCCGTCAGCTCTTCCCTTTCCTATCAATACTTGCTGCCTTGACTAGATCATGATGATAGATTAATATACCGTCATACATTTCTGCTAAAGAAAGCAAATTCCATTTCTACTGCCAACTTCTTTACTAGAATTCCAGTAAGGGGTGGGAGCTGGGCAGACTTTTAGAAGAGAGACACCATAGTGAACCCTGTAAATCTTCAACTAATAATCATGTGGAAAGAAGGAAAAGGTTTTATTCTCATTCTGAGGGCCAACTAACTGTGCATGTTGCAGGAAATGTTATGTTTGATACCATGGAAAATTTATTGCAAAATGGGATCTGCATGTTTTTCCAAGTATTATTCTTTTATTCTTGTGCAGACAGTTCTGCATAAAATTCAGAACTATGGTTACTGGTTTGATTTTTGGGATTTTTTCCTTCTAATTAACTGTAGGCCGATCGCATGGCATGGCGTTTTCATTTTAAACTTCTGATAATTCATTAGTCTCTTTGGCTTTGAGTTGAAACTCACGATTTCCTTGATTTACCTCTCAATGTTCTCTGTTAATCCTTTTACAAGTCTGAACATTGTAAAATGTATGAAATGTGTGGAGTTGTTGATGCTAAAGCTAGGGTCTGCCTGGCATATGGAGAAGCATAAATTAATGGATTTCATACCTTAAGTTGAAAAAGAAAAATTATAAATTAATTTAGACATGAATATGAATTAGAAGTATAGGCTACAAGTTTTACAGGAGTATTCATAAACTGCCTAAAAAATTTGGAATTTGCAATAGATGGAAAGCCTTGTTGACTTGTTACAAGACATAAAAGAGTACAGTTGAGTTATATTCTCTGGAGAAACAGCTTTTACTTCTGATTTTACATTTTGTGCTTGTCAAAAAGAGAATGCATAAACATGATGCATTTTTTTGTTAAGCAGCATTTATTGTGACTTGAATTAGGGGATGAATCCTGGAAGAACTTGGTTGAAAACCCAAATAAGTGGTGGGACAACAGATTAGATAAGGTAATATAGAAGCCTACTAGAATGACTTAGCCCTCCTGTTCTTTTTTTTTTTGGTTTTTTGTTTCTCTTCTTGTTTAATGGTAATACGAGTATTTCCTTATGCCGGGATTAATTCATAGAGGACTGAAAAGTATCCAGACTTCAAGCACAAAGAAACTGGTGAATGCCTATGGCTAAGCGGTTCTCCAACATGGGTACTACCAAAGTTGCCGTCTCCAAAGCATGAAAGGGCATCTGCTGCCAGTGGCGAAGTGGTGGAAAGAGGGATCTGAGTCTTTTGTAACCGAGCTTTAACCAGAATTTGGTCTGCCTACGCATCTGGGGATGAAGAAAGTTGCTCAGTTCTTTTAAAGCAAATTGTAAAGTATTGATGTAAGCGTTTGTTATTTAATGTTTTCTTTTTTCACAACTAGAAGTGTTATATACTAACATTCTATATTATAGATATGATGTTTGTTCAAAATTTGACCATCAACTTCATCAATTAATATATGATGATGTGAATGTGTTTGTGAGCAGTAGATACAAAAAGAAGTATGGGGCATGAAAGATGGTGAACAGATGCAGTGTGAGTTCTGTTGAGAATAAGGATAAAAAGGTAGGAGGAGTCGTCAAAGTTGTTGAATGAGGATGGAAAGAGAAAAGGAAGTCAACAAAGAAGTTGGAGTGGAGAGGAAGGAAAAAGGGAAGGAAGATGGTGAGAAGTTTACTGGATTTTCAATGTCTGGGAAGAAGAGAATAGATCTTTTTCCTTTTGGATCTTGGTTAATGTTTTTCAAACTTTTTTTTTTTTTTTTTTTTGTTTTTTGACTTTTCAACTGTTGTAAGGTATTTTCTGATATATATATATATATATATATATAGACATTCAAATTAATAATTTAGTTGGCTTGTTGTAAGATTAATGATATAGCTTGTGATTCCAGTCTGAATCAAATAAAATATAATTTAAATTGAAAATATAAAATATCATTTAACTATATATATATATATTAAAAAAATACTTGTGATATATTTCACAGCGAAATGAATTATTTTTAAAATTTTAATTAAAAAAATTACTATCATAAAAATGATTTGTTAAATGATATTAAATTCATGAGCGTGTGTGTGTGTGTGTGTGTGTATGTACGTACGTATGTATGTATACACACACACACACGCACGCGCATACACATAATATACATCCAAAATTAAAATAATGAGAATAATGTCGCCGACGCAAATGACGTGATTTAATTTCTGGCAAATAAAAAAGATAGGTTTTAATTAAAAAATATATAATTTTAACTCGGCCAATTTGATAGTAAAATATCTCATAGTAATAATCTTACTTGTATGTATCAAAATTTTAAAACAAACCGTTGCTTTCGGTCTCTCTCTCTTTCTCTCTCTCTCTCTCTATATATATATATATATATAATATTTATTATCGATGACATTAAATTTTCTAATAAAAAAGGAGGATCAAGGCATTATTTATATCAAAATTGAATATCTTTTTTTCTCCACTCTGAAAATGATTTTAATATTTATTTTATTTTATTTTAATATGTTAGTTGTTCAGTTCATGTCCAACTATTTATTTATATAATTAAAGGATCATGAAATGAAATGAAATGAGACAGACAATATAGGTGGAGTTGATATTTTCTTCCTGAAACAACCCAAATGGATGTTCTATTTTAAACAACGTTCAAAAGGGATGCTTCTCTTAAATGCAGCCACCCATATATATATATATATAATTCCTGATACATAATTTAAAACTTGGAAGAGCTTTCTTTTAAGAACACTAAAACTTTTCTAATTGATTAATTTTCATTTGACCGACAACTAAAAAAAAAAAAGAAAAATTTTGTCCTTTTTTTGTTTTTTGCTTCCTTTAACATTCAAGGAGTATGTATATTTATATCATAAATAAAATGACACAATTTGGTATTTAGATGACTATTCTCATCATAAATAATTTTTTTTTTATATTTTTTTATCATATTCTCAAAAATATTTTCGACTTACATATCTTCATGTTTAGCTAATAGAAAATATAACTACTAATAAATGTGTAACACCCAAATTCTTTTATTATTATTATTATTGGAATTATTTTTATTTTATTTTATTTTAATTTTTATAATTGATTTATTATGTAATAATTATATAGTTTTAAATTTAGTTTAATTTAATTAAATAGAAATAAAAATAATAATAATGATAAAAAGGGGTAAAATTATTTTTGAGATTTAATTGAAAATAATTTTGAAAAAAAAGGGATGAAAATTCAGATTATTGGAGTATTTTTTAAAAAAAAATCGAAAATCGGGGGTTAAAACGTAATTTAAAAAATTGCGCCACGTCAGCGGCCCCGGCCAACCAGGACACGCCGCGTGGCAGAGACGCTGACGCAGGAGGCCACGCGGAACGGAGCAACATGGGCGATCCGCGTGCGCGCGATCGGACGGCTGAGATACGTTCTCGCACGCACGAAAGGCCCAGATCAAAAGCGCGTGCGGACGACCAAGATTTCACACGTGCGGACGGCCCAGATCGCATCGCGATAGATGACTCAGATTCATTTATAATTTAATCGCGATCGAACGGTCCAGATTAAATCATGATGGATGGCTCAGATTAAAAGGAGAAAGTTATAAATAATCGCATCCACACCTAATCCCAAACCCTAGCCGCCAGAGCCCTCGCCGGAGAAGACAACCTAACCGCCGGGGGAACCGACCGCCACCATCCGCCGCCGCACCGGAGCACTTTTTGGTCACCAAACGAGGTAAAATTTCTCCTCTTGGCTCGGATTTCGATGTTGAACCCACTTGTGGCCAAATCAGAGTAAAACCACCGGCCAATTGGCCGAAAAATGCCGCTGAAGCCCAACGATGCCACTGCAGATTTTCTCAATTTTTGCCTCCGATGAGGCCCTTCCCGATTCCCGTTCGATGTAATTTTTACACCACTGTGACTATCGTTCTTTCTTCTACAGGTTGACCGAAGAAAAATGCCAAATCACGACTCGCGCCGGAGCAGCAACCGCACCTGAGAGCTCCGCTGCCAGTAAGTCTCGATTTTTTGTATTTTTTTGGTCCACCGAAGGCCCTACGTGTGTTTCCTCGCAGGAACTGGTTCTAATTTGGCTGAATTCGGCCAAAAACGGCCGAAAATAGCCAACTCGAGGTGGATCACTGCCGTGGGCGGCGGTGCCGTCGCCGGAGCACGGCGGAGCCGCCGTGTCGGAATTCTGAAATTGGCCAAGGAGGTGCTGGGTCTGATTTGGAGTTTTTTGGGGACATGTGCAGGTACTGGAAGTATGTTTCAGTTCCCGAAAAAAATTCAGGGAATCTAGGGACTGCCCATAGGCACAGTGAAAAACTGATTTTAGACTTCGAATCAAGTAATGATCTCAAACCATATTTCCTATCACGACATTAAAGCTTAATAAATGATAGAACGGTATTTTATGAATTAATAGATATGCATAATTAATTAAGGTTGCTAATGGGACCCGAATCTGATATATTTTCGGTCAGTTGCTGTTTTAGTTATTTTACAGTTTTAAAGGCATTATGGTGTCTGATCTATTTATTTTATAGTTTTGAATGCATGAATCACTGTTTACTTGACTACTGCTTGATTTTGTGAATCCGATGATATGCCTGCATTGTTGGATGCTCGTTATTGGTTTAAATATTCATGATTATGTGAGAAACAGAAAACTAAGAAAAAAATAGAAAAGGTATGTGAATTGATAAGTGGATAAATCGACAGTCTCACTAGATATCCTAGGAGATGGTAGATGGATCGGGTCTATAGAGAACCCTACCGGGAATGTTGCCTCTCATACCGTTCGGGGTATGGAGACTTTAAATATTTTGGCACTCATACCAGATGGGAAATGGGGACGACCCACTTCACTCTTATACCGGACGGGGTATTGAGGTTTATAGTTTTAGCGCCCATACCAAACGGGGTATGGGGATGGCCCTGGAGTTAAATTATTAAGGTGAATGGTTCACGTGTAACGGGGACCCCTATGGATCCCCATGGATACTGGTAGGCTGGTAAAAGATGAAATTTATTGTCTGATGATTGAAATATTAAAAGTATGACATGTGTTATGTTACAGAGTGCGTATGATTTTATGATATTATAATGTTATTGTTTTCATAAATTATTTTCATGAATCTCACCGAGGTAAGTGGACAGTAAAGGGTTTTATTATTGATAAATGAATTTGTTATAAATTATGCTCCATTGGTCGTTTTTATTTTCTACCAACCTTTACTTCTGTGACAGTAAGATAATGTGACATCTTTACTGGGCTAGTGTAACTCATTCCTTACTTAACCATTTCAGATCAGGAGGACTTGGTTCCCGAGCCCGTTCCGCAAGAAGACATCGAGTAGATGACTAAAGATTTTATAGTTCTCCTTATAGTATTCATTTCTAGTATTTACTTTAGTTAGTTTATTCTTTCATACGTTTAATACATTTTGGTTATCATATAAAGGATATTAATCATAATATTTTATTTCGCTTCCGGACTTATAATTTTGATATATACATTCCCTTTTAATTTTCGGGGCTGTTACAGAATGTGTAATTGAAATTCTTAGAGCTTTGCTTAAAAGTGTTTATTAAGACCTTGTCTAATAAAAGCTTGAGGAAAAGAAATCATGTGTAAAAGGAATAGAGGAAATAGAAACACCTATATCTTTGAATGGAAGTTATGCCCAAAGCACAAAATTACGAAATTCTCATTACATTGAAATAGAAGTAAATATTTAAAATCTTGAATTTAAACTTCTTTCTTTTTTTTAAGAATTCATCTAACTTGAGCACCAAATGCAGTTTGTTGAAATAATACCCAACATCTTTGTGTTTTTTTTTAAATAACAAAACTACATAGAGAGCTCTACAAATTTTACCACAACTATTATTACCCAATAAAGGGAAAAAATTTAAAAATAAGCCATCAATGAGCTCATAAGGAGATCTTTTATAGACAAGCAAGAAGGATAAATAATTAGCATGACCAAGCACACCAAAATACTCCTTTTGATTCACTTTTATCCATGAAAATAATGGTTCAATCCCATTTGCTAAGATTGTACATGCCAACCATAGAGTTATACAATGGACAAAAAAGATATAATAAAGACTAAAAAAGAAGTTCAAATCTTTAATGTTTATCCACAAGGTACTAAGCATAATAATGTGCAACCCTTCAAAGCCACATACAAAAAGGTGGCCTTACAATGTTATATCAACTACTAATGGGTTCCATATCATTCTTTAATAAATTTTAAAACACATTCTTGGCTTAGTTTATTGGTAATATAAGAAAGTTGTAAATGTGTTATTCAAATAATAAACAAAGAAAAAAGTCTATGATCAACTAGGTACCTTAGTCTAGCCACGGAAGTACCGATATTGTTAGAGAAAATACAAATAAATGACCTTAGTTAATGGATTGAAACTATTCCCTTTATGGGTTTTCATAATAAAAAAGCATATGAATTTAATTTCTAATATCTTACTAAATGCAAAATAACTATGAAATAGTAAAGTTCCCTTTCTCTTAAATCGAGGTATGCAATACCTTATAGACAAGACAATCGACTCCCATTAGGGAGTAGTTGAAATGATTATTAGATATGTAAGTTCTCTTTTAGTAAAAAAGGAGCATGTACGTGCATTATGTGAATGTAGCCAATCAATTGAAGCTTGATCATGTTTACATCGCATTCTTTGAGAATGATTGCAAAGGGGGATCTACCTCCGTAATGATTAATTGGTTGTTATTGCCTTTACTTCTAACTTCGTAATTAAAAGAGACGATAGAAATGATAGCTCCGAAGCGATTTTCTTATATAGGATATACTTCACTAATTGTAATGGATCCCTAATCTCTTAAAGAAGTTGAATGTCCACTTATTGGTTTTAATGAGTTTGTTAGTGAGGCAAAATGATGTAAACTTTATAAGTTACTACTGGAAAAAGAGCTATAATAAACAATTTTTGTGATAGAATTTTTAATAATTTCAATGACCTATGCTAAAAATGTAATCAAGACTATTCTTAAAGGTCAAGGAAACAATCTCATCAAATTGTTCAATGATGTAGCTCAAAACACCTTTTTTAATTGATTGTGTGTTTCAAAATAAAAAAAGTTGTTCCATAATGTTATATGAGAATAACTAAATAAAAAAACTCACACTATCTAAAATGTTGAAATAGTATTAGAGCAGCTCGATTATGAGGAAACTCTTGCAAACTTTGTAATTATGGTGAAAAATAAGGGTAAACCTATAGTGTCCGAAACTGTAGAAGATACAAGCTTTAGAGGAAAATATATGTGAGATAGATTAAAAACTTTTGGAGTTTAGGCCCAAAATGTATGAATCACAATAACAAACTCGAGCCATAGTGGACCAATGACTGCTTATCTTTGACCAACAATTGAAAAAGCTCATTAAAATCGTGTAAAGTAGTATGTGAATTGGTGAAACAACCGCTCAGATAAGTCTCTCTGCCTTTAATTTAAATATTGATAGAAGAATATTACTGAATCCGAGAACTAAAAAAATTGGGTTGGTAGTTCAGATCAGAGGGGTAACCAAAACAGTAACCCTATCCGAAAGATTGAAATTCTTATTTTTAACAGAAAAAATCTTAAAAGGTAGATAAATTAGTGCAATAAATATTTTCGTATTTTCAACATCATAAAAAATATATGTATATATACAATCTCATTGTATCTTGGAGACAAGGCAAAAATATGGTTCCATGGGTTAGCAAATGACCCAAACATATTTGAATAGGAAGTATTCGAGGTAGAATTATGTAAAAAATTTTGAGGATTAACTGGAGTTGATATTATGGAGGAATTTAATAAATTAATTTAGGAAAATACCATCCTCTAATATTAAGAAAAAATTGAAGAAATGAGGTCTCTGTTATTAACAAAGAGCTTTGGACTTTCTAAAATAAACTCCAGTTTTACAAGTGGTCTAATGGAGACATATGATGAAGAAGAAGGAAAAAGTGAAAAAAAATCAATCTCCATATGGTAAGTAGAAGAATAATGCAAAAGATCCATAAGAAGTTCTTCAGTAGTATAATAAATATATATATGATATAAATATGTGTACAGAATATGATAAAATAAGTAGTGATAATAACCTTTGACACAAAATATTTTAAAGTTATATTTTAACCTTGAAGTCAAGGTTAATTTTTAAAGGGATGGAATTGTTAAAAACTGGCTATAGTGAAAAAAAAATTAGAAATATATATATATATATATACATATATATGACTGAAATCATGGGTGCATGACTCTTTGGAACCGCTTCTTCATATAGTTGTATGTTCATCTTCTTCCTCTATACAATACGATCAACATGATGAAAAAGCTCTTTTGAATGATAGTTTCTGGTGCATGGCAATAATTGATAATTCGAAATAATGATTTATGTACTATTTTATATTTATAAATAAGAGATTGTAAATTAAAATCATATAATTTTTTGAATTGAGTATCATATAATATCTATCTCTCTTGATCTATTACTTTCATTCTCTTTTTTTCTCTATTATCTTCCTCTATTTCTCTTTCTAGTAGTTTTTTCTCTCTCAAACAATCTCTTTCTCTTTCTCAAATAGTCTGTCTCTCTCTTTGTAGTCTCATTCTATTTCTAAAAGTAGTCTTTCTCTCTCTAAAATGCTCTTTTGCTATCTCCCTCTCTTTAAAGACCTCTCTCTTTCAAACTCTCTTCTTCTTTTTTCTTTTATGAAATTCTTATTCTGCCCCATTATGTTTTCTTAATTTCAAACTTTGCCACGATCTTTCAAAGTTTTTCAAAAATATCCATAAATATTTAAACCCAATATTTTTTCAAATTCTGGTTTTGGTGAATCACATGTCCAAGTTGGGTCATGACAAATAAATATAATGGTCTTGAAGGTTTGTCACGAGGAAATATTGAGAAAATTTCTTAGTTTCCATGGTTTTGATAAAGAATTAAAACAAACCTTAAAAAATGAAGTTTTTGGGACATGTCTTTTGCTAGGACAACTTGAAAAAATTAATCTTTAATTAAAAGGCTCGTCACTCTTGTTAAAGTCCCTGATAAAAGTTTACCATTCTTTAAATATAAGGTTAAAAATTTGAAGGAGACCAAGTAGATTCAACAATTCAAACAACTAAGTCTTCTCTCATTATTGACAAAACCTATACTTGAATAGTTTCTAAAATTTCTCTATCTTTTTCAAAAGTGAAGGTACAAGACCCAAACTATTTTATTAGCAATTTTCTCCAAGGATATGAAATTCGATATCTTGTATGGGGAAATTAGTTTTTTCCTTTGTTCACTCATTTAGGAGGTTACTTCCTTTCTTTTATAATCATTTGATCTTTGTTCTATTGATAAACATTTTTACCAAGTCTTGGTCTAAATAAAAGCTTCAATAGGATCGATAACTTGGGCATTGGTATGAAGATTCTTTTAATATGGCTTGTAAGTGCTTACTCTTTGTATTTATTGCTTCTAAATGATCACATAGATTGACCATTAAAAAAGGTCATGATGTTCAAAATTTGAGGTACTATTATAGCCAATTCCTAGCCTTTCTCATTGGAAAATGTTGGTTGGTCCCTTTTCAACATTTTGAAATAGCCGTTTTGACTTATTGAGACTTCTTAATTCTCTTCCTAGCCTTAGCTTCATATTTCTTTATGATCTTAAGGTATTCCATCCTTTAACCAATTAATAATCTTTATCATAAAAGTTGATTGTGTAATAAACTTCAAAGCATCAATTAAAGGATTCAGCTATTAATTCGGGGTGCCCTTCTAAAATGGTTGCTTCAACTTATTTCATTCTAATAAAAAGCTCATAATTAGATATCCCTAATCCTTTAATTCTTGCCAAGACTTATCTCTATTACCACTATCCCTTGTGATGAACCTCTTTGCTAATAAGAATTTAACTAGGTTCCTCATTAAAGAAGACTTATATTAATCCACAACAATATAACATGTTACTATGTTCCTCAATAGTTATGTCTTACATTGAGTTAAATAGCTTTGGCTCCCCACAAAATACTTATGCTAGCTTGCAATAATTTTAAAACTCTTTTTTTTTTTAAATCTGCAAAAGAACTTTACAAATATCTTTAATAACTTATCATATGATGGTTAACAAAAACAAAATATCTACAATCTTAGTTCTATTAGCAACTGAAATGAGGCACTAACTAGGATTTAATTGATGAGATCATTACAATAGGTAAAATAGATTAAGTGAAGAACCAATTACATTAAAAATTATAAGAACTATACTTGTGAGACAATACACTAATGATGAGTTAGCTTTGGGACAAACCCTAGTCCACGGTGCACCATAGGATGTGAATATTTCTACCACACTAGAGGTCTGCTTCAATAAGCTGATATGAACCTTTGTATCTATTGCTATTAATGAAGCAAAAAATTATATTAGGGTTATCTAATCTTCCAACATAAAATTCCAAAAGGTTAAAAAAATTAACAAACAAAATTACATTTTTTAGGTGCTTCACTGAAACTAGAAGACCAACTACATTCACAGCCCTAGAATGAGTAAAAAAATTAATAAAAATTCTTATAATTTTAAATGAATTAGAAAAAAAGGGTTCTTAAAAACCTTAGCATTAAGCATCTTTAATTTATTAAAATAGGACATAAAATCCATTAATATAGCAACACTAAGATAGCTAAATGAGTTAATGCCCCTAGTTATGTAAGACCTGGTTGACAAAATAATGCATATAACTTTTCGCTCATCCTAAATGCTTCCTTAAAAACACTAGTCTAGTTATTGTTCAATCTCTAGATATTAAATACAAAGTTACAAGTTTAAACTTGATGATAAAACTCATTCTTTGAGATTCACAATTGTTATAGGAACTCATTAAAAGGGTTTTGGAATACACTGAACTTTGAGATGGTCAAAATAGATTCTCCCTTCAAGTTTGCCATGAAGAATATGATATGTAAAAAATGGAAAGTTTGAAAAAAATGGAGGTTGTAGTTAAATATTTGAACATGAAAAAATAAGTTAATTAGACACCTGGGAAGTTAAAGCACTTATGTTCTTACATTATGTTTGGGTTGTAGACAGAAAAGGAAGGAATGGATGCTAATATAAAGAACACTTTCTTTCTGTTCATTTATTAATATTTATCCAGGGACAGTGTTAATATAAAGCACCACGGGTAGAGGTGTGCATTTCCTACTGCAAATCTAAACAATTGGACTGGACGAAGCATTATTTAGTTGCTCCTCAGTTCAAGAATAATATGACCAACAACAAAAAATGTAGTCCAATTCGATTTGAACCAAATCATATTGAACTACATTATAAACAAGTTACAACTTAAGAAACTGAAAAATCTATTAAGTTTTCAATTATTAGAAATTCCATTTCAGTTCAGACTAAATCAGATCGAACAATAATTGTCCAAACTGAAATTAAAACAGTTTAATATTTGATTTGGATTCCACCTTTATTTGCTCCACCGTCTAATTCTATTTCCTCCGATTCTAAATTGATGAACACTTGGAGAGTCTTTTTTTAGTTCTTTTATTCATAAAATGAAAGAAGTGGATGACGAAATATGTGTTCGTTAACCACTATGATTAACACATAAGTTATGTGAAAGAGAGAGAAAGAAAAATGGAAAGAGAGCAGCTTAGTTGGAGACTGAGAAATGACCAAAACAAAATGAGGTCATATCATGATCTTGTTAATCGCATAAACAAACCCTGTAGTTTCCAGGAAGCATCCCTAAACACAACGTGTCCATTCTACCCCTCAAAACTCTCTCTCTCTGCCCCTTAATTTAAGTAATGGTCAATAATATAGACTTGTCTACTTTGACCAGTACCTGCAAATCCCTTCACTCCATCTTTATATATAAACTTTCTTGCTAGCTACCTTCTTTGCTTCTTGTCCAAGATACAATATAAACACATACATACACACACACAATATGCATACATAAAGCATAGACAGAAGAGAGAGTGGAAAAGAGAGAGAGGAAATTAAAACCATGAGTGAAAACATTAACACAGTGGGGGTTTTCTGTGACGATCAGTGGATTCATACGTTGTACCAGTACCAACAAGATCATCAAAGCGTAGATGGAGCAGACCAGGCTGCTGCATTTGGGTTGATGGGGAACAAACCGAGCCGTTCAAACGACGTCGTATTGAACCCTAAAGGCTGTGTGTCAAAACCATCTCGACCAAGACGATCACGAACCTCGCGAAGGACACCCACTACTCTTCTCAACGCCAACGCTGCCAACTTTCGAGCTCTGGTTCAACAATTCACCGGTTGCCCATCCAAATCTATCTCCTTTGCTGCTCATAAGGGTCCCCTCACTTTATGCTTTGACCGCACTACAATTCATGAGACTACTCATGGCAAGAACCAGGATCATGATCATCATCAATATCAACCTCAAACATATTCTCATCATCATCATCATCATCATCAGCTGCACCAGCAAGAACTAGTTCATGACGCACTAGATCAGCAACAACAGATATTGTTGGATCATCAATATTATAATAATAATAATAATAATAATGATGATGATAATTATAATAATAATAATAATAATAATAATAATGATATTGATGATATGTTTTCACATCATCTTGTGATCAGTAGCGATGATCTTGTTTGGTGTGGTAACCTAAGAGCGGGTACGGAGACTAATCAAGACATGGGTGATATGCTTCCTTATGTAAGTTGAATGGAAATTTATATAATATGTAGATTATATGTCTTAACCCGTTACTTTGAGCTTGTACAATAATTCACGTGTACTGGTCAATCATTTGTTTATTTGCAATTATATAAGATTATCTTTAAGATAATTCCTCTTATGTCTCTGATTTGGATTTTTTTAATTATATTATTCGATTATAATTAATAATGTTATATGTGAAACTCATTTCGATGTATTTATTATCTAATTATATCTTTTTTTTATGAGATATATGTCATGATTAATTAAATTTTGTTGAGAGATATATTTATTATTTAATTATAACTTTTTGCCAATCTTGTTCCGCTTACTAATGACGACTTCTTCAGTATGTCTTGGCCTAAAATGTATAAGACTTAGACTTGTATTGTTCTACTTCTCCTATAAAAAGAAAGTGAATTTTAATTTTTCTTATATCAAGGATATTATTTAAAACAATTATTTATTTTAATTATGAGCTAATTATAATTAGAAATGAACAAAATTCGGTCTGAACTGAAATAAACTAATTCACGTATGGGCTGATACTTAGTCTAGGAGATTAGGAAAAAATGTTTAAAAGCTAGAAAAAAAGAAAAACCCTCGACTTCATTTCCTTCCTCTCACTGGTTTAAGTGCTTCTAGCCATGACTACTACTACTTCAAATTCTTTTACTTCCAATTGCAGTTGCCTTAATCTCTAAGTTTCAACGTCAACTATCTTTTCTCTCTTACTTTGGTCTTTTGCTCTTCTTCATTCCTCTCCACTCTTTAATAATCCACATGACTTATCTACTTTGTTAGCTATCTTCTCTAGCCTTCATATGTTATGTCAGTTCTCATTACTAGTCCTTTTTTTTTATGCAACATCTCTTTCTTCTCTTTATATATTGTGTAGTGTTCAATTAAGATGTATATTTATGTACTGTCTGTATATAAATATAAAAAAAAAAGATATATTTGGTGATTGTTCAAATATTTTTTAGTTTCATTTTATCCGGTCTCATAGTTGATGTTTGACTACTCTTAGTTGTAATTTCTAATTTCATGCACTATGAACCCAATAACTATCAGTTTTAAATAATTGTTTCAGTCCATTCAACATAAAAATAGAATCTTTTATTATAATAAAAGCAGAAGGGATGTTGATTATTCAAGAATCGAATTCGATTTACTTTATAAAAGAATATATAAAAGAACCTATATGAAATAGTTTATGGAATTCAACCAATTATCTAGATTGTGGGATATCACTGAGGAATAAGAATTCATATTATCAAAAAATTTCATACGATCTTTTCAGTGTAGAATGAGTCAATCATCCACTTGGTATCTTATTAAACAAAAATAATAATATTGTTCTTCCATTGATTAAAAATTTTGATTTTTGAGAAATATTATAATCATCAAATAAGAAAAGTTTCAATTTTTGTAAATGAATAGTTTGAAAACTTATTGATTCTAACAATTAATCAAATAGTTGGTCATTTTGACTTTTCAATTTCTATATGTGGATTTCAAACTTATAAATAGAGATATTCTAGAAATTCATTAAAAAATGAAGTGAGTTTCATGAAAAAAAAAATAACTTAGACAAGAAGAAACGAAGTAACTTAGACAAATTTCTTTTCTTAATAACCTCAAATCAATCAATTGCATATTGATTAATAACAATTGATCAAGCACTACTTGAAAATAGTTCTTCTGCTTAGAAA
Organism: Carica papaya; assembly: GCF_054855325.1. Taxonomy (NCBI): domain Eukaryota; kingdom Viridiplantae; phylum Streptophyta; class Magnoliopsida; order Brassicales; family Caricaceae; genus Carica; species Carica papaya. The sequence goes on along the minus strand of NC_142310.1, from coordinate 23,308,693 downwards.
CGAAATGTTCCAAATACTTCTAGAAATTCTTGCTCCCATGGACTATTTGTATCTATATGCATTAGGATCTCGATTTATAAAAAAATTAAACTCAAATTACTAGTAATACGTAACTTGAGTTTTATATGAAACTCAACAATTATATTTTTTCTAACATGGGATTGAGATATTATAATATTTACCACCTCATATTCTTAATGCCTTTACCAAGATTACACATTGCACTTACAAATTAAAAGGCTCAAGATCATACTAGTTTTGTGTCACTATATTGGCACATATTTTGATATTATTTACAACATCTTATATCAAACCACTGATCCTTAAATGACTAAACTCAAGTTATTGGTGGTATATGAGTTGAGATTTTATATGAAACTCAACAAATATATTTTTTTAATATGAAATTAGAATATCATAATTTTTACTACTTCAATAATTGATTTTTTTAATATCAAAATTACACATTAAAATCTAAATGTATATAATATTTGGACTACATCAATGATACTCAAAAACTCAAGCCCAAGTTATTATTAGTGTACGGTTGGAGTTCTTATATATAACTCAACAATTATATACTTTTCTAAGAAGTTATTGAGATATCTCAATAATAAAAATCTCTCATAAAATGATGAAATTTGAATTTTTAAATAACTTCAAATGAAAAACATTTTAAGTTTCATAAAAATTGTTTTAAAAAAAAAAGTTTTAGTTTCAATTATTTGGAAACTTGTTTTTTAATAGTTTTATAAGTGATCTTCGGTACTTTATAATTAAATAACTGTTAATTTTTAAATAAATTCTATAAATCATATGCAAGTATATCCTTATCATGGGCTTGTAGAGAAAATGAATAAGAGTGAAGATAAAGTCAATTTATCTAACTCTAGCTAAATATAAAAACTCGAGATCTCTAACTCTAGCTCGTTAATTAATGCATAAGTATAATAATCTCTGTACATATACGAGGCAATCCAAGAGGGGAGTGAATTGAGTCTCTAAAAATTACGTTATCTTGAATTCCTTACAAGAGACTCAATTGAGTATCCTAATATCAGATTTAGAAATTTACTATATGTAATATTGGGTTTTTAATTTTTGAAGTAAAAAATTAAAAACCCTAACCCTTCTTGCCTGGGAATAATACCTATACTAATGAAATTTTCATATTTGGTACCAAATATTTTTAATCAGTGGGCTAAAAGCCCGTGGTCAGTGAGGAGATAGTATGTCTTAAGCCTAATCCCATCTCCGACCTAGAATTTGTTTCGTTTCTGGACTCCCTCTTCTTACCATCTCTATTAGTGGATGTAGCCATGTGGGCATCATCCTTTTCTCTTCCTCCGCCGATTCTTTCAACGTCTGTCACAACTCAGACAAACCGTAAAAGACTGACCTTGAAAGCATCACTCTTCACGTATCCTCTTGCAAGCAGAATCATGGTTAGAAGTAAGATGAGTTTATCCCTTTTTCCTCGTTATGGATTCATTGTTCGTCTGGGTTTCCTTTATTTTTTAGTGTCTGTCATCTTCCATGTTCTTCAATTTGTTTAGCTTCGATTTTATGCTTGTTAATGTTTATGCGTATGAATGTTCAATTTTGATGCTTTTTATCTAATAGATTAATGTTGTTGTCCAGATTTAAGATGGGTATTTTCTGTGTGTGGTTAGGAAGAATTGTAATTTATACATGAACAGTAGGTAGATGGGGAGACTGGGGGAACCTGGATTGGGGAATCAAACCTTAGACGTCTTGCTGTGAGAATAGTTCTGTAACTGACATTTTGTTTAAGGAGTTAGTACCGGCAAGAACAATGGTCTTTTGGAGTAAGAGATACATATTCAAGTAATATTTATGATTATGATCGATCGGATAAAAGATTATTCATGTTTCATTTTGGTCTTATATTCATTTCATACTTTTATTTATTTTAAAGCGTCTATGGTCAGGTGTCTGACGCTGTGTGTTTGGATTCTAATTTTGAAGACACTAATGGGTAATGAAGAGATATGTTACATGATGTATACACTGTACTTGAACTTAGCTGCCTTAGCAACCTCTTCCATTAAGAAATTTGTCTTCATTTTGGTTTATGATGATATAAATCCAAGTTTAAGCTGCCATTGCAGTGTTAGAATATTGCATCAGTTCACTTGGCATGAAAGGGTGCCATAATGAAATTTTTTTTTTTTTTTGCTAATGGTAAATTCTGTTTACTTGATTATATATTACGAATGCAGAAACATTCTTGAAATTTTTTATATTGAGTCCATTTAATTAGGATGAAATATCTATACATAAAACTGATTTGTCCAATCTGAGTTGGGTCCCTCAAAAAAAGACTCAACTGAGTAAGTGAAGGTGAAAAATGTTAAGGTCAGTAATCATTATATTTATCTTGCCTTCAAGAAGACAAGATTGTTTCAAGTTCTGGAAGGACCAAAAATACCTTTAGTTTCGAAGAGAGGAGGAATATTCATTTGTGTTTAATTTAGTTGTCAAAGGCAAACTAAAAGCTAGGCTGCAGTCACTTTTTACAGATTTTGCTGCATTCAGGAAAAGGAAGGGTGAATTTGGAGGTCTTTACGTTGATAGGTGCAGGTCCAGAAATGTGTTTTGAATGTCAGTGAGTTCATTCTATTATATGAACTTAAGCATTTGGGTCTGGTAACCAAATCAATTATAGTCTGGTAACTTTGAAATATAATATCATTTTTTTTGTCTGTTCTTGAATATAGATTCTGCTGCAAAACTTGTGGGGTGTATCCACTGTTTGCTGGGATGAAATTGTAATAGCGTCAGACATTACCAAGGGAGAAAAATAGCCTGGAGAAATTATTTACTTCAATATATGATAGAAACCACAAAAGTATAATTCAATTAAAATTATTTCCCATTTTGGGTTTGGGAGAGAGAGAGTTGCATCCTTATTTAAAGATTTTGTTTTGAAAATTTGCTCTTCTATTTGTTCTACAGATCTACCATATTTGACGGATGAAAGTAGCCTGCAAAAGGAATTCTCAAATTTTGGTGAGATAGCTGAAGGTACTCATAGTGTCTTTTCCCAATAACTGAACAACTAGCTTTGAATTAGTTGAAAGCAATGTTCACTCCAGATTAGATGCAGTTGAAATATTTAAAATCTCTTTTCAACGATTACTTTCCATGGCAGTTAAGCTTGTTAAGGACCAATCCCCCACTAGAAAGTCCAAAGGATATGCATTCATCCAATACACTTCTCAAGATGATGCCATTTTTGCCTTAGAGAGCATGGATCAAAAGGTTCCGCATTTTGGAAAAACAGTTCCTTTTACTTTCTCTCTGGTCAATATGCTTCATTCATCTTCATGATTTTTACCAATACTTTTCCCAATTAATTTCTTGTTTTGTAGATTTATGACGGCAGATTGATTTATGTGGAGATTGCAAGACCTGGAAAAAATGATTTTGGAGATTATCCAAGAACCTGTGGACCACCAGAGAAGACGCAGCACTCTCAAGATTTAGAGGAGGTGGCTGAATGCTGGTACTGATTGCAAATCTAATCGTTTAATGCCAAGAGAAAAATGGTAGCTCTATGGTTCATGTCATTGAACTATGATCGATCAGCTTGATCATCGAGCATATTTTCTTATACTGTAACTGGGTAGATCATCTTGAAGCTTATGTTGGTCACTTTGTCTCCGCAGAGATATATTGAGAAAAACTGTGGTCTCCCTCTGGAGATACAAAATGGCCAAGTATGAAACTATCAAGAAACATTTGCAGACTTTGTTGCTGTATAAAACTCAAAAGGGAAAATAGGAAATATATACATATATATTATACTCTCAAATTTCAATTATAATTTACCTTTGTCTATATATTTATATTCAACTAAAAATTAAATTTTATTTTTATATTTATAAAATTTTAATAAATAAATAATTATATATATTATTTATATTAAAAAGTAATTTAAAATAATTTTACTTTATTTTTATATGTTCAAATTATTTCGGTGTTTCTTTTATATGGATATATAGATTAAGAAAAAAAAAAGTAAGAAATTATTTCTCGTGACTATTCGCACAAGTAAAAATTATATTTTAAATCATTTAGTGTAAAGGGTGTTTTTTTTTTTTTTTTTTCCTAAAAAAATAGTTTTTAAAATATAATTTATTTAATTGGATGAACTTGCGGGAAAGAGAAAAATAATAATAAACCCCCCAACGACTACCTACATATTTGGTTTTATTTATGACTGTCTATTTTCAGGCAGCCTGTCTTATATATATATATATATATATATATATAAATAATGAAGGACATATGTATACATATTAATGGCATTTTTATTAATTTTCTTCAGATAAATTGAAAATTACTAGAAAAAAATTAAATTATTAATTCAATAAATAAATATATGAGTATTTTACATATTGCAATATTGTGCTGGCTTCAAATATTTTTTATTTTAAAATAAAATTGTAACGACTCCGAAATTTTAAAATGAAATATGTGTATTAAAAAGGTCAAATGCGGAAGCGTAATAAAAACTTTGATTAACATCTCTTACACCAAAACCAAAAACGTGCTCAAAGTATAAAAGAACAAACTAACTAAAAGAGAAACTCAAAAATAAAAGCTATAAATATAACTACGGAGTCTTCAGGCGTCTCCTTTGCTGTCTTCCTGCGGAACGGGCTCGAGAATAGTGTCTTCCTGATATGAAATAATTAAATAAGGAATGAGCTCCACCAGCCCAGTAAGGACATCACACTATCTCACCGTCACGGAGGTAAAAGTGGGTAGAAAACACAAAAAGACCAATGGAGCATAATTTACAACAAATTCTTTTATCAATAATAAAATCTTTTACTATCCATTTACCTCGGTGAAGTTCATAAAATAACATACGAAAACAATAACATTATCATCATCATAAAATTATATGAACTGTATAACATAATACTTATCACGCCTTTTATATTTCAATCGTTACACAATATATTTTTCCTCATTTACCAGCCTACTAGTATCCATGGGGATCCATAGGGGGTCCCGCTACCCGTGAACCCTTAACACTTGTAATCAGATTCTAGAGCCGTCTCCATACCCCGTCCGGTATGGGCGCCAAAACTATAAACCTCAATATCTCGTCCGGTATAAGGGTGAAACGGGTCATCCCCACACCCCGTCCGGTATAGGCGCCAAAACACATAAGGTCTCCATATCCCGTCCGGTATGAGAGACCACAATCCCGGTAGGGTTCCTTACGGACCCGGTCCGTCCACCATCTCCCAGGATATCTAGTCAGGCTGACCACATTATACAATTATCAATTTACTTAACCTTTCATTCCCCATTTTCCTCAGTCAGCATCATCAAATCACACATAAACAAGCAAACCAGTAATTTATGCCAAACAAGACAACATACAATATCGGGTTCTCAGTCATTCAACCCACAATCAATAAAACAGTGATATATGCACACGAAACTATGAAACGAAAACATCAGACCTCATACTGCATTTAAAAACTGTAAAATAGGCCAAACAACAGCTGACCGACAAACCCACTAGACTCGGACTCCATTAGCGACCTTAAACAATTTCACACATCTATTGATTCATGAAATACCGTTTTATTATTTATTAAACTTTAATACCGTGATAGAAAATAGGGTGAGGGATCCTTACCTGTTTCGGGGTCTGAATACGGCTCTACAGTGCGCCTACAGGCTGTCCCTAATTTTCTCTGAATTTTTTTCGGGGAACTGAAACGCACTACTAGTACCTGCACGTGTCCCAAAAAATCCCAAATTAGACCCAGGGCCCCTTTCGGCCAATATCGCAATTCCGACACGGCGGCTCCGCCGTGCTCCGGCGACAAACGGCGGCGATTCGCCTCGGGTTGGCCGTTTTCGACTGAATTCGGCCACACTTGCATCGGTCCCTGCGATAAAACAACCCTATGGCCCTCGGGGGGCCAAAAAATTACGAAAAACCGAAGCTTACCGGCGGCGGTGCTCTCGGGTGCGGCGGCTCTCCGACGAGGTTCGTATTTTGGTGATTTGGCTCCGATCAACCTGTAGAGAAAAGAATGGAGATCATGGTGATATAAAAATTATATCAAACGGAGGCCGGGAAGGGCCTCATCGGAGGCAAAAACTGAGGAGGGGCGCGGCGGCGCCCTGGGTTCCAGCCGTATTTTTCGGCCATTTGGCCGGGATTTTGGCTCCGATTTGGCCACAAGGGAACTCAGCATTGAAAAACGAGCTGGAGGTATGAAATTTACCTCGATCGGCAGTCGGAAAACTCTCTGGTGCGGCGGCGGGTGGCGGCGGCCGGCTCCTCCGGCGTCTGGTTCATCTTCTCCGGCGAGGGCAGGCGGCTAGGGTTTTTGTGGTCAGGTGTGGGGGTTTTATTTATACCCTTTTGTCTTTTAATCACAGCCGTCCATCTTGATTAGATCTGGGCCGTCCGTGCGCGTGCATCTGGGCCGTCCGTACGCACGCTTGATCTGGGTCGTCCGTGTGCGCAGGGACGCATCTGGGCCGTCCGATCGCGCGCACGCGGATCGCCCACGTGGCCCGTTCCCAGGTCGACGTGGTCTTGCCACGCGGCAGGTCCTGGTTGGCCAGGGCTGCTGACTAGGCCGCTGACGTAGCTGCTGACGTGGCGCTGACGGGGCACAATTTTTTTAAATTGCGTTTTGACCCCCGGTTTCTGATTTTCTTTTCAAAAATACCATCAGAATCCTAATTTTCACCCATTTTTTCTAAAATCAATTTCAATTAAATTCAAATAATATTTTTACCCAATTTTATCATTATTATTATTTTATTTTTATTTAATTAAATTAAATTAAATTAAATAAATCAATTAAAATTCAAAAATTATAAAATAAACTAAATAAAATAAATTAAAAAAATCAAAATAATAATAATAAAAATTATAAAATTAGTGGATGTTACAAAAAGAAATAAGACAATTTTACTCCATATAGTTTAGTTAATTATTTACGTCTTATTTTGTCTCAGTTCACCATGTAATTAGATAATTCTATTTTTATTAAAAACAAAAAAAAATGAGCCACGCGTCGGCCCAATTTCATCTGTCCCAATTCGCTATATCTGAACCGGACCGAACTAAACCGGTCTGGACCGATGAGTGGGGAGGAATATTTAAACAAGAAAAGAACTTAACGAAACTAAAGAAGTAAAGATATGTACAGTTGAGAAGTTGTCTGATCGTACAAGCAGTCATATATTAATTAACTATTTTATTATTATTATTTTTGAGAGGAAAAAAATAGTTCTATCAGCGGGCGTGCAGTGGTCTCTGCCGTCATAACAGAGGCAAGCCAAATTGGAAGTTTCAGGCCTTGATTGGCGCTTTGTACACAATGGAGGAACAAAAGCTGAAGAAGGAGGAATCGCAAAACAACAGACCAGTCAGGGTATATGCAGACGGAATATACGATCTCTTCCACTTTGGGCATGCCCGTTCTCTCGAGCAAGCCAAGAAACTGTAATTCTCCAACACTTATTTTTTGAATTTCTTCTATTGCTGAGTTTACTCTTCTTTGTTTTCCTCATTTTCCCCTTTTAAAATATCTTGTTTGATCCCGTTCTTATTTTTGTTGGAATTTTGTGTGTCTTCATTTTCTTTGAAGGGCCTTGAAAATGCCTATGCGTTTCGGAATTCATAACTTTGTTTCTTTTTTCTTTTTTTTCTTTTTATTTTTTGGGTCTCCCTCCTAGTTTATTTTTATTAGTTAGGCGATTTTTTATCAAAAAAAATTATTTAGGCGATTTTCTTCTTTATCTTCTTCACGTGGATGAATGACTTAGGCGATTTCATTTATGTTTTGTGCTTTCTCTCTGTTTCTTTAGTTTTTATTTGTTAAGTGGGTTCTGATTTTGTTGGATTAGAAAATTGGGTTACTGTACTTTTCATGTAAACCAATCGGATTAATGATTTTATTTGTCTTGTCTGGACTGATGACTGTCACCGGAAATAACTTTTTTTTTTTTTTTTCAGTTCTATTGCTCCCTGGTCAGGGATCATATTTCTGTTCTTTTTTTCTCGGTGTCCTTCTCAGAATATTATATTTTCGTTTGAGGTGGAAATTATGTCCAATATATCTTGAATATTAACAGCCCAATTAGAAATTCTCTGAACTAAGGTCCGGGTTAAACTTGGGTTTTTTTACTCCGTAAGTAGTGTATTTATGTTAGATAATTTTAGTGCATTTGGAGTTATTCACAAGTGAGACTTGTAAGATTTTCTAACCCATTGCTAAACTGCAGTTTTCCGAATACGTACTTGCTTGTTGGATGCTGCAACGATGAAGTCACTCATAAATACAAGGGCAAAACTGTAATGACCGACAAGGAACGATATGAATCCCTTCGTCACTGCAGGTTGGTTTGTTGATATGCTTCGGCAAGACTGTAAAACTGACACAAATTGCAGGAGGGTATTGGGGTGAAACTTTTCTTTTTCTTTATCTTGGTGTTTTCTCATTTCTCCTCTGAGTAATGGAATGGATATGGATGAGAAGAACTTTGATCTCTCTACCTATGAATTCATTCAAAAGGTCAAATATATCATACCTAATGCAGAAAGATCACCTTCGAAATTATTTGGTTTTCCAGTGCAGAATAGAATAGCTCAGTGCTTTTCATGATGAGGTTACTGTCATTGTTCACAAGAGTGATCTTCATTTATCTTGTCCTTCCTTTTGACTCTCTACTTTCTTTCATAAGAGTGTTTGCTCTCATTGATTTATGCTAGTTTGTTTTCAATTTTAAAAAAGAAACATCATAAAAATCTACTGCTAGTGGAATGCGAGTCTGTAGACTTTAAACTGCTTATGTATTTTTCTATTTTATGGCACCTGTGTTTTCCTTAGGCAATCCTTGTGAATAGGTTGACGCTATTAGTAATTTATGTTGGATTAATGAGGAAAGAAATATACTACTTTATACTTCCAACTTATGTGAGTGTTTTTTTTGTCAATGCTTGACGCAGGTGGGTTGATGAAGTTATTCCAGATGCACCATGGGTGATCACGACAGAGTTTCTAGAGAAACATCAGATTGACTATGTAGCACATGACTCTCTTCCGTAAGGTTAACCAGCCCAACTATCTAGTTTGGGATGTTCTCTGAGAAGTAAAATTGAATTTTTCTACTTATTATTTTGGGGGTGAAGTTGAATTTTCTTTTTCAAACAACTCCAGTTTGGCCCCATGTTGATTTTATTATTATTATTATTATTATTATAAATCTTGGAAGTTAGAATGATGAAAGTTGCATGTGTTTGAGACTCTGTGGTTTTTCTTCCCTAGCTTTATATTTCACCCATTGGAAAAGATCCTTGTCTGGTCATGGTTATGTTGATTTTTGCCTTCTTGAACTAGAATGACGAATAAATGCAGTGTGGACTCTGTGCAAGCTGCACAAAATTTCATCAAGATTTATTATTACTGGCTGTTGAAATGAACTTAGGAAGTCTTTTGTTGAGTTTTGTTCTTGTTGAATGTCGATAACATCACTTGATTTATTTGTTGATCAATGTAATTTCTCATGGTCTTATCTCGTCATATTTGTCTTTTGCCACTTTATTGATGCTTGTGACACTCATATATGGAGAAACAAACTTTTATCTCCCTGTTGTTTTTGATGTCCTTATTCCTTTTCACCTTTGGCAGAACTGTTTGTAGACTAGTTAGTTTCACCATGCTTGAAATATGTTAATTGTTTCTTGTTTTTTCTGTCATTTGTAGCTATGCTGATGCAAGTGGTGCTGGGAAAGATGTCTATGAATTTGTGAGTGAGTTATTATTTCTTTAATATAACCATATAGTCACCATCTGCCTTGGTGAGGCCTTTCTTAATTGGGATTTGAATGGTCTTTTCGTTTTACACATGATGGTAGGCCCTTGATTTTTGGTTTTTTTGGCAACTCCAACTAAATTCTTCCGACTCTGTACTTCACATGCTTGTTAACCTCATGGAATCACATTTTGATTATAATGCATTTTTCTGACCGGAAAGGTTGGTAGTTCTTCATTGTTATGCCTCCTTAAATTTACATTTCTCTTGAGCAGGTTAAGTCTATTGGAAAATTTAAGGAAACAAAACGAACTGATGGGATATCGACATCAGATATTATAATGAGGATCGTTAAAGATTACAACCAGTATGTGATGCGTAATTTGGACCGTGGATATACCAGAAAAGAGCTTGGTGTTAGTTATGTTAAGGCATGTTGTGCCACAAGGCTTTTTGCATTATTCTAATGTCTTCTTTGCCATTCTCTCAGCTGACTTTTCTTCTGACTTGCTCTATGAGAGAACTGAAAACTTCCTTAATATTTTTAACCAGGAAAAGCGTCTGAGAGTGAACATGGGACTTAAAAAGTTGCGTGAAAAAGTTAAGGAACACCAGGAAAAAGTGGGAGAGAAGGTATTCTTATGATATCATGCTGATTATTAATCTGCACTATAAGCATCAGTAATGCATTCTTGAAACATCATGAGAGTGATCAAATTTATTCGATGATGCATTTCTGTCACCTTCTATTCATGATATGAACGCATTGAAATATAGTTTGTATGAATTTATTATACCTTTTCTATCTTGATTTGGAGATACGATTAATGAAGAGCAAGTTGTCATATTTTACTTGATTGAGAAGTGAAGAAAAATGTTTTTCTTGCTAAAAAGATTGTAATACGGTTAGATTTGCTTTGTTCTGTCTTATTGTTATTTATGGATATAATATTCAATTTTCTTTTGCATAATATGAGTTTCTTTCAAAGTTGTAGAGTAAGATAGGTCTAAAAAATCCGACCATAGGGTGATGCCCAAATTCTAGTGGACATATATGGGATTGAAATCAAGGCTATTTATGTTTATGAAGAGGATTTAGTGTTTCCTTCAACAATTACCCAATTTTTGTCTCTGATTTTTATCCAATAGCTTGTATAGTTAATATATGCATACTTGATTCCTGTTCATTACAGATACAAATTGTAGCTAGAACAGCTGGCCAGCATCGTAACACCTGGGTTGAGAATGCTGATCGATTAGTTGCCGGGTTTCTCGAGATGTTTGAAGAACGCTGCCATAAAATGGTACCTCTCTCCCTCTATGGCTCTCTATCTTCCATGCCGTAATAAGAAGGCAATATTTTATGCATGGTTAGGGTTGTGATTATGTAGATGATGGTATTAATTGTTGGGAAAATACTAGGGAACTGCAATAAGGGAGCGGATTCAAGAGCGTCTAAGGGGACAGCATTTGATAGGATTCATCTACGATAACGATGATGATGATGATGAATACTACTACGATGATGAATCTGATGAAGAAGAATACTGAGATGATGAGGGCTTTATTGTTGAATTAGATCATGGTGTTTGACTGTTTGTTTACATACAATTAGATTGAAGTTGATAGACAACAGACATGGTTTTGCAGAATTTGATTTGGGGTGAGAATTTATTACTAAATAGAACAAAGTTTGTTTCTATAAATTTTAGAGCAAGAAATTTCTGTTAGGTGTGTCATAAGGTAGAAATGACTTACTATAAAAGTTGGATGTTAAATGTGATGTGAATATTTTGTCATTTTGTTCGGTTATTAAAAAAAAAGAAGCATATATATATATATATATATATGATTTCGTGTACTTACAGATTAAAGTGATATTTATAATATTAGCCTTCCTCATGATAACCGCATGGTTTATGAGTAAATTATGCCAAACATTGTTGTTGTCTCCAAACATCTTTCCTCATTTCCCATAAAAAAAAATTCTTTCTACTTTTTATGGTCAAATTGAGTACGGCAGAATATCTTGGGAAGCTTCGACTCACATTACTAATTATGATAACCAAGTTTTTTCAAGCTAAAGAGATCAAATCTGAAGCTTTGAAAATTTATCATATCACAGCGACTGAATGCACTGATTATCAATTGAAAATTTGCTCTTAAACCTTTTAACATTTACAGCTCTCTGTAAATGTTTTTGAGAATTTTTAACCATTTCGAATTCTTATTGTCAATATGAAGTTTCGAGATATTTGGTTTAAATCTTTCATATTTACACTTTTGCTTTGCTTCTAAAATCATTGCAGTTTAGAGTGTTATGAACTTTCATATTTCATAGTTTGTAAATGTTTTTATCTCTTTTTCTTTCTGCAACCTCTTGATTTTTATATTTAATTTATAGCTTCATATGATCATATAAATAAAACTATGTAAATCTTCTCTCACTATTTTACTGCTTTTTTATTCATGACTTTATAATCAATTTATATTAATTTTTTTTTTATAATTTTGCTCAATTAATTTATTATAATATTATCATTACTATTTCGGTGATATTACAGGTTTAAGTACCAATAATCCAACAACTTTTCCAACGAAAATTATTTATAGTATATGATTTTATGAAGTTCAAAAATTATTATTATTATTTTTTTTTGACGTGGGATTGAAATATGATAATTTTCAAAATTTAAATTATTGATGTTCTTAGTATTTAAGATCATATATAGTCGTCAAGCTGACATTTACTCTAATACTATTTATAACTGTAAAGAAACCCTACCGGGTAAATATAGAGTATTGAATGCTCTTCAATTTTCTACATATTTTATTGTGTAGAGGCATTGGAAATTTATACACATACAAGAGAGTAAAAGAAAAGAGGGAAGGTGGTCTCTAGAATCTACTAAGACCACTAGCTGTCCCCAACAATAACCAATTTTAAAAATAGAAAAAATTTTGACCATTTATTTTAGGGTTTTGATATGAGCGGTCCATTTGTCCATTTTCTTTCAACCTTTTCCTCCTTTTTTTTTTCACTTAATTCTTTTCACCCGCTCCTCAAGATGAAGCCTGTTCACTTTCAACACTTCAAGTTCCTCACTATCACTTTTTTAACCCTCTGTGCTTTCTTGTTGCAGGTGCTTCATCTTGAATAGAAATCGGTGATGTGTTGAGGTTCCTAAAGGTTTCGTGAGCAGATCAGCGAGCTGTTCTCTTGAGGTAACGTATTTCGTTTCCAGGAAACTCTTTTGTATCTGGTTGCGAACTATGTGGCAATCGATGTCAAGGTTCTTCGTTCATTCGTGAAAGATCGAATTTGCTACGATATGCTCGGCGGCTTTATTGTCGTAGTTAAGTATTACGGGTAAGTGAGGCACTATTTAAAAATCTCAAATGAGATAGGTTATCCACTAAACTTCACATATTATGGATGACATACTTATGTACTCAACTTTTGTGGTAGACTTGCTCACCATAGTTTGTTTCTTTATTTTTTAGGAGATTAGTGCAGGCCCAAGGAAGATACAGAAGCCCATGAGAGATTTTTGGGTCATCGGACACGATGCCCAATCCGAGTCACAAAAGGATTGAACTTTAATGTTATTCCTTCTCGGGAAGAAGATATCTTGCTTCGGATATTGCTTTAGGTACCTGAGAACATGTAGTGCGGCATCAAGATGCAGTCGTCTAAGCTGTTGAATGAACTGACTGAGATGTTAGGTGGAGTATGTTATGTCGGGTCTGGTAAAATTGAGGTAGAGCAAGCAGTCGATTAGACATCTGTACCTTTCTGGATCTGGTAAGATTTCTCATTCTTCTGCATTTAGTTTAGTCTGGAAGGCAAGGAAAAGAAGCTTTTTTTTGCATCTTCCATCTTTGTATCTTGTAAAATGTCCTTAATGTATTTTCTCTGGCTAATGTAGATCCCTTCTTTTGACCTAACTATCTCAACTCCAAGGAAATATTTTGCTTGGTCGAGGTCCTTGACCATATGAAGGCTTCATCTATAGCGCTTTTGACTTCACAAATCTCTTCATCGTTTAGAACCATAACAAGTAAGTCATCCATATATACCACAACTACAAGGTAGTTTCTTTTTGTTCCTTTTGTGAATAGACAGTGGTCGGTTTCTGACTTACTGAAGCCGATGGATTGGAGCTTTGAAGTGAGCTCTTTATTCCACTGATGACCCGTTTGTTTCAGACTGTATAGGCTCTTGGTTAAACGGCAGACTTGCCCTTCACTGCCCTTGAAGTAGCCCTCTGAGGGTTTTAGGTATAGCTCCTCTTCTACAAACCCATGTAGGTATGCATCATTGATGTCTAACTGATATACCGACCAGTTGCTTGCGGCCGCACGGCTAAAAGTAGTCGAACCGTGACCATTTTGGCCACTTGTGAGAAGTTATCATGATAATCTATGCCAAATTCTTGGTTGTAATTTTTAGTCACGAGTCTTGTTTTATATTTATCAACTGATCCATCAGCATTGTATTTTATTCTATACACCTATTTTGAGTCGATTGCTTTCTTTCCTTTTGGTAGTGCAGTTAGTTCCCAAGTGTTATTATCTTCTAGTGAGGACAGCTTGGCTTGCATGGCCTCAACCCACTTGCTATCCTTTTTAGCATCCATGTATGACATTGGTTCCTTCGTAATAGACACTTGTGCAATTAAATTATCATAGCCATGATTGTATGCAGGTGAGGTGGACATGAGGAAGGGAGATTCAGGCATAGGTTGTTCGGTGGTATGGGCGACCAAGTCTTCCATCCAGGCGGGCCTACTTCTCACCCTGATGCTCCTTCTCATTTCAAACTCTTGGGGGAATGATGTTTGGTAAGGAAATTTCTTCTCTTATTTGTAATTGGTTTTCAGGTGTGGTTACTATGTCGTTACTTGGTATTGGCAGTGGTGTATCATGGTAATCTGGTTTAGGTTGTTGTGTTTGGTATGAGAGAATATGTTTATGGAATATGACATCCCTTGACAAAATCGTTTTTATGTTTATTATATCATATAATTTGTAGGCCTTAGCATCGGGTGCATATCTTAAGAAAACACATTTCAAAGCCTTGGGTTTAAACTTGTCCTTTTGGGGGTTAATATTTGTAGCAAAACAGAGACAATCGAAGACTTTTAGGTTTGAGTAATCTGGTTATTTTTTGTACAAAATTTCGTAAGGAGTTTTTCACTTTAAAACAGAGCTTGACAAAATGTTTATTGTGTGTGTGTGGCTGTGAGTATGGCTTCGTCCCAAAACCTTTTTGGTAATTTTGATTCAAACATCAATGCCCTAGCAATTTGCAGTAGGTGTTTATGTTTCCTTTCCACCACACCATTTTGCTGTGGTGTGTATGTACAGGTTTTTTAATACATGATTCCCCTTTCTTAAAAAATAGTTTTGCATGAAGTGTTTATGAACTCAATGTCATTGTCTATCCTAATTGTTTTGATTGTTTTCTGAAATTGATTTTGTAGTAGATTGCAAAAATATTTTAAAGTATTTGGTACTTTCGTTTTCTCTTTTAATAAATAAGTCTAAGTGACTCTTGAAAAATCATCAACTATAGTTAAAAAATAGAATGCACCAGAAATACAATTGACCGGGTATGGTCCCCAAAGGTCAACATGTATTAAACTAAAAATGTCATCGGTATTGATGGAGCTTTTAGGAAAAGACAAACGCTACTGTTTTGCCAAGGGATATTTCACAATCATGTAAAGTTGCACTGTCTGGTAACATTAGACTAGGGATGTGGATCAAATTTTTTGTGGATGTGTAGCCGAGTCTTTTATGCCATAGTTGTATATTGTTTTCATAGATGTGGCTAATGCATGCTTTGTTAGAGTATATGTCTTCACTCAGGGTGTACAAGCCCTCATTATTGTTCCCTTCCTTAATATTTTGTTAGTTGTCAAATCCTGCACAAAACAATGGTTGAGATGAAAGGAAATGTAGGTATTTGAAGCTTGGGTTAGCTTTCTAACAGAAATAAGGTTACAAGTGAGTTTTGGTATATAGAGGATATCCTGCAGAATTAGATTATCACACAATTTTATGGTTTCTTTGTGGGTTGAATGACTCGTGGTTCTGTCTGATAGCGAGATAAACACTGTAAGTTCTAGTTTTACAAGTTTTGAAAGCATTTTAAAATCATGGTACATGTGTGATGTGACACCTATGTCTATTATCCAAGTTCCTATATCATAAGAGGTATGTAGAAAATAACATTTAGGTTGCTTACCAGCAGGGCCAGAGTAGCCCACACATCCTGCCAATTCTACCGTGTTTGCTCCTTGATTTTTCATGTACTTGCTGATCTCTTATTATATGAATGTGGCCATTTCTATGTCCCAATTTGTGTTGGATGCTTCTGTTTTGGTGCCATAGGGGGCATTGTTTACCATTGCATTGGCTCTTTCTTTGTTCCTTTTCTCTTTAAGTTCTGCTAACCATTCTGGGTAACCATAGAGCTTGAAGCATGTGTCCTTCGTGTGCCCTATGTTTCTACAATAAGTGCATGTCCTACTGCATTTTTCCTTTTTTTTTAGTTTGAAAATTTTGGATTGTCTTTCAGGTTGGTGTAAAATACGATGGGCATCCCTTCAGGTGAGTTGATATAATGTACTTCTCTTTATTTTTCAACACTAATCACCATGTAATAAGCTCTATTCACACCAGGTAAGGATTCCATGATCAATATTTGATTTCTAACATGATCGTATGTCATTAAGACGCATTAGAAATTGGATCAGGTTGTCGATATTGTTTATTTCACTGTGTTGTGTTGGAGCATGGCAAGTGCAAGCCGATGAGGGCCTTAGATGAGTTAACTCATCCCATAACCTTTTAAGTTTTGTGTAATAGGCTACGACAGAAAGGTTAGATTACATGATGAAACTTATTTCATGTTTTAATTGATACAACAGAGGCTCGTTACTTTCATCATACCTCTCTTTTATTTCATCCCATAGGTTTTTTGCTGATGTGGTGAACAGGAATGCGCTAGCGAGCTTTTTGTTCATCGAGTTTAAGATCCAGGACACCACTATGCTGTCTGTTTTGTGCCATTGTACATATTCTATTGCATCAGGTTCGGGCTGTTTGCATTTGCCATCAACGAGAGCGAGCTTGTCCTTGGCTCTCAACGCAATCACCATGGCTCGACTCCAAGACAAGTAGTTGGAACCATCAAGGGTAGTTATGACAAGTTGCATTCCAGACTGATCCGAGTTTAAGAGTGTCAACACATCTGTATTAGCGTATGTCATTGAGTAGTAGAGTAATAGTGTAGTGTAAAAATCAGTTTTTATCACAAGTACTGCTCTGATACTATGTAAAGAAACTCAACTGGGTAAATATGGAGTATTTAATGCTCTTTAATTTTCTACATGTTTTATTATGTGGAGACATTGGAAATTTACACACATCCAGAAGAGTAAAAGAAAAAGGGGGAGGTGGTCTCTAGAATTTACTGAGACGACCAACTGTCCTAGTGACCGATTTTAAAAACAGAAAAAATCTCGACTCTTCATTTTAGAGTTTTGAGCTACACGTTCAACATGTCCATTTCCTTTCAACCTTCCCCCCTCCTCTTTTTTACACTTAATTATTTTCAATAATATTTTAAGCATAAACCATTAAAAATCTAAACTCAAATAATACGTGACTTGAGCTTTTTTATGGAGCTTAACAATTATATTATTTTTCGGATGAGAGTATCACAATTTTTATTATTTTTACATAATTTTCTTTTACTTATTTAATTTTTATCATTTATTTAGATGACTTGTATATACTCATCTTAATTATTTGTCTGTCTTTATATATTTATAATTATTTACCTATTATATTTGATACTTTTGTGAAAGCTTCTAGATTGTCAATCTTATGAAGCTTGAGTTTTTGGCTCTTGACATAACAGAAAAGATCTATCATAAATACTTACAGCTAAAAACTCATCTCAATTCATAGATTTGGAGAGATAATCAAAGCAGTGAGCGCTTCCCAAGATGAAGCTTTTCATAACAAATAAATAAAGCATTCATAATTATGTAAACAAAATATATATATATATATATAATTCAAAGAAATTTAATATTTCGTGACAGAATTAGTTTCCCCAACCATGTTATACTGATCAACAAAAACACACACCACACCACTCACTAATTCATCACTCTCCACCACCACCACATTGTTTGAAACATTCGTCACCGCATGCACCACCGAACGTCCACCCACCCCTTGATCGTTCCCATAAAACGAGTACTGAAAATGATTAATCCGATCCGGAAACACTAAAACTGACGAGAAATCAGCAACCCATCTCCTCCCTTTTCCCGCCACCGTCATCTTCCCCACCGTCGATTTCAACCTCATTCCGGCCACATTGTTCCGATCAATCACCACTTGATCAGTACTGCTAAACACACCTTCTACTCTTACTATTGGTACCATGTTTGTAGGACTACCAGTAAACATATTATCCACAATGTTAACTCCAGAGATTCTACCATTGATGGACTTTAAAACCACATTAGCATCTCCTAAGAAAAGCCCATTACTGACATGAACTTGAACTGGGTCTTCCATAACTATACTGGTATAATCCATATAACAATTGTCTATTCTGGTTAGAGATGACCCAGGACTCTTTTTCACGAGAATGCCTGTGCCACCGAAATAGGTGGCCTTGTTATAGCAATGAACTCCTGTAACAATGTTGGCTTGACCTCTAAGTAAAATCCCAACCGCTGCTGAAAATATGGCGACATCAGTAATCGCGTTGTCGTTGCTAGCAAGATCGATGGCAGTGCCAGAGTAGTCTCTCTCGGCTTGATCGCCACCTATTGTTTCGTGTTGGCCTAAGAATGTAGTTGATATGAAGGTCTCGTGACCGCGGACAACGAGAATTCCTTGTGTTGTGAAATGGAGAAAGAAACAGTTAATGATGCGAATGCGAGCAGAATCAGCGACCAAAAGACCACCTCCTCGG
The DNA here is from genome assembly GCF_054855325.1 of Carica papaya. Taxonomy (NCBI): domain Eukaryota; kingdom Viridiplantae; phylum Streptophyta; class Magnoliopsida; order Brassicales; family Caricaceae; genus Carica; species Carica papaya. The sequence goes on along the minus strand of NC_142310.1, from coordinate 23,289,855 downwards.
TAGGTTGAATCAAAGAAAATGTCGCGAAAGGTGATACCCTCGTAGTAAATGCCGGCGTTATGGTCCTTGGAGTCGGTAAAGGTAGTAGTGGGATGATAAGTTGAGGATGATTTTAGGGAGCCTGATGGAGCAAGTTCCACAAGATGTCTATCAGCTGGAAATGTTGGCGACGCTCTCAGAGTACCTCCTTTTACCTAATTCATCAAATAATGTTGATTATATCACCGTGATTGCCAAATGGGTTTACATGTGTGTGCGTGTGTGTGTGTGTGTGTGTATATCGAAATAATGGGTTTAGAAGAAATTGGGAAATGGATTAAATATTGAAAAGTTTATTAATTGCAAGATGAAGTACATAATCAATGTGCGCAACAAACTACTTAGAGAACATTAAATGGAGAAAAGGGAAAGGAAATTTTCAAATGGGTAAAAGAAGATGAAGATTTTGAGATGGGAAAATGAAAACTTCAAATGGGTAAAAGAAAATGAAGCTTTTGACATGGGAAAATGAAATTTTTTAAGATAAAAGAAGAGGAGGAAAGTAGTCGATCACATGCTTTGATAGGAAAAAAGTTGGAAAAGCCTTCGTATAAAATGTAGTTGAGAGTTGCGTACATTAATTAAAGAGAAGATGAAAAGAAGACAGAGAAGAGAAAGCTTTAATTTTTCCAAAGTTTTGAAGTTGCAGGTGGCAGAGAAGAAGAAGTAATAGGTTTACACGCAGCCCCAAGTATGAAAAACAGAGCAGTAAGGACAAAATGCAAAATGGCAACGTGGGACATACCCATGAGCCCACACAATCCCCGGAAAACCCTAACATATACTTAATTATATATGTAGTGAATAGTTAAGTGAGAAAGGAGAAGGAGAGAGAGAGAGAGAAACCAGAAGATTGCCAGCACTGAGAGGTGGAAAGGTGATGGGTTTTGTGATCTGGTAGTTTCCACCTTCAAAATCAATGACAACACCACCCAAATCGCTTACACCAGGCAGCATTTCCATTCCATTTCCCAACTCAAACGCATCGCTCAGAGCTTCAAGTATGGCGTCACTGCTGTCTTCGGATCCGGTCGGGTCTGCTCCGTAGCCGATTGGATACACCACTCTCCCATTCTACACCACCACCACCACCATCACCATCACCATCATCATCATCATCATCATCATCATCATCATCATCATTATACAAACAAAATCAAAATTATAAGTAACGAAATCACTCACCATTTTAGGACTGTTGATTGACGGTGGCGGTAATGGATTAAGAGATGCTAATCTGTGCTGAAGCTTTGCTTCAAAGTCTTGTAACATCTGGTTTCTTGTACAGCATGTTATTGCCTGCACCCAAATCAATAATGAGATTACCACTACTTTCATTTTCCCCCTGTTTCTTGCCTTTTTCTATTCCTACTCCCCTCCCTCTACATACACGTATATCTATATATGAGAGAAGATGGTTGTAATAATAAATGAAAGGTATGAAGCGGAAGCTTCAGCCTCGTATTTGCCCATTTCTGTTTCCAGCTATCAAACATATTTTTCGTATTCTTTTAAATCTTTTCTAATTAAGTTACAATAATTAGATGCTCTCTTTATGAAATCAAGAAAAATACAAACAAAAATTAATTAAAAAGGAAAAGGGGAAGAAGGTGAAAAGAAAGTAAAGCAAAAACAGAGATTTGTAGATTGGAGGAAAAAGGTTTGGTGGAAAGCTCGTGTGACCTCTCTGTTCCTTTGTGCTTTATTTCATGTTACTACCAAATTAATTGAAAAAATATATATATATCTCAAGTGTTCATGTAAAAAGACAAAACCATTGACCCTATTCACATTTTTCATAGTTCAGATATAAAAATAAAATTATACAAAAAAATTTTATTATGCTAGTTGATTCACGGTGACAAAAACAGTTGCAGAGACTGCAAGATTCGACTGGATCACCACACGATTATTAGAAGTGTTTCGCAGAGCGTGATTAGGGAATGAACTATCACCACCAGTACTGAAAGAATACTGAACACGGCGGATCCTGTTTGGAAACAGAAGAAGTTGATTAAAATCAACTAGCCATGAAGTCCCATTCCCCTCAACAGAGCTGCTCGCAACAGTTGATTTCAAACTCATTCCTCTAACACTGTTCCTCTCAACAATCACTTGATCAACTTCTCCGAAAGCTCCATCCAATTGAACAATGTCAATCCCTCTGTCAGATCCAGAAAACATATTATCAACAATGCTCACTCCACTCGCAATTCCCTTTACCGATTTCAGAAGTATAAACGCGTCGCCCAGGAAAAAACTGTTCGATACCAGTAATTGAACTGGATCTTCTGCTACAATTCCAGTATAATCCAAATAACAATTCACGATTCTTGTCTGTGTTAATCCAGGAAGCTTCACGTGGATTCCGATTCCCCCAAATCCAGTTGCTTTGTTATAACAGTGAACGCCGGATATTATATTGGCTTGGCCTTCAATCGAAATCCCTACGGCAGCAGAGAAGATGACCACATCTGTGACAGCATTATCGTTGCCCATTAGGCGAATCGCCGTTCCGGTGAAGTCTCTCTCGCCTTTGTCGCCGCCGGCAGTGATGTGTTGGCCGAGGAAAGAGTTTCGAATGTACGTCTCGTGACCTCCTTGAACCAGAATGCCGTCGCTGGTAAAATGAGTTATGTAGCAGTTTTCAATGGTGATTCTCAGTGAATTTATTACTGAAATTCCACCTCCTTTATAGTTACAATCCAGAAGTAAATCTTTCAGAGTTAGGAATTCATAGTTGTAGCCTCCGGTTTTGGGTGAAGAAGATGATAAGTCAATCAAAAAGGCATCTGCTGGGAAATCTTTTGAAGCTGTTAAGGTTCCTCCATGAATCTGTTTAATAATCAAAATTAACTTCAGCTTCCATTTCAAGTAAATAAATGCAGATCCTTTTCATTAACTCCATTCCTTTTCTACTTACATTTTCAAATAATCAGTTCAATATATTTAGAAAATTGAGACATACTTTTTGTCAGTTTAATTATTTTCATCTGAATTACTAAAAAGAATGGCTGCAGCATACCAAAAGGTTGGCAACTGGGTGAGGCGAAAGGCGGAGAGACCTGGCGATGAGATAGTTGCCTCCTTGGAGATCGATTTGTGCACCTCCAAGATTGGTTATTCCTTCCATCAATGATCCTTGATCCGGTCCCCCAATTGCATCAGCGAAAGCTCGCTCAAATGCCTCTGTGCTATCTGATTTTCCCGTTGGGTCCGCACCATAACTTGTTACCTTGTATACACGCGGTGGTCTTGATCCTTGCTGCACCAATACACAATGAATAAATTATATTTATAAAATATGCGAACTCATATGTGTTTTTAAATAATCAAATAATTAGACGTATGAAATTATACCTGAGGCTCAGAGTGAGGTGTAGGTGCAGGAAATGAAGCTAGCATAGGATGAATTAAAGGCTCCTTCAACTCACTGTGGTGATTATAATGATGATAGTGATCCCCGTAAACAAATTTAATCTTAATCATCATCATCAGAGCAGCCAGGCCAGTAAGTCTCCAACCCATTGTGGCAATGTTTTTTGTTTGTGCAAGGAGGAGATATGATATATATATATATATATTGTGATTAAAAGAAAGGGAACGGTGAGCATATATGCGTGTATATAAATGTGTGAAAGAGATCAAGACATGGGAAGAAGATTTTGAAAGAGTCGCTTTTCGTTGTTTGTTTTCTTTGAATGAAATTTACATAAAAGAGTATTCGTTATTGACTGCAACAAAGAGGAATTCCTTACCAGACTTTTTTTTTACTTTCTATACCGAACTAAATAGAAAGCTTGTGTTTAATTAATTATTAAGACGTAATTTTGTTTTAGGATTTCTCTTCTACATAATTTCTTTTTAAATATGTACACTACTCACTCTATATGCTTAGTTTGCTTTTGATTTCTTTTGAATAGCAGGAAAAATGCTACTCACCTCTAATTTATTTACTTTTCTCAGCTTATATTACATCTTCATTTACTAATTTAGTTTAATTAGACCATGTCCATATATTTGTCTTTATTTCCTTCCCACTATATTTTATAAATAGCTTTTACTATTTCAAATTTTTGAAAAATTATACTATTCTTTCATTTTGATTTTTATGAAACCAAAATGAAAAACTATTATTATGGTTGTGTACCAAATTGGAATTATATAATTATAATAGCTCATCACTCTAGCCACTAGAAGTTGGAGATTTATGAATAAAAATTAGTACGATAGAAATACAAATAATAACAACTAAATATATTCACGTAGCATGGTAGGACATTAATCTCTTACTTGCCGTATCCTACAATACCTAATCGATTTTTGTAAGGTTTATTAGAACCAAATGAAAATTTGATACTCTTAAAAGTGATTTTTTTTTTTTTTTTTTTTTTAACTAAGACTTATCCTTCAAAATTTCAAGAGAGAATTCAAGATTAGTATGTCAAACTTAACTACTAATTTATAATATTATCTTATTTCTTTATAGTTTGTAATATATATAATAATTTTTTTTTTTATTTTTTACATTTATCTTACGATATTACTATTTGGATATCAAAATTTATTTGCATCCAAGATCAAGCATTAAAATTCTTCTTGTGGTAGGATAACAACATACAGCATATCTATTAGAAAACAAAAAATATTTTTTTATCGTTTAATAGTAGATGTAACTAATAATAACAAAATTTGTGACAATACAAGAATTATTGATAGCTTTTGAAGAGCTAATATATTACTATTTGGATACAGAAATATATAAATGTAAATAATGCAATATTATCTTATAAATTTAGATAAAAATCATTGAGATTTATATATATGTCAAATAAATATCATATTGAGATCGACTCAAAAGAAAATAAATGCATAACTTTATATTAGAAATACTATATTCGACAGAAATATATATTAAAAAAGTTACTAATGTTTTTGTATTAGCTTATATTTCATAAATATTTATGCAACAAAGATAGGTACAATAGAAAATTAAAAATTTATAAATTTGAATATATTTATGTATTAACTTTGATATGATTCTTGATGGGTCTTAGTGATGGGATAACTTCATGACATTTATGCTTCGAGATAACCTGACACCTCTAGCCCAGAAAAGTCAGTTTGGGCTCATATGAATGATGACAATTTTTTAATTAAGTTCATCTATTCTTTCTTGTCATTACCTAACTGATGATCATATGAATCCCCTTAAAGAATTATTTTGTCTTTATTTGCTCTTAAACGAGTTCATCAAGTTTATGTGGATCTTTACTTTTGACCATCTACTCGTGAATGCGGAAAAAAATAATAATAACATATTGTTAATAACAATAAATAAAGTCTCTTAAATATTACAACCATAAGAAGAGCTTTTTTCATGCTATTCAGTCCTACCCTCTTGCCAAACAGATTTTGAAATATTTAATTGATATTAAAAACTTTAATATTTTTTCTCTATTTAAATGTGAGCTCCCATGGTATTGAGATCTAGAAGACAATCTTCCTCACTATTATTTGAATCCTTTTGAAGAAAATGAATAAGCACATCTTTGTTGGTTGGACGAACCGCCCTTTTTCTACCTTGGGCATTATTCAATCTACAATAGAGTCTTATATAGTGTGCCTTGGATCTCAATTTCTATATTCGTAGGAAGACCCCTCTAGATTTCTGTGGTTTAGTTGGAGGATTTTTCTAATTGGTTCAAGCTTAATAAGGATGATACAGCTCATGTCATCCCTGATAGTAGACCACTACTAGGGACTTATTAGATATAACCTGAGCTACTGGGTGGCTGCTTTTATGAGTAGCTAAGTACTAGCCATTCGTTGGTTGTTAAAGTTCATGGTATCCTTCAAGGTCCTAAACTTGTTTTGAGTTGTAGTATTTATAAGTTTATTGCAGAGATTAACTCTTTTTATTTGAAATATCATTTTTATCATATCATTAATTGCCGTATTTATTTTTTGCATATCAAGATATAACCTAAAGTCATACTATTTTTGATTGAGAGATGTAGATATCCTATATTTATAGGCAACATAACACTTGTGTCAGTCATCTCAGTTTGTGGAGGCATAATTGTCCTGTGGGTTATACTACTTTAACCAATGTACTTAAGAGCTCAAACACTTATTATACATTGACCAGATTGATATTGAATAGATCGTCTTTTTAGGTTCTATATTTTTTTCTTTTCTATTTGTAAAAAAAAAATTAAAAATATTAAATTAAATTTTTAATTTTTAAAGTAATGGCTCGAGGTAGGAATTATTGGTCAGAGCAATAAACTAGTGAAGTAATGAATTTATTAGTCCACTTTTGATAACAATAAAGAAAACCATTAATAAGTATATATATAAGACCAAAAAAATGAAATTTAATATTTAATGTTCACCAAAACATTGATTTGTTATATGAAACGTGTACTTGAAATGATTAATTAGATAACCAAACACCACACCGATGATAAAGTAGCTACCCAACTCCTCCCTTTCCCCACCACCATCATCTTCTCCAACGTTGGATTCCGACATAACTGTTCCAATCAATCACCAGTTGATTTATATATTAAGAAGCATTATGTGTTTGTTACGTATGACTTCATTTTTCTTTTGTTATACCATATCTGTAAACCAGTAATTTCCCAACGAATTACAAATGACCCCCCTATTCACAATTTGTGTAGCTTAGATGATAAAAATTAATATATGTATGTGTGTGTATATATATATATATATATATATATATATAGAAATGTCATTGTTGATTCACGGTGACAAAAACAGTTGCAGAGACTGGGAGGTTAGATTGAATGACGACGCGATTATCTGACATGTTCTGGAGAGCATGATTAGGGAAGAAACTACCCGCAGTGCTGAAAGAATATTGAACATGGCGGATCTTGTTGGGGAAGAGAAGAAGTTGATTGAAATCAAGTATCCATGAACTCCCATTCCCTTGAACAGAGCTTTTCGCCTCAGTTGATTTCAAATTCATTCCTCTAACACTGTTTCTCTCAACAATCACTTGATCAATTTCTTGAAAAGCTCCATCCAATTGAACCATGTCAATCCCTCTGTTAGATCCAGAAAACATATTATCAACAATGCTCACTCCACTCGCGATTCCCTTTACCGATTTCAGAACTATAAACGCATCGCCCAGGAAAAAACTGTTTGATATGAGTAATTGAACTGGATCTTCTGCTACAATTCCCGTATAATCCAAATAACAATTCACGATTCTTGTCTGTGTTAATCCAGGAAGCTTCACGTGGATTCCGATTCCCCCAAATCCAGTTGCTTTGTTATAACAGTGAACGCCGGATAATGTATTGGCTTGGCCTTCAATCAAGATCCCCTTCGCCGCGGAGAAGATTACAACGTCGGTGACCGCATTGTCGTTTCCGATCAAGCTGATGGCGGTGCCGGAGAAGTTTCTCTCGCGTTTATCAGCGCCGGCAGTGATGTGTTGGCCGAGGAAAGAGTTTCGGATGTACGTCTCGTGACCTCCTTGAACCAGAATGCCATTGCTGGTAAAATGAGTTATGTAGCAGTTGTCAATGGTGATTCTCAGTGAATTTTTTACTGAAATTCCACCTGCCCTGTGGTTACAATCCAGAAGCAAATCTTTCAGAGTTATGAATTCGTAATTGTAGCCTCTGTTTTCAGGTGAAGGAGATGATAAGTCAATCAAAAAAGCATCTGCTGGAAAATCTTTTGAAGCTGTTATTGTTCCTCCATGGATCTGTTTAATAACCAAAATTAACTTCAGCTTCCATCTAAAGTAATTAAATAAATGTAGAGTTTCGAATAATCAATTCAACTTGACCAATCTTAGTTAGCATAAATTACGTCAGAGCTTATAGAAAATGAAGGTAGCATACCATAAGATTGCCAACTGCAGATGCTGGAAATCGGAGGGGCCTTGTGATGAGATAATTTCCACCTTGGAGATAAATTTGTGCGCCTCCTAGATTGGCAATTTCTTCCATTAAAAACCCTTTACTGGATCCTCCAATTGCATCTACGAAAGTTCTCTCCAGTGCTTCTGTACTGTCTGATTTTCCTGTCGGATCTGCACCGTACTTTATTACCTCGTATACACGTGGCTTTGATACTCCCTACACCAATATATACGTTACATGCAAAGAACCAATTACATGTTTAAGATTTGTCAATTCATATGCACTTGGAAATATTTAACAGTTACTGATTAAAAACTTATACCTGAGGCTGAGGGTAGGGTGCAGGAACAGGAAGAGAAGCCGACATACGATGAACTAAAGACGCCTTTAACTCTTGTAGTCTGTGTATTTGGTCACCATGATAATAACGATGATGATGATGGTGATTTCCATAAACAAGCTTTATCATCATCATCATCATCATCGTAGTCGTCATTAAACCAAACAAACTAGTACTCGTCCATCCCATCATGAATTTGTTTTGTCCGTAAACAAAAGAGCTGAGATGCATACGGCAATTAGAAGAAAGGCAGTGATACGTATAATATACATATATGTGTATAAAAATGTAAATGTGTGAGGAAAGAGAAGAAGAAATGGAAAGAGTAGTTTTGTTGGGTAAGCTTTCCATGTTTGGTTTCCTGAAATTCATTACACAAAGAGGATTTGGAATTGACTTGCAGAAAAGTAATCCCTTACCAACTTTTTTTTTACTTTTTTTCTGTCAAACAAAATAAAAAGCTTGCTTTTAATTAATTACTAACTTCTCCTTGTGGAAATCATGAATACCCATTTTTCATTAAATATAAATATTCTTCATAAAGAAATTAAGGAACAAAGTAAATACCTTCTGCTCTTCAAAAATAAAAAACATTCATGTGGAGATGAAGCTTCTCTCTTTCCCTGACCTAACAAAACCTTTTCTCCTTTTCCCCTCACACCATAATTTCCTTCCTTATTAAAGCAGAGAAAAGCTTCGTTACAAGAAAAAGAAAAACTATTCATACAAGTTAATGATGTAATAAATTCTGAAACGTTTGTGGTTAACAATTAATACAAAGTCCTCTTAGAGTAGAAGAATTATATTTTACAAAAATACTTGGAAACAATAATTAATACATATTATTGCCTCTGAGTGTATATAATAATATAATATCATTGCCCTTTTTTTGGATCTTCCTATTTACTATATATGATTCATTATGATAAATAAAATAAAATAAAAAATTAATTTTCTGATATCACTACTATAATTAAAAGAAAATAATTCTGATTAAATATTTTTTTTAACTAAAATTTAATTTAATTTGATTATCGTAAATCTACCAATACATTAATAAATTAAATTGTTAATCCAACTAAATTATATATTATAAGTCTGATCTTGATTAAAATTTTACTTACTTATTAAAAACAAACAAATGACAGATGAAAGAATTTTATAAACTAAGACTGGGATTTGGTTGTTGAATGGCTTCTTTGTTTGGTGATAATATACCAAACTAACTAATCTAATTAATTAAATATGAGACGTTGGGGGTTGATGGCTGGTCTAAGAAATTTATGCCTGTCATGACTTCATTCCTTCATCTGTTTTGTTGTTGATTAGGGTTTTACTTCTTCATCTTCATTAATGTACCAACATCAATAATTCAAACAATTAAGGCTTTTTTTCTATCTTAAATTTGAACCCACCCCCCCAACTGTTCTTAAATTCATGAACACATCTCCAAATGTACAAATTATTTTGACTCAATTTCTTAAGAAAAAAAACAAAACAAAATACCATTTTAAATGTAATGGGATCAAACCATATTAAGAGGAGACACAATTATAAAGGGGGTGGTTTCTCTGATTTATTTGGGTATTCAGCTTTTTTTAATACTATAAATTTATATTTCTTTATTTATTTTTAAGTAGCTGATCATGTATTTTATATTTTAATAATATATAATAAACTCATAAAATTTTTAACATGAGTCTAGTGATGCTTAAGTGTTTTATAGTAATTTATATATTTTTATATTTTTTTTTAAAAAAGTTAGTAAGTAGAAAAACTCGTGAAACAAAATGTCTCTGACATTTTTAAATCCATCCCCATTCTATCTATAATAATATTATTTAACACAAGCAGGCCACAGAGTCAGGATGGCCGAGTGGTCTAAGGCGCCAGACTCAAGTTCTGGTCCTCGTGAGAGGGCGTGGGTTCAAATCCCACTTCTGACAATTTTGTTTCATATTTTAAGCTTCCATTTGAAAAGACATAAAAGTCTCTACTCACACATATTAGGAGAACTTTTTAAAATAATTATAATCCAAGCTCCTATATAATAAATAAGTATTAAATTATTAAATATAAACGTAATAATCCTAAAATTATATGTTTATTACAACATAAAAAAAGGTGAGATATTTAGTGAAGTGTGAAATAGATAAAAATATTTTTTTGGTAATCATCTTATAACTTAATTCAATAAAAAAAAAATTTCCACCTATCATCAATTTATCATATGCATTTTTATTTAATTTACTTGTTTTATCCGAAAATAGATGACATTTTATGTTTTTTTAATATAATCAAATAGATTGCAACAAGTTATGATAGCCACGAGAGTACTCAAGTTATTGTTGGGTTTTAGGTTCCTTCTTATGTGTAAAAACCCAAATATTTTTTGAACCTACTTATTTTTTTGTCTCATTAAGATTATTAGAGTTTTTTTTATGGGTATACCACTTAAGTTCTAAAAAATAATATAAAAACAAGTTTTCAGCCACTAAAACAAAGTGAACAAAAAAAATGTAATTTTTACTGGAAAAATTATATCTAACGTGTTTTGCTTATTTTCACGATCAGATAGTTTTTATTCGGATCAGACTGAAATTTGGTGAGTATTTAAAAAACTCATTGTTCTTCATTCTGAACAGTGGAGATCGATTTTCAATTGTTGGATTTTCGGTCATTTGTAGTCTGATGAGGCTGAAATTTGGTGAGCATATTCGGGATAGTTGTTCTTTAATCTAAATGGTGAAAATTGAATTTGAACAATCAGAACGCATCCATTTTGCATGAACAGTAACTGCTTTGGTGATATTTCTTCATTGCCTTATTTATTTCTAATTGTTTAGTTGATTTGTTGTTGAGTATTTGTCTCTGAATTATAGTAGTTGCTTATTATTGCTGTAAACACTAATTTTTATAATAGAACTCTTTTTTATTTAGATCAGGGGAGGTCACGTTGTTTTTATCCTTCACATTGAAAAAAGATTTTTCACGTTAAAAATTTTAGTATCTTTGTGTAACTGTTTTTTAGTATTTTGAGACAGATTTCATCATACTTATTTTGGCTGAATTTTTACTTCGTTATCACTCCTCATAGATTCATTCAAGTGCTTCCCTACAAGTGGTATCAGAGCTTGGTTCACTAATTCATTGGTCGATTGTGGATTTTCTTTTGCTCGTTTGAATGATGGAGGTGAATGTGAGTAAAATGGCTTATTTGGATGACACAAATTATTATAAGTGGAAAGAAAAAATGAGGGACCTTCTTGTCGTGAAAAGATTGCATTTATCTGTGTTTGCTTATCAAAAGCCTGAGTCTAAATCCAATAAAGATTGAAAATTTAAGAATTTACAAGTATATCGTTATATTCGACAATGGGTAGAAGATGATGTGTTGAATCATATTGCTAATGAAACAAATGCCAAAACTTTGTGGGAAAAGACTTAAAACCTTATATGCTTTAAAGACTGGAAACAATAAGTTATTCTTGCTTAAACAAGCTATACACTTAAGATCATGTGAATAAATTTTAAGGTATCTTTGATCAACTATCTAGCATGGGTGTCAAATTTGATGAAGATGTTATTGGACTTTAGTTGTTGACTACAATTCCTGATTCATGGGAAAACGTTCGTGTATTTTTGACTAATTCTACTCCTAATGGTGTTGTAACCATGCAATATGCAAGGACTGACGTTTTGAATAAAGAGATGAGAAGAAAAACTCATGGGACATATAGTTCACAGTCAGAAATCTTAGTTATTGAAAACAGGGAGAGAAGTAAAAGTAAGGGGTCAAGATCATAATAGAGGCAAAAGCATGAGCAAATCAAAATCAAGATACAAGAACCTTGAATGTTATTATTGTGGTAAAATAGGGCATATCAAGAAATATTGTTACAAGTGGAAGAAAGATAACAAAGCAGATAAAGGGAAGCAAAAAAATAAGAAAAATGACAACAATACTGATCGTGTTGCCACTACCACTTCAGATGATGATTTGGCTATAGTTTATCAAGATAATATGATCAATGTAGCTGATGATGATATTGTTTGGGTTCTTAACAGTGGTGTGTGCTTTCATGTTACATCAAGGAAAGAATTCTTCACATCTTATACTCTAGGTGATTTTGAAATTTTGAAAATGGGTGATGATGGAGTATCCAAGGTGACAGGTATCAGAACTATTTGTTTAGAGACCCAAAATGGAATAAAGTTATAACTCAAGAATGTTAAACATGCTTCAGACATTAGGTTGCATTTGATCTCTACTAGTAAGCTTGATGATTATAGCTATTGCAACACTTTTTATGATGGATAATATAAACTCAGCAAAGATTCCTCAGTTGTAAGTAGAGAAAAGAAGACTTCAGGCTTATATTGGTTGTAAGCTTCAATCTCTACAGATATTGTTAATGCAATTAAAGGTGATAGCTCCTCGTAATTATGACACAAGAGACTGAGTCATATTAGGGAGAAGGGACTTGATTGTCTAGCTAAAAGGAGTTTACTTTCAGGATTAAAAGGTGTAAGGTTAGACAAGTGTACTCATTGCTTTGCTGAAAAATAAAGTAAGGTTTCTTGCAAACATCATTCTTCGTCCAGGAAAGATGATTTGCTTGAGCTGGTGCATTCAGATGTTTGTGGTCCTTTGAAGGATAAGTCATTTGGTGGTGCACTTTACTTTATGACCTTTATTAATGATCATTCAAAAAGACTTTGGGTTCATACCTTAAAATCAAAAGATCAGGTGCTTGGTGCATTTAAAGAATTTCAAGCTTCTGTTGATAGATAAATTAGAAAAAAGTTGAAATATATTCCCACTAATAATGGTGATGAGTATTGTGAGTCTTTTGATGTATATTACAGAGAACAGGGTATCAAACATCAGAAGACACCTGTTAAAACTCCTCAGTTGAATGGTTTGGCAGAAATGATGAATATAATATTGATGGAGAGAGTCAAATACGTACTTTCAGAGGCTAAATTGTCTAACTCTTTTTGGGGTGAAGTTTTGTATACTATCGCATATGTGATCAATCTAACTCCCATTGTTGCATTAGGAAATGATGTTCCTAATAGGTTCTGTTATGATAGAGATGTTTCCTATTAACACCTACGAGTGTTTGGTTGCAAATATTTTGTACATATTCCCAATGATGAGAGGTCCAAGTTATATGCCAAGACTAGACAGTGTATCTTCATTGGCTATAGGTAAGATGAGTTTGGTTATAGATGCTATGACCAAATTCAAAAGAAAATTGTCAGAAGTCATGATGTAATCTTTGTAGAAGATCAGACTACTGAAGATATTAACAAGGTGGAGAAATCCAAGTCTCATATTGGTAGTTTGATTAATTTAGACCCATCTCTTACAACTCATATGTCTGATGCAGTTGAGGTTCAAAATCATGATGTACAAAATGATAATCATAATACATATGAGATTGGTGCTCCTGAATATGAAGCAGTTCATATTCAACAAGAGACACATGTTGAGGAACTTGAAGTTCCACTTAGGAGGTCTACTAGAAATCGAACGCATTCTACTATATATTCACCTAATAGGTACATACTCTTGACATATGAAAAAGAACCTAAATTTTATAAATAGGCGATTGAGAGTGAGCAAAAGGTAGAATAGATTGTAGTTATGAAAGATAAAATATAGTCTTTAACTGATAATCACACATTTGAATTAGTGAAGCTTCGTAAAGATAGAAAAATCTTGAAAAATAGGTGGGTCTTTAGAGTGAAGCAATAAGAGAATTCTAAATCTCCACGATACAAAGCTAGATTAGTTGTCAAGGACTTCGATCAGAAAATGAGAGTTGATTTTGAGGAGATTTTCTCACCAGTGGTCAAGATGACATCAATTCGTGTTATTTTGGGATTAATTGCCAATCTTGATTTAGAGGTTGAGCAAATAGGTGTTAAAACAGTTTTCCTTCATGGTGACTTAAAGGAAGAAATCTACATGGAATAACCTGAAGATTTTATGGTGAAAGGAAAAGAAAATTATGTTTGCAAATTAAGAAAAAGTTTATATGGGTTAAAACAAGCACCTAGACAATGGTATAAGAAGTTTGAGTCAGTTATCGCTATAAGAAGACTATTTTTGATCATTGTGTTTTTATGCAAAGATTTTTTTATTGTAATTTTATCATCTTGTTGTTATATATTGATGATATGTTCATTGTGGGTTCTAATTCTTCTAGAATTGATAGTTTGAAGAAAAAGTTGAGCAAATCTTTTGCAATGAAAGATTTAAGGCCAGCAAAGCACATTCTTGACATGAGAATCACTCACGATAAAAAATACAAGAAGTTGTGGCTATCTCAAGAAAAGTACATTGAAAAGGTACTGCAACGATTTAATATGGGCAAAGCTAAGCCTGTAAGTGCACCTTTTGTTATGTCTTTCAGATTGAGTGTCAAACAATCTCCTTCTAGTGAGCAAGATAAAGAAGACATATAGAAAATTTCTTATGCATCTGTAGTAGGTAACTTGATATAAGCTATGGTTTATATTAGACCAGATATAGTTCATGCAATTGGTACTATTAGTAGATTTCTATCTAATTTAGGAAAAGAGCATTGGAATGCCGTGAAGTGGATTTTAAGATATTTTCGTGGTACTGCTAGTTTAAAGTTGTGTTTTAAGATTGAGAAGCTTATTTTCAATAGTTTTACATATTCTAATTTGACAGGGGATATAGATTCAAGAAAATCTACTTTTGGGTATCTAATTACTTTTACAGGGAGAGCTGTGGCATGGCAATCTAGATTGCAGAAATATAGTGCATTGTCTATTATAGAAGCTGAGTTCATTGCAGTGACTAAAGCATATAAAGAATTGCTCTAGATGAAGAAGTTTGTGAATGAGTAAGGCTTTACACAAAAGAGATATGTTTTATTCTGTGATAGTCAGAGTGCAATTTATCTTGGTAAGAATCCTACTTTTCATGATAGATCCAAACATATTGATGTGAGGTATCATTGAGTTCGTGATGTTTTATATTCTAAGCAACTTGAACTTGAGAAAATACACATTGATGATAACGGTTTTGATATGTGCACAAAGGCTTTACCAAGAGTAAAATTTGAAGCATGTCAAGTAGTTGCCAGTTTGGCAAACTCCTCCACATAGTCGGGAGGAGGAGAATTGTTGGGCTTTGGGTTCCCTCATATGTGGAAAAACTCAAATACTTTTTGAGCCCACTTATTTTTTGGTCCATTAGGGTTATTAGGATTTTTTTATGGGTATACCATTTGAACCCTAAGAAATAGTATAAAAACAAGTTTTCAGTCACCAAAATAAAGTGAACAAAAAAAAGGAAATTTTCACTGGAAAAATTACATCCAATGTGTTTTGCTTATTTTCACGATCAGAAGGTGATCTTTACACAGATCAGACTGAAATTTGGTGGTAGTTAGGAGACTCATTGTTCTTCATTTTGAATGGTGGAGATCGATTTTCGACGGTTGGATTTTCGGTACTTGCAATTCAAAATTACTGATCACATTTTTCTTCCCGACACCGACCAGTTTGATTTTTTCCAACGATCAAACAAATCATTTGTGGTCTGAGGAGGCTGAAAGTTGGTGAGCATGTTCGGATAAATTGTTCTTTAATATGAACGGTAGTGATCGGATTTGAACAATCCGAATGCATCCGCTTTGCATGAATAATAGCTGCTTTGGTGATATTTCTCTATTCCCTTATTTATTTCTTATTGTTTATTTGATTTGTTGTTGAGTATTTATTTGAGAATTATAGCGGTTGCTTATTATTGTTGTAAATACTAATTTTTAGAGTGGAGCTCTTTTTTACTTGAACTATGAGAAATCCCGTGGTTTTTATCCTTTACATTGAAAAGAAGTTTTTCATGTTAAAAATTTTGGTGTCTTTATATTATTATTTTTTAGCATCTTGGAGCAGATTTTATCATATTTATTTTGGCTGAATGTTTACTTAGTTTTCACTTCTCATATATTCATTCAAGTACTTCTCTAGAGTTATATATACAACACACAGTTTTTTATTAAATAATATAATTTTTATTTTATTAATGTTAATTAGTGATATCTGTTTGTGAGTTTTTTCTTTCATGATTAATTGTCCATATTAGTTTTACATTTTATTTTTATTTTTATAAACTAAGAAGAAATATTTATGCATAATAGAAATGAAATTGAAACACTTTGACTTTCCATAAAATTGAATGAATGAATGAAAGAATTATGTTAATAATAAAAAAGAAAGTGCATAGTATCCTAAAAGAAGAAAAGAGATTGTTTGCTTGCACATCAGTAAAGCTCTGACAGTATACTTGCTTTGCTTTAAAAAATACATATTATGATTATATATGAAAATTTTGTAATTATGTTTTCTACTTTTATTAAAATATAAATTTTCATAATGTTCTGATGGTAAATAAAAATAAAAAATAAAATTGGGATGCTAATTAGATGTAAGGTTTATTTTTTAATTTCAATCCTTTAAAAAATTGGGGAAGAAGTAATTTTTCTACTGCGATAGGGATGAGAACCCAGATCTATGATTGGTATGCTACATAATAAATTTATAGCTATATTGTATATTTTGAAAAAATTATAAAACTTTATATAATCCACATTGCAATATATTTTATATATCTTATATTTATGTTTTACATTATATATCATTCATATATATTGCAAATGTATGTTCTATACATGATGTGATATTAAATTCTCTGACTAAAGGGGTATAAAACGTCGAAGTTTAGATTATGTTATGTGAGATGGTATTTAATTAATAGCATATAATAAATGTTTAACGCAACATTTATATTAATTACATCGTTTTTTTCAACAGCGTATAAATAAAATAGAAAAAAAATACATATGTTAATAAGTTCTCTCTCAAAAATAATAAAAATAAATTTATTAGCAGACATATACATATATATATATATATCTCTCTCTCTCTCTCTCTTAATGACGGACTAAGCTTCTTAAAGCTTAATCTAAAAAGGCTTTACCCGAGATAAGGCACCTTTTAAAGTTAGTTATTGTAAATATATTATATCTAAATATATAATATATTTACAATAAGTTATGCACATTAAGTTTCTACAGCTCAAGCATATAGATTTTAAGTACTCCATAAATCAAAAATAGAAAAAATACACAATTTTATCCAAAACCCAGCAATGGACATTAATAAAATACTCATATATTCTATACAAACAGGTATTATTTATTTACGTACAGAAAATATAGGTCCAGAATTTAGTGAAATAAGAGTCCAATAAGAGCCCTGCCTATCAATGCAACAGCTATGCCATTTGATCTGATAAGAACCCACTGGAAAACAAGAAACATCAAGCAGGCAATTTGAAAATCCTTGACCTCTCTCACTTGCTTCAAAACACACATAGGCGTATGTGACTCCAATGGCATTGCTGCTGTCATTCATTTTCTTTTCTTGCCCTGTAACGTAATGAAACAATTTCTCGTTCATTTCAACAATTTCATCATCTTCCCAAGCTGAGCAAACCATTTTAGTTCGCTCCTTGGTTTTGCCGTCTTCTCTGGATATTCTAAAGGATGGTTTAGAGTAGAGGATGCAGTACAACTTGGTGACTTTCGATGAGACTTCTGATGGAATGTTTCTTAGCTGAAGACAAAGATTAAGTGATAGGTGGAAACCTGAGATGACAAATAACCCATTTGAGTTTCTGGTGTCCGCATCAAAAGCATAGAGCTCTGAACCAATGCAAGGCCTGAAATTTGATTCAAATCTTGTTAACCAGACAAAATAAATTTACTGACCTCACCAAATTGATCATGCTTACAGAAAACATAGTTCAAAAGATGTTTCCTACATTTGCCTAAACATGTAAGGTAGTAACGTTAAACAAGACTGAACCCCATCTAAATCAAATGGTAAAAGAAAGGGCAAGCGGAACTTAAGATCACCCGTAGTGGTTCCTCTAGTGAAAAGTTAGGAAGAGTATCTAAATTGGAGGAAACAACTGCATGGTGGTCCAACTGACTTTGTACTGAACCTAAATCTAGTTTACGCGCAGATATTTTATTTTCAATAAGATTTTATGATCATCTATAATGGCTCTTAAGTTTCTGCAAATGACTTAGAAGGAGAAGATTTGGAATCTAATATTGCATGAGATTGGTGAAGTACTTGCCACTATGTAGAAGAAATATAAAAGGGCAAAACTAAATAGGTCTGTTCAATTGCAAATACCATTTGGAAACCCGTGTCAAGCTCTCAAAGCGTACCTTACTCTGAAGAACCGCTTCGGAATTTGGAAAGGAATGTGAATCCATTTCATAATAACATCCATCATAAGATGCAAACCATCTTTAGTGCTGTTGGATAAAGTATCTTCCACATGCACTTCACTGACTTCATTTTGCATGCGAGCAATCCCAGAAACAGCATAATTACAAAGAGACAAAATATCCCTCACTTCACCACCGATGCTCAGTATTTGATTTCTAGACCTTATGTGGAAACAGCTCTTTGGCTGTCCATGAGCCTCTAAAAGCTGGTATAGCTTTTGGCTGATCTCAGGGTCTATCTGCCACAACCGCCTGACTAGATTTTGTACTAACAGTGACTGCAAGTTATTCTGTGAACTCTCTAGACCATTCTGGACATTATGTAACTTTGGAATGGAAAGAGCAAATCCAGCGGTAAAGGCCAAGATGGAACAGCTTAGTGCAAATGCTGCAATAATTTTCAAACTATGTTCGTCCATGTCAATAAAAGAGGTCGCTATCAGATCAAGATCCTGTGCCAGTGTCTTCAGCGAAATTGATATTTGAGTAATTTGTTGCAGAGAATTGCACTGTATCAACTTACTTTTCTCTAGATCTCCATTCTTCCTCAGATTGCTAGGGTTGTACATGCGTAGGACTTCAAGCAAATCCACTATGGTTCCTATAACCCTCGTCCTTACAGCCAAAAACCATATTTGGAAATAAAAAGTTGTCCGTGATGCGTCAATGCTTTCCAATATTTCCTTCGAAGAGCATAAAAGGTGGAATGCCCCAAGAAAAACTTTACCATAATTACCTTCATTATTTGCAGCAACATCTTGGAAAGGAGTTTTAGGTGATTGATTTTTCTTCAACCAATCCACTAATATGGAACTTCCCTTTGGCAAGAGAAGAAGCTGGATTTCTCCCTCAGAAAGAGTGAATTCAGCCAATGATTTTAACCAGCAAATACAGGAATCAGATTGAACTTTTATTCTCAGCTGCCCAAAAATAAAAGCTGCTGTAACCCATCCTCCTTGCCCAGCTGCATGTATCCCAGCTCTGTAAGCGAGCCAGTAATTTTTCTCCATCAACATCTTCTTTGCACATTCAAGTGTAAATATTTCATGCTCTGATGAATAATTAAGGAGACAAGTGCCCGAGGTTTCGTCAAAGTTGCAAGTTTTCCTTTCCTCATTTACAGTAATACTCCAAATGACTGGAGAATGTAGCAGCATAGAGTACAATAGTTCTGCATAAGAATCACATCCACGTACTCGTTCAACCACAAGCTTCACTTTATCAAACACTTGGGAAGTGGGTGCACCAGATAAATTGAGAGTTTCAAGGCATACCACCAAAAATCTATTTATATAAAGAATAAGCTTTGACCTAATGATAGAAGCCCCTTTTCCTTTCTCATTCATCTGATGAATCAAAGGAGCAGGTTGCCTATTAGTCGTTCTACTCTGCATGTTCACAAAATTTTCAAGCAATAAACTAACTTTATCTAGCACCAAAACTCCAAGATCTGAATGTTCTCCAATTATCAGAAGAAGAAGATTGAGGAGGCTTTGGACTTCTTGAAACTCTCCAAAGTGATTCTGACAGAGATTAGCAGTTGATTGCCCCAGAAAGCTGATCCCATCTATAATTAGTGTGATAATTTGCAACAGCAGAGGTGAGGACGAAACCTCTGCATGTCTTATTTCTCTTGCTTCTAATATTTTTATCGCAACATTTGCCAGAGCACGAATGGCTCTGGGGTTCTTTGATATAGTTGAGCACTGGGGTGCTTTCTCAACAATGGTTAACAGCTGAGCAAATCCCAACATGTCGACAGGACATAATTTATATGAAAGAATCTGCATTTTACCTAACTTACATTAAAAAACTTTAAATGTTATTAAATTGAAAAACTTGAGTAAAAAAGTTACCTTTTCCAAAATCTCTAGAGCATCAAATTGCATGACTAGTGGAAGTTCAGGTTTAACTAGCATGCTAATTAATGTTCTGGTGACATGCTCACTGGCCGGAGGGTAACACATTCCTTTTATGACAATAAAATGGAGGCACCTTAATGCTACCGCTTGTATATGGGAAGTCTTGCCTTGAGCAAGAAACAACAGAAGCAAGTCTATCTGCATCCAGGAAACAATAACTTTAGAACTTTTTTAACAGAGTCATATAATTGATAAAAATATTATCATCATAAATCTCAATCATTTGCGTAATAGTATACAAGTCCGATGCTCCTTCATGTAAGACCCTGATTGCAGCCATAAGCTTTATATTATCATCAAGAATTCTAGGAATAAGGTGAGAAAAGAAAGAAAATCTGTTGCAGGGGATGGAAAAGTGAATCTTCTTCAATCTGTTCTTGAAAAAAAAAATGAAAATAAAAAGCCTTTGATGCAGAATAGGAAGAGATGTATTTGAATAGAAAGTCATTCCATAAACTTGAAAAATAGTCCTTTTATTTGGCCATTAGAGTGACCTGATATGTTAGCATCAGGGTCGCAGAGCAAAGTTGAGTGGCTCCTCCATTTAACAAAGCACTTACACCTAAGAATTGCAGGACACCTGAGCAGACTAATACACCTGCAGACCCAACCCATTTGTTGGAGGTCGGAGAATTACTCTTTATATGCACGTATCACCCATCTAAACCCCACAAACACCCCCATGTCTCAAGTCACAAGTAGGACATACTGAAACCTTATACTCCGACCTGTGCAAGCTTCCTCTCCAAAGATTAACACGAGTGTCTTGGAGTTTTTGCCAGGATAAGTCTTGGAAATCACTAACCAATGCTTGTTTTACAGGTTGAGGGCCATGGAATTTTATACCAGCCACTTCCTTTAATGGATTTTGTCATGCCTAATAGGTTCATTGCTTCTTCCTGTCAAAAAGTAGTTAACTACTTCTTTAGAAAACTTTGTTTTTAGAAACATTCTTGTTTTCTCACAATGATCTCATGTTTTATGGATTTCATATTTGAAGACAAGTCCAAGTTTCTACTTGCTGCTTTGACATTCCAAAACTCCAAGTCGAGTTTTTCCTAGGGAGAATGTTGTCGAAGAGGACTGTCCTAGAATTGGTCTATGTCAATATTATGGGATATTTATGTAACTGTAATAGTTATCTACCATTAGGTGTAGTTAGGTCTTTTAGAAACTAACTAAATAGGTCTATTATTGATTTAGGAAATATTTTCTTGGGTAAAAATTTATTTTGTCATTGTTTTTTTTTTTATTTGAGTATTCTCTTCATATTAGTCTCTTTGGACAATCGGGTGAATCATCATTGTTCGACACACTGCTTAAGAATAAATGTGGTCATGACAACCTCGTGACTTGGTTGTCACGGTCCCAATGATTTTGCATTAGATTGTCTTTCCTTGTCTTCAATTTCTTCTATCTTTCTAACCTATTCTCAATGCTGAGAAAAAGCAATTAAAACTCGGATAATAAAATGTCAATCTGCCTAGAAGACTTTTGACAGCCTTTCATAAGCTTGCTACAGCCTCTCTCCAACTAACACATGCAAACAAAGTTAAAAGCAAAAATGCCCACCTGCTCAGAGGCAAGAAGTGTTAACTTGGAGGCAAGTTTTGAGAGCGAGACCAGCAATGCAATCAAGAGGTCATCTTCTAAAGATTCTGACACCAACTTCAAACCTTTCTGCAAGAATTTGATGGTTAATAGCATGTTACTATAAAATGTGGCAACCCTGAGTAAAATCAATTGTGAGATAAGAATTCTCCATTAAATGTTAACATACATCTATTCTAATAGAACTCAAGTTTGGTTAATAATGGTACTTTACTTTAGAACAAGCATGTTTTAATCCCCATTTAGTTCATTGCCACCTGCTTCTCTCTTAAATGTTAAAAATAACAACAACCGAGCTGCATGTTTGTGGTTCAAATGAGAAGAAAAGCAGAATGCTACTGATGTGTGAGCTAGAATATGCAATGCATTCGATTGTTGATATATAAATCTAGCCAAAACAAAAATTTGCCAAGTACTAATTAGTAATTACACCTACAAGTCAATGGAAATGGAATAGTGAAAACACCTTGTAAGCTGTATAAATAACTGAATGTGTACATGTCATTTTTGCAAAAACCCGGACACCACTTAACTTTATAGTTGACATTGTTTCTGGTGAAGTCAGCATTGTGACCAGCATCTCCAACAGAACAGATGCAAAGTCATCAGCTAACTCAGCGAAGCACCCAGCAGCAAATAATGATGCTTTTACCTGCAGACACCAAATCAAAAATTGAAAATCAGTTTAACTCAATTTTTCTAGCCAAAAAGGCTCAATAAGAGTAGAGTGAAGTGAATTGTCTTCTTAAGACCTTAAGCAAGAAAGTGGATTGTAACTGCCCAACATTTTCATTCTAGATATGTTGTCTAGTGAATTAAGCCTATATTTGGAACAATGAATATTTGCATGAGCTTCACTTAAAAAATCGCACCAAGCTCAATGATAGGAGGAAGACATTTCTATTAGGAAAGAGAAAAAATTGACCTTATAGGAATTCTAACTGGAACTCTTGGAGGTTAATTTGTATCATTTTAGATAGAATTTTCCCATCTCATAGTTAATTTATGGATTTCCAAATGAATTTCACAAATAAAGGTCATCCTTACAGACACAGCCTGAATGATAATCCATTGAAAAGCTGAAATTATCCAAAATCGGATTCATGCCATGCACTTGTCCTAAACAAAGGAGTTGACATCATCAACTGTGTTCATCACTTCAGAGCTATCATAGTTGAGCAATCACATGAAATAGAATACACAGAGATAAAGCACCCTAGATTTTAAGGTGAAATCTTAGAATCTGCTCAAACAAGCATTTAGATCAAGCAAGTGGATGATCACAATGACATACAAAATATATTCTCAAAGGCAATTCTGATTTGAGACAAAGTATTGTCAAACTGAAAAGACAGTGAATCTACCTCCAAAGCATGAGTGGAGATCAGACTGGAAAGAATCAAGTACCGTATCTGAGCACAGTCCATGGCAAACTCAGCCCAACAACCAAAGAGGACCAAAGCCATCATCCTTGACTCCACATCCCCATTATCATAAACAGTCTTTACTCTGGTCAGAAGCTCCAAGTGGTTATGCAACCTGCCTTTTGACAAAATCCCTTTAAGCCTTTTACTTCTTTTCATCTTTCGTCGTTGCCTAAGCTCGGACAAGAAAAGCTTGACCACTGCGAGCCTAACATGCAAATCACCAAACTGAAAAGCATCAGCAAGCCTTAAAAGGATGGTGTTGGCAAAGAGCCTATCCTCCCCCAGAATTAGTCCAAACATGCTGTGAACAGCTACTGTAGGTTCTGATTCTCTAGTCCACTGTTGAAGCCTTGGCCCAATCTGGGTTATGGCTTCCACAGCTCGACCTACACAAAATATAACAACAAACTCTCATTAATATTCTAAACAAGATATAAAGAACCAATTGAAGAGGACTATACAAGTATCAAATTTATATAATGAGAATTTCAGGGAAGGACAATTGAAAGAGTTGTTGAACCATGTGTTTTCGATCGAAGCGCCTTCTCAAGCTCAATGCTCCATTCCATGGCACAGGCTGCTGATATCTTCTCCATCTTTGCTTTTGTAAAGTTGTCCTAATATTGCTGCTCTGTTTATACCTATAATAGATTCAATAACATTAAAGTAATGAATTAGACACTTAAACAAACAACTGCCAATCAACGTAGAAAGCAGTCAGACGAACCCACAAAGTTAAAGATCCACTCTTCTAAGGTTGTTTGGCTGCAGCTTTGGATTGGGTTCCCAAAACATTTTGCAATTATAAGGGAAAAATTAAAAATACTTTTAATCAAAGCTAAAATTAAAATCTGCTTTAACATATACAAACATATAAATTAAATTATATGCTTTTCAAAAATTGCTTATGCTTTTAACATTTTATTTCCAAAATTTCCTCAAAGCAGCATATCTATTTAAAGATCATTAGATGCCCTTCTTCCCATCTTCTTCACTTCATGATCAAAGAAACCCTTTTCCAAAAAACCAGCAGCGCTGCTCAGAGAGAGAAGTCACCATCATCATTGTGATGCCAGCCCTCTGCTCACCGCTGCAATGCCAGCCATCTGCTTCATCTTCTTCACTTCATGATTGAAACCCTCACCTCCAAAAGACCAGCAGCACCACTGCACTTGGAAAGAAAGCTCACCGCTGTAACGATCTCCCTCTGCTCACCCTGCAGCACTCTCCCTCTAAAAAATGGAGTTGAAAATAATTTTCTTCCTGAGTTGTTATGTGTGTGCTTAAAGTGCATAGAGAGTCCTTGTAAAAGGTTCATTAATCCAAGTTGCTGAAGAATGTAAAAAGTTATGATGTTAAATACAGAAAAAAGTAGAGCATGGGACCCATTGGAACCAACAAGGAAAAGGAATTTGAGTCTATAGTTGGACAGGAAGTTACTTTCTCTAAGGAAGAACTAGAATTATTTAAGGATATCTATTAAGTATTTAGATTTAGATTTAGATTAGGAGTTGGAGAAAAACTAGGACTATGATTCTTAAAATTATAATTGGGATCTAATTCGATTATTTTCCTTATAAACACACCTACTTTGATTACTTTCTTTAAGGAACTAATAAGAGTTAGAATTATTTCAGGATTTAGATTTAGATTTAGATTTAGATTTAGATTTAGATTGGGATTTGGAAAAAAACTAGGACTAGGATTCTTAAACTTATAATAAGTATTTAATTCAATTATTTTCCCTATAGATACACCTATTATCATGAATAAGTTATCAAGTTACTAATTCAAAAAGTTTTTCCCTAAACAATCTAAGGTCCGGTTGGACAAGCCTCACCATAAACCGGCAAGGCAGGAAAACAGGAAAGCAAACAGTTTCCTTGCTCCAGGATTTCACACTACTAAGTTCTGTGACCAGATCCAGAACTCAAGAACCTGACAAATTGGTACCAGATCCAGTGGTCAAGGAAGACTCCAAAAGTTTCCAAGCACAATTTGAGACATTTGTGAAGCAATACCAGGAGGATCGTGCCCGCTCAGAATAAAGGCAGTACTAGTCTATCCCAGGAATTGTTGGCTGCAAGGAGAGAGAATACTGACACCCCCAGCTCAATAAAATGAAAAGACAATAAGCCAGCTGACTTCAGCAACAATATAGACGGGGAAATAAGGTGCCTCGATTGCAAGATTAGACTTTCCTAGATATGATTGCTCATTGATCCGTTGGGTGCATTAATTGGTGTCAGCATTTCTTCTGACAACAAAGAATAGCCCAATAAGACAAGGTGAACTTAGCCTCTTTTCACCTTGAAGACAGTGCTCAACTATGGTTCCTAAAGTTGGTGCGACGCTGATCAGAGCTCTCTCGGGAGGAATTTAAATTGCACTACAATCTTAGACTTGGACCGCCTGTATGCAGAAACAAATTGGGAGAACTGGTTAAATAGAAATAGGAGGAGACAGTTGTCGAGTACCAACAGCATTTTGAGTAGCTTTTCGCACGTACATCAGCCCTCACCCTTGAACAGCAAGTTGAGATCTTCACGGTGGTCTTCAAGGATATATTGCAGTTTAAGGAATGCCACAGACATTACAGTATTTTCAATCAAACACACAATCCAAAAGATTTTTCTTTTCTTAGAGACAGATAGTGCATAAAAAGTTAAGAATCACAGTGAGGGCAAGCCTAAATCAAAAAAAAAAAAAAAAGCAATGCATGAGATCCTACTTTCCCTTTTTTAAAAAACTTTTTTAATCTTTTATATAACCCTTGAGACATGACTTTCTCAAGACTGACAGACATTAGGGAAAAGGAACAATTCTCCATGTTTTTCAAAAATCGAATACCACCAAACTTCCAACAAACTCATCATTGTTACATCCAAGCTATCCTAATTTTGGAATATATATATATATATATATATATTAAAAGCATTCACGAAATCCTTAAGAGATTTCAAGAACCCATCTGCAAAATACACCATTAAAAGGCCAAGCAGAATACTATGACTCTTGGACGTTCAACTAAAACCGATCAGTTCTTTAGACAGTCAATTTATCAGTATGACTGCCACTACAATCTTTCTATTAAATGATTTCATTTGCACACACATTCTTATTCATAGTCATTCCCCATGATCTCAATCATACACTCATAACCCATTTCATTTTTCTGATACCCAGTTATTAACTGAGGCAATCAGTAAACCATAAATTTATGATATGCAAACATGAGATATCGGATAGCTGATAAAAAAAGACAATAGCATGCAGTAATGAAAACCTTTGCAAACCAAACGAGTTGTGAACCGCAAATCTTTGCAAAACATGAGATAGGAAGGTTACAACATGGTAAAAACGTATACAATATAAAATACTTCATTAAGATCACATTTCATGATCCAAAAAGGATGTTTTCAAAAGGTCACCCATTAGCCACTACAGCATTATCTTTTTTCATGTCAAATCCCCATGAACACATGCATTTGCAGCAGAACATTAAAAAAAACAAAAAAATAAAAAAACAAGAATCCTTCACCCCATATCCCAGCAGATCAATCAGTTTCAGGGGTCGTCACAAAGAATGTTTATCCCAGGAAACATTTGCAAGCTTTTAGCCATTCACAATTTTGGAACAACAATCAAAATTAATAACAAATGGAAAAATACGGGACAGTGAGGAAAACTGAAGCCAGACAAAGGAATAATCAAACATCCATAATGCATTTACGAGAAAGTCTAGTCATTTGACAAACATAATAATATTTCCCAAACACTCACAGAGATATTAAACTATTATTTCAACGTTCATAGAACAGTAAGGAACCCATAAGCTAAACAAGTGTAAGCCGAATGCAATTTCGATGTTTACATACCAACTGGATTGACCTTGGCCTCAACCACAGAAGGCGTTAAAGCAGGTCCATAAAAGTCACTTTGGTTTTGGTTTCCTCTTCTCTGATATCTCTTGAAATCGAAAGCCCACTCCTTCCCCCGAAAAAAGTCTGCTTTTATTTCACTCTTGGCTAACCCTAAAAATCTCAAAAGCTTCCCTCTGATTTTTTGACTCCTCTGCTCTCAAGCAGCTCTTCTTTCCTTCCAATCGCACTCAGCCGTCTCTGAAAGAGCCTTCTCTTCCCGAGACCTGATTCTTCCCGAACAAAACCTTAAAAGCTTCCTTGTCAATATCGCCCTCAATCCCCCTGATTCCTTCCCGAACTTCTTACTTTATAGGTGATTTCACGCCTTTGGCCGTCTCTCCCACTGCAAGTGCAATGCTCTCTTCGTTGCTTCACTGCTTCTAATGCATTGAAAACCTCCACCTTCATCTCAAGTGGTCAACGGTGGACGACTTTCTTCTATTGTCTCTGCTTCTTTCTATTTCAAGCTGTTCTCTGATGTTTCATTGCTTCACTTTCTATTTCAAGCTTTTTCTACGTTTTTAATTTTTTAGATTTTTATTTAAAAAAAAAAATTAAAAATTATTTTTTAAAACACGTAAGCTATTTGATGTAAAAAATTTCTCAAATTATAAACAATCACTTGTCCAATTAATTTACTTTAATGATATTTGATGAACATGGATTTAATATACATATTTTCTATAATTTGAAGAATAAAAAATAATTAATTTAAATATTTAAAAATAATACAGAGACCAATTTCATATTGAGTATTAAACCATAAGCTTAATAAACTCTTATAAAAATAAATAAATAAATAAATTATTTGAATGTTTATGGAGTTAGAAGAAGGTTAGCAGTAGTAGGAAATAATATCCAAAATTATTATTATACAGAGAAACAGAAAAAAGATAGCAATCCCAATAATCCAAAGCTATAAATAACATCACCTAAATAATTGTGAAAATATGTACAAAGACTATATTATGCACCTCTTTTATTATGTCCATTGAATTTTTATATATTTACTTCCCACAAATAGTGACCCTAAAAAGTTGTGGAAAACTATTCCAAACATTTCTATTCTCTCTATGATCCCAGGGCCTTGCACGTGCTGCTACTTATCACACACTTCGGTCAGGTGTTAATCACCAGAACGGAACAAATTACAAGTCTCCCAAATTTTAACTTTCTCTTTAACTTTAACTGTAGAAAAGTTTATCAAATTTTTTAATCTATTATAATTATTTCAACTGAACATATATATATATATATATATATATATTCTGTATAATGCTAAAAGAGATACTCTGTAATGAAAGACTACCACTCTTCCGGTCTCTCTGGCCCATGCATTTCAGTCATTTAATCAGGAAGCTAGGCCCCAGACAATCAAAATGTTGCAACCCCTTCTGTAAACTGTGCCGTGGAAAATAAATACAAGCTGTTCTATGCCCATAAACAAACTTAATGAAAGGATGTGCTTCACCCCCTTTAGACAAATTGATTGCAGAAAAGCAGACATTTGCCAAGCAACTAAGTCTCTTCTTTCTCTCTTCTCTTCTATCCCACATTCATTTCACTTTTGCACGGGCAAGACCACAACTTGGAATTAAATATTCAAACCAACCAAGGATAGTGGAAAACAACGGAGGTTAAAGCAAGACCCTAACGGTACCTACAATATTCACATATTTTCTGCAAACCTTTTGAATTTATAATCAAAGAACCAAAAACAGAGAGGCCAAAAATTGCAGAAAACAAGAATTCACAATACCTAAATAATACCTACAAAATATTTGGGAGCTGAGAGTCTAATCTCTGCTGCAACTCTTTAATCTTCATTGAGAGCTCTGCCTTCTGCTCTTTGTAGCTCTGTAGCAAATACTCCTTCCCCTCTATTACTTCCTTCAATTCTCCAACTTCCCTCTTCAACATATCAATTCTCTCCCCATCAAATCCTCCCCTTCCAGGTGAGGACTCATAGTTCCCTTCCCCATCCACATATCCATTTGCATGGCCATTTCTGGCATCAGATGCCCAAGTTGCAACTTGGGAAGCCTTCTCATTTGAACTCTTATGCCCTACACAGTGATCAGCAATTGCCTTCCTAAGCCTCTGTATTTCTCTCTCAGAGTCGAAGAGGTCCCTGTTAGCAGCATCAAGTTGTGACTGCAAATGACTTGAGTGTGCAAGCTGAGCATTAAGTGAATTCTGCAACTCCATAATCTGATCCTGCATCTCCAGCATCATATCATCTCTTCTCTTCAACTGCTGCCGTAGTTTATGTATCACTTCTCGTTTACTGAAGATATCAGACCCAGATTCTGAGACACATGGAGAATCTGAACAGTTTGAATGATGAAATGGCTTTGGAGGCATTTCAAGGCGATCAGGAGATGATGCCCAAATAACTCCATTCTCCTTGTTAAATTCGGGGGTGGTAACTGCCACCAAAGGCAGGCATACATCAGATTCAGACAGCACCTGGCTGTTGGGTGCGTGCTTCATCTGAACACCCTCAGTTCCTGCTGCCAACCCAACCCAAACTTGAATAAGAGACACACATGTTTGAAAAATAAATAATCAACAAAACAACTGCATGTCAGGACAGAGAAAAATATCAGACTGTATCTCAAATAAGTATTAATTAACAAAAACAGTTAACTCACTAAGTGATAAAATAATCAGCCTCCACACATGATCTTTAGATGTAACATAAGACCAAAATGCTCTACTTAAGCACCAACAGGAAAGGACCAAATTGTGTTAGAAGAAAAGTACGTTAGTCACTCTCCATTGGCTCAGAAATCAAAAGGAAGTTACAATACCAAAAAGAAATTTGAAAAGAGATTTTGAGCCAGTTCAAAAAGCATATCAGCATAGAAAAGATAGTACTAAGCTTATCTTGGCTGGAAACAAGGTGAGATTGCAGATAGTAGCTTCTTCTCTTTACCAGAACTGTATGAAATCCCAAATAACATCATAATATGGGTGAAAGGTGTTAACATTATGCAAAATAGCAAAATGGCAGCAAAAAAGCCCTATCTATTTAGCATCTCGTCACTATAACAAAGAAAAAGTTCTTAGCTACCACGCAATCTAAATAACAAACTTTGCCTTCAGTCTCCATTGAAAAATAATACTCCTAGGCTTTGGCAGATATAACAACTGAAACTGGTTCTGAAGCAGCATGAACCTGAAAGCCAAGTGTTATCTGACTCAAGATGATATTTATGTTTTCCAAAACTGATCCTAATTTTCAAAAAAGACATTTTTCTTTGAATTTTTTCTAAAACGGATCCTTAGATCTTGAATTTTTTCTAAAACAACTGAAACTGGTTCTGAAGCAGCATGGACCTGAAAGCCAAGTGTTATTTGACTCGAGATGATATTATGTTTTCCAAAACTGATCCTAATTTTCAAAAAAGACATTTTTCTTTGAATTTTTTCTAAAACGGATCCTTCGATCTTGAATCTCGTTGGAGAAGAAATTTAGGGTTTATGTTTAGGGTAGAGAAAGAAGAAGAGAAAAGTAGAAGAAGAGAAGAAGAATAGGAGAGGAGAGTAGAGAAAAGATAGAAGATCGTTGCTGATTCTATTCTGAAAATTAGGTAAAATGTTTCTTCTTGCTTTCTCATTTTGCCTTGCATTCCCTTTTCTACCATCCCTTACTCATGTAAGACAAAACAGAACCAAAAGCTATAACAGAAAAGTAAAGCAAATCTGCAGAAAGAGAAAAGAAAACAAATCTGCCAGAGGCAGTACAACCCTAAGACCACATTTGTAACTAATCTATGATTAACGAATTAACCATTAATCAAATTAATTGTGGCTGGTTACCGCTGGTTGCTGGTCCTGACACTATGTTAGAAACTAACATTATAAATAAACTCTAAAAGTAGATCTGTTGGATAAGGTAAAGACGAGAAGGCCAAGTACATGAACATACTTTTGCAGTCAAATTTTCAAAATTACATGCAGAAAGTTCTGCCAGACATGTTTGTTATCTATTTTCAAGGTTTTCTATTTCTGGAAACAAAACAAAATGTAGGATTTGACACCTTAGCAAATAGGTCCTCAAATACATTATAATCCATTCATTCTCAAGCTATGTTCACTGGAACTTATTTGTATTCTGTTCCTGTATTTTCTGCTTCCGGAAACAAACAAATGCAGGATTTGACACCTCAACAAACAGGCCTCTAAGATTTTATAATCTCATTGTTTCCTTCAACATTGTTTCACCTTAAACCAATCACCGCCCCACATACTGATGAAAAATTCCCTATGGCAAAGGACCCCTTTCCCTATGTTTTGGAGGACAAAAGTGTGGAAAATGCAAATAGGTTGATGTAAGTAGCTGTGGCAACAGCTGTATCGTGAAATGCAAAACAAACCAGCAGTGATTTAGTAGGAAGTAACCACACTTCCAGGATATAGAGTTAAGTCAGAATATACTCAACCAGGAATTACTAGATAGTCCAAACAAGATTACATCCTCTGGATGCACCTCAGAAAGGAAATGAGAATAACTTTGATCTTATTATGTGTTTGTTATTGGCGAAAATGGATGATAACACAAACCATGGATGATTTGGTCCTGGTCGAATACGCAAATCTAATCATATTAATAGATAAAGCAAAAATCTTATATCCATTTGTTGATCAAGAGTGCCAAATATAAAAACAAGATAATACTTTAGTTACTATATCATTAACTTATAATTGATCCTTGAGCAGTTCAAAATAAAAATAATGCTCAGAGAATCCTACTTGAGAGTAAAATACATCAACGTCCAAAACCTGAAATACAGTTGAAGCAACCATCAACATCCACATCCTGTGTAAAGGAATACATATTTGAGCGCAAATGGCAACCCTGCGACCTCCTCCTGTCAGAAGTCCCCTTCCCTGAATAGCAAACTTGAAAATTTAGAAATTGAGCTACAAGCTAAAGAAGAGTAATAGCAGATTGATGCCATAAATGCGAAAAGACCTTTCAGGCTGCTGGTAGCATTTGCTTGCTGCTTTGAATCAAGTGCTTGCTTCAGCTTGAAACCAAGGCGAATTGACAAAGTACTCAACAGGGCGCCACCTGCAATAAGAATCCAATTTGGCCCCTCACCATGAAAATTCTTTGACCTCTGACCTCTAGAAACCCCACTAGTTTTTCGATTCATCTTAAGACCAAGCCTGGAAGACCTTCTGTATCATCCAAATATCACCTACATGACAGTGCACAAAAAAGAAAAAATCATTGGTATGCAAATGATATGAAGAAATTTGATAAAATTGCCCGAAGGAAAACAAATTAGAAGCATCAAACTTCCACCATTGTTTCTCATTCTAAAAACTTCGCGGCTTTCCTCCCCACTTGGTTGCCATATATATACAAAATAACGTTCATAGACACGTTATATGTTCAACATTTTGAATTAAAAGCACATTACAGTCCCGAATTAAGCACGTAACTTTGAACCAAGCTAATAGGGTAAGCTGTTCAACTCCGCAGAATGTCAACAAAACCAGTGATAACAGCGAAAACCCGAGAACATCAAGAACATTTCTTAAGAGAAGCATGCTTCTGAGAATTAATTCAGTAAAAATGTCGTGGTTAAACATCTCGCGATATACTTAGAACCCATAAAACAACGAACCTTAAAAATCTCGCTTTCTCTCTGGCCACCTTTTCTCAAGTTTCCGTTTATAAACCCCTACTCCTCTCTTCCATAGCTGGAATCAAACCGAAACCACCAAAAAAAATGAAAAATCGAACAAAAAAATACTCCAAAAATGTCAATGGTCACCAAAACTAACAGCTTGGAAGAAGTAGGGGATGATGCGAGAGCAGTAGATTAGACGAGTGGATCACAGAGTGAGAAATTGGTGTGATTATAAGAGGGCAAAGAGAGAAATAAGAAGGGTAAGCAAGTCAAGCAAACCCGATTGATCGCATTTATGGTAACTGTCATGATCTGTAGCGAAGATGTGGCGGCATCAGATGGCAACAGAAAGAGAAATGATAGGAGATTAGCAGGAACAGGGATGGAGAGGAAGGGAAAAGGGAAAGAAGAAATTAGGGCTAAAGAAAGGTTTATGCTTTGTAACATTGTTTGCAGTTCCCTTTTTCTTCCTTCTGTCAATTTTGTCTTTTAATAAAAGAATATTACTCATTATTGTTAAAATAAATTGCTTAGAAATTACAACTGTATTTATTTGTTTGTTAAAGTACAACAAATTTTTTATTGTTTTAATTATTTATATTTTCAATTATTGTTATTATATAGAACAAATTTTAATTTTTTTTATAAAGATACTCTTTATTAATTCACGTACATGATAGTTATTTAATAATTAAAAATAATAAAAATAAAATAAAATAAACTACATACATTATTATATAAAAACGATCTTATTTTTTTTAATAATAATAATAATTTTAATCATATTTATATATAAAATTTATTTTCTCTATGAATTTTTTATTGTATAGTCATTTTGACATTATCATTGATTAATATAAAATTTAACATATGCTTTTATCCGATAAATTTTTGTTAAATTATTAATACAAAAGTTATTCTATAATAAATAAGTAAATTTGCGTTCTCTCCGATGCTCTCTCACTTCTCTTTCTACCCATTATGCCTCGTGGATTTATTCAACGACACGTCTTTTTTTTTTATATTATAATGTTTTGTGCCATATGTAACAAAAACATGTTCTGTGAATTTAATCATGAAATCAAAAGATTATTGAGTTGTTACATGCACCAAAATAAAGATTGGAAATTCTTCTTCTTTCCAATTAAAATTCTCCACCTCGTCATGGTAAAAATAAATGATTACTATAGCAACAATGTTTGCTTTGTATATAGCCTAAATATGTTTAGTGATATATTATATTAGAATGTATTGATGTATTGAAAAATTTATTTGAAGAGAAAGATATATTCAATCATGTAATAAATTTTAATTATATTTTATTAAGTTTGAGATAAATTGTATATGTATGTTATAAATGAAAAGTAAATTAATCAACATGAAAAGTAATTGTTCTTCCTTCATAAATTAATGTATCAATTTTCAAATTAAAATTAAAATTTGATTAAGTTATTATCTATATTATAGGAAAGAAGAATATACATACATAAAATCTATAATATATTAGTACAAATTACTTTATTTTTGTCATAATAATAATATTGTAAAAGCACAAAACTTAAAGAAAATGAATATATATCGTAAAGACGGAAACAATTAAGAGTTTATGTAACGACTCCGGAATGCCCAAAGAAATAAATTATGACTTAACTACGAAAGCGAAATAAATAATTAAAATTTACGTTACTTACACATAAACTCAAAGTCCCAAATAGTATTACGGAAATTAATATTTTGAAGGAAATACAAAAAATTAAAGAAATAAACAGAAAATAAATAAAACTAGTATCATACTCGCAACCCTTTTGTGGATCGAGTTCTGGATCCTGGTTCTCTTGATCTGAAATGGTTAAATAAGGGATGAACTACACTAACCAAGTAAGAATATCACACTACTCACCGACATAGAAATGAAGATTGATAGAAAATCAAAACAACTAATAAAGCATTTAATTAAATAAATACACTTGTTAATAATAAAATCATTTACCATCCACTTACCTCAGTGAAATTTATAAAAGCAACCTATAAAGACAATAACATGGCACTTATCATGATTTCATATGCAATTGGTAACAGGCACACATTATAAACCATATTCAATAAATCAAACAACAATCTTTTCTTTTATCGGTCTACTGGTATCCATGGGAGTTCATAGGAATGTCCCTACTACGCATGAACTCTTTCCTTCAACATTCTCAATTAAAGGGTCGTCCTCATACCTCGTCCGGTATGAGCATCAAACCACTAAACCTCAATACTTCGTCCAGTATGAAGGTGAAACGAGACGTTCCCATACCCCATCCGATATGAGCACCAAATTACAAAGTCTCGATACTCCGTCCGGTATGAGACACCATTCATAGTAAGGTTCCCTATTGTACCTAGTCCATCCACCATCTCCCAAGATATCCAGTAAGGCTGTTGTTTCATCCATTCACTTAATCATATAATTTTAACGTTTTCTTTTAGTCTCCATTTTCAAATCAACCGTAATCACATAAATAAACAAATATGCATTAGGAAATGCAATCATATCTCAGTTTTTCAATTAAACAATAATCATGTAAGGTAGTAGTAGATGCATTCAAACTATAAAAGCAATAAATCAGATGTTATCATGCTTTTAAAGTGTAAAATAAATCAATAAAAATTAACAGAGAACAATTTTTTGTCATGCCTCCATTAGTAACCTATAATTAATTATAAATATTTTATAAGTTTCAAAAAATACTATATTAGTTAAAATTAAACTTCAATTCAAAAACAGATGATAGGGTGAGTGATTTTTACTCAATTTAATGTTCGAAAAGCTAAACTGTTAACTATGCTTACTAGCGGTCCCCAGATTCCCTGAATTTTTCTTCGAGAATTAAAACGCGCTATAAGTAGCTACAAATATCTCAAAAAAATTCAAAATCAGCCTCAGGGTCCAATTTTAGTCAATTCCAGAATTCTGGCACGGCGCCTCCGCCGTGCTCCGACGAGGGCGTCGCCGCCCGCGGCAGCGATCTGCCTCGGGTTGGCAATTTTTAACAATTTTTGACCAAATTTGGCCAATTTTGTATTGATCCCTGTGAGAAAATATGTTAAGGGACCTCAGTTGGCTGAAAAACACAAAAAAAATCAAAACTCACTAGAGTCGGGGCTCTCCGGTGCAGCGACTTCTCCGACTCACATTGTAGTTGGGTATTTTGCTCCGACCAACCTGTAGAGAAGGAAACAGTGATCATAATGGTAAAAAAATTATACCAAACGGGAATCAGAAAGGGCCTCATCGGAGGCATTTTGTGAAATTCCCCGTAACGGTACCGTTGGGCTTTGCCCGCGGTTTCTGGCCAATCGACCGATCATTTTACTCCGATTTGGCCATGGGGGTATTTAAAATTGAATTCCGAGCAAATGAAAAAATTTATACCTTTTTTGGCAGTCAGAAATGACTCCGGTACGGCGGCGGGTGGCGGCAACTCTACTTCCTAGCGGCTGGGTCTTCTTCTCTGGTGAGGGTGTCGGTGGCTAGGGTTAAGGTTTGGTGTAAAGAGGGCTATTTATATCCATCCCCATTAATCTAAACCGTCCATCGCGTTTGATCTGCACCATCCGATCATGATTAAATAGGAAGTAAATCTTGGTCGTTCATCGTGATCTAATATGGACCATCTGATCGTATTTAAATCTGACCGTCTGATCGCGTTTGGGGCGGGAACGCATCCACGCCGTCCATGCGCACGGAAACGGATATGGGCCGTTCGATCACGGGCACGCGGATCGCCCGCGTGGCCTCCCACGTGGCGTCCCACTTGGCACCGCATCAGCGTCCGTTGCCACGCGACGCGTCTTGATTCGTCAGGGCTGCTGACCGGGCATCCTACGTGGCAAAACTTTTCTAAATTATATTTTGACATCAGATTTCTGATTTTTCTTTCAAAAATACCCTAGAACCCAAATTTTCACCCATTTTTTCTAAAATTATTTTTAATTTCATCATCCATCATATTTCCTTCATTTTTACACTAAATTAAAGTTAAAAAATTAAAAAATTATATTTATAATTAATTTGGGCATTACAACTCTCCCCCCTTAAAAGAAATTTGGTTTCTCAAATTTTTCTATCTCACTCTCAATCAAACAGTTGAGGATATTGAACTCTGAAGTCTGATTATAGCTCTCATGTGGCCTCTCTTGGTGTGTAATTCTACCACATGATCTTAACGAAGGAAATTTCCTAGTTGTGGAGTAATCTACTCTTTCGGTCTACAATACCGACCGGTACTTCCTCGTAGGATAGATTATCATGAAATGAAAGAGGCTCATTGGGCAAGATATGAGAGAGGTCCGGGTTGTACTTGCGTAGCATGGATACATGAAACACATTATGGACCCTAAAAAGTTATAGAGGCAGAGCCAGTTTATAGGCGGCGGTACCAGTTCTGTCTAAGATCTCGAATGGCCCAATAAACCGAGGGCTTAGTTTCCCCCTCTTGCCAAACCTACTGATTCTCTTGAAATGAGTAACCTTAAGGAATACTCGATCGCCTTTCTCAAATTCCAAATCCCTTCTCCGTATGTTCGCGTAACTCTTTTGTTTGCTTTGAGTCGTCTGAATGTTCTTTCTAATCTTAACTATTTTGGTTGTAATCTCCTCTACAAGGTCAGGGCCGAACAATTTTCTATCACTCACTTCTTTCCAACAGATTGACGATCTTCATGGGTGACCATACAATGCCTCATACAGAGCCACGTTAATACTTGCTTGTTAATTGTTGTTATAGGCGAACTCTATCAAGGATAGATGGTCATCCCAATGGCCCCCAAAGTCAAGAACACAAGCTCGGAGCATATCCTCAAGTATGCAGATCATCCTTTCTGACTGTCCATCGGTTTGAGAGTGAAATGCAATACTAAGGGACAGTTTCGTTTCCATGGCTTGTTGAAAGCTAGACTAGAACCGAAAAGTGAACCTGCGGTCCCTGTCAGACACTACTGTCACTGGCACTATATGTAATCTAACTAGTTCCTAGATATACATTATTGCCAACTTTTCCAAGGAATCGGTCATCTTGATGGCCAAGAAGTGAAAAAACTTGCTAAGCCAATTAACAATTATCCAGATGGCATTATGTCCTGAGCGTGCCTTAGGCAATCTTGTCACAAAATTCATGGTGATATGTTCCCACTTCCACTCCAGAATTGGTAATGACTGAAATAGCCTACCTGGGCGTTGATGCTATGTCTTGACCTGGTGACATACCAAACACTTAGAAACAAAGTCAGTTATATCTCTTTTTATCCCGTTCCACCAAAATCGGGGATGCATACTTTGATACATCTTAGTGCTTCCGAGATGCATGGCAAACTTTGAGCTACAAGTCTCTGTCATAATGTCCATTTTTAACTCATTGTCACCTGGAACACACACTCTATCCTGAAATCTGAGCAACCCATCGGCAAAACTAAGAATTCTGAGTTAACTCCTTATTCTGCATCTTTCTTGAGGATTGCTAGGGTGGAATCGGCGGACTGCACTTTCTTTATTCTCTAGATTAACTCCACTTGAATAGTCAGATGACCCAAACATGTGACTCTCTTTAGGTCCTAAAGCCGTACCTGTTGTGCGGTCCCTATCTGCCTACATTCTGAAATCATCAAATGAACTAATGTAATTGTGTTTTTTCTGCTGAGTGCGTTGGCTACCACGTTGCTTTTACCCGGGTGATACATGATATCACAATTATAGTCATTGAGGAGTTCTATCCACCTTCTCTGACGCATATTGAAATCTTTTTGAGTGAATATGTATTTCAAGCTCTTATAATCGGTATAGATCTAAAAGGTCTTTCCATATAAATAATGGCACCAAGTCTTCAAGGCGTGAATAATTGCGGCAAGTTTTAAATCATGGGTGTGATACTTTTTCTCATGACTCTTCAACTGTCTGGACTCATAAGCTATGACTTTTCCATGCTGTATCAAAACATAACCCAACCCTAGATAGAATGTGTAACTATAAATTGTATATCCACCTTATCCGTTCAGCAAGGCCAAGATAGGTGCAGTAGTTATCTACTTCTTTAGTTCTAAAAAACTTCTTTCATAGTTCTCGTTCCACTCAAACTTGACATTCTTCTTTATGAGCCGAGTCAGAGAAGTAGCTAGACTAGAAAATCCTTTCACAAACCTGCAGTAATACTCTACCATCCCCAGAAAGCTACGGATCTCCTTAATCAAGGTCAATTTTTTCTATCTAAGTACTGCTTCAACTTTTTCGGAGTTAACTGACACTCCATCCTTTGATATGATATGTCATAGGAAGGTAGTCTACTCAAGACAGAACCCATACTTACTCAACTTTACATACAGCTTCTTCTCCCTGAGAACCTGCAAAACCTGAGTCAGATGGTGAGCATGTTCCTCTCTGCTCTTTGAATAGACCAAGATATCATCGATGAACACAATGACAAACTGATCTAAAAATTATCTAAAAACTTTGTTCATCAAATCCATGAAGATGGCTGGAGTATTGGTTAGTCCAAATGATATGACCAAGAACTCATAGTGTCTTTATCTGGTTCGAAAGACTATTTTGGGGATGTCTTTTGCCCTTATTTTTACCTGATGATAACCTGAACGCATGTCTATCTTAGAGAAAATCTGGGCACCCTGCAACTGATCAAAGAGGTCATCGATCCTGGGGAGGGAATACTTGTTATTGATTGTGACCTTGTTCAGACCTCTGTAATCAATACATAACTTCAACGTCTCATCTCCATTTCTTGCAAATGGGACTCTAGCACCCCAAAGGGACATACTATGTCAAATGAATCCACTGTCCTGCAATTTCGTGATCTGTTTTCTTAGTTCCTCCATCTCAATGCGGCTCATGCGGTAAGGAGAAACCGAAATAGGCTGGGTGCCTGGCTAAAGGTCTATGGTGAATTCAACTTCTCTGTCCACTAGCAGTCTAGGTAATTCATCCGAAAACACATCTGAAAAGTCTCGGACTACTGAAATCTCTTGAATACAAATTTCTTTCTTGGGTTTGCCTAATTAGAGAAAACGGTTAGGTTAAAGTACTTTATAATAAAAAAATTTACCATGAGGAAGTAAATGTTAAACAATTTTATTAATTTGTAAATGACTCCTCATTAGGAGAGTTGAATACAACCTTCTTGCTAAAACAATTTATAGTGGCGTGAAATGCTGCTAGCCAGTTCATTCCTAAAATTATATCAAAGTCCCCCGTGTTAATTTCTATTAGATCCACACTCAATTTTCTATTTACTATATCTATGACACAGACCCTGTATACAACCTCCCCCAGTAGTGTTCTACTCCCAAGAATAGACACAAATAAGACAGAATCAAGTTTTTCAGGTAATACATCTAATTTTGATGCAAAAATATGTGAAACAAGTGAATGCGATGCACTTGTATCAATTAAGACATGAGTAATATGGTTATAGATAGTGTACATACACTGTACCACGTTTGGATTGGCTTCTGCATCCTGTTGAGTGAGATTGTAAGCCCTGCCCTAGATAGGAGGCCTGGCCTGGTTTTGCTTCCTCAGGCACTCCCTTGCATAATGTTGGACGCTACCACATATGCGGCAGGTGTTGTTGATGTGATAGTAGGGTCGGTCCCCATGATCTTTATCGTAGTGCTGACAGATCTGGACGCGTCTTGCTGCTAGAACCTAAGGGGGAGCCTGAGTCATCGGCCTAGGTCTCTTGTTCTGTTGAACAGGTGCAGTAGGTGCTGGTCTGCAGTGTAGGGCTGAGGACCTGAGGTTCCCTGTTGCTTGAGGGATGATGCGAAGGCTCTTATCCACTAATTGTGTCTTGGCCAGAACAGCCAAATAAGTATTAAACTCGAGCATAAACAACTGTTGTCTGATCTCAGGACAGAGACTCCATTCGAACTTTCTAGCCTTCCTACCTTCGTCCATCATGCTCTTGGGAGAATATCAACCCAACTCTAGGAACTTGCGAGCATATTCTAATACAGTCATATCCCCCTAGACCAAGTGTGCAATTCCATCTCCTTCATATGTCTGAGATACTCTAGGAGGTACTCTGCATGAAAGGTCGTCAAGAACTGTTCCCAAATGACTGAAAAGGGCATGGTGGTCTGCTTGAGTTACCACTAGCTATCTGCTTCTCCCACCAGCATGTAGGTAGCAAGAATGACCTTTTTTTAGGGGATACTCCTAAAGTTCTTGAAGGTCTTCTCTGTCTTAAGTCTTTTATACCTTTTTATGTAGCCTGAGTCTATCATGAAAGGAGCTGGGTCCCGTGAATGAAGGATTGGGCTGGGTTGAGGATGGACCGGATGGCCTTATAGTGGTACTTGATAATACGGTGGAGGCACCGGATTGTATTGTGGTTGTGCTGGGTGATGCTGTGGCTGGAACACTGGATCATACTACGGTGGTGTCGGGTGGTACTGTAGAGGAGCAGGATCATATCGGGGTGGCCGGGATTCTCCTGCTGCAAGGGTGGCTCAACTTGTGGCAGCGGGTGAGGATCAAGTAGCTCCCTCATTTCCTCCCGAGCATGCTGGACAGCAATGAGTCTCTCCACCATCTCAAATAACTAGTCAACATTCTCTCTAAACGAACCCTCCGGGGCTGCTCGGTTTAGCGGGGGTCTTCCTCTCCTCATCTATCTGTACCTGCATTTCACAATGAATGGTTGAGTGATAATTTATTATTTTTGGTGTTTCTTAAAGGTTTTGTATAAGGAATAAGTCCGAGGAACACGACTCTAATACCAACTATAACAACCCCGAAATGCCCAAAGAAATAAATTATAACTTAAGTGCGGAAGCGAAATAAATAGTTAAGATTTACATATCTTACACATAAACTTAAAGTCCCAAATAGTATTACGGGAATTAACATTTTGAAGGAAATACAAAAAAATAAAGAAATAAACAGAAAATAAATAAAACTAGTATCCTACTCGCAATCCTCTTGTGGATCGGGCTCTGGATCCTTGTCCTCTTGATCTGAAATGGTTAAATAAGGGATGAGTTACACTACTCCAGTAAGAATATCACGCTACTCACTGACACAAAAATAAAGGTTGGTAGAAAATCAAAACAACTAATGGAGCACTTAATTAAACAAATACATTTCTTAATAATAAAATTATTTACCATTCACTTACCGCAGCAGGATTTATAAAAATAACATATAAAGACAACAATATGGCACTTATCATAATTTCATATGCAATTGGTAACAGACACACATTATAAATCCATATTCAATAAATCAAACAACAAACTTTCCTTTTATTGACCTACTAGTATTAATGGAGGTTTGTAGGGATGTCCCCACTACGCGTGAACTCTTTTCTTCAACATTCTCAATTAAAGGGTCGTTCTCATACCCTGTTTGGTATGAGTACCAAACCACTAAACCTTAATACCTCGTCGGTATGAGGGTGAAATGGGTCGTCCCCATACCCTATCTAGTATGAACGCCAAATTATCAAGTCTCGATACTCCGTCCGGTATGAGACACCGTTCACAGTAGGGTTCCCTATTGTACCCGATTCGTCCACCATCTCCCAGGATCTAGTAAGACTGTCATTTCATCTATTTACTTAATCACACAATTTTAACGTTTTCCTTGAGTCTCCATTTTTCAAATCAACTGTAATCACATAAATAAATAAACATGCATCAGGAAATGCAATCATATCTCGATTTTCCAACTTAATAGTATTCACGTAAGGCAGCAATATATGCATTCAAACCATAAAAGTGATAAATCAGATGTTATCATACATTTAAACTGTAAAATAAATCAACAAAAATCAACAGAGAATAATTTCCAGTTCTGACTCCATTAGTAACCCGTAATTAATTATAGATATTTTTTAAGTTTCACATAATACCATATTATTTAACATTAAACTTCAATTCCATAACAGAGGATAAGGTGATGGATTCTTACTCAATTTGATGACCGAAAGGCTAAACTGTTGACTGTGCGTACTGGCGATCCCCGGGTTCCCTGAATTTTTTTTTTAGAATTAAAACGCGATATAAGTACCTACAAATGTTCCCAAAAATTCAAAATCAGCCTCAGGGTTCACTTTTGGCCAACTCCAGAATTATGGCACGGCAGTCCGCCACGGGTTGGCTATTTTCAGTCGATTTTGCTTCGATCCCTGTGAAAAAATACATTAAGGGGTCTCGGTTGGCCGAAAAATACAAAAAAACTGAAACTCACCGCTGACAGGCCTTTCTAGAGCAGCGGCTCCTTTGGCTCACGCTGCGGTTGGGTGTTTTGCTCCAATCAACCTGCAGAGAAGGAAACGGTGATCACAATGGTGGAAAAATTACGCTGAATGGGAATCAGGAAGGGTCTCATCGGAGGTGTTTTGTAAAATTTTTCGCGATAATGCCACCAGGCTTTGCCAGCGATTTTTGGCCAATCGGCCAGGCCTTTTGCTCCGTTTTTTTATGGAGGTGTTTAGAATTGAATTCCGAGTAAAGGGGGAAATTCTTACCTATTTTGGCGGTCGGAAAGGGCTCCGGTGTGGCGGCGGGTAGCAGCAGCTCTCCTTCCTGGCGGCTGGGTCTTCTTCTCCGGCGAGGGCGTCCGGCAGCTAGGGTTAGGATTTTGTGTGAAGAGGATTATTTATATCTGTCCCAATTTAATTTGGACTGTCCATCGCGTTTGATCTGGACCGTCCGATCGCGATTAAATAGGGAGTAAATCTGAACCACTCATCGCGATCTAATTTAGGCCATTCATCGCGATCTAATCTGAACCATCTGATCGCACTTAAATTTGGCCGTCTGATTGCGTTTGTGGAGGGAACGCATCCAGGACGTCCGTGCGCGTAGGAACGGATATGAGCCGTTCGATCGTGGGCACGTAGATCGCCCGCGTAGCCTCCTGCATGGCACCGTGTTAGCATCCGTTGCCACGCGACGCGTCCTAGTTCGTCGGGGCTGCTGACCGGGCATCTTAT
The DNA here is from genome assembly GCF_054855325.1 of Carica papaya. Classification (NCBI taxonomy): domain Eukaryota; kingdom Viridiplantae; phylum Streptophyta; class Magnoliopsida; order Brassicales; family Caricaceae; genus Carica; species Carica papaya. Next base: position 23,245,692 of record NC_142310.1, on the reverse strand, counting down.
ATTGCAAAACTTTTTTAAATTGTATTTTGACATCTGGTTTCTGATTTTTCTTTCAAAAATACCCCTAAAACCCAAATTTTCACCCATTTTTCTTAAAATTATTTTTAATTTCATTCTCCATCATATTTTCTTCATTTTTACACTAAATTAAAATTTAAAAATTAAAAAATATATTTAATTAATTTAATTTAAAATTAAATTAATTTGGACATCATAGTTTAGGGTTTGTGTTCCTTACACAATGAATCGGGATGACTAATAGCACTACGAAAATGTCTCTTTAAGAAAATTTTCAATGACGGAATAAATAAATAAAAAAAATACAACTAAAAATCATATGAAATTAACCTTCGCTGGACAACTCTGATAGGATGCGAAATGCAGCTTTATTTGCAACATTCTTCTTACTATTCAGGATCTGAATTTTGGTATTCCTGACTTGAAAATGGTTAAATAGGGAGATGAGTTACACTAACCTAGTAAGAATATCACGTTTTCCACCAATATAGAAAACTAAAGGTTGGTAAAAATCGTAAACAAACAATAGAGCAATTATTTCTTTTTAAATAAAATTATTTAACATAAAAAACCATTATTCTCATACTTACCCTTATGAGTTTCTAAAACTAACCTATGAAGACAATAACTAGGATAACATTTTATTTCACATTTAAATGAATAATAACAGTAACTTACCTTCTTACCTGATTATATTAAACTTTAATTTAATATAACAAGAGAAAAAATTGAGGGATTCTTACCCCAGATCGGTGGTCGAAACACCGTCTTTTTCACAGTGCCTCTTGGAGGTTCTCGGGTTTCATAGATTTTTCTTACGGAAATCAAAAACATGCATCACGTATCCTGAAATACTCCAAAAAGGCCAAAATGAGCATTTTTAAATTTTTTTTGGTCGGTTTAGAGTTTCGGCACAGTGTCGTCGCCATGCTCTGGTGCTAGCTCTGCCGCCCACGACGGCAATTCCTCTCAGTCTAGCCGATTTTAACCGATTTTGGCTGGGTTTAAATGAAAACTTGTAAAAAAAGCTAACGTGGCGGTCTACGTGGCCAACCTTTTATAAAATTTATTTTTATCCTAGTTTTTAAGATTTTTTTTCAAATAGATCATCTCTTATTTCTAATTTGGTCCTGATTTTCAAAAATATTTTCAAATGCATTTAAAACCCAATTTTCTTCAAAAATTCGCAAAAAAATAAAAAATAAAAAATAAAAAAACTAAATTATTTTAATTATTATTCTTATTAATATTAAATTATCTCAGACTAAATATTCGAGTTCGGACGTTACAAATATATTATTACAAAGTTATCCTATTTGAGTTTAACTTTTCAATTATATTTGATTATTTATCATTGTTATAGTTTTTATTTAGATTACTTGAAATTAATTCCTATTAAATCTGCAAACCAAAACAATAAAAGACTTGGTCGATGCTGTTGAAGCTTTCTCTGGCGTAAACAATTTGATGCATACATTAGCCAATATTTTTATGAAGAGAATAGACCGTAAATAAAATTCAAATTAGCTCATGACATATTTATTCCTACTTATAAATTTGACTAATTTATTAGAGCATATAAATTGTGCTTTTCATTTTAAGCCACACAAACACAATTTAGAGGAAAAATTATTTTTTTGGCATTCACAAAATGAATATATCTTTAAAGTCTTTCAAAAGACTAATTATTCTCGAACACCCTTCTATAATCCTAAATTTATAACTTCATCGCTATCATGTTGTGGTTTTATTTTATTTTTTTCTCTTGTTGTTCTCTTCAATTTTAAGGACATCATATATTCTTCCTCTCCAAAAATGAAGTACCAAGATTATGCTCAAGTCCATTAACCTTTTTACATTTGGCATGCTTGAGGGGACTTGAGGATCAAAGGGAAAAGATAGAGATGTACATACATATACATATATATATATATATACAAAAATATAATATTTAGAAACTGAAAGTGCACTAACATTCATCTTAAAATTAACAAAGTATGTTACTTAAAAATTTTGTTTATGATTTCACGCTCTATTTTTTTTTTTTTTTTTGTTTTCTTTTATCCTCCTTTTTATTTATTTTCCTTTTTAAACTTGGGTTTAATTTTTTAAAATATATAAATTCATATGTCTTGGTTTAGATTTTAATATTAGTAGAGGACCTTTAAGATGATTAAAAATGTGGATTGGGTTTAAATTAGTCAGACTTAATCTTTAAAAGAGATGAAAGTTTAATTTGGGTATGGACTAAAATAATAAATTTGAGGGATTTGGGTGATGGATGGATTTAAGTTGTAATAATAATAATAACGATAATTCAAAAAAATAAAAATTAATTTGAATAGAAGTTGGGTATTACAATTTATTGAGAATCATTCTTTTGAGAGCTATGCTTATATTTATTATTCATTTCTACGAATATTTATCAAAATGTTTGAATAATAACATTGGTATTATTCAAACATGTTTATGTTAATTTCTTAGAGTATCTTATGGATCTGTAACTTATGGTACTATAAAAGAAGATCTGTATGACCTTATTAAGAAGCCTAAAAAAATATTGTATGATAAATGAAAATTGCATAAAATTACTCATTTTAACCCGATAATGAATGAATAAGAGACGAAGGTTTTTGACCTATGGAAACAATCATAGGAACATGTCATAAAGATGAACTCTAATGATTTTTTAGGGCAGGGTATTGACATGCTTGGGAGTGATTTATAGGGATTAAAATGGTAAGAGTGATATTCACGTGAATAAAAAGAGATCCTATGTAAAAGTCCAGAACTCAAATAAAATAAATTTATATTTCTAAATGCATAAGCAAATAATAAAGTTAGATTTACATTCCTTACATAATAAATTAGGATGCCCAATAAAGTAAAGAGAATGTTCCTTCTATATTAATTCATAAAAAGACAAACGATAATTAAAAACAAATAAATACATATCCTAAGGGTTAACCTCCACTAGCACTTGAAGAGAATTCGGGAGGTGAACTACTCACAACTCTCTTACTGATCGGGATCTGAATTTTAGTCTTCGTGATCTGAAATAATTAATAAAAGAGTGATTTACACTAGCCTATTAAAAATATCACACTAATAACTGATACGAAAAATCAAAGATTGGTAAAATATTAGAAAACAACTAGTGAAGCCATTACTTTAAGTAAATATATTTAACTTTAAAACATTTTATTCGATACTTATTGTTACGGTTTTTTTTTTCCAAATTCAACCTATGAAAATAAATAACTAAATAATATTTTAATTTCACACATAGAATCAACAATCTTTCTTTTTTAACTTATTTACTGGGACCCCTGGGGGTCTATAGAGATATCCCTCCACTTGTGGCCCTAGTATCAAGATTTGATAATTAACCCGGTTATCCCCATACTCTGTCCGATAATGGGCGCTAAAAATACCATTACCTCGATACCCCATCCAGTATGAGGGTGAACCAAATCTTACAAAACCATTCTAGTATGGGACTTATCAATCCTGTCCGACTACAGTAATGTCTACGGTAGGATTCGCTATGTACTCGGTCTGTCCACCTTTTCCTAGAATGCCCAGTAAGCTTTCATTTATTTAGATCCTTACCATCCAAATAACCACTAAAATATACCAATGTCTAATTTTATATTCACTGATCAATTTAAACGACATTTAAGCAAACGATATGATTTAACATAACTGACCAACCAAGTAACCAGATAACCAAATAGACAATGTAGGAGGAACCAAATAAACCAAATAATCGAGAATACCATAAAAACTATCAATTTAAATACGTACAATATAATAGTAAGTAGTTTAGGAAGTACAAAAAAATAAACAGAAAATCAGAACAAATGTAAATTAACTGATTTCGGCTCAATTAGTGACCTGTAATATTTTTAGAATTTTTTTAATTTTTCATAAAACTCACAATCGATCATTAATCCTCAATTTATCGTAACAAAGAATATGGTGAGGGATCCTTACCCAGATTGGTGTTTCAAAATATCATGTTATCTACTACGCCTCCCAATGAGTCTCGAATTTCTAGAATTTTTCCTATGAGAATTAAAATACTCGTCATGTTCCTAAAAATACTCTAAAAATCCAAAATCGGTGTTGAAAACCCTTTTCGACTAATTTTAAGATTCTAGCACGGCACCGCCGTTGTGTTCTGGCAGCGACTCTGCCGCCCACGGCGGTGGTTTGCCTCAGCCTAACTGATTTTGGTCGGTTTTGGCTAGTTTTACATGTATCCCTACAAAAAAATATGTTAAGGGGCCTTGATTGGCCAGAAAATCGAAAGAAACCGAACCTACCGGCGAGGGGTCTCCGAGTGCAGCGACTCCACTGATTCTCTTTCGCGGCTGGGGTTTCTCCTTCGGCTAACCTGCACAGAAAATTGTGTGAAATGAAAAATGGGAAGGAGCTCATCGGAGGCGTTTTAAGGTTTCAGTTGCGGCGACGCCGCTGGGCTTTGCCCGCAGTTTCGAGCTCACTCACTATCCTTTTTGCTCTGATATGGCCACAAAAAGACTCAGAATCAAATTTCGAGCGGAAAAGAGAAATTTTATTTTTTTTAACGATCGGCGGTAGTTCCATGGCGGTGACTGGGGGTCGGTCTCCTTATATAGCGGTTGGTTCTTCTTCTCCGGCGAGGACAGGTGCGACTAAAGTTAAGGTTATCATGTGATGCAATATTTAAATACTCACCTTGTGTCGATTTGGGTCATCCGTTCGGGTACACGTGGCCTTCTCTCGTATGTTGGATCTATCATATTCGGGGAATGAATCTAGGCCGCACAATTGGATTAAATCTGACTGTTCGAACATGTTTAAAGAGGGAACACATCTGAACTGTTCACGCGCGATATTTTATTTGGACCGTCGGATCACTGGACACGCGGATCACCCGCATGACACCGATATCAGCGTGTTTTACCACACAGCGTGCTCTGGTTCGCTGTGGCTACTAATTGCGTCCCACGTGAGTGAATTTTTTCTTTTTGTATTCTAATCCTCTGTTTCTAATTTTTCTTTCAATAACACCATCTGAATTCAAAATTTCACATATTTTTTTCAAAATTACTTTTAATTTAGTCCCTTATTTATTTTTCTCAAAAAATTTAATAAAACTAAATTAAAATAATAATTTTAATTATTTATATATATTTTATAAATAAAAAAATTTATCTCGAACCAAATTTCAGGTCCGGGTATTACATCATAAACTTCAATTATCATAAATAATTGAAGTATTAGTATTGATATTTAGATTAGAACAAGTAATTAGAAGAGAGATTAGATAAGTCACCATTGAGGAAGATTACCAAGAGTTATTCCAGTTACTCGAGTCAAGGAATACATCTTCTACTAAATTTTTGTTTGTTGATTGGTGATATTATAAATTTATCTAATTATTATTTTTTATTTATTCTTATTGTTTCCTAGAGGTGGTACTTATGTTGCACATGTCTTTACTAGGGAAGCATTGTTTATACCTGATGTTATATTTCGTTCTCAGGAACTTCCTTATTTCTTAGCTCCCTTACTTGTGCAAAATGATTTCCTGACATTTTAATTATGAAGATGCTTTTTCTTTTTTAAAAGAAAAAATTTGCGAACTCTATTATTTGAGTCAAATTATTCATATGCATTGATATACTTCAACAGAATTCACAACTTGATTTAAGATAATGTTCTCCTAGAAAATGGTATAAATACTAATCATTTAGCCAATAAACGATTTGTGTTTCAGTTGATAGTTTTATAAAATGTTGACTATAAATATTGAGACTAAAAACATAATAGCAACCAACATGGTAGAGTTGGTGAATTTTTAAGATCACATCTTATATTTATCATAATATAACATTAAAAACAAATAATAATAATAATAATAATTAATACTAATATCAAAACTCATTAGTTGTTTTCTAATTTTTGTTAATATTTATTTTAAGAATAAAAAATGTGTTAAAAGATTACTCTTTCCGATCATTTGAGAGAGTTTATGACTATTTAAACCAAATAATAAAATTTAAAATAAAACATTGTCCTAATCACGAAGTAAATAAATTTCAATTCCCTTATCTCATAAGAAAATTGAAAATAAAATAATTAAGAAAAAAATAAAAATGATAAACTTTTACAAAAGAGAAAATAAGGAGAGAAAAGAATATGACATGTAAAAATAATTTCTAGAGAAAACAATGGATTTTAGTCCAATGTTATCTCTATTCTTTTCATATTGGATAATTAATTTTAATTTTTTTTGTCCCATGTAGATTTTTTGTATACTATATGTTACATATATATATATAAAACAATTTTAGAAAATTAGGCCAAAGCCCACTTGACCCTTTGACCCATCTAAAGAGGCCCAAAGCTTATTATGAAGATCAATCTATAGATCACCAAATTACACCACCATATATGTATATATATATATATAACAGGCTCACAATTAGAAAACTGAAAAATATGAATTGGCCATGACCATTTTTTTCCTCAATTTTCACTTTCCAGTTTATCATCAGATTAACACAACTTCTTGCTTATTTACTTTGTTCTGTTAAGTAATTCTTTTTCAAAAATTTTACTGTATATGTTTTAAATATTTGGTTTCTTGTGTTCCATGTAAATTTAAAACCCATCTTTTGTACCATAAGTTAAAAATTTGATGACCAAATCATATTAAAAAAAAAAAAAAAGCTAAGGACTTACTTATAACAATATGAATAATTTAAAAATCAAATTAATAGTTTACTATAATTTTTTAATGAAAAATTAACTTCAATTATAATATTATCAACAAGGTATTAAGTATATGTTATAGTAAAATATTAGAAAATAATATATTATTACTTATTCTATGAATAATATGCCAAATTTTTTTTTTAATCTAAAAACATACATACTAAAGATAGTTTTAAGATATTATAACATTTTTATCTTCTTGATAAAGTTTTTTGAAGTTCTAAAATTGAAATTGTATTAAGGTATACAAAATAACTTTTTATACATAAGTTTATTTGTTACCATATTTTATTAATAAAAATAAAATTATATATTAATTATAACATAATTTGTAATAAAAATATATAATTCAATATAAATATACAACCTAACCAAGAAAAAAGGAAAAGCCAATGCAAAGAATTGTTGTTTGCTTTCTCAATATTAGAATATAAAGTATAGTGATAAATCTTTGAATTTTTGAAACATATAATTAAACGTGATCTAAAACAAGAGTGGGGCCGCACACTTTTAGAATAAACTGCAATTTCCAATTCAGTCAAACATTTTAGTCACATCAAGATCAATTAGAATCTTGGACTTTCCCACTATTATTTTATTATCCTTAAATCAATTAAATTATTATTTTTATAACCTCTTTAATAAATTTAAATAATTTCCAATATGTGTCACAATTCACCTCTTTCTATTCATATAGTAGAATTATTTTTATTTTATTAAAACACAAAAGTTCTAACCATAAAAGTTTTGAAAAAACCTTTTTTTTTTTTTTTTCAGTGTATATAAATTTTATTAACATCTTTGATTATTTAACTTATTGTAAGAGTAAAATTATTATTTTTTGATATTTTATACCTTAAATATTAATAATTTTATATTTTTATAATGTTCTACCTTTATTGTAATGTAAAGTACATTATTATAAAATATTATAACCATACAATTAGTGGCCAATACACAAAACTTTATTTGAAACATGAGAGAATAAAAAAACACATCACTACTACAAAATCAGTTATTACTCAATTAACAAGTAACATTTCTTCTTTGACGACCCAGCTAAGAAACTTATGAAAGACAAATGAAGATTTTAAAGTCTGGTTATTAAGAAATATTACTCTAGAATGCAATTTGTTAACATAAATGATATATAATAAGTTAACAATAAATTTTTAGATGTTATCTACATAAAATGTTTAAAAAAGTCAGATTTTTTAACTAAAGACGAATGAAATATATGGTCTTCAAGTCATGTTTGTTTACCACGACTTCATCATAAATAATACTATCATAATGTCCATATTAAGAAAATCATAGAACCCATTGATAACTTGAGACATGTGGATCAAAACGTAATATTAGGGACTCGAGGTTGATATATATCAAGTTTTACATGAAAATTGATATGAAAAAAGCACTCATTGTTACATGTTTTAATGTATAAGCTACTATTAAGGGTGAAACCCAAGGGACTAGTGATTGGTGAAAACAAAGACATAATAATAATTAGGTGAGGATAATGATATGTAACAGACCCCTGAAATATTCAAAGGGAATAAATGATAATTAAAGTGCGGAATCCTAATAAATGTTCAAGATTTACATTCCATACACAGTAATTTAAAGAAGCAAACAGGGCTATAGAGTTCAATCTTTTTTTTTTAAAAAAATACAAGAAATAAGAAAATAAATAGAAAACAAAGAAAATTAGCATCTACTTGCAATTCTCTAGAGATTCAAGCTCTGGAACTTGGTCCTCTTGATCTGAAATGGTTAAATAAGGAATGAACTACACTATTCCAGTAAAGACATCACACTATATCACCGACACAAAAATAAATATTGGTAGAAAATTAAAAAATACTAATGGAGTACTAAATTTAGCAATTTTGTTTATCAATTATAAAATCATTTACCGTCCACTTAACGTAGTGGAATTTATAAAAACAACCAATACAGACAATAATATTATACAGATCATGATTTCATGTAAAATCAGTAATATATAATATATTATAATCCTATATCCATCATCAATAAATCAAACAATAACTGTCACTCTTTTTACCAGTCTGCTGGTATTCATGGAGGTTCATAAGGGTGTCCCTGCTACACGTGAACTCTTTTTTTTAACAATTTCAATTACGAGTCGTCCCCATACCCCGTCCAGTATGAGCACCAAATTACAAATCTCAATACCCCTGTCTGGTATGAGGGTGAAGTGGGCAGTCCCCATACCCCGTCTGGTATAAGCACTAAATTATAAAGTTTTCATACTCCATCCAGTATGAGACAACGTTCACGGTAGGGTTCCCTATGTACCCGGTCCGTCCACCATCTCTTAGGATATCCAGTAAGGCTGTCATTTCATCTATTCATTTCATCACACAATTTTTACCGTTTAACCTTCATTTTTTTTTCTTATTCAGCAATAAACACATAAAATAAACGATACGTGTATTTAAAGCTATAAAATCAATTAATAAGGTACTATCATGCATTTAAACTGTAAAACAATCAACAAAACAACAGTAGAGAATTTCTGGTTCTGGCTCCATTAGCAATCCGTACTTAATTATGCACATTTTTTAAATTCACACAAAATATCGTATTATTATTTATTTAAACTTCAGTTATATGATAGGGAATAGGGTGAGGGATCCTTACTCAATTAGATGTCTGAAAAACTACATTGTTCGACTGCACCTACGGGCATTTTTTGGGTTCCCTGAATTTTTACTTGAGAATTAAAACATGCTGGTAGTACCTAAAAATATCCCAAAATTAGTCTTGAGGCCCACTTGGCCAATTTAAAAAATTTCGGCACAACAGCTCCGCCATGCTCCAGCGACGGCACCACCTCCTATGGTGGCAGTCTGCCTTGTATCGGCTATTTTCGATCGACTTTGCCTCAATCCCTGCGAGAAAACACGTTAAGAGACCTCAGTTGACCTCAAAAACCCAAAAAACCATAACTTACCAGCAACGGGGCGCTCCGATGTGGCGGCTCCTTTGGCTCACGTTGCAGTTGAGTGTTTTGCTCTGGTCAACCTGTAGACAAGGACACGGTGATCACAATGGTGAAAAAATTATACAAAACGAGAATCGAAAAGGGTCTCATCGGAGGTGTTTTGTGAAATTTCCTGCGGCGGCGCAGCCAGGCTTCGCCTGCGATTTTCAGCCAATTAGTCGGTCTTTTTGCTCTGATTTGGCTATGAGTGTGTTTGGAATTGAATTCCGAGCAAAAAGAGAAATTTTTACTTTTTTTTTCGGTCGAAAAGCACTCCGGTGCGGCGGCGGGTGGCAGCGGTCTCCTTTCCGGCGGCCAGGTCTTCTTCTCTAGCGAGGGGGTCTGGCGGCTACGGTTAGAGTTTGGTGTGGATGTAGGTTATTTATATATGTCCACTTTTGATGTGGACTATCTAATCGTGACCAAATAGGGAGTGAATCTGAACATCGCGATCCAATCTGAGTCGTCCATCGCGATCTAATCTTACCGTTCCATCGTGTTTAGGGAGGGAATGCGTTTGGGCCATCCGTGTGCGCGGGAACGGATCTGGTCGTTCAATCGCGAGCACGCGAATCGTTTGCGTGGCCCCCCGAGTGGCAACGCGTCAGTATCTACTGCCACGCGGCGTGTCCTGATTCATCGGGCGTGTTGACTTGGCATCTACCGTGACCAAACTTTTTTAAATATAATTTGACCCCTGATTTTTTATTTTTCTTTTAAAAATACCTCCAGAACCTAAATTTCTACCCATTTTTCCCAAAATTATTTTAAATTTCATCTTCCTTCAATTTTTACTTCATTTTTACTCTAAATTAAATTAGAAAAAATAAAAAATTATATTTATTAATTTTAAATTACATTAAAATCTTATTTTGGGGTGTTACAACTCTCTACTCTTTAAAAAAAATTAGTCTCTCAAATTTATCTCTCCCACTCTCAATCAAACAGATGGGGATATTGGACTATGAAGTTTGATTCTAACTTCTATGTAGCATTTTTTGGTGTGTGTATCTGTCATATAACCTTTACAAAGGAAATTTTTCGGTTGCGGAGTAATCTATTCTTTTGATCTATAATGCCGACCGGTACTTCCTCGTAGGACAGATCTTCCTGTAGTGGAAAAGGCTCGTGGGCTAAGACAGAAGAGGGGTCCGGGTTATACTTGCGTAACATGGACACATGAAACACATTATGGACCTTGAAAAATTCTGGAGGCAGTGCTAGTTTGTACGCGGCGGTACCAATTATATTTAAGATTTCAAATGGTCCAATAAATCAGGGATTTAGTTTCCCCCACTTGCCGAACCTACTGATTTCTTTGAAAGAAGTGATCTTAAGGAACACCCGATCACCTTTCTCAAATTTCAAATCTCTCCTCCGGGTTTTCGCATAACTCTTTTGCCTACTCTGAGTCGTTTGGATGTTTTTCCTATTTTAACTATTTTGGATGTAGTCTCCTCTACCAGATATGAGCCGAACAGTTTTTTATCACTCACTTCTTCCCAACAAATTGACGATCTGCATGGGCGCCCATATAACGTCTCATACGGAGCTATGTCAATACTCGCTTGGTACTATTGTTGTAAGCGAACTCTATTAGGATATGTGGTCATCCCAATTGCCCTCGAAGTCAAGAACACAAGCTCGGAGCTTATCCTCAAGTATGCAAATTGTCCTTTCTGACTGTCCATCAGTCTGATGGTGGAATGCAGTACTAAGGGATAACTTTGTTCTCATAACTTGCTGAAAGCTAGACCAAAACCGAGAAATGAACCTGGGGTCCCTGTTGGACACTACTGTCACTGGTACTCCATGTAATTTGACTATTTTCTAGATATACATTTTTGCTAATTTATCTAAGGGATTGGTCATTCTGATGGCTAAGAAGTGGGAAGACTTGGTGAGCCGGTCAACAATTACCCAAATGACATCATGTCCTGAGCATGCCTTAGGTAATCCTATTACGAAGTCCATGGTGATATGTTCCCACTTTCACTCTAGGATTGGTAATAGCTGAAGTAGCCCACCTGGGTGTTGATGCTCTGTCTTGACCTATTGACATATCAAACACTTAGAAATAAAGTCAGCTGTATCTCTTTTCATCATGTTCCACCAAAATTGGGATCGCATACTTTGGTACATCTTAGTGCTTCCAGGATGCATGGCGGACTTTGAGCTATGGGCCTCTGTCATAATATTTTTCTTTAACTCACTATCACTTGGAACACATACACTGTTCTTGAATATGAGCAACTCATCGGCAGAGAATTAAAATTCTGAGTTAACTCTTTGTTCTGCATCTTTCTTGAGGGCTCCGATGGTGGAATATGCGGATTGAGCTTCTCTTATTCTCTGGATTAAATCAGGCTGAACGGTCAGGTGGCTCAAACATGTGACTCTCCTTAGCTCCTGAAGCCGTACCTGTTGTGCTGTAACGCCCAAATATTTTTAAATTATTTTTTATTATCATTATTAATTTTAATTTTATTAATTTTATTGTATTTAGTTTAATTTAATATAATAATAAAAATAATAATAATTGTAAAATTGGGTAAAAATATTATTTGGATTTAATTGAAATTGATTTTGGGAAAAATGGGTGAAAATTAGGATTCTGGGGGTATTTTTGAAAAGAAAATCGGAAACCGGGGGTCAAAACGTAATTTAAAAAAATATTGCCTCGTCAGCGCCACGTAAGCAGCCACGTCAGCGGCCTAGTCAGCAACCCTGGCCAACTAGGACCTGCCGCGTGGCAAGACCACGTCGACCCGGGAACGGGCCATGTGGGCGATCCGCGTGCGCGCGATCGGACGGCCTAGATGCGTCCCCGCGCGCACGGACGGCCCAGATTAAGCGTGCGCACGGACGGCCCAGATGCAAGCGCACGGACGACCCAGATGCACGCGCACGGACGGCCCAGATTCAATCGCGCACAGACGGCCCAGATTTAATCAAAATGGAGGGCTGTGATTAAAAGGTAAAATGGTATAAATAGAACCTCCACACCTGACCACAAAAACCCTAGCCGCCTGCCCTCGCCGGAGAAGACGAACCAGACGCCGGAGGAGCCGGCCGCCGCCACCCGCCGCCGCACCGGGGAGTTTTTCGACTGCCGATCGAGGTAAATTTCATACTCCCGGCTCGTTTTTCCACGCTGATTTCCCCTATGGCCAAATCGGAGCCAAAATCCTGGCCAAACGGCCGAAACCCAGCGGCGCCGCCGCACTTTTCCTCAGTTTTTACCTCCGATGAGGCCCTTCCCGGCCTCCGTTTGATACAATTTTTATATCACCGTGATCACCATTTTTTTTTACAGGTTGATTAGAGCCAAATCACCAAAACACGAACCTCGCCGGAGAGCTGCCGCACCCGGAGCACGGCGGAGCCGTCGTGCCGGAATTGCGATATTGGCCCAAAGGGGCCCTGGGTCTAATTTGGAATTTTTTGGGACACGTGCAGGTACCAGTAGTGCGTTTCAGTTCCCCAGGAAGAATTTAGGGAAAATTAGTGACAGCCTGTAGGCGCACTGTAGAGCCGTATTCGGGCCCCGAAACAAGTAAGGACCCCTCGCCCTATTTCCTATCACGGTATTAAAGTTCAATAAATGATAAAACGGTATTTCATGAATCAATAGATGTGTGAAATTGTTTAAGGTCGCTAATGGAGCCCGAGTCTGGTGTGTTTTGTCGGTTAGCTGTTGTTTGGCCTATTTTATGGTTTTAAGTACAGTCTAAGGTCTGATGTTTTCATTTCATAGTTTCGTGTGCATATATCACTATTTTATTGATTATGGGTTGAATGACTGAGAACCCGATGTTGTATGTTGGCTTATTTGGCATGAATTACTGGTTGCTTGTTTGTGTGTGATTTGATGATGCTGACTGAGGAAAAAGTGAATGAAAAGTTATGTAAATTGATAATTGTATAATATGGTCAGCCTGACTAGATATCCTAGGAGATGGTGGACAGACCGGGTCCGTAGGGAACCCTACCGGGATTGTGGTCTCTCATACCGGACGGGGTATGAAGACCTTATGTGTTTTGGCGCCCATACCGGACGGGGTATGGGGACGGCCCGTTTCACCCTCATACCGGACGGGGTATTGAGGTTTATAGTTTTGGTGCCCATACCGGACGGGGTATGGGGACGGCCCTGGAATCTGATTACAAGTGTTAAAGGGTCACGGGTAGTGGGACCCCTATGGATCCCCATGGATACTAGTAGGCTGGTAAATAAGGAAAAATATGTTGTGTAATGATTGAGATGCAAAAGGTGTGATAAGTATTCTGTTATACAGTTCCTATGATTTCATGATGATGATAATATTATTGCTTTCGTATATTGTTTTATGAATTTCACCAAGGTAAGTGGATAGTAAAGGATTTTATTATTGATAAAAAGAATTTGTTGTAAACTATGCTCTATTGATCTTTTTGTATTTTCTACCCACCTTCACCTCCGTGACGGTGAGATAGTGTGATGCCTTTACTGGGTTAGTGTAGCTCTTTTCTTATTTAACCATTTTAGATCAAGAGAACCAAGTTACAGAGCCCGAACTGCAAGAGGATTGCGAGTAAATGCTAATTTTCTTTATTTTCTGTTTATTTCTTTATTTATTGTATTTTTTAAAAAAGATTAAACTCTGTAGCCCTGTTTGCTTCTTTAAGTTACTATGTAGAGAATGTAAACCTTGAACATTTATTACGCTTTCGTACTTTAATTATCATTTATTCCATTTGAATATTTCCAGGATTGTTACGGTTGGTATCAGAGTCGCATTTTTCGGATCCATTCCTTACACAAAATCCTTAGGGAACAACAAAATGATGGACTATCACTCAACCGTTCCTTGTGGAATGCAGGTACATATATATGAGAAGAGGAAGGCCCTCACTAAACTGAGTAGCCCGGGAGGGTTCGCTTAGAGAAGATGTTGATCGGATATTGAGATGCTGGAGAGACTCATTGCTGTCTAGTAGGCCGAGAGGAGAGGAAGGAGCTACCTGACCCTCACCTACTGCCACAGGTGGAGCCACCCCTGCAACGAAAGGATCCTGAACTACCCCAATACGACCCTACTCCTCCACAGTACGACCTGACACCACCACAGTATGATCCAGTACCCCCCGGCACCACCACAGTACGATCCGATGCCCCCACCGTATCAGCAAGTACTACCGCAGAGCCATCAAGTCCATCATGAGCACGATCTAGTTCCTCTTCCACGGGACCCAACTCCTCCCATGATGGACCCAAGCTACATAGAGAGGTATAAAAGATTAACTCATCTACTTTTACAGGAGGATCCTCTTTTGAAGATGCCGAGTACTAGTTAACAGAGACAGAAAAGGACTTCAAGACCCTTGGAGTGATTCCCGAATAGAAGGTCACCCTTGCTACCTACATGTTAGTGGGAGAAGCAGACTGCTGATGGGAACTCAAACAAACCACCCTGCCTATTTAGTTACTTGGGAACAGTTCCGGGCGACCTTTCATGCAGAGTACCTTCTAGAGCATCTCCGACATTTAAATAAGATGAAGTTTGTACAATTGGTCCAGGGGAACATGACAGTGTCAGAATATGCTCGCAAGTTCCTAGAGTTGGGTCGATATTCCCCTAAGACATTGTTGGATGAAGGCAGGAAGGCTAGAAGGTTCGAGTGGGGTCTCCGTCCAGAGATCAGCCAATAGTTGTTTGTGCTTGAGCTCAGTACTTATTCGACTGTTATGGCCAAGACACAGTTAGTGGAAATGATCCTTCGTACCTTCTCTCAAGCAACAGGGAACTTCAAGTCCTCAGCTCCACCCCACAAACCAGCACCTACTGCACATGTTTAGGTTATGCATGATTACAGAGATCTGAACAGAGTCACAATCAAGAACAAGTATCCCCTCCCCAGGATTGATGACCTCTTTGACCAGTTGCAGGGTACCTATGTCTTCTCCCAAATAGACTTGTATTCATGTTACCATCAGGTAAAAATCGAGACAGAAGACATCTCCAAGATAACCTTTCGAACCAGGTACGGACACTATGAGTTCCTGATCATGCTATTTGGACTAACCAACGCTCCACCCATCTTCATAGACTTGATCAACAAGATTTTCAAACAATTCCTGAATCAATTTGTTATTGTGTTCATGGATAACATATTGGTTTATTCAAAAAGCAGAGAGAAACACGTCCAACATCTGACTTAAGTTTTGCAGGTTCTCAGAGAAAAGAAGTTGTATGCAAAGTTGAGTAAGTGTTAGTTCTGTCTTGAGCAAATTAGCTTCATGGGACAAGAACTGTGAAAGAAATTTTTTATAACTAAAGAAGTGGCTAACTACTACACTTGTGTTGGCTGACCAAGTGGATCGAGTGGATATACAATTTACAGTAATGCCTCCCACCTATGTTTGGGTTATGTTTTAATGCAGCACGGGAATGTCATAACCTATGGGTCCAGACAATTAAAGAGTCATGAGAAAAATAATCTCACCCATAACTTAGAGATAGTCACAATCATACATGCCTTGAAGACTTAGTGTCATTATTTGTATGGAGAGACCTTTCAGATCTATACCGATCATAAAAGTTTGAAAAATATATTCACTCAAAAGGATTTTAACATGTGTCAGGGAAGGTGGATAGAACTTCTCAAGAACTATGATTGCGACATCTTGCATAACCCAGGTAAGGGCAACGTGGTAGTCGACGCACTCAGCAGGAAAAGTACAGGCACATTAGCCCATTTGATGGTTTCAGAATGCAGGCAAATAGGGGTCGCACATGTAACGGCCCCGGAAATTTAAAATGAAATATGTGTATTAAAAAGGTTAAATGCGGAAGCGTAATAAAAATTTTGATTAAACATCCCTTACACTAAAACCAAAAACGTGCTCAAAGTATAAAGGAACAAACTAACTAAAAGAGAAACTCGAAAATAAAAGCTATAAATATAACTACGGAGTCTTCAGGCATCCCCTTCGCCGTCTTCCTGCGGAACGGGCTCGGGAACAATGTCTTCCTGATCTGAAATGATTAAATAAGGAATGAGCTATACCAGCCCAGTAAAGATACAGAAATAAATGTGGGTAAAAAATCAAAAAAATACTAATGGAGCACTAAATTTAGCAATTTCATTTATCAATCATAAAACTATTTACCGTCCACTTACCATAGTGAAATTTATAAAAACAATCAATATAGAAACTAATATTATACAGATGATGATTTCATGTAAAATTAGCAACATAGCACATATTATAATCCTATATCCATCATCAATAAATCAAAAAATAATTGTCACTCTTTTTACCAGCCTGCTGGTATTCATGAGAGTTCATAGTGGTGTCCTCGCTACACGTGAATCCTTTTCTTTAATAATCTCTATTACGGACTGTCTTCATACCCTATCTGGTATAAACGCCCAATTACAAATTTCAATTACCCTGTCCGGTATGAGGGTGAAGCGGGCAGTCCCCATACCTCGTTTAGTATAAGTGCTAAATAATAAAGTCTTCATACCCCGTCCGGTATGAGACAACGTTCACGGTAGGGTTCCTTATGTACCCGTTCCATCCACCATTTCTCAGGATATCCAGTAAGGCTGCCATTTCATCTATTCATTTCATCATATAATTTTTACCGTTTAACCTTCATTTTTTTCCTATTTAGCAGTAAACACATAGAATAAACGATACATGCATTTAAAGCTATAAAATCAATTAATAAGGTAGTATCATATATTTAAACTGTAAAACAATCAATGAAACAACAGTAGAGAATTTCTGGTTCTGGCTCCATTAACAATCCGTAATTAATTATGCACATTTTCTAAATTCACACAAAATATCGTATTATTATTTATTTAGACTTCAGTTCTATGATAGTGAATAGGGTGAGAGGTATTTACTCAATTCGATGTCTAAAAAGTTACACTATTCGACTGCGCTTACGGGCGATTTTTGGGTTCCCCAAATTTTTAATCGGGAATTAAAACACGCTAATAATACCTACAAATGTCCCAAAAAAATCTAAAATCAGTCCCAAGACCCACTTGGTCAATTTAAGAAATGCCGGCACGGCAGCTCCGCTGAGCTTCAGTGACGGTGCCACCACCCATGGCGGTAGTCCACCTCGAGTCAGCTGTTTTTGGCTAATTTTGCATCAATCCCTACGAGAAAATACGTTAAGGGACATTGTTGGCCAAAAAAATCCAAAAAATTAAAACTTACCGGTGGTGGGGCACTCCGGTACGGCAGCTCCTCCAGATCACGCTGTGGTTGGGTGTTTTGCTCCAGTCAACCTGTAGAGAAGGACATGGTGATCACAACAGTGAAAAAATTATACAGAACAAGAATTGGGAAGGGCCTCATCGGAGGTTTTTTGTGAAATTTCTCGCGGTAGCGTCCGGGGTTTGCCTACATTTTTTTGGCCAATTGGCTGGTCCTTTTGCTCCGATTTGGCCATGAGTGTTTTTAGAATTGAATTTCATGCAAAAAAATTTTTTTTTACCTCTTTTGGCTGTCAGAAAGGGCTCTGATGCGGCAGCGGGTGGCAGCGGTCTCCTTTCCGGTGGCCGGGTCTTTTTCTCCGACGAGGGGGTCTGACGGCTAGGGTTAGAATTTAGTGTGGATGGGGTTATTTATATCCGTCTGCTTTTGATCTGAGCCGTCCATCGCGTTTGATCTGGACCGTTCGATCCCAATCAAATATGAAGTGAATCTGGACCGTCCATCACGATCTAATCTGGCTCATCTGATCGCGTTGAAATCTGGCCGTATGATCGCGTTTTGGAAGGGAACGCATCTGGGCTGTCCGTGCGCGCGGGAACGGATCTGGGCCATTCGATCGCGGACACGTGGATCGCCCGCGTGGCGCCCCCTGCATGGTACCGCATTAGTGTTTTCTGCCACGCGATGCGTCTTGATTCATAGGGCCTGCTGACCGGACATCTGATGTGGCCGAACTTTTTTAAATTACAGTTTGACCATCAGTTTCTGATTTTTCTTTTAAAAGTATCCCGAGAACCCAAATTTTTACTATTTTTTCCAAAAAAAATTTAAATTTCATAATCTTTCAATTTTTACTTCATTTTTACTCTAAATTAAATTAGAAAAAATAAAAAATTATATTTATTAATTTTAAATTACATTAAAATCTTATTTTGGGGTGTTACATGATATACCACGACAATAAGTTCCTTGAGAAGGAAGACCACAAAGGAAGTCTTGTAGGATCAAGAGTCAAGGAAAGTGAGAAGACAAGGATTAAATTATTAGAATGGATAATAATGAAAATAAGAAAAAAAATTGTGTGAATAAGGATGGAAGAAATAATTACTAGACAATAAAGGCTAAGGCAAAAAAAGTCTATTGTTAATGTTTCCGAACTTTTGGTATTAACAATAAAGAAGATATTGAGGTAGCAGTGAATAATGGCATTAGAGGTGGGCAAATTAAAAATAGGAGCAAAGGTGTAAAGAAGGGGCTATACATGAGAGCCACATGGGGATAAAGTGCTTACACAACTAAGCCAAAATGAACGAAAGTAGAAATGAAGCATGTAAAAAAAGATGTATAGATTGTCATATTCTTATCCAAACCAAAAAAACTTAATGGAACCAAATTAAACGATTCCATCTTTAGTCTATATTATAGAAAACAAAAAAATGAATTCATTTTGTTTGAACAAAAATGGAGAAAATTAAAGAAAAAAAATTAATTGTTTTCAAAAAATTATTTAAAAAAGTAAAAAAATTAAAACTTAAAATTTGAAAAAAGAAATTCAATTGATTTGAGTTCGAACCCTTTCCTTTGTTCAATCTTATCGATCTAAACTAATGAACACTATAGATGTAAAGACTTAGAAATTAAAGGAAAATAAATTTATAAATTTAATGCAGAAGCGATTAATAGAGTTAGGATTTACATTTCTTACACAATAATTTTTAATGTCCAATAAGATTATGAGAATGTCCATTCTAAAAGACAAACAAAAATTAAAAAAATAAAACGAAAAGCGAATAACTAAATATTATAGGACAACCTTCACTAATACTTGAAGGGAGTTTGGATAGTGAATTACTCACAACCCTTTTACTGTTCAGAATTTGGATCTTGATCCTCTTGATTTGAAATAGTTAATGAAAGAGTGAGCTACACTAACTCAATAATAATATCACACTAATCACATATACAAAAAATTAAGAATTAGTAAAAATCATAAAACCACTAATGGAACACTTAATTTGAGTAAATTCATTTAATATAAAGACCTTTTATTTCGTACTTACCATAACTAGTTTTCTAAAAACAATATATGAAGATCCAGATCCATATCACTTTTTACTTTCCCACATAAGAGAACAATAAATAATAACTTTCTTTTCTTACCTGCTTACTTGTACCCCTGGGGGTTCATAGCGATGTCCCCCCTACTCGTGAACTCAATATCTAATTTTAGCAATTAACCAGTCGTTCTCATCCCCTGTCTAGTAATAGGCACCAAATATTTAATCGCCTCGATATCCCGTCTGATACGAAGGTAAACCATATCTTCTAAACATTTTCAGTAAGGGACTTTTCAGCCCTGTCCAACT
Source organism: Carica papaya (assembly GCF_054855325.1). NCBI lineage: Eukaryota > Viridiplantae > Streptophyta > Magnoliopsida > Brassicales > Caricaceae > Carica > Carica papaya. Next base: position 23,225,306 of record NC_142310.1, on the reverse strand, counting down.
AAAGTACCGCTCACGATAGGGTTCTATATGTATCGGGCCCGTTTGCCCTTTTCCTGGATACCCAATAAGTCTTTCACATAAAGATTCTCATAAAAAAAAAACTAACAAACTCATACTAATATTTGATGTCACATTCATATATTAATTAAACTACATTCATAGTGACAGTATATAAACAAAATAATCATATAAGTTGATAAAACTATTGAATTATAAATTAAAAATATGTGCTATATGAAAATCAAACAAGTAATAGTACAAAAAAATAAACAAGAATCGAGACAATTGTGAACTAATCAGTTCCGACTCCATTAGTAACATGTAATTATTTTTAAGATTTTTTAAATTTTCACAAAAATAAAAAATTATACATCATTAATCCTAAATTTACCATAACGGAGAATAAGGTGAAGGATCCTTATTCGAATTGGTGTTTCAAGATATCGAACTGTCTACTACGCTTCCTAACGGGTACTGAGTTCCCTGAATTTTTTATGTTGAATTCAAAACACTCATCACATACCTAAAAATACAATAAAAATTCAAAATCGGTATCCAAAACTCATTCCAACCAATTTTGGGGTTCCAGCACAGTGGCGCAGATTTGCTCCGAAGCTGGCTCCGTCGTTCGCAGCGATGATTCGCCTCAGCCTAGTCTGTTTTGACCAATTTTGACCGATTTTGGTTGTATCTCTGCAGAAAAACACGTTAAGGGTCTCAATTGACAAAGAAATCACAAAAAACTAAGCCTACCAATGCGGGGACCTTCGGGTGTGGCAGCACAGCCGGTCCTCCTTCGCAATTGAGGTTCTTTCTTCGGCTACCATGCATAGAAAAGGACGGTGAACACAATGATAAAAAAATCACGTGAAATGGGAATCGAGAAGGGGCTCATCGAAAGGTTTTAAGGTTTTAGCCGTGGTGGCTCCGCCGAACTTTGCCTGTAGTTTCTAACTCACCAACTGTTTCTCTTGCTTCGATTTGGCCACAGAGATACTCAGAATCGAATTCTGAGCAAGTAGGGAGAAATTTTACCTCTTTTGGTGATCGGTGGTGGTTCCGGCGTGGCGGCGATCGACGGTCGGCCTCCTTTTCCAGTGTTTGGTTCTTCTTTTCCAATGGGGCCTATCAGTTATGGTTTAGGTTTTCTTGTAATGCAAAATATTTATAACCATCCTGCGTTAATCTGGACTATCCATTGCGATCGATCTCGTCCGTCTGATCGCACTTAAAGAGGAAACGAATATGAATCATTCATCGCAATTAATTTCGACCATCTAATCGCGTCTAAGGAGGAAACGGATCTAGGTTGTCCACACGCGTGAGATCTATCATGGACCGTCCGATCGCGAGGCACATAGATCTCCAGCATTGTCTCCTGCATGGCACTGAAACTAGTGCGCCTTGCCACACTATGCGCTCCGATTCGTCGAGATTGCTGACTAGGCGATTCTACGTGATCAAACTTACTCTATTTGTACTTTAACCATCTGTTTCCAAATTTTCTTTTAAAAAAACTCTCATAATCTAAGTTTTCACTCTTTTTTTCCAAAATTATTTTTAATCTCGTCGCTAATCAATTTTTTTCTCAAAATTTCACTTAAACAAAAATAAAATAAATTAATCAATTATTTTAAATTAATAATTAAAAAATAAAAAATTTATCTCGGATCATTTTTCGGGTCCGAGTATTACAATAAAAGTCTGGCTAAAAGAGTCATCAAATTAGATGTTGAACAAACCACCTTCTTAAAAAAAAATAATAACGGCAATCATATAGAAGTTCATAATAAGGTCGTGAGGTAAAATGGTGACAGGAGTATGGTTATTCTTGAGTATACTTAAGACCCACCTAATGAAAGCAAAACATCAATGGAGTCTAAGTGAAAATGGTTTAAGAAGCAAAAAAGGTAGCATTTGAAGCATGGACAAGTTAATCTTTAAGAAGGAATACAAAAAAGTTCATTAGTATGATGTTTTCGATGAGGGGTTATCGAGATCAACAAACTAAGAATACTGTTGATGAGAAGGCTTACATGGAGTACTAGGGACGTTGAAGACAAAAAAAAACTCATTACTATAGTAAGGAGATGTGTGAAATATCGAATAATGAGGGCAAATTATGCACCCTTTGATGGCTTGTATTTAGCATGAGCATAACTAAAAGACAATCATACATGTGCTCAGGAATTATTCTTCAGCAAAAGACTAAAGCAGTGTGGGAGACTATCGTTCCTTCACCATATATGAAACTTTCACATGAAAGTCAATAACTGATCAAAGTGGAGTAGCATTATATAAACAAAAATAGAAAAAGATAAAGATAATTTGATAAATAATTCAACTTGAGAAAACACAAAAAGTGTTTATAGTCTCAACATATGTACTAAAAAAAATTATGTAGGGATAATACATAACATATAAAATAATTTTTTATAATTTTTCAAAAATTTTACTATAGTAAAATGATAAAATATGTAGGTTTTTATTTTTTTAATAATTGTATGAAATCATAATAAATTACAATTTTTTTTTGTAATATGTTCTATTTTATTATTTTAAATAAAATATTTATCATATTAATTAAATTAAATGTAAAGTAAATTAAAAATATAGAATTCAGTTTTAAAAAATTATTCTTTTATAAATACATCATTTTATATGTTTAATCTTATTTTAAAGAAAATAAAACTGAAATCACTATCTTAAACTATGACTCAAATAAATATGGTACCAAATGCGGTTACTTCAATTTGAAAAATTCAGCCATTATAGATAGAGATAGGGAGGGTAATAATCATAGATTGCTTAAGTGTAAGGTACATGCAAGCTGACCATAAAACCACATTTAAATTAGATTTACCTGTACGAATACAATTTGTGGGTCCCACTTCGACGATATATATTATATACATTCCCAATTGAAATTATAATTGTAATTTTATGGTCAATATAAAAATGCAACTCATTGTCACATATTTATGAAATTAAGTGTGTCGATTACGGGTAAATGATGTTTATAACTACAAATGAATTCCAATGATTATTCATAACATTTCACTCACTATAATCTCTACAATTTTTAATTATGCACTCCAATTTTAAATTTTCGATAATATAAATTTATTTTCTGTCATTTTTCATGCATACCTACCAAATAATTTGTGCTTATATAAAAAAATATTCTAATCCTATAATTTTATTAGTTATTCAGAATATTTTTTTTAATATTAATTATTGAATTATGGTAAATTAGATATATTTATTCGGAGATTAAGTGTAATGCATGATTAATAATTTATTAAAATAATAAAATTATATAAAAATCACTAAAAATGAGTTAATACTTTATATTACTAAAAACTACTTAAAAAATTTAAAATTATTTTTAAAATATAGTTAAATAATAAATTTAAACATCTTAATTTACTTAGTTTAAAATTATTTATTTAAATTATTTTTCTCCACTCATGAAGACGGATGAAAATTATATTCAAATGCTCTTTAAATTTGTCTTTCATCTTCGTTTAACTTAGATCCAGCGTCATAATGTCAAATTGAGATAATAATTAATAGTTTATTCATTTTCACAAGTTAATAGATATCAAATCATATAAACTTTCAATCTGTTCTAAGATTAGTATTTGCTCAATGAAACTTGGATTAAACAAGGACCAAAACTCATGAGAGTAATCTTCCACCTCAACAATTAATTATATCTAGTCACCTTAATTAGCCTCCAAAATATAATTGACTTTGTAATTTAGTGTCGTTTGTGAAAAATAAGTGATTGTAATGATTAAGCGAAATGTACGAATAATATTTGATAAAATTTGTTAAAGTGTCAAGGTAAATAGTTTAATTTTTCATAATGCAATACCCTAACAAAGGTAAGAAAAATTTTAATTGTGTAATAAATGATAAAATCTAAACATTAAGCTCTAAGAACACTAATTGCATATATGTGAAAGCATCTATAACCATTTATTAAGTAGTGTTCAAATTTCAAGTGACGTCACCTAACTTGATAAGAAGAAGAAAAAATTTGATCATCATGCTTAAAGGACAATCACATGAAGAAATGGTTGCGCTAAGAAAGTGGACAATGTGGTGGGAAGCAAATCAACCGACCATAACAATAATCGCTAAGGCAAATGCAAATGGTATGAAGACTCGCATAACTTTGTTTGATATCAAACTCCACAAAGATGATCCATAATGCTTCAAAAATATTGATGACTCTTCATTCTCTCACAATACAATGAAAGAACCAATATTGTCAAAATGTAAATTATTCGTTTAATTATTATAACGGAACAAATAATTTTACAAATCGTATAAATAACTAAACAAAATTTTTTAGTTATTTAAATCAATGAACTTGCGTCAAATAAGGATAAAAATATAAATTGTAGAGCCAACTTGTATACTCTATTGTTTATAAGAAAGAATTTTAATACTACATACAAAATGTAAGCAAGAATGAATAATAAAGTATGATTATAAATTAAAGGTAGAGAGAAGATGAACTTAAAATTTCATTTCGACCATTAAATCAAAGATAGCCTTCCAATAAAAAAGATTGATGACTATTTATAAGTAAACATTAATAACCAAATACTCATTTGAATTCACCATTTTATCACCTAGGTTTTACATTTATATAATAGATATATAATAAATTAATTATTTTGTGGTATGTATAAACACTATTGTAAAATAGCTTTTTTTATCAATAAAATTTATGATGCAACAATTGTCAGAGAGTTGATATCATATTTAAATGTGTAATTACCAAATAAAAATGAAATTTAACGATTCACCTTTTTGTGTTGAATAAGTATTTTATATCTAAGTGTTAGAGATCTATAAAAATAAGAATAAATCATTTGAATATCGGAAAAATATATAAGAGAGAGAAGAATCTGCAGATCACGTGCATGGCCCTTGTTGATTGGAAGTGGGACCCAATTGAAGGTATCTTATCATGATTCTCGCGGGCCCCACAATGCGTCCGTTTAGTCACGAGGCCACGAGCCTGGTTCCATCCTAAAAGGCCAACCTGCTGTGCAGCTGGAGGTGGCCAAATAGCCTACGCCTCGACGAGTTGCATGACTGCATCACAGCGGCCAGCCTCCAACCTAGACCACCACCATGATTTCGCCACGTCATTCAAATGGTCCCCACAGTTGTCAGGGCCCACTCCCCTCCCCCAGTTCCCCCCTACGCGCACCACTAAGTTGGCCTGGCCTTTTAAAACAGACGAACACCACAGAGTCCCATTATCTCGATAATCGGTTTTGCCTTTTCCCTGGCTGCTCTTGGAGCTTGCTTGACACAGAACAAGGTTTTCTATTTCGCAAGCTTTAAGACGCAGCCATGGCGATTTCTCATTGCACATTAACAAGATCACACTCATCTGTTAATTATTACCACCACCACCATCACTGTTTTCATTATCACTACTCATCTCTCGTTTTGTTTTGGTATTTGCTACTTTCTCTGTTATCAATATCACCCCTTCCTTCTTCTTCTTCTTCTTATGTTTCCTCCGGTAATTTTTTTACCTTGCTCTGTTTGATTCATTTATCAATGGCCTCTCTGTTGCTTGATTTTCCAGTGAATTTTGTTTCGTTATCGACACCTCGTTTATGGATGTTAATAAACATGGATATAACTTGTATGCCTAGGCGTCTATATGAGATTTTATGCTGTCTACGCTTAAATGGACACTTCTTGTACAAATCTGTTTAGGAGAGGAAAAAACAAAAAGTCTCTGCATCTATATTTTAACTGGAAAATGAAACCGTGTTTAATTTTTATGTTGAGGCTAACAACAATTTTTGCTTTCGTAATAATATTAAGATTATTATTAAATCGATTTCTTTATTCATTAGCTTGGTTTATTGGTGACTTTAACATTGGCGTAAATTATGATGATGATGGTGGTGACAGTTTGCTACATGTAAACCGATTTCTGGTTATGATGGTGACTGTTAAATGGAAAACCTACCGTGACTTTCTTTTTTGATATAAGAAAACCTACTCTGACTACAGGAATTGGAGATGCGGAAGGGAGAAGGGATGATTTGTACAAAGAACTCCTGAGGGATGAGGCAGTAGCAAGGCTTTATGAGCTTGGGAAGGTATTGTTTGATTTGACAACTCCGTTAACTAACTGTTCTTAATGTTGTTATAATCAGATTACAAATGATTTCTTGCAAGATTAATACCTGGGGCTTATTGCACCCTTCTAATCTGAAGTGACGTAGCTGCCTATCTGTAGTTTGACTTGTTAATTTAAGCAGGATATTTAAAATTTTGGTTTTGGTTGACTGAAAGATACAAAGCCTGACTATGAATATTTAAGATGTTATTTTAATATAAAATGCTTAAAACGTTGTTTGCAAATGTTCTTTGCAGTATGAGAAAACTAAGATCATCTTGGCCTCTTCAGTGCCTAATCACATCACTGATACCAACACCTTTCATGCAAATGTCTTTGTTGGATCATTCCTTGCCTGCCAATTACCAAGCTTTGAAGCTAGCCCAAAAAAAATAAATATATGCCAATCTTTGAACAGCTGCCTACAAATATTTATGAGTCCCTTTAGTTATTATTTTTAGATCTATAATTTGAACAGTGATGTCCTTTTATTTCATACTTTAACTGACACATCTAGAATTCAATTGTCTGACTTGACAGGTAAGTGATGCAGGTGGTTATCTGGAAAGAACATTCATGAGTCCAGCATCCATAAGGGCGGGAAATCTTATTCGTGGATGGATGGAGGATGCTGGTTTGCGAACGTTAGCTTTCTTACCTTATTCAATAGTTAACTAGCATTCATTGGAAGTCTCTGCTAATCCTTATGTTGATTTCCAGGTGGGTGGACTGCATGGGCAATGTGCATGGTCGGTTTGAGGGAAAGAATGCAAGTGCCCGCACTTTATTAATTGGCTCTCACTTGGTGATGTCTCTCTTTCCAATTTCTTTTCATTTTTAAAGTTTTGTTGTTATGTGCACTACCCTGACGAGGTTGTGATTGAAATAAGTAAATGCTGATAGTTAATGGGTTCTGTTAATAGGATACTGTTGTTGATGCTGGAATGTTTGACGGATCATTAGGTATAATATCAGCAGTATCTGCAGTAAAAGCTTTGAAAAGCAATGAGAAGTTGGGAGAACTAAGACGGCCAGTTGAGGTTAGTGAAACACCAGCTTTCTACAAAATACTACATTATTTTTTATTGAAATGCTAATTGAATAGTCTATTCTTTATCTGGGTCAGAATTTCTGTTTTTGATTCCAATAAACGGGAAAATATAGTATTTACTAGAAAAATAAAGAACCATTTTTTGCCTGTTCATTCTGATTGAAATTCATTGGAAAATTTAACTTTCTTCCCCCTAGATCAGTAAGAAAATATCGAATGAAATTGCATCTAGAATTGTGGGGTGAAAAGAATTTTCACTGGAAATCTTCTGGATTCATGAAACCAAGAACAATGTAACTACATCACCTGTTGGTCAGTTAGACTTCAGGGATGACGCAATTGGCAATTTTATCTACGTGTAAGAGTAGAATGCTTGGTTCTGATGCAAAGTGCAAAAACATTCCATCTTGTGTCGCACAACTAAAATTTCCGTATTGGATGACATACAGTGAAATTGAATACCTGGGACATAAAACAAAAGTATGAATATTTCATAGTCTTAATGTAAGTCCAAATTTTTAAAGCATATTTTTATTTAAATATTTTTGGGGAGGATGGTAGATTAATATTCTCTTTAAGCATTTTTCACACAGCATATCATGCATTTGCCAAGCTAGAATCTGGGGCCTCAGGTTGTTGTTGTCAAATTTCTTGAGTGGTGGTTTAGTATCAATTATAATTCCTCTTATTATGTTTTTTCATACTGTTGGATGTCACAGATAATTGCATTTAGTGATGAGGAGGGAGTAAGGTTTCAGTCCACTTTCTTGGGCAGTGCCGCCCTGGCTGGTATTTTACCAGTTTCTGCATTGCAGATATCTGATAAAAGGTTTCTCTAACTATATGACAGCTTTTCATTTTTTTTTTTGTTATAAAACTATTGTCATTATATTTACCTGTATTCCTTGATCAGTAATATAACAGTTCAAGATGCTCTTAAGGAGAATGCCATAGATATTACAGAGGAACGTTTGTTACAGCTCAAATATAACCCATCATCTGTTTGGGGTTATGTTGAGGTATATCAGCGTGCTCCTTGTTGCCTTTAGAACTAAGCTGGCTGATTTTTCTTTATGAGTTTTAATAAATCTGGTTGTTCAAGATTTAACATTTTGTTTATTTTCTGATGCAGGTTCATATTGAACAAGGGCCTGTTCTAGAGTGGGTTGGTTTTCCTCTTGGTGTAGTTAAAGGCATAGCTGGACAGACAAGACTGAAGGTATGTCTTGTCTAAAACATACATGCGGGAACCACCTTTGTTAATATCTATTCAATAAAGTAGTCTAAGCAAAAATGAAGTAGGGTAACTGAAGTCAGTGCCTTGTTTTTGCTAATTACCTGCTGCAGATAACAGAAAGGGAAAAACTTTTTAGTTACTAACATATTATCAATAGTAAATTTTTGGATTTAGATAAACTATATTTATCAAATTTGGTAAAGTTAACCACTTATGAATCTTAACTGACTAGTGTACCAAAAACTTTGGCAGCAACATAAATAAATTAACAGATTTTGTTGACTCTTAGTAGTTGTAGCATGAAGTAAGGCAAAAACAGAGAAAATTTATATGATAACTGTACAATGTATTTATATCCTTAGTATATTATAATATGTTAAGGAATCTCATTAATATCATAAAAAAATCTTGTTAAAGAGAGTGTATGTATATAAATTAACTCATTAATATCATAAAAAAATCTTGTTAAAGAGAGTGTATGTATATAAATTAAGTTAAAAGGTATTAGGGTAAAATACATCCTATATAATTAATTAATTATTTTTTTTCAATTTAGAAAACCTGTATATATAGAATTGTTATATTTAATAAAATTCACCTTCAATCATTCTTAACATATTATCAAAGTTCTAGGAAAAAACTTTAGACCTCCTTCACAAACTGTAGTCGGCCTTTGTTGCTGAAATAAAACACAAAATCCTAAGGGGCCAGCTTTATTGCCGTCCACCACCATCCAGCTGTTAGCTCCAAGACTAGCCTCATTGCAGGCACCACAATCCTCCAGCCATGTTCATCTCTGTCCAGCGACACATCCATCATTTTTTCCGCATGCTGGCCAGTCGGCCCTGCCGCTGCTCCTGCCTGCCTCACCAGCATCTATCCGTACGCAGGTCGAACCTCTACTGCTTCTCCTCCCAGCAGCCAGATCTGCACCGTGCAAACAGCCACGGCCAATCCTTGCAGCATGGGCCACCAGCTACTATCCCTTATAGTCACAACGACCAACTGCACCACCAGCTGTAGACTTGTTGCAATAGCTACCATAGTAGGCGGGAAACAGCTGTCACAGTGCAGCTGCCCTCTGCTGTGCTAGCCCCAATCAGAGCCTCCGGCCACGCATTTGGCGCCTCTACCCGTGCCTCTATTCAGCAATGCGATCTATCTAGCTGCCATCTGGCCTTCTGCATGCGGTCAACAGGTGCACAGCCTCCACAGGCTGTGTCTGCTTGCTACGCACAGCCCACAAGCACAAACAATTCCTCACACACTTAGCCCTCAGCTACGACAACTTAGAAATTCTGTTTCAGCCCAGTAATCCCTAAATTTTGCTCTATTTAATTGGATTTAGTTGTCATGTCAGAGATTTCATCTGAAGTTATTAATATAAAATCCACTTCGCTTAATCCACAAAAATCCGTAGGTACAAGCTTGGTAATATGCTCATGTATGTTTTCTTTCTCACATTTGTTTCTTGATTGACCTTTTGAAAGGTCATTAATTATACACTTAGGGGCCATTGACCATATGACCAACTCTTCAAAATATTTTCACACTTATGTTCCATGTCCAAGGAGTAGAAAAACTGTTGCTGCTGAGAGATCGCTAGACACTATTGCAGGAACAGGCAACATTAAGTTTAGTCCTACTCTGGTTCTAGAAAATGTGTTACCTTTTTCCCTTTTCACTGTGACTTTCAAGATCAGAACTTGAGGAAGACAATTGGGCATGCTGAAGCCTGAAATGGATCATACTACTTGGACGCACTTGAGTTATCTTTCTCTGCCACTACTTCAAACTCTATCGAGAAGTTTTGACTCTACCGCAAAAGATTTTGACACCCAACTTTTTCAATGTTGAAGGTTATGTTTGCTTTTTTATTTAAAAACTCAGTTGATAAAAATTGACACTGTGATGTATGTGAAATTTGCCAAATATAAGTGTGTAACATTTCTAAATGACAACAAAAGAAGTATGTTTCCATTTTCATTAATTCATAATCAATTGGACTATGGCAGGGTCAGTGAAATTTGAGCTATTGGCTTGGGAGGGGCTTTTTAAGAATTCCGTCTTATTCCTTTCTTTATATTTTAGGTTATTTAGAAAGAGAGAAACAATAGGGCTTTTGAGAGGAGGGAAGAACAGATTGTCACAATTAGAAGTAGGTGGCTTCAGTATTTTGGTTATTTAGTTTTGGGGCATGATCTTTACATAATAAATGATTTTAGGATCATTTTAGATTTACTTACTAACATGTAAATTTTTGTAAATGGGTGACACCTCCTTAGTGCCTTAATATAATACACACTTTTTATTTTTTTTAAAAAAAGACATTTGAGGACCATCCTATATTTCTAATAATTTTAGGGGTAGATGGTTTATGTTATTTACTAATAATTGCACTAGAGTCACATGACTTTTCTTACTCAAATCCAAATCAGATGTCAACCACATAATACATCGGTTTTGTAATATGATAAAAACTCAATTTAGAACATGTGTAAAAAGATTCCGAACTAACAATACAAAGACTTTTAATTACATATTTTCATCATTTTTTTACCAAGAAGGGATTGTTCATGAATTATCTTACATCCACACTCCATAATAAAATGAAATAGCGGAATGCTAGAATTATCACATTCTAGTCACCACTAAATCCTTCATCTTCCAAGACGATGTCCCAAAAACAATATTGGAGTAAAGCAGTCCTTACAGCTACCTACCTTATTAACTATTTGTTCTCGAGTCTTCTAGATTTCAAAAGTCTTCTATAAGTGCTCTCCAAGTTTTACCAAAAAGTAAGTGTTACAAAACCATGTGATCCTTCAAATATTTGGGAGTGTAGCATTCATTCATATTTACTTTTATCAAAGATGGAAACTTGATCCCAATGTCTTAATATGTATGTTTCCAACATACTTCTCCTTTAAAAAGGGGTAAAAGTGTTACTATCCACTCAAGAAATCATACATGACTTCAGATTCACGTAGGTGTATACAGGAAGAAGAATCTGGGTTCTGAGTCGAAGCCGGTCCAATCATTGAACCTTAATTCTGGAACTGAGACAATGATATACCTACTGCACTTCGTAAAGATACCAGAAAATGCGTAAAACGTCTTCTTTATCCTATATCACATTTTTTATCATTTAATAAGTGACCAAAAACCCATAAAAATATAGGTACAAGTTTAAATACTAAGTCTATCTCTAACATTGTATATGAGGTATTATCCTATAAGAAATGGAAATGTTATGAATGTGGAATTACAGGTACAAGAGAAAAAGTAAATATGGGAAGTGGTCGACCTACAAAAAGGATAAAAAATTGTAGGATTCAAATGAGTGTTTAGAATCAAATACAAGACAGATGGAATAATCGAGAGATATAAAATAAGACTGATGGTAACAAATTTATAGGATAGACTACCAAGAAATATTCGTAACAGTAGCCAAGATGAACATAGTTTTAATCTTGGCGTCTTTAATTGCCTACTTTTGATTGGTAACTTCAAAAATTTTGATATGAAAAATTCATTCTTGCATGGAGATCTAGAAGAAGAAATCTATATGAAAATTTTATTAAGTTTTTTCAGAGAAGCAGGACCAAATAAAGTTTGTAAACTAAAAAAAAGTACTCTATCGACTCAAGTAATCGCCTATGACATAGTTTGACAAATTTGCAAGGGTGATGGTAGACTTGGGATATAAGTAGGCTCAGGAACATTATAATTTGTTTATCAAGTTCTCAAAGATAGAGGGAGTTACAACTCTTTTAATATATGTTGATGACATTATTTTACCATGAGATGATGAAAAGAAAAAAATTGACGCTAAAGCAATACCTGATAAGAGAGTTCGAAAGCAAAGAACTCGATAAATTGAAGTATTTTTTTGAAATTGAAGTTGCTCGTTCAAATTATGAAATCTTCATATCTTAACAAAATTACGTTCATGACCTATTAAGAGATACTAACAAGCTAGCATGTAAACCAATTAGTACTCCAATTGATCTCCATCATAAATCGGGAGTGACAAAAGAAGATACGCTAGTGGATAAGAGGATGTACCAAAGATTGGTAAGGAGACTGAGTACCTCACAAAACTAAAGATTAAGCATATGCAGTAAATGTTATAAGTTAGTTCATGCACAATTCTAAAAAAATGCACTTACAAGTAGCTTGCAAAGTGTTGCATTACGTAAAAAGGTCACTTGTAAAGGGATCTTGTTCAGAAAGAGTAACAGGTTGCTCTTAGAAGTTTTTAGCGATGCAAATTAAGTTTAGTGGGGGATAGATCTACCACAAGTTCTTGTATATTTCTTTGGGGTAACTTGGTTATTTGGAGAACTAAGAAGTAAAATGCAGTTGTAATATTAAATGCAGAATTAGAGTTTTGAGATATGGTTCAAGGGTTATCTGACTCACTATGGTTAAAAAGAATTTTATAAGATTTGAGAATCAAGTGAGAGAGTCCTATACGCCTATATTGCAATAATAAATCGACCATAAGTATTGTACACGATTCGGTAAAAACATGACCGGACCCAACATATTGAGGTCAATAGATAGTTTATTAAAGAGAAACTCGACAACAACCTAACATGTACTCCGTACACGTTAACCAGTTCATAACTAGCAAATGTTTTGATTAAAAACTTGAGCAGTCCAATATTTCAAACTATCGTTGGTAAGCTGGGGATAAATAATATTTATTTATCAATTTGAGGGGGAGTGTTAAAGAGAGTGTACTTTATGTAAATTAGTTTGAAGGGCATTAAGGTAAAATACACCTTAAGTAATTAATTGTTTATTTCTTTTTTCTACTCTAGAATATCTGTATGTATAAGGTTATGATATTCAATAAAATACACGTTCAATTATTCTTAACAAATCTCTTTTGTGTTTGTATGGTAATTAACATTTTGCATTTCTTGGCTTTAAGCTGATTGAAAATCTTATGCTAGCAGCACCTTTTGTTTCCTCTAGAATTTGTTAACTCTAAATGTCCTGTTGGAACGTAATTGGTACTACAACATGCAAATAGATATGCAATCGCATGAAGTTTCCAAAGACTATATATTACAAGAAGATGATATTGTATGGCATCTTATTCTATTTCAATTAAACATTATGAGTTGGTTGGCTTGTACCTACTTGTAAAACGCAGAGTTGGTATCACACTTTTGGATTCATTTATTTGGGTTTTATCACTTATGTACTGTGGATTACATCAGAATAGTTGTCTTTTATACCACTAGATTGGAATACATTTGTGCATGTGAACTGGTTCAAATGGAAATATGAGCCGAGAATTTTTTATCAGGTCAACACAAAAATTTCATTTAAGGGATCACAGGGTTATTTCATTAAATAAAAGATTGGTGTCTTCTGGATTATCTACGAATTCAGATTTAGTAGATTCTGCTTTCTGTCTGTCAAAGAAGGTGAAATGTCCATGTAGAAGTAATACAGTGTATAGCCATCCCGAGATTTTTGATATGCATGATATAAATGTGAGCTTTTGACGTAATTCCATGACAAGCACTTGTCTACTAAGACATTAAATATGTTTCATCCATGGATCAACTTTGCAGGTTACAGTGAGAGGTTCACAAGGGCATGCTGGAACAGTTCCCATGTCATTGCGTCAGGACCCTATGGCTGCTGCTGCTGAATTAATTGTGTTGCTAGAAAGTCTTTGCAAACGACCTGGAGATTTTCTATCATACCATGATCAGTGCAATGTAGAATCCCTCTCTAGTTCCCTTGTATGCACTGTAGGAGAGATCTCAACCTGGCCAAGTGCAAGCAATGTTATTCCAGGCCAGGCAAGATTATCTGCAGGGAGATAATTGATATTCTGTTGATAAGTAACTGTTAATGTGTTTTATACAATAAACTCTTTCAAATTGCAGGTAACATTCACTGTGGATTTGCGAACAATGGATGACATTGGACGTGAGGCTGTACTTCTTGAATTATCTAATAGGATGTATCAGATATGTGAGAGGCGATCTGTTTCTTGCAAAATTGACCGTAAGGTGAGAGCATTATCGTATGTAGTTCTATTATTATACCATATATTATTATACTATCTCTATAACTATTCCATATATATATTATCATATTATTGGAATCAAAATAGCTGGCTTGGTTGATCATTTCAGCATGATGCAAATGCGGTAATCTCTGATCCAGAATTGAGCTTGCAACTGAAGTCTGCAGCCCAGTCCGCACTCAAAAGAATGACAGGTGAAATCCAAGATGAAGTTCCAGTTCTAATGAGTGGAGCAGGACATGATGCCATGGCAATGTCCCATTTAACAAAGGTTTGACATCCTTTGCTTTGTCTATAATTTGCACCACATAAATCCTCCCTGTCATCAAACACTAATTCACGTGATTTTCCAATAGACTGGAATGCTATTTGTTCGTTGTCGTGGAGGTGTAAGTCATTCACCTGGAGAGCATGTACTGGATGATGATGTATGGGCTGCTGGTTTGGCTGTCTTAGAATTCCTTGAAAGCCACGTGTAATTAGAACATTCCTATCCCAATGCTTATGTACATAGTAGTCATATTTAGCTAGTTTAATTTAGTTGTATTTGTATCCGTCAATTGTACAGCTTCATTGCTAGACAATAAGCAACTCCTATTACTTTTCAGTTTCTTTTTTCCCTAACTCCTCCGAATATAATTCAATAAAATCAGTGAGTTTTGTTCTGATATCATTTCCATAGTCGACAAGTGATTCTAAGTCGGCTCTTGAAGTTTGGTGTGCAAATAAAAGAGCTCATGCAATCGCCCGCATCAGGGAATTATGTTAGTGATTGACACTTTTGTTGTTAATTATATAGAATTATGATTTTGTTCAATGTTCTTCAGTTTACAATGGTTATTCCAGTGATAATTGTATGTATTAGTGAATAAATTTAATTAGAAAAGATTAGTGTAGACTTTAGATGGCTTAAGTTATCAAAGCATTTTTTTTGTCTGGTTTTTAATGTTGTCATGGGCAGCTTCAACAAAGCATATCAAGATCAAGAACCATTATGTAAGGGAAGTTGGAAAGGATGAGGAGATCACCCTACTGAACTGCAGGTCCAGGGAACAAATGGCCGACAGTTTCACCAAAGGGATTGCCAAGGTCCAAGTTTGAAACATTAAGATTGTTGCTTGGTATTTTTACCAAAATTATCAAGGAAGAGCATTACTGTTTGACGTTTCTGCTGTTGATTGTTTAGAAATAATATGTTTTTGTCTAACATTGTTAGTTTGAGTTTTATTGCTTGTATTAATGAATAAAACTTGATTAAGAAAAAGTTAATATAGACATTAGACTACTTAAGTAATAGAAGAAAGCATCGTTCTTCTTCTGGGTGATTTTTTGCTGTCATGAACTGCTTACAAGGAAGGTCAAGTATGCTGTCATTTAATTAGGAGTTAAGCGAACATTCAGGAGCTAAAACAGTCTGTTCTCCATTTGTCGTAGATGACAAGGTTATGGGAGTTGTCCCCAACTATAAACTTAAGGAGGACATTTAAGTTGACTGGTTTTAGAAATGATGTTAGGATGGGGGTAATAGAAAAACAAAAAAAGAGGTTACAACTTTTCTTTTCTTTTTTTTTTTTTTTTTTTCTCCCCACTAAAACTAGATGGTAGATTGAGGATAAAAAAGATATTTCACATGACAGACTATAGAACAGATAAATAAATCTTTATATATTCATTCGTTGTTTATATACAAAATAAGTAAAAAAAAAAATTTAACAACTGTTTACCTCTTCTTGTTCACCATGTTTACCTATATTTTTTTTTTTTTTTTTTTTTTTTTCCAGTTTTACAGATGTTGGTACAATATTTAAATAATTGTAAAAATATAAAACATAAGCAATATATAAAATGCAGTTGGTACAAACTATTTCAGTCAGTTATCTTGATAGATTTCTTTTTGCATGCCTGTTATAGATTATATAATTTTAAATTTTAATAAAATTGAACTATCAATTATGATGATGAAATTGCACACAAATTAGGAGAGATCATGTTCATCATCCCCTGTTTTTGTTCCCTTTAACTTCAATAAATAATTCTTTCTAGGAAACTTGGTAAAAATATTTTGATTTCTTTTCTCTTCATAAATTTATTAAAACATGATTTTTTTTTTTAAAAAAAATAGTAAGAAATTATGAATATCAATTTCTCTTCTGATATTACTTTTTATTTATCGTTTTTTTAATTTATTTTTATTAAAATATTTATGTCATTTGATAAAGAGAATTGAATTAAATTCTTGAATTATACAAAATAAAAAAATAAAAAAAAAATCTTATTCGCAATCCATGGAACAAACATTAATCACATATAACAATTCAATATTTCATTTACTTTGATGCACCCCTCGAGTAAAACTCTTCACTTTGTACCTAAGAAGAAACCCTATTTGAAAATCAAATAAATCCTAAAAGCTAGGCAAATATATCAAATATCCAAATTTCAAAAGGCAAAAAAGAAAAAGAAAAAAAAAAAAAAAAGTCAGCAGTAACAAATGAATTTTTTAAGCCGTTGACTCAATTGACCAATTCTTTAAATAATTAAACTAATCATAACGTCTTCACCCCCAAATAAGGAATATATTAAAGGAAAGAAATATGAAAAACACACAAAAAAAAAAAAAAGAGAAAAAAAAAAGATTTTGAAAGGAGTTTTTTAAGTTGTTGTTGCTGATATTATTGGTGTATTTTGGTAAATCCATTATGCTAATTTTATATTATTATCACTTAAAATCCCCTCAATAATTATTAGAAACATATTTAAAGAGAGGTTAATTACGTGGGATTAATAATTTGTATTTATTTTCATTTCAAATTTATAAACTTTACATCTAAACAATCTGATTCATGTTTTCTCTCAACAATTCAAAAATCAAAACTTTTCTCTTCCTATCATTGAAGATTCCATTAACCAACCACCACCCTGTAACCTCTTTCAAAAAAAAAACAAAAAACTAAGTCTTATACTCTGTCAATTTTCTGAATCTCCCTCCTCCACCCATCTCATTCTCTAACAGGTAACTGCCCCAACTCTTCTTCTCTTGTGTGCTTTGTGTTTTTGTTCTTCATGGTTGCATATTAGTTTCTTTTCCTTATTTTTTATGTTGTATTTTTTAGTCTCTATTATATGTTCTTGCATTTCATATGTTCTAGTGTTAAGATGTAGTTCTATCATGGTTTTGTGAATTATTGTTATGTGTACGGGAAATCTCTGATATTAAATAATGCGGCGGTGTCTTTTGCAATCTGGTCATCTAGACTAGTGGCCTGCAAGGTTGGTGTCATTTTCAACTGAAATTCAGTCTTTCTTTGTTTTTTAAGCTGTATAAACGATCAAAAGAGCTCGGGTTCTTACATCAAAAGAGCTCGGGTTCTTACAGCTTCAAGCATGGCGGAGAAGGTGCATGTAGACTTTTCTCTTAAAGAGACGTCCCCAAATATTGGCGGAGGGAGAGTTTCAGGAAGCGAAAAGCTCACATCCTCCTTCGACCTGGTTGAGCAAATGCAGTTTTTATATGTGCGAGTAGTGAAAGCCAGAAATTTGGGTTTGAACAAGGAGAAGGCTAACTGTGATCCATTTGTTGAAGTGAAGATAGGCAATTATAAGGGAGTAACAAAATTATTGGAGAAGAAACCTAACCCAGAATGGAACGAAGTGTTTGCATTCACCAAGAACAGGTTACAGGGTACTGAAGTTGAAGTTAGTGTCAGAGAAAAAGGGTTTGTGAATAATGAGTATATTGGTAAACATAAGTTTGATATCTTTGAGGTTCCTCTTCGTGTTCCACCTGATAGTCCATTGGCACCCCAATGGTATAGATTGGAGGGCAAGGATGGCAAGAAAATTGCAGGAGAGATCATGTTGTCTGTCTGGGTAGGGACTCAAGCAGATGAGGTTTTTCCTGATGCTTGGCATTCAGATGCAGCCACTGTGAGTGGTGAGAGCATTATAAACACTCGTTCAAAAGTCTATATGTCACCTAAGCTTTGGTACCTTAGAGTCAACATTATTCAGGCTCAGGATTTGGTTCCTGGACAGAAGAACAGAAACCCAGAAGTTTGCATCAAGGCTGTTCTTGGCAACTTGGTTTTGAGGAGTCGAGTTTCTCCAAATAAGAGTGTGAATCCCACATGGAATGAGGACTTGATGTTTGTTGCTGTGGAGCCCTTTGATGATGCTCTTCTTCTGAGTGTGGAAGATAAGTTGGGAGGTAACAAAGAGGAATGTATTGGCAGATGTGAGGTTAAGTTATCTCAGGTGGAGAGAAGAATTCTGCCTGTTCCAGCCACAGCTTTGTGGTATAATCTTGATTTGCTTGTAGAGGCAGGTGACGGGAAGAAGGAAGTTAAATTTGCCGGTAGGCTCCACATGAGAGTTTCTCTTGATGGTGGGTATCATGTTTTTGATGAATCAATTCACTATATCAGTGACTACAGGGCTTCAGCTAAGCTGTTATGGACACCTACAATTGGAGTCCTGGAATTGGGGATTCTAAACGCCAATGGATTGCTTCCGATGAAGTCGAGAGATGGGCGTGGAACAACAGACGCATATTGTGTGGCCAAATATGGGCATAAGTGGATTAGAACAAGAACAATTGTAGATAGTTTTGCTCCACAATGGAATGAGCAATACACTTGGGAAGTTTATGATCCTTATACAGTTATTACAATTGG
Organism: Carica papaya; assembly: GCF_054855325.1. NCBI lineage: Eukaryota > Viridiplantae > Streptophyta > Magnoliopsida > Brassicales > Caricaceae > Carica > Carica papaya. The sequence continues at coordinate 23,206,121 of NC_142310.1, read as the reverse complement.
AGTTTTTGACAACTGCCATCTACAAGGTGGGGGTAATCCTGCTACAACAAAGGACCCAAGAATTGGCAAGGTCAGGATTCGCTTGTCTACACTAGAAACTGACAGGATTTACACACATTCTTATCCACTAATTGTCTTACAACCAAATGGAGTGAAGAAGATGGGAGAAATTCAACTGGCTGTGAGATTTACTTGCTCATCAATGTTTGACATGCTTCAAGCATATATGCAGCCTTTGTTGCCCACAATGCATTATGTTCAGCCATTGTCTGTGTATCAGCTTGATAGTTTAAGGCACCAGGCGACTCACATTGTGTCTCTGCAACTGGCCAGAAACGAGCCGCCCTTGAGGAAAGAAGTTGTTGAGTACATGCTTGACGTGGGTTCCCATATGTGGAGCCTGAGAAGAGGCAGAACAAATTTTGAAAGACTCTTGACATTCTTCAAAGGAATTGTTGGGGCGTGGAAATGGTTTGATAAGATAAGAAAATGGAAAAGTCCTGTTGCAACAATTTTGACTCATGTCTTGTTCCTTCTTCTAGTATTTTTCCCTCATAGAGTGCTGCCTGTTGTGTTTCTATGGTGTTTCGTGGTTGGAATTGTAGGTTACCGGAGAAGGCCGAGGCATCCTCCACAGATCGATATCAAAATGTCTAATGCTGAGTCAGTGCAGGGTGATGAACTTGATGAAGAGTTTGATACATTTCCATCTTCTAAAAAAGGTGATGTTCTCAGAATGAGATACGATCGGTTAAGAGGCATTGCAGGGAGGATGATGACAGTTCTTGGAGACTTGGCAACGCAAGGGGAGCGAGTTCAGTCTCTGCTAAGCTGGCGTGATCCAAGAGCTACTTCAGTGTTCATTATCTTCAGCTTAGTTGCTTGTATTTTGCTTTCTCTCATCCCATTAAGAACTTTAATAATTGCTCATGGATTTTATGCAATGAGGCATCCAAGGTTGCGTATTGATATTCCTTCGATACCCAAAAACTTCTTCAGGAGATTGCCTACAAGAGCTGATAGCATGTTGTGACCAACCATGTCTGTCTTCTTCTCCTTCTTTCCTATTCTTGTTTTTCTTGTTTCATGAACTCTGAGTTACTGTTTTAACTTTCAAGCTATTCTTTTCTTCATTTCCATTTACATCAATCGTTACCTTACTTTTCTTCTTTACTTCATAATTGAATAATTTTATAAATTATAAAGTTATACATTTTGTTATTTGATATTTACACACTAATTGAAATATAATTTATTATTGAGAGTACATATAATATAATTTTTGAATTCAAATTTATATCTTTATAGAAAATTATAGAAATATCCATTTAAAAAGTCAGTTGGATTACTTTTAATCTTCAAAAACTCAAAATTTTCTTTTTGTGAAACTTGATTTGATTATGTTATAAAAATAGCCATTAATTTAGGATCTAATTATTGAAACAATCTCAACAATTGATTATTGATATAAAAGTTAATTAAGTCATTAATGGCATTTTATAACGTTTACTAATTACCAACATAATTTTGAATCTCGCAGAGATTTTGAGTAACTGTTTTTTTAGGATTTCAATTGGAATTATCAAATTTTATTAAACAAATATATATTTGATGTGATTACATATTTTTAATTAATTAAAATAGAAGTTATTGCATTAAATGTATGTAAATAAATGCTGCCTAAACATCGTTCGATTGCTTTGCTTAATCATAATGGTAAGATATTAACAGTTGTTGGAACTGCAACTTCTTTTCTTTTTTCTCTTTATTTTTTATTTTTTCATTTATATTACTAAACTCTATAAGCCTACTGTATAACTTCTCCATTTGAATTACTAAAAGTTAACAAATATATATATATATATATGCATATAAGGTAAAGTTACTTATATAGGATGTTCAATACATATTACATGCCAATTACTATAAATAATTTAAAAAATACTAATATAGTGAACATATGTTACATAAGTTTTTTTTTTTTTGGATACAAAGGAGAAAAAAGCCCAGAGATACAACTAAATAGTACATATTTTAAGCCAGAAGATTTCAGTAAAATCCTTCATAAGGATACTCAGAAGCTCAGTGGACGGATGCTGCAGATAGTAGGATTTGAAAGAAAAAATATAGGCCAGGTTGGCCAGGAAATCTGCACAATAATTCCCTTCGCGATAAACATGTTGGATCACGATGTACCAATCTTTCACCAGCCAAAACTGAATAGCCAATGCCAGGTGAGAATTCGCGTTGGTGGGGATCTGCTCCTTGTTGAAGGCACAATCCAGAAGCTGAACAGTAAGGGCATTATCAATTTCCAAGATCACATGACATGACCCTAAATTCCAAGCCAGCTCAAGACCATCCAATGCACCTCATAGTTTGACCTGGAGAATGGTGTAGGTGCCAATATTTATGATGCGGCCTCCAAGCCATTGACCATTACTATCCTGACCAATGACACTTGCACAAGTCGTACCAGTGCTACCCCGGAGAGCGCCATCAGTGTTGATCTTGATCCAATGGTAAAAAGGCAGGGTCTAGTTGATAAGTTTCTCCACTCTACCAATGCGATGGCCATATATGGTCATCTCAATGGCGAATGCCTGAAAGGTGTACTCTGTCAACCTGAAGATCTCGTGTCTCAGTTCCTCTAAACTGGAAGAGCTATCCCCAAACATGAGCACATTCCTTTATTTTTAAAGAAGCCAATAGGTAATGCCAAACACAATCTTCCAATCCTTGAAGGACGAGCACCAGTTGAACTTATTCTACATGTTGGCAGCAAACCAGGCATCAAAAGGAGCACTTAAAAAAGTAGGTGCACCAACTGAGGAATGATCTTGCTCCAAAGAATATGTGCCCCATGACAACCCCTCAATACATGGTTGAGGTCTTCAATATTAGTACCTCAAACCATGTAGCGAGGATCATTCACCATGTGTTGGCCAACCCGCTCCTCGTTCGTGAGGAGGCCCTTCTGTAAGACCATCCAAAGAAAATGACGAATGCATTGGGTGCCTAACCACTTCCACGCCATGTCCTACTTGTTATCTGCAAAAAGAGGAGAAATGTTAGTAAACATATGATAAGTAGATTTAACAAAAAATTTATTGTCAGACAAAAGGCTGGGATAAGGGGCATCGGCCCCCCAGTCATCCTGTGGGGGACTAACAGCAGCCAATTAAAGTAAAACATTGTGTGGGAGTAAATTATGCAAGAGATTCTAGTCCCATTGGCCAGTCGAGGTCACCAGATCCTTAACACATATGGAACCCTGTGTATCCGTGATAGGTTGAAAGGCGAGGAACTTCAGAGGGCTACAATTCATTAACCAATTATCACCCTAGAACCTTACAGTATTCCCATCTCCAATATGTCAGGCCAACCCATGGGTAAAATCATCCCAAGACCACTCAGTTTCCTCCAAATGCTGGAACATGTAGTCGATTTGGGGGGGTGGGGGGGGCATTGTAGGGATAGTCCCAATTATATTTATAACATAATTTGAACCCAAAAAAGGTGCAATTTGGTTAGGATAGAAAAGTCCACTTTAATGAGAAAAGCCTTGTTAAGCATTATGAGACTGGGGATGCCGCCTCCACCATGAGATATATCTCATACTAAGTAACCAAGCTGACCCTCTTCCCCTCTCTAGAAGAGGCCTATACAAATTCCCGCAATAGGCAATTAATTTGATCACAGAGCGAGTTGGGAAGGGCAGCGGTCTGCATAACATAGGCAGGAATAACCATGAGCATAGATTTGACGAGAGTGAGATGACTGACTATGGAGAGGTAGTTAGCTTTTCACTTGGAGAGCTTCGCCTGCACCTTCTCAAGGATATACCTATAGGTGTCCTTCATGATTCTACCATGGAGCAGGGGCACCCGAAGACACATACCCAAATCTACCGAGACCTGAAAACCAAACTCATTATTGATCTCAATTGTTTCGTTAGTCGCAACATTATGAGAGAAACAGATACGGGTCTTGGGAGTGCTGATCTTATGCTCGGAGCTCTTGTAGAACTCATCAAGCACCGTTTTGATGAGTTGAACCTGTCTAACTGAGGTACGATTAAAGAGAATCAAATCATCAGTGAAAAAAAGATGTGAACATTTAGGGCCCCTCTTGCTCAGGAAAATCGGAAGTGACGTACGACTAAAGAGAATCAAATCATCAGTGAAAAAAAGATGTGAACGTTTAGGGTCCCTCTTACTCAGGGAAATCGGAAGGCATACCTTACAATTAACCAACTAATCAATGTATTGAGAGAGGCACTCCATGCATAATATGAAGATGTAGGGAGACAGAGGGTCACCCTGATGAATGCCACGTGAGGATACAAATTCTTCAATGGCTCTCTATTCCACAACAACTGCATCAAACCCGAGCAAATGCACTGCATAATAACTCTGACGAGGGCCTGTGGGAAACCAACATTATAGAGGGTATCCTCAATAAAATCTCAACTGAGTCTATCGTAGACTTTCTCGAGGTCCACTTTGATCACCACTAACCAACCTTGCCAATTTTATGCCTCATAGAGTGAATGACCTCATAGGCCACAATAATATTGTCCAAGATACTCCAACCCTCCACAAAACTAGCCTGTGTGTCGTTGATGCGACTAGGCATGATGTTCTTGGGCCTATTGGCAATCAACTTGGTAATAATCTTGTAGGAGATATTAAGGAGACTAATAGAACGAAAGTCCTTGATGGAAGTGAGCCTAGCCAACTTTGGGATCAAAGTAATTAAAGTCCTATTAATACTCTTATCCAGATCAGCCCCCTGGAAAACCTTCATCACCATCTCATAAATCGAGCCCCTCACAACCACCTAGTGGTGTTGGAAAAAGACCGCATGAAGGTATCCGGTGCAGGGGCCTTGAGCGATTTCATGGCAAACAGGGCTAGACGAACCTCATCTTTTGTAACAAGGGCATTAAGCATATTCAGCATGGTCGTCATACAAGGCGAGAATCTACCCCTTATATGATAGATCGGAGCCTCTAACGTGTCTCTGGAGTAAAGTTTTTTGAAGAAACTCACAACCATGTGCTTGAGATGACCATCATCGGGTACCTAGTTCCGCTCAGCATCCTAAAACATAACAATTTATTACACCGACAGCGAGCCATTGTATATACGTGGAAGTATTTCATGTTCTTATCACCAAGTGAAATAAACTCACACTGTGATTTTTGTATCCAAAATAATTCTTCCCGCAACAACACTTCCTCAAGCTTTTTGTGTAGGTCGATTTCCAAATTGATGAGATACTCAAAGTATATTTGTTTTACTATCTTCTAGATGCCAGCGATACAGGTCAACAAATGCTTCTTCTTTATGAAAATATGGCCAAAGACGATGGTGTTCAAATCCTTGGCCTGTTTAGAGAAGTGCTTGAGGGTGGCCTGGAAAGAGTTATCTTTCTGCCAATTGTTATGGACGAACGTAGGGAAGTCGGGATGAGTAAGCCACGCTGCAAGAAATCGAAAAGGTTAGGGTTTCTAGCTTTGCGTGTGACTCACCCTAGTATTAATCAAGAATGGTCGATAATCCGACTAAAGTTTAGGCAGGTGTTGCACTAAAGGCTCGGGAAAGGTACTTAGCCATGCCATATTGGCAAGAGCCCTGTCGAGACGTTAGAGGAGAGTGCCTCTGCGCCAGGTGAAAGTAGGGCCTACATAGTTCACTTGAGAGAGGGTGTTGTGGCTAATAAACTGGAAAAAATACAAACACCCTTTACAATTTTTCTTAACCCCACCCCTCATGTCCGAACTATTCAAAATCACATTAAAGTAGCTGGTAAACAACCAAGGGCCATCAATAATTGTATAAGCTGGTTGAGAAAGCCCCATAAATGGCAGCGTTTTTGTCCTTGGGGGCTCTTCTAGACAACCACAAACAAAATCTTACGACAATCCTCATTCCGGTGGATCTTAGTGTGAATGAATTGACTATTAATAGCCAAGATATTGACTTGATAAGGGTCATTCCAGAGGAGCCAAATACCACTAGAAAACCCAAAAACTTCCACCTGGTGAGAGGAGCCAAAGCCCAAGTTACGAATAATCCCCGAAAATATGCGACTCCATAAGGATTGTAATCCCAGGCCTGTATTGATGGGTAAAAGCTTAAAAAACCCGGCCAAAATCGAGGCTCACCGCACCCTGACAATTCCATGTGAGGATTTTGTGATCCATGGACAAAACTAGAAGGGAGATAAGGCAGCCAAATGAGAACATTAAAGGAATCGAGTAGGAGGCAAAATCTAGCATGACCATATCAGATCGCAGTGCTTATAGGCTCGTTGAGCGAGCCGGTGTCAGTCTCCATATCAAATCCCTCATGTGTCCCACCCAAAAGAGACGCGACTGCGAGTTTCGACGACTCTGTAACCTCATCGTGATGTTTCTTTAGTTTCAGATCGTGACGGGAGGCCTTGTTAACTCTGATGTCAAACAAACACTTGTCTGGTGGCCAAGAAGCTTTCTAGAAGGTGTTGCTCGAGAGCTTAGCGTTGAAACTAGAAGTGGAAGCCAGTGCGATGTCGTTGTCTTGCCTGACCCAGTTCTCTTCGATTCAGATTCCAGAATGCTTCTACTTGTCGAGGATGGAACTGATGTGTTGGATCGTCACGTGCGGGCTAGGGTTAAAAGGCAGTCCCATATTAATCTCCTTAACTTGGCCTACCCCAGTCGAGATAATTTGGGTCGTCACTTGTTGAGAGGAGGTTTGAATCAAGCTCGAGTTTGTCACTGACCTGCTATTTTGGTTTAGGTTGACAGTTGAGGCGATATACTTTGTTGGGCCTATTCAATATTTTTTTAGCCCATCACTGATAGTCCATCTCCTAATTTCTCCTGCCTGTATTTAAGACTCTTCTCGTTCTCTCCTCCTATCATACCCGCTTCCAATTCCTGAAAGTCCACCCTTGCAGAATTCACTTACAGGTCGTTGGAGTCGAGATTAGCGTCGCCCATTTCGACAATCGGATCAAATTTCGATCCAGGGCCATTTCTTTCATGATTAATGGAAGTCTCCTTGTTCCCAAGTAAGTTTTCTTTTCTGGTATCTTTCCTTCCCCGGTAGGTCACCTGCATCCAGGGGCTGAACTTTTTTTCTGGCGCGACCGTGGTTGCTGTAGGTTTACTGGTCGCTTCCTTCCCCCGTTCCCCTTTCATCGGGGTGTCCTTGGCCATCATAGGGTAGTGTTCTTAAAGATGGCCATAACACCCACATTCAAATCAGATGACAGGAAGACACTCATACTCACCCCATTGCAAGTGCCATTCGATCATAATTTTGGATATAAATAGTTTTGTGAGGTCCACCAAAATGGCCAGCTTGGCAAAGTTCCCTATCTTAGTGGTTTTTGTGTTGTAATCAATATGGACAACCGTCTCGATTACCTTAGAAATTGCCCACAAAATGCTTTTATGGTAATATTGGATTGGCGGTCCAAGAAATTGGACTTAGGCAACCACCAATGCCACACGATCATCGCTCACTGAGAATGACGACATCCATGGTTATACAGTTAGATAGTGTCCGTAGATGACCCAAGGACCACTGGTTAGAGTGTGTGTAAAGTCATCTGCATCGCTAAACTTGACTAGGTAGTAGCCATTTTCTAGGTCCACCAGTTGGAAGGTCCTTGTTGGTTACCAGAGACTTTGAAGTCGGCTAAGGAGGGGCTTGTATTCGATTGTTCTACCCAGTAATATGATGATCACAGAATTCTTTATGGACTGAGATAGGTAGATGTGAACTTTGTCTGAGAATGAGATAGTGGAAAAGTCTCCACTCGACACGGCCACCACATCCTTATAATACCCGGGCCTAAAATTTGACCTGTGATTAATTTTAAAATTAAAAACATATATAAAAATCAAATTTTAAAATTAATAAAATTTAATTTAATGTAGAATTATGAAAAAAATAGGTTGATGACGAAATTGAGAAAAAAAAGTGAAAATTTTAGTTGAGATAGTGTTTTTGAAAGAAAAATTGAAAACTGCGGATCAGAACCCAATTAAGAAAAATTATACCATGTAGGGCCACCCAGTCAGTAGTCTCGACAAAACAGAGTGCGCCGCGTGGCAAGGCACGCTGACTCGGTGCCATGCAGGAGGCCACTCGGGCTATAGGCGTGTTCCGTGATCAAACAGCCTAGAAGCGTTCCTTCGCACGTGGACGGTCTGGATCCGTTCCCTCCTCTGGGGTGATCGGATGATCGCAATTAAACGTGATGAACGGTTCATATTTGATCTCTCTTTAAACGCGATCGAAAGGTCGAGATCAAATCGCGATGAACGGTCCAGATTTATTTTATCTTTAAACGCGATCGGACGGTCGAGATTAAACGCGACGAACATCCATGATTTATGCGAAATATGTATAAATATTTCACATCACATTGAACCCAAACACTAGGTGCCAGTCCCCCGCCGGAGAAGAAGAACCAGTGGCTGGAGAAGAGAGCCGCCCTCCATTCGCCGCCGCGCCAGAGCCATCTTTGACCGCCAAAAAAGGTAAAAAAATTTATATCCGCTCGAAATTTAATTTCGAGCAACCCCATGGCCAAATCGAAGTAAAAAGAACGGCGGATGAGCCAAAAATTATGGGTGAAGCCCGGCGGCACCGCTGCAGGTGAAACCCACAACCGCCTCCGATGAGCCGCTTTCCATTTCCCATTTCATGCAATTTTTTCACCGTTTTTTCACCAATCTATTTTCTATAGGTTGACCAACGAAAAACACCCAGTTGCGAAGGTGAGCCGGCAGAGCTGCTACATCAGAAAATTCCACCACTAGTAGGTTTCTATTTTTTGATTTTTTTTACCAACCGAGACCCCCTAATGTGTTTTCTCGCAGAGATTGGTATAAAAATGGACAAAACAGCCAAAACTGGTCAAAAATAACTAAGTCGAGGCAAACTACCATTGTAAGTGGCGGTGCCATCACCAGAGCACGGCAGTGCCACCGTGCCGAAATCTCAAAATTAGTTAGAAAAGAATTTTTAACACCGATTTTGAATTTTTAGAGTATTTTTAGGTACATGAAACGTGTTTTAATTTTCGCAGAAAAATTCAGGAAACTCGGGGACCGCTAGTAGACGTAATAGAAAGTTCAATATTTTGGACATCGATTCGAGTAAGAATCCCTCACTTTATTCTCTGTTATGGAATTGAAGTTTAATAATCGATAATATGGTATTTTGTGTAATTTAAAAAAATTCGAGAATAATTACAGGTTATTAATGGAGCCAAAACCAGTTAGTTCTTTATTTGTTCTGTTTAACTGATTGTTGAATTTACAGCGTTAAATACATGATGATATATTGAAATGGTTGAATGATTCTGTTGTGCTTCCTTAATGTATATATTACTTGTCGTGCGTAATTTACAGTTGATTTGTGAAATTTGAAATTAATATGAAACGAAAAATTGTTTGGTTATATGAATTAATGAATGGTAACCTTATTGGATATCCTGAGAGATGGTGGACAGATCGAGTATATAGGGAGCCCTACCGTGAACGTTGCTTCATACCAGACGGAGTATCGAGAAATGATATTTTTAGTGCTCTTATCAGACGGGGTATAGAGATGGCCCGATTCACCCTCATACCGGATGAGGTATTGAGGGATAGTATTTTTGGCACTCATGCCGAATGAGGTATAGAGACGGTCGGTTAGTTGATAATGTTAAATATTGGTTCACGCGTAGTAGGACATCCTTATGAGCCCCCAAAGATATCAGTAGACAAATAAAAAAGAAAAGTAATTATTCTTTCTCATTTGAAAATGAGATTGGAATATTATTTGAGTTATTGTCTCTATAAGTTTATTTTGAAAATCTCGAAATGGTAAATATATGCAATAAATGGTTTTCCTTCTGATAAATGAATTTACTTGAATCAAGAGCTTCATTGGTTGTTTTTATAATTTTTACCAACCTTCAGTTTTTGTATTGGTGGATAGTGTGACATCCTTACTAGGTTAGTGTAACTCACCATTTCATTAACTATTTCAGATAAAGAGGATCAAGATTCAGATCCCGATCAACAAGAAGGTTGTGAATAGTTCACTACCCGGATTCCTTTTAAAAGTTAGTGAAGGTCGTCCTAAAATACTTAGTTATTTGTCTTTTTTTTATTTCTTTAATTTTTTTTTTATTTTTTAAAAAGAGACATTCTCGTAACTCTATTGGGCATTCTAAATTATTGTATAATGAATGTAAATCCTAAACTTTATTATTTCGCTTATGTATTTAAATTATGATTTTATTTCCTTTTAAGTTCTGGACCTTTACAATCATATTTCTAAATTGTAAAGTCTTCTCTTTTATGTTCCTGGGCTTTGATGTTGGTGTGTTTATCCATGAACGGTACCTTGTTTCGTCCCCAAGCTTGGAATTGTCCTACTCTGTTTAGAGCGGTGTCCACTTGATAACCCTCCTAAGATGTTGTCAAGTCCATCTCACTTCCCTCGTCCATGTTCACATTCACCGTCTGTTCTGCACACTCCTGTCCTTATAGAGGTGGTTCAACGGGTTCCTTTCTTATCCTGACCTTTTTAGTCGACCGGTTATCATCCGGGCACGGCGGAGCCTCGCCATTTTCATTGAGACAAAATATCATTAAGAGAAATCATATATATATTTTTTTTGTGGGAGTACAAAAAATTAGAGTACTTTTTAACTTAATATAATTAATTATTAATAATAATCATGACTAGCTAAGTATTTCTTTATGCTGCGTATGTTTTGTTTGTTTAGTATTTTTATCTACCATTTGTTTATTTTATTGTCCACTTTGAATTTTATTTATTAATTGTGTTATAAAATTTGTCAAGAGTGTTTTTCGATATCTTCAATTGTGTTAATATATTTATTATAAATAAAAGATATAAATATATTTTTATTATATTTATTGTTTAATGAATGAATTATCCCCCCCAAAAGATCATAATATCTAATAGTTGATTTCCACTATTAGAGTAGGTGGTAACTACCATTTAGACACATATAAGTCATTGTCTTCTTATCCAAATTCATATATCCTTTAGATACTTTGTGATATCTCTACATCAAATGACACTGTGTAGTGTTATTTAGCTATATATATATATATTTAATGAAAATAATAATATCTATTTTAGGAAAATTTATTATTATTTTTTACTTGAATGGTAAAAAAAAGCTGATGATTATTAATCTTATTGTTATAGATTTTAGAAAGAATATAAGGAGGAAGTCAAATAAACTTCACTGATGTATTGGAATGAAACAAGTAGTTGTTATATAAATAAAATTAAGCTCCCAATTTTTGTGTGTTTATAGTTGTCTTCAGCGACGAATACAAGACTATCTACATGCAAACCCTGTTTGTAAATATATACCTCATAAACCTTGAGAGTCAAAAATAGTCAACCATTATATGCCCTGGGTCATCTTCAAAACCCGTGAAAGCCATATGGGCGTGGGCCAAACCGGCAATCTCCCATTTTACACTCTAATAAATCTTTCTTAATCAGTTTTATATAAATTAAAAATTAGACACGCACGTATACAATTCTTTGGATTGTGTAGGTTCCATTATTTAAATTGTATGGACAAAGCTTAAAGCAGAGGAATAACAAGTTTGGACCTTCCATACATAATTAATAAACTAATATCATCTTACATATACATATATATATATATATATATATTCTTTATTTCTTTCTTTTAATTGGTGGATTGAAAATTCTAATTTAATAAAATAACAACATTAAATGTATAAATTATAACTAATTTTTAATTATTAAATAACTAACATTTAAAAATTAAATGAAAATAAAATAAACTTAAAAATTGAGACATCGCAGAGTGCATAATGAAATTTTATAAAAAAACATGATTTTGAAAGAAAAATCGAAAGAATATGGCTTCGAAACATTGTGGGGTGCTCATAAATTAAGAATAGGAGAATTTATTTGTATTCTTTAATTTTATTAATTTAAAAATTATGTTGTATTACAAATATAAAACTCAACATAATATATTTATAAGAAATTACGAAATGGATTTATAATCAACATATGTTATTTATATATATTTTTATAGTGAACAATATGAATTTATTATTATTTTGAACCTTTAATACTAAACTCATAGTGTTTCTATATATATAAAGATTATATATATGCATATAAAAGTGGGGCAAGGGGAAGAAAGGCCATGCCACCTAGGCCTCTAGTTTTCGATATTAATTAAAATAATTTATTTTAAAATTTACCAAAATTAATTGAAGAAATGGATACCCTACAAGTTCAAATTGTATTTAGTTTGATAAACAAACAAACTCTTTTAGGTGGTGCTAAAAACTCCATTGAATAAATGGTTCAATTGTCGGAGGACTAATCAAGAACAACAAGTGAGTGAGTTTCAATATTCATGGTTAATGTTAGAATCGATTAATCAAATATAAAAGAGATTCAAAAAAAAAAATAAAATTAAAAGAATTGAATATAACATGGAATTAAGGATTTTAAAATGTTAAATGCCCAATGAACCTATGATGAGTAATTTATATATACTCATATATTTATATAATACTAGCGACATAAAACAAAAAGTTAAAATAGTGGTGCATGTAACATGTGTAGCCCCCCACCCCAAAGTTTCATTAAATAATAATAATAATGATTAAAGGAAAGAAAAGAAAAAAATAATAATAATAATAAAAGTAATATGGAGTCTAAGCCAAACTGAACTCCTTCCTTAATTAACTAACAATTAGTCCATAATGTCGTCATTCTGGTTGACTCACCAAACACTTGTCATTTCCACTCACTCACACAAACCCCTTCACGCACTTAAATGTCGTCACTCTCTCCCATAACCCTATATATATTCACACTTCTCTTCCTCTCCTCTCCTCTCCATACATAATTCAATTCCATCTCACCCACCATCCTCTCTCTTCTCAAACCATGTCAGGGTTTATCAACAACCTCTTCTTCTTCTTCCTCCTCCTCCTCCTTCTTCTTCCTCTTTTAGTCTCTGCAGACTCAGGCTGCGAATCCGAGAACCTCACAGGGGATACCGCCAAGGCTTTGAAATACAAAGTTGTTGCGATATCCACAATCTTGTTAGCAGGCGCTATAGGAGTTTGCCTTCCAATTCTTGGGAAGAAAATCCAAACTTTTCGGCCCGAAAACAATATTTTCTTCTTCGTAAAAGCTTTTGCGGCTGGTGTTATTCTTGCCACCGGTTTTGTCCACATTCTACCTGATGCCTACGAGAGTTTGACAAGTCCTTGTCTTGCTCAAAATCCTTGGGGCAATTTTCCCTTTGCAGGGTTTATCGCCATGCTTTCCGCTATGCTTACTCTCATGATTGATTCATCCGCTACCGGTTGGTTTAGTCGCTCGCACTTCAAGAAACCCTCGCCTGTACTCAATTATGGTGATGAGGAGAATGGAGACGAACATGAAGGTCATGTTCATGTTCACACGCATCCCACTCATGGCCATGCTCATGGATCTGCTGCCTTTATATCACAAGACTTTGATCTTATCAGACACAAAATTGTATCCCAGGTAATTAAATTTTGTTTGGGTCAGATTTAGCAAGCTTGTTGATATTTGGAATAACGGTGGATTTGCATGCAGGTACTGGAGTTGGGCATAGTGGTTCATTCAGTGATAATTGGGATTTCTTTGGGTGCTTCTCAAAGTGCAAAAACAATACGACCTCTTGTAGCCGCATTGACCTTTCATCAGCTGTTTGAAGGAATGGGTCTAGGGGGTTGTATCTCTCAGGCCAAATTCCAAACAAAGGCGATTATAATCATGGTGGGTTTCTTCTCACTCACCACTCCTGTTGGTATTGCAATTGGAATCGGAATATCAGAAATCTACAACGAAAACAGCCCAACAGCCCTCATTGTTGAAGGAATTCTCAATTCTGCATCTGCTGGGATTTTAATTTACATGGCTTTGGTTGATCTTCTTGCGGCAGATTTCATGAATCCCAAAATGCAAGCCAGCTTCACCTTGCAACTTGGAAGTAATCTTTCACTTCTTCTGGGTGCTGGATCTATGTCTTTATTGGCTAAATGGGCCTAATGTTTCTCTTTCTTTTTCTTTTATTTTCTTCTTGTAAGCAAGTAAATGTACAATGTTCTTTTTCTTTCTGTCTCTTAATACGCAGGAAAAAGTAAAGAAACTTATGATGAGGCACCACTGTTTGTTGGAGTTGTGTATATATGCGGTATGATTTAGTTATATTGTTGTTGGGGTTAAAATAAGTCTTGGGTGTATATAGTAATATCTTGTTGAATATATAAAAATCTATTGAGTATTAGAATTTCAGTCGTTGAATATGGTGGACAAATGCAAGGAAAGGGAGAGTCAGAAGCAGTTGAGAAAATAAAGAGAATTTCATCTTTTGAAGAAAGAAGAAGAATTGGATGGTGAGCATCCAAGGTGGAGTTGCTTTTGATCTCAACCTTCCATTTTCTTTTTAATAAAAAGAAGTTATGAACTAGTGGACGCAACAGTAACAGCTCCAAATAATAGTGAAAAGTTGACGGTAAAGATGAGAAATTAATTTTATTCACAAACTTGGTTTCTCATGTTTAGATTAAAAAGCATATTATTACAGAATGTTACCTTTCTTAAAAAAAAAAAAAAAAAAAGTTAAAGGCTATCTTGAATAGAAAGAAGAAAGTCAAAACATTTTTAAAAAACTTAAACAGATTTCTAGAGAAGCTCAAGGAGAAGTAATGATATATTTATATAGATACAACAAGGTGGCAAGAGTTTGTTTTAAAGAAAATATTAAATTAACATAACTTGGACACTAGTCTAACATTTGTGACTCATAAATCTACTAAACATCATTTTTATTAAATTAAAATTGAATATAGTTGTAACGATCTCGAAAATTTCAAAGAAAATAAATTATAAATTTAGTGTGGAAGCGAAATAAATAATTAGAGTTTACATTCTTTACACAATAACTGAAAGTACCAAATAGGACTTACGAGAATAACCATTCTAAACAAACAATTAATAACTCAGGAAATGAATTAAAAGTAAACGACTGAACTTCCTACTCGCAATTCTCTTGTGCGTTATGGTTCTGAATCTTGGTTCTTTTGATCTGAAATGGTTAATGAAGGAATGAGCTACACTAACCCGTAAGAATATTACGCTATTCACCGACACAGAAATGCAGGTTGGTAGAAATTATAAAAACAACTAATGGAGCTCTTAATTAAGCAAAATCGTTTATTATAAATAAAATCATTTACCGCCTACTTACCGTAGTGAGATTTTAAAAAACAACCTATAGAGATAATAACGTAACACATTTTATAATCTCATACGCAATCGGTTGGAACAACAATTTTCTCTTTTATAAACCCATAATGCGTGAACTATTTTCTTTAATATTTTCAATTAACAGGCCGTCCCCATACGCCGTCCGGTATGAACACCAAATTATTAAACTTTAATACCCTGTTCGGTATGAGGGTAAAATGGACCGTCCCCATACATCGTCCAGTATGAGTGCAAAATTACCAAATTTCGATACTCTATCCGGTATGAGGTAATGTTCATGATAGGGTTCCTTATGTATTGGGTTCGTCCACCATCTCTCAGGATATCCAGTAAGGCTACTGTTTCATCTATTCACTTAATCAAACAGTTTCCCAACTTCGTTTAATTTTCAGTTTTTCATTTCAACCATAATCACATGAAATAAGCAATATATGCATTCAAACTATAAGATCAATCAATAAAGTATTATCATGCATTCAAACTGTAAAATAAATTAACAGAATCAACAATGAATAATTTTTGCTTTTGACTCCATTAATAACCTGTAATTAATTATGAGTATTTTTTAAATTACATAAAATACCGTATTATTATTATTAATTATACTTCAATTCTATAACAGAGAATAATATGATGGATTCTTACTCAAATTGATGCCCAAAATGCTAGACTTGTTGACTGTACCTACTGACGGTCCCCGAATTTTTTGATTTTTTTTCAGAGATTAAAACGCGTTTTAAGTACCTAAAAATATCTCAAAAAACCTAAAATCGGTGTTAGAACCCCTTTTTGGCCAATTCCGAAATTTCGGCATGGTGGCTTCGCCGTGCTCCAACGATGGCACTGCAGCTACGGCGGTTTGCCTAGGGTCGGTTGTTTTTGGCCAAATTTGGCCAGTTTTATATCAATCCCTGGGATAAAACACGTTAAGGGATATCGATTGGCCGAAAAAAATTAAAAAATCAAAACTTATCCGTGGTGGGGTTCTTCAGTGTGGCAACTTCGCCGGTTCACCTTCGTGGTTGTGTGTTTTACTTCTGTCAAACTCTAAAGAAGAGAATGGTGATTATAATGGTAAAAAAATTACGCAGAACAGGGACCGGGAAGGGTCTCATCAGAGGCGCTTTTTGTATTTTTTCGCGACGGAGCTGCCGGACTTTACCCGCAGTTTTTGGCCAATCCGCCAGACTTTTTGCTCTAATTTGGGCATGAGGGCATTTAAAATCGAATTTCGAGCAAAGATGAAAATTATTTACCTCTTTTATCGGTCGGAAGTGGCTTCTGCACACGGCAAGTGGCTGCAGCTTCCTTTCCGGCGGCTGGGTCTTCTTCTCCGACGGGGCGGGAGAGGAGAGGAGGGGGGGTTTTGGCGGCTAGGGTTAGGGTTTAGTGTGAATCGGGTTATTTATGTTCGTTCATTTTAATTTAGGCCGTCCATCGCGTTTGAACTAAACCGTCCAATCGCGATCTGGAAGGTTTATCGCGTTTGAACTAAACCGTCCAATCGCGATCTGATCTGAGCTGTCCGATCGCATTTAAATAAGAAGTAGATTTGGACCGTTGATCTCGTTTAAATCTGACCATCCGATCGCGAGCATGCGGTTCGCCAGCGTGACATCACGTCAGCGTCCCTTGCCACATGACGTGCTCCGCTTCGTTGGGAGTGCTGACTGGGCGTCCTACGTGTTATAATTTTTTTAAATTATATTTTGACATCCAGTTTCTAATTTTTCTTTTAAAAGTACCTCAAGAACTCAAATTTTTACCATTTTTTACTAAAATTATTTTTAATTTCATCATTTACTTATTTTTCTTCAATTTTATATTAAATTAAAATTAAAAAATTATATTTATAAATTAATTTTAAATATATTAAATTTAATTGGGTATTACAATAGTCCAAATATATTCAATTAATCAATTAAATTTTTATTTATTTATATTAATTATCAAATAATATTTATAGAAAAATTTTGGTGTTTGTACTCTCACTCTGATTATAAAAGTAGTGTTGGCAGCAGTTGACATAAAGATGGTAATTTAGAGACAACAAATTTTAATATCTCTTTCTACTTAAACATAATTAAAGACTTAATTAGGGGTTAAATAATAATTATCCAGGAGCAAAGCTTGAACAGGGTGGTGTCTGTAATGGTTAGTGAATGATACATATTAGATATTTAAAAATTTGTATATAATCATAAACGTTAAGCATTTAATAAATAAATAAAACAAAAAACAGAATAAAAAGCTAAATACTAATTATATGCCAATGTATTTACATGTGTTAAGTCTATTTATTTGGCAACTCAAACCACCATTTTTTTTCTTCAATTTTTATACTTTTTAATTTATCAAAATTAACAATCACATTATAATAATTATTATTATTAAAAAAAAAAGCGAGAAGAAAGAGGAAAAAAGAAAAAAAAATAATATGTTGGTAGATAATTTATAATATAATTTTCTTTTTTTAAGTGGTTCCCACAAGAGGATTACGTGGCATCCGACTGGGCAGAGAAACCCCACTATAAGTACCCAACTTTGATCACCCTACGGTCATTCAAAGCCAATCGTGACCAACGGAATAAAATAAATAAATAAAAGCAAATTCAGAGATCCAGCCTCAGGATTCAGAGAAACAGAAACCCTAGTAATGAAATTTTAGATCACCCATCCCAATATAAGAGAGAATTATACAAGCTATTAATTTTAGGACCGTCGAGAGGTTGATA
Source organism: Carica papaya (assembly GCF_054855325.1). Taxonomy (NCBI): domain Eukaryota; kingdom Viridiplantae; phylum Streptophyta; class Magnoliopsida; order Brassicales; family Caricaceae; genus Carica; species Carica papaya. The sequence continues at coordinate 23,188,042 of NC_142310.1, read as the reverse complement.
CCCAGGGAAGCTAAATGGGGAAGAAGAAGAAGAGAGTGTCCTCCAAGGTTTGGTGCTATTACTGCGACAGGGAATTCGACGACGAGAAGATTCTGGTGCAGCACCAGAAGGCCAAGCACTTCAAGTGCCATGTCTGCCACAAGAAGCTCTCCACGGCCGGTGGCATGGCCATCCACGTCCTCCAGGTCCATAAAGAGGCCGTTAACAAGTATCTCTCTATCCCTCTTTCGAAAAACCCTAACCTATATATATATACGCACCTGTGTCTCTATCTTTTTTTTTTTAATGATTCTTTCGGTCAGTTTGGACTTGTTAAATCTAATTTGATTCCAAGCTTCGTCTTTTTGGTAGGGAATAATTTTGTGTTATTTATTTTTCGTTTTATTGAAATAATTAAGTTAAACACGCTCGATTGCTCTGGGGGTTAGTGTCATTGCAAATTCTTTTTAGTGATAACTCACTCACTTCTCACTCAAGTCCTCACTGCTTCCAATCGTTCATCTTCATAACAGTCGTGATATGTGAACATAATTTACATTTTTGAGAAGTTGAATCTGAATTTCTAGATGAAGGAATTCAATGTGGGAATGAGAAGAGCTAAACATGGAATTCAATTTGGGAATGTGAGTAGCTCAAACATGAAAGCTTATATTTTAATGAGGATATTAAGACTATAATAAAAATGAAGGGTGGGTTTACTCTACATATAACACGAATTGTGGATATTCTTTGTTTAGTTATTGTTTGCAAATATCTTTTCTGCATCTCGTTGCAAAATCAAGTAATATAAACCCTGTTTAATATCTGTGGATCATCTAATGAAATGTTAACTTTTTTTAAAAAATCTAATCAACTGTTAACTCTAGGGGGCCTAGTCATATATGTTTGGCATCAGTTGCCATCTAGTTAGGCACTGGTCTGGGCCTGCATGAAATGTGATAATTATCTTACTAATAATTTCTAACCCAAAGAGAGGATTACTACTTTAAAATTTTCTCTATGATCTCTATTTGGACGTGGTGCTGTCTTGTGGTGTCTTCTGGAACGAGAAAGGTGGAAGGGGGTTGGATGATGTACAAGTTTGTGATTAAGGTCATGTTCGTTCAAACTATTTATTGAGAATGAGTGTCGGAGTCGCTTTGTAAAATTATAAAATAATGCATGCTATAATGTTGTTGGTATCCTTCACTTGTGTTGCTACTGTTTAAGTTAGTAATGAGGTCCTCCATTTCTAGGTTTATTTTGTTTAGTTTTGGAAATTTTCCGGGAGAGATCATTATTTAGATTATGATCGGAACCATTATGTTTTTGTTTTGATGATTACTGGATCCTACTGATTTTATAAATGTGATATTACAGGGTTCCTAATGCAAAACCTGGTAGAGAGTCAACCGATATTGAAATATATGGAATGCAAGGAATCCCACCCGATATCTTGGCTGCTCATTATGGAGAAGAAGGTAGGACCTCGCTATTTTTCAATTATTCCTCAATGCTTCTTGTCAGTTGATGTAAAATGGAAACATATCTGAGGCAGTGTGAACAACACTTTGCAAATTAGTTGCTTCTTGGGTGGACCCAAATTATATTTTTATGTTGGATGTGAAAGATGACACATTATTTTGTTGAAAAAACACTGTCACATTATTAAATTAACCTAGAATCTTCCTTTTCCAATTCATTGTAAATAGTAAAATTGATCTTTTCTCTCCCTTTTTTTTGGTTGAATAATGGATTAGGTAGCATGATCTTTAAGTTAGAATGATAAATTTTTCTGTCTTAATAAATGATGGAGGACAAAGTGTTTGCAAAAAAGAAGAGAGTTAAATATCAGCCTCCTTGCCAATTGTCTATCAAGCTGAACTTCATGTCATATGAAATCATGATAAAATTTTATGTTTATTATTGTGTGTGTTTTCTTTTTTTTGGTCTGTGTCAATGGTTGTCAGGTTATATTCATGAAAGAATTTTTGCTAGGTAGTGAAAACTGTTACTAGTTGCTTTTCAGTTCTGGTTTCATATAGGTTTAAATTAAACTAGTCATAATGGAGTTATTGCACGTTGTCTGGATGATGTTTAATGAAAAACAGTACCTCTATTGTGGATTTGTGCATATTCAACTTTCCAAGGTTTACAACATTAAAGTTTCTTGCAGATGAAGATGCACCAGCAAAAGTTCCCAAAGTGGATTTTCCATCTGCTCAGCTCATCGGTGGTGCAGTGCCAGGACTTGGTGTTGCATATCCTCAATCAACTTTTGCTGCAGTGCAACCAATGTATGTTTTCATCACATATCGTTATTTGAAACTCACTTTTGCGTTCACACTGAATTGGTGTCTTCCAAAAGGAAATCCATGTCCAACTGTCAACTCTTAAATTTTTTTTACCTGAAGATTCTGACAGAAGATATGAAGTGAATTCCTATTGCATCATTATCACCTTCATTTTGCTTTTCAGGGAATTATCTTAATGTGTAAAGTTCAGGGGCTTCTGATCCAAGTTGTCCCTGGAGTTGAATGTTAAACAGATATTGGGGAGTCAAGTTAGCAAATCTAGTTACCTCCTTTTATCTCCAATTTAATATGTCTTCATATTTTTCATTAGAGTATGGAATGGGCTTTTATGCTGTAGCACATGTTGTTATTGTCGTTCCCACTATTTCCCTCCCCACCTGAAACAAAAAAGAATTCCTGTTGGGATATGTGTGCCAACTCAAGACTTATGTAGCATTTGGCTTCCTAAAAGTTGTAAGGCTGGACTCTAGAAAGTAGTGTAAGCCCTTTGTTTAGTGGCAAAAGGAAGGGACAAAACATCACAAAAAACACTTTCAAGGAACAAATTTGCTGCTAAAAAATGGTGGGACTATTTTGTACCACATCAAAATGCAAAGTTTTTCCAAGATTACCTCCATCATTACCATAATGCATTTGATTCTTTCTTACTATTTTAAGTAAGTGTTTTTAAGATTATATTTTAATTTAGTTTCTTAGAAATTAACAACTAATTCATAAACAGTTTTATCGATCAATAAACTTAAATTTATTTCAAGCATTAATTATTAGTTTATCATTATAAATTCGAACAAATTACATTTATTAATTTATATTTTTATTAGATAGTTAATTAAACAATTGCGTTTAAGTTAATTTTATTGTTTAAAACTATGCAAATTTGAATTTAGAACTCTTAGAAACACATAAATTAGCCTCAAACATTATTAGAGTATCTAGGTAATTATACAATATATATGTCCTAAACATAACGTATTTGTTTTGTCTGATGCATGCACTCCAATCACCTTTTTGTTTCATTTAATTCTTTGCAGTTTAAATTTTTTGTTCTGTTCTTTACCATTACTTGCCAAACAGAACCTCAGAAGGTGGGCACATTTGTTTCTCTAGACACTACATTCGCGTACATGTTTTTGCATGCTTGCTTTGTTGGATATCTCTTCTGGTTGTTTTATGGGAAACGTATGGGCAGGCACTAAAACTTTTTCTTAGATGCTTTGTTGCAGTTATGGTTCTACAGTACCTGTGCCCCCTGCAGGTTGGCCAGTTCCTCCTCGTCCACCATGGTACCCACAGCCTCCAACAATTTCTGTTCCTCCACCTGCTCCAATAGGATATGCTCAACAACCATTGTTTCCTGTTCAAAATGTTAGAGCTCCACCTCCATCAACTTCTTCACCTGCAGTCCAACCTTCACAAGTTACTCCTCCTGGACTGCCCTCATCTACACCTCCTGCTCCTGTGGCACAACCATTGTTCCCTGTTGTTAGCAACAGTATACCTACTCAAAGTTCACCATTTTCAGCTCCTTTGCCGACAACTGTTCCACCAAACTCACTTGCAGAAGTCAAAGTCTCAGTTGATCTGCATTCGGTTAACTTTACTGTCACAAGTGGCTACCATACCCCAGGTATTTAAGGTTTGATTCAAGTAACTGCTTTATGCAAATATTCTTTTTTGTCATGTGTTTGTTTACTCTTAAACTTTTGGAGATGTTTTAGAATTCATATATAGATATATGTGTGTATATTTTTGGATATGGTGTCCCCTTGAAATCAGGTAGGAGGGTGGTTAGCGACAGGAATACAGTGGAGAACTGATTTTCTGTATTTGTAGAGTCCTAAATATTAGAAATGGATTAAATGGAACTTTTCCATAGCTATTTTCAGTAAAGGGAGAGGGAGAGAAGGGAAAGGAAAAATTAGTGATATCTTTCTTGAGTTATCTTTTGAAGTACTTTCTTGAGTAATCTTTCAAAGTACTCTCATTTATGGCTTAGTCAATCGCAAAAACAAACAGCTCTCTTGGCTTCCTTTTGTGAGTGGTGTCTCTGATGCACCTCCCTCCAGTTGCATTATCCCCTACTCTGGGAAAAAAAGGATGTCATCAACTGATCACAGCTGTGGATATCATCTTTTCTTCATTATTCCTTGCACTCTTTTTGAGAATAAAAATAAGTGCTTTCATGAACTAATAGTTTTCCTTGCACTTACTGCAATATGTTTAATGGTTTTTGTGGTATTAGTAAGTGCCTTCTTTTGTTCAATAAAAAAGTGCTTTTTTTTATTTTTCTATAATTTGCACCTTTTTTCTCCTTTCATTCCAATTATTTGATATTTATAGTTATTTTCACTAATATTCTCTATGCTTTCACTTACTGCAGGTACATTAGTCAACTCACATTCTTATGCTTCGGGTCCAAATACAGGTGGTCCTTCAATTGGACCACCCCCTGTGATTGCAAACAAAGCTCCTGCTACTCAACCTGCTGTCAATGAGGTCTATTTAGTATGGGATGATGAGGCAATGTCCATGGTTAGTTATTTAATGATGTGCAAGAGGGCCCCCTAGCAATTTGGCAAACCTGTTACTTCTGGTTCTAATATGTTGTACTTTGTTTTCAGGAAGAAAGAAGAATGTCGTTATCCAAGTATCAGGTGCATGATGAAACTAGCCAGGTAAGTTATAACTACCTCTTTAAAGTATGGAGTTGCTTTGAGCATCTAACCAGATGGGTAGGTGTTATGCTTTGTGTTCTCAGATACAATTGTTTAAGTTCAGTGCATTATTAGAGAGGTATTTCTATATGAATTCCCATTTGTTTCATCCTTTTTTCAAAATGAAAACAAATAGAGTGGAATATTTGAGCGTTTCAATAAAGTTTCTTTTGATTTCAAACTGATGTTGATGGGCATGCTGTTTAATTAAAACTGCCATATCTCCGGTTTGCACGCAATGCCTTCAACTGTGTGCGCGTGAAAAGATTCAAGTAGGTATTTACTTTATTTTTGCTGGTAATTAGTAGTCATTTACAATTTTGACAAGCTTGCTGGAATCGACCTGAGGGATTCTCCCGTCTATCATGACACTCAGTAAAGACGCAACTGTATGTATTTGCTCTTAAAATTTGGAATGATTTCTTATTCTCCCTATGCTTGATTCAAAAAGTGTGGGATTTTTGGGTTGGAACAAGATCATAGAAAGATTTTTGTCCACCCGTTGCATTTGCAAATTATTTTTATGATCGCACAGTGAAATCAGACTTGGCCCAGGTCAGCTTCTTCTGCATAAGTTTGCTATCTCCTGCATAGGATCAAAGTTTATTACATGCCGACAGTGAAGCTTCAATAATTCCTTTCTGATCATAATGTATGTATGGTCCTGTTTCAGATGAGCTCAATTGATGCAGCTATTGATAGAAGGATATCAGAAAGCAGGCTTGCTGGTCGAATGGCATTTTAGTTTAACACTGGAGGGGTTTGCAGAGATGCTAGGGGTTTGCAGAGATGCTCATTCCTCAGCAGGAACCTTACAATAGAGAGTCCAGATGTTTAGGAGTTTTTGTTGTTATTCTTTGAAGAAGTGAGGTAGGGGAGTCATTATTTTTTTGAAAGATTGGAGATTGGAGGATTAATCTTTCTATTCCTCCCTTCCCCCGACCCAAGAAAAAATGGAGGGTTGTCAGGAGCAAAAGACCTTTGGATATTATTAGGTTTTTGTGGATTTCATTGTTTTAATAACATGTTAGAGAACAGTTTTTGCGTTGTACCTGGAGTTAAATCTTAGCTTAGAAACAATGTTACCCCAGTAACTTGTTCTCATTAGTGTCACTGTTTGTTGCCAGAATCTGCTCTACCACATTCTGCTGTCTAATCCTGAAAGCCATGTTTGGGAGCTAGGAAAGGGAAGGAAGAAAAAGGAGGTGGTGTTATAGTTTCGTCCTTTTGTTTGAAAGGTGGAGAAAAAAGGAGAAAAAATGAGCCATAAGGTAAAAAGGGGGAAGAAATTTTTTATAAATTTAAGCATTTCAGTATTTATCCAACAAGAGGTATTTTTTATTTTATATTTACATTAAGAAAGGATGTGGTCGAGTTGAAAAAAAAAAAGAAAAAAAAGAAAAAAAGGGGGTACTCTTGAGACTGCAAGTAAAGAAGGTACTCAAAAAAACATTTTTGAAAGTTTGGCTTATACACATTATTATTATTATTATTATTATTAGATTAGGGAGATTAAGACTGCCATGAAGGTTGATTGGTTAGCTTATTAGGTATGATTATATTCAACACTAATTTAGTGGTTTGGTTTGTTGAATCATACTCCTAGTAAGATTATGATTATCACATATGCTTTAATAACCATTAATGCTTAGGAGGTTATGAATCAAGAGCACTGTGTAAGTACATATTTATTTATTTCGAGTGAGTCAATTATTTTTCCAATTTACATCATTCTTATAATTACGATTGGGACAGTGGAATGTATATGATAATTTATATTTTTTGTTAATAAAAAATGCAAAATCTCACTTACTTATGTATTAAAAACTGAAGAGGAGCCTTATCTTTTCAAATTTAAATTTACTGTTCAATAATAAAATTAAATTTAAGTACATTTTCAATCAAATAAAATAAAATAAAAAAAATTTATACATTCATAACTATTTATATATCTATTCTAATATTAATAACTAATATTATTATGAGTTATTCTTATTTGGAAAACCAAACAATATAATTTAATGATACAATCTGTTTGTATTATTACTGAATAGTTATCAAATTACAATTCTATTTCACCAAATAAATTAACCGATATGTAATTTTTTAATTTCTTTAAAGTTAGAATTTTTTTTTTTTTTTTTAAATGTCTATCCATCTCTTGTTATACTTTTTTTAATAATGAATATATATTTTAATTTATAAAATTAAACTAATAAAATATGACAAGAATACTCTTTCCGCTGGAGTCTCACTAATCGGAACGAAATGAAATCCGAGAAAAAAAAGTCCAACTTCAAAACCCCAACCCAAGCAACCCCTGAACCCCCCCCTCCCCCTTAATCCTAAAACCTCAACCCAAGCAAAACCCCAAAAACAGCCTGCAATCTCGTCCCTGCTAGAAAACTGTTGCCGCTTTCTTTCACAAGCTTCATACCAACACAACCCTCCTCTCTCTCTCTCTCTCGATCTTTATATTGCATGTTTTCTACAAATTATAAAATCTGATATGAAAGCTTTGAGAACTTTAAGAGCCCTGACAGTCCTGTCAACAACATCCCGCAAAGCCCGTCTAAACCCAACTCTTTTCCATCGATTCTACTCCGCCCAACCCCAGGAAGATGATCCTACCACTGCCCATGATTTTGGTACCAATAACTCTGTCTTCGACAGCTCCCAGTACTCAGTTCCTGACATTGATTTACATGACTCTGATAAAAACTCTCAGCAACCCACTTGGGATGAGAAATACAGAGCAAGAGCTGATAGAATGATCTTTGGGGAGGAGACCCAGAAACGGAAATTGAGAGTTGCGGAGAATGAGGACGAGGAGAGAAGAAGAGCTCTTGCTAAGGCCTTGCTCCAGGCGGCGCTGGAGAAAGCAGATGATGAAGTGGGGGAAGGCGAGGTGAAGGAAGAATACCAGAAGTCGCTTAATGTAGGGATTATTGGGGCGCCAAATGCCGGGAAGTCGTCTCTGACTAATTTCCTGGTTTGTTTCTTTTCCAAATTTTCCTCCTTTAGTTTTGTATTTACCTTCTTTTTTGTTTTTGGCTTAATTATTTTTGTTGTTACGATTATTTATAGTATTGAAGATGTTAATTTTGAATTTAGCGATATTGATGCTGTTTTGTCCCTGGAATACATAATAAATACACAAAGTTCACATAGTTTATTTAGAACTCTTTTCCCTAAAAAGAAAGAAACTTGAATTGTAACTGTGGCTTTTGATAATCCTAATTCCCAAAATTCATTTTGCTTCCCCTCTCCCTATGAAGAAAATATGATGTCTCATGATTTTTGTTCAGATGTCTCATGATTTTTGTTCAGATGTCTCAGTAAGTTTCCTTGTTATTATAGGTTGAGACAAAGGTTGCTGCTGTTTCACGGAAGACCAATACAACCACTCACGAAGTATTAGGAGTAATGACAAAAGGCGACACTCAAATCGTATGTTCACTAATGATTTTCTTCATATATTGACACTGTTTTATGTGCAATTTATATAATGGTCCTGATGTTATGCATGAAATGTATGGTCTGGAAAAAACCCGAAGTTTATGCAATTACCACAGAGGTAATGGCAGATGAATCGTGTATGTCCTTTACAATTCTGTGTTTTTCTCAAGCGTTTGTTATGACATTTGGTGTTCTATTAAATATTAATTTGAGCATCTTTAAGGTAAAAAATGTTTGATATTATGTCGTAGTTAACAGTGTGATAGTTTAATTTCATCAGACCTGATAGTTGTTTTTTACTTCAACTGAATAACAGTGATCTTCTGGTTTTTAGTTCGGCCTTTTTAAGGATACACCTTTGATTTTTCCCCATGTTGTGCATGTTCACATGACAAAAGCAATGCATGTTCAAGTGACAAAAGCAACTTCTGTCTAAAACTGTAAGGGCTTATTACAGCCAAACCTTTGTTGTTTGAGGATATTCAGTATATGCTTCTATTTTCTTTTCTAAATATGAGGTTAGTTCATGTTTTCAAATTTGCAAAGAGTTAAGTGTATTTACTGAACCTCAATAATAGAGAGACTTCAAGGTGGTTAAGTGGAAAGAAAGGAACAGGTTACTAGTAAATCAACTGTAAAAGGCAGTAGAATTGATCTTCTTTCAGCTTTGCAAGGATCAACCTTTTTGAACTTAACGTGTTGATAATTCCCTTTATGAAACTGTTCTTTCCTTAGATAAATGATAACTTGGTTACAAGAACAAACTCCTTAAAACCTTCTGCGTTCATTTGCATCTTCTTTAGAAAGGTGGTTGTGAACTTTGATTGTTGGGGCGCCTCATAATGTCTCTAATTTTTTGTGGTTAGGAAAAGCTACCACATCTTCACTTCCTTGAGCTTCATATTGTAATGGAACACAATCAATACATTTTGAGACTTATGGCACAGTAACTTCAAACTGGTCTTTTTGGTATTGCAATCTTGCAAGCAAATTCAGAAAGAGATCAAACTTGGCTAAGTTAAGTTTTCTAGTGGAAGTATGGCGGAGACAAATTGAGGTGATTAAGGAGGGTGAAAGGAATACTTGATTTTTTCATGGCATTGACAGTCCACTAGAGGCACAATATTCTTGATAAAACAGAGTTTAAGTGATGTAGAACAAAAAAGTTTGAAATCAAAACTTAGAAAATTTTATTAAGAAGCGAAGTAGGAGATCATGTATCTTAATAATTAAAGCAATATCTCAATATTCGAATAATAATTATAAATAGTTTACCTAAAAACAAAGATAAGTACCTTATTTATAGGTAGCAAATACATCAAAATAAGAAAGATATGTCAAAGATTGTCCCCATTATCCGCTCCTGGAGTTGAGTTCCCAGATTGATCCACGTCCTTTGTTAGTGAGGTTTGGAACCTCATGAGCCCATGGCTGAACTATGCGGAGCGAGATTCTAGCATGATCCCTTTTCTACTCTCTTCTGCAATTACAATGAAAATTACCTCATTAAGTGATGACATTTTGTATTTTCCCAAGATTTTAACTCGTACTTTATCATATTCAGGATTTAGTCCTGCTAGAAATTGATATGCACAGTTTTTTTTTTCTGAAAACTTCTTGAAACATGTTGTATTTCTTACTGCAATTTATGGTAACGCTGTGGTACTGGTCTATGTCAGCACCCTTAGACATGGTGACTGAACTTGAGAAAAAGAAGAGGAAGAAGAAGAGAGAAAGAGGGGAGAAACAGAGAAGAGAAATTTGAGGGGTAATTTTATTTCTTCGTTGATGATTACAAGCACATGGAGCATTTTATAGGCTTTAAAGCAGTAAAATCAAACGGCTTCTATGGTCAGAATCGTGTGGTCGTTTCATGTTGCAGCAGTAGCGGTGGGATTTATTGGTAATGACATCCGCGGCAGCCACGGGATCTGATGGAGTTGGTTAGGGTTTGTCAACCCTAATCCTAGCTGACTTCGATTTTTTACAAATTTGCCCCTCATTTACCCCTTTTTCTATAATATACAATTAAGGGTTTCGTGATAATACCCTTCCCTTGAGCATAATCTCGTCTTCAAAGTTGAGTTGTGGAAACTTTTTGTTGGAGAGTTCATTTTGTAACAATCTCTTCCAAGGCTATTACTGTGTTACTTGAGCAATGGTGTCTTGGGAAATATCGGTCTCCACACTTGTAGCAAACTGTTGTTGCTCTTATAGATTTCATCTCTCTTCCCGCAACTTGGGACGGTTGTTCATAATTTTTTATTTCGGATCCTTCCAAAAATTGGACAACTTTGTTAGAAAAATATGAAGTTTGAGACATTGCTATCATAAATTGTTCTTGAAGTAAGGCTTGTTCAAATGCTTAGTTGAGGGATAGTGGATTAAGCAGCCTTATCATTGGTTGCAGTTTTGGTTTGAGTCTGCTGATAAAACTGAAAATAAAAAATCTCTCGAAAAGAGTGGGGTTGTCAGCATTCATTAATGCGCGAAATTATTCCAGACGTTTTTTATATTCAATGACGGTTCTGGTATGCGTTATCTTATTAAATTCTTCAACAAAATTTTTTGTGAAGCACTCTCAAATCTTTGACAAAGTTCCATTATGAAAAAATTCCATTCAAGCTTTTCCACTTATGTCAACCATCCGTCGTACCAAATGTCTGCTATGTCACCTAGAAGAAATGAAGCAACCTCTATCTTTTGTTCTTCCGGTGACTAAAAAATATTTATTATATCTCCGAATCCAAGCGCAGGGATTAGTTCCATCAAAAAGTGGAATTTCCACCTTGGGCATGTTGGGCAGTTGACTAAAGAGGGGTGAACTGGTCAGGTTTATGGTGAAATTGGGGGTTTGGTTTGATTCAAGAAACAAATTGGGTCGGTTGGGGTCGATTCCGTTCGCGTCACTTGTTTTACCTTCAGAATTAGTCAACCCGATTTTTTTAACTTCTTCTTCTTCGTGCGCGTGGGAAGTTGGTAGAACTCCCTGCTGCTTGCTCGTGACGGCTGCGGTCAGTGACGCCGAGCTTACCATCACCTGTTGTAGTGTGCCGCCACGCAACATCTCCACCAGAAACTCAAATTGTAGTTGAGGTCTTTTCTAATTCTCGCGAACTTAGGCCACGAGGATGGCCAACCATTTGTCCAGCTCCTTCACCCTCGGCTCCGTTTGTTCTACCACAGGTACTGCCTTTCCCTTGGATCTAGAACACAAGGTGACACCGGCGTAGGGTTTGTCCGGCTTTGGCTCTCATAACACCTTGTCAGCACCCTTAGACATGGTGGCTAAACTTGAGAAATAAAAAGAGGAAGAAGAGAGAAAGAGAGGAGAAACAGATAAGGTAATTTTATTTCTTCGTTGATGATTACAAGCACATCAATGGAGCTTTTTATAGGTTTTAAAGCAATTAAATCAAACGGTCTCTATGGCTTGAATCGCTCGACCATTTCGTGCTGTAGCGGTGGCCATGGCATTTATTGATAATGGTATCTGCGGTGGCCACGGGATCTGATGCCATTGGTAAGCCAGTTCACAACCACGTCTGGTATCTCGCGTCTTGCATCTAGTGGCGTGACCTCATTCGAGTAGCGGACGGATGATAGACTATGCAACTATTGGTAGACAGTGAGACTGGATAGCACTACACTATGGGGGGACACAGAACTACTCGTGCGGTTGTACTGTGCAACTCCAGGACTGGCAGAAGTGGGTGGCACAGCTGATGACATAGGAGACTGCAACTATGCTTACTCTAGTTACTGTCGGTGATGAAGGTCAGGCTGGGGCAACGGCAGCAGTAGCAGCAGAGTGGGATGAACAGTGAGTAGATAGATGGTGGAGAAGCAGCCGGGTAGGAACCCATGCGACTGGAGGCCGGCTGGAGGATTCTGGTGCTGGTGGTGAAGCCCAATTTGGCTTCTACTGGTGGCCGGCAGTTGTGACAAAAGTGACCAGTTATGAAGGCTAGCCTAACCTGTTTAGGGGCCTTTCTTTTCTATTTTGACAATGAAGGCCAAATAAAGTTTGTAAAATAGTGTAGGATTTGTTTAACTTAGGATTCAAGTTTTATATATAGCTATGATATTCAATAAAATACACCCGAACATTCTTAACCTTATACCCTTTAATTTAATTTACACTTTCTTTAATAAATTTGAATATTAATATGAGAAAATTTGACCTCCTTCCTCTCAGGGCTGACAGCAAACTCTTTTTATACAAGCTTAATCAGGAACCCATTCTTAAAACTAGATGAAGTTTGCCATGGTTTCAGTGTTATTTATGGTCTGAATATTAATATTGGCAAATATGAGCTCGTTTTTCTCAGTGGTTATGGGACGCTCCTTTTTTATATATGCCTAATAGGGAATCCATTCTTAATACCAGATGAAGTTTGTTCTCTCTTTTTTACATATGCCTTATAGGGTATCCATTCTTAATACCAGATGAAGTTTGCTTTGTTCTCAAGTTTTTTTCTAGTCTGAATATTAATATGGGAGCTCGTGGCTCTTGGGGGTGGCGTGGACAGGCTTGTAGCATTAATGGGATGTAAAGGCTCGTCTTTACCTTTAAAGTACTAAGGCTTGCTGCTAGGTTCAAAGTTTAAGGATCCATTTATTTTGTGGACTGGTGGTGGCTAAAATTGAGAGAAGACTTGTAGGTTGGAAAACAGGCTTCTTATCTGACGAGGATAGCTTTATTGTTACTAAGAGTATTCTGCCTCATTTGTCTCTATAATATGCGTCTCTATTTTGGAACTTGGCTGGTATCATTAGTTGATTGGAAGAAGCCATTCATTGTTTGCTTTTTTTCAAAGTTTTTTCTTTTTCCCGTGGCAGGGAGGAGTTGGGGAATTGGGGGTTTTGAGATTTAAAGAAGGTGCTAAGTTGGTGGATTAGGGTGTGGTTAAACAGCCTGTGCAAAGGGATGCCCGCAATATTAGGTCCTTTTCGAGCTTCAATAGAGGCTTTTGGGTAAGTGGTTATGGACTTCTAAAATAGATTTCAGGATTGAAAATTCGAATTGCTGGATATTTAATTCTGGTTTTCCTGGAAAATACAGAGAATATTTCTTCTGGAATATTTTTGTTCTGTCTAGATAATCTCATTTTTCAACAGATGACATAAATATTTAAATGCTTGCTGATTCATTTTGTATAAGAATATTATACTGAAATAAATAACTTAGAAAATCAAACTAGAAAAGACAACCAATACTAACCAAAATAAGATTGTAAAAATCCTAAGTGATTTTTTTGAGATAAGTAAAAATCCTAAGTGATAGAAATTAGATGATACCTAAACAACAAATTCTGCATATCCAGCAACAAGCTACCAAAATAACCCTAAATCCTAATTTAACCTAAACACTTTCTTTATGCTTCTGAATCGACAATATATATAGTTGTATGTATTGGGGCGTGCGTGTTTATGGGATGTATTTTACAAAAAGAGTCTCTAAAAACCTTTTTTCCTTACCCTATTTTTCATCAGTATTCAGTAACTGGAAACATGGTCTATAACAAAGCCATTATGGACTACATAGTTTATAGTTTCCCCTGAGCAGAAGTTGCCTTTTTCTAGTAAATGGAAACTGCCATGGTCTCTTCAAGTAAATTATTATGGACCTTTTGTTCTTATCGCACAAGGGAAACAAATTGAAGTCTAAAATTATGTAACTTGAGTCTGTGAAGGAATTTTGTTTTCACTTGAGCAATCCAGATAATTTTGCCATCTTAAGATATTCTTATACTAATTGCAATCATGTATGTGCAGTGTTTCTTTGACACCCCTGGGATTACACTTAAGAACAATGGATACCCTTACAAAGATATGAAGGCTCGTGTGGAAAATGTCCGGAGTTCAGTTGAGCTATATGATGTGCTCATGGTCATTTTTGATGTGCATAGACATCTAACAAAGTAAGTAACTTTTTGTGTTTACAATATCAAAGTTCATTGTAGTGTGCATTGATCAACTCCCAGGTAAAATTTTCTGACCAAGTTTCTTTCTTTTATGATTTGGGTTGAAAGTCCTGGAACCCTCATAAGGAAAATATTTGCTATGAAGAGAGAGTTTGATATAGGAGAAAGAGAGTTGAAGACAAAACTTGGAAAAAATTTGGTAAAAACTAAATTTATGGATCTCATATCTCAATAATGAAAGCAATGTTTTAATATTTGAATGATAATCATAATGATTTATTGAATAACGAAGGTAAGGTACCTTATTTTTAGGTACCAAAATACAATCAAAATGTGATTTTTATGTCTATTTAAGAATTCCATGAAATAAGAAAATAAGCTAAGTAGAATAACCTACAGTAGCAAAGAGGTAAATAAAATCCAAAGTAATAAACTTATTCTATATAGATACTAATTTCTGAATAATCTAAGTATCTTATCAATGCATAAACGTTATAATTACATAAGTGTATCTTATTTTAGAAATATGTCTAATTTAGGACCTTCCTTTTCAGCATCATTCTACCCGAATCGGAAAAGCCTCAGCTTTAAAATGTTGAAATCGAAAAAATATCAAATTTGGGACTTGTCTTCTTAATAATTGAAGTTTTCGAAACTTGAGATTTTCGTTAGAAGACATGAATACTTCTAAAATCTAAAGGGTTCTGAAGACCTAATAAACCAACTAGGAATATGAGATTCATAAAAAGAATAATAGTCAAACTTTTCTCATTGCTGTCAGGAGCCAAATAAATTTTTGAAATAGTGTTTTTAGGTGAGGCCTCTTAAGAGGCTTTAAAATCAACGAGAATTTACAGTTTTTAACCTTGACAATATCACCATATGCAACTAAATTGAGAGAGATGATTCATTGTATAATAGAACTTGCATCATCTTTCACAATCTCTTTGGTTGTCTTACCTATTAACTTACTATTATTAGTTGGGTGGTCAATAGTGATCTCTTCAATTACCTCATTTATTAATTTGTTCTCACATGTTTGATCATTAATGATTGTGAGATCATCTTGCGCTGTAGAAATAGGTAAGTTGTGGCACCTGGTGCTTTCTCATGGTAGAAAGCTTCTAAAACAAGTCTTTTTCAAGGAGATCACCCAACGGGTATCTGAGTTTTTTTCAATTAGTTAGTTTCCAGGAAATCAATTTGAGCACAAAGTATTTATCCTTTTCAAGGAATGAGTTCAATGCATGGATTTCTATCTCTGGAGTGAGTTCAATCTGCCTCCAGTTCAGAGATTCTCTTGTTTCTCTTATGATACAATTTTCATGCCTCTCATTTCTCATTTTTATTTTCATGAGCTTTTGTCTTATAATGGCTTGACTATTGCTTAGAGTTTCCAGCTTCTCTTCAAGATTCTTGGGGCTCAGGTTTTAGTTTGCCTAAAACTTACGGTTTTTTTTTAATGTAACTTTTTCGAAAAGAAATGATATTGATAACAAAGGTAGTAACTTGTTTGCTTCTTCTGAACACATTATGATGTAGAAGTGTTCTATGTGCTTCATGACTTACTGACTTAGATGTGGTCCAACTGCATGTTATTGAGAATATCTACAGTAAGGCATCTTCTGTGCCTCTATATTAAGTTAGTAGTGGTGATAGGATTGTTCAATGAAAGATAATTTTTCAACAAGAGCCAAAAAAAGAACTATATAGCTTGGAAACTCTTCTTTACCCAAGGACTTGGTTATGATGTACTCAAAGTTATATCCTCTATGTTCATGAGTAAAAAAGCAGGCATGTATTGCTTCAGGGGCATTTGCTGAAAATCCTGCAAGTACATTTTATTTGGCATGTTAATCAGGTGCCTTTTTGCGCACTTGGATACCCTATTCCTTCATTCATATTAATACTTGGCTCAAAAGATTTTGAGTACAATGGAATCTATTATATCACCTGTAGGCCATTTTTCTCTGTGAATTTATATGAGATACAATCTTGTTTCTTAATTTCCTTAGGTGCTTAATAATCCCTGTCATTTCCCTGCTTCATATATATTTTTAATTTATTCAGGCCTGATTCGAGGGTGGTAAGGCTGATTGAACGAATGGGTGCACAAGCACACCCAAAACAGAAGCGGCTATTATGTATGAACAAGATTGATTTAATTCCAAAAAAGAAAGACTTGTTAAAGGTTGCTGAGCAGTTCAAAGATCTTTCTGGATATGAAAGGTAGAGGACTGATATTACTTCTTTTCAGATGGAATATATTATCCATGATAGATTCTGAATGCCCTTGGTGCCTTTTTCTTAGATTTAAAAGAAAAATCTACAATCGCTTCTGAAGGCCTGGTCTCATTCTTTTGTAGGGTTTTCATGATCTCGGGAATGAAAGGCTCTGGAGTGAAGGATCTGACTCAATATTTGATGGAGCAGGCATGTATCTAGTTGAAAATGGCTTATACTTGGAATTGGACTTGACACTGTTCCATTTTGGAGTGATCACTAGATGTTTTGCTTTAGGGTATCTTTCCATTCAAACTCAAGTAGATTGCTGCAGTGACAAGTAGAAGAAGTATGGAGTTATGTTCCTTGTACAAAGTTTTCTTATTAAAGATGCGACCTTCATCAAATAATTTTGTTAATTAATCCACATCTGCACGCACATAATGCTCACTAAGTAATAATAAGTTGTTTATTCTGCAGAATTTTGGGGTTTCCTGCTTGGCAGAGTTGTCAAGCCCCTGTTTAGAGGGAGGGAGAGGGTTTAACTTTCATTTGGTGAACCATCACATCCAAATGCAAGTTTTCTTGCTAAAATTATTATTATCAGTTGTAGATTTTCAAAAGGTTTTTGTCTATTGAACCCCATTTTCCGTCTGTTGCTAGGGTAAACCCTGGCTCAAAAATTTACTTTCTTTTGGGAGGCAGCTCAAAATTAACTTAATATGCTTTAGCTTATGTAAGACATTTTTTAGTGAGAAATGTCAGTTACATTTTATGTCCACATTTTTCTCCATTGTTTTGTTTTAGTATCCATCTTTTTCCCACTGAATTTTCATTTTAAACAAATTTCTAGAACATCAGTTTTGGGTTTCATCCCTGTATAGATTACATGCCTTTTTTTGGTTCCTTTTTCCTGAAATAAAGAATATTTTTCCTTGAAATGAAGAGACGTATATTGACCAGCTCTTTTCAATGCCTGAATTTGGCACATGCTCCATGAGACAATGAATTGCTTTGAAATTGTAATTCTATGATAACACTTGACTGTTCTTTTATATATATCTAACCCTGGTGTTTAAATGCATTCTCATACATAGGCAGTTAAAAGACCTTGGGATGAAGATCCTGTAAACATTAGCGAAGAAGTAATGAAAAATATTGCTTTAGAAGTTGTTCGAGAAAGATTACTAGACCATGTCCATCAGGTATCATTCTCTTTTTTCTTTTTGACTTCACGATAGGGGCAGAAGAGAAGTTCTTTCAGATGATCATTTAGGGAGGTTTTGGATAACAACAAATAATTTTTTGACTGCAGGAAATCCCGTATGGTATTGAGCATCGTTTGATGGACTGGAAAGAATTACGAGATGGTTCTCTGAGGATTGAGCAACATTTAATTACTCCTAAACTAAGTCAGCGGAAAATTCTTGTGGGCAAAAATGGGTCTAAAATAGGGTAATCTACTTCTTCCATTGCCTTTTTTTCTTCCAGCTCTTATATTTGGTGATTGTATTAGGAATAATATAGGGTTTTGTGTTGATGTAAGCATTATTGTCAGGGAAAATTTGCATCGGAATGATATGAGAATATGGCTCTCTTGCTTTTTATTTCTGAAAAATACATCTCAGAATACCCATTCACCAAGTTGAGCTGCTTCTTGTTGCTGATATTATTAATGCAGGAGAATAGGAGTTGAAGCTAATCAGGAGCTAAGATCCATCTTCAAGAGAGACGTGCATCTCATCCTCCAGGTTAGGCAAAAATGATGCAATGTGGACAGTTTGAAGTCTGAATGTCAAGCATTGTCACCTTCTTGTGCTCCTAAGCATCTGGGTATTTGTATATATGAAAGTCTTTCAGGTTCATACTTTTTCTTGCTTGTTAAATTAAACACTTAATGCCTAGTAGATCACACATGTGGTAGTGAATCACTGTATTTGGTCTGCTGAGCAAGCAAAGCTTAGGGAATCTAGTAAGAAGATCCCTTTTACGTTGAAAAGATTCTCATATGAACTTCGGAGTTTTAAGATACACGAAAAGCTGTAATATATAAATGTTGTTTATTATACATTTAATTTATTCAAGCAGTGTACTAATTCATAAATTGTCATATTGTTATTTATCACTCAGACTTTTAGTCCAAGGAGTGAACTAGACAGGAGTGTTATACTTGTTCTTGTTTTCTATTAACTATGTGTATAAATTCCAAGTAGAACTTTTTATTTACACTCATAGTATATAAATTTTAGAAAATAAAAACTAATGAGTTTTTTCAATTGGAATAATCTATCAATTTAATTACTAAACTATTAGCTATGTTTTTCCATATTTTATATTCTATTAAACTTAAAAATTATAGCAATTAGAATTAATTTTAATAAATTTAATGAAAACAATTGATTTATTTAATTATTTAAATCATAAGGATAATAATAATAATGATATTTAAACGTTTAAGGAAAAATCAAGAAAAATTATTTTTTGAAAATATTTTTCAAATAGAAATATTTATTTTTATTTAAATAATTTTATATGTCATTTGAAGACGGACAAATAATTTATGTTGTTTCCCAGAGGTTTAAAGTTATATTATAAGTTTATGAATCAAATTATAGTTTGAAAAATTAAAATTTAATTATAATAATACTTAATAACTGCTTTCGTAATTTATGATCTAAATTATTATATCCCAAAAGCAGCTGAAATTTTGGTGTATTCCAATGGCAGTCACGAGTGTTGTCTTCTACAGTCTCCATACACGAGTGTGCTGAAGACAACGAAAATAAAAAATAAAGAGTCAACCATATGGTTTGGTTCTACTTAATCTTACAGAAAAATCAATTTGTAACAAAAATGATTAAAAAGAATGCAATCGAAGTAATTATGGAGTTCTATATATCTGCGGTGCGAGTATGTATGTATATTATATATTTCTTCTAGGAGATGTATATATGTATATACTATTTAATACATGATAAAGGTGAATTTCTCTGCGTATCAGAAATTAACCGAGGCATATGTACATGTATGTATATATAGGTAAAATCACATGCATAAGTATAATATATATAATATGTATGTTGTATATGATGAAGGGGATGACTGTAGCCGATCAATACCAAAGGCAAACAAGGATAGAAAAATTTACCAGGTGTAGCAGTTAAAAAGGGTTGATCTGGAAAATGGTAGCATCTTTTTAATTATTACAACCACAAACAAGCCATTGGTAGCTCTTGATACTCCTACAACTAGGTCGAGTACGTCCTAGGACTACTAACCAGCAAAAGACTGAAATGGAAGTGTCAACTGATCTAAAAGAGCTGTGACTGGCGTAGCCAGTCTTGGTTCATATGCAAATCCATGCAGCTCACCTTCCTCCCCGTCACTGCCGCCATTGTTGTACGGACATGGAGGTATCCATTGCCATCTCTTCCTGCAAATATCAAATAGCAATCCTCTTTCTGATCCTCTTATCATTATCACTATCAACTCTCCATTTCCAACACAATCGAACCCGTTTCCTCTTTCTTCCTCTGCAAATGGTATGTAGAGTTGCTGTGGCATTCTTTCAATCTCTACCCATGTTGCTCCACAGGCTTGCAGACCCCATAGTCTAAGGCTTCTCGGCACATTCAGCTTACTCTTCTCAACTGCTGCAACCAGAATCAGCTTTCCCTTACTCTCCACCAAGCTTGGTGATCTCAAGAATCTTCTCATTGGGGCTTGAATCTTTAACCAGTTGTTTGCAGCCATGTCATAAGATAAGACACTGAAAGGGCTGTAGTTCATGCAGTAGAATTTCCCGTCCACGTAAACCATTCCACCTGATTCCAGACTGCAAAGCCTTGGCATGGAAGCAGTAGTACCCCAAAGCGAATAAAACCCGCCTGCATCAATATGAAAGCTCTCGGTTGATAGATTTTTAACTGCATACGGAGAGATCAAATCATCTCCTGCAACAGCTACATCAATTGAAGTAGGGGTAACGGTCAGGCCAACTGAAGGGAAGAGTCGTGGTCTTAACGTGGGTGGTAATTGGCTAACAGAACCAACAAGAGGATTGCATAAAATAAGACTCTTTGAACCGGCCTCCTCTGACACCCAACACACTAACCCACCAGAAGAAGAAGTTGGATAGAACCCAGATGGGACCAAGGAAAAGGAAAGGCGGTACCATGTGAGATCATAAGGATCGAGGAGGTAACCATGGCAGATGTTGGGTCTATTGTCATTGGCAGCTCGTGTGGTATTGTTCCTGTAGATGTAGCTCTTAAGGGTTTTGTGCTTGAAGAAGAGAAACCAACGACAATGTGGCGAAATTTGCATGTAAAGTTCAAGGAAGGTGTTGGAGAACAAGAGAGTATACCATCTCTTGCAAACACAACGTGCCCGGAAAAAGGCTGGTGGTGGAAGGAAAGCAATCACCCGATCTAGCAGCCTTTGTGGAAGTTTACTCCAAATCCTACTGTCCATCCAAGGACTATAAATGGCGTTACTGCTAGTGGTTGTAGCAATACTACTGCTACTGCTAGTGGTGAAGGTGTAGGAAAAGGGTAAAGGCAGAGATGTGTTGAACACATCCATATTTATAATTGACTATATATATATATGGGTTGTTTCTTGCTTCAATATTAGTCAGAGTTCAATCGGATTGCAGAAATTCCGCAACTATAAAGAAAATTAGGTCAAAGAAGGTGATGAACGATCGGGTTAGTCTTTTTCTAGGCACGCATGAAGAAAAAAGGAAAAACCTACTTTTGAAAGTGAAAACTTCACGGTTACATGATTGGTTTGGGAGCTATGTATTATGGGAACCTACTGTAGGTTGGTGAAACGGTAAAAATATTGGTGAAGTACTTGAGGGATGATTATGGGGCATGCAGTAGGGTTGAAGTATTGAGAAAGTACAGAAAGAACACAAATTCGTGAAAGAGAAGACATGCTTTTCTGGGGTTCTTCAAAAACCCACGAAGGGATTGTTGGATAGGTTGTTTATGTTGGAAAAGTCTCCCTTAGTAGGGTTTTTTATATATAAATTTATTGGATTGTTTGGTCACTTTCATTTTTTTTTTATTAGTTATAAATTAAAATTCAATGGTTGTTCAAGAATTGGCAGTGATTCTGATGGTTCATCTATCAATTCAGTGTTTTCTTGTCAAGGCCGAGGAAGGAAGGACGAGAGTTGCAGAATGAGACAAGTGCAGTGCAGAGAGAGAGAGAGAGAGAGAGAGAGATAGAGCACGAGCGTCCTTTTGCAGTCATTATTATCATTCACATTGATATACACATCACCCAGACTCCAATTTTAACAGACCAACTCTAACTCTCACACTCAACACCAACCCTAGTTGCAAAACTCAACCAATCCTTTTAGGAATGCAACAAATTCACAACCATTCATTTCCTTTTCAAAGTGATTTGAGGGCCTGTCATTCATCTATATATCGTTGATTGTGATCATGTCGTTTACAGCAAAAACAACAAATATATATATATATATATATACATTTTATACTATTTGAAAGCCGAGAGATTAATAAAAATTTCTCATCTCAGCAAACCCTCCAACTTCAGCGTAAAAGTCAACTTCACTTTTTTTTTTCTTTTCTCTTTTCTCTTTGCCAATGGTGCACGAACATATATATTCCTTTCTTTTTCTGGGTGCGCTGGAATGAACCATGGTTTCTCTGCCCTCTTAACAATCACATGCATGAATATGATTGAATTTTCTTATTTGTAAATGTAACATAAGTACTCTTAAGAATATATAATTAATACGATGATTTAGTCATTAAAATTTTTATACTTTGTTTAAATGTTATAAATTTGATTCTCACCGAAAATAGAGAACTCATTAGTTTGTTAGCACATTATAGGTTGATGATAATTAGTTTATAATGATTAATTCAATAGTATTTATAACTTACTTCATTAATGTAGTGATGGTATTGTAATAACTAAATTAAGTTTCATTTTATTGGGCTTAGATTCTCATATTTAGGTTAGCTACAATTGACAAAAAAACCTCAACCTAATATTTAATTTTTCTTTTTTTTAAAAAAAAAACTCTTAAAAGTATTGAAGAATTAAGAGAATTTATGGTTGTGATTGATTTACTTTATAATTTTTATTTACATGGTAAATCTTTAGTAAATAGATGACATATTGTTGTTTTTGAATGCCTCTTGATGCTTCATTTTATATTTTTTCAAGCCTTTTTAAAGAATACAGAAGGGTTAACATTTACATTTAAATTGAAGCTAAGATTGAATTTAGAACTAATTGCATCACCTAAGACCTCAAATATGAGATAGATTAGGCTTAAATTTTTCTTTTATATAGCTCAAATCCAACATGCTTATTTGATAATATCTTATACATGCACTATGTCTAACATCTAAGTGGGATACGTAATAGATTTTTTTTTTGTTTTTTCCTTTAAGTTAAAACTTTGGTAAACTAAGTTATTCGTGAGTACTAAATATGGTTTGTAGAAAAGCATAAAAGATTGCCTTAGGAGAAATCAAACTTTGGATGTTAACCACAAACTCCACTAACATAGTCATTGTAACTATTACCCCATCCTGCCACCACAACCATTATCACCATCACTTTTACTGTTGTTCTATATAACCATCATAGGTACCACCATTATTATTATTGATATCATTGACCTTCGTATTGTAATCACTAAAGTTACCACCATGATCACAATCTCTACGATGGTTATCACTACCACTTGTACTATCATCACAGTTGCCTTTATCACTGGTATCATTATTGCTCTATCACCACTATCTCAATTATTACACTATTGTCACTATTATTTTCCTGACTATCATTACAATGATTATCGTTGTCACCTTGTCATTATCGCAACCATTGTCATCGTTGTCCCCCATCTATATTGCCACAACCTTTATAACTACTACCATCATCATTATTAATATGAATTAAAAAGAAGATAATAAGGTCCTTTTGTGTTATATTACACATTTACTTAATCATTTCATACATATGTAAGGTAAAAATCTTACTCAGATAATTTTCTGTTTTTAGAAAATAAGAACATTTTATAGAGATGATAACACATATACATAATATATTACCTTACCAAGATAATACTTAGTACGAAAAAGGTGTGACCATTAAGCACACCAATGAAAAAACATAATAAAAAGAAAGAGCATGTAGGTCAAATAAAACAATAATGGTCCACAATAATATAATGTCCTCCCAGCACCTAAAAGCATAGCCTAGCTTGTTGGTGACCCCTTAGTACTAACAGAGTTGATGAAAAGAGTTGGCTTGATGTTGTGAAGCTTGCAAATACTGGTACTTAGGCCTATAGAAGTGGTTTGTCTTGAACACACTTTATAAATGCAAGCATTACTTCACAATGTGCTATGAATTTAAAAAGCTCCCAACTATACCCCTAGAGCACCATGAAGAAATTGGTCCTATTGAAAAACTCCTATAGCAATTGTGATATTTGTATTAATAGCGACAATGACATAAATGACTATAATGACAGTTGCCATATTTTGTTCAAGGGTAAACACAAAAGGAAAAAATTTTAAAGTAATTTTTTAAATTTTCAAGTACTACTCACTTTGATCATTTATATCTAATGAGGTAAATAACAATAATTTCAAAAAGATTTCTTACAAATATTGCTAAAGTAAGCCAAAAAGGCCTTACCATAACTTATATAGACTAGAGATCATAAGTTGGCAATTGTATTAATCCATGTAAACAAGTTCATTATCATTGGAGATGACAAAGCATAAATTTCACAAACTAGAGATAACTTATTAATACATTTCCCACTAAAAGCCTTAGAGTTAAAGCATTTTCTTTTGTCTTGAAGTTGAGCAAACCATGAAATGACTTAAGTCCACATGAATATGTTAGTTATCTCCTAGAAATGTATAAGATGCTTGAGTGCAAAAATATCTCAAGTCCAGTAGAGATTTATGAAAAGCTATACCCAACAAATGGAAGGAGTTGATATATGCTATAACTTATACACAACTCATCGAATGCTTAATTTATCTAACTTCAAGTAGGCTAAATATTTTATATGCTCTGCTCGTGGTGAGAAAATTTATGCAAAAACTAAAGAAATTTCTATTATGAGTTGTGAATGCTATATTTAATATACCACTAATTATGGCATATTATATAATAAATAAGGAAAAAGTGAGTTAGTTGGTGTTCTGGTGCCGAATGCCAATGATCATGATGCAAAATGCTCATAATAGGTTATATATTCATGCTTAGATCAATAATCCACATGGTTAAAACGACTCATGAAAGATCTTAATTAGTCAACTAACTATTTAGTACAATTATATTGCAAAGACAAATTAGCTACATGGTTAACAAAAAAATTCAATATTTTATGCAAGAAGTAAACACGTGTAAGTATATAATCATTTTATAAAAGAGAAACTATTACTTGGCAAAATTAAAAAGAAATATATCAAGACACAAGAGCAAGCAACAATACATTCACTAACAATCTCAATAATATAAAGATTGACAAATTCAGAAAGTAACATGGTAAAGTAAACAAGCAACTCATGAGAGAATGGTAAAGTAAATAAGCATCGGCTTTTTCTCTTATATATATAACCTTTCTCTTCTGCCCAATAATTTATTTTCTTTTATTTTCAATTGACTCTTTAAAATCAACAAAGTCTTTATATAAATATGGGAAGTCCCTTATGGTGTAAGTTATATGCTTAATTAAGATGTATATTTTTCCATGTGCTTTTAATAAATTATTATGTCTGTGTTATTGTAAATTATTTTCAAGTGATGCGAGCTGTTTTCTACACGTTATAATTGACTAAACAGTATGTAAATAAGTTTATTAATAAAATATATACATTTATTTTTTAAAAATAAAATAAAATTATATACATCTTACGATTAGAATTAATTTGAAGTTAAAATTTAGTTTAATGTGAATATGTACATGAAATTAATCTTTTTTCAGTGAAAATATAATAGTCGGGTCCGGAATTTGGCCCGGGATCAATTTTGACATTTATAAAAATAATTATAAATTATTTTTAAATTATTTTAATTTAATTTATTAAATTATTAGAGAAAAATAGGTTAGAGACGTAATTGAAAGTAATTTTGAGAAAAATAGGTAAAAATTTGAGTTCGGGGAAGTGTTTTTGAAAGAAAAATTAGAAACAAATGGTCAAAATGTAAAAAAAAAAATTCGGCCAGGTGGGATGGCCCGGTCAACAGCCTTGATGAACTAGAGTACGCCACATGGCAAAGCACGTTGATGTCAGCGCCACGTAAGAGGCCACACAGGCGATCCGCGTGCTCAGCGATCTGACGGTCCAAATTCGACACTGATTTGGAGTTTTTGGGGGTATTTTTAGTTGCGTGATGAGTATTTTGGATTTCTTGAGGAGACTTTAAAAAATTTGAGACCCGTTAGGAGGCATAATAGACAACGCGATGTCTCGAATCCTAATAAGGGCCCATCACCTTATTCTCTGTTACGGTAAATGGATACTTAATAATTAATAAGTGTGTTTTTTGTAAAAACTAGAAAAATGTTAACAATAATTACAGGTCACTAGTGGAGTCGAAAAATAGGTCAGTATACGATTTCTCTAAGCTCTTCTATGTGTCTATTCACTTTCATGTACTGCCTAAATTGCTTATTGTTCCGCCTTATAATTTAAAGTATCACAATTAATTACTTTCTCATTATTGATTGCCTAATTATAATTTTTATATGATTAACTGAGTTGAAAATAAAGACCCTGAGTACGTTTCTTGATTATTAAGGTATAAAATTATATTGTTTGCATAAATGTCGTTTAATTAACCTGTGAATATGATATGAGAGGTTGATATGCGCTTGGTGTTTGTTTTATTGATGGAGATCTTTATGTGAAAGGCGTATTTGGTATCCTGAAAAAGGCGGACGGACCTGGTACATAAAAAATCCTATCGTGAATATTACCTCAATTGGACGGGGCTGGGAAGTCCCATACCGGAAGTATTTGAGAGATATGGTTCACTCTTATACCGGACGAGATATCGAGGCGATGGAATATTTGGTGCCCATTACCAGATGGGGTTTGGGGATGACTGATTAATTGGTTAATTTAGATTTTTAGTTCACGCGTAGGGAAACATCTCTATAGATCCCCAAGAGTACTAATAAACAGGTAAAAAATATAAATTGTCGTTTCTTGTTCACTTATGCGAATAATTGAAAAGTTGTATGGATATTGGTCTCCATAAGTTGATTTTTGAAAAATTCGTAACGATAAGTATGGAGTAAACGATTTTTCTTCATGATAAATGAATTTACTTAAATTAAATGCTCCATTAGTTGTTTTGTGAATTTTACCAATTTTTGTTTTCCGTATCAGTGATTAGCGTGATATTCTTACTAGCATAGTATAGCTCACAATTCTATTAACTATTTCAGATCAAGAAACCAGAATCCAGATTTCGATCAGCAAGAAAGTTGTGAGTAATTTACCTTCCGGACTCCTTCAAGAGTTAGTAGAGATTAATCCCTAAGACATTTATCTATTTTTTTAAATCATTTATTTTTTTTATTTTTACGAACTGCTGTAGTAGAGATATTTTTTGTAACTCTATTGGGTATTATAATTTACTGTGTAAAGAATGTAAACCCTAATATTATTATTCACTTCCGCATTTATATCATAAATCAACTTTCTTCAAGTTCCGAGTATTTACAGAAAATTTGATACTTTAGTATAAATAACAAAGAAAATGAAAACATCGGACCTCTATCACGAGAAAAAAAAATCAAATAATTGGACTAAAACCAAGTTTTTGGATGGATTATGTGCTTTTTTATGAAATTAAAATAATTTAAATAAATTAAATTATTATAATAATATAAATATTTATAATATGAATAAATATTAACGTTGAGGATAAAAATTAATTTTAAAATAAAACTCAAAGCTAATTCAGCATTCTATTTGTTGATATATCAGAATTTAAGAAATAAAGATATTTTTATTGAAAAAAATTTACAAGAATAAATAACATAATATTATAAAATTATAGATAATTATAAATAATAGAAATAAATTATATAATCAATTAAGATTCTTTATAGTTAACTAAAAATAAAATTTTATTTTAAAACATATAATATCTATCATATTAATTTTATTTTAGAATATATTTTTAAAACATTTATATGATAATTTTCGGTCCTCTTGGTATATATAATATATTTTACTCAAAATATTTAAAATGGATTGGAAAAAACTCAAAGATAAGAAATTACATTATAATTATACATAAAAAAAAATAAAAGTTAATTAATTGATGAGAAATGAAAGTAAAGGATCAGTGTAATTATATATTTTCAGTTTACGACTGAATCTTTGCTTCCATTAACTCCAGTTGAGCAATAAAAAATCATTCTGTTCAAGTAATTATTATATTAAAGTGGTGAATTGATTTGAACAGTGAGGAGTCAACGTGGCATGGTTATCATTAGATTAGTAAAAAACTAAATTTGGTTACTTTAAATTGTAATTTTTTTAAACAAAAGTTTATACATGTAAAACCTTTTTCAAATATATATATTTATGAATTACTTAATATATATATATACATACACATCAATTGAGTCTAATTCGAATCTATAAAAACACCAACACAACTGAACTCCAACCATAACTTATCAAAAAGAAATATATATATATATAATTAAACATGGTATATGATAATTAAATTAGTAAAGAATTAATAACTAATTAGTCGATGGGATTAGAAATCTGGATTAAGGAGTGAATCCCTGCAGTGTGTCAGATCAGATGTCCAATCCCAATCTTTGATGGCGTGGAATACAAAAAGCTACCTCTCTTCCCTTGTATTTTTGCTCGGGCTGGGAGTAATATATATATATGTATATGTATGTGTGTGTGTGTACGGTGTTTATGACTGTTGTGAAAATGTGAGTGAGTTGTAAGTGTCAGTTTTGGAAGATTATGAATGTTTATAAATAGAAAAAGTTGGTTCTCAGATTTGGAAACAACTCCTCCATCAAGAAACCTCCCTTTTCTGGTAACAACCCACCACCTTCTTTCTGCATTTGTGTTTACCTCCAAGCAAACCCTTATTTCTTTCTTCCACAGTGCCTGCATCAATCCAAAACAACAGTCAAATCTAAAAGTAAATAATCATTGATTTTTTTTTTTTAAAAAGAAAGAAGAAGAAATATATATATATATATATATATATTACAGCGAGCTTGAGTTTTGATTATTACTCACTGTTGTGATATTTCGAGGAGATTGTGATAGAAATGACAGCATCTTTTTTACAAAATGAATAACAATAATCATGAAAGCAAGAAAAACCTTTTGTAAGCTGCGATAGAGTAGGAGCTAATGGTTTGAATCCAATCGAGATCCTTTGCATCTAAACACAATTCGCACAAGTGACCATTGGGTCACTAGTAGCCTGCAACTCTGATCTATTTGACTTCTGTTAAGAATAAATTATATTCACACCTTTTAGTTTCATACATTAATTAATATATACATATACATATACATATATTTTATTCATTAAATGATATACACACACAAATTATAATATAATTTTTAACCAAAAACATATACTTTTATTTTATTCATAATTTCTTATAAAAAAATAATGTATCAATTAAAAATTTGTTGATATTAGTAATATATATTAAATTACTCGTAAACTATATTTTTAAACTATATCATATATAATTATATAATTTAAACAAGTATCACAAATATATAACTATCAATCTGAAAAATATAGATAGATGTTAGATTTTTCTAACGTGTAAACTTAATGTGGACCTTAGTATACGTATCACACTATTAATTTAATGAGCTCGTTTAAATATGATTAAATAATATTGAATCTTAATGTATCGGGTTTAAGTATGAATTTGTAATGTACATATATTATTTTTATAATATTCTCATTTTATGATGGACGAAATGAGAATTACAAAAGTTAGTCAATATAAAAAGCAGTTATAATCTCCGAATTAAAATACTGTCATTTTTATTTTTCTGAAATTCCGTTATCATAAAAAATTAGTTTCAAAGCGCCGTATTGATTCGAAAGATTCTACCATCGGATGTGAATAAATCTTTTGTGATAGATTCAGGTACACTTCTAATTGTATTTCTCTTTAATTCAGTATGAATTAATTTTTTATACATCTACGATTTGAATGTTCTAACATTTGGTATCAGAATTATTTTTCATATTGAATTTTTGAAAAAAAATTTTATTTTTTGTTATGTAATTTTGAATTTAAAATTTAAAATTTTAGAATTTGGATTCGTTTTTGTTTAGTTGAAAATATATATATGCAAAAAAATTAAGAAATATATATATATATTAAGAAATTAAATATTGTATATGTGTATATATATATTTGAAGCATGTATGTACATATACATATATATATATATATATATGAAACTAAAAAAAAAAAAAGAGAGGAGCGGCCCACCGCCATTGCATGAGGAAGAAAATCTGGCGGTTTACAACCCATTCGGCAACCGAAACGGCTGTCAAATATGGTCTCTAACGACTAAATTAAGTTAGTTTAAAAATATTTAAAAGTAGCCGTTATAAATTGCACGAATTTAATTTACTATTTAATTTTTCATTTAAAATTAAAGGGGTAAAGATTTTGTGTTTGATGGGTTGTTTAAGTTTTAAAAATTATAATTTTGTGGGTTTGGTCTAAAGAGATGAAAGGGAAGAAAAAAAAAGGGTCCAATTGGTTGGCCCAAAATCCAGGCCCGTTTTGGTTGGGCCAACTTGATTCGGACTCAACCCAGCCCGAACTCGACAGATATTGACCCAACCCGGTCAATAGTTGACCAGTCAATGGTTGACTAATCAACAGTTAACATTTGACTGGTCAAACGATTAATGATCAACATTTGATCGGTTAAACGGTCAACAGTTAACTTTTGACCAAAAAAAATTAAAAAGTATTTTAGATCATTTTATAGTTGATTTTTTTCCTAATTTAATTTAAATTTGATTTTAATTTTGAATTTTAATATTAAAATGTGCATATACATATTGAAATAACTTAATTTATACAACATATTATCAAAGTAATATCTGTTGTAAATAATTTATTTATTTTATAATGTAAGCAGTTGTATGGATATAATTTATGTGAATGTTAATCTGTCTAAATAAATGTTTATATTTAATATTATTGTATTCTATTTTTATAGTAATGAATATATGACAGTTATTCAATATGATATGTGAATTTTAAATTGGCCCAAAGAAATGTTTATTATTTGATGTATTTCTATTGTCTGTATTTAATTATTATTATAGGGTATCACTTACACGTTAATATTTTATCTAGAGATAAAGTGTTAATAGAGTGTTCTGTATCTTGATATAAGAATATATCTTTATTTAAAATTTATTATTAAATTTTATAATTTACAGTTTTATGTAAGTATTAATTAATTTATTCTTGTATGTTCTCTATTTAACTTCATTTTCTACTGGAAGTATCACTGCAAATGTGAATTACATCCCAATGTTGCATGCCACAAATGTTAAGCAATGGAAGAATAATGTTTGACTTGTGCTTGTAGTTATGGATCTGGATTGGACTTTATGGGTTGATCAACCTGATCCGATTACTCCTGACAGTATCCATAAGGAAAAGAAGGAGTTTGAAAGATGGGATTGGTCAAACTGTATGAGTATGTTAGTTATGGAATAAGTCATTTCAGAGATTTTTCAGGACACTATGTCCAATGAGATCACAACAGCTAGAGATTTCCTTCATTTTCTAAAACAACATTTCGCTAGAAGTGATAAGGCCGAAGTATGTATATTTATGTTGACTTTTGTTTTCATGAGGTATAAGGAAAATAAAAATATTATAGAGCACATAATGGAGCTATCATAGGTGCATGTAAAGCTCAAAACACTTAGAGTGGACTTGTCAGAATAAGTACTTATGTAATTTATTTTAATTTCTCTTCCACCACAATTTAATCATTTTAAGATGACATAAAATGTAACGACTCCGGAAATATCCAAAGGAAATAAAAGATAATTAAAGTGCGGAAGCGTAATAAATGTTCAGGGTTTACATTTCTTATACAAAAAAACTTAAAGTACCAAATAACATTACGGAATTCACTCTTTTGAAAGAAACATAAGAATAAGAAAATAAATGGGAAATAAAGAAATCTAGCATTTACTCCCAATCTTCCTGTGGATTGGGCTCTGGAACCTGGTCATCTTGATATGAAATGGTTAAATAAGGGATGAGTTACACTAGCCCAGTAAAGATATCACACTATATCACTGACACAGAAGTAAAAATTGGTATAAAATCAACACACTAATGGAGTACTTAATTTAAATAAATTCATTTATCATAAATAAAACTATTTACCGTTCACTTACCGTAGTGAGATTCATAAAAATAATCTATGCAGATAATTAATATCATACAGATCATAGTTTCATGTAAAATCAGCAACATAACACATATCACAAGTCTATTTACATCGTCAATAAACCAAATAATAACTGTCACTTTTTCACCAGCTTACTAGTATCCATGAGGGTTCATAGGGATGTCCCCGCTACACACGAACCCTTTCCTTTAATAATCTCAATTATGGGCCGTTCCCATATCCCGTCCGGTATGAGCACCAAATTATTAAAACTCAATATCTCACCCGGTATGAGGGTGAAGCGGGCCTTCCCCATATCCTGTCCGGTATGAGCGCCAAATTATCGTGTCTCCATTTCCCGTCCGATATGAGACAAAGTTCACG
The DNA here is from genome assembly GCF_054855325.1 of Carica papaya. Lineage (NCBI taxonomy): Eukaryota > Viridiplantae > Streptophyta > Magnoliopsida > Brassicales > Caricaceae > Carica > Carica papaya. Next base: position 23,155,556 of record NC_142310.1, on the reverse strand, counting down.
GTAGGGTTCCCTATGTACCCGGTCCGTCCACCATCTCTCAGGATATCCAATAAGGCTACCATCTTCATCTATTCATCTTCCCATACAACTTTTCCATTTTTCATTGGTCTTCATTTTTCAAACCAACCATAATCACACAAGCAAATAAACATGCATCAGGAAATACAATCATATCTCAAATTTTTAACTAAACGGTGATCACGGAAGGCAACAATACATGCATTTAAATAATAAAATTGATAAATCAGATATTATCATGCCTTTAAATTGTAAAATAAATCAACAAAAATCAACAAAAAATAATTTCCGATTTTGGCTCCATTAGTAATCTGTAATTAATTATGCACATTTATTAAATTTACATAAAATACTATGTTATTATTTATTTAAACTTTAATTATATGATAGAAAATAGGGTGAGGAATCTTTACTCGATTTGATGCTCGAAAAGCTAAGCTGTTCGACTGCGCCTACGGGCGATTCCTGAGTTCCCTGAATTTTTCTTCAGGAATTAAAACGTGCTAATAATATCTATAAATATCTCAAACAAATCCAAAATCAGTCCCATGGTCCACTTAGCTAATTTTAAAATTTCGGCACAGCGGCTCCGGCATGCTCCGCCCTCGGTTGGCCGAAAAAACACAAAAAACTGAAACTCATCGGCGGCAGGGCTCTCCGGTGCGGCGGCTCCTCCGGTTCACATTGCGGTTGAGTTTTTTGCTCCGATCAACTTGTAGAGAAGGACACGGTGATCACAACAGTAAAAAAATTACACATAACGGGAATCGGGAATGGCCTCATCAGAGGCGTTTTGTGAAATTCCCTGCGGAAGCGCCGCAGGCTTCGCAGGCATTTTTCGGCCAATTTGTCAATTGTTTTGCTCCGATTTGGCCATGGGTGAGCTTAAAATTGAATTTCGAGCAAAAAATTTTTTGGTGGTCGAAAAGGATTCTGATGCGGCAGCGGGTGGTGGTGGCTCTTTCCCGGCGGCCAGGTCTTCTTCTCCGACGAGGGGTTCTAGTAGCTAGGGTTAGGGTTTGGGTACGAATGAGAGTTATTTATATCCGTCTGCTTTTGATCTGGACCGTCCATCGCGTTTGATCCGGACCGTCCGATCACAATTAAATAGGTAGTGAATCTGGACCGTTCATCGCAATCCAATCTGGACTGTCCATTGCAATCTAATCTAGACTGTCCCCCGTTTGAATCTGGCTGTTCAATCACGTTTGGGAGGGAGTGCATCCAGACAATCCGTGCACGCAGGAATGGACCTGGGTCGTTCGATCTCGGGCACGCAGATCGCCCGCATGGCACCGCGTCAGCGCCCGTTGCAACGAGATTGGTTCTGGTTTGTCGAGGCTGCTGACCAAGCATCCTACGTGGTAATTTTTTTTTAAATTACGTTTTGACCCCTGATTTTTGATTTTTTTTTTCAAAAATATCCCTAAAACCCAAAATTTTACCCATTTTTTCCAAAATTGCTTTCAATTTCATCCTCCATCAATTTTATTTCTTTTTTTTATTCTAAATTAAATTTAAAAATTAAAAAATTAAAAAATTATATTTATAAATAAATCTTAAATTACATTAAAAATAAATTTAGGGTATTACATACAACTGTCAGAAAAAAATTCTAGAATATGAATGAACTCATTTCACATGTGTTCAAGAGGAGGAAAGACTCAAGTCTGATAGCACAGAGAGAGCTCATTTAGCAATTATCTCAAAGACTAAGAATAATAAGAAAAATCAAACAAGTAAATCTATTGCGGTTCCAGTATAATAGAAGAAGCAACAAAAGGCTTAAACGAAAAATATTTGTTTCTTATGTAAAGCTTCAGGACACCAGAAGAAGCAATGCACTAACTATCATCCGTGGCACGTAAAAAAATGTATACTTCTTAATTTTATTTGTTCTAAAGTTAATTTAACTCTGTACCAACACACATATAGTGGATAGATTTTGGTGGCACAACTAACATCAGAGTGTCTATGCAAGGTTGCCTCCATTGCCGTAAGCTAAGTGATAGTGCCAAATTCATTTATGTGGCCAATGGCAAACCAGTCGAGGTGGAAGCAATTGGCAAATTTAGATTATTGTTAAGGATTGAATTTTATTTAGATTTAGAAGAGACTTTTATTGTACCATCATTTAAATGAAATGTGATTTTTGTTTTTGTATTGGACAAATTTGGTTATTCATGTTCATTTAAAAATAGAAAATGTAGTCTTTTTCTTAATCCAAATATTGTTAGTTATGGTTCTTTATCAGTGTATGATAATATTTATTTGCATGATACAATTGCTTCTTATAATGAATTGTTGCATGGTGGTACAAGAGGTATAAAGAGAAAATTAACCAATGAGGATTCTACTTCTTTATGGCATAAGAGATAAGGTCACATTTTTCAAAGGAGAATTGAGAGACTTGTGTAAAAGGAAATTCTATGTAACGACTCAGAACTTAAAAGGGAATAAATTTTAAATTGAATACGGAAGCAAAATGATAGAGTTAGGGTTTATATTCCTTACACAATAATTTAGAATACCCAATAGGGTTACAGGAATGACCATTCTAAAAGAATAAATGAAAAATCAAGAAATAAATGAAAAATAAACAATTAGGTATCCTAGGACGACCTTTACTAGCCTTTGAAGGAAGTCCGGGTGGTGAACTGTTGATCGAGATTTGGATCTTGGTTCTTTTGATCTAAAATGGTTAATGAAAGGGTGAACTACACTAGCTCAGTAAGAATATCATACTCTTGGTAAAAATCATAAAAATAACTAATAGAGCTCTTAAATTAAGTAAATTCATTTATCATAAATAAAATCATTTATTGCATACTTACCGTAATGAGATTTTCAAAACTGACCTATAGAGACAATAGTTCAACAGCATCATAATCTCATATTCAAGTAAGCAAGAATAACAACTTTTTTTTATTTGCCTACTGGTATCTATGTGAGTCCAAAGGGATGTCCCACTACGCGTAAACTAACATCCAACCTTATCAACTAACCAGCCATTCTCATACTCCGTCTGATATGAGTGCCAAAAAATACTAATCCTCGATAATCCATTCAGTATTAGGCGATGTTCACAGTAGGGTTCCCTATATATCTGGTCCGTCCACCATCTCTCAGGGTATCCAGTAAGACTATCATTCATTCATTCATATAACTAATCAATTTTTCGTTTATATTTAATTTTTAGTTTCATAATTTAACTGTAAATTACGCAAGACAAGCAATACATGCATCAAGAAAATACGACTGAATTATTTTACTAATTCTAGAGTATTATCATGCATGTAAAACTGTAAAATTAAATAATTAGTTAAAACAGGACAAACAATAATAAATAACCAGTTCCGGCATGATCAGTAATCTGTAATTCATTATCGAAGTCTTCTAAATTATGTAAAATACTGTATTATTTATAATTAGACTTCAATTCTATAACAGGGAATAAGGTGAGGGATTCTTACTCGAATCGGTGTTTAAAACACCGAATTTTCATCTGCGCCTACTGGCAGTCCCTAGGTCTCCTGAATTTTTCTGCAGAGGTAAAAACACGCTTCATGTACCTAAAAATATCCCAAAAAATTCAAAATCGATGTTAAAAACCTTTTCTAGCTAATTTCAGAATTCTGGCACGGCGGCACCACCTTGCTCCAGCGACAGCACTGCTGTTCGCGGTGGCAGTTTACCTCGGACTGATCGTTTTTGGGCAATTTTAGTTGGTTTCGGCCGGTTTTATACACATCTTTGCGAGAAAACACGTTAAGGGGCCACGGTTGGCTAAAAAAAGTCGAAAAATAAAAACTTACAGGTAGTTGAATTTTCCAGTGCGGCGACTCCATTGGCTCACCTTCGCGGCTGAGCATTTTTGTTCAGTCAACCTATAGAAAACATAATGGTGAACACAATGGTGAAAAAATTGCACGAAATAGAAAACGGAAAGGGGTTCATCGGAGGCGATTTTTATTTTTATCCACGACGGCGCTGCCAGGCTTTACCCACAATTTTTGGATCATCTACTGTTCCTTTTGCTTCGATTTGGCTATGGTGGTGTTCAAAATAAAATTCCGAGTGAATAGAAATTTTTTTACCTTTTTTTGGTGGTCGGAGGTGGCTCCAGCACGGCGGTCGGCTCCCTTCTCTGTTGACTGGTTGTTTTTCTTTAGCGAGGGGCTAGCGGCAAGGGTTTGGGTTCGGTGTGAAGTGAGATATTTGTACCAATCTCTCTTAAATTTAGATCGTTCATCATATTTGATCTCGACCGTCCAATCGCGTTTAAAGAGGAAATAAATCTAGACCATTCATCGCGATTTGATTTCAACTGTACGATTGCAATTAAAGAGAGAATGAATCTGGATTGTTCATCGCGTTTAATCGCGATCGTTCGATCGTGCCTGATGAGGGAACGTATCCGGACCGTCCACGGGCGCGGGAACGTATCTGGGTCGTCCGATCGCGAGCACGCAGATTACCAGCGTGGCCTCCCGTGTGGCACCGAATAAGCATGCCTTGCCACACAGCGCGCTTCGGTTCATTGAGGCTGCTGACCGGGAGGTCCTACGCTGCACATTTTTTTAATTGCATTTTGATCCTAGTTTCTGATTTTTCTTTCAAAAATACCACCCAAACCTAAATTTTTAATATTTTTTTCTAAAATTATTTTCAATTTCATGATCTACCTATTTGTTTTTTCTAATTTTACATTAAATAAAAATTTATGAATTTAAAAATTATATTTATGTATATTTTTTCTTTTTAATTTTAAAATTTATTCCGGGCCAAATTTCAGACCCGAGTATTACATTCTAACTCCTCTTGATTTTTCAGATTTTGATAGATGTATTCATTGTATCAAGGAAAAACAAATAAACATTAAGAGATTAGATGCCAACAAAACTATGGATGTATAGAACTCATTCATACAAATATTTGTGGACTGTTCCCTATGGCTTCTTGGAATGGTCAACAATATTTCATAACATTTGTAGCCATTCAAGATATAACTACTTATATCTCATTCCTGAAAAGTCTCAGTCCTTAGATTTGTTCAAAAATTTTAAAGTAGAAGTTAAAAATCAACTCAACAAATGGATTAAAATTGTTAGATCTGACCGCGGTGGTGAACACTATGATAGATCTGATAGATCAAGTGAATAGCGTGCAGGGCCGTTTACTGGATTCCTAGAGGAATGCAGTATCGTCCTACAGTACACCATGTCAGGTTCCTCTAGCATGAATGGTGTTGCTGAAAGACAAAACAAAACATTTAAAAATATGGTAAGGAGTATGACTAGTCATTATACCTTATCTAAATCACTCTAGGGAGAAGCATTAAAGACCGCAACACATTTACTTTTGATAGACTTGTGTCAAATAGAATTTTAGCTCATTTTGATTTTTCATATCTTAATAAATGTGTTCATTGTATCAAGGAAAAATAGACAAATATTAAGAGATTAGGTGCCAACAGAGCGGTGGACGTATTAGAACTCATTCATACAGATATTTGTGGACTGTTCCCTACGGCTTCTTGAAATAGTTAACAATATTTCATAACGTTTATAGATGATTATTCAAGATATGATTACCTATATCTCATTCATGAAAAGTCCTAGTCCCTGAATGTGCTCAAAAGTTTTAAAGCAGAAGTTAAAAATCAACTCAATAAAGGATTAAGACTATTAGATCTAACTGTGGTGGTGAATACTATAGTATATATGACGGATCAAGTGAACAACATCTAGGGCTGTTTACTCGATTCCTAGAGGAATGCGGTATCGTCCCATAGTACACCATGCCAAGTTCTCATAACATGAATGGTGTTGCTGAAAGGTGAAACAGAATATTTAAGGATATGGTAAAGAGTATGATTAGTCATTCTACCTCACCTGAATCACTATGGGGAGAAGCATTAAAGATCACAACATATTTAATCAACAGAGTTCCAACTAAAGCAACTACAAAGACCCTTTATGAGCTTTGGACGGGCAAAAAGTATAGTTTGAGACATTTGCACATTTGAGGATGCCCAGCTGAGGCTAGACTTTATAGACCACCGGAAAAGAAACTGGATTTCAAGACTATTAGTTGTTATTTTGTTAGTTATTCTGTGTGATTCAGGGGTTATAAATTTTATGATCCCACTCTTAAAATAATTTTTGAGATGGAAAATGCCCATTTCTTTGAAGATGTTGAGTTTGTGGAGGGGGGGGGGGTGGGGGGAAGAGTTCACGACCTTGTTTTTGAAAAGAAATGGATCAATATTCCTATTCCTTCAATTGTTCTTAATAATGATCAGGATCAGGTTCTTATACCTAGTATTGTTCAAGAAGTAACTCCAAATCAAGACAATGTCATAGTATCTCCCGTTCATTTTCATAAAACTGTTCCTTAAGCTCAAACTTTACACCTTCAAGAACTTATGTCATTAAGAAGATCCACAAGAGAGATGAGAAGTGCAATACCAGATGATTATATTGTATATCTACAAGAATATGAGTTTAACATTAGCACGGTGGAAGATGATCCTATCAACTTTTGTCAATCCATGGAAAGTTCTAACTCACATAGGTGTATTGATGCCATGAATGAAGAGATAAAGTCTATGAAGGATAATAACGTTTGAGATCTTATCCCATTGCCTATGGATGCGAAACCTATTGGTTGCAAATGGATATTTAAGACCAAGAGGAATTCGAAAGATAATGTAGAGAGGTACAAGACCCGTCTTTTTACTAAGGGCTTTACACAGAAAGAAGATATCGATTATAAAGAGACTTTCTCTCTGATTTCGTCGAAAAATTCTTTTAGGACTATAATAGTTTTAGTGACATATTTTGATCTTGAGTTACATCAGATGGATGTTAAGACAATGTTTCTCAATGGTGACATTGAAGGGACAATTTATATGGTACAACTAGAAAATTTTATATTCAGATATGCATAACAAATTGTTTACAAACTAAAAAAATCCATTTATGGACTTAAACATACTTCCCGTCAATGGTATCACAAATTTCAGCAACTCATCATTTCATTTAGTTTTGAGATGAATTTAGTGAAAGATTGTGTATACCATAAGTTTAGTGGGAGTAAATATATTTTTCTGATTTTATATATCGATGACAGTGTTTGCAAGCTGTAATATAGGCTTATTACAATTAACCAAGAGATTTCTGACAACAAAATTTGATATGAAAGATCTTGGGGCTGCCTATTTTATATTAGGGACCCAAATATATTGAGATCACTCTTGGGGTATTCTTGAATTATTATAGAAGAGGTATATAAAAAAGGTTCTTAAAATGTTTGGCATGCATGATTGTAAACAAAGATATGCCCCTGTGTTTAAAGAATACAAGTTTACTCTAAATCAATGCCCCAAGAATGATATAGAGACTACAGAGATGTAAAAGATTCTTTATGCTTCTACTGTAGGGAGTCTTATGTATGCACATATTTGTATGTGTCTAGATATTGCGTACATTATTGGGATATTAGGTAGATATTTAAGTAATCCAGGTATAGATCATTGAAAAACAGCCAAACGTTTCATGCGATATCTACAGAGAACAAATGATTATATACTCACATATATGAGGTTAGATTTGTGAAGATCATTGGTTATTCTGATTATATTTTTTTTTAGATGTCAAGGCAGAAAAAATCTACAATAGACTATATTTACTTGCTTACTGGGGGAGCTATTTCCTAGAAGAGTGTTGAACAAACACTTGTAGCCTCTTCTACTATGACAACAGAGTTTGTAGCTTGTTATAAGGCATCCAATTATGGAATATGGCTGCGAAATTTTGTCATTGGACTATGTATTATTTATGGCATATAAAGACCATTAAAGTTATTTTGTGATAATAAATCTGTAGTTATGTACTCCAACAACAACAGGAGTTTGATGAAGTCAAAGCATATAGATATTAAGTTCTTTGTTATTAAAGAAAGAGTTCAGAGTAAGCAGATATCGATAGAGCACATTAGAACAAACTTCATAATTGTGGATCCGCTCCCTAAGGGATTACCACCTGATCTTTCATGAGCACATTACTTATATGAGTGTTGTATCTCTAGATGATTTGTAGTTTCAGTAAGAGTCTTGTACCATAGTTGCATTTATTTTATAAGTCATGTCATAAATTATGTACTTTGGTTTGGTTTATGGATATATGGTTTCATTTAAGTTTGTGCTTTTTGCATTGTATTTATATATATTATTATCTCTGAATTTTCTTACAGTTGATCTTACTAAGGTTAGGGTATGACCAATTGGAAATAGGCATATTTAGATCACATAGCATGTAATTTTCATGCTGCACATCTATTATTGATCCATGTCGTTTGGTTATACTAATATACGTGACCATTGATGAGTTTAGCTATGTTAGTTATAGCGAAGGCCATTTTGTTGCTATGTCTTTATAATTGATGGATGGGATTGTTTGGTGATACATTCAGGTATTGATATCACAGTTCTGAGTACTCCTACGGTTATTAATGCATAATTAAAGTGTCGCATAAAGCCCAAATGGGAGATTGTTGGATTTTTCCGACGTGTGGGTTTAATCTGGACCTTAGTAAATGTATATGACTATTAATTTAATGAACTCATTTAAAAGTGATCAAATATAGTTAAACAATATTAAGTCTTAATGCGTTGAGTTTAAGTATGAGCTTGTAGTATAGATGTACCATTTTTGTAATATTCTCATTTTATGATGGGTAAGATAAAAATTACAAAAGTTATTCGATATAAGAGGCGGTTATAGTTCTCAAATCAAAATACTGTCATTTTTATTTTTCTGAAATTCCGTTACCAGAAAAAACTAATTTCAAGACATCATATTGATTTGGAATATCCTACAGCTGGACGCGAACAAATATTCTGTGATGGATTCAGGTACATTTTCAATTAGATTTCTATTTAATTCAGTACGAGGATGTATATTTAATTTTTACAGATCTTCGGATTTGAAAAAAAAAAAATTGTTCTAACAATAGATTGTTATATTGATGTAAATAATTTTGGATAAGGATGAGGGTCCGATTAACCTTTAACAATGGTGGTTTTCATAATAAATATGTAATTATTACCAGGATAAGAGTTTGATTGAATAATTGTAAGTATTAGTAAGAGTTTTTGAAACTTTAGTAAGAGTGAAGTGCTAAATGAAAAACAAATTTGAAAGGCATGTGTGTATATATTGAAGCATTAGATTAAAGGTCTTTTAAGGTCCAAATGAAAATTACATGAAGGCTAACCCAATAAAATGAGAGCCCGTCCCAATAGCTTGCTAGCCTTATACTAAAATGCCAAAACGACATCGTGTGATTTAAGTAAAGACAATACCATTTAAGCAGGCCTAAGGCCACAAAAGAGCCTAAACGACATCGTTTACGTTTGTGACAGCAGAAGGAGAAAACGCCAAAGATGTCGTTGGGAGGTTCATATCCATCAAATTACTTTTGTCTACCAAGAATTTTATCCATACAATATTTTATGTATTGTATTCACCAAAGATTTTATTTATTTGATATTTATTGTTCATCAAAGTTTCTGTCATACTTGATTTTTAGTATATTCAAAGAGTTTTGTCAATTTAATATTTATTTAATATTTAAATGATATCAATATTTTGTTGTCTTCTTTTTTTAAAAATATTGTTGTTATTGTTTTTAACAGCTTGATATTTCTTAGCGTAATATATTTTTCACTTGCAAAGAGATTTTGTTTTTCTTTATTTTAATAGGTCAATGTTATCTTGAGTCATCACAATGATGTTGAAATTTAGGTATAATTTGAGTTTATTATTTGAGTGATTTTAATATATGCATTTAAACCAATTCGTATAAGAATCTAATAAGACACTATCATATAATAGTTTTATTCTAAGTTAATAAAATTTTTATATTAATATATAATTTCTCTTTATTTTAGTATATTAAAATTTGAAGTTTTGTACCAAAAATTTGAATGAATTAATTGAATCCAAATTAATCTTGTTCTAAGTTGTTAAACTTTATATATTATTATAAACATTTTTCTTTCATCAAGAGTTAGTCATGAGGTAAGTTGAGAGTATTTTATTATACATTAAAATTTGAAGTTATGTACCAAAATTTTGACTAACTTAATTTAGTCAAAATATAGGAACAAAGTTATTTTGTCTCATTTTCTTTATATATATATATATATATATATTCTAATTATTATTTTAAGGTACCAAAATATTCATTGATTAAAGTAAGTGAAACCAATGGAAAATATTAGAAAGTCAATCGAATAGAGGAAATTGTTAAAATCTTTTATTGCATATTGAGCGTGCATAGCAAATCAAAATTTACAGTCTTACATGAACAACTCAACTAAAATCCCCTTTTAAGTGTTGACCGCCAGTTTATCTATCAACAATCCCAGTGATCTGTAAGACGATCCATTTTCACTAATAGCCATCCTACTCTTCTCTCTCGTTTGCTTTATATTCTTCCTCACTTCATCATCACCCTTCATCAACCGCTTCAGTCCTCTCTCAAATTCTTCTGCCAACACCAGATCACTACCCTCCCTGTACTCCAATCGAATTTCCACCGCCATTTTCGATTCCTTCACCAGCTGAAATGCATTCATTTGCTGCTCTGCATACAGCGGCCATGCCGCAATTCGTACGCCAAACCATAAACTCTCCAACACTGAATTCCACCCACAATGTGACACAAATCCACCAACAGCTTCGTGGCCTAAAATCTTTGATTGTGGAACCCATCCGCATATTTTTCCAATCCCCTCAAGTTCATCCACCAACCCATCTGGTAATATCTCCTGCAAGCTTTTATATTCACCCGGAAGATCTAAAGTCTCCTTAGGTGGTTCACGTATAGACCAGATAAACCGGATTTGAGCCCGGTTCAGTCCTGTAGCAATCTCCCTTAATTGGTCAACACTCAAACTTCCCAAGCTACCGAAACATAAGAACACGACTGATGATGGGGTTTGGCCATCTAGCCAATTTATAATACTTTCATGGCCAGCCCGGTCTGGATGCCATTGAGCCGGTCCAGCAAGGTCAACGATCGGGCCAATTGGGTAAACCGGCGGGAACTCGCCATTGCAAAGCGAGTCAACCGCATGTTGCTCCAGCTCTCGAAATGTGTTCACTACAAGACCATCTGTTTCCGTGTATCTCCCTGCGTGATGCAAGAACCAGAAATACCCATCATTTTTTTTCTTCAAAACTCGTGTGGGCAATACGCTTGGGGGAAGGGCGTTGGTGAAACCCGGGATGGTCAACACAGCGGCAGGGTCTTTTGGGACAAGCAACTCAGTTTTTGGGTCAAGAGTGTAGTCAGTGGCTAGTTGGGCTTCTAAGGTTGGTAAATGGAGCATGAACCGCAAGAAGCTCGCTGGAGATGCAAAGAAAAGATAGCAAGGGACGCCGAGTTCTCTGGCGACATCGATCATAGACGTACAGAACATGTCAACGAACAACGCCGCAACTCGTACAGAGTTGGACTCAGATTCTAACTCGGTTGGGTTGAGTAATTTGGTGATGACTTGTTTTACGTGAGGCCTGTGTTTTTCCACTAAGAGACAAAAGTAGCCCAATGAGGACTGATACTGATCTGGTGAGGGAGGATCCACCGGAGGCAGGTGGTGGAAGTTAATATGAGGAGACGAAGCGGCACAAGAATGGATATACGCGTTAACCAAGGGCCGCTCACAGATGTCGATCATGAGTATGGTGGCGGAGAATCGAGGGTCGCGATTGGTCAAATGACGAGCGAATTGAACGGTTGGAACGAGATTGCCTAGATTACCAGGAAAGGAGATGAAGATGACCTCAAATTGCCTCATTTCTTAGAATTTGTTTTTTCACAATGCAGACAGAGCAGATATATATACATATAATCTTCACTCTTGTTGAAACATATTATTTTCAATTAGAATTGTTCTTTAATTAGTTCTCGTTGGATCCTACATATCCAAACGCATCTTCGTTTATATATTTTTTAAAATTTAATTCATTGAAATTTGTGGTTATGATATTTAAAAAATATATTGAATAATATATATTTTATTTTATGTTACTTGTTGCAGGATGGTTGGAATCCATTTGAGCTCCTCTGCATCTAAATATACGCAAGCTCATATAATTGACAAGTGGGTCATTAGTAGCCACCAACCCTCTATTTGACATTTATTTTAACAATAAATTATACATATTCACGTGTTTTAATGTTCATCCATTAATTTTATATATACATATATATATATATATATGTAAAAAGATTATCTACTATTTAGTAGTAGGTGATTCCCGTAATTTTTAATAGTAAGATGGCTTCATTCAATAACTCTTTTTACGTAACCAAAACTTTTTTAATTTTTGGATGTTCAACCAATTTTTGGTATCTTGGAATCAGGTGTTTAATATTTGGTGGTTGTACATCCGTATGTTTTGTTATTTTTGGATCCATAAAATTCTTTTACTTTTTATTAATCAGTAAATTTTTTTTAAAAATAAAGTATAGTAGTTCTTTAAACATAATTTTACAAAGAAAAAAAATTAAAAAATCATATGCATTCAACCTATATATTTAAGTATATATTTTTGTTATCTATTAATATTACATACATACATACATATATAGTCTTGTTAACTATTTTTCTGGACCAATTACAGTGCCTCCGAAGCACCATGCCTAAAAAATATTCTCTAACATTTTGTAATTTAATCTAATAATATCTTAGAAGAAATTGCTAAATGATATTAATTGATTACTAAAAAATATTATAAAATTCTTATGAAATATTAAAAAAAAAAAAATTAACTAGGAAACTTCATGCCTCTACGGCACAACAAAATATCCTAGACACCATAACCAAGTTGATTATGCATAAAGACATTTATGAACCACCATATTCAAGGAAGAGTACTCATTTGAGCTTAAAAACAAGAAGTTTATAGTGGAGACTAATGGTGTATATATATATATATATATGAATAATGGAAAGAGAGAATAAAAGGGGGGAGGTGAGCTCCTATTTATCTAGGAAGGAGGTTTTGAGTAAAGAGATTAGAAAGAGGCATGGTATGGGCAAAGAGAAAGAAGGAAAAATAAGAAATTAAAGAGAGAAGATTTTGCATAGATAGACTGTGATAGCTTGAAAATACTCCGAGTTAATTTTTTATGTTTAATATATTTAATTTAACATTTATATGTGTTTAAAAATATATATACTAAGGTTAAGAACATATTTTAGAATCAAATAGAAAAATAATGAATAAGGATCAATAAGTTAAAATAAGCATGAAGAAACATAAAAAAAGGTGAGAACATTTTAAATAAAGTAGTATAATGAAAAGTGATAAATTTTAGATAAAATAACATATCGGAAAGTAACAACTTTTAAATAAAATGACATGTAAAAAATGATAATTTTTATATGAAATGACATCACATAAAGTGACAACTTTTATATGAAATGTTACGTGAAAAATGGTAACCTCTTATATGAATGAGCATGTGAAAAGACCTTTTAAATAAAACAACATGTGAAAAGTGGTAATATTTTAGATGAAGTGACATGATGAAAGGTGATAACTTTTCAATAAAATGGTATGATAGAATAGTGGCAACCTTTCTCTCGTGGCTCCCCACTCCTAAAAATAGGAGATGAGAGAATGGAGGAAGAGACATTTCAGATGAAATAAAAATAGTGAAAAATATTGAGGTGAAGGAAAAAAATGGAGTATGAAGTATGTGATTTTTTTAGAATATTTTGAGATTTTAGATAAAAATCTTTGGAAAACTCTGCTAAATTTGTGAGAACAGAGGAAGAGGAAGAGAAGAGAAAGAAGATTCACGATCAAAAAGAGGTTATAAACCGTTAGAAATGTAAGTCTTTTCTTAAGTTTTAAAGTTCAATTTCTCTTTGATTTTTGAGATTAGTTTTTGAATATTATATTAGATATTTTTTAATCAAGAAAGTGACCAAAAATCATCCCGAAAATCTAACGAATTTTTGACAGGAAAATGTCATAAATAAAGGCAGAACTCTGACAGAATTAAGATTATGACTGTTAAGCACCTAAGGTAAGTGAATATTATAGATTCATAACCTACGTAGTCTAGAGTATTTTACGTATTTTCAGTACAAAAATATGCAAATGTTTAATTTATCTTCCATATTTACAAAGTAAATATTTGTTAAAGTTTTACTTCGATGTAAGTATTATTTCACTTTATGTTTTCGAAATGTGATTTTGATATGTGTACATCACTCATTATGAAGGAGAGTTATTCTAAAAACACCTACATTATGCTAGACTTCATTATGGCAATACATATCATTTCGTGTTTGGGTGTATTGGGGAAGTGATAAGTGTGTACACATATATAACCGTTCCGTATTCGGGTGTATTGATGAAATAATAAGTGTGTACTCATACATAACCGTTCCGTGTTCGGGTGTATGGAAAAACAATATGATCTGCATGCCCTAACCATTCCGTGTACCGAGGGTAGCAGAGTTTCAAGGTACTCATGTATACCGTTCTATATTCAGGTATATAGGAAACCAATGATAAATATTTGTACCTACGCATAATGTATGTTAACTAATTAATGCTCCATAATAGTGATGAAGTATACAATGAAATAATTATGAATCTATTTTCTAATTTGTGCATTCATCTTCTGATTCGTATATATTTTTAAAAAATTATAATATATGTTTTGTTGTCTGTAAAGAAACTATATATTGCATGTACTATACTGTGATTTCATAGTATTACTTATTGAGATATTTTATCTCACCTCCCTATCACCCTACTTAAAATACCGCTGCAAAGTGAGCGGTGATACGAAGAAAACTCTTAAATTTAGACTCTGAGATTAAGATTACTATTTTATACTTTTATTTAGTAATATAAGTAAAGAAATCTAGAATCTCATACATAGGTTTATGTTTTACATTTAAGGGATGTAAGCCTTTTGCGACTCTGTTATGATTAATAAAGTTAAGTTATTTTACTTAACTCTAGTCTATGTTATTTAAATAAGTATGCTCCTATCATTACCTTATAAGACGGAGTATAGTCCGTGACAAGTGGTATCAGAGCACGATTATAGGACATCCCTTGAATACGAGGCTTAGGGTTACATAAGACTTAGACAAAGTTGTGAAACATAAGGAAATGTCTTTAAATTTGAATTTCATGAATATAAGAAATGGCAAGGATATTAAGAGAGCAAACACATCAGGTTTGAGAAGACCGAATCAAGCAGAGTCTCGATAAACTCATATGTATAGTCAAACGTTTGGTTACGATGGTAAGTCAACACATAGTCTATAGTCAAAGTGCTAGTAACACTAATAATGCTAGTACCAGTAATACTAGTCGATAGAGAAAAATAATGAAAAACTCATTGAAAAATTTAAGAGGATGTACCCACCATCATTTGCTGGAGCAACCGATTCAATATTAGCTGAATTGTGGATCATAGAGTTGGAGAAGATATTCAAGATTCTCAGCCCTATTTCATAACAAAAGGTATAATTAGCCACATTCATGTTCAAGGGAGCTGCAGAACACTAGTAGCGCTTGAAGAAGGGATCCCTGAGGACACTGATCATTTGGGAAGCATTTAGAGCAACATTTTATTAGAAATATTTTCTTGGCTTTGTTCGAGAACAAAAACAAATGGAGTTCCTAAAGTTAAAGTAAGGGAATATGTAAAAAAGTTCATAGAGTTGGCTCGATTCGTGCCCAAGATAGTAGCAAATGGAAGCCTAAGAGCCAGGAAGTTTTAAAGAGGCCAGCGTAAGGAGATATGTGATAAAATCTCAATTTTGAATATTAATGACTACTAAGAAGCACTGAAACGGGCCCAAGTTGCAGAAGAGGCTACAAGCCCAATCCCACAATAGATCTAACGAGCTCGACCATTTATACTAAATAATAAGAGGAAGGCCCGAGAGCCACAACAGCCTAATAAGAGGCAAAAAACGAGTTTCATAATTCCTCTGAGAGCCCTAGCACAAGAACCAGACAAATCTGCCCTCTTTGTGGAAAAAATCATAGTAGCAAACCCTACTACAAGTTTATAAATGGATACTTCAAATATGATAGTATTCAACATCGAATCAAAGACTGTCTTATCAATAAAGAGCAGACCTGGCCAAAAACTCATGGAAGAGTATATGCCATTACAGAGCGAGATGCTCAAACCTCATAGGATGTAATATAAGGTATGCTCACTATCTCTAATATCTTGGCTAAAGTTTTAATAAACCCAAGATCAACACACTTTTTTACATCACATGAGTTTGCTCAAAATCTGAATATTAAACAGTCACATTTAGATTACATATTAGTAGTCTCTACTCTAACCAATAAGGATTTGACCACTAGTACAATCTGTTGAACATGCATTGTAGAGATTGCCAATAGAGAGTTACTAGTAGATCTCATACTCAAACATACATGATTTTAACGTCATAGTAAGAATGGATTGGTTGGCAGCGTACCATGCCAATATAGATTATCATGGGAAAACAGTGACCTTTAATGTTTCCAATTATAAGGCCTTCAAATTCAAAGGGAATAGGGAGCCCCAACATCCATATCTCATATCTTACATTCAAGCTCAATGATTACTTGAGAAGGAATGTGCAGGGTATTTGGCTTACATAGTGGAGAATAAAAGTAGAGAAGTCAATCTACAACAAATACTAGTGGTGAAGGAATTTTCAGATGTTTTTTCAAAAGATCTTCCAAGTCTACCTACGGACCAGGAGATCGAGTTCTTCATTGACTTAATTCTTAGTAAGTGCCCTATCTCTAAGGCTCTGTATCGAATTGAAAAAACTAAATTAGAAGAACTCAAGAAACAATTACAGAAATTATTGGATAAAGGTTTTATCAGACCAAATATATCACCATAGAGAGCTCCAGTACTATTTGTGAAGAAAAAGAATGGTACCATGTGACTCTGTATTGATTATAGGTAACTAAACTAATTTATACCATAAAGAATAAGTATCCATTCTCTCGTAACGATTATCTATTCGACCAACTTTAAGGAATCCAAGTATTCTTAAAGATTGATTTATGTTCTAGATACCATCAAATAAAGATTAAGAAAGAGAATGTTTTCAAGACTGTCTTCAGGACTAGGTATGACCATTATGAATTCTTAGTCATGCCTTTTGGTCTAACAAATACTCATGCAACTTTTATAGATTTGATGAATTGAGTATTCCAGCCATTCTTAGATAAGTTTGTTATCATCTTCATTTATGATATACTAATCTATTCACAGAGCGAGGCTGAACATGCGGAGCATTTGGCAATAGTACTTGGGATAAGAAAAAGAAGTTGTATGTTAAGTTTAAGAAGTGTGAGTTTTGGTTGAAGGAGGTTGCCTTCTTCGGACATATAATTTTAAAAAATAAAATATCAGTAGATCCAGTTAAAATAGAACCAGTAATAAACTGAAAAAGGCCTATAACTGTAATTGAAGTCTAATGTTTCCTCGATCTAGCTGGATATTATAGGAAATTTATTAAAAAAATTTCAAAAATTGCTACTCTACTAACTCAAGTCACTAGAAAAGACACAAAGTTCGAGTGGAATGATATACATTAACAAATTTTTTAGGAATTAAAGATGCAGTTGAAAATAGCCCTAGTATTGATTATTTTTAACGGTACTGGTAGATTTTCTATTTACAGTGATACTTCAAAGTAATGATTGGGATGCATGTTAATACAACACAGAAAAGTGATGGCTTATGATTATAGACAATTAAAGAATTACGAGCAAAATTATCCTATCCACGACTTAGAACTAGCCGTCATACTTTTTACCTTAAAGATCTGGCGCCATTATATATATGGTGAAAGTTTTGAGATTCACACAGACCATAAGAGGTTGAAGTATTTATGTTTATAAAAAAAACTTAATATGTGCCAAAAGATATGGATGGATTTACTTAAGGATTATGGTTGTAAGATCCTATAGCATTCAGAAAAAGATAATATGTTTGCAGATACACTTAGCATGAAGAGTACTTGCACTCTTGTCTACAAGATGGACTTAGAGTGGAGACTCATAGAGGAGTTCCAGAAGTTGAACATGAATGTCAGACATAAGAGATTAAGAGGATACCTAGCCAATACAAAAGTACATCCTATTTTGGTGCAGAAAATTAGATAGACCCAGCAGTCTGATCCTACCTTGAAGTCGATTATGAAAGATATTAGTAAGGGATGTATACCAGAATTCAGACTATTAGAATATAGTGTTTTGAGGTTTGGAAATAGGATATTTGTGCTGAATAATAATAGAGTGAAAAATAAGATATTAGAAAAAGTGCACTGCTCTAGATTTGCTATGCACCCTTACTATACTAAGATGTATTAGAACTTGAAGACTAAATACCGATAGAGTGGGATGAAGAACAATATAGTAAAGTTCATTTCTAAATGTCTCACATGCAAACAAGTGAAGGCTGAATGTTAAAGACCAGCAGAACTACTTCAGCCTTTGCTAGTAGTAGAGTGGAAAGAGGAACATATTAACATAGATTTCATAGCGGGTCTACCTAAAACAAGATCCCAAACTGATGTTATTTAGGTTATCATTGATAGATTAACTAAGTCTGCTCATTTTCTGGCTATCAAAGTGAATGACCCACTAGACCAGTTAGCCAACCTCTATATCAAGGAGATTATGAGATTACATGGAATTCCAGTCACAATCGTCTCTAATCGAGATCCCTACTTTTCTTCAAGATTTTGGACTAATCTTGTCACGGATCACACCCCGTCTTATAGAGTAATGACTAGAGCATACTCCTTTAAATCATATAAACTTGAATTAAGTAAGATAACTTAACTTTACTAATAATAAAAGAGTCTTAAAAACTTTACATCCCTTAGATATAAAATGTAAACATATGTACGAGACTCTAAATTTCCTTACTTACATTACTAAACAAAAGTACAAAATAATAACCTTAATATCAGAGTCTAGATTTTAGAAATTTTATCCATATTACCGCTCACTCTGTAGCGGTATCTTCAGTATCTGGAGGGTGATAAGGGGAGGTGAGTTAAAATATTCCAATAAGCAATATTATAAAATCACAGCATACATGCAATATATAGTTTTCTTACACACAATAAAACATATATCATATAATCTTTCCAAAATAAATACGAATTAAAAGACAAAAGCACAAATTAGAAAATAGATTCATGTTATATACTTCATCACTATTATAGATGATCAATTAGTTACCATACATTATACGCAAGCACAGATACCTATCACTAGTTCCTCATATACCTGAACATGGAACGACATACATGAGTAACTTAAAATATTGTTACCCCCCGAATATGGAATGATTAGGGCACATAGATCAGACTGTTTTTCCACACATCCGAACATGAATGGTTATGTATGGTCATACAATTATCACTTCGCCAATATACTCAAACATGGAATGGTTATGTACGGCCATATTAAAGGCTAACATAATGCAGGTGCTTTCAGAATAATTTTTTTCCATAATGAGTGATGCACACATATTAAAAGTACATTTCAAAAATATAAAATAAAATAATACTTATATCGAAGTAAAACTTAAACAAATACTTACTTAGCAAATATAGAAGATAAATTAAATGCATACACAATTTTATACTAAAAATACGTAAAATATCTCAAAATGACATAGGTTATGAATCTATAATATCCATTTACCTTAGGTCCTTAGCAGCCGTAGTCTTAATTCCGGTAGAGTTTCGACTTTATTTATAGCTTTTTCCTCTAAAAAATTTAACAGAGTTTTGGGATGATTTTTGATCACTTTCTTTCTAACGGTTTATAACTTCCTTTTGATCGTGAGGCTTATTCCTCTTATCTTTCTTTTTCTCTGCTATCACAAATTTAGTAGAGTTTCTCGAAGATTTTTATCTAAAACCTCAAAATACTCTAAAGATCATACACTTCATACTTCGTCTTCTTCCTTCACCTCTATGCTTTTCACTATTTTTCTCTCATTCGTAATGTCTCTTCCTCTATTCTCCTATCTCCTATTTATAGGAGTTGGGAGCCACGAGGAAAATGTTGTCATCACTCTATCTTACTATTTCATCTAAAAATTATCATCTTTCATAATGTCACTTCACTTAAAAGGTTACCACTCTTCACATATCGTTGTATCTAAAAGGGCGTTTTACATGTCACTTCATCTAAAATGTTACCACTTTTACATGTCATTTCATCTAAAAGTTATCATTTTTCATTATATCATTTTATCTAAAAGGTTACACTATTTAGCATTGTCACTTAAGTTAGATAACATACAGAATGTCTTACATGTGTCGATGCTGAAGAAATATCACCCAGATCCATCACATGTCCTCTTATATGTACTCCTTGCACTTCAGGACAAATTATCCTACATTGAGTATCCTGCGCAGATAGTGGATCAAAAAGAAAATATATGATAATCTAAGATAATCTCCTTAGTAAAGGTACTATGGCAACATCATTCGACTGAATAAGCCACATGGGAGCCAAAAGAGGAAATGAAGATCAAATACCCACATTTGTTTATTACCACTAGTAAGTCCAATTTGGAGGGCCAAATTTCTTTTTTTTTTTTAATGGGAGGAGGATGTGATAGCTTGAAAATACTCTAAGTTAATTTCTTATGTTTGATATATATAATTTAACATTTATATTTGTTTGGAAATATATAATAATATTAATGATATAGTTTAAAGTCAAACGAAAAAAGGATGAATAAGAATGAAGGAGCTAGAATAAGTATGAAGAGGCATAGAAAAAGGTGGAAACATTTTAAATAAAGTGGTATAATAAAAAATAAATTTTTTTACATAAAATGATATAGCAAAAAGTGACAACTTTTATATGAAGTGACATGTGAAAAATGGTAACTTTTGTATAAAGTGACATCTCATAAAGTAGCAATTTTTATGTGAAGTATCATGTAAAAAGTAGTAATATCTTATATGAAGTGGCATATGAAAAGATCTTTTAAATAAAGCAACATGTAAAAAGTGGTAATATTTTATATGAAGTAATATGATGAAAGGTGACAACTTTTAATTGAAATGATATGATAGTATGGTGGCAACCTTTCTCTCGTGGCTCTCCACTCCTATAAATAGGGGATGAGAGAAGGGAGGAAGAGATATTTCAGATGAGATAAAAATAGTGAGAAGCATAGAGGTGAAGGAAAAAAATGGAGTATGAAGTGTGTGATTTTTTAGAGTATTTTTAGGTTTTAGATAAAAATATTAACAAAATTCTACTAAATTTATGAGAACAGAAGAAGAGGAAGAGAAGAGGAAGAAGACTCACGATTAAAAAGAGGTTATAAACTGTTAGAAATATAAACATTTTCTCAAGTTTTGAAGTTCAGTTTCTCTTTAATTTTTAGAATTAATTTTTGAGTATTGCGTTGGATATTTTTAAGTTAAGAAAGTGACCAAAAATTATCTTGAAACTATGTCAAATTTTTGAGAGGAAAATATCATAAATAAAGACAGAACTCTTGGCAGAATTTAAATTACGACTGCTAAGAACCTAAAGTAAATGGATATTATGGATTCATAACCTACGTAGTTTGAAATATTTTACGTATTTTCAGTATTAAAATGTACAAGTGTTTAATTTATTTTTCGTATTTATAAAGTAAGTATTTTTTAAAATTTTACTTCGATATAAGTGTTATTAGTGTTATTTTGCTTTATATTTTTGAAATGTGATTTTGATATGTGTGCATCACTCATTATGGAAAAGGGTTATTTTGGAAGCACTTGTATTATGTTAGATTTCATTATGGCCATACATATCGTTATGTGTTTAGGTATATTTATAAATTGATAAGTATGTACTCATATATAACCATTTCATGTTCAGGTGTATGGGAAAATAGTATGATCTTGCCCTAATGATTTTGTGTTCGGAGGGTAGCAGTGTTTCTAGATATTCATATATACCATTCCGTGTTCGGGTACATGAAAAATCAGTGATAAGTATCTATGTCTACACATAATGTATGCTAACTGATTAATCATCCATAATAGTGATGAAGTGTACAACAAAGCGATTGTGAATCTATGTTTTGATTTGTGCATTTATCTTCTGATGCATATCTTTTTTGAAAAGATTATATGATATATGTTTTGTTGTGTGTAAAGAAACTATATATTGCATGTACTATGCTGTGATTTCATAATATCGCTTATTGGGATATTTTATCTCATCCCTTTATCACCCTCTAAATACTAAAAATACCGCTACAAAGTGAGTGGTGATACAGAATGTAAGGGATGTAGTAATGTAAACAAGAAAATTTAGAGACTCATACATGTGTTTATGTTTTATATTTAAGGGATGTAATGCTTCTGTGACTCTGTTATGATTAATAAAGTTTTAATTATTTTACTTAACTTGAGTATATGTGATTTAAGTGAGTATGCTCTGGTTATTACCCGATAAGACAGGATATGGTCCGTGATATAGATTGATAGAGTTGTTGTACAAATATAGAGGTGGAATTTGGTGTTTATGGAGAAAACATGGAGAAAGTAAAGGAGAAAATGAGAAGAAGTATTAAAATATGTTTGGAAGTTAAAATGTGTTAAACAAAATATTAACTAAAAAAGTTTATGATGAACTTATTGTTGTCATGAGATAAGGTTACAAGTGATTTATAACACAAGAATTGAACCATAATTAATGTAGAAGCTTAAATTTTAATTATAGATTCAAGCACACAATAGAGTCATGCCACTTAGTCGTGTTTATCTAACTTGTTACAACAAGAGTCCTATAGCCACATGACAACATATAAATGCATAAACAACAAATAAAAAGGTCATGTGGGGATGGAGCCTTACATGTATAGGAATTTAGAGGAGCTCCTAGTAGTTTGAATTGTTAGAATTATGTGGCCTACTAATTAGATTATGGCATTGCAAGTCAAAGGTGGAGTTTAAAAAGATACATCAATATCATACATGTCTTCTAAATACTGTAGACTAGCTTGGTGGTAATTTAGTGATTAAAAGTTGTTACATGCATGAATTGTCATAAAAAGACAATATCAAGATAAGTAATGGTAGCATATTATACAAAATGTTTGTTGGTAGAATTCTATATAACTAAAGATTTTTGCTAAATGAGGACTTAAAGTCATTACTTTAAGCACACTTCAACAAAATCCATGTAGGTCTTCTTCAATAAGTAAGTGATGTATTTTGTTTAAGAGAAGACCATATCTTTAGAAGTCTAAATAGCTTCTATGCCTAGAAAAACAAAGAGTGCATCTTCAAAACTGGATAAAAAATTCAAAAACTATTATATTGAGCAAAAAAGTTAGAATCCAGCTACATAGCACACAATCACATTTCTTGGGAGGCCACCAATTCAAATAACATACAAAAAATCATTGTCAAGCCTTCTAGTGGTGCCTTTATCCTCAATGAAACAATCCATTAGAAACTCCCAGTGCCATAATCCTTCGTGGTACCTATATGAACTCGGAGGAATGAATAAGTAAATGAAGAAACATAGACACATCCAAACACCCAATTGCCAAATCTAGACCCCATGGAGCTTTTCATGGTGCATGCTCTGGGAGCCACCAATTCAATGTGTTACACAAAAATCTCGTTGGAAAAATTTACACATTTTTAATTTTTTCTTTTTTATAGGTCTGTTGATTAATTTGTTTAATAGTTTTACCTAATATCTAGGAAATTGATAAGTGTGGAATCTAGTCTATATAATTTTTTTTTAAAGTTGTAGCTATTTTTCTACTATTATTTGTTGAATATTTGCTTATTTAAAGGCTGGCTAGTGAGTTGAAAAATACATATGAGTATCTATTTTTTCTCTTTTGAGTTTAGTCTTTTTTTACTCTTCATTAGTTCCAAAAGTGGTCTTACTATTTTTTTAAAGAAAAAATTAGAAACAAAAGGAGAGAGGGAGAGAGGGAAAAAAGCAAAACACGAGCCAAAATAAAAAATAAGAGTCCATACAAAAAAGAAAAAAGAATAATCAAAATAGCTTCTCCTTCATCCCCCTCGTCAACTATGATTTAAGATACTAATTTTGTGTGCCTTTAATTCTTAAGTTTGATGGTCACTATGACCATTAGAATATGTTAATGGAAAACTTATTATGGTATAAAGAGTTTTAATAGATTGTGAAATCTGGAATTGAAGAACCAATCAAAGTCGTAGCTTTGACTAATGCTTAAAAGACTATTGTGGAAATAATTCTTAATAAAGATACTTCCAAAAATATTTTAGACTTTATGAATAAAAAATATCAAGGCTCTTATAGAGTGCAACATGTATAACTTTAAACCTTAAGAAGGGATTTAGAGACTATTCCAAAAACCATGGAAATCAACAACAAAATGTGATTCCATGGTGAGAAGATAGAAGATATCTCCATTATGGAGAAGATATTATTTTCCTTTTCATCAAGGTTTCATTATGATGTGTGCCTGATTGAAAAATGTAAAGACCTTGATGCACTTTCTATTGAAGAACTCTAGGGCTCCCTGTTGGTCGATGAACCAAAGTTCAACTATAAAATAACAAGCTCTAAAAGCTTATAGAGGAAGGAGTAGAGGTCGAGGTAGAGGTAGAAGAAGAAGAGATCAAAATGGTAGTAAACACTCCAAACTTGATGATGATCAAGCTCAAGGGAAAGGTAGAGGACGAGATCAATATTTTAACAAATCCAAGATATAGTGTTTTAGATATCATAAATGTTATTATTGTTCTAAATGTTATATAAAGCTATGTAATGATAAAAAAATTGAGAAAAATTAAATTTTATAGAAAAGAAGTAAGAAGAAACCTTGTTAATGGTTGCTCAAGTTAATAAAAAACTTGAGGCAGATGTTTGTTTTGTTGATACAGGTTGTATTAACCACATGTGTGAAAGCACCAAGAAAATACAAAAACAGTAACTAATCTTTTGATATCTAAACATGTTGCTCAATCATCATCACAAAATGCAATAAGAGTTAAATTATTAATAGCAAGAAAGAACAAGCTAACTGAAGGAGTATGCTTGAGGTAGCGAAACACATGAAGAGCCCATCCCAATAAACTTGAGTAGGATTACTCATGAATAGACTTAACTGTGAACAACATAAGTTTAATTAGTTCTGGTCATATTAAGATATAACAATTTCCGTATGAGCTTTCTATATTTATCCGGTTCACTAAATGGTGGATCAAAATTAGCATTGAACTTCTGACCCTTCGGAAGAGGTGTCAAAACGGGTTTAACATCAATTAATCCCATGTCCTTCAATATATCCAGTATATATTTTCTCTGAGTGAGATAAATGTTGGCTAAAGACCTGGCAATTTCAACACCAAGAAAATATCTAGCATGCCCCAGGTCTTTTATAGTAAATTGTTGGTGAAGAGAATCTTTAACTATTAATATTTCCTACTCATTGGTCCCTGTAATTAAAACATCATCAACACAAACAAAGAGAGCCAAAAATTTCTGTTGAGAAGATAAAGTGAATAAGCAATGATCATGGGCAGATTGAAAGAAGCCATAAACACATAAATATTGTGTAAAAGCATGATTTCATTCCCTAAAAGTCTGTTTAAGCCCATAAAGGGGCTTTTTCAATTTGTAAATCTGACCTTGTAAAACTTTATAATAACTCTATGGTGGTAATATGTATACTTCTTCATGTAATGTACCCTGGAGAAAACCATTTTTTATATCACATTGATGAATAGAACAATTTCTAGTAGTAGATAGTGCTAGAGACATCCTAACGGTCACCAACTTGACAACAGGAGAAATGAATCAGTATAGTCAATGCCCTCAATCTGGTTATAATCCTTAGCAATAAATATTGCTTTATAACTGTCTATAGGACCATCAGGTTAGTTAACTCCCAAGTCTCATTGGTTTTAAGAGCCTACAATTTATTTTGTATAACAACTATCCAATTTGTATAAATATACGCTTGCTTGAAAGTTGCAGGTTCTGAATTACTAGACAGTTTTACCAAGAAACACATATATTCATGTGTGAAATTAGGTGAGTGATAAAATGAATTAGTCCATAATGGGTAACGGGAACTTGCACTAACCTTTAAAATTGAATTTTATTGGATGAGTAGGGATAGTTGCATAACAGTTGACACAAAATCATTTAACCAACTGGGCGGCTTCTTGATTCTAGAACTATGTCTTATAGGAGGTAATGGCTTTGAAGAAGACTTAATAGTATCAGGTAATGGAATTGAATCTAAAGAAAGACGAGACTCAATAACAGAGGAATCATTCAAAGAATTATAATGATCTGGAACAGGAAGTGGAAGAGGAGAAGTATCAACATGCTGAAACTTATAAGGAAAGACATCTTCGTGGAAGACAACATCACGAGAAACAAAAAATCTATGAGAAGAGATCTCATAGACTTTGTAAACCTTTTAGCTAAGACTGAAACCTAAAAAGATGCATTTAAAAGCCCTAGGATTAAATATACTTTTATGTGGAAACGTATTTGAAGCATAACATAAGCATCCAAAAGTCTTAAGTAAACTATAATCTAGAGTTTTATTAAATAACATCTCAAAATGAGCTTTCAATGCAAAATAGAAGTTGGTAATCTATTTAAAATATGGGTAGCCATTAAAATTGACTCACCCCAGAATTTTGTTGGTAAATTAGATTAAAAAATAAGAACCCCCGCAATTTATAAAATTTGTTTATGTTTTCTCTCAACTCTACCATTTTGTTGAGGAGAATATGGTATAGATTTTTTTATGTAAAATACCTTCAGAAGAAAACAATTCTTGTAGCTACGACTAATAAATTCATTGTCTTTATCAGATCAATAGTTTTAATAAAAACATTAAATTATGTATGCACCATTGAAAAAAAAAGAATAGAAATAACTTATGTTTTGTATGTCATTAAAAATGTCCATATAGATCTATTGAAATCATTAACAATGGTGAGAAAATAATGTTCATTTGTCATAAATGGTTAAGAATAAGGTCCCCAAACATCCGCATGAATTAGTTGAAAAATCTTAAAAGAAATTGAAATACTATTTGGAAAACTAAACTATTGTTGCTTAATCAAAGGACACACATCACACCGAAGTAAATCTTGAGACATTTTATTATTGATAAAAGTAAAGTAACACAACACTAAAAGAGATACATGTCCAAGTCTTTTATGCCATAGAAACATTGATCGTATAGATAATTTATTTCGAGAATCAAGAACAACATTATAATGAGAATTGATAGACAAAAAACTAGGAATCTCATGAATTTATTTCAAGCAACTACTATGATAAGAAAGGAGATTAAGATCAAATGAGGTAAAATCTAGTATAAATAGCCTACAAACCACCTTTTATGTAACCAACAATCTCTTAATCTAAAGGTCCTGCAACAAACAATATGAAGGGTAAAACAAAAATATAATTAAAGCTATTTCTGATAATTTGTTGATTGATGACAAGTTATATTTAAAAGAGGCTATATGCAAGGTTTCTGTAAGAATGAGGTTTGAATGCAGGTGAACATCTCTTACAGGTAGATTGGGGTTACATAATTTACTTGTTTGATAGGGTGAAGCTGTTTAAGGTCATGCCACATGTGATTCGAAGCTCTAGTGTCTATAATCTAGCTCCCTACTTCTAATAAACTCAATGCACCAGATGCAAAATTAAAAAAGATAATACTTGTAAAAATAGTAAAATGTGCTATATTCACCATAGGTCTTGCTACAAAATTCTTACTTTTCATATATTTTTCATTTCAGTTTGTATTATGTTTTGTATCTTGCTACTTAAATCTGTTGAAACATTTCTCTCACTCTCATCCTCCATGTCTATTTCTACTATATTAGCCACATTACGAAATGTATTTTTCTTTCTAGTTTCCCCCAGCTCTTTATACCAATCTGGCACACCATGCAGTTTGAAACAACTTTCTTTGGTATGTCTTGTGCCATTATACTGTAATTTTGACTTATCAACTTTGCAAAAATCAAGCTTGCCATAAAGTATTTTATCAACAACTCCTTAGTTTAGCATTTTATAATTTTGACTATGCACCAACATTATTGCATTACCTGTCACAATAGTCATTCCTATTTACACCTCCTTTTGCTTTTCAACCGCTAATACCACAGAATAAGCCTTGTTGAGATTAGGTAATGGATCAAACAACAGAATTTGATTTCTTACACCATCATAACTCTTATTAAGCCCCATCAAGAACTTCATCAATTTGTTAAAGAATTTGGATCAACTACATCTCTTGTTGCACCATATGTATACTGTGGTAAAGGTATTAAACACTGCAACTCATCCCATAGTTTCTTGAGCTTCGTAAAATATTGAGGAACAATTTGATTTCCTTGTGTAATCGAACTAATTTCTCTTTGAAATCGACATAGCAGATGACCATTACAAATTCTAAATCTTTCTGTACAAGAAAACATTTACTATATCTTTTGAAATTGAATTCAAAATCTACGACTGTGCCAAAAAATATGTCTTCCGGCATTGCGTATACTCCTCTATATTTTCATCATCTAGTTTCTTATATTTCTCATTTATAAAACCTAATTTGAGTTTTGCTCCTAAAGGTATCCTCATAAATCTGCTCCAAGTGAGATAGTTATCTCCATCAACAAAGTAGATACCAATGATATACCTGGATTATCATATGATTATAAATGTAAAGAATCTACATTAGTAGCGGCTCTCATTCCTGGTATAGTTCCAAATCTTAATTTTGCATCTTTGTTATTTCCTACAGTCTCCATTATCCTTTAATTTTCCTGAATCTAATCATCTTTTCTATGGACCTTACCGTTCTCAAACCAAAAGATCAATAACTGGTTTTTATATTTTCTTGGGTTCTTCTCTCATCTCATAGAAGACTAAGAAGCAAACTATCATTTCTCGTTCAATGGCTACACCTGAGTACAGGAGTATGGCTTCTAAAGTTTGTGAACTGTAGTAGATCTCATACTTGATGAAAAATTTTGATATTTTTCTTCTTTTTTTCATTGACTTGTACTATGATAATAAGAATATTTTACATATCACAGCAAATCCTGTTTTCCACGATATAACCAAGCATTTGGACATAGATTGTCATTTGGTTCGTCAATAGTCTCAAAGTGGATTCATCAGACCTTAGCACGTCTCTTCCAATCTCTAGTTTGTTGAAATTTTTACTAATTTGCTTTCTGTTTCCTAGTTTTCTTAATTGTTGCCCAAGTTGGGGTTCTTTGGTCTTCATCAACCTCTAACTTGCAGGGGTGATGAAGAGGTTTTTGCTTATGTGATTAGTAATATGGTGTGTATCACTTAATTTGTTGTGTGATGTAAGCAGCAGCTATTATGTTCTATTATGAGTGGTTTCAAATTTTTCATTTTTTCCCTTTTTTTTTTTTCAATTTTCCTCTTCTTTATTTCATGGGCTCTATATAAATAAGGGATTGTAATTGTGAATCAAATGATGATTCATTTTTTTTTTCTATTATCAATAAATTGCATATGCTCTTAACATACCTTATATTTCTTAACTCCGAAAGTTTGTTCAAGTAAGACTTCTTTTTCTTATCTAAATTCTGATTTTAATTCTACATTAAGTTTTGGTGATTGTTCTACTTTGAATATGATGGAAAAATGAGATATTAAGAGTAAAACGAGAATGGTTTTGTAGAGACCATTTCAAATATACTTATGTTCCTAACTTAAAAGGTAACTTATTAAGTGTTGGTCAATTGTAAGAAAAGAGCTATTTAATCACTTTTCAGTAGGGTGTTTAAGATATTTGATCCTTGCAAAGGAGCTATTGATGTTATTCCAATGAGTTAAAATAGTTTATTCATGTTGAAGATTGAATATGATTAATCTTGCTTGTTGACCAAAGTCAAAGACCCTTAATACCGGTGGCATTTTCACTATAAACATTTGAGTTTCGGTGGATTAAAGACCCTCTAATACAAAATATGGTGGCAGGTTTTTCTTAAATTATTATTCATTGCCGAGATTGTGAAGAATGTGTTGTGAGCAAACATCCTTATGAATTTCCTCAGGGAAAGTCATGGAAAGTAAAAATAGTTTTAGAATTGGTTTATTCTGACATTTATTGGCTAATAAACTCATATTCTAATCAATGTAAAAGATACTTAGTGACTTTCATTGAAGATCATATATGCAAGACTTGGGTTTATTTTTTACAAGAGAAAACGAAAGCTTTAAGTGCATTTAAAATCTCTAAAACACATGTTGAATTGAAACTTAAAAGACCTTTAAAACCCTCTAAACTGATAATGGTGAAGAATATTCCTTAAATTTTTTTTTTTAATCTTTGTAAAGCTCATGGTATATAGAGAAAGCTTATGGAGGCTTATAAACCACAACAAAATGTATATTAGAGAGAAAAAATAGAACCATTCATAATATAGTGAAAAACTTGCTTGCAAGAGGAGTTCCAAAGAATTTTTTGTCCGAGTAGTAAATTAGAGTTCATGTCTTAAAAAATGTCCTATATTTGCTGTTTAAAACATGACACCACAAGAGGCTTGAAGCAAGAGAACCAGTTATAAATCACTTCATAATGTTTGGTTGTATCACCTGTGACGATGTCCCAGATGAGAAAATAAAAAAGTTTGATGATAACGGTGAAAAATGTATCTTTCTTGGTGTTCGTGAAACATCCAAAGCATATAAATTATTTAATCCACTTAAAAATGTATCTTTCTTGGTGTACATGTCAACATACACAAATGACATTATCGAAACATAAGAAAAATATAAAATTTGTCTCTTTTTTAAAATACAAGAAGAATTTAAAAAAAGATATTATGCAACGAATTTTGAACAATTTTATATACTACTGAGAATTTTGGTATTTTAGGGGATTTTTAAACGTTTCTACCATAAGCCCGAAGAAACTGACAGACCGTAGTCAAGAGAAAAGAAGGGTACTTTATTTCCCTCTACCTTTCCCTCCATTCACCTCTGTCAAACGTATCCTAAGCTACAGCATTTCATGCGTCGATGGCGAGCCGATGACAGAGAAATCCAAGTTCCCCAAACTTACGGGCGGGCCCCGGTGACAAAAACCTCTCTTTGGGTTTATTCCCCCACTTAATCTGAAAATTTAAAATTGGCTGTTTATAAAATTGGAGTTTAAAGAGAGGGAAACGAAATGCCGGTAGCGAGACCAGAATCAGCAGATGCGAGGGTAATTGCTCACGTTGACATGGACTGTTTCTACGTTCAAGGTCATCATATCTCCACTATTTTCCATGTTATGTATTTGTTTAAATACGCAATCATATATATATATATATATATATATATATATATATATTACCTCATGCGGATACAAATTTGATGGCTTGTCTGAGATTGTTGAGAATTTGATCATCCTGAAGATGATCTTACTTGCTTGAGAAATTATTTTATTTGGTTAAAGTGTGAGAGAAATTTTTCGGTGTTGGTTTGGTTATTTTTGCATTTGATAAGTGAAGTACTACAATTTGAACCGGGGAAAACCTAAAAAAATTGATTATAAGAAACAGAGCAGCTCAAAATTTGAGGAGTAAAACATCATTCAATTGCATTATCCGGATTAAAAGCAAACTAAGAGATTTATGGCTTTACAAATTTGATTTTTTTTTAGGAATCAAAATTAAGAGTTTCTCAACGTTACTGAAGGTCTCAATACTCAGTTCCTTCTGGAAGTTAGTGTTGGAGAAATAATGCTGCTAGCCTGTTGTAGTTTTGTGTTAAATTGTAAATGTGGTTTTCTGCACCTTTGGATGTTGAAAATGGAGGAATCTACCTCAGCTGAACAGTAAACTTTCGGGTTGTCATTAGTTCTGTTGTTGGGTTTTGGGTGGCACTGCAGTTTTTTTCATTAGGCTTTGGGTATGGAAAGATTTCTGATGTTCTTGAATTGCTTCATATATTTAAGCTATTATAGTTGTGAAGATCTCTTGGTTTAGATAACTGATTGGAAGTGGAGATGTGTGGATCCTCATGCATAATCAATTATTTGCATTACTTTTACTTTTGGTAGTGGCAGGGTTTTAGGTTTTAAACATTATGCATCCCCTCTACTAGATGGCAGACACTTCATCTGTCCTCACTGTGTTGTGTACTTTATATTATAGTGGAGCAAAGGAAGCAGCCTGAGTTAAGGGGCTTACCTACCGCTGTAGTACAATATAATGAGTGGAAAGGTGGGGCTTTGATTGCAGTTAGCTATGAGGCACGTAAATATGGTGTAAAACGGTAAGTGCAATATCCAGTTATTATCTAATGATGTCTTTACTTAGTTATGATTGAGCTAATTTTCAATCAATAAATATTAAATGGTTTGCAGTTCAATGAGGGGGGATTGAGCTAATTTTAAATCAATAAATATCAAATGGTTTGCAGTTCAATGAGAGGTGATGAGGCGAAGGAAGTTTGTCCTCAAGTTAATTTAGTCCAAGTCCCTGTAGCCCGTGGTAAAGCTGACTTGAACATATATCGTAATGCAGGTTCAGAGGTATGTGGAATCTGAAGTGCATCCTTACTAATTTTTACCATGTCAATGATCCTCAATTTGAACGTGTATCATGCTAGTTTTTAGTTAAATCCATTTCATTCTCTTTCCTTTGCAGGTGGTTTCCATTCTCGCCAGGAAAGGTCGATGTGAGAGAGCTTCAATTGATGAGGTGTATCTTGATCTTACTGATGCATCTGAAACAATGCTTGCAGAAGCTCCTCCTGAGAGCTTGGAGGTGATAGATGAGGAAGCTCTTAAATCACATATTTTAGGGATCACTAATGAGGTATCTGATCATTCTTTTATCCTTTGTGTTTTTCTTCTCCCTTTTATTATTCTCTTCAATTTCTTTCTAATGCTTACAGTTTAAGTTGTAGACATTAGTTCTATGCTAAACATCAAAGCTGAAGATGCAACTGCCAATTTTACACCCAATGCAAAATTTAGGAAGTTAACTTGGGAAAGGATATTTTTTCTTTAAACAACCTTCCCCCATCCTTTTCCATATTTTAAATAAAAAATCATTTAAAGACTTTGTGCAGTTCGATATTCTATGGATGTTTGGGTTCACGTTTTAAGATAAGCGAGAAGTAACTTCTTTACAAAAAATAAAAGAGTATAATGTTCTAGGAACATTGTTTACTAGTAGCACCTTTTCTTTTGCATATATGATTGTCTTCCTATTGCTGTGACTAGCATGTAGATTTGCTTGGATTCAACAGGAATAGGAAGAGAAGTTGCCAATACCTTACATGTACATCAACCTAGTGTGTGGACCCAAAGATTGTTTTATTTCCAATTATACTCACAAACTTTTTTTTTGTCTATAATAATAATGACCTGTCATTTTCTCTTGTCTAGGTTAGGGTATGAAGAAAAAGAATATGATGGTTTGAGGTGTAAAAACATGTTTAATTCGCATCAACGGTAGGTTTCAATGTTGCTAATAATAGCCATGGAGGTTACCATTTTATTGGTAGATGTCTAGTTGGTAGATTAAGTGGCAAAGCACTAAGAATCTTGAGTTTGAAGATTAAAGATCAGGCTGATTGGCATTGGAAATCTCAAAGTTCTTAAATGGCATGTATGTTAGGTTCGTTTTTCCATTCTCCTCTGTTTTGAAGCAAGGAGTAAGAAGAGTGTCATGAGAAAAGGAGTGGTGGTTTATTATCTTTTCCTTTGGATTGGTGGGTGGGGGTTAGTACGACTGGCTGTATCTACAAATAATCTTGTTTGCATCATGCAATCTAAATCAATTCAGTGCTAAAAATTATCTTATTAGGTGTGATAACATAGAAAACCTAGATCCGATATCTAGGTTTAACCTAATTCGTTGGTAGGCAAACAAATCCCCAATTTGTCTGACATCAAATTGATTTTTGACCCCACAAGTCCTATGTACCAAAGAAACAAGAAACAAAAACATCTATAAACTAACCATGAGTTAAAGGCCATAGGGCAGCCCAAAAAGTCATCTTTTCTCAGAGAAAGTGAAAAGGGAAGAATTGGTCTTCAAAAATCCTGAGATTCCACTTCAACCAACACACCAGCAAACCCGCAAAGAATGCTCTTCCCTAAAGGATTTTAGCGTCCTTTCTCACACTGCTGTACAGATTTGAACTCATGAAACAATCCAGTGAAGAATGAGCAAACCACACCAACCAAAAGTATGAAAAAGACCTAATTCATAACTTCTAAGCTACGTCATGATGAAGGAAGAGGTGACCACAAAATAAATTATCTTGTGAGAGAACAAGATTAAGCTACAAACTTGCAAAAATTTGTTACTATTAAGCCTATGATAACAATAGTCCAAGCAAAAATTTTAACCCAAGAAGGAACTTTCACTTTCCAGAATGAATTGGTAAAAAAGAGTAATATAAAAGTGAGGATTATGGGTAATATGGTGAAAAAAAGTTCAGAAGTATAAATTCATGAAGGATCTAAGATCCAAATCTTTCTATCTGGTTGGTGAGATTAGTGGAGTTCTCTAATAGACTTGTCGATCCTAACATGTCAATGGTTTCTCAATCCAAGGTTTTTGAAAAAAATGTAAAGTCCAAACTATATTCCCTTCAATTGGCTAATTAAATTAGAAGTAGGGACACTATAACCTATGACGTGGATGAGCATAATTTTTCTACTGCGTGTGCATTCCGATAATAGTTGTGTTTTTCAGCATCTTGGACTAGCCATCCCTTAGAATGTTATCGTTAAAAATCATCAACTATTAATGAAATAGATGTAGTAGTGGCTTATTGGGAATCTAGAGTTTCTACTTGATCCAGAATGTATGATGTATATGCCATACAAAGTGATCTATTAACCTGCTGGTAAGTTGTTTAATGACAGTTCCATTTATCACTTTATTGTGAGATGGCATATTGGTCTGTTCTGCCATAAATTCTCCATATTTTACTGAGTGGGATTCGAGATGAGTTTGAGTAAATGTTATGGGATTGGAGATGAGTAAAGTATAAATAATGTGTTAAGTGGGTGGACAAGTGTACTGGGGGAATAGGTCAATATGTGTTATGTGTAAAATGATATGTTAAATGTGGACATAAGCACCGAGGTGCAAGACTTTTTGGGAGGAGATAGAGATGAAGGTTGCTAGGTGTCTTCAGAGTTGGAAGGGGGATCTTTTCTCTTTAGGGGGAAGGTTAATCTTGATCAATGTTTGCCTATTTAGCATACCACTCGATTATCTCTTCCTGTTCAGGATTCCTGCTGGGACAGCTGAGAAGATCGAGGCTAGAATGAGAAATTTTCTATGGGCAGGGGGGAAGATGAGTGTCGATACCACTCGGTTAGATGGGAGGGAGGCTTAATGTAAATCTAAGTGTTCTAGGGGTCTGGGGTATTGAGAATCTTAGATCAAGGAATTTATCCCTACTTGCAAAATCCTCGTGATCAAACTCTCTATGGCATAAGGTGATATATGGTATTTATGGAAGTGATAGGAATGCATGGGAAACTCTTACCAGTAGAACCATGACTCATCAAAGTCCCTGGAAAGCCATTTCCCAAACCTATCCATTGTTTTACCCACTCACCTGTATACAAGTGGAAAATGACTCTAGGACACATTTTTGGAATGATTTGTGGCTGAGGGACCAGACTTTAACCACTAAATTCCCAAGACTATACTAGTTATCTACTAGACATACTACATGCATCTCAAGCTTCATTGTTAAAACTAGTAATAGTCTATCTTGGAACTTCCATTTTAGGCGTAACCTATCTGATAGAGAGACTTTTGATTTGACAACTTTATTGAATTTACTTGAAACTATACACATGACCAACTAACTAGATAGCCGAACTTGGAGCCTTGGATCTTCTGGCTTATTCACTCGCAAATTCTTCTATACTCACCTCATAACAAAACTCAGTGACACAAAATTTCATATTGCCAAGGCGTTTTGGAGATCTAGGGTTCTTTTGAAGGTGAAGGTTTTTTCTTGGACTACTATCAAGCAGAAGCTCAACACTAATGATTTGCTTCAAATCTGGTGCCCCCACCGTACATTCTGAGATGGTGAGACACGCCCATTTATTCTTACACTGCTCTGTGACTTGGAAAATGTGGGTGGATCTTGTCAAAAAGTTTGGCATCACTCGAGTTGTGCTCCTTTACTGTTGATTGCCTTATGAATTCTTGTTCACAAGGGGTGGGCGTGAGGAAAGCTGCTATACCACTGTGGCAAGGGGGCTATTTTCATCGGACTCTGCTGCATTCCGCTTGGAAGAAATAATAAGATTTTCCCCAATCGGTCCTTGTCCTCCGACAAGCTTAGTCAAGAGGCTTTCCTTCATGGCCTTACTCTGGGCTAAAGCTCCTGGTTATGTCTATAAGAGTAGCATCCTGGTGCTCCATCGAAATTGGGATTGTATCATTCTACAGAATATGAGGTGTAAGGTGTTTTACGCATACTTTTTCTTTCTGTTTTTTCCTTTTTTCAAGTATGTTTTATCCTTAATTTGTGAAATTATCTAACTCTTTCCCCTCTTTTTAAAATTACTTCTTCTTTTATAAAAAAATATGGACATGTGTATCGGGAAGAATAACTATAGGTAAGGACAATGGGGTAGGTAATTCTGGAAATAACTTCCAGATACCCGCATTTTCTCTTGTATAACTACATGTTATCTTTTTTGAAAATTTTTAGGGAAGAAGATCCATATATCAGGATCCGTAAATCAGGATCCGTAAATGTAAATAATTGGAAAACTTCCTTTTACTGATCTTAATTCGTATAGAATTTTAGGTCAGGATCTGTGGTCCTAGTTGAGTTGGAGGGAGCTGAATTCATGCTGGTCTAACAGAGTTATTAGACTTAAATATTTTCCTTTTATGATGTTGCCATAAAAAAGGCCAAAGTAGGGATTATCATGTTGGTAATTCTGGGACTTCCTGGAATGTTGCCTATCTTGCAGTCTCAACAATTGGCAAATTGAAGAGATGACTAATGTATCGAGTGTCTTGGATTCTTATTTTCTACTCTCTAATAAAGAGATAAGTTGTTATCAAAGCTGTCTAATAGTGTTTCTTTCTCGTTCAAATGCTATTGTCGTGGTTAGCTTGTATTTTTTTCCCTGAAAGCCCTTATGGAATCACAAAGCTCCTCCTCATATGGCCTTTTTGCATGGGAAGGTTCTTGGGGCCACATTCTTAGCATGGACAATTTGAGAAAGAAAGGGTACATCATTGCTTATTGGTGCTTGCTCTACGAGCTTGACAATGAATCCTGGAACTATCTTCTTCTATGGTGTCCTCCGAGAAGAATATTATGGGATTCAGCTCTCAGCCTCTTGGGTATTTCGTGGGTTGTGAGGGGATCAGTTCAACCAGAACTCTGGAACTCCTAGGCATGAGGTGGTTATTTTGGAACGAAGTGAAGAAGAAGTGTATCTTTCTCATTCCTCATTCCGTCTTCTATTTCATTTGGAAGGAAGTGAGCAAGAGATTTTTGAGGGGAATCAAGTCGAATTTTGCTTCTGTGAAAGATTTTCATTCTCTTTGTATTTTTTTAAAGGGTATTCTCTCTTTTCTGGAGAAGATCCACGGGATATCATTGATTTTTGTCAGATTCCCTTGTTTAGGTTTATTTTGGTGCCTTTGTCTATTAAATACTAAAATACGTATTTGTCTCTAAAAAAAGTGCAGGTGATGATTCAATTAGAGAAATAGATGCTTTTGGATGAATTAAGAGCTGAGTGTGAAGAAATTAATCTTTTAATCAGTGATGCGAAGAATGATAGTGCAAGATAGGAATATCCTAGAGTGGATGTGCTTTACTATTATGAGATATTCATGTACCTTTAATCTTAATGAATCATTAGGATATCTAGCATTATTTAGGAACTATTTAATAGAGTGGTTAGTGGGTTAAGAATTTTATTTATGTTTAGTTAGAAGTCTTCTTTTTTACTATTTTCTTATTAGGAATTCTGGTAATATTAGGCTAGGTAATGAATATATGAGTGATCCTTTCATTATTAAAGAGACTCTTGTAAATAAAAATGTATTGATATTCATTGAATATGGTGCTTAGCAATTCTGTCATTGTGATCGTTGCTAATACCAAAATGACTGTGCATTGAATTTTTATTTTTATTTTTTAAATTTTCTCTTGTTCTAAATCCTTTTTTGAAATAATATTGTTCTAAATTCTATTCTATTGTGTTACATCAGATGATTGATGGGGATGATATATTACTCTAGTCTTCAAGATATTGGCATGGAGTAGGTTTAATGTACTAACATTTGATGATGTTGATACTAAAAAAAGGTATCTTCCCATCTCTAGAAGCAGGACAATGACATCTATAGATCCAAGTGAGAAGATCCCACAAGAAGTTATTTCTATTTGCTGTAAGAAATTAGTGATTCCCAATTTCTTCTTGATTCTTTGGAGTCACTATTAGTTCTTGAGTCCAAAGAAGTATAATATGAAAAAGAAAGTGGAAAATGAATTTGCTTTTTGATAAAAGAACTTTATTGAAGAGAGAGAAAATAAATAAAAATTAGCAACTATGGTTGAACTATGATGAATGCAAATGAATAGAGGAAAGAGTAGTTCTTCTTCCTTATGCAAGTTTTCAGTATGTTTTCCCTGTTTATTAGCTCTTGAATGAGTATAATTTGTTCTTTTGGATGATAATACTTTGAATTTGCTTGATTGATACGGTGGTTTGCAGGAGTTTTGCTTCTTAGTTGTATATGCTTCGTGTACTGTGCTTTGAACTATGTCTTGGAGCTTTCCTTTAAGCCGTTTTGTATATATTACAAAGAGAAAGAGGGATACAGAAAATGACTAATTATCCTCCTAAAAAAAGAAATGATGAAAGGTGAAATATAGAAAAGGGAAAAACCAACAGCTTTCAATAAAGAATACCCGGCCAATCTCTATGCAAGTAGACAAAGGACGATCCTTAAACTATCCATGCACATTAACTCAAAGAGATGGCAAACAAGTTAACTAAGGCTTATTTTTAATTCTGCATTTTCAAAATATCCAAAACTAGATATAAGATTCAGTTTTACTTACCATGGCAGTTTAATTTTTATTTTTCTTCAACACGGAACTGAAGTTTGATTAGTTGTGCAAAGCCTACAAACTTTTGTATTTTATCCCTTTTTATGTCCAGGGTGGAGCTGGTGTCAAAGACAATGTGAAAGAATGGATAGGTCGAAGTGATGCTGGTCACCATGACAAGTTATTGGCTTGTGGGGTTCTTATTGTAACAGAACTTCGGAATCAAGTCCTGAGGGAAACTGAATTCACATGTTCTGCTGGCATAGCTCATAATAAGGTCTGGAACAGGTTTAGTTTCTATTCTTTGTTCGTTATCCATTTCTCTGTATTGAGTGTATTGACACCTGGTTTTTATTGCAGATGCTGGCAAAACTAGCAAGTGGTATGAATAAACCTGCACAACAGACTGTTGTACCTTTCTCATCTGTAAAAGGGTTATTGGAATCCCTTCCAATAAAGAAAATGTGAGTTTTTAA
Source organism: Carica papaya (assembly GCF_054855325.1). Taxonomy (NCBI): domain Eukaryota; kingdom Viridiplantae; phylum Streptophyta; class Magnoliopsida; order Brassicales; family Caricaceae; genus Carica; species Carica papaya. The sequence goes on along the minus strand of NC_142310.1, from coordinate 23,115,859 downwards.
CTTTGGAGCTCCTTTCGATCCTCATGTGCTAGGTCAACTTATTCACAAGCCATGCTGTATCCAATTAGTGATAGTCTGTTTTTCATGCCTTGCTGCATTTCGTTGAAGCAAAAGCAATTAAGTAAGCTGCTATATTATATGTAATTAGGGTAAAGAGCATATTAGTAAGATATCCATATATGTAATATAATTGTAGGTTTTGTTTTCTTATTCTTAAGAATATATGTATATGGGGCTTCATTATTCAATAATAAATATACAATTCCATTCTTCTATATGGTATCAGAACTTTGGGAAGAAATACCGTAACTTTGTTACAAACCATAATCAGCCTTTATAGACAAAATAAGAAAAACACAAAAATCCTAATGGGTCAACCTTAATAGCTGGCCACCACTGCAGCAGCTGCCAACCTTCGTAGCTGACCAACCCCAAAAACCACATCCACCAGCCTTTGTAGCTGGGAAATCAGCTGCACACGACCCCTGTTCAGCCCCTATCAAGCCCCGTGCTTCTATCCAAGCCACACCTCCATGCCACTCATGACTATCCAGATTCTCGAAGAAGTTTCTGCCCTGCTAAGCCGTGTGACCACCTCAGCTGCGCATTCTCAGCTGCACTAGCATCTCAGCTGTGCATCTCCAGCCGCACGACATTGCCAGCTGCACAACCTCCAACTATGCGAGATCCTCCAAGGATACAAGCAACGCTAGGGAGATTACACATTGTTCTGGAATTCTGTATTAGGAAAGTAATAATGCTATAGATTTTGGTCACAGCTATAGAACGAGTTGAATTCTTGAATAAAAAAGATTTGGGATCATGAAAAATATATTGGAAGGGGTATCCTTGCTGGATTAGAAAGCGTTCCTAAATTATGAATGTAGGAGTACTACTACATAGATTTATTATGGTAGTTCAATTTTATTATGGCAAAAGAAAGGTTGAATTCGAGAACAAATCTCTCTCAACCAGTGAGAGTTATGCAGGAATTAAGTAGGAGAACTCCTAAAAGATTAGGTTATTATCTTTTAAGCTTGCTGATTAGATTTAGTTAATATTGTTTGAAACTAGCCCATTTAAGTTCTCTATTCTTAGTAGTACTGGTATAATAGGGTCTAAAATTTCCATGTAATCTCTTGAAAAGTCAGATTTTAATGCAATTTCAGATTTATTCAGGAGAAATTTTATCTGTACTTTCTGGCAGGAGAACTCCTAAAGATTAGGGCTGTTATCTTTTAAATTTTGCAGATTAGATTTAGTTAATATTGTTTGAAACTATCCCATCTAAGTTTTCTATTCTTAATAGGACTGGAATAATAGGATCTAAAATTTCCATTTAATCTCTTGAAAAGTTGGATTTTAGTACAATTTCAGATTTATTCAGGAGGAAATTTGTCTCTACTTTCTGGGTAAACCAGAAATTTAAATCACTGTTGCTAGATTTTTGATCTCTAAAGTCAATTCCCCAAATTACTCTATTCCTACATGAAAATTTGTAATAAATTTTCTGTTTATTGAATTTTTATTCATGATACTTAATTTACAATATTTGAATATATATATATATATATAGGAGAAGATGAAAGAGAATTTTAGTAGCAAACTTGAAGAAATTTGAGAGAAAATGTTGCTTCTCATCTATTCTTTCCATCACGAATGATGGGTATTTATACACCTTAAATGCTAACAAACCCAACAAATTCTTACGAAATTCTAACAATTTTATAGGGAGGAGGAAATCTGTTTGTAACTTCCTCCATATACAGCTAACAGAAAAAGAAACAGAAAATATACAACCTAATTTCTTCTTATTTTCTACACTCCCCCTCAATCTAGTTTACATATATGTTGAGTAAATCTAGATTGGATATTATGTCATCGAAGATTCTTTTATGTAAAGTTTTCATTAGAATGTCCGCAATCTGTTGACTGGTTGAAATGTGCATTAGTGTTATTGTTCCATCTTCTAATTTCTCTTTGATAAAATGACGATCAATCTCCACATGTTTGGTTCTGTCATGATGTTCAGGGTTCTTGACCATACTGATAATTAATTGATTGTCGCATCACACCTTCATAGGTATGTTGTTAGGAGCTTTTAATTCAACAAGTATTCTCTTTAACCACATACCTTCACATATTCTATGAACAAAGGCCCTAAATTCAGATTCTGCACTGCTGCGAGATACAACTGACTGTTTCTTGTTTCGCCAGGTGACCAAGCTCCCCCAAACGTAAGTACAATACTCTGATGTAGATCTTTTATCATTTGTAGAGCCTGCCAAATCTGCATCAGTGTAAATTTCAACATCTCTTCTATTTGTCTTTAGAAAGAACAACCCTTGTTCTAGAGTCTTTTTAAAATATCTCAGAATTCGATACACAGCTCTTATGTATTCTTCAGTTGGCTGATTCATGAACTGACTTACTGTACTCACTGCAAAGCTGATGTCAGGTCTTGTATGTGCTAGATAGATAAGCTTCCAAACGAGTCCTTGGTACCTCCCTTTATCAACTGTTTTATCACTGTTTTTGGATCCAAGCTTAATAGTTGAATCCATAGGAGTATCAACAGGTTTGCTTCCTAGCATCCCAGTCTCCTTTAGGAGATTCAGAACCTACTTTTGTTGAGATATTGAAATTCCTTTCTTGAATTTAGCCACTTCCATATCAAGGAAGTATTTTAATATCCCTAGATCTTTAATTTCAAATTCTTGGGTTAGGAGTTGCTTGAGTTTTTGAATCTCCTCAATGTGATCACCTGTAGGAATGATGTCATCAACGTATACAATCAAAATGACTTTTTTACTTGGGGTGCAATGCTTGACAAATAGTGTATGATCGGATTGACATTGTTCATAACCTTTATGTTTTACAACTTTTATAAATTTATCAAACCATGCCCTTGCAGATTGTTTTAAGTCATAAAATGATTTCTTCAATTTGTACACTTTTTGAAGATTGTCTGTTAGTTCAAACCCTGATGGTATATCCATACATACTTCTTTCTCTAGATCACCATTAAGAAATGCATTCTTCACATCTAATTGGTAAAGTGGCCAATTGGCCAATCAAGGTTAGATGCAAGTGAAAGAAGCACCCGAATAGTATTGTGTTTGGCTACTGGAGCAAAGGTCTTCTGATAGTCTACTCCATATGACTGAGTGTAGCCTTTGGCTACCAGGCGAGGTTTATACCGATTCACACTCCCATATGGATTATACTTAGTTGTGAAGACCCATTCGCACCCCACTTGGTGCTTTCCTGGAGGTAGATCCACTAATTCCCATGTCTTATTCTTTTCAAGTACCTTGATTTCCTCTTGGACAGTTATCTTCCATTCAGGCATTTCCAAAACTTCATGAATTGTTTTGGGTTCTGGTGAACTACTGTCTATCCTGCATATAAAAGTATGATGCTCCGAAGACAGCTTGTCCAAAGAAACATAGCCCTGTATAGAATATTTAGTGCATGTCCAAGTCCCATTTCTCAAAGTAATGGAAACATCAATATCAGTATTTGAAGTAGGAGCAGAGATTACATTACCTGAATCAAGGGTGGATTCATGGCAGGATTTGGATGATTTAAGTGCTTTTCCTTTGTTTCTTCTAGTATAGACACGTAGCTCACTAGCTGCAGGTAATGTGTTTTCTGTAATTGGCTTTGGTTCAGGTTCTAGGGAATGTTTGTTTGGTGAGGAATGACTCTGTGGATATAGAGGAGGTATATTTACATTCCATAACTGATATTTCTGAGTAAATATCTCCCCCTGAATATCAGTTGTGGGGTAAAAATGTTGGTTTTCAAAAAATGTGACATCCATTGTATTATAGAAGCGATAGGTTTTCGGAACTAGACACTTGTAGCATTTCTGATTAGCAGAGTACCCAACAAAAATGCATTTTATGGCTCTTGGGTCAAGTTTCCCACAGAGGTGTTTGTGAATATGAACGTAAGCTGAACAACCAAAAACTTTGAGTAGTAATGTATTTAAAATATGAGATGTAGGAAATGTTTGTGAAAGAATGGCGTAAGGTGATTGAAATTGTAAGATCCGGGAGGGCATCTGATTTATCAGGTAGGTAGCGGAAAGAACTACCTCTCCCCAAATGAATTTTGGTACATGAGTGGTGAATATAATTGATCTAGCTACTTCAAGAATATGTCTATTTTTCCTTTTGACTATGCTGTTTTGCTGTAGGGTATGAACACAATAGTTTTGGTGAATAATTCCATATTCAGTAAAGTATTTTTCAAGGATGGCTTCAAAATATTCATAAGCATTGTCAGATTTTAACACTTGGATGATAGCCTGAAATTGGGTTCAAATCATTGTATGAAATTTTTTAAATAGAGATCCAACTTCTGATTTTTCTTTAATGAGAAACACCCACGTAATTCTTGTATGTTCATCAATGAAGGATACAAACTATCTAGTTCGGGTGATATTAGGGACTTTGAAGGGTCCCCATACATCGCTATGAATCAATGTAAATGGTTTTGATGATTTGTATGGTAAACTAGGGAATGAACTTGGAACATATTTAGAAAATTGGTATACTTTACACTGAAAAGAAACTGAATCTTTTTCTTTAAATAGTGAAGGAAACATCCTTTTTAGATACATGAAATTTGGATGTTCTAGTCTATAGTGTCATAATATGATATCATGGTCATTATTTGCAGAAACAGAGTTTGCACATACTGCTTTGTGAGCTTGTCTTTTAGAAGTGTTGATTTGAAGCAGGTATAATCCTGAGCTCATCCTAGCACTGCCAATCATCCTCCTTGAGTCCAAGTCTTGAAATTCACATATATTAGAAACAAATTTTGCAGTACATTTTAAGTTTTCACATAGCTTGCTAATTAATAGTAAATTACAATCCAAATTTGGAACATGGAGAACTGAACACAGAGTTAAATTTGGAGATAAATTTACAGAACCCATTCCAGCTACTTTTGAAAGAGAACCATCAGATTGAAAAAAATTTCTTCACACTTGTTGTATTTCTGAAACTTTGAGGCATCTCCACTCATATGGTCAGAAGCTCTTGAGTCTACTACCTACACCTGTCTTTTTTATGAAAAAATAGATAAACCAAGGATATTATTTTTGTGTGTCACAGAGGCACGGAATGGGTAGGAATTTTTAGACAAAATATGCTGGAGGGCTTCCAGCTGTTCAGGACTGAAGGGGCTGCTCTCCACAGCATCAGAGGGCATTTCTTTGGCAATTACATGATTGCCCTGATGCTTGCTTAAGGTTTCTGCCTTGGAGGATTTCCACTCACCCGAAGGCTTCCAGTCATTCGGATTGCCATGGAGTTTCCAGCAGTGGTCACGAGTGTGCCTTAGCTTTTTATGGTGATCACACCAAGGCCTCGTCTTCTTCCTCCGAGCGTCGACAGCTCGGGTTGTGAACGCTGAAGAGTTTTCGGGCAGGTGGGTCTGCTCAACATCACCCATCGTGACCTTCTTGCGGCTCTCTTCGCATCGGACTTCAGAGAAGCCTCTCGAAGACTCAGCAAGAGTTTGGTACTCAGCACGCGTCCCAAATCTCGTCGAGGTTCCTGTTCAACCCCAGTAAGAATTTGAAGACGCGCTTCTCTTTGACGAACGATTTGAAGTTCTTTGCATCTTCAGGGCAGCTCCATTGACGCTTTTCGAATGTATCCATCTGCTGTTAGTTACGAGTTAGGACGTTATAATACTGAGTGACGCTTAACTCACCTTGTCGAAGATCATAAAGTGCGGACTCTATCTCGAAAATGGTAGAAGTGTTTTCTTTGCTGGAGTAAAATTTCTGAGCTACTTTCTAGATTTCGTGAGCAGTTTCATAGAGTAGAAAATTTTCTTCAATTTTTGGGGTCATTGACATGATGAGCCACGACATCACCATGTTGTCTTCAATCTCCCATATGTGAGCGCTTGAGTCCGTCACTGGAGGAGATACAACTTCGCTAGTAAGATGTCCGTAGTGACCCTTCTCCCGGATGAACAATCGGAAAGAGGACGACCATTGTAGGTAATTACTGCCGTTGAGTTTGTGTCCTGTAATGCAGGAGGAAGACATCTCACTTGCGACATTACTGGTTGCTGTGTGATGATAGAAACCAGAGGAGACCTCTGGAGAAGACGGAAGCTTGCCTGTGGCCATTTGTGATTACAGCTCAGCTGGGATCACTCTTTTTGGATCAGGTATGGCTCTGATACCATGAAGAAATTTGAGAGGAAATGTTGCTTCTCATCTATTCTTTCCATCATGAATGATAGGTATTTAATAGGATTCTAACAATTTTATGGGGAGGAGGAAATCTATTTGTAATTTCCTCTGTATGCAGCTAATAAAAAAAGAAACAGAAAATATACAACCTAATTTTTTCTTATTTTCTAAAATACAAATCAGTCGTATAAATGAAAAAGATCTTTTGGTAATGGAAGTCGACTATAATTTGCTTTATAGGGAGATTTCTCTGAAGATATCAATCTGTATAGGAATTAAACTTTTACAAAAAGTCGGGTTCCTACAGATACATATTTGCATATCGGGATTGAACTTCTAGGAGAAGTCGGATTCCTATATATGCATATCTGCATGGGAATTGGACTTGTACAATAAGTTAAATTCCTACACTATATCAATAAGTAATTATTTTCATGCAATTTTGTTTTGCAGGAAGCAGCTTGGGGGAAAGCTGGGCACTTCATTACAAACTGATTTGGGTGTTAACACTGTTGGAGATATGTTGCATTTTTCGGAGGAGAAGCTACAAGAGCATTATGGCATCAATACTGGGTACAATATTAGTTTAGTGGACACGATTTGTGGGTTGTTTAGAAGTGTTAGAATGTTTACTTGTTTTAAGGCATCTGACTGGTCTGATCCATAAAATGTGCATATTAAAAGGGCATGTCATACTAATTTTTATTATGTACTGTGTCACATATACTTCTAAGTTCTCCTTTAAACTTAGAACACTGCAGTGCTCTTTATATGGTTTTCTGATCTAATATTTTTCCAACATTTGTTGGATGTCAGTTCTGATTTGTCTTTTTTACTTCATGCACTCTAGGACTTGGTTATGGAATATAGCAAGAGGCATCAGTGGAGAAGAAGTCCAGGGTCGTGTTCTCCCCAAGAGTCATGGTTCTGGGAAAACATTTCCTGGCCCTCGTGCTCTGAAAACACTTGCTTCTGTAAGAATTGTGTTTCAACTCACTTGCCTGATTTATTCTGTTTTCTCTTCTAATCTGGTGAATGCAGTGTAACACTGGAAGTTTCTTCTTTGAGTTTGACTTTGGATAATCTGTTTCTTTATCTTAATTCATTTTTTTGTTCATTTATAATATTATTGTGTCAGGAACCTGGTTGTCTAACAGCAGCTGGGAAACAGATTTTTTGGTTTATTTTTTGGGAGGTTTTAGGGTTGGAGAAGGCAGAAAAGAGAGATCTGCAGAAGAAGAAAATATAGGAGAAAGAGGAGAGCTGAGAGGATAGAAGAATAATACTAGAGAAGAAAAGATGGGTTTTCTTAGATATTTCCTTGATGTTTCTTCTAGAAATTTGCTATACTACATATAGTAGTACTAGAGAGAATAAAACAAAAGATAGCACAGTAGGTACCAGGTATAATGACAGGTGGCACTCTATTTATCTTTATTGATGCGGAGCCAAAGATCAACCAATGTAATCCAAAACTCACACATACAATTTAACATGCAAAACTTAATCCCTAAATAAGTTCTCTCTACTAAACCCGCAATCAATTTGTGATTGAGAACTAAGGTAATTGGAAAAAATAACAAGAATTGATAAAATGCCATAAGAGTTACCTTGATAAATAAAACCAACTCAACAAGAAGATTGAAGAAAACCTCCCCCAAAGAGCACTCAAAAGTCAAATGCTAACCAAAGAAATTTTTTTTTATTTTTTTGAACTTGAACTTGAATGAATACCACTAAAGAGTGAGACCTATTCATAGTTGTAGGCCTAGAGAATTACAATAGGAATCGAAGTCTAAAATCTAGGAAACTTATCTTAGATTCTTATCTAGAATTCTAAAGAAAAACAATAAAATAAAGAATAGTAGAAAGACATAACGTATGACTCTCCTCTCTTGAAAGAGTGCGTGAATCTTCATGGATGGTGGTAGGCCTTATCTCGAAGAAGTTTACTTAGTTTTGGCTCCTTTATTTTAATGATTTTTGTTCTTGAGGATGAAGTAGAATGCAGCCAAGTTGATGAAGAAAAGATCTCTCCTTCCTTGACAAAATCTAGGGAAAGAATTGACCATGAGGTGAAGATTATCTCCCTTTTATCTTCCACATGTTTAATATGATGCAAACACTTATTTAATATGATCTTGGAAGAGAAAATCTCGACTAGGACTCTTGAAAAGATGAAGTCGGACTCCTTGAGCTTAAATCCCAAAGGTCCTTGAGTGTTTAGGACTCTTGTAGCTAATTGATTAAGAGACGGAGAGGGAGAGAAAAACTCAGTAACAGGTACAATAGCAGCTGGTATTCCAGTTGTCCTTGTACTGAATATTCTTGTGACAGAAAACCCAAGCAGAACAATAGAAACTATATCCATTGCATTCCCAGGTCACATTGATGCTTGAGCCTTTAATTCATATGCTCACAATTCCATTTCCACTTTTATATAATTGAGGATTAGCATACAGGGACATGCTTAGTTCATACATTTAGTAGTACAATCGAAGAATAGATAAAATTTTGGTTGATTAGAAATATCTGGTTTGGTAAATGTACATTACTAGTTTTTAGCATGTGATCCTTTCATGCTAGAATCAAGTCCCTTCTCTTTTTAGTTTGATGTTAGTGAAATTAGATTAAATTAGATGAAGTTATGGTGAATAGTACGGAGTTGAACACTACATTCCAAGTAGAAAGGAAAATATTCTAAATCAACGAGAAAGATGGGTGCATGAAAATTTTAGAGTTCCTCAAAAACAAATCCTTCAATCTATCCTTGGATATTAAAGGGTTGAAATGGTTAACCCAGTTTATCAAATCTGTGTTGGATGCCGGACAAAAATCTGTCCTGATATGGAGAAGGCCGTCGGGCTATATCCTGGCCTAAATATCTTCCAATAATAGTGGAAGATTCTTGTCTCTAGCTTAGCATGAGGGAGGAAAGCAGTGGAAACTAATATGTTTGCTGAAAGGTAGGCAACAAATGGGCTGGAAATATCTCCACAGCACTTCATTGACATTCTATGAGATGTTAGTCACAGCAAAAAATAATTCAGATGCTGAGAATAGGAAAACAGAAAGCAGGGGTAGTCTTCCAAACACCTGTGGGTGGCTGCGGAAACAGATAGGTGGTGGATAAAGAGATCTGAAGCAAAATTCAAGTTTCAAGATGGCAAAAGTCTTGCCTAAAAATAAGGGAGAAATGAATCAAGAAGAAGTATTGTGGGATGCTAAAACCAAAGAAAATCAACAATTATAATTGCAATATCCCGTATTTATTGAGGTTGACCTCCCAAAGAGGAAGGAAAATAAGCTTGATTCAAAAGAAATATTATAAGCAGAAGGGAATATTATAAGCAGAAAGGATCTTTCAACACAGCTCTTCTAGATGGGCTGTCGGCTTCCATAAATGGGCCATATCTAGAAGCAAATCAAGCAGCCCAAAAACACACTGCTGTGTCTCACTCCAAACATAAAACAAGGGCTGTTTGGTCGCCAAGAAGTCAAACCAGGGTACCCATTAGCAGGAGGTGCCCCAACCTGATACTTTCACCCCCACGATCTCTGCAGGCACAGATGGGTGCAACACCACAAATGGCCATAGAACGAGTCAGAAAATGAAGGGAAATGAACCGGAGGAGTCAGAAAGTGTGAATCCTAACTTCGATAAATTATTGGGGGTCCTATTTCAGAGAAAGAGGTGCATGGAGAAAGAGATGAAGAAGAGGCAACTTGTGAGTGACGGTTTGAGCCAGATACAGAGGTGAAATGGGAGAACCTAACAAGAAAAAAGAGCTGTTAAGGCTGGTCAATTTTGGAAAGGCAAAAACTGAGGTGGAAGAGGAAGACTCGGAAGGGATATTGGATAATGATATAGAATCTATCTCATCCTTATCTTCTTTTGATCTTCTAGACGTAGACGACACGGAAAGCTAAAAACAGAGGTGCTTGAAGAGACAAAGGCTGATGGTGAGAGGGAGAGGGAGATCACATGGGACACATGGGAAGGTTTCCACAAGTTGTTTGACATACTTGTCAATGAGGATAGGCTAGTGAAGGCCACTTATGAACAATGCCTTGAAGGTGTAGAAATCTCATTCCTTGGAGAAGGGGCCTAACTTGCATCAAAACAGCTTTGAGAAATTATCAAGGTGTTCATTCATAAACTATAATCCCATTGTTTGCCCTAACCTAGTTTTGTTAAATCCTTCAAAGATGAGCAAGTTGATATGCACGATCTAGAGTAATTGTAGGCTGGTGATGAACAGGGCGACATGTCCTCCCTACTCCATGTGATTCTAATGAATACCAGAGGATTATTAATAAACTCTATACTACTTTATCTCGAAAAAAATAAAAAAAAACTCTATACTACTAAAAAGAATAATGAAAAATTCTAAAATAGAGAATCCTAATGCCTTCCTCGAGAGTTTAGACTTTAAATTAGTGGAAAGATCTTAAAAAAGTGGTTAGGTTAGAGATGTCACTTTATTTTAGAAGGAGTAGAGAGGAGAGGGATTGTCTTTTGGGGGAGTTGCTGAGTTGTAAAATAAAGTGGGGTGGAAGAAAGGTGATTGGGGGGGACTTTAATATGGTGTTACATATGAGTGAAAGGTCGGGTATGAGCACAAACTTGGGGGAGATTGAGGAGCTTAGGGAGATGGTAGATGGATTGGAGGTTGTGGATCTTCCATTTGGGGGAGGGAGGTGGACTTGGTCTAACGAGAGGGAGAACCCTTCATGGTCAAGAATTGACCGATTTTTAATCTGTAACAGTTTGTTATTGCAGCTTATAGGTTTGAGTCAAAAACTACTTAGTCAGTCAATTTATGATCATTTTCCGATTTGCGTGTCCCTGAAGGCATTATTTGAGGGCCTACTCCATTCATACTGGATAACAAGTGGTTAAGAGTTAAGAATTTTAGGGAGTTGGTGAAAATTTTTTGGCAGGAAACAGTGGTGGTGGGCACGAGTAGCTTTGTGTTTGCTTCTAAATTGAAGGCTCTAAAAAATGAAATTAAGAGGTGGGCAACGGTGGAGGAGGGTAGGCTTGAAAGGATCTTGAATGATAATCTAATTGAGTTGGCTGATTATGACAATATGGAGATGTGGGTGAGCATGGGAGGGTGAGGAGGGAGTTTTTGAGGGAGGAAATTGCTGAGGTAATGCATTTGGAGGCAATCTCGTAGAGACAAAAGGCTAGGGAGAGATGGCTTAAAGAGGGGGATAGGAACACTAGGTACTTTCACTGCATGACAAATTCTCATAGAAATAATAATTATGTGGAAGAACTATGTTGTAATGGGGAGGTGTTTAGAGGAAATGAAGATATGAGGAAGATGGCAAGTCTGTTTTTTCAGCAACTATATACGGAAGATGAGCAGAGAAGACCTAATCTTTATAATTTGCAATTTAAGATGCTGTGTGATAAAAGTAGAGATGGTTTAAAAGAGCCGTTCACTGAAGAGGAAATAAAAGAGTGTCTTTGATGATTGTAATAGGGATAAGGCACCCGGCCCGGATGGTTTCAATATGAAATTCTACCAAGTCTTTTGGGATGTGATAAAAAAATATGTGCTTGCTGTTTTCAATGATTTTCATAGGGTTGGGTTTTTTGTCAACCCTATAAATTCGACTTTCTTGATTCTTATTCCAAAGGTGGTGGGTGCGAAAGATATTAAAGAATTTAAACCGATTAGCTTGGTGGGGAGTATCTACAAATTGATTTCAAAAGTTCTAGCAAAGAGACTCTCTACGGTGTTGGGTGAGGTGATTGGCGAGAACCAAAATGCGTTTGTGGATGATAAACAAATCCTTGATACTGTGATGATTATTAGTAAATTGGTGGATGAGTTGGTGGGGCAGAAAAAAGAGGGCATTTTGTGTAAAATTGATATGAAAAAGGCGAATGATAATGTTTGTTGGGATTTTGTGGATTATATGCTTATAAGAATGGTTTTTGGGTGCAAATGGCGGACTTGGGTCAGAAATGTATTTCCACTACTTCATTTGCAGTCATGGTTAATGGGGGCCTTTCAAATTTCTTTAAAGCATCTAGAGGGCTACGCCAAGGGGATCCGTTGTCGCTATTGCTTTTCCTTACTGTTATGGAGGCTTTTAGTAGACTCATGGAGAAAGCGGGAGAGTTGAAATTATTGAATGGTGTGGCTGTGGGAAAGAGAGAGGAAAGTGTCAAGATCTCTCATTTATTTTTTGCGGATGATGCTCTTATTTTTTATGAACCTACTATCGATGCTATACTTCACTTGAGATGCATTTTTCTTTGTTTTCAAATGATGTCCGGTCTCAAAATAAATATGAGAAAGACAGAAATGGTTAGAATCAGTGATAGGAGGGATGAGGAGAGATTGGCTTTGGCATTGGGTTGTCAGACAACGACACGTCCTATTAAATATTTTGGTATTCCTCTTGGGTCAAAATTTAAAGACAGGAAAACTTGGGAGTCTATTGTAGAGTGTTTCGAAAAAAGGTTAGCAGGTTGGAAGACGAATTTTCTCTGTAGGTAGACTTACCTTGACTAAAAGTACGTTGGCCAATTTACTGATATATTACCTCTCTATTTTTAATCATTATGGCTAGCATTGCAAAGAAGCTTGAAAACATTTAATGCAGATTTCTTTGAGGTGATGAGGAGGGGAATAAAAAATATCATTTAATTAGGTGGGAGGAGGTGAAGAAACCGATGAGGGAGGGGGGTCTTGATTAAAAGTACGTTGACCAATTTAGTGATATATTACCTCTCTATTTTAACCATTCCGGCTAGCATTGCAAAGAAGCTTGAAAACATTCAATGCAGATTTCTTTGGGGTGATGAGGAAGGGAGTAGAAAATATCATTTAATTAGGTGGGAGGAGGTGAAGAAACCGATGAGTGAGGGGGGTCTTGGTTTAAGGTCCATTAGAGCACTCAATGACGCTCTTCATGGGAAGTGGTTATGGAGATATCTCATGGAGGGGGGAGGCTGTGGAGGAAGGTTGTGCAAGCGAGGTGGGGAGATTGGGAAAAGGAGAGGGGTCGGAGGGGTAGATTAAAACTGCATGGGAGGAGTTTTTGGAAGAAAATTAGGGATGACAGCCATGTATTCAAGGGCTGTGTGGGGTGGCAGCTTGGTAATGGTGAGGATATTAGGTTTTGGGAGGATGAATGGATGAGAAGTTTTAAACTTAAAGAATGTTTTACCAGAACTTTTGATATTGCTAGCGATAAGGAGGCGAGGGTGAAGGACATGTATGAAAATGTGGGTGAAGGGAAGGCATGGAATGTGAAAGTCACAACCAACTTGCAGCATTGGGAAATCAATGACTATTGCAACCTGCTTTTGGTTTTGGGCAGCATGAAGGTGAAGGAAACAAGGGACAAACGAGTTTGGAAGCCTGATGAGAAAAATGGTTTTTCTGTGAAATCGATGTATAATTTTCTAGCACAAATGATAGAAATAATATCATTTTAGCACCCTTTAAACAGATTTGGAAAACTGGGGCCCCTCCTAGGATGGCTTTTTTTACGTGAGAAGCAGCTAAGGAATGCATTTTGACTATTGATATGCAGAAAAGAAGAGGTAATATCATGGTTAACAAATACTACCTTTGCAAATTGGCTGAGGAGACATGCAACCATCTACTTTTGTGGTGCTCGAAGACCTACAGCATTTGGAATTCTGTCTTGGGTTTGCTGGGTTTAACTTGGGTAATGGCTGAAAATGTGAGTAAAGAGTTGTGGGCTTGGACAGGTTATTATAAGAAGAAAAAATATTTGTTCTTTGTTCCACTAACTATTTTTTGGGTTGTGTGGAAGGAAAGAAATGCGAGTACTTTTGAGGGTATTGAGACTAATATTACAAACATTAAAGGTAGATGGATCTATACTTTTGGTTCTATTTTGTTAGGTCATGACATCAAAAATTAGATGATTTTGGATGGGTAATGAACCACGTAATTGACTTGTAACTATACTTTGTACATGGGCGGTATCCCTTTGATACCTTTGTGAATAATATTACTTCTCTTATATTTAAAAAAAAAAGTTAGAAATGTCACTTAAAACTTACAGACAGCAAAAGAAAAGGGTGAAGGAGGGAATGAAGAAGATAATGGTCAAACTAAATCATAGAGATCTAGGCAAAACAGTGAAAAGTCGTATATCTCATGAAGCTAATTAGTTAGAATGTTAATAGGTTGAAATGTGATTTTAAGATGAAGAAAATTAAGGAAGTGTTTAATAAGGTGTGCCCCGACATCATACTCCTACAAGCAAAGAAAAAAGAATCTACCAATAGGGTGTTGTTTGGAGCATTTGGGGGTTGAGTTTTAAGGAATGAGTGGTTGTTCCATCCTTAGGAGTCTCATGAGGTATGCATATTGTGTGAGACACTAGGGTTGCTAGTCGAGTAGATGTGATTCAAGGTTCCTTCTCGTTATTTGTTTTGCTTAATGTGAAAGGAGAGGGATCCTGGTGGATAACATGTATTTATGAGCCTGTGAACCTAGATGTAGAACTCTTTTTCAGATGCACTATCCTTTCTTTCTAGTACGTGGCATCTATATTGGTGTCTTAGGAGAAACTTTAATGCTTGTAGATTCCCCCATAAGAAATTGGGAAGTGGTAAGAAAACTATGATTTTAGTCAAGACTCTTGAGTTAAGCAATTGTTCGCTTAATAACACATGATTCACCTAGCCTGTAAATAGATGAGATAGATGCTCTTCGCGTATCGATCACTTCTTGATCTCATCTTATTCAGAGGAAATATTTCTTGATTTGGTATAAGATGATTTACTAAGGTCTTTATCGGATCATTTCTGTATCATCTTAGATTTCCAATGTGTGCAGTGGAATCCTACTCCGTTTAGGTTTAAGAACATGTAAATCCAACATCTTGATTTTGGTGGGTGGAGTGAAGTAATGGTTGCATGAAGACTTAGTAAGGGGATGGCCGGAGTATAAATTTATGTAGAATTGAAACTCCTTAAGGAAAAGTTGAGGAAATGGAAACAGACAATTTTTGAGGATATAAGTAAAAGGAAGACAAATATTCTCAAAGAACTGAAAGGTTTACATACTTTAACGTCAGAAAATAACATATCCCGACATCAATTAAATTGGATTGAAGACGTAAAAGAGGAAATTTTTCTCAAAGAGGAGCGAAGTTGGAGGCAAAAAACTAGATTGAAGTGGGTGAAAGAGGGTGATGATAATACTAGGTTTTACCCCCAAGTTTTTAATGGTTGGAGAAGGAGTGAGATTAAGGAACTATAATTGGATTGGAGGGTGTTAAGCGAGACAAGTAGTTGATTGGGCGTAAAATCACTAAGTTTATCAAAGGTTGTATACTAAGGATGGGATATTTAGGCCTTTTATAGAAGGTGTTGATTTTCAACCCATACTGGTGCCAAAGCCAACCATAGCGACAGACAATTTGAGGAAGAGGAGGTTCAAAAGGCTATTTGGGATATGTCCACCAAAAAGCCCCCTGGCCCCGATGGTTTTACAAGAGCATTTTTTCGATCTTATTTTGGTGTTTATTAAGAATGATGTCATGGAAGTATTCCAAGAATTCTTTTTAAATAGAAAGATATACTGAAGTGTGAATTCTACTTTCAAAACTCTAATACTTAAGAAAGACATAAAAAACAGTAGCTGATTATCGTCCTATCAGTTCATTGACTACCATTTATAAAATCATTATAGGTGTTGTCTTTACGCCTCGGCGAAGTTTTAAATGACACTGTCTCACCAAATTAGAGTGCATTTGTGGGAGGTAGACAAATTCTAGATGCAGTCCTTTATTGCTAAGGAATCAGTGGAATATATGTGAAGGGTGAAGAAAGAATGATTTGTCCTTGCAGAAGAATCGTGTAATCATGTGTTGTTGTGGTGTCTTGTGGCTTTTGAGTTGTGGAGTCTTATTTACAATCTACTTGGTATAAATTGGGCAGTGGTTGGGTCAGTAAGCGAGGAATTGTGGGCTTGGGATGGTGTGCACTTTGATAAAAGCTGTCAAAAATGATTCCATTAACCATTTTTTGGGTTTTATGGAAGGAGAGAAATTCTAGGGCTTTTGAGGATAAAGATGGTGATTTGTATAGATTGAAAAATAGATGAATGTATTATTTTGAGTCTATTTTATTAGGACATGACATAAGTGATGAGAATTTTGGATATGTCATTGACACACTAATTACATTGTAAAACTTTTGTAATGGGTGGTACTCCCTGTTTTTTTGGTACCTTGTTAATATATATTTGTTACACTTTTTATTTTTTTTTTAAAAAGAATGGTTTGTCCTTAAAATAGACTTTGAAAAGTGCCAAGGGTGAATCAGGGGTTCCTCCACCCAATGATGGATGGTAAGGGATTGGGGTCTAGATGGAGAACTTGAATAAAAAAGTGTTCTTCTTTTGTCTCGTTTAAGTGTTAGTGAATGGTAAGGTCCAAGAGTGTTTTCGAGATACTCGGGATATAAGACAATGTGATCCATTATCCTCATTCTTTTTTTTACTTTGGTAGTGGATGGTTTACGTAGGATGTTGACTAGGCGATCAAAGAGATGAGCACTTGAAGGATTTATTGTTGGGAATGATAGAGTTGAGGTGTCCCACCTCTAATTTGCAAATGATGCTAATTTATTCCTTTCTCATGGCAATAGGTATATCTCTAATGTACGCATGTTGGCAAGGTGTTAGGATGTATGTCTGATCTTTGAATTAACTTGGCTAAATGTTGGTTGATAGGTTTAAATATGCCCAATAGCCTAGGAACAATTTAACGGAGGGGATATGTTGTGACCCTAGCTCGGCCTATTATATATCTTGGCATTCCTTTGGGTGGTAACCCTAAGCGTAAGTTGTTTCAGGATGGGGTGGTTAAGCAAGTGTCTTGGCGTCTAGAAAATTGAAAATGGGTTTTTTTTTCATTGGGAGATAGGGTTACTCTTATTCATGCATGTTTATCTAGTATCCCTGTTTATTGAATATTTTTGTTTAAGGTTCCAGTTAGTTTGATTGAATGCTTAGAGGGGATAATGAGGAATTCTCTATGGGCAGGAAATGGTGAGGAAAGGAGAGATCACCTAGTAAAATGGGAGGTGCGTGCAAGTATAGAACTTCTTGATGTTTGAGCACTGAGAATTTATCTAGGAACGTGCCATTACAGGAACCTATCTTTTTTGTGGCATAAAGTAAACAAAAATGTTCATGGAAGTCAGTGGAATGGTTTGGATGTTGTAGCCATGAGATCTACCCAGTAAAAAAGTCCATGGAGGCCATTTCTAGTTTGGTTACCATCTATACGCCTCTTACCAGGTGAAACTTGGGGTATGGTTCCAAGGTCCTATTTTGGGAGGATATTTAGATGGCTGACCAGCTTTTGGGTATCCAGCTTCTACATCTTTTTCGTATATATTCCTGTCACAAAACCCTAACTAGCTAGTTATATTACTTTTCCAATAGTTATTTAATTTGGAATTTTCTTTTTCGGTAGTATGAAAAATGGAGAAACCGATGAACTCCTTATCATGCTAAGCTTGTTACAATTCTTTTAACCCTCCCAATAGCTTGATTGCATGGTATGGACTCAAATGATCGGTTCATATACCTGGAGATCATTAATGAAAGATCATTCTTCATTAATATTAGAAAGAGCCCTGAGTGTTACCAAAGTACCTTTACCAAGCCATTCTAGTATGTCAAGTTTCCTTCAAAAGTGAAGGTTTTTGTGTTGGACTACAATTATGAATTGTCCAAATTTCAATCAGCTGTTGCAAATTTATAGACCTAACTGAGACAATATCTCCTAACATTATGTGTTATATGCCATAAGAGAGGAGAAGTTGTTGAATATGATATTTTATTATTTAATTAGTTGATATTATGTAATTAGAATTTTATTAAAATAGTATTCTAATAAAATAATTATTTACTAATTAATATCTTAAAAATTTTATAAATATTCTAAATGTAACAATTTAAAAGATGAGAAATAAAATTATTTTTTCTCCAAAAATCTACATGATGTCAGAACCAAAGTAAGAATATTTTAGAGTTCTGATTTTAGAATTTTTTTCAAAAATCCTAAAATAGCACAATATGTTGGGTTTGTATCATTTTATTGAGATTTACTATCATCACCAGCCAAGACGGATTTGAACCCGCCGATGTGTTATGTGGTGTTTACGGTAATTTCAGGTGGCAGTTCAGTCGCCGATAAAAAAGTGCAGTCACATTTCCGCAAGCGTTGGTAAAATGAAGCAGCCGCACATTCGCAAGCGCTGATAAAAAGTGAAGCTGCACATCTGCTAGCACCAGTAAAAAGGTGCAGCCGCACATCTATTAGCGCTGGTAAAAAGTGCAACTGCACATCTATTAATGCCGGTTAAAAAGTGTAGCTACACATCTGCAGTCACTGATAAAAAGGTACAACCGCACATCTGCAGTCGCTGGTAAAAAGGTACAGCTGCACATCTGCAGATGCTAGTAAAAAAGTATAGCTGCACATTTGCGAGCGTTGGTAAAAAGGTACAGCCGCACATTCACAGGGACCAGTAAAAAGGCCGTGCCATTCTTTTTTTTTTCCATACATGAAGACATTTGGTTTGGCCATTCTGCATGCCGGATCACTCAAATCTAGTATGTCCATTTTAGAGTCGAGTCCGAGCAGTTTTGACCCTAATTCAAGCCATTTTTTAGCCGACTTCGAGCCTTTTTTGAGCTGAGTCTGAGCCGTTTTGAGCTGTGTCGAGTTGCTGTCTTGCTAGAAAGATCTGCTTCCTCCCCGCGCGAGCCGCTTCGACCAGCCTTTTCCAGTCCTTTTTCTGGCTCATCTGCGCGCAACTACCTCTGATTTTGCGACTAGGCCTTCTTTGCACCTGAGTACTTTTGATCAGTCTTTTCTATCCCTTTTTTGTCTCTTTAGCGCTCATGTATCTCTAGTTTCGCGATCCGGTACATATCCGCTTCTTTTGCGTGCGAGTTTTTCTGACCAACCTTTTTTGGTTCTTTTTCAGCTTTTCCACGCGCTTACACCTCAGGTTTGCAACTCAATTTGCAAGTTGGACATTTGTGATATCTCTGCATCAACTTGAGAGAAGGTGTTGAATATGATATTTTATTATTTTAGTTTATTATTTAATTAGTTGATATTATATAATTAGAATTTGATTATAATAGTAATCTTATGTAATTAGAATTGTAGTAGAATAGTTATTTTTTAATTAATATGTTAAAAATTTAATAAATATCCTAAGTGTAACAATTTAAAAGATGAGAAATAAAATTATTTTTTCTCTAAAAATTTACTGAAACATAATCATCTCTTTGTACATTGTGAAATGGTGTGAAAGTTGTGGATCACTCTTTGACACTTTCAACTTAGTATGGGTTACTCTTAATTCTTTATAATGTTTCATCAACACTAATATTAGTGATTTTGTGATTAAAACAAAGGCCAGGCCATTGTGGCAAGGAGTGTTGTTTTTCGGTCTTTGGACTCTCTGAATTAAGAGAAATTGATGGATTTTTGGTAAGCGATCTTTGTAGGGTAATTTTATTTGGAAAAAATGACCTTTCTGGCTTCCCTTTGGGCCAAGGCTCATGGAAAATGCTCTGATATTACCTTAATGTCTTTTATAAGAGCTGGGATGCTATAGTCACGTGATCTGTACCTCTTCGATGTTATCTACCTCTTTTTCTGTTTTCGTGTCTTTCCTTTTGCTTCAGCTGGATAACTTATCCTCTGTTTTCTTCATAATATTTTCCTTCTATTTCCAACAAAACTTCGTTTTCTATCAAAAGAAAAGAAATATTTGGTTTGGTTGCCTCAGGTAGGATTCTCTAAAAAGGCATAAACTCACTTCAACTTTCCCTTTTCATACATATTATCATTTTATTGTCCTTTTACACCTGGAAAGTGAAAAACATCACGGACAGTTTCTCCCAGCTGTCTTCTGCCATCGTCCAAGTACCTTTTGTAACTTTAGGCTATAAGGTGTGGTACTTTCCACATATTCCAACTGTTTTAGAAGACCTTCCCTAGTAGTGTAGATTCTACTCCAGTCTGATCTAATGTTATCATATCTGTGTGAGAAATCCTTATCATTTTATCTTGCATCATTTTCAGCGAGTAGGAGTTTCTGCTCCCTTCATCCCATGGTACCACGAAGGACAGGAATTATGATGCAGAAAAGATGGAATGTTTTTAGTATTAAAATGTATCATGTAATTTTGTATATTCATATGTTTGTACATTATATAGAGTATTTAAGAAATATGGTTAGATTTAGAAATTTGTTCTGGTTGATCTTTTTGTTTCATTTTTCTTAGGATGAGGTTGCACTTTATTATTTTATTTCCTGTTAGTCTGTTTTAGCTGCTGCATTTTTATTGCTCCAAAGATGGTGGTAAGGTGTTAACTTGCTGCACTTATCATTGGATCAACGGTTGTGGCAACTTCCTAGATCTCATCAGTTGAAAGATGGTGGCCAAAGGCTGTATTGGTAACTGTAGGTGGACACACTGTGTCACCTCTCATTAGACAAAAATAATGGCAATTTGAAGTGTCAAAAGTAGTCTTGTTTTTTATTGTTACAAGAATGGTGGTGTCTTCATATTGACCAATTACTTTTGGTTCATTCTGGGACTAGTTTTTCTTTATAAATATATTTGATGTAATGAGGAGGATAATGTTATTGAAATAGAACTCGAAGTTTTTCTCTCTTGAAATTATGCTTTCTACTCCTGTTCTCTGCTTTTCTTATTCTTTTCCCTCCACCTTTCTCTGTTCTCTCTTCTCCTATTGGTCTCCCCTATTTCTACCTTAAACTCTGCTATAACAGTGCTTTTCGTTGCTTTATTCATTTTGGTTGGCTAATTGTAGAAGTGTGTCTATCTACCGATACCAGATGAAAAATACAGTCTGATTGCCTGCCTGGCCAAGCAAGGTTTGAGCCTAGCCTAGCTCGCTTGATTAATAAATTCACGAGTCAGGCTAGACAAGCCGAGCTGCCCACCAGCTTCCATTTGGAATGGCTCAACCCAATCAAGGCCTAGGCCCAGTCTGAGCTTTCGCCATGGTTTGGTCCATGGCTTGGCCTGACCATAAATATTATTAAAAATATAAAAAATATATCAAAGATAATTAAAATGTGTTAAAGATATTTCAAATATATATTAAAAATTAATTGAGCCATGGGCTTGGCTTAGCCCAACAGAAGGCCAAGCCTGGGCCACATTAGGCCTCTTTACCTATGGGTTTTAATACCCCCCAAAATTGGCCCAACCCTCTCCTGAAAGGTGTGGTGCCAGCCCAGCCCCATCTAGTACGGGCTGCACATTTTTACATAATTCAACTTACCTTCCACTCTCACCTTTGACCTCTGCCCTCTAACCTCAACTCCTTAAAGCTCACAACTCACAACTGGCGTCCTGCTTTTTAGACACTGTCTTAGCCATCCTTAAGATTTAAGGCTTCCTCTAACTCCTAGTTGTACTTGGTTCATATTTTCACTTGTCTTTTAAGCCACACTAAAGTCCTTTCAATCTTAGTTCTGATTTTTTTTTTTTTTTTTTCACATCTTTGCATGGAATTTTGATGGTTACTTACTTTGTTCGATTACTATCTGCTCTAGGTTCAGCACTGGCTGAATCAGCTTTGTGAAGAACTCAGTGAACGTCTTTGCTTGGACTTCGAACAGAAGAAGCGGATTGCACATACCCTTACTCTGCATGCTAGAGCATACACTGTACTCATGTTCTACCTGATCTTTTATTATAAAATCTTACCTTTGGCAGCTTCTTTTCATTGATCAATTTGGATATATTGGAAGTTGAAACCTCATATTTTTCGTGACTATGCATCAAAATGCAGTCTGGGAACTCATGTTCACATAAGAAGTTTCCTTCAAAATCTTGTCCCCTAAGGTACGGGGCATCCAAGATTCAAGAGGATGCGTTCAATCTATTTCAAGCTGCACTACGTGAATATATGTGCTCATATGGAATTAACAATCAAGTAAATAACAACAATGCATGGAGAATAACATCTCTCTCTGTTTCAGCCAGCAAAATTTTTGCCGTACCGGCTGTAAGTTCAAAGTCTAATTTATTTCTAAAATTTAACGGCTCTGATGCATTTTGTCTGCTGTGCACAAATAATTTAACATATAGTTTGTGTGCAGCTGTACATTGTTCACTGTCTATTCTTCTGCTTGTATGCAGTATGAATTTGATATCTTATGTTGTATTTGGCTGATTTTTATCTAGGGAACACATTCAATTATGAAATACTTTCATGGCCGTACTGCATCCTGCCCTCCTTCAAGAAAGTTTTTGGATAATCTCATTCAGGAACCTGCACCATCTTCACCCTCTGGTATTTTCTATTTTAACTGATATCTTACATGTTTTTTAATTACTGTATCCAACTGTTTATTCCAATTGACCCAACCCAGATATTCATTCAGGCTATGGAAGCTACTCAGAGCTGAAATTAATGGATCCACAAATTGTGCCATCTGCAGAAGAAACTTGGATGAAGTATCCTGTGCCTGTTTTTGATCAAGGAGAGGCAAAATTGGATCAGTTGAAAGACCAGGTTTCTCTATTTGGATACTCGCTGGTTTTTATAATTGCAAAACATGTTTATACAATAACATCTTTCCATAAAGTTGTTTATATGGTCAATATAGTGTATTTAATAATTGTTGAACTAAGAAAGGATACAAATATATAATATTTTTATTGAATTTCTTCAGTGATTATGCAGATCATAGTTTCAAGTTACTAAAGTCTATCTTTCTTTTCAATAAGAATTGAATTAGTTAAAGATTTTCCTGGCTACATGATTGTCCACTGGTTGTCAAATCAGAAATTTAGTTGTCATTCTTCCATAATACGTATCAGATTGAAAATTTGCCATGTCAGTTCAGTTTGAGATTTGGAAAAGTATGGACAGAAGTTTCTCTAAACTATTTCTGAAATGTGTGATTTTATTTGAATGGTGTTAATTGTACAAGATTTTTTCCCTAATCTCTCTCGGGCTTCTTGTCGACTCTCTATCTCTCTTGGTGCCCTAGGCCGATCATGCTTTTGGGCACTTCAAATCAAAATGGTCGAAGATTTTTTGTAATAGAGAACAAATCTTTTGATCTGATCTGGGAGAGTGGGAGGTCTGAAGGATTACGGATCTTTGAGAATGGGAGAGGATACAGAACGTATATCTTCCTGAATCTGGAGGAGGTCAACTGGCTGCTTATGGTGTTGGAGGAATTCTACTGGCGTAACATCAAACTCCCATGGGCGAAACGCCTTGCCCGACGCAACTACAACCTACAGCTCTCTTTTGGAAGCAATAGAAGAGGTCCTTATTTGGCTCTTTCAGTGGTTTGGGGAAGGGATGGGGTTGGTGGCTTTTCATGAAGGCAGTGTTTGATTTGGCTGAGCAGCCTATAGTTAATCCTGAGCCGAGTGCTAAGCCGGAAAAACGTGAGGAATCAATTATGAGTCACACCCAAACCACCCCGTGGGGAGCAGTGTTTAAATGTCCACATTGTTTGGAGCAGATCCATGTTTCAGCGGCGGTGGCTATTTCCAAATTGTTTGTGGCGGCTGTGACATGCAATGGGCCAGAGGAGAAAGTCAAGAAGCGGGTAGGGCAAGAGGAACCCAAATTGAATTCGAATCGGGGCACGGGTTGGGCAAACCTGAAAGGAAATGTTAAGAAACAGGCCCGAATATTTGTGAATGGCCCAAACGCCAATGGTAGAGGTCTGCAACAAAAGGGGCCACGACCAATGCCTGGATCAGGAGCTAAGGGTAGGGGAAGATTTTCAAGAGATGAGAAGGCTAAATGGCCCATGTTGATAGGACAAGAAATATCGGGGCCCATCCAGCACAGACAAGGAAAAAAGGAATGGAGACTGGTGAATAGTGTAAATGTTAGAGGAGAATCTTCGGGTTTGAAAAACCTAAAATCCGAATCGCAATTCACGATGATCAATCTTCCTGCGGCGGAGGAGTCTGTAGGTCAAGAGCCTGAGCTGAATGATCGCTCTGTGATGTGTCGGGAGCAGGTTCCTAACATCCCTACGCCATATGTTTTTGAGAATGAGCTGGGTGATTTTGAGGAACTTGAAAGTGAAATTAAGTCTTGTTATGGGAGTGTAAACAGAGAGGAAAAAATGGCATTAGTTCTGGTTGAAGATGAGGTGCAAGCAATGCATGTGCTGCCTGGCCCGGAAATTGAGAAGATTCTGTCTTTGAGCCTGGAGGGGGTGGACCTGGTAGAGGAAAATGGTCTGAACAGTTCGATTTGGGTCCTGGAGAACATCCAGAAGTTCAGCAGCATGATGGGTATTCCTCTTACTGGTATGGAAGATTATATTTTTTCTTTCTTTACCGAAATTGAAAAGAGAGTCTATGTGTTAAAGAAAGAAGATAATGGAACAACAAAAAAGAAGAGAAAACAGAGCATGGGCTTTAAGAGGGAACTTAAGTGATTGGAATCATCAGTGAACTATGATAGTAGGAGGGCGGAGGGAAGAGGTCAGAGGGAGTTAAAATTTTGTCTTAATGATTGACAAAATAGTGTCCTGAAAGGTTAGAGGTCTAAATGACAGGGCTAAAAGGCTTATTCTGCTTGGATGCCTTGCTAGGTGGAAGCTGGGTATTGTTTGCCTCCAAGAAACTAAGCTGGAAGATTATACTGATGAGGTTATTAAAAGGTTATGGAATGTTTCGGATGTGGGTTGGCATGCTATTCTGGCAAGGGGAGCTACGAGTGGTATCATCATAATGTGGAGAGACAGGGATATCCAATGCTTGGGGGTGGTTAAGGGGGTGACTACATTGTCTGTCCGGTTTTGTAACTGTCGGGGTGAACTGGACTGAACTTTCACCGGAGTCTATTGTCATGGGTCTAAAGAGGAAAGGGTGCAGTTGTGGAAGGATCTGGATGAGGCTAAACATTTTGGGGGTGAAAATTGGATAGTTGGTGGGGATTTTAACATGGTGTTGAAAAGAGAAGAGAGGAGTGGCAACATTTTATCCTCAACTATTGCCGATGGATTTTCTGATGCTATTGATGGCCTGGGGTTGATGGATATGCCACTGACTGGGGGTAGGTGGACCTGGTCCAATCAACGCGCCTCACCCTACTGGTCTAGAATTGACCGCTTCCTCATTTATACCCGGTTTATTCCGTTACTCAATGAGGTGATTCAGAACTTACTACAGCGTCCAATATCAGCTCATTTCCCATTGTGTCTGGTTGATGATGGTATCCAATGGGGCCCCATTCCTTTTAGACTGGATAATATCTAGGCTGAGAGTGGACTGTTTCAGAAGTTGGGTTGTGGAGACTTGGAAAGGTACTTCTGTCCAGGGCAAAGCTAGCTACATTGTAGCCTGTAAACTGAAAGCACTTAAAACCACGATTAAAGAATAGACAAAGATTGAACTGAAAAAGAAAGGGAGGAACTTAACTTCTTGTTTGACGTCCTGGGGGATTTAGATAGCAAAGAGGAAGTCTCTGGTTTGACCGAGGAGGAGAGGGCGAAGAGGGAAGATCTGAAAATCAAGCTGACTAAACTGATGTGCAAGGATGAGGTTTCGTGGAAATAGAAATCTAGAGAGAAATGGTTAAAAGAAGGTGACTGCAACACCAAATTCTTCCATGCTTTGGCAAGTCACAGAAGAAGATGCAATTTCTTGGGTGAATTATGGATTGATAACAAGAAAGTTGAAGGTAATAGTGCCATGAGGGAGGCTGCAAAGGAGTTTTTTACTGGGTTGTATATGGAAGAGGGACTTGGGCGCACCAGATTTGATGTGATACACTTTAAGTCATTTCTGAGTCAAGCCGGCAACTACTGCAAGGTGAATTTACTGAATCTGAGGTGCTGGACAGTCTCAAATGCTGTAACAGTGACAAAGCATCCAGTCCGAACAGTTTTAATAGAAGTTCCTTCAAGATTTTTGGCTTTTGATCAATGAGGAGATTATGGGACTGTTTAGAGACTTATATGATTCACACAAGTTGTGAGGTCTCTTAACACAACTTTCATTGTTCTAATTGCAAAGAAGAGGGGTGCTAAGGAGATTAAAGACTTCAGACCTATTAGTTCTGTAGGATATATTTACAAATTAATTGTTGAAGTCCTTGCAAATAGACTCTCAAAAGTCTTAGGGGAAATTATTGGGGAGTGTCAACACACATTCGTGGGTGGTAGACAGATTTTGGATGCAGTTATACCTGTTAATAAAGTGGAGGATGATTTAATTTCTGAAAAAAAAACGAGTGTTGTGCAAACTTGACATTGAGAAGGTATATGATCATGTAAGTTGGGACTTTCTTGAGTACATGATGAAAAGAATGGATTTTGGGCATTGATGGATTAAGTGGATGAACAGTTGTATCTCTACTACATCTTTTGTTGTAATGGTTAATGGTGGGACATCCACTTTCTTATCTGCATCACGCGGGCTGTGTCAGGTGACCCCCTATCTCCGTTACTCTTTTTAATTGTCATGAAGGCGTTGAATGCACTAATTGGTAAGGCTAGCGAATTGAACTTGCTGAAAGGTATAACTGTTGGAAAGGGCACTAACGCTGTTCAGGTGTCACACTTCTTTTTCGTTGACGACTCTTTAATTTTCTGCCAACCTGAGGCTAAAAATCTCCTGCATCTGAGGTGTGTGTTGGTGTGTTTTCAGTTGGTTTTTGGGCTTAAAGTTAATCTAAGGAAGACTGAGATGGTGAGATTTGGTGACACAAGTGACGAGAATTATTTGGCTGGTATCATGGGTTGTAAAGCTGCCGAGTTACCTATAATTTATCTGAGTATTCCCCTAGATTCAAAATGTAAAGACTCCAGTACATGGGAGCTGATTATTGAGACTTTTGAGAGCAGATTGGCTGGCTGGAAAAGAAAATTTCTATCCAAAGGGGGAAGGCTCACACTTCTAAAATGCACACTCACCAACTTACCCATTTATTATTTATCTACTCTTACCATACCGGTGAAGGTTGCAAAGAGACTAGAGTCTATTCAGTGCCGTTTTCTATGGGGTGATGACATGGACAAAAGGAGATTTCACTTAGTCAACTGGGATGAGGTGAAGAAACCTGCATCCAGTGGTGGCCTGGGCATTAAGTCTCTTGTACAGATGAATGCTGCTCTACAATGAAATGGCTGTGGAGTTACTTTAATGAGGATGTTGGGATTTGGAGGAAAATCATTGCTACCAGATGGGGAGACGCAAATGGGGAGCTATTAGTTGGGAGACTCAACCGTCCACATGGTTATGGTTTATGGAGGAAAATTCTGATAGGGTGGGATAAGTTTAAAGAATGTACTCAGTGGTGTGTGGGTAAAGGGAACCGAATAAGTTTCTGGGAAGATGTTTGGATTGATAACTTGAGCCTCATGGAGACTTTCCCAAGCATTTATGCTATTGCTCAGTCTAAGAGCATCAAGATTGATGAGGCTTATAAGACAATTAATGGTGTGGTCAGCTGGCAGGTTAATGTATGCAGAAATTTAAATGATTGGGAGGTGCATGATTATGAATCCTTGCTGCAATTATTGAAGTTACAGCAGATTACTACATGCAACGACAGGTTTTTGTGGAAACTGAGCAAGAGCCATGTATTTTCTGTAAAGTCATTCTATTCTCGTATTATGTGTTTTGATCCGGGAAGATATGGTGACTTTCCAGCCTCACAAATATGGACAAATATGGTTCCCCCTTAGAATGGCTTTCTTTGCGTGGGAAGCTTGTAGGGAAAGCATCTTGACTATCGACAAGTTGAGGAAAAGGGGCATATGCGTGGTCAACAGGTGCTACTTATGTATGGGGGATGCAGAATCTTGTAATCATATTTTGCTTAGGTGTCCTATTGCCTATAGTCTTTGATGTTTGCTTTATGGTTTAATGGGCATCAATTGGGTCATGGCAGGGTCAGTTAGGGAAGAGGTTTGGGCTTGGAAAGGGCTGTGAAAAAGTAGGGGGGACTTTGTAAAGATTATTCCTCTCTCTGTATTTTGGGTCTATTTTGTTAGATCATGACATTATTAGGATGGATGATTTTGGACATGTCATTAACACGCTAACGCACTTGTAAATGTTTTGTTTACGGGTGGTGCCCCGTTTGGCACCTTGTTAATAATATTTTTAACACTTTTTATTTCAAAAAAAAAAGTTAATTGTACAAGTATAAAACATTTTGAATAAGAACTTAGGCTGCCAGCTGCCTGTTATAAACGGCCGTTGCAGTTATGTTCAGTATAGATTTTATTATTTCTTTTAATTGTATAAACATTGAGATTAAAGGCACTCCTGGATTGGTGTGGGCTCTGCAAATATTTATGATTTGGAAGCATCTCATCATATTGGATTTTTTTGTAGGGTGCATTTTGCTCTTCATCAAATGATGCACAAGATCTCTTGGTCCAACAAACAACATCATTACTAGCTCATGATCTCTTCATCCAACAAACAACACCGTTAGCACCATTAGGTGATATCGTGTTTAATAATTTCTTTCTTTCTACTCCGACAGTTGCTTCTTCTATTTAACTTTTGGGTCATAATTAACTGAAAATATTCATTCAGGAAGTGGTAAGTGCTCAGAATTGAATAAAATTACATCACATACAGAACGGTCCAAGGATGAGGTGTGTATCAAAAAGAGAAAAAAGGAACCGAAAGGAAACACATTGAAATACAATATTCAAGTATGTATTCTCTCATGGCTGATTTTTTTTTTCTTTTTCTGTTTTATGTTGTAAAACAGTATCTGTTTCAACTCCACAACTTTTATCTATCAAGTGTAGCTAATTTTTGTAATCTTCTGATCATATGAGGACAATTGTTTTTTCTGGCACTGGGATGGACATTGAGTACCTTAAGGCCTTTCAAATTCAGAGTGCATTAAATTGATTTTTGACCTCAGGCAACTCCAATATTTAAAGTTTTTGACTGTGTCTGGTCTCCATCTTGGTGTATCAATGGTAAGCACAGTTTAGTTAGCGTGTTAAGGGGAATGTCATAAGGTTTTTCAGGAGTTCTATCTTATTTGGAGGTAGTTTTTTTGTTTTATAAATTTATTTGGTGGTAGTTGCTAACATGAACTGAACTCCCATCAGTCTTGTTCCTTAGTAAGATCATTCTGTAAAAGTCACCTACTATAGGCTCGTTGGTTTCAGTAACTAGCATGTGTGGAGATAATCAGCAAGGTTATATAAGTGGATGGCTGAGGTTCTTGATGATACAGTTTCAACAAATCAAAATGCTTGCATGGAGGTGAGATAGATTCTTGATACTACTCTTGTTTGTAGCCTTGGAGGCTCAGGATATTAAGAGATTCAAATTTGAAGGTTTGATGTTTAATTGAATTTCTAGAGAGAGCACATGGTAGAGTCAATTTGGGTTTCTTGGGCAGATTTCTTTCCGGAAATGGCTTTGTGGTTCATTGAAATCGTAGGATGAGGGACTTGTCTTGTCAGTAACATTTTCTATGGTCACCAATGGTTAACCTAGGTCTTGGTTTCAAGGGCAATCTGGAGGAGGGTGTTTCTACAGGGAGATGCATATTCCTGCACTCTAAGGGGATTGAGAATGGTGTGGTTAATGTTGGCACAGATGATGATAAATTTCCCATAAAGATATTGATAGAATTATTCCCACAGAGATTCCTGGCCAAAAAATATATATTACGATGTGAAGATTTTCATAATTTCATGATTCGTGGTCCTTGTGGTAGATGAAGATGATTTCCTAACCACAAAAGAAAGGATGATGGTAACAAAGTTGAAAAGAATGGTGTTGTTTTAGATAACAGGATTGAGGCTTTGTATTACTTGTTCTTCATGAAGTACCATGATTACATAAATATTGAATGGTGCAGTTAATAAAGATCAGTAAAAACAATTTAAGCATATGAGTAAAGGACACGATCAAGTGACTAACTCTTTTATCGAAGTTTTGGCAATGATGGATCATGTGAAGTTTATGATAATGTCAAGGCATGTCATGTTTTTAAATAGTTTATCTGTATGTGAGATGGTTCAGTGAAAGTTTTGCTTTTGCAATCCAGTGTAAGGATCTCCTCACAATATTCTTTCTATCTTCCTAATGGACAAATGATACAATAATTACTTCGTTTGGGGGACTAGAATCAAAATATCGGAATTTCTTGCTTAAATGGAGGCTGATAAAGATTATGAGTAGGCAAGACTGTTGATTTGTGAAAAATTTCCTACTAAGTTTTTTAGAACCACTAGGATTATTGGCGGACTCAAGGAATCATGGTTTTTTTCTCTTGGGAGAGTATTTTATGTCACTCCTGTTTCTATTAAATATAGTCATAGATGTTACAAATTTTAAAGATATTGGAACTTTTAATATACTAGGCTATCCTATATCCAATAATAAAATTATGCACTTGTTTGCTAGATGATGACCAAGGTTGCATACAAGAAATAACGGAAGCAAACTTACAGGGATGTAGATGTTGTATAAGGTGTCTTTTTCCATTATTTCCAAATAGTTTGTCAAGACTAGAATTTGTTTGGGAGAAAATATGGAAGTTATTAATGTATGATATTTTTGCTTCAATGTAATGGTATTTGGAATCTATTATATTTCAGAATTACACCTTTTTATATATAACTGTGAATCATGAACTTAACTTTTATTGGTCCAAGTCTTGCATATTTGAATTTGAGTGATGACGACCGAAAATCGTGTTTTAGTTGAAATTGGAAAGCATGTTCGAAGTGATAATACAAATCTTACTAATCATCATCTATTGCCTTCATAGGCTTATCCATGAGACTTTGGTATGATGCAGTATATTTATGCATCGAGTGTAACAACTTTTGCTGTATTTTCTACGAAACTATCATGATTGAAGCTTCTAAAAGTTAAGGGAGAATATATATATTTTTTGTGGATGTGGTAAAAGAAAAAAGACTTATGGAAAACTTTTGTCTGTACGTTTTTATTTTAGAAGAGAATAGTGCTGACTGTTGCATCAAATGGGTTTCTTTTTCCTTTTTCCAATGGCAGAATACGACATTCTACATTTGTAATTTTTATAAATGTAAATATAGATGCAATTTACAACATCTAAGGAGTAAGTCATTTGGCTTAATCATTGATTGATGCAAATAAAATGAACATATTTCTATAGTGCTATATATTTATTTAATTTTGATGTTTATATATTTGTTGAAAAATTTGTTACTAATGTCCAAATTCTTAATATTTATTTTTCCAATTTAGTTTCTGTAGGAATCTAATTTTTTATAGAACAATTTCTATATAGATTGTTATTTTTTGAGCATTCTGTATAACTGGAAATTCTTTTCCTTTTTTGGGACTGATCAGTCAAATGAGGGTCCAGTGTCTGGTTTTCTCCAAATTAAATTGAGGACAACGAAGCATTGTGAATGTCTAAATTGGACTTCACTGAATAAAATGTGGATTTTAAATGTAGAAAATGCAGCAAGGAAAACCTATGAATGATGTATGGATTTTCTTTCTCCGAGACAAAAATAATTAGCAAGATTCTGTGAAAGAAGCTTGTGGCAGTAGCAATAGTAAATTGTTTCTGATTCTTCCACAATTATGAGAAAAATATTTTTCTAAAAGGCAACTGTTTACAGCTGATATAAGAAAACCAATGGGGGGAAGAAAACAAAGAAATACCTGTTGGAGTACTCAATTATTTTGATTGGGGGAAAAGATTAACCATACAACATTATCCTCTCTCTACGTACTATAGCTTGTTCAATATGTGTGGCAGGGAAAGTGTTCAATTCTGAAGTTCTTTAAGAGAGACAACCAACCTCACACTTCTTTAGAGCAGGGGCATGTCAAGATGACACACAATCTGAAGTCTGCATTATCCCAGGGTAATTACCAGATTTCAATCTCGGATTTTCTTTTTTCAGTTTGTTCTCAGTAATTGAATTCTGTTGTACGCTCTCAATTTGCAGTCAGTAGCAGTTCAGAATCAAATCACAATCAGCAGCCAAATGAATGTTTTTTCTCTGATAACCAAGGAATTGATGGTAACTGCAGATTGGATCAAAATGAGGAGAGAAGGGAAAGATGCAGTTATAAGTTCGATGAGATTGACCCCTCTGTCATTGACGAGTTACCACCTGAAATCCAACATGAAATTCGAGCTTGGCTGCATCCACATAAGCTGCCAAATAAAAAGGGTTCTACCATTGATCATTATTTCTTGCCAAAGAGAACATGTAACTAGTTGATCAAAATTTTCATGTACATATACTCTGTATATAGATATGGTCTCATTTTAGCTTAAATTTACAGCCTGAGAATCCAACGATTATTTTCCCACTTTTTATTTATGTGTTATTGTGGTAGCATCCAACTTAGAAACTTGTCATCTCGTTGATTTCGTGAAGGATGCAAATTAGTTCTGTGTCGGAGATAATAACTTCAGCAAATCATTTTAGTTACATAGAACAAAACTGATTCTAATTTGATGGAAACATGTATTCCCGTTTGAAAATGATCGGTTTTAGTTTTTATTATTATTATTATTTTTAATAATTTTGCTCTACTTATTTGGTATTCGTCATTAGTTTTATCAGTTTATTTTTTTATTAATTTTTATTGCTTTACTTTTTTTATTGATTTATTAATTTAATTAATTAGTTGAAATTATTTTTTTAAACTGTTTTTTAAATCACTTAAATATGCTTTTGTTTTCTGTTAGAAAATAGAAAAAATTGGATATTTGGAACAAAAAGAAAATATTATAAATTAAATTATTATAAAAAATATTATAGATCAAAATATGACCGAGTATTAAATATTGAAGACTAATTTGATAATCTGTCATTTAATATATTTAATGCCAATCAAATAACTCTGCATGTACAATTATAATACATATATATATTAATTAGTTTTGTAACGGTTCAGAACTTCAAATGAGACATTATAAATTTAGTATGGAAGCGAAATAAGTAAATTATGATTTTTATTATTTACACATTAACTGAAAGTACCAAATAGGTTTTACATGAATAATTCTTTTAAAAGAACAACTAATAATTAAAGAAATGAATTAAAAGTAAACAAACGGGATGTCCTACTCGCAACCCTGTTGTGGATCGGGCTCTGAATTATAGTTCTCTTGATTTGAAATAGTTAATGAAAGAGTGAGCTATATTAGTCCAGTAAAAATATCACCCTACTCATCGACACAGGAATAAAAGTTTGTAGAAATCATAAAAATAATTAATGGATCTCTTAAGTAAGCAAAGTCGTTTATAATAAATAAAATCATTTACCGCCTACTTACCGTAGTGAGATTTACAAAAACAACTTATAGAGTCAATAGCACAAATAATATAACACACATAATAAATTCATATGCAATCGGTTGAAACAACAACTTTCTCTTTTTTCAGCCTACTGGTATACATGGGGACCCATAGGGATGTCCTCACTAGGGGTGAACCCTCTTTTTACATTTTACAATTAATGGGCCGTCCCCATATCCCGTGCGGTATGAGCACCAAATTACCAAATCTCAATATTCCGTCCGGTATGAGACAACGTTCACGGTAGGGTTCCCTACGTACCCGGTTCGTTCACCATCTTGCAAGATATCCAATAAGGCTGTCGTTTCATCCATCCACTTAATCAAACAATTTCCTTTTTTCTTTTAATTTCCAGTTTTCCAATTCAACGTAGTCATACAAAACAAGCTAAACATACATAAAAAGAATACAATCGCATCATCATACCAATTTCAGTGTATTATCATGCACTCGAAAACTGTAAAATCAAGCAATCGGTTAAACATAGCAAACAATAGTAAATAACTGGTTTCGGCTCCATTAATAACCTATAATTAATTATGAATGTTTTCTAAGTTTAACAAAATACCATATTATTTGAAATTAAACTTCAATTCCATAATAGGGAATAAGGTGATGAATTCTTACTCAAATTGATGTTCGAAAAGTTAAACTTTTGACTGCGCTTAAGGTCTCCGAGTTCCCTGAATTTTCCTTTAGGGATTTAAAATGCACTTCAAATACTTAGAAATATCCCAAAAAACCCAAAATCCATGTTAGCGAACCTTTTTGGCCAATTCTAAAATTCTGGTACTGCGGTTCCACCGTGCTTCGGCGACGACACCGCCGCCCGCAACGGCAGTTTGCCTCAGGTTGCTCATTTTTGGTCGAATTTGGCCGATTTTGTACTAGTCCCTGCAAGAAAATACGTTAAGGGGCCTTAGTTTCTCAGTGCGGTAGCTCCGCCGGCTCACCTTCTCGGTTAGATATTTTGCTTTGGACAACCTGTAGAGAAGGAAATGGTGATTACAATGGTGGAAGAATTACGCAGAATGGGAATCGGGAAAGGCCTCATCGGAGGTGGTTTTTACAATTTCTCGCGGTGGCAACATCAGGCTTTGCCCGTGATTTTCGACCAATCCGCCGGTCCTTTTGGTCCGATTTAGAAATTGGATTGTTTAAAATCGAATTTTGAGCAAATAATTTTTTTTTACCTCTTTTGGCAGTCGGAAGTGGCTCCGGCATGGCAGCGGGCGGCTTCCTTCTCGGCGGCTGGCTTTTCTTCTCCGGCGGGGGTGTCTGGTGGCTAGGGTTAGGGTTTGGTGTGAAGAAGGTTATTTATATCCGTCCTCTTTTAATCTGAACCGTCCATTGCGTTTGATCTGAACCGTCTGATCGCGATTAAATAGGGAGTGAATATAGTCCGTCAATTGCGATTTGATCTGGGCCGTCTAATCACGTTTCAATAAGAAATGGATTTGAGTCGTTCATCGCATTTAATCGTGGTCGTCCGATCATGTCTGAGGAGAGAATGGATTCAGACCGTCTGTGCACGCAGAAACAAATCTGTACTGTCTGATCGCGAGCACGCTGATCGCCTACGTGGCCTCTCGCGTGGCCCCGCATCAGTGTTCCTACGTGGCATAATTTTTCTAAATTCTATTTCGACCCCCAGTTTCTAAATTGTTTTCTCAAAAATACTTACAGAATCCAAATTTTCACCCCTTTTTTCCAAAATTATTTTTTATTTTATCATCCATTTAATTTTCTTCATTTTTACATTAATTAATAGTTTATAAAATTAAAAATTAAATTTTATACATTAAATAAAAAATTCAAAAATTCAACATTTATATTTATACACTAATTTTAAATATTTTAAAATTAATTAAGGGTATTACAACTCTCCCTCCCCCCCTCCCCCTACTCTTAAAAGAAATTTGGTCTCTCAAATTTGTCTCTCTTCCACTCAATCAAATAGAGGTCTGGGTTGTACTTGCGTAACATGGACATATGAAACACGTTATGGATCCTAAAAAGTTCTAGAAGCAATGTCAGTCTATAGGTGGTGGTGCCAATTCGGTCTAAGATTTCAAATAGCCTAATAAATCGGGAGTTTAATTTTTTCCTCTTGCCAAACCTACTGATTCCCTTGAAATGAGTGATCTTAAGGAATACCCGATCACCTTTCTCAAATTCTAAATCTCTTCTCCGAGTGTCCACATAACTCTTCTGCCTGCTCTGAACCGTCTAAATGTTATTCTTAATCTTAACTATTTTGGTTGTAGTATCCTCTACGAGATCTGGGCCGAATAGTTTTCTATCACTCACTTCTTTCCAACATATCAGCAATCTGCATGGGCAGTCATACAACGTCTCGTACGAAGTCATGCCAATACTTACTTAGTAGCTGCTGACTGTCTATCAGTCTAGGGTCCCTATCGGATACTACTGTCACTGGCACTCCATGTAATTTGATTATTTCCTGGATATACATTCTTGCTAACTTGTCCAAGGGGTCGGTAATCCTGATGACTAAAAAGTGGGAAGACTTGGTAAGTCGATCAAAAATTACCCAGATGATATTATGTCCTGAGCGTGTCTTAGGCAATCCTGTCATGAAATCTAATGTGATATGTTCCCACTTCCACTCCGGAATTGGTAATGGCTGAAGTAGCCCACCTGAGCATTGATGCTCTGTCTTGACCTGCTAACATACCAAACACTTAGAAATAAAGTCGGCCACATCTCTTTTTATCACGTTCTACTAAAATTGAGGTCGCATACTTTGATACATCTTAGTGCTTCCGGGATGCATGGTAAACTTTGAGCTATGAGCCTTTATCATGATATTCCTTTTCAACTCACTGTCACCTGAAACACATACCGTGTCCTGAAATCTGAACAACCCATTAGCAGAGACTCGAAACTCTAAATTAATTCTCTGTTCTGCATCTTTTTTTAGGGCTGCTAGGGTGGAATCGGCGGACTGAGTTTTCTTTATTCTCTGGATCAACTCAGGTTGAACAGTCAGGTGGGCCAAACATGTGAATCTCTTCAGGTCCTAAAGTCATACCTGTTAAGCAGCCCCTATTACCTTGCATTTTGAAACCATCAAGTGAGCTAATATACTTGTACTTTTTCTGCTAAGTGCGTCAGCTACCACGTTGCCCTTACCTGGGTGATATAAGATATTGCAATCATAGTCATTAAGGAGCTTTATCCATTTTCTTTAACACATGTTGAGATTCTTTTAAGTGAATATGTGTTTTAAACTCTTATAGTCGGTATAGATCTGGGAGGTCTCTCCACACAAGTAATAGCGCCAAGTCTTCAAGGCGTGAATAATTACAGCAAGTTCTAAGTCATGGGTGGGGTAGTTTTTTTCATGACTCTTCAATTGTCTGAACTTATAGGTTATGAACTTCTCATGCTGCATTAGAACATAACCCAACTCTAGGTAAGAGGCATGACTATAGCCCGTATATCCACCCGATCCACTCGGCAAGGCCAACACAGGTACAGTAGTCAATCATTTCTTTAGTTCTGAAAAATTTCTTTCACAATCCTCGTGCCACTCAAACTTAACACTCTTCTTTGTGAGCTGAGTCAGAGGAGCGACTAGGCTAGAAAATCATTCCACAAACCTGCGGTAATAACTTGTCATTCCCAAAAAGCTGCTGATCTCCTTGACCGAGGTCAAGTTTTCCCAGCTGAGCATTGGCTCAATCTTTTTAGGGTTCACTGACACTCCATCCTTTGATATGATATGCCCTAGGAAGGTAATCTGCTTGAGCCAGAACTCACACTTACTCAGCTTTGCATACAACTTCTTTTCTCTGAGAACCTACAAAACCTGAGTTAGATGGTGAGCGTGTTCCTCTCTACTTTTTGAGTAAACGAGGATATCATCGATCAATACAGTGACGAATTGATCTAGAAATTATCTAAAAATCCTCTTCATCAAATCCATGAAGATGGCTGGTGCGTTGGTTAGTCCAAATGGCATGACCAGGAACTCATAGTGTCTGTACCTAGTTGAAAGACTGTTTTAAGAATGTCTTCTGCCCTGATCTTTACCTAATGGTAACCTGAACGCAGGTTCATCTTGGAGAAGACTTAGGCACCCTACAACTAATCAAAAAGGTCATCGATCTTGGGGAGGGGGTGTTTGTTCTTGATCGTGATCCTGTTAAGATCTCTGTAGTCAATACATAACCTCAACGTCCCATCTTCTTTTCTGGCAAATATGACTCTGGCACCCCAAGGGGACACACTATGTCAGATGTATCCACTGTCCTGTAATTCATTGATCTATTTCCTCAGCTCCTCCATCTCAATACGACTCATGCGGTAAGGAACAACCAAAATAGGCTAGGTGCCTGACTGAAGGTCTATGGTGAATTCGACTTCTTTATCCACTAGCAGTTAGATAGTTCATTCGAGAACACATTCAGAAAGTCTCATACTACTGGGATATTTTGAATACAAATTTCTTTTTTGAGTTTGCATAGTTAGAAAAACAATTGGGTTAAAGTACTTGATAATAGAAAAATTTACCATAAGGGAACAAATGTTAAATATTTTTATTAATTTGTAAATGACTCATCATTAGGAGGGTTGAATATAACCTTCTTACGAAAATAATCTACAGTGGCATGATACATCACTAGCCAATTCATTCCTAAAATTATATCAAAGTTTCTCGTGTCAATTTTTATTAGATCCACACTCAATTTCCTATCTGCTATATCTATGACACAGACTCTATATATAACCTCCCCTAGTAGTATTCTACTCCCAGGAGTAGACATAAAAAATATCAAATCAAGTCTTTCGAATAATACATTTAATTTTGATGCAAAAACATGTGAAACAAATGAATGTGAGGTACCAGTATTAATCAAAACATGTGCAAGATGATTACAGATAGTGTACGTACTCTATACTACGTTTGGGTCGGCTTCTGCATCTTGTTGAGTAAGCTTGTAAGTCCTGCCCTGAATAGGAGGTCTGTCCTGATTCTAGTTCTTCGGGCACTCCCTTGTATAATGTTGGCCACTACCACATATGCAGCATGTATTGTTGAGGCGATAACAGGGTCGGTCCCATAATCATTGCCACAGTGCTGACAAGTCCTACTGCATTCTGTTTTTAGAATATGAGAGGGAAGCCTGAGTCATCGGCCTGGGTTTCTTGTTCTATTGAATAAGTGTAGTAGGTGCTGGTTTGCAGTGTGGAACCGAGGGCCTGAGGTTCCCCACTGCTGGAGGAAAAATGCGAAAGTTCCTCTCCACTAACTGTGCCTTGGCCAGAATAGTCGAGTAAGTATTGAACTCGAACACGTATAACTGATATATGATCTTAGGACGAAGACCCCATTCGAACCTTCTTGCCTTCCTGCCTTCATTCATCATGCTCTCAGGGGAATACCTGCCCAACTCTAAGGACTCTCAAACATATTCTGATACAGTCATGTCACCCTGGACCAGATGTGCAAACTCCATTTCTTTCAGATGTTGAAAATGCTATGAAAGGTACTCTACATTGAAGGCCGTCAAAAATTATTCCCAAATGACTGGGACGGGCATGGTGGCCTACTTGAGTTGTCACCAGCGGCCTGTCTCTCCCACCAGCATGTAGGTGGCAAGTATGACCCTTTATTCGGAAGTCACTCCAAGAGTCGTGAATGTCTTCTCTGTCTCAGCTAACCAGTACTTGGCCTCTTCAAAGGAAGATCTCCTTGCAAAAATAGATGAGTTTAGTCTTTTATACCTCTCAATATAACATGGGTTCATCATAAGAGGAACTGGGTCCTGTGGAATAGGGACTGGACTGTGCTGAGAATGGACTAGATGGCCCTGTGGTGGTACTGGATGATACGATGGAGGCACCATATTGTACTGTGGTGGTGCTGGGTTATGCGGTTGGGGCATTGGGCCATACTGTGGTGGTACTTTGGCTGGGGCACCAGATCATATTGTGGTGGTGTCGGGTGGTACTGTAGAGGACTAGAGTCGTACTGAGATGGCTCGGGATTCTCTTGCTATAAGGGTGGCTCAACCTGTGGCAGCGGGGGAGGGTCAAGTAACTCCTTCATTTCCTCCCGGGCCTACTGGCAACAATGAGTCTCTCTAGCATCTTAAATAACTGGTCAACATCCTCTCGAAGTAAACCCTCCCGAGCTGCTCGATTTAGTGGGGGTTTTCCTCTTATCATCTATCTGTACCTGTATTTCACAATGAACAGTTAAGTGATAATTCATGGTTTTTGGTGTTTCCTAAGGATTTTGTGTAAGGAATGGTTCCGAGGAACGCAGCACTGATTCCAACTGTAATAGCCCCGGAACTCCAAAGGAGAGAAATTATAAATTTAGTACAGAAGCGAAATAAGTAAATTCATTTATCATGAGTAAAATCATTTATTGTACACTTATTGTAGCGAAATTTACAAAAACAACCTATAGAGTCAATAGCACAAATAATGTAACATATATCATAAATTCATATGCAATTGGTTGGAACAATAACTTTCAATTTTTTCAGCCTACTGGTATCCATGGAGGTCCATAGGGATATCCCAACTATGCGTGAACCATCTTTTTATATTTTACAATTAACAGACCGTCCCCATACCTGTCCTGTATAAGCGCCAAAAGATATCATCCATCAATACCCCGTCTTGTATGAGGGTGAAATGGGTCGTCCCCATATCCCGTCTGGTATGAGCGTTAAATTACTAAATTTCGATATCCCGTCTGGTATGAGGCAACGTTCACGGTAGGGTTTTCGATGTACTCGGTCTGTCCACCATCTTCCAGAATATCTAGTAAGGCTGTCATTTCATCCATCCACTTAATCAAACAATTTTCTTTTTTCTTTTAATTTTCAGTTTCTCAATTTAACGTAGTCATACAAAAATAGCTAAACATGCATTAAAGGAATACAATCACATCATTATACCAATTTCAGTGTATTATCATGCACTCAAAAACTGTAAAATCAGTCAATCGGTTAAACATAACAAACAATAGTAAATAAGCAGTTCCAGGTCCATTAGTAACCTGTAATTAATTATGAATATTTTTTAAGTTTCACAAAATAACATATTATTTGAAATTAAACTTCAATTCTAT
Organism: Carica papaya; assembly: GCF_054855325.1. Classification (NCBI taxonomy): domain Eukaryota; kingdom Viridiplantae; phylum Streptophyta; class Magnoliopsida; order Brassicales; family Caricaceae; genus Carica; species Carica papaya. The sequence continues at coordinate 23,075,146 of NC_142310.1, read as the reverse complement.
AACAGAAAATAAGGTGAGGGATTCTTATTCAAATTGATGTCTGAAATGCTAAACTTTTGACTGTACCTACGGGCGATCCTCGGGTTCCCTGAATTTTTCTTTAGAGATTTAAAACGCACTTCAAGTACCTAAAAATATCCCAAAAAATCTAAAATTCAGGCATGTTGGCTCCGCCGTGCTCCAGTGACAGTACCGTTGTCTGCGGTGGTGGTTTACCTTGAATTGGCCATTTTCAGCCGAATTTGGCCGGTTTTGTACCAATTCATGTAAGAAAATACGTTAAGGGGTCTCGGTTTGTTAAAAAAAGTCGGAAAATCGAAACACAGCGGCAGCGGGTTTCTCCGGTGCGGCAGCCCGCCAACTCACCTTCGCGGTTGGGTGTTTTGTTTCGGTCAACCTGTAGAGAAGGAAACGGTCATTACAATGGTGGAAGAATTACGTAGAACGGGAATCGGGAAGGGCTTCATCGGAGGCAGTTTTTGTAATTTCCTACGCCGGCATTGCTGGGCTTTGCCCGCGGTTTTCGATCAATTCACCGGTTTTTTTTGCTATGATTTAGCCACTAAGGTGTTTAAAATCGAATTTCGAACAAAGGAGAAAATTTTTACCTCTTTTGGCGGTCGGAAGTGGCTCCGGTGCGGCGACGGGCGGCGGACTACTTCCTTCCCGGCAGCTGGCTCTTCTTCTCCGGCGGGGGTGTCTAGCAGCTAGGGTTAGGGTTTGGTGTGAAGAGGGTTATTTATATCCATCCCCTTTTAATTTAGACCGTCCATAGTGTTTGATCTGAACTGTCCAATCATGATTAAATAGGGAGTGAATATGGACCGTCCATTGCAATTTGATCTGGACTGTCTAATCACGTTAAAATAGGGAGTGAATTTGGGTCATTCATCGTGTTTAATTGTGGTCGTCCGATCGTGTCTGAGGAGGAAATGGATCCGGATCATCCGTGCACCCGGGAACGAGCTGCTGATGGGCCATCATACGTGGCACAATTTTCTTAAATTACGTTTCGACATCCAATGAAAATAATGGAAAATAATGGAAAAAGTTGGATTCAATTGTCAACTGCTCCTAGCGGAAATAGGATTGACTACGGATTCGAGCCATAGCACATGGTTTCATAAAATCGTGCGATTCTCCCGATCTAAATCAAGCCGGTTTTACATGAAGAAGATTTGGCTCAGCATGTTGGGTTAAGTCCCGCAACGAGCGCAACCCTCGTGTTTAGTTGCCACCGTTGAGTTTGGAACCCTGAGCATACTGCCGGTGATAAGCCGGAGGAAGGTGAGGATGACGTCAAGTCATCATGCCCCTTATGCCCTAGGCGACACACGTGCTACAATGGCCGGGACAAAGGGTCGCGGATTGTACTTGTGTAGCATGGACACATGAAACACGTTATGTAACGACCCCGAAAATATCCAAATAAAATAAGAGATAATTAAAGTGCGGAAGTGTAATAAAAGTTCAGGGTTTACATTCCTTACACAAATAACTTAAAGTACAAAATAATGTTACAGAATTCACCATTTTGAAAGAAACACAAGAATAAGGAAATAAACGAGAAATAAAGAAATCTAATATCTACTCACAATCCTCTTGCAGATCGAACTTTGGAACCTGGTCCTCTTAATCTAAAATGGTTAAATAAGGGATGAGCTATACTAGCCCAGTAAGGATATCACACTATGTTACTGACACAGAAATAAAGATTGGTAGAAAATAAAAAACAACTAATTGAGCACTTAATTAAACAAATTCATTTATCATAAATAAAATCTTTAACATCTACTTATCGTAGTGAAATTTACAAAATAACTTATAGAGACAATAACATATCACTTATCATAATCTCATATTCAATTGATAACATGCACATATTATAATTCCATATTCAATCATCAATAAATCAGACAATAATTGTTACTCTTTTTACCAGCTTGCTGGTATCCATGGGGGTTCATAGGAATGTTTTCGCTGCACGTGAACCCTTTCATTTAACATTCTCAGTTACGAGTCGTCCCCGTACCCCATCCGGTATGAGCGCCAATTTACCAAATCTCAATACCCCGTCCAGTATGAGACAACGTTCACGGTAGGGTTCCCTATGTATCCAGTCCGTCCAGCATCTCCTAGGATATCCAATAAGGTTACCATTTAATCTACCAATTTCATCACACAATTTTTACCATTTAACCTTCATTTTTTCCGATTCAGCAGTAAATACATAGAATAAATCATACATGCATTCAAAATCATAAAAGCAACTAATAAGATACCATCACGCATATAAACTACAAAAAAATCAACAACAATAGTAAATAATTTCTGGTTCTGGCTCCATTACCAATCCGTAATTAATTATGTACATTTCCTTAATTCACACAAAATATCGTATTATTATTTATTTAAACTTCAATTCTATGATAGTGAATAGGGTGAGGGATCCTTACTCGATTTGATACCCTAAAAGCTAAGCTGTCCGACTGCGCCTACAGGCGATTCTTGGGTTCTCTGAATTTTTTTTCGTGAATTAAAATAAGCTAATAATACCTATAAATATCTCAAATAAACCCAAAATCAGTCTCGGGACCCACTTGGCCAATTTTAAAATTCTAGCACGACAGTAGTCCACCTCGGGTTTGTTGTTTTTGGTCAAATTCGACTGATTCTGCATTGATCCCTGCGAGAAAATACGTTAAAGGGTCTCAGTTGGCCGAAAAATACAAAAAATCGAAACTTACTCACGGTTGGGCTCTCCGGTGTGGCAGCTCCTCCGACTCACGTTACGATTGGATGTTTTACTCTGGTCAACCTATAGAGAAGGACATAGTGATCAAAACGGTGAAAAAATTACACAGAACGAGAATTGAGAAGGGCCTCATCGGAGGCGTTTTGTGAAATTTTTCGCGACGATACCGACGGGCTTCGCTGGCATTTTCTGGCTAATTAGTCGGTCTTTTCTCTCTGATTTGGCCATGGGTGTGCTTAAAATTGAATTTCGAGCAAAAGAGAAAATGTTTACCTTTTTTGGTAGTCGAAAAAATGTCCGGTGCGGCGGTGGGTGGCGGCGGTGTCCTTCCGGCGGCCGAGTCTTCTTCTCTGGCGAAGGAGTTTCGCGGGTAGGGTTAGGTTTAGTCTGGATGGTGGTTATTTATATCCATCTGCCTTTGATTTGGGTTGTCCATCGCGTTTGATCTAAACCATCCGATCGCGATTAAATAAGGAGTGAATATAGGTCGTTTATTTCGATCCAATCTGCGATCCACTCTGGGCTATCCGATTGCGTTCAAATCTGACCGTCCGATCGTGTTTGGGGAGGGAATGCATTTGGGTCGTCTGTGCGCGCGGGAACGAATCTGAGCGGTTCGATCGTAGGCACGCTAATCGCTTGCGTGGCACTGCGTTAGTGTCCGCTTCCATGCAGCGTGTCCTGATTCCATGGGCCTGCTCACCGGGCGTCTGACTTGGCGAAACTTTTCTAAATTATATTTTGACCCATGTTTTTTTATTGTTCTTTCAAAAATATTCTTAGAACCCAAATTTTCAACTCTTTTCCCCAAAATTGTTTTCAATTTAATCATTAATCAATTTTACTTCATTTTTACTCTAAATTAAATGAAAATTAAATAAAGAAAATTATATTTATAAATTTTAAATTACATATAATTTATTTTGGGGTGTTACAACTCTCCCCCCTTAAAAGAAATTTGATCCCTCAAATTTGTCTCTCACTCTCAATCAAACAGTTGAAGATATTGGTCTCTAAAGTATAATTCTAGCTCCCATGTAGCCTCCGTCGGTGTGTGGTTCTGCCATATGACCTTTACAAAGGAAATTTTTCGGTTGCAAAGTAATCTGCTCTTTTGATCCGCAATGTCGACTGATACTTCCTCATAAGACAGATCCTCCTTGAGTAGAAGAGGATCGTGGGCCAAGACATGAGAGGGGTTCGGGTTGTACTTGCATAGCATGGACACCTGAAACACATTATAGACGTTGAAAAGTTCTGGAGGCAGTGCTAGTCTGTAGGTAGCGGCACTAATTATGTTTAGGATTTTAAATGGTCCAATAAATTGGGGGTTCAATTTCTCTTTCTTGTCGAACCTACTAATTTCCTTGAAAAGAGTGACATTAAGGAACACCCGATCGCCTTTCTCAAATTCCAAATCCCTCCTTCGGGTGTCCACATAACTCTTCTGCCTGCTCTGAGCTGTCTGGATGTTCTTCCTAATCTTAATTATTTTAGATGTAGTTTCCTCTACCAGATCTAGGCCAAACAATTTTCTATCACTCACTTCTTCCAAACAAATCAACAATCTGCATGGGCGCCCATATAACGCCTCATATGGAGCCACGCAAATACTTGCTTAGTAGCTGTTGTTGTAGACGAACTCTATCAGGGGTAGATAGTCATCCCAATGGCCCCCGAAGTCAAGGACACAAGCTCGGAGCATATCCTCAAATGTATAGATTGTCTTTTCTGACTGTCCATCAGTCTGAGGGTGCAATGCAGTACTAAGGGACAACTTGGTTCCCATGGCTTGTTGAAAACTATACCAAAACTGAAAAGTGAATATAGGGTCCCTGTCAAATGCTACTGTCACTGTTACTACATGAAATCTGACTATTTTTCGGATATACATTCTTGCTAATTTTTTAAGGGATCGGTCATCTTGATGGCTAAGAAGTGGGAAGACTTGGTGAGCCGGTCGACAATTACCCAAATGGCATCATATCCTGAGTGTGCCTTAGGTAATCCTATCACGAAGTCCATGACGATATGTTCCCACTTTCACTTCGGGATTGGTAATGGTTGAAATAGCCCACTTGGGCGTTGTTGTTCTGTCTTGACCTGCTGACATACCAAACACTTAGAAATAAAGTCAGCTATATCTTTTTTCATCATGTTCCACAAAAATCAGGGTCGCATACTTTGGTACATCTTAGTGCTTCCGGGATGCATGGCAAACTTTGAATTATGGGCCTCTGTCATAATGTCCCTATTTAACTCACTATCATCTGGAACATACACCCTGTCTTGGAATCTGAGCAACCAATCGGCAGAGACTCAAAATTTTGAGTTAACTTCATATTCTGCATCTTTCTGGAGGGGTGCTAGGGTGGAATCGGCGGACTGAGTTTTCCTTATTCTCTGGATTAACTCAAGCTGAACGGCCAGGTGGCCCAAACATGTGACTCTCCTCAGGTCCTGAAGCCGTACCTATTGTGCGGCACCTATTTGCCTGCTTTCTGAAACCATCAAATGGGCTAACGTACCTGCACTTTTTCTACTAAGTGCGCCGGCTACCACGTTGCCATTACCCGGGTGATACAAGATGTCGCAATCATAATCCTTGAGAAGTTTTATTCACTTTCTTTGACGCATGTTGAGATCCTTTTGAGTGAATATGTGTTTCAAACTCTTGTGATCGGTATAGATCTGAAAGGTCTCCCCATACAAATAATGGCGCCAAGTCTTCAATGCGTGTATGATTGCAGCAAGCTCTAGGTCATGGGTGAATAGTTTTTCTCATGACTCTACAACTGTCTGGACCCATAGGCTATGACATTCCCATACTGCATCAAAACACAACCCAGACCTAGCTAGAAGACATCATTGTAAACTGTATATCGACCCATCCACTCGGGAAGGTCAATATAAGTGTAGTAGTCAGCCACTTCTTTAGTTCGGAAGAACTTCTTTCATAGTTCTCGCTCCACTCAAACTTGACATTCTTCTTTGTGAACCGAGTCAGATAAGCAGCTAAACTAGAAAACCCTTCCGCAAATCTGCGATAATAACCCGTCATCCCTAGAAAATTATGAATCTCCTTAACTGATGTCAATTTTTCCCAACCGAGCACTACTTCAACCTTTTCGAGGTTCACTGACACTCCATCCTTTGATATGATGTGTCCCAGGAATATAGTCTATTCAAGCCAGAACCCGCACTTACTCAACTTTGCATACAACTTCTTTTCTCTAAAAATTTGTAAAACTTGAGCTAGATGGTGAGCATGTTCCTCTCTGCTTTTTGAATAAACCAAGATGTCATCGATGAACACAATAATAAACTAATCCAGAAATTGTCTGAAGACCCTATTCATCAAGTCCATAAAGATGGCTGAGGCATTGGTTAGTCCAAATGGCATGACCAGGAACTCATAGTGTCCATACTTGGTTTGAAAGGTTGTCTTGGGGATGTCTTCTGTCTGGATTTTCACCTAATGATAACCTAAATGCAAGTTTATTTTAGAGAAGACTTGGACACCCTGCAACTGATTGAAGAGGTCATCAATCCTGGGGAGGGGATACTTGTTCTTAATTATGACTCTGTTCAGACATCTGTAATTGATACATAACCTTAAGGTCCCATCCCCCCTTTCTGGCAAAGATGACTCCGGTACCCCAAGGGGACATACTAAGTCGGATAAACCCACTGTCTTGTAATTCAGTGATCTGTTTCCTCAATTCTTCTATCTCAACACAGCTCATGCGGTAAGGAGCAACCAAAATGGGCTGGGTGCCTAGCTGAAAGTCTATGGTGAATTCGACTTCTCTGTCCACTGGCAGTCTAGCTAGTTTATCCAAAAATATAATTGAAAAGTCTCGGACTACCGGAATCTCTTGAATACAAATTTTTTTTTTTGTTTGCCTAGTTAGAGAAAATAGTAGGGTTAAAGTACTCAATAATAAGAAAATTTGTCGTGAGAGAATAAATGTTAAACGATTTTATTAATTTATAAATGGCTCCTCATTAGGAGGATTGAATACAACCTTCTTGCTAAAATAATTTACAGTAGCGTGATATGTCGCTAGCTAGTTCATTCCTAGAATTACATTAAAGTCTCCCGTGTCTAATTCTATTATGTCCACACTCAATTTCTTATCTGCTATATCTATGATATAGGCTCTGTATACAACTTCTCCCAATAGTGTCATACTCCCAACAGTAAACACAAATAACACAAAATTAAGTTTATCAGGTAATACATTAAATTTTGATGCAAAAATAGGTGAAACAAATGAATGTGATGCACCAATATCAATCAAAATATGAGCAAGATGGTTATATATAGTGTACATACCCTGCACTATGTCCGGGTTCACTTCTGCATCCTGCTGGGTGAGATTATAAGCTCTGCCTTAGATAGGAGGTCTGGTCTGATTCTGGTTCCTTAGGCACTTCCTCACATAATGTTGGACACTACCACATATGTGACAGGTGTTATTGAGGTGATAGCAGGGTCGGTCCCCATGATCCCTGCCACAATGCTGACAGATCTTACCACGTCCTGCCACTAGAGCCTGAGGGGGAGCCTGGATCATTAACCAGAGCCTCTTGTTCTGTTGAACAGGTGCAGTAGGTACTGGTCTGCAAGGTGGAGCTGAGGGTCTGAGGTTTCCTGCTGCCTGAGAGAATGTGCAGAAACTCCTCTCCACTAGTTGTGGCTCAGCCAAAACAGCCGAATAAGTCTTAAGCTCCAGCACAAACAACTATTGTCTGATCTCTGGGCGGAGACCCCACTTGAACCTTTTAGCCTTTCTGCCTTTATCCAATAATATCTCAGGGGAATATCAGCCCAACTCTAGAAACTTACGAGTATATTCTGACACAGTCATGTTCCCCTAGACCAACTATACAAACTCCATCTCCTTCAGATCCTGGAGATGCTCTAGAAAGTATTCTGCACGAAAAGCCGCTAGGAACTGTTCCAAAGTAACTGAAACAGGCAGGGTGGTCTATTTGAGTTCCCACCAGTGGTCTGTTTGAGTTCGCATCAGTGGTCTGCTTCTCCCACTAGCATGTGGGTAGTGAGGGTGCCTTTCTGTTCGAAAGTCACTCCCAGGTCTTGAAGACCTTCTCTGTCTCTGCTAACCAGTACTCAAAATCTTCAAAAGATGATCCCCCTGCAAAAGTAGATGGATTTAATCTCTTATACCTCTCTATGTAGTCTGGGTCCATCATAGGAGGAGCTGGGTCCCGTGGAAGAGGGACTGGCCCATGCTCAGGATGGACTGAATGGCCCTACGGTGGTACTTACTGATACGGTGGGGGCATCGAATTGTACTGTGGTGGTGCCGGATGGTACTGTGGCTTGGGCACCAGATCATACAATGGTGATGCCGGGTGGTACTGTAGAGGAGCAGGGTCATATCGGGGTGTCTCTGGATCCTCTCGTTACAAGGGTAGCTCAACCTGTGGTAGTGGGGGAGGGTCAGGTAGCTCCTTCTTTTCCTCTCAGCTTTGCTAAGTAGCAATGAGTCTCTCCAGCATCTTAACTATCCGGTCAATATCTTCTCTAAGCTAGCCATCCCGGGCTGCTCAGTTTAGTGGGAGTCTTCCTCTCGTCATCTATCTGTACCTGTATTTCACAAGGAATGGTTGAGTGATAATCCATTGTTTTGGTGTTCCCTAAGAATTTTGTGTAAGGAATGGGTCCGAGAAATGCGAATCTGATACCAACTGTAACGATCCCGAAAATATCCAAATGAAATAAAAGATAATTAAAGTGCAGAAGCGTAATAAAAGATTAGGGTTTACATTCCTTACACAAATAACTTAAAGTACTAAACAGTGTTACGGAATTTACCCTTTTGAAAGAAACACAAAAATAAGGAAATAAATGAAAAATAAAGAAATCTAACATCTACTCGCAATCATCTTGTGAATTGGGCTCTAGAACCTGCTCCTCTTGATTTGAAATGGTTAAATAAGGGATAAGTTATACTAGTACAGTAAGGACATCACACTATGTCACCGACACAGAAATAAAGATTGATAAAAAATAAAAAATAACTAATGAAGTACTTAATTAAAAAAATTCATTTATCATAAACAAAATCTTTTAACATCTACTTACTGTAGTGAAATTTACAAAATAACTTATAGAGACAATAACATATCACTTATCATGATTTCATATTCAATCGATAACATACACATATTATAATTCCATATTCAATCATCAATAAATCAAACAATAACTGTCACTCTTTTTACCAGCCTAATGGTATCTATGGGGGTTCATAGGGATGTCCCCGCTGCACATGAACCCTTTTATTTAACATTCTTAATTACAGGCCATCCTCATACCCCGTCCGGTATGACCGCTGATTTACCAAACCTCAATACCCCGTTTGTTATGAGTGCCAAATTATCAAGTCTCCCTACCCCGTCTGGTATGAGACAACGGTCACGGTAGGGTTCCCTATGTACCCTGTCCGTCTACCATCTCCCAGGATATCCAGTAAGGCTGCCGTTTTATCTACTCATTTCATCACAAAATTTTTACCGTTTAACCTTTATTTTTTCCGATTCAGTAGTAAACATATAGAATAAATCATACATGCATTCAAAGCCATAAAATCAATTAATAAGATACCATCATGCATACAAACTGTAAAAATAATCAACAACAACAGTAGATAATTTCCTGTTCTGGCTCCATTAGCAGTCCATAATTAATTATGTACATTTCCTAAATTCACACAAAATATCGTATTATTATTTATTTAGACTTCAATTCTATGATAGTGAATAAGGTGAGGGATCCTTATTCGATTTGATATCAGAAAATCTAAACTGTTCGACTGCACCTACGGGTAATTCCCGGGTTCCCTAAATTTTTCTTCGGGAATTAAAATGCGTTAATAGTACCTATAAATATCCCAAAAAAATTCAAACTCAATTTTGGGGCCCATTTGACCAATTTTGAAATTCTGGCACGGTGGCTCCGCCGTGCTCCGGCGACGGCTCCGCCTCAAGTTGGTTATTTTCGACCGATTCTGCAACGATCCTTGCGAGAAAACACGTTAAAGGGCCTCGGTTGGCTGAAAAAATACAAAAAATCGAAACTCACCAGCGGCGGGGCTCTCCAGTGCGGCAGCTCCTCCAGCTCACGTTGCAGTTAGGTGTTTTGCTCTGGTCAACCTGTAGTGAAGGACACGGTGATCACAACGGTGAAAAAATTACACAGAACGGGAATCAAGAAGGGCCTCATCAGAGGCATTTTGTGAAATTTTTTGCGGCAGCGCCGCCAGGCTCCTCAATTATTTTTCGGCCAATTGGCCGGTCTTTTTGCTCCAATTTGGCCATGGGTGTGCTTAAAATTGAATTTCGAGCAAAAAGAAATTTTTTTTACCTTTTTTGGCGGTTGGAAAATGCTCTTATGCAATAGTGGTGTCCTTCCGGCAGCTGGGTCTTCTTCTCCAACGAGGGGGTGTGGTGGCTAGGGTTAGGGTTTGGTGTGGATAAAGGTTATTTATATTCGTCCACTTTTGATATGGGTTGTCTATCGTGTTTGATCTGAACCGTCAGATCGCAATTAAATAGAGAGTGAATCTGGAATGTCCATCGCGATCGACTCTGGACCTTCCAATCGCGTTTGGGGAGGGAACGCATCTGGGCCATTCGTGCGCACAGAAACGGATCTGGACCGTTCGATCGCGGGCACGCAGATCGCCTGCGTGGCCTCCTGCGTGGCACTGCGTTAGTGTCTGCTGCCACGCGGCGCGTCCTGATTCACCGGGCCTGCTGACGGTCTGACGTGGCGAAACTTTCCTAAATTGCATTTTGACCCATGTTTTTCGATTTTTCTTTCAAAAATACTCCAAGAACCCAAATTTTCACCCATTTTCTCCAAAATTATTTTTAATTTAATACTCAATCAATTTTATTTCATTTTTACTCTAAACTAAATGAAAAATAAATAAAAAAATTATATTTATAAATTTTAAATTATATACAATTTATTTTGGGGTGTTACACATTATGGACCCTTAATTAATTTTAAATATTTTAAAATTAATTAAGAGTATTACAAGTTTAAACTAAATTAGTTAACCGAAGGAAAGTTCTCTAATATTAAACTATAACATAATTAAAATCTCTTTTGTATGTAATTTTTAAAAATTAATCAAAAATGAATTAAACTAAATAAATTAATCTTAACTTTAAATTATAACATAACTTTAATTTGAACTTTGTTATTCCTGAATGTATTTGTATTAAATGTTAACTAAAAAATTTAAAATTATTTTCTTACTATGTTTTCTTTGCTCTCTATTAATTTATTCTGGTTATAACTATCCAAAGTTTGATTGGCTTAACTAGTTTGATTTTTTTTTTTTATTCACTAGGCTACGAGGTCACTCTATATTTTTTCCTCACCAATTTTTAAAAATAAATTGTACATGGTACATTGAGATATCTAAGTGACTAAGGATTTTAATTTAGAGAGTTAAAAAAAATATTGATTGTATTTTAATTTAGATTGGAGATCATTTTATTCAGAGTTAAAATTTTTTAAGCTATGGGATAAAATTTAATTTAAATAATTTATTGATTATTCAATTGTCAAAATACATGTTAATCAAGTTTAAGATTTATTGCAGGTCTTGTCGTACTTATAAAATTTTTTTATAAATGTGCAACGTTTTAATGTGACAAACTCTAAATTTGGGGTATTTATTAGAATCTATATTTTTATGTCCTATAGATATTAGAACTATCATAGTTCCATGAGATGGGTAATATAGGAATTTAGGACGCACTCATAATTTTGTGTTATATACCTTTGCTGATTTTGTGAATTAGATAGTGATTTTCTTATTCTTCATGTTATTGTTAGATATAAGATTAAAAAATGGTAAGTGATCAATAAATGCAGAAGAATTTAGGCTTTTATTTCTTCGAATTTGGCAAAGTCATTTAAGCATAGATCATTTAGATATAATATTATTCAATGATAATTATTTGGTGATATAAATATTTCTTATGGATTTATAATGCTATATTTTGATTGAATGATGAATTTATAGAATGATATAAAGCGTCATGATTTATTACTTAGTTATTTATTTTTGAAACTAAAAAATTATAAGTTACTTTAGAATTTTGTTAAGGAGGACAAATTCTTATTAGAGGATATAAATATAACGGTATTTATTTATTTTTAAAGTTAAAGGATATAAAGAGATATTACATGGAACATTTACATAAGCGACAAATCACTCAAGTATAAAATTTTTTAGTAACAATCATGTGGCAGTATAGATGACATAAAGCATAATGATCTCTTATTTATTTATCTCTAAAATTAAAGAAAGATAGTTACTTTATAACTTTATCAAAGATGATACTAAGAATTTTTGTTATGATTGTTTCAAAGAAATAATTCTTCTATTTACTATGATAAGATGGACAATTCTATGAAAAGGATTGATCTTGGAGTTAATTTTTGGTGAAGATTAAATTTTTACTAAGGTTATTTTAAATGATAACTTTGTAATAACTCGGAACTTGAACGAAAATAAATTATAAATTGAATACGGAAGTGAAATAAAAAAGTTAGGGTTTACATACTTTACACAATAGTTTAGAATACCCAATAGAGATACGGAAATGATATTTCTAAAAGAACAAGCAGAAAATCAAAGAAATATATAAAAAATAAAAAATTAGGTATCCTAGAACAACCTTCACTAGCCTTGAAGGGAGTTCGGGTGGTAAATTATTCACAACTCTTTTATTGATCGAGATCTGGATCTTGGTCATCTTGATCTAAAATGGTTAATGAAATGGTGAGCTACACTAGCCTAATAAGAATATCACACTACTCACTGATACAGAAATGAAGGTTGGTAAAAATTATTAAACAACCAATGGAGCTCTTAAATTAAGTAAATTTATTTATTATAAATAAAATTATTTATTGCATACTTACCGTAGTGAGATTTTCAAAACTGTCTATAGAGGTAATAACACAAACAATATCATAATTTCATATTTAAGTGGTCAGAACAACAACTTTTCATTTTTATTTGCTTACTGGTATCCTTAGGGGTCCATAGGGATGTCCCACTATGCGTGAACCCATAATAAAACTTGTCAACTAACCGGCTGTCCCCATACTCTGTCCGGTATGAGTACTAAAAGTACTATCCCTCAATACCCCGTCCGGTATAAAAGTGAATCGGGTCGTCCCCATACCCCATCCAGTATGAGCACCAAAAGTACCATCCCTCAATACCCCATCAGGTATGAAAGTGAATCTAGTCGTCCCCATACCCCGCCCGGTATGAGCGCCAAAAATACTATTCTTTGATACCCTCTCCGGTATGAGGTAACACTCAGGTAGGGTTCCCTATGTAGCCGGTCTGTCCACCATCTCCCAGGATATTCAGTAAGAGAACTGTTTCATTAATTCACTTAACCAAACAATTTTTCATTTACATTTAATTTTTAGTTTTACAATTTAATTGTAAATTACGCAAGACAAGTAATACATGCATCAAGGAAACACAACTGAATCATCTTACTAATTTCAGTGTATTATCATGCATTTAAAACTGTAAAATCAAATAATCAGTTAAAATAGGACAAACAGTAATAAATAACTGATTCCGGCTCCATTAGTATCCTGTAATTAATTATCAAAATTTTCTAAATTACGTAAAATACCGTATTATTTATAATTAGACTTCAATTCAATAATAGAGAGTAAAGCGATGGATTCTTACCCGAATTGGTATCCTAAATACTTAACTTTCTATTGTGCCTACTGGCGGTTCTCGGGTTTTTTAAATTTTCCTGCGGAGGTAAAAACATGTTTCACGTACTTAAAAATACTTAAAAAATCTAAAATCGGTGTTAAAAACTTTTTATAACTAATTTCAGAATTCCAGCACGGCAGCATCGTCGTGCTCCGACGATAGCACCGCTGCTCGCAGCGGCGGTTTACCTCGGACTGGTCGTTTTTGGTTAATTTTGGCCGGTTTTGACCTATTTTATACTAATCCTTGCGAGAAAACACGTTAAGGGGGCTCGGTTGGCCAAAAAAAGTCAAAAAATAAAAACTTACCGCCGGTAGAATTTTTCGATGCAGCTGCTTCGCCGGCTAACTTTCGTGGTTGAGCTTTTTTCTTCGGTCAACCTGTAGAAAACAAAATAGTGAATACAATTGTGGAAAAATCACATGAAACAAGAAATGAGAAGAGCTCATCGGAGGCGATTTTTGATTTTTTCTGTAGCGGCACCATCGGGCTTTACCCGTGGTTTCTGGCTCATATACCGTTTCTTTTGTTTCGATTTGGCTACTGGGGTGTTCAAAATCAAATTCTGAGCGAATTGGAAAATTTTTATATTTTTTGGCGGTCGAAGGTAGCTCCGGCGCGACGGCAGACAGCAGTCAACTCCCTTTTCCGGTGACTGGTTCTTCTTCTTTGGCGTGGGGCTGGCGGCTAGGGTTTTGGTTCGGTGTAAAATGAGATATTTATACCCATCTCCATTAAATCTGGGTTGTTAATTGCGTTTGATTTCGACTGTCCGATCGTATTTAAAGAGAAAATGAATCTGAACCGTTCATCGTAATTTGATCTCGACCGTACGATCGCGTTTAAAAAAGAATGAATTTGGACTGTTCATCGTGTTTAATCACGACCGTCCGATCGTGCTTGATAAGAGAACGGATCCGGACCGTCTACGCGCGTAGGAATGCATCCAGGCCGTCAGATTGCAAGGACGCAGATCACCAGCGTGGCATCGAGTCAGCGTACCTTGTCACGCGGCGCGCTCTGTTTCGTCAAGGTTGTTGACTGGGCGGTCCTACGTGACGTATTTTTTTAAATTACGTTTTGACCCTCAGTTTCTAATTTTTCTTTCAAAAATATCATTCGAACCCAAATTTTCACATCTTTTTTTCAAAATTGTTTTCAATTTTATCATCTACCTACTTTTTTCTAATTTTACATTAAAGAAAAAATTATAAATTTAAAAATTATATTTTTATATATTTATTTTAATTTTAAAATTAATCTCGAGCCAAATTTCGGGCCCGGGTATTACAGTTTTTATGATGAATGGATAAAGATAATTATAAACATTGTTAATTGGATGTTAATCTCGGTGAATAAATGTTAAATGAAATACTAGTTGATAGAGAAATACTAATTAGTTGGTTTAACTCATTGTTTTGACTCCTTAAATTTGGAAGTGATATAACTATATAAAATAATTTATGAGCAACAATAACTTTATTTCATGATAGTAAAAAGGATTATGTGTGTGCATTGTGTTAAATTCTAGCATTAATTAAATGAGAAAATAGTAACCAACAGATATCACAAATTGATTACTCTATTATAGGAGACTAGAATATCATTGGAAATAATTAGTTCTGATTTTATTTGAAGAATATAATTAAAGATTTTTCTGAGTTGTTATTAAGGCAATTTTTAAGATTTAGAATTATTGTAATACATTAAGTATTACACGTAGTTGATGGATACATAAGAATTAGTATAAGTCCTTTGCAATTGAAGCTTAACAAATAGTATTATCTGGACTGACTTAGAATTAGTAGTCATAATCTTGTCTTAGAGATTTTAATGATATTATATATATATATATATATATATATATATATTCATGGTTAAATAGTCAAAAATATAATATAAGAGGTAGAGGATGATGAAGTTATTAAAAGATTTTATTTTGACTATTAGTTACCGATTAGAAAATGCAAATTTAGTAATTCTATTTTAAACATAACAAAACAAAAAAAAAAAAAAAAAACTATAATTATTTTACAACTTAATTATGTCTTCAAGAAAATCTCCAAGGTGATGACAATTTGAGTATTGTTGTTTAAATCTAAAACATAATTATTTAATCTTGGACTTCAATTAATGCTTATTGAATTTGATTATTGAAACACAAATAAATTAGTAATCCAGTGACAATAGACTTTTCTTTTCAAAAAATTTAACATTTATATTTGAATACTGAGTATAAAATACATAAAAGAACTTAGAAAAACTCGTAACACTAATATATGTACACTTGAGATATTTGTTAATGTTTGAAGAACCATAAAAATAAATTTGTTAGAACAGTATGAATAAAAATAACTACACAATATACATTTATAATTTAGTGGTAAGTAAACAAGCGAAGATTGAGTACTTGATATATCGACCAAGAAATTATAAAATTACATCATTGTTACTATATGGAAATACGAACAAAATTAGTGTGAACCTTATGACCAGCTAATCTGATTTCCATGCTTTGGGTTATTATAATAAATAAACTCACTTTTGATGCTAAGATTATCTTAAATATATTTAATAAATTTTATGTAGAAAAGATTATATGGTAATATAAAGTTTTTAATACTATTGTTTAGATAATGATATTAAATTTATCTCAAATAATAAGATGAATTTTTGACAAAACAATGAGTTCTAGACGAAGGTTTCGTGATTCAAAACTCTTGATTTTTAATAGTTTTGTTGTCGTGATTCAAAATTCATGATTTTTAATAGTTTTATTGTCGGTATAGAATTTGTCTCATCATGTATAATTTGAATGAATGTTATTTTTTTAAAAAAAAAAAATTCACTAATAATGATAATAATAATAATAATTAATTAAGTATAAGTTTAATTAAATATATAAATTAGATTAGGAATGATTTTTCAAAAAATGAATTATATTAGTAACTAATTTACATCTATATGTATGTTACGTAACCAATTAGTAAATATCAAAACTGAATTACTAAAAAAGGAATTTGTCCCCTAGAAAAACAAAGTTTTAACAGGTCGGTTTTGGAAGTGTTTGGTCCGAGGAGAGAGGTAAAGAACAGAGAGATTTTCAAGGAATGGAAGAGGAAGAGAGAATAAGAAGGGTCATCTCATCCTTTTGTCTTGTCAGTTATCTCTTCTTTTCGAACTTTTTTCACTGATCCAACCTTTGTCTGCTTTCCGAAAGCCTTTCTCTTGCGTTTAAGCTTGAATCTTTCTTCTTCTCGTGACTTGATTCTTCTGCTATTGCTTTTCGGTCAATCAACAATGGATCCAACAAAGCTGATTTTATGCAAAGTTCGGGAAAGTAAAGAAGACATTTTTAACCCTCTGATCGCAACCGCCACGCAGATGGGCTGCATATTGTTCCTCTCCCATGTCTTCTACCTCTTCTTGAAGCCATTGGGCCAACCTGGACCCATTGCACAAATTCTGGTAAGCATTAGTTTTGATACCTTCTTATTCATTTCTTTACATATATAATATAATATGAGATACGGGATTTGTATTAGGCTGGAGTTGTGCTGAGTCCATCGTTACTATCTCGTATAACCCGAGTTGAAGAATTCTTCATTCAAACGTCTTCAGAAGGTTACTATTCTGTATTCTCATTCTTTTTCAGGGCAATAATCATGTTCTTGATGGGTTTAGAGGTGGATAAGTGTTTCGTCAAACGTAACCTGCATAAAGCTAGGATCATTGCGTGTGGAGCTGTCATGGGATGCGCCATTCTTGGTGCAGCCTCCTCCTTCCTGATCATGCACGTACTGAGAATCCATCAGAAGCATGTAATTTTCGCCATGGTTTTCATTATGGTTGTCACCAACTCAGCTTCCCCTCTACTATTCAGGGTGGTGATTGATATGAAGCTGGACAACTCTAATGTAGGGAGATTAGCCATTTGTGTTTCTTTAATGATGGAAATATCCTTAGTTCTTTTGTTCACCATTGTTGAATTTTTCATGAAAGAGAAGAGCTTCCATCTTTTTCTCCTCTTTAGTTTTTCCACCGCGTTACTTGTCATAGTAAACAGGCATTTAGTCCCTTGGGTTAATACATGGAATCCCAAGGAAAAGTATCTGACAAACCCAGAGGTCTTGTGTTTCTGTCTTCCTGTTCTTATATTAGCAATGAGCAATGAAAATTTTGGCTTTAGTAACATCGTTCCTTGTTTCATCATAGGCTTGACATTTCCTAGAGAGGGCAAAGTTGCTAGGACCCTTTTGCGCAAATTCACCTACCCTGTTTATGAATTTATCCTTCCAATTTTTTATGGCTACATTGGCTTCCAGTTCAATATACAAGCCATCCAACATATTAATCACATGATTGCAGTTGTTCTTATTGTCGTAGTTAGCTTGGGGGCAAAAATAATTGGCACTCTAGCTGCTTGCTGCTTCCTTAAGATTCCCAGGAACGAGGCATTTTTCCTGGCTTGCATATTGAATTTCAAAGGCAATGCTGCTTTTCTGCTCATTGACGTCACCAAAGGCTCCCGTGTAGGTTCTTGTAATGATAGATTATCATATTTCTTAACTAATATACATGGTTTCATTACATGTAATGTGTTGATTATATTTTCCCTCTCTCTCTTTTTACTTCTTGTTACAGACTTGGTGGGGACCTGAAGTCCGCCACTTGCTTCTTGCAGCAATGGTGATCAACACACTTATCTCTGGCTTCATAGCTTCTTATTTGCTGAGAAAAGAGGAGAAGTACTTTGCTCACTCCTTGACCGCACTGGAATTTCACAGCACAGACAGTGAGCTTCGATTGCTTGCTTGTGTTTACACCTCTCACCATGCTTCAGGCGCAATAAGCCTGATCTCTGCCTCAAGTGGCTCCAAAGGCACACCCATAACTCCTCAGTTGGTCCACCTAGTCGAGCTACGCAAGAACCATAAGGCCAAATTGATGTATCACCAGCTAGAAGATGGTGAAGAGTTCAGCGATGAGGAAACTTATGGTGGGGATGATGTTCTGGAGATTAATGACTTGATTGATGTCTTTACAAAGCAGAGCAAAGTTCTGATCAGACCTAGCAAGCTTGTGTCACCATTAACTAACTTGCACCAAGAAATGTGCAGCATTGCTGAGAATTCTCGTGTGTCAATTTTGTTCCTCCCATTTCACAAGCACCAGAGGATTGATGGGAGATTGGAGAACAGCAATGAGGGTATTAGAACGACAAACCAGAAGGTTCTTCGTCATGCACCCTGCTCAGTAGGAATTCTTGTGGACAGAAGACAAAGTGGGTTTCAGATACCACATGGGTCTGAATCAGTGCAGCAAGTAGCAACCTTGTTCTTTGGTGGACCTGATGATCGTGAGGCCTTGGCATTAAGCAAATGGATCTCTATGCACCCTCAAGTTAACTTGACCGTTGTTCGCTTCTTAGCTGCGCCAATGAACAAACAACATCTCATTGATAATGCCTCTACCAAGAACCATGAGATCCTTATGTCAATATCAACTCATGAGACTGAAAACGAGAGAGACAACAGTTTCTTGGAGGATTTTTGTAACAGGTATATTCAAGATCAGCTTAATTACTTCTCATGATCTGTTAAAGAAAAAACTCCTGTTTAGAGCAAACTGGATCAAGTACCAAGTGTGAATAAAATACTAGGTGAATTAGTTTTCATGTTTAATAATTGATGCATTAGATTTAGAGCTAGTCGTTTTAAAAAAGAAGAGAAGATTCAGTAGCTTTTTCTTATATTCCTATGATAAATTTAGAAGCTATTTAACAACGGGTAACTTCTTTTGCACTCCTTATCTTACATTCAAAATCTGAACTTTTTTTTAATTCAATATTTTACCTTCTTAAACTCAACTTGTTTTACTATTATTCTCAATGCTTTTTCTACATTCAACCTTATTTCTTTTCCTATAATCAATTAATCTTTTTACACATTAGAAAGTAGTACTTTATTGGAAAACTTAAGCTAATAATAGTACTTTGTTAAAGAAAAAAAAAAAAAAAACTTAAGGTAGGCATAAAGCAAAAATGTTAACATTACTCCTTGGCATGCACAAGCTTGTTCCTTGGTTTTCAAATATGGACTTTGGCAGTGCCTTCCTAAGCACATTTGCCATCATTTTTTCCCCTTTTAATCTGCAATGCAACAGGTCAACCTTTTTATCATTCTTAGCTTCTCTTCCAAAATGGTACTTGATTTTGATCTGCTTGCTCTAGTCATGAAAACCTGGATTATGCGATGGCAAAAGTTGATTATTCCTTTTACATATCTCAACAATTGCATCCCCATTTTGAAAGACAATTCACTTAGATTCTTCGTGAATTTCGAGAGTGAACTTGCAATATATATCATGCATTTCTTATATGAACTATATCTGTTCCATCTGTCTATAAAATTTATGATTAACCAAGTTCAGATATAGAAAATTTAATTGTTTTCTATATGTGCAATATACAGGTATGTGGTGTCAGGTGAAGTTGAATACTTAGAGAAGCAGACAAGTAATGGAGCTGAAACATTAGCAGCACTAAAAGACATGGTAGACAAGTACTCGTTATTCGTGGTAGGAAAAGGGAAAAGAGATTCACCGATTACGACGGGGATGAATGACTGGGAAGAATGCCCTGAGCTAGGAATCGTTGGGGACCTCTTGGCTTCCTCTGAATTTCAAATCAATGCTTCGATTTTGGTTATTCAGAAACATGTGCATTTGGACAGAAGCCTTTTGGATAGTTAGTTCTCAGAATTCTCATCTTGTAGTTGCAGAAAATTACTTAGGAGCTGTTACCATTTGCACAGATTAAATCAAATGCAGACATATGTATATATGTTGTACTTGTATCATACAAAAATATATATTTCATATGCATGTGTTGTGTATATATAATTTTATGGAATTGAAGGAGGCGTCTACGTTGACCCACTTATGACTTAATTCCATTCAACTTCAAAAAGAAAGAGGGCGTAATGTGTGTATGTTTTTGAAGGATAATTTTGAAGAAAAATGAAGATATATAGATTAGTATTGGTTTGTATTAAAAATTTCTTAGATTCGTATATGTTTACTTATATATATATAGATGTGTATATCATATGTTTAGTTGTTGAAAAGGTTTAAATGCATGGTGAAGGGTTTATTGCGAATGACCAATATTTTGTTTGACAAATTATAATTTTACTCATTGTGGTTTAACATAGTTGGAAGATTGAATTAGATATTTAATTTTATTATATTATAAATTATTTATTCATTTAAAGCAAAAACATTATCAATGAAATAAAGGTTAAAATTATAATTTCTGAAATGAAAAATGTTTACAATAATATTGGCATTATATGTAATATAATTTAATAATGACAGAAAAATTACCACAACAACTGAAAATCATCACTCCATGAAGCCAATTTGCCATTTTCTCATACAATGTTAGATGAGTGGATTTGAAAAAGAAATATGTGGAAAAATTAATTGATCCAACGGTCAGGATTTAAGGAAAAAAACATATTAATAATGTTGGGAAGAAAACAGAAAGTATAGTTGCAGGAGTATTTTTGGTCCGAATAGAGAGGTGAAGTGGAGACAGATTTTCAAGGAATGGAAGAGGAAGAGAGAAGAAGAAGGACCATCACACCTTTTCAATATCTACTTTACAGAACATTCAGTCATCCAATTCAACCTTCTCTACCTTCCCTAAACCCTTCTCATCTTCCCTCTCTACTCTCCACAATCTATCTTCTTCTTCTTCTTTCTCACTAATTATCATCCACAATGGACGCAACAAAGCTAATTCTATGCCGCGCTCGGGACAGTAAAGAGGACGTTTTCAACCCTCTCATCGCAACCACCACGCAGATGGGCTGTATTTTGTTCCTCTCCCATGTCTTCTACCTCTTCTTGAAGCCCCTCGGACAACCTGGACCTATTGCACAAATTCTCGTAAGATTTAATTTCCATATATTTCTTATTCCTTCCTGTACATATATACATATATATATATATATATATATATGAAATACCGATTTTGTATCAGGCTGGAATTGTGCTGAGTCCATCATTGCTCTCTCGTGTAACCGAAGTTCGACAATTCTTCATTCAAACGTCGTCAGCTGGTTACTATTCTGTATTTTCATTCTTTTTCAGGACGATCTTCATGTTCTTGATAGGTTTAGAGGTGGATAAGGCTTTCCTAAAACGTAACTTGCATAAAGCCAGGACCATTGCACTTGGAGCAACCATAATCTGCACAATTCTTGGGGCAGCCTTCGCCTGGTTGATGGTCTTCCTACTGGGAGTCGATCATAATGTTTTCATGTTCGTCCTCGTTTTCATGATCATCGTCTCTAGCTCGGCTTCCCCTCTGCTAGCCAGGGTCGTAATTGATATGAAACTAGACACATCTAACGTAGGGAGACTGGCAATTTGTGCTTCTTTGATAATCGAAATGTCTTGTGTTCTTGTATTCACCATTCTTGATTATATCTTTTCTAAAAAGAGCTTCAGTATTTTTTTCCTCCACTGTTTTCTCACATTGTTACTTGCGATAGTCAATAGGTATTTAGTCCCTTGGGTTAATTCATGGAATGCCAAGGAAAAGTATCTGACAAATCCCCAGGTTGTGTGTTTTAGTCTTCCTATTCTCATATTGTCAATAAGTACTGAAAACAATGGCATCAGTAGCATTCTTCCTTGTTTCCTCATAGGCTTTGCATTTCCTAGACAGGGCAAAGCTGCTAGGACTTTTTTGCGTAAACTGACCTATCCTGTTTATGAATTTATCCTCCCAATTTTTTATGGCTACATTGGCTTCCAGTTCAATGTAGTAGCCATCCGTCATATTCAAGAGTTAACTGTAATCATTGCCATGGTCGCAATTAGCTTGGGAGGGAAAATCATTGGCATTCTAGCTGCTTGCTACTACCTCAAGATTCCCAGGAACGAGGCCTTTTTCCTGGCTTGCATATTGAATTTCAAAGGCAATGCTTCTTTTTTGCTCATTGATGTGAACAAAGGCTCCAGTGTAGGTTCTTGTAATGGTAGAGTACCATGTTTCTTTCTTAATTTACAAGGCTTCATCCTTTATAGACAATTTACTTGACTACTTGTTGTTGCAGACATGGTGGGGGTCTCAGGTCAGAGAGCTGCTACTTGCAGCAATGGTGATCAACACCCTTCTCTCCGGCTTCATAGCTTCTTATTTGCTGAGAACAGAGGAGAAGTACTTTGCCCACTCCTTGACCGCACTGGAATTTCACAGCACAGAGAGCGAGCTCCGGATGCTTGCATGTGTTTACAGTTCCCACCATGCTTCAGGCGCAATAGGCCTAATCTCTGCATTAAGTGGGTCTACAGAAGCACCCATCACTCCTCAGTTAGCACATCTAGTAGAGCTACGCAAGAACCGGCGGAACAAATTGATGTACCACCAACTAGAAGATGGGGAAGAGTTCAGTGATGAGGAAACCTATGGTGGTGATGATGTACTGGAGATCAATGACTTGGTTGATGCCTTTACCAAGCAGAGCAAAGTTCTGATCAGACAAAGCAAAGTTGTGTCACCATTAATTAGCTTGCATGAAGATATGTGCAGCAGTGCTGAGAATTCTCGAGTGTCAATTATATTCCTCCCATTTCATAAGCACCAGAGAATTGATGGGAGATTGGAGAACAGCAATGAGGGTATTAGAACGACAAACCAGAAGGTTCTTCGTCATGCACCATGCTCGGTTGGGATTCTTGTGGACAGAAGCCAAAGTGGTTTCCAGACACCACATGGATCTGAATCAGTGCAGCAAGTAGTGACCTTATTCTTTGGTGGCCCTGATGATCGTGAGGCCTTGGCATTAAGCAAATGGATCACCATGCACCCTCAAATTAACTTGACCCTCGTTCGCTTCTTACCCACGTCAACAAACAAACAGAACCCAATCAGCAATACCTCTAGCCAGAATCATGAGATCTTAATGTCAATATCAACTAACGAGACTGAAAGTGAGAGAGATAACAGCTTCTTGGAAGATTTTTGCAACAGGTACCCCTTGATATCAATTTTTTCGTAGAGAAAAAAAAAAAATCTGATCAGTACAAGATAATTAGCCTAGGCGTAAATTTGCTAGAAAGTATTCTACAAAAATTATTCTTTTCAATCACGTTCTATATTTCAACATTATGTTCTACATACACACATATATTTCATTTTTAACCAACACATATTTGATGTATAAAGGTATTCGAATTTAGAAAATAAAAATCAGAAAATATTATCTTTTTAGTTGATAATCTGGCTTATGTGCAACAGGTATGTGGTTTCGGGAGAAGTTGGATACTTAGAGAAACATGTAAGCGATGGAGCTCAAACAGTGGCAACAATAAAAGATATGGTAAACATGTACTCATTGTTTGTGGTAGGCAAAGGGAGAAGAGACTCGCTTATAACAACTGGGATGAGTGACTGGGAGGAATGCCCTGAGCTTGGAACAATTGGGGACATCTTGGCTTCCTCTGAACTTCAAATCAATGCTTCTGTTTTGGTCATTCAAAAACATATGCATTTAGACAGAAGCCTTTTGGATAACTGATTATAAGAATTCACATCTTGTAGTTGCAAACTATATTTAGATATATATAAATACATTGATTTTTGCCTAGGAGTTGTTACATTAACTGAAAATGATATGCATGTTTCTTGAAAAAGGTGTCACGTTACTAGCATGGATTTACTAGTTGGAAATGAGGTCAAATGCAGGAATATCTTGATGAACATGTGTATTGTATATGAATGCATGCAGTGCATGTGTGTGCTTGTCTGCATTGTTGGGATTAATCATGCCCTCTATGAGGCCCAATTCATGACCTAGCTCGATTCCATTTAAATCTGAAAGAGAGAGAGAGAGAGAAAATTCTTTGAAATTATTTGTGTTAACATGAGACTAGGTTTGACCTAGGAAAACACGACCTCCTTGTCATCACAATCTCTACCAATTCCTCTTCTTCAACAAATTCAACAATCTTTGCACTCCCATCTCAAATACATTTTTCACCTTATTCTTTTATCCATCATATTAACACAACAAAACTTTTCTTCCTACACAAATTCATGGTCATGTGGATTGTACCATACCACTCCCTCATAAACCATTCCTTCTACAAATTCATCAAATTGACATTCTTAACGTAGAAAGTAGCACCTGGTCCCTAGAGGATTATTTTCTTTCTTTCTTTAATGAGGTTTTCACTCATCTATGCAAGTTTGAGATGTCTTACATTAGCCTTTTGGTTTTCTTTCCCATACCAAATGGCTATAATTACACATGACATTATAGGAGCCAAAGAGGATAGTTTGTTTCTTAGTATCTTAAGGAAGCAAAGTTCATTGCTGATAAGTTAGCTAAAATAATTTGTTCTTTTCCAACTATGGAACGTAATGATGTGATCTTTTAGAACCTTAATTATGATATTTTTATGTTATCACAAGTTTAAATATTTATCTTAATCATATTTTATAATGGCTCGTAGTTTCTCCAACAAAAAAATCACACCGCCAAACACAACTGAATCAGATAATATAATGCAAACATTTTAAAATAAGATGCAACAGAAGCTATTCATTCTAATACAACATGTAATATTAATTTATAATCATGAGGTTACAAAATTCTGTAGACTCAAAAATTAAATACAACTTGTTCTCCAAAAAATCATAATTTTCTGGAGCATGAGGTCCACACGCGACGGGAAAAATAGACCCTAATGCTGAGTCTCGACTTTGTTTTAACAGAGAAGGGGGAGCCACTGTCTTACCTGGAAGAGCACCGATCTACAAAGAAAGTCAAGATACAGTTGGAGGAGAGTCACTCTCTGATACCTGGTGATGATATAATGATGGAGGAAGTGATGGCGGTTGAATAAATGGTAACAGATGGAGTGCCGCTCTGCCCGGAAGTGAGCTGCTCAAGAAATATTGAGGCGACTTAGCCTGGTGCCATCGGCGATACGTTTGCGGTAGGCGAACGCATTCGGGATAGAGCGCTGGTGAAAAGAGATGCGGGAACAGGGGCAATGGTGCCCTGTTCTAGTGCGACCCAAATCACGACCCAGATGAACTCGACGCAAGCTGAGTTTGGTGACGACGAACATATGCTAGAAGCGTCAACGACTGGTGGCGAGTCGGCAATTGAGGCAATTTTGCCTTGTTCTGGTGCGGCTCGATTAAAATCCCAAGCCGTATTCTGGTCGACAGCTGGAAAAACACCCTCTGAAGGTGAACACAGCTAAGATTGTGATAGGGGAAGGGATTTATGGAAGAAATGGGAAAACTATGATCCCCAGTCATACGGCTGTCGAACAACCACAAATCCAACACCTTGGGAAATTGGGGGCACCAACGGTGAAAACCTCCTTTAGAGATAAACTCATTAGTAGTACTCAGGCCACAAATAACCGGGAGAAAATCGAGATAAGGGACAGAGATATTAAGTCTAACATGGAGAATGGAATACCGAGAATTAATTTTTTTGATCAAGTACACAATCTCCTAGAGCAAACTATGAAACTTAAAGTAATTAATCGGTTGCTTGGAAAGCTGATTGGGTACAAAACACTCTGGGCTAAACTCCATAGACTGTGAAAGTCTACGAATCGACTATACTTTATAGACCTTGATAACGATTACTATATGGTCAAACTCCTATCAACAGAAGACTATCCACATGTTCTTACGGATGGCCTTTGGGTTATATATGGCCACTACCTCATGTTACAACCTTGGTCCCTTAGCTTCTCTGCTACAAACCTGGATATTATAAATGTTGTGGCTTGGGTGCGTTTTTCTAGTCTTCCTATCCACTACTACCATAAGAGCGTGCTTAAAATTATCTCTAGGGTGATAAAGAAGGTGTTTCGCATTAACTACAATACAAAATTCACTGAATGAGGCAAGTTTGCCCGGTAGTGGTTAGTATTGACCTAACCAAACCCATCTCAAAGTTCATGCTTGATGGGCGCCTTCAAAAGGTGGAGTATGAGGGTTTGCCAACCATCTACTTCGACTGTGGAGTTTATGGGTACCTCAAAGATCAATGCAATAAGAACTATGAGACTATGACTGTTTTAGCCAAGAGCGGAAGCACAACTCCCAGCAAACAGAAAAAGGTAGCAATATTGGAGGAGACTTACGGTCCCTGGATGCAGGTCCAACGCAGGGAAAGGAAAACAAAAAGAAATGACCCTAGCTTGCTTGTCAAAGGCACAGAGACTACAAGAGGTAACAAAAAGAATGGGTCAAGGTTTAGTACACTCGCTGACACAGAAGGAGCATTAGAAGAACCAAATTGGCTAGTGGTGAGAGATCTTAAACAGGTGGAGGCACTGAATGTGAAGCATCCCTTAAGGAATAAAGGAAAGGCATCGGTGGTGGGAGGTAATGGTCTAAGTACAATGGATGTCATCCCTGAAACCATGGACTTTGCCATGTTAGTCAATACAACACTCACCATTGGACATGTGATGCCCATGAATAATATGGCCAGAGAAATTAACGGGACAAAGGGACGCATCAACTCACATGGCGCAAGGAGAACCCTTAATAAGAAGCTTGTAATAAGTCAAGATACTACTACACTGGACCTTCCAGGAATATTGTAATAATAATTGAGGATAAGGTGGACCACGAGTACGAACACAATCGGGTCCCTTCCCCTTACCCCATGTCACCAACGCTGTCCTTGAGGGATCGCTCTAGGAGAGCAAATAAAATACCTGATAGACTTGGTATCAATAAAGGCATAAAAGTCAACAAGACTTTTAAAAAACAAATCAAAGCAAAAAAAAAAAAAAAAAAAATAGACAAAGCACCTACAACCACTTCATCTGTCATGATCAGCCCCTTGATGTTGAAGCTCCAAGAGTTTGCCAATAAGGACATAAGTCTCGTGTCATGCGTGATTGATGCCCTTCAGAAGGAGCAACCATAGTTTTCCTCTTGAGCTTTAACTCATTTCCATATTTTTATTATCTTATGGATTGCTAATTTTTGGTATGAAATTATCAAGATACAGCAAAAGTGAGCTTCCAACATGTCCTTAAATCCTTTGTAAATATCCACAACCCCACATTGATGGCTTTGTTGGAGCTTAGGACTGCGGGCGAGAAAGCAGACAAAGTAATTAAGATCCTGGGGTTCGATTACTCTTACAGAATCGAGGCAGTCGACTTTTCAGGCAGTATTTGGATGATGTGGAAAGAGTTTATTTAGGTCAATGTTGAATATAATCACCATCAGTTTATCCATTCCAGGATTAGCAGGAATGATGAACGAGATGACTTCTCTATCTTCGTTATTTATGTGAGTCCGAATTCCTAAAAGCGCAAAGACTTTTAGGAGGAGCTCACTGCAATTGAGCAACACAATGATCGCCCATGGCTCTTAATTGGGGATTTTAATTCCATTTTGGAGGCAGCTGACTGAAAAGGAGGAGTGGCTAAACGATCTAAAGGTTGCACCTTCTTTAATCACTTTACTGATGTTAACTCCTTACAACAACTTAATTATGTTGGCTTGAACTTCACTTGGTGACGAGGGACCTTATTTCAACGTCTTGATAGAATCATTTGCAACTAGAGATGGTGTAACCAATTCCCCGAGGCTACCGTTCACCATCTTCCTAAAGTGCAATCGGATCATAGGTCTCTCTTAATCATACCTTACACCTATCATACCCCCAATAAGGACCCTAAGCTTTTTCAATTTTTAGTTGGGTGATTGTCCCACCCTGAAATTGACACAAACATCTCCCCATTCAAGATAACATTAGTAATTTCAATGAGTCTGTGTAGGATTGGAACAAAAATGTGTTTGGCCATATCATTAAGAGAAAACGCATTGTCTTGGCAAGACTTAATGGGATTCAACGAGCTCTGAAAAAACACCATTCTGATAGGCTTTAAGAGTTGGAGAGATCATTGGTTGAGGAATTAGATGAGGTGTTATTGTAAGAAGAAATGCTCTAAAAATAGAAATCTCGTTATAATTGGATTTCCTTGGGGACAGGAACGCCAAATACTTTCATGCTCAAACAATCTCTAAGAAGAAGAAGAATATAATTAGTATGCTAAAGGATGGGAATGAGAATTGGAGAACCGATGAAGAACAGCTTTGGAAGATGGCTGCCACCTTTTTTGAGCACCTATATACAGCAGACGAGGGATCTATACCTCAGTACCCTGTTAGAGGCTTGTTTCTAAAGTTAACGACTGCTATGGTTGCTTAGTTAGACTTTAAGGTGACGAACCAAGATATTCATGATGTTTTATTTAACATGCACCCACTGAAGGTCCTAGTGTTGATGGTCTTTATGCAGCCTTCTTCCAAAACCAATGGGAGATTGTTGGTGATTCGGTTTGTGCAATGGTCAATGATATTTTTCAAGGTAAACAGTTACCTGCTGGGATCAACAAGACCCTTATTACTCTCATTCCTAAAGTTGTAAGACTAGAAACTATTAAAAAAATTTGTCTGATCAGTTTATTGACGATTCTATATAAAATTGTCACTAAAATCATAACAAATAGACTCAAGAGCCTTATGCCTTTCTTGATTGGCCCTACCCAAGCTAGTTTTGTTACTGGGCAGAGTATCACTGATAATATTATTATTGCCCAAGAGGTGGTCCAGTCAGTACATAATTTATGAAAAAAAGATAGTGGATGACCATTAAGGTAGACTTAGAAAAATCTTATGATCGCATCCATTGGGAGTATATTAAGGACACCCTGTTTGATTTTGGTCTTCCTCCTAACATTATTAGAGTAATCATGCATTGTATCTCCTTTTGCTCTTTGCAATTGTTGTGGAATGATTGTCTTACCTATGAATTTTGGCCTACCAGAGGCATTCGATAAGGTGAGCCGCTTTCACCCTACATATTTGTACTATGCATGAAAAACTATCATGTTGCATCAATAGCTTGGTTAGAAATGCTACGTGGAAGTCGATTCGCTTTGGCAAGAAGGATCCTGCCCTTTCACACCTATTTTTTGTGGATGACCTTGTGATCCTTGGGAAAGCCATTGATGACCAAGTTCGGGTTATTAAAAGAACTTTGGATGATTTCTATGCTAGTTCAGGTCACAAAGTGAGTATGAATAAGACACTTATCTTTTTTTCTCGCAACATTAACATATGTGAGGCTAGTTGTATTAGTAAAAATTTTAGATTTCAAGTCTCTAATAACTTGGTAAATACTTGGAGGTTCTATTGTTACATGATAGGGTTAATAAAGATACTTACCACTACATCCTTGAGAAAATTAACCAAAAGTTATCTGGCTAGAATGCTAATCTTCTTTCTTTTGCAGAACATTTAACTTTGGCCAAGTCCTTCCTCATGCTATGTAGTCCTATGCTATGTAGATAACAGCCTTATCAAAGACCTTATGTGATCATATTAAAGCAATGGTCAGGAAGTTTATTTGGGGATATGTTAATGGCAATAAGAAGGTTAACCTTATCAGTTGGGATGATATGTGCATGCTTGTGACGCTGGGGGAGCGGCCTTCAGTCAATCCATAAGAAAAACCAAACTTTCTTGATGAAACTGGGCTTTGTTATGGTGGCTAAACCTAACCTTTTTTGGATCCAGGTTCTCACCCACAAGTACAAATGGTCTAGCTTGTCAGGGAGCTATAAACCCACTGGGAAGACCTCCCATCTTTAGCGCAACCTCAACCATCTTTGGATAGACCTTCGGATGGGCATTAAATGGTCCATTGGTTGTGGAAAAAAATTAGGTTCTGGGAAGACAACTGGTTAGGGAACTTGGGGCCGCTTAAGCTTCTAGCCTTCGCACTTATCGAGGAGTATGACATCCATAAAAGTGTCAGGGATTATGTGGCATCGTCTGGACAATGAGATTGGGAGGCCCTACACTAGGTGTTGCCGATGAGTATGCTGCTCCAACTGGCAGCCATGTCGATTCCTAACGAGGATAATATCTCAGATTCATGCTATTGGGGTATGATGAGCTCTGGATGTTTCTCGGTTAGCTCGGCTTACGTCCTTCTAGACAGCGACCATTGGCATTCGATGAATGGGAGAATGGGAGAAATATTTGGCGTTGGTGAGGTACTCAGTGGGTGCACACTTTCCGTTAGTTAGCTGTTTAAGGGAAAAATTTTGACGAATTGGGAGCGTTACCGACGTCACATGACCCCTATTGCGGAATGCATTAAGTGTGGCAAACATGTCAAAGACATGGATCACATCTTCCATGCGTGTAGCATTGTTAAGCTACTGTGGTTGAAAATCATACTTATCGAAGCCCAATCAATCTTTTTTAGTGTTGTAGCACAAGATTGGTTAATGCTGAATCTCAAAAATAATTGGCTCTGGTGCAAAACATTACAGGATTGAAGAGTGACTTTTGGTCTTACTTGCTGGATTTTGTAGACTCATAGGAATAAATTTATTTTTCAGGAGAGTTATAGCAGTATCAAGAAGCTTGCTAAGAAAGTTTCTCATATGACTGATTATACTTTTATGGCTACTAATATGAATCTTTTTTTAATTCTAGTTATGATGCATAAATCTAAAGAGCTTGTTGCTTAGCAAAAACTACGCAGAGGATGGTTGAAGGTGAACACCGATGGTGTTTATTGTGTTATAACTAAAATTTCCTGTTGTGACGGACTTATCAGAGACAAGGATGGTGTTTGTCTTAGAACCTTTAGTAAGAAAATTGGTAATTGTTCTGTTCTATAAGCTGAACTCTGGGGAGCCTACGATGGTCTTTAACTCACTTGGGATACCGAGTGTCGTAACATCATCCTTGAAATTGATAACTCTCTAGCAATGCAATTACTCACTAAGGAGGAGTACGGGGCCAATGCACATTTTGTCCTTGTCTGTGCGATCAAGCACTTGCTACTACAAGATTGGCAGGTGCGCATTCAGCATATCTATCGTGAAGGGAACAAATGTGTTGACTGGTTGGGAATGCTGGCTTCTCTCTTCAGATGAGTCTCCACCCATATACGTAACTGTCGGATGATCTCCAGTAGTTTCTCACTGATGATATCACTGGTGTTTCTTGTCTCAGGATGTGCATGACGACTTCTTAGTTTTTTTAGCTTTTGCCTTTCTTTATAACAAAAAAAAAATTAAATACAACTTATCCAAACAAAAACAAAATATAAATATTCTTATTCAGGTACTAATATCCATCTTTTCTTATTTGAAAAAAGACGAGAATTTGAATGGAGTGAGCGAAACACGTGCTCAGTAAGTACAGTAGATTACGCACTAGACATGCATATATAGCACACGATCAAATATACATGTAAAACTGATCTTATCTTTTAAGAAAACAATAAATTTCAAACAATAGAGTTTTAAATCCTAAACCATAACCCTAGAGTTTGAGTATTTTTAGTGTTTTATTTGATGTTTGATGTAAATTCGATTTTCCTACTTTTTTTTTTCTAATTTTAATTGTTTGATTTCTAATTGCATACGTAGTGACTAACATAATTAGTACAATTTTGGGATCTGGATCCCACTACCTCACTGGGTAGGCATATATATAAATTATGCAATAACTAGTCACAGTAGTCTGTCACCAGGTGACTCAAAATAGAACATGCATGCCAACTACATTTGAAAGGCTTTTTATCCTCCCCTAGGTAGGGTTCACCTATCGCTGAATTTTAACCATACTATTATGATGTATTTTAAACATTTTGTTTAGTCTCATCTTATAATATCTTAAGAGCTAATGAAACTATAACTTAACTGTCTCAATTCCTAGGGGATCACACCAAAATTCAAGTTCTTTTTGGATTTCCTTCTAGATCAATGACAACTGCGTTGACAAGTTCTTTGTACTTTTGCTTGTTTGTATAGTTGTGTAGTTTAATATCTTAGCTGTGTTGATTTATTTTGCATATTTGTTTACGTTATAAATTTCTTACATTCTCATGAACTTTATAACATTTCTCTACACCTCTTATCCAAGCTGTACTCAATCAATTTACTTCTTTTTCATTCCCAACAAATATTCCCTAATTGATTCTACTTTGTTATGTTTGGTAAATTGGAATTCATGTTTTAAATTAGTTATTTGTTGTTTTGCTATTCGATTATTTAAGTTGGTTTTGGAGAGGTGTGTTATGATACTTTTAATTCCATTAGGTTTATTTCGAATTTCCTAAAATCTCCCTTTAACCCATTTACCCTAAAACTCTTGGTTGCTTCTCAATCACCCTAATTACTTGCAAATTACGCCCCTTTCATAGATTCAAGTTTTATTTATTTTTAATGGAGGTTTATTTTATTTGTTGTTTGTGTTTATTTGTGATGGTTTTGACTACTTAGTTCCCACTTCTCAAGTCTATTTTCCACGCAACTAAATTTTCCTCATTATTTGCTTTTTTTTATTCCTTTCATTTTGTCTCATTCTTATAATCTAAAATGTTTATCATTTCCCATTTCTTTCATTCTCCTCTTGATCAACTTAATAATTCTTTCCTTGCACCACCTTAATTAAATTTATAAATTTTGTTTTTAAATTTATTGTTTGATGTTTCAATTAGTTTAGTTTTTAGAATTTTTATTTTTTTGTTTACAATCAACCATTTCCAAACATTTTATATCTCTTTTTTCTATAATCTTATATTATAATTTCCCGTTCATTCAAAACAAAATAATTTCGTACAATCCACGTACTAATCAAAATAATTCAAACTCATCCCCATCACTTTTATCATCGCATAACTCATCCTCATCACTTTTATCATCACATTCATCATCATCATCGTCGTTTCCACAATCAATCAATACAACACGTAAACTTTGGTCACGCATCACACATCATGAATGAAATCCCCATTTAAAAATTTTTCACTTATTGTAATTTAATTATTAATTATCGTTTTCTAATTTCTTAATTTTGTTCAAAACTCTATTAAACTTTTGATTTTGAAAGCCCTTTGTTTTCAAAAACGTGCAAGTGTAGCTCCAGATTAACTATTAGAGGCACCTACCACTTTCTGAAGACTTACACTCACTTTATAATCCTTAATGCTTTTCCACTTCCAAATTTGCCTACGGAAAACTATACATAAATTTTAATAATTTTTTTATGACCTAGAATTAAATTTAACTACTAAATTATTTATGTTGCTTATAACTAATTAAAGAGCTAATTTATTTTACACAAATTGACACTTAAAACTAATTTCAGGAGTTTTACCTTGAATTAGATTCAGAATCCCAAGGGAAACGTTTCCAATTCACCACATGAGGTGTTTGGGTTGGACAAAAGATACATTAGGTAGTTGTGTGTTTTATTTTTATTTTTATTTTAATACCCTTATTACTTAAATTTATAATAAATTTTAAACAAATTTTGAGTTAAAAATTAATTTATGAATTAAATTTTTATGTAGATTGAATTGTTGACGAAAAAAGAAAAAAAAAATATACTAAAAAGAGAAGAACAATTTCAATTTCAATTGCTAAATAATAATGAAATTGCTATATCTTTGGTACTTGATACGCAATTTTTTGTGGGATGATACCTTATTCATCACTTTATTACTTGAACGATTTCGTACACTTACGAATTCGTTCACCAAGTTTTTGATATCGTTCCTGCGGATTGTTAGTATTAACATTAATACTAAGGGTTCTATTATTAATTTAGAGTTTATTTTTCTAATATAAGTGTAATTTTTTTATTTTATTTATTTATATATATTTATTTTATTTTTTATTTTTAATTTACTTGCATTTTTAGTTTTTATTTTTTATTTTATTTCAGTTTAATTTAGTTAATTTAATTTTTGTTTATTTTTTTATTTAAGAGAAATTTTTTCATTATTTTATTTATTTTATGTCTATTTATTATTTTTTGTGAGTAGATTATATTGTTTCTTTTTCTATTTTTAGTTAGTATATAAGTCAATCGAATAATACAGAACTATTTCCTATAAATCTAAAGATCGAAAAAATTTGTAAACAACTAAATTAAGAGAGAATGGAATGTTTAGCAGTAGAAAGACAAAAAAGAATTGAGATAACTGAACATGAAGAAATTAGATAAGCATGGGATGTTTTAAATGAGAATATGGGGAGAGCACTTAAGGACTTTGTTACTCCTTCACTTGTAGGATCTTAATCTAACATCGTTCGACTGGGTATAAATGCTAACAACTTCAAAACCAAACCTGACATCATTCAGATGATCCAAACCTCTATTCAGTTTGGGGGATTATCCAAATGATGACCTTAATCCACATCTATCTAATTTTTTAGAAATTTGTGATAATTTTAAGCAGATTGATGTTTCTAATTATGCAATTAGATTTAGACTCTTTTCTTTTTCTTTAAGAGATAAAGCTAAGATTTGGTTACAGTATCTTTTTGCAGGTACAATTACTACGTGGGAAAACCTGACTCAAAAATTTTTTGCTAAGCTTTTCTCACCGATCAATACGACAAGGATGAAAAACAACATAGAGAGACATTGTCTGAGGTATGGGAACGATTCAAGGAGTTGATTAGAAGATGTCGTTATCATGGGTTGCTTAAATGGTTGTTGGTCCAAACCTTTTTCAATGGATTAAGCCAACAAACCAGGATCACAATTGATGTAGCTGTTAGAGGAGCTTTGATGGGGAAGTTTACGAATGATGCTTATGAGCTATTAAAAGAGATTGTCATGAACAACTATTAGTGACCAACAAAAAGATTTCAACCCAAGAAAAACGCAGGATTATATGAGATTGATGCTTTAATAATTCTTAATGCAAAAATTGGTTCTTTATTTAAGAAAAATTATTAAAAAAGTGTTAATGTTGTTAATTCTCATCTATAAGATTTATTTAAAGACCTTTTATAAAGATATAAGGTAGAACAAGTGAGTTTTATAGTTGGGCAAGACAGACCCTCATACAGTTCATACTCTAATACATATAATTCTGGGATGAGAAATCATCCAAATTTTTCTTTGAGAAATCAACAAAATGTGGTCAGGCCTCCCCCAAGATCTCAGCCTAAAAAAAAAAGGAAGCCCTTATTTGAAGATATGATTTGCAACTATTCATAAGAACACGACGGAGTTTGCGACAAAGATTGAAACAGCCATTCAAAATCAACAATTGATGTTGCAAAACCCATAAGCATCGATCAAGAACCTAAAAATCCAAATGGGGCGGTTGGCAAACATGATCAATGCGAGAACTCAAGGTACCTTGCCGAGTAATACTGAGACAAATTCAAAGGAACATGTTATGGCAATCACCTTGAAAAATGGGAAACATGACATAAAATGTTTTATCCAAGTGAGATTGGGGGTTGGGAATTGGAGATTTTTAAAGTTTTAGTATTGTTTTATTAATAAAAAAGCTTGCAAATTGTACACAATAGAATACTCTGCCCTATGTGTTGTTGGGAGCTCGATATTTTTGTGATGGGGATTTCAAGAGGGCAACAATGAGTGAAAATTCTAATTACAAGTGCTGAAGTATTATTGAAGGAAGAAATTTTTAGAGAAAGTCCTATAATAGAGGATTTGGGATGTTAAGAGTATAATGCTTGAGGAGAAAAACTAGTTATAAAACCAAATAGGTCTTGTACAGAGGTTGTCACAGTTATCATTATTATATCCAATTATGTTCTGATACCTAATCAACACATTAATTCCTAATTGCAACTTTGCTATAATATACAATATGTACCCTTCACTGGTGGTTAAACAAAGTCCACTCAGTAAAAAGCTGGCCCCTTGATAAACTCATATAGAGGCATACAAATGATACGCTATACATGATAAAATCGACCTATTTTATAAGTTGGCCAGGCATATGAAGGGATGGGAGTGAATCATCATTTAACATAATAATTTTTGAATAGGCATAAAATTTGGGCATCCAAAGTTCACTCAAATATCAAGTACATGGTATGGATACTATAAAAGGACATTTTCATAGTAAAAGTATGGTTGGTACAAAAGAGTATGATGGTTAATACTAAGTATGCTCTATATATGGTGAGGATGAAAAAATGGTATAAAACATATTTATGAAATGTCCTTATGTAAATAAAGTGTGGTAGTTTCAGCCCTCTACGTTACCCAACTATAAGAGAGGCCCTATAATATCAGTGGTTGTCATAAGGTTTGAGTTGTCCCTCTCATCCATGCTCATTTTTGGGGTAACAGTGGTGCTAAAAGAGATAAATTTATCAAGGAAAAAGACTAGAACAACATGTACTAATCGTATATTTACACTATATAATGCATGTGGTAGAAGAACTTAGGGATAATTGTGCCAACATCACTTCTGAAGTATAATATACATTCATTAAACCTTGCATGGGAATTACCTCTAGAAGGGCATATAAATTAAATTTAGTTATATCTGTTAGTGAAGGTGGTTAGGCTAGACTGGGCATGGTATGCATAGACTACATGGGGAAATAGTGCTTACGGGTATGGCTAGAATTCCTTCATTATTATATCAAGAGAGGTTGCAGAAGTCCAAGCTTTACATATGAGTTAGTTTCTATTAAAGTAAGGGGACTACAGAATGTAATGGTTGGAGTAGATAAAAAAACAAGTTTATGTTACTTGTTCGTCTATAGTGGAGTCATCTATTGAGTTTAGGTTATTGATGCAAAATCTAAAATTAATGACATAATCTAAAACTGACACAATGCTCATTAAGTTACCAAAGAATTAAATGTTATGAAAACTCTTCCTACTAAACCCGCTATCAATAAAGTTATAGGAACTGAGATCATTAAAAAATTAAAAGAACATGAATATGAAAAATGCCACAAATGATACTTTGATAAGTTGATCGAACTCTTTGCTCAACAAGAATAATGAGAACACCTCGCTAGTTGAAATAAACTTCATAATTTTATTGATAAAAACTTGAATGATTGCAACTAGAAATTAAAAATTTATTTATAAATTAGACCATATGTATTACGAAGAAATAAATCTTATAAATTATTTGTAGAATTACAAAAGAAGTTAAACCTTACCTTAAATGAAAAAATAATAAAAATTAAGAAGACTTTGACTAAAATAAGGTAGATATGATCTTCCTTTGTGAATCTTTTTTTTTTTTTAATAGGAAGGATCTTTATTAATTGTAGAAGAATTCGGAGAAGTAAATATGGTAAAGGTCATTAAAGGAGCAAAGAGGCCAACCATATCATTCATAAACTATGGGATTTGGTTCTTTAAGGAATGAGATTTTATTTTCTCTTCCTTTAAGATACCCATGGTTTAGAAATGAATCTTCTGTCTTAGTTTATTCTTTCTTTAAAAAAGAAGATTTTCTACAGGATTAGAAAAGAAAATCCAACGGGCAAAAGATTTCTCCTATAGATCTTGTTTGGATTATGGTATATTAATGTATGATATAGGTTTTTATGGTTTTATCTTATTTGTTTGCATTTCAAGACAAATTGTATGATTTTTTCACGGTTATTGCATGGTTCAAAAGTTATAATTTTTCTCATTTTCTCAAACTACTAAATCAGTAGTTTAATGTGGTCTGGATGATTTTGTTTCTATTTATACCCTCAATATTTTTTCTTATTTACATTTATACCCATTTATTCATTTTCTTCTTTATTAAAACTCGATGTTTCTTCTTCTTCTTCTTAAACAAGGGTTTGAGAAATTACAGCAGTGACAAACACCTCTCTCGAGTTTTGTCTTCCATTTTCGTTGCAACAGGTATGTTATGTCTCTTCTTATTCCAATGATTTAGTTTGTTTTTAAGCATATTGTACCTGAGTTTACTCTTCTTCTCCTTGGGCTTCTTTATGCTTTCACCTTTCTCTAGCTTCGACTTCCATTCCGTTGCAACAAGCTTGTGGGTTCTTGTCAGGTATGCTACATCTTATCATGATTTGGGTTTGTCTTTAAGCAGATTGTACTTGAGGTTTTTGAGATTTTTTTGTGAGATTAGTTAAACTTGTGAGATATTCTTAATTCATTTCTTTATTGTTTCATTATGTCATATTAGAGGAAGCTAACAATAATTTGCAAGTTTTATATTTAGTTCTTTTCTTTTCCCTTTTTTTTAGTTTAGTTTGAATAATATTTATCTATTTCTCCACCCTATTTAATAAAAGTAGTTGTTTTTTTCCTCAAAGAAATCTCATCAGCCAAACAAAACCCAAAATTAAAAATTATTTTTGTTTGTTTTTTCAAAAACAAAACATCTAAAAGAGAGAGAGAAGAGAGAGGGATATTTACTTTTTTGTTTTTCAGAGAGAAAAGAGGGGAGAAAGAGGAGGAGGAAAAGGAATACGAAGGTGTTCAAGCTCCTATTTTTTTCTTGATGATGTTTGGATAAAATGAAATGTGGGTTCAATATGCAAAAACCAATATTAGTTATTTTTTGGCATTCTCAAGCTAATGTTTTTGCTTTCTAGTTTATTAATTTTATCTCTTTCTTTCTTCTTTTAACGAAAATGGTAGCTCTTAAATGATTTTTTTTTTTTATATTTGCTTTAATATGAAGAAAAGGGTTTTATTAAGCCATGTTTTTACTTATCTTCTCTCTTTTTTCATATAGGTTTTTATTTTAGAACTATGAGTTTTTTTATTTGATGATGTTAATGTTGAGTCCATTAGGAAAATTTGTTGTTTTATGTTTCAAATTTTTTTCCTTTTATTTAATCCTAGATTTTTATTTATTTTTGACATTTTTTATTTTCCCTTTTGAGTGTTGGTTGGGGGGGGGGGGGGGGTGTGTGGCGGGACTTTTGGTTTTTATACGCTCAAAGTGTAACACCCAACTGTTTCTTTTATTTTTATTATTATTATTTTATTTTATTTTAATTTATTCTATATAAATATAAACAAGTATTAA
The DNA here is from genome assembly GCF_054855325.1 of Carica papaya. Taxonomy (NCBI): domain Eukaryota; kingdom Viridiplantae; phylum Streptophyta; class Magnoliopsida; order Brassicales; family Caricaceae; genus Carica; species Carica papaya. The sequence goes on along the minus strand of NC_142310.1, from coordinate 23,035,679 downwards.
TAGAATTTAATTTAATTTATTTTATTTTAATGGAAATAATAATAATAATAATAGGGGGTAAAAAAATTATTTAGGGATTTAATTGAAAACAATTTTGGAGAAAATGTGTGAAATTTTGGGTTCTAAGGGTATTATTGAAAGAAAAATCGGGAACTGGAGGTCAAAACGTAATTTAGAAAAGTTATACCACGTCAGCTACCCGGTCAGCAGTCTCGACTAACCAAGATGCGCCAGGTGGCAGAGGGAGGAAGCCACGTGGGCGATCCGTGGGCGCGTGATCGAACGGCTGAGATCTGTTCCCGCGCACACCGACAGCCCAGATTGAATCGCGCACAGACGGCCCAGATTGAATCACGATGAATGGCTCAGATTCATTCCCTATTTAATCGCGATCGGACGGTCCAGATTAAAAGCAATGGACGGCTCATATCAAAAGCGGATGGGTATAAATAACCTCATCCGCACCCAAACCCTAACCCTACCCGCCAGAGCCCCTCACCGGATAAGATAGCCCAGCTGCCAGGGAGCCGACTGCCGCCACCCGCCGCCGTACCGAAGTAATTTTCGGTAGCCAAATAAGGTAAAAATTATACCATTTGCTCAGAATTTGATTCTAAACCCACCTATGGCCAAATCAAAGCGAAAGCACCAGCCAATTGGCCGAAAAACGCCGCCGAAGCTCAGCGGCGCCGTCGTGGGGTGTTTCAGTTTTTGCCTCCGATGAGGCCCTTCCTGATTCCCGTTCAATGTGATTTTTCCACCATTTTGATCAACGTTTCCTCCTCGACAGGTTAACCGGAGCAAAACACTCAACCACAACGTGAACCAGAGGAGCCGCCGTACCGGAGAGCCCCACCGCCGGTGAGTTTCAGTTTTCTACGTTTTTTCGGTCCACCGAGGGCCCTAAGTGTGTTTTATCACAGGAATCGATATAAGTTTGGCTAAATTCGGTCGAAAACAGCCAACTCGGGGCGGATTGTCGCCCTGGGCGACAACGCTATCGCCGAAGCATGCCGAAGCCGCTGTGCCAGAATTTTAAAATTGGCTGAGTAGGCCCTGGGTCTAATTTTTGGGTTATTTAGGGCATGTGTAGGTACCATAAGCGCTTTTTATTCCTAAAAAAAAATTTAGGGAATCTAGGGACCGCTTGTAGGCGCAGTGATAATCTAGTTTTCGACGTCGAATCAAGTAAGGACCCTTCACCCTATTTCTTATCATGGAATTAAAGTTCGAATAAATGGTAATACTGTATTTTGTGCAAATTAATAGATATGCATAATTAATTAAGGTTGCTAATGGAGCCCGAAATCGGACATCATTCTCTATCGATTCCTGCTTGATTTATTTTACAGTTTAAATGCATTATGGTATCTAGTCTCTCTATTCTATGGTTTTAAATGCATCACTGCTTACTTCACTACTGTTTGATTTTGGGAATCTAAGATATGCTTGCTTCGTTGGATGCACGTTACTTGTTTATGTATTCATGTTTGAGTTGGTAACGGAGACTAAGGACAAATAGGAATGGGATGTGATTTGATAAATGGATAACATGACAGTCTCACTAAATATCCTGGGAGACGGTGGATAGACCGGGTTCATAGGAAACACTACCGTGAACGTTGTCTCATACCGGACGAGGTATGGAGACTTGGTCATTTGGTGCTCATACCGGATGGGGTATGGGGACGACCCACTTCACCCTCATACCGAACGGGGTATTAAGGTTTATTTTTTTGGTGCTCATACCGGACGGGGTATGGGGACGGCCCTGGAATAATGACTGTTAAGGGAAATGATTCACGTGTAGCGGGGACCCCTATGGATCCCCATGGATACTAGTAGGCTGGTAAAAACGAAAAACAGTGATATTCAATTATTGTTAATGAAAATGGGTTTATGATGTTTTTTATATTACTGATTATGCATGAAATTGTGATCTGTATGATGTTATTGACTTTATAAATTATTTTCACAAGTTCTCCAAGGGTAAGAAAAAGGGTAAGTGGTTTTATTTTAAATAATTGTATTGGTTTAAAATTTGTGCTCCATTAGTTGTTTTCGATTTTCTACCAACTTTTACTTCTATGACGGTGATATAGTGTGATGTCCTTATTGGGTTAGTGTAGCTCATTCCTTATTTAACCATTTCATATCAAGAGGACCTGGTTCCCGAGCCCGATCCACAAGAAGATGGCGAGTAGATGCTAGATGTTTTATAGTTTCCTTTATTTTTCTCACTTTCTTATATTTCTTTTAGAGAACTTATTCCGTGATATTATTCATTACTTTTAAGTTATTATATAAGAAATGTTAATCTTAATCTTTTATTTTACTTCCGCACTCAAATTATTATATGTATTTCTTTTTGAATTTCTGGAGCCGTTACACAAAGCAGCTTAATTGAAGGAGGGATTTCTACCATTTTTCTTTCTTTCTTATTTCAGGTTCCCTATTTGTTGCTCTAAAGTTTGTATTTTTTTTTCAAAAATAATTTAGACATCCTAAAAATAGAGACTTTAAAGGTTGTTTTTGTTCCTTAAAACTATTTTAATTTTTTGCCATGGATATCACATGCACCCACAATTTGCACTTACGCATGTCTTTAGGCCTCAATGTATATTTGGACAACAAGGTTTATGTCTAACACCTTCTCTCCTTGTGTTTGATTTTGCTTATTTGTTTCTTTGTTAGATTAGTTGCTCTTGTCTCTTATGGTGTTATAACTCTGCCTTAACATAGTGGTGCTTCTTATTGAATTTATTTAACATACGAAATTAATATGTTTTGAATAATCATATTGCTATTTGTTTTCAAATGGATCATAGGATATGTGTAGCGTTTTTAGTAGAGTATTTTGTCATACTTGTTGTAATTTATATTTATAGAAGGAGAAAGCTTAGGCTTATTCGTGATTTAAGACTAGAGGGAGAGAAATTTTGAGACAAGCTTATGAAAAGTTTGGTCTCAAGTGACTTTTATCAGCACATCATTAGGATGAGAGCTCCATCCTTTATGAATTTATGTCATTTACTAGTTATGAACCGTTGACTTAGACCCACCATTCGTGTAATTATGGAGGAACAAATTACCAAAACACTTTACTTATTAGGGAATGAGAGAAATTTGGTCATGCCTTGGCATTTTCGATGATCGGGAGAGACGACAAGTTGCCATTTCCATAATGTGATGTATAGTACAAATGACAAATAAATTCCTTAATCAGCTAGATGGATCACGAGTGCCTTCAGAAATAGTCGACAATCCTAGATTCTTTCCATTTTTTTAGGTGAATATACATGTTATTCAATCTATAATTGTTTTTCATAACGTATAGGTTTAATTAAATTTTTTTGAATTTAGTATAAGTTCAATTAATTAGTGATCAATTAATTATAGGATTGTGTTGGTGCGATTGATGTAATGCATATACGTGTGAAAGTATCAAAAATTGATGCTCCATGTGTAACACCCACCTAAAATTTTTTTTTTATTACTTTTTTATTAATAAATATAATTGTTTGATTATTTAATTTAATTTATTATATTATATTTTGTATTACTTTAATTTAATGGAAAAAGTTGAGTAAATTGATAGAGGATTATATTGAAAACAATTTTGAAAAAAATGGGTAAAAATTTGGGTTCTGAAGGTATTTTTGAAAGAAAAATCAGAAATCGGGGGTCAAAACATAATTTAAAAAAATTGCACCATGTCATACGCCCGGTCAGTAGCCCCGACCAACCAGGACGCGCCAAGTGGCAGAGACGCTGACGCGGGAGGCCACGCGGGGGGAGCCACGTGGGTGATCCGCGTGTTCGCGATCGAACGGCTGAGGTCCGTTTCTGCGTGCACGAACGACCCAGAGTTAATCGCACACGGACGATCCAGATTGGATCACGATGAACGGTCTAGATTCACTCCCTATTTAATCACGATCGGACGGTCCAGATCAAAAGTGATGGATGACCCAGATCAAAAGCGGATGAGTATAAATAACCCCATCTGCATTTAAACCCTAACCCTAGCCGCCAGAACCCCTCGCCAAAGAAGACAACCCTGCCACATGCCGCCGCACTGGAACCCTTTCTGATCGTCAAACTAAGGTAAAAAAAATTTTTTTTACACGAAATTCAATTTTAAACCCACCCATGCCCAAATCGGAGTGAAAAAACTGGCCAATTGGCCGGAAAACACCGACAAAATCCAGCGGTGCTACCGCAAGGAATTTCACAAACCACCTCCGATGAGGCCCTTCCTGATTCTCGTTTCGTGTAATTTTTTTACCGTTGTGATCACCATTTTCTTCTCTACAAGTTGATCGAAGTGAAACACCCAACCGCAACGTGAGACGGAGGAGCTGCCGCACCAGAGAGCCACGCCGCCGGTGAGTTTTGATTTTTCGTATTTTTTCAGCCCACCAAGGCCCTTTAGTGTGTGTGCTCGCATGAATCGATGTAAAATCAACCGAATTCGGCCGAAAACGGCCGACCTGAGGTGGACCGCCTTGGCGGACGATGGCGCCATCGCCGGAGCACGGCGGAGCCGCCATACCAGATTTTTGAAATTGGCCGAGTAGGTCCTGAGACTGATTTTGGGTTTATTTGGGACTTTTTTATGTACTATAAACGTGTTTCAGTTTTTGGAAGAAAATTCAGAGAATCCAAGGACCGCCCGTAGGCACAGTAAACCATTTAGCTTTTCGGTGTCAAATCAAGTAAGGACCTCTCATCCTATTTTATATCATATAATTGAAGTTTGAATAAATAATAATACGGTATTTTATACAAATTAAATAGATATGCATAATTAATTATGAATTGCTAATGAAGCCTGAACCAGATATTGTTCTCTGTTGATTTTTGTTGATTTATTTTACAATCTAAAAGCATGATGGTATCTGGTTTATCTATTTTATGGCATGTATCACTACCTTACCTGACCACTGTTTGATTTTGGGATTTGAGACATGATTGCATTACCGGATGCATGTTTATTTGTTTATGTGATTATATTTAATTTGGAAATGGAGACTAAGAAAAAACAGAAAAAGGGTATGATCAAATAAATAGATAGAATGACAGCCTCACTAGATATATTGGAAGATGGTAGATGAATCGGATACATAGGGAACCCTACCGTGGACATTGTCTCATACCGGACGGGGTACGGAGACTTGGTAATTTGGCACTCATATCGGATGAGGTATGGAGACAGCCCTGTAATTAAGATTGTTAAGGGAAAGGGGTTCACGTGTAGTGGGGACACCTCTATAAACCCCCATGGATACTAGTAGGCTGGTGAAATGAGAAACAGTTATGATTTGGTTTATTGTTAATGAATATGAATTTATTATATGTTCTATGTTGTTGATTGTTCATGAAGTTATGATCTATGTGGTATTATTATCTCTATAGGTTGTTTTCATAAATTTCACAATGGTAAGTGAACGGTAAATGATTTTATTATTGATAAACGAATTTGCTAAATTTAGTGCTCAATTAGTTGTTTTGATTTTATATCAACATTTATTTATGTGCCGATGATATAGTGTGATATCCTTACTAAGCTAGTGTAGCTCATCTTTTATTTAACCATTTCAGATCAAGAGGACCTAGTTGCAGAGCCCGATCCGCAAGAAAATTGCGAGTAGATGCTAAATACTTTCTATTTTCCATTATTTTTCTTATTTCTCGTGTTTCTTTCAGAGAATTCATTCCTTAATGTTGTTCAGTACTTTTAAATTATTGTGTAAGGGATGTAAACCTTAACATTTTGTTTCGCTTCCGTACTTAAATTATTATATATTTCTTTTTGGATTTTCCAGGTCATTACACCAAGGTTTCGTGGGAGAAAAGATTTTCTAACATAAAATGTATTGGTAGATTGTACATTCAATTTAAAATTTTCATACGTCCTAGCTAGGTGAGAGGGGACCGCATCAGATGCAAGAATAATAAAAAATATATTAAACAGACTTGAGGATCCTTTAGTAATTTCGGAAGGTAATTGAAATATTTTAAATTTTAACGTTTAATGCATAAGTTTTAATAAAATGTTATAACTTAGTTTATTCATTGTGTATAGATATGTTCTACTTAGTGGATGCTGATTTCATGTTACGGGGTGGATTAATTACTCCACATAGGGGAGAATGTTACCACTTGAGTGAATACTCAAGGAATCCACCACGCGATGCTCGTGAGCTATTTAATCTTTGTCATTCTTCTTTATGTAATGTGATTGAACATGTCATTAGAGTTCTCAAGAAATATTTTTCAATTATTTCAAGCGCTAATAAACCTCATTATTGGTTGAAGGCTCTTAATCGCATTATATTTGTTTGTTGCATTTTGCACAACTATTTGTGGAGAGATAATCCAAATGATGAACTTCTAGTAGAGGTTCATAAAGAACGTCTAGACACTTCTCATGAGGAATGAATTCCATATAATCTTAGGGATAGTCATGAAGAAACAAGAAGAGCAGAAGCTATTAGAGATAAAATAGCAGCTGATATGTGGGCTACTTATAATATTTGATTACATTAGTAGAGTAATTGTATTGCTTACGAATTTGTGTTGTTTATAACTTTTATGTGTTTTATGATGTGTGTAGCATTAACTTTTTAATTGAACACTACAATTTGGAGTTCATTGTTATATACGCTTTATATTTCGATGAACTTCTTGTTCCTGATAATGATTATATTTGTTGGTTTTGTGTTGTAGTGTTCTATAAAATGGTTAATGAGAACAAATTTGTAGATCGATGGAGTAACACTATCCATAGGATGGATTGTTTGGATGATGCATCAGTAGATGCTTTTTACAGTCAACATTATTTGGGCCATAGATCCAGTGGGACATTCACCACACAAGTCATGGATTGTATCATGTTAGAAATGAATAGCTCCTTCCCAGATATGTCAATTGATAAAAAGCGAGTGCACAACCGCATTAAAAATCTAAAAAGATAATTCTTGGAATGGTATGACATTTTTAAAAATGGGTTGAGTGGTTTTGTCAAGCATCCACTAACTAAAAATTTGAAGTTGAAGAAGAGGTGTGGAAGCAACTAACAGAGGTAAATCAAAAATTCTATCTTATTTATTTGTAATATTTTATATGGTTTAAATATTAACATATTAATTCATTATATGCTCACCTCGAAGCAGCTGAACTTAAGAACAAACGAGTTCGAAATTACAAAAAAAAAATGTTAAAATGTATGCAAGGGATAGAACTGATGGAGCTAGTTATGAGATAACATGTACCAATCAAAGACAGAAGAGGAAGAATGTTAATACATATGCAATGAGCGTTGAAGATGTGGGGAATATGGTTAATGTCAATGTTGATAGTGAGGAATCTTTGAATAATCCTTTAACGCCACAAACTCCTACTTCACAACCCTAATATGAAGCCCCAAGTTCTTCTAAATAGAAGAAATCGAAATGTTTTTCTACTATCCCAGAGGATGATTATTTGGTTCAATAAATTGGAATGGTTGCAAATGCACTCAAGAATATGGCATCAGAAACACATGTTCCAGTACCCCAGCTATATGAAGAGATTGCTCGTTTGGGTTTCGATGCAAAACAAGAAATTAAAGTTTATATTAATCTTTTGGGCAAACCAAACATAGTGTATGGTTTCATGAGTTGCCCTCCTAAATAACACAAGACTTTCCTACAAACTATGCTTCAATGACTAGGTAATGATTTATATTAAAACTCAAGTTCAAAGAAACAAACTTATTAATTTGTAATCTTTGATTTTTTAATTTTTTTTGCATTTTCAGATAACTGAAAATAGGAGTTGTTGTTGTCGAGGTACAAGACTCAAGCATGGATTTAGAAAGTTGAAAAATTTATGTTGCATGATGTATTCTATTTCTTTATGTGGTCAATTGGAATTTATATAAACAATTAATAGTTTATTAGGGAAGTGGATGAATCTTATTATTCTGATGGACTAATCTATAGTTTAGAGTAATTAATCTATGTTGAATATGTATTGGAATGGTCTAACGAGTGTTATATTTTCAAAATTTTTATATTTATGGCACTATGCATTTTAAAAAAAAAATTGATCCGGTACATATTAAAAAAAGATGAATAAAACCAATAATAGTACATAATATAAATATAACAAAATAATAGAAATAAAATTAATATACAAAAAATAATAAGAATAATAGAAATATACAAAGAAATATGAGTAATAGTAATTTACAAAAAGAAAAACCTTCTTGTTTTTCTTTAATTGTTTTTATCTAATTATATATATACAAACATACATATAGCCACTTGATCTTCTTTTGTATTGTCACTTGATTTTTTTTATAAAATTTATTTACTTAATTATATATATATATATACATGTATCTATATATTTAATTATATATATACATATATATGATATATATATATTTAATTATATATACATATATATATTTAATTATATATGTACTTGTTTGTAATATATTTAATTATATATATATATATACATCTATATATTTAATTACATAGATACATGTCTATATTTAAATATATATATCTGTATATTTAATTATATATATATACATATATAACATTTAATTATATATATACATGTATATTTAATTTTATATATACATATATATAATATTTAATTACATATATACATGTTTATATTTAATTATATATATACATTTATAATATATAATTATATATATATGTTTAATTATATAATTTTTATTTTTTTCTTTTTATTTTTTATTTATTATTACATATAATAAGATATTGATAAAATAAATAATTTAATTAAATATACAATCAATTCAAATAAAAACAGTTGTCATGGCCATATATTAATACACAATCTTTTCAAATATTATATAACTTGAACATTACCGTACTACGCACTTATCATGTAATATCATACATTAATAAACCATTATGAAAATCATCCAAATAAGATCTTATGGGAAAAATCTTTTTTTCTTTCTCGCTTATTTTCTTCTTTCACTTGAATTGAGTTATATGGACCATTATACTCTTGGGTTAATAGGATTGTTTTCTTCTTTTCTTGGACTTTTTCTTTGAATCTAATCTCATCCTCCTCATTAATACAATCTGGGACAAAAAGTTGAAGGGCTTATCATAGCCTTTTTGCTCTCCCTCATGTGATGGGTCCCCTTGGCATGGTAACCTCATCATGGACCATGCTCACATTAGTTATTGTTAAAATACTTAAATATTTTATCTTCATGCTTTTCTATTTTTTTTTCTTTTAATTGGGTTCCAAAATTGTGTAATTGAATGACTCATACTTTATCGAGAGAATTATTATTTCTACATAAATTATCATTGTGTGTTCATGTAATACCCCACTCACCATCGCGCTAAATTGTATTTGGAGAACTCCTATTTATTCGGGCCTTAAGCCTACTTGAACTCAGTTAAATTTTTTTCACAACCTTATATCATAATTAGTAATTTTAATTTTATGTCAATTTTGTTATTTTATTTAATTTTAACTTTTATATGTTATTATTTTTATTTGATTTATTATTACTATTATTATTATTATTATTATTATTATTTTAAAATAATTAATTTTCAGGAGAAAACGAAAAAAAGGGAAAAAATCCTGCGAGAAAACACCGGTGGGAAAGGGTCGCCCGCGCGAGCACGGCGGGCTGTGCGCACGCGACCAAGCGCAAGGCATGCGCACAATGCGCATGTTTTATCTGCGCGAGGTGCGGGGCCAGTCCTGCGCATGCGTCTTATCTCACGCAAGCAGGCTCGTCCACGAGTGTCACATCATGCGGATAAGGCACGGCGTCGCACACTATACGTGCGTTGTCTCCGCAGCAGGCCTGCATGGAGCAGTGTGCGGTGGTCGGGTAATGCACAATGCTGCCTTGGGCAGTGTGCTGCTATCCTCCCTGGGCGCCACCGCCAGTGAAGGAAAATTTTCCTCTGTTTTTCGTGCCGCATCAAATTAAACCTTTTCCATTCAACACTCTCTCTCTTTTTTAGATTTCGTCACTTGGCACAAATCCGACGGTCCCCATTTTCTCATCAGTTCCATTTCATTCTTCCACCTTCCAAGAGTTTAGAGAGAGAAAGAGATTGATCTAGAGAGAGAGAGAGGAGGAGAAGATGAACGGTATAGAAAAACTTCAAGATTCTAGTAAGTAATTTAGTATTTCTTTAAATGTCTTAAGGAGTATTTCTAGAAAAATTAACATAATCAATTTCTGATTTTGTGTGGTTTTAATGTTCTATGTTTAGCAGTTCTAATAAAGTGAATTTTTCTTGATCTCAAGCATCATATGTGATTTATATGCATTTGATGATTTACATATAAATAAAATAATAAGAATCCAATAATGTTTTCTAGGAAAAAAAAAAGAAATGAAATGAAACCTGAATGGTTCGAAATATATATCTGTATCAACATGCATAATGCATCAAGTGTTATATTAGACTTTTTATCTTATAGGGGTATCTATTTTTCTTTTCTCCATCTAGTTTGGAAAGATATGAGAAAACTGCTGTAACGACCCCGGAAATTCAAAAGAGAAATACATATAATAATCTGAGTGCGGAAGTGAAATAAAAGATTTAAGTTAATATCCCTCACACAATAACTTAAAAGTACTAAACAATATCACGGAATAAGTTCTCTAAAAGAAATACGAGAAATAAGAAAAATAAAAGAAACTATAGGGTATCTAGCATCTACTCGTCGTCTTCTTATAAATCGAGCTCGGGAACCAGGTTCTCATGATCTAAAATGGTTAAATAAGGAATGAGCTACACTAGCCAAGTAATGATATCACACTAATCACCGTCACAGAAGTAAAGGTTGGTAGAAAATTAAAACGACCAATGGAGCAGTAGATTTAAACAACTTCATTTATCAATAATCAAACCATTTACCGTTCACTTACCGCAGTGAGGTTTATAAAAATAACCTATGGAAAATATAACATTATAAATATCATGAATCCACATATAATATGTAATATAGCACATATCATACTTTTATATTCAAATCATCAAACAATAATTGCCCCTTTTTATCAGCCTACTAGTATCCATGGGGATTCATAGGGGTCCCCGCTACACGTGAACCATTCCTCTTAGCAAACTTAATTCTAGGGCCGTCTCAATACCCCGTCCAGTATGAGCGCCAAAACAATAAACCTCAATACTCCGTCTAGTATGAGGGCGAAGCGGGCCGTCCCCATACTCGATCTGGTATGAGTGCCAAAACCATAAAGTCTCTATACCCTGTCCGGTATGAGACAACATTCACGGTAGGGTTCCCTATGAACCCAGTCCGTCCACCATCTCCCAAGATATCTAGTGAGTCTGTCATCTTATCCATTTATCAAATCACACCCCTTTCCTATTTTTCCTTAGTCTCCATTATCAACTCAAACATGAATACATAAGTAAGTAATGTGCATCCAACAAAGCAAGCATATCTTAAATTCCCAAAATCAAACAGTAGTGAAGTAAGCAGTGATTCATGCATTTAAAACCATAGAGTAGATAAACCAGATACCATAATGCATTTAAACTGTAAAATAATTTAAATAGGAATTGACAGATAAATATGTCCGGTTCGGGCTCCATTAGCAACCGTAATTACTTATGCATATCTATTTGTACAAAATACAGTATAATCATTTATTCAGACTTCAATTCCATGATAGGAAATAGAGTGAGGGGTCCTTACTTGATTTGATGCCGAAAACTAGATTTTCACTGCGCCTATGGGCAGTCCCTTGGTTCCCTGAATTTTTTTTTTGAGAACTGAAACGCGTTTGCAGTACCTACGCATGTCCCAAATAACCCAAAAATCAAACCCACGGCCTATTCGGCCAATTTAAGAATTCTGGCACGGCAATGGCGCCGCCGCTCGCGGGGGCGAACCGCCTTGGGTTGGCTGTTTTTGACCGAATTCAGCCAAACTTGCATCGATTCCTATGAGAAAACACACTTAGGGCCCTCAGTGGGCCCAAAAAATACAGAAAACCAAAACTTACTGGCGGAGGGGCTCTCCGGTGCGTCGGCTCCTCTGGCTCACGTCGCGGTTGGGTGTTTTGCTCCAGTCAACCTATAAAGGGAAAACAGTGATCACAACGGTAGAAAAATCACATCGAACGGGAATCGAGAAGGGCCTCATCAGAGGCAAAAATCAAGACATCCTGCAGCAGCACTGCTGGGCTTCGATGGCGTTTTTCAACCAATTGGCCGATGCTTTCACTCTGATTTGGCCATAGGTGGGTTTAGAATCAAATTCTGAGCAAATGGTAGAATATTTACCTCATTTGGGAGTCGAAAATTGCTCCGGTACGGCGGCAGGTGGCGGCAGTCGGCTCTCCGGCGGCTGGGCTGTCTTCTCCAGCGAGGGGCTCTCGCGACTAAGGTTAGGGTTTCGGTGCGAATGAGGTTATTTATACATATCCGTTTTTGATCTCAGTCGTCCATCACTTTTAATCTGTACCGTCCGATCGCGATTAAATAGAAAATGAATATGGACCGTTCATCGCAATTTAATATGGACCGTCCGTGCACGATTCAATCTAGACTGTCCGTGCGCGATGCAATCTGGGCTGTCCGTGCGCGATTTTGATCTTAAAAATCAGTGCACGTGGGAACGGATCTCAGCCGTTCGTTCACGCACACGCGGATCGCCCACGTGGCTCCCTTCTGCGTGGCCTCCCGCGTCAGTGTCTCTACCACCTAGCGCGTTCTGATTGGCCGGGACTACTGACTGGGCAGCTGACGTGGCACAATTTTTTTAAATTACGTTTTGACCTCCAGTTTTTTATTTTTCTTTCAAAAATACCCATATAACCTAAATTTTCACCTTTTTTCTCCAAAATTGTTTTCAATTAAATCCCTAAATAATTTTTACCCATTTTTATTATTATTTCAATTAAAATAAAATAAATTAAATTAAATTCTATTAATACTTATTTATATTTATAGAATAAATTAAATTAGAATAAAATAAAATAAAATAATAATAATAAAAATAGAAAGGAATTTCTTAGGTGTTACAACTCTCCCCCCCTTAAAAGAAATTTGGTCCCTCAAATTTGCTTCTTACTCTCGATCGAACAACTAGGGGTATTGGGCTCTAAAGTTTGATTTTGGCTCCCATGTAGCCTCTTTTGGTGTGTAGTTCTGCCATACGACCTTTACAAATGATATTTTTCAGTTGCAGAGTAATCTACTCTTTCGATCCGTAGTGTCGACTGGTACTTCCTCGTAGGATAAGTCTTCCTGGAGTGGGAGAGGTTCGTGGGCCAAGACATGAGAAGGGTCCAGGTTGCACTTGCATAACATGGACACATGAAACACATTGTAGACCTTGAAAAGCTCTGGAGGTAGTGCTAGTTTGTAGGCGGCGGTACCAATCCTATCTAAGACTTAAAATGGTCTAATAAATCGGGGGTTCAGCTTTCTCCTCATGCGGAACCTACTAATTCCCTTAAAATGAGTGACCTTAAGAAACACCCGGTTGCCTTTCTCAAATGCTAAATCTCTCCTCCGGGTGTCCGCATAACTTTTCTGCCTACTCTGAGCCGTTTGAATGTTCCTCCTGATCTTAACTATCTTGGATGTGGTCTCCTCTACCAGTTCCGGACCGAACAATTTTCTATCACTCACTTCTTCCCAACAAATTGGCGATCTACCCATATAACGCCTCATACGGAGTCATGCCAATGCTCACTTAGTAGCTGTTGTTGTAGGCAAACTCTATCAATGGCAGATGGTCGTCCAAGTGGCCCCCAGAGTCAAGGACACAAGCTCGAAGTATATCCTCAAGTGTACAGATTGTCCTTTCTGATTGTCCATCAGTTTGAGAGCAGAAGGCAGTACTGAGGGACAACTTCGTTCCCATGGCTTGCTGAAAGCTACTCCAAAATCGAGAAGCGAACCTGCCCTGTCGGACACCACTGTCACTGGGACTCCATACAATCTGACTATTTCTCGGATATATATTCTTGACAACTTGTCCAAGGGATCGGTCATCCTGATGGCTAAGAAATGGGAAGACTTGGTAAGTCGGTCAACAATTACCCAGATAGCGTCATGTCCTGAGTGTACTTTAGGTAACCCTGTCACGAAGTCCATGGTGATATGTTCCCTCCACTATGGGATCGGTAAAGGCTGAAGTAACCCGCTTGGGCACTGATGTTCTGCCTTGACCTGCTGAGATACCAAGCATTTAGACACAAAGTCAGCTATATTCCATTTCATCCCATTCCACTAAAACCAGGGCTGCATGCTTTGGTACATTTTAGTGCTTCCGAGATGCATGGCAAACTTTGAGCTATGGGCTTCTGTCATGATATCTCTCTTTAACTCACTGTCACTTGGAACACACACTCTGTCTTGAAATCGGAGTAACCCATCGGCGGAGACTCAGAATTCTGAACTAATTCCCTGTTCTGCATTATTCTTGAGGGCTACTATGGTGGGATCAGCTGACTGAGTTTCCCTTATTCTCTGGATTAATTCAGGCTGGACGGTCAAATGGCCCAAACATGTGACTCTCCTCAAGTCTGAAGTCGAATCTGTTGTATAGCCCCAATTTGCCTGCATTCTAAGACCATCAAATGGACTAAAATACCTGCACTTTTTCTGCTGAGTGTATCGGCTACCACGTTTCCCTTACCCGGATGGTACAAGATATCACAATCACAGTCATTAAGAAGTTCTATCCACCTTCTTTGACGCATGTTGAGATCCTTCTGAGTGAATATGTGTTTCAAACTCTTGTGATCGATATAGATTTGAAAGGTCTCTCCATATAAATAATGGCGCCAAGTTTTCAAGGCATGTATGATTGCAGCAAGCTCTAAGTCATGGGTGGGATAATTTTTTTCATGACTCTTTAACTGTCTGGACCCATAGCCTATGACCTTTTCATGTTGCATTAAAACACAACCCAGGCTTAGATAGGAGGCATCACTGTAAACTATATATCCTCCCGATCTACTCGATAAGGCCAGTACAGGTGCAGTAGTCAGCCGCTTCTTTAGTTCTGAAAAACTTCTTTCACAGTCCTTATTCCACTCAAACTTGGCATTCTTCTTTGTGAGACAGCTTAGGGGAGCCGCTAGACTAGAAAATCTTTCAATGAACTTGCAGTAATAGCCCGCCATTCCCAAAAAGCAATGGATTTCTTTAACTGTTGTCAATTTCTCTCAGCCGAGTACCGCTTCAACCTTTTCAGGATTCACTGATACTCCATCTTTTGATATGATGTGTCCTAGGAAGGCGGTCTGCTCAAGCCAGAATCCACACTTACTCAACTTTGCATACAACTTCTTTTTTCTGAGAACCTGCAAAACCTGGGTTAGATGGTGAGCATGTTCCTCTCTGCTTTTTTAGTAGACCAGGATGTCATCGATGAACAGAATAACAAATTGATCTAAGAATTGTCTGAAGACCCTGTTCATCAGATCCATGAAGATGGCTGGGGCATTGGTTAGCCCAAATGGCATAACCAGGAACTCATAGTGTCTGTACTTGGCTCGAAAAGCCATCTTTGGGATGTCTTCTGTCCTTATTTTCACCTGATGGTAACCTGATCACAAGTCTATTTTGGAGAAGACCTACGCATCCTGTAACTGATCGAAGAGGTCATCAATCTTGGGAAGGAGATATTTGTTCTTAATTGTGACCCTGTTCAATTCTCTATAATCAATATATAGTCTCAACGTTTCATCTCCCTTCATGGCAAAAGTGACTCCGGCACCCCAAGGGGACACATTATGTCTGATAAAATCATTGTCTTGCAATTCAGTGATATGTTTCCTTAGCTCCTCCATCTCAACGCAGCTCATGCGGTAAGGAGCAACCGAAACAGGATGAGTGCCTCGCTGTAGATCTATGGTGAACTCGACTTCCCTGTCCACTGGCAATCGGGGTAGTTCATTCAGAAACACATCTGGAAAGTCTCGGACTACTGAAATCACTTGAATACAATTCTCTTTCTTGGGTTTGCCTAGTTAGAGAAAATAGTAAGGTTAAGGTACTCGACAAATAAGAAAACTTGCCATCAAGGAATAAGTACTAAATGATTTTATTAATTTGTAAATGGTTCCTCATTGGGAGGATTAAATATAACTTTCTTGCTAAAGCAATCTACGGTGGCGTGATACACCGCTAGCTAATTCATCTCTAAAATTACATCAAAATCTTCCATGTCTAATTTTATTAGGTCTACACTCAGTTTCCTATTTGCTATCTCCATGACATAAGCCCTGTAGAAAACTTCCCCCAATAGTGTTAAACTCCCAGCAGTAGACACAAGTAATATTGAATCAAGTTTATCAGGTAATACATTAAATTTGGATGTAAAAACAGGTGAAACAAATGAATGCAATGCACCAGTGTCAAAGAAAACATGAGCAAGATGGTTATAGATAGTGTACATACCCTGTACCACGTCCGGGTCAGCATCGGCATCTTGCTGGGTAAGGTTGTAAGCCGTGCCCTGGACAGGAGGTCTTCCCTTATTCTGATTCCTTGGGCACTCTCTCGCATAGTGTTGGGCACTACCACATATGCGACAGGTGTTGTTGAGGCGGTAGCATGGTCGGTCCCTGTGGTCTTTGCCGCAATGCTGACAAATCTTATCATGTTCTGCCACTGGAGCCTGAGGGGGAGCTTGGATCATCGGTTTGAGCCTCTTGTTCTGTTAGACAGGCACAATAGGTGCTGGTTTGTGGGGTGGAGCTGAGGGTCTGTGGTTCCCTACTGACTGAGGGAGAGTGTGGAGGCTCATCTCCACTAACTGTGCCTTGGCCAGAACGGTCGAGTATGTCCTGAGCTCCAGTACAAATAAATGCTGCTTGATCTCTGGGCGGAGGCCCCACTGGAACCTCCTAGCCTTCCTGCCCTCATCCATCAACGTCTCAGGGGAGTATCAGCCCAACTCTAGGAACTTACGAGCATATTCTGACACCGTTATATTCCCCTGGACAAACTTCATCTCCTTCATATGTTGGATGTGCTATGGGAGATACTCTGCATGAAAGGCTGCTAAGAACTGTTCCCAAGTAACTGGGACAGGCAGGGTGGTCTACTTGAGTTCCCACCAACGATCTGCTTCTCCCACCAGCATGTAGGTAGCAAGGGTGACCATCTGCTCGGGAGTCACTCCTAGGGTCTTGAAGGCCTTCTCCGTCTCCGCCAACCAGTACTGGGCATCTTCAAAAGAGGATTTTCCTGCAAAAGTAGATGGGTTCAGTCTCCTATACCTCTTTACATAGGCTGGGTCAATCATGGAAGGAGCTGGGTCCTGCAAAAGAGGGACTGAGCCAGGCTGAGGATAGACTGGGGGGCACTGTGGTGGTACTAGTTGATATGGTGGGGGCACTGGATTATACTGTGGCAGTGTTGGGTAGTACTGTGGCTGGGGCACCGGATTATACTGCGATGGTGGTACTGGGTGGTACTGTGGAGGAGCAGGCTCGTACCGGGGTGGCTCGGGATCCTCTCGCTACAGTGGTGGGTCAACCTGCGGCAGTGGGGGAGGGTGGGGTAGCTCCCTTCTCTCCTCTCGACCCTGCTGAGCAGCAATGAGTCTCTCCAGCATCTCAAATATCCTATCAACATCTTACCGAAGCGAACCATCCCGAGCTGCTCGGTTTAGTGGTCTTCCTCTTCTCATCTCTCTGTACCTGTATTTCACAATGAATGGTTGAGTAATAATTCATTGGTTTGGTGTTTCTCTAAGTATCATTGTGTAAGGGACGAGTCCGAGGAACACGGCTCTGATACAAACTGTAACGACCCCGAAAATTCAAAAGAAAAATACATATAATAATCTGAGTGCGAAAGCGAAATAAAAGATTTAGGTTAATATCTCTTATACAATAACTTAAAAGTACTAAATAATATCACGGAATAAGTTCTCTAAAAGAAATACAAGATATAAGAAAAATAAAAAAAAAAACTATAGGATATATAGTATCTACTCGCTGTCTTCTTATAGATCGGGCTCGGGAATCAGGTCCTGCTCATCTGAAATAGTTAAATAAGGAATGAACTATACTAACCCAGTAATGACAACACACTAATCACCGTCACAGAAGCAAAGGTTGCTATAAAATTAAAACGACCAATGGAGCAGTAGATTTAAACAACTTCATTTATCAATATTCAAACTATTTACCGTATACTTACCGCAGTGAGGTTTATAAAAAATACCTATGAAAATAATAACATTATAAATATCATGAATTCACATATAATCTGTAATATAGCACATATCATATTTTTATATTCAAATCATCAAACAACAATTGCCCCTTTTTATCACCCTACTAGTATCCATGGGGATCCATAGGTCCTGCTACACGTGAACCATTCCCCTTAGCAAACTTAATTCCAGGGCCGTCCCCATACCCCGTCCAGTATGAGCGCCAAAACAATAAACCTCAATACCCCATCCGGTATAAGGGGGAAACGGATCGTCCCCATATCTCATCTAATATGAGCGCCAAAACCATAAAGTCTCCATACCTCGTTCGGTATGAGACAACGTTCACGGTAGGATTTTCTATGAACTCGGTCCGTCCACCATCTCTCAGGATATCTAGTGAGCATGTCATCTTATCCATTTATCAAATCACACCCCTTTCCTATTTTTCCTTAGTCTCCATTACCAACTCAAACATGAATACATAAGCAAGTAACGTGCATCCAACAAAGTAAGCATATCTTAGATTCCCAAAATCAAACAGTAGTAAAGTAAGCAGTGATTCATGCATTTAAAACCATAGAATAAATAAACCAGATATCATAATGCATTTAAACTATAAAATAAATCAAATAGGAATTGACAGAGAAATATGTCCAGTTCGGGCTCCATTAGCAACCGTAATTAATTACGCATATCTATTTGTACAAAATACAGTATTATCATTTATTCAGACTTCAATTCTATGATAGAAAATAGGGTGAGGGGTCCTTACTTAATTTGACGCCGAAAACTAGATTTTCACTGTGCCTACGGGTGGTCCCTAGGTTTCCTAAATTTTTTTTCTGGAAACTAAAACGCGCTTGCGGTACCTACACATGTCACAAATAACCCGAAAATCAGACCCAGTGCCTACTCGGCCAATTTTGAAATTCTGGCACGCCGCCGCCGCCGCCGCTCGCAGGGTGATTCGCCTCGAGTTGGCTATTTTCGGTCGTTTTCGGTCGAATTCAGCTAAATTTGTATCGGTTCCTGTGAGAAAACACACTTAGGGTCCTCGGTGGGTTGAAAAAAATACGAAAAACTGAAACTTACTGGTGGAGGGGCTCTCCGGTGCGGCGGCTCCTCCAGCTCACGTCACGGTTGGGTGTTTTGCTCCGGTCAACCTGTAGATGAGGAAACGGTGATCACAACGGTGGAAAAATCATATCGAACGGGAATCGGAAAGGACCTTATCGGAGGCAAAAATTGAGACACCTCGCGGTGGTGCTGCTATGCTTCGACGGTATTTTTCGACCAATTGGCCGGTGCTTTCGCTCTTATTTGGTCATAGGTGGGTTTAGAATCAAATTCTGAGCAAATGGTAGAATTTTTACCTCGTTTGGCAGTCAGAAATTGCTCCAGTACGGCGGCGAGTGGCGGAGATCGGTCCCCGGTGGCTGGGCTATCTTCTCTGGCGAGGGGCTCTGGCGGCTAGGGTTAGGGTTTAGGTGCAGATGAGGTTATTTATACCAATCCGCTTTTGATCTCAACCGTGCATCGCTTTTAATCTAGATCGTTCGATCGTGATTAAATAAGGAATGAATCTGGACCGTTCATCGCGATTCAATCTGGGTCGTCCGTGCACGATTCAATCTGGATCGTCCGTGCGCGATGCAATCTGCGCCGTCCATGCGCGCGGGAACGGATCTCAGCAGTTCGATCATGCGCACGTGGATCGCCCACGTGGCTCCCTTCCGTGTGGCCTCCCGCGTCAGCATCTCTGCTGCCTGATGCGTCCTGGTTGGCCGGGGCTACTGACCGGGCAGCTGACGTGGCACAATTTTTTTAAATTACGTTTTGACCATCGGTTTTCAATTTTTCTTTCAAAAATACACCCAGAACCTAAATTTTCACTCATTTTCTCCAAAATTGTTTTCAATTAAATTCCTAAATAATTTTTATGCCTTTTTATTATTATTATTATTATTATTATTATTATTTCCATTAAATTAAATTAAATTAAATTCAATTCAATTCTATTAATACTTATTTATATTTATATAGAATAAATTAAAATAAAATAAAATATTAATAATAAAAATAGAAATGAATTTCTTGGGTGTTACAACCGCTACCTCTGGATGACAGCGTACTCTCTGACGAGAGTGGTGACTCAAATATCAGTTAGATTCAGATTGACGTGACTATGACTTGATATTTTCTTAATAAATAAAATTATTTTTATAACATAAGATAGAACTCTGATGTGATCTAATGGTAAGCATTAATGAATAATTATTCACCATTTTAATTTTACGATATTATTTAAGTACTATTTTTCTTACTGAGCATATGAAACTCACTCTTTCCATGCCCCCACATGAGAAAGATAGTGAAGAACCGTCCACTGACCTACCCCTTGAAGTCTATGAGGATCCCGTGGATGCGCAAGCCTTGAGTGCATGATTGTTCCCACATTCTGATGAGTCCAATAGCATAATGATAGAAGTGGTCCTTCTTGTATTTTGATATTTTGTATTTTGTTGTCATTTATGGTCTCAGTTATATATATATATATATATGTAATTGGAACTCATGTATTTTATAAGTGATTTATAATAATTTGTTCCGCTGCATACAAATTTTATCATGCACTAATAATCTATTTTTGTATCTGACACTCTTATGTCTTAATTAGCATTTGGGATGTCACAGATGGTATCAAAGTAGTTGCATGGACTAAATCCCTTACAACTGAGGCCATAGGTAGAAAGACGTTTAAGATATCTGGAAATATAAGTCATCTTTTCTAAATTAGACCACCAACTCGTATTTTTTTTTGTAGGAATGACGTAAGGGAGACCTTTTGTAGAACGTACCAAAAGATCCAAGACCTAAGACCATCCAACCAGGCTCGAGTTTATTGAACTATTATGAGCTATCCAAGAATTGACTACTGCCGTAGGACAAAACCAAGCCAACCTTTCTCAACACCCTGCCCCAGAGTACCGAATAGTTGAGAAGTCCATCACTCACAACATAGTGAAGTTTAGGAAACTTAACTCACCATACTTTGAAGATGGCCCTGACCCCTTAGTAGCTGAAGCTTAGATCCTGCAAATAGAGAAGCTTTTCTCTGTCTTATACCTAACTAAGGAACAAAAAATCCTCCTAGTAGCCTTTATGTTCAATGGTGAAGCAAAACACTGATGGTAACTTAAGAAGGAAGTCTTGCCTACACCTATCACCTAAGAAGTTTTTATAGATCCATTCTTTGATAACTTTTTTCCAACCTACGTTTAAGAGAAGAAAGAGGAGGAATTTCAAGACTTCCACCAAGGATATCTGACAGTTGCCCAATATGTAGCCCTATTTATCCAACTGTCTAAGTTTGCATCTCTAATGGTCATCTCTGAAAGTCTTAAAAGTAGAAAGTTTCTAAAAGGTCTTCATGCTGATATCTATAACTAGGTTGTGATACTAAGACGCAGGTCATATGTAGAGGTGCTAAAATATGCCCAATTAGCCGAAGATCTCATCTCGGTCAGGTACCAACGTATTGCCTGGGTCTGTACCCAATAACAACAACCCCAATAACCCAGAAAAACATTGCTAAACCAAGTAAGTAGTCACCCTAATAAAAACCCAAGTTGTCCTTCCCCCTGCCCTACCTCCACCTACTAGACAACCTATCCGACCTTCCCAATTGTGTCAATATTGTGGTTGCTCGCATGGTGATCTACCCTGTCAGCGTATCAATCATGTCTACTATTAGTGCGGAAGCACCCAATATCTTATAAAGGACTACTTTCAGTGGCCGAAAGATGTGGTCAGGCCTGTAGTCCAAGGTTGTGTGTCCCATCTAGATGAACCCAGTACCCTCCCCACTTCATACTTTATATTCATGATACTTCTGTCAAATCTTTAATCGATACAGGTGCTACTCACTTTTTTATCTCTTGTGTATTTGCTTGTAAATTTGATATAGGCCTAAACCTTTAAAAGAAATATTAACTGTAAAAATTCCCTCTAGGGGATTACTAAAAGCTCACTATGTATATAAAAATTATAAGATAAAAGCTTCAAAAATAAAAGTACTGATAGAATTAATACTCTTAAATTTTTCATGTTTTAATATTATTCTAGGAATGGATTGATTAGAAAAATATAAAGTAATTATTGATTATAAAAGTAAAGTTGCAATATTTTCTATCCCTAAAAAAGAAATAAAAATCTATTTCCTATTTTTTTTCCCCTAACAATTGAATAAATAGGAATATGGATGTTGATCCTACTGTATATTCTATTCCCATTGTTTGCAACTTTTCAGAAGTTTTTTTTGTCGAACTACTTGATTTGCCTCCCCTGCGATAGGTAAAATTTTCTATTGAACTGCTACCTGGAACCCAATCAATTTTGAAACCTACATATCGCGTGAGTCATGCTGAGCTCACAAAACTGAAAAACTAGTTTTTCGAGCTACTTGACCAGAAGTTTATTCGCCCTAGTCACTCCCCTGGGGGTATTCTGGTATTATTTGTGAAAAAGAAGGATGGCTCCATCAGAGTATGTGTGGATTATCGAGAACTCAATCCAGTAACAGTAAAGAGTAAGTATCCCCTACTTTGAATCAATGACCTTTTCGATCAATTGCAATGAGCCATGATCTTCTCAAAGATAGATCTCATATCGAGATACTACTAGCTGAGAGTCAAGAAAGAAGATATTCTAAATACTACTTTTCAGTGTAGATACAGTCTGTACGAGTTCAAAGTGATGTCGTTCAGATTAACTAATGCCCCTCATGCCTTCATGGATCTTATTAACAGGATTTTCCTACATGTACTGGATTAATACGTCATCGTGTTTATTGATGACATCCTAATATATTCCAAGAGCTCAGAAGAACATGCAGTCCATCTGTCTTAAGTACTAGGGACACTTTGTCGGAATCAACTATTTACTAAACTTAGCAAATACTCCTTTTGGTTAGATCGAGTTTTCTTTCTCGGTCATATGATTTCGAGTGAAAGAGTTTTCATGGATCCGGCCAATGTTGAAATAGTGATCAACTGGAATTCGCCTACTAATGTGGCAGGGGTACGTAGTTTCCTTGGCTTAGTAGATTACTATTGGTGATTCATTGATGAAGTTTTTAAGATTGCTACTTTGTTGACTCGACTCACTCAAAAGGGTGTGTCGTTTGTCTGAAATTATGAAGGTGGTGAAAGCTTCATGGAATTAAAACATCATCTTACCTCTGCTCTGGTGTTGATCCTCCCTGACAACACTGGAAGATTTCAGGTCTACTGCAATACATCTCATATTGGCTTGAGATGCATTTTGATGCAGCATGATAAAGTAGTCGCTTATGGATCCAAACAGTTAAAAATTCACAAGTGGAACTACCCTATTCACGACCTGAAGTTGGCAGCCATTATCTTTGCCTTGAAGATATGGTGTTATTACCTGTATGGATAGATCTTTAAAACTTACATTAACCTCAAAAACTTAAAGTACATCTTCTGCTAGAGAGAGTTGAACATGAGACAGAGACGCTAGATAGATCATCTGAAGGACTACAACTGAAAGGTCATCTACCATCCCAGTAGAAAAAATATAGTCGCTGATGCATTAAGACAAAAGGAATCTGTAGTGTTGGCCCAAATCTTAGCCTCCAGTTAAAAGTTAGTATATGTTATGCAATCACTTCGCCTACTATGGCAATGGTATCTATCTCGCTCATATATGAGCCTTGCCTAATCTTTTCATGAAGATTTGGGAAGCTCAGTCCATAGATTAGGAAATTACCAAAGATTTGAGTAAGTTTTTTTCTAATGCGTTTCCTGCTTTCAGACTCTCACATGATGGGTTGTTTAGATTTTGGGACCAAATTTGAGTTTTCGTTACTGTCAGGATGAATGTTCTTAAGGCTACCAATGCCTCCAAACTAGCCATCCATCCTAGGAGTACCAAGATGTACTAGGACCTGAAATACCAATACTGGTGGCCAAGAATGAAGAAGGACATTGTTGATTACTTCTCTCGATGCCTTACTTGCTAGAGGATTAAGGCAGAACACCAGAAATCCGGTAGTTTATTACAGGGCCTCCTGATTCTAGAATAGAAGTAGGAGTATGTAACTATAGATTTTATCATTGGACTACCCTGTACCTGTTTCAGTCGTAATGCCATTTGGGTCATCGTTGACAGACTAACCAAAACTGTCCATTTCTTACCCATCAGGAGCACTAACTCCACCAGCAAATTAGTTCGCCTTTATATCGATGAAATTGTTCGACTTCATAGTGCTCCCTCATCCATATGTTCAATCAAGATCCTCGATTCACCTTCCATTTTTAGGACAGCTTTCAAGAAGCTCTTGGGTCTGGATTATACTTCAGCACCACTTATCATCCCTAAACTGATAGAGTCGGAACATACTATTCAAACATTAGAAAACATATTCCATGCTTACGTCCTCAATTTTAGTGATAACTGGTGTGAATATCTTCCCCTGTGTGAATTTATTTATAATAACAGTTATTATTCAAGTATTAACATGGCTCCGTATGAAGCCTTATACATTAGGCATGTCGTTATCCCACTTGTTGGAGCGAAGTTGGAAACCAGCGTCATTTGGAACTAGACTTCATTAAGGAGACTATTGAGAATGTCGCAATCATCTGTAAGAACTTGATTACTGCCTAGAGTTACCAGAAGAGTTATGCTGATAATCGTAGAAGACCCCTGGAATTCGCCATTGGAGATCAAGTCTTCCTTAAGCTTTTTCCCTAAAAGGAAAAAATGTGGTTCAGGAAAAGAGAGAAGTTGAGCCCTCGTTATGTGGGACCTTTTTGGATTGTAGAGCGTATTGGACCCGTGGCATACTACCTTATTCTACCTCGAGAATTTGCGGGTCTACATGATGTTTTTCACGTCTCCATGCCCAACAGGTACTACCCTAACACTTCTTATATCATTCCTCATAATGAGACGTAGGTATAAGCCGATATGACCTACGAGGAACTCTCCATAGAAATTCTTGATTGGACTGAAAAATTTTACACAATAACGCGATCTCCATGGTGAAGGTGCAATGGTAGCACCATACTCCAGAAGAGGCGACGTAAAAGTTGGGAAACGAGATGAAGAAAAAAATTTTGAACCTTTTTTAGACAAATTTGATGGACCAAATTTTTTAAGGTTGGGGGGATGTAACACCCTGCTCACCACCGCGCTAAATTCTATTTAGAGAATCCCTATTTATTCGGATCTTTAGGCCACCTGAACTCATTTAAATTTATTTCGCAGCCTTATATCATAATTTGTAATTTTAATTTTATGTCGATTTTATTATTTTATTTTGATTTTATTTAATTTTAATTTTTATATGTTATTATTTTTATTTGATTTATTATTATTATTATTATTATTTTAAAATAATTAATTTTAAAAAAATGGAAAAAAGGAAAAAATTCCACAAGAAAACACCCACAAGAGAGGGCCACCCGCGCGGGCACCGCGCACAGTGCGTGTGTGACTAGGCGCAGGATGTGTGCTAGTGTGTACGTCCCATCCGCGTGAGGCCCCGCAGTCCTGTGCGCGCGGATAGAGCCAGGTGTTGCGCACTTTGTGCGTGCCGTTCGCGTAGTCGGCTTGCACGGATAGGCCTGCACACTTGGGGCCTGCCTACAGTAGGCCTGCACGCAATGCCCTAGTGCGGTGTAGGCCCTACGCTTGGTAGGGTAGGGCGGCGCCTGCAGGCTAGGCCGTCAATGCAAGCCGACCGAGTGAGACACACATCGCCTTGGACAGTGTGTCGTCCCCCTCCTTGGGCAGTGTGCCATCGTTTAGGGTGTGCCACTGCTAGTGGACGAAAATTTTCCTCTATTTTTTTGTGTCGCATCAAATTGATCCTTTTTCATTCAACACACTCTCTCTTCATCGAATTTCACCAGTTGACGCAAATTCGACGGTCCCCATTTTCTACAAATAGAGACCCTTCCTCCCATTTTCTCATTACTTCTATTTCATTTTTCCACCTTCTAAGAGTTTAGAGAGAGAAGGAGTGATATAGAGAAAAAGAAAGAAGAAGAGAAGAAAAACAGTGTAGAAAAACTTTAAGGTTTTGGTAAGAAATTTAGTATTTTCTTAAATGTCTTAAGAAGTATTTCTAAAAAAATTAAGATAATGAATCTTTGATTTTTCGTGATCTGCATATTCTATGTTTAGTAGTTCTAATAAAGTGAATTTGTTTTGATTTCAAGCATGCTCTGTGATTTACAGGCACTTGATAATTTGCATGTAAACAAAATAATAAGAATCTAGTGATGTTATTTGGAAAAAAAAATGGAACGAAGCCTGAATAGTCCGAAATATGTATCTGTATTGACATGCATAATGCATCAAGTGTCTCGTTAGATTTTTTATTTTTGAGGAGTATCTGTTTCTCTCTCCCCCATCTGGTCTGAAAAGACGTGAAATGACTGCTCTTTATGGATGATGGCGTACCATCTGACTAGAGCGGTGACGTGAATATCTGTTAGAGGTCATATTTGGCTAAGTACTATGTGGCTATAGAATATTTGATATGACCACTATGGTCGGTACGGTCGTGGTAATAGTCGTACTATAGTTTGGCAAGTCGAAAATGTGCCTGAGCAAATTGTTGTTATCTATATTTGATATAGTCATTCCACATACATAGTCGGAAAATTCATATCTACCCTTAAAGATGGAAGTTGGAATAACTTTGCGAAGCATAACAAGAAAACAAACTAAGCATTTCATGATTTATTTGATTTTTTTTATTGTTGAGTATGATGTTTGATTCAGATTGATGTGACTATGACATGATATTTTCTTAATAAATAAAATTATTTTTATAAGGTAAGATAAAACTCCGATGTGATTTAATGGTAAGCAATAATGAATAATTATTCACCATTTAAACTTTACGATGTTATTTAAATATTATTTTCCTTACTGAGCATATGAAACTCACTCTTTCCATGCTCTCCCACATGAGGAAGATAGTGAGAAACTGTTCGTTGATCTACCCTTTGAAGTTTATGAGGATCTTGTGGATTCATAAACCTTGAGTGCATGATTGTTCATGCACTCTGATGAGTCCAATAACACAATAATAGAAGTGACCATTTTTGTATTTTGATATTTTGTATTTTGTTGTCACTTCTGGCCTCAATTATACATACATATATATATGTAATTGGAGCTCGTATATTTTGTAAAGGATTTATGATAATTTGTTCCGTTACATACAAATTTTATCATGCATTCGTAATATGTTTTTGTGTCTAATACTCTTATGTCTTAATTAGTATTTAGAATATCATAGTGTAGGAGTTAAATGCATATAGGATTTTTTTACTAGATCAAGATGGTTTCATCCTATTTGATTAATGAACATTGTGTTCTATTAAAAGAATAGAGATGACACTAAAATAAGTTTCAAGAAAATGGTGTCAATCTTTAACAATTACTGAATTTGATTTTTTTTATTTTTTCTGGAGTTTGATAACTATATTTTAAAAATATGATAGTAGAAGAATGATCTTGTTTCCTGAATGTGATGATATTTAAAAAGTTAGTATCCAAATTGCAATGGCAATGAGATAATGTAAAAACATAAGATTGTTTTAGTTCCAAACTTGTTCAAACCTAAAACATCAATAAATACATGATAATGATAATGTTATGAGTAGGGACAACAGAAGGTCGGATTAGAGATGGGTTTCACAAAATTCGATCGTAAATGTAAACTAAAGAAACTAGAATTTACTCCAAATCTAGGATAGATCATAAAATTATATTTAATACATATTTTATGAATTTTGGTTGTAATTGATTTCTATAGTTTCGAAATAACAAATATTAAATATATTGAAGCATGATATATATCAATATTTATATAATGTATATTTAGTACATAAAATATCATATATTCAAAATATAAAAACATAATATTTCATACACACCCACACGAAGTGTATTGTTGGAGTCGGCAGATTTTGCACATTAAAATCTAAATATGATCGGCTCTGGAATGTTATAATTTCGAAAATTTAATTAAATCTTATAATTTGGAAAAGACGAAAACGTTAATATTTTATAATGTAAAAGAAAATCTTGAATCTATATATATATATATATATATGCAGAAATGATTTAAATGCACAGGGAAAGAGAAACCAGATTTGAGAACCCAATTGAATTGAGTTGATGGTTTTACCTGAGACTGTGGATAATAAATAACAATACAACAGGCAAGCGACCATGGTTTCACATTTTCCTACTTTCTCGGCTTTCCTTTTTCCCAAACTTTATGTTTATGCCCTTAACTTTTTGTATGTTTCCACTCATAATCCCCTCTTTTCTTTATTTATAATCTCTGCTTTTAATCAAACTATATTTGTATTTTCACCCTCCTCAACCTTTGTAGTCGCATTTCATCACCAAAAAAACATTTTCTTTTTCCTGTTTATTCAGTAAGAAAAAGGTAAGGAATGAAACACACACATATATATATATATATATCCTTAAATCATTTTATTTGACTAGTTATAAAATAGTAAAAAGTTTTATAATCATATTATTTATAATGGTATATCATATTCTTTTAATTTAAAAATAACTATACACTTAAAATTTAATGTAAGATACACACCAATCACAGAGAATAGAGATATAATTATGATTGGAAAAGTTAAAATCCTTGAGACTTATATATATATATATGCATGGGTTATTAAATTTAATAGTAGAGATATAATTATTAAATCTAATTGCCAGTTAGAATAGATGGGTCAATTTGGCTATTTTTGGGGTAGAAATTGAAAAGGATGATATGAACAAAATTATTGTAATATGCATGGGTACCAATGCAAATAATGGAAAAGGTTCCGGTGTTTGACGAAAGGAAAATGATTTCTTAAAGCTGGCGTCGTGACTTGCTGTGTTGGCGAACTGCTATAAATATTTCAGGTTAGGTCATAGGCAGTCCTCTGTGTTCTCATCAGAGTTCAGCGTGGCTACTTGAAGCTGAGGCGAGACCGTAAGGAATCGGAGTGGTGTTGACGATCTCTTCAACAGAACTCAGGTTCTCCATCAGTACTGCAGTGAATATTTAAGTTTCCTGTTTTCCCATGTCTTCTCTGCCTTCTTGAATCTCTGATGATTCTAATTCGTACGCTAATTTTGATTTTGATTTTTTTTTTTTACCTGCATTTCTCTGTTTAATTCTAGATTCTTGACGATTTCTCTTCTGCTAGTACATGAATCCCACCCTTTCTATTCAAGTTTAACCGTTGTTGTCAGTCTTTTGACTTCGTCGTCTATAGTTTTTGATGAATAGTGTAAGTTGTGATGGTCCCGACTAGGGTTGAATTGCCAGGGATTCTATTCTTTGCTGATACTTTGAATTTTAACACTGCGTTCCGACAAATGAGTTCTGCAGAAGCTTGAATTCCAAGTTCACGTTTTGTCTGTTTATAATGTGGATAAAAACATGTATTTGCAAATAAAGATGGTGATTCGTACAAATCTTATTCATTCTGATATTATAACTTTATCTAAGACTGATACAGAAGAGTTTCGTGAGTCATCTTGATCATTCATTTTATTTTCTGGATGTACCGTATTGTTGGACTCTATTCTGATATTTAAACACAAAAGAGTTGCTTTTTTTATCTTTTAACTTGGCTATTTTGTCTAGAAATTCGCCACTTAATATTTTTGCTTATAATTATTCGGTTGTTTATCAAGGGGATTATTTTACTTGCGACTCATTTTTCTTTTTTTTGGGAGATCCCGGTGCTTGGTTTCCATCTAGTCGAGTGGTAAATTCCCCTAGATTTAGTTTCATCATAAGAAGGCTTTTTCAATCAAATAGTTCCTCTAGAATAAGTGGGGTGAAAAGTAACCTGGAATATTGCTCATCTTTTTCATAAAATAAGAGTTTCCAAGAGGAAAAGCTTTTATTTCTCTCATTATTTGAATATTTTAAACTTTCTTCCATCATTTTGGCAGCTTAGTGTATTTGATGGACAAGTGCATTTTGCACCTAATGAGCAAAGACACGTCTTTTCTTCTGTTTCTGAATCATCTTATGATCTTTTTTTTTTTTTTTTTTTTTTTTTTTTACTAATCTTGATTTATGACTATTCCTTCTATATCTCAGAGTAAAGGCGCCTGTAACTGGACTTTTTGTTTCTTCCTTCTTATTTCTGCTTTATTTTTACTCATATTCAATTTATATGTTGGAAAAATTAAACTTGAAATAGTGCATTTTATATCTCAGTTGGTCAAATGTTTCAATATTTAGGTGCGGATGTTGGAATTTTACTTGAGAATTAGACTAATATATAATTGTACTAACAAGGGAAAATCCTTTTTTTTTTTTTCATGGTTGTAATACTTACAACTGTTTGGTTGGTGCATATTGTAAACCACCTTATTATATATGCAGATACAAAAAGTTGGCTTCTTTACTGAAGAAAACAGTAGTCTTGACCATCTAAAATTCGACTTAAGAATTCCATTTATTATCATTGACAGAAAGAGAATTGCACTAGAAGCCCCTGCTTGAGTACAAAGAAATTGCTCTGTCGACTACAGTAGTTGTTACAATGTCTCTACTTTCAAAATTACGCTGTATCACTGTGGATGTGACCGGAACCCTCATAGCCTATAAAGGAGAGCTTGGGGACTACTATTGCATGGCAGCCAAAGCTGTTGGACTACCTTGCCCTGACTACAAACGCGTGCATGAGGGCTTTAAACATGCATACACAGAAATGGCGAAGCAGTACCCGTGTTTTGGGTACCTGGTAAAAATGCCTAATATAGTCTGGTGGAAAACTTGTGTGAGAGATTCCTTTGTCAGGGTAAGGTACTTCAATGACAACTTTACATTCAATTTGACCAAGTTTATTAGGTCATCAATATAATTGCATGTAATGGCCGTAGGAGGCATACTCGTTTGTGTAATGTTCAGGAAAGAGGCATCTCATTCTTCAATAATTTATATTTGATTTTTAGAATTCATGGCATTAATCCTGTTCTCTAATCTGGTATGTGTTTGCAGTTATATTAAAGATTCTAGACCCCTCTAGGATTTTACCTTCTAACGTATTTGGTTCCAATATGAATGCCAATCTTGTTATCAATGACAGGCAGGGTATGATTATGATGAGGAGACATTTGAGAAAATATTTAGACGTATATATGCATCTTTTGGTTCATCGGCACCTTATACTGTTTTCCCAGACTCACAGCCATTTCTAAGATGGGCACGAGAGCAGGGTCTAAAAGTAGGGATTGTTAGCAATGCAGAATACCGTTACCAGGATGTAATTCTTCCTGCTCTGGGCTTGAACCTGGTAAGCAGATTATAAGCTTTTTCACTTTAAGCTCTTGGTTTGATTTAGATACGAACTTTTCGATACAATACTTTTAGCACTAACAACTCCATGTAATTAAATAAAATGGTACAGGGATCAGAATGGGACTTTGGTGTATTCTCTGGTCTTGAAGGTGTGGAGAAACCGAATCCAAAGATTTATGAGATTGCCCTTATGAGAGCAGGCAATATTGCACCTGAGGAAACTCTGCATATCGGAGACAGCATGCGCAAAGACTACCTTCCAGCAAAGAGCATTGGAATGAAAGCATTGTTACTGGATCGGTTTAAGACCTCCGCGGTGGAGGATTGGAGACAAGCTGGCGCAACTGTACTCCCTGACCTGGTAACCGTCCAGGAATTACTTATTTCAGACAAGTTAACATGTTAAACTCTCCTCTCAAATTGGTACTTGCCATATTTTTACAGGCAGTATTCCAAATTTTTTCCATTCTCACAATTTTAATAGATTTGATATACAAGGTGCCGAGTTCTTTAGCTTTCACTTATTTTCTTCTCCCATGTTTTTTGCCCCCCTAAAACATGCATTTACTTTTTAGTTTTTACTTTTTTTAATATATATATATATATATTATAATGATTGAAAATAAAAATAATATTTAGAAAATGATAATAAACATGTCATATGAGTTTAAACATGTGTAAACACTCCCCACCCAGACCCAAGTTTGCATCTGTCTCCCTTCTTTCAAGCATCTCTCTCCCTTTCTCACATGTCTTCTTCCATGAGATATTTCATGACTCACATTTTTATGTGAATTAACAGCAGGTGACCTAAAGTTAAACACTGCTTTTATGGGAAATTCTTTGAAATTAAAAAAGCTGATTTTAAGGGAAATTGGTAAAAAAATGAATTCTTCTTGGAAAACCAGGCGAGAAAGTGGGAGAGAGATGAGAGAAGCAAAGTGCCAAAATATTATTCTTTGTTTTTGGATTTCAACACATGGAGGGATAGTTTTGTCATTTCACAAAATTTGATATGATAAGTAAAGTTTAAGTCTCAAAATTATGTAATTAAAAATAGAGGTCTTTGTTTGAGATTTCAAACAAAAATTAGGGTAATTTTATGTAATTTCTTTAAATTTATTAATATGAATTATTTAATATTTTTGTTAAAAATTAATTATGAAAACTAAAATGATATTAAATATATATTTAATATATTTGATAAACAGAAATAATATTTTTCTATTTATGAGGCAATAAACATCATTACAAAGAGCATTTTAATAATAATTAATATTATAATTATCCAACACAATCAAATACTAATTCTAACAAATCAAAGTTTCAAAGTGTAAAAAGTTAATAATTACATGTGTTGAAATCAAATGCAATTATAAAAGTAAAGATAATTAAGGAAGATGATAATTGCAATTATGATTTATGGAGGTTCAGTTGGCAATGTTATATCTACGTCCTTCATCGAACAATCTATTTGAGATCTTTTTGACTATTTTAAAATAGTGTATAATTGTTAGTTTAATTCGATATTAGTTCATCATATCATATATATATATATATATATATTTTTAAAAAAAATATTCAACTAAAAAAATATGAATTAAAATAAAATTGAAAGAAAAAATTGTAACATCTTAAATGTTAATTAAAACATATGGATATCAGATACAGAAATAAATTAAAAGTGCATGTAAAATAAATGTATGCAGTGAAATAAATAATTTCAATCACTTACAAAATAATAATAGAGTGTGAAACACTTACAAAATAATAATAGTATATATAATATTAAGACAAAAACAAAATTAATTACAAGATTCTACAAAATATAGATTCATCAGAGTGTGAAACTACTATAGACTCATAATGATTCACGGATCCACGGGATCTTTAAAAACTTCAAAGGGTAGATCAATGATCGGTTTCTTACTATCTTCCTTATCTGAAGGTAAGCATGGAAAGGGTATGAGTTCCATGTACTTAGTAAGAAAAATAATATTTAAATAATATCACTAAGATTTCAAATGTAATTAAAAACTGAAATAAGATACTATCATAATTCACAATCAGAGGTCATATCAGGAGTCCTTATCTGAAGGTAAGCATGGAAAGGGTATGAGTTCCATGTACTTAGTAAGAAAAATAATATTTAAATAATATCACTGAGATTTCAAATGTAATTAAAAACTGAAATAAGATACTATCATAATTCACAATCAGAGGTCATATCAGGAGTCCTTTATTAATTATGAAAATAATTTATTTCATTAAGAAAACATTAAATCTATCATGTCATAATCATATCATATTAATCGAATCAACTATGCTGAAAATAAAGAAAATTAAACAAATCATGACATACTCTTTATTTTATTTTATTCTTCGCGCAAAATTGTTCCAACTTCCATCTATTAAGGGCAATACAGATTCTCGACTACTTATGTGAAATAACCAATTCATTTCATATTATATTAGTAATTTACGACTTGCCAAAACAATACATTTATGGCTTACCAAACTATGACACGATCTATGACCACGATCGTACCAACTACAGTGGTCGTACATGTAAACTATGACCATGGTTGTACTTCGCCAAATATGACCCCTACAATCATATCATATCACCACTCTCATTAGAAGTTACACCGTCATCCACAGGGAGCGGTACTCTCACGTCTTTTCAGACCAAATGAGGAGAGAAACAAAAATCTCTTATAGATAAAAAGTATAAAGAAAATATTTTATTAACCATGCATGCCAATACCTGTACATTTTCTCATACTTAAAGTATAATATCATGCTTGTTATTTCATCACCGTTTAATTTATCATGCATCAATATTTATCATATATAAATTAATCGTTTAGTTAATCATACAATAATCGATTTATATACGTTCATATAAACATGCATTAACATGTAATAATTTCATTAGGCATATAAAATTAAGCATGCAATATTTAATTAACACTTCGTTAATTTAATTCAAAAATACTCCTTAGTATATTAAAAATAAATACTAAATTATTTACCGAAATCTTGGTATTTCTTACGTCTTTTTTTTCAATTATTTCTTTTCATTCTCTCTCTAGATCACTCACTCTCTCTATAAAACTCTTTGGTGGATGGAAGAATGAAGTCGGAATGGTGAAGATGGGGTCTAAATTTATAAAAAATTAGGACCTTTAGATTTATGCCAAGTGGCGAAATCTTGTGAAAAAATAGAAAATCAAAGTGAATTGATGCGATGTGACGATTGATGGATGAACGTCGTAACGAAGACGACGTGACGGCGGTGCGAAAATCGACAGTACACCACCCAAACAACAACGACATACTGCCCAAAGGCGATGCACGACAAGCAAGGAGGCAGTGCGCACTGCTCAAGCCAGTGCACACTACCCCAGCTTGATGCGCACGCGTAGGACTCTTATGTGCAATCTTACCAAGTGGACGGCGTGCATATACTGTGGCTCTCGCCCCGCGCGGATGGGACTTGCGCACAGATGCACGTCCCACACTGGCCGCGTGAGCTGCGTGCGTGGCCCGTGCGGGCGGGGTCTTTCCTATAGGCATTTGGACGGGATATTCTGCTATTTCTCCTCCGTTTTTCTTAAAATATTTTTAAATAAATTTAAAAAATAAATTCTCAACAATTAGCCAATAAAAATAAACTTTAATAATTATTTAAACTAAATAATTACAAAAGTCAAATATTAAATTTTATCTAAAAATTAAAATACAAATTTTAACAAGTTTAAATGGCATCAGGACCTGAATAAATAGGGATTTATAATATAAATTAAGCACGAAGATTTTCGGGATGTTATATTCCCTTTACCTTTAGAAATTTGGTCCCCCAAATTTATCATAAATAAGTCATGAAATTTCTCTCCCATTTCACTCTTGAATTCCCATGTTGCCTCATCCGGAATATGGTGTTGCCACTGCACCTTCACCATCGGGATTCTTTTATTGCGTAAAACTTTATCGGTCCAATGAAGGATTTCTGCGAGGAGTTCCTCATAAGTTATGTTTGCTTAAACATGCATTTCTTGGTGAGGAATGATGTGAGAAGGGTTAGGGTAGTATCTTTTAAGTATGGAGATATGAAAAATATTATGTAGACTTGCAAGCTCTGGGGGTAGAGTAAGACAATACACCACGGGTCCGACATGTTCTACGATATGAAAATGTCCCACATAATGGGGGCTCAACTTACACTTTTTACCAAACCGCAATTTTTCTTTATAAGGGAAGATTGTGAAGAAGACTTGATCGTCAACAACAAACTCTAGGGGCCTTCTACTGTTGTCAGTATAGCTTTTTTGGTGACTCTGAGTGATGGCTAAGTTTATTCAAATAATAACAACTTTTTTAATAATCTCTTGAATGCAATCTGGTTACAAATGACGCTGGTTCCTGACTTCGTTCCAGTAAGTGGGAGAACGGCAGGGGCTACCATATAGGGTTTTATACAGAGTCATGTCGATGCTGGAATGATAACTATTATTACAAACAAATTTACACAAGAAAAAATACTCATACCAGTTACCACCCAAGTCGAGGACACAAGTGCACAACATCTCTTCGAGTGTCTGAATGGTATGTTCAGAGTGACAATCGATCTGAAAATGATAAACAATGCTAAAATACAATCCTAAACCAAGTGCTTCTTAAAAATCATTCTAAAAATAGGAAGTGAATCGAGAATCTCTGTCTAATACAATGGATAAGGAAACGTCATGGAGTCGAATAATCCCCTCGACCTACAAACGGGCTAATCTGTTGGTAGAATCTGTGGTTCTGATTGGTAGAAAATAGGTGGTCTTGATCAACTTGTCAATAATGACTCATATTGTGTTGCGACCAAAATAGGTTTTAAGTAAACTGGTGACAAAGTCCATGGTTACATGTTCCTACTTCCATTCTCGAATAGGGAGGCTTTGCAATAAACCGCTGGGTCTCTGGTGTTCAGCCTTAACTCGCTGACAAGTAAAGCATCGGGAGACATAGTCGATAGTGTATTTCTTTATTTCAGACAACCAATATTGACACCTCAGGACCCTAAACATCTTAGTATTTCCGGGGTGAATGGACAATTTGGAGGCATGGACAGTCTTGAGAACATCCGTCTTGATAGCGACAAATACGATTCTGAAATCTACAAAATCCATTATCTGTGAGCATGAAATCAGGAAATTCATCAAAAGTAAACTTCCTCAGATTTTTGGTTATCTCTGAGTCGATGGAGCGAGCTTCCCAAATCTTTATAAAAAGATTAGGCAAAACTCGAATTTAAGCGAGGTAGATACTATTACCATAATGGTTAAGGTGGAGTGTCTGCATAACATTAACTAGTTTCCAACTAGAGGCCATTGTCTGGACCAACAGAGCGGACTCCTTCCAATTCAGAGTTTTGTCGTACCAACCATAATGGTCTTACATGTAAACTATGACCATAATCGTATTTCGCCAAAGGTGACCCCCACAATCATATCATGTCACCACTCTCATCAGAGGGTACATCGTCATCCATAGAGAGCGATTACTTCACATCTTTTCAGACTGGATGACGAGAGAAACAAAAACCGCTTAGAGATAAAAAATATAACGAAAACATTTTATGAACCATGCATGCCAATATCGATATATTTTTTCATACTTAAAGTATAACATCATGCTTGTTACTTCATCACTGTTCAATTAATCATGCATCAATATTTATCATGTGTAAATTAATTATTTAGTTAATCATGCAATAATCGGTTTATATATGTTCACATAAACATGCATTAACATGTAATAATTTCATTTAAACATATAAAATTAAGCATGCAACATTTAATTAACACTTCGTTAATTTAATCTAAAAATACTCATTAATATGTTAAAAGTAAATATTAAATTCTTTACCAAAATCTTGGTGTTTCCTACGTCTTTCCTTTATCGATTTCTTCTCATTCTCTCTCTACATCAAACACACTCTCTCTAAAACTCTTTGGTGTATGAAAGAATGAGGTAGGAATATTGAAAAAATGGTGAAGAGAGAGTCACTATTTATAGAAAATAGAGACTGTTATATTTGGACCAAGTGACAAAATCTTGTAAAGAGAGAAAAAGTCAAAGTGAATTGATGCAATGTGACAACTGACAGATGTGAATGACGGATGGACGATGTGACAACAGCGACGTAATGACGGTGCGAAAACCGAAGGCATGCCACCCAAATGACGGCGACACGACACTATTACTCGTGGGCTTATTGCACGCAAGCCTATTGTGCAGACGACGCATGCACTGGGCACGCCCGTCTGCATGCGATGTGACGCTCGCTTAGACCGCGCCTCATGCCCCACGAGATATTTTGCCATTTTTACGGGATATTTTGTCATTTCTCCTCCGTTTTTCTTGAAATTTTTTTAATAAATTAAAAAAATAAATTTTCAATAATTAATCAATAAAAATAAACTTTAATAATTATTTAAATTAAATAATTACGAAACTCAAATATTAAATTTTATCTAAAAATTAAAATACGAAATTTTATAGAGTTTAAATAATCTCAGGGTTCACAATATAAATTAAGTATTAAAATTTTTGGGGCGTTACAAATATCATAATAATTTAAAATTTATTTATTTATAAATTTTTTATGAATATTGAGTCAAAATTATAATATTTTATTATTGATTGTGAACCAACTATTCTGACGTACTCTAATTTCATTACAATATTATTTTATTTTTGTTAATAGTTATTTCAGTTGTAAGAGAATTAAAAGTGTTAATATTTTAAATTAACATTTTTGCTTTTCAAGATTAAAATATTTTCTAGACCTTAGTTTAAGTGAAGGTGGAGAAATTTTTTAAACTGTATCAGTGAAAAGCTTTCTGCATGCTCAAAGTCTGGAGAGGCCAGGTATGCTTCGGAATGCCCTCTTCTTCTTCTCTCATAATTGACGACTGAATCCTCTTATCCATTTTTGAATTTGAGTTAAAACTCCAAAAATAAAAAAACCCACAAGGAAAGAATTTGAGCCTGCGAGGTAAACAATTTTGAGTAGAGCGTGGTTGGTGAGAGAGTCGTGCTTCTGAGTTGCACATTAGATGTTTGAGGAAAGTTCGCTTTGGAAGCACAGAGTTATTCATTTATATCGTCGATGATTCAGCATTCAGTTCAAATTGGGAAACTCTGTTTGTGCTCCTCCTTTTCCCCCAAGAGCAACAAGGTGTTCTCAAAATAGTAACCAAGCTGAACCTGGGAGATTAAAGGATACCTTGTTTTTTGTGCTAGCATGTGAGAAAGCTCAGTAAATGATCCAAAAGGAAAGGGCTTTTAGCTAGGCTGATTTGTACGGTTGTCTCTATTTGATCATTTTTATGGTAGCTGTTTAATGGGTTAGTTTCAACAGGTTGGTCTTATAAAAATACAATTTTTACTCGTCTAGTTGTACCTTTCACTTCTTGTGTGCGCAAATTCGTGAAATTGGTTTGAAGCAAAGCACAGTTCTAATGCGCAAGTTGATCATGGGTGATTCGGAGAAGGGTTTATTAGTATTCTTAGTTGTTAGCTGTATCTGCAATTTTATTTTGTTAAAAAATGGAGGCCTTTTGTTCATGTTTACCAAGACGTTCAAGCTTCATGGTATATTGTTGACATTTCTTCTAAGTATATATCCTTTTTTCCTTTTGTTATTAACTTTTATGGTTGTACATCTGCGTGTATTTTTAAGTGTAATTGCGAGAATGGAGAATGAGAAGCGAGATGAGCTTGTGAGTTTCTTGAAAGTTCTTCCGCCTGTAGAGTTCTGTTGTGTCTATGGTTCATCTCTTCATCAGAACAACTATGATAAGGTAATTCTATAATTTGTTTTCATGCACATTACACACACAGACGTGCACGTTTTCAGTTGTTGTAATCTACTTTTCTACTGTTGTTTGCTCTTTTTTTTCCTCTGTCTATAGTCAGCTATGGTAGATTTCATTCTTGGTGTATCAGATCCCCTGCAATGGCATTCTGAAGTGAGTTTGGGATTTGATTGATCATATCAGTTAAAAACAAAATAGACTATCCAATATACCCTTATGACATTGTGGATTCTAATCCTTCTTTTTTAATACAAACAAGAATATTAAAATGAATTCAGATCATTACGCTTCATGGATGGTGCTCCTTGGTGGGGCAAAGCTGGTGATTCTCTCTCTCTCTCTCTCTCTGCCTCTCTCCTTATGCATGCACGATTATTCCTTTCTCGGTAATTATTCTCAAGCTGATAGTTTGTTGGTTGACTCGGTCTAGGTAACTGAAGTTGCAGATGAAATAGGAGTAGGCGTGCACTTCAATCCATTTGTTACTTGGAATGACAAGGTATTGTTTCAGAAAATTCAGCATGTGGGCTGTATGTGCTCATTCGTTGTTGCACGTATGATTTGTTTTTTGCCTTATTGTGCATGAGAAATCTCTGTTAACTAAGTTATAAGCTTATAGTGCTTCTTCAATGTAAGAATTAGGGAAAGAAATTCTGAATATTTACTTATCTTTCATTACATAAAGTTAAAGGTATATATATAGAAGAATGATCTATATATGAAAACATAAATCATTCTATTAATGCTAAGACCTCAACTAATAATTATGTAAAAATATTTCATAATATATTTTATAATGTTTAACACTATTCCTCAAGTTAAAACATAGATATTGATCATGTTCGGCTTGTTACGAAAATATTCAATTCGAGTTCTATTAAAAAATATTCAAGTTCTCCTAAATCTTTTCATGAATGAAGTGACAATCAATATCAATGTGTTTTGTTCTTTCATGGTATACTGGATTCGAGGCAATATGAAAGGTAGTTTGATTATTACACCAGAGTTTTTGGTAATATGGGATTTAAACCCACTTCTACTAAGAGGTGTTGTATCCATAAGGCTTCACATGTGAACTGGGACATTGCTTTGTATTCGGACTCTACACTGGATCGGGACACAATGGTCTGTTTCTTACTCCTCCATGATACCAGGTTCCCACCAATGAAAACACAGTAACCTGTAGTGGATCTTTTATTAATTTTAGATTCAATCGCGTTAGCATCGACAAAGCATTCAATGAGTTTGCCCATAGTTGCTAAACAGTATACTTTGTCCTGGAGCACTTTTTAGGTGACACAAAATCTATTCTAAAACCTCTCAATGTTTGACTGTAGGTACAGACATAAATTGGCTAACAACACTGATAAGATATGTCATATTTCGACGAGTCACTGTGAGATAATTTAGTTTTTCAACTAATGATTTGTACCTTTTCGCATTATCAAGGGGGTCACAATCATTTTTAGTAAGGTGTACATTTGGTACTATTGCTGCGTTACATGGCTTAACTCCCAAATTTCCAGTTTCTGCAAGTAGATCATGTACACACTTCCTTTGAGATAAGAAAATTCATTTCTTACTTCTTGTTACTTCTACTCTCAAGAAATATTTTAACTAACCTAAGTTTTTAGTGTGAAACTTGATATGTGAGAATGATTTGAGAGAGAATATTC
Source organism: Carica papaya (assembly GCF_054855325.1). Classification (NCBI taxonomy): domain Eukaryota; kingdom Viridiplantae; phylum Streptophyta; class Magnoliopsida; order Brassicales; family Caricaceae; genus Carica; species Carica papaya. The sequence continues at coordinate 22,994,508 of NC_142310.1, read as the reverse complement.
CTCCACCGTCATCTTATATAATGACAATATCATCAACATAGACAATAAGAAGTATAAGATCAATTGTTGACCGTCTATAAAATACTGAGTGATCACACGTGCTCTTCTTCAACCTGAATTCCAAAGCTACTTCACTAAATTTGCCAAACCACGCACAAGAACTCTGCTTCAAAGCATACAAATTTTTTTTCAAATGATAGACTTTCTTATACTCTCCCTGAACAACAAATACAGGGGGTTGTTTCATATACACTTCTTCTAGAAATTCGCCATGAAGGAATACATTCTTGATATCCAACTGATGTAAGGGCCAATTTTGAGATGGTACAATGGAGATGAATAAAAGGATAGATGTAAGTTTTGCCACTGGAAAGAATGTATCAGAATAATCAACCCCATAATTGAGCATAGTCTTTTACTACAAGTTGGACTTTAAGTCTAGCCACTAAACCATCTGAGTTTACATTGACTAAAAAGACCCATTTGCACCCCACAATCATTTTTTCGTTGGGTAAATCCACCAAATTCCAAATATGATTTTCGTCAAGAGCATTTATCTTCTCAAGTATTGTATTATTCCAATCAGAATGATTCAAAGTTTTTTTAATTATCCTTAGTATGGAAATTGAATTTATAGAAGTAATGAAAGAAGTAGACGAGAGGGATAGCTAGTCATATGAAACATAATTAGCAATTGGATAAATTGGCTGAAGAATGATGCACTAATGTTTACCTTTACGAAGACTAATGGGAAGATCAAGGTCTTGTGAGGCAGAATCATATGACGATGGATCTGGTACAGGACATGTATCACGAGTCTGTTGTCTTCTGAAATAAATACGAACAATTGGTGGTGGTACTTGGGTCAGAGGCACGCTAACACTATCATCAACTTGCTCAAGTAGGAGTGGAGCCACATCATCTAGAAAAATACTATTATTTGTTTGTTTTGTAGAAATATCTGGTATCGAACTATAAATGAGTCACTCATTGTCCGCCTCCTTACTTGTATAGACATGGACAGTGTCGAGAAGAATGGTGTATTCTCTGAAAAAAATACATCAGTTGATGCCAAATATTTATTGAGATATGGAGAGTAGCATTGGTATCATTTCTGAATGTGATAATATCCCAAAAATACACATTTTAAGGACTTTGGATCCAATTTTGTCATACTAGGTCGTACATCTCGAACATAATAGGTGCTACCAAATATCTTAGGTTGCACTGAAAATAAAGATTTGTTTGGAAAATGAAGACTGTAAGGAGCATCTCCGTCAAGTACTGTATATGACATACGATTAATCAAGAACCATGCTGTGAAAACAGTATCAAATCTAGAATCGCTTAAGGACTTGCATTTGGAACAAGAAGTCTCGAACTGTTTCAAGTAAATACCTGTTCTTTCTCTCAACAACTCCATTTTGAGATGATGTATCATACACGAGGATTGGTAAAGGATCCCATGTTGAGTCATATAGTTTTGAAATGAGTCTGATATATATTTCTTGACATTATCACTTCTCAATATATGTACAAAAATATTGAATTGTGTCTTGATTTCAACACAAAAAGTACAAAAGTGAGAGAATACTTTAGAACAATTTTTAATAAAATATATATAAATCATTCGAGAAAAATCATTCTCAAAGGTAACAAAACTTAAAACCTGTTTTAAACGGAATAGGACAGTGGTCTCAAACATCATAATGAACTAACTTAAAAGTAGATTCAGTTCGTCTATTGACTCTTGGACCTGACAGACTACGATAATGTTTTGCGAACCGATATGACTCGCAATATAGTAAAGGTATATCATGGTAATGAGTACATAATTTTTTTAACACAGGTAGAGAGAGATGTTCTAATGGACCATGTGCTTCAAATGGAGAGATAATACTAGAGCAAACAATTGATCGAGACACCTAGGTATTAAGAATGTAGAGACCATCTGATATATTTTTTTTTACCAATAATCTGTTTCATCGTAAGATCTTGAATAACACAGTAATCAGAAAAAAATGTAATACAACAATTAAAATCTTTAGTTAACTTACTCACAGAAATCAGATTAAAAGTAATTTTTGGTAAACTTAATGCAGATGACAGGGTAATAGATGAAGTTAGTTTTGTAGTCCTGGAATCCACAATGGTATAGGTCGACCCATCAACAATAGTTACAGGAAAAGGTGCTTTGCGTGGTCGAAACTAGAAAAAATATTAAGATTACCCATCATGTGATCTATAGCACCAGAATCAATCACCCATCTGCTTGAGGAGGAGAAAATTTCTAATACTAAGTGAATTTAGTATACTCGTCAACTGAAATCATAACAATTCTCTCAGAAGACGAAGTAGTAGCAGCAACAACAATAATATTAGTGATCCATATCATGCGATTTTGCAATTTCTTACAGTACTTTTTTATATACTCTTGTTCACGGCAGTAATAGCAGACAATATCTACTTCAATTCAGGAATTATAAGAAATATGTCACTCAGAATACTCAAAACACAACAGTCAGAGATACCCGAAAAATGTTGTAAATAAACCAAAAATTCTGAAAAAACATAATATCTCTTCACGCGCAGAAACCAAGACAACAACATTGCCACCATCGGGAGTTCATGCGCCGTTGCCGGAGTTCACGTGCTGCTGCCGGGAAGCCACACGCTGCTGCCGGAAATCACCAAAATTCCTCCTTTCGGGCAGAAATCACCACAGAAGCCCAATGCACACCTAATTCGAAATGGCACTCGCATAAATGCCCTAAATCGTGTTTGGAAAGCAGAGAATCATTTGCTGTCGCGCGATCTCCTTCGCTGCAGCTTTTCCTTCTTCGGCCTTCTAATTTCATGCACAGAACTGGCTGACTGAGCTCCTCTGTGGCTTCTTTCCTTGAACAGGAAACAAATACGCACGAGAATGACCTCCTCTGTCAAACCCAACGCACGCAGCCATAATCCGTCGCGCAAACTGTCTCCTCAGCTTCTCCCGCGTACACCAAAGTGCTGGCCGTACTCTAAACTGGCTAGAGATTGGTAGTTGTCTTTATCCGGCACCGGGAATGGGTTGTTCAACCCTTCTTTTAGTCTGATGTAATTTTGACCCTTGAAACCTTAACCCTAGCCCTAACTCTGATATTATGTAAGAATTAGGGAAAGGAATTTTAAATATTTACTTATCTTTCATTACATAGAGTTAGGGATATATATACATAGAAGAAGGATCTATATATATAAACATAAATCACCCTATTAATGTTAGGAAATCAATTAATAATTATATAAAAATATTCCGTAATATATTTTGTAATATTCTAACATCCAACAATATTCTTATACTTCGTGTCACATTTATACAATGCTGAGCAGATGTTCAAATATGGGGTTGTCCGGATGCACGACTTGGTTCAGGATGTACTGAACTGGAAGCGGTTCTACTTGAGTGGTCGTTTACAAAAGCCGGTACAAGTCGTTCTCATCTCAATTTGCTTTTTTTCAGTTCTCTTGGATGTATGTCTTGTCTCTTTGTCTTGGAAACTTATGAGCATGATGATATCTTCCTGATGGCAGAAACTCCATTATCCAACAAATTGCCCAACAATAGTTTTGATCCCTTGTTTGTTTCGTAGTAGAGTATTTGATTGTCAAATTATTTTCTTGTTTATTTTTAATCAAAAAAGGAAAAAGAAACAGAAAGGGAAATCAAGACCTTGCAGAGAAAGTGAGAAACATCAGCTTGTATGTTGTATTTATAGAAGTGAAAAATTTCCCATTGTTTATCTTCTTCACTCACATCTCTTCACTCTAAACTCTAAACTCTCTTGCCATGGGTTTGGTAGATTCACAGAACAGCTTTTGCCCTTAAGGATTGATCTTTGTCAATGCAAATTTACAGACTGTTTCATTTATCTTGTTCACAAATAAATCTCTAGGTGAAATTGTTTTCAACACAGGTGCATATACTTGTGGATAATTTGGACATAGAGAATGTAAATTCTGTTAATTTGCGAGGTGCAGTATCTGCTGCTCTCCTCCTTTTGCCTTCAAAATTTTCTGAGGTTAGTTTGCTTGCTACTGCATAGACATTTTATGATTACCAGAAAACACACCAACACATTTATGCAGGCAGATCTCTATGCCAAAATATGTAGCCTTTCATACATGGGTGACTTGCGGATGCTTTTTGCAGAGGATAGAAATAAGGTAAGATCTTATCATTGCTAACATTGTGACATTTATGCATGGGGAAAAACCACTTGTAGCTTCTGTTATGATTACATGCTTTAGAATCGGCTGATGCTTCTAAATAAGTGATGTAATCTAAGTTTGGTCTCAATTTAGTGAGATTTTGAGTGCCCAGCCTATCTCGTGTAGTAATTCGGGACTGCTTTGCCATTTCTCCTCTTCCTTTTTAGGGAACCATTCTTGTTAGTTACTGTAGCTTCCGAACATTGATTATGACCCATTAACATGACCCAAGCAGTATGGTGGCTTGTGAGAAATTCTGTTTTCTTGTCAGGAAAAAATGTCAGAATCAGTGAAGATATTCTTGTGGAAAGTAATATGCGAAAAATATTGCTGCAAGAATAGCTTTCTTTAGGTCTAAGGATGATGTTCATTCAACATACACCTTCTATTGCATCTCTTCGTTGCACTAAGAATATCACATTGATGGCCTTATCTGTGACTTATATTACATCTGTTCCATTCTTTCTTCGCCGAAGAAACTCAAATTGTCAGAATTTTAATTTCACTCCCCTCTTAACTTTGTAAAGGAAAAATGTAAGCAATAAGAAAGAACTTTTTTAGTTCTCAGAAAGTTTCTCTTGTTCATGTGCGCTATCTGCTACAGGTAAAGAAGATTGTGCAGGGACAGTTTGATTTATTCCACTTGATGTACAAACCATTTCTTGACGATTGCAAGGCTAAACATCTTTTGAGGTTTTCGTCAGATGGAAATAGCAAAGAAAATATACATCAGGTACGTATTGGCAGTCAAGTTCTTTATACAGAGCCTAGAAATTTCCTCTGAAACTGCTGTGCAATATAATTCAATTACTTGTACCAAATCAGGTTGTGACAAGGCAAATCCAACATGTTTTGGAATGTCCTTTTGTTTTGATTATATGAAACATATTTTCTGTAAACATGCATGGAAGCCTAGTCTCGCAGAAATTGAGCATGTCAGCTATTTCTTTATAGGGTTTTGGCTTTTAGCCTCATTCATGATTTTGACTTCTAGCCTAAATGGAGATTATCTTTTCAAGAAAGGAAGTTGTTTATAGGGATCTTGTTTTCAATAAGAAAATGTCATTCTCTAGGCACTATTTTATTAATATTGGATAGATATGTATTGTTCTGAGCCCCAGCTCAGTACTCCTTTCTGTCAAGGTGAAATTAATGGTGGCGAAGCAATTCTCTTGTGGCATGTACTTCATGGACAGAGAGTTTTGTTCATATGTTAAGCTAATTATCATTTTTTCATGCGACTGCTTGAGGCAACTTTGTTTTTTCAAAGTTTGGATTTCTTGTAAGTGTAAGATATTTTTCTGTCTAAATAAATCAGGACTGCAGTTTATCAGTGACTCGCTCTCTGGTTTCTTCTCTTCCTTCAACAGTTAGAAGAAGAATGGGAATGAAGCTAGGAGAAAAGAAAATACTGACTGAATCTGGTATGAAATTCAATATTTATGCAATTTCCTTTCTTTGTAATAACAAAAAAGAATTGAAGAATGGTTGCTGAAGCCTTATATTTCAAATACTTGCACCAAGTGCCAGAAGCTCACAACAAAAAATATTCAACGAGACCTCTATTGATTTACCTCTCTGAACCAGGGAATTTTAGAGTTTCATGTAAGCCTGATATAAGTTATGGTGCTAGTGATGTTTGCGTACCTAAGATGTTTGTGAACTGCAGGTCGAGTTTTGCAGGAAGTTATGATTCCCTCAAGAGAAGAAGTTGCAAAATGCATGCAGCACATTATGAAGCGAACTGTTATGGTTTCAAGTGCGAGGCAGGCAGTATCTGGTTTTGTGGCTGCAGGTTGTGTTAATGCCGCTAGGTATCTGGGCAACAAAATGCGCAAGGCGTGGAAATCCCGGTAATGATACTGTATATTGCATTCCTTCCCTGCTCCGGTGATTTTCAAGTGGTTAAGATGGGGAAGTTGGAGGCGCAGTTTGTTATTTACTCATAGTTATTGAGATTTTACGAGAGGGAGTGAAATTTTGATGAGAAGTTTTGTACTGACACAGTTCAAGATATTGTACTAACTAAAATACTGAGCATAGAACATTTTGTCAGACCCCTTAGGCTGAATAAGCTACCCAAGATTCAAGAATTCTTTAGCAAAAAGGTACTGGAAAACCAAAAAGAAAAAAAAAAAGAATGAATAAATGAACGCATAAAATCAAACGTTCGTCGATATATTAGTTGATATGTTTTTTTTTTTTAAAAAAGTGAAATTATAGGTTCGAGATATATTGTGCACACCTAAAGCTTTATTTTTTTTGTATGGCACAACTTTTGCCTCAAGTATCCAAATCAAACTGGAAGTAGGATGTTTGCAGAAATAGACGAAATATTTTGATTTATGTACTTTTAATTTTTGAAGAAATTTTTAAGCCTCAGTCTTCAAGTGATTGATCCTGTGGTTCCTTTAAGATGTTTACTTATTTATTCTTTTTCATTGTGAAGTCATAACCATATAGCATGGGTTGTAATTCTGAAGATTTACAAAATTCCAAATTCAATTAAAATTCTTACATTATGACATGGAAGCATGAATACAATGTAAAAAACAGAGATGGTTATATAATTTTTGAAGTAAATTTTATATTTAATTAAGGTATGTGTTATTCCAACTACTTTATTTATTGGTGAAAATGTAAATTTATGATTGTAGAATTAAAAATATGAAAATTTGATTTAATTATGTATAGAATATGTTGTATTTAAAATTAAATAAAAATAAAATAAATATTGATGTGGATATGACGGGGATCTTCTGCATTTTTAGCTGGTTTCGTTTCTGCCCCTTGCATGTCTAGTCTAATGCACCATAATATACGAAACAGACATTAATTTTTCACGTACAAAATTGTGATATTAAACCAGAAACATACAAAAACTCAAATTTTTGAGGGAGAAAAATCATGGCAGCACGTAAAAAAAAAACTGATAAGAAAAATCACACTTTCAAATTTTCAAGTATCATAATTTGCACATACAGAGAAGGAAAATTAATCATAAATTTTAAACTTTGTTTGGTAGCATACCCTAATTTTCTCCCTGTCTTAAAATATAATTATTTTTCTAATATAATCAAGTTTTTGATTTTCCATGTTTCTAAGTTTATATTAATGGTTTTGAAAATCTAATAGAGAAAAACTATAAAAATAAAAAAAAATTGAAATTTTATTTCAAAATTGTATCATTAAAAGTTTATCTTATTATTAATTTGATAAATTTGAAATATTAAATTAATTAGCCTCCACCATTGAGTCATATTTTTACTCACTTTAATTTTTTGAATCCAGAATTTCTTTCAAAACAGAAAGACTAACGTATATTTATTTAACCTCTGATCTTGATTTCTTTAAAAAAAAAAAAAAAAAAAAAAAAAAACAGAAAGCTTAAAAGGGGTGCCTAAAAAAATGCAACCAAACAATTGGTGAACATTCTCCCACTTAGTTTTTTGCTAGAAATTAGTAACATTTTGTCATTTCTATCAATAGAAAAAGGACAGGAGGAAGGGCAAATGGGTAATGTTCAACATTTCTGACCTCACCAACTCCGTGAAAAAGACAAGGCTCTTCTTTTGTCTCAATCTTTAAGCCAACCAGCTTGCAGGAAGACTTAGAACTTGACCTCTGCACCTCCATTCTTCAATAATTGTTGTGGATACACCACTACTGATACACCACTACTGAGACAACTTCTGCTCTTCACATTTTCAGCTATCCAAAACCAACAACTTTAGCAGAATGCAAGAAAATACCGTCATGGGTTCCATGGGGGAGCAAGGTGATGCCATCCAACAAGCAAGTTACTGGATATGGAACAAGAACGAATTCTTTCCCGAAGAATCTTTCCAAAACTGGAGTACCTACCGAACTGCACTGTCCCAGACATGTTTTCGCTTCAAGGATCGGCTCACAAGCCGATCTGATGATGCCAATGAGATAGAGCAACTCCGTAAGCAAAGCAAGAATGACATGAAACGTTGCCTTACCTGGTGGGATCTCGTCTGGTTTGGATTTGGCTCTGTCATAGGGGCAGGTATTTTTGTTCTCACTGGTCAAGAAGCCAACCGACATGCTGGACCAGCCATTGTCTTGTCATATGTTGCTTCTGGTGTTTCCGCAATGCTCTCTGTCTTCTGCTACACAGAATTTGCAGTTGAAATCCCAGTAGCAGGAGGCTCCTTTGCATACTTAAGAATTGAGCTAGGAGACTTTGTAGCGTTCATCACAGCAGGAAATATACTTCTGGAAAGCATTGTGGGAAGTGCAGCAGTTGCCAGAGCATGGACTTCTTATTTTGCCACTCTTTTAAATCGTCCTTCCAACTCATTACGCATCCATACAGATCTCAGTCATGGATTCAATCTTCTGGACCCAATAGCGGCTGTAGTCCTCATAATTGCAGCAACATTTGCAATGATTAGCACAAGAAAAACTTCGTATCTCAATTGGATAGCATCTGCCATCAATACCATGGTAATTTTGTTTGTCATAATTGCAGGGTTTGCCCATGCCGACACATCAAATTTGGCACCTTTCTTGCCTTATGGTAGTGGAGGAATCTTCCGAGCAGCTGCAGTTGTTTACTTTGCCTATGGAGGATTTGACAACATTGCTACTATGGCAGAAGAGACGAAAAACCCATCAAAAGACATACCATTAGGATTGGTGGGATCAATGTCAATCATTACGGTGATATATTGCTTGATGGCACTTACGCTCAGTATGATGCAGAAATACACAGACATTGATCCAAATGCAGCCTATTCTGTAGCATTTCAAAATGTGGGGATGAAATGGGCAAAGTATCTGGTAGCTCTTGGTGCCCTTAAGGGGATGACCACAGTTCTCCTGGTGGGGGCACTTGGACAGGCAAGGTATCTTACTCACATTGCACGAGCCCACATGATCCCACCATGGTTTGCCTTGGTCCATCCAAGGACTGGAACACCAATTAATGCAACACTCCTGATAGTCATTTCAAGTGCCCTAATTGCTTTCTTTTCAGGTCTTGATGCCTTGACAAGCTTGTTATCATTGAGCACACTGTTTATTTTCATGATGATGGCTGTTGCACTGCTTGTTAGGAGATACTATGTGAGAGAAACCACTCCAAGAGTTAACCTATTGAAGCTTGTTATATTTCTGCTCATTATAATTGCTTCTTCAATGGGTACTTCAGCTTACTGGGGACTAAGTCCTACGGGGTGGGTTGGATATGTCATAACTGTTCCTCTTTGGTTCTTGGGGACTTTAGGAATTTCTGTATTTCTTCCTCAGCAGAGAACACCAAAAGTTTGGGGCGTCCCATTAGTCCCATGGTTTCCATCCTTGTCAATTGCAGCAAATATCTTTCTCATGGGCTCTTTGGGGATCCAGGCTTTCATAAGGTTCGGAATATGCACTATTGTAATGTTGGTGTACTATATATTCTTTGGCCTACATGCAACTTATGATACAGCTCACCAGCAAGACAGATCAGAATGCCTGAAGGTTAAAAATGAAGATCAGATACACAATGAGCTGCCTTAGCTTTTCACAACCTTCTGATACTTTCTTACATACCTTGTTAGCTTTTTCCATATTTAAATGCCACAAGCATCTGGTTCGAGTAGTCTGTAACACAAGCAAATAAGCATTGATGTTACTGGAGCTGTCAAACAAAATTAATCCCCTTTTACTGTCCTAATTCGTCCCATAAAATACAGAGGTATACCTCTGTCGTGCATGATAGACACCATACACACACAAAATATAAGCAATATCTGTTCAAAATATTTGTGTGCGTCTATATATATATTGATGATAGTATTAATGAAACACATCATAAGCAAAATTAATTTACCCTTTTCCAGGGGTTTACCAATATCCTTCAACAGCTCATTTCAGGGACTGGAATATGGCAGCTTTTGCTGTCCAATCTTAGTAGACTTTGGAGAGAGCAATCTTTATTAATGAGATACCAATGAGCTGTGTACCACTGGAAAATAGCTGCTACAAGAACATGGACGAGAGTGAGCTCCACAAGCAGAATGGGAAGCTGGGAGTGTGGAAGAACTAAGATATGGCAAATCAAGCCCTTACGAGTCCACATCATATTCATATTGCAGTAGGATCATAATCTTGGGACCCATATTGCAATATTTATGTACTCTGGAAGCATCCACTGAAAGGCCTGTTTGCTACCACGCAGATCCCCTTGTCAGCTCCCTTCTGGTGTAATGATGAAATTAGGACTTGAAAAGCATAAGAGCCAAGGTTGTCCTGAAAAATGCTCATGCAAAAAATATGATCATGTCTAGTGACTTCCTCAAGAATCCATTCCAATTTAATCATAAGTAGGTAATCTCTGTTAAAATGGATCAGAACTTTTCAATCACTTCATGACATAAAATTTCAGGAGAAATAGAACAGAAAAGATATCCAATAATCATACGTAATTCCACTCTTAATGATACTTTTTCAGGATAACTAGAGATTTCAACGGAAGAATACAAGATTCAACTAAGAATTTGAAGAAACAAAAGTAGATTACCTCAGAAATAGGCATACTGAAACCAGAACTAATAACTCACTAGAAATTCATTATATAGGTTGCTCCAACACTTGTCAATGGCTGCTCGGATCTTCTTAGTTTTACAAAGCTCATGGACAACCTTTGCCCAAGTAGAAGCCTTTGGTAGCAAAAATTTTTGCAGCATCACTTCTATGACTTTGCAAGCACCTAAAACTCTCTGTCGCTTTAACAAGCGGACAACAAGCTCATCTAGAAAGTCCCTGCCATCTTGAGGTGGATCTAGCTTCTCTACCAGAGTGCTCAAGAAAATGTTGCATGTTACTATATCCGGATCACACGCTCTGTCTAACATGCTATTCAAGAGATCAACAGCATGGGAGATTCTATTCTTTTTGCACAAAGCATTGAATAGTATATTATAAGTAATGACATCAGGCTGAGATTCAGGCCCCTGACAAAGCATCTCATTTAAAAGTTTTAAAGCCTCTTCTATAGAACCAACATTGCAAAGTCCATTAATCATAGAACTGTAGGCCACAACATCAGGCTTACATCCATTGCCTAACATGTGTGACCACACCATGGTAGCCTCGTTGAGCTCCCCAACCTCACAAAGACCATGGATGAGAACACTATAGCAGAATTCATTGAAAACAGAATTATTTTTTGCCATCTCTTTCCACACCTGAATTGCCTTCTGGCTACTACCAACCTTGAAGAAACCTTTTATCAAGGAGCTATAGGTATAAGCATTAGGCACGCAACCCTTATCTACCATCTCAAGAAGAATTAACTCAGCCTCATCCAGTTTACCTCCTTGGCATAAGCCATCTATTAGAGCACTATAAACGACTACGTTGGGTTCACATCCCTTTTCCATCATCTCCTTCCAGAGTTTCATAGCATCTTCAGACTTGCCCTCCTTGAACAATCCACTTAGAAGAGAAGAATAAATGTAATGGTTCACATGATATCCTCTTTCCTCCATGGAAATTAACACAGAAGCCCCCTCTGCAGCTCTTCCATGCTTAACAAATCCATTGATAATCGTTGAGAATGTGACATCATTCGGCATGCATTTATTTGATACCATTCGACCCAAAATATCAATGGCCTTATCCAACTTCCCCTTGAGACACAATCCATGTAAGAGTATGTTATAAGTTACTTCATTTGGAACACATCCTTTCAAAAACATGTTATCAACAAGTTTGGCTGCACGAGCTAAGTCACCCTTCTTACACAATCCATCAATTAAAACATTAAAGGTGACTAGGCTCGGAAAACAACCCTCAATTTGCATCTCGTCCAACAGCAAAACTGCCTCATCAATCCTATCCTCCTTGCACAGACCATCCATCAATGTACAGTAGGTATACACATCAGGCTCACATTTCCTAATTGGCATTTCTCTGAACACCTCAATTGCATTGTCAACCAAACCCAACTTACACATAGCCTTGATAACCAAATTAAAACTCAGCACATTGGGTGCAATATTCATATGCGTTGAATTAACAACATAATTATAAAATTCCAAAGCACGATAATGAAGACCCTCTTGTATAATAACATTAAGAACGGAATTAAAGGACTTGACGCTACGTTTACACTGAAATTCTTCAACCATCCTATCAAACAATTCCACAGCTTTCTCGGGCAAATGTGCTTTTCCATAAGCCTTAAACATTATAATAAAACTCTTCTCTACAAAAACTCTCTTTTCCTGTCTCATTCGATTCAAAACCTTCTCTAATGACACAAAATCACCAGAATTGGCATAGTTTTCGATAAGTGAATAGAACGTTGAATCACCCGATTTGTAAGAACCGAATTTGGGACCTAACCTGAAAATCCGGTCCAGGACTGGGGGGTCATGTAAATCTTCCATTCCCAATTCGGTTTCCATGATTTTGTTTGATGGGTTTGAATTAAACGAGAAGGGGAAAGAAAAAGAAAGCTTACTTGGGATTGCAGAGAGACGTTTGCAAATTGAGGTGGTAAGGAGCAGGGAATGGTGAAGAGAGCATTTGGGCATGGGGTCAAGAGAGTTCTGATTGGCCGTTTAGTATAGGGTTTGAATATAGTGATATAAGGAAGATGGAAGGTGAAAATATGAACTGGGGTGGGGGTTCCTGGGCTCTCTGATTTCTTGTTGCTGTGCTCCAGCGTAGGTGAGAGAATTATCATACATATGCATATCAAAACTGTACGTGTAGAGTAATGAAACTAAATTTTAAGAATACCCACAAGAAAGTTGAAAAATTTATTAATTTTATTATTGTTCTATTTATTTACAACAAAGTTACACAAATTTTCTAATAAAAAATAAATAAATAAATATATGAAATAAAAAATTAAAAAAAAATATTTTCACGTTCAACTAGTAAATTTTTGAAATATTCAACAAACAGTGAGATATTTGATACACAAATATTTATTAGGCCGGCACATTTACATTGAAATCCGATAACAAGGTTAGGATTTTGTTTGTATTGATCATACATCTTTCTTGTTCTTACATAAACTAAATTAAAAATAAAAAATTCATATAGCAATAATGTAATAAAAATACAACCAGTACTGGAAGTAATAAAGTTTATATTTAAATTAAAATAATTAACATTATTTTCATCTTGGTTAACTTAAATTTTGACTATCTAACATTTAGGTTATATGGTTTATGCTGACACCTAATTTATATCGAACTATTGGTGAGATCATTCTTTCTTAAATCGCCCATTAAACATTAATCCAGAACTAAGTTTAAATTTAATTTACATAGTGGAATCTTACTTCCAAAAAAACTCCTAATAGAGAAAGTTCCTTTTTCCATCAAGTCTTATAATCCTCTAAGCTTATGGGGTTGGCAAATTTTTGAGAGAAAATTTCTTCCTCACTCATTGAATTTATATTAAATCAGATTTTATGTAGATATAGCATTATTATGATGATTCAAATTAGAAATATCTTTATGTTAATTTATACAATTTATTATGCTCAATTTCTAGAAAAAAAAACTATCAAATAATTATCACATTGATTAATAATATAACAAAATAATTTTATTAATTGATTATATTAAACTCATTGGTTATGATTGTAAAAGTTCGAAACTAAAAAAAAAAGTTTATTACTTAAATGTAGAAGCGAATAATAAAATTAAAGTTTACATTTCTTACACAGTAAATTAGAATGTTTAATAAAATTAAGAGAATGTCTCTTCTACATTAGTTCATAAAGAAAGACAAACAATAATCAAAACAAATAAATAAATATCTTGAGAGATTAACCTCTACTAGCACTTGAAGGAGAGTTCGGGAGGTGATCTACTCACAATTCTCTTACTGATCGGGATCTGGATCTTGGTCTTCTTGATCTGAAATAATTAATAAAATAGTGAGTTATACTAACTTAATAAGAATATCATACTAATTACTGATACGAAAAATCGAGTGTTGGTAAAAATTATAAAATAACTAATAGAGCCCTTGATTTAAATAAATACATTTAACTTTAAAACGTTTTATTTCATACTTACCATTATAAATTTTTCTAAAGTCAACCTATGAAAACAAGTAATCAAATGATATTTTAATTTCGTGTATAAGATCAGTAATTTTTCATTTTTAACCTAATTACTAGGACTCCTAGGGAGTCTACAGGGATATCATTCTATTCTGAACCTAGTATCTCGATTTAACAATTAATCCAGCCGTCCCAATATCACATCCAGTAATGGACGCTAACATACCATCCCCTCGATGCCCCGTCAGGTATGAGGTGAACCATCTTTCCAAACTCTTCCAGTAAAGAACTTCTCGACCTTGTCCAATTGAGATAATGTTTATAGTAGGGTTCCTTATGTACCGAATCCGTCCACTCTTTCACAAGATACCCAATAAGCTTTCGCATACATAGATTCTCATTGTCCAAACAATCACCAATCGCATATTACACATTCACATTTCAGTTTAAACGACATCTAAGCAAGCGATATAATTTATATAACCAAATAACCAAGTAACTAAATAACCAAATAATCAGTACAGGAGAACCCAAATAAATCAAATAACTGAAAACACAATTTAAACTAGCAATTTAATGCACACAATGCAATAGTAAACATCTTAAACAATATATGAGAAAATGAACAATAAAATAGGACAATCGTACACTGACTAGTTTCGTCTCCATTAGTGACATGTAATTATTGTTAAGAATTTTTTAATTTTTACAAAATAAGAAATTATTGATTATTAAGTCTTAGTTTACCGTAACGGAGAATATGGTAAGAGATATTTACTTAAATCAGTATTTCGAAATGTTATACTACCCACAATGCCTCTTGACGAGCCTTGAATTTTCTGAATTTTTTCTACAAAAATTAAAATACTTGTCACATACCCAAAAATACCTTCAAAATCCAAAATCGGTGTTGAAAATTCTTTCCAGCCAATTTTAGGGTTCCGGCACGGCGCTACTGCCATGCTCCGGCCCCGAATATGCCACCAGGGTGACGGTTCACCTTGGTCTGACTGATTTTAGCTGATTTTAGTCGATTTTATATTTACACCTACCAAGAAACACGTTAGGAAGTCTCGGTTGTGTAGAAAAATTAAAAATTCAAACTTACTAGTGGGAAGGGTCTCTGGGTGCGGTGACTCTGCCGGTTCTCCTTCGCGGTTGGGATTTCTCCTTCGGCTAACTTGCACAGAAAAGGACGGTAAACACAATGGTTAAAGAATTGTGTGAAATGAAAAACGGAAAGGGCCTCATTGGAGGGGTTTTAGGGTTTTGGCCACGGCGGCTCCATCAGACTTTGTTCGCAGTTTTTGGCTCATTCGCCATCCTTTTTGCTTCGATATGGCCACAAGAAGACTCGAAATCGAATTCTGAGCGAGAAGAAGAAAATTTTACCTTTCCAGCCGGGGGTTGGTCTCCTTTTTCTGTGTCTAGTTCTTCTTCTCCAGCAACGGCAGGTGTGCCTAAGGTTAAGGTTCCCTGAGACGCAATGTTTAAATACTCATCCCATATCGATCTGGGTCATCCGTCCGCGCGGGATGTGATCGGGATCGTCAGACACGCAGGTTATCCACGTGGCCTCCCGGTGACGCCGATGTCAGCGTGTTTTACCACGCAACGTGCTCTAATTCACCGTGGTTACTGACTAGGTTATCCCACATTGCTAATTTTTTTTTTTTTGCGATTTTACCTTATGTTTTTAAATTTTCTTTCAAAATTTCATCACTTTTTTCCAAAACTATTTTTAATTTCGTCCA
Source organism: Carica papaya (assembly GCF_054855325.1). Taxonomy (NCBI): domain Eukaryota; kingdom Viridiplantae; phylum Streptophyta; class Magnoliopsida; order Brassicales; family Caricaceae; genus Carica; species Carica papaya. Next base: position 22,978,458 of record NC_142310.1, on the reverse strand, counting down.
TATTTTATTTTTTTCAATAATTTAAATAAAATAAAATTAATTATTTATATAATTTTTATAAATAAAAAAAATTATCCCGAACCGATTTTTGAGTTTAGGTATTACAATGATTGATATTTAAAAATATATCATGACGCCTAAAAGATATGAAATAATTTCTCAAAAAAAAATATTTCGATCAACATATTTCACAACATATTTATGTCATCAACTGTATTATGGAAACACTTAAAGTATTAGTAATCTTTAAATATTAATAGTCATTCATCATGATTCATCAATGATATTTAAATCAATTATGTTAAGAGAAACTCTATTATCTTCTACTGCTATCCCCATTGATTTTTTAAATTGTTTATAGTATATAAACATATAATAATATTTCTTTTATACTAATAGTGTTGAATTTTTAAACTACTACTGATATAATATCATAAAATTAATGTTATACTTAGTAATTAATTTGGTCAAGATAATTGGAAATAACTATAAGTTTTTAGTATCAAAATATAAATTCATTCCACATAAGTCAATGATAATGGTAATTAAATTAAAAGAAAAATTCTTGTATTATTATTGCCTTTAAATTCTTTCTTGACACATAACTCTGTGCAAGACATTTATTCAAGTTAAATCCTATGCACTAATCTATCTATACTAATAATGTTCAAGTTACATTAATCATGTGACTTAGGAACCATAATTTATGTTTAAGTCCCATAATTATAATCTTATCTATTTTTAATAGTCAATAAAAATTGTCATTTAGAATATGCAAGAATGTGATAAAATTAAATAGCTTGATCTTGTATTAATACAATAAATAACTACAATATTTTCTTGAAATAAATTATTGTAATAATGCCTCTAATAGTAATTAACGTGAAGAACTTTCATATATTCACTATTCCTGAATTTTTGTAACTATTCTTCCATTTCTTGATATTAGTCATTCACTACTATAGGGTTTTATAAATGTTTATAAATCATTCAAAAAAATAAATAAATAAATAAGGAAAATGGTTTAAATCAAATGTTACACAGTGTTCATCTTTTGTTTATCAAGTTCAAAAACTCTTCTTTTCTTCTTATGCAATTACAAGTATTTGCAATATTTAATTTTAACATTTTTAAATTTTATTTATCTACTTTTTGTTTTAAGACTAGAAGACAAAGAATATAGCTTCTTTCTACTAAGGTTGTTTTAAAAAATGCAATTGAAAATGGAGAAAATAAATAAATATATTTTATTTCTATTAATTTATATTTATTAATGAAGCTTCCAACGATTGACAATCACCAACATCCAACAGTTAACAGTGATGTTTTTTACTTTAGTCTACTTTCTCCCACATCGTTCTCTCCTCTCCTTCATCATCAAACCATTTTTTTTTTTTATTTAATATCGCCTTTGCATTTCTCTATCCGCTCTCAAAGACGGTGAGGCCAGAGCCGATCGGGTTCTTCTGCGCCGCACTTTGGTGAGTTGTTGTAACTGGTTATTTTCGTTTTTTTGATGAATCATTGTGTTTGTTTTTAAATTATTTGAACCGTTCCAAGTATTATATCTACTTCTTAACTTGGTGTTGATTCATACATGAAAGAGAGATTTGTAGACGCCTCACCTGGGTCATTGAATATTTGCTTATCTTTTTCTGGGAAGATTTCCATAGATGATTAATCAAGGTTGTGTTTGGACAAATCCAGAATTTATGAGCTTTAATAACTAACCATCATTCCTTGTATGTGTTCTCAAAATTATGTTATGATTGATAAGTATGTGTTTCTTAATTAATCAAACTCTCTGGAATTCCTTCTAAAACAAGTGTTTGTAACACAAGTAAGTGTATTTGGAGGTGTTTGATTGCAGAGTCAGATGGCTGTGTCAATTAGGAACAAAAGCACAAGCCTGTTACGGTTAGCACAAGAGAGAGCAGCATCGAAGAAGGTGGAAGAAGACCACAAGAAGCAAGAAGATATTGCAGTGCCATGTCTTTCTAAAGATTGCATTTGGAATATTCTCATTCGGCTGCCTATAAATTCTCTTCCACACTCAAGGTTTGTGTGTAAGTCATGGTACGACATAATTAACAGTCCCACTTTCATTGATGCCCACCTTCATCGCTCTCAAACCGTTTTGATCTTTCTGTGTTTTCAACATAGAAGATCACTCTCTTCTGTCAAATCAGTTCCAAATACTTTTTCAGTTGAATCCAGTTTTCTTCCGACAAAATCTGGTTCTATCTTTGGGGAGCCCACTGTCAGCTCCAAATCAATATTTTACATGGGTTTCATGGAATTCAAGAATGGAAAATGTCAGATGGGAGAATACAATATAACTTGCTCGGGAAACATTAGAGGTACATGCAATGGTCTAGTTTTACTTGATAACAAACTGAAGAAAGGAGGACTGTTGGTCATGAATCCTGTGACAAGGAAGATCATTGCTCTACCTCTTGGTACAATATCTTCTCCCCATAATGATTCTTATGGCTTTGCATTTATTAATGCCACAGGTGATTATAAGGTGGTACACTTGTTTAGGGATATGTTGGGATACATTAATTGTGAGACACTATATCTGGGAACAAGAGTTTGGAGAGAGGTGAATGGACCCACTTTTGGACTGTTTGGTTGGTTAGGAAACAATCCCGTTTCAGCAATTGACGCATTGCATTGGATTCCTGAAATTGATCGCAGTGATTACCTCGTTTCCATGGAAATGGAAAATGACAAGTTCACTACAATTGCTCTCCCCCAAAGCTGTCAAAAATACGATGGGATTATTGAAATGGGTGGTTTTCTATGTTTTGTAACTCATGAGGAACTCAACGTAGATGTTTGGATCTTGAAAGGTTTATGTGGGGAGGTTTGGACAAAGCAGCATTGCATCACAAGAGGTTGCATACTTGACATGGTTCCCCTTTTGAGTCTAGGAGTTAGTGGAGATATAATTTTCAAGAGGGATGAAGATGGTTCCCTTTATATCTATAACTTCGAACTCCAAGAGTTGAGAAAGATTGAGATGGAAGCGGCTGGTCTCCTGCAATCAAATTTGTACATGCCTCATGTCAACAGCCTTGTTTCATGGAAATGAAGGAGTTGTACACTATTGACTTGCCCTTTGATAAGTCATATGAAGCTGTTTTATATGCATCACTATTGATAATATAAGTAATAATTAATGTGGATATCACTTGTTGTTTATAGTAATTCTCTGGGTTATGGTAAGACTGCTTCAACAACTACTTGTCTTGAAACGCACTCTGGATTGGTTGGTTGGATTGGTGTATGGTTGTATAATACCTAAATGCTCTTTATCATCTATTTTTAAATCTAATGATGCATTTTGCATTTATGTTTTAATTTTAAAGTACATTGGCTAATTTGAAGCCATTGTAGTGAAAAAACTGTAATATCAATTAAGTATAATCTTCAATTACTCCAATGATTAGGGTGCATAAATCACTTAAAGAGAAAAGCGTTCAAAATTCATATAAGATATGTTTATTGCCATATCAATGTTTTTCAGCTTAAATAAAATGCATAAGAGATGGAAAAGAAAATCAATATGGGTATTCACTTTCATAAAGATTATTCAACAAATATGATTCAATTCAAACCTTAATCCAGTCAGAATAATTAAAAGAGCCAAACTAGAAGAAGAAGAATCCTTTCATCACCATTTAATCAAGTCCTTTTACATTCAACTTATTTATAGGAACTTGCAAGCATAAGGTAACATATGGCATAACAACCAAAGCAAATCCTATTGATTTTGTAATGTTGAGTAATAGAGATGATACCTTGATTGGCAAGCCAACTACTAGTTATTTTACTACAAGTTACAGTCTACAACAGACTACTAATATGATAGCAGAAATTAATTGAGAGGCATTCTGCAAAGTTCAAGCAGCCGCTTCAGCAGCAGAAGAGACCTTTCTAAGGACGAAAATAGGATCGCCAACTTTGATGATCTTTCCTTTTCCTTCAGTATGAGTGTTCTTCCAAACCATGTTCTGCCCGAAATAAATCTGCCACAGAATTAACATAATTATTCATTTTTGTATCATTTGCATCAGCATCTGAAAATCAATCTAAAGTCTGTTTACGTCTCACTTTTCCCTGCTGTTTTCTGTTTGGCCTTAAAACCTTGTCCGACCTAAATTTCATCAGCGTTGCATTGGGTTCAGAGCCTGCAACTCCTGTCTCTTGATTAATTGTCGGTATCTGAACCAAATATTGTATCATTGTAGAGCATGTCAGGCAATAAAATGTACAGCTCTAACAGACTCCAACTGAAGTTAAGAACTCCAATCACGTTGGAGAACTTTTTAACATGGTAAGTAAGGAATTTATCTTATTGCAGCTCTATGGTCACTCTATTTGTAAGTCTACAGTACTGCAAAAACAATACAAATGAAAGGAAGGACACTCACTGATCTGACAGTAGTTTTTATGTGTAGATTGAAACTTTTCCTAGATTAAGATATGGTCATCATCATTTGAAATCAGAACCTTCTGGAGGGTATTCACTGGCTACCCACATATCACTCAATTGATTATATTTCTTTGAGAATATTCAACCTTCATTGTCAATCTCAACAGCATAGTTATTTTCATCCATTTTCCTCTATTAACTGTTTTACATATCATCTCTGTTAAATAATTTAACCAAGTCAACTCTTAGGAATTTTTATTGGAAAACGAACCACCCTCTTGGCATTCTGTCACAAGGACTGCTAATACTAGCTACAGGAGCATAAAGAAAAAAAACAAGTTAATTTGCACAAATGCACCAGAAAAGAATCAACTTATTACCTTGCAACGGGAGCATAACTTCACACCTTGAAAGGTAAACTTGTTTATCCTGATCTCTGTCCATAAATCTTCAGCATAGGGTTCACAACCATCAACAAAGATGCTATGACATTCAAATGACCAACATCAGCTATGCACAAGCCAGGAAGATAACCATGGTACAACATGAATTATAAAATTGAGCTGAGAATGCTGGTTCTATAAATATATATATATATATATTATTTTTTGAAATAAATAATCTGATCTAAATCATTAACAGGGTTCTCTAAGGAGATTCCTGAGTGTAATAATACAGATTGCAGAGAATATGCAAGAGAAAAAGCTTTCGGATACTTCAAATGAGTAGATATGTGAGAGGCTGGACAAGTACTTGGGTCTGAAACGGCTGATGGGCACAGGTTCCCTTAGAAGCTTATTTAGTGCATCCAGTGATCCCTGCAACAAAAAGATTATCATGAAGATTAAGATTTTAAAGTTCATTTTAAAATTAAGATAAATAAATTCCATGTTCAAGTTGGCTGACCTGAGATATCAGCATAAATGGAAACAAATCTGAAAACATTGTAGTGTGACCAGGTGCATATTCTGGATCCACCGGCCTTGTTTCTGATGCTGCAGCGATTATGAGAAGAATGCAATCATCATCTCAGTTTTTACTTATAAACATAAAAAACACAAGTTCGTCATGTTGACGGGCTCCACACCGCTGGAAATGCCCTAGCTTACTCTCTGCTTTTGTTGTGCCCCTAGTTAATTTAGAATGTGCTAATCTAATAAATTGCAGAAACATAAAACACAACCTGCATTAAAACGAACCAGCCGACTGGGTTTCCCAAGATAATTTGTAAACCATTTTGATGCTTCTTCTCCCTCGTCCAATGCAGAGCCGGACCACTCCCATACTGACACACCATCTGCTATTTCCTGCGGTTTACTCAGTGAAACCTTGAGTCCTTCCATCCCTGGAGCTTTTATTACTGCAAAGAAAGCAATTAATGGATCAAAACTGGAAATTTACAACTTAACTGAAAAATAGAAAAGAATATGGTTTATATAAGGTCAGAAAAGACATCCACTGAATGAGTTTTTCATGTTCAAGATATATTAGAGATGCAAAACTCATGAAAGGTATCTTCAAATGTACTAGTGATAACATCTTTGGAAAGCAAACAAATAACCAAGTTAATAAAGGAAAGGCATCACAGCAACACCATAAAACATAGAAGCTACGATCAGAAAATCCAAAATAAGGCCCCATGAAATTTGACACAGTATTCAAAACTTCAATGAACTATAAAGTGCTTACATATCTTATTGTTTTTCTCTTACACAAGCAGATTACACTTGTTCATATGCTCAATTCGATAAAAGATGTTTGTAGATTGCAAGACTAATGTTCCAAAAATATGAAAATTGAATAAGCAGTTTATGATGGAAAATGAAAATCAGTTACATGATTCAGGAAATGAAGTGAGGGACTAGAATTGGGGAAAGTAAAGCGCTAAATGGAGCAGTAACACCTCAAGGAAGAGAACTTAGGAAATGAGTTTACCCATATAGGAGTTGTCTGTAGGCTCCCAGTCCTCCAAAAATGCATCCTTTGGCAGCTCAACCTCAATCAGAGCAAGCTTTGGCTCAACTCTTTGAGTATATGCCCTTCCCTTGTAATTCACAATTAACCAGTTTCGATCCCATCGAAATCCTGCATGCCCAAACACAAATAATCCGAGATAGATAATTCAAGACATATATAATCATACCCATTGGACCGGAATCACGTAAAATTAACAAAATATCCAACGATTCATTAAAAAAAAAAAAAATCAACGATTGTACAGACACTGAGAAGCAAAATCAAGTGGGTCAAAGAAATGAGAAGAGGAAACAGAGGGAGATGAAAGCAGCGAGGTAGCGTGGAAAGTTGGTTTACCACTAGGAGTGAGGAGTGCCTGCGATACAGAAATTCCACGGCATGATTTTATTGGATATACGAAGAGAGATGCCACTTTAGCAACTCCCTCCATCTTTCTCTGCAATTTCAGTCGCACTAGATATCTGTTGTAATTGTAATTTGAAAGTGATGAAGGAGAGATATATAGAAAATGAGTAATGCAGCATCTCAGCAGTTCTTGCTTTTTATTTTTGCCTTTAAGAAGTAATTTTAGGTAAAATAAAAATATTTTTAATAAAAGTAAAAAACGAAAATCTATTTTTAATAATTTTAAATACAACTAGAGGAGTAAAACAATTTTTTTTTATATATAAAAATTAAAATTAAAATTTATTTTCGATAATTTAAATACAATTTTAAATTTTAATAAAAATATATACTTTTAAAATTTAAAATTTATTTCCATCAAATTTATAATTTTTAGTTTTTAAAATTATATTTATGAAATTAAAATAAATTTTAATAAAAAATTTGCTGCTCAATATTATCCTCCATTTTGAAAATGCAGGATACGGACGTGGGAATTCTTGACCAAATAATCTAAATGAAAAGAGTGTAAGGATTGGTGTCATAAACTTGTATGTCTTTTTTCATATTTATTAATTATTTTCTATTTGTCGTATCCTATGTGTTATTTTTAAATATTTTTATTAAACAATTTATATATCTCCTTAAGATTTAAGAGACCAAGTAAATCAAAACATATGGGGTATGCATTTAAAAATAATTAGTATTTTATTAAATATCTAATTTTTTTATTTATTTTTAGATATAATAAAAAAATAATTAATAAAAATAATCAAATATAAATATTATATAATTTGAAAAAAAAAAAACACCAAATATATTCTTAGGAAGAATGCTCAAAAACCCAAGAGAAGGTTGCATTAAGTTTTATCTCTTTGTTTATTAAAAAGATTTTTAGATAACTCCTATTTAAAGTAAGTTTCAGCATTTATTTTTTTAATAGAATTAAATATACGAGAAAATTATAAAATCTAAAAATTAAAAAGCAAGTGGCCAACACCTACCATATTTGGCACGCTTAAAATGAGACAAAAAGATCTACCGCTCATTCCATATTTTATTTATAGATTTTAAAAGTAAATTATTTAAAATGAAGGTCCAACCTGGATTACTTTTGTGGAGTAATAAATTATAAATTATAAATTTAGTTTTTTCTACATTTTTTAAATTAATATAGAAATCTCAAATTTCTTTTCAAGACATCTATATATGTATATATATAGATAATGTAGGATGTGTAAGTCAACAATTGTGTTGCATGCATGCGAAGTTACATCTGTGTTTTCCCACATGACATGCAAATCTTTGTTTTCTTCTGTAAAAGAAACGGGTAAGTAATCTGTTAGCTCGAACTATTTGAAAATTTGAATTTGGAGCACTCAAATTTGCAATCAAACTTTAGTCAGAAGTTTCCTCTCAACAACGAAAGGATTAAGATTCTGAATTCGTATCTAACTTTAGAAATTCTGGATTGATAATTTTGTTCAAAAGATGTAATCAAGCTTGAATCCAATATGAATTAAGAAAACATTATGACAATTTTTCTTGATTATTCACCTCCTAATTTCAGCACATGTAACGATCCTAGAATATTCAAATAAATAAATTATAACTTAAGTGCATAAGCGAAATAAATACTTAAAGTTTATATTCCTTACACATAAACTTAAAGTCTCAAATAGTATTACGAAAATTAACCTTTTGAAAGAAATATAAAAAAAATAAAGAAATATTTACCTCCTAATTTCAGCACATGTAACGATCCCAGAATGTCCAAAGAAATAAATTATAATTTAAGTGCGGAAATGAAATAAATAGTTAAGGTTTACATTCCTTACACATAAATTTAAAATCTCAAATAGTGTTACGAAAATTAACATTTTGAAATAAATACAAAAAAATAAAGAAATATTCACCTCCTAATTTCAGCACATGTAACAATCCCGGAATGTCCAAAGAAATAAATTATAACTTAAGTGCGGAAGCAAAATAAATAGTTAAAGTTTACATTCCTTACACATAAACTTAAAATCTCAAATAGTATTATGAAAATTAACCTTCTGAAATAAATACAAAAAAATAAAGAAATAAACAGAAAATAAATAAAGCTGGTATCATACTCGCAACCCTCTTGTGAATCGGGTTCTAGATCCTGCTCTTCTTGATTTGAAATGGTTAAATAAAAAATGAGCTACACGAGCCCAGTAAGAATATTACGCTACTCACCGACACAGAAATGAAGGTTGGTAGAAATCAAAATAACTAATGGAGTATTTAATTAAACAAATACATTTCTTAATAATAAAACCATTTATCATCTACTTAATGCAATGAGATTTATAAAAGTAACCTATGGAGACAATAACATAGTACTTATCATGATTCTATATGTAATTGGTAACAGACACACATTATAAATCCATGTTCAATAAATCAAACAATAACCTTTCCTTTTATCGGCCTACTGGTATCCATAGGGGTTCATAGGGATATCTCCGCTACACCTGAACCATTTCCTTCAACATTCTCAATTAAAGGGTCGTCCCTTTACCCCATCCGGTATGAGTACCAAACAACTAAACCTCAATATTTCGTCCAGTATGAGGGTGAAACAGGTTGTCCCCATACCTCGTCCGGTATGAGTACTAAATTATCAAATCTCGATACCCTATCCGGTATGAGACAACGTTCACGGTTGGGTTCCCTATTGTACCTGGTCCATCCACCATTTTTTAAGATATCCAGTAAGATTGTCATTTCATCCATTCACCTAATCACACAATTTTTCTGTTTTTCTCTAGTCTCCATTTTTCAAATCAACCGTAATCACATAAATAAACAAATATGCATCAGGGAATCCAATCATATCTCGATTTCTCAATTTAACAATAGTCACGTAAGGCAGCAATACATGTGTTCAAATCATAAAATCGATAAATCAAATACTATTATGCATTTAAACTGTAAAATAAATCAACAGAAATCAACAGAGAACAATTTTCAATTCTAGCTCCATTAGTAATCCGTAATTAATTATAAATATTTTCTAAGTTTCACAAAATATCGTATTATTTAAAATTAAACTTCAATTTCATAACAGAGGATAGAGTGAAGGATTCTTACTCAATTTAGTGTCCGAAAGGCTAAACTGTTGACTGCACCTACTAGCAGTCCCCGGGTCACTTGAATTTTTCTTCGGGAATCAAAACATGCTATAAGTACCTACAAATATCCTAGAAAATCCAAAATTAGCCTTAGGGTCCAATTTTGGCAAATTTTAGAATTCCGACATGGCAGCTCTACCATGCTCCGGTGATGGCACCGCCACTCGCGGCGGTGGTCTGTCTCGGATCGGCTGTTTTCGATTGTTTTTGACTGAATTTGGTCGATTTTGCATCGATCCCTACGAGAAAACACGTTAAGGGGCATCGGTTAGCTGAAAAACACAAAAAAATGAAACTCACTAGCGGTAGGGCTCTCTGGTGCGGCTGCTCCTCCGGCTCATGTTGCGGTTGGGTGTTTTGCTCTGGTCAAACTATAGAGAAGGAAACGGTGATCAAAATGGTGAAAATATTACGCCGAACGAGAATCGGGAAGGGGCTCATCGGAGACGTTTTGCTAAATTTCTCACGGCGGCACTGCCAGGTTTTGCCATAGTTTTCAGCCAATCAGTCAATTGTTTTGCTTCGATTTGGCAACGGTAGTGTTTAAAATTGAATTCCGAGCAAATAAATTTTTTTTACCTCTTTTTGCGATCGAAAAGGGCTCTAGTGCAGCGACGGGTGGCGGCAACTCTCCTTCCCGACGGTTGGGTCTTCTTCTTCGACAAGGGTGTCCGGCGGCTAGGGTTAGGGTTTGGTGTGAAAAGGGTTATTTATATTCATCTCCATTTAATCTGGACCGTTCATCGCGTTTGATCTGAACCGTCCGATTATAATTAAATAGGGAATAAATTTAGAACGTTCATCGCGATCTAATCTGGGTCGTTCATCATGATCTAATCTGAATCGTTTGATCACGTTTAAATCCGGCCATCCAATTGTGTTTGGAGAGGGAACGCATCCAGGCCGTCCGTGCGCGCAGGAATGGATCTGTGTCATTCGATAGCAGGCACGTGGATCGCCCGCGTGGCCTCCTGCATGGCACCACATCAGCGTCCGTTGCCATGCGGCACGTCCTGGTTCGTTGAGGCTTCTGACCGGGCATCATATATGGCAAAAAAATTTTAAATTATATTTTGACCATAGATTTCTAATTTTTTTTTCAAAAATACCCCTAGAACACAAATTTTCACCTTTTTTTTCCAATTTTTTTTAATTTCATCCTCCATCACATTTTCTTCATTTTTACACCAAAATAAAATTAAAAAATTATATTTGTAATTAATTTAATTTAAAATTAAATTAATTTGGGTATTACAACTCTCCCCCCCTTAAAAGAAATTTGGTCTCTCAAATTTGTCTCTCTCACTCTCAATCAAACAGCTGGGGATATTGGGCTCTGAAGTCTGATTCTAGTTCCCATGTGGCCTTTTTCAGTGTGTGATTTTGCCACATAACCTTAACGAAGAAAATTTTCTAGTTGTAGAGTAATCTGCTCTTTCAGTCCATAATATTGACCAGTACTTCCTCATAGGACAGATCCTCCTGGAGTGAAAGATGTTCGTGGGCCAAGACGTGAGAGGGGTCCGAGTTGTATTGTGTAGCATAGACACATGAAACACATTATAGATACTGAAAAGTTCTAGAGGCAGGATCAGTCTGTAGGTGGCGGTACCAATTCTATCTAAGATCTCGAATGACCTAATAAACTAGGGATTTAGTTTTCTCTTCTTGCCAAACCTGCTAATTCCCTTAAAAGGGGTGACCATAAAGAACACTCGATCGCCTTTCACAAATTTTAAATTCCTCTTCCGGGTGTTTGCATAACTCTTCTGCTTGCTCTGAGCTGTTTGAATGTTCTTCCTCATCTTAACTATTTTGGCTTTAGTCTCCTCTACAAGGTTTGGAGCGAACAGTTTTCTATCATCCACTTCTTCCCAACAGATCGATGATCTGCATGGGCAGCCATACAATGTCTCATATGGAGCCATGTCAATACTTGTTTGGTAGCTGTTGTTATAGGCAAACTCTATCAGGGGTAGATTGTTATCCCAATGGCCCCCAAAGTCAAGAACACAAGCTCGGAGCATAGTCTCAAGTGTGCGGATTGTCATTTCTGATTGTCTATAGGTTTGAGGGTGGAATGCAGTACTAAGAAACAGTTTCGTTCCCATAGTTTACTAAAAGCTATACCAGAACCGAAAAGTGGACCTGGGGTCCTTTTGGGACACTACTATCACTAGCACTCTATGTAATCTGACTATTTTTTGGATGTACATTCTTGCCAACTTGTCCAAGGAATCAGTCATCCTTATGCCCAAGAAGTTGAAAGACTTGGTAAGTCGGTCAACAATTATACATATGACATCATGTCCTGAGCGTGCCTTAGGCAACCATATCATAAAATCTATAATGATATGATCCCACTTCTACTTCGAAATTGGTAATGATTGAAGTAGCCCACCTGTGCGTTGATGCTCTGCCTTGACCTGCTGACATACCAAATACTTAGAAATAAAGTCAACTATATCTCTTTTCATCCCGTTCTACCAAAATCGGGGTCGCATACTTTGATGACAATGGGCAGCCAGATAAAGTGTTGGAGGTAGCCGATAGGGCTTAGCTCGATCAGAATAGATTTGGTCGGACCGAATCCACCTCGATGAGACCACATTGAACTCGCATCTTTGATCGTGGGTTGCTTACGCAACAGGACCTATAGGTTCGCCTACTTGACTTATGAAAGATAATGAGAATCTTAGTGCTTCCGGGATGCATGACAAACTTTGAGTTATGGGCCTCTGTCATGATGTCCCTTTTCAACTCATTGTTATCTGGAACACACACTCTGTCCTGAAATCTGAGTAACCCATCGGTGGAGACTCGGAATTCTGAGTTAACTCCCTGTTCTACATATTTCTTGAAGGCTGCTAGGGTGAAATCGACGGACTGAGCTTCCTTTATTATCTTGATTAACTCCGGTTGAATAGTCAGGTGGCCCAAACATGTGACTCTCTTCAGGTCCTAAAGCCATACCTATTGTGTAGTCTTTATCTGCCTACATTTTAAAATTATAAAATGAGCTAATGTATCTGCATTTTTCCTGCTGAGCGCATCGGCTACCACGCTGTCTTTACCTAGGTGATACATGATATCATAATCATAGCCTTTGAGGAGTTCTATCCACATTCTCTGACGCATGTTGAGATCTTTTTGAGTGAATATGTGTTTAAAGCTCTTATGATCGGTATAGACCTAAAAGGTCTCTCCATACAAATAATGACGTCAAGTCTTCAAGGTATGAATAATTGCGGCAAGTTCTAAGTCATGAGTGGGGTAGTTTTTCTCATGACTCTTCAATTGCTTGGACCCATAGGCTATGACCTTCTCATGCTGCAACAAAACACAATCCAACCCTAGGTAGGAGGCATCACTGCAAAGCCAACATAGCTGCAGTAGTCAACCGTTTTTTTAGTTCTGAAAAACTTCTTTCACAGTGCTCGTTTCACTCAAACTTGACATTCTTCTTTGTGAGTTGAGTCAGAGGAGCAACTAGACTAGAAAATCATTCCACAAACCTGCGGTAATACCCTGTCATCCCTAGAAAGCTACGGATCTCCTTAACCAATGTCAAGTTTTCCCATCCGAGCACAACTTTAACATTTTTGGGGTTCACTAACATTCTATCTTTTGTTATGATGTGCCATAGGAAGATAGTCTGCTCAAGGTAGAACCCACACTTACTCAACTTTGTATACAGTTTCTTCTCCCTAAGAACCTGTAAAACCTGAATTAGATGGTGAACGTGTTTCTCTCTACTTTTTGAATAGACCAAGATATCATCGATGAACAAAATGACAAACTAATCCAGGAATTTTCTGAAAACTCTGTTCATTAAGTCCATGAAGATGGCTGGAGCATTAGTTAGTCCAAATGACATGAACAGGAACTCATACTATTCGTACCTGATTCAAAAAGCTATTTTGGGAATGTCTTCTGTCATGATTTTGAACTGATAGTAACCTATACGCGGCTCTATCTTGGAGAAGACCTGGGCACCCTGCAACTGATCAAAGAGGTCATCGATTCTGGGGAAGGGATACTTGTTCTTGATTATGACTCTGTTCATACCTCTGTAATCAATACATAACTTCAACGTCTCATCTCTCTTTCTTGCAAATGTGATTTCGACACCCCAAAGGGACACACTATATCGAATGAATCCGCTGTCCTATAATTCCATGATCCGTTTCATCAGTTCTTCCATCTCAATACAGCTCATGCGGTAAGGAGCAACTAAAATAGACTGGGTACCTGCCTGAAGGTTTATGGTGAATTCGACTTCTCTATCTACTAACAATCCAAGTAGTTCATCCGGAAATATATCTGGAAAGTCTCAGACTACCAGAATCTCTTGAATACAAATTTTTTTCTTGGGTTTGCCCTGTACCACATCCGGGTTGGCTTTTGCATCTTGCTGAGTGAGATTGTAAGCCCTGCCCTGAATAGGAGGTTTGGTCTAGTTCTAGTTCCTCGGGCACTCCCTTACATAATGTTGGATGCTACCACATATACGGTAGATGTTGTTGAGGTGATAGCAGGGCCGGTCCCCATGATCTTTACGACAATGTTGACAGATCTTGACGCGTCCTACTGCTGGAACTAGAGGGGGAGCCTGAGTCATTGTCCCGGTTCTCTTATTTTATTGAACAGGTGCAGTAGGTGCTGGTCTGCGTTGTGGGGCTGAGGACCTGAGGTTCCTTGCTGTTTGAGAAAAGGTACGATGGCTCTTCTCCGCTAACTGTGCCTTGGCCAGAACAGCCAAATAACTACTGAGCTCGAGCATAAACAACTCTGTCTTATCTTAGGATGGAGTACCTTCATCTATTATGCTCTCAGGAGAATATCGACCTAACTCTAGGAACTTGCGAGTATATTCTGATACAGTCATGTTCCCTTGGACTAAGTGTACAAACTCTATCTCCTTCAGATGTCAGAGATGCTCTGGGAGATACTCTGCATAAAAGGCCATCATGAACTTTTCCCAAGTGATTGGAAAGGGCAGGATAGTCCGCTTAAGTTGCCTTCTCTCACCAGTATGTAGGTAGTAAGGATGACCTTTGGTTTGGGGATCACCCTGAGGGTCTTGAAGGCTTTCTCTATCTCAGATAACAAGAAATCGACCTCTTTAAAGAATGACCCCCTGCAAAAGTAGAAGGATTTAGTTTTTTATACATTTCTATGTAGCTTGGGTCCATCATGAGAGAAGCTGGGTCCTGTAGATGAGGGATTGGCTGGGCTGAGGATGGACTAGATGACCATGCAGTGGTACTTGATGATACGGTGGAGACACCGGATTGTACTGTGGTAGTGTCAGGTGATGCAGTAGCTGGGGCACCGGATCATACTACGGTGGTGTCGGGTGGTACTGTAGAGAAGCACGATCATATCAAGGTGGCTCAATATCCTCCCGCTGCAGGGGTGGCTCAACTTATGACAGCGGGGGATGGTTAGGTAGCTCCCACCTTTCCTCCCGAGCCTGCTGGATAGCAATGAGTCTCTCCATCATCTCAAATAATCGGCCAACATCCTCTTTAAGCGAACTCTCCCGGGCTGCTCAGTTTAGTGGGGGTCTTGCTCTTCTCATCTATCTGTACCTATATTTCACAAGGAATGGTTGAGTGACAATTCATTATTTTTGGTGTTTCCTAAGGGTTTTGTGTAAGGAATAGGTCCGAGGAACGCGACTTTGATACCAATTGTAACGACCCCGAAATGTCCAAAAAAATAAATTATAACTTAAGTGCGGAAACGAAATAAATAGTTAAGATTTATATTCCTTACACATAAACTTAAAGTCTCAAATAGTGCTATGGAAATTAATCTTTCGAAGGAAATACAAAAAAGTAAGTAAATTAACAGAAAATAAATAAAGCTGGTATCCTACTTGCAACCCTCTTGTGGATCGGGCTCTGGATCCTGGTCATCTTGATCTGAAATAGTTAAATAAGAAATGAGGTACACGAGCCCAGTAAGAATATCACACTACTCACCGACACAGAAATGAAGGTTGGTAGAAAATCAAAACAACTAATGGAGCACTTAATTAAACAAATACATTTTTTAATAATAAAATCATTTTCTATCCACTTACCACAGCAAGATTTATAAAAGCAACATATAGAGACAACATAGCACTTATCATGATTTTATATGCAATTGGTAACAGGCACACATTATAAATCCATATTCAATAAATCAAACAACAACCTTTCCTTTTATCGGTCTACTAGTATCCATGGGGTTCATAGGGATGTTCTTGCTATGCGTGAACATTATCAACATTATCAATTAAAGAGCCGTCCCCATACCCCATTCGGTATGAGTGCTAAATTATCAAGTCTCGATACCCCATCCGGTATGAGACAACTTTCACGGTAGGGTTTCCTATTGTACCTGATCCGTCCACCATTTCTCAAGATATCGAGTAAGACTACCATTTCATCCATTGACTTAATCACACAATTTTTCTGTTTTTCTCTAGTCTCTATTTTTCAAATCAACCGTAATCACATAAACAAACAAACATACATCGGGGAATGCAATCATATCTCAGTTTTTTAATTTAACAATAGTCACGTAAGGCAGCAATACATGTATTCAAACCATAAAATCGATAAATCAGATACTATTATGCATTTAAACTGTAAAATAAATCAATAAAAATTAACAGATAATAATTTCTAGTTCTAACTCCATTAGTAACCCGTAATTAATTATACATATTTTTTAAGTTTCACGAAATACCATATTATTTAAAATTAAACTTCAATTCTATAACAAAGGATAGGGTGATGGATTCTTACTCAATTTGATACCCGAAAGGCTAAACTGTTGATTGCGCTTACTGACGGTCCGTAGTTCTCCTGAATTTTTTTTTGGGAATCAAAACACGCTATAAGTACCTACAAATGTCCCAAAAATACTCAAAATCAGCCTCATGGTCCAATTTTGGTCAATTCTGGAATTCCGGCACGGTGGCTTCCCCGTGCTCCAGCGACGGTGCCGCCGCTTGTGGCGGTAGTCCGCCACAGGTCAGCTGTTTTCAGCCGTTTTCAACTGAGTTCAGCCGATTTTGCATTGATTCCTACGAGAAAACATCTCAAGTGGTCTTAGTTGGCCGAAAAAACACAAAAATAGAAATTCACTGGCGGAAGGGGGGGGGGGGGGGGCTCTCCGGTGCAGTGACTCCTCCAGCTCACATTGCGGTTGGGTGTTTTGCTCTGATCAACCTGTAGAGAAGGAAATATTGATCACAATAGTGAAAAAATTACGCCGAATGGGAATCGGAAAGGGTTTCATCAAAGGCGTCTTGTGAAATTTCCTAGAACAGCGCCACCGGGCTCTGCCCGCAGTTTCCGGCCAATCGACCAGTTATTTTACTCCGATTTGGCCATAAAGTGTTTAAAATTGAATTCCAAGAAAAGGAGAAAATTTTTACCTCTTTTGGCGATCAGAAAAGGCTCCGATGCGGCGGCAAGTGGCGGCGACTCTCCTTTCCAGCAATTGGGTCTTCTTCTTCGGCGAGGGCGTCCAGCGGTTAGGGTTAGAATTTG
Source organism: Carica papaya (assembly GCF_054855325.1). Lineage (NCBI taxonomy): Eukaryota > Viridiplantae > Streptophyta > Magnoliopsida > Brassicales > Caricaceae > Carica > Carica papaya. The sequence goes on along the minus strand of NC_142310.1, from coordinate 22,960,939 downwards.
GTGTGAATAGGGTTATTTATATCCGTCCTAATTTAATCTTGACCGTCCATCGTATTTGATCTAAACCGTCTAATCGCGATTAAATAGGAAGTGAATCTTGACCGTTCATCGCAATCTAATCTGGACCGTCTGATTGCGATCTAATCTGAACCGTCTGATCTCGTTTAAATATGGTCGTCCGATCGTGTTTGGGGGGGAAACGCATCCAGGCCGTTCGTGCGCGCAGGAACGGATATGGGTCGTTTGATTACGAGCACGTGGATCGCTCGAGTGGCCTCCCGCGTGGCACCGTGTCAGCGTCCGTTACCACGTGGCGCGTTTTGGTTCGTCGGGGCTGTTGACTGGGCATCCTACGTGGCAAAATATTTCTAAATTATATTTTGACTCGGGATTTTCGATTTTTCTTTCAAAAATCTTTCAGAACTCAAATTTTCACTGTTTTTTTTTTCAAAATTATTTTCAATTTCATCATCCGTCAAATTTTTTTTATTTATTTTTACTTTAAATTAAAATTAAAAAATTATATTTATAATTAATTTGATCTAAAATTAAATTAATTTAGGCATTATAGTATTGCACCTGTATTAATCATCTACATTTATGTTGTTACTATTGCATATATTTTATATATAACACATATTTTATATATTAATAATAATAAATTTACTAAAAAAGGGGAAAATCCACAGCCCTTTTTTTTTTTTTGGTTATATATGGCTTGTCCTAAGAATGAGATTGAAAATGAAGAATCATGTAGTGAGTGTGGAACTTCCAAGTGGTTAGAAAATAATAATGATAATTCTTGTAATGACGATGCAACTAATGAATGGAGAAAAATAATTATCCGCTAAATTTGATACTATTTTCTCTTGATACCAAAGTTGCAAATGGTGTCCATATCTTCTAAGTGCTTCATCTTTGAGATGACACAAAGATGGTTGAACAAAAAATGACATGTCAAGACATCACATGGATAGTAAAATATGGAAGGCTTTTGATTCTCAACATCGGAGTATTTTATTTAAATTTTAGTAACGCAAAACTTAGATTAGCAACTAATGGTTACGATGCTTTTAAATTTATGAGTAGTACTTAATTAGTTGTGTTGATCTCATGTAACTATTCACTTTATTTATCTATGAAACATATATATTTTATTATAAAAGAATTAAATCAACATGGATAAAGAATTAACACTCAAAACAGGAAAAATTTAACATGCAAGCTACATTAATGTGGACCATCAATGATTTTATACATTATGCAAACTTACAAGATTGTTATGTTTGTTCTTGTTGTACTGAAAATGTTAAATCAATATAACTAAATAATTGAAAAAAGCTTAGTTATATGAGACATCAATGATGCTTCAGTGAATCTCACTCCTTTAGTCATTAGAAACAATATTTTGAATAACAGCACTGTGGAGTTGAGATTTGCTCTAACTTCTAACCACTGAGTTTATTATTTTAATGCATAAAAAATCTTCATTTCACTTATGGAAATGATCAAATATGAGATTTGTTATCGTGAGCTCAAATGTTAGATTGCTCGAAAATAAACTTAGAAATGTTAAAAATAATAAAGAAGATAATCCTAAATATTATATAAGAGAAATGACTGAACTATTTTAATTTCGATTCAGACTAGATCTGATTAATATTTTCTGATTCGGTCCAATTGAGACCAAAATAAGTATAATTTTATGTATACTTTTCAAATTTTAAGTTTTCATTTTTAATTTTTTAAAAATTTAAAAATGTATATATTTTTTTCAGACCTGAACCGAATTAAAATAAACTTATTTTTCTGGTTTCCTACGGCATGAATTGAGAGCCAGACCAAATATTGTTTGGTTCAATATGATCTCCCCCTGTCTGCACTGGAACAAAAACTACCCTATTTTTCTTTTGGACTGTTAAGTCTTTTTTTTTTTTTTTTTTTTTTTGGTTATTATGTGAATATTTTGTATCATACAAAGGATAATAAATTGGTGCTTTGAAAATTAAAAAATATTAAAGTAATCTGCAGGAAGAATTTTGAGAAATTGACAAAAGAAAATTAGTGTAATAAATAGGCAAGAATATTCTAAAAGGATATATACACATAAATATATAAGATATGTAAGAATATTATAATATTTTAAAAGTAAAAGTAGTATGATACATCAGATTCTTAAAAAATGTGAATGCTTTAACTAGCCAATACATGTGGAGCATATAAGGTTCAGATATACGTGTGTGTGTGTGGAGCAAAAATACAAAATATATGAGAATATTCTGATATTTTAAAGTAAAACTAGTATGATATGTGAGATTTTAAAAGAAACGTAAAAGATTTATAGATCTTCGTTTGGACTAAATATATATATACATATATATATATATATATTGAGAGAGAGAGTATATTAAAATTGTACATACGCACATAAATATGAGGCATGCTAAAAAAAATGTATGTATATGTGGAGCGTAAAAATGAGGCATGTGAGAATCTTATGATATTTTAAAAGCAAAAGTAAAAACATATTGAAGAGAAAAGAAAATATGAGGTACGTGAAGGATTTAACTATCTGTGCTTGGAGTTTATATACAGGCTTTGTATATGTGTACATAAATGAGGGATGAGGAATCTATAAATATGTGATTTGTATGTATATTAGACCTATTTGTTAATATGGTCCCAAAGATATTTAGTTAGGAACGTGTATTTGAGTTTTTTTTTTTTTAAAGTAATGCGTAAGTTATATATAATCAATCATATACTACTGATAATGGTATATGTATATGAATACACAAAAACCAATAGCTAATTTAATAATGCATGCTTTTTTTTTTCTTCCAAAACATATATATATATATATATATATTGCTTAGGTGTTATTAAAATAAAAAATAATCCATTTTAATTCCTAATTGAAAATAATGGTGATTTTTTCATGATAAAACACAATATATACACATATATATGTATATAATCCAATAATTAAACAAAAAGAAAATATAAAAATCTTAACAACTACATGAGACTCACTAAATTACAATACATCCATTACTAGTGCATCGAGTAGCATCATTGCATTTATAATGGTTACTGTGATGATTAAGATGGTGCTTGGGAAGATTCATGTTCTCATCTCAAGTTAAAGACATCTACTATGAATTCTAATAGCTTTACTGGTTTATGATTTTTAAGCCCATTGATTTTTGCTCCACCAGATTCCCTACAGACAGGAAATTATTGATGTTTTTGATGGGTTTAGTATATGTAAATGTTTATAGAGGTGGATAGGATTGAGACATAATTAATCAGAGTAACGAAAATGTTTATCACAATTCAAGATTCCATGGCGAAGATTATGGATTTGATTACAATATATGTTCTCGATATAAATATATATTTATAATTATACATAATTATTTTATCACACACACACACACGCATATATATATAATATATATATATATTACTTTACAATTCCAATACGTACAGCGCCGCCGTAACCGCCATAACACGGAGGAACAAATCTTCCATCAACCATAATACCAACCTACCAAATGTGTTCTTCTGCTCAATCTCACTTCCTTCTCTCTCTTCCCTCTTCCTCACCTCCTCTTCTTTCTTCTTTCCAGAAACCCAATCATATTCCCTGCCAATCTTCTCAACCTTCAACCTCTGTCACTGCTCTATCTCCGACACCCATTTCCCACTCCCGCTCTCACCCTTCATGGATTGAGTCCATTCGCTCCAAAACCAACTCCAATCTATTCCACGAAGCCGTTTTAGTCTATGTTGACATGATTCTTTCGGGTGTTCCACCCGATAACTTTGCCTTCCCTGCTGTCCTCAAAGCTGTGACGGCTCTTCATGACCTCGATTTAGGGAGACAGATTCATGCTCATGTTTTCAAATTTGGGTATGGATACAAGTCTGTTACTGTGGCCAATACCCTTGTGAATATGTACAGTAAATGTGGAGACGTGGTAGATGTTTATAAGGTATTTGATAAAATAGTTGAGAGAGACCAAGTTTCTTGGAATTCGATGATTGCCGCTTTGTGTAGGATTGAAGAGTGGGGGCTTGCTTTAGATACATTTAGATTGATGCTAGATGACAATGTTGCGCCTAGCTCGTTTACTTTGGTGAGTATGGCGCTAGCTTGTTCAAATATTGGTCTCCGTAATGGTCTTAAGCTAGGGAAGCAAGTCCATGCCTATAGTTTGAGAACGGGTGATTGCAAGACATTTACCAACAATGCTTTGATGGCTATGTATGCTAAACTAGGAAGAGATGATGATGCTAAAGCTTTATTTGAGCTGTTTGAAGAGCGTGATTTAGTTTCATGGAACACGATGTTGAGTTCATTATCTCAGTGTGAACAGTTTAAAGAAGCATTGTCATTCTTGGGCTCCATGGTTTCTCAGGGGATTAAACCAGATGGTGTCACAATAGCTAGCGTGCTCCCTGCCTGCTCGCAGTTGGAGAAGTTAGATTTAGGAAAAGAAATTCATGCTTATGCCTTGAGAAAGGACATTTTAATTGAGAATTCTTATGTTGGTAGTGCTTTGGTTGACATGTATTGCAATTGCAGACAGGTTGAAAGTGGCCGCCAAGTTTTTGATAGTATCTTGGATAGAAAAATTGGTCTCTTTAATGCCATGATCACTGGTTATGCACAAAATGAATATGATGAAGAAGCATTGATGCTCTTCATTGAGATGGAAGAGGTAGGTAGGTTTTGTGCAAATGCAACTACAATAGCGAGCATTGTGCCTGCTTGCGTGCGTTGTGAAAGATTCCCTAAGAAAGAAGTGATACATGGGTATGTGATAAAGAGAGGTTTGGATGGGGACAGGTTCGTTCAAAATGCATTAATGGATATGTACGCTAGGATGGGCAAGGTAGAAATTTCGGAGTTCATATTTGATGGCATGAATGTTAGAGATATAGTGTCATGGAACACAATGCTTACAGGTTATGCTATTTCTGAGAGCCATGATGATGCATTTCTTTTGCTACATGAGATGCAATGTTTAGACAGAAAGGGGAATGTAAATGATGAATATTATAAGGATATGACCCAAGTTGCTTTTAAACCTAACTCAATAACCCTCATGACAGTCCTTCCTGGTTGTGCTGCCCTGGCAGCATTAGCGAAGGGCAAGGAGATACATGCTTATGCTGTCAAAAACATGTTGGTGTTAGATGTTGCTGTTGGAAGTGCTTTAGTTGACATGTACGCAAAATGTGGTTGCTTGAACATATCAAGAAGAGTGTTTGATCAGATGCCTATCAAAAATGTGATCACTTGGAATGTTATTATCATGGCTTATGGGATGCATGGAAAAGGACAGGAAGCCTTAGAATTGTTCAGGAATATGGTAGCAGGAGGTTCTGGTGCAGGAGTTAAGCCAAATGAAGTCACTTATATTGCAATTTTTGCAGCTTGTAGTCACTCAGGGATGGTAGAGGAAGGCCTTGACCTGTTCCACAAAATGAAAAAAGACCATGGTATTGAATCTTCCGCAGATCATTATGCCTGCATCGTAGACTTGCTTGGTCGAGCTGGTAGAGTGGAGGAAGCATATCAACTCATCAATTCAATGCCTGCTGAATTTGACAAGGCTGGTGCGTGGAGTAGCTTGCTTGGTGCTTGTAGGATCCACCAGAATGTAGAAATTGGAGAAATTGCTGCTGAGAATCTCTTTCGCTTGGAGCCTGATGTAGCAAGCCACTATGTTCTACTCTCTAATATCTACTCATCGGCCCAACTTTGGGACAAAGCAATGAGTGTGCGAAATAAGATGAAGGAAATGGGAGTAAGAAAAGAACCAGGTTGTAGTTGGATTGAGTTTGGTGATGAGGTTCATAAATTTGTAGCTGGAGATGGATCACACTCTCAAAGTGAACAGGTCCATGGATTCCTAGAAACTCTGACAGAGAAGATTAGAACGGAGGGCTATGTGCCTGATACTTCCTGTGTACTTCACAATGTTCGTGAGGACGAGAAAGAGACTTTGCTATGTGGACATAGTGAGAAACTGGCAATAGCCTTTGGTATCCTCAACACTCCTCCAGGAACCACCATTAGAGTTTCCAAGAACCTCAGAGTTTGTAACGATTGCCATGTTGCCGTTAAGTTTATTTCAAAGATAACTGACAGGGAGATCATTTTAAGAGATGTCAGGAGATTCCATCATTTCAGGAATGGAAGTTGTTCATGCAATGATTATTGGTAATAACAGGTTTGACCAAATTCAGCCCTATAACTTGATCAATTCTTTCAAGTTTTTTCTACCATGTGCTAGTGCAAAAAAACATACATTTTCCTGGAAGCAAAAACAAGAATTACAGGAAATAAATTTTCACATGACATTTATTGTATAGTTAAAAAAAAAGGAAACTAGAAATTTCTTGTGTACTCGCTTTATTTTTTCTTGAGGCTTTAATGTAATGAGGGGAATTATGCAACATGAGAGCTCTTAAGTTTTGTACTCTTTTCAGCTCTCAATTTTTTCGTATCCTGCTGTAGATTATCAGATCTCATGTTTATGTTCTTCAAGCTTCTAGGATTGCAAATGATATCTTTGTTTGTAGCTACATCAATTTTGAAGAAGTCTTAGCTTCTTTTTATGTGCTAGCCCTTGTTTTGGCATTGTTCTGTAGGCTACTTCCTTTGTACTGTTTTGTGTTCCAGCCGACACAGTTCTGAAATTATGTTCTAGTTTTTTCTTTTTTGGTTCTCATTCTAAATTGATTTCAGGACACACAGCTTTCTTCCTTGGCCTCTGGTAGCACCTTCTCCTACTTTTTCTTATTCAGATTTATCTTATTTTGGCTGGAAAACACATCTGTCAGCTTCTGCACAATCAAAGAGAAAACAGTACCAAACAGATCTTCTTCATGAAATGGCTATATTGAGAGAGTGAGAATTGTTGCAAGGTGACCACAGCCATGCAGATTTGATGCTTATGCTTAGTGATTCGTATACCAATAACAACTGAAAGCAGCTGTTCAGAGTCTCACAATTCATTAATTTCATTCGCACACATTTCACGACCGAGCAAAAGACTTCATCGAAAAAAAAAAGAAAAAGAAAAAGAAAAAGAAAAAGAAGTTGACTGTCCAACAATCAGCCAGCAAAAAGTGCCTTCCGTCCTTGTTTTTGCTAGTTTAAGGACAGGGAATCAGTGAAGGCTTATCATTTTAACTTATTATTCATTGTAGAAACTGTATGGAGTTTGCAGTTTCCCAACAGCACTGCAGGAAAAGAGCATCATAAATAAAAAATAAACACCAAAGAACATCATCATACAAATAACTCCTAGAAATTGTGTAGTCCTATTACTATCATTTCCATTCAAAGGATTATAAATTATTCAATTGTTACTACCATCATTTCCATTCAGATGATTCTCAATTATTCAGTTCAAATATTCAAGCTATCATCTATATTTGCTACGCTTGACAGGATGCCTTCCCTGGCCCTTTTTCGGTGCTCCCTTTCCACGACGCTTCAACATTTCAAGCTTGGATAACCACCTGAAAAAAGATATTATACAAATTTATTACCCAAATTTGGTAGGGCAGCCCATGTAAGTACCATCCTCCTACTAATAAAGTTAAAACAACTTCCACCTGGATAAACCTGATGGAAGTGCATAGAGTTATCTGGCGGTATCTCTATTCACCTCCCAAGAAAGAGATATAAATTAAACAGCCAAAAGCTAAAATCCTGCATCCAAGAAAATTACAGATGTACCCATCCAAATTTGGCCTTGATAAAAAAAATCTCAATTGGCATTGGGTGCAGAATTTAGTTGATGCATATACTATTTTGTTTTTCAAGTCAAGTAAAAAGCATATGTGTTGCACACCTGACAAACAATAACAAGTTCCACCATGGATTATGCAGTTGATAATTGAATCTCAGGGGACTGTAAGACATAAAAAGCATAACTCTTCTTCTTGACGGGTCATGACAAGGGGGTCGTCTTTCTTGATGTCATACGGGTACCAGTCTGCAACTTTATCACCAATAAGCTTCTTGCGTAAAATCTTGTGTGGAGATCTCTACCCGGTAGGGTTAAGCATATGCCCAAAGATCCTCGCCCTGGCCTCAATCACTCCATTGGTGACTGCTGCAGCCAAAATGTTCTTCAGACTGCCAGTTGCCATTCTTTCTTGAATCAACAACTGCATAAACGAAAAGATTCATCAGCTTAAGAAGAATTTTAGCAGCATAATACATCTTGTAGAACAGAGGATTTCAAAAAATTACACCATTTGAATTTCACTGTTGCAGTATGTCATCTACTCTAATTATGATGTAATGAGGAAATCAAGCGTAGGCTCCCTTGGTCAACCAGTTTTATGTCAACAAATTGATGAGTCAAGCTCGAGGAATGGTGAACTTCTAGTGTAAGTTAACCTGCATGGAGTTCAGACATTTAAACGAACAGGTAATGGACAAAGCATATGGGGAAGAATTATACATCAACCAATCAAGATAACCAAACCAATGAGTCTTAAACAAAACTTTCAAAAGAATAGCCACTCGAATCGGCCAATACCCATCACCAAAATGTTCTCTACGAGCTGCTAACAAAGAAACATGAGGAACCCATACACCATACCTCAGCCAACCAGTACTAGACTATTGAATCAGCATAAATGGAACAAAATATTATACACACACACACACACGTATATCGGCGATAAAATCCATCACTTAGAAAGCAAGAAACTTGAAAAGAGAGAAAGTTTACCAACTGGTATGTTGTCCAAGGACCTCGTGATTTTGATTTGAAGGGAGAAAGTGAAGACTGAGAAAAAGTAGGCGTTTTAATACTTTGAATTATGCTTTTTTTTTTTCCTAATAAATAAGTTATTATATTTCAAAAAATTTGATGAAAGGAAAGCTGTAAGCTAAAAGGTTGAGTAAAAAACATGTTAAACCATTTATTTAAAATACAAAGAAGGAAAATTCTTTCTCAATTAATATTCAAGTTTTTAGCTTTAGGTAGCCTTTTATGTCTGTCTTTATATAGTTTTACAGGTTTATAAAATAAATAAAAAAAATGTGGTGGATATTTTAATTGGATTTGTCTGATTGGAACCTTTTGGTAGGTGTATGAGGTATTTTATATTAAATTAGTTAACCAAAATAAACTAAAGTCATTCTTCTTCACCATACGAGATTGATTTGTAATGCTTTCAAAGTACCAATAATAAAAATGAATGCTTTTTGGTTTGAGGGACAACCTTTGGCAACTTGAAAGAGAGTGATTAATGGTAGTTTTGAGTATTATCTATGTATGCTCTGCTACAAATATTAATTTTTTTAAAAATATATTTTTATTATATATATATATATATTAAATTAAATATAAATATTAATAGATAAGTATTACTATTGTATTAAAAATATAAAGTAATTTATAAAATAAGATTTTGTTTTTAAATAAGATTATATGTCTTTATTTTTATGCTTTTTATATAATATAGTCATGTTTTTTTTCTAAAAAAATAATATTTTGTTATCCATAAAAAAAGAAACTAATGAGCAAAAATGTAGTAACATACTAATTTTGATGAATCACATATACTTATTTTCATACTAATGATAGCATTTGAGTTTTTTAATCAACATAAATACATGACTCCTACAACACTATAAAATGCGATAATAATCCACATATGTTGATGAGAGAAATATAGTGATATAAAAAAAAAAATTCATATATTCGTTAGCTTTAAACAGACTTTTGTATTTCATACTGAAATCTCAATATATATATATATATAGTATTAAAAATTTATATAAATAATATGAAAATTATGAATAACAGTTCATGACCTTTAAATTTTTAAAAGATTGTAGCATTGAGTTCTAGAAACTGTTCAATAAATGTACGTAATAAAAGAGATAAATTCGATAACATCACAAAAACAATATCTTATATACATATGTTTAAAACTTTAAACAATCATAAAATTGAGTTTTATAAACTGTTTAAAGCAATTTGCTTTTAAATCTATATAAATTAATAAGATATATCCAATGATACTACAAAGCAATAACTTATATGTGTATATATATGTTTAAAACTTTAAAGCGATTTGCTTTTAGATCCATATAAATTAATAAGATATATCCAATGGTATTACAAAGAGTAACTTCAACTTAAAAAATGATCTATAAGACCATATGCTACCTCATAGTTGCTCTACCTCTTATCATTTTTTGAACAAAATGGGTGTAGCATGTTATTTTGCTACTGATCCCCACTATAATAATCAAAGTGTTATTTTAATTACTTAGACTAATATCTTTCACAAACATTCCAAAGAAATTGAGATTGATTATAACTTTAATCAATTTTATTAAGATACTCTTAAACTTGATTGATCTCTACATCCTTGTTATAATTCGACTTTGATGTTGCTATCAAAACTTACCTTCCCACTCATTTCCAAAACTTAGTTCCTAAACTCAAGTTAGGATCAAACTATCCACTTAATTTTGAGGAAAAATTTTAATAATAATATGTGATGTTGCTTTAAAAAAGTAATCTTTTCACATTAGGATTGTTGTTCCAAATACTTTATATAAATTAGGATACTCTCCTAGACATACTTGATTTCATGTATAAATCATTTTTTACATAAGATAATCTTTTCTTGTATGCATAGAAGCTCAATGTAAATGCAATAATTCAGTAAAATTAAATAGTACAGTTTTTCAATTATCAAAGTGTTGCGCATAATTTAATATAACTAGAAGAGAGAGGGTACTTATTCAATATTAGAAGGGCTTCGTGCAAAACATTTGGGAGCTTGGTTGGTGAACAATAATGGTAAAGACAGCGGGAGAAGTTAAACCCAAGTGAGGATATGCCGTGATTCAAAACTTGTGCTAACGAAATTGCAACTCAAAGAATATGTTCAAAGAAGAACTACCTTTTCATGCCATATCTAGGGTATTAAGATACATTAGAATCTGCAAAGAACTAACGATTGAATGATGATTTTTTATAGGGCATTAGCTATGAAATAAAGCTGTTTCTAGTAAACAGAATTCTTGACTAAAACAATATTCGATCCTGATAAATATCCAATGCTCTTATGATCTTCTCTATCAATAACTTGCGGTGCATTCTATACCTGCTCAAAAATATATTGTAAGCAGAAGAATGAATAACTAAGCTTTCTTTGCCATTCACTGTAAAATAAAATGTGTAATGTTAGAAGAAGTACGTACTTTATTGCAGTTTCAAGTATCCTCCTGGAATCTGGCATAGATTCTGTTGTTCATAGAACAGCAAAAAGATATTAAGACAACAGTCAGCATATTCATATTAGACCTATGACATTCTCTAGTTCTTTCTCACATGGTAAATCACAACCCTATGTAACATTAGAATAGTCTAACTGGTGATAAAGACTATAAAGCCCAGTTCTGTCAACTTCCAGGATGATGAGCAATTCTACCCTTAACCAAAGAGACATGTATATGCAACCTGACTAGCCAGATTAAGAGGGAAAACATAGTAATTTTTACCCAACAATTTCTGGTCTTGCTCAGAAGTAGTAGGAAATTTGGCAAGCATCTGTTGGCATTCTTCCTGTAACTCCTTCACGGCTTTCCTCTCCATGCTAGGAACTGGAGGCAAATCCCCATCTGACCAAGTGGGCAAAGTTCTTGCTGCAGCTATGACAGCTCCATCAACAAAAGTATCTCCATCATTAGATAAGTGACCTGCTACAAGTCTTATGTAAGCATTTTGCTGTTTGAGCGACTTGATTATGGCATGTAGAGTAAGATTTTCTAAAAGGAGAAAGAATATAATTTCCTAGGATAATTTTAGGATGAGCAATCAAAGATGTAAAGAAAAATAAACTTACTGTTGTGATAATATTGTTCAGGAAGACCAGATATATTAAAAACTGACAAGAAGGAATCCAAATGAATACGTGCATCACCAGAGAACTGGATTACATCCCAAGGATTCTGCAGCAGTTCAAGTCTTAAATCTTTGAGTTAATTCCGAGGGAAATAACTAACGAATTTAAAATCAAATGAAATTTTGAAAAAGAAAAACAATGGGAAGCTACACAATCTTGTGTAAGATACAATGCAACAGCTAGTCTGCTAGTTGAACTTAAAGGAAAATGTCTTTTGAAAAGTAGCTGCAAACGGAGTATACATGTGAGGCTAGTAGAAGTCCTTTTCAAGTGTATTGGAATGTTATCTCAGCTTTAAGTGGTGTATGCACAAACAAGCTCAGGACTGACTTACTTCACTTAATCTCCAATTTCCTAACACATTTTCCTTTAAGTTTCTTCATGAAAATTGAAGAAAGGTTTACCTCGAGGTATCTTGGAGAAAATAAGAAATATATTCTTAACTTTGGAATGTCAAGATCAACTATATAAAGATCTCGACTTAGCTCCCTTAATTTTCAATTTCTGTTGGTGCCATTTTTCTTCTCTTAAGAAAATATTTTTATATTTTGTAATACCCAAATTAATTTTTTTATGTAATTCAAAATAAATTTGTAACTGTAATTTTTTTAATTTTTTAATTTTAATTTAGTGTAAAAATAAAAAAAATTTGAAAGATGATGAAATTGAAAACAATTTTGCAAAAAATAGGTGAAAATTTAGGTTTTGGAGATATTTTAAAAAGAAAAATCAGAAACTGGAGGTCAAAATGCAATTTAAGAAAGTTGTGTCATGTAGGATACCCGGTCAGCAGTTCTGAAAAAGCAGAACGCGTCTCGTGGCAACCGACGCTGACGCAGTGCCACGCAGGAGGCCACACGGGCGATCTGCGTGCCTGCAATCGGACGACCCATATCCACTCCCGCGCGCACAGGCGGCTCAGATGCGTGCACTTCCCAGACGCGATCGGATAGTCAGATTTAAACACGATCAACGATTTAGATCTACTTCTTATTTAATCACGATCGAACGGTTCAGATCAAACGCGATGGACGACCTACATTAAAAGGAGAAGTGTATAAATAACCTTCTTCATATTAAACCCTAACTCTACCCACCAGACACCCTTGCCGGAGAAGAAGACCCAGCTGCCAGGAAGGAGAACCGCCGCCACCCGCCACCTGCCGCTGCGCCGGAGCCACTTCCGACCGCCAAAAGAGATAAAAAAAAATTTCATTTGCTCAGAATTCAATTTTAAATACTCTCATAGCCAAATCAAAGTCAAAAGACTGGCGGATTGGCCAGAAACTGCAAGCAAAGCTCGGCACCGCCGCCGCCGCGGAAAATTTCAAAAACCGCCTCCGATGAGGCTCTTCCCGATTCCCGTTCTACAAAATTTTTCCACCATTATAATCACCGTTTCCTTCTCTACAGATTAAGTAAAACAAAACACCCAACTGCAAAAGTAAGCCGTCAGAGCCGCAGCACCGGAGAGCCCCGCCGCCGGTGAGTTTCGATTTTTCGTTTTTTTTAGGTCAACTGAGACCTCTTAACGTGTTTTCTCGTAAGGATTGATGCAAAACCAACCGAAAATAGCCAACCCAAGGCGGAGCACTGCTGCGGGCGGCGGCGCTGTCGCCGGAGCACTGTAGAGCCGCTGTGCTGGAATTCTGGAATTTGCCAAAAAGGGGTCCTGATACTGTTTTTGAGTTTTTTGGGATATTTGTAGGTACTTGTAGTGCGTTTTAATCTCGGAAGAAAAATTCAGGAAATCCGGGGACCGCTGGTAAGCGCAATCAACAAATTTTGCTTTTCGGACATCAAATTGTGTAAGAATCCTTCACCCTATTCTCTGTTATGGAATTGAAGTTAAATTAACGATGAATACGGTGTTCTGTGCAATTTAAAAAAATATTCATAATTAATTACGAGTTACTAATAGAGCCACAATCGAAAATTATGCACTGTTGATTTTGTTGATTGATTTCACAGTTTAAATGCATAATAGTATCTGATTGATCGATTTTATACCTTTGAATGCATGTATTATTTGTTTCATAGGTTTACGGTTGAATTGGGAAAAAATGATATTAAAGGAAAATAGAAAATTGCTGATTAAGTAAATGGATGAAACGGCAGCCTTACTGCATATCCTAGGAGATGATGAACGGACCGGGTGCATAGGGAACCATACCGTGAACGTTGCCTTATACTGGATGGGGTATCGAGATTTGGTAATTTGGCGCTCATACTGGACAGGGTATGGGAACAACCCGTTTCACTTTCATACCGGACGAAATATTGAGATTTTAGTGGTTTAGCGCTCATATCGGACGGGGTATGGGGACGGCCCGTTAATTTGGAATGTTAAAGAAAATGGTTCACGCGTTGTTGGAACATTCTTATGAAACCTCATGAATACCAGTATGCTGATAAATAATAGAATTGTTGTTCAAATCGATTACATATGAAATCATGATCTGAGTTATGTTATTGTCTTCATAAGTTGTAAATCTTACTACGATAAGTAAATAATAAATGATTTTATTTATGATAAACGATTTTGTTTAATTAAGAACTCCATTAGTTGTTTTGATTTTTCTACAAACCTCCATTTCTATGTCGGTGAATAGCGTGATATTCTTACTGAGTTAGTGTAACTCATCCCTTATTTAACCATTTCAAATCAAAAGTATCAGCATTCAGAGTCCGATTCACAAGAGGGTTGCGAGGATGATACTATTTTATTTATTTTTCGTTTATTTTCTTAATTTTTGGTATTTTCTTCAAAGGAAAATTCTCGTAACACTATTTGATATTTTAAATTATTGTGTAAAAAATGTAAGTGCTAACTAATTATTTCACTTTCACACTTAATTTATGATTTATTTTCTTTGGAATTCCGAAGTCGTTACATATTTACCTAAAGGAGATCTTACAGCATCAAATCATGATGAATTTGCTCACAAGGATGATTTGTAAAAGATAAAGCTCCCTCAAATGCTATTAGTAATTCATTAACCAGAAGAAGAGAGTCCACTTCACCTATTGGTGACAACCCTGCTCTTATCAAATGAGGGATGGGGTTTCAAGACCTGAAAAGCAGGGATGACAACAGCATATATGCAAAAATCTCCTAGAGGGTGCGAAATTGTGTTGGGCTCGGGGAAAGAAAATATTTCAATAACCAAAATTTGGTTCCTCTATTATAAAGTGGTTGTTGTTGCTTATCGATATTCTTATCTAATAGTTACTTGTTGAGAGTGGTTTTTATTGCTTCGAATGTTCTAATTGTATTAACTTGCTGCCTCGTCATTTCTTTTCAAGGAATGCAATTTCTTTTAAGCACCAGTCACATCCACAAAGACAAAATAGCACAATAAGATTGTATTATTGGTGTTAAGAATAGTTTTTTCATTGATATATTTTCTATTGAATATTACAGCCCTATATGTACAGATTTTTCAAGATAAAAAAAAAAATAAACAATTAATTACGAAGGATGTAATTTTACCCTTATACCTTTAATCTGGTTTGATTCTCTAATATCCTGATTTATTTCCTTTTTAACACTCAAATTTATTTCCTCTTTTTACAACCTATATTCTTTTTTTTTTAACAGCTGGAATGAAAAAGAAAGCAAATTACCACAGATGACGAAAAGCCATATCGTTGCATAAGCATGTCATTCTTCTGTCCAGGCATGTAATTGATGGTCATCTGATGGACATTTGAGAAACCAGAATGATGTCAACTCCATGCTCTACCAACAATAGGAAGACTAAATACCTAGACTAATAAATTAAATAAATGTTTTCTTCCAAACTGAAAAATTAATGAGATAAAGAAAGTACAACAGATTGAAGTGAAAGAATTAAAGCAGAAAATCTTCAAATCACAGTGTCAAGCCATAGTTTGAGAAGTAATTTGTGGCTTTTCCTATACGCTCAAAAAGGAATTTGTGCTTTTCCTATGGCTCCAAACTTGATCTTACAAACCAGAGCTCATTGCAAGCTCATTACACTGTTAAAGAAATTTGTGCCCTTTGATCATGAATAAATGAATGGTTCAGAACAAAGTCCAACATTTTTAAAAATAACAGTAAAGCTACTAAACTTTTTCGTGTTATCACTCATCATATCAGTTGATAAGCCGCTCAAAAAGCAGCAGTTTTATTTATTCGTTTGTTCTGGAGTATACTGCTCAAAAACCACAGAATAATTCAGAAGCTATGAATGATATAAGGCATTGAAGTTTTATTTATTCATTTGTTCTGAAATTGCAGAGGCTATGTAGTGATTGGAAACTTTCTGGTTGGGATTTTTTATACAAACCTATATAATTATATTATATTGATATTCTAAGAGAAGTGGATTCAGACACCAAGTCCAATAGCTTTATCTGCATATTTTCATGTATCCAAAATCATTTAGGGCATACATTCACCAAATGTTTAACAATTTATGTATCTTCAGCTTTTTCTGTTCTTAATCCAGACAATCTTTACTTTTTAAGTTTATTGGCCCTATAAATTCTACCACACCACCACCTAAAAACATATTCGGGCATCTGCACACATACTTCAAGCAAACAAATTTAGGAAAACATGCAAGTTATAACATGCAAATTATCACCTCGTCTCCCTTTTTTATCCGCTGTCCAGCATTTATCATCACTTCAAGCATGCGATCCTTGAAGCGCCAATGGAAAAAACAATTTGGTTCAAAGGAATGGTTCAGCATGTCTGCAGGATATGATTAAATCAACTTATTCTAAAAAGGGTCGGATTAAATTGACTAAACAGACATGGGTTAGCAAAGGAACCAAGATAACCAATTATTACAAACAAAATGTGCAACAGAGATTATGATGAAAAAGTTCTAAATAAATTAAATCAATCTATGATCAAGTTCTTGAAAAAGTTCTAATTAAATTACAAAAACCTTGACTACGATCAAGCTATTCGTAATAAGGGAAAGATGTCCACTGATTCAAAATGAAAAATGGACTAGGGAATTTTGATTTCAGTTTGCCTTCAGAGAGAATCTTATCTACAAATATTCTTTTCCTTTTTCTTTGAGAAGACATTTAACCAGCCAGGCAACCATATGCTTCGACCACATTCAATGCTGGGCCAGAATTGAGAAATTCTATGGCTCGACGCAGATTTCACTCCCACTACAAGCTCCAGATTCCCCATTCTATTACAAACTATTATCAAACGATGAAGACAATTTCTTTTGACTGTCATTTGACACATTAGGCAACCAATCATCTCCTAGCTAGTTATGTGTTTTTTATTTGCAATTAGAAAATCCTGAACCGTTAAATTATCAACTGAAGGTCATACCAACTTTCAGGAAAATTGCCATGACATTTCACTTTAGAATATTTTTTTCATATCACATACTGCAGATAAATTGACATATTTATAAAATGGTGATATGAAGCAGCAAAAGAAAAGGAATAAATGCTTACATTAGACCAAAGATCAAGAGAAATTTAGAGCACTTTAATCTAGACCAAAGATCATTTTCCCTCTATTTAATGAACAAGTAATTGATGGTCATCAAAGATAGCATACAGAAAAAGCTCCTAATCTATATTTCTTTTTTACAAGGGGTGCATAGAACTTTTCCTGCATTACCATCTGACAGTTCAAACACCATTCTTCTTGTTGAACTAAAAACAAATTAAAGTTTTGAACTGTTTCAGCTAACAGGAAGTAAAAACAATCTTCTTCTCAGACTTTAAAGTTACTTCCGGTACAAACTGTCATCATTATTGAATTAATATTGGAGGGACGTCATCTTTGATCCCTTTCTGACAGTATCAACCCCTAAACAAATTTCTTTTTGACAGAACATGTTTTGTAGTCCAAAAACTTCAATAACATATCGCTCTTGCTTTTTTGTTTCTGTGTTGTGCATAATACGCGATGCTTCTTTTTCTAAAGAAGTTGAGGTTGTAATTTTACTCTTCATTCATTGAAAAATTGCATTGAAGTAGGTAAACATAGAGATCCCAGCTCCCAATCCTATGTACCCACAGAAATGATATAGGAAAATATTGGCCTAATTGGGATCAATAATGGATTGAACATTGGACTCTTCTAACCAAAGCAAGTACATGTGGTTTTGACATTGCAAACAACAAGACTACAACAAAAAATCTTAGAAATATAGAGCAAATTTTTGGAGAATACAATTTACCAGCATAAGGAATTAGCATATTGGCATCTTGAACTAGTGCACCAACTCTAATTTGCATGTTTATGCACCGTGATTGTGCTATACTTACTGCCCACTTGAATCTCTCAGGATCACAAGCAAGTCGTTTAATTTTGAGTGGCACACCAGAATGCTGAATCACATGAAAAGAACAAACAAGTCTTCATAAAGATGGAAAAATAGATAATTGTATCAGTAAATGCAATGCTTAATGCTGCACTGGTGCAAAGCTTGCTATATACCCAATTCTTTTCCCAAAACTCTAAGACACGTTGTTGTTGTTGTCTCATAGTCGAAGCAAGATCTGGATCTTGAAGCTCCAAAAGATCATCCTAAAGAAAATGTAGAGGAGCAGAATGAGAAATATTGTCAAATAGAGCCTTCATAATTCAGTTTTACTTTATAGGTTAACGTGTCAACTTATGGTGAATGGCGATCAAACAATCGCTGAACAAAACAAGGCAGGCTAAGCCTGATCAATGCAAGATCGAATGACAGATAAAATAGATTATTCAAAAGATATAGGATAAGATGATGGCTGGTCATCACATGTTCATAAAAGAGAAAAAGTGGCCTACAATGTTGAAGTACATAAACGATAACACTTCTTAGGCGAAAATGTAACCACATTGTCCTCCAAATGGGCCACATTAATATAGACATGTATTTGAAATTTCATATTTCGGAATGAAGCCTGTATAAGGTTTCAAAGATATTATAGATGCCACCATAAATAGGACAGTTTAGCAGACTAAGATAAACAACCAGATGATCTCAAGGTAGCACTAAGTGATTGCTTGCTTGAAGAATCCTATTATTATATTTCAGAGCTTGGATGCTGAAAGTCAAAGAAATATATGAATACTGATAATTACACCCCATCTTTGCAATAATAATCAATGCATGAGTACCAACTGTTATCTCAAGTCATTCACCTAGTCCCTGCTTCTGGAATCTCACCTCTATATAAATAGACCTTAAGAAAGAAAAAAAGACAAAACAAAGCAAAACAAACATAGTATAACACAATATATCTAAACTAAACTGACTAAACTAAAATAAGTAAAACAAAACAATGCATAGGCAATTTCTAATGCCAGGGTAGTTGACAATGATTATTTATGAAAGACATATGACCAAATAAACGGAGTCCATATACAGAAGAAGAAAAAGTAAAACATAAACAATGGCATATTACATTAAGCTTTTTGATTATGTGCACACACCTCAGTAGCTAGAAGCAAGCTGGTGCACTCATCTGCACTGGGTAAGAAGTCACCGTATAGTTGCCAAAAGTTATCTTCCCGATCAAATGCGTACAAAAGAAGGCATGCTAACCTGAGATCCCAATCTGTCTGCCGCACAGCAACATCGATTACATGTATACAAAAATGTGGAAACAGGTATAACAGAGAGCCTATAATGATGATACACAAAAAATACAATTACCTCTGGATTAGTTGAGTTGATAATATCAAATATTGGATGACCTATTGGCACTATATCAGGGAAAAACATCCACGGGAGTTTCTGCCTTATAGTTAACATCAACTCTAAAGGAATTTCCATGATTACCTGTGCAGGGAATTATGCAATCATAATTGTAAAATGAGGAAACCCAAATAAATTAATTAATATCGGCATAACAAATAAGAACCATCAACAATTATAACGGAAGGAATAATTACAATTGAATCTAGCAACTATTATAACAAAAGACTTCAATTAACAAGAGTAATAACCAACTAACTTGGAAACTCAATACTAGAGAATGACACATGAAGATCAATTCTCCATTTCAGCAAATCTGGAAAGTTAATGCTCCACCCAGAGTTGTTTTCTTGCATGGGAAGTAGGTTGTAGGTGTATCCTTACTATTGATATGTTGATGAGGAGGGACAAAAATATTAGTGAATGAATGTTTTCTATGCAAGAGGAAAGAGGAGTCTTGCAATCACATCCTTCTTTGGTGTCCACTTGCATATAAATTATGAATCATGGCTTACTGGTTATTAAGGATCAGTTGGGTGATGTTTGGATTAGTGAGGGAATAGATATGGGCTTGCAAAGATATTAATGGAGAGAAAACATGTGAGTCTCATTCGCCATACTATATTTTGGGTGGTGTGGAAGGAGAGAACCAAGAGAGTTTTTGAAGGGGTAGCAGATGACTTTGATATAGTTAGATATAGATGGTTCCAAACTCTAATTTTTTTTATTATGAGTCATCCTCTTTATATAATAGAAGACTTTGGAGACTTTATTGATATTTTGATTGATATGTAAATATTTTTTATACATAGGTTAGCACTCCTTTGGTGCTTTTGAATTCACGAGTCTTACCATACTTTTTATTTCAAAAAAAGAAATTATAACAAAAGGTTCCTATAATAGGAACATTACACTACATGCTACTGCTAAATATAACCAAAGCAATTAAGCACACTCCAACTGCCACAATACTGTGAAAGAAAGAGCAGACTGCCATTGATTTACATTAGTAGACCATTCTAGATGAAGCTACTTACCCTGGCACGTCGAAGTGGTTCCACATCTTTGGAAGCATAAACCCCAAATCCATCTGGACCTTCCTTAAATTCAATGCCATATGCTCTTGTACTTCGAACATACCCAATCTTGTAGAAATCAGGATCTGCTGGCTCCAACTATGATTTACAGAAGGGCCAAATATTTAGGCGCTTGGCAGTTGGAATTTATAGACAAGCAAAAAAAACAATTTAAATTAAAAAATTCCATAATTTATAAGCAAAAATTCCTTTAATCCTATAAAAAGCGTAAGAAGAGAAAGAAACATACGATGATGGTTATACATAATTTTGCTTTGGTAGTAAACATATTATGCAGAAGAAAACCTTATCCCAGCCAAATATTCTCTTAGCATAGTGACAAAAGTTAGCAACTCAGCTAAGTGGACCATCATCTTCGTAAATATCTTCTAGCAAGAGATAAAAGATTTGAAGAACCGATGTTTTTATGTGTAGAAAGGCAAAAAAAACCACATATATATATATATATATATGCAAATAAAAGGAATTGTTTCCGGCAATGTTCCCGACAAACCAAAAGCAGATGAAGTTGGAAGATTAATTACTACCTCGGAAGGAGATTCTTCGAGTGGGGGAGGTTGAAAGAGAGGGAAAGGAGGCGTTTCAACTGCAGCCCTGATGGGTCGACCTCTGTCGTCAGCTCCACCGCTGAATGAGTATCTGCCTCCTGGTCTCCGTGACCATCCATTGGACAAAACCTTGCTCTGTTTTGATTTCACATACACATTTATACCCATTTGAAAGAGACAAACAGATTAAAAGCAATCAACAGTTACACATACATACATATCTGTAGAGAGAGAGAGAGAGAGAGAGAGAGAGAGAGAGAAATTGGAGGTACCCGGGAGCTGGAGAGGAAGCAGTGGGTGAGGTGATGAAGGGAAAATGAAGCAGCCATTTTGAGGAAGGAAAACAGAAGTTAGTTGATGTTGGGCGCCGTCAACCAGCAAGAAGAAGAACGTTATCCACTTTCCTCAATGCTGCGATTCTACCACTTTTCCAAGGAGGACTGTTTGTCTGAAATATTAAACAGCTTCATTTCGTTTTCTTTCCATTTTCTCCAATTCTCTAACTTCATGTTTTGGCAAAAATTAATAACTAGAGAAAAAAAAAAAAGAAATATAAGGATGTGTGTGTTAACTAATAAGTTATTGTTTGTTATATAGATAAAGAAAAAATAAAAATAAAAAAGAAAAAAGAAAACATATGCTTTTGAGAAATGACTTATTATATGAAAAATATTAATCATTTTTTATGCTTTATTAATTAATAAGTTTAATATTTTTAAAATAAAAATACAATTTAAATTTTATTTTAATTTATTATAAATTATTTAAATAATTTTATTTTGAAATCAAATGATAAATTAAAATTAAAATTTAATATTTACTTTTAATTTTATGACATAATTAATTAGATATAATGCTATATTTTATATTTAAGGTACTTTTTGCAATAAATTTTATTAAAAATTATATTATTTTTTACCTTCAAGTTTTTTTTTTTTTTTCCAAAAGTAATTTTAAAAACACTTTTATCAACTCACAGCAAAATGGATCTTAAATACTTTTTTATCTTAGGTGGGGTAATTGTTCTTTATATTATATTATTATAATAATAACAAACTCGTAGTTGAGAAAAGAGATTTGGAATGTCATGAGAGCTTATCCTATAAAAAAATTTGTGGTAATAGAGGAAGAATCCTTCTACATTATTTTGGCTAAAGATTATTAAAATACATTAATTCAAACGAGAACTAAAAGAATTCTATATTAAATAATAATCTTTTCAATAGAGGGTATAAAATGGTTAATTAAAAGTTTAATAGTTTTTTGGAAGGAAGATAAAGGTTCAGAGTTAAGGAGTATGGTGGAAAGAAACACATTATGTGGGTAGTTTTAGGTGCTAATGAAGGAGGAGATTCTTAACATTAAAGGAGACATCACAAGCGAAAATGATGAGTATTTATATTTCTGATAAAGATAAATAGGTGGTTGAGGATGGCATAAGTAGTGGGTGGTGTGGTAGGAAAAATCTTTAAACTACCATGGGTGACTCATAAGGGGGCCTTAAAAAGAGAAGTTAATGAAAAAATACATTTTATAGGAGTTAAAAAAATGAGTATTAACATTTTCCTGCATGATTATATTATGAAACTTACATTGTAACGCCCGGAAAATGTGGGAAAAAATTTATTATTTTATTATTAAATATTTTTATTAGGTTTCTTTAAAAAAAAAAAGCGCCACGTCATCAACCATGTCAGCAGACCCAGTCAGCAGTCTTGGCCAACCAGGACCTGCCACGTGGCAAAACCACGTCGACCGGGGACGAACCACGTTGGCGATCCGCGTACGCGCGATCGGACGGCCCAGATCAAGTGTGCGCACGGACGACCCAGATGCAATCGCACGGACGACCCAGATTCAATCAAAAACGGACGGCCCAGATTAAATCAAAATGGACGGCTGAGATCAAAAGGCAAAAGGGTATAAATAGAACCCCCACACCTGACCACAAAAACCCTAGCTGCCTGCCCTCGCCGGAGAAGACGAATCAGACGCTGGAGAAGCCGGCCGCCGCCACCGGCCGCCGCACTGGGGAGATTTCCGACCGCCGATCGAGATAAATTTCATACCCCCGACTCGTTTTTCCACGCTGATTTCTCATGTGGCCAAATCTGAGCCAAAATCCCGGCCAAACGGCTGAAAAACACGGCCGAAACACGAACCTCACCGGAGAGCCGCCGCACCCGAGAGCACCGCCGCCGGTAAGCTTCGGTTTTCCGTAATTTTTTGGCCCCCCGAGGGCCCTAGGATTGTTTTATCGCAAGGACCGATGCAAGTGTGGCCGAATTCGGCCGGAAAGGGCCGAAAACGGCCAAACCGAGGCGAATCGCCGCTGCGCCGTCGCCGGAGCACGGTGGAGCCGCCATGCCGGAATTGCGATATTGGCCAAAAAGGGGCTCTGGGCCTAATTTGGGATTTTTTGGAACACGTGCAAGTACCAGTAGTGCGTTTCAGTTCCCCGGAAAAAATTCAGAAAAAATTAGGGACAGCCTGTAGGCGCACTGTGAAGCCGTATTCGGACCCCGAAACGAGTAAGGACCCCTCACCCTATTTCCTATCACGGTATTAAAGTTCAATAATGATAAAACGGTATTTCTTGAATCAACGAATGTGTGAAATTGCTTAAGGTCGCTAATGGAGCTCGAGTATAGTGTGTTTGTCGGTTAACTGTTATTTGACATATTTTACAGTTTTAAATGCAGTATGAGGTCTGATGTTTTCATTTCATTGTTTCGCGTGCATATTTTACTGTTTTATTGATTATGGGTTGAATGACTGAGAAACCGATGCTGTATATTGTCTTGTTTGGCATAAATAACTGTTTGCTTGTTTGTATGTAAATTGATGACGCTGACTGAGGAAAAGGAGAATGAAAGATTATGTAAATTGATGATTGTATAATGTGGTCAGTCTGACTAGATATCCTGGGAGATGGTGGACGGACTGGGTCCGTAGGGAACCCTACCGGGATTGTGGTCTCTCATACCGGACGGGGTATGGAGACCTTATGTGTTTTGGCGCCCATACCGGACGGGGTATGGAGACCTTATGTGTTTTGGCGCCCATACCGGACGGGGTATGGGGACGGCCCGTTTCACCCTCATACCGGACGGGGTAATGAGGTTTATAGTTTTGGCGCCTATACCAGACAGGGTATAAGGACGGCCCTGGAATCTGATTTCAAGTGTTAAGGGTTAACGGGTAGCGGGACCCCTATGGATCCCCATGAATACTAGTGGGCTGGTAAATGAGGAAAATATGTTGTGTAATGATTGAATTATAAAAGGCGTGATAAGTATTATGTTATACAGTTTATATGATTTCATGATGATGATAATGTTATTGCTTTCGTATATTGTTTTATGAATTTCACCGAGGTAAGTGGATGGTAAAGGATTTATTATGGATAAAAGGATTTGTTGTAAATTATGCTCCATTGGTCTTTTTGTGTTTTCTACCCACCTTTACCTCCGTGACGGTGATATATCGTGATGTCTTTACTGGGCTAGTGTAGCTCATTCCTTATTTAATCATTTCAGATCAGGAAGACATTGTTCCCTAGCCCGTTCCGCAGGAAGACGACGAAGGGGACGCCTAAAGACTCCATAGTCATATTCATAGCTTTTACTTTCGAGTTTCTTTTAGTTAGTTTGATCTTTTATATTTTGAGCACGTTTTTGGTTTTTGTGTAAGGGATGTTAATCGAAATTTTGACTTCACTTCCGCATTTGACGTTTTTAATACACATATTTCATTTTAAATTCTGGGGCCGTTACATACATTTTAATTAAAAATGATACAGCAAGAAACAATAAGGAAATCATATATAGATATGACAAAACTATAGGAAAATCAAGTAGATAATGAATGGTATTAAAGGGAGTAGGACGGGTGTCTCATATTTCAAAAATAAAACCCAAGAAAGCTTAAGTTCCATCTAACCCAAAGAAAAGAATTTATGGTAAATAAACAAGCTAAATATTCCTTAAAAAGCACATTTTAAACCCTAAATAAAGGCCTATAAGTTTGGAAAAAATAAATGGGTTGCTGTACCAAAAACTAGTTAGGCGGGAAAAAAATAATGGAGATTGCCATGACTGAAGAAAAACGAAGAAGGAGCGTATATTGAAGCATATAAGAGGGGAACAAAGTAGATTAAGGTAACCTCTAGTTGAAGCCAATAAGAATAAAAGGGATGAGGAGGAGGGCAATTCGTCATCATAGAAATAAATAGGTGTAAATTTAATGCTTCTTTTTTATCATATATGGTGGTGTTATTGACCTTGTAAACACTTGGAGCAATGTGATACCATTGAACACTAACAAACATAATAAGGATGAGATTTTGTCTTTAGATGTTGCCAAACATGAATGAGATAAGATGACATGTGGAAATGAAATATTTCCTAAACTAGTAATGCATGTGGAAGACAATGAGGAAATGTTGGAAAGTGATGCCTTAAAATTTAAATTGATTTTAGAATTGTTTGAGTGGTTAATGATTATGTTTTATACATTTAACTCTCAGGTAAAGATGTGTAGATTTCAGTTCGAACTAGAAAATTAGACCAGACTGGTTCATTCTATCTTGATCAGACTAGATTGAGCACATGACCATTCTGATCTTTAATCCTTAAATATATAGATTAAAAAATTTGATCCAAATCAATTCAATCCTAGTTAGTTTTGGTTTGAACTGGTAACAAAAAGAAAAAGTTAAAAACCCTAAATATAGTCTCACTAGTGCCTCATTTTTTCCTCTCCAATAGCCTTGTCTACCATTGTCGTGTTAGAGTCGTAAAGTCATCTCCATTAGTGGTTGGACCATTATTCATCTCCAAGCTCCATTCTTCAACTACTTCTTTTGGATCAACTTAGTCTCTCCTCCAAAATCATGATAACGTTAAAAATTTATAATTTATAAGAGAAATAATAAGGTGAAAAAACAATATAGAAATGGTGGATATGTTGTATTATTTTTTTTAAGAAATTATTGATTAACTAAAAATGTTTTAGTCAAATTGTTGACTAAAATTTTATTCAATATTTTAATTAAAAAATAAAGTTAATACATTTACTTGTATCGAAAACATATCTAAAGAATCTAATCCAAATTAGATTAGGCAAATCTTATAAGGCCTGGTCTTCAATTTGAGGATTAGGCTTTTCTAATCTCGATCTAGTTTTATACTTATGCACACCCCTACTCTTGAGATTGAAGATTATCAATTTTTGCGAAGAGTTTCAAAGTGTGTTTAGTAGAAAATACACATTAAACACAAAGAATTTGGAAGAAAGATTGTTGTTTGGTAAACCAGAAAGTGATAGAGAAGTAGAGACTCGAGCTCTGTACTTTGAAAAAATGAGAACTTATATTAATGAAGAATTTACAACAGTATTTATAGTAGAAACATAACTTTTGCTATCTATAATTTTAATCCTAAACTATGTGTATTTATAATTTATCTCTATATTTACAATAATTATAATTTTATCCCTTCTAATAGCTCCCTCCCCTCCCCCACCTAAGCTGGAGGATGCAAATTTTGAAGACTGAGCTTGACCAGCATGTTCTGAAACAAATAAATTCTAAGTGGTTTAGTGAAGCAATCTGCCAGCTGATTAGAAGAGGAAACGAGTAATAAACGAAGAAAATCATCCATGATCTTTTGATGAATCATGTGACAATCAATCTCGATATACATGGTACGTTCATGAAAAATAAGATTTTCAGTTATCTTAATAGCTGATAAGTTGTCACAATACAGTAGGCTGTATAAGTGGTAGGGACATGCATATCAGTAAGTATTGCATCCACTGAAGTTCATAGGTAACACTTGCAAGAGCACAATATTCTGCTTCAGTTGAAGACCAAGACACAATAGATTGCTTCTTAGTCTTCCAAAAGACAAAAGCATTACCAAGAAATACATAAAATCCTATGAGTGACTTCCTTAAATTTGCACAAGAGGCCCAATCAGAATCACCAAAGGCTTTGCAGTAAAAAATTCTTGGCTGGATAACACATGACCTAACTAGGAATTCTTTTTAGATATTGCAATACTCTATGAGCAGCCTTTAAATGACTTTAAGTACGAGCATTAAGGAATTGAGACAAATATTGAACATAAAAGGTGATGTTAGGCCTAGTGTTGATAAGATAAAGCAGCTTACCAACTAATTGCTTGTAGGAAGTAACATCTACACTAGGAGAGCCATCTGATTTAACCAATTTTGTGGATGAAGCCATGGGTGTGGACGCTGGTTTACACCTTAAAAATCCTCTGTCTTGTAGAAGATTCAAAGTATACTTTCTCTGATAAAAATTAATTTCTTCAGATGATTTAGCAACCTTAAGGCCGAGGAAGAACTTAAGTTCACAAAGTCCTTAATACAAAAACAATCATGTAAAAGTTTCTTTACAGATTCAATCTGATATATGTTATTGCTTACTAAAATAATATTATCAACATACACTACAAGAATAACAATGGTTGAATCTGTATGTTTAACAACTATAGAAAAATATGAGTAAACTTGAACAAACTCTTTACCCTTTAAAGCTTTTGTTAGCTTAAACTTCCATTATCTGTGAGGTTGCTTCAAACCATATAAGCTTTTCTTTAACTTACACACCTTGATTCTAGTAATTAGACTGGAATCTAGGTGGCAGTGTCATATATACTTCCTCATGCAAGTCTCCATACAAGAAAGCATTACTAATGTCAAGTTGATAAAGAAACCAGCCCTGAATTGTAGCAACAACAAGTAGAGTTCTTATGGTGGTTAACTTAGCAATTGGAGAAAAGTATCAAGATAATCAACATCTGATTATTGAGTGTAACTTTTAGTCACTAACCTGACTTTATATTTTTCAACTGTACCATTAACAATATTTTTTTTTATTTTATAGTCTCATTTACAACCAATGAGTTTTTTATTCTCAAGTAATGGAACTAAATCCCACGTATGATTTTCTCTAATGCATCTATCTCAGCCTCCATTACCTTTCTCCAACATGGTAAAGTAATGCCTGATTATGTGTTCTGGGTTTTGTTTCTTGGGTGGCAGTAAGTATAAAGGACTTATGGGTTTTATCAATGATATTCTATCACACAAAATGATAAATGCAGTGAGGGGTAGATACATTGGAATTGAAAGGGGACTTAAAGCCAGATAGATAATAATCATTCAGATGAGATGATTGTTTTCTAAGTCTGGTAGATTTTTGAGGTACATGAACATGTTCATTATTAGATATAGAGATATCAAGTGATGTATTATCATAAGCAATAATAGGTGAAAAATAGGAGGTATTACCAGAATTGATTGGCACTGGAGACTCTTCATGACTTGCAACATCTTGGTGTTCAACATACCAATTCTCATCACTACAATATGTTATATGAGGCAGCACAAGTGTGTTTGAAGATTTTTGTGATGTGGACATGAAAGGAGATTGAGTCTCAACAAAGTCAATATCACGAGAGATATAAAGTTTTTGAAATTGTAAATAAAGTACTTTGTACTCTTTTATATGTGAAGGATATTCAAGAAATACACATTTGAGAGCTTTGCTGTCAAATTTTGATCTATTAAGAGAAAGATTGGAAACAAAACGCAAACAAACAAATATTTTCAAGTGAGTATAGGTGGGAACATATTTGAACAGTAGCTCAAAAGGAGTTTTGTTATTGATGATTGTAGAAGGTATACGATTGATAAGATAGAAAACATGAAGTACACATTCCATTCAGAATTTTTAAGGCAAGTCTGCTTGGAACCGTAAAGACCTTGCTACATTTAGAATATGTTGATGTTTCATTTCCACCACACTATTTTATTGTGGTGTGTATGGATAAGAACATCGATGTACTGTTCTTTTTGTAGAAAGAATTTAGGCATGTTAAACTCTTTCTTGTTGTCTGTTCTAATGCATTTTATCTTTGTATTAAATTGTGTTTCTATAAATGCAAAAAAAAAAAATTGATGTGCCGTCTTATTTAACTTTGTTATGCATAAGGTATTCTCACGTATTCCGACTCTTATCATCAACAACCGTGAGAAAATAATGGTGACCATAAAGTGAAACAATTGAAAATGACCCCCAAATATCAACATGAACTAAATCAAAACAGTGTATACTGATTGAGGTACTGTCAGGAAAAGAGAGTCTTTTTTGTTTACTATAATGACAAATATCACAAACAAATGAAGAACAAAGCAATATTGATTTATTCATTCGATGAAGGATTTGAAGTCTTAGCAAAAAATGATGACCAAGACGAAAATGCCATAAAGATTTATTTGAAACAACAAAAGGACAATCAAAAGAACTAGTTTGAACAACATAATTTCTAGTGATATAAGCCTTAGTCTTGTTGACTTCAAGATGAAATAACCCATTTTTTTCTCTAGCTATACTAATCTTCCTCTGGCTATGAGCATCTTGAATGATACAATAATGATTATGAAACAACAAACTATATTTTGGTTCTTGGGCGACTAATAAAAATGAGGTTACAAGAAAACTGTGGAGCATATAACACATTATGGAGAATAAGAGTAGGCAAAATAGTGATATTTCTAATGTATGTAATAGGTATGGTATATGAATTAGGTAGTTTAATACATATATTGTCTATGGATTCACATAAATAAAACATCTCAATGATACTAGTTGTAAGGAAAAATAGCCTGAGAGTCAATTATCCAATCATTTGCTATGAAAAATGAAGGAAAAATAGTACCTGGATCTAATTAGGTTTGAAACTAGTTGTAAGAGTGTTGACTTGAGGTATTATTGATGTTGTTGGTGTAGGCTAAACCAAGGGAATATGGTTTTGGTATTATTCAAGAAGTTTGTTGTACTGCTCTATAGGAAAGGAGAGAGACATGTTTTCTGAGATATTGCTCTGAGAGTTGAATCTCATATGGGATTTAGCTATTTTAGATACCTTTTTTGTATTGAGTAATAGGTTAATTGGTATTAGCCACATATCAAGACTTTGGCTTGTATCCTTTTGGATAACCATGTTTCTTATAATACTTATCCACTGTGTGACCAACAAATCCACAATAAATACAAGTTGGTCATTTTTCATTCCCAGATACATAGGTTTTCGTACCAGTCTTACTATTAGAAGTAATGATCCCTGGTTATTATTGACCAGAGACAAAATTATTTGCATAAAGTATGTTTTATTCATACTGTACCGAACTATTTTTAACTAAACTCTACTCGTGTTGCAAGACAAGTGCAAAGATTTGTTTAAAGTTGGCAGAGGCTCAATAATCAAAATTTGAGATTTCACCATGCTAAAGGATTCATTCAGTTCTTTAGGAATTATATTATTTTGTCTTCTTCTATATACTACCAATTAATACTAGAGACATCACAAACACATTTCATCTCACATTTACATACTAGAACTGGCCTCAAATTCAAGAGTCCGTCCCACAATATTTTTATATGAGTAGAGTACTCAGTGACAAATTGTATTCCTTATTTTAGTGACGATATCTCATTTTAAAAAAAGGAGACACACACTATATTGCTTCACGCGAAGTGATCGTGCAAATCCTTCCACAAATCCTTAGCATAATCTATCCAAATTGTGCTTTGTGCTATGGAAGGTGACTATGACATCATTATCCAAGACACAACTAAGGTATTACATCGTACTCATGGACGATACAAGGGATCGTTCTTTTCAGGTACATGAATAGATCCATCCATAAAACATAACTTGGCTTTCATAGTTGATATACATTGAATGAGACCAAGTATGGAAGTTGTTACCTACAGCAGCTCAGAAGTAAGTTGAAGAGAGGGATTCTCACTTGGATGTAGGTAATACAGGTTTGAGGTTGCCTCCTCTAGCCTTAATAAGTCTGAACTTATTGAATCTTCCATAGAATCTTCGATTACAATGAAATCAGCAAAACTGAAAAATTAAGGCTTCCTTAAAGCTCACTTTTTACTAGTTAATTGGAACGATCAGAGTGCTCTGATATCGTATTAGTTTTTGTGAAGAGTTTCAAAATATGTTTAGTAGAAAATACACACTAAACACAAGAATTTGGAAGAAACATTGTTGTTTGGTAAACTAGAAAGTGAGGGAGAAACAGAGACTTGAGCTCTGAACTTTAGAAAAATGAGAACTTGTATTAATGAAGAATTTACGACAGTATTTATAGTCAGAACACAGCTTTGACTATTTATAATTTTAACCCTAAACTATGAGTATTTATATTTTATCCCTGAGTTACAACTTCATCCTTTCTACTAAAGATATCTGTCTATGAAAGTTTTAAGTTAATTTGTTTTCCAATTAATTTGAATCTTTTGCTTTTCTTGTCTTTGTGTTAGTTGACCATCTTCTATGTTACTGTATTAATAATACAATGATTGTTAGTGGGTTGTTGAGGATTTTGTTTTATTCCTTTCATTTGTTTTATTTTCCCAATATGCATACTTGTTGCCAATTTAATTCAATTGATTTAAGTCAAATATGTAGTTTTATATCTTTCTTTCGTGGAAAATATGTCTAGAGGATGGATGAATGATTTTGTAGTTCTTGAGCATCTACTAATTTTTTTCTTTTTTACTGCATTTTAAAGACTATTTAATAGTGCACAACTCATTTGATTTTAACTATTTTGCTTGATTTAGGTGTTTCTATAAATATCTAGTCTTATTTTTTTGTTCTCATTGCATTCTATGATATTATTTATATTTAATTATATTTCAAGGTTTTACTAATTGTTCATGTTTCATTTACCAATTAAATTCTTATCTTAACCTTTTGATAAAATACTTATGTCGAGTGTCTAAATTGATCATTAGTGAGTGTCTCACGTCTTGCCATTCAAACTATTTTTCAAGCCTAAATTTGTCTAAATCATTCCGTACATATTTTTTTGACTAATTTCATCTTGAATAAATTAATAATGACTCTCTAAGAATTTCATTTCTTAATTATATTAAAAAACATAGATTATATTTGTAACGGCCCCGGAATTTTAAAAAAAATAAATTATAAATTAAGTGCGGAAGCGAAATAATTAGTTAGGATTTACATTCCTTACACAATAACTTAAAGTACCAAATAGTGCTGCGAGAATTACTCTTTTGAAGGAAATACAAAAAATTAAGGAAATAAATAAAAAATAAATAAAACTGGTATCCTACTCGCAACTCTCTTGTGGATCGGGCTCTGGATCTTGATTCTTTTGATATAAAATTGTTAAATAAGTAATGAGTTACACTAGCCCAGTAAGAATATCACGCTACTCACCGACATGGAAATGAAGGTTGGTAGAAAAATCAAAACAACTAATAAAGCTCTTAATTAAACAAATTCATTTATCATAAAAAAAATCTTTTACCATCTACTTACCGTAGTGAGATTTACAAAACAACCTATAAAGACAATAACATAACTCAGATCATGATTTTATATATAATCGATTTGAATAACAATTCTATCATTTATCAGCCTACTGGTATCCATGGAGGTTCACAGAGATATCCCCACAACATGTAAACCCTTTCTTTTAACATTTCAAATTAACGGGTCATCCTCATACCCCATCCAATATGAGCACCAAACTACTAAACCTCAATACCTTATCCAGTATAAAGGTGAAACGGGTCGTCCCCATACCTCGTCCGGTATGAGCACCAAATTACCAAATCTCGATACCCCGTCTGATATGAGGCAAAGTTCACGGTAGGATTCCCTATGCATCCAGTCCGTCCACCATCTCCTAGGATATCTAGTAAGGTTGTCGTTTCATCCATTCACTTAATCACGCAATTTTCTATTTTTTTTAATCTCCTTTTTTTTCTAATTCAACCATAAACCTATAAAACAAACAATACATGTATTCAAAACTGTAAAATCGATCAATCAGATACTATCATGCATTCAAACCGTAAAAATAATCGACATAAACAACAATAGATAATTTCTAGTTTTGTCTCCATTAGTAACCTATAATTAATTATAAATATTTTTTAAATTGTATAAAACACCATATTATTGTTAATTTGACTTCAATTTCATAACAGAGAATAGGGTGAGAGATTCTTACTCAATTCGATGCCCAAAACGCGAAACTTATTGACTACGCCTACCGGCGGTCCCTATATTCTCTGAATTTTTCTTCAGGGATTAAAACGCACTACAAGTACCTACAAATATCCTAAAAAAATACAAAAACAGTATTAGGACCCGTTTTTGGCCAATTCTGAAATCTCGACACGGCGGCTTCACAGTGCTCTAGCAACGGCGCCGCTGTCCGTAACGACCGCCCGCCTCGGGTTGGTTATTTTCAGCCATTTTCGGTCAAATTTGATCAGTTTTGCATCAATCTCTACAAGAAAACATGTTACAGGACCTTGGTTGGCAAAAAAAAATGAAAAATCGAAACTCACGGGCGGCAGGGCTCTCCGATGCGGTGGCTTCGTCGGCTCACTTTTACAGTTTGGTGTTTTGCTTTGACCAACCTGTAGAGAAGGAAACGGTGATTACAAAGGTGAAAAAATTTCACATAATAGGAATCGGAAAGGGCCTCATCAGAGGCAATTTTTGAAATTTCTCGTGGCAGCGGCACCAGGCTTTCCCCGCGATTTTTGGCAAATCCACCAGACTTTTGGCTCTGATTTGGCCATGATGGTGTTTAAAATAGAATTCTGAGTAAAGGAAAAATTTTTTACCTCTTTTGGAGATCGGAAGTGGCTCCGGTGCGGCGGCTCTCCTTCCCGGCGGCTGGGTCTTCTTCTCCGGCAAGAGTGTTTAGCGGCTAGAGTTAGGGTTTGGTGTGAAGAGGGTTATTTATACCCGTCTCCTTTTAATCTAGATCGTTCATCGCATTTGATCTGAATCATCCAATTGCGATTAAATAAAAAGTAGATCTACACTGTTGATCGCGTTTAAATTTGACCATCCGATCGCGTCTAGGAAGTGTATGCATCTGGGCCGTCTGTGAGCGCGGGAGCAGATCTAGGATGTCCGATCACGGGTATGCAGATCACCTGCGTGGTCTCCCGCGTGGCACCACGTCACCATCTGTTGCCACGCGGAGCGTTCTGGTTTATTAGAGCTGCTGACCGAGCAATGTGGCACAACTTTTCTAAATATCATTTGACCCCAGTTTCTGATTTTTTTTTTTTCAAAAATACCCTTATAACCCAAATTTTCAAAATTATTTTCAATTTCATGCTCCTTCAATTTTTCTTCATTTTTACACTAAATTAAAATTAAAAAATTAAAAAATTACATTTACAAATTAATTTAAATTACATAAAAAATTAATTTGGGTATTACATCTCTCCCCCCCTTAAAAGAAATTTGATCCCTCAAATTTGCCTCTCTCACTCTCAATCAAACAGTTAGAGATATTGAACTTTGAAGTCTAATTCTAGCTCTCATGTACCCTTTCTCGGTGTGTGGTTCTGTCATAAGAACTTAACAAAGAAAATTTTTCAATTGCAGAGTAATCTGCTATTTCGGTCTATAATACCGACCGATACTTTCTCGTAGGACAGATCATCTTGGAGTGAAAGATGCTTGTGGGTCAAGATGTGAGAGGGGTCCGGGTTGTACTTGCGTAGCATGGACACATGAAACACATTGTGGACCCTTGAAAGTTCTAGAGGCAGTACTAGTCTGTAGGTAGCGGTACCAATTCTGTCTAAGATTTCAAATGGTTTACTAAACTAGAAATTTAGTTTTTCCATCTTGCCAAACCTACTAATTTCCTTGAAAGGAGTGACCTTAAGAAACACTCGATCGCCTTTCTCAAATTTTAAATCCCTCCTCCGGGTGTCCGCATAACTTTTCTGCCTACTCAAAGTCGTTTGAATATTCTTCATGATCTTAATTATTTTGGCTGTAGTCTCCTCTATGAGATCTGCACCGAATAGTTTCCTATAACCCACTTCTTTCCAACATATCGGCGATCTGCATGGGCAGCTATACAATACCTCATACAGAGCCATGCCAATACTTGCTTGGTAGCTATTGTTATAGGTGAACTCTATCAGGGGTAGATGGTCATCCCAATGGCCCTCGAAGTTAAAAACACAAGCTCAGAGCATATCCTCAAATGTGCGGATCGTCCTTTCTAACTGTCCATCGGTCTGAGGGTGGAATGCAGTACTAAAGAACAGTTTTGTTCTCATGACTTGTTGAAACCTAGACCAAAACTGAGAAATAAACCTGGGGTCCCTGTCGAATACTACTGTCACTAACACTCCATGTAATCAGTCATCCTGATGACCAAGAAGTGGGAAGACTTGGTAAGCCGGTCAACAATTACCCAGATGAGATCATATCCTGAGTGTGCCTTAGGCAACCTGTCACGAAATCCATGGTGATATGTTCCCACTTCTACTCCAAAATTGGTAATGGCTAAAGTAGTCCACATGGATATTGATGCTCTGCCTTGACCTGCTGACATACCAAACACTTAAAAACAAAGTCAGCTACATCTCTTTTCATCTCGTTCCACCAAAGTCGGGATCGCATACTTTGATACATCTTAGTGCTTCCAGGATGCATGACAAACTTTGAGTTATGCGAATCTGTCATGATGTCCCTTTTTAACTCATTGTCACATGGAACACACACCTTGTCATGGAATCTGAGCAACCCATCAGCAGATACTCGAAATTCTGAATTAACATCCTGTTTTGCATCTTTCTTGAGAGTTACTAAGGTAGAATCGGCGGACTGAGCTTTCTTTATTCTCTGGATTAACTCAGGTTGAACAGTTATGTGGCCCAAACATGTGACTCTCCTCATATCCTGAAGTCATAACTATTATGCGGTCCCTATCTACCTGCATTCTGAAACATCAAATGAGCTAATGCACCTGCACTTTTCATGCTGAGTGCGTTGGTTATCACATTGCCCTTACCCGGGTGATACAAGATGTCACAATTATAGTCATTGAGGAGTTCTATCCACATTCTTTGACGCATGTTAAAATTTGTTTGAGTGAATATGTATTTCAAACTCTTATGATCGGTATAGATCTGAAAGGTCTCCCCATACAAATAATGGTGCCAAGTCTTCAAGGTGTGGACAATTGCAGTCAGTTCTAAGTCATGGGTGCGGTAGTTTTTCTCATGACTCTTCAACTGTCTGGACTCATAAGCTTTGACCTTCTCATGCTGCATCAAAACACAACCTAACCCTAAGTAAGAGGCATCACTATAGACTGTATATCCACCTGATTCGCTCGGCAGGGCTTACATAGGTGCGGTAGTCAACCGTCTCTTTAATTCTGAAAAAATTCTTTCACAGTTCTCGTTCTACTCAAACTTAATGTTCTTCTTTGTGAGCCAAGTCCGGGGGCCAGTTAGGCTAGAAATCCTTCCACAAACTTGCGGTAATAACCTGCCATCCCCAGAAAGGTACGGATCTCTTTAACCGAGGTCAATCTTTCTCAGCTGAGCACTGCTTCAACTTTTTTGGAGTTCACCGGCACTCCAACTTTTGATATAATGTGCTCTAGGAAGGTAGTTTGCTCAAGCTAAAATCCACACTTACTTAACTTTGTATACAACTTCTTTTCTCTGAGAATCCGCAAAACCTGAGTCAGATGGTGAACGTGTTCTTCTCTACTTTTTGAATAAACTAAGATATCATTTATGAACACAATGAAGAACTGAGTCAAGAATTGTCTGAAAACCTTGTTTCTCAAGTCCATGAAGATGGCTGGAGCGTTGGTTAGTCCAAATGGCATGACCAGGAACTCATAGTGTCCGTACTTGATTCGAAAGGCTGTTTTAGGAATGTTTTCTGCCCTAATCCTTACCTGATCGTAACCTGAATGTAGGTCTATCTTAGATAAGACCTGGGCACCCTGCAACTGATCAAAAAGGTCATCGATCTTGGGGAGAGGGTGTTTGTTCTTGATCGTGACCCTGTTCAGGCCTCTATAGTCTATAAATAACCTCAACATCCCATCTCCCTTTCTTGTAAATGTGACTCTGGCACCCCAATAGGACACACTATGTTGGATGAATTCACTATCCTACAATTCAATGATTTATCAGTTCCTCTATCTCAACACGACTCATACGGTAAGAAGGAGCAACCGAAATAGACTGGGTGCCTGACTGAAGGTCTATGGTGAATTCGATTTCTCTGTCCACTGACAGTTCAAGTAGTTCATCCAGGAACACATTTGGAAAGTCTCGAACTATTGGAATATCTTGAATACAAATTTCTTTCTTGGGTTTTCCTAGTTAGAGAAAATAGTCGGGTTAAAGTATTTGATAATAAGAGAATTTGTCATGAGAAAAATAAATATTAAATAATTTTATTAATTTGTAAATGACTCCTCATTAGGAGGGTTGAATTCAATCTTCTTGCTAAAACAATCTATGGTGGCGTGATATGCCGCTAGCCAGTTCATTCCTAAGTTACATTAAAGTCCCCCGTGTCAATCTCTATTAGGTCCACACTCAAATTTTTATTTGTTATATCTATGACACAATTTCTGTATACAACTTCCCCCAATAGTGTCCTACTCCTAGGAGTAAACACAAATAATACAGAATCAATTAATTTTGATGCAAAAACATGTGAAACAAATGAATACGATGCACTAGTATCAATTAAAACATGAGCAAGATGGTTACAGATAGTGTACGTACCATATATTATGTACGGGTCGGCTTATGTATCCTACTGAGTGAGGTTGTAAGCCTTGCCCTGCATAAGAGGCCTGGCCTGGTTCTGGTTCATCGGGCACTCTTTTACATAATGTTGAGCACTACTGCATATGCGACAGGTGTTGTTGAGGCGATAGTAGGGTCGGTTTTCATGATCCTTGCCACAATACTAACAAGTCTTACCGTGCCCTGCTGATGGAACCTGAGAAGGAGTCTAAGTCATCAGCCTGGGCTCTTGTTCTGTTGAACAGGTGCAGTAGGTGCTGTTTTGCGGTGTGGAGCCGAGGGCCTGAGGTTCTCCACTACTGGAGGGAAGGTGCGAAGGTTCCTCTCCACCAACTGTGCCTTAGCCAAAACAGCTGAATAAGTGCTGAGTTCGAGCACAAACAACTGCTGTCTGATCTCAAGACGGAGACCCCACTCAAACCTTCTAGCCTTCCTGCCTTCATCTGTCATGCTCTTCGGGAAATACCAGCCCAACTCTAAGAACTTACGAGCATATTCTGATACAGTAATGTCCCATTGGACCAAGTGTGTAAACTCCATCTCCTTAAGATGTTTGATATGCTCTAGAAGGTACTCTGCATGAAAGGCCGTCAGGAATTGTTTCTAAGTAACTGAAAAGGACAGGGTTGCCTGCTTGAGTTGCCACCAGCGGCTTGCTTCTCCCACCAGCATGTAGGTAGTAAGGATGACTTTTTGTTCGGGAGTCACCCCAAGCGTCACAAAGGCCTTCTTTGTCTCAACTAACCAGTACTCGGCCTCTTCAAATGAGGATTCTCCTCTAAAAGTAAATGGATTTAGTCTTTTATACATCTCAATGTAGGCTGGGTCCATCATGGAAGGAGCTGGGTCCCGTAGAAGAGGGACTAGACTGCGCTGAGGATGGACTAGGTAGCTCTACGGTGGTACTGAATGATACGCTGGAGGCACCGAATTGTACTGTGGTGGTGCTGAGTGATGCAGTTGGGACACCGAGTTATACTGTAGTGGTGCTGGGTGGTACTATGGCTGGGGTACTGGATCATACTGTGGTGGTGCCGGGTGGTACTATAGAGGAGCAGGGTCGTACCGGGGTGGCTCGGGATCTTCTCGCTGCAGAGGTGGCTCAACCTGTGGCAGCAAGGAAGGGTCAGGTAGCTCCCTCATTTCCTCCCGGGCCTGCTGGACAACGATGAGTCTCTCCAACATCTCAAATAACCGGTCAACATCCTCTGATAGCGAACCCTCCCGGGCTGCTCGGTTTAGTTGGGGTTTTTCTCTCCTCATCTATCTGTACTTGCATTTCATAAGAAACAGTTGAGTGATAATTCATTATTTTTGGTGTTTTCTAAGCATTTGTGTAAAGAATTTGTCCGAGGAACCCGGCTCAGATACCAACTGTAACAGCCCCAGAATTTTAAAGAAAATAAATCATAAATTAAGTGCGAAAGCGAAATAATTAGTTAGGGTTTACATTTCTTGCACAATAACTTAAAGTACCAAATAGTGCTACGGAAATTACCCTTTTGAATGCAATACAAAAAATTAAGAAATAAACGAAAAATAAATAAAACTGGTATCCTACTCGCAACTCTCTTGTGGATCGGACTCTGGATTTTGGTCCTTTTGATCTAAAATGGTTAAATAAGGAATGAGCTACACTATCCTAGTAAAAATCTGACGCTACTCATCGATACAAAAATGAAGATTGGTAGAAAAATCAAAACTAACTAATGGAGCTCTTAATTAAACAAATTTATTTATCATAAACAAAATCTTTTTCTATCCACTTACCGTAGTGAGATTTACAAAATAACCTATAGAGACAATGACATAACTCAGATCATGATTTCATATGTAATCGATTTGAACAACAATTATATTCTTTATCAGCCTACTAGTATCCATGGGGTTTCATAGGGATGTCCCCACAACACATGAACCATTTCCTTTAACAATTTAAATTAACAGACCGTTCCCATACCCTGTCCAGTATGAGCGCCAAATTAGTAAACCTCAATACCTCATTCGGTATAAGGGTGAAATGGGTCGTCCCATACCCCGTCCGGTATGAGCAACAAATTACATAACCTCGATACCCCGTCCCGTATGAGGCAACGTTCACGGTAGAGTTCCCTATGCACCAAGTCCGTCCACCATCTCCCAGGATATCTAGTAAGGCTACCGTTTCATGCATTCACTTAATCACGCAATTTTCCATTTTCTTTTAATACCCATTTTTCTCAATTCAACCATAAATCCATAAAACAAACAATACATGCATTCAAAGCTGTAAAATCGATCAATTAAATATTATCACGCATTCAAACCGTAAAACAATCAATAAAAACAACAGTAGATAATTTTCGGTTCTTGCTCCATTAGTAACCCATAATTAATTATGGGTATTTTCTAAATTATACAAGACACTATATTATTGTTAATTTGACTTCAGTTCCATAACAGAGAATATGGTGAAAGATTCTTACTCAATTCAATACCTGAAAAGTGAAACTTGTTGATTGTACCTACCGACAGTCCCCAGATTTCCTGATTTTTTTTGGAGATTAAAACGCATTACAAGTACCTACAAATATTAAAAAAAAAACTCAAAAACAGTGTCAGGACCCCTTTTTTGGTCAATTCCAGCCGATTTTACATCAATCCCTGTAAAAAAAATACGTTAAGGGGTCTCAGTTGCCCAAAAAAAAAATGAAAAACCGAAACTCACCGACAGCGGGGCTCTCCGGTGCGGCAGCTCCGCCAGCTCACTTTTGCGGTTTGATTTTTTGCTTCGATCAACTTGTAGAGAAGGAGATGGTGATTATAACGGTGAAAAAATTTTGCAAAATGGGAATCGGGAAGGGCCTCATCGGAGGCAGTTTTTAAAATTTTCTACGGTGGCGCTGCTGGGTTTTTCTCGCGATTTCTGGCGAATTCACCAGTCTTTTGGCTCCTATTTGGCCATGAGCGTGTTTAAAATTAAATTTCGAGCAAAAAATTTATTTTTACCTTTTTTGGCAGTCGGAAGTGGCTCCGACGCGGCGGGGGTGGTGGCGACTCTCCTTCCCAGCGGCTGAGTTTTATTCTCTGACGATGATGTCTGGCGACTAGGGTTAGAGTTTAGTGTGAAGAGGGTTATTTATGCTCGTTCCCTTTTAATTTGAGACGTCCATTGCATTTGATCTGAACCGTCCATTGCATTTGATCTGAACCGTCCGATCGCGATTAAATAAGAAGTAAATCTAGACTGTTGATTGCGTTTAAATCTGACCGTCCAATCGCGTTTGGGGAGTGCACGCATCTAGGCCGTCAGTGCGTGCGGGAGCGAATCCGGGTCGTCCGATCACGGGCACGCAGATCGTCCGCGTGGCACCGCGTCAGCGTTTGTTACCACGCAGCGCGTTCTAGTTTGTCGGAACTGCTGACCGAGTATCCTACGTGGCACAATTTTTTAAATTACATTTTGACCCCTAATTTCTGATTTTTCTTTCAAAAATACTCATAGAACCCAAATTTTCACCCATTTTTTTCAAAATTATTTTCAATTTCATCATGCTTCAAATTTTCTTCAATTTTACACTAAATTAAAATTTAAAAAATTTAAAAAATTATATTTACAAATTAATTTAAATTAAAAAATTAATTTAGGTATTACAACTCAAAAACATTTACTTTTTATTTTTTATTTTACATTCATGAAATTTTTTTTTAAAAAAAATTCTTATTGTACCTAAAAATACTCTTGTTTTTTTTTTTTTGGTAGATTTATAAAGTACACTCATAAAATGGCTACTAACCATGTTTCTTATTTCTGCCTCTTTCTTTCTTTCTTTTCAACTCACTCTCTTCCTTTATACCACCTTTGGCGGAGATAAAGTTGATTCATATTGCTCGTACAAATTTTAAGGTCTCATATAATTTATATAAATTAACCTAAATTTGTATAATATTTTAATATTTATCCATGTATTAACATCTTCAAACTAATTTTATAAATTCTATTCTTAACTACTAATATTTTAAATATAATAAAAGCTTTAAGTTTTTTATAAAGGTGTATGAACTATATTTTTTTGATATAAAAATATCTAAATAATTCAACTTCTTAATTTTTGAAAAACTTTAACAATTCACAAGTTATTGAAGATGGTATAAGCTGTGTAAAATTGTCCCCAGCTTTCCCTTCTATTAAACCAAAAGCGCCCACTGCATTTAACTTACAACACAGCCAATTACCAGATATAAAAGTTTACTTCTTTGTCCAATGCAAAATAGTCTGTCACCTCAAAATTGGGTCCACAAGGGCAACTAATGGTAGAGATGGCTGAATAAAAGAGCTAATCAAGTTTCCAGGACAATACATAACATAGAACTAAGTTTTTCTTTCTATTCTCAAATATAAAGCCAGGAACGGCATAGAAAGGACAAGGATTCTGCTAAATAGAAGGTTATAATTGCCAGCAACTCTGGACGTAACTAGCAAGATACCCTTCCTGTGCTGTTGATTGCTTGGGTTCAAGCAACAGTATTATGGAGTCCTATCAAGGGCTCACCCAAAAGATGTAGAAGATTGCAATTTTCTTGGAGCCAATCATCTTAGAATTTTGATCAGCACCTACTCTCTCCAGTCAGCAATGATCTGATCTAACAAACCCAACACCTTCACATTCTCACCACCATCTCCAAGACAACCCAAAGCCTCATTCAACACCTTAGCCTCCTTTATTCTTGCCTCCCTCAACAAACTCCTATATACCTTATTTCTCAAACCTTCCCCAGGCACCAAATTCACACTTAGCATGTCCTTCAAAACTCTCAAAGCTTCAAAAATAGACCCATTCCGGCAA
The DNA here is from genome assembly GCF_054855325.1 of Carica papaya. Lineage (NCBI taxonomy): Eukaryota > Viridiplantae > Streptophyta > Magnoliopsida > Brassicales > Caricaceae > Carica > Carica papaya. Next base: position 22,918,102 of record NC_142310.1, on the reverse strand, counting down.
AAGCCATCAAGCAAAGCTCCATATGCCATCAGCTCCACCTTGCATGGGGAACCAGGCCTGACTACCCAGTTGTACACCTTCAAGGCTTCTTTTAGCCTTCCCTTTTTGAGGTACGAGGTTATTAGCATGGTGCTGATGGGTGTTAGGTGCAGGTGTGCAGGTGGTGAGTATTTAAGACAGTTCAACAAGGACATTGTTTGGGTCAGGTCTGGCTGGGAAGTCAGGGAATGGACAAGAATTGAGAAAGAAATTGACATAGGAGATGGATTGGTGAGGAGTGCAGTGGAGGTGAGCTGAATTGCTGTGGCTAGCTGGTCGGAGAGGCACAAGCGTGGAATTAAGAGGTTGATCGTGTTTAGTTCCTCCTGTGTTAATTTTAGTTTTGGGTCTGTGAATGGTTCTGGTTCACAAAAAGAAGAAAATGGAAAAGATGAAAACAATATTGCTGCTGCATTTGATATTAAGGGATAGGATATGATGGTTTTTAGGGGCAAGGAAAGGGTAGCGAATTTTTTTGGGATTTCCAGGATCATTGTGTTTCTGCTGCTTATAAATTTCAGGATTTCTTTGGTATAAAGAGCGGAAAATCAGCAGAAGCGTACGATTCTGTTAACAGCAATAAGCAACGGCTAGCTTGGATATGACAATGCTTCCTTCTCATAACCATGTTATTCCAAGCCATACAACCTATAATTTCCACACCACCATCCTTTTCATTCATCAACACAAAAACCCTGCAAGCATGATGACAGTTAATATGCATGTCAACCAAAGCACCATCTGCGCACCCAGCAACTGATATCCATGAAGTGGACGAAAACTAGAGAGCATGAATTGGATATTCAGAGTTCACTGTTGCAAAGATACTATAACAATATCATAGAGAGCTTAGCAACACGCAGACTTGCAAATGTGTAAATGCAATCATGAACTTACTGAATTCAGACAGCAGATAAGACTAAAGCAAAAAATAGGAAGTCTAAAGAATTTGCTAAATGCCATTATGACTAAGATTGAAATTGGCACAGGACCATATATAATTTTGGCTACTAAGGATGAAAACATAAATTGGAGCCACATTTAGAAAATCCACCATCTCAAACTTGAGGCCATACAGAATTTAACTCACTTGAAACCAATGAAGAAAACTGCACAAGAAAGTTGAGGATGGTGACTATTGAAGGTAAACACCCAGCTGAAAGACCATATATTCATTCCTCTGAAAAGAAAAAGACCTTATAATTCACCCCCTAACTTAAAAGAAGTACATAGCATAAAGAGACTTCACTAGAACTTAGAAGACAATGATACTGGACAGGAAAGAAAGTCTTCACGTAAGGATGAACCATCTACAGGAAAGCACCCCAAGAATTCAGTTAAATGAGCAGCATTAACGGTAATGCTCTGAACTGACAGAACGGGTTTAAGTTTAATATGAAAAGCGGTTTGGTTTCCTCTGCTGCAACTTCAAGCACTGAGATGCAAACAGAAAATGATAGAAAACAGGTAAATTTTAGACAAACAAGGATAAACAGATGATACAAACTCCGCCATAGATATAAAATCACAAGGGGAAAGATACTAAGAGCATGTGAACAGACAAGACAAACTAAGTAAGCTGAAGCTCAACATGGTAAGTACCTCTCTCTTAACATTCAGTACTGTAAAATCTGTCTTTCATGTCAGACTTCCATTTTCTCATCAATGAGATAAAAACCTAATTTAATACACCCTTCCACGACGAAAACTTCCAGCATTTTCTTGGTTGCTAAGCTGATCCGAAACCTAATTTAAAGCATAAAAATCCATCCCCCACCCCCGCACCCCCGAAACCAAGCTGATTGGAAAATGGCAGTGTGTATAGATTAGATATAGAATAGTTGCCATATTGAAATCTCATTCAGTTGATTCACAAAAACAAAAAACTTGGGTACTAATTCACAATATTCTGACACAGGAAATCGGTGAAAAGATAAAGATAACGAACCACATAAAAATGAAATTCCTGGTAATAGAAATGAAGAGAAAGAGGATAAAAGCGTACACTTGATGGGGATTAAGGAAAAACGAAAACTAGGAATCGTTCCGGCGATGGGCCCGGACAGAGAGTGCTCGACCAGTTGAGCTTGAGAATTGGGATACCCAAGTGGTACCTTATGGTAAGAAACCCTTAGAAGGCGGTGGCAGAGATGTTATTGCCCGCGCCAAGCAAGGACACATCTGGTAATTGAAAATCTATAAACTGCATTGTTAAGAGAAAATATCACACCACCTCAGATTGAAGTGGTCATCTTCCTAAAACTGAGGCTAAGGATGAGTCAATAAAATTTCATTCAACTGGGAGTTTATCGGAACAGACCTTTCTCTTCTATCCTCAATCCAATAAACTCTAATGTATTTATTTACATTTGCAGACATATATTTACATACATTTATTTTTCTTTTCTTGAAAAGGGTTTGTATTAATTATTAATCTATGTATTTGAAGGTTGTAGTGGCTGATTGATGTTTCTTCATTGTTGGGTTTATGATGGTTGTAGATCAGTTGCTAAATTTATCGTCTTTTACAATTTATGTGTTAACTTCATAGCTGCAATTTCTTTTCTTGTTATTTTAAAGTATGATTTAATTAATAATATTATTACTTATTCTTTGAGTTCATTTTTCAGGTTTTTAGAACACTGTGAAGATCACTAATTACCAAATTTTATGAATTGATGTATAAAGAAATATTATAGTCGACTTAAACATTTCTGTAAATGAGATTTCCCTATATTGATTATATGTTTGTAAATTTTAATTGGATAATTTTTTTAGAGATTTAAAATAATAATACTTTAATTTAATAATGTAAATATTATTTTTAAAATTTTGTTAAATAAATTTTTATTAAGAGATTAACCGTTGATAAAAATTATAAAAAAAAATTCTTTTTTTATCATCTATACAAACAAAATATCTATTTATATAAATTGATAACTTATACCGACGGTTTTTTACCGTTTAAATATATTTTAAAATTTATTACGACATTATTAATATGAATTTAAAAGGATTGTAACAAATGAAAAGTGCTCTATAGTGACAATTTTAACTGTTATATTAAGTATTTTCTTGAAACGATAATTTTAAGATATTGAAAAATAGTATTATTTATTTTTTTAAAGAATTTAATTTAAAATTAATAAAAAATAAAATATCATATAATTTTTTTTTGAAGGCTTTAATTATGTTTAAACTTTATTTTAAATATATCGTAAATATATTGATTTTATAGTCTGATTGTTTGAATGCTTAAGTGGAAGAGTGATCAAAAACACTTACTCCGAGACCTAAAAGAAGCATTGGCATCAAAGATATCGAAAAACATTTAAGCCTTGTTAATTACATATTACTTGTTTTTCATGCCATAGAAATAATTACCCATATTCTATAATAGTGAGAACAATTATTATTTATATTCAACAGATATAATTTTTACTCATAATTATTTTTAATATAATTTATTTAAAAGTTTGAGAATAAAATTATAAAAGTTATAATTTTATATAATTACATAAATGGAGTTTTGCTCTTATTGGGGGTCTTAATTAACTTAATATAGAAATAAACTATCATAAAAAATAATGAAAAAACAATCAGACTAATATCAACATTTTTTTTTTAATGAAAAGTTTACCTGTTTTTATATGTAAATACAAATGAGTTTGAGTTTAAACTGTTATTTTTATTTTTATTTCTTTTCTTTTTAAATCTTTTATCATTATTATCTGTATTGATGATGATATTATAGGGTACCAAAATTTACATCTTAAGCATTCTCCTTTACACAACTTCTTTTGTATACGGAGAAGTCGTAGACAGAAACCTAAAATCGGAAAAAAGAACAGAATCCTCATGTATTACAAGCGTTCTATGGATCTAAACATTCTCCGCCATCCACCATCCCTAAAAATATAAGTTCCTCTCTTCACAGCCTGCACATATGCATTATCTACGATGTCAATAACGATGGTAGGAAAAGTTTAGGTGAGATAACAAATTTTGCATATGTGATTGATGTACTTTAAATTTTGTTGCTACAATTGTTTTGTAAAAATTTAAAGCAAAAATGTTATATTTACAGAATCTATCATCTCATTGATGTTTTTAAAATATGTTTAACTATTATGATGATAGAATAAAAAGAAAATTTCATTACTCAAATATTAAATACCTTATACGGTTGAACTATGCCGCAAGGGTTGAGCTTCATGTTGAACTTCATTGTTTTGGTGATTGTCAAGTGGCATGTACTGAGACATAATGGCCATGATCTCTGAATCCATGTATGACTGCAAATACACGAAAAGAGACATGTATGAGTACGCGGGAGAGAGTTAATCAGGATAGAATTAAACGAACAAGGACAAGCATTTGATCTGCATATGTTTACCCGGAGTCGGTATTTGTAGAACATATAACCAGCTATACAAGCACCAACAACTGTTGCTATTACCACGAATGTGAGGAATAATCCAAATCTTGATCCATTTCTTTCTGAAAAAAGAAAAAAAGACATTCGTTACTGATATCATCAGAGCAAATGACAAATACGAGTCATCCATTAATGACATTCATGACTATGATAATATCCAAGAAGAGCAAGTATTGTTTTTTTTATCTTACCTATACAAGTATCTTGTTCCTTTATATACAGGCGCTCACCCTTACACTTACAGTCATATCCACCCCAGGTGTTCTTACAGGAGCAACCATCACAGTGACAAGCGACATGTTCCTTGCATTCGTTGATATCTAACATAGAAGCAGCTGGATTAGTGAGTAAATTTATACTAAAACTACTATTGCATCACGTGAAAGACTAATCACCTTCGCAGTTTTGACCATCTCCACGGAAACCTTGTGGGCACTGACATCCTGTTAAGTGGGAGTCCTGCTTCATAAACAAGCAACATGAGTGATGACTCGAAGCAAAAAATAAATGTAGAAGTGAAACATGAATGAAGGGTAAAATCACTCAACAGAGCAAGCCGAGAATGAAAATCCATTTCGACTTTCTGACCAGCAACCTCCATTGTTTATCGCGCATCTTGCAGGTCCAAAAGCTATAAAAGCACACAGAAATGTCAATGTTTCTTGGATTTCACATATAACTGCATCATTAGTGCCTAGCCAAATTGGATGCATAAAATGCAATCTAGAGATTATCTTCTTTAATAAGAATTAGTTACTCAGTGAGAGATCATACGTATTCTGAATTGAACCATCATGTTCAGTACTCCAAAAACTACTGAACCTCATGCATGATTTTGTTTCAAATCAATGACAAGTAGATAAATTTCTGGAAAAGCCAAACACATACCTTCGCATGATGTATAACCATCTCCTCTATATTGGACACCCTTCACAACAGGGCATTCACAGACTCTTCCCCTAAACGTGTCCTGATGAAATTCAAGCACCAAGAATAGTTAAAAATAATCAGGGGATGAATCTAAATGAGATTTTGAAGAAATTTCAAGAAACTTCAAAGTTTGTGATTCTTTTATAGTTTCAAAATCCTGAAATCATGAGTTAATTTTTCTAAAGAAAAAATTCCTTAACTTACCAACATGAGTTTCTACAACTGATTCATGAACAGTTATTAAGGTTTGCAAATTATAAATCTTAAACTTCTTGATTAAAATGTTAAGTTCGTAAATAGTTAAGATTTTATAACTTCAATGTTTGTGAAGAAAACATTATGAGGGACGTTGTATTTCGTACCTTGCAGGCAGTTGTATTTGATTGTTTGTCCTTCCAACAGCCACCATTTCTTTCAAGGCACTCATTAGTTTCCAAATCTGTTTAAACAACATAAATCCATAACCAAATTTGAAAAAATCAGTATAGTTTTCCAAAGACTGCTATCTGTAACTGGAACAGCCAGAAATAAAAATTGACGGACCCAACCTCCAGTTAAACAAATTGGAGGCTCGGTGGTTTCCTTAAATCCAGCACATACGGCCTTCAGCACAGCAGTTCTCTCCAATTTTCCTTCAAAATAAAATAAAATCAAGAACTCTCAGCACCCTGTATAACAGAAAATTTCATAATATAAAGCTAAAAAAAGTTGACCCATTAGGTACCAACGTGAAATGGTCAGACATGGTGAGAGAACAAGCTAAAAAACAGAAAATGATGAAGTGAACTAGCTAAGAGCTACAATGGGAACACAGCCGCAAAAAAAAAAAAAAAAAAGAAGAGGGAAGCAATTAGGAGAGTGATAAGTAGGCTGATGGAGATCCCTAGCCAACCAACCAGGACTTACAAAAAGAAACAATGGAAACTAAATTATGCCTTTCAAAGTGGAAGCTGATTGAACTTAATAATGAAGATCATTTAGCCAATCTGTTGCTCAAATGCCAGTTTGATGTTCTAGATGGTGATTTCTAGTGGTTCCACTCAGAAAAAAAAAAAAAAAAAAAGATAAATGACTTATCATTTTATACTGATGGAAAAGAATGAATGGAGTTTTCTCACGAAATCTAGTCCTAAACTAAAATTTCAAAAAAGCCAATCTCCTATGATTTGGTAACTACAACAGAAGATTGCAGAAGAACACCTGAACTGAAGGATAGTATTTGTACTAAAAGCTGACATAAAAGAGTAGAGAAGATAACCAACATGAGAATTTATTCAGCAAGCATTATGTCACAAGCATTAAGTAACAAACCTCGATATTGAGCATTATTGATGACCAATGTTGGCAATATGGTAACATCCCCACGATTTCCTTTGCCAACCTAAGGTTCAGAAATTACGTGAGAAGGAAAAGAAAAAATGTTGAGATAGGATTTCAAATAAATATAAGTTAAGTGATATGTTCAGATCATAAAAAAGATGTAATACTTTGTGACTTTCAAAAGTCATATTTAATGTAAGTGAGAAACAAGAGCTGTAAAGCAATCAATATATTTCTCATACTCTAATCCCCAAATATTATACTAATTATTGAAGGGAAGCTTGCAATAGAGGATGACTAACCTGGACTTCTTGCTCAGTTTTCAGGATTTCATTCTCCACATCAGCTTCAGGATCACCCATGCACTTTCTGATTTTCTCAATAGGTAAATCTGATAATCAAATTGAAATCAATCAGAAAGCAGGTCATATATGCTGGTATATACAAAAATATTGAATAAGTACGCGCTTACCAAGAGATTTCATGACATCTTCAGCACACTCTTTGCTGTATCTCTTTTCCTTCATGGAACACCGGATATGGAAATCTGTGACATAATCCCACCAAACCCACGAGCGATTGCTCTCATTGGCAACTCTATGCACGCAAAGCTGCCTCAAGTTCTCAAATACCACATCCTTTCCTTCAAATCCCTCTCCAAAATCCTGTTCGGGATCTGGTGCGCAATATCTGCCGTGATTTATGCACTGAGACTTGCATTGACTGCTAAGAATGAAGGGCTTAGGACAGTACCAAGTAATGTAGTGTGGTGTAAACATGGTATAACCACCCCTTTCGAGGATCTGAGCATGACCCTTGAAATTTTTTATAAAATTCATCTGCTCATCACAACGCGTCCCACACTCATCATTACTGTTTGTCCAAAGCTCATATTCAACTCTCTGGTCAGGATGTGGCATTGACTCTCTCCAATCCAATTTTAGTACGATTTCTTCACCTTTCTTCAGTGCTTGCTTCAAGCTCTCACCGAAGGACCTCTCAATCAAAGCTGAAGGGATATTAATCTTCTCTACATAATCATTTGCATCGCTACTTTCCTCAGGGGAATCCATGGTTATTAGAGGTTCATCTATACTATCAGCCACTAATACAGCTGCAGCACCCGCCAGCTGACCATGCCATGCTTTCAAGGCAAAGTAGCATTCTGGATGTTTAAATTTCAGGCGGTTTGGGAATAACGAAAAACAATCAATCAGTCAAGTCTTAGGATATGCTAAATCTTTAATTAAAAAATCAACAGAGAGAACATTACAGAAACAAAAGAATAAATTTATATGAAGCAGCTCTAATATTAATTTTCTTTCTTCTTTCTGAGATGAATCTCATAGTCAATCTCTTAAGATACAGAACAAAGACGACTTTGTTGGCAAATGAAAATGAAAGTAATTTGAGAAAATAAAAAAGGAGAGATTTCTGTTCAGCATATAGAAGTCAATAACGGCTTACATATTAACGTATAATTTAGCCAATTTCATTCATATTTTTACTTTCCCGACGATAAATTTGTAATCTCAACTATTAAGAGAGAATCACTAAGACATCTAACTTAAATTGTTCAAAAAATATTGACTTAAAACTAAGATACTATTTTTGCTAAAATTTATATTATATTTGCACTGAATCTCTATTCTTATTTTATGAAATTGAAATTTAAACCAAAGAATAATAATAAAAGAAAAAACATCATATTTAACAAAAGAACACCCAATTTAAGGTACAAAAAAAGAAAAGAAAAGAAAAGACAAGGTAATTCAAATGGATTTTAATCCCTGCAGTAACCTTATTTAACAACCCATCAATAAACTCTTGTAAAAGAATAAGCATTCATGAGTCAACTTCTAGCCAGTGACCGGGAAGAGTTGTATCCAGAAAAGTACATCTTAAGGAATCACAGGGCTTCCCAAAATCTTAAAAATTACTTCCCTGCTGGGAAATTTTGAAAAAAAAAAAAGAAAAAAAAAATAAGAAAGATCATATTTTCTCCTTTGAACATGCATTATCAATCAAATTCTTGAAAACTAAGTAAAGCTACATACTTGGCTTTGGCTTCAAGCTTTTACAAAAATCTATCATTAAAATACAAATAATAGGTTGAGCAATCAGTTAAGCTTTTGAAAAATTAGACACGACCATATTTATTTCAACAAAGTAAAATTTAACATCAACCCATCAATTCTCAAACAAAGAAAACAGATGAAAAAGTGAAAAATAAAAAATAAAAAGAATACCTCCACGATCAAGAAGGAGAATAGTAGGACGATGAAGCTTAGTCTTGAAAGGTTTATCACCTTCAAAGGGTTCACAGCCTGATGCCCCTTGTCCAGGATATACCACAGAAGCCACCATGGAACCTCCATAGTCAGGTATACCAAAATTTCCTATAGCACTGTCATGCTTTGAGCTCAAACTCAGCGGATGCAGCACCGTTATACTACTCTTCTCTACTATAAACCTTCCATACACGCTGCTTACAAAAGTTGCTAATAGCACCAGAAAAGCCCATATTGGTTTTGGATTGAACCCAGTCATGTCTGTTTGTTTCTGTGGAAAATGAAAAAGAAAATGGAGAGAAAAGTAGAAGTTAAAAGGAGAGAATTTTGGCGTTGGGTATTGATGGAGTTTGCGTCTTAAAAATGTCAAGTGACTGGGAAGCAAAGGAAACGACACAAGAGTTTGACACGGTCAGCACAACTACCGCGTTCTTGTTCAAGGCAAATCAAATCCTACTGCAACAACTTCTATTTAAAATCAGATTATTATTACAACCCAAAAAATTATTATAATTTTCAAAAGTTTTCATTAAGATTTCTTCAACGCTAAGGGAAAACGATATTTAAGCTTATATATTTGTATATTCGTTCATGATGTATTGTTATTAATAAGCTTTACCTCATCCTGCCCACCAAAAAAAAAAAAAAGAAACAGAGTTGAATTGTGGTGTTTATTATTTAACATGAATTTAACAAGCATGGTTTGGTTCAATGTGTATTACCCAAAAAAGTTTTAAATAAAAATTTCATTTTTATGGCGTCCTAATTATATGTATATGTATATACATGCGTCAACTAATGAAAAATTGTAGTGTCCGCATCATGGCCAAGTCGTGGAACATTAATCCAAGTTACAATGAAAGTTGTGTCTATTAACTATAAATATATGTGTCTGTATATATATATAATATATATATATATATATCCGAGTTGATTGACTTGACCTCAGAACCCAATTAGAAAGGAAAGTTTGTAATTTTGATTAGTTGACTTTCATGTTTACCTATTAGTGTCAAGTTACAATCTTATCCTCTATATTTTTATTCATTACAATATATAAAAAAAAAAAAAAATTTGTCGTTGGATCAAATGTATTGTTTGGAATATGTTGTATCACATTATATTTTTTGGATTTCAAAGTTTTAAAGTCGAATTTAGAATTATCTGCATACAAAAATGTTATTGAATTCTACATGGAAGATCTTCCATTCTTCTCTTTCACTTTTCTTTTTTCTCATGAGTTCTTCACGCTCCATTTCATCATCTTTAATTCTTATTGCTTCTTTCCTTTCAAATCTCATCTAAGTAGTGTTTGAACATGATGGATCAGGGTGACGATTCAGAGGTATAAATGATTTACAAGCTTCAACCATTAATTAAAAAGTACTAATAATTAGTTTAACATAATTTCAAAAATAAATTTAAATTAAATATTAGTATTTAAAGCATAGTATTCTTTCAAAATATAACAAAATAAAATCATTTTTTAATTTAAAAAATTCTTGTCAAAACAATCAAAATATACTCTGCAAAAAGATATTCTAACAAATGCATACCACTCCTAGGTGCATTGTTCTTGTCTTTCTTGTGTTCGTCACTGTAAAATCTTCTTGTGTTCGTCTACCATACTCAATAGAAGTGACAAAGTCTTCTTTTCTTACCATACAATACCCAATAAATAAACATGACTTCGTCATATCAAACAAAAACAATCATTATATATATGACAAGGGGAAGGATGATGACACCTGCAAAGGACCCGAAATCATGCCTTTCGACACTCAAGAAGAAGGTGCAATGATAACATGATATATCCGTCCATGATCCATGTAGAAACCCCGCATCACAACACTTTTAGGACAAAACTAACTCCTCCCTTGACAATCTTATCCAGACTCCATATTAATCTAGTGCATCAATAATTTTCGGTTCGGAGTATTGCATACGAGATAAAACCTGACTAAAATAAAAAGCGATAACTACTTGCTAAGTGAATTTCATTCTTGTGGGTCAAGATTTCTAAAGCTTGGTAAACAATCAACGACAGAATTATTTGCAACAAACAACTGAAAATGAAATTCTTGGGCCAAGTTTTCCAAGAAAACAATACAGCAAGAGAGAAGAATAAGTGCTACTATTTTGTTAGTTAAATCAAATGTTATGTTTTCCCCTGATCTTACCCTTTCCCCGGCGCTTCTTTTTCCCCAACTTGAACTTCTTCTTCAACTTCTTCCCTATTCCACCAACAGGCTTCAAGGATTCCTTACTTTGATGTCCATCACCCGTCTCCACATCTGCAAATGAGCCACATCCACATTCAGCTTACGATAAATAGTTCTGATTTCATATCTAACTGATTGAATGACGGATGCTGTGTGTGTTTGTTGTGCATAGGTAGGTTATATGACTGTAAGATGTCCTTTGAATTATTAATGACAGTTTCAAGACACTCAGAATTGAATCTCAAAAACAGACATGCGAGATACGCAAAATAGCCAACTTCAATTTCTACCCAAAAATGAGCCAGTAACATTTTATTTCTCCTCTTCACAACAGGCATAAAACTTAAGACCTGTAAAGACCGAATTTCCCGCTTGTCTCAGTCATAAGAAAAGAGTTCTTACAGCAATGAATAACCTGCTAAGTTCTTGATTTACATCTCATATTCACAATTGAAGAAAGCAAAATATCTATCCGATAGAAATTTACAAGGCTTTGAATCCAGCATCTTTTCTAGCATATTAAACACTAATTTTCTTGCAAAGCAAATAAACCCAATTCTAAATGTATAATTCAGCCTAGGCATTACTTAAATCAGACAAGTGTACAAGAATCAGTTTCATAGCTTGTGAAAGGTTGCCTATCATTAGAAAGCCAACGGATAGAAATGAATCTACTACTAAATAAAATCTTAGAAGGAAACAAGATGGCAGACTCAATTCAACAAAAATACTAGTTGCTAAATGTCCACCCGTTTAATTCTCAGAATTTGAATAAGCGTCCAAATAAATGCCCTGACAGCCAGAATCCTCCATATAATTTTTGAATAAAATGGTCTAACACTAAGTTATGAAGCTGATCAAATCTCTCCCAGTAGGGCTATAGTAGGTGTCCCTTACAAATTCCTCAACATCTACCTTATGAGCTGGTCCACTAAGACCATGAACACCAAGATAAGGGTACTAAACTTTATCAAAACGTAAGCTCGAAGGAGCATAATTAAAGAGAGAATTTTTCACATTAGCTGCCCCGAAACTCAAAAGAGAAAGACCCACATAAGAAGAACGAATACTCAACTGAAAAATACCAAGTCCCTCAGTGGGTTAAAAAATCAAATAGTTAAAGAAAAAGCCCAGCAACAAGTAATTACAAGAAATAGCAATCTAGTACCTAAACAAAAAACACAAATTCAGAAAGGAAGATGAAACTAAGGAGATTGAGAGAACATAAACATACGTAGCCAAAAACCAGGTTCTGTAATATTACTAAATTCCAGCAGATGGGCAAGCTTATCGAATATTGGATGGTGCAGGAATTAAATGAAGGAGAAAGGGTGACTTGTATTTACCCATACTGTTCGTCGTCGTTGTCGGGGTAGTCGTGGTGGTTATCTCCATAGAAGTAGACGAGCCCGGAATCGGGCGGACGGGTAGCTTAGGCGCAGCAAGAGCAGCTTCTTGTGCAGCGAGCTTGGCCTCATCTTTCTTCTGGTAGAACGGCTGCGTTTCGACTATCTCTCTCCTTATAGCCCTAAGCCTCTTCTCTCTCTTCGATCTCATGGATTTCGCCATATTTTCTTAGATGCGACTGCTATTGCTTCCGTCTTGGTTTCTATTCCTCTGATTCTTTCTTTGCGCTAGGGATCTTTTAGGGTTTGGAAAAGGTTTTTAGACCCGACTACAAGAATTTAATATTAAACTTATATTTTTATAATGAAATTTTTACATAAATAACAAAAATTTCTTATGTATTATTTGAGTATCTTATAAAAAATGACTAAAAAAAAATATATGATTTAGAATTTAAAAATATAATTATTTTAGATTTATTTTTCTTTATTAATGTTTATTATCATCTATATTATTTAAATAAAATAGATTAATTATTTTTGTTAAGATCAATTTTTTGTTGCTATAACTTTCAAATTTTATTAAATTAAATATAAAAAATAAGAAATATTTATTGCCGCTTCCTCTGGAAATTTTTATAATTATATCAAAAATAATTTCATAAATTTAGAAACAAAATTATAACAGAAAAATTTTAGGACCTAATAATACTATGTCTGGAAAAAAAATAATTAATTGCAAAAAAAAATGTTTTTTGTTTAAAATTGAGAATTAAAAGAAAATCGTTATTACTGACAATTTTTTTCTTATTTAATGTATCTCATTATTATTTATATTACTTAAATATAACAAATTAATTATTTTTATTTAAGTTAATTTTTTAATTGTTATGACATTCAAACTTTATAACTAAAAAAATATCAATAAAACAAAAAGAATTTTCATTATTTTTTTATACAAAAATTTTACAATTGTAGCAAATTCATAGCTAGTGATTTTTGTTTAGACCAAGCCAATACTGAAATTATGAGGTAATATTTATTAAACAATAGATTTAATGTATAAATGTGTTAACTGATTTGTAAATTTTGATTTTTTGTTGTAGTTTAATGCATTATGAGACAATATTTATTAAACAATATATTTAATACATAAATGTGTTAACTGTTTTATAAATTTTGATTTTTCGTTGCAATTTGACCTTCAGTAATTTATCGAAAATTATAATGTATGTAAGTAGAATGATAAAGTTACTCTCAAATAACTTGTGAACTTTATCTGATAAAGTCGGTAAGAAATTATACAATATAATAGTATAACCATCATAGTTTTTGCATTAAGAATTTTTGCTATATAATACAAAGCATTAAGTTGTCAGAAAAAATGATATAAATGGAATGCGGGTCAAGTGTCGAATACATGTGAGTCATTTCTAATGTTGGAATTAAGAATTTATTTTATTATCCAGTAATTTTATCATAATTATTGAGTCAAATGGATCTGGATTTAGGCATATATATATACATAATATTGTTCTTCCAATTATATACTATTGGTATCAAATTTATAAGACATATATATTTATCCTTTCACAACGTGCAACAAAAGCAATTTGGTTTTTCGAAGATAAACTGTTACGATTCTATTAAGCCTCACCATATGGGGTAAAAAAAAAAAAAATGAATTCCAAAATTTCTTCAAAAGGATTCTCAAAAAAAAAAAAAAAACCGGAAGGAACTTCTCATGCCTTGCCAATGAATTCCACATCAAAAAGGAGAACTGAATCTGGTGGAATGATGCATGAACCTGGGGTAAATGCAACAAGTAAGAAACCTCTTTCTTTTTTCTTCAACATTTTTCTGTATGTAGGGCAAAATAAGAAACATGTTGCAGATATGGAGGAAAAAAAAAATAACAGTGACAGATATACATGTTCTTTAAACTTTATATAGGAAATTTCGTAAATGACTGCCTACCTCCTCTACACCCAGCTCCTCTCATGCCATATCCAAGTTCTGGAGGGATCTTTAATGTCCGCTTGCCCCCTAATCAAGTTTAATTAGTTAGGCAAAAAGTATTTTTAGTTGACTACTTAATATGTGTCACACACTGGGCTTCATACCAGCAAGCATGGGAGGAATTCCATCACCACCAAGAATACCCTGGTCCCAACCCTTGATCACCTACCATATTCATGGATGTTAGAATATAAATAATTGATTGCATCTTTTTATCAAGTTAATCATATGGGATATAACCAGTCTAATCGATTATTTAAGTTGGTAGTGAAGTCATGTTCGATTTCAATTAAAAATTAATTTCATACAAAGTTATGCATATTTAATCAACAACTTCAGTTTATAAGAAATGTTCAATTCATGTCAAGCAAATTAAGTTGTGGAAACAAGAGACTTAGACTTACCTCACCCACCCCAATCCGAAATGCAAGAGGCTTCCCACGACTGTAGCTGCTATCAAAAACTTTCCCATTCTCCAGTTTCCCAACATAATGTGCCTGCTCAGCTTGTTCATTATTCATTGAGTAATAAAACTACTAATGCCAATATAAAATTCTTTAGCTTCTATTTATATTGACTGAAGAAAAGTGTCAAAATTAAAGAAGCTGCTTACCTTAATCAGCTGTCCTTTGATGGCTTCTGGGCCAGTCCCCACTACTTCGTCACAGAAAGCAAGACCAGAAGGAGCTACAGTCAGTTGACATGAAAGTGATTCAGCTGCTGCTGAGTTTTCTGGCTGCAGGAGAAGAACATTAAAGGGTCCGAGACATAAACCCAGGCCAATGGCTTCTCTTCTCCTGACTAAACTTGGGTTCCCTTTAACGTGCAGATAATTTGAAGTATTGGAGTCTTTCTCATTTTGGGTTGATAATTTGATAGCCAATCCTGATTGTATTCTACCAAGATTTCTCTTGGCTGGTCTATCAATGGGTTTGCTGATAGAGCAATTCCCAACGGCGAATCCTAACGAGCTCATCTCCACCAACCAGAAATGTTAGAGAGATAAAGCAGAAGATAAATAATACTAAATTTTAATATGGAAACTTGATTGGTCCTGCCAACTCACCTGGAGTTGGCCCAGACCAGATGCTCTTCATGGTATAAAAGGCCGGGCTAGTTTCAGAATCCAAAGCCCAATCTCTCAACAGTATTAAATAGAATTTATATCTAAGACCCTAATGATGTATCAGCGTCTGCAACACAGTGCCTTTGATTTAGAACATGAACATGAACATGATTTCCCCATCTTAAATGCATGTTGTTTGCTTAGTCTCTGCTTAAGCCAAAAGTCAAGCTGACTGATTATTTAGATGGGATCAGGAAAAAATGTATCTCTGAAGGAAAAATATGGCAATGACAGATAAAAGTAGACTTCATCCATTAGAAAATAGAAGAATATTTCGTTCTCTCCCAAAAAAATTAACATGAAAATCCATCTCAAGATCTTTCAACTATCCATTTAGCTCCAAAATAAGGAGAAACCAATAATGATCTTTGACAGTGAATAAAATTATACTTCCGTGTCTACTATTCTTTTCTGTTCTTTGTGTAAAAGAACAGAAACGGGCATGAGTTGAAATGAGCCAACGGCCTAAATAACGCAGCTACATAGAGGCTGCTAGTTAACAGAAAAAAGAAAACAACAGGGGAAGAAAAACAGGCCAGAGAACAAAGAGAAAACAGCTGACAAAGAAACAAAGGATTTCCTGGTTGAAGATGATATATGCTCCTTAATGACAATTCCTATAATCCACTTCTAACAAAACTAGAGCCTCTGGACTTTCTTACATGTTGATTGACCATTAATTTTCTCACCCTTTCTGCATCGTCCCACTTTTCATTCAAAACATACAAATCCGATATAAGACTAAAAACTCCTCCATCGAACTCTGGCTTTACTTCCCTCAACACCTGTTCAATGACTTTCTCAGCCATCTCAAAATTCCTATGCTCCTTGCACGCTGACAAAAATGAGCCCCATATAACAATATTTGGTTCAAGTCTCATTGTCTTGAGAACTGTGTAGGCTTCCTCTAATAATCCTGCCTTGCCAAACAAATCAACCATGCAGCCATAATGTTGAATCCTCGGCTCCAAGCCATGCTCTTCAATCATCCTAAAATAATTGCGTCCCTCCTTAACCAACCCTGTATGGGCACATGCGTTAAGAACTCCCGTGAAAGTCATTTCATTGGGATGAATCTCCATCTTTTGCATCATCTCGAAAAAAGATAAAGCTTCTTGGCTGTAACCATGTTGTGCGGAGCCACAAATCAACGCAGTCCAAGTCATGACATTCTTTTCTGGCATCAATTCAAAAACCCTACAAGCATACTTCAAAAAGCCGCACTTGGCATACATGTCAACCAAGACCGTGCCTATTTCCACGTTCAGCTCCCACCCATTCTTCACCATAAACCCATGAACTGATTTTCCCACCAACAAACCAATAGAACCCAAGTGAGCACACCCCGATAGGACTGACCCTAGAGTCAGTTGATCAGGTTTCAACCCCTCATTTGACACCATTTCTCGAAAAACCGCCAATCCTTGATCCTGTTTCCCATTATTCACATACGCAGCAACCATGGCAGACCACGAGGCAATATCCCTGGAAGGCATACCCTCAAAAACGCAACGTGCTTTATTGACATCTCCATGTCTGGAATAGGCAGTAATCATAGTATTCCAGGTGACGGTGTTCCGATGAGGCATTTCGTCGAACAACTGATGAGCGTCCTCCAATGAAGATACGGCATACGCGTTAAGAAGTGAAGTGGCAACGTAGACGTGAAACGAATGGCCGAGTTTAATTATCGGGGAATGAAGGTGGCGAATGAGTTGAATGTGATGGAGAGGGGTGCAGGATTTTAGGGCGTAGAGGATGGAGAAAGTGTCGAAGGGAATGGAATGACGGTGCATTTGAGAAAGAAGTTGCAGAGCTTTGTGGGGAGAAGAAGCATGTTTGATGGCAAAAGCCCATGAATTGAAAGCTCTTGTTAACCATGAAAAAAGATTGGTTTTGCGTTCAAGGAAATGGGAGAGAGCAGTTTGCATTGATAAAATTGCCTGGTTCTGTTCTGTTCAATTCCATCACTGAAGCATTATGCTCGGTTCCGACAACAACTTTTCCTGGGAAATCCAAATACAATAGTATTCAGATTCTCGGGTGCCAAACAGAGCAATCTTGAAAAGTTCTATCCAGTTATTGTTTCACCACTGTACAGTCCAAAGTAGAGAAATCGTAAAATTGCTGCCCAGCAGTTTAGAACCAGACTAGACCGGAATAAAATTTTTCAATTTTTAGATTTTGAATCGAAATGGAGTCCAATAAATTTTGGAATGAACCAGACTGAACCGATTAAGAAAAATTCTACTTGTTTGGGCAACAGTTTCTTCCTCTTTTCTTTCTACAGGTCTGTGTGCGGATACACATTTTATCATATATATATATATATATATATATATTTTTTAATATCTCTTATATAACTAAAAGTGCAGAATGAGTGAGAGATAAAGTAGTATATTAAAAGAAAATTTAACTTTTTAATGGTCAGTTTAGCGATAGGGACGAAAAGATTAGCCCAAATATTTTGGGCCTGTTAAATTATAATTTCAACTTATATTTAGATTATACAACTCATAAATTTTATCCATCATTATAAAGTGATTAATAAGGCCCAAACTAGTAATGTTTAATTAATTACGTATTTAAATCAGTTGTAATTTCTACTGTAAATTTTTAAAAGTATTATTGTTTATCTGTAAAAATTGTTGTAGAAAGTATTATTATTATTTTTAAAAATAGAAATTATTATGTTTAATAAAATAAAATTTAAAATTTAAAGTGTATATATTTAATAAAAATTAAATTTAGAGATTGTAACTTTTGTATTTAATTTTTTTAAAACAATTTAATATTAATATTTTAAATGCAACACCCAACCCTTTCTTTTTTTTCTTTTTATTAATTATTATTATTTTTATATGAATATAATTATTATTTATATGATTTTAATTTGATTTATTTAATTTTAATTTGATTTAATGAAAATAATAATAATAATAATAATTGGTAAAAATTGGTTAGAGATTTAATTGAAAATAATTTTGGAGAAAAGTGGTGAAAATTTGAATTCTGAAGGTATTTTCAAAACGCAATTTAGAAAAGTTACGCCACGTCAGCTGCCCGGTCAGCATCCCCGACCAACCAGGACGCGCCACGTGGCAGAGACGCTGACACGGGAGGCCACACGGGGGGAGCCATGTGGACAATCCGCGTGCACGCGATCGAACGGCTGAGACCCGTTCCCGAGTGCATGGACGACCCAGATTGAATCGCGATGAACAGTCCAAATTCACTCCCTATTTAATTGCGATCGGACGGTCCATAATAAAATCGATGGACGGCCCAGATCAAAAGCAGAGTGGTATAAATAACCCCATCCGCACCCAAATCCTAACCCTAGCTGCCAGAGCCCCTCGCCGAAGAAGACAGCTCAGCCGCCGTACTGGAGCAATTTTCGACCGCCAAACGAGATAAAAATTTCTTCTCTTGCACAAAATTCAATTTTAAACGCACCCATGGCCAAATTAAAGTAAAAGAACCGGCCAATTGGCTGAAAAACGTCGCCGAAGCTCAGCGGTGCTGCCGCGGGGTGTTTTAGAAAATGCCTCCGATGAAATCCTTCCTGACTCCCGTTCGATGTGATTTTTCTACCGTTATGACCACCGTTTCCTTCTCTACATGTTGACCGAAGCAAAATACCCAACCGCAACGTGAGTCGGAGGAGCTGCCGCATCAGAGAGCCCCACCGCTGGTGAGTTTCGGTTTTTTGTGCTTTTTTCGGCCTACCGAGGGCCCTAAGTGTGTTTTTTTGCAGAAACCGGTGCAATTTCGGCTGAATTTGCCCAAAAACGTCTGAAAAAAGCCAACCTGAGGCAGATTGCCGCCACAGGTGCCGTCGTCGTCGCCGGAGCACAAGGGAGCCGCCGTGCCGGAATTCTAAAATTGGCCGAGTGGACCCTTAGTCTGATTTTTTGGTTTATTTGGGACACTTGTAGGTACCGTAAACGCATTTAAGTTCCCGAAGGAAAATTAAGTGAACCTAGGGACCGCCCGTAGGTGCAATAACCATCTAGTTTTCAACGTTGAATCAAGTAAGGACCCCTCACCCTATTTCATATCATAGATGTGAAGTTTGAATAAATAATAACACGGTCTTTTGTACAAGTTAGATAAATATATATAATTAATTACAGATTGCTAATGGAGCCCAAAATCGGGCATTATTTTCTGTTGATTTATTTTAAAGTTTAAATGCATGATGGTATCTAGTTTGTCCATTCATGATTTTAAATGCATGTATTACTGTATTACTTGATCACTGTGTGATTTTGGAATTTAAGATATGATTGTATTACCGGGTACATGTTCATTGTTTATGTGATTGTGTTTAATTTGGTAACGGAGATTAAGGATAAACAACAAAGGGATGTGATCTGATAAATGAATAAGATGACAGCCTCACTAGATATCCTATGAGATAGTGGACGGATCGGGTTCATAAGGAATCCTATCGTGAACGTTGTCTTATACCGGACGGGGTATGGAGACTTGGTCATTTGGCGCCCATACCGGGCGGGGGATGAGGACGACCCACTTTACCCTCATACCGGATAGAGTATTGAGGTTTAATGTCTTGACGCTCATACCAGACGAGGTATGGGGACGACTTTGGAATTAAGATTGTTAATGAAAAGGGTTCACGTGTAGCGGGGACACCCCTATAGATCCCAATGGATACTAGTAAGCTGATAAAAAAGGGCAATTGTTATTTGATGATTTGAATATAAAAGTATAATATGTACTATGTTGCAGATTATATATGAAATTATAATATTTATAATGTTATTATTTCCATAAGTTATTTTTATAAATCTCACTGCGGTAAGTGGACATTAAATGGTTTTATTATTGATAAATGAATTTGTTTAAAATTTGTGCTCCATTGGTTGTTTTTGGTTTTCTACCAACCTTTAATTCTGTGACAATGATATATTGTGATATCCTTACTGGGCTAGTGTAGCTCACCCCTTATTTAACCATTTCAGATCAGGAGGATCCGGTCCCCAAACCTGATCCTCAAGAAGGCTACAAGTAGACCCTAGATACTTTATAGTTTCTTTTATTTTTTTCTATTTTTCGTATTTCTTTCAGAAAATTTGTTCCGTGATGTTTGTTAGTACTTTTGAGTTATTGTGTAAGGGATGTTAACCTTAACCTCTATTTTGCTTCCATACTCATATACATTTCTTTTTAAATTTTCGGGATCATTACAGTTGGTATCAGAGCCGCGTTCCTTGCACCTGTCCCTTACACAATAATACTTAGAGAAACACCAAGCAATGAATTATCACTCAACAATTCCTTGTGAAATGCAGGTACAGAGAAATGAGAAGAGGAAGACCCCCACTAAATCGGGTAGCCCGGGAGGGTTCACTCAGGAAAGACGTGGACAGGATATTTGAGATGTTAGAAAGACTCATTGTGGTCCAACAGGGTCGAGAAGAGAGGAGGGAGTTACCTGACCCTCTCCTGCTGCCACAAGTTGAGCCACCACTGCAGCGAGAGGATCCTGAGCCACCCCGGTACGATCCTGCTCCTCCACAGTACCACTCGGTACCACCGCTACAGTATAATTTGGTGCCCCCGCTGTATCAACAAGTACCACCATAAGGCCCCACAGTTTACCATCACCCTGGCCCAGTCCTTTTCCCACGGGACCCAGTTCCTCCCATGATTGACCCAGGCTACATAGAGAGGTATAAGAGACTAAACCCATCCACTTTTGCAGGGGGATCCTCTTTTGAAGATGTTGAGTACTGGTTGGTAGAGACAGAGACGACCTTCAAGACCTTAGGGGTGACTTCTGAGCAGAAGGTCACCTTTGCTACCTACATGCTAGTGGGAGAAGCAGACTGTTGGTGGGAACTCAAGCAAACCACCTTGCCCGTTCCAATTACTTGGGAGCAGTTCCTAGCAGCATTTCATGCAAAGTACCTCATAGAGCATCTCTGACATCTGAAGGAGATGGAGTTCATCCACTTGGTTCAGTGGAACATGACTGTGACAGAATATGCTCTTAAGTTCCTGGAGTTGGGCCGATACTCCTCTGAGACGCTGTTGGATGAGGGCAGGAAGGCTAGGAGATTTCAGTGGGGCATTTGCCTAAAGATCAGACAGCATTTGTTCGTATTGTAGCTCAAGACCTATTCGGCCGTTCTGTCTAAGGCACAGCTGGTGGAGAGGAGCTTCCACACCCTCTCTCAGGCAGCAGGGAACCTCAGACCTTCAGCTCCACCCCGTAGACTAGCACCTACTGTATCTGTCCAACAGAACAAGAGGCCCAGGCTGGTGATCCAAGCTCCCCCCTCAGGCTCCAGTGGTAGGACGTGGTAAGATATGTCAGCATTGCGGCAAGGATCATGGGGACCGACCATGTTACAGCCTCAACAACACCTGTCGCATATGTGGTAGTGCCCAACATTATGCGAGAGAGTGCCCAAGGAACCAGAATCAGGGCAGACCCCCTATTCAGGGCAGAGCTTATAACCTCACCCAACAGGATGCTGAAGCCGACCTAAACGTGGTACAGAGTATGTACACTATCTGTAACTATCTTACTCATGTTTTGATTAACACTGGTGTATCGCATTTATTTATTTTAACTGTTTTTGCATTAAAATTGAATGTATTACCTGATAAACTTGATTCAATATTATTTGTGTCTACTGTTGGGAGTGTAACACTATTGGGAGAAGTTGTCTACAGGGCTTGTGCCGTAGAGATAGCAAATAGAAAACAGAGTGTAGACCTAATAGAATTAGACACGAGAAATTTTGATATAATTTTAGGGATGAATTGACTAGCGGTGTATCATGCCACCGTAGATTATTTTAGTAAGAAGGTTGTATTCAATCCTTCTAATGAGGAGCCATTTACAAATTAATAAAATCATTTAATACTCATTCTTTGATGGCAAGTTTTCTTATTTGTCGAGTACCTTAACCTTGCTGTTTTATCTAACTAGGCAAACCCAAGAAAGAGAATTGTATTCAAGAGATTCTAGTAGTCCGTGACTTTTCAGATGTGTTTCCGGATAAACTACCCGGACTGCTAATGGATAGGGAAGTCGAGTTCACCATAGATCTACAGCCAAGCACCCAGCCTATTTCAGTTGCTCCTTACCGCATGAGCCACGTTGAGATAGAGGAGCTGAGGAAACAGATCACTGAATTGCAAGACAGTGGTTTTATCATACATAGTGTGTCCCTTTGAGGTGCCGGAGTCACTTTTGCCAAAAAGGGAGATGGAACGTTGAGACTATGTATTGATTACAGAAGATTAAACATGGTCATAATCAAGAACAAGTATCCCTTTCCCAGGATTAATGACCTCTTCGATCAGGTGCGTAGGTCTTCTCCAAAATAGACCTGCGATCAAGTTACCATCAGGTGAAAATAAAGACAGAAGACATCCCTAAGACGGCTTTTTGAACCAGGTACGGACACTATAAGTTCCTGATCATGCCATTTGGGCTAACCAATGCCCCAGCCATCTTCATGGATCTGATGAACAGGGTCTTCAGACAATTCTTAGATCAATTTGTTACCGTGTTCATCGATGACATCCTAGTCTATTCAAAAAGTAGAGAGGAACATGCTCACCATCTAGCTCAGGTTTTACAGGTTCTCAGAAGAAAGAAGCTGTATGAAAAGTTGAGTAAGTGTAGATTTTGGCTTAAGCAGACCACCTTCCTAGGACATATCATATCAAAAGATGGAGTATTAG
This sequence comes from Carica papaya, assembly GCF_054855325.1. Taxonomy (NCBI): domain Eukaryota; kingdom Viridiplantae; phylum Streptophyta; class Magnoliopsida; order Brassicales; family Caricaceae; genus Carica; species Carica papaya. The sequence goes on along the minus strand of NC_142310.1, from coordinate 22,894,643 downwards.
TGAATCTTGAAAAGGTTGAAGCGGTGCTCGACTGGGAGAAATTGACATCAGTTAAAGAAATCCGTAGCTTTCTGGGAATGGCGGGCTATTACCGCAGGTTCGTTAAAGGATTTTCTAGTATAGCTGCTCCCCTAACCCGACTCACAAAGAAGAACGCCAAGTTTGAGTGGAATGAGGACTGTGAAAGAATTTTTTCAGAACTAAAGAAGCGGCTGACTATTGCACCTATGCTGGCTTTACTGAGTTGATCAGAGGGATGTACAATTTACAGTGATGCCTCCTATCTAGGCCTGGGTTGTGTTCTAATGTAGCATAGGAAAGTCATATCCTATGGGTCCAGACAGTTAAAGATTCATGAGAAAAATTATCCCACCCTTGACTTAGAGCTTGCCGCAATCATACACTCCTTGAAGACTTGGTGCCATTATTTATATGGAGAGACCTTTCAGATCTATATCGATCACAAGAGTTTGAAACACATATTCACTCAAAAGGATCTCAACATGCGTCAGAGAAGGTGGATAGAACTTCTTAAGGACTATGATTGTGACATTTTCTACCATTCGGGTAAGGGTAACATGGTAGCCGATGCACTCAGCAGAAAAAGTGCAGGTATTTTAGCCCATTTTTTAGTTTCAGAATGCAGGCAAATTAGGGCCACACAACAGGTTCGACTTCAGGACTTGAGGAGAGTTACATGTTTGGGTCATCTGACTGTCCAGCCTCAGTAAATTCAGAGAATAAGGGAAACTCAGTCAGCTGATCATGCCCTAGTAGCCCTCAAGAATGATGCAGAACAGGGAGTTAGCTCAGAATTTCGAGTCTCCGCCGATGGGTTACTCTGATTCTAGGACAGGGTATGTATTCCAGATGACAGTGAGTTAAAGAGAGACATCATGACAAAGGCCCATAGCTCAAAGCTTGTCATGCATCCCAGAAGCACTAAAATGTATTAAAGCATGCGACCCCGATTTTGGTGGAATGGGATGAAAAGAGACATAGCTGACTTTGTGTCTAAATGCTTGGTATGTCAGCAGGTCAAGGCAAAACATCAGGGCCCAGGCGGGTTACTTCAACCTTTACCGATCTTAGAGTGGAAGTGAGAACATATCACCAAATACTTCGTGACAGGGTTACCTAAGGCACGCTCAAGACATAATGCCATATGGGTAGTTGTTGATCGACTTACCAAGTCTTTCCAGTTCTTGGCCATCAGGATGACCGATCCCTTGGACAAGTTGGCAAGAATGTATATATGAAAAATAATCAGATTGCATGGAGTCTCAGTGACAGTGGTGTCCGACAGGGACCCCAGGTTAACTTCTCGGTTTTGGGGTAGTTTTCAGCAAGTCATGGGAATGAAGCTGTCCCTCAGTACTGCCTTCCACCCTCAGATTGATGGACAGTCAAAAAGGACAATCCGTACACTCGAGGATATGCTTCGAGCTTATGTCCTTGACTCCGGGAGCCAGTAGGACGACCATCTACCCCTGATAGAGTTTGCCTACAATAATAGCTACCAAACAAGTATTGGCATGGCTCCGTATGAGGCATTATATGGGCGCCCATACAGATCGCCGATTTATTGAGAAGAAGTGGGCGATAGAAAATTGTTTAGCCCGGAGCTGGTAAAGGAGACTACATCCAAAATAGCTAAGATCAAGAAGAACATTCAGACGACTCAGAGCAGGTAGAAGAGTTATGCGGACACCCAGAGGAGAGATTTAGCGTTTGAGGAAGGCGATCAGGTGTTCTTTAATGTCACTACTTTTAAGGAAATCAGTAGGTTCAACAAGAGAGAGAAACTGAACTCCTGATTTATTAGACCATTTGAAGTCTTAGACAAGATTGGTACTGCCGCCTATAGACTAACATTGCCTCCAGAACTTTCTAAGGTCCACAATGTATTTCATGTGTCCATGCTATACAAGTACAATCCGGACCCCTCTCATGTCTTGACTCACGAACCTCTCCCACTCCAGGAGGATTTATCCTATGAAGAAGTACTAGTTGGCATTGCGGATCGAAAGAGCAGATTACTCCGCAACTGGGAGATATCTTTTGTGAAGGTCATATGGCAAAACCACACACCAAGGGAGGCAACATGGGAGCTAAAATTAGACTTTAGAGCCTAGTACCCCTAGTTGTTCGATCAAGAGTAAGAGTCAAATTTGAGGGATCAAATTTCTTTTAAGAGGGGGAGAGTTGTAACACCCAACATTTTCTTTTTTTTTTCTTTTTATTAATTATTATCATTTTTATGTGAATATAATTATTATTTATATGATTTTAATTTGATTTATTTAATTTTAATTTGATTTAATGAAAATAATAATAATAATAATAATAAAAAGGGGTAAAAATTAGTTAGGGATTTAGTTGAAAATAATTTTAGAAAAAATGGGTGAAAATTTGGGTTCTGAGGTATTTTTGAAAGAAAAATCAGAAATCGGAGGTCAAAACGTAACTTAGAAAAGTTATGCCACGTCAGCTGCCCGGTTAGCAGCCCCGACCAACCAGGATGCACCAAGTGGCAGAAATGCTGACACGGGAGGCCACGCGGGGGGAGCCACGTGGATGATCCGCATGCGCGCGATCGAACGACTGAGATCCGTTCCTGCGCGCACGCACGGCCCAGATCAAAAACGCGTACGGACGGCCAAGATTGCATCATGCACGGACGGTCTATATTAAATTGCGCACGAACGGTCCAGATAAATCGCGATGAACGGTCCACATTCACTCCCTATTTAATCGAGATCGGACAGTTCAGATTAAAAACGATGGACGGCCTAGATCAAAAGCGGATGGGTATAAATAACTCAATCCGCAATCAAACCCTAACCTTAGCTGCCAGAGCCCCTCGCCGGAGGAGATAGCCCAGCCGCCAGGGAGCCGACCGCCGCCACTCGACGCCGTACCGAAGCAATTTTCGACCGTCAAACGAGGTAAAATTTTTTTTTCTTGCACGAAATTTAATTTTAAACGCACCCATGGCCAAATTGGAGTGAAAAACAGGCCGATTGGCCGAAAAACGACGCCGAAACTCGGCGGTGCCGTCGCGGGGTGTTTCAGAAAATGCTTCCAATGAGGCTCTTTTCGATTTCCGTTCGATGTGATTTTTTCACCGTTGTGACTACCGTTTCCTTCTCTATGGGTTTACCGAAATAAAACACCCAACCGCAACGTGAGTCAGAGGAGTCGCAGCACCAGAGAGCCCTACCGCGGGTGAGTTTCAATTTTTTATGCTTTTTTGGGCCTACCGAGGGCCCTAAGTGTGTTTTCTAGCAGAAATTGGTGCAAATTTGGCTGAATTCGCCCAAAAACGGCTGATAAAAGCCAACCCGAGGCAGATTGCTGCCGCGAGCGCCGTCGCCGTCGCCGAAGCATGGCAGAGCCGCCGTGTTGGAATTCTAAAATTGGCCGAGTGGACGCTTAGTCTGATTTTTTATATTTATTTGGGACACTTGTAGGTACTGTAAGCATGTTTCAGTTCCCGAAGAAAAATTCAGAGAACCCAAGGACCGCCCGTAGGCGCAGTAACCATCTAATTTTCAGTGTCGAATCAAATAAGGACTCCTCACCCTATTTTCTATCATAGATGTAAATTTTGAATAAATAATAACATGGTCTTTTGTACAAGTTAGATAAATGTGCATAATTAATTACAGATTGCTAATGGAGCCCAAAATCGGATATTATTTTTTGTTGATTCCTGTTGATTTATTTTACAGTTTAAATGCATGATGGTATTTGATTTGTCCATTCTATGGTTTTAAATGCATGTATTACTGTATTACTTGACCACTGTGTAATTTTGATATTTAAGATATGATTGTATTACCGGGTACATGTTCATTGTTTATGTGATTGTGTTTAATTTGGTAACGGAGATTAAGGATAAACAGGAAAGGGATGTGATATGATAAATAAATAAGATGACAGCCTCAGTAGATATCTTAGGAGATGGTGGACGGACTGGGTTCATAAAGAACCCTACCGTGAATGTTGTCTCATACCGGACGGGGTATGGAGACTTGGTCATTTGGCGCCTATACCGGGCGTGGGACGGGAACGGCCCGCTTCACCCTCATATCGGACGGGGTACTGAGGTTTAATGTCTTGGCACTCATACTGGATGGAATATGGGGACGACCATGAAATTAAGATTGTTAATGAAAAGGGTTCACGTGTAGCGGGACACCCCTATGGATCCCCATGAATACTAGTAGGCTGATAAAAAAGAGCAATTGTTGTTTGATGATTTGAATATAAAAGTATAATATGTGCTATGTTGCAGATTATATATGAAATCATGATATTTATAATATTATTGTTTCCATATATTATTTTTATAAATCTCATTGCAGTAAGTGGACGGTAAATGGTTTTATTATTGATAAATGAATATGTTTAAAATTTGTGATCCATTGGTTATTTTTGATTTTCTACCAACCTTTACTTCTGTGACGACGATATGTTGTGATGTCTTTACTGGACTAATGTAGCTCACCCCTTATTTAACCATTTCAGATCATGAGAACTCGGTCTCCGAACCCGATCCGCAAGATGGTTACGAGTAGACCCTAGATACTTTATAATTTCTTTTATTTTTTTCTATTTTTCATATTTCTTTCAGAAAATTTGTTCTGTGATATTTGTTAGTACTTTTGAGTTATCGTGTAAGGGATGTTAATTTTAACATTTATTTTACTTCTGCACTCAAATTATTATATGTATTTTTTAAAAAAAATTTTAGAGTCGTTACATTAAATGATTATATAAAAGTATTTTTTTAAAACATAAAATTAGCTTAGCCTCTGAAATAAACTGATTTGATAGAAGACATTAAATCAATAACCAAATTCTCTTTGCTTGTTTATTATGGTATTCTAATTTAATCTATAACTATGGAGAAGGGGAAAACTCGCGTCACCGGCGGGTAAACGTGAGTTGATCATGAAAGATATTCCCAACATATGCTTTTGACCTCTCCGTTAATTAATTAATACATAATATTGTTTACCGACAAACCCATGATTATCTCTTTCAATTATAATAGAAGGATAAAAAAAAAAAAAAAAAGCCAAAGAGACTTGATTACACCCACTCCTCAAGCGATCAATATGTTTCTATATAAACATAATTATATACATATATATATATATATTCTGTTTTTGGGTTCATCTTGCTTTTTCTCCCTAAGTTTTAGAATTACTTTTTTAATATAACATTTGTTTTGTTTTTCTCAAAAGATAAAAATTGCAATCATATATCTTTTTGCTACAACTATTATTATATTTATCTAAATCACATATTGTTCATCAACCAACCAACCCCCTTTTTAATATTATTCGTACAACATTGATCTACTACTATATATAGAGTACTTAAGTAATATTTATATTAATAAGAATTCAATTAATCTCTTAATTAAGAAGTAACATAATTAATATTGTAACAAGAACAATTCAATTTAAACTTATATTTTTACAAAGAAAAATATTATAGTACCAATGATTCACCTCAATTAAAAAGGGTAATTCATAAATATATATATATGGATATATAGAGTTAAATTGGTTTGGTGTATTAATTTGTATAGTTGGTAATTATAGTACGAGTAGAATAACGTTAAAGACAGAGGCAGAGGAATGAGGTCATTATCGAAGGTAAAGACTCTTTTTGGGTTTGCCTCGTGACATGCAACAAGACGATGGCCTTGTCGGCTGGCAATTGTACGGATCAGTCTGCATAATCTTTTTGTTGGTTGAAAATTTGACTAATCATTATCCAACCTTTTACTCTTTCAAATCTATCTTCCTTAATTTGGCATCTATCCATACAATCCTACTTTATATGTATGATTTTACTAACACATCCACTATTATTGAGCACCACCCGCATCTCAATTATATATATATATATATATATATACACATACATATTATATATAAAAAAAAACAAAAACAATAGATAGAAACTAAAATAATAACTAATAAATAAGAGTTAAATTAGTTAAAAAAAAAAGGATTAGAAATCTTAATACTTAAATAACAATGTCGAAAACACAAAATAAATTAAAATAAAGATAAGATAAGAAGTAAAAGAGTAATAAAATATAAATTTACAAAAAAAATAATTTTTTTAAAAAAATTTAATTTGTTAAGTAGTTTCATGCAAGTTGGAGGTAAAGATGAGAGTCTCTCTCACAAGGTTATTACGAGACTAAAGTTGTGATATGAAAATCATAATTAGCTACGGTATAAGGAAATAATCACATTGAAATACATAGTATATAGAATTACGTATATATTAAATTTCTTAAACGAAAGAAAGATTACTTTAACAGCTACTATAAAATGTTGTGATGATTCCATGATTTCCATCGAGGAAAACCAAAATTGACTTTTTAGAAAGACAAACAGCCTCTTTCATTAACATTTAAAAGCAGTATATATATATATGTATATATATATTCTTTTATCATCCCTCGCCGCTTTTGTTCTTTACTTTTGGACGTGATTTTCTCCTTCTTGAATACATATATAATGATAATGAAAAATGGAAAGTTAGCAGCAGAAGAAAAAAAAAAAAAAGAAAACTAAATGGATTATGAAAACAGACATATCCAATCATCATCATCTTCGTTGAAAGCAAGAAATCCACAGCCCCGTCAACTATCAGTCGAGTGAAGAAAGGGACATGCCACCTCCGCATATATATAATAATTTAAATATTTATATTTCAATTCAAATTAGATGAAAAAAACTATAATTTCAGTTCACATTTATAATAATATATATATATGTGTGTGTGTGTGTGTGTATCTTGAGCGTGGTTATATGTAACTAGTTATAAATTGATCTAGAAGATATACAAACATGCATGGCTTCACAATTTCATGTTCTAAACTTGTCCTTCTAACTTATAAAACTTGTAATTTTCAGTCCCAAATTTAAATAAAGATGTTGAACAATTCATAATATAATCAATATATATTTGAAGTTTTACATGTATTCCTTTTAGTATTATATAATCTCTGTGCGTGTACGTACATATGATTAATTAAACATGCATATAAATAATTATCATGGTTCTAGAAAGAGTTAATTTGCACGTTGAATTTGGATGGAAGAAATGATGGTGGGTTGGGTTAGCTTGGAATCATAAAAGCTTTTCCCCTCAATGGCGGGCCTTACCCACCAATCATGGCTCTTTCCCTTGTACAGTCAACATAATATATACATATGTATATATTATTGCTTGCTTTTCTTTATTTGTAAGTGAATTATTTAAACATTTTACCAAAAAGAGAAATAGTATTTAAATATTTATTACCAAAAACAAACTAATTATTAGAAAAGATATACGATAAATATTTCCTTTTTTGCTATAAAAGATATGTTTTTTTTTTACTTAGATAAAAAAAACTATATGTATCTTCTCTATGTACGGAATAAGGTCACTCCAATGCTTATTTCATCATCATTATTGTAAGGAATTAAAAACCAATATATATAGTACAAAAATTTATATTTAATTAAGTGGTAACATTATTATCTCATCTTTCATCTTTCCCGTAATTGTGCCAACCCAAAGCTATATATGTACATACATATATATTATAATCACAAAGCCCCTTTTCTAAAAGGTTAAAAAGTTTTATTAGCCACGATACAATGAAAGCTTGCAAATTGATATCTATAATGAGTTTTTGATATATATATATATATATATTTTATTTTTTAATTTCGAATCGAGAGTAAAATTGTTGAGAATACTTTGTATTTCACTAACAGTAAAAAAAAAAAAAAGTTATTGCCAATCTAATATTATTGCAAATATTATTTGGATTGGCTACTTTATGGGTTCATGCCTATGCTTTAAACTCCACATGTTAAGAGAAATACATATATATATATATATAAGAGAAACAACTTTTTGCAATGAATTGTTTCATCAAAAAAAAAAAAAAAAAGTTTTTGTTTACTTTTTACAATAGCTTTTACTTTTAGGATTATAAATCTTATTTGTACTTTTCTTTTTTTAACATGATCCAAGTTATTTTTGCTATATTGAAATAGATTTTGTATTGCAAATCATAAAAGTAAAAAAGTATATGTTTCATAAAAATTGCAGAATTCATTGTAAAAGATTTTTTTTTTTTTAAAAAATAAATAAATAAACCATAAAAATTTTCCTAAAAGGTTTATGTTTTTTGCAACAGAATTAATTTTTGTTATAAAATATCATTTTTATTTAACATTATGGAAACTATTTTTTTATAAATTACATATTTTTATTTTTTTTTTATAGCAAAATCATGTTAATGTAGAGAAAGATGTATCAAAACAATTTATTTTATTTATTTTGAAAATTAATAATAGTTTGTAACCATTTACAGAAATTGTTAGATTGAATATATCACTACGAGGGGTGTTGATAGGTAATAAAAAGTGGTTGATAAATAATATTGAAATCAATATATATCATATGTATGTGATAAACCCAAAATTTACTGTTGCAGCAGGTCAATTTTCTTGTAATGTTGGTAAATAGTATGAATCCATGTTCAATCCATCATTTGGATATTTCTAAAGGAATTACTTTGTTGAAAAACATGGTTATTATTGGAATTAGAAAGTAAGACGAACATTTAATTATTAAAGAAGAGATCAAGACAGAGCTTGAAACCTACCAAACACTTAATCAAAACCAGTCCTTCTCTAATCACTACGGCCCCTTCCTTTAGATTCCCTAAAACCCCTCTCTCTCTCTCTCTCTCTTCATTTCTTCATCACCAACCATCGTCGTACAGCATATACCTAATATATATAGCTGGATCGATCATATATATATATATATATATACAAGGGAGCATGCAGGGAAATTAGATATCGAAGAACTAAGAGGTTGAAGAAGAGGTAGGTTATCGATATAGGATGGGGCATCAGTGTTGCAACAAGCAGAAAGTAAAGAGGGGTCTGTGGTCTCCCGAAGAAGATGAGAAACTTATCAAACATATAACCGCCCACGGCCATGGCTCTTGGAGTTCTGTCCCAAAACTTGCTGGTATTTATATATATACATATGTAATTAGCTCCTCGTAATCAAGGGTTAATTTTAATCATTTTTTTTTAAATGTTAAATATCAATGGAAACAGGTTTGCAGAGGTGTGGAAAGAGCTGCAGGTTGAGATGGATAAACTACTTAAGACCAGATGTGAAGCGGGGTTCATTCAGTGCGGAAGAAGAGAGAATAATAATTGAAGTTCAGAGAATATTAGGGAATAAATGGGCTCAGATTGCTAAGTATTTGCCTGGTAGAACTGATAATGAAGTTAAGAACTTTTGGAACTCCTCCATCAAGAAGAAGCTCATTGCACAGGCCTTCCAATCCCCTACTCAGAATCTCCTCATCACCTCTCCCAATCGAAGCCATAATACTAATATTTGTAATAATAATAATACCCATGTTAACCCACAACCACGCTTGATGTCATTTGAATATCCTTCTAATAATTCACCATGTTGTTTCTCTATCTTGAATCAAATCTCCACTACGCCACCCTTGGAGAGCCATAAAAATATCGTTTGGAGTGCTACTGCAACCACTACTGAGTCAAGAGATCAGTTGGCAAGCCCATCTCCATGGGAGTACATTACTACTCATCATGATCATCTTCAGCCTGGGATCTTCACCTCTTCTCCATTGACTCAATCTGGGTTTGAAACGGCTTGGATTTCTGGTGGCGGGTTTCAACCCAGGGATCTACATGAAGAGAAGATGATTAAGTGTCAAGGTTTGGATTCTGAGAAAGCTGATGTCTGCAGCAGCTCGATGGGTGCTTTCCCTGATGAAAGTCTTGAGTTCGATATTGATTTTGTAGAATTGCTAAACTGCTAGTAGAATACTTTTGTTACAATAATCGAGAAAAGTCCCGCACAGGGATTCATTACTTGTATGAAATTGGGTTACAGAGTTCACTACTTGGTATGTATTAAACCCATCTCTTTGCCGTTTGAAACTTACAGTATTACTCTCTTCTATATTTGTTACCAGCTTGTTTTTGTTTTTCTCTCTATTTGTATATTTACCTAGGCAAAATACGTTTGTTTCTTACTATCAATTTAGAAGATAATTAAAAGTATATTTTGTATTACTTGTGTCGCCTGTATGTCATATATAAGTGTAAAATACAAGAGGGAGAATTAAATATAGTGGATGAGAATAGACAATTAATTACATTAAAAATATAATAAGGTTATAATATGTTAAGACTAGTTCTTAAAATTACATTTCACACGTATATAAATATTATCAGATCAATCAATAATTCAATCGTAGTCAGGGATTTTTTTCTCTCAATGATTTCTCTTGACGATATTTCTCTCAATGAAAAGAGCGAGGCTCCATCGTGCTCGGACGACAACTGGTGGACAAAAAAAGCAAGAATAAGAAAGGAAACTGTTGACCGACCTCCAGAAGGAGAGGAGGGGACGGAGCATACACCAGATGAGAGTATGGATGAGGTAAGTGATATGGACTTGATAGCATCTGAGGAGGGCAACCGTGAAAGTACCGCTCCAAACAGAATAGTGCTCTTGGAAGGTTGGGGAGAAGACATGGTATCATTCAAGAACAAGCTCACCAACACAAAAGTCCAGGAAAAGAAAAGAGAGGATTTTGAAATTCAGGAGGATAATGTGGTGGTTGTGACAAGTGGAGTATTCCCCATAGTCTTTTTCTCTTCCATGAAGAACTCTGTGATCGTATGGCTACTAAGTAGAGCAATCGGATACAGGCCCTTGCTTGGCCACCTTCAAAGTCTCTAGCGGCTGACATGAACATTCTAGTTAATGGATTTGAAGAATAATTATTACTTGGTCAAATTTAGTGACTCGGATGACTTCATGCACATTCTAACCGGTGGTCCTTGGGTCATCTACGGACACTATTTGACAGCACAGCCATGGACATCTTCCTTCTCAGTGGGCAAGGATCGAGTGATGTCGGTGGTGGCTTGGGTCCAGTTCCTAGACTACTAATTCAATATTACCACAAAAGCATTTTGCGGTCGATTGCCAAGGTAATTGGAACAGTTGTGCGAATCGATTATAACACGGAAGCCATAAAGAGAGGAAAGTTTTCCCAACCTGCTGTTTCGGTGGACCTCACGAAACCGTTAATATCCAAAATTATGATCGAATGACACTTACAATGGATTGAGTATAAGGGCTGACCTATTACATGTTTTGAATGCAGGTGTTATAGCCACCTATGAGAACATTGTCCTAGGATGGTTAAGGACGCTCCGGGGGAAGGGGAAGGAGGAAAAGAAGAGACCAACGGACTAATGGAACCATCGGTGGTGCTAAAAGAAAAATCCAGCACCTGGATGCAGGTGACCCGTCGGGGAAGAAAAATTGATAGGAAAGGGATCTTAATTGGAAACAAGTAAATCTCTAGGAATCGTGGAAGAAACAGTTCTAGATCGAGATTTGATCTGATTGCCGAAATGAGAGATGCTAATATGGACTCTGATGGATTAAATGTGGATTTAATGGGGGCAAAATTTCAGGAGTTGGAAGTGGGAGTGTTAGGAGGAAATACTGAATAGAGCAATAAAGACAGGCAGAATAAAAGGGTTTTGGACGTGCTGGGCTGAGCCGTTTAAGCAAGAGCCCGAATAATCATTCTATCTCCACACCTAACTTGGACCAAAACAATGGGCCAAGGAAAAACTCGAGCTTGGTTTAAATTAAAACCCAATAAACGGCGGCCCAAACTGTCTTGATCGGGGCCGAACAGTTTAACGAGCATAATCTGGGCCTCTTTTTTAGTCCCAACCCACACGTGATGATCCACCACATTAGCTCCATTCTCAACAAACAGAAGCATTCCGCAATCTGAATTGATGAGGAACGAGTCGGGCAAGGCAGTGTCATCACATCGACTACCGCTGTTAGCTCCAACGCACATCCCTCAAATAATAGTGTCCAGAAAGCTTCTTATTTTCCAGAAAAACGATCGCCCAACATCAAGATCAATAAGGCCTCTGAACCCAAACTCATATTGAAGAAACATTGCGAGGAGGTTATGGACGCATCAAAGCTCGCGAGCACTACTCTCCTGGATAGGGCACCGACCGAGAATGAGGCTAAGGCCAGAACCGACCAGCTCGACATTGCTATTAGCAACGTTCTCTGACCTGGCTGCGTAAGGTTTGTTGTTGTTCCAATCCCCTTTGGGTTGTTTTCGATTGTCTCTTCTCCCTCTCATACTTGTCCATGGAACTCAAAATACTCATATAGAATTGTCAGGGTGCGATGAGCTCCAATTTTAGCTGGGTGTTTCTGGGTTTTGCCCAATAATACAGGCCTGGGATTGCAGCCTTAATGGAACCACGTACTATCGAGGAAAAAACTGACAGGATTATTCGCAACTTGGGCTTTGACTCTTTTTATTGTGTGGAAGCTCTTGGGTTTTCTAGTGGTATCTGGTTGTTCTGGAATGACTTGATTTGTGTCAATATCTTGGTTAATAGCATCTAATTCATTTACACTGAGATCCAATGGAATGATAATGACCAGAGGATTATTTTTACTGCGGTTTACGGGAGCCCCCAAGGGCAGAAATGTTGTCACTTATGGGACTATCTCAACTAACTTAGTAGAATTATTGATGAACCTTAGTTGCTTGCCAGGGACTTTAGCCCAAAACTGGATAGTTCGAATATGCGGGGTAGGGGTATGAGAAGTAGTTAAGGGTGCCCTAATTTCTTCCAGTTTATAAGCCACAATGCTCTCCCCAAAGTGGACTATGTGGGACCTACTTTCACTTAGAGAAGAGGCACCCTCCTTCAACACATCAACAGGGCTCTTGCTAACATGTCGTAGCTAAGTATCTTCCCCAAGATGTTGGTGCAACACCTTCCTAAAATTCAGTCGGATCACCTGCCACTTTTGATTAATACCATGGTGAGTCACACGCAGAGCCAGAAACCACAACCTTTCTGGTTCCTTGTGGCATGGCTTACCCATCTTGCTTACACTCGTCCAAAGTAGCTGACATGGTGGTAACTCCGTACAAGCCACCCTTAATCACTTCTCTAAGTAAGCCAAAGACTGGAACATTATCGTATTTAATCATATTTTTAAAAGGAAGAGACATTTAATGGCTCGTATCTCTGGCATCCAAAAGGTGCTAGGACAATCCCACATTGAGTACCTCATTGATTTAGAGACGACCATTCGCAAAGAACTTAAGGATGTGTTGATGTAGGAAAAATTGTACTGGATGCAAAAATCACGATGTGATTTCATTTTTTTAGTGATAAAAACACGATGTATTTCCATGTGTGCACCATGGTTCACCGTAAACGAAATAAAATTGTTATGCTCCAAGTTGCTAAGGGAAATTAGATCTCCAACGATGATCATCTCAGACACATAGTTGCGAGTTTCTTTGAGGAACTTTACACTAGAGATACACTGGGAGGTCTGGCTTTCCAGGTCCAAGGTAGATTTCTGTCTCTTACGATAAACATGTTTAACCTGCTTAATGCACATGTTATTAAAGATGAGGTTCCCTTGGTCTTATTTACCATGAAACCTCTCAAGGCCCTTGGGCCGGATGGGCTTTACGCAGCTTTTTTTTAGCACCACTAGGAGGTTGTTGGGGACTCGATTTGCGAGATGGTGATAAAAATCTTTCAGGAGGCGGAGCTGGAGAAGGACATTAACAAGACTTTAATCACCTGGATCCCCAAGGTTGCGAGACCCACTACAATTAAGGATTTTTGTCTTATTAGCTTGCTTAATGTGTCCTATAAAATTATCACTAAAGTCGTTGCCAACAGGCTCAAGAGGATCATGCTTAGCCTCGTCAGCGATACACATGCAAGCTAAGTGGAGGGACGAAGTATCTCAGACAATATCATTATGGCCCAGGAGGTCATTCACTCCATGAGGCGTAAAATTGGCAAGATTGGTTGGATGACTATTAAAGTGGACATTAAAAAAGCTTACGATAAACTCAGTTAAGATTTTATTGAGGATACCCTTTGGGACTTTGGCTTCCCATAGCCTCTCGTTAGAGTTATTATGCATTGCGTTTGTTCTGATTCCATGCAGTTGTTGTGAAATGGGGAGTCCACTGAAGAGTTTGTGCCTTCACGAGGCATTTGACAGGGGGACCTTTTGTTCCATTATATTTTCGTGTTATGTATAGAACACCTCTCATAATACATTGATCATTTGGTTAATCGTGAGGCGTGGCTTCCAGTTTTTCTGAGTAAGAGGGGCCCTAAACTTTCACATATTTTCTTCGCTGATGACTTAATCCTTTTTAGTCGTACCTCTGATAGGCAGGTTCAACTCATCAAGACTATACTTGCAGATTTTAACGAGAGGTCCGGGCACAAGTTCAACATGTCCAAGACTCGTATTTTTTTCTTCCACAATGTTGCGCTTAACAAAGCTACTAGAATCAACACTGATTTTGGTTTTCAGGTCTTGACAGATGTGGGTATGTATCTTGAGGTTTCCCTGCTCCATGGTAGAGTCACCGCGGACACTTATAGGTATATCATTGGGAAGGTTCGGGCGAAGCTCTCATGTTAGAAAGCTAATTACCTCTCCATGGCCGGTTGTTTTACACTGGCCAAGTCTGTTATCATGGCTATCCCTATATACGTTATGCAAACCGCTGCCCTTCTATACTTTCTCTATGATAAAATTGATCGCCTAGTGCGTGATTTTATTTAGGCCTCGTCTAGCGAAGTGAAGAAGCCCAGCTTGGTTAGTTAGAAGGAGATGTGTCACCCCATCACCCATAGGGGACGTGGCCTCCTCAGTCTCAAAACACTTAATAAGGCTTTCTTCCTGAAGGTGGGTTTTGCTATCCTGACCAAGCTTAAAAAACTTACATCATCAATATAAATGGGACTACTCGTACAAGTCTCCCACTAGTTTGAGTATGAGCTCCCACCTTTGAAGAAAACTGAGTGGTCTTTGGGATAAGTTGACCCATAGACTGGCTTGGCATGTTGGCGATGGTACTACTTTGAGGTTTTAGGAAGATAACTAGTTAGGGAGTTGTGACTCACTCAAACTCTTTGCTTTTCAACCTATTGTTGATGACCAGGGGTCCATACGTGTTAAAGATCTGGTGACCCCGATTGGCTAGTGGGACTGGAATCTATTGCAGAATATGCTCCCACACAGCATTCTCTTTCAACTGGCAGTTGTTAGTCCCCCACAGAAGGATATGGGGGTTGATGCTCCTTATTAGGGCATTTCACCTAATGGTAATCTTTCGATTAAGTCTGTTTACCATATGCTTACTGATATTTCTTCTCTTTTTGTAGATAACAGGTGGGACTTGGTGTGGAAGTCGTCAGACACCCAACGCATTCGTCACTTTCTCTAGTTGGTCATGCATAAGGGCCTTCTCATGAGCGAGGAGCGGAATCGCAGACACATGGAAGATGATCCTGGCTGTATAATCTGCGGTATTGGTATTGAAGATCTCAACCATGTTCTAAGGGGTTGTCACAAGGCGCATAATCTTTGACATAAGATCATACCTCAGTCAGCTATCCCTACTTTCTTCAGTGTTCCTTTCGATATCTGACTCTCCACCAACTTGCAAAACAAGTATAGTTGGTGCTTGTCCTTCAGAGATTGAAAGACTGTGTTTGACATCACCCGTTGGCTTATCTGAAAATAACAGAATGCTTTTATTTTCAGGGGTAGCCCTTCTAGTTTGGAGGAGCTTAAGCATGAGATCATCAGGCTGATGGAGTACATCTTTTAAGCTTTTATAATTGGGATGACCATATCTAGCCATCACACCGATAAAGTGGAGAAACTTATCAGTTGGACCCCGCCACCCCATAATTGGATTAGGATTAACACTGATGGCGCGCTCTGGGGGAGTACTAATACAACTTGTGCTAGTGTCATTGGCCGTGATTGCAACAGTCAGTGGCTTGGGGGTCACATTAGGAACATTAACACCTGCTCCGTTCTCCAGGCTTAGCTTTAGGGGGCTCTGGATAGTCTTGAGTTGACTTGGAGTTTGCATTCGCGTCACGTGATTTTGAAAATGGATAATGCTCTTGCTATTCGACTCCTGAATAGTGCCCTTGATAAGGAACAGATCCCCATTAATGCGAATTTCCACCTGATTCTCGCTATTCAGACTTGGCTGACGAAGGATTGGAATGTCAAGGTTCAACACGTTTATTGCGAGGGGAATTGTTGTGTCGACCTTCTGGCTAACAAGGCCTTTTCTAGTCCACTCGGTTTCTACTATGTGCAGCGCCTTCCTACTGAGCTTCTGAGTATCTTATGGGAGGACCTTACTAGGATTTCTTGGTCTAGAATGTGTATTACTTAATTGTGCCCTTGTATTTTGGGCGTTTTTATTTTTTCCTTTGTATAAAAAAAAAAATTACATTTCACACATAATTAAGTAATTTATTTTTATCTTTAATCCTATAACGATTTAGATTTGGTACTTCTACATGTTAAATAATAAATAAAAAATTTATGTTATTCTAATTGCATATTAAAATTACTTTAAATTAGACTATTATTTTCATTTAAATTTGTATCATATTTGTATTGTATTCCCATTTATACTCTATAAAATTATAATTTAAATCTAACTCAATGTGAATTTATTAGAAAATAATGTTAAAAATATTTTTTAGATGTGATAGAAAATATGTGGCTCAGTAAACTCAAATTCATTTGCTTATATTCATCTTGGTTTTTTGACCGAAATGAGAAAAAAATATTGGTTGGGTAATGTTGTTTTATCTGTTGTATCACGGGGGTCAAGTTAAGTTTAAAGGTAAAAAATTTTCCTAAACTAAACTAGGTCATGTTATATATAATCTTTATATATATATATGTATATATATCTAATTTTAATTAAAAATATATTTCACTAATGGAATGGTATTTTTTTTAAAATCAAAATTCATACAGAGCGAAATAAATGTTATTCTATATAAACCTCTTCATTAAGATAACCATTGAGAAATGCTAATTTTACATAAAGTTGAAAAATTTTCCACTTCATTTGAGCTGAAATAGCTAAGAGCAAACAAATAGTCTCCATGTGAGCAACTAGTGCAAAAACCTCATAATAATCAACCCTATACTTTTGCTTGTATCCTTTAGTCATAAGTTTTTCCTTATATCTTTTCTTATTTCTTTGAGAATCCTTTTTCGCTTTATAGATCCATTTGACTCCAATAGCTTTATGTCCCTTAGGAAGAGTGGATAGCTCTCATGTATTGTTATTTTCTATGGATTTGATCTATTCCTCTATGGCTTATCTCCATCTTGCATCTTTGATAGCTTCATCAAAATTCATTAGTTCATTGTCAAGAAAAAGATAAAACAAATCATTTATATCAAAGTTAATGACCTCCTTAGTTTCATCATAGAGATCTTAAATGCTCTTCATCTTTCGTGGCTTTTCACTTGAACTTCCTTGAAAAGTGGGTGATGCAACATGAGATGGAGAATAAGGTAGAGTTGCCTCTTGCAAAGGTATCATAGTCTCTTGGTCTTATTCTTTAAAGTATGGAAAGAAGTCATAAATATTTTTTTCTTTATTCTCTCAATTCTAAGTCGCTTTTTCATCAAATTCAATATCCTTACTTACCACAATCTTGTCATTATTTAGATTATACAATTTATAGCCTTTTGAGTTTGCAGCATACCCATTGAAAATATGCTTGACACTTTGATCATCAAGATTAGATCTCTTTTGTTGTGGTACATAAGCATATGCAATACTTTCAAAATTTCGCAAATGGTTGACATTAAGTTTCATTTCACTCCATACTTCTTGGGGATTTATGTCTTTCAAACTTGATGTTGGAAAGCTATTAGATAAATATGCTTCCCAAGAAATTGCTTTAGCCCAAAAATCCTTGGGCATGTTTTTGCTTTCAACATGTTTTTAGCCATATTAAGAATAGTTCTATTTTTTCTTTCCACAACTCCATTTTGTTGTGGTGATCTTGGAACAGTTAAAGAGTGACGAATTCCATTAGATTCACAGAAATCATGAAATTCTTTACAAATAATTTCACCTCCTCTATCTGTTCATAAAGATTTTATATCACAAACACAGTTTTTTTCTACAAGAGCTTTCAAAATTTTAAAAGCAGAAAAAACATATGATTTTTACTTAAAAAATAACCAATTATTCCTACTAAAATCATTAATAAATAGTATAAAATATTTGTGTTTACCAAATGAAAGTGGATTGATTGGCCCACACACATAGGTGTGCACAAGTTGAAGTAACTTGGTTGCTCTTGTAGTAGCTTCTTTTGGAAAACTCCTTGAATGCTTTCCAAGTAGACATACTTCACATAATCGATTAGAATGGTTAATCAATGGGATCCTTTTCACCATTTTTTCTTCTCCCATCGCCTTAAGTGCACTAAAGTTCAAATGGTCAAATCTCATATTCCAACACCATGCTTCATCTTCCACACTAGCCTTCAAGCATCTTGCTTAAATAGTTTTGAGAGTCGAGATAAGCATTATATTCTTTTACATATGCACCTCAGCAATCAAATTAGCACTTTGATCTTTAAGCCAAAGATAATAATCTTTTCTGTGAATTTCATATCAATTTTCAAGAAATTGGTCCAAACTCAAAATATTACTTCTTAATAAAGTACATAGTAAAGATTAGTGATAAGTACATGCCTACCATTTTTTGAAGAGATTAGAATTATATATTTCTCTTGAATTTGAACTTTT
Organism: Carica papaya; assembly: GCF_054855325.1. NCBI lineage: Eukaryota > Viridiplantae > Streptophyta > Magnoliopsida > Brassicales > Caricaceae > Carica > Carica papaya. The sequence goes on along the minus strand of NC_142310.1, from coordinate 22,875,839 downwards.
GAAGAGTCTTCAAAAGAAACATTACTATTAATCAAGCTCCACAATTTTCTCTTTGTTGCTGGACATGTGATTGCTTGCTCCATTATCCAAGTACCATGAATTATGGGTATCACTATCTCCCTTTATACATACTAGCAACAAAGTTCTTTTTTCCTCATCTTGTTTATCATTGATGAAATTGGCTTGCTCCTCCTCGTTTGGAATGTTACGATATTCTCAAGCATAATGTCCATATCTATGACAATTGTAACATTAAATATTTGATTTGTTAAAGTTTCTATAGTTACCTCTTCATCTTCCTCTTCCTCTTCCACGACCTCTATTTGATGGTTGGATTTTTTTTTTTATTATCGGCATCATCTTGAGTGTCATTTCTTTTTAATGTCTGACCATGACCATGACCACGTCCTTTACTTCTTCCTCGTCCTCTTTGTTTTCCACCATCATTCAAAGAGGCATTTGATTGGGAACTTATTCCAAAGGCTCTTCTTATTTTTTCTTTATTTTTTTTTTCATGAGATATTAGATATCCCTTTAATTGCTCAAATGTCAAAGTATTTATATCCTTTTATTCTTCAATGGCACAAATCACATAGTCGAATTTTGGTGGCAATGATCGAAAAATTTTCTGTACCACACGAACATTTTCCATCATTTCACCATATTTCCTCATTTGGCTTACTATAGACTTTACCTTTGAGTAAAAATCTGAAATAGATTCAACATCCTTCATTTGTAAAGTTTCAAACTCGCCTCGTAAAGTTTGGAGTCGCACCTTCTTCACCTTGTCAACTCCTTAAAGGGAATTCTTCAAAATCTCCAAAGTTTGCTTTGCTTGTAGCATCGGCCACCTTTAGAAACATAAATTCATCTAAACCTTGATGGATGAGTGCAAGGGCTTATTGATCATTTTTCTTTATTTTTACAAAAGTATCCTTTTTATTTTGAGTTAAGGATCCTTCATCTTTGGATGGAGTAAAGGCTCTTTCTATAATATCTCACACATTTTGTGAACCAAGTATAACTTTCATACGAAGATATTAACTCTCATAGTTTTCTTTTGTAAGACGAGAAAGTTGAAAAGAAAATAGATTATTGTTAGCCATCTCTCTAGAATTTAATAAGAAACTAAGCTCTAATACCATTTTGTTAGCCATCTCTCAAGTTTTTTCTATTGTGGTTGTTACAAAAAAACTTCAAAATTATTACTATTTATAGACACTATTACAACTATTAGAATTAACTATAACCACCAACAAATGTAATAAATCTAATTTATGACCATAACTATCAACAAACTAAAAGATATATAGATATTCTAATTTATGAATTCAACTACTAACAAACTAATTAATTATATTCTTAATTTGTAAATTAATTCTTAACAACTTAATCATGTGCTTCTGAATGCTCTCCATATCTCGCACAAAAGACTCTGGAAAGAAGTAGTAGAAAAGTAAAAAGTTGAAGAAACAGATCCGAGCTCCCTCTTGAAACGACATAGTTTTGATTATAATGGTAATAGATCTGCTTTTGGGCTAAATGGGAATTGGGTTTGTTTGGGCTTAGGGTTTGGGTTGTTGGGTTTGTTTGGGCTATCATGGGTTTTAAAGAGGTATTGAGTTTTTGTTAAAGGTTAAAGAGGATTTAAATGAAGAATGATTTTTGTTCTTTTATTAATTCTTTCCCTTTTTTTCCTTTTCCTTTTATTTTTATTTTCTCTCTTTTTATTTTTTCTCATTTTTTTGACTGATTTAATAATAATAATATTTTTTAAAAAATTTAAAAATTTAAAAATTAATCCGAACGAAAGTAGAATATTATTGGGTAGTTGGTTTAAGACAAGAGGGTAATAAAATAAATTTACTTTAGTTTTCAGCTGATACTTTGTTTTTTTCCAATAAAAAAGTAGAGAAAGTTGTTAATGTCAAAAGACGAGTTTTAAGGTGTTTTGAGTTAGTATCAAATTTGAAAGTAAATTTTGTAAAGAATAAAATAATAGGGATTGAAGTAGAAATAGAATGAATGACTCTTCAAATTAGATGTAGTGGGACTATTGCATGTTATTGCTTAGGTTTTCCATTACAAGCTAATTCGATTTCAAAGGTTACTTGACAGCCAGTTTTGGATAAGTTGAATCAGCATGGAAAGTGAGGTTCTCATTGATGGGAGAAAGGATGATTCAAACATTTTTAGAAGCGAATCCTGTGTTTTATGTCCTTAATGAAAATTCTGGTGCGGGTGGCTGATAGGATTGAAAGTAGTATAAAAAATTTTATTTAGGAAAACACTCAGGATCATAAGAAGATGTACTTTGTATCACTGGGGGGATCTCTAAACCTCGAAAGAGGGGCTGGGGCTAGGTAATATAGTAGAGGTGAATGGAGGCTTGTTGAATAAGTGAATCTTTAGGTTTTGAAATGCACACAATATTGTGCTTCTAACACAAGGTCCTACCAAAAATAACTGTAACCTGCAGCCTCATTTATTTTTAAACACCAAAACAAGCAACAAAATAAATAAATAAATGAATACCCATTTCCTTGGCATTGATATCAAATCTCTTACCTTGACAATTTTGTTTCTATTTCAATTCTATAATCCCCAAAAGAATTAAGATAACAAAGAAAACAATTTGGCTAGCTGGGAAAGCTCCTTTACACGGGGGAAGCAACTAGCACCACGCATAGGATTCCTATATCTTTTACAACATAACATTACAAAAAAGGCAATGATGGAATCTTCAAACTTCAAAGTTGATGGTGCCATCGACATTTTTCATGCTACAACGAGCCTTTCTCTGCAATCTGTTCTTGCAAATTTAGAAGAATTTCCTCTGCTGCTGCATAAGATTTTCTGTAAGTCATGGAAAACACATGCAGAATAATCCTTCATCCGACCCGAGCCATGCCTCACAACTAGTATTCTGACTGCAGCTTTGCCCCCCACCTTGCATTGCCATACAACCTGCAACATGGTTGAATGCTATGTCCCATGAAACAGCATAGGAAAACAAGAAAAATAGTAAATCAAAATAAGAAGCTCACTTTGTGTACTTTCAGCCATTTCCCAGCAGATGTTTGTGAGTGAAGAATTACAAAACTTATCCTCCCAGAGTAGCTGACCAGACTTGATATTCCAAAGTCGTAAATAGCAGTCCTCTCCACCTAACAGAAAAAGAATGCAAAGAAGCTCAAAACATTTGAAAGCCAATGTTGCATGTAGTTCATTTCCCATTTCATTTTTACTCGATTCCTACCTTTAATTTTTAATAATACTCTTAGTATATGTTTGATTACACTTCTTACTCTCACCTTCAATTCTGAGAATTGAATTCCCACTTTAGTTTGTAAATTGAACTCCCACTCTTCATGAAATTCTAATTTTTCATATTAAGAGTAACACGAAATGAAAGCTAAACCAAATACAAGCTAAAAGTAATAGTCCTTGCATCAGATATGGTTCAGACCTGACATAACGAATCTCTCATCCCCGTCAACTCCAAGTTGTAGGCGTGTATGAGAATTGACATGCCCTTCATAAGATTGTACTGCCCCTCTTTTAGTTAGGCGACGATCATAGAGCTTCATCTGCATAAGAAAAATAAGCTCCTAGATGTAATTCATTTTCATTAGCATCATTATTTGTTCATTACCAATGACTAAATATACATAAATAAAATATGCTTCAGTAATGCAATCTTGCAGCGTAAATATGATATTTGCGCTGCAAACAAGCCCAGGTTAGCTGAATCTTTGGTTTGAGTATATCTGCCTTGACCTCGAGCACAACTTAACCTTATCTTCATCATATTTTCTGTTGCCCAAGAAAACTAAAGAGAAAATTGAACTTGGATTTATATAAACTTGAATTATTAGTCAAAGCCAAATAACTATCCTTCCAAGTCCATATGATATCCATATGCAGCCTGTATTATAACCATCCTTCTCCATCCTAGCCCCATCTTTTCCTTTGTGTAGCAAATAATTCATTGTCAATATCTGATCGTGTTAACATTTTCTTTTTTTTTATAATCTATTACGAGAAAGTGGATCATTCAATTTCCATCATCCCCTATTCATTGTACATGGGACGTGAAAATCTTGACACTAACAAATTAATTTTTGCTTTATGACGGCAATAAATAAAATTATACTGTTTTCTCTGTTTTAACTTGCTCTTACTACATTTACTCGCAGTTTGTTTCTTTTTTACTTTTTTATTCTAAAATTAGCCACTAAGAAAGGCGCAAAAATTGGGATTATAGAGACTGCATAAATTAGAGAGAGAAAAACATAAAGAAGAAAGAGCCTAGACCTGATTTTTCATCTTGGTTCTATGGCAGCAATCGCTATAAATACATATGTAGATATGTATATGGTAAAATTATGTAGGAATCCTGCCGTTGAAGTCTAACTAAAAGCGGTCCCATTTATTTGAAGGAAACTACAATTCAGTCCTTGTACTTTAAGCAAGCATTATGACTTAGCCTAATAGACCAGTTGTGGATAAAATCACTGTTGAAATACAAATTGATCTTTTTTTCTCCAAGAGTACACATGGAAAAGTTTTGTATAAAGTAAAACACTAAATTTCAAAGAAAATAAAAGAATTTGACGGACACTAAAGAGAGAATTTTGTCAATCAAGCTTATTCGGTCGCACTTCTCCAAACTCTCTCTCCAGTTTTTGTCAAAACTCTTCAATTCTTCAAGATTTTATGTGTTTTCCTTTTTTGATGAGTTTTTTTGTTTATCCTCCTGAAAAGAAAAAAAAAGCTACTTGTATTTTACAATGATTTTAATAGTTCATTGCCTGAATTGTCATGTTTGTCCAAAGCACAAGAACTGGATTGTAATTTTAAAACTAATTGCAATTAGGCCCGAATCAAGAACTTCCTTATAGTTTACTCTATATATATATATTGAGAAAAATGGGGTGAATACCGAACTAAGAAACTGGGGGCAGTCCCATGATAAAAGAATATACACCTAGGGGCCTCGTAGAAGTAGTGGCCATTTAAGTTTAGCAGAAAACCCTGTGAGCTAGTAAGAGTAAGGTTTCTTTTGGCTCTCTTCACATTACTATTGTCATAGTAAATTACTAGTTGACCCTTGATAATAGACTAGCTTGCACCAGATTCAAGTTTACATTTTGATGAAAAAATATTTACTAGACAAAAACAATAGCGGTTAGTAGTGGGTACCAATGCCACTCATCATAGTTACTAGGAAAAGAATATCCAAAAAAACTTGAATGAATAAGCATTACTAACCGAACCATCCATTGAGCTCGCTAAAAAGTACTGGTCATAGAGTTGAAGTGACACCAAACTGAGGTAGAGCAGAGCAAAGTTATAAGAAGGATACAAATGAAAACAAAAATAGTACTAAAACATGTTCAAGACACACCAACCAGGAAATTGATGAAGGCATAAAAATGATATCAGAGGGGTTTATGTTTCCTTTGAGCTGCAAAAAAAGAAGATTGCTATAATATTCATGCTATCAGTAACAAAAGTTGAAGGAACAGTTTAAATCAATTTACAATAACATGAAAGAATATATGATAAAATCAGACGGAGATGGGGCAGCACCTCATAAAGCTAATCAGTTAGACAAGGCAATGTCCAAAATTTCCTTCAAATAGTTCTTTACAGCTGGCAAAGAGTTTCTTCAGTCAAATTTAAAGAAAAATTTGTAATTTTTTAAGAAGAAATATTATTAAAAGGAGAGGAAAAAAGTTATAAGGGAGGGTAATTCATCTTCCAAAGGGAAAATGCGAAAAAGAAGCAAAAACAGCAAAATTGAATAAAAAAGTTGTCAATATAAAATAGCATCCCACCCCACTTGAAGTATAAAAAAAGGAATCCCCAGATGGATCATGTCTCTTTAGCCCAAAGAGAGGCAATGCACACTATACTCTGCAAAAGGCCAACTGACTAAATGAGATCATGGCCTAAAGATTCTCGCAACTTCCAGAAGCACAATATCATTTTTACTCAGCATGAACCCATTTGAGATTCATTTGACCCGGCCAGTACTTCTATTCCAAGTTGGTAAAAGTACTTTGACAATAATTTTCAATAAAAGTGGTAAGAGAAATCGGTAAAACATGCTAGAAAAGGAGTTTCCAATACAAAAATGTGGAATTATATTAGTTAGTTACTACAATCACTTAAACAATTTTATATGCATCTTAAAATTATTCTAATGATTTAAACTATTTAAAAAGATTAATTTTAAATTAATATTATTTAGTTTTAAGATAGATAGTATTTAAATAATTGTAAAAAATAAAATTATTGATAACAAATTAATATTATACACATTAAAAATATCATTACCCTCCTATGACAAATCATTTATCAAAAAATACCAATTACTGATTTTATTTTTATCAAAAACCAAAATCAACTTTTGTTCTTATTCAAAAACACTTTTGCCATTAAGGTTTTGGCAGACTTTTGCTTTTTGACAGAAAGATAAGCAAAAACTTGGTCAAACGGGCACTTAAAAAGGTAGAAGTGACAATTTTCAAGTTAGGAGAGCACATAGTTCCTTTTCTTCATTTGATGTGTATTGGGCATGCTCTCAAAATTTGAAAATTTCCAAATTTGGAGAGTACATGAACCCACCTAAAGAGCTAGAGAAGAAAATTTTCAAATTTTGGGAGCATGCCCAATACACATTGAATGAAGAAAAATAACTACTGTGTTTCATATCATAAAAACACATCAAACAAACAATTAGGAAAAAGTACTGTTGAGGTCTATGAGATTAAGCGAGTAATAACTGTTAATCTTGTTAAAAACTGCTATCTAGATGAAGACTCTCTCACTCAATCAACAAGAATAAAAAATATTTCTTACCAAAAATAAAATTGCATGTTCAACAATGAATTGTACTATCTGTTTTAAATCTCAAATTAAAATTATCCATCTAGAGAAAATGTGTTATATACAGTTTGTTATCTGTGGAAGAAACTAAATACCTCAAACCACTTTTTACTAGAACCTTGAACAGGTATTCGATGTTTAATAAATCGCGAAGGAAGTCTTTCCTGCCTTACACGAGTATCAATTGTCAAAATTGCTCCATTTCTAAGTCCACATAAAACAACATTTCCCTGTAAAAGAAATAAACTGGATCAGCCTCACAAATGTCACAAGTTCAGTCAGCCTCTCCTCCAAGAGACCAAAAGGAATGTTTTACATGATACAGATATAAAACATTTCACAACGTGATATAAAATGATTGCAAATGGGTAGAAGTGCTAATATAAAGTGAGTGGAAACGTTTTCCATGATACAGATATAAAAAATTTCACATCCTGATATAAAATGATTGCAAATGGGTTAAAGAAGTGCTAATATAAAGTGAGTGGGAAAAACGCTCCTTTACATGAGATAGTCCCTCAGAAGAATTAACGAACTCAACAAGATTACTCAAACTGGACAGAGATGGGATGCCTTGACCATGACTAAGAGGCATTTTAAGTTATGCCTTCACCGATATACTAGTTGTGACTTACTTATCAAATTAAGCTCCACATGTTATTTCAAAAAAAAAAAAAAACAAGCTCCACATGTAAAAACTACAGCAAAGATGAACTAGACTACAATGCCATGAATCAAAGTGCTGAAGTGTGATCCTGAGTCACATTACGATGCTAAGATGGATAGCCCATTAGGAAAGACTTGACATTAAATAGACTCAACAGAATTTTTCACCAATCAACTAGTTGTGACTTATCAAAATTAAGCTCCACATGTAAAAGCTACAGCAAAGACGAACTAGACTACATTGTCATGAATCAAGGTGCTGAAGTGTGATTCTGAGTCACATTATGATGCTAAGATGGATAGCCAATTAGGAAAAACTTGACATTAAATAGACTCTAACAGAATTTCCACTTTTCATGCAATTTTCCGATCAGTTTTGATTTCCTTTTGTTTAGCTAGATATTTTTTTGGTATAGAAAATCAAATATTATTAGAAAGATAAAAGAGAGTACAGCATGTAGAGAATTAGAGATCCTCACAAATGGAAAGAAGAAAAAGTCAAGGGTGAGAGACTAACAACCGTTATAAATAATAGCTGGATAATCTCCATACAACAGAGACAGTAATCTTTAAAGTGCCCATGGGCATTAGCGCAAAGAGATGCCAAAAAACGGTACTTGTCGCAGAGAAGCAAAACTGGAGAATAGTAATCCCTAAAGATCTGACCAAATCATCTAAAATCCAGTAACGGCCCCAGGCTGTAAAGCCTTTACACTCTTTCCTCTTGCCAAAAGCACAAATAGCAGATGCAGCAAACCCATGACAAGGAGAAGACAAGCAACACTAGAATGTCAAAAAGTCAGAAGCGAAGTTTCGAGGCCCAATCACAACATAGGAAAAAAAAACCCAAATCAAAGGCACGATTCAACCGGCAAGCTTGGAGCCAATAATTGGTATTCGACCGATCTAAAAGAGTAGCGCAAACAAAAACCTTGACCTTCGATGGAGCAGGAACGTCCTAAAAACATTGTCAAAAACATCATTATGAATGGAAGGACAATGACTCAGAAAAGGCAAGGACTCTGTACTGTATTTGTTGGTTTACTGTGCTACCCAATTCTTATATCTTAGTCATGGATTAGGTGCATATTGGCCATTAATCAATGAGTACACAATCTCACTGCTTTAGTTTTCCAATGAATCAATCATGAAAGAACCAACAAAATGAAATTTCAACCATCTTTCTCCGCAAATTCTTCTGCCATCTTTCTTCGCTTCTCTAAATTTACTTTAATCTTCTTCTTCCTTTGTTCTTCTCATTGTTGTGTTAATCAGGAATTTTTTTTTTTAGATAAAAATGTATAGTATATATTGACAAAGTACCAAAAAAAGGGTACCACCCATTTACAAAAGATTTACAATCATGTTAACATGTCAATAACATTCCCAAAACCTATATCACTGATAATATCATGACCAAGCAAAATACATCCAAAATAATAAAGCCACCTATCTTTTATCTTAAAAATACTACTCTCAACATTATCAAAAGTTCTACTGTTCCTTTCCTTCCAAATGATCCAGAAAACAGACAGAGGTATCAAGAAATCTTATTTTTTACATATAAACCATCCCATGCCCAGATTTCACCCTCTACGGACCCAGCCATAACCCAATCCACACCCAAAAGGCCATAAACCAAGCTCCAAAGACTATGAGCAATCGGAGACCACAAAAGGAGATGGTTACAAGTTTCCTCAGGATTTAAACAGCAATAACAACCATTAATGAGCACCCTTCCCTACTTCTCAGCTTGTCAATAGTTAAAATCCTCCCAACAAGCCTCTCAAGCAAAAAATAAAATGCAGGGCGGAGCCTTAGTTTTCCAAATTTGCTTGGCAGGAAAGTTACATCTCAAAACATTCTCTTTTCTATTAAAATGATGATAATATGACTTGACAGAAAAAATATCTTTCTTTTCAAACTTCCACACAGCCCAATCATCAGAATTAGAAACAGACAGCTCTGCCAATAACAACAACAAATCCTCAAACTCTTGAACCTCCAAGTCATTCAAATTTCTGCATACATTAATCTCCCAAACAATATTGCCATTAACAACTCGATAAACTTCCTCAACTACCATCTGTTTAGACAAGGCAATGCTGAAAATTCAGGAGAACCATCTGCAGAGGCAGCCATCCCCAATCCAATCGTCTTCCCAGAAAATGATCCTATTTCCTCTCCCCAGTTTCCAAGTTATACAATGCTGGAAATTGACCCATTGCATCAGAATTCTTCTCCACCAACCTTTTCCATGTGTGGCAGGAATTCTGTAGTCTTCTTTCCTATCCATGTACTTGCCCCATCTAGCATATACAATCTTTCTCCATAAGCTATTAACTTCTGTCAAGTACCTCCACAACCATTTTCCTTGTAAAGCAATATTCATCTTGACCATGGACCTAATTCCAAGGCCCCCCAAAATTGATAGGTTCTTTTACATCTTCTCACTTTACAAGATGGTATTTTCTCTCCTCATCATTATCACCTCAAAAGAATTTACATTGTATTAATTCCAATCTTTTTGCGATCTTAACGGGTATAGTGATCAACGATAGGAAGTAGATAGGGAGATTAGCCATCGTGCTTTTAATTAAAGTGTATCTCCCCTCTTTAGAAAGAAAATTCCTCTTCCACCCCGCAAATCTTCTTTCAAAAAATTCTATCACCGGTTCCCAAGATAATTGATCTTTATACTTAGCAACAAGTGGAAGGCCAAGGTACTTGAGCAGAAATTTTACCTCTTTGCACCCCATAATCACAGCAAAAGAACCAACATCTCCACTACCACCAAGTCTTGCCACTGGACACAGCCTGGAAACACAAAAGCACACATCTCAAGTGCAGAATGCTTCTCAAATCCGATTGACAGAAAATAAGAGTATCGTCAGCAAAAAATAAGTGGAAAACTTCAGTGACAGTCCCTCTTCTCCCAACCGACACACCCCTAATTAATTGTTGCTCATGTGCCCTGTTAAGTAACCCGTTGAAAGCCTCCATCACAACAATAAACAAGAGAGGGGAAAGAGGATCACCTTGTCTAAAACCTCTAGAAGCCTTGAAAAAAATTGAAGGGCCTCCATTAACCAAAACAGCGAAAGACGTGGTGGTGATACACGCTTTCATCCAATCTCTCCGTTTTTGGCCAAAACCCATCCTTCAAAGCATGTAATCCACAAAGTACCAATTCACATGATCATATACTTTTTCCAGATCAATTTTGCACACCAACCCATCCTTGTTATTACTCATCAACCGTTTCATTAGCAGTCAAAACATTAAGGATTTGCTTACCACCAATGAAAGCATGTTGACAATAACCAATAATTTCTCCCAACATTTTAACTGATCTTGTAGCCAACACCTTAGCAATTAGCTTGTACAAACAGACAACCAACCTAATAGGGCTAAAATCTTTAAATTCACATATGCTACCTTTCTTGGCTATAAGGGTTATAAATGTAGTATTTAGAGATTTAACAAACTTACACTTTTTGTGCAGATCATTAAAAACAGCCAAGATATCTTCTTTTAGCAAAGACCAGAAACTTTGTAAAAAACTCATGCAAAAACCATTGGGACCTGGTGTTTTGTTACCATCACAGGATTTTAGCCTCTAAAGAATCTCATCAGCTGTAAATTCTTCTTCCAGGTGCTGTCTGCTCTCTGCAAAGATACTGAGAAAAGGCAAGTCGTCCAGTTTCGACCAACAAACATGGGGTTCCAAATACAGATTTGTAAAATGCTCTTTTGCAGCCTCTCGCAGGTCAAAATTCCTCCCAATTTTCTTGTTAGGTGTAATAATCTCCTCTATGAAATTAGTTCTGCATCGGTGAGAGGCCAAAGCGTGGAAGTACTTTGTGTTACGGTCCCCTTCCTCTAGCCACTTTTCTCTTAATTTCTATCTCTACATCAGTTCCTCCTTTAAATAAGAGGCAAGTTGAATCTTTAATCTACCCCTCATACTCTTTTCCTCTCCATTCAGCCCGATACCATCCTCTTTAGAATCCAAAGAGCTTATCTCCGCCAAGATATTTTCAAAGCCACTTTTTTCTTTCATCACGTCCTCTTTAGCCCAAACTTTAGTGACACTTTTCAAGTGCCTAAGCTTGTAAGCAAATTTGAAACTGGCACAACCCTGAACACTACAATTTTTCCAAGCATTTTCCACCAAACTGAGGAAAATATCCTTTCTCAGTCATTTGTTGTCAAGCCGAAAAGGAACAAGTCCCCACTGAATCCCATCTACCTATAAACAAATAGGATAAAACTGAATAGATGTCTTCTTCTTCTCTATCTCTCAACGCCAGACACTGAATGCCAGACTCCTTTTTCTCAATTTCCACATCTGCTTCTTCGTTAAGCCCTAATTTCTCACTTCCCTTTTCTTTAATATCTGTCGAGTCCCTAGGAAAAAAGAAATCCTCCTCCTTAGAGCCAAATGTCTCTCCCCGGGTCGAGTAGACAGCACCATTTAGATCCGGGCAAACAGAAAGGCCCCCGCTAACATCATTCTTCATTTTCCATTTCCCTTTTTCTCTCCAAGAATACCTTTTCTTTTCTCTCTGCCCATCTTTTTTATCAATATGAGAACGGCCCAACACGATGAGAGCCTTAGGCTTCTCACCTCTTTTACCAAAACGACGTTTGGAATTGTCGTTTGAGGCACTAGCTGTACGCCCAATTCGTGGACCGTATTGACTATTCAGGTCAACCCAACAAGATTAAGATTGTCTCTGCCCTACCCGAATCGCATTACCCTCAACAGCATGTACCGACGCCGCGTACATCATCTTGCCCTCGCAAACTCCATCACTATATTGGCGTTGATCGGGACATTACAATGAGGACAGTGGAAAGAAGCTTTCCAAGGAAAAATCATTTGGTCCACCTTTTCCTTTGGTTGTTCCGATTTCTTCCTTTCTCCAGCTTCCGAGCCCTTAAGACGGTTTGATTGGTTTGTCTACCAGTTCATATGCTGACACCAATAACTTCCACCACCCTTTCCCCTACAAACCTCCTAGAAAAAAAATCCTCTTCACCCTCCTATCTCCTTGAACAGTCAGAGTTAGGTATTCCCCTCGTCGGTTTTATCCATAAGAAAACCATAACTCATAGTTTCTCTTCACCAAATGTTTCACCCATGTGCCCAGTCTACACATCCACCAAAAATCATCTAACACATCGAGAAACCATGCATACTCCTCCTTGTCCAAGAGATCGACCTTCGGGATCCTCTCCCATTCTCCATAATCCATAACCCTTCAACCTTCTTTCCTTCGCTGCATAAATCGAAGGAATTTTCCCTCTAAGTAAAGATACCTTCGACCATACGAGCTCATGTGTTAGGGTTTTGGTCGGCCGCAACGGTTGAGCACGGGTTAGAATTTAGATAGATAGATAAATAGATAAATAGATAAAGAGAGAGAGAGAAAGAGAACAGGATATCACAGTGGGCAGGTCTAAGCTTATGGGTTTTTGTATTAATCAAGAATCTATGGATCAAGTTCTTGACAAATGGTATCAAAACCTTTATTTCTTAATAGCCATTGTTTTTAATTTCTATGTATTTTTTAATAATACACAGAAAATTTATTAAGATAAGAGGAGAAAAATACAATGAGAGATGAGTAAGACATCCTCCAAATGTAACAATATATAGTAGTGAGCAAAAGAAATTATAAGGAGGTGGATATAACACATGAAGAATGTAAGATCTTAATGGCCAAAAATATATGCTTCCCATTCAACGGATATTGGATGTATCTAGGTTTGTGAATTTTCCGTTCTTCTTTACTCATAAAGATGCCAAAAAAAGTCACTCTCTCCCATAGCTCATCGAATGATGAACGTCAGTTGTCAAAATTTTATTTGGTTTCTTCCGAGACACATGGTCCATAGACCAGCATAGACAGCCCCTCGGTACAAAGCTTTCGCTTCCTTTCTTACCCCATCACCTTTGATGTACACACCTAAAAAGCTCTCAACTATTGGAGTGTGACCCACTTAATAAATGCCAAAGAGATTCAACATTTTCGTCCAAATCCTCCGAGCAATTTGGCAACGAGAAATAAATGGGAGTGTGTTTGTCCTCTTTCAAAGCAGATAATGCAAATTCTGGATACACTGCGTAGTGTGGGTGTTGGATTTGTAGTATCTTATTAGTATTGAGCCTTTGATGCATGGTTGTCCATGTAAATAAATTTACCTTTGATGGAACAAAAACTTTCTAGAGCACTTTGGAAATATGAAATCTTTTAGGTTTGTGGTGGTTAAAGAGGTAATGAAAGAAAATTTATAAGTGTATGCCCCCAACGGATCCAAGAACCAAATTCTGGTGTCAAGAAGAGAAGAAAGATGAACTGATTATAGGGCCAAAAGGTTTTGCATTCGAGTGATCTCCATGTTTGATAGACTGCAGGTGAAATATATAAAAATAAAAATTAAAAAAAAATTCCAGACTATGCTCCTCACACTGCTCACAATAAGTTTAGAGACCAAAGCATTATGTTTAGAAGAAAGATTAAACAATTGGAAAACTTCTGTGGCTAAAGTCATTCTCCCACTCTGTCTTCCCAGAATCTCACTTTAGATCCATCTCCTACCTGGAGTCGGGTAAGGAAAGGAACAATGGAAGTGCTTGGGAGATGACTTTCCAAGGACTGTGGTAGAATATGAATTTTCTTGTTGGGGCTGCCCATTTGTCCCTACCACTCCCATGGATACTTCTAATCACTCTGTGTCACAAAGAATTTGATTTCCAAGTGAAGCACCAAATTCCCAATTCCTAACACTTCCAAGCTCTTGGACTTGCAAGAGACATCCCAACTAACTTTATATCTTCCACTTTCAAATTCTCAATCTTACATTTTTTCCCTCTCATTCTGTATTTTTTTTAAACCTTCTCAAGGTTTCTTTGTTATGGGTCTGCCAACACATCTTTTTTTAAAAAAAGAAAAAGTTGAAAGTATAGTGTCACCCATGTACAAAAATATTTACAAGTCAGTTATTATATCAATAAAATTCCCAAACTTCTTATAAGAAAGAATAGGATGCCCCATAACAAAAAAAAAACCGGAGCCATCTATCTCTAATTCTAATAAAATCCTCTTCCACCCTCATCAAACACTCTTGTTTCTCTCCTTCCACACTATCCATAAAATCTCAAGGAAAATGAGATCCACATGTTTCCTCCCATTACTAATGCTTTTCTATGCTCAGATCTTAGCTCTTACTGAGCCAGCTATTGCCTAGCTAATCCCCAATAATCCGTAGGCCATTGTCCATAACTTGTGCGCGAACAAGCACCAAAGCATAATATAACTATAAGATTTTGCCTCCCTTTTGCATAGAGAATAGTCGTTGACTATAATTGCATAATATGGTTAGCAAGAGTGTTTCTCCTCTTTCAATCTCCCCTTTTTTTGTTATAAGTTTCTCTTCTAATCTGCCAAAATGTTCTTTCAAACCACTCCACCACTAAATATCACGTCCTATCATCTTTGTAGTTTACCTTCCAAAAAGGTAATTCCAGATACTTGATCGGTAATTCCACCTTTTTACATCCCAATGCTCTTGCTAACCATATATCTTCTCTCCAATCATCCAGTCTCACCAACTCAGAATTGGTTAGGTTAATATTTTTTTTTTAGATAAAAGTAAGAAAATGTATTAAAATAAGGCAACAAGGGAATGCCACTCATGTACAAAAGATTTACAGATCAATAAGAGTATTTACAATAAAAACAAAATCAACAATACTATCAAGGTTATGGCCAAGAATAACAGACTCAAAAAGGTGCAACCATTTATCCTTAATAGTAATAAAATCCAATTCTTTACCCTCAAAAGTTCTGCTGTTCCTTTCTTTCCAAATAATCCAAAAGATAATCAAAGAAATAATTTTATATCCGGCACAGGCCTTCCTAGGCAAAAAGTTCATCTTTGACAAAGCTGGCAGTAACCCAAGATAAATTCATGATGTTTAAAACCAACGACCAGAGAGATTGAGAGAAGGAGCAGCAAAAGAGCAGGTGTTTGCATGTTTCCACATCAGATTTACAAAGATAGCATCTATTGACCATAGTGATACCTCTTGAAAACTCAATAAAACGTATATGAGGTTGAGCATTGCCCTCTCTCCAGTTCAGAGAGCATTGAAATATTGTCTACAAAAAATAGATGTTACCTCCATGGGATCATCTCTGTCCACTTTCAAACCTCTAAACAACTCCAACTCCCTAACTCTCAAGAACAACTTATTCAATGCTTCCACCACAACGATGAAAACTAAAAATAATAATGGATAACCTTGTAAGAGATCTCTAGAAGTTTTTTTTTTTTTAAAAAAGATGGACTCTCATTCACCTAGATTGCAAAAGATGTACTAATACAAGATTTAATCCACTTTCTCCACTAGTCTCCAAAACCCATTCTCCCCAACATATAATCAACAAACCATCAATTAATATAATCATACGCCTTCTCCATATCCAACTTGCACATAACTCCTTCCCTCTTTCCAACTTGCACGAAATTTCCTTTATATGTATATTATTCGCTAGTTCAAACTTGAGAGCTTCCCTACAGACCAAGTCTTCAATGGACACATCTCCTTCACTGTCTCTCCATTCAATTGTCTCAATATCCTATAGTAAAGACTAAAAATGCATACATTCCTTTCTTTCCTCCTCCTTGCACCTCGTTTTGACTTCAATTTTTACAGCCTTCATCTTTTGAGCAACTCTGTAACTTACCTTACCTCTTATTGTGGTCTATATCCACCAATGATTAACCTTATCGCTGAATTCATTCACTTTTAACCACTTTTTCTCAAATTTAAATAGCACAGGACCCCGTTTAATCCCATTACAAACTAGGCAAATAGGAAAATGATCGGATATGGACTTCTATAATAGCTTTTGACAAATGGTTGTTGGTTGTAAACGGCACGTTACTAACATCAGAAATTTTTCTATTCTTGAGCACATCGCGTTGAGTCTTTGATTAGGCCAAATCCATTTACCTCCAATAAGAGTCAAATCCATTAAATAAAGTATATCCAAAGTCCCCTTTAGCACAAATCCTTGAAAAGTGCTCACCGGTCCTTTTCTGTCTATTTAAAACCATATTAAAATTTCCTCCCACTACCTACAGCCAGTCCCACTTTTGTTTGCACGTCTTCAAGTCCTTCCACATAAAAGCTCTCTCATTGTCTTTCCTTTTGCAATAGATTTTAGTGAATATCCATTTCCATCCATTTCTACAGTCTCCAAAAAAGGCACAAAATAGAACATTTACTCAACATAACCTCCTTGTGTCTCAAGGATAAGTCCTTCCATAGGTTATCACGCAAAAAGCAAATCTCTCCACCCAATCTCCTTCGTCTTCCAAAAACTCCTGATAACCCCATCTAAGCATATCTCCATCTTGGATTTCTGTAGGCAAATAACATCAGGTTTCCCCTGCTCATTCTGTAGGCAAATAACATCAGGATTCCCCTGCTCATGCACCCTCTAATAATTTGTCTCCTTCTATGGTTGTTTATTTGTTTTACATTCTATGAAATAACTCGGCCAAACATAATTCAAGCCACTTCCTAACCCCCTCCTCATTTCCTTGCTTCCTTTCCTTTCGTTGTCATAGTTAATATTAAATTGTAACCTTCTCAGTTCTCTAGGTCTCCACTCTTTGTTTATTTTTGGCTTTGATATGTATATTTCCACTTCTCTTCTTCTCCCTCATTCTTCTCTCTATTTCATTAAATAACTCCATTGCCTGTTCCTCTAACCAGTCAAAGGTAACCTCAAGCATGGTGTTAATCTTCTGAATGTTCTACATAACCCATGTAGAATTCTGCTCTTCACTCAAATCCCAAATCCTCTCCCCTACTTCTCCTCCACCATCCTTTCTTGTCTTTGCACCACAACATCAATACCTACTATCTCAGGAACCACAACGCCATTCTCTCTCATTAGGGTAATCCTGACTTCATCATTCTCCACCAGGACCACTGCTAGGCTTTGATAAGACCCTTCTGTTGCCTCCTCATCCACTACACACACTACCCATGCACCCTATCTTCCTCTATCATATTCATTGTCTACTCCTCCATCCTCCTTCAAAATTTCCATTTCTCAATCATTAAATCTTCCTTCACTAGTCAACCCGTCACCTCTTTCATGCTCCCCATCAACTGCTTCATTTTTTACCTCCTTTTCGGCGTCACCTGACGCGAAACCCTTTGCCCACCACTACAGGTCACAGATGGCGAGTTTCATCTCTGGGTCATAGGTGACCAAATCCATTTTAGGCCCAAACCCTTTTTTGTAATCCACTTACCCAGCTCAGCCCCTTCTATCCATTTTTCCTTTTCAGCCCATTTATATTTCCTAGTCGGCGCACCTTCTTTCTTTGAGTTGGGCTCGCCATGTTATGGCACACCTCTCATGTGTTTTGGTTATTAGTGAAACAACCCTCTTCACTTGCGTGTTACCCCTTCTGCTTTTGAATCTTACAAACTGCTCCACCCAATTTCGTATCCGGATCTCATCTGCTCCACTAAAAAATCCTGCCTTGCATTACCCTCTGTCCATTCCACGCAACTCATCTTTCTCCTCACTCCCAGAACTAACCGCATCGCCAACTACAAATCAGACAACAAAGATTTTCTAACGGCATTTCTCTGCCTTCCACATCTTTTTTCATTTGTTTTCGAGCGGCTGCTTCAGCCTTCCCAACCCTGCCCAGTGCTTCACATCTTCCCCCCGCCAGATCGAACACACCATTTTCCACAATCCGCTAGCCTGCACTCCCTTCGGTGTAAAAACACATCTCACTGCCTCCCCTTAATCTCTCCTTCCTGTTCCTACCCATCGCGAACCTACAAGTTGTGATTTCTTTCCTTCTTGTTCAGTCCTCATGTTTCCCCTCTTTTGCTCCAATAGAACTCCTATAATGCCCTCGATAACCAATTAACTTCATTCTCCCATAATGAGATTGAAACTCGAAATCTCCTCCCGTCCTCACTTACCCTTATTTCTTCCATTTTCTTCACCTTACAAGCCACATTAAAGGTCTTACTCTCAATGACTAGAAATCTTCTATTTCGGCTTACCATTTCCACCGCCCTACCGGGCGACAAGACTGGCCCTTTAGCGACTTTGGCACCAAACCCTTCAACAATAACAATGTCGTAGTCACCATTGCTGCTTTACTGGCTAAAGAAGACCGAAACCTATCAGGATGGTTGAGAGTCACCTGTCTAGAGTAAAAAAACCAATAACAAGCAGAATGTTGTGGCTAGATCAAGCAGAGAAGCAGAATTCATATCTATGGCGGCAGGGATTTGTGAGTTGTTACACTTTGGAAAAGTTTTCCAAAAACCTGGACCTATTGTTAGGAGGACAATTGGTGTTAGAAAGTTTTAAGCCCTTATTTAGTTGGCCAGTAGTAAGAATTGAATGTATGGGCTAAAAAGAAACTGAGGAGATTAGCCTTCCTGCTTTTTTGGTTAAGTTATAGATAATTTCTAGACAATCTCTTATGTAATAGTTTCTGTTTTTCCATAGATATGGGGGTTGATTTGAGTTTCTAATGAAATAGTTTCTTTTTTCCTTTAGATGTGGAAGTTGGTTTCTTCCAACACAAGGAAGGTAACTCTAGTAGTTTAAGTTGCTTTTCATATGAACTCACATGCTTGATTGAATAAAAGCTAAGTAGAAGGATTTTGAGTTTCCTAAATCCAAACTCTAAAGGTAGAAGGACCCTTTCTCAAGGAACCCTCTTAAGAAGACCTAAAATGTGTTTGTATGTGTATAAATGAATATACGCGTGCATGGGCTTGAATCTATATGGTTTACATGTATATCCTAGCTAAAAACAAACTATACCAAGCTAAAAACAAATTATACCATTAGCTTTTCGCATGATAACCTAAGATATGAATTTTGTATGATATAATATTCTGAGGCACTATTACCTCACGTGTCAAGTAAAATTTTTTAGAATGTTATGTCACTCTTAGATAACGTTGCAAACTAAATGAAACTCGTTATATTACTTCAAAAGATTAAGGGAGCTCTTTTCAAGATTCAATTAATCAAACAGCTAATTAAGCAAATATGTTTTGACTTCTGGTCGGCACCCTTTAAGAAAGCTTTGCAATGATAATAGATCTACTAGTTTCATGACCTCTCAAGTTGCAGAAAGATGAATTCATCTGTCCAGCTCTGAAATAAAGGAAGAAAATTTCCCAGTTTTCAGATCCATCTGCAGCAATACCTGACCATATTATTTCCGGCTGCAATACATCATCACCAGTTTAGAGTCTGCAGCATGCCTACCACCCAGTCCTGTTTGCTTTCTAGAACCATAAACATAAGTATTGGGAAATTTGAACCTATACAGTTGTGGACTTTGTTGCTCGGCATCACTTCGACTTCTTCATAGAGCAAAACATAGATAGGTACTCAGCCTATGTCTAATCCATTAATTCATAGGCAAATAAGATAATTGAGTATCTTCATGGTATCTAGAGAAGTTCAGATTACATAATACTTACTGACTGGTCAAATTGTTGTGACAAAATATCACTTTTGCTACGAAGCACCCATGATGCTGTTCCTGTCTCCAAATTCACCAAGGCAGCCCCTAGATTGGTTCCTATAACAAACAAAAACAATTGAACATCTGAGCATCAAAAACTGCATAAATCAAAGCCAAGAGGACACCAATCTCTGGTTCTTTTTCTTGATGTTGAATAAATAATTTGATCAAGCTGCAATGACAGTATGTGATTAACAAACTGAAGTAAAAATAAGCTAACTCAATTTCTTTGGGCTTTTTAACTCTGGAATTACTATAGGTCTAGTAGTAAATTTTGGCTTGTTGAAGCTTCAAAACAAGAAACATTGGCAGGAAGCAAAAAGATGTGTAAAAAGAAACAAAATAGAATTAACTGCTAATCAATTTATAATGAGTTAGGCAAATTGTATTGGATCCACTATCCATAAGGCCCAAATTTTGACTCCTTCACTCAACTACAATGAGAAACACCAAAAATCAGGTACATGAAACTTCAAAAAATAACCCATATCTTTATTTCACAAGAGCTTAAGAGTAGACACAGGAAGCAACTGCTCTAGCCTGGGTAAATTTGCATGTTGACTACTAGTTGGACCTTAAAGAGTAGAAAAATCAAGGTATCAACTTGAGAAACTACCTTAGTCAACATTAGCAAACTCAGGCGACATGTACTTTAAATAACATACAGAAATCTTACATAAAACAGAAAATAAAGAAGAACTTGCCAATCACTGCTTGACTGGCATTAAAATTGTAATCTGCAGTCCAAACGGTGCAATTTAAAGAAGCAGTCCTATGCAACCTTCGTCTCATTGAAATAACAGAGTTAAAGTCTAAGGCTTCAAGATTGAAAAGGAAAACAGATCCACCAGAGCTTCCTGATCCGAGTGTAGTTATCCTGTTTTCTTATGTCAAGATATTGCAAGCATAAAAAGACCACTCCATAAATATTTTCAACTTTTTATTTCCTACAAACACATATATATACATATATATTCATATATGTTTGTATATTTATATGTAAGTATATATGTATATATCTATGGTTATGTGCATACCATATACATGTATATGTATAAACACATATATAACGCATATAGAAATGAGAATACAGCGGAAAAACATGTGGTTGCTGAAAATGAAAAATGACTTAGAATATGACATTGCAACAATCTGAAATTAGTAAAAAGTTGTTTCAGAATTTCCTAAGGCTGTTTTCTATTTATTCTCGAGTACCAATATACCCACAGATACACACTGTTCTCAATTATTTATACATAATCTTAAAAACGCATTAAAATACACACACAGATGATATGCATATATACACATGCATATGAACATGCTTACAAAATTCATCACATATATGTACATGAAAAGTGAAAAGTGAAAAATACTTGCTTCCAACAAAGGCAACCTGTTTCCTCTATTATAATTTTTTTAGAGAAATTTCTTCGATTATTTAAGAAACAAAGATCGTATCATATGTCTAAATAATGGGCATAAAGAATGATAGAGTAATAAGTCTGTGCCAACAAGCTCCATTACGTTGATTATTAAATAACAAGAAAAGCTGGCAAGTTATAAAAGGAGAATTCAAATCTCTTCAAAAACCTTAGCAAAATTGCATAACATAAGAACACTATAAAGTTGTTCAGAAACATTCATTTTCTCATATTGTCTTGATATAAATCTCTTTCTTTTCTTATTAGAAGAGACAAAAATCATTTACTGATTTAAACATATTAATTCCTAGACCTAAATACAGAAATGGGTTTAAGAATTTCAATTAAAGGGAAAAGTAATAATTCTTAAGAAAAGAATTCCATAGATTTGTAAAGCTTATCAAGATTAAAATTGGAAGAAGGATACAATGCATTGCGGATGCCAGAACAATCATCAGTTGGACGAGTGTGCTTTCCAGGACACTTTATGCAAGATATGTTTGATGGAATTTGAACCGATGCTTCTATAGGTCTCCAAATGTTCCCAGGAAGTTTATCATTCCCAATTTTATCTTTTGTCATGATAGGCCATACACAATCTGGACTGTACTTTATTCCATTATCCAAAAGTTGTCCAGCTTTTCGAGCTTCAAATAAACTGCAAGAGCATCAAACTTTGGAAAACAAGAGCTTGTGTGAAAAACCTAACAGTTGAATGTTATATAAACCCGTAGAGAGCACCATACCAACAACAGATTGGAACAAACTTGCAGGGCAGTGGAGCTAAACAGTATGAGAAAGATTAAAAAATGAAAATGCATGCTCATATATAAAATCACAATGGAACTTGAGAAAAGAAAGACCATATAGAGAGAGCAAGAGATGCTGGCACAATATGCCAATTTTTTCATTTTATTTCTTATGCGATGGAAGCAGATTATTACAACTAAGAAAAATGTCCACAAACCAGTTCCTAAGAATGTACAGGAAATGCATGTTTAAGTAAATGTCCCATGTGAGTAAATGTTTTTTTTTTCTTTTAAGGAAAAGAAATTATATCAATGTAGGAAGAGATATAAGGCAAAAAGGTAAGGTATCCTCCCAAGAAAAACAAGACCAAACACAAAGTGGCCAAGAACCCATTAAATAATGAAGAAAAAAGGGGAGAAGTGAACATAATACGTTAATTCCTGAAGACTCCATGTTCCTTTCCCAAAATGAGCAAGAGGAAAAGGGCGCTTAGAGATCATGAATATGTTGTCCCAAAAATATAGGCTTAGTGCCCAAATGATCCTTTCTTCTTAAGCTGCAGGCTTTTGGCATTGCTTAGGATCAAGTATGGTCTTAACTGGAGGATGGGACACCAAGGAGAGAGCAAATATGACTCAATGAAACCCTTGTTCAAACCCCAGCTACACTCTTCTTTTTGCCATTTGCTTCAATTAAAGACAAGAGACCTGGAGGATACCTAGTCTTCCTCAACTTTACATGGATCTCCTGTTCTTATTAAAAAAAGGTGTTAGTAAAGAGTTAGAGGATAAGAAAATCCAGCCTCTCAAAGAAAAGGACAAAGAAAAGAGGATAATAAATCCTCCAAAAATACACCAAAAAACAATAGAACTAAACAGAATCATTAGAACAGGATAGACACCCAAACCCTATGCGGAGAAGATGAAAGCATCCTGAAAAAGAACAGTGAGCTTAGCCCAAAGGAAAACAAACAAACCATTCTATCCCAAACCACTTGAGCCAGTCCAAAGTGGTGCTTATAGTTCCATTCCAGCCAAATAACCCCGCAAAATTAGCATTTTTGAACAAAATATTGTGCTCTGAATTTGAAGGGCACCATTAGTGTTAATCCTAAGTAATAGACTCCCAATGACTTCTTTAAGTGATACCATAACCAACTCTAGAATCCCACCCATTTCATAGAAGCACAATTTTGCTCTTCTATGCCACGAAGAAAATGGCTCCAGAGGGAAACACCACAACCTTTTATGAAATTCTTGGACCAAGCTCCCAATGCCAATGCCACCATCCTTATAGACTAGAAACATACATCCCAACTAACCAAGTGATCTCTGCGACTCCCTCAGCCACATCCGATTAACGAAAATCCTTTATAACCTTCTCAACTCAGCCATGCCAACAGGAATTCTAACAGACTCCCCTTATATCGTGAAGGTCTCGTCCCTCATTGAACAAGGTTTTCCTGTTAGTTGGAATATTCATTTTTTCAATTCACTTGAATGACAGCCTCGATTTATTGGTCTTAAATCACCTTGCTTGAATCCTTTACCTAATTTCTATAAGCAAACATGGTCATTTTACTTTGGCAGTTCATGCTCTTACAAATCTCTTTTTCAACTACTTTTACAAATTTAGTTTTACCAACTCTCTTTAAAAAGGGCCAACAAGAGCATACACCTCCAATGCCATGGGGCCCTCTTAATTAAGCTCAATTCTGAATACAAAACCAATGCCCAACCCTTCTTAAAAAAGCTCTTTGGAAAATGAGAACTCCCTCAAGTTCAAAGTCTTTATTAGGACCATAGGATGAACACTGATTGCTTGCTTCAAAAATGACTTCCAAATAGAGCTATTTCTCCTAAAATTTATGTGATGTGCTCTAGGGACTCGAAGACTAATAGTTACTTGTTCTTGCAATGCAAGGTGGAAATAATTTTGGAATGAGTTGTTCCCTTCTTTTAAGAGAGTTGAATTTGGAGGGTTTTTAATCTTGAATCTTTTCTATCTTCTTCCCCTAAAACAATCAGCAAAAATTTTTAAGAGATGACGAGAAGAAGAGGAAAAAAAAACCCAATCAAACAAACCCCAATAGAGCTCATTTTCTCTACTTCTTGCTCTTCAAACAGGTCTTACTGCTTTTAGGTTCTTTCTCTTTCTCTATGTTGAGTTCAATTAAAGGCAAACCTTAGCTCAAACCAATTATAACCATAGACTAATAGTTATAGTCCGAATAGAGCTATTTCCTAACATTTATGTGGGGCTTATAAAGTAATAGTTACTTGTGTTTGCAATGTGAGGTGGCAACATAAAGTTGGAGTAAGTTGTTTAACGTCTTTGAACAGAGTTGGGTGTTCCCACCCAATATTGAGGTGTTTTTTCTATAAGCCCATTTTGAGGGGTTTGTTGAAGGATAAAGAGCATAAGTGCTTTGGAGAAAGACTTTTTCCTGGTTGCTGGGTTTTGCAGATAGAACGAAATGCCAAAACTTTTAATCATTATGTTAACTCTATACACACAATTTGGAATGGAATTATTTTATGTGGCCCCTTTTGTAGGTTGAGGTGCACGGCAAACGAATTGAGGTGCTGTCTTAATATAAATTTTGACCCTTTTTACTCCTTTCTTCTCTTTTCTATCTTCTTTTCTCTCTTTATTAGTAAGCATACCCAATGCTCTTCTATTCCCATTCTTTTTCTTTCCTAATAAATAAATCCTTTTCTTTCCTAATAAATATATCCTTTTCCTATCCACCCTCCCCCCCCCCCCCCGCTGAAAAAAAAAAAAAAGAGACTTTGAAGGAAATGGAATTCTCAAGTAATTTGAAGACCATGTTGTGCCATGTAAGTAAATGTTATTTTACATAAAAATAACATTTCATGGAACTAACATATTCATGCCATATAAAAGGTGCGGCTAATTCTGCAAAGCCTTAAATATACAAAAAAATTTAAAAGGTATAGCAGCAATCATACAAAAACATCAGGTTGCAACTTCATTTGTACCTCAAGGAGCCATTTCTACTGCCAGACAAGAGAACTTTTTTTTCAATTTGACCCTGTGGTGTTTGAACATCAATTCTTGTGCGCTGTAAAGCACCATCACCCAATTTATCTGTCCCACGATATTTCCAAACCTGACAATATAACATGTTAAAAGTTTATAAGCAGTCATTTATGCAGACTTGCTCATGATAAGAGAAAATAAATAAAGATTTTTGTTGCATCTATTAAAAACAATTTTTTTATAAAAACAAGTTTATTACAGATAGAAAGAGAAGTTACAATTTGAATGAGGATAAGCCACCCTCAAGAAATTAAAACAAATGCAAGTTGTCAACTGATGCAAGCCAAATAGGGTTGATTTGTCCAATTATAGATTTAGGGTTAAAGAAAACTTAAACATCACACCTTGGATTTCTTAGACATCACATCTAAAAAATCTTAAGTATCACAGTTAAGGCTTTGTTTGCATCATAAAACCAGAAAATTAAGAAAGTCTCAAAATATTATTGAATAAATCTCAATTATCCAATAAGTGAAATTATAAGTTATTTATAATAATTTTTAAGCAACTTTTTTTAAATAGAATAAAAAAGTAATACTAATAATACTAGAAATACTAATCCTAATACAAATAGAAAAATGCTATTAAGAACAAAAATACTAAGCTATCAAAACTATAACAATACTCCTAAATAATATAATAATAGATTCCTAACCAGTATTGTTTTACAATTAATATGATTATAATTTTTTATTTATTTAAGGAATATAGTGCTAGCCCGTTCTACATCATTCTCCCTTGGTTGAAAAAAAACTCTTCCATGAGTTTTGAACTTGCAAATAATGTAAAATCTTGATATTTGAGCTTTTCAGCAAACATTTTGCTTGGTAATTCTCTTCAGCAGTAAACATGAAGGAACAAGTAAACATTTACGAGTATGAAGTCAACATATTGAACAACTTGCGGTTCAACTTCATCCTTAAGTTGAACATCATTAGTCCCAAGTATTGGCTTAGGTTCCTCCTTGCATTGATCATCTACAGGACTCTACATAGGTAGTGAAATCTTGAATAACCTTAATATGTTTACTCGTAGGAAGACATGACAGTTCATCTCGCTTCTCAACCTCGACAAGCACCTCCTTTTTATCTTTTCCATTGACTGTAGGTGCTTTTGGATGTTTATATTTATCCATCTCTTCTGTAATCAAAGACTTTAAAATTATATCTTTTATGCTATGCATAAAACTATAAGTGTTCATAATTTCATCATACTGAGCCTTTCGATTACGAAGTCAAGGATGACCCAGAAAAATATATGCGAACATCATATGAACTACATGAAACAAGATTGAATCACTACAGTTGCCATGAAGATCAGAGACGAGTTTTTTATGTTAAAGTTACCAAAATGCTCGACTCATTCGTCCATACTAGTATATACGGTGGGGACGCAGTTGGCGTTCAAATATTGAGTCGTTCAACAGTAGATCTTGAAATAATATTTCAGCAACACTCTTCATGAATGACGAGTTTCTTATATTTGTTTGCACAGCATGCTACAGTTTGAAAATTGGAGAATACTTTTGATCTTTCTCTACATTAACCGCATTATCTTACTTAACTACAGTTAAGAAGGACTAATCAATTCTATCATCCTCGAGTCATTACTCATTCCTTTCCTCACGATTCCCCTTTAAATTTTTTCAATCACACACTTTGCGGAAACAGGTTTCAAAATAAGAAGAGTAGACAAAAGTACCTCCTTTTGAACTGTCGAAAACCAGTCTAAGAGAGGATAAGCTGATCTAGGTGAACCAATTCTTGTCAAACCCAATCAAAAAAATCAAAACAAAAAACGATATGAAAGGCCCGCTTATGTGTGCGCATGCTTGGGGTCTAAGCACCGATTTTTGGTCACAGAACAGAGGTGACCATTTGGCAGTCAGCTCAATCAGAGGTATTGGCCTCAGATAGGAGGCCGGTGTAGCACACGGCTTTGTAGAAGTCCGGATTGCAAGACGCAGCGATTATGGGAGCTTGCGTCGACAAGTGTGGCAGTTTTTGGTGGAGTTTCATGGCAGGGCTTCGGGCATCAGCCGATTGGGACTTTCTAGAGCTAGTAATGGTGACAGTGTCAACCACATCTGGCCAGTGGCTGTTTTAGGGGCTTTTGGATTCTTTTTTGGCAATTTTTACAAATGAGTTTGGGCGTAGCGTTTGGAGAATTTGGATGTAGGATTCTTTTAATTTGATACCAAATAGATGTAAGATAAACAGATTTGATTTCTCCAATCAGGGATTAGAGGATAAAAAAAACTTAGACATCACACTTAGTTTCTTAGATATCACATTTAAGAACTTTTAAGCATCACACTTAAAGAGTTTAATGACATCATGCAACTAGAAATTTGAGAAACTTCCGAAATATTATTGAATAATTTCAATGATCCAATAAGTGAAATTATAAGCTATTTTTTTTAAAAAAAATAAAAGTGAAGTATTATTACGCACAAGGTACCAAGGGAATACCGCCCATATACAAAATAATTACAAATCTATATATTGATTGATGACCGCACTCATATCATCAATATCTTTAATATCATGACCCAACAAAATAGATCTAAAAGTGTATATCTATTTATCTCTAATGTTACCAAAGTTAGTCTCTACCCCCTCAAAAGTTTTAACATTTCTTTCTTTCCAAATTATCCAAAAAATAGTAAGTGGAATAAGAAATAAATGCCTCCCCTTTTCTTTACACAACCCCTCCCATGCCCAAAGTTCACTACTTACACTACTAGCCATAACCCAATCCACCCCGATAAGCCTCAGAACAGCAGACCAAATGTTGTAAGTGACAGGGCAGCCCAATAACAAGTGGAAACAGGTCTCCTCATCAGCTTTGCATAAGAAGACCAAATGTTATAAGCTATTTATATAATCTCTAAATAACCTTTCTTATATAAAAGTAAAATAAGAAATAGTAAATTAATAAAATTAGGAATATTAATTCTAATGAGAATGAGAAACTAATACAAATAATATTAGGAATACTAATCAGATAGAAATGGGAAAACGCTAATAAGAATAAAAATTCTACGTTACTAAAATTATAATAATAATACTCTTAAATAATATAGTAATAAATTCCAAATAGCATAGTTGTTTTACACTTCATATAATTACAATTTTTAATTTATTTAGGAAATCTATTCTCTCTTCTGTTTGTGCTAATCTATTCTCTCTTCTCTCTGTGTTTGTCACTCAACATTTAATAGGGAGAGAAAGTGAAATATGATGGAAGAGGGAGAGAATCAGGATTGTGTGACAAAGGAGGAAGAAGAGACTAGAGGTGAGATGAGCAAGAAAGATGAAAAAGAGAGTCAGGGCAGAAATAGAACAAGTTATGAGCTGTTTTCTTTTAGTTTTCAACCAAGACTCTTTTTAATAGCGTTAATGATTTTGAATCATGCAGAAATTTGAAATTTTTTGTAACAAAAAACATAATTAGAATCAAAATATGACATCAGTTACTTCAGGAATTAAATTTGGTATTTGTTCTAATAATTATTTTAAAATTAAACTAATTAAATAAACTTCACAATAATCTCTTAAACTTAAACTCGAAATTAACTAAAACAAAAAAAACTACAGTACATTTTCTTGAGATATTAACAAAATATATAATTTAATATAAAATAAGTATATAAGAATTAGAAATCCAACCAATTAAATAATGTCTTTTGTAACCAATTAATTATTTTTTAAATGATAAATTGATTCAAAATTGCATTGATAGGCAAAGAAGACAAATTCTTTGGAAATTAATTCATAAATTTATATTGCTTGTAACTACAACAAACTGCCACTTCTTATATCTCTCTAATAGATATTATTTTCTTTATATAGATATAGATATCTAAATATTATTTCCTTTATATAGATATAGATATTCTTTGGAATTAATTCATAAATTTATATTGCTTGTAACTACAACAAACTGCCACTTCTTATATCTCTCTAATAGATATTATTTTCTTTATATAGATATAGATATCTAAATATTATTTCCTTTATATAGACATAGGTATCTAATTTTCAAAGAAATTTCTTTCCTTAAATGCACTATGATCATAATATACTTCCACAATATCTTCAAAAGAAATATTTTTCATAGACACGGAAAATTAGGAAAATCTTCAACTCTAGCTCTTCCATGGGAAAACAGGCTATAAAAAACTGGACTTGCTCCTACTGCCAACAAGCTTGTACTCCAGTAACTAAAGGCCAAGCTTTTTATTTAAGAACTTCTTTGCCATGCAGAACCAAAAGAAGCCATCAACGCATAATCATAGCATATGTAAATACATAAATGCAAGAAAACAAAAGCAACCAAAAGTACAATCCATTATTTACGTGCAAGGGCCTAACAGATGAAGCGACAAACAAAAGTAAGGTAACAGCGGCTTCCGTATTGTAACCCTTTCCTAAACATACCACAGGTTTAGATGCTTGTATTTTCCAGAACTCCTCCTTGAAGTTACGCTTCCCTCTATTGCAAGCAATAAGATCGCCATCCAACTCCCTAGCATTAAGTAGCTTAGAAGTTCTAAAGCCACTTGTCTTACATAATTTAGTTTCCTGAAATAAATCATAAGTTGTCATAATAATTCAAGATGACTTTGCTCAAAGCAGGAATAAAGAAAAGTGAGGCGAACACAATAACAAAAATGGAGATTTTAGAAGAATGGTTACTGCACTAGAAACATGGAAAAGGATCTCAGCAAGTGCACATCCAGACATGTGCACTAGCTAAAAAGAGAGAGAGCATTTACCCTGGGAAGATGAAAATTTAGATGAGTAAAATAAACCCCATCCAGGTAAAATATCATACACTTCAATGCCAAAATAATGGGTAGAACTGCAATCAACCTGTTAATCAAGGAACTTATACTAATCTGTCTCTTTTAAATTCTTTTATTCAATTTCTTTCAAAAAAATATTTTTATTCAACAAAATTACATCACCCTTATGTTTTCATATTTTCACCAAACTGCACCACATTTCTAATTGCAGCAATGTGCACTATGACCTTAATCAAATTAACTCTTCCGTTTTATGAAAACCATTAGTTTTAATATTCTTGAAAATGTACGACCCGAATAAGAAATGACACATGTTGAGGACATTTTATCAAAAACATATTTACGAAATATTTATTGAA
The DNA here is from genome assembly GCF_054855325.1 of Carica papaya. Taxonomy (NCBI): domain Eukaryota; kingdom Viridiplantae; phylum Streptophyta; class Magnoliopsida; order Brassicales; family Caricaceae; genus Carica; species Carica papaya. Next base: position 22,845,261 of record NC_142310.1, on the reverse strand, counting down.
AAATTAAATAAACAGCTAAAATTTTATAAATATTTTTGGACAAAAATGCCCTTCTAACATGTCATTTTCATATTTCTCCAGAGTGCTACTTGTCCAAGAAAGTTTAAACTAATGCTTCTCATAAACAAAAGATATAACTTGATACAAGGTCACAATACAAAGTGCATATTGCTACAAGTGCATGGTACAACTCAATAACAATGGAACAAGCAATTACAATATGCAGCAGATCCAATCATGGAAAAGTAAAAAATTATTGATAGTTGCAACTCTACCACATACAACTGAAAAATTTTCATACATCCATTATAGTTGTGAACCCACCACACTCCACTATGAAGGGAAAGATTTCACACCCTATTTAAGTAGGATATTTTATTGAAGAGTTTTATTCTTTCAAGTAAACCATCCAATGTCATTGCTTTTGGGTTATTTAGATGAGCAAAGAAGATACATGATAGCTCGGGATGTAGTCAGAAGTCCTTTCAACCTGGGAAGACTTGGCATCATATCTTTTATCACCATTTGGTAAATCACTATTTAAATCTATGATAAATCACAGTTGCTTATAGTGGAGGGTGATTAGAGCAAAATTCAAGTAAAAGGAAATGGATCAGAGAACTAAAAGGTTGTGGGACCATGTGGTTCTCGTCAACGAAGGCGGATCTCCAAAAGATAGGAAAAATCTTGAGGTTCATATTCATTCAAGGTGCACAATGGGAAGAGAGCTTCCTTTTGTGAAGACATTTGGTGTGGTTGTTCTTTGTTTCATATCCAATTCACAGCTTTCTGTTATGACCCGGCTTTGACATGTAAGGTTTTGCTTCCCTGTGGACTCTTTACCGTTCGCACTCTGCTCCTTTTTTTTCACTTGCAGCTGATTTCACTGTTTCCTTCGCGCACCCATGCTTCCGACCATATTTCCATCAGATTTTTCTGGGATCTTGACACTTTATTTTCATTAGCTTGGAGAAAACATGCTCTCGTGAGCAAATACCTTTCAGTTGTTCATGGTCGCCTGGTGTAGCGGAGGATGAAGGTCACAAGGAACCTGAATGATTGGAAGGAAGAGGAATACACACGGTTACAAGAAAAAATTGTAACACCCAAATAAAAATAAAAATTTTATTTATTTATTTTTATTTTTATTTATTTATTTGATTTTTTATTTAATTTAATTTAATGAAAATAAAAATAATAATAATGATAAAATTGGGTAAAAATATTATTTGTATTTAATTGAAATTGATTTTGGAAAAAATGGATGAAAATTTAGATTCTGGGGGTGCTTTTGAAAAGAAAATCAGAAACCGGGGGTCAAAACGCAATTTAGAAAAGTTGTGCCACGTCAGCAGCCACGTCAGCGGCCCGGTCAGTAGCCCCGGCCAACCAAGACGCGCCGCGTGGCAAGGCAACGCTGACCAGAGAACGGGCCATGTGGGCGAGACGCGTGCGCGCGATCGGACGGCCCAGATCCGTTCCCGCGCACACGGACGGCCCAAATCAAACGTGCGCACGGACGACTCAGATTCAATCAGGCACGGACGGCCCAGATTGCATCGCGATGAACGGCCTAGATTTAATCCCAATTAAATCGCGATCGAACGGTCCATATTTAATCTTGATGGACGGTTGAGATTAAAAGGCAAAAGGTATAAATAACCCCACCCACACCTAACCACAAAAACCCTAGCCGCCAGTGTCTCGCCGGAGAAGAACTAAACACTGGAGGAGCCGGCCGCCGCCACCCGCCGCCGCACCGAGGAAGTTTCTGACCGCTGATCGAGGTAAATTTTCTCCCCCTTGCTCGTTTTTCGATGTTGAGTCCGCCTGTGGCCAAACCGGAGCCAAACCACCGGCCAAACGGCCAGAAAACCTAGCCCAAGCCCAGTGGCGCCGCCGTGCCCCTCCTCGGTTTTTGCCTCCGATGAGGCCATTCCCGGCCTCCGTTCGATGCAATTTTTATACCACTGAGATCACCGTTCTTTTCTCTATAGGTTGATCGGAGCCAAACATCAAAACGCAACTCACGCCGGAGGAGCCGCCGCACCGCCACCGATAAGTTTCGATTTTTCGTATTTTTTTGCACACCGAGAGCCCTAGGGTCGTTTTATCGCAGGAACCGATGCAAGTGTGGCCGAATTCGGCCAGAAACGGTCGAAAACGGCCAATCCGAGGCGAATCGCTGCCGCCGTCACCGGAGCACGGCGGAGCCGCCGTGCCGGAACTTGCGATATTGGCCGTAAGGGGTTCTAGGTCTGATTTGGGATTTTTTGGGACACGTGCAGGTATCGATAGTGGTTTTCAGTTTTCTGGAAAAAATTCAGGGAAATTAGGGACAACCTGTAAGCGCACTGTAGAGCCGTATTCAGACCCCGAAACAAGTAAGGACCCCTCACCCTATTTCCTATCACGGTATTAAAGCTTAATAAATAATTAAACAGTATTTTGAGACTTTATACATGTAGAATTGATTTAGGTTGCCAATGGAGCCCGAGTCTAATACTGTGTTGGTCTGTTATTGTTTGATTTAATTTCCAGTATTAAATGCAGCATGATGTTTGATATAATTATATTATGGTCTCGTATGCATGAATCATGGTTTCTTTTATTATTGTTTGTGTTATGATGAATCCGATACTGTGTTGTCTTGTTTGGTGTCCATTACTGGTTTACATGTTGTGTGTGTTTGGATGATTGAAACCAAGAAAAATGGCAAAAAGGTTATGTGAATTGATAAGTGGATAATGTGGACAGTCTGACTAGATATCCTGGGAGATGGTGGACGGACCGGGTCTGTAGGGAACTCTATCGGGAACGTGGTCTCTCATACCGGACGGGGTATGGAGACCTTATGTGTTTTGGCGCCCATACCGGACGGGGTATGGAGACGGCCTGTTTCACCCTCATACCGGACGGGGTATTGAGGTTCATGGTTTTGGCGCCCATACCGGACGAGGTATGGGGACGACCCTGGAATCAGGTTGTGAATGTTAATGGTTCACGTGTAGAGGGGACCCCCTATGGATCCCCAGGGATACTAATAGGCTGGTAAAAGAGGAAATCTGTTTTCTGGTGATTGAAATGTGAAGGTGTGACATATGTTGTGTTATAAAGTGTATATGATTTCATGATATTGTAAGGTTATTATTTTCATATGTTGTTTTCATAGATCTCGCTGAGGTAAGTGGACAGTAAATGATTTTATTATTGATAAAAGAATTTGTTATAAATTATGTTCCATTGGTCATTTTGTTTTATACCCACCTTTACTTCCGTGGTGGTGAGATAGTGTGATGTCTTTACTGGGCTGGTGTAGCTCATTCCTTATTTAACTATTTCAGATCAGGAAGACATTGTTCCCGAGTCCGTTCCACAAGAAGACGGCGAAGGGGACGCCTAAAGACTCTATAATTATATTTATAGTTCTTATTTCGAGTATTTCTTTTAATTAGTTTGTTCTTTCATGTTTTGAGTTCGTTTTAGTTATTGTGTAAGGGATGCTAATCAAAATATTTATTACTCTTCCGCATTTGACATTTTTAATACATATATTTCATTTAAATTTCCGAAGCCATTACAAAAATTGTCTAATGTAAATTGCCCAATGTACAGAGGATGAACAAACTTTGACACTTCGTTCTAAAAGTCCCATTTTACTTAAGTTGCTCTATGCTCATATTAATCATCCCTCATCACGTCCTTCCTTTTCCATTTACATAGATCTGGAGAAGAAATGCTTATACTAAAATAGTTTTGTCGACTTTGGAGGCTACTCATGGATTTATCTTCACTATTGCTAATCTCATAAAAGAAGAAAGCAAGATTCTGGTGAATGAATGTTTTCTACGCAAGAATGCTGCAAAAGGTCTGGATCATCTTCTGTTATCACTGATGTATGATTTTGATTTTCTTGAAACTGCAGCAGATCATGGTGATTAGATAGAGTATGAGTTGTGAGTATCGAAAGTCATCTTGGGTGATAAAGAGAAGGAAGAAGCTTATTTCTCTTGTCCTCTGCCTACTTTGCAGGTTATTTAGAAGAAAGAAACAGAAGAGTCTTTGAGGGTGTTATTCATTTTTCTAATAAAGTTTCGAATGTTTGATTCCAAATCCTTTGTTTTTGCTTAAAGGTCACTAGCTCAATCTGGCAAAAGATTTAGGGGACATCATAGATATCTTTACAAACCTGTAAATTCTGTCTATGCATATCTGTTTTGCGTTGGACAATCCTTCATGCTATTTAATGAATCCCATTTTTTCCTTCCCAAAAAAGATTATTTTCTTTTAGGAAACTACTTCTATAAGACCCCAAATTTTCCTTTTCTGCAATTTACTTCTCTAGAATTCTTATGTTCTACGTAGGCCAAGGCTTAACCTTAAAACAAGCAGATGTTTACTTGGAATCTCATGTTCTACTTAGGCCAAGGCTTAACCTTAAAACAAGCAGATTTTTACTTGGCATTAATACCCATAGAGCAGAAAAAAATTTCTCCATAAAATTCCTAATCATTATGTCAAAGAAACAAAAATAAGTTTTTCGAATAGAAGTACTGCTGAAGTAAACATCTGCTATGTACGAGAGATAAAACAATGGTGACAGGAGCTCATTGCTGCTTCTCATTGTCCTTTATTATATCGGATTAGTTTTCTTCAACTCAGTGTTAGTTTTTTAGCCACATAGTGAAAGGCTTCAAGCATATGGTTACTGAAGAAACATCTATGCAAATAGTATTGCAAGAGGAGGGCTGGTCTAATGGCTGGGACGTCACAGAGATGGGCAGGATTTTGAAGGGCATAGAGGGGCCTCTTGACTTTTCTCCCCTTTACAGGAGATAGAGAAGTCACCAAAAAAAGAAACATTTCTCAAGCAAATGCAGAAAGCCTGATCGGATGCTTATGCCTAACCTAAGTTAACTCCAACCAACAGAGTAAGAATAATTCTCGAAAAAAGGGGTCAGATTATACATGAGAGAAACTATGTAGACACCCTGTTCCCTATCCAAGTGAAGCATGATGAGACTTTAGAAAAAGGGAGCTGCTACAGAGAGGTTGAACATTACAAAGCTGATTTCTGTCAACACCATATCCTTGGGAAACATAATGGGGGAGCTTTATCTTATAAAATAAAAAATAAAAAACATAATAGGGTAGCTAAAATTTTCTCCATGTAGAAGGATGTCTGGAGTAGGAAGACATGATAAAGCTACCATATGGCCTTCCGAGGGCTCTTGTGAGGAAATATACTTCTGGCTAGAGAATCTCAATTGCTCCTTTGCAATCCGTAACTCTTTATCACCTTGTGTGACAAGAAAGAGATACAAAAGAGAAATGTCAAAGCCATTTAGCTAATAAAGATAGACTTTAGATATAAATTCCCAATGTCTAAATCGCCATCCACTATCAAAAGGCAATCCAGACTCACAAAATCATCTCCCAAAGATTCACCAGCCCCAGACTAAAGGAAATCTCTCATAATCTTCTCAACCTTAATAGCCACCCTTGTAGGGTCTTGAGTAATGAAAGTAATAAAGCAGGATACCAGATAAACACACCAAGTTAAAGTAACCCTTCAACCAAGAAAAAAGATCATCCTTCCAACACTCAAGTCTCCTAGAGATTCTTTTCACTACCAAGTCCCAGAAAGACTCAACCTCAAGGTTGCCACCTAGAAGCACACGTAAGTAGAAAGCCAAGATATTGTACCCAAACCAGTGACAGCCCCCCAATCTAGCAATAAGATCCTTCCCCACCTTAATCTCTGAAGGACCACTCTAAGAAAGGTTGATACGTAATCTCAAATTAGAGCAGAAAGTTACTAACTCTCTAATAAGAAATCTCAACACCATGCTCTCGATGCTTAATCCTTTCATCAAACCTCTCTCACACTCACGAGTAAGCATACAACTAGGCTCCACGTTGATGATCATCACATAGGAAACAGAGGATAGACAACCTCCAATCCGATACTGCCATCAAACACAAAACCCCTTCATGCACATGACTTTATTTGGAATCTTTAATTGACTCTACCATATGCCTTTCAAAATCCAACACCACAAGGTCAAACTGCATTCATGCCTCTCCTGCATCAAGTTGACCGCCCCCCCCCCCGGTAGTGATCCTATCAATCATGTACGTAGGTAGGACCCTCCGTTCTGATTGGTATCAGTTAGACGAAAAGAGAAGTACGCTGGACAACAAAAGAAGTAACTTGAACAATAAGAAACAAAGTGACCTAGACAAATCTTTTGTGTCAATATCCTCAGACCAATCAACCGAATATTGATTAATATGTAATTGATTGAACACTACTTGAAAATGGCTCTTCTACTTAGAACCAATCAAGCCTTATTTGTGACTTGAACAGGGAACCATGCATTGTCGTTTAAATGTTTAAATCACATGCTGATTTAACATTTCAGCATACTTGATTCCAAGAGCAAGCCATTGACAGAATGCTCAAAGCAACAAAAGAAAAATTCCTAAGGACACTCTTTCTTTCCCTTCTAGCCTCGCCAAGTACAACTGTCAACCCACTTCTCACCCAAAACCAGCCCAATCCTACCATGATCCTTATTCTAAAACAATCATCGAGTACCAAGTGAATTTTAGTACCTCATACCACTAAGCCTATACAGACACAAATCCTAACCAAAGGATCCTAAACATTTCTCAAATTCTTACTTCTGACGTGAGGTCAAGTATTACCTCATCCAAGTGAACTAGAAAATAGAAAGAGGAATAAGAGAACGTCATTCCTACAACTTTCTAAATTATAGATTCCGGAGAAGGATGTAGAGAGGGGATTCACAGTAACTAATACATAGGAGCACAACTTCACCAAGATCTTGTCCAGGATTTTTCCCCAACTGCCTCTCGAGTTAAAAAACAAAAATAAAAACAAACAATTTTGCAAGTGGCCATTGTTCTTTATATGTGCCTCTTTGAAACTTACCCAACATAAATACTAAGCGCATTTTTAAGGTTATAGTAGGATTCAACTATGAGAATACCATCCTCTATATGTTTCAGACCCAGTCTATCAACCCTATGAAGGAGAAAGTGGAAGTTGATGAACCAAGCCCGTTATGATGGTTCCAAAAGGTACCCTTTCATGGATGCGAGAGATTACCAGCAATTATTTGGGTTAAAAACTGGTGGATCTTTCAAGGTGATTCAGAAAATAAGTTCAGTGGCCTACAAACTACACTTATCATATGACTCCCAAATTGATCCAATTATTTTCCTGCCCATTCAAGAGGCATGTGGAAGGATCTCAAGTCTTTTATGCAAGTCTTCCGAAGACTACCAACCACAATTCAGTCCCAAGCATTTGTTGTCTTCAAAGAAGGGTCATAAGCAGAAAAAAACTGTCAAACAAGAACTAGTTCAGCAGGTGCAGTAGGGACTATAAGAAAGTAAACGTGAAGATTTAGATTATTTGATGGGACATATCCAGTTTCAACCTTGAGGACAAGGTTCTAATTAAAGGGAATGGTGATTGCACATGCCTAGCTGTTGCCGGCGGCTAAGATAGGATGTTTTGTTGATCCCAACTTGTGTGGTTAGTTAATAGTGTTTACGTTTTTTCACTTAGGAAGAGAATATTGAGCATCTGTCCTAGTTGGTTTTATTAGCATGTTATCTCCATTTTTGTTATGCTAAATAAGAATACTGTAATCCTGCAATGACAAGCCGATGATAGATAAGGTCCCTTGATCCATTATCAGGTTTACACTAGTATCCTTTTAATGAAAAAATCCTGAGAACTCTATGTAGACCATAAATAATCTTCCACAAATCCTCCTCTTCTTTTGCATTCTTCTGATGTACTTGTTCTTCCTATCTTCTGACTTGTAGGTTCATGTGCAAGGACCCTAACAATAACTCAAAAAAGTATTGAGCTTTTAAAACCTAACTTCGAAGTCACTCTTAACCATCAAGTGCATTACTTTCAAGAAATCTCATAAACAATTTGATTTCTAGATTTCAAAATAAATGTTGAAAGACGACAATGAGAAACCAATTTAACCTCGTAGAGAGATCCCGAAAGGGAAAAGCACCATCCTCCATGATCAATAGCCTTTCAAGTTTTCAGTTGCCAAAGAACCGTATTTCTCTCTCTAATAGCTTTGACCAAAGTTTGTCCACCTATATCTTCATTTAATAACATGCTTATATACTAATAAAGCACTCGTATTTTTACATGCGAAGGTATCATGTAAAGCGTCAAGATATCAAAATTTAAACTCAATATATACATTCATATAACAATATTTTTAAGTAAACACTCATATAACTATATATATATCTATAAAAAAACATAAAATTACAAACATATAAGAGAATAAGTACACAGGAACAGATATACATAAATAAGTTTATACAAGTAACAACTTTAAAAACCAAGAAGTAGAAAAGGCGGACCTGGATCTGGGCGGCTTTTTGAGCTGGTTCATGAATCGTTTTTGAAGAAGAAGAAGAACCGGGAATAGGGCCTTTGATAGGGAAATACCTGTTCTTCTCAGCATCATAATAAAACCCAGGAAGATCTGCAAACAAATGAGAGGTACAACTTATCTATTTCTTCTTATTAACCAAAAGATAAAACCCAGTTCAACGTCATATTACAATGATGACAAAAACATAAAGAGTTAAATCGGAGATAACCTGGTGGCATATTTCGCCTATGTAGAAAGAGAAGTATTCTGTATCAGTATTACCATTAGTCTGCCCTAAACCTTATGAAAGAAGTCAGGGTGCGCCGAAGCAGTGGACCGGGAAAGAGCAGTTTCATGCCGCCTCCGAAACAAACAGTTGGGCTTACCAAAGAGTTGAAAAAAATTATAAAACTACCAATTTAATCTTTAAATTGTGAATAACCACTTTGGTTGCAAATTTAGTTTTAATTTTTTACAATATATTTTCTAAATATATAAAATATTATTTTTATACAATTTTATAAGATAGTGAAATGCTTTTTAACATATAAAAATAACAAAATTTAATTTGTTAAAGGTATATAATTCTAAAAGAAAATTAGAAATAAATATTGCATGTTTTTTTATTTAATATATGTATTATCATTTATATTAGAGATGTGTAAATTTCAACTTTGCATTCGAAACTGGACCAAACTGATTAATTCAATCCACTTTGAACTGTACTTGATCTGGTCTTCCATTCTCAAAATAATGAATCAAAAAATTCAATTTATATAAGTTCTATATTAGTGTAGTCCCGACCTAATATAGTACCAATTAAAACCAGCAATAAAAAATAAAATTACATAATATATAATTTTCAAATAAATCAAACTCAAAAGGAAACTTTAAGTAAAAAATTACCCCACAAACGGCCTCGACTCCTATCCCAACAAGTCAATAACCCTCCTATGCCTTGTGCATCAGCACCTCTACAGGCAACAACTTTGTTATCTTATTGCCTCGTAGTGCTTTAATTAACTGCTTTTGTCCTCTTCAACACCTCCACACTCGTGCCATGCACCTTATGTTTCTCCCTTCAAGCTTTTTACTTCTCTAACTAAGCGATTTTGCCTCTACCTTCATCCTCTTTTATCATTCCACGGCTCGACCTAATAAGATAGTTAATTTCTATCTTTTTGTCTTATTGAAGGAATAAGAGATAATATCTTAATGTGTATATATTTAAATACGTATTATTAATATATAAGATAAGTTTTGGTTGATGACGCTTAAGATTTTCCTTATTTTTTTAATTTTTATGAGATTATTATGTGGTAATTGGCAATTGTAAAGTATGGACTGAGATTTTACATCAAAGTCATGCCATTTTAGTACAAGGTTATGTGAGTTAGGGCTACTGAACCTAAATAGCTAACCTTGTCTTAAAGTTTTCCTAAACATCATTGTTACGACAATCAATCATCTCTTTAAACCAATTGTAATTATATAAGATTAAGTTGGAATGATAGTATTCAAATGAGATTAGCGATTGACCAAAATAACTATTGTTAGTCTTTTTAGTTTTTCTTTAGAGAAATACTAAAAACTATTAAGAATTTTACAAAAATTCTTTTATAAATGATCTAGCATTAAGACGTAGATATAAGAAAAAATTAAAATATTTATGTGAATTACTATATATATGTAATACCCTAAATTAATTTTTAATGTATTTTAGGATTTAATTATAAATATAATTTCTTAATTTTTTAATTTTTTAATTTTAATTTAGAGTAAAAATGAAGTAAAATTGATGGAGGATTAAATTAAAAATAATTTTCAAGAAAATTGGTGAAAATTTGGGTTCTAAAGGTATTTTTGAAAGAAAAATCGAAAATCAGATGTCAAAATACAATTTAGAGAAATTTTACCACGTAGGATGCCCATTCAATAACCCCGACGAATCAAGACACGTCGCGTGGCAGCGGACGCTGACACGGTGCCATGTGGGAGGCCATGCAGGCGATCCACATGCCCACGATCAAATGGCTCAAATTCTTTCCCGCATGCATAAATGGCCCATATGCGTTCCCTTCCCAAATGCGATTGGATGGTAAGATTTGAATGCGATCGGACGGTCCACATTAGATCGCGATAAACAACCCATATTGGATCGCGATGAACAACCTACATTCACCTCTAATTTAATCGCGATCAGAGGGTCCAGATCAAACCCGATGGATAGCCTAGATCAAAAGTGGATAGATATAAATAACCCTCATCCACACCAAATCCTAACCTTAGCCGCCAGACCCCATTGCTAGAGAAGAAGACCCAGCCGACGAGAAGGAGACCGCCGCCACCTGCGGCCACGCTGGAGCCTTTTTCGACCGCCAAAAGAGGTGAAAAATTTCTCCCTTGCTTAGAATTTAATTTTAAGCACACTCATGACCAAATTAAAGCAAAACGACCACCCAATTGGTTGAAAAACGTGGGCAAAACCCGGTGATGCCGCCGTAGGAAATTCCACAAAACGCCTCCGATGAGGCCTTTTCCGATTCCCGTTTTACGTAATTTTTTTTTACCGTTGTGATCACCGTTTCCTTCTCTATAGGTTGACCAGAGCAAAATACCCAACTGCAATGTGAGTCGGAAGAGCCGCCGTACCAGAGAGCCCGCCGCTGGTGAGTTTCGATTTTTTGTATTTTTTCGGCAAACTGAGGCTCCTTAACATGTTTTCTCACAGAGACTGATGCATAATTAGCAGAATATGTCCGAAAACAGCCGACCCGAGGCAGACCGCTATCGCCGAAACATGGAGGAGCCGCCGTGCCGAAATCTCAAAATTAGCCGAAATGGGCCCTGAGACTGATCTAGGGTTTGTTTTGGGACATTTGTAGCTACTTATAGCACGTTTTGATTCCCAAAGAAAAATTCAGGGAACTTGGGGACTGCCAATGGGTACAGTCAAAAGTTTAGCATTTAGGGCATCAAATTGAGTAAGAATCCCTCACCCTATTCTCTGTTATAGAATTGAAGTTTAATTAACAATAAATATGGTATTTTGTACAATTTAGAAAATGTTCATGATTAATTACGGATTGCTAATGGAGTTAGAATTGGAAACGATAGTGCCTCATTGATTTATTTTATAACTTTGAATGCATGTATTGTTGTTTTACGTATTTACGGTTGAATTGAAAAAATAGAGGTTAAAAGTAAACGGAAACTTTGTGTGATTAAGTGACTGGATGAAACGGTAGCCTTGCTGGACATCCTTGGAGATGGTGGACGGACCGAGTACACAGAAAACCCTACCATGAACGTGTCTCATACTGGACGGGGTATGGAGACTTGGTAACTTGGCACTCATATCAGACGGGGTATGGGAACGACCCGCTTCACCCTCATACCGGATGAGATATTGAGATTTGGTAATTTGGCGCTCATACTAGATGGGGTATAGGGATGGCCCGTAATTGAGAATATTAAAAGAAAAGGTTCACGCATAGCGGAGACACCCCTATGAACCCTCATAGATACCAGCAGGCTAGTGGAAAAAGAGGCAATTATTATTTGATGACTTGAATATGAAACTATAATATGTGCTATATTGCCAATTATATATGGAATCATGATACATATAATGTTATTATTTTCTATAGATATTTTTTTATAAATCTCACTACGGTAAGTGGATGGTAAATAGTTTTATTATTGATAAATGAATTTGCTTAATTTAGTGCTCAATTAGTTGTTTTCTTATTTTTTCTACCAACCTTCATTTCTGTGTCGGTGATATAGTATGATATTCTTACTGGGATAGTGTAGCTCATTCCTTATTTAACCATTTCAGATCAAGAGGACTAGAATCTAGAGTCCGATCCGCAAGAGGGTTACGAGTAGAATGCTAGTTTTCTTTATTTTCCGTTCATTTCCTTATTTCTTTGTATTTTTTTCAAAATGGTGAATTCCGGAACACTAATTAGTACTTTAAGTTATTGTGTAAAGAATGTAAATCTTGAACATTTATTTCGCTTTCACACTTTAATTGTCATTTATTTCCTTTGAATATTTTCAAGGTCTTTACAGTTGGTATCAGAGTCGCGTTCCTTGGACCTATTCCTTACACAAAACCCTTAGAAAACATTGAAAAATAATGAATTGTCACTCAACTTTTCTTTGTGAAATGCAGGTACAAATAGATGAGAAGAGGAAGACCCCCGCTAAATCGAGTAGCCCGGGAGGGTTTGCTTAGAGAGGATGTTGACTAGTTATTTGAGATGGTGGAAAGACTTATTGTTGCTCAACAGGCCCGGGAGGAAAGGAGGGAGCTACCTGACCCTCCCTCGTTAATATAGAGAATAAGGGAAGCTCAACACACCGATCCCACCCTAATAGCTCTAAAAAAAGATGCAGAACATGGAGTTAACTCAGAATTTCGAGTCTCTACTGATGGGTTACTCAGATTCCATGACAGAATGTGTGTTCCGGATGATAGTGAGTTAAAAAGGGACATTATGACAGAGGCCCATAACTCAAAGTTTGCCATACATCCCCGAAGTACTAAGATATACCAAAGTATACAATCTCGATTTTGGTGGAACGGAATGAAAAGAGATATAGCTGACTTTGTTTTTAAGTATTTGCTATGTCAGCAGGTCAAGGCAAAGCACCAACATCCATGTGGGCTACTTCAGCTATTATCAATTACAGAGTGGAAGTGGGAACATATCATCATGGATTTCGTAACAGGATTATCTAAGGCACGCTCAGGACATGATGTCTTCTAGGTAATTGTGGACCGGCTTACCACTTCTAGGTAATTGTGGACCGGCTTACAAAGTTATCCCACTTTTTAGCCATCAGGATGACCGATACCATGGATAAGTTGGCAAGAATATATATATGAAAAATAGTCAGATTACATGGAGTGCTAGTGACAGTAGTGTCCGACAGGGACCCTAGGTTTATTTCTCGATTTTGGTCTAACTTTCAGCAAGCCATGAAAACAAAACTGTTCTTTAGTACTGCATTCCACTCACAGACCGATGGGCAGTCAGAAAATATAATCTGCACACTTGAGGATATGCTACGAGCTTGTATTCTTGACTTCGGGGGGCCATTGGGATGACCATCTACCCTTGATAGAATTCGCCTACAACAATAACTACCAGGCAAGTATTGGCATGCTCCGTATGAGGCGTTGTATGGCCGTCCATGCAGATCGCTGATATGTTGGGAAGAAGTGGGTGATATAAAACTGTTCGACCCAGATCTCATAGAGGAGACTACGACCAAAATAGCTAATATCAGGAAGAATATTCAAATGACTCAGAGTAGGCAGAAGAGTTATACGGACATCCGGAGGAGGGACTTGGAATTTGAGAAAGGCGATTGAGTGTTCCTTAAAGTCACTCTTTTCAAGGGAATCAGTAGGTTCAGCAATAGAGAAAAACTAAAACCCCGATTTATTGGACCATTTGAAATCTTAGACAGAATTGGTACCACCGTCTACAGACTAGCATTGCCTCCAGAACCTTACAGGGTTCATAATGTGTTTCATGTGTCTATGCCACGCAAGTACAACCCGAACCCTTCTCACATCTTGGTCCACGAGCCTCTTTAACTCTAAGAGGATCTGTCATACGAAGAAGTACTGGTCGACATTATGGACCGAAAGAGAAAATTACTCCGCAACCGAAAAATTTCCTTTATTAAGGTCCTATGGCAGAATCACACACTAAGAGAGCCCACATGAGAGCTAGAATCAGACTTCAAAGCCAAATATCCCCAACTGTTTGATTGAGAGTAAGAGAGACAAATTTGATGGACCAAATTTTCTTTAAGAGGGGGAGAGTTGTAATACCCTAAATTAATTTTTAATGTAATTTAAGATTTAATTATAAATATAATTTCTTAATTTTTTAATTTTTTATTTTTAATTTAGAGTAAAAATGAAGTAAAATTGATGGATGATTAAATTGAAAATAATTTTGGAAAAAATGGTGAAAATATAGCTTGTAAGGGTATTTTTGAAAGAAAAATCAGAAATCATGGGTCAAAAAATAATTTAGAGAAATTTAGCCACGTAGAATGCCCGGTCAGCAGTCCTGATGAATCAGGACACACCGCGTGGCAGCGGACACTGACGCGGTACCACGCGAGAAGCCACGTGGGCAATCTGTGTGCCTGCAATCGAACGACTCAAATCCGTTCCCGCGCACACAAACGGCCCAAATGCGTTCCCTCCCCAAACGCGATTGAATAGTCAAATTTGAATGCGATCAGATGGTCCAGATTAGATCACGATGAATGGCCCAGATTAGATCGTGATGAACGGCCTAGATTCACTTCCTATTTAATCGTGATCGGACGATTCAGATCAAAAGCGAACGGATATAAATAATCTCCAACCACACCAAACCCTAACCCTAGCCACTAGACCCCCTCGCTGAAAAAGAAGGCCCAGCCGTTGGGAAGGAGACCGCCGCCACCCGCCACCGCGCCGAAGCCCTTTCCGACCGCCAAAAGAGGTGAAAATTTTCTCCCTTACTCAGAATTTAATTTTAAACATACTCATGACCAAATCGAAATAAAAGGACTAACCTATTGACCGAAAACCGTGGGACAAGTCCAGTAGTGCCACCGCGGGGAATTCCATAAAATGCCTCCTATGAGGCCTTTTTCAATTATCGTTCTGCGTAATTTGTTCACCGTTGTGATCACCGTTTTCTTCTCTACAGGTTAAGCAGAGCAAAATACCCAACCACAACGTGAGCCGGAGGAGCCACTGCACTGAAGAGCCTACCTCCGGTGAGTTTCAATTTTTTGTATTTTTTTGGCCAACCGAGTCTTCTTAACAAGTTTTCTCACAGGGATTGATGCGAAATAGGCCGAATCAGGCTGAAAACGACAAAAATAAGCTGACTTAAGGTGGATTGTCGACGCGAGCGGCAGTGCCATCGCGGGCGGCAATGCCGTCGCCAGAGCATGGCGGAGCCGCCATGCCAGAATCCTGAAATTGGTCAAAATTGGCCTTGAGACTAATTTAGAATTTGTTTGGAACATTTATAGGTACTTATATCACATTTTGATTCTCAAAGAAAAATTAAGGGAACTCGGGACTACCGGTGGATGCAGTCAATAATTTAGCCTTTCGAGCATCAAATTGAGTAAGAATCTCTCACCCTATTCTCTGTTATAGAATTGAAGTTAAATTAACAATAAATACGATATTTTGTATAATTTAGAAAGTGTTCATGATTAATTACAGATTGCTAATTGAGCTAAAATCGGAAACTATTCTCTATTGATTATTTTTACAGTTTAAATGCACGATAGTGTCTCATTGGTTTATTTTATAGCTTTGAATGCATGTATTGTTGTTTTACGTGTTTACGGTTGAATTGAAAAAATGAAGGTTAAAGGTAAACGGAAAATTTGTGTGATTAAGTGACTGGATGATGCGGTAGCCTTATTGGACATCCTTGGAGATGGTGGACGGACCGAGTACATAGAAAACCCTATCATGAACGTGTCTCATACCGGACGGGGTATGGAGACTTGATAACTTGGTACTTATATCAGACGGGGTATGGGAACAGCACGCTTCACCCTCATACCGGACGAGGTATTGAGATTTGATAATTTGGTGCTCATACTAGATGGGGTATGGGGATGGTCCGTAATTGAGAATATTAAAGGAAAAGGTTCACGCATCGCGGGGAAATCCCTATGAACCCTCATGGATACCAGCAGGCTAGTGGAAAAAGAGACAATTATTGTTTGTTGACTTGAATATGAAACTATAATATGTGCTATATTGCCAATTATATATGGAATCATGATACATATAATGTAATTATTTTCTATAGATTGTCTTTTATAAATCTCACTATGGTAAGTGGATGGTAAATAGTTTTATTATTGATAAATAAATTTGCTTAATTTAGTGCTCAATTAGTTGTTTTCTGATTTTTTCTACCAACCTTCATTTCTGTGTCGGTGATATAGTATGATATTCTTACAGGGATAGTGTAGTTCATCCCTTATTTAACTATTTCATATCAATAGAACTATAATCTAGAGCCCGATCCGCAAAAAGGTTGCGAGTAGAATGCTAATTTTCTTTATTTTCCGTTCATTTTCTTATTTCTTTGTATTTCTTTCAAAATGGTGAATTCCGGAACACTAATTAGTACTTTAAATTATTGTGTAAAGAATGTAAACCTTGAACATTTATTTCACTTTCGCACTTTTATTGTCATTTATTTCCTTTGAATATTTTTGGGGTCGTTACAATATATTATTGCACTATTTTATAAGTAATGTTTCATAAAGAAAAAGTTAATATGTATACCATTACTTACTCATAAGAATATTTTTGTTATGGGATTACCAACTATTTGTAAGATATAAAACAATCTCTTAAATTAAGACGCTAATGTGCTAATCTAAATTAAGACTAATTCTTAAATGCAGAATAAATTGTCTGTATAAATTTATAATGCATCACATATAAATTCTTGATTGTATTTTTCATGATAATGAAGTAATTTTACTTAAATTTATGGTTTATAATTTTGTTACTTTATATTATATTAGGTTTATAGTTAAATTGTTTTACTGCTTTCAATTCAATTGGTACCTATGATAAAGGAATGGTGCATGCACAAAATTTTACAAATGTAAGATTAAGTCTAAGTGGTTGTATTTTTTTTGTTGATTTATGTTTTATATATTTTAAAGATTTATAAATATTTTAAAGATTGTATTATTTTCAATTAGTAAATATTTTATTTTAATTTTTATATGCATAAAACGATTACTTTAACGTAATTTAGCATCGGACTCTTCGACTCTTTCAACAAATCAAAAACACCTGTTATAACCAATTTCTTTGTTCTCAACGCCCCTTAATTTCTAGGAATTAGTCACTTCAACAGTCTTCAACGGTTATACGGGTATCCAAAGTACGAACGAGTTGGATGTTTGTTGGCCCAACCATTTTTCTTAGTCCCCCTTTTACAGGGTATGACCGTAGCACAGACTTGTGAATAATAAAATATTTATCAATTCACAAAAGACAGAAGTGTATTCCTTGAAACATATGTATGTTATATACATATAATACAAGGTTGTAGAAATATTATATTTTTAAAGAAAATATAAAACATTAACCTTTGATAAAGATTTCCTTGGAGCCTATCTTTCACAAAATCTCTTTCCATTATACTTGTTATTCTACAGCTATATCCTTCGTATATAAAAAGGTAATAGGTTGGTTACATACATTATCTTATTAAATAATCTACTATGGAATTGTAACATTTTATCATGCACTATACCAATACATATATATCATGCAGAATGTAGATACAAAATCATACATATATCTCATATTGTGTACAAAATAGAGTACTCAAAAATCGTGCATAGAAAAAAAGAAATTATAGTTCTACATTATACGATGAGCCTAATTTCATCACTTTTATGGATTACACAACAAACATATCGATTTATAGTATGTTTAGGCACAAATTACTAATAAGTCTAGACCAACTCTTATGGGCATATACATATTACCAATACACCCGAACATGGAACCGATGTATATGGTCAAAATCACTCCTAGCATGGTATAGGTAGGTTCAAAGTGACGATGAGGCTAGACTCCTCCATTATTATTGATGAACACATTTTCAAAATCTTATTTCGAAAATGAAAGCGTAACAATATTTATTTTCAATTTCGATATCAAAATTTTAAAAAATATAATATAATAAATTAAAATTATTAATTTTAGAATAACAGTGTAATTAATTCATATTCAAAATATCAAAATCAGGATAATAAAATAATAATAAGCGCTTACCTCAACTCCTGTTAACTTTCAAAAAAAATTTAAAATATTTTTATAGTCTAATAATATAACGATCTATTCGTGTTATTTTATTTCTATATTATTCCTCAAATAGTATCATACTTATTTTCTAATTAACATTCTAAAATTATCTCCAAAACTTAAAACAAAAAATTCATAAAAATACAAAATTTATACCTTTGAAACTCTTCTGGTTTAGCCTTGTTTCCTTTACTATTTGAACCTCAATTTCTTCCTTTTTTTTCTCCTTACTCCTTAGCCTCTAAATTTCTCTCGAAAATTTTTCTCAAACTTTTATCTCTCAAAAACCATTTTTTTTCTCTTAATTTTTCTTCTCTTCACACGGATTTTCTTTTTTCTTCTTCTTTTTCGTTGTTTTCTTTTCTTTCTCACTTGCTAATGAATTCCTCCCTCAATCCCATTCCTATTTACAGGGAATGGGATCTATATACATCATGCTACGTGGGAAGGAAGGTGGTACAATGCCCACCATGATTTCTCTCCCTCAATCGACACCCCTCATCTTCTTCTCATTGTTCTTCCATTTCGCTCCACCTTTTGCTTCATTCACCATGAATCATATCCTATTATCTCTTTTTGTTTCCCCATGCAAAGCCACTTGGAAATCCATTCACAACCACTTCCTCTCATTCACAAAAAAGTCACATCTTGCAGTCTTCGCTGTCATCTTGCATTCCATTTCCTTTATTATTTATGATATGTGCTCTTCTTTTTTAATTTACCTTACAATTTTGTCTTGACTCAGTATATATATATATATATATATATATTGTACATCTGGGTGTATATATAGGTAAGCATGGTCACAATAATATAACGAAATATGGTCATCATTCATGCCACCTGTAACACCCAAATATTTTTTTTATTTTTATTTTTGTATTTGAATTTTTAGTTTAATTTTTTATATATTTAATTTATAAGATTTTAATTTAATTTAATTTAATTTAATGAAAATAAAAATAATAATAATGATAAAATTGGGTAAAAATATTATTTAGATTTAATTGAAATTGATTTTGGGAAAAAGATGTGAAAATTTGGATTCTGGAGGTATTTTTGAAAAGAAAATCAGAAACCGGGGCTCAAAACGTAATTTAAAAAAGTTGTGCCACGTCAGCAGCCCCGGCCAACCAAGACACACCGCGTGGCAAGGAAACGCTGACACGGGACAGGCCACGTGGGCGATTCGTGTGCGCGCGATCGAACGGCCCAGATCCATTCCCGCACGCACGGACGACCCAGATTTCACGCGTATAGACGACTCAGATTCAATCAGGCACGGACGACCCAAATCGCATCGCGATGGACGGCCCAAATTTAATCCCAATTAAATCGTGATCGGACGGTTCAGATTTAATCTTGATGGACGGTTGAGATTAAAAGGCAAAGGGTATAAATAACCCCACCCACACTTGACCACAAAACCCTAGCCGCTAGTGCCTCGCCAGAGAAGAAGAACCAGACGCCGGAGGAGCCGGTCGCCGCCGCCCGCCACCGCACCGGAGAAGTTTCCGACCACCAATAGAGTTAAATTTTCTCCCACTGGCTCATTTTTCGATGCTGAATCCGTCTATGGCCAAACCGGAGCCAAACCACCGGCCAATCGGCCGAAAAATTGCGCCGAAGTCCAGCGGTGCCGCCGCGACTCTCCTCTATTTTTGCCTCCGATGAGGTCCTTCCCGGCCTCGGTTCGATGCAAAATTTATACCACTGTGATCACCGTTCTTTTCTCTACAGGTTGATCAGAGACAAACATCAAAACGCGACTCACGCCGGAGGAGCCACCGCACCCGAGAGCACTGCCACCGGTAAGTCTCGATTTTTCTTGATTTTTTTGCCCACCGAGGGCCCTAGGGTTGTTTTATCGCAGGGACCAATGCAAGTTTGGTCGAATTCGACCGAAAACGGCCAACCCGAGGCAGATCGCCGCCGTGTGGGAATTCCGATAATGGCCGAAAGGGGCCTTAGGTCTGATTTTGGATTTTTTGGGACATGTGCAGGTACCGGTAGTGCGTTTCAATTTTCCAGGAAAAAATTCAGGAAAATTAAGGACAGCCCGTAGGAGCACTGTAGAGCCGATTTCAGACTCCGAAACAAGTAAGGACCCCTCACCCTATTTCTTATCACGGTATTAAAGCTTAATAAATAATTAAACGGTATTTTGTGACTTTATAGATGTGAAATTGATTATTGTTGCTAATGGAGCAAGAATATGGTACATTGTTGGTCAGTTGTCGTTTAATCTATTTTTCAGTATTAAATGCAGCATGGTGTTTGATGTATTCATTTTATGGTCTGGTATGCATGAATTATGGTTTCTTTTATTATGGTTGGTATTATGGTGAACCCGATACTGTGTTGTCTTGTTTGGTGTTAATTACTAGTTTACATGTTTGTGTATGATTTGATGAGTGAGACCAAGAAAAATGGAAAAAAAGTTATGTGAATTGATGAGTGGATAATGTAGACAGCCTGACTAGATATCCTGGAAAATGGTGGACGGACCGGGTCCGTAGGGAACCCTACCGGGAACGTGGTCTCTCATACCGGACGGGGTATGGAGACCTTATGTATTTTGGCGCCCATACCAGACGGGGTATGGGGACGGCCCTGAAATCAGGTTGTAAATGTTAATAGTTCACGTGTAGCGGGGACTCCCTATGGATCCCCATGGATACTAGTAGGCTGGTAAAAGAGGAAATCTGTTTTCTGATGATTGAAATGTAAATGTATGATATGTGTTATGTTATAAAGTGTGTATGATTTCATGATATTATAAGGTTACTGTCTTCAAAGGCTATTTTCATGAATCTCACCGAGGTAAGTGGACAGTAAATGTTTTTATGTTAATAAATGAGTTTGTTATGAATTATGCTCCATTGGTTGTTTTTGTTTTCTACCAATCTTTACTCCTGCGGCAGTGAGATAGTGTGATGTCTTTACTGGGCTAGTGTAGCTAATTCCTTACTTAACAATTTCAGATAAGGAAGACGTGGTTCCTGAGCCCGTTTCGCAAGAAGACGGCGAGTTAAACGCCTAAGGGCTTTATAGCTCCATTTATAGTTTTATTTCGAGTATCACTTTTAATTAGCTTATTTTTTCATGATTTGAGTACGTTTCTGGCTATTGTGTAAGGGATGTTAATCAAAATTTTTATTACTCTTTCGTATTTAAGATTTTTAATATATACATCTTCATTTAAATTCTGGGGCCGTTACACCACCTCATACTTCTCTAATCTCCCTTTATTGATGGATGAGGGTCGAAAGGCCAGGAGATTTCAGTGGGGTCTTCGCCCGGAGATCAGGCAACACTTGTTGGTACCGGAGCTTAAGACATATTCAGCAGTCATAGCAAAGGCACAGATCGTGGAAAGGAGCTTCAACACCCGTCCTCAGCCAGGAGGGAGTTCCTGACCCTCAGCTCTGTTCCGCAGGCCAGCACCTACTATGCCTGCCCAACCAAATAAAAGGCCCAGCCCAGCCATCCAGGCCCCTCCTCAGGCTCCAAGGGCAACATGTGGGAAGATCTGTCAGCACTGCGGCAAAGATCACGGGGACCGACCCTGCTACTGCCTCAACAACACTTGTCGCATATGTGGCAGTGCCCAGCATTATGCAAGAGAATGCCCGAGGAACCAGAATCAACGAAGGCCTTCTATTTAGGGTAGAGCTTACAACCTTACCCAGCAGGATGCCGACGCCTTTCCGGATGTGGTACATGGTATGTATACTATCTGTGACTATATTGCTCATGTTTTATTTGACACTGGTGCATCGCATTCCTTTGTTTCACATATTTTTGCTTTTAAAATTAATGTATCACCTAATAAACGTGATTCATTGTTGTTATTGTGTTCATTGATGACATCTTAGTCTACTCAAAAAGTAGAGAAGAACATGCTCACCATCTTGTCCAAGTTTTGCAGGTCCTCAGAAACAAGAAGTTATATGCAAAGTTGAGTAAGTGTGGATTTTGGCTTGAGCAGACCGCCTTCCTAGGACACATCATATCGAAGGAAGGGGTATCAGTGAATCCTGAAAAGGTTGAAGTGGTACTTGGCTGGGAGAAGCTGACATCAGTTAAGGAAATTCGCAGTTTCCTAGGAATGACAGGTTATTACCGCAGGTTCGTTGAAGGATTCTCCAGTCTAGCAGCTCCTCTAACTCGACTCACAAAGAAGAATGCCAAGTTTGAGTGGAATGAGGACTGCGAAAGAAGTTTTGGAGAATTAAAGAAGCGGCTGACTACTGCACTCGTACTGGCTTTACCGAGTGGATCGGGAGGATATACAGTTTATAGTGATGCCTCCTATCTAGGCCTGGGTTGTGTCCTGATGCAGCATGGAAATATTATAGCATATGGGTCCAGACAGTTAAAGAATCATGAGAAGAACTATCCCACCCATGACTTGGAGCTTGTCGCAACCATACACGCATTGAAAACCTGGCGCCATTATTTGTACGGAGAAACCTTTCAGATCTATACCGATCATAAGAGTTTGAAACGCATATTCACTCAGAAGGATCTCAACATGCGTCAAAGAAGGTGGATGGAACTTCTTAAGGACTATGATTATGATATCTTATACCATCCGGGTAAGGGCAACGTGGTAGCAGATGCTCTCAGCAGGAAAAGTGCAGGTATCTTAGCCCACTTGATGGTTTCAGAATGTAGGTCAATTGGGGCCACGCAACAGGTTCGACTTCAGGATCTAAAGAGAGTCACATGTTTAGACCGCCTAACAGTCTAACCCGAGTTAATCCAGAGAATAAGGGAAGCCCAGTTAGTCGACCCCACCCTGGTAGCCTGCAAGAATGATGCAGAATAGGAAGTGAGCTCAGAATTTCGAATCTCTGTCGATGGATTACTTCGTTTCCAAGATCGGGCGTGTGTTCCAGATGACAGTGAGTTAAAAAGAGACATCATGACGGAGTCCCATAGCTCAAAGTTTGTCATGCATCCAGGAAGTACCAAAATGTAACAAAGCATGCGACCCCAGTTTTGGTGGAATGGGATGAAGAGAGACATAGCCGACTTTGTATCTAAATGCTTGGTATGTCAGCAAGTCAAGGCAGAGCATCAGTGCCCAAGTGGGTTATTTCAGCCCTTACCGATCCCGGAGTAGAAGTGGAAACATATCACCATGGACTTCGTATCAGGGCTACCCAAGGCACGTTCAGGACATGATGCCATATGGGTAATTGTTGACCGACTTACCAAGTCTTCCCACTTCCTAGCCATCAGGATGACCGATTCATTGGACAAGTTGGTAAGGATGTATATCCGAAAGATAGTCAGATTGCATGGAGTTCTAGTGACAGTAGTATCCGACAGGGATCCCAGGTTCACTTCTCAGTTTTGGAGTAGCTTTCAGCAAGTTATGGGAACAAATCTGTCTTTTAGTACTGCCTTCCATCCCCAGACTGATGGACAATCAGAAAGGATGATTCGTACACTTGAATATATGCTCTGAGCTTGTGTCCTGGACTCTGGGGGCTATTAGAACTACCATCTACCCCTGATAGAGTTTTCCTACAACAACAGCTACCAAGTAAGCATCGGCATGGCTCCATATGAGGCGTTATATGGGCGCCCGTGCAGATCACCTATTTGTTGAGAGGAAGTGGGCGATAGAAGATTGTTCGGCCCGGAGTTGGTAGAGGAGACCATGTCCAAAATACTTAAAATCAGAAAGAACATTCAAACAACTCAGAGTAGACAGAAGAGTTATGCAAATACCCGGAGGAGAGACCTAGCGTTTGAGAAAAGCGACCGGGTGTTTCTTAAGGTCACTCATTTCAAGGAAATTAGTAAGTTCGGCAGGAGGAGAAAATTAAACCCCCAATTTATCGGACCTTTTGAAATCTTAGACAGGATTGGTACTGCTGCCTACAGACTAGCACTGCCTCCAGAGCTCTCCAGAGTCCACAATGTGTTCCACGTATCCATGCTACGTAAGTACAACCCGGACCCTTCTCATGTCTTGGCTCATGAACCGCTTCCACTCCAAGAGGACTCGTCTTATGAAGAAGTATCAGTCGGTATCATGGACCGAAAGAGCAGGATACTCCGCAACCGGAAAATATCATTTGTAAAGGTCGTGTGGCAGAACTACACGCCCAGGGAGGCTACCTGGGAGCTAGAATCAAATTTTAGAGCCCAGTATCCCCATTTGTTCGACCAAGAGTAAGAAGCAAATTTGGGGAACCAAATTTTTTTAAGGGGGGGAGAGTTGTAACATCCAAATATTTTTTTTTATTTTTATTTTGTATTTGAATTTTTAGTTTAATTTTTTATATATTTAATTTATAATATTTTAATTTAATTTAATTTAATGAAAATAAAAATAATAATAATGATAAAATTGGGTAAAAATATTATTTGGATTTAATTGAAATTGATTTTGGGAAAAATGGGTGAAATTTTGGATTCTGGAGGTGTTTTTGAAAAGAAAATCGGAAATCGATGGTCAAAATGCAATTTAAAAAAGTTGTGCCACGTCAGCAGCCCCGGTCAACCAGGACACGCCGCGTGGCAAGGAAACGCTGACACAGGACGGGCCACGTGGACGATCCGCGTGCGCGCGATCAGACGGCCTAGATTTCACGCGTACGGACGGCCCAGATCGCATCGCGATGGACTGTCCATATTTAATCCCAATTAAATTGCGATCGAACGGTCAAGATTTAATCTTGATGGATGGTTGAGATTACAAGGCAAAGAGTATAAATAACTCCACCCACACCTGACCA
Source organism: Carica papaya (assembly GCF_054855325.1). Lineage (NCBI taxonomy): Eukaryota > Viridiplantae > Streptophyta > Magnoliopsida > Brassicales > Caricaceae > Carica > Carica papaya. The sequence continues at coordinate 22,820,167 of NC_142310.1, read as the reverse complement.
CAAAACCCTAGCCGCCAGTTCCTCGCCGGAGAGGAAGAACCAGACGCAGGAGGAGCCGGCCGCCACCACCCGCCGCCGCACCGGAGAAGTTTCCGACTGCCAATAAAGGTAAATTATCTCTCCCTGGCTCATTTTTTGATGCTGAATCCACCTATAGCCAAACTGGAGCCAAACCACTGGCCAATCGGCCAAAAAACCCCGCCGAAGTCCAGCGGCGCGGCCGCTACTCCCCTATATTTTTGCCTCCGATGAGGCCCTTCCCAGCCTCTGTTCGATGCAAATTTTATACCACTGTGATCACCGTTCTTTTCTCTACAGGTTGATCGGAGCCAAACATCAAAACACGACTCACACCTGAGGAGCCGCCGCACCCGAGAGCACCGCCGCTGGTAAGTCTAAGTTTTTTGTGATTTTTTGGCCCACCGAGGGCCCTAGGGTTGTTTTATCGCAGGAACTAATGCAAGTTTGGCCGAATTCGGCCGAAAACGGCCAACCCGATGTGGATTGCCGCCGCAGGCGGTGGTGCCGTCGCCGAAGCACGGCGAAGCCGCCGTGCCAGAATTTTGATATTGGCCGAAAGGGGCCCTAGGTCTGATTTGGGATTTTTTGGGACACGTGCAGGTACCGGTAGTGCGTTTCAGTTTGCTGAAAAAAATTCAGAGAAATTAGGGACAGCCCGTAGGCGCACTGTAGAGCCGATTTCAGACTCCGAAATAAGTAAGGACCCCTCACCCTATTTCCTATCACGGTATTAAAGCTTAATAAATAATTAAACGGTATTTTGTGACTTTATAGATGTGAAATTGATTATTGTTGCCAATGGAGCCCGAATCTGGTACATTGTTGGTCAGTTGTCGTTTGATTTATTTTTCAGTATTAAATGCAGCATGGTGTTTGATGTATTCATTTTATAGTCTGGTATGCATGAATTATGGTTTCTTTTATTATGGTTGGTATTATGGTGAACCCGATACTGTATTGTCTTATTTGGTGTCAATTACTAGTTTATATGTTTGTGTATGATTTGATGAGTGAGACCAAAGAAAATAGCAAAAAGGTTATGTGAATTGATGAGTGGATAATGTAGACTGCCTGACTAGATATCTTGGGAAATGGTGGACGGACCGAGTCCGTAGGGAACCCTACCGGGAACGTGGTCTCTCATACCGGACGGGGTATGGAGACCTTATGTGTTTTGGCACCCATACCGGACGGGGTATGGAGACGGCCCGTTTCACCCTCATACCAGACGGGGTATTGAGGTTCATGGTTTTGGCGCCCATACCGGACGGGGTATGGGGACGGCCCTGGAATCAGGTTGTAAATGTTAATGGTTCATGTGTAGCGGGGACCCCCTATGGATTCCCATGGATACTAGTAGGCTGGTAAAAGAGGAAATCTATTTTCTGATGATTGAAATGTAAATGTATGATATGTGTTATGTTATAAAGTGTGTATGATTTCATGATATTATAAGGTTACTGTCTTCATAGGTTATTTTCATGAATCTCACCGAGATAAGTAGACAGTAAAGGTTTTTATATTAATAAATGAGTTTGTTATGAATTATGCTCCATTGGTTGTTTTTGTTTTCTACCAACCTTTACTCCTGTAGTAGTGAGATAGTGTGATGTCTTTACTGGGCTAGTGTAGCTCATTTCTTACTTAATCATTTCATATCAGGAAGACGTGGTTCCCGAGCCCGTTCCGCAGGAAGATGGCGAGTTAGACGCCTAAGGACTTTATAGCTCTATTTATAGTTTTATTTCGAGTATCACTTTTAATTAGCTTATTCTTTCATGATTTGAGTACGTTTCTGACTATTGTGTAAGGGATGTTAATCAAAAATTTTATTACGCTTCTGTATTTAAGATTTTTAATATATACATCTTCATGTAAATTCCGGGGGCCGTTACACCACCTCATACTTCTCTAATCTCCCTTCACTTTCTCTTCCAAACCCGATGCCCAACATGGTATTTTCTTCAATCACCTAACTGCTTGCTTGCATGGGCTTGATCATATCCACATATTCCCAATAATTTTAAGACATCTGGCGGGGGAAAAAGGAAGGGAAAAAAGAAAATCTGAGCAATTTCTCTCTTAAGGGATTTTTTTCCTCTCCTGCAGGTTGGTTATTTTTCTCTCATTCTTCTTTCTTCATAAATTTTTCTCTTCCTACTATCTCCTTTTCTCATATATTAATGTCCTTCGAATTTAAGCTTCAAATTCCAAGTATTTTATTCTTCAAAAGAATTTTAATTCATAAAGGTTAATTTAGAGTTTTTGGGGGGATAACTTTCCTAGTCTTCATTTCTCTCTCATTTTTCTTACTCTGAATATTTTTATCACTTCACAATTCTTTTTTCTCATACTTAACTAATCTTTTTTAAAATTTTATCCTTAAATTCCATTTATTTTGTGTTCTGTAAGTGTTTTAAGCTCAAAATGTTTATTTATCTCTCAATCGGGGGATTTTGGTTTTCCCTCTAATCTTAATTTTCGTTTTCTCTCTTTCTTTTTACTTTGATTTTCTTTTTCTGATTCCTTTGGGATGTTTTTAAATGTCTTATGACCTTATCTAAGGTTTAGAAACTATTTTTGAAATTCAAGGCCATTCAATTATTCTTTGAGGGACAAATTCCTCGTTCGAAAGATTTTTCTCCCTTAACCTAATTTTTTTCATTTTTTTTCTCAATTTTTATTTTCTACCTGATGATGCATTCCTATAGACATACACATATTTAATACCCCTATCATACAAAAAATAAAGAAATCAAGAAATTCAAGGTATTATATTTCTTACCTTTTAAAATAAAATTGGTCTCTTAAATTTGAACTTATTAGGGACTTAAAAACAAATGAGGATATTTGTCTTCCATCTCTTCTTCCTACTCCTAAGTAGCTTTTTTGACAAAATAATGTTGCCACGACATCTTTACTAGTGGAATCATAGATCGTAGTATCTTCTTTTAACGATCCAGTATCTATATGATGATTTCAATATATGATAAATTATCTTATATAGGGAGGGGATCATACCAGAATACATGAGTCAAATCTTGTTGATACTTCCTCAATATGGACATATGAAACACATTATAAACATTGGTTAGCTCAAGTGGTAAGGCCAGTATGTAGGCAATAACTCTAACTTTCTCCAATATCTCAAATAGTCCAATAAATTTAGAACTTAACTTACCATTCTTTTCTAACCTCATGATTAATTTGATTAAAGATATCTTCAAGTAAACATGACCACCTACTTCGAACTCTAAATCTCTTTTGTAGTATCAACGTGCTTTTTTTTTCTATTTTGGGCCATCAACAAATGTTGTCTAATCATGATGTCATATGGGTAATCATGATGTTGCATGCTTTAGGGAGACATACCACAAGATCCATTGTGATATATTTTCATTTCTATTAAGAGATAGGTAAAGGTTGTAACAAACCTGCTAGTCTCTAATGCTCAATTTTCACCTGTTGATGCGTAAGACACTTTGACATAAATTCTGCTATGATTTTCATGCCATTTTACCAATATTTTTTCTTCAAATTCTAATACATTTTTGTGTTCTCAGGGTGCATTATATATTTAGAATAGTGGGCTTCCTCTAATAGCTCTTTCTTCAACTTATCATCATTAAGAACATAGATTCTATCATGAAATCTCAATAGGTCATTTTTTAAAATTCTAAACTTCGGTTTAAAACCCTTGTGAACTTCATCCCTAGCGGACTTTAATGCAAAATCTTTCTATTGAACTTCTTTAATATGTTATATCAAAATTAGCTAAATTTTTAAATTTGTGAGATAATCATTTGATATGTCTCTATACATTCAGTTTCAGTCTAAATCTCTTCTCTAATTATTGGTTTAGTTTTTTTGTCTGCTTTGGGCTGTCAACAAATGTTGTCTAATCAACTTGATCTTTTTAGTAGCTACTTCTACTAAAAATGGCCTAAATATATTTCTTTTCCCAACCTTTTCACAACAGACTAGTGATCTATATGGCATTTCATACAGGGTTTCGTATGGTGCCATTCGAGTGTGGACTGGTAGTTATTACTGCAAGAAATTCAATTAAAGGCAAATGATCATCCCAATTACCTTTTAATTCAATGACACATGTTTAAAGCATATCTTTTGGTGTTGGCTCGTTCTCTCAAATTGTCCATTTGTTTGGGATGGAAAATTGTATTGAAAGATAATTTAATCCCTATAGTACTTTATAAACTCTAATAGAATCATGAAGTAAAATGGGGATCTTTATCCAAAATAATTGTAACAAGAATTATGTGCAATCTCACAATTTTTTTTTTATGTAAAGTCTTGCTAGTCTTTATAAAGAATAATTTATCTTTATAGTCAAAATATGTGCAAACTTAGTCAATCGATCCACTATCACCCATATGCCATCATGATTAGATCTTGCTTTAGGGAGAGCTAATACAAGATCCATTGTGATATTTTTCCATTTCCATTCAGAGATAGGTAAAGGCTGTAACAAACTTGTTAGTCTCTAACGCTTAGCTTTTACCTATTGATGCGCAAGACACTTTGACACAAATTATGTTATGAATTTTGATGTCATTTTACCAATATCTTTTCTTCAAATTATTTTTTTATTCTCAGGGTGCATTATATATTTAGAACAATGGGCTTCCTCTAACAGCTTTTTCTTCAACTTATCATCATTGAGAACATTGATTTTATTCTGAAATCTCAATCAGTCATTTTCTGAAATTCTGAACTCTGGTTTAAAACCCTTGTGAACTTCATTCCTGATGGACTTTAATGTAAAATCTTTCTATTGAACTTCTTTAATATGTTATATTAAAATTGGCTAAATTTTCAAATTTGTGAGATAACCATTTGATCTTTGTCTCTGTACATTAAATTTTAGTCTTTGTATATCTTCTAACAACTTCTATTCCAAAGCCATTATGTGGGCGAGGGTACAAGAACTTTTTATGTTCAAAGCATTTGCAACTTGATTACCTTTCCCTAAATGATATAAGATCTTGCAATGATTATCTTTTAGTTGTATTGAACAAAGAATCCAACTAGTTTTGGCAGAAAAAGACCCTATTGTAACAATTATAGGTTATTTTCCTTATAGTAAAGAGATAAATACATGGATGAGTTCGTTTGAGATGAAAGTGAGGGAGAACCTATTTTAGATTTTATAGGTTTTGATACCATGTTATTTTCTTAATTGGAAGATATATTTTGTTTCTTTTAATGCCATTTATTTAAGGCGTCAAATATTAAATTACAATGAAAATCAAATATCATAAATAAATATTTACATGATAAAGGTAAAAAAATTGTAATAAATTAATATAATTTTTTTAGTATGATGATATAATTTTATACTTTAATATATAGGTAATACTTACATTTATCAATTAATTAATATATATAAATTATAATACGACACAAACAACTTTAAAATGAGAACATAAATTGGAGTATAATTCAATTTCAATTCTTAATTTTTTATAAAAAAAAGATATATACTAACTATTAAATTAAGCAGTTGTTTGTTAACGCCACTTATGTAATTTTCATTTCAGTTCTGCATATAATGGACTTGCACTGCTCGCTTCAATCTGCAATCTTGGGGTTAACTAGACCTCGGATACATATGTATGCTTATATGAGTGACATATAAATTGACTTTGTCTATTAATTAAGAATTAATAAGTAATTGTTTTTGTTCTTCTCTTTAATCAATGGAAAAAAGTTCGAAATTATTGAGTAGAAAATTATACCGTCAGTCACCAAGGCGATTCTACTGCTTTTCAATTCTTGTCAACCCGTCTTATATATATATATATATATATATATATATATGTATGTCTGATAGGCAATTAAGAACTCAAATGCATTTGGGTTTGACATGCTGGGCATGCATGCCACGTGTCTTTTACATGCATATATCAGCCAGTCTCATCCAGAAGTATAAATGGCTTTGATTTTTTCCATGCAAAAAAGAATAAAAATAATAGTAAGTGCTTTACTTTCTGCAGAATATTACATTTTTCCCAAAAAAAAAAGAGAGAAGCAACAGCACTGCTGTCTCTGATCACTTTCGTGAAAGTAAACAGAGTCTTGTTTCTTCTTTGAGAAAGAAAGTTTTTCCTTTTAGCTTTTGGGTTTGAATATATAAATAGAAAAGAGTTAATTTTACAGCTAATTAAATTGGTTTAGGTGATGGTTATTAAAGTCATCAACTCATCTTCTCGGCAACCCAAAACTATTCAGACTTCAGATGACAGACAACCATGGAAAGACATCCCTTAGCTCTATCTTCTTGTCTTTTCTCTTCATTTCAATCATACCAATACACTAGTACATCTGCTTTTACTTACAACTTTTATGTATATATAGTATATACACACACACACACACATGTATTACTAAGTTAAAGGTAAATAGAGAAGATAGAAGTAAAACAATTATTTAATAAATTAACCAACTACTGAACGTTTCATTTAAATGGTTAATTTTCTTTACCCCAAAAAAAAAAAAAGAAGGTTTAACTTTTATGCAGGTTTTGCTCATAAGCGTTAATAGGTAACATGTATTAATACAATAAATAATACAATGACTGATTTTTATAATATTATACTTATCTCCATCTATAATATTATTAAAGTAGCTGTTACTAAACCTTTTCGAAAATAAATTTTTATTTTTGGCTTATTTTAAAAATCAAATCAAATAAAAATATTCTTACTTATAAAATTTTAAATATATAAATAACTATATAAGTTAAATTTTAGCCAAATCAATTAATCCAAAATAAGAAATAACATTTTTCCAATTCTTTTCTTGTTTAGAAATTTTAAAAGTTTAATCTAATCAATAATTTAAAATTTAAAAGTAAAATCCTTTTGATTAAAGTTTAATTAAAATGTTTAGTTAAAATTGTACTAACTTTCACTATAAACAATCAAAAAGGGCAACCCATGTACCTTGCAATAAATAAAAAAATTAAAAAATGTTATACATTAATCTCACTTAAATAGTTGATCCAATCAATTATCCAAAAAAATTTATATTGATGAGAAAGGATCTAATGAAATTATTAAAACTTAAACAATAGATCTCCAATATTCATATTATGTTAAATGATTAATTGAATTGATTATTTTAAAAATTATAATAAATATCTAGTTAATAAAATTTTTAAAGGGTGTAATTGAAAAATATATTTGTCAAGATTTTATTTAAAATTAAAACGTAATAATTGTAAAATCTATGGAATGGATCACATTGAAATTAAAACTTTTTAAGTGTAAATTTCATTGGTGATTTAAAACCAAACAAGAGAAGGTTAGAATAGAGAAGAAGCAGATGATAAAACAGAAGAGAGAGCAGATGAGGAGGGTGGTGGGAGATAGATATAGAATTGTTTTAATGGCGAAATCAGCTTTTGAAAGGAAGAGTAGTAGCTAGCAGAAAAAGCAAGCATGCAGTTAGATGGAGGGTTTATTTTGGAAAGTGACTCTTCATCATGCTTTGGATCCCAGACCCCCTTATGACTTTACACGCAAAACTATGGAGGTTTTCATCACCTTTCATTATTACATATATGCAGTCTCCTCCTCCCCCAATACCCACATACTTATTTCAATCATTATGTCCTCCCACCTTTCTTTTTCTTATATACATACATATATATATATATATATATATCTAAATATAACCAACTGATCTAAAGTGTTTCATGTTCTAAATTAATGGTTAAGTACTAAGGGAGATTCTGTACTCTTGTTGATCACTTTGTTTTTATTCATCCTTAAACAGTATTATATATATAAATGGAAAAGAGTGTTTTTTTTATCATGCATGAATAAAATAAACACTATCAAGTTTATATCGTATTAATTATTTGCTGTTATAAACTAAAGTGCATACATATGCCAACTTTTGCTTTTGCAAACTTGCCTTGATATTCCTTCATTTTGTTAATCTACATCTTTAAACCAGTAACTTCACAATTAATCATCTTCTTTTTAATCATGATTCCCTCTAGCGAGAATAGCTAATTTGATTTATTAGCGACGGTATTACCTAGCTAGAATCCTGAGAAGGAATCAGCAGCTAAAAACACTATACATATCTACATATATATATATATATATATAGCTGAAGCATAATCATCATGACAACTGAAACTTCAGGGAAAAAGAAAAGCAAGTTAAAGATGATTGCTAGAATCTCGTATACAACGTACCCTCATGTTTGAATGATTGATGGGTATAAGGTTCTGTTTGGAAAACATGGCAACCATAAGGCTAAACTGTAGTGATGATATATCGCATTTCTCAGATACTAGCTAGCTACCAGTGGAAAAACTGTCACTATCTATATGTATATATTATCATGCAAGCTAGCCAAGCTGTATATAAAATTATGTGTGTGTATATATATATATATATAGAGAGAGAGAGAGAGAGTAAGAGAGGAGAGACAATTCAAAAGCAGTACCGACAAAGTAAAAAACACAAACAATTAGCATATATATTTAATGATAGTAATAATGTTATACAATTCAGTTTGATTAATAGTTTGGCAATTAAGTGGCCTCTAATAATTTACCTATTTGAAATAGGATTAGGACCACTGGGAACTTCATGTGCACTGGCATTGAAGATCCTTTCCTGCCATGGAAACCAGCCGCCGGCTCTTCTTGGAGAATTATTACCAGATATTGCATTGACTTGTTTTGCAGAAGAGTGTCGTGTGCTACTCATAACTTTGAGATTTGTCGTAATGGTGAGATGTGAGATAGTAAGAGTAGTGAAGTGAGGCATGAGTATGATGAGGAGGGAGAAGAAGGTGATATAGCAGGATCTGACATCACCAGCCATGAAAATAAATCTTGTATATATATAGATATAATGCATCTTAAAGATGCATGGGTTGGATGGTGAGGCGTAGAAGGAATAGAGAGGTTGAGGGATTTAAACAAGTGGGTTTTATTTTTAAACATCCAAATGAAAGAAAGAGAAAAAGAGAGGCAGTGCTAAAAGATGAAAAGAAAAGAGGAAAAGCACGGGGTAGGAGTGGACTCTTTTAACTCTATGTCTTTAAGAGCCTAAATGGGTTCTAAATCCTATAAATTTGATTATTTGGTTTCAAATTTTTATTAAAAATTTTATAGAAATAAAATTTAAAATTTACTAGTTAACTATTTCATGAGACTTGCTTTTGTATTGAGAAACATAAATGAATTTATTGATGGAACTATTTTAAAATCTACATTCAAATTGGCCACAAAAAAGAGTTATTAGTGCGTAATTATTTGGGAATATCGTGGGCTACCTCATTTTTATCTCTACTGAAGCAAACTAGACTACAGAAATCAAAATCGTCACAAGAGTATTAATTCTTTTGGGTGGATTTCTCAATGATCCATTCAGATACTCAACCCAGTTCGAAAATGGCTTCAACAGCCTTCTGACAATCATTAAGGATGAAAATCCTTGATAACCTTAGATCTCGAGCAAAGGGACATTTTAGGATGGCTTCGCTTTCTACATGCAGGAGATTGTCAGTCCAGATGCGTGAAATTGAAGTAGCAAGATGATCTTCTTTCATCCAGACACTCTTCCTTATTGCAACATCACATGTGAAGTGAGTTCTTAAAATTTCTAACACAGAGGTAAAAAAAAATAATTTTCGTTAATTATTCATTAATCAGTGCATAATGAATATTTGTATATTCATAAAAAAAAACTAATTTTCGATTAATTAACTAACACTCCCTCTCAAGATGAAGTAAACATATTTTTTATTTTCATCTTGAATAATAGAGGAAAAATATCATGAAAAAGTAAAACTTTAGTGAAGATATTTGTAAGTTGATGGTGAAAGTAAATGGAAAAAAGTTTGATGTGCCCCATGAGAATCTAATTTCGGATAAAGTGACAATTAATTTCAACGTGTTTGAATTATTTATAAAACATTATGTTATAAGCTATGTAAATGGTATCTTAACTATCACACAAAACCAATGCAGATTTTCAAACATCAACATGAAAATCATAAATCAATTGTTTGATCTAGAGCAATTCATTAACTATTAAAGATAAGACACGATACCCAACTTCTACAAAAGATTTGAATTTTGTGAACTGAGTTGGATTTTTCAAGATATCATAGTTTCCAAAAGACATGCAATACCTAGAGATGAACTTTTTAAGATAAGGATATAACTAACAAATACACAATTGTTGAATTTGAAATAATGTAGAAAGAATTAAGTAACTTTTTAAGATAAGGATTAGCTTTCCAAGATATATCATAGTGTATAAGGTCAAATAAATTTTGAGACATTATTGTGAGTTATTAATAAATATTATCTTTTTATTCGGTGTTATTGGATTAGGGCTTTGATTTTTTTCGGCCCACTTCCCAATAGTTTCCTACTAATTCTCTTTCTTTCGTATTTCCCACTCATTTTTTAAATCATGCATTTTTGTTAGTTGAAGGTTTTTGAAATATTAAAAGTTTGGAGCATTAATATGTATAAAACTCAATAAGTAGAGCAAACATCATGTAAATCTTAATAAAATTCTTAATAGAGATATGCGTGATGATTAAGACATGATGAGTTTCTCTTGTTTGAGCTTCCAAATATCGGGTAGCAGATAAACACATTAAGAGAAATATGTGAGTTGATAAAATTCTTATTCTTTTCTAATATCAGAAAAGTTATCTTTATAAATATTGTGAACTTTTCAATAAATTTAATTTGGTGAATATGTATTTTACAACAAAGAGTTCCTTTTTAAAAAACTCCTATATAAACATTTTTATTGGTTAAATCTTTTTGATAAAATTTTCAAAATTTTTATAAAAGAAAAACAAAAAACAAAAAACAAAAAGAAAGAATGAAAAAAAAAAGAGAAATAAATTATTATTATTTTTATTAAAAAATTCTGTATTTTTCTAGGGTTAATAATTTATATGAAGTGAGGATTCCAGTAATGATTGCCCAAAATATAAATAATAAAAAAATAAAAATGCAACAAAAAAGAAGAAAAGAACAAAAATGATGATGATCATACATGGTTCGGAATATTTTGCATCAATTTGTTCAAGAGAAAAGATATATTCTTTCTTTTTTGTAGAGAAAAATGTGAATAAGATACATGATACTCCACTTTCATTTTCTTTGAAGAGGGTGTGAATGAGATGTATAATACTCTACTTTTATTTTTATCGACGAGAATATGAATGATATATATAACACTTTACTTTTGTTTAGAGAAGATCATGAATGAGATGCACAACACTCCACTTTTATTTTCATTAAGGAGACTCTGAATGAGATGCATGGTACTCTATTTTTGTTTTCATGGAGTAGATTGTGAATGAGATACACGATATTTTAATCTCATTTTCGTGAAACTATGAATGAAATATATAATTTTCTACTTTTATTTTCTTATAGGAGGTTGTTAATAAGACACACAACTCTCTACTTCAATTTTTATGGAAGAGGTTATAAATAAAATGCTCAACACTCTAATTTTATTTCGTAGAGGAGGTTGTAAATGAGATATATGATTTTCTACTTTTATTTTTTTTTGGAGGAGGTTATGAATAAAATACACGATACTCTACTTTTATTTTTGTAGAGGAGGTTATGAATGAGATACATGATACTATACTTTCATTTTTGTATGAGTAAGTTATGAATGAGATGTATAATAAAACTTAAATAAATTTTGATTTCATGGTGATTAGATGTGAATGAGATGCATAGTAAGACTTGACATAATTTTAATTTCACAAGAGTATGGTTGTAAAAGATATGCATAACAAAACTCAATTCGATTCTAATTTTACATGAATAAGCTATGAATGAAGTGAACAGTAACTCAAATTTCATATGAGCAAGTTATGAGTGAGATGCAAATGAATATTGAAGTCAATTTCAATTTCACATTAGTAGATTCTGAAAAAATATGTTTCTCAATCTTGTTGTACATCATGGAGATAAAATTAGGGTAATTTTAGTTTTTACTTTTTCTTTTTCAAATGTTCCAAGTAAAGAAGAGAAGTTGTCCTACTCCAATTGTCTTATTCCAATTTTACCCTATAAAAATTGAAAAATATGTCAAATAAAAGATGTAAGCAGAGAAACTAATAATGATGATAAAATTTGGGGATGTGATAATTAAGAAATTAAAAAAAAAAATTGAATTTGTCATGATTATAGGATTATCATCATTATTATTATTGTCATTTATTCTTATTTATTTATTTTAATTCTACTTTTGCTTTTATTTCTATTTTAGTGAGAATGATATTAAAAAATGATAAAGGAGGAAATGAAAAAAATAATAATAATAATATAAGAGAATAAATGAATGAAAATAAAAAAAATAAAAATAAAAAAGAGAAAAGAAAGGAAAAAATTGGAAAAGATAAAAAGACAAAAAAAGAAGAAGAAAAAAGAAAAATAAAATAAGTTATATTTAAAAATCTGAAAATTTCAAGTCCAACTTCAATTAAAAACCCAGGAAAGAAATCTTGCCCTCATAAAAGAAGAAAAACACAAACTCATTAGCTTGTTTGCGATAAATGACATTGTTTTATCAAGCATTAAAATGATGTCATGTAAAGCCGCTTTTTGGACTTCTTCCACCGGCAAAAAACACAAGATTTTCTTCTTAATTTCAAAAGACATAAAATGAGTCAGATTCGAGCAAATCACAAATAAGAAGCAAAGACAGAAGTACAAGATGCTCGGGTTTTAGAAGATGATTGGAGGAAGCACGAGAAGCCTATGATGGATGCTGTGTGTCGAGGAAAAGAACAACGATTATTGTTTTAATTTTATAACGTCAACTAATGTTTCGATCTTCAAATTATTTTCTATAACATAAATGTTTACTGCATGAGTAAATTATATCATTGATTGGTTGGAGCCAAAGTATCATGGAGAGCATAAAGGACATTAACGTCTTCATCGTCGCTGGGTGGAGCCAGTCCATGAAGAAGCTCAAACTTTCTGCTAAGGATAACATTCAGAACACCATCTAAACCTGCAATTATTTGGGAGAAAGTATTTTGACTAGTTAAAATTAAGCACGTTAAATTTAATTGGTGAAATTATATCAATCAAGTATATATGCATATGAATATTTATATGTATATAAATTACTTACTTTTTAATTCGTTAACTTCATTATCGGTAAATTTTGCTACAAATATTCCTCGTAAACTATGCTCAAAACTATAGATAAGAGATTCTTCAGGAGTGCTGCAAAAAACATAAATTTAAAAAGTCATATTATTGAACAATATCAGCATACTATTATATGTGTGTTATATTTTTATGTTTATAAATAAATAAATCAAACACATAAATAATTTATAATAAACTTATAACTCGAAAGACGCATATACATAATTACCTTCCCTCAAGCACCTTGGCAAGCAGACTAAGTTGAGCAGTCTTGGTAGAAAGAGAGTCATCCACAAATATTATATAAACCTGTATAATTTTGTGTGTAAATAATTATAGATACATAATTAGTAATTAACAAAAAATAATATTAATATTACAAAAACTCATATATACCTTACGATCTTGACTTTGTGCATAACAACTGCTGTTGACAAGCAAAACAGCTAAAAGCACACTTAGAAATAGACCGGATTTGACCATTCTTTTGAAAATTTTATTTTTATTATTTTTCGGGTGGACGAAGCTACCATGAAAGACTTTGCCGCCTTCGTTGCATTTATAGTGTTTAAGAGGAAAGTAATAGGGAGGTTTAATTTTGTTTTTAATTAAAGAAATTAATGGTATATTAATTACACTAATTTATTATGTTACCATTTAACTTTTACCGATCGTAAATTTTTGGGAGTTACATATGTTTGATCGGATGTTACGAGTGGTGTGGGAGGGTAAAAAGTGTTGGATATACTCATAATTATGAATAAATATTAATTTTAAAGTTACCAGAACAATTATATATATATATATAACAATCTAATTACATAATTAAAAAAAATTTAAAAAAAAGAAGAAGAAGAAAGCATTTAATTTCCTCTAAAATCAAGTTTAAATTTAGAGTAAATTCACGTATGAGATATGTTTAGATTTTACAGATTTCTTATTTTCCTTATCTCTTGTTACTAGTTCATAAATAGAATAAGACTATAGTAAAATATAAAAAAACAAATTAACTATATTTTAAATAATAAATTTAACCCAAAATTCATTTCACTTATTAAAAAAATTGATTGATAATAATCCAACCTTAATTATCTTGAACGGTATTATGATACTCTAGTATAATTTATTTGTTAAGACCATCCTTAACAACTTGACCCTTTGACAATGTTAAAAACGTGATATTTAATTCTTTATTTATTATTTTTTGTAATTTTTATCTCTTAACTAATAACTATGGATAAAAATTTAGTGAGTATCTAAATTTTGTTCATGTGAATTTTCTACTGATTGGTCCCAGTCAAGAGCTTGGAAATTAAAAAAGAAAAGGTTTCTCACCCGAGTGAGAAGAGCCACAAAGTTTGTAAATTTTCTCCACGTTTCCCTTTTTCTTTGTTGCATTTGTACCCGATCTTTTACACAATCAATTCTGTTATAATGCTTAGTGTGTATATCTTTCATTTTTTATAATTGTTCGCTGCGATCGGCGAACTGCATCATTACCTCCCCCATTTTTAAGAACCTTGTCCTCAAGGTTCAAGTGCCCAAAGTGCTCCTGTAGTTCATCAGCCTTTTCCCAAGTAGCCTCCTCCTTAGGAAGTTGTTTTCATTGAACTAAATGCTCTTCAACAATTTTAGAGCCTCTCTTGGTTCAGCGAGTATCCGAAATAAGATCTAGTTGCAGAATGAGTTGTCTTTCTTCGGTCATAGATGGTAAAGGAGTAGGTAAGTTTTTCGTTCCCTTTATGTGTTTCTTGAGCATGGAAACGTGGAAGATGGGATGGATTTTAGCGTCCAGGGGAAGCTAGAGTTTGTAGGCTACAGGTCCAATTTTTAGTATAATCTGATAGGGGCCGAAAAAACAATAAGCCACTTTTTGGAACGTTCTTTTGAAGATAGTTTGTTGGCGGTAGGGTTGGAGCTTGAGGAGGACCCATTCGCCTTCTTGAAACTAAACATCTCATCTCTTGGTATTGGCTAGTTGTTGCATTCGATTCTGGGCAGCTTGGAGATTGGGTCTTGAGCTGCCGTAGGGTCTCGTCTCAGGCACTTAGTTATATATCTACCTCATCCACTGTGTAACACCCAAATTTTTATTTTTATTATTATTGAAATTATTTTGATTTTATTTTATTTTAATAATTAATTTATTAGGTAATAATTATATAGTTTTAATTTAATTTAATAGAAATAAAAATAATAATAATGATAAAAATGGGTAAAATTATTTTTTAAATTTAATTGAAAATGATTTTGGGAAAAATGAGTGAAATTTTGGATTCTGAAGGTGTTTTTGAAAAGAAAATCGAAAACCAGAGGTCAAAACGCAATTTAAAAAAATTGTACCATGTCAGCAGCCCCGGCCAACCAGAACATGCCGCGTGGTAGGGACGCTGACGCAGGAGGCCACGCGGGACGAAGCCACGTGGGTGATCTGCGTGCACGCGATCGGACGGCCTAGATCCGTTCCCGCGCGCACGGACAACCCAGATCAAAAGCGCGTGCAGACGGCCCAGATTGAATCATGCACGGACAGTCCAGATCGCATCGCCATGGACGATTCAGATTCATTCCCAATTTAATCACAATCGGACGGTCTAAATTAAAACGTGATGGACGACTCAGATTAAAAATGGAAGGTTATAAATAACCTCATCCACACCTAACCCCAAACTCTAGCCACCAGAACCCTCACTGGAGAAGACAACCCAGCCACTAGAAGAACCGACCGCCGCCGCATCGGAGCACCTCCTGGCCACCAAACGAGGTAAAATTTCTTCTCTTGGCTCAGTTTTCGATGCTGAACCCACCTGTGGCCAAATCGGAGCCAAACCACCGGCCAATTCGCCGGAAAACACCGCCGAAGCCCAGCGGCGCTGCCGCGGGTTTCCTCAATTTTTGCCTCCGATGATGCCATTCCTGATTCACATTCGATGTAATTTTTACACAACTATGACCACCGTCCTTTCCTCTACAGGTTGACTGGAGCAAAACATCAAACCGCGACTCGCGCCGGAGAAACCACCGCACCCGAGAGGTCCGTCGCTGGTAAGTCTCAATTTTCTAGATTTTTTTTTGCCCACCGAGGGACCTAGAGGTGTTTTATCACAGAAACCAATGCAAGTTTGGTCGAATTTGGCCAAAAACGGCCAGAAACGGCCAACCCGAGGTGGATCGCCACTGTGGGCGGCAGTGCTGACACTGGAGCACCGCGGAGCCGCCATGCCGGAATTTTAAAATTGGTCGAATAGGCCCTGGGTCTGATTTGGGATTTTTGGGGACATGTGCAGGTACCGGAAGTGTGTTATAGTTTCCGAAAAAAAATTCAGAGAATCTAGTGACTGCCCGTAAGCGCAGTGAGAACCCGATTTCAGACTCCGAAATAAGTAAGGATCTCTCACTCTATTTCCTATCACGACACTAAAGCTTAATAAATGATAAAACAGTATTTTATGAATTAATATATATATAATTAATTAAGATTGCTAATGGGGCCCGAACCTGATGTATTTGTTGGTCTGTTCCTGTTTGATGTATTTTACAGTCTAAATGCAGTATAGTATTTGATTATTTATTCTGTGGTTTCGTATGCATGAATCACTGTTTAATCTATTTTGGTTTGAATTATTGTGAACCCGATGTTGTGTTGCCTTGTTTGGTGGGCGTTACTGATTTATGTATTCTTGTTGATTGGGTAATTGAAACTAAGAAAAATAAAATAGGTATGTGAATTTATAAATGGATAAGTCGACAGACTCACTAGATATCCTGGGAGATGGTGGACGGATTGAGTCCATAGGGAATCCTACCGGAAACGTGGTCTCTCATATCGGACGTGGTATGGAGACTTTAAATATTTTGGCGCTCATACCGGACGGGGTATGGGAACGACCCGTTTTATCCTTATACCGGACAGGGTATTGAGATTTATGGTTTTGTCTCTCATACCGAACGGGGTATGAAGACGGCCCTGGAATTAAGGTAAATGGTTCACGTATAACGGGGACCCCTATGGATCCCCATGGATACTAGTAGGCTGATAAAGGAGGAAATTTGTTGCCTTATGATTGAAATACAAAAGTATGATATGTGTTATGTTACAAACTGTGCATGATCTTGTGATTTTTATAATGTTATTATTTTCATAAGTTTTTTTCATGAATCTCACCGAGCTAAGTGGACAGTAAAGTGTTTTATTATTGATAAATGAATTTGTTATAAATTATGCTCCATTGGTCGTTTTTATTTTCTACCAACCTTTACTTCTGTGACAGTGAGATAGTGTGACATCTTTACTGGGCTAGTGTAGCTCATTCCTTACTTAACCATTTAAGATCAAGATGACTTGGTTCCTGAGCCCGTTCCATAGGAAGACGGCTAGTAGAAGCCTAAAGATTTATTAGTTTTCCTTATAGTATTCATTCGTAGTATTTCCTTTACTTAGTTTATTCTTTCATATCTTTAATACATTTTGATTATTGTGTAAGGAATGTTAATCATAATCTATTTTATTTCGTTTCTGCACTTAGAATAAATATATACATTTTTTTTTTAAATTTTTGGGGCCGTTACACACTGTGGTAGCCCCTAAGTGATACCTAGGAATGGTGGGTGGTGGTCGACCATAGAGAGCCTGGAACAGAGTCATATCAATAATAGAGTGTAGTGTTGTACCATAATTCTACCCAGGGTAGTAGAGTGTTCTACTTACGGGGTTGTTGATGGCTTAGACACCGCAAATACTATTCTAGACAATGGTTGACTACTTTGAACTGTTCATCTGTTTGGGGATAATAAGAAGAGCGCATCTTAAGCTGTGTACTTGATAGTTTGAAGAACTCTTGCCAGAAATGACTAATGAACATTGGGTCCCGATCGCTCATAATGGAGCGAGGCATACCATGCAATTTTACTACATTTTTCACATACCTCTTAGCTTCTGCCTTTGCGGTATACAGATGAGAAAAGGCAATAAAATGGGTAGCCTTACTGAGTCTGTCAACTACCACAAAAATGATTATCTTACCATTAGAGGGCAGAAGTCCTTCGATGAAGTCCATTGTAATGTCATCCCAGACCATACATGGGATTGGTAGGGCTGAAGGAAGTCGGCTGGAGAGAGTGTCTCGGCCTTGGTTCTCTGGCATATGTCACAGGCAGCTACGTACTGTTGGACTATTCGGGGTAGAGACAACCAGTAGAATTGTTGGGCAAGGCCTTTGTATGTTTTGAGGACTCCTGAATGGACGCCTAATGGGGAGTTATGAAATTTCTGGAGTAACTATTGACTCACATCAATATCTGGAGGCACCACCACTCAATTCTTGTAGAATAGAAGTCCATTTCTTTTCGTATAAGGTAACCCAGGTTTGTTGGCAGCAAGTTGCTTGAGCTTTTTCATGTAGGGATGATTCTTGGCTAGTTATCGAATGTTATCACCAAGGTCACATTAGTGAGTGGAAATATGACTCAGGATAGGGCTACTTTCCTTGCGGGAGAGGGCGTTGGCAAGCCTTGTTTGTATAGAATCTCATAATCATATCCGAAGAGCTTGGACATCCATTTTTGTTGTTTAGGTGTAATGATGCATTGATTTAGTAGGTACTCGAGACTGCGCTGATATGTTTTGATGAAGAACTTATGGCCAAGAAGGTAGGGCCACCAGAGTCTTACTACGACGATGATTGCTAACATCTCTTTTGTGTAAACGAACTAAGACTATCTAGAGACCCCGAGTGTTATGCTCATATAGGCTATGGGTTGCCCATTTTGGGCAAGATAGCTCCAATGTCGTCCCTAGAAACATCAGTGTCAATGGTAAATGACTCATAAAAGTTTGGTAGGGCCAGTGTGGGTGTTGTAGTCATTGCCTTCTTCAGATCTTCAAATGCCATAGCTGCCTCTTCTGTCCATTTAAACTTGCCTTTCTTCAACAGATTGGTGAGAGGTCTAGCCAGAATACCATAGTTGCAAACAAACTTCCGATAGTAACCTGTTAACCCTAAGAAGCCCTTTGAGTTTGTTGGTGTTGCTTGGGTAAGGCTAGTTGGTCATAGCTTGGACTTTGTTTTGATCTACTTTTACTCCATTAGGTGTGACAACGTGCCCCAAATATTCGAACTCTTGAAGGCCGAACTCCCATTTCTTTAACTTGAGGAAGAATTAATTTTGCTTAAAGACTTCCAATACCTGTCTCACATGATCAAGATAGAGGGCCCAAGTGGCACTATAAACCAATATATCATCAAAAAATACCAAAACAAACTTACGAAAGAATTGATGGATCATGTTGTTTATGAGAGTATGGAACGTGGAAGGGGCGTTGCATAGGCCAAAAAACATTAGCAAGTACTCGTAATGACCACTATGTGTGCAGAATGTTGTCTTGTAGATATCTGGAAAAGGCACCCTAACCTGGTGATACCCTATGGTGAGGTCTAGCTTGGTGAATGAGGAAACTCCATATAATTTATCCACATGTTCTCAACTGTCAGAATAGAGAAACGGTCTTTGACAATGACCACATTAAGGGTCCTATAGTCCGTGCAAAACCTCTAGGAGCCATCTTTTTTTCCTACTAGTAGCACGAGTGAAGAGAATGGGCTGGTGTTGTATTGTATAATTCTGGTTATGAGCATCTCATCAACCTACTTCTTTATCTCTGCCTTTTGAAAGTATGCATAGCAGTAGGGTCTTACGTTCACCGGTTTCATCCCTTCACGGAGGTTGATATGGTGGTCTATGGTTCGAACTAGTGGTAGAGAATCTGGAGTGGGGAAGAGTTCTTGGTAATCATTCAGAACTACTTTCATGTCGGGTCTGGGGATTTCCTTCTCTGGACAACTTTCTTCAGCCAGCATACACAAAGCAAACAGGGATGGCCGTCAGTTTAGCTCCCTGGCCATTGTGTCCCCAGAAATTTGTTATATGGTTTCGGTCGGAAGCCTATGCAATTTGTGGATTTGTCAGTTTTTTGGTGAACTGCATGGTCCTGGCTTTCCAATCACAGCAGACAGATCCCACGCTTTCTAACCAATGGATTTCCAAAACCAGATCCAACCCAATCAGTGGTAAAGCAAAGAGAGTGAGTCAGAAGGGTATACCGTGAATAAGGATCAGGATATCTTCCAAGCGGCCTTTGCATCTCATTGGATTGTCATTGGTGACCTTGACTTAAAATGGTGAAGTCGGTACAACAGGAAGTTGCAGCGAGTTAGCGAGTCTTTCACTAATGAAATTGTATGTTGATCCACTATCAATGAGAGCTATAAATTCCTATTTTTGAATGGTAACACGAACCTTTATCGTGTTCGAGACAGACCACCCTATGAGGGCATGAAGGGATATCTCTTGGTACGCTGAGTTGGTCTCTCATTCTTCTTCGTCTTCCTCGATGCCTTCGAGGAGAAGGAGTTAGGGTCGCTTACATCAGTGACCGGTAGTGTATTTCTCGTCACAGTGGTAGCATATCTCTTGTGCGCGATAGCATTGAGCTTCGTTCCAAGTAAGGCATCGTGGTTGATTATTTACTGGTGCTAGGGGCTTCCGTAGGTGAACCGCTCGAGTTGCAGCCAAATCGGACCAATCGTTTTTTACAGTTGAATTGGCCCTCTCGTATGTGGGTTAGGCTGGTGACTTCTTTGAGTGTTCGGGGCCAAAACATTCTGATACCTTCAGCAATCTCGGGCTTAAGGCCGCCAAGGAATGTGCCCACGAGGGCCTTCTAGGTCCAGCCTTGTACTTGATTTTCCAGTTTCTCAAACTCCTTCTGGTAGTCGCATAATGGGCCAGATTGCTTTGTGCATGAGAGGGCCTCATCAAAGTTTTCATAGTCCGTTAGGCTGAACCTGGCCCAAAGTTCCCCCTGAAAAGTTTCCCAAATCACTTCTCACCCTTCTTCTTCGTACATGCCGTGGAGCCACTGCCACCATTGGTTGGCTTCGCCCGTGTAGTTAAAATAGGTCAGGGACAGTTTTTGCTCATCGGGAAAACCCTAAAAATAAAAAAATTTGTCAGCTCGGTTACACCATTCGGTCGGGTCGTCACCTTCAAAAGTCAGGAAATCCAGCTTTGCGATTCTGGAGTTGAACAGAGGTTTGCCTCCCTCTGTGCATTCCGGTGTTTCATCGCGAGGCAACTATAGCTGAGCAGGACGGTTGGCCGCGTTGCTACTAGTGCCTTCCCTTTTGAGTGTCAGGGATTCGGTTAGTCGCATAACCGTGTCCTTGAGCTGAATCATCCGCTCAGCCAGTCTGATCTCCGCATGACTTATATGATATTGCATGCCTCCCATACTTGCCTCAATGTTTTCAATTCTCTCTTTATTGATAGTCATAGCACTGATACCAGTTGATTGATCCCAATAAAGAGCTTGAAAATTAAAAAGGAAAAGGTTTCTCGTTCAAGTGAGGAGAGCCACAAGGTTTTCTGATGATTTTTATTGATGTTGAATGCTTGCTTAAATACATGAAATTGCAACTAGATTATCGATTAACTAGGAAATAAATCTGGAAATTAAGCAACAATAATCTAAGATTAAAAAAAAAAGAAATGATAAGCTAAAGAGATAGAGTTTGACTTGTTTTGTTATGATCTTGCTTACTTTATTTTCTCCACATTTCCCTTTTTCTTTGCTGCTGTTGTACCCATCTTTTACCCAGTCAATTCTGTTATCATGCTTAGTCTGTATATTTTTTATTTTTAATAGTTGTTCGTTACAATCGACGGACTGCATCATCTACACAACAAAAACAGAGATGAAAAAGAGACAAAGGCGCATGTTCAGGAACTCGAAAAGGGAAGGAAAGAGGGACCAAGAAGGAGAAGAGAATTTGAAAAGACTTTTTTGATCAAGAGATAGAGGGGACAAAGAAGAATTTCGTAAGAGATTTTCTTAGAACCAATGATGTCGGGGGATAAAAAATGTGTAAGGGGAGATTTAAAAAAAAAAAAAAAAAAAATAGAGGGGAAGGTTTTCAATGAATTGTGCAATCTAGTAATTGTGATTTTGTATAGAAGAAACAGTGGGACACTCGAGTAATGGTGATTTTGTATAGAGGAAATAGTAGGACACAGAGTTTCTTTTTCTATATTAAAAACCGTGGAAAAAATGAAAAATTTCATAATCTTTTCTTGTTAGTTCTTTTAAGAATCTTTGGTGCAACGCGGTTGTATTCAAATCAAATTATATGTACGTTTTAACTTGTTAAACTATTTAAAAGCATGCATGATTTATTGAATTAAAGAAATATATATGTCAAACATGTGATTAAATGAGTCTAGATTTAGTAATTAGATTACAGAAATTTAGTTTATTATTTTTTTATGCTCATTTGTGTAAGTTAGAATTGAATGTTTAACATGAATAATCATTTTAATTTCATTCTTGAGTATGCTTAAATATCAATTTAAATAAACCTTTGAAAATTCATTAGCTTAATATATGTCTACTCCAAGTATAACAAGCTCATGATGTTTGCATTTTGCTGCTTTGAGCATACTGTATTTCATTAGCATCATTATCATTTATTTTCTTTCTAGCATGACAGTTTCAATTTTTTTTTTTTACTGATTCTAGATTTAGCTTGAGCATGATGATTTTAGCTACTGTTGATGGATTTCCTCTTCACTTGGCACCTTGCATAGTTTTTCATTTTCTTATTGGGAAATGTTTGAGTTGAAGACTTTATTGAGGTCTGTAGAAAAATTGGAATTGCCATTTTTTAATAAGTGGATGTACTAGTTGTTGAACCTTGTGCCAATATCTTTTTGAAAACTGAAAATGTTGCCTTCTTCATCCTAGATGAAGAAATTTACTTATGGCTTCCTTCTTACAATTGTAAAACTTTTGCATTTAAATCTCCATTTTCAATCCAATTAGTTCTGGATTTTTGCTTCTAGATTAATCCTTCTCTTTTAAATAATTCTCACAACTATAGTTGAAAATATGTTTTTTTTTTTTATATGGTTTCGTGTTCTTTTTAAATATATTTTGGTGGTAGTGTGTAAACTTTTTTCACTATCAATTTGTTAATTCTTATTTTTCAAAAAAAAATGTCATTCCTTTTTTTTTTTAAAAAAAAAAATAGCCTATTTGAACCTCTACTTAATGATAATCACTTTTTGTTAAAAGCTAATAATGAACTAAGTTTGGAATTATAGATATTTTAAGAAATAAAGTAATTATATTCTTCAAATAAGACTTTTGTTGTCTTGCTTAAAAGTTTCAAAAAGCTAATTGTTGTAATTAGAATTCACCATATAATAATCCATCAAAACAATTATCAGAGATTAATCAATGATTTGTTTTTTGTCCGTGATCGTAACTACTATTTTTCTTGTAATTAGTGTTGGATTTTTTTTAACATGTGGCTTAATGTAAGTTTTGGCATTTGTATCATACTATCAATTTAATGAACTCTTTTAAAAGAGATCAAATACGGTTAAATAGTATTAGAACTTAATGCATCAGGTTTAAGTATGAGCTTATAATGTATAGATACTATTTTGTAATATTATCATTTTATGATGGACGAAATAAGAATTGTAAAAGTTTAACGATATAAAAGGTGATTATGGTCCCCGAATCATAAAATCGTTATTTTATTTTTTTGAAATTCCATCACAAAAAAAACTAGTTTTTAGGCATCATGTTGATTCAGAAGATTCTATCTCTAGACGCGAACAATTCTTCCGCGATGGATTCAGATATGCTTCCGTTTACATTTCTCATTAATTTAGTACAAGATTGTATATTTAGATTTACAGATTTGTTGATTTGAAAATTATTTTTATTTTAATAATTGGTATTAGAGCAATTCTCGTATTCAATTTTTGAGATTCAAGTTTTTTTTTTGTGATTTTGGATTTTGGATTCAAAATTTTTAATTTTGAATTTTTTTTTTTGGCTGAATTCATATATATATATATATATATATATGCAAAAAAAAATGTATGCATTTTTTTTGAATAAGGAAATATATATATATGGATTTAAAAAAATTAAAACATAAATTATTTATATATATATATATAAGTTTAGGATGTATATATATGCATATATATGAAGCAGAAAATAAAAAAGAAAAGCAGCGGCCGACTGTCGCTGCATGAAGAAGGAAAGTCTGACGGTCATGCGACCATTAGGCAGCCAAAACGGTTGCCGAATCCCGCGCGTAATGGCTGAAAAATCCAGCCATTACTGTAGCATTTCAAAAGTCCCTTTGATCTTAAGGAAGAATAAGGAGAAAAGAAAAACAATTTTTTGTGTTTTAAATTTTTAAGTTATGTGGGCTTGATCTACAAGAAGGAAAGAAAAGTAAGCAAAAAAGAAAAGGGAGAGGCCTATTCAATTGGGCTAAAGCCCATATGAGTTTAAGCTGGGCCAACCCTACCTAGACCCAACTAGGTCCAGTACCCGACGGGTGTTGACCCAACCCAGTCAATAATTGACTGGTCAATGGTCAATGTTGACTTCGACCCATCAACAGTCAAGTTTTTTACTTAAAAAAAAAATTTAAAGATATTTTTTTGTCATTTTGTGGTTGATTTTCTTCTTAATTCAGTTTAAATTTAATTTTAATTTTGAATTTTAATATTGGTAGGTACATATACATATTGAAATAAATTAATTAATTTACATAACATGTCACAAAAATAACTTCTCTTGTAGATAATTTATTTATTTCATAATATAAATAGTTGTATGAGTGTAATTTAGTGAATGTCAATCGGCTCAAATGAACGTTAATATTTAACATTATTACATTCTATTTTTATGGTAATGAATACGTGATAGTTATTTAGTATAACATGTTAACTTTAAATGAACTCAAATGAAAGTTTATTATTTGATGTGTTTCTACTATTTGTATTTAATTGCTTTTACAAAGTACCACTTACAAGTTATTATTATGTCCATAAATAGAGTGTTAATAGAGTATTTGGTATCTTGAGATTAGAATATACCTTTACTTAAAATTTATTATTAAATTTTATGATTTACAGTTTTATGTGAGTATTAATTATTTTATTTTTTGTATGTTCTCTGTTCAGCTTCTTTTTCTACTGGAATTATCATCGCGAATGTTAATTACATCCCAATGTTGAATGATATAAACTTCAAGTAATAGAAAGAGTTTGAAAAATTATTTACGAGTTGATAAACCTGATCCGATTACTTATGATAGTACCCTTAAGGAAAAGAAGGAGTTTGAAAAATAAGATCGGTCAAACCGTATGAGTATGTTGGTTATGAAACAAGCCATTCCAAAAGTTTTTTAAAGCACTATGTCCGATGAGATCACAGTAGTTAAAAATTTTCTTCATTCTCTAGAACAACGTTTTGCCAGAAGTGATAGGATCAAGGTATGTACACTTATATCGACACTTATTTTCATGAGATATAAGGGAAATGAAGTCATCAAAGAGCACATAATGGACATGTCACATGTACATGCAAATCTCAAGGTACTTAGAGTGGAATTATCATAAGAAGTACTTGTGCACTTTGTTTTGATTTCTCTTATTTTGTTTTGATTTTTCTTACACAACAGTTCAATCATTTCAAGGTGACATACAACTATTAGAAAGAATTCTGGAATCTGAATGAACTCATTTCACATTGTGTTTAACAGGAGGAAAGACTCAAGTCTAAAAGGACAGAGAGTGCTCATTACGCAGGGATCTCAAATGATAAGAAGAAAAAGAAAAATAAAATAAATAAATCTGTTGCAATTCCAGCATAGCAGGAGAAGCAACAGAAGGTTCAGATGGAAAATTTTTGTTTTTTCTGCAAAGCTCCGGGACACCAGAAGAAGCAATGCGCTAACTATCATCTGTGGCGTGCAAAGAAATGTATGCTTCTTAATTTTGTTTGTTCTGAGGTTAATTTAACTTGTGTACCTACACACACCTGGTGGATAGATTTTGTTGCCATAACTCAAATCAGTGTATCAATGTAGTGTTGCCTCCATTCCCCTAAGCCAAGTGATGGTGCCAGATTCATTTATGTGGGCGATGGCAAATGAGTTGAGGTGGAAGCAATTGACAAATTTATATTGTTGTTAAGAATTGAATTTTATTTGGATCTAGAAGAGACTTTTACTGTACCGTCATTTAGACGAAATGTGATTTCTGTTTCTGTATTGGACAAATTTAGTTATTCATGTTCATTTAAAAATAAAAAATTTAGTCTTTTCTTTTAATTCAAATATGATTAGTTCTACCTCTTTATCAGCGCATGATAATTTTTATTTATTTGATACAATTGCTTCTTATAATGAATCATTGTATATTGGTATAAGAGGTGTAAAGAGAAAATTAACCAAGTAGAATTTTGCTTTATTATGACACAAGAGATTAGGTCACATCTTCCAAAGAAGAATTGAGAGACTTGTGCTAGATGAAATTCTAGATCCCATTGATTTTATAGATTTTGACACATATGTTCATTATATTAAGAAAAAACAAACAAATATTAAGAGATTAAGTGCCAACAGAGTTATGCACGTATTAGAACTCATTCATACAGATATTTGTGGATTGCTCCCTACGGCTTCTTGGAATTGTCAATAATATTTTATAACGTTTATAGATGATTATTGCATATATGTTCATGAGAAGTCTTAGTCCATTGATTCCTAAAGGAATGCGGTATCGTCCTATAGTACACCATAACAGGTTCTCCGAACATGAATGGTGTTGCTAAAAGACGAAATAGAATACTTAAGGATATGGTAAGGAGTATGATTAGTCATTTTACCTTACCTAAATCACTTTAGGGAGAAGCATTAAAGACCGCAACATATTTACTCAACAGAGTTCCAACTAAAGTAATTACAAAGACCCTTTATGAGCCTTGGATGGGTAAGAAGCCTAGTTTGAGATATTTGCACATTTAGAGATGTCTAGTTAGACTAGACCTTATAGGCCATAGGAAAAGAAACTGGACTCCAGAACTGTTAGTTGCTATTTTGTTGGTTATATTAAGTGATCCAGGGGTTACAAGTTTTATAATCCCACTGCTAAGATAATTTTTGAAATAGAAAATACTTAATTTTTTGAGAATGTTGAGTTTGTGGGGGAAGAAAGAGTTCAAGACCTTATCTTTAAAGAAAAATGAGTCAATATTCCTATTCCCTTAGTTGCTCTTAACAATGATTACGATCAGGTTCTTATACTTAGTATTGTTTAAAAAACAACTTTAGATCAAGACAATGTTATAGTATCTCCCGTTTCTATTCGGAAAACTATTCCTAAAACACAAACTTCACACCCTTAAGAATTTATGCCATTAAAGAGATCTACTAGAGAGAGGAGAAGTGCAATTATAGATGATTATATTGTATATCTATAAGATCATGAGTTTCATATTGGTACGGTAAAAGATGATCATATCAACTTCCATCAAGTCATAAAAAGTTCGAACTCTCAAAAGTGGATTGATGCCATGAATGAAGAGATAAAGTCCATAAAGGCTAATAACGTTTGGAATCTTATCTCATTGCTTAAGGATGCGAAACTCATTGGTTGCAAATGGATATTTAAGACTAAGAGGAATTCAAAAAGTAATATAGAGAGGTGCAAGATCCATCTTGTCGTTAAAGGCTTTACACAGAGAGAATGCATCAATTATAGAGAGACTTTCTCAATGCATCAATTATAGAGAGACTTTCTCTCTGGTTTTGTCAAAAGACTCTTTCAGGACTATAGTAGCTTTAATGACACATTTTGATCTTAAGTTACATCATATGGATGTTAAGAGAACTTTTTTAATGATGACGTTGATGAGACGATTTATATGATGCAACTAAAAAATTTTGTATCCGAAGATGCACAGCAAATGATTTACAAACTAAAAAAATTCATCTATGTACTTAAGCAGACTTCCCGTCAATGGTATCACAATTTTCATCAAGTCGTTATCTCGTTTGGTTTTAAGATGAATTTAGTGGAAGAGTGTGTATATCATAAGTTCAATAAGAATAAATATATTTTTCTTGTTTTATATATTAATGACATACTGTTTGTTAGTAGTAGTGATACAGGCTTATTGCAAGAAACCAAAAGATTTTTTGCAAAAAAATTCAAGATGAAAGACCTTGGGGACGTCTCTTTTGTATTAAGGATCCATATACACCAGGATCGCTCTCGGTGTATTCTTGAATTATCATAAAAAAAGCTATATTGAAAAGGTTCTTAAAAAGGTTTGACATACAGGATTGTAAACCAGGTGACTCTCCTGTGTCTAAAAGAGACAGTTTACTCTAAGTCAATGCCTCAAGAATGATCTAGAGACTACAAATATGCAAAAGATTCCTTATGTTTCAGCTGTAGGGAGTCTTATATATGCATAGGTTTGTACGCATCTAAATATTGTGTACATTGTTGGGATATTAGGTAGATATTTAAGTAATCCATGAACGAATAATTGAAAAGCAGCCAAACGTGTCGTGCGATATCTACAGAGAACAAAAGGTTATATGCTCATATACGGGGGGTTAGATCAGTTACAGATCATTGGTTATTCTAATTATAATTTTGTCGGATGTTAAAACAGTAGAAAATCTACATCATGTTATATCTACTTGCTTGTTGGGGGAGCTATTTCCTATAATAGTGCTAAGCAAACACTTGTAACCCTTCTACTATAACAACAGAGTTTGTACCTTGTTATGAGGCATCCAATCATGGAATATAGCTACGAAATTTTGTCACTGGGCTGCATATTATTGATGGCATAGAAAGACCATTAAAGTTATTTTGTGACAATAAGTCAGCAGTTATGTATTCCAACAACAACATGAGCTCGACGAAGTCAAAGCATATAAATATCAAGTTCCTCGTTATTAAAGAAAAAGTTCAGAGTAACTAAATATCAATAGAATACATTGGAATAAACTCCATGATTGTAGATCCACTCACTAAGGGATTACCACCTAAGGTCTTTCATGAACGCACTACTCATATGGGTGTTGTATCCTTAAACAATGTATAGGTTCAGTGGTAGTCTTGTACTTTAGTTGCATTTATTTTGTAAGACATGTTATAATTTTTGTATTTTAGTTTTGGTTTATGTATATATGGTTCATTACAGTTTTTGTATTTTGGTTTTGTTTATATATATTATTTTTGAGTTTTTTTACAGTTGATCTCACTAAGGTTAAGACATAATCAGTTAGAAATAGGTATGCTTAGATCACATAACATGTAATTTTCATGCTGCATATCTATGTTTGGTCCATATCGTTCGATTATTATGATATACGTGACCATTGATAAGTTTAGCTACGATAATTGTAGCGAAGACCACTTCGATCCTACGTCATTATTATCGATGGACGAGATTATTTGGTGATGCATTCAGGTATTCATAGCACAGTTTTAAGTACTCCTATGGTTATTTAACGTATAGTTTGATTTTTTCTGATATGTGGGCTTAATGTTGGATTTGGTATGCGTATCAGACTATCAATTTAATATACTCGTTTAAAAGTGATCAAATACGATTAAACAGTATTGGGTCTTAATGAATCGAATTTAAGTATAGACTTGTAATGTGCATATATCATTTTCGTAATATTCTCTTTTTATGATTGGTGAAATGGGAATTGCAAAAGTTTATTGATATAAAAGGCGGTTATGATCCCCAAATCACAAAATCATCATTTTATTTTTTTGAAATCTCGTCACCAGAAAAAATAAGTTTTTAGGTATCGTGTTGATTCATAAGATTCTACTTCCGGACGCGAACAATTCTTTCACGATACAATTCTTTCACGATGGATCCAAGTACGCTTCCGCTTACCTTTTTCATTAATTCAGTACGAAATTATATGTTTAGATTTACAAATCTATTGATTTGAAAAATATTTTTATTTCAACAATTAGTGCATATAAAAATTTCTTGTGATTAGTTTTTGAATTTTTTGAATATTTGTAAAGAGATGTTTCACTAATCAAGAAAGTTAATAATCAAATAATTCCACAAGACAAAATTACCGTATTGGATCGATACATATTTTTGAAGAACAATCTCATCAGCATCTTTGTTCATACAAGAAACTATAGTTGAACAACACAGGAGAAAAGAGAAATAATGAAAGAAAAGTATCATGAGCAAGATCGAGAAGGAAAAGTATTAAACTAGTAGTTGTTAGAGTTAATAGAAGAGCAAATAGTTCGAATTTCTCCATCTTCATCTTGATCAGTGAGGACCTGAATGTTGGCAAGCTTCACCATTGACGCTCCAAACTGGTGGTGAAATAGCCATGGCTGATCAGCAAAAGCAGAAACAAGAGGAGAAGTCCTGGCATCAGAATACAGCATTTGATCTGTCTGTAAAAGTCCCTTTTTTTCCTCAAGATTCTTGTAATATTGAGCGTCAAAGGTTGTCGGAGTTGTCCCATCTAAGTCAACATATTCAGTATCCCATCTGCATCTTCTCGACAAGTAGTTGAAGTACTTGGAATCAATGGATGGATCAGCTTCACCGGTTCCAGTGTAGTTAAAGAGTCTGTACTGGATTGAATCACATCTTGCTCTTCCAATTGTATGTGCCCCTGAAAATCCAAACTATCATATATAAATTCATTTTAAATGGATCAAAAAAATATATTTCAATGGGATTATATAATGCACCTGATAGGACAACTAAATCAAGAACGTTCATTCCATTGGATTGAAAAAACTCTAGCAGCTTAGTGACGGATTCTCGACCCATAGGCACCTTATTAGCGTCTTTTTCATAGGAAACTTTGGAGTCTTTCCGGCCGTATGGAACCATCCAGAACGGACCTCCGACAAGAACGGTGGCATCCCTAGCTACCGCCGTCAGAATATCAGTGCAAGAAACAGTTCTTGGGCACTTCCTCTCAATCTCCGACTTGATATCTTCGATCACGTCGAAACCTCTCAATGTCTCGCTTGCCTTTGCCCTCCTCTCGCTTCCCTCGTGGTCTAAAAGAATCGACCCATCACATCCCTACATATGCAATTTATTAGAACATAAATAATTAGTTAATCACTTTTCTATCAGTTCAAAATTTTGAAATAATTTGTTGAATATAAAAGAAATAAATGAAAGGAAGGTACATATAGATATGTGTGTTAGTCTTGATGTAATTGGATTATATATTGTGTGCATGTAGATATATAATACCGTAACGGCGCAGTCGTGGAAGTGCAATCTGATGAGACTGGGTGCGAGAGTGGGATCCTTGTGGATCCAGTGCTTTAGTTTTCTGTTGATGATCCTTTCAAGATCTGGACAGCTATGGCGATAGTAACCGAAGGAGAGTAGATTAGTGAAAGGCAAATCATCTGGCAATATGGGGATATCTAGAGAAGGTTCAGGAAGAGAGTGTGTTAGGATTAAGCACTCAAGAGAAAGGAGGAGAAAGAGAAAAGAAATGGAGGATTTCATGATTTAGTTTCCTTTTTATGATTGCGTTTTCTTTAGTGTTTTCCTAAAGAATGAAGGTTAATTTCCAAAATATATGTATCATATCTATAAATACACAAGATATACAGTTGCAGTGTCCATGGAAGTCGGTAGGTTGTAATTGGAAGTGGCAGGCACGTCTAACCTCCGATAAACAGATATGCTTGCATGTAGAGCTTTGAAGTATGCATGACTTATTGAATCTTTCATCATGCCTGCACATAGATATAAATTAATATTTATATGCGCGATAGATTTAATATATTTGTATATGCCATTCACCTGGCCTTGAATCTCGATGCCCATTTCATAACATGAGTCAAACACACACACACACACACACACATATATATATATATAATATAGGCGCTAAAGTAAAAATACGATCAAGGGCTTCTAGCAAGGGAAGGGAACTTGTACCTTCCCATTGTACGGGCTCAGTTCCTAGGCCCAGTAATTTAGCAACTCGTTCTTTTAAAAAACTTTCTAAAAGCTTTTCTTGTTTCAATTTAAAATTTAGGACGACGATAAACATATTAAAAAAATTAAGTTATTACATGAGACTCTCTGAATAGTAATTTTATATTCTTGAACATTGATTTTTTTTTCTTTTATTTATCATTTTTTTTCTGATAAAATAATAATAAATAGTTTTTGTTTTGTCTACAAAATCGACTGAAATACGAGGTCTTAGGTGATTAAATCTGACTCTGCGTCAACTCTCACATGCAAATTATCTTTTCTCTTTGCTTTTTGCTCATTCTAGTTAGTTGATTTTTTTTTTTCAAAATCCATGCAACTTATTGTTCATTCTTATTTAGAAAATATTTTATTTTCAAACCGTTTTCTTAATTTAGTCGCGGGATAAATTCATCTGAAAGTCTGAGTTCTCTCTATCTTTCAAATGATATTCTTATGTTAAAAGTTATGTACGAATTAAAATGAATTCCGATTAAAGAATTATGTTTTAAAATTAGGATTCTTGATCTAAAAAAATTAAAATTTTAATTCATAATTCAAATAATAATAGATAACTATGATATTTAAGTATTTTTATATTTTTCTAGAAAAATGTAAATATAAGTTATGAATCTGTGTATTTTTATTAAAAAATTATATTATTTGTGTTCTTATTTTATTATTGAAATATAAATATTACCTAGTTAATAAATTTGAACTTAAAAAATAGTTATAATGCTATCTTTATCTATTGTTCAACTAACCTTAATGCATAAAATCTTTCTAGACCATATATAAAATCAAACAGAATGAAATATTAGTGTTTAAATAATTTTCGTCCAAAGTCAGAGTTTGCCTATTTAAGATACCAACATTTGCATCCATAAAAATTCATATTTCTTTACAGGAAATATGAAACAAACAAACAAAAAATGGAGGAATTTGCTTCAAGCAGTAACAATTTTCTCACAAGTAAGACAATTTCAGACATTTATGCAGCATTACCCACTTTTCTGAATGCCCAATCTCTATTCAACTTTCCTTTTCTTCTATCCATCGTCGTCTCAGATCGCATTTCAGACTTGGAAGCACAGAGCAATACACAAACCTTGCTGCTTCCAGGGAGTAAAAAATGATCCAACTCCAAGTTTAAGTGTTATAATTATTCGTTGAATACTTTTTCCATTCATTTCCAGAACATCAATGTGCAGTCTTTATCCTCACTAACTCAACTTTTAACATAATCCTCATATTCTTACTCAGACCCCTCAGTGAGTTGCTCTCAATTGCTAACTCAAAACTCTTAGTGAACTCAGCCAAGCAACAAAGTCAAAACCCAATTCAGTGTACCAATGGGCTTGGAGTTTTGTGTGTCTGTCGGAATGGCAGAGGAGAAGCCGCGGCTGAGGGGGAATATGGTAGGATCTCTCTTAATAATAAAATTTTTTAAATTAAATAATGGTAACACTTAGAATCTCGTCAAACTGATATTTGTACTGTTAGTTATTAAAAGATTCAAGTATTTAACAAAAATTGTTATGAATTATGCTTTTTAATATACACTTAATTAATTTTAAAATGACAAAAATTTGTCTACTAATAAAAATTAATTATTAAAATTATTCTAATAATTTAAGTTAGTTTCATAATATTTATTTTAATACAAATATTACTTTTAAATTATTATTTAATTCAAATAAATTTTTTAAGTTACATATAATATATATATGTATATATATATGAAATGATTAGTACTATTAATATTTTATTTTAATTTAAAAGTACAAAATCAATAAATTAGTAAAATATAAATTTAATGAATACGTACATTAAAACTATTATTAAACTACTTTCTACTTTTTCAAGTAAATATTTATTTTCAGCTCTAATTTTTCATTCATAAAAAATTCATAACGCTTTTGACTTTGGAATTTTATCAGCAAAAAACTGAAACATTTAAGAGGGATGATTCGCTCTTTCTATAAATAAGTGATAATAGTGGAATAAATATTTTATTATAAACCGATAATTCTCTTCTGTATATATATATATAATTCAATGACTTAATTTTCTTATAAGAAAATTCAATGATTAATTTTGTTAATTGAACCGGTTTTATGTATGAACGTCTGTGTATGTATACATATATATATATATATATATATATGTATACACATTATCTCTTTGACTGCGAGTTCTTCTTTAGATGATTACAAATATTTAAAACATTAACTAAGCATTCTGATGGCCTAAATCAATGAAAACACGATCGAGTTAGGTGTTCTTGCAGCATTCGCCAAACCTAGCAAAGTTGACCATCAGTATGCTTACAAAGCGATTCATTTTCTGACATATATATATATATATATATATATATATATTTGGGCATTTTCTTATGTATATTGCCTCCCTAGTGTCTTTTTGTGTACTAATATAATGGATTGTTGGCCACTGCGGTCCGAGATTTTTATTATTAACCATTAATATGTTTGTCATATCCTCTTGGAACAGGCATCTATTCCTTCATTATTCGTGTGTGTGTGTGTACATATATCAACTAATCAATTAATTAATATAAGCTTTGAATTTGTCCTAGCTCTCAATTCTAAAACATGCATGATTGATCTTCTGCATCATTTTTTTTTACCTTAATTTTCTTTATAATGTAATAACTACAAGAATAATATCTCTTGAATGATACTGATGAAGTACGTAGACAAGAATTAATATTACTTCCGGTAATCTTTCACGTATAATATTATATGTATATACTAATCGTACAGAACATAAAACAGCGGAGTGATGGAATATTAATTCCTTGCCATGTCGACGTTGGTAGATTCTTTACCATGTGTTTGTATATGTGCGAGCAAATTGAGCTTTTTGTCAGCACGTTAATCTATTAGTGTGTTGTGTCCTAGCAACACCTTTCAATGAAAAAACAAGATTAATAAATACTGATGAATACAAGTATATGTATGTGTATATATATATATATATGTAGGTTGCCAATGTAAATATTTTATGCATTTTCTGTGCCTACGCCAACTAAATTTTCTGAGAATATGTCGACTTATGTAATCATTTCAACGTTAATGTAGGGTTGTATGGTTGATCAGAACTTACTCATTTTGTAGCTCATATAAGAGTGCTAGGTTACAAAATCCGTGACATAGTTATTGTGTCTTAATACAAATTTTACTTACTAAAAAAATGCCCCTGGTTGTCGAGATAAATTATTAGGCACTAAAATATTTTAGGCTACTACAGAAATAAATCAATTTTATTTGCGAAATCTATTTGAAACAATCATAAATTTGAGAGTATGGAAGAAATATTGAAAACTCGACTTTAACCACCAATCCTATACTTATATCCTCTACTCAAGTAAGACACTAAATTTTCACTATCTTTAATAAATGCTCTTATAATGGCTAGTTGACGAGGTGTTTAACTCATAAACACACATTCGTCTCCAAAAAATACACACAAAAAGTTTACCTCACTTTTTTTTTACAAAGCACAACAATAATTTTGGAAGAATGAATTAAAATAAATCTCTCTCTTATAGTAGATCTTACAAGTAGAAGTACTTTCAAGAATTTCAAGTATGACTCAAGAAAAAAAAGATCAACATCTGGATACAATCTCCTAAATAATTTTATTAAAAAACAAGTAAATAACTAGTACTTAAAAATCCAATAAATTTTAGAACATAATCTATTGAGATCCTAAAAAATCATAAATAGTTGTAATGTTTGATAAAAATTTTCATTTACCTGAACAATTGTAAGGGTTGATAAGTGTTATCATGTACCTTTATATGTCTATAAATATTAGCTGTAAATCAATTAAGAAATATAACTTTTACAGTATAAAATCACATTTTATTATTCTTTCTCTAAATTTTCTATTTTTGTCTTCTCTCTTCTCTCTACTATCTTTTACCTCTATATTTCTCTATTTCTCTCTCTAACAACCTTTTTCTCTCTCTATTTCTTTGTTCACCAAAAAACTAGTCTCTTTCTCTATCTTATTCTCCCTTCCATACTTCTTTTCTTCTCTCTTTATATAAATCTTATTTTTTTTCCTAAAATTCTAATTATGTCTCATATTTTCTTAATTTTAAGTGATATTCAGTCTTTCAAATTATCTCATAATTACTCTAAAATCATTTAAAGTTATATTTTCCTCGAATTATGGGTTTATAAACCACATGTTAATTCAGATTCTGACAATTTGGTATCAGAGAATCTCAATTTTGATGAAACTCTTACAAGTTTCATGACCATAGTGAAAAATAAAGGCAAAGTCATGGTGTTTGGATCGTAAAAGATATAGACATTAGAGGAAAATATACATGAGATGAATAAAAAATTTTCAAATTTTAGATTCGAAATTGTAATGCCTCAAACCCTAATAACGAGACGCAAACCTACTCATACAATTTCTCATCTAATGGGCTCACAAAATATGCATATGCAAAATTCAAAAATTTAACATAAAATCTAACATCCCACGTAATATATACAACATTTATATATACAGAACATGATATCAAAATATAAAATTTAATAAAATAATACGATAACCCAAAATATGAACAAAATATACACTAATTATGACATCTTCACGTGTTCGTCACTCATCCAAAAATTGTTCTGGTTCTTTTCGCTCTGAAAAATATCAGAGTAAAATTTAATGAGTTTCACCAACTTAATAGATATTTATGTTATTCCAAAACTCATATCAAACATCATGTAAATACAGACACACACACACACGTAATCGATGTAATAGTAATATTTTTCAAATCAAACTTATTTATAATATTTCACAATATTTGAACTTCTCAATCTTATATTTCGGAATTCAATTATTCACAACTATTTTTGATATTGAAACTACACATATTTTTAATCTGATATCTTAATTAAACTCAAACTTTTATATTCAGAATGACACACATATACTCAGAAGGTCACATTTAATTTTTCATTCCGCAATGTCGTTTATATTGTCATTGAAGATAGGTGAAAAGGATCCCCATTGCATGAATAACACATACATAATCTCACATTGGCCACAACGGATACGTTTGTTAGGTGACCCGCACGCTCATGAATATCTATCTACGTCTGGATTAGGTTTCACAAAGCCATCTATGTGCTGGTTTATCATACCTGCTAAACTTCAACCACACACACCCTTCTCTCCTCGATTCAGACTAAATGAGTGAGTATCCAGGGTTAATACACTACTCACTCATATTCACTCTTTATTTTTTATTCCCTCTTTTTATTTAATTTATTAATTTTTATTTTGATCAATTTAGTTATTTCTTAAATATTTATTTATTTGTTTATTGTAGTTTACTATTTTCTCACTTGAATATCTCTTTTATCCCGCTAATTTGCCTTATTGATTTCCTCAACATAATTATTTTCAATTGGTAGTCTTATTTTATTTAATCATGATTCTCATATTTTTTGTTCTTTTCATGTCAGCTAACATCATAGTCATGTAAGTCCACAATTGTCAAAATAACAAAATAGGTAAACAACTATCATAGATCAAATGCTGTGAGACTCAAACATCTTCGGTTGGTAACTTTCTGCCTCTGGAAATGATTTTCTAGTTTCCCCAAGAAGAACTTCACGGCCTGCGCGGCGGGGTGTACGCTTTTGCTTTGAAAATTGTCGGTGTCGAGTGTGCTTCAGCCTCGGAGCCCACGGATATCGCGACGTCTCCTAATCATGACTCTCATTCCCCTTTCTTCGGCTAGCCTTCAGCATCTTCGGTGCTTCCTTCTTCTTCTTCTTTGGCTGCTCATCTCTTTCCTTTTTTTTCCCTCTCTAGCTCGTGACCCTTCTCTCTCTTATGTTTTCTGTCTTTCTTTCTCATGATTTCAGCTCTCTCTTTTTCTTTTCTTCTTCTCCGGCCACCCACTTCCTCTCCTCTCCTTCTCTTTTTTGCTCGACTCTCACTCTACTCAACCTCCTCTCGGCTCACCCACTCAAGCTTAGCTCTCTCCCTCTCTCATTTTTAGCTTCTTTGGTTTGAATGGAAGAGAAACCCTAAATGGGTTTCTTTAAATAGGTTGTTTCCGAGCTGTTTGATCTTTTCATATTGAATTTGGGCCACTTGATCGTCTTTGATCAAGAGCCATTGGGTCGGCCTCAGACAGTGCGATCTTGACCGTCCATATCTTGATTTATTATTTTCCCCCTTCCACTCTTATTTAATTATGCTTTTGACTCCATTTTTATAGATGTATTCATTTAAGCCTTTTAAATTTGATAAAAATCTCTTATTTCTGAACATTCCTTCAATTAAACCCTTAAACCTTAATTTAATTAATTTACCTCAAAATTTTAACTATTTTATTTTTATTTACTTATTCACAAATTTTACACATAATTTACATTATATTATGGACTAAATATTACAGAAATGTATGAATCATAATAGCAAACCCGAGCCATAGTGGACCAACGATTGATTATGTTTGGTCAACAACTAGAAAAACTTATCGAAATCGTGCAAAATAATATACGAATTAGTGAAACAGCTGCTTAGGTAAGTCCCTCCCCATATATTTTAAATGTTGATAGAAGAATACTAACGAACCCGAGAACTAAGAAAATTAGGGTTGGTAGTTCGAATAAAAGGGATAACTAAACTGGTAATCCTGTCCTAAAAATTAAAATTTCTATTTTTGATGGGAAAAATCCTAGAATATAGATAAGAAGATTTAACAAGTATTTTCATATTTTCAACATTCCAGAATATAGTAAAATGGAAACAATCTTATTGTATTTTAGAGACAAGGCAGAGATGTGGTTTCATGGGTTACCCAAAATATATTTGAATGAGAAGTTTATTATTCTCATATACCTTTATATGTCTATAAATATTAGTTGTAAATCAACCAAGAGATGTAACTTTTATTGAATAAAATCACAGTTCATTATCCTCTCTCTAAACTTTCTAGATTTTTCTTCTCTCTTCTCTCTCTATATTTCAATCTTTCTCTTTCTAACATCCTCTATATATATATTGCTCTCTCTTTCTCTGTCTAACCGTCTCCCTCTCTTTCTAAAGTATTCTTTCTTTCTCTCTCAATTTCTTTCTTCCTCTAAAAACCAGTCTCTCTCTTTATCTCTCTTCTTCTATCTCCCAGACTTATTTTCTTCTCTCTTTCTAGAAATTTTCTTTTCTTTTCTAAAATTTTAATTTTGTCTCACACTTCTTCATTTCTAAATTCTACTAAATCTTTCAAATTATCTTAGAATTACTCCAAAATCATTTAAACTTTAATATTTTTTCCAAATTATGGATCCGATAAATCACATGTTGATGTCGAATCCTGGCATAATCCTAAATAACCTCTCTTTAAGAGTAAATACGCAAGAAGTTGCTTTTCTGAAGATTTTAAATTTTAGTTAAGAAAAAAGATTATGTTTATTTTTAATTTCTCAAATATAAAACAAATTAACAATACTTAAAAACTAGTGAATTTTTATTTTTTTTCAAAAGTCTCTTTTTAAAAGTAGATATACAAGTAAAAACTCTTTTAAGATTTCAAGTTTAATTTAATGAAAGAAATAATTTTGCTCTTGATTTCTCTTAAAATCTTGTTAAAAATCAATGAAATAAACGATATGTAGAAACTCAAAGAATTTTCAAAAAGTTCACCTAAGTATCCTTATCTAAGAATAGATATACAAGGAGAAACATACTTATATATCCTAAAATTTGTTCAAGAGGAAAGGTAAATCTTTCGATCGAAACTTTAAATGACATCTAAAGATGAGAGAATATCATATTTTTGTATTAAATTATCTCAAACGATTATATTTAAAACTATGCAGGTTTTAGTGTGATATAAAAGACTTGTATAATGTGAAAAAGTATTTTAGATCATATTTTTATATGTTTTCAAAATACAGAGAGCTATGTGTGAGAATCGTTTGATATATTTCATTATACTACGTACCTTAGACAACTTTTTGTTTATATAGGTTATATGATGTGTTTCTTTATATCACATGTCTTGCACCACTATTTGTTTTTAGAGTGGTATGATGTGTTTCTTCATATTATATGGCTTACACAACTTTAAGTGTATAGAGACTCTATGATGTGTTTCTTTTTATCATATCTACATATGGTCAAAAAGCCTTATAAAATTTGTTCTAATTTTTTTTTTTTCCAATTTTGTTATGTTTCAAAAAATTATCTTTAATTACTTTTGAAATAAAAACACAAAAGAGTAAGTTTTCTGAAGATGTTCAAATAAAATTTCTTTGATATTTCAAAAAATATTTTGATCCATCTTTAAAATTTACCAAAGTCCATAAAATTTTCTTATGACCTTCAATTGTTTGAGTATTCCATTTTTCTTTTATTTTACATCTTTTCACGAATTCTTGGCACCTGGTTTCATCATCTTGTATTTTTGCCACAAGTTTTTCTCCAATTACCATCTAAACAATGTTAATAGAATATTGAAATTTTATATTAATCAAAATAAATTTCAAAGAGCTCGACACTAATCCTCACAAGTAACATCACTTGTCATGTATTATGTAGCTTCCTTTTTCTGAATCATATTTTATTAAAAAAGATGAATTTATTAAATTATTATTCACAGATAGAATTGAGTGAGTAGATAGAGAAACTATATAATAACACACTTTAATTACTTTTTGACCCTTTTTGTACTTGTAGTGTTTGACCAATTAACCGGATCATAATAATTAGAAGAAAAACACAAGTCAATTGACTGTGCCCCCCCGCCATTCATAACATTTTGTATAGTCGTCAATTTCAAGAACAAGGCATTTACTTGCCCACACAGATACTCATCTTATAATTTTCTGCTTCTTGCTTGCAAGATAATATTGATTCTGTCAATACACAATGAATGCATGGATCAAGTTCTAGAATGAACTGACATGAGTTGAGCGTATGTGAACAGGTTAAGAAATCGGTAACTTCAAATTTTGTTTGTTTGGTTGGGTTGGAATATTTGTTTGTATACAACATTATAAATTCGTATATATATATACATATATATGTATATACGTACATAACTTATACTTACAAAATTAAGATAATATAAAAAAAAAAAGAAAAAAGAGAGTGAGTATTTTGGATTAGGAAATAGGAGGTTACTTGCAACCAATTCAAGATGAGAAAAGGGCATAAGAGACAACTGGGTTTGGTGGCTCAACCCAATACAACAACATCATCAACCGATAATTAATTTATATTGCTATTGGTACTTGTTTTCATTTCATTATATATATATATATATAGAGAGAGAGAGAGAGAGAGAGAGGATATGTTTAATGTAGTACGTATACGTATTCCTATAAATATGGAAAATATAGTAAATAGGTAAGGTGAAATAATGCATGAAATGATGTAATAATATATGTACGTTCAGAATCCGGGAAGTTGAATTTTGTACGTGGGGAATGACAGAGGATGGTGGGGACTTCGTTGACTTGGTATAGCTTCACCCTTTACATATATGTACATATATACATGTAAACCGGGAGAATAAGAAGCAGCAGAAGAGGAAAGGAAAAGAAGCAACTCAACCGCTCACTTTCTGGTTAGAGCTCAGAAACCATAACCCATTTGCAGCTAATACACTTTGAACAAGCAAGCCCCATTCCAACCACTACTCTAAATCAATCCATGAGCTTCCATCCCTTTCACATTTATAACTTGAACGGTGCTTCCATTTTTCAAATATCATTTCCGTCTTCTTCCTCTGACTCTTGACTCTGACACTGATCTTCTTATCCCCTTCATTTCATATCTACGCGAACACCTGTCCCTTTCCTTTTCTTTTTCCTCTGTGAAAGAGTAGCTAGAAAGAGGTGTTTGGTATCGTCATTAATGGCATTTACTCACTCATGCAGTCTCTTATCGATCCCTGTTTATATCTTTCAACTTCCCAATGCAGCAGCGTATCTGTAATGCCCATTTCACCTGTTAAAACCACGCGTCTTCTCTTACCCCAAGATCACCACCTTAATTTTCTTCCTCATTGCTTATTAACTCTCATACTGCTCAAAACAAATATGCCCTGAATCTGTTCCATCTTCATCTTTCTTTCTCAAGCAAATGATTATGGACAAACAGAGAAATCTTGTTTTCTTTTTGTTGTTTTCTTTACGAGTGTTGCTGGTTTTGTGTCAAAACCAGGAGCTGTCGGTTCTTTTGGAGGTGAAGAAGTCCTTTGTGGATGACCCAGAAAATGTGTTGAAGCAGTGGGATGCAAACAACCCAAACTTTTGTGCTTGGAGAGGAGTTACTTGTGGAGTTGACTCAGTTGATAACTCACTGCGAGTTGTGGGGCTCAACCTCTCTGGTTCCTCTCTTGGCGGATCAGTATCACCCTCGCTCGGTCGTCTGCACAACCTAATCCACCTTGATCTTTCTTCTAATCTTCTCGTGGGTCCAATCCCACCTACTCTGTCTAACCTTTCTTCTTTGGAATCTTTGCATCTTTTCTCTAACCAACTAAGTGGCCCCATCCCAACTGACCTTGGCTCGCTCACCAGTATCCGTGTCATGAGAATCGGTGACAACCGACTTACCGGTTCCATTCCTGCACCTTTTGGGAATCTTGTAAACTTGGTGACTCTTGCCTTAGCCTCCTGCAGTCTCACCGGGCCACTACCCCCCGAACTCGGTCGACTCACCCGAGTTGAGAACCTCATACTGCAAGACAACCAACTCGAGGGTCCAATTCCTGCTGACTTGGCCAACTGCTCGACCCTCACTGTCCTCACCATCGCTTTCAACAACCTTAACGGCTCAATACCTGCAGAACTGGGTCTCCTTGCGAATCTAGAAATCCTCAATCTGGCCAATAACAGCCTGTCGGGGGAGATACCGAGTCAACTCGGTGGACTGAGTCAACTCAGGTATTTGAACTTGATGGCAAACAAGCTCGAAGGTCCAATACCGAGGTCTCTGGCAAACCTGGGTAGTCTTCAAAACCTGGATTTATCGATGAACAAGCTTAATGGGAGCATCCCGGAAGAATTTGGCAACATGGGTCAGCTTGCATACTTGGTTTTATCAAACAACAATCTTTCAGGTTTGTTCCCCAAAAATTTTTGTTCAAACACTAGCAATTTAGAACACTTGATTCTATCAGACATTCATCTTTCCGGCGAAATTCCTCGTGAGTTGAGCAAGTGCAGGTCGTTAAAACAGCTCGATTTGTCCAACAATACCCTCAATGGATCAATACCAATTGAGGTATTCGAGTTGGTTGAATTGACTGATCTCTATCTCCATAACAACAGCTTGGTGGGTTCAATTTCTCCTCTCATTGCAAACCTCAGAAACCTTCAATGGCTTGTATTGTATCATAACAACCTGCAAGGGAATCTGCCAAGAGAGATTGGGATGCTAAGTAAGCTTGAGGTTTTATTTCTTTATGAGAACCACTTATCGGGGAAAATACCTATAGAGATTGGGAACTGCTCAAGCTTGAAAATGATTGATTTCTTTGGCAATCATTTCAGTGGGGAGATTCCCAGTGAAATTGGAAAGCTTACAGGGTTGAATCTTCTTCATCTGAGACAGAATGAACTTGTGGGCAAAATTCCCGCCACATTGGGTGACTGTCATCAACTAATCATCCTTGACTTCGCAGATAATCGTCTCACAGGTGGAATTCCAGCAT
This sequence comes from Carica papaya, assembly GCF_054855325.1. Lineage (NCBI taxonomy): Eukaryota > Viridiplantae > Streptophyta > Magnoliopsida > Brassicales > Caricaceae > Carica > Carica papaya. The sequence continues at coordinate 22,776,331 of NC_142310.1, read as the reverse complement.
CGTTTGGTGGCTTACAATCACTTGAACAGTTCATGCTTTACAACAATTCCCTTGAAGGTATTCTTCCCGATACGCTTTCCAATCTAGTAAACCTTACCAGGGTCAATCTCTCCAAGAACAGGTTAAATGGTAGCATTGCTTCACTCTGCAGTTCGTCTTCGTTTCTTTCTTTTGATGTTACAGACAATGACTTCGACCATGAAATTCCTCCCCTGCTGGGGAATTCACCTTATCTTGAGAGGTTAAGATTAGGGAAAAACCAGTTCACTGGGAAAATTCCCTGGTCTCTGGGGAAAATTCGTCAACTCTCTTTGTTAGATATGTCAGAGAATTCACTCACAGGAACAATACCACCCGAGCTGGTATTATGCAAGAAACTCACCCATATTGATCTCAACAACAATCTTCTTTCGGGTGCCATACCCGCATGGTTTGGGAAGTTGCCTCAGATCGGAGAGCTTAAGCTTGCTTCCAATCAGTTTTCTGGCTCTCTTCCGCTGGAAATTTTTAATTGTTCCAAGCTGCTGGTGCTTTCTCTTGAAGGGAATTCTCTTAATGGAACAATCCCTGTTGAAATTGGCAACTTAGTGTCCCTCAATATCCTAAATCTTGATAGAAACCAGTTCACTGGATCACTACCTTCATCTATAGGTAAGCTGAGCAAGCTTTACGAACTTCGGTTGTCACACAACAGATTAAGAAGTGCAATACCTGCAGAGCTTGGACAACTCCATAATCTTCAAAGCATTCTAGACCTCAGTCACAACAATTTCACTGGACAAATCCCACCTTCTATCGGAACACTGTCTAAGCTCGAAGCGCTTGATCTTTCTCACAATCAGTTATACGGAGAAGTCCCTCCGCAAGTGGCCCAGATGATCAGCTTGGGCAAGCTGAATCTCTCTTACAACAATCTTGAGGGCAAACTGAGCAAGCAGTTCTCACATTGGCCACATGAATCTTTTGAAGGAAACTTGCGTCTTTGTGGTGTCCCTCTTGGCAGCTGCAGCAACGTTGCATCCGATGATCACCAATCAGGCCTGAGCAACACCTCTGTAATTGTAATATCAGCAATTGCAACACTGGCTGCCATTGCACTTTTGATACTTGTAGTTGCTCTGTTCATGAAACAGAGGAAAGAGTATTCCGGGAAAACAAGTGAAGTGAATTCCAGTTACTCCTCAACCTCTTCACAAGTACGGAAGAAACTGCTCTTCCACAAAGGAGCTGCAAAGCAGGATTTTAAGTGGGAAGGCATCATGGAAGCCACAAATAATCTGAGCGAAGAATTCATCATTGGTTCAGGAGGATCAGGAACAATCTACAAAGCTGAGCTGGGTAGTGGAGAGACGGTGGCAGTGAAAAAAATTGTTCAGAAAGATGATATGATGTTAAACAAGAGCTTCATCAGGGAGGTTAAGACCCTAGGGAGGGTTAAGCACAGGCATCTGGTGAAATTGAAAGGTTATTGCAGCAACAAAGTAGCAGGTTTGAATTTATTGATATACGAGTATATGGAGAATGGAAGTGTGTGGGATTGGCTTCATGGAGGAGTTGAGAATAGCAAGAATAAGAAAAGCCTGGACTGGGAAGCAAGAATGAGGATAGCAGTGGGATTAGCCGAGGGAGTTGAGTACCTCCACCATGACTGTATGCCAAGGATTGTTCACAGGGACATCAAAACCAGTAACATTCTCTTGGACTCCGAGATGGAAGCACATTTGGGAGATTTCGGACTAGCCAAACCACTTGTTGATGACTATAATTCGATCACAGAGTCAAATGCCTGGTTTGCTGGTTCTCATGGTTACATTGCTCCAGGTAGCGAAAACTGGGAACTGTATATATAACATATATTATGTTTCACAAATCAGTTTTGTCATACTTGATTCTAATAAAAAAACATTTGTGTGGTGTTAGCAGAGTATGCATATTCTTTGAAAGCGACGGAGAAAAGCGATGTTTACAGCATGGGAATTGTGCTAATGGAGCTGGTTAGTGGGAAGATGCCAACAGACAGAGCTTTTGGTGTGGAAATGGACATGGTGAGATGGGTGGAGACATATATTGAAATGCAAGGTCCAGGAGGAAGGGAGGAGTTGATTGACCCTGCTCTAAAACCATTGTTGACGGGAGAAGAAACAGCAGCTTATCAGGTTCTTGAAATTGGATTACAGTGCACAAAAACTAGTCCACAAGAGAGGCCTTCAACTCGCCAAGCCTGTGATCTCCTCCTCAATGTGTTCAATAACAGGGTGGTTGATTTTGACAAGTTGAGTATCGACCCTTATACGTGATTATTATATATACATTTTGTTAATTTTTCCTTTTGTTGGACAATGTATTTACTTTGTAGATTTTTATTGTCTCTGCTACTAAACTGTACAAATAAGCTGGTAAATGCAAAAGCTTACCTACTACGAACAGTATGAAGTGCGGGCATGCAAAAAATATTCAACCTACAGAAATCAATATGTATGTTAGTGGATTCTCACTGTAGAGGCTGTTTTTTTCTACTGGGTTACAGCTGTTAATTTGGTTTCTTGTGGCATCCATCACGGGTAAAAATGAGGGGTGATTTAAGGTTCGTAAGAGCTTATAGATAGAATTATTCAACCAGATGAACAAAGATTGCCACTTTGAAAATTAAATATTCTTTTGATTTTCTTCTTCATCTCTATCTATTAATAAAAATGCTTCGAGCATATTAGCATAAAAATATGCTTGTATACGGTTGAGTTACAAAAAGTGACATGACAAACAAGTTTGGCATGTGAGCAAAATGGCGTCTGCTTAGTAAAATCAGGTTATAGCTTGGCATATTACCAACAATTAAATACGTTCCTAAAAATTTATTTTGAGATCTGGGATTTAATTAATTATTGAAATATACAATTCTTATATATTTTCATGAATACATATACATCAAGAAATTCTTTTATATATATATATATATATATAAAAATGAATCTATACATTTAACGAAACCTTTGACTTTTACATCAAATAGAAAGGAGATATTAATAAATTTTACTAAAGCAAAGGATAAAATCATATTTGAAATAGAAATATTTTAGCAACAGATAGAAAAAATTACAGAATGTTCTTTGCATTTCTCTCTTTTTTTTTTTTTTTTTTTTTTTTTTTTTTTTTGAGAAGGCTTGTATTTTTTCTTGAATAAATACCTTTTTCGGTTTTCTTAATGTATAAACGATAATTCAGTCCTATGTATATTATTTTTTAAGAAATAGATTTTTAATTATAAAATTGGTTTTTGATCTTTTACTACTTTTTTTATTATTAAATTTAAGAAATTAGTTTTTGTAACGGTCCCGAAAATTTAAATGAAATATATGTATTAAAAACGTCAAATGCAGAAGCGTAATAAAAATTTTAATTAACATCCCTTACAGAATAACCAAAACGTACTCAAAACATGAAAGAACAAACTAACTAAAAGAGATACTCGAGATAAGAACTATAAATATAGCTATGAAATCTTTAGGCATCCCCTTCGCCGTCTTCCTGCGGAACGGGTTCGAGAACAATGTCTTCCTGATCTGAAATAGTTAAATAAGGAATGAGCTACACCAGCCTAGTAAAGACATCACACTATCTCACCGCCACGGAAGTAAAGGTGGGTAGAAAACAAAAATGACCAATTGAGCATAATTTATAATAAATTCATTTATTAATAATAAAATCCTTTATTGTCCACTTATCTCGGCGAGATCCATGAAAACAACATATGAAAACAATAACCTTATAATATCATGAAATTATACACACTTTATAACATAACATATATCACACATTTATATTTCAATCATTAGGAAACAGATTTCTTCTTTTACCAGCCTACTAGTATCCCTGGGGATCCATAGGGGGTCCCCTCTATACTTGAACCATTAACATTTACAACCTGATTCCAGGGCCGTCCCCATACCCCGTCCGGTATGGGCGCCAAAACCATGAACCTCAATACCCCGTCCGGCATGAGGGTGAAACGGTTCGTCCCCATACCCCGTTCGGTATGGGCGCCAAAATACATAAGGTCTACATACTCCGTCCGGTATGAGAGACCACGTTCCCGGTAGGGTTTCCTACGGACTCGATCCGTCCACCATCTCCCAGAATATCTAGTCAGGCTGTCTACATTATCCAACTTACCTTTTTTCTTGATCTCAATCATTCAATCATACACAACATGTAAACTAATAATTGACACCAAATAAGACAACACAGTATCGGGTTCACCATAATACAAACCATAATAAAAGAAATTATGATTCATGCATACGAGACCATAACATAATTACATCAAACATCATGCTGCATTTAATACTGAAAATTAGATCAAACAATAATAGACCAACATTGTATCAGACTCGGGCTCCATTGGCAACTTTAATCAATTATGCATCTATAAAGTCACAAAGTACAATTTAATTATTTATTTAGCTTTAATACCGTTATAGGAAACAGGGTGAGGGGTTCTTACTTGTTTCGGGGGTCTGAAATCGACTCAACAGTGCGCCTACAGGCTGTCCCTAATTTTTCTGAATTTTTTCCGAAAAATTGAAACGCACTACCGGTACCTGCACGTGTCCCAAAAAATCTCAAATCAGACCTAGGGCCCTTTTCGACCAATATCGAAATTTCGACACGCCGGCTCCGCCGTGCTCCGGGGACGGCGCCGCCGCTTGCAGCGGCGATTCGCCTCGGGTTGGCCGTTTTCGGCCGAATTCGACCACACTTGCATCGGTTCATGTGATAAAACAACCCTAGGGCCCTCGGTGGACCAAAAAAATCACGAAAAACTGAGACTTACCGGCGGCGGTGCTCTCGAGTGCGGCGGCTCCTCCGGCGTGAGTCGAGTTTTGATGTTTGGCTCCGATCAACCTGTAGAGAAAAGAACGGTGATCACAGTGATATAAAATTTGCATTGAACGAAGGTCGAGAAGGGCCTCATCGGAGGCAAAAACCGAGGAGGGGCGTGGCGGCGCCGCTGGGCTTCGGCTGGGTTTTTCGGCCGTTTGGCCGGTGGTTTGGCTCCGATTTGGCCATAGGCGGACTCAGCATCGAAAAACGAGCAAGGGAGAGAAAATTTACCTCGATCGGCAGTCAGAAACTTCCCCGGTGCGGCGGAGGGTGGCGGCGGCCAGCTCCTCCGGCGTCTGGTTCTTCTTGTCCGGCGAGGCACTGGCGGCTAGGGTTTTTGTGGTCAGGTGTGGGTGGGGTTATTTATACCCTTTGCCTTTTAATCTCAACCGTCCATCAAGATTAAATCTGGACCGTTCGATCGCGATTTAATTGGGATTAAATCTGGGCCGTCTATCGCGATGCAATCTGGGCCGTCCGTGCCTGATTGAATCTGGGCCGTCCGTGCGCATGAATCTGGGTCGTCCGTGCGCACGTTTGATCTGGGCTGTCCGTGCGCGCGGGAACGAATCTGGGCCGTCTGATCACGCGCACGCAGATCGCCCACGTGGCCCGTTCCCTGGTCAACATTGCCTTGCCACGCGGCAGGTCCTGGTTAGCCGGGGCTGCTGACCGGGCCGCTGACGTGGCTGCTGAGGTGGGTGGTGACATGGCACAATTTTTCTAAATTACATTTTGACCCCTGGTTTCCGATTTTCTTTTCAAACGCACCCCCAAAATCTAAATTTTCACCCCTTTTTCCCAAAAACAATTTCAATTAAATCCAAATAATATTTTTACCCAATTTTATCATTATTATTATTTTTATTTTCAATAAATTAAATTAAATTAAATTAAATTAAATCAAATTAAATTAAATCAAATTAAATTAATTAAAAATCTAAAAAATTCAAATAATTAAAAAAAATAAAAATAATAATACTTGGGTGTTACAACTCTCCCCCCCTTAAGAAATTTGGTCCCCCAAATTTGTCTCTTACTCTTGGATGAACAAATAGGGATACTGGGCTCTAAATTCTACTTCTAGCTCCCAAGTAGCCTCCTTGGGCGTGTGGTTCTGCCACACGACCTTTACAAATGATATTTCCCAGTTGCGGAGTATTCTGCTCTTTCAGTCCGTGATACCGACTGGTACTTCTTCATAAGATAAGTCCTCTTGGAGTGGAAGCGGTTCATGAGCCAATACATGAGAAGGTTCCGGGTTGTACTTACGTAGCATGGATACGTGGAACACGTTGTGAACTCTGGAGAGCTCTGGAGGCAGTGCTAGTCTATAGGAAGCAGTACCAATCATGTCTAAGATTTCAAATAGTCTAATATATCAGGGGTTTAATTTTCTACTCTTGCCGAACCTACTAATTCCCTTGAAATGAGTGACCTTAAGAAACACCCGGTCGCCTTTCTCAAACGCTAGGTCTCTCCTCCGGGTATCCGCATAACTCTTCAGCCTACTCTGAGCTGTCTGAATGTTCTTCTTGATTTTAACTATCTTGGACGTGGTCTCTTCTACCAACTCCAGGCCGAACAATCTTCAATCGCCCACTTACTCCCAACAAATCGGTGATCTGTACGGGCGCCCATATAACGTCTCATATGGAGCCATGCCGATGCTTGCTTGGTAGCTGTTGTTGTAGGCAAACTCTATCAGGGGTAGATGGTCATCCCAATGGCCCCCGGAGTCAAGGACACAAGCTCGGAGCATATCCTCAAGCGTACGAATTGTCCTCTCTGATTGTCCATCAGTCTGGGCATGAAAGGCAGTACTAAGAGACAGCTTTGTTCCCATAGCTTGCTGGAAGCTACTCCAAAACTGAGAAGTGAACCTGGGATCCATGTCGAATACTACTGTCACTAGAACCCCATGCAATCTGACTATCTCCCGGATATATATCCTTGCCAACTTGTCTAATGAATCGGTCACCCTGATGGCTAGGAAGTGGGAAGACTTGGTAAGTCGGTCAACGATTACTCATATGGCATCATGTCCTGAACGTGCCTTGGGTAGCCCCGATACGAAGTCCATGGTGATATGTTCCCACTTCCACTCCGGGATCGGTAAAGGCTGAAGTAACCCACCTGGGCACTGATGCTCTGCCTTGACCTGCTGACATACCAAGCATTTAGATACAAAGTCGGCTATGTCTCTCTTCATCCCATGCCACCAAAACCGGGGTCGCATGCTTTGGTACATTTTGGTGCTTCTTGGATGCATGGCAAACTTCGAGCTATGGGACTCCATCATGATGTCCTTTTTTAACTCACTGTCATCTGGGACACACACCCTGTCTTGGAAACGAAGTAATCCATCGGCAGAGATTCGGAATTCTGAGCTCCCTCCCTGTTCTGCATCCTTCCTGCAGGCTACCAGGGCGGGGTCAACTGTCTGGGCTTCCCTTATTCTCTGGATTAACTCGGAATGGACTGTCAGGCGGCCCAAACATGTGACTCTCCTCAGATCATGAAGTCGAACCTGTTGCGTGGCCCCAATTGGTCTTCATTCTGAAACCATCAAATGGGCTAAGATATCTACACTTTTCCTTCTGAGGGCATCTGCTACCACGTTGCCCTTACCCGGATGGTATAAGATGTCACAATCATAGTCCTTTAAGAGTTCCATCCACCTTCTCTGACGCATATTGAGATCATTCTGAGTGAATATGTGTTTCAAACTCTTGTGATCGGTATAGATCTGAAAGGTCTCTCCGTACAAATAATAACGCCAGGTTTTCAAGGTATGAATGATTGCGGCAAGCTCCAAGTCATGGGTGAGGTAGTTCTTCTCATGATTCTTTAACTGTCTGGACCCGTATGCTATAACCTTTCCATGCTGCATCAGGACACAACCCAGGGCCAGATATGAGGCATCACTATAAACTGTATATCCTCCCGATCCACTCGGTAAAGCCAGAACGGGTGCAGTGGTCAGCCGCTTCTTTAATTCTGAAAAACTTCTTTTGCAGTCTTCATTCCACTCAAACTTGGCATTCTTCTTTGTGAGTCGGGTTAGAGGAGCTGCTAGACTGGAGAATCCTTCAACCAACCTGCGGTAATAACCTGCCATTCCCAGGAAGCTACGGATTTCCTTAACTGATGTCAGCTTCTCCCAGCCAAGTAGTGCTTCAACCTTTTCGAAATTCACTGATACCCCTTCCTTCAATATGATGTGTCCTAAGAAGGCGGTCTGCTCAAGTCAGAATCCACACTTACTCAACTTCGCATATAACCTCTTGTCTCTAACGACCTGATGGTAACTTGATCGTATGTCTATTTTAGAGAAGACCTGTGCACCCTGCAGCTGATCAAAGAGGTCATCAATCCGGGGAAGGGGATACTTGTTTTTGATCGTGACCTTGTTCAATCCTCTGTAATCAATGTACAGTCTCAACGTTCCATCTCCCTTCCTTGCAAAAGTGACTCCAGCACCCCAAGGGGATACACTGTGTCTAATAAAACCACTGTCTTGCAATTCAGTGATCTGTTTCCTCAGCTCTTCCATCTCAATGCGGCTCATGCGGTAAGGAGCAACCGAAATGGGCTGGGTACCTAGCTGTAGGTCTATAGTGAACTCAACTTCCCTGTCCACTGGTAGACCGGGCAGTTCGTCCGGAAACACATTTGGGAAGTCTCGGACTACCGGAATCTCTTGAATACAAATTTCCTTCTTGGACTTGCCTAGTCAGAGAAAACAACAAGATTAAGGCACTAGAAGTTAAGAAACTTGCCATCAAGGAATACGTACTGAATAATTTTATTAATTTGTAAATGGCTCCTTGTTAGGATGATTAAATACAACTTTCTTGTTAAAGCAATCTATAGTGGCGTGATATGCTGCTAGCCAATCTATTCCTAAGATTACATCAAAATCCCCCGTGTCTAACCCTATCAGGTATACCTTCAGTTTCCTATTTGCTATCTACATGGCACAAGCCCTATAGATAGCTTCCCCTAGTAGTGTTTCACCCCCTGCAATAGACACAAACAACAATGATTCAAGTTTATCATGTGATACATTAATTTTGGAAGCAAAAGCATGTGAAACAAAAGAGTGCGATGCAATAATGTCAAATAAAACATGAGCAGTATGGTCACAGAAAGTATACATACCATGTACTACATCCGGGTCGACGTCGGCAGCCTGCTGGGTAAGGTTGTAAGCTCTGCTCTGGATATGAGGCCTCCCTTGATTCTTCCTCGGGCATTCTTTGGCATAATGCTGGGCACTGCCACAAATGCAACAAGTGTTGTTGATGCAGTAGCAGGGTCGGTTCCCGTGATCTCTGCCGCAGTGTTGACAGATTCTCCCACGTGTTGCCCTTGGAGCCTGAGGAGGGGCCTGGATGGCTGGTCTGGGCCTCTTATTTGGTTGGGCAGGCACAATAGGTGCTGGCCTGCGGAACGGAGCTGAGGGTCAGGAACTCCCTTCTGGCTGAGGACGGGTGCTGAAGCTTCTTTCCACGATTGTACCTTTGCTAGGACTACTGAATATTTCTTAAGCTCCAGTACTAACAAGTGTTGCCTGATTTCTGAGCGGAGACCCGACTGGAATCTTCTGGCCTTTTGGCCCTCATCCATCAATGTCTCCGGGGAGTATCGGCCCAGCTCTAGGAACTTACGAGCATATTCTGATACTGTCATGTTTTCCTGAACCAGTTGAACAAACTCTGTTTCCTTTAGGTGTCGGAGGTGCTCAGGGAGATACTCCGCATGGAAGGCCTCTAGGAACTGCTCCCAAGTGACTGGTGTAGGCAGGGTGGTCTGCTTGAGCTCCCACCAACGTCCTGTTTCCCTTACCAGCATGTAGGAAGCAAGGGCAGCTTTCTGCTCCGGAACTACTACCAAGATCTTGAAAGCTCTCTCAGTCTCTGCCAGCCAGTACTGGGCCTCTTCAAAAGAGGATACCCCTGTAAAGGTGGAGGGGTTCAGTCTCCTGTACCTCTCTATGTAGCCCAGGTCGATCAAGGAAGGAGCGGGGTCTCGTGGAGGAGGGACTGGACCCGGCTGGGGATAGATTGGGGGGTCCTGTGGTGGCACCTGCTGATATGCTGGGGGCACTGGGTCGTGCTGTAGCAGTGCCGGGTAGTACCGTGGCTGGGGCACCGGGTTGTACTACGGCAGTGGTGCCGGGTGGTACTGTGTAGGAGCAGGCTCGTGCCGAGGTGGCTCGGGATCAGCCTGCTGTAGCGGAGGCTCAACCTGCGGTAGTGGAGGAGGGTCGGGTAACTCCCGTCTCTCCCCTCGCCCTTGCTAGGAAGCTATGAATCCTTCTATCATCTCAAATAACCTGTCTACATTCTCCCGAAGTGAATTATCCCGGGCCGCTCAGTTTAGTGGGAGTCTTCCTCTCCTCATCTCTCTGCACCTGCATTTTATAAGGAATGGTTGAGTAACGGTTTATCGGTGAATATTTCTCTAAGCATTATTGTGTAAGGGATGGGTCCGAGGAACGCGGCTCTGATACCAACTGTAATGGCCCCGAAAATTTAAATGAAATATATGTATTAAAAACGTCAAATGCGAAAGCGTAATAAAAATTTTAATTAACATCCCTTACACAATAACCAAAACGTACTCAAAACATGAAAAAACAAACTAACTAAAAGAGATACTCGAGATAAGAACTATAAATATAGCTATGGAGTCTTTAGGCGTCCCTTTCGCCATCTTCTGCGAAACGGGTTCGGGAACAATGTCTTCCTGATCTGAAATGGTTAAATAAGGAATGAACTACACCATACCAGTAAAGACATCACATTATCTCACCGCCACGGAAGTAAAGGTGGGTAGAAAACAAAAATGATCAATGAAGCATAATTCATTTATCAATAATAAAATTTTTTGCTGTCCACTTACTCTGGCGAGATCCATGAAAACAACATATGAAAACAATAACCTTATAATATCATGAAATCTTACACACTTTATAACATAACATATATCACACATTTACATTTCAATCATCAGGAAACAGATTTCCTCTTTTACCAGCCTACTAGTATCCCTGGGGATCCATAGGGGGTCTGCTCTACACGTGAACCATTAACATTTACAACCTGATTCCAGGGCCGTCTCCCATACCCCGCCCAGTATGGGCGCCAAAATCATGAACCTCAATACTCCGTCCGGTATGACGGTGAAACGGGTCGTCCCCATACCCCATCCGGTATGGGCGCCAAAACACATAAGGTCTCCATACCCCGTCCGGTATGAGAGACCACATTCCCGGTAGGGTTCCCTACAGACTCGGTCCGCCCACCATCTCTTATGATATCTAGTCAGGCTGTCCACATTATCCAACTTGCCTTTTTCCTTGATCTCAATCATCCAATCATACACAACATGTAAACTAATAATTGACACCAAATAAGACAACACAATATCGGGTTTACCATAATACAAACCATAATAAAAGAAACTATGATTCATGCATACGAGACCATAACATAATTACATCAAACATCATGATGCATTTAATACTGAAAATTAGATCAAACAATAACATACCAACACTGTATCAGACTCGGCCTCCATTGGCAACCTTAATCAATTATGCATCTATAAAGTCACAAAGTACAATTTAATTATTTATTTAGCTTTAATACCGTGATAGGAAACAGGGTGAGGGGTCCTTACTTGTTTCGGGGTCTGAAATCGACTCTACAGTGCGTCTACGGGCTGTCCCTAATTTTTCTGAATTTTTTTCGAAAAACTGAAACGCACTACCGGTACCTGCACGTGTCCCAAAAAATTTCAAATCAGACCTAGGGCCCCTTTCGGCCAATATCGAAAAGAACGGTGATCACATTGGTATAAAATTTGCATTGAACGGAGGCTGGGAATGGCCTCATCGGAGGCAAAAATCGAGAAGGGGCGCAGCGGCGCCTCTAGGCTTCGGCTGGGTTTTTCGGTCGTTTGGCCGGTGGTTTGTCTCCGATTTGGCCATAGGCGGACTCAGCATCGAAAAACGAGCAAGGAGGAGAAAATTTACCTCGATCGGAGGTCGAAAACTTCCCCGGTGCGGCGGCGGGTGGCGGCGACCGGCTCCTCCGACGTCTGGTTCTTCTTCTCCGGCGAGGCACTGGCGGCTAGGGTTTTTGTGGTCAGGTGTGGGTGGGGTTATTTATACCATTTGCCTTTTAATCTCAACCGTCCATCAAGATTAAATTTGAACGTTCGATCGCGATTTAATTAGAATTAAATCTTAGCCGTCCATCGCGATGCAATCTGGGCCGTCCGTGCTTGATTGAATCTGAGCCGTCCGTGCGCGTAAATGTGGGCCGTCCGTGTGCACGTTTGATCTGGGCCGTCCGTGCACGCGGGAACGGATCTGAGCCGTCCAATCGCGCGCACGCAGATCGCCCACGTGGCCCGTTCCCTGGTCAGCGTTGCCTTGCCACGCGGCGGATCCCAGTTGGTCGAGGCTGCTGACCGGGGCGCTGACGTGGCTGCTGAGGTGGGTGCTGACGTGGCACAATTTTTTTAAATTACGTTTTGACCCCCAGTTTCCGATTTTCTTTTCAAAAACATCCCTAGAATCCAAATTTTCACCTTTTTTTTTTCAAAATCAATTTCAATTAAATCTAAATAATATTTTTACCCAATTTTATCATTATTATTATTTTTATTTTCATTAAACTAAATTAAATTAAATTAAATTAAATCAAATTAAATTAATTAAAAATCTAAAAAATTTAAATAATTAAAAAAAATAAAAATAATAATACTTGGGTGTTACAGTTTTTATATATTTTTTTAATTTAGTAATTCTGTTAATTTTTTAGTTAAAATTTAATAAAATTTTTACATGCAAATGTCACATTCTGCTCTTGCTTTTCTTCACTCCCCAATGAACCAGTAAAAATGACCTTAAATGTTAATATATATAAGAAAAAAGGAACGTAAGCAGCCATGACTTGCCTCAAACTTGCATCTACAGAAACAATATTCATATTTTCTTATTAAAATGATTTTGTAATGCCTAAAATTCCAAATAGCAGTAAAACAACTGTTACTCTGAAGAATATTTCACTAAGGTTCAAGACCCATCAACAATGGGAAATTGAACTGCACATACAATCCTAAGCAGAATGAAGAAAACAGAGAAAAAAACCGACAACCTGCACGAGATTTGACGGCTAGAAGAACTGAGTTCTTAATGACATTACAAATCAAACCTCTGCCAAAGAAATCAGTTTTAAAGTATTTATATATGTTCCTCCAAGAAATGGCAAGACAATGAGCTTCACGCCATTGTCTACAAGGTCGAAACTCGGAGCCAATGCTGACAATTACAGTAATGTCATACCTACATGTAAAAATACCTTAATTTTAACTAAAAAATTTAACTATTAGAAAGACTAAATGAAAACTCATGTCCTTGATTTTGAAATAAAAATCGGAAACCAAAACAAAAAATGGTGAAAGGTCAAGGGCCAAATTTACAAGTATTAAAATTGCAGAAATGGCAGAAACTCTCTCCCTCCATTTATTACTTGAGATATTGTGTTTTTTAGTTAACATTATGAAAGCATATAAACGTTAACAGTGCAAGCTAAAAAGCAGATCTAGAGAAGGTCCGAAATCCTTGCAAATAGAAACACAGTATTGAAAGCAACAAGGTTCACAACCCACAAGAGATGAGGTGATGCGTGCCTTTACAGAGAGCAAAACTGACTTTGTGAAGATCCAACGGTCCTTTGACACACATGATCTACTCATCTTCATCTGAAACACAAATCTTATTTCATTACTAACATGTTGAAGTAGAAGTGCAGTTAAAAATGCACGAAGCACAAACACTAATATTCACATATGAACAGTTAGGGTGGAAATTAACTGGTTATCTCCTATAGTTGACAAGTGATTGAAGTTGAATTGCAGTGTAGATGCATAACCTGCTTGAATCTATTTCTTTAAGGCCTTAAAGTGGCTATGAAGTATGGTCGTTACTCATGAAAATTTCCATCATAATGTAGCTCATTGTAGAGCACAAGTTTAAGCCCACCATGAACATAGTCTAATTAGCAAGCGCATATGCAGGAGAAAAGAAATAACTAATCAATGGAGCCACAAGGTCATTTCTGCTGAAGCTCAAGACTGCTGTACTCCGAGCAAAGTACAAAAATAAAACAATCTTGTGAATAATAAAGAAAGGGTCTTAATTTTCTCTGGTTCTGTAATAAAAATGTGCATTCTAGCTCTTTTATCTTGAGAACCAATGGAAAAATATTAGAAAAGGCATTAAAACAAATGGATTACAGAACCAGAGAAAATTAAGACCCTTTCTCCTTGCACCATTAAGAAGAGAACTAATTTCATATAGAATGCTTCTTAGCCCCTCAAGAATGGATGAACCAAAGGGTGGGGAGCAGGGGGACTGGAGAAGCAAAACATGACGAAAGTCTATAAGTTAGCCTCAAAGGTAATTTTGGGGGCATCCAGCCGCCGCAGGTTTACCTCTATCAAGACCAGAGTCCAAGATGAAACTTGAATGCCTTAGAAAATGTCAGTAGTGGTGCAAAATGCACTTGAAATGAAATTGAGAGAGTATTTGGAATTGCTGAAATAAATGTACTTACAGTAGTAAAGTGTTTTGAGTTGCTCAAAGCAAGTAAGTTTTAATTTAAAAAATAAACAGTTATATAACTAAATAAAGTACTAATTGTAAAAAGTAAGCAGCTGTTTTTGTAAAAGATAATTTCAATATGTAATATTTGTTATAAATATTTTCGGACTTACATTACTATATTCTCAATTTTAAGAGAATATCGATATCATAATCAAGTAAATTGATTAGACCGAAAAATAAGAAAGAGTTTTTACTTTCTACTTTATTGAAGTTTCGTTAATAGATTCGGGTGTTTGGCATTACTTACTTCCTACTTATAAGCAGCTTTAAGAAACTTACTCTATCATCTGCCATTGGTAATATAAAATACATGGTAGCTATTATAAAAATAACTTTAGAAAAATAGAAAATAAGAACCTCATTCCTAACTTTTTAAATTTTTATTTTTTTATCAAACAAATTTACTACAATCCTTCAGATATTCATTTAAAATTGACAATATACAAACAAAACCATAGAAGATTTGAACTAGAAATATTTTTTATTAATTTTTTAAAATAACTGTTTACTTATTGCAATTAGCAACTATCCAAATGGACAACTGATTATCTGTTACACAAGAATTTTTTTGCTTTAAATATCTTTAAAAAAATTCTCAATTGTTTTAAACAGATTATTTTTGGCAATGCTAAATATCTAATATCATATTAACAGCACAAAAAATTAGAACATTGTGTTTCAAGCTCCTTCCATGCACCAAATGAGCAATCCCAAACTCCCTCTAACTTAAATTCGTTTCTGCCAATTTCAGTTGATCTCAGACTGGATTCTGGAATTCGCATCATATGGCATGAACTGGATCCCTTCCTTGTTAGAAAACCATTAGCATAAGGACAAAATGAACTCAGCGCAAATTACTTCATCACCCACTCACCACCAATTGGGCAATCCATACTTCCCAATATATCTTCTGCTATCAAGCAGAAGGAAGATGATGATGTAAGTTAGTGGATAAATCAAAGTAGTAGCAATTTCAAGGGAAATGGAATTTGCCCATATGGTATCCATCAATACCAAATTGCAATTAGGGTTAATGCCCTAACTTTTGACAGCAAAAATTAATCAACAACAAACTGAAATTAGGATTAAGGGAAACAGTTACCAAAGTAACGGCGCTCGTTCGCGGCCTTAGCTTTCTCAAGCATCTTGTCGAGGTCTTCTTGGAGCTTCGCATCCCATTTTACCAACTGATTCACGAACACCGCCCCCAATCCCATGCCCAACACATGTTCCCACGGATCTAAAACAACGCCCAGGATCATAGGCCAAAATCAAAGATACATTCATTTTTGTTCGATTTTCTCAGGAATCAAACAGAAAGATTTAGGGTTCAATAAAATGATTTTACTAAAAATTATAAAAGGGAAAGACATACGGCGCATATAGGGGAGTTTGCGAAGGGCATTGGAATACATCTGGGTGCCCAAACCCAAAAGAGCCCCAATCACCGTCGCACTCAGAGCCATATCTTCCCTTTGTCCGTCGACTCGGACTCCAACAACACTTATTTCAGCTTCTCCCAGTTCCAGTTCTTGCTCCGTGAATGTGCCCGTTGCTGTAAAATAGCTCTCCTGACTAAAAAAAACATTAATTATTTTATAATTGACCCAATAAATGTAAATATATTTAAGATTTAATATGAATTTTATGAATATATATATATATAAAGTATCTAATTTAAATACTATTTCATATCAAATATTTTATTAATATATATATATACCTATATACACACATCCACCAATCATGAATAGTTCAATTTTTTTAAAGGATAAAAAATGAATTATCTTTAGATTATTTTAATAAATGTATATATAAAATATTAATGATACATGCAACTATTTAAATTCTTATTTCAATCCTCTTATATATATTACTGCATCTAATTACATGAAACAAAAATTTAATTGTTTCAAAATTAATTTAACATATGCATTTTGTAACGACCCCGGAAATGTTAAAATGAAATGAGTATTTAAACACATAAAAATGCGGAAGCGAGATCAAAATTTCAGTTAACATCCCTTACACGAAAACCAAAAACGTACTTAAAATATAAAAGATTAAACTAACTAAAAGAGAAACTCGAAAATAAAACTATGAGTATGACTACAGAGTCTCTAGGCATCCCCTTCGTCGTCCTCCTGCGGAACGGGCTCGGGAACCATGTCTTCCTGATCTGAAATGGTTAAATAAGGAGTGAGCTACACTAGTCCAGTAAGAACATCACGATATCTCACCGTCACGGAGGTAAAGGTGGGTAGAAAAACACAAAAGACCAATGGAGCATGATTTACAACAAATCCTTTTATTTATGATAAAACCTTTACCATCCACTTACCTCGGTGGAATTCATGAAACAATATAAGAAAAACAATAACATTATCACAATCATGGAATAATATAAGTTGTAAAACATAGCACTTATCACGCCTTTTGTAATTCAATCATTGTACAACATATCTTTTTCTCATTTACCAGCCTACTAGTATCCATGGGGGTCCATAAGGGTCCCGCTACCCGTTAACCTTTAACATTCATAATCAGTTTCCAGGGCCGTCCCCATACCCCGTCCGGTATGGGCGCCAAAACCATAAACCTCAATACCCCGTCCGGTATGAGGGTGAAACGGGCCGTCCCCATACCCCGTCCGGTATGGGCGCCAAAACCATAAACCTCAATACCTCGTCCGGTATGAGGGTGAAACGGGCCGTCCCCATACCCCGTCCGGTATGGGCGCCAAAACCATAAACCTCAATACCCCGTCCGGTATGAGGGTGAAACGGGCCGTCCCCATACCCCGTCCGGTATGGGCGCCAAAACACATAAGATCTCCATACCCCGTCCGGCATGTGAGACCACAATCCCGGTAGGGTTCCCTACGGACCCGGTCCGTCCACCATCTCTCAGGATATCTAGTCAGGCTGACCCCATCATACAATTATCAGTCTACACAATCTTTCATTTTTCTCTTCCTCAGTAAGCATTATCAATTCACATTTTAAACAAGCAAATCGTAATTCATGCCAAACAGACAACATACGGTATCAGTTTTTCAGTCATTCAACCCATAACCAATAAAAACGTAATATATGCACACGAAACTAAAAAATAAACACATCAAACCTCATACTGCATTTAAAGCTGTAAAACAGGCCAAATAACAGTAAATCATCAATCACACTAGACTCGGGCTCCATTAGCAACCTTAAGCAATTTCACACATTCGTTAATTCAAGAAATACCATTTTATCATTTTGAACTTTAATACCGTGATAGGAAATAGGGTGAGGGGTCCTTACTCGTTTCGGGGTCCGAACACGGCTTTGCAGTGCGCTTGCAGGCTGTCCCTAATTTTCCCTGAATTTTTCTCGGGGAACTGAAACGCACTACTGGTACCTGCACGTGTTCAAAAAAAATCCCAAATTAGGCCCAGGGCCCCTTTCGGCCCAAATCGCAAATCCGGCACGGCGGCTCCGCCGTGCTCCAGCGACGGCTCGCCTCGGGTTGGCTGTTTTCGACCGTTTCCGGCCGAATTCGGCCACACTCGCATCGGTCCCTGTGAGAAAACAACCCTAGGGCCCTCGGGGGGCCAAAAAATCACGAAAAAACGGAGCTTACCGGCGGCGGCGCTCTCGGGTGCGGCGGCTCTCCGGTGAGGTTCGTGTTTTGGTGATTCGGCTCCGGTCAACCTGTAGAGAAAAGAATGGTGATCACGGTGATATAAAAATTGCATCAAACGGAGGCCGGGAAGGGCCTCATCGGAGGCAAAAACCGAGAGGGGGCGCGGCGGTGCCGCTGGTCTTCGGCCTTGTATTCCGGCCGTTTGGCCGAGATTTTGGCTCCGATTTAGCCACAAGAGGAATCAGCGTGGAAAAACGAGTCGGAGGTATGAAATTTACCTCGATCGACGGTCGAAAATTTCCCCGGCGCGGCGGCGGGTGGCGGCGGCCGGCTTCTGGTTTGTCTTCTCCGGCGAGCGGCAGGCGGCTAGGGTTTGTGGTCTGGTGTGGGGGTTCTATTTATAACCCATTGCCTTTTGATCTCAGCCGTTCATTTTGTTTTAATCTGGGCCGTTCGTTTTTGATTGAATCTGGGCCGTCCGTGCGATTGCATCTGGGCCATTCGATCGCGCGATTGATCTGGGCCATCCGATCGCACCCACGCAGATCGCCAACGTGGCCCCTTTTCGGAGCGACATGGTCTTGCCACGTGGCAGGCCCCGGTTGGCCGGGACTGCTGACCGGGCCTACTGACGTGGCTGCCGACGTGGCTTTTTTTTTTTTTTTTTTCCTTCTCCTTCTCGGTCCGGGCGCTACACATTTATGTCAATAAAATAATTTTACTATTTTTTATTTATATATATTGATGTTAAAATGGTAACGGTGATTAAGTAAATTATTAAACTATGAGTTTAATAAAACATTAGTCGTGATTAATATTAGTTACCATTGATGGGTTTGGTTATCATACATGTAATGGAAACCTCCAATATTGATATAATTAATGGACCAAATTGATTTGAAATATTTTTAGTAATATTATGAGATTTTGAGCTCATACGAATATACTATGAAATACAATTATAGAGTAATATATGTAACACAATTGATAGATTATTGGATATAATCTATAATTATATTAGTGGGCCTATATATATTTAATAATAATTGTATATTATAGACTATCATAAAAGTTAAATTTAGTCAAAATGATCAAATAAAATTTGAGACATATGCTTGATGATATCCCATAAAATATAAAATTTAATTTTGTGTAAATACAAAAAATTTAATTTCTAATTTTATGATGAATTAAAGTAGAAATTAAAAAATTTAAAAAAAAATTAAGGATAGTTATAATCCCATATTATAAATAAAGGGTGCTTTTGTTTAAAATCCCAATTTATCAACTTGGAAGACTAAAAGATGCAAATCTAATGCATGACTCTATTAATTCGTATACACTTTCATTCTTATATTTTTCTTGAATAATTTAACCAAAAAAAAATTTATCTGGTGATTGTTTTCGTCCTTAAAATTTAATCTCGAAAAAAATATTCTTATCATGTATTACTTCACTTTTTAATGAAAGAATAAAGAATATGTTTCTGGTAAAGATTTGATGTTCAATACTAAGTAAAAAAATAAATTAAAAAATTAATCTACAATAATACAAAAAAATTAAAATAAAAATTAATAAATACTAAAAGGAAAGTAGGAATGATAAGGAAGTTTTGGAAAGAATTTGTTGCTGGCTTGGCTTTATCTTACTTCTTGTCATTGATGAATAATATTTCTTTTCTAGAAAGCTTGGCTTTTTATTGAGATGGTTAGAGTTTAAGTAGAACCTAACTCTATAAATTTTACTCTTTTTTATACCTAGGAGTTAGTAAAGAAAGTAGAGGAGAAAAAGATAATTTTTGCAAAGTTCCTTTTTTTTTTTTTTGTCTATAGAATGTTAAAAGATCTTTTATATATTGAGGCTTTTATGTAACAAATTACAAATTTTTTTCTAAAAATCTAAGCAAAGTATGTTGTTTATAGTGAGTTTTTGAAAAAAAGACATTTAATTGTGTGATTTTATTGTAATTACAATCAATTAGGGATATAGTTAGTAACATAAATTATTTATGTCTCATAAATACTAAATACGTTGAACTCATAGATTGCTAAGATAACAATTTGCATGTTAAAGATATTGTAGTAATCATAACCACCAGCTAATAGCGTTTGTAGGGTAACGATGGCCAAAAGGATCCACGTCCCAAACCTTGCAGTAGGGTAACGTTTGTGGTGTATCTAGTGTTGTGATGGCTTACATGATATGCCTTATTGGTGCGCGCAGACTTTTTCAACTTCTAAATCAAACATTCATGACTCTCATTTTGTAGCACCCGGAAAGGAGGAGGAAAAAAAAAAAAAATAAAAAAAAAAAAAAAGGGGGGGGGGGGGGGGGGGGGGGGTGGGGGGGCACGTCAGCAGCCACGTCAGCAGGCCCGGTCAGTAGTCCCGGCCAACCAGGGCCTGCCACGTGGCAAGATCGCGTCACTCCGAAAGGAGCCACGTTGGCGATCCGCGTGGGTGCGATCCGACGACCCAGATCAATCGCGCGATCGGACGGCCCAGATTCAAACGCACGGACGGCCCAGATTCAATCAAAAACGAACGGCCCAGATTAAAACGAAATGAACGGCTGTGATCAAAAGGCAAGGGGTTATAAATAGAACCCCCACACCAGACCAAAAACCCTAGCCGCCAGCCGCTCGCCGGAGAAGACGAACCAGAGGCCGACCGCCGCCACCCGCCGCCACTCGCCGCCGCACCGGGGAAATTTCCGACCGCCGATCGAGGTAAATTTCACACCCCCGACTCGTTTTTCCCCGCTGATTCCTCCTATGGCCAAATCGAGGCCGAAATCCCGGCCAAACGGCCGGAATACGCGGCCGAAGCCCAGCGGCGCCGCCGCGCCCCCTCTCGGTTTTTGCCTCCGACGAGGCCCTTCCCGGCCTCCGTTCGATGCAATTTTTATATCACCGTGATCACCATTCTTTTCTCTACAGGTTGACCGGAGCCGAATCACCAAAACACGAACCTCGCCGGAGAGCCGCTGCACCCGAGAGCGCCGCCGCCGGTAAGCTCCGTTTTTCCGTGATTTTTGGCCCCCCGAGGGCCCTAGGGTTGTTTTCTGACAAGGACCAACGCGAGTGTGGCCGAATTCGGCCGAAAACGGCCGAAAACAGCCAACCCGAGGCGACTCGCCGCCGCCAGTGGCGGCGCCGTCGCCGGAGCACGGCGGAGCCGCCGTGCCGGAGTTGCGATTTGGTCCGAAAGGGGCCTTGGGCCTAATTTGGATTTTTTTGGAACACGTGCAGGTACTGTTAGTGTGTTTCAGTTCCCCGGGAAAAAATTCAGGGAAAATTAGGGACGGCCTGCAGGCGCACTGTGAATCGTATTCCGATCCCGAAAACAAGTAAGGACCCCTCACCCTATTTCCTATCACGGTATTAAAGTTCAAAATGATAAAACGGTATTTCTTGAATTAACGCATGTGTGAAATTGCTTAAGGTTGCTAATGGAGCCCGAGTCTAGTGTGATTGATGATTTACTGTTATTTGGCCTGTTTTACACTGTTTTACAGCTTTAAATGCATTATGGGGTTTGATGTGTTCATTTTATAGCTTCGAATGCATATATTACTGTTTTATTGATTATGGGTTGAATGACTGAAGAACTGATACTGTATGTTGTCTGTTCGGCATGAATTACGATTTGCTTGTTTAAATGTGAATTGATGATGCTTATTGAGGAAAAGGGAAATGAAACATTGTATAGACTGATAATTGTATGATGGGGTCAGCCTGACTAGATATCCTGGGAGATGGTGGACGGACCGGGTCCGTAGGGAACCCTACCGGGATTGGGGTCTCACATGCCGGACGGGGTATGGAGATCTTATGGTTTTGGCGCCCATACCGGACGGGGTATGGGGACGGCCCGTTTCACCCTCATACCGGACGGGGTATTGAGGTTTATGGTTTTGGCGCCCATACCGGACGGGGTATGGGGACGGCCCTGGAAACTGATTATGAATGTTAAAGGTTAACGGGTAGCGGGACCCCTAGGGACCCCCATGGATACTAGTAGGCTGGTAAATGAGAAAAGGATATGTTGTATAATGATTGAATTACAAAAGGCGTGATAAGTGCTATGTTTTACAGCTTATATTATTCCATGATTGTGATAATGTTATTATTTTTCTTATATTGTTTTCATAAATTCCACCGAGGTAAGTGGATGGTAAAGGTTTTCATGTTAATAAACGAGTTTATTGTAAATTATGCTCCATTGGTCTTTTTGTGTTTTTCTACCCACCTTTACCTCCGTGACGGTGAGATATCGTGATGTTCTTACTGGGCTAGTGTAGCTCACTCCTTATTTAACCATTTCAGATCAGGAAGACATGGTTCCCGAGCCCGTTCCGCAGGAGGACGACGAAGGGGATACCTAGAGACTCTGTAGTCATACTCATAGTTTTATTTTCGAGTTTCTCTCTTAGTTAGTTTAATCTTTTATATTTTAAGTACGTTTCTGGTTTTTCGTGTAAGGGATGTTAACTGAAATTTTGATCTCGCTTCCGCATTTGATATATTTAAATACTCATTTCATTTTAATGTTTCCGGGGCCGTTACAGTTGGTATCAGAGCCGCATTTCCTCGGACCCATCCCTTACACTATAGTCCTTTAAAGAAATACTCACCGATTGGTCGTTACTCAACCATTCCTTGTAAATGCAGGTACACAGAAATGAGGAGAGGAAGGCCCCCACTAAACCGAGCGGCCCAAGATAATTCGCTTCGGGAGGATTTGGACAGATTATATGAGATGGTGGAAGCTCTCGTAGCTGCCCAGCGAAGGCAAGAGGAGAGAAGGGAGTTACCCGGACCTCCTCCGCTAGCGCAGGTTGAGCCCCCGTTACAGCAGGCTGATCCCGAGCCACCCCGGCAGGAGCCTGTTCCTCCACAGTACCACCCGGCACCACAGCCGCGGTACGACCCGGTACCACAGCCACAGTACCAACAGGTACCGCCACAGCATATTCCAGTGCCCCCACCCCATCAGCAGGCGCCACCACAGGGTCCCCCAGTTCACCCTCAGCCGGCCCCTGTCCCTTTACCTCGGGACCTCGCTCCCTCCTTGATCGACCCCGGCTTCATAGAGAGGTACAGGAGACTGAACCCTTCTACTTTTTCAGGGGGATCCTCTTTCGAAGAGGCCCAATACTGGCTGGCGGAGACTGAGAGAGCCTTTGAGACCTTGGGAGTAATTCCTGAGCAGAGGGCTGCCATTGCCTCCTACATGCTGGTAGGGGAAGCAGTACGCTGGTGGGAGCTCAAGCGGGCCACCCTACCTGTACCAGTTACTTGGGAGCAGTTCCTAGCGGCTTTCCATGCGGAGTATCTCCCTAAGCACATCCAACATTTAAAGGAAATGGAATTTGCTCAGTTGGTCCAGGGTAATATGACAGTGTCGGAGTATGCCCGCAAGTTCCTGGAGCTGGGCCGACATGCCCCGGAGACATTGTTGGATGAGGGCCGAAAGGCCAGGAAATTCCAGTGGGGTCTCCGCCCGGCGATCAGACAGCACTTGTTGGTGATGGAGCTCGAGACATATTCGGCAGTCCTGGCAAAGGCGCAGATCATAGAAAGGAGCTTCGACACCCGCCCTCAGCTAACGGGAAGTTCCCGACCTTCAGCCCCGCTCCGCAGGCCAGCGCCTACCATGCCTGTCCAACCCAGTAAGAGACCCAGGCCTGCCGTTCAGGGCCCTCCTCAGGCTATGGGGGCAGCTCGTGGGAAGACCTGCCAGTACTGCGGCAGGGATCATGGGGACCGACCCTGCTACCGCCTCAACAACACCTGTCGCATATGCGGCAGTGCCCAGCACTATGCGAGGGAGTGCCCTAGGAACCAGAATCAAGGGAGGCCTCCAATCCAGGGCAGAGTTTACAACCTTACCCAGAAGGATGCCGATGCAGACCCGGACGTGGTACATGGTAAACCCAAGAAGGAAGTTTGTATCCAAGAGATTCCAGTAGTCCGAGACTTTCCAGACGTATTTCCGGATGAACTGCCCGGTCTACCAGGGGACAGAGAGGTCGAGTTCACCATAGACTTACAGCCAGGAACCCAACCCATCTCGGTAGCTCCTTACCGAATGAGCCGCATCGAGATGGAAGAGCTAAGGAAACAAATCACTGAGCTACAAAACAGTGGCTTCATTAGACACAGCATTTCCCCATGGGGTGCCGGGGTTACTTTTGCAAAGAAAGGAGATGGAACGTTGAGACTGTGTATTGATTATAGAAGGATAAACAAGGTAACAATTAAAAACAAGTACCCTCTCCCCCGGATTGATGACCTTTTCGATCAGTTGCAGGGTGCACAGGTCTTTTCTAAAATAGATCTACGATCAGGTTACCCTCAGGTGAAGGTGAGAGCTGAAGACATCCCCAAGACGGCATTCCGAACCAGGTACGGACACTATGAGTTCCTGGTTATGCCGTTTGGGCTAACCAACGCTCCGGCCATCTTTATGGATCTAATGAACAGAATCTTCAGAGAGTTTTTGGATAAATTTATCATCGTGTTCATCGATGATATCTTAGTCTACTCAAAAAGTAGAGAAGAACATGCTCATCATCTTGCCCAAGTCCTCCAGGTACTCAGGGAAAAGAAGTTGTATGCAAAGTTGAGCAAGTGTGGATTTTGGCTCAAGCAAACCGCCTTCCTAGGACATGTTATATCGAAGGAAGGGGTGTCGGTGAACCCCGAAAAGGTTGAAGCGGTACTTGGTTGGGAAAGGCTGACAACAGTTAAGGAAATTCGCAGTTTCCTAGGGATGGCGGGTTATTACCGCCGGTTTGTCGAAGGGTTCTCCAGTCTAGCGGCCCCTCTAACCCGACTCACAAAGAAGAATGCAAAGTTTGATTGGAATGAGAACTGCGAAAGGAGTTTTTCCGAATTGAAGAAGCGACTGACTACTGCACCCGTGCTGGCTCTACCGAGTGGATCAGGAGGGTATACAGTCTATAGTGATGCCTCCTATCTGGGCCTGGGTTGTGTCCTGATGCAGCATGGAAAGGTTATAGCATATGGGTCTAGACAGCTAAAGAATCATGAGAAGAACTATCCTACCCATGATTTGGAGCTTGCCGCAATCATACACGCCTTGAAAATCTGGCGCCATTATTTGTATGGAGAGACCTTTCAGATCTACACCGATCATAAGAGCTTGAAGCACATCTTCACTCAGAAGGATCTCAACATGCGTCAGAGAAGGTGGATGGAACTCCTCAAGGACTATGATTGTGACATCCTATACCATCCAGGTAAGGGCAACGTAGTAGCCGATGCCCTCAGTAGGAAGAGTGCAGGCACCCTAGCCCATCTGATGGTTTCGGAATGCAGGTCCATTGGGGCTACGCAGCAGGTTCGACTGCAAGATCTGAAGAGGGCCACATGTTTGAGCCACCTAGCAGTCCAACCCGAGTTAATCCAAAGAATAAAGGAAGCCCAGTCAATCGACCCCGCCCTAGTAAACCGCAAGAAGGATGCAGAACAGGGAGTGAACTCAGAATTTCAGATTTCTGCCAACGGATTGATTCGTTTCAAGGACAGAATGTGTGTCCCAGACGACAATGAACTAAAAAGAGACATCATGACAGAGTCCCATAGTTCAAGGTTCGCCATGCATCCAGGAAGTACAAAAATGTACCAAACTATGCGACCCCGATTCTGGTGGAATGGGATGAAGAGAGATATAGCCGACTTCGTATCTAAGTGCTTGGTATGTCAGCAGGTCAAAGCAGAACATCAACGCCCAGGGGGGTTGCTTCAGCCCTTACCGATTCCAGAATGGAAGTGGGAACACATCACCATGGACTTCGTATCGGGACTACCCAAGGCACGATCGGGACACGATGCCATATGGGTAATTGTTGACCGACTCACTAAGTCTTCCCACTTCCTGGCCATCAGAATGACTGATTCGTTGGACAAATTGGCAAGGATGTATGTCCGGGAAATAGTCAGACTGCATGGGGTCCCAGTAACAGTGGTATCCGACAGGGATCCCAGATTCACTTCTCGGTTTTGGAATAGTCTCCAGCAAGCTATGGGAACAAAGCTGTCCCTTAGTACTGCCTTCCACCCCCAAACCGATGGACAATCAGAGAGGACAATCCGTACGCTGGAGGATATGCTCCGAGCTTGTGTCCTTGACTCCGGAGGCCATTGGGACGACCATCTACCCCTGATAGAGTTTGCCTACAACAACAGTTACCAAGCAAGCATCGGCATGGCCCCATACGAGGCGCTATACGGTCGTCCGTGCAGGTCACCGATTTGTTGGGAGGAAGTGGGCGATAGAAGATTGTTTGGCCCGGATTTGGTGGAAGAAACCACGTCCAAGATAGTTAAGATCAAGAAGAACATCCAGACGGCTCAGAGTAGGCAAAAGAGCTATGCTGATACCCGGAGGAGAGACCTGGCCTTTGAGAAAGGTGACCGGGTGTTTCTTAAAGTCACCCCCTTCAAGGGAATTAGTAGGTTCGGCAGAAGGGGAAAATTAAACCCCAGATACATTGGACCCTTTGAAATCTTAGACAAGATTGGTACCACTGCCTACAGACTTGCACTGCCCCCTGAGCTCTCCCGGGTTCACAATGTGTTTCATGTATCCATGCTGCGCAAGTACAATCCGGACCCTTCTCATGTCGTGGCTCATGAACCGCTTTCACTCCGAGAGGACTTGCCTTATGAAGAAGTACCGGTCAGTATCACGGACCGAGAAAGCAGAATACTCCGTAACTGGGAAATATTATTTGTAAAAGTCTTGTGGCAGAACCACACGCCTAGGGAGGCGACTTGGGAGCTGGAATCAGAATTTAGGGCCCAATATCCTCATCTGTTTGATCAAGAGTAATGAGGCAAATTTGGGGACCAAATTTCTTTATGGGGGGGAGAGTTGTAGCACCCGGAAAGGAGGAGGAAAAAAAAAAAAAAAAAAAAAAAAAGGGGGGGGGCCACGTCAGCAGCCACGTCAGCAGGCCCGGTCAGTAGTCCCGGCCAACCAGGGCCTGCCACGTGGCAAGATCGCGTCACTCCGAAAGGAGCCACGTTGGCGATCCGCGTGGGTGCGATCCGACAGCCCAGATCAATCGCGCGATCGGACGGCCCAGATTCAAACGCACGGACGGCCCAGATTCAATCAAAAACGAACGGCCCAGATTAAAACAAAATGAACGGCTGTGATCAAAAGGCAAGGGGTTATAAATAGAACCCCCACACCAGACCAAAAACCCTAGCCGCCAGCCGCTCGCCGGAGAAGACGAACCAGAGGCCGACCGCCGCCACCCGCCGCCACTCGCCGCCGCACCGGGGAAATTTCCGACCGCCGATCGAGGTAAATTTCACACCCCCGACTCGTTTTTCCCTGCTGATTCCTCCTATGGCCAAATCGAGGCCGAAATCCCGGCCAAACGGCCGGAATACGCGGCCGAAGCCCAGCGGCGCCGCCGCGCCCCCTCTCGGTTTTTGCCTCCGACGAGGCCCTTCCCGGCCTCCGTTCGATGCAATTTTTATATCACCATGATCACCATTCTTTTCTCTACAGGTTGACCGGAGCCGAATCACCAAAACACGAACCTCGCCGGAGAGCCGCTGCACCCGAGAGCGCCGCCGCCGGTAAGCTCCGTTTTTCCGTGATTTTTGGCCCCCCGAGGGCCCTAGGGTTGTTTTCTGACAAGGACCAACGCGAGTGTGGCCGAATTCGGCCGAAAACGGCCGAAAACAGCCAACCCGAGGCGACTCGCCGCCGCCAGCGGCGGCGCCGTCGCCGGAGCACGGCGGAGCCGCCGTGCCGGAGTTGCGATTTGGTCCGAAAGGGGCCTTGGGCCTAATTTGGATTTTTTTGGAACACGTGCAGGTACTGTTAGTGTGTTTCAGTTCCCCGGGAAAAAATTCAGGGAAAATTAGGGACGGCCTGCAGGCGCACTGTGAATCGTATTCCGATCCCGAAAACAAGTAAGGACCCCTCACCCTATTTCCTATCACGGTATTAAAGTTCAAAATGATAAAACGGTATTTCTTGAATTAACGCATGTGTGAAATTGCTTAAGGTTGCTAATGGAGCCCGAGTCTAGTGTGATTGATGATTTACTGTTATTTGGCCTGTTTTACACTGTTTTACAGCTTTAAATGCATTATGGGGTTTGATGTGTTCATTTTATAGCTTCGAATGCATATATTACTGTTTTATTGATTATGGGTTGAATGACTGAAGAACTGATACTGTATGTTGTCTGTTCGGCATGAATTACGATTTGCTTGTTTAAATGTGAATTGATAATGCTTATTGAGGAAAAGGGAAATGAAACATTGTATAGACTGATAATTGTATGATGGGGTCAGCCTGACTAGATATCCTGGGAGATGGTGGACGGACCGGGTCCGTAGGGAACCCTACCGGGATTGGGGTCTCACATGCCGGACGGGGTATGGAGATCTTATGATTTTGGCGCCCATACCGGACGGGGTATGGGGACGGCCCGTTTCACCCTCATACCGGACGGGGTATTGAGGTTTATGGTTTTGGCGCCCATACCGGACGGGGTATGGGGACGGCCCTGGAAACTGATTATGAATGTTAAAGGTTAACGGGTAGCGGGACCCCTAGGGACCCCCATGGATACTAGTAGGCTGGTAAATGAGAAACGGATATGTTGTATAATGATTGAATTACAAAAGGCGTGATAAGTGCTATGTTTTACAGCTTATATTATTCCATGATTGTGATAATGTTATTATTTTTCTTATATTGTTTTCATAAATTCCACCGAGGTAAGTGGATGGTAAAGGTTTTCATGTTAATAAACGAGTTTATTGTAAATTATGCTCCATTGGTCTTTTTGTGTTTTTCTACCCACCTTTACCTCCGTGACGGTGAGATATCGTGATGTTCTTACTGGGCTAGTGTAGCTCACTCCTTATTTAACCATTTCAGATCAGGAAGACATGGTTCCCGAGCCCGTTCCGCAGGAGGACGACGAAGGGGATACCTAGAGACTCTGTAGTCATACTCATAGTTTTATTTTCGAGTTTCTCTCTTAGTTAGTTTAATCTTTTATATTTTAAGTACGTTTCTGGTTTTTCGTGTAAGGGATGTTAACTGAAATTTTGATCTCGCTTCCGCATTTGATATATTTAAATACTCATTTCATTTTAATGTTTCCGGGGCCATTACACATTTAATAGTATACTATATTGTCACTTAGATGTAGCTTTTTAAAATCTTTAATTTTTTGAAATTGAATACTTGTTTAGTAACAAAATAATTTATATTTTACTATCATAAAAATTTTAATTCAAATGATATGTGGAGCAGAATCAATAATTACAATATACTTTTATTATTACACATGATTTAAGGTTATTGTTTTACGTAAGATGTGATTAGTGTTATATAAGTATTAAAAAATAATATTATATGTATATATACATGAATAGATAATGAGTTGATGGTTGAGATAGTTCATGTCAAATCACTATGGATGAAATGGACTTGTTGTGGCTTGTTATTGAAAGGTCAATCTAAAATTTCAAGCACTTACTACTTTTAGTATTATGCATAAGTAATTAAATATAATTCTAATCTTATTTTAATTACTCACCCATAGTTTGGTTAATAGTCAGTGGTTATTGCCATTTCCTCTTGATCTACTCACCGTCCAAATCTAATATCTTATAACAGATTTTACTTGCTTGTTTAGTGAATATTAATATAGTTTTTGTTTAAAAATTAATAAATATGAATTTAATTATGTGTAGATTTTATCCTAACAAAACGTATAAGATCATATTTGGTGATACTTACAAGAAGACCAAAAAAAAAAAAAAAGAAAAAGGTTTAAGCACCTAATTTTGACAGCAATAGCAATAAATCCATGCAATTGTTATCATCATCACTTGGTTT
Source organism: Carica papaya (assembly GCF_054855325.1). Lineage (NCBI taxonomy): Eukaryota > Viridiplantae > Streptophyta > Magnoliopsida > Brassicales > Caricaceae > Carica > Carica papaya. The sequence goes on along the minus strand of NC_142310.1, from coordinate 22,746,232 downwards.
TAGCAAGCAAGCAATCATGAAAATTATAAGAAATATGGTAAAAAGATGGTAAATTGAGATTAATTTATAAGTAGTATATGGTAATCTAATTAAATTGTATTATATGGTAATCTAATTAAATTATAAAATGTGACCCTTGAAAGAGAAGAGATTAATTTCCCAAATCAAGTATTATATGGTAATCTAATTAAATTGAAGGTAAATTGTATCCGGATAAAAAGGGTAAATTATTGAAGTTTTTCAAAAAAAAAATAAAAAAAAAATTTGGGTATGATTATTCTTGAATTCATTATGTTTTAAAATAATAGTTTTAGTTTCTATGCAATCCATGTAAAAGTTTCACTTTAAACGAGAAGAATGAATATATATTTATATAAAATAAAAATTGCATAAATAAATAAATAATTAATAAATAATTATTGCAACTAACTTTTCCTACCTGCTAAGTGCACATTGTTATATATGAATTAAAATAGTTTATACATCTAGATAACTTTGAAATTATATACATATTTTTTATATAGATTAAAAAAAAGAGATACGAATATTTATTTTAATGATTATTAAAAATCTTATAACGTAATACATATGCGGATTGACTGACTTACGATAAATTTAGATAGAATTTTATTTATATAAATAAATAAATAAATTATATAAATAAAAATATGTTAGTTTATATATATTTATTATAAAATAAAATTATAAATTAATGAAGAAAAATAAGTTTAATCTTTAAAATATGTATTAATTTTACTAAAAAAATACCCATTTATCATAAGATGATGAGATTGTAAATTAATGAAAAATTGAAGAAAAATAAACTTTTATCTTTAAAATATGATAAATATTATATAATCACCCGACTGTATATGGCAGTTTAATTACGCATGCAGCATAATCTAAATTCTTTAATCAAATTCCTTTTCACTTTTCTCCCAAGACCCACCCTTAATATTTTATTATTTTCTTTTCCAACGGCTCAAAATCTAACGCCAACGTCTCTCTCTCTCTCTTCTGGAACAGAAACGAAGAGCGCACTTCATCTCCTGCCTCTGTTTTTTTTTTTTATTTGTTTCATGAAAATAAATAAAGAGTGGCTCTGTTTTTCTCCTCCCATTTTTGACCTAATTACGTTACAATCCGTACATGACAGAAACACTAATTATAGTCTCTGCAAACACCTATGAGGTAATACCAGTGGTTGACGCACGACAGAAAAGATATACGTTTTCTTCGTTTGTTTTTTTTTGGTTTCTCTCACGAATTTTTCGGACTTTCCCAATTCTAGAATAAAACAGGCTATCCTTTACTTCTCCCTAATCCAAGTTTCGTTTTATCGATTTCCCCACCCATGTTGTTTCCACAACCCAATTGGAAATGGGTTCGTCTGAACCACCGTTGATATCCCCTCCTGGGGAAATAATTACCGCAGAGTAACGAGAAATACAGGATTCTGCACTTCGGTGGTATCCGCCATTTTTAAAACTGGCGTCGTTCCAGGTGGAAATCGCCTCTTCTACGCCCTTTGGTTACGTCCTCAGGGACTGCAACCGCCGTGAGAGATGCAGAGAAAGTAATGTTAAAGCTGTGCAGGCGGCTTTTGAGAAGAATCTCAAGGTGCTCGTGAGAGATCATCTGCAAAGTTGTATCTCTGTCGACTCTGGCTCTCAAGAGAATTCTCCTAATCAAATTTATTCATGGGTCGGTAGCCAAGACCTCAACAATCGTCAGAATAGCTTCAAAATCTCCACCAACGATAACAAAAACAACAATATTGGAGAAGATGATTGTTTGCAGAACACCAACAGGCCCTCGCGTGTTCTTGATCGTTGGCCTGCAAGAGCAACAGCTGATAAACCGGCCTTGGAGAGGCAAGCATCGTCACCCAGATTATCCACTCCACGAACCGCAACATCATCCCCAAAAACATTGATTTCCAAAGAGGAAAGCTCAAACAATTCTCAGGGTCCATCTGAGAATTCCTCCAGAGTCGAGAATCTGGGAGCTTCCTCGCTCGTTCAGATATGGGAAGCGAGGATGAACCGATCAAACAGCATAAATGCGAGCCAAAGCCAAGGGATAAGCTCAAGCAGGACTAGTTCTGGTTTGAGCAATGTTGAAAGCGCACCGTCCAATGAAGAAGCGGCCAGAGGGTCTGAAGTGGGTGAATCTTTAGATGAAAAAGACAATAACCAGAAAAGTAATGGGGATGCCATGAGGGAAAGGGAGTCACAATCTGATGTAACAATCCAGAGCCAATCACCCTGTGCTTCACATGGCAGGGCTTCGTTAGGAGAGAGCGAAAGACCCAGAGTCGCTGATATAGTTAGGAGATTGACGTCTGGAAGCGATGATTGCAGTGATCATGAGCAAGGTAACTCTGTAAATGAGTCGCCAACTAGAGAACGCAAGCAATCTTCTGCACCGGATCAAGTAGAGCAAAGGTGTGCACCGCCGGTGATAACGACTGGGGCTCGGATAAGAGGACGACAAGCTTTCACAGATTTGCTGATGCAGATTGAACGTGACAGAAATAGGGAGTTAGAGTCATTGGCTGGGCGCCAAGCAGTTTCAAAATTCTCCCAACGTGGACGTCTTCAGGTAAAATGCTTATTCATGGTGTACAAGCGTAGCACTTACAATTTAATCTCTCTGATTTCATATGGCTGCATGTTGTTGTTTTTATATGCAGGCAACACTTCGGCTTAGAAGTCTAGAACGCTGCTTGGCAATTCAAGATCGACATCGCTCGAAGATGACTGCAGCTGATGTGAGCCGATTACAGCAAGGTTCTGCAGCCATGCTCTGGAGGTAGTCCCTGTTTCCTCTGCCTTTTGTGTTGGCTTTTGTTCAAGTCTCATAGTAAATTAAGAACAGTTTAAAAGAACAATCCTAATCCTAATAGGGTTTGAACATTAAAATTAATCTAATAGGACTTGTCAATTTAGTAGTAGAAGTTAGTAACTTCTTTTTCTTAGTTAGCAGAGACTAATAACAGAGTGATAAGGAAAGAAATTGGAATTTCTTGTAAGGTAGAGAAGAGAGAGTTGTGATTGTACGGTCGCTTGGTTGGCAGAGTTTACTTAGAAAACTGCCTGCTCTCTTAGCCTGTCTAAGAGAAGATAGCAGTGATGAGGTGACTTAAAGGTGAGACTGGATGTTTGAGAAAAGCATGAAAATTCTGACTATTACACATTAAAGCCTACTGCATATCCCCTTGAGTAGTTGAGTCTTCTAGGTTAGCTATAACCCAGGAAGAAGACAGGATTCCAGAAGAGATATTGCTAAGTTGTTTATCTTTATTTTATAAATTCTTGACTTCAGTGAGGTTTGCAAGTTTTGTGTTCACTTAAGATGATCTACTTCGCAGAAGAGATGAATGCAGATTCATTATGAAAAATTTTAGAAATTAAATTTTGCTTTTTCTCAAACCAAAGTCCTAATACACTCAAATCTGATGAAATTAGCTTACTCATATAGATGTATATGTACACGGCATTGTAGGGAAAAAGAAATCCTAAGATACATGAAACATACTAGATTTATTGATATCTATAATCTTATGAAGTGGAGACACTATGACAGTATGTTAAAGACTTTTGAAGTTAAGAATGAGATTGAAAACAAATCAACTTAGTATCTGCTTGTAGTATATTGAAGCTTTCATTGTATAAGAATTATTCAGATGTTCTTTTGGTATGCTGATGCAATGTGCTTTTATTAACACGGCATGTAAATTAAATGCAGAGAGAAAGTTCGAGTGAATGTTGAGCAGAACAAGGTAGCTCAGCCTGATGCAAGAGCTCTAAGCATAGAAAATCTGAACAAAACAGTAGAATCACAAAATTCTTCAAATGTTTCTAAAAATTTTGAAGCAAATAACTGTAATGGAGCTTTTACTGGTGGAGAATCAAGCATAGTTCCAACAGAAGAACCAATGTCTGACACAAGTAAAGAGCAAACAAAGCCAACCATAAGTGAAGAGCAGGGAATGTCAAGCACAGTCGAAGAACAAGTACAAGCCATGTCAAGAATAAGCGAAGACCTTCAAGAGGCAGCTAGTCAAACTTGTTCTGAGGTTAGTTATTCCCACTCACGAGAAATAGCAGAGACAGCATTATCTGATGACTGGCATGAAAGTGAAAGAGCAGATGAAGAAGAGGTCAACAACCAGCAGCATCTGAATGGCTGGGATGAAAATGAGACAGAAGAAGAGGATGAAGAAGATGACGATGATGACCAGCACTATTATGTAGATAACAGTTATGACTGGTATACAGATATCTCTCGCCCTAGGAGTTACTGGGAAGAACTGAGGCAAGCATGGTATCAGGAGGTGCTTAACACCAGCTCAGAAAATCAGGAGATACGACAACTACTTGAAAGGTATACTGTAATACTATGACACTAATCACTGAGTTTCTGCCTTTCATTTTGCTTGATTCCCTCTCAATTCGTACCTGTATATATCCATGGTCTTTTAAGTTTCGATAAATTACAATGTAAAAGTGATGTTCACTGGTTGCTCTCTTTTCTACAATAATGTGTTTAGTTTCTCTATTGAGGGAAAGTTGCTTTGATAAATTTTCTATTACATACGCCTTGTTACTGAAGAATTGTTTGAGACAAAATGAAGAAACAGTAGGATCATACTGCATAACTCTGAATTTCCGATTTATGTGCGCAGAAGAACAGTCTCAACATTTCTTGGAAGTGATATGCGAGAGAGAATGGATAGGTTGATGATTTCTCGCATTCAAATCCAAACAGATATGAAGGCCAATCAAGAAGAAGATTCTGAAGATGAAGATGCTCAAGAAATGGCAAACCAGTGGATGTTGTCATACTTGCAGGGAGACACGGATGCAAGGTACAGACAAGAGGAAGAAGAAGGGAGGCACGATGTAGAAGTAGAGCGAGAAGAAGAACACCAACTAGAACAAGAAGAAGAAGGAAGACATCAGGAAGAAGAAGACAGAGAAGAAGAACAGGTAGAAGATGACGATGATGACGAAGAGGTAGAACAAGAAGAGAATCTCTTTAATCATCAATATTTTGAAGCTTCGAGTGATTATTTCAGCCAATCCTCTTCCCAACTGTTTCCATCATCTCCTATGAGGTCATGGACTTACAGAGATCAGGAAGTAAGTGATGATTCTGATCAAGTTACATCCGAATCTCAGCTTACGCCATCTCAGCCTCATTCTTACTCTAACAATGATCAACCTTCCTCGTTCCCTGTAAATCAACCTTCAACAGTGAGTTTATTTCAACAATGTTTGATTTTTCTTGTCAAATTTATAGTCGATGAAATAACAAGACTAAACATGCAGGAAATGGAGCTCGTGTATGACTTAAGAGGACATATGCAGCAGCTTCAACGTGAGATTTCTGAGTTAAGAGATTCAATAAAGTGCTGCATGGAAATGCAGCTAAAGTTGCAGCAGTGCATTAACCAGGAAACTCTTTCAGGTGATCTGGGGAATAGTAAATTTTGTGCTCTCTCTCTCTCTATCTCTCCCATTAACATTGTGTTTGGATCGAGGGAAGTGGGAGAAAAGAAAGAGAAGGAAGGGATGCTCAAGTCTTTCTCTTGTTTAGTTAAAAAATAATAATTAGAGAAGGAATTGATAAGACACTGACTTTTCTACTCGTCCAAATTGGACGCAAAGGAAGGAAAAAAGAAAAGGGATTAAACATTATAAGAAAAATTTTCTCCACACAGTTCTTACTATCTAATTTGTCATTCTATTAAACGTCAACCTTTAATTGCAGTTAGAGGGGATGAGAAGAGGAATTCAGCTGATAAGGCCTTAGTGAGACGCAACTGTTGTATTTGTTTTGAAAAGAATGTCGACTCACTTTTGTATCGGTAAATAGCAATTTGAATTTGATTTTCATGTCTGTCTTGAAGTGGATCAAAACTGGTTAAATTCAATCTGTCATTTTCATTTTCAGATGTGGACACATGTGCACCTGCCTCAAGTGCGCTCATGAACTGCAATGGAGTAGTGGAAAATGTCCAATATGTCGAGCTCCAATAATGGATGTCGTCCGAGCATTCGTGGATTCATAAATAAACCTGTAAACGAGTTCTTGCTCAAGAGGACCGTCTTCATTCTCTAACTTGCACCGCATGAAGCATGAATCAGAACGTGAAACTCTTTTTTGTTTTGTTTTGTTTTGTTTTCCTTCTCTCTTAATTTCTTGATCTCGCCTAATGACATCATTCTAGCTTTTTACATGACAAGTTGTTTAACATCACAACCTTTGCACATAATCTTTGTACATGCTCTGTTTTTTCTTCCTTCGCTGTGAAAAATGACACTGACAAATCTCTGTCACCTTCCTTTCTTTTAGCAGTTTGGTAAAGCCTGTATGGATTTTTAAACAGGGGAATATCTTCTGGAAATTATTATGCCTAAAAAATCTATAATACATTTAAGTATGATAAACGTGAGATGTTGCAAAATTGGGAGTTCAAAAAACATGGATTAAAATATAGTTCATTATTTGAAAACTTGAATTCTTGTTTATGATAAGAACTCTCTCTCTCACTTGACTTTCCTTGGTGGTGAGAATTCAACTCCCATCTTGAAAAGTTGAAAGTAATGAATCATGTGTGGTGGTAGTATTATAAGTAGTGAGTGAAATTAACGAATTAATGTTTTTAATTAACGAATCATTCTTCACCATCCATCATTTTATTGCGTATAATCAATCAAGTAATGTAGTTAATAACAGCAGCTGTACACCTAATTATGGTAATCTCTCCTTTACGTGGTTTTCTACATAATAATTATATAAGGCATACATTACACTTGTACGCGAGTCATAGCTGATACATCATTAACCACAAAAGATTTATATTAAGTAAATTTTATTATGTATTAAGCCTGCAATTAAATACTTTAATAATTAAAGACGTTAAGGCTTTATTATGAACGTAACAGAAAAGTTTGCGACTTACTCGAGGATATAAAAAATTAAACAGGTGTTAATTTCTTATTTTTAAAATAATTTTATATCTAATGTAATAATATATATATATATATAAATTCTTTTATTTATTTTCTAATATAAAAATAATTTTAAATAAAATGAATATGATAATACATAATAGTTACTTATTTAAATATTTCAAAATAAATTTTGAATATGATTATGCTTCTATTTGATTTGTTTTTACTTGATTATATAAACTCTTAAACCATACACTGTATAAATTATTGATCACTTTTATTTATCTTACAAATCTTTTTTCAAAATTTAAATATAATAATTTTTAATTAACTACAGATCATATACTCTATAATTTTAAATATAAAATAATTTTTAATTTAACTATAATTTATAAGTATATAATTAATTTTAAAAAAATTATAATCCACGTACAACAGTGGGGTAAATAAAGTAACAACAATTTCATGTTGGCAGATTTTATTTGAAAGTTTGGGGCCACGTTATTGGGCTTGGACAGAAAAATGGACTGGTCTGATTGCAATGGTTTTTAACTCACTAAATTAAATACAAATACATTATGTTGATGTCATTGTGGGGGGTAAGAAATTAATAAGTTTGTGAAGCTTTATGCCTTACCATGATGTTAAATACTATAAAGAAACTATTTGCATTTGATTATTACACAAATATATATATATATATATATATGTTTTCTGTTTCGATGTGTATGTATATATATTATGTGCATGCCCGTTATACATATATAATATATTATATATCAAATATATATTGTCTTGAGACGATGAGACCTCAACGAGGGCACCTGAGGAATGAGCCTCTCAAAGTTTATGTGTTCTTGCTATTTATTTCATTATCCTTATTACCTAAGAGGTTAAGCTAATAATCATATAATCAAACAACTTATTAGCAACAACATATTTAATATTTACGGTTTGTTTATTCAATTTTTTTATTTTTTGGGTTAAAAAAAGTATAATTGTTGAAATGAAATTTGAATTGTGAATTGAAGATCCAATTTTTTAACAAAAAATAACAAATCAAATTGAATTCTAAGTTTAAGAATATAGTTTATTAGTCAAAATTTAAGTGTGATTTATATATAATTTTGTAAGGAAAATATTTAAAATTTAAGATATCTGAAGAACTTTATACTAATATTATAAACAAGTATAGTGCTGTAAACTCAAAGTATATATTACATTTATGAGAATTCCGTAAATATGCAAAACTTTAAACAATCTTAAGTTAATCAAAATACAAATTATGAGTTCATCGAAGTGAATTGTAACTTAGCCGTAGTGTGCAATTTATTACTGCAATTTATTTTTAATTATTAAAATTAAATAATTTTGCTATCCATTTTTTCCAAGTCACAAAGTATTAAGTTTAAAGTGTAACTACATTATATATATCTTTCTAAAAATCTTTTATTAATATGTAACTAAAATAACTTGTTCAATAATAATATATGTAAAATCCTCATAGATACAGTCTAGAATCAAAATCAAAGCGGACCAGACTGAAAAAAAAAAAAAAATGGAGAAAGGTATGCATAAATAATAATAATAATTAACAACACTTAAATACAATTAACATAACTCTTGTAATACCCGGCCTCCAAAATCGGTCCGATATAATTTTTCTATTAGATTAATTATCTAATAATTATATATAAAAATAATTATTTAATTTAATTTATTTTTATTTAATTAATTTTTTTTTAAAAAATGAATTAGGGACGAAATTGAAAATAAATTTAGAAAAAATTAATGAGAATTTGAGTTCGATGAGTGTTTTTGAATGAAAAATTAAAAAAAAAATGGTCAAAATATAAAAAAAAAAATTCGACCACGTGAGACAGCCCAGTCAGCAGCCCCCACGAACCGAAACACGCTACATGTCAAAACAAGCTGACGTCGACGCCATGCGGGAGATCCGCATGCCCTATGATCCGACGACCTATGTTTGATCCCGCACGCGTGAATGACTCATATTCGTTTCTTTCTTAGGTGCAATCAGACAGAAGAGATCAATCAATATGAACAGTTCAGATTCGCCCACGCAATCGGCCTAAACAGACAAAGATCGGATAACCCTCCTCGTTTCACGTCGACGCAAATGGACGGTCCAGATCAACCGAGATTGATAAAAAATACCTCGCATCGCAGGGGACACCAAACTCTGGCCTCCAGCCTCCCCCAGAGAAGAAGGCCGACTGCCGAATGCTGTTGCACTAGAGCCACCGCCGACCACCAAAAAAGGTAAAATTTCTTCCTACCCGCTCGAAATTCAATTCCAAGCCTCCCTGTGGCCATATTGGAGTAAGAGACATGACAGGTGAGCTGAAAACCACTGGTAAAACTCGGCGGAACCGTTGCAGCCAAAACCTAAAAATCCCGCTGATGAGCCCCTTCCCGCTTTCTATTTTACGCGATCTTTCGATCATTGTGTTTACTATCATTTTTTGTCAAGGTTAGTCGAAGAAAGAACCCCAGCTGCGAAGGAGAACCGGCGGAGCCGCCACACCTAGAGACCCTCCACCGATAAGTTTAAGTTTTTATGATTTTTTGGCCAACAGAGGCCCCATAACATATTTTTTCACAGTGATACGTATAAAACCGGCCAAAATCGACCGAAACTAGCTAAAACTGGACAGGTCAGGGTGAACCACCATTGTGGGCGGCAAAGCTGGCACTGGAGAATGGTGGCATCACCGTGCTGGAACCCCAAAATTGGACGAAAAGAGTTTTTAACACCGATTTTAAATTTTTTTGATATTTTTAAATATGTGAGGAGTGTTTTAAATTTCATATGAAAAGTTCAAGAAATCCGGGACACGTTAAGAGGCATAGTAAACAATGCGACGTCTCAAAATACCAATGTAAGTAAGGATCTTTCATTTTATCCGTCGTTATGGTAAAATAAGACTTAACGATGTATAATTTTATATTTTTATAAAAATTTAGACAAACCTAAAAATAATTACAGGTCACTAGTGAAGGCGGAATTAGTTAGTTCATAATTGTCCTGATTTCATGTTTATTTTCTTGTGTTGTCCTACTTGTTTGTTAAAATATTGTGCACGTTCTTAATTTATAGTTTCTATAGTCTTATCGATTTATGTAGCTTATTCGGTTATCTGGTTACTCGATTTCTTGTTATAATAAACTATATCATTTACATAAATGTCGTCTAATTGATCTGTAAATATAATATGAGATATTAGTATGCGTTTGTTGGTTATTTTGTTGATGAAAATCTTTATGTAAAAGACTTACTGGGTACCGAAGGATAGGACGGACTGACCCGGTATATAGAAAACTCTACCATGAAAATTACCTGAATCGAACGGAGTTGGAAAGTTCTTAACCAGAAAGGTTTGGAAGATATGGTTTACCCTCATACCGGACGGGGTATTGAGGCGATTAAATGTTTAGTGCCCATTATCGGACCAGGTATGAGGACGGCCGGTTAATTGTTAAAATTGGATATTGAGTTCACGAGTAAGGAAACATCCCTATGGACTTTTAGGGGTACCAGTAAGCAAGTAAGAGAGAAAAATTGTCATATCTTGTTCTTTTATGCATTAAAATGAAAAATAGTATGGATATGGGTTTTCATAAATTATTTTTTTAGAAAACTCGTGTTAAATCTAGTTAACTAAAGTAATAGCTTCATTAGTTATTTTTCTAATTTTTACTAATCTTTACTTTTCTGTATTAGTGAGTAGTGTAATATTCTTATTGAATTAGCATACCTCATCATTTTATTAATTATTTGAAATCAAGAAGATCAGGATTCAGATCCCGATTAATAAGAAGACTGTGAGTAGTTTACATCCTGTACCTCTTCAAGAACTAGTAGAGGTTAACCATAAGACATTTATCTATTTGTTTTAAATTATTTATTTGCTTTTTTTTTTTTACGATCCACTATAGTAGCGACATTTTTATAATTTTATTGAGCATTCTAATTTATTGTGTAAGAAATATAAACTTTAAGATATTATTTACTTCTGTATTTAAATGATAAATTTATTTTCTTTAAAATTATGAACTTTTACAACTTTAGTGGTGTCATACACACAAAGAATACAAAGTGCATACATAAACTTGAGGATACACACACAAAACAAAAGGCACACATATTGTAGGTGTGAAAAGAGTTAAATATATTTTTTTGGTCTTATTGGATAATAAACAACCCTATCCATATAAAATAATGGAGCTGTTAAGAATAGCAAAGTAGGCCTTAAAGATGTCATGGAAAATGGGTCTCATGATGGATGCAAATATGTTGGAACAACACATGGCTTGTTCCTCTTATTATTCTTTAATTCTAACTTCTTTGAATTGTTTATGACACAACATCTCATTTCATTCATACATATATATATATATATATATATATACATATTATATGCTGTATGCTTTTCACTTTACCCATTTCTTTCCTTTCCTTTTTCTGCGGTTACTTCTACCATTATTCTTCTTCACTTGTTTTCACTTACAAGGGGAATTGTAGATACACACACACACACACACACACACACATATATATATATATATATATATAATTATTGGCTCAAGAAATTATAATTTTGCATTGCGAAGCAGCCTGTCCTAAAAACCTGAAATTGGGAGGAAATTAATGAATAGGGTCCACAAATGAAATTGAAATTATATGTTCAGAACGCTGTTGCCATGCATATGGACTACTTTTAACTTCATTTTTATATTAATAATAATAATAATAATAATAATAGCCTCATTTTAAGGCATGCAGCAGAAATCTCTGGCATATAATATTATAATGTAATACAATTCAAATATGATGATGGCCATATAGCTGTATGGCATTACCCTTCCCAAGTTCCAAAATTTTGAATCATCATTGTTTGCATTAGTAGTATCCGTATAATTAATACTGTCTTAGTTAAAACAATTAAGTTATTTTGAAATAATCTTTTCATTAAAAATATAATATAAGAAATTTTTTATAATTATATTTAATTTAATCATGATAATTTTATGAATAAGTTTGAATTTCAATAAAAATATAGGTCCACTGCTTTAGGGACCATTTTTTTAGCTGTCTCATCAGCTTCCTCCACACAGAATATAACAACTGGCTTGGATGGGTGTGTGTACAGGAATCTTTTGGAGATGCCCTGTTTTAATTTGATTAAGCAAGAAAATTAATGGAAACTAATTAATTAAGCTTTAATATGTTGATTAAGCAGATTAATTGAAGCAAGCAAAAGTGATCGGTCGGTCTCCCTCAAATCTATTCTTCCAGCTTGGAATTTTGGGACAACAAGCCATCAACTCCTTTAGCAGGAAGGGAACATGGCAAGTGGCAAGCGGCAAGCCTACCCCCCAACGATCACTTTCTGCTTCCAACCACATTTTTCAATCTTTTATCTCTAAACAAGTAGAAAAATATGAATTTTTTTTAACGTAAAAAATTCATATATTTTTATGTTTTACACAACATATCCTATCACAAATAAAAATATAAGAGAAAAAAAAAGTATCAATCGTTCATTAAAAAAAATTAATAGATAAATATATAATATTGTACAATTTGACTCGAATACACAATTTATAATTTTTTATAAAGTAAAAAAAAAAATATACCAATCATTCAGCAAAAAAACTAACAAATAATAAATTTTATAACTATTTATAATACACTCAAAAAAAAAAAAAAACTAATTTTTACAATTGTAGATAATCAATTGTTAAATTTGGGTTTTGACAGACTGGGTAAATATTAGATAATTTTTTTTGTAATTTTTGGTCGAAAGAAAAGCAATAAGGTTTATAAAAAGGTGCATGGGCAGACCTCCACCCCACCATGTTCCTAGTTTCCCTCATGCCTGTCCCACACCTCTCCATTTTATAAACTCCCATCATTCTTCCCAAACCCCTTTAACTCTTCATAACTTCATCACATTCCAATTACTAGACAAAAAGAAAGAATCATGTGCTCCTCCAATTCTAATCTTCACAAACCCAATAACACAGTTGCTCATATCAATGGCCGTCCAGTTCTTCAACCAACTTCCAACCAGTTTCCAAGGCGTAATTCACCGCACAACATCTCTCCAAAGTCTCCTGCAATTAAGCCTTCATCTTCTCCACCCATATCTCCAAAGTTAATTAAATCTCCAACTCCCAAGTTAAATAAATCAAAAGATCATCATGATCAGCTCAACTCTAGCTCTGAGTACAGCACCATTATCATCTCTAAATCTGCTGGGAATGCGATTCTTAGCAAGTCTAGGAGTTTTGGGGCTGTTGAGTCTCTTCCTATGGTTGCGAGCCCAGGAACCATAGCTGCTGCAAGGAGGGAACAGGTTGCAATGATGCAAGAACAAAGAAAGATGAAGATTGCTCATTATGGAAGAACGAAGTCTGCCAAGAATTTCAAACCAGTTGATTCATCCGCCATTGTTACTGGTGCTGATCAAAACAAGAAAAGATGTAGCTTTATCACTCCTAATTCAGGTATATATGCAATTAAAGATTGAGTACTTATGAGAACAACAATGAAGATGACCAAGGATTAATGAAGGTATTGTGTTTGTGCAGACCCTATATATGTTGCTTACCATGATGGAGAATGGGGGGTACCGGTCCATGATGACAAGTAAGCTATTACTCTGATCTGAAACCTTCATCCTCCCAAGAAAGCATTAATTTAAACTGAAAAGTAGTGTAAATTGTACAGCCAGTTGTTTGAATTGCTGGTTTTGACTGGTGCTCAAGTGGGATCAGACTGGACTAGTGTTTTGAAGAAACGGCAAGTTTTCAGAGAAGCCTTTTCTGAGTTTGATCCATCAATGGTAGCCAAATTCAGCGAACACAAGACAGTATCAATTGCTGCTAATTATGGGTTAGATATAAGCCAAGTTCGAGCAGTTGTTGATAACGCAATCCGAATTCTTGAGGTAATTAATAGTTAATTATTAGTTACCCGTTAATAACAATATAATTAATCAATTTAATGAGTAAACAATTCAATGAAACTGTTCTAACAGGTTAAGAAGGCTACGGGTTCATTTAACAAGTATTTGTGGGGATTTGTTAATCACAAACCGATGGTGTCTCAGTACAAATCAAGCCAGAAAATCCCAGTGAAGAGCTCGAAATCAGAAAGCATAAGCAAAGATATGGTGCGAAGGGGATTCAGATTCGTGGGTCCGACTGTTGTATATTCATTTATGCAAGCCGCCGGTCTGATCAATGACCATTTGGTGACTTGTCCAAGACATCTGCAGTGCATAGCTTTGGCGTCTCATCCGCCCGCAGCAGCGCCGGCTCTATAGAATCCACAGATTAACAACTTACGAACAATAATACCATATATATATATATATATATAATTAACATATGTAATGCCCAAGAAGCATATACATATATATATATATATATATGTTTGTATGTATACTTTGAAGTGTCTGACTAATTTAATTTACAGTTGTGAAATAGTGGTGTGATAAGGCGATTATAATGGAGAGACAGAGAGCATGTGCTGGGGTTAATCATCATCCGTCGTCTCCATTATCTGATTCCTTTAAACTAAACTAAACTCCCTGAGCCTCATCAACCATAGTTACTGCAGGGTTTTCTTTTTTCTTTTTTTTTTTTTTTTTTTTTGTAAAAAATATTTGTTTGTTGGATTATCAATAAGATTATATATTATATTTTTTTTTTGGGAAATTATCAGGAATTGTAAGCCTTTGTATGTATACATATATATATATCTTTTTGAACCTGATTAGAGTAATATTTAGTAATTTAACAAAATACACACACACACACACAAAAGAAAGAATACATTACATAACAAATTACAGAAAATCATGGAATACAATCATCCTACTCTAGCGCTTATAGTAAAATATCAGATTATTGGGTAACATCAATGCTTCTCTGCTAAGTACATCAATAATTTATTGCAATATCTACAAACTCAAAGAGAAAATAATTGAGTCCAACTAAATAAAACTCAAAACTTTAATATAGGTATTTTAATAATTTATTATTCTCGTCTCAATATATTACCTTTAAACTTATTCATTATCTACTATCAAGCAAGATATCGGTATTCAATTTAATCATACTCAATTCGTAGTCTTAATCTTGAAAATACAATTATCTTTTAAGTCATTATAATTAAAAAGTTTCACATTTTTTTTATTAGTTTAATAAACTTGTAATATTTTTTATACTTGCAAATAGCCTGTCTACATCCTCCCAAAATGAATTATCCCGGGCCGCTCGGTTTAGTGGGGGTCTTCCTCTCCTCATTTCTCTGCACCTGCATTTCATAAGGAATGGTTGAGTAACGGTTTATCGGTGAATATTTCTCTAAGCATTATTGTATAAGGGATGGGTTCGGGGAACGCGGCTCTGATACCAACTGTAACGGCCCCGGAAATTTAGAATAAAATATGTGTATTAAAAATGTCTAATGCGGAAGCGTAATAAAAATTTTGATTAACATCCCTTACACAAAAACCAAAAACGTGCTCAAAATATAAAAGAACAAACTAACTAAAAGAGATACTCGAAAATAAGAACTATAAATATAACTACGGAGTCTTTAAACGTCCCCTTCGCCGTCTTCCTGCGGAAATGGCTAGGGAACAATGTCTTCCTGATCTGAAATGGTTAAATAAGGAATGAGCTACACCAGCCCAGTAAAGACATCACACTATCTCACCGCCACGGAGGTAAAGGTGGGTAGAAAACACAAAAAAGACCAATTGAGTATAATTTATAACAAATTCTTTTACCAATAATAAAATCCTTTACTGTCCACTTACCTCGGTGAGATCCATAAAACAACATATGAAAGCAATAACATTATCATCATCATGAAATCATATGAACTGTATAACATAATACTTACCACGCCTTTGCATTTTAATCATTAAACAATACATTTTTTTCATTTACCAGTCTACTAGTATCCATGGGGATCCATAGGGGTCCCGCTACCCGTGAACCCTTAACATTTACAACCTGATTCCAGGGCCGTCCCCATACCCCGTCCGGTATGGGCGCCAAAACCATGAACCTCAATACCCCGTCCGGCATGAGGGTGAAACGGGTCGTCCCCATACCCCGTCCGGTATGGGCGCCAAAACACATAAGGTCTCTATATCCCGTCCGGTATGAGAGACCACGTTCCCGGTAGGGTTCCCTACGGACCCGGTCCGTCCACCATCTCCCAGGATATCTAGTCAGGCTGTCCACATTATCCATTTATCAATTCACGTAACCTTTTATTCCTTTTTTTCTCAGTCACCATCATCAAATCACACACAAACATGCAAACCAGTAGTTTATGCCAAACAAGACAACACACAACATCGGGTTCTCAGTCATTCAACTCATAATCAATAAAACAGTGATATATGCACACGAAACTATGAAATGAAAACATCAGACATTATACTGCATTTAAAACTGTAAAATAGAACAAACAACAACTGACCGACAAATACACCAGACTCGGGCTCCATTAGTGACCTTAAACAATTTCACACATCTATTGATTCATGAAATACCGTTTTATCATTTATTAAACTTTAATACCGAATAGGAAATATGGTGATGGGTCCTTACCTGTTTCAGGGTCTTAATTCGACTCCATAGTGCGCCTACAGACGGTCCCTAATTTTCTCTGAATTTTTTCTAGGAAACTGAAACGCACTACTAGTACCTGCACGTGTCCCAAAAAATCTCAAATTAAACCTAGGGCCCCTTTCGACCAATATCGCAATTGCGGCACGGCGGCTCCGCCGTGCTCCAGAGATCGGGTTGGCCGTTTTCGGCCGAATTCGGCCACGCTTGCATCGGTCCTTGTGATAGAACAACCTTAGGGCCCTCGGTGGGCTGAAAAATCACGAAAAATCGAAACTTACCGGCGGCGGTGCTCTCGGGTGCGGCGGCTCCTCCGGCGTGAGTCGTATTTTGATGTTTGGCTCCGATCAACTTGTAGAGAAAAGAACGGTGATCACAGTGGTATAAAATTTGCATCAAACGGAGGCCGGGAAGGGCCTCATCGGAGGCAAAAATCGAGGGGGGCCGCGGCGGCGCCGTTGGGTTTCGGCTGGGTTTTCTGGCTCCGGTTTGGCCATAGGCGGACTCAGCATCGAAAAACGAGCAGGGAGGAGAAAATTTACCTCGATCAGTGGTCGAAAACTTCCCCAGTGCGGCGGCGGGTGGCGGCGGCCGGCTCCTCCGGCGTCTGGTTCTTCTTCTCCGGCGAGCACTAGCGGCTAGGGTTTCTTTGGTCAGGTATGGGTGGGGTTATTTATACCATTTGCCTTTTAATCTCAACCGTCCATCAAGATTAAATCTAGACCGTTTGATCGCGATTTAATTGGGATTAAATCTGGGTCGTCCATCGCGATGTAATCTGGACCGTCCGTGCCTGATTGAATCTGGGCCGTCCGTGCGCACGTTTGATCTGGGCCGTCCATGCGCGCGAGAACGGATTTGGGTCGTCCGATCGCGCGCACGCGGATCGCCCACGTGGCCCGTCCCCTGGTCAGCGTTTTCTTGTCACGCGGCGCATCCTGGTTGGCTGGGGCTCCTGACCGGGCCGCTGATATGGCTGCTGACGTGGCACAACTTTTCTAAATTGTGTTTTGACCCCTGGTTTCCGATTTTCTTTTCAAAAACACCTCCATAATCCAAATTTTCACCCATTTTTTCCAAAATCAATTTCAATTAAATCTAAATAATATTTTTAACCAATTTTATCATTATTATTATTATTATTATTTTCATTAAATTAAATTAAATAAAAAATCAAATAAAATTCTAATACTTACAAAATAAAATAAATTAAAAAAAAAATAATAATAATAATACACTTGGGGTGTTACAATAATTGTTCCACAAGACCAGATAAATTTACTCATGTAATAAACCTGAGAAACTCCAAAGTTGGTATGTTGGATGATGAACAAGTAAATCTAAAGACAAACATCATAAGTACATAAATGTAAACTCAGGCTTACTCTTTTTTCAAAAATTATATAATTATTAAATATTTTTATTTTTTATTTTTAAATTTTATTACTTTTAATTTTTAAAATTAAGAGAGAAAATTTCTAAATTTTATAAGTAAGTCACTAAAATAAAATAAAAATAAAAAAAAAAACCAAAATCAATAAAATGGCAGGCTTTGGATGTGGGCTTTAGATATATTTGAGCCCAAATCAATAAAAATATGCCTGATACATATTTTTCTTTCCTCATAATTAATAGATAATTTATATTATATTTTAATAACGGTTAATATGTAGTTTTGGAATTGAATTAAAACCTTCTTCTTTTCTTTTTTTTTTTCTTTTAATTATTTATTATTTATTATTAAATAAAACATATGTTGTAGTTTAAAAATAAAAATATTAATAGTGAAATAGTAGTGTATGGGTGACGTGATCTGGTCCCCGGACTTGAGGAGCTCTGCACGCTTGTTGTTTTATTTATTTATTTATTAGACCCAATATCACGTTTTAATTTTTATTTGTATTTTTTAAATTCTATTCCACAACAAAGAATACATTCAAATTATTATTATTATTTTTAATCAAATCTAGTCTATGAAAAGGGAGCTCAATTTCATAAATTAATGTCATCCTTGTTAAGCAGAGAGACCAAATTAGCACTTGCTATATATATATATATATATATATATATATATAGTATTTGACGTAAATTAGGGTGGAAAAAGAAATAAAATAGTGATACAAAATTGACCGCCCCTCCGCCAATTATGAATACCCAAACAACACAACAACAAGACTCATCCCACGACTCATTATTTCATTCTTTTATATATATATATATATATATATATATATATATATATATTCACATAGTCAAATAGAGAAGCAATCTCTCTCTCTTTTCTTCTATACATATATATATATATATATATGTATGTATGTTTGTGTATGTGTTCTTCGCTATTATTTATTTATTCATTGCAAAACAAGCTTCTAGCTTTATCTTGGAGATATTCATTATAGTCATCTCCCCCACACACAAGTTATTTTTAATTCATACTTTTTATTAATTATATGTTACTTAACATCACAATTTTCTAAAAACAATAACCAACATATATATATATATATATATATCTCAATCATTATATTAAGTTTAATGGAAGAGATGTAGATTTTTTTTTTAGATGATCACATCAAGTTATAACTCTAAATGAATCTATGAAGATACATAAGAATCTAAAGAGATTTTAAATATTACCCCATAAACAATTCATTTAAGAATATATATAACAAGATAAAAATTCAAATATTCTGAGTTCAAAAAAAAAAAAAATTAAAACTTTTTTGTGTTTTTTTTCAAGATTGAAATTTACCTCTTCAAAATCATTAAAAAAATGAGGTAATTGAAGTTTTTTTTTTATATATATTATTAATGTTAAACTAGTTGTTAAACGTACAAAAAAAATGTTTGAGATATTAAATGTGCACATAATATATAAAAAACTTATTTTTTTTGCTATGTAAGTTTTGATATATGTAATATTCAAGTATTGAGATATATCGTTCGTCACATGTCAATTTTTCAATATAATTTTTATCTAAATTTTATTTTGAAATTTCTTTTATCTCGAAACAATATTTTTTAATATATTTTTTTTGCATAAAAATTAATTTAAAATTTTGACTTTTTAGTGTATATTTTCCATTTTACATCATAAATTAATTTTATCAAAAATTTGTTTAAAATTGTATGCAACTTTTAAAAACTTTGAAATTACGTTAGAATAATTGTTTCGTATAGAGAACCGCAAAAATAAAATTTAAAGAGTTCAAATCTTGAGTTAAAAATAAAATCACGTACTTATACCTAGAGACTTACATCTTTCAATTTTTTTATCTTCCAAATTTATCCATATAATCTCCAAGTATTACATCTTAAATTTCTTGGCTTTCTTATAAATATTATTTTAAAAGCTCATTGAAAAGAATATTAGTATAAATTAAATAGTTTTTCAACTTATTTCACAAGAATTTAGGTATGAGCATGAGATGGGCATATTCATTCTCATACTCCGCTTCAATAGTACAACCATTCCTGCCTCATAAATAAAAATTTTCATTTGCCCCATTTATCCATATCGTCAATTCTAAAATTCTTATAAGATATTTAATTAAAAGATCTTAAGTATTAATCAAACTAAAAGATAATTTAAATATCATCTACTCAACAATAAATATGAAAGAATATTATTAAAGTACAACATCATATATGTGCTAGATAAATTTTAATAATTTGAATAGAATTAGAAATGAAATTAAAATGTATAATTATATACATATATATATAACAGGAAAAACGGGAATCAGATTAAAGAGGACAGTTAAAATTAGAGAATGAAAAAAAAAAAAAAAAAAAAGAAAGGATAAATTGATTTTGGATTTATAATTTTCTATGCAAACTAATTTCAAAACTTGTTAATTACAAATTTTTACTTGTCTCTATGCTCATTTGTAGGTCATATTAGACAATACTCTTTTTGTTAGAGTTGATGATTGGAGTCTGAGTCATATTATGTAACACCCAAATATTTTTTTTATTTTTATTTTTGTATTTAAATTTTTAGTTTAATTTTTTTAATATTTAATTTATAAAATTTTAATTTAATTTAATTTAATTTAATGAAAATAAAAATAATAATAATAATAAAATTATGTAAAAATATTATTTGGATTTAATTGAAATTAATTTTGAAAAAAATGGGTGAAAATTTAGATTCTGGTGGTGTTTTTGAAAAGAAAATCAGAAATTGGAGGTCAAAACGTAATTTAAAAAAGTTGTACCACGTTAGCAGCCACGTCAGCATTCGGTCAGCAGCCCCGGCCAACCAGGACACGCCGCGTGGCAAGAAAATGCTGACACGGGACGGGCCACGTGGGCGATCCGCGTGCGCGCGATCGGACGGCCCATATCCGTTCCCGCGCGCACGGACGGTCCAGATTTCACACGTACGGACGGCTCAGATCGCATCGCGATAGACAGCCCAGATTTAATCCCAAATAAATTGCGATCGGACGGTCCAGATTTAATCTTGATGGACGGTTGAGATTAAAAGGCAAATAGTATAATAACCCCACCCACACCTGACCACAAAACCCTAGCTGCCAGTACCTTGCCAGAAAAGAAGAACCAGACGCCGGAGGAGCCGGCCGCCGCTACCCGCCGCCGCACTGGAGAAGTTTCCGACCGCCAATTGAGGTAAATTTTCTCCCCCTGGCTCGTTTTTCGATGTTGAATCCACCTATGGCCAAACCACCAGCCAAACGGCCGGAAAACCCCGCCGAAGTCCGGCGGCACCGCCGCGACTCTCCTCTGTTTTTGCCTCCGATGAGGCCCTTCCCAGCCTCCGTTCAATGCAAATTTTATACCACTGTGATCACCGTTCTTTTCTCTACAGGTTGATCGGAGCCAAACATCAAACCGCGACTCACGCCGGGGGAGCCGCCGCACCCGAGAGCACCGCCACTGGTAAGTCTCTGTATTTCGTGATTTTTTGGCCCACCGAATGCCCTAGGGTTGTTTTATCGCATGGACCGATGCAAGTTTGGCCGAAAACGGCCAACCTGAGGCGGATCACCGCCGCAGACGGTGGCGCCGTCACCGGAGCACGGCGGAGCCGCCATGCCGGAATTCCGATATTGGCCGAAAGGGGCCCTAGGTCTGATTTGGGACTTTTTGGGACACGTGCAGGTACCGGTAGTGCGTTTTAGTTTTTCAGAAAAAAATTCAGGGAAATTAGGGACAGCCCGTAGGCGCACTGTAGAGCCGATTTCAGACCCCGAAACAAGTAAGGACCCTTCATCCTATTTCCTATCACGGTATTAAAGCTTAATAAATAATTAA
Source organism: Carica papaya (assembly GCF_054855325.1). Taxonomy (NCBI): domain Eukaryota; kingdom Viridiplantae; phylum Streptophyta; class Magnoliopsida; order Brassicales; family Caricaceae; genus Carica; species Carica papaya. Next base: position 22,724,303 of record NC_142310.1, on the reverse strand, counting down.
ACGGTGTTTTGTGACTTTATAGATGTGAAATTGATTAAGGTTGCCAATGGAGCCCGAATCTGGTATATTGTTGGTCAGTTGTCGTTTGATCTATTTTTCAGTATTAAATGCAGCATGATGTTTGATGTATTCATTTTATGGTTTAGTATGCATAAATTATGATTTCTTTTATTATGATTGGTATTATGGTGAACCCGATACTGTGTTGTTTTATTTAGTATCAATTACTGTTTTACATGTTTGTGTATGATTGGATGAGTGAGACCGAGGAAAAGGGCAAAAAGGTTATGTGAATTGATGAGTGGATAATGTGGACAACCTGACTAGATATCCTGGGAGATGGTGGACGGACCGAGTTCATAGGGAACCCTACCGAGAACGTGGTCTCTCATACCGGACGGGGTATGGAGACCTTATGTGTTTTGGCGCCCATACCGGACGGGGTATGGGGACGGCCTGTTTCATTCTCATACCGAACGGGGTATGGAGGTTTATGATTTTGGCGCCCATACCGGACAAGGTATGGGGACGACCCTGGAATCAGGTTATTAATGTTAATGGTTCACGTGTAGCGGGGACCCCCTATGGATCCCCATGGATACTAGTAGGCTGGTAAAAGAGGAAAATATGTTGTTTAATGATTGAAATGCAAAGGCATAATAAGTGTTATGTTATAAAGTCTATATGATTTCATGATGATGATAATGTTATTGCTTTCATATGTTGTTTTCATGAATCTCACAGAGGTAAGTGGACAATAAAAGTTTTTATGTTAATAAACGAGTTTGTTATAAATTATGCTCCATTGGTCATTTTTGTTTTCTACCCACATTTACTTCCGTGGCTGTGAGATAGTGTGATGTCTTTATTGGGTTGGTGTAGCTCATTCCTTATTTAACCATTTCAGATCAGGAAGACGTTGTTTCCGAGCCCGTTCCGCAGGAAGACGGCGAATGGGACACCTAAAGACTTCATAGTTATATTTATAGTTCTTATTTTGAGTATCTCTTTTAGTTAGTTTGTTCCTTCATGTTTTGAGTACGTTTTGGTTATTGTGTAAGGGATGTTAATCAAAATTTTATTACACTTCCGCATTTAAGATTATGAATACATGCACCTTCATTTAAAATTCCGGGGCCGTTACATATTATATTTGTCTAAAAAAGATAAACATAATTATACTTTTTACTTTATTTTGTTATTAAACATATTTTTTTATATTAATATTTTTAGTCACATACTATATCTTTTTATGAAAAGATAAGTATATATATTGATAATATAACTATATTATATTGATAAATTGGGCCTAATAAACCTAATGGGAGAGCTCATGTGAGAAGGCTATGAGCTAACTAAGCTTGGGCTTTATACAACAAGAGTGGTAATCAAAATGGACCTTGTTTAGACTTAAGTTAAGCAACTACTATGGAGGCCCATGACTAAACAAGGAGTCCACCATTATGTGTAAGCCTTCGTACATAAGATGCTCCGTGTATATATTCACATGAGAAAATCCTAGACTTTGTTAACAAGCAAACTCATATATGAGACCCAGTGCAAAGTGGTGCTGAAGCAGATGATGACTCTTTTATTTGGCACACAAAGAGGAAACATATCACCTTCGATTTGAGAAGCATAAATAAGGATTGCCTTCTGATGTTCCACTTTGGTTCGCTTGCTCATTTGATATGTTTTTTATGAACTTCTCTAAATATATTTTTGATGCATAAATATAGCTCCAATTTGATGCATATAATATTAATGATTGAGTTTTTGCCAAGAATGCATGTTCTTGTCGCTTAAATAGTAAAGATAGTCTACCATGATAAATGCATAGTGAAAAATATCTATGTAAATGCATGCATTAGAACTTGATTTTTGGTGTTATTATAAAAGCAACGACAGCTTGTCAACAATAATGCATGAGGACAATCGCTCCAACTTGATGTCCCATGGAAAGACATACCATAATAGTCTTGCTAAGTGATGTAAGATATAACTAATATCATATTTGACTTTAAGTAAAAATAGTTAGGTGACTCTAGTGTAATCATCAATATATGACATAAATGATGGAGTCTTAGAAATATTAGCTAGGTGAGGTAGTCCTCAAATATTACTATAAATTAATGAAAACAAAGCTAAATATTGTTTATTATTAATGAAAAATATCATACACTTATATTTTACAAACTCATAGATAACGCAGTGTAAACTTTTATATTTTGAATTCTTAAATAATGATGAAAATATCACATTTAAGATGAAGAATGATGGGTACCCAAATCTTATCTCTGAGGTTGGTATTAATAGTAGAAAAAGATCTCTCAGGTGCATCCAAGTAGTAGAGCCAATTTATGGCTTCAGTGTGTCCAATTGAATCTGGGTTCTAAAAGTCACAATAAAAAGAGTTAAACATGACTCTGCAGTTCAAGTCTTGTGATAATTTACTTACTGAAATAAAATTAGTACACAATTTAGGGACATATACTATATTTCTCAGGACAATAACAGGGTTAAGCTTAATATCAACATTGTTGGCCATATTACTGAGGGAACCATCTGCAATGATAATCTTTTTATTACTCGAATATAGATCATATTTACAACAATATTTAGAAGTATTAGTTATATGATTTGTAACTCTAGAGTTTATAATTCAAGAATTTTTAAAGCTATTTATCTGAGGCATTTATTTGTTCTGAAATAGAAGCCATATCAAAGTGTCATGATAAATCGATACTTGTTTGTTTCTCTAGAGACTCAAGTCGAACCCTTAATGTTTCAATCTCCATTCTAAATTTATTAAGATTTAAAGTTGTCATGTTAGAGTTTGCTCTCATAATTAGACATACTTTCTGACATCATTTAAGAATTGAATAGTAATTTATTATAAAAAAAAAAAATTACTATAAGTACTTTACCAATACCATATGGCTGCATGAAGTAATTTGTGTTGGGTCATTATAAAGCGACATAGAGAGCTGTGTACGATAATGTGTACTTGTGGACGACTATTGGAGACTAGCAACTACAGGGAGCAACAACTAGTTTTATGTTTTACCATGAAGATCAGCTGATGGTGTCTAGTGATAGGTGGGTGGTGGTCGACTATGAAAGTTTACCCTTTTTAAGCTTTTTTTTTTTTTTTTTTTTAATTTTAGAATTGAAGATTGGACAAGATTTGTAAAAGAGTTTACGGATTTTCTTAACCTAAAATTCTGATACTATGTTAAAAATAGTTTTGATTGATTTATTTTGTTGAATATTAAAGCTCTATATATACAAGTTTTTTAGGAGAGAAAAAAAAGCAAACATTAATTAGAGAGGAGTAATTGTAACATGATTTTTTTCCTTTTTAATACCCTAAATTATTTTCTCTTCAATATTTTGGTTTACTTTCTCTTTGATGTCTTGATTTATTTTCTCTTTAATGTCATAGTTTATTTCTTCTTTAATACCTTGATTTACTTTCATCTTTAATAAATAATTAAATTTATTATGTTATTTGTCCAAATGTGAGGGTGACCCTTATAACCTAAATAAATGGCTAGCTTGGTGACAAATCTTGAAAATGTGTACTAGAAGAGTTAAGAGTGGATTTACGATGATTCTTACCAATTGGTGTTAAAATGAAGTTAAAGTGGAGAATATAGTTTTGTTTTAGATATGGTGACTCATATAGTCCTCTACAAAGTTACATGTTATTGGTGTTAGACAATTATAATTAGGAAAAGGATAATATTGTACCTGTTTGTTCTGTAAAAGAGACTTCCACCACATAAAAATATGTATATATTTTATTAGTATATGAATAAACATAAGTTAGAAAATGAAAGTTGTGAAACAAAACAAAAGTTTAGTTTGACTAATTATACTATAAATTTAGATTATATAAATAAAGTCTTGATAGGGTAAGGTATGATATTTAATTTTTTAGCATAATTATGAAATTGTTAAATTTTTTAATAAATCAACAACAAAAAAATATAGAAGAAATCATTTTTATAACTATCGTATCAAGAAAGGAAGAAACGTGGCAAAAGGGGCACGTGTTGTAATTAGGAGTGGTTGAAGAACGACAAGGGGAAAATGGGGCCCGCGTTATATGTCGTGTAATGAGAAGACAGGCAGGGCCAGACACGGTCACGGACCCAGACCCAGACCCAGTCCTTCCTTCTCTACTCTTCGACGCGCTCTTTCCCACACGCGTCAACCACCGGTTTCCAGAATTTTCCAATTGTTTGCATTTCTGCCCCTCCTTTTTCTCCTATTTCCATTAACACGCACAAATAAAAATATTTTCCTTCAACCTTTGAAATAGTAATTGTTTGAGAGTAAATTGTACCAGGGTTTTTCATTTTTAATTTAATTTGCCATCTTAAATAATTAAATTCACAATACATTAACACAATACTTCAATTTGAATGGGTAACTTTACAATAAGTGATTAGATACTTTTAACATATACTTACAGATATTATGAGTTACCTTTATAACATAATTTTTTATTTTTATAAAATACACAAAAACCTTTTTTTTTTTATATATAAAAAAAAGAAATACAATTAAAACTATAAGAAATTAGAAAAAAAATAATTGCTATAAGAAAAGTTTTATTTTATAATTAATATTTTCATGTCTCTATGTAATAGTATAAATTGAAATTTCATATTTCTATATATTGCTTAAAGTTTAATAAAGAAATTAATCAAATTTTAAGAAAAAAGAGACTGGATGTTATAATTTTTAAAGATGATATTTAAATTACACGGTATTAATTGGTAAATAATCATCATCATATATATTAAAATATTCATAACTTACATTGTAAGAAAAATTTACATATTTATTATACGAATAAATGTCCATATAAACCATACAATTTATATGTAAGTTTTTTTGAAATTTACTACAGAAACGAAATTACGAACGTAATTTTTCTTTGACCCGAAAACGACTTTCTTGTCCTGTTTCTTTTTCCCTCTAGTTTTTTAATGCCCTCTTTATATTCCAATTGTTCGTTAGCATAATTCTGGTTTTACTTTTAATTTGATAGGAAAAGTCATCTACATTATTCTTCTTCTGTTTTTTACACAGTCGTATATAACCAGAATATCAGATAACTTGGGTTTGCAGAAGAGATAGAGAGGACAACCAGACGGAGAGAAAAGGAGAACACAGAATCTTCTGGTTCGTCTTCGTTTTCTCCTGATCTAAAGTGCCGTTTTCTTCTTCATTTTCTTATCTATACTTTTCTCTCATTCTTAAGACAAACCCCTTTCTGTCCTCCGTCTCTTCACCACTTTCATCTTTAAGGAAATTGATTTTCATCGCTACTATTGTTATTCCTGCTCTGTGATATAAAAAAAAAAAAAAAAAATGGCGAAAGAAAAGAAGATGCTTGTTGGGTTTGTGTGGAATTATGCAGCAGAGCTTAAGATAATGTTAACGGCTCTTTTGGTTCTCTGCACAGTAGCTACTGTTCTCCAGTTCATTTCATCAACCTTCTCCATATCTACCTCTGATCTTCGTCTCTGCATCTCAAGAATCGCCACCGCCTCTACCAACATTTCGGAAGAAGCGCCACCGCTTGTTCCACCGTCTATGCTATCTCCGCCGTCTCTTCAGCCAGATCAAGTCCTGAGCAACGGCGTTATCAAGCGTAGCTTTATACCTTATGGTGCTGCTGCCTACAACTTTATCTCCATGAGCGCCTACAGAGGAGGTCTCAACACCTTCACCATTATTGGCCTATCCTCCAAGCCCCTCCACGTCTACGGCCGTCCCAGTTACCCGTGCCAGTGGGTCCCGGAAGACCCCTCTCAGAACACCGTCACCACCGCCGGAAACAAGATGCTTCCCGATTGGGGCTACGGCCGCGTCTATACTGCCGTCGTTATCCGCTGCGCATTCCCTGCTCCTATCAATGCCAACAACTCCGGCGGTAAATTGCTGCTACACGCCTCCACATCCGGCGGCGGCGACACCAAATACAACTCAACGGACATCATCGAGACCCTAAGAGAACCGCCCGGCAGCGTAGATTTCAACGTGTTCAACTCGCCGCCCAAGTACGATTACTGGTATTGTGGGGCGTCGCTGTACGGGAACCTGAGTCCACAGCGACTGAGAGAATGGATAGCGTATCATGTGAGGCTGTTTGGGGAGAGATCTCATTTTGTGCTGCACGACGCGGGCGGAGTCCACGAGGAGGTGATGGAGGTGTTGAAGCCATGGATGGAGCTCGGGTACGTGACGCTCCAGGACATAAGGGAACAGGAGAGGTTCGACGGATACTACCACAACCAGTTTATGGTGATGAATGATTGCCTGCACAGATACAAGTTCATGGCCAAGTGGATGTTCTTCTTCGATGTGGATGAGTTCATTTATGTGCAACCGAAGAGTACCGTCAAGTCCGTGTTGGATTCCATGCAGGGTTACTCTCAATTCACCATTGAACAGAGACCCATGAGCAGTCAACTCTGCTACGACGACGAAGGGCCTGGAAGAACTTACAGGTATTTCTGCCCTTTCTTGTTTTTATTTCTAGTTTTCTTTCTTGGCTTCTAGATATCCTGTTACTCCACCAAAATTTTTCAATCAATTGTTGGAAATTTTTGCTGTAATTGGTTTTCTTTTCCATTCACTGCTTTAGGTTTAACTGATAGTTACCTGACATTTTGCTTTGAGATTAAATGAATTTCTGAACTTTCAACACATAACAATTTAGATAAAAGCAGTACTGGAGAGATCTTTTCCTTCCCGTGGCAATTGCTAAGATTTGACAATTCTAATTGTGGGTTTCAGCTAAGTTTTGCAATGCATCAGACCATTTGTTTACTCGTTAAATCTCTGGCAAATTGGATGTTGACATGCTGTAATCTTTTGGTGGGTGGATGATTGTCTCATTCATTGAAAATGCTCTTGAGGGGAATTTGTAGGCCAGGAGGTGGTGGGTTTTGAACTTTGTTCTAAACCCATTTTCTTTCTTATTAATAGAGCTTGCCCTTTCAATTTTTCTTAAAATGATTTTCACCTCTATTAAGAATTGGTTCAATATCAGTATATCAGTGTGTATTAAAATAGGTTACTCTGCTAGAATCTAGGGTGGAGGGTAGTAAGTTTTTAAGATTTGAGATATATTCCATCCCAGAATCCAAAATTCTTGGTACCCCCTTACGTTATGGTTAATGTTGTAGGGTGTAACGTTGACTTGAATTGGTTTTCTGTACTTCCCCATTTCATTTCTATCCATATAATCAACTAAACCCGAGTTGAATGCAGGAAATGGGGGTTTGAGAAACTTGTGTACAGAGACGTGAAGAAGGTTCCCCGAAGAGACCGGAAATACGCGGTGCAGCCGAGGAGAATAATGGCGGCCGGGGTTCACTTGTCGCAACACTTGCATGGCAAGACATACCACAGTATGGATGGGAAAATGAAATACTTCCATTATCATGGATCCATATCACAGAGAAGAGAACCTTGCCGCCATCTCTTCAACACAACACAGCTTTCTTTTGAAAACAATCCTTACATTTTGGACACTACACTAAGGGAAGCTGCTGGCCCTGTCAAGAAATTTGAACTAAAAATGATTGGAAGTAGATTACACACAACTCGCCAATAATTACTTAAATTATTATTTCTCTTTTTATTTTACATCAAATTCATATTCTTTTTTTTTTTTTTAAAGTTTTTGTATCATAATTTTGTAAGCTATAGATACAGGAAGAACAGTTTGTATGGTATATGTATGTATCATTCATTCTATATATATATATATATATATATATATATATATATATGAGGAAGGTTGGGTTAATTTAATTTCATTTTTAACCGATTAAAGGAGTGGAACATTATATTATTATTATTATTATTAGGGTTGTTATGTTGTCGGTGTTAAAGGTGGTGGGGTCGCCACCACGACAACCACCACTAGGATCTGCCCAATGTGGTTCGCTTGCTTTGCTGGGTTTTGGGTGTGGAAATTATTAATATTTATATTATAATAATTAACGAATACGGTGTTAATTATTTATTCTTTGGATTTTATGCTTGTTAAGGTTTGTGTGGTGGACATGTTTGGAGGAAAGTCACAGCACTTGTCAAGGGGAAGAAAAGTAAAAGAATGAAGGCATTAGAATTAGAACACATGGGGGGGTGGGGTCCTTGACAAATTTTTCAATCTCATCAACTAACCATTTGATTAGAAATATGGAAAATGGATGTATCTCAATTAGTCCAGTCCAATTAAGTAACGTAATTCTTACTTTATAAATATTTATACAAACATTATGGAATATGTTCATAAATTCTCTCCTTTTTTATATGATTATAAAAATATATATATATATATATCGAATTTTGGTTCAACTGGTGAAGGGAGTTATGACGTATGAAGAATCTTTGGAGCCACGCATTTATTCTTTTAAATAATAAAAAAAAAAAAAAAACTTATATTTTTAACTTGGTTGGAATAGTCATTACGTAATTTTTGTATCTCACAGTTAAAATAATTAATAATCTCACAATTCCATACTCAAAAAGAGAATTACTAATGTATAAAAATGTGAAAGGAAAATGAAACAATAAATAATTCTAAAACTTATTGAAATCCTAAATTTTTTAAAAAATTATTAATTTTACCAATTCACATCTAATAATCAAAATGTTTATAGAGGATTTATAAACCATACGGTGTAGATACCGTGATTTGGTCGTTAAAAACACGATCGATAATCTGTCGATGCATGAATCGCGTTTGTTTTCTCTGCAGCTCTCAATTTCAAAAATTCATGATTTTCTCAACTCTAATTCAAACCATGTAAATTTGGTATTTAGGAAAGTTGGCTGAAAGACTGGAAAAAAGGGGGTCAATAAGCTACCACCAGGCAGGAACTAATGAATTCTAAATAATTCTCTTGTCTCTCCTCTTCTACTTCAATTACATGCTAACAATTTCAAACTTATAAATATGGTGGATCTTCTTCACCTTGTAATAAAACTCTTAACAACTTGTTCAAAAATAGTCCTAAACTTTATAAGATGACCATATGGAAACTCTTAGTTCTATAATTAACTGGTAAAATATTATTTTCTCAAGGTGGGTAGTGCAATTAGTCATGGCTACTTGGATGGACATTGAATTACTAAACAAAAAAAAAAAAAAAAAAAAAAATCAATAAATATATTTCAAGTAGTCTTTTTTTTTTTTCTCCTTTTCAAATTACTTAGTTGATATGTGTTGGTTCCATGAGGTTGATTTGAAGGTGTTGGGGAAGTTAATTCTTTGAAACAAAACAAATATTAGTGAATTGATTGTGTAATTTGGATATCAAATTGGAGTATTAATTATTATGTCAGAAGCAAAAAAAAAAAAAAAAAAATGTTTTATAATCCCGTCCCAAATATTACAAAAAAGGGTCATGTTTATTCTTAAGAAATAGTTTTATCCATTGATGTATTGGATTCATAGAAAATGAATCATTAAAAAAATTCCCAATATTTTAAACAAAAATTGTTTTAAAAAATAATTTCATTAATTGATTTGTCGGATAATTAGAAAACAGTGTTTGGAGATGGATCATCAACGCTGTTTTGTTTTGATGTAGAAGACAAAGAAACAAACAAAATAAATTGTTAATGTAATGAATTCTCTGTGGTAACGTATTCACTGGATGAATTGTAATTATGCGGTAGCTTCCTGTTATGGAGAACAAAAAAGTGATTCATTGGAACAAGAGCTTCTTTTCTGGTTTGTATACTCTCTCTCTCTCTCTCTCTTAATATGGTTGCTTGATACATGATTCAACCGGTGCTATTGATTCTAAGCACGAGCTTTTATTATCGTTTTCAGCTTTATATATCTATATATATATGTCGGTCGAATTTGCTTGAAATTATGATGCACTCTGAGCTTCTAAGAAAGCATTGAAATCCTCCCTAGCCTTGCGCAGCCTAGGCGTAATGCAAGAAGAACCAGGAGACGCTGGCAACGATGTCGAAGATGTTGAAAACCTTACATGCCGAGGAGACTCATTGCATTTTCTCCCTGTGTTGCTTCTCGACCCATTTTTCAGCACCCCTTTAACGTCTTTGTCAAACACAAAAGCAGCAGAAATTGGCGAATGAGCATCGTTGGCGCTACTCCTAATCAACTCCATTGGGAGATCGAAGTACATGCTCATGGACTCCACCTCTTCATCCGGTACTATGGCTGATGAGGCCCATGAACCACACTCAAATTTCTCCAACGAAACCCTCCTCGATATCACATTAACCAGGCTATCCTCCTTTCTTGCTCTCACAGGCTTACCCTTGCCGAACCCTGGGAGGTACAGGCATAGTGCGCTGCATTTGAATCCATCCTCCTGCGCATCTATCCTTTTGCTACCATCATCTTTCCTAGCCTCATCAGTTTTGGCCTGATGCTTCTCAAATACTGTACCAGTTGGCTTATGCATCCAAAGATCAAGTTCATCGGTTGGTACACTTGCTCTTCCTTCACCACTCGACTTGCTCCTCCGGAACCTCTCATCTGGTGCAAGATTCAGATGCTCCAGCTTCTCGACTTGACGGGGAGACATCTGACTTTCATTCTTCCACTTCTTCTTAGACAAAACTGAGCTGAACCGAGGGGATGAACTTGTAGAGTTTGGAAGGCTATAGCTTAGAAACTTGGCATTTGATGCAGGGCGCATCCTAGTATCTACTGCAGGAGAGAGCATCAGACTAAAGCTAGCCTCTCCAGCTGCTGATCCCTGCAATGAGATTGGATCAACCAAAATCTGCTTTTCCTTTTCTAGACTCTCCTTCTTTACTAGGATATTAGCTTCTTCCCTGCACACTTGACGAGGTTCTGGAATGCAACTGTCAGCCATGGAGTTCTGAAAGGCACACAACAGTTAACGGATGACACACAGGATTATTACTACTTAAAAGGGTATGAAGTTGGTAGCATGTCTAATGACATCTCAGTCGTGATATCCATGTTCCCATCAATCTCTCAATCCATTCATATACGTGATACGTGGAGAAAAGAACAAAAAAACACCAACCTGTCTTTCTAAAAAAGTCAACTAAGAAGCGGCTACCCACAACTCTGTCCTTTCCTTTCTCTTTTAAAACTCAAGGATTCCGATGAGAGCTAACCCTTGTCTTTGTACAATGCAAAAGGGTAGCACGAACTAAATTATATTAACAGCTTAATGAGTTTGTGCCTGTAAATAGACTGTTGAAGAAAGAAAAACTACTTTATTTGAGAAAAGAAAATTATAAAGAAAAATTTATTCTTACTTGCTTTCAAAGTACAATAGGGAATTTACAGGTACAAAGATAACCAAGAGACACATTTAAATTATTCTCAATTAATGGGCATATCCAAAAAGACATTTCTAAAGAATTTCTAGACTCCATAAACCTAGTTAATTGCTTAGGAATTCTAATAGACATAAGAATTATAAGAGTCACATAATAATTTTAATAAACTACATTCATCCTAAGAGTCATAATTATTTCAAATTATTATTTATAACATCCTACTCTAATTTGAAATCTTCTTCACACTAAGGCTTTTTCTTAATCTTCAAAATTCTTCACATTTCAATTGCTTCGGAAAAATACAAGTAATTTGATATTGAGTCTTCATATACTTGAACTCTACTTCTTTGTTGGCAATGTATTATTTAATTAAATGAAACTTTGTGTCTATGTATTTGTTTCGGACATGGAATACCAGATTCTTTACAAGCGCCCATGCAAACTATTGTTAATCCAAATTTTTGTATCTTTTTTTATGACAAGTGAAGTTCCTTCAACAATCTTCTTAATTAAATTTGAATGACAAGTACAAGAGATTGCTGCTATATACTTAGATTTACATATTGAAAGTGTAACAATAGGCTGCTTTCTTGACCTCTATGAGATAGCATAGTTACCCATAAAAGAACCAAAATCAGTAGAGCTCTTTTATCATTCATATCTCCTGCAAAATTACAATCACCAAATAGTCTAAAATTAACTATACTTTTTAGATAGCAAAGAATCCTCTTAGCAGCCTTCATATGGGGGGAAGTATAAGTTTTTGTGAAACGATTCAATACTTCAACTACATAAAAAATATAATGTCTTGTACAAGTTAAATATCTCAAGCTTCTCACGCAACTTTTGAAAAAGAGTGAGATTTTTTTTTCTCCATTCTCAAACTTTGATAATTTTATTCCACTATCCATACATGTATTCACGAGGTTACAATCAACCATTTTGAACTTCTTCAAAACTTTCTTTTGTATAGCCCTTTTGAGAAATAAACATCACATCCTCTAAAGGGGGTTACCAGATTTGAAAAGAGAGGAAAGTTAAATCCTCACTTCATCAGCCCTTTTGAAATTTTAAAAAGAATTGGAAAGTCTGCTTGCATATTAACATTACCACCAGAATTTTCTCGAGTTTATAATGTCTTTTATGTATCAATGTTACACAAATATAATCCTGATCTTTCATATGTTTTATCTTACAAGCCTCTCTCACTTTAAGAAAACTTTTCTTATGAGGAGGTGTCAATTCGTATTCTGGAGCATCAAGAGAGAATGTTTCGCAAAAGAACTATTCCTTTTGTGAAGGTATTATGCCAGAATCACTCACATGACGAACTTATTAGGGAGTTAAAATCAGATTTTAAAACTACGTATCACTAGTTGTTTGGTTCAATACAGAAATTTAAAGGACTAAATTTTTATAAGGGGGGAAGAATTGTAATGACCCAAAAAAAAATTATATATATGGATGTTTTACAACTGATGAAGTGAATGACTAAAATCTATTAAATAAATTTGAAATATTAGAAAATTTTAATAAATTAAAAAAAAATGGACCACAGGAATCTAATTGGAAAGTTGCTGAGAAATTTAAAATTTTATAATCAATAATCTATTTCTCAAATTTCGACAGTTCAGATTTAATTAAAGAGATTATAAATATAATTAGAATTTTTCAAAATTTTAACAACAAAAATCTTAAGAGACTTGAGAGCTGTCGGCCAAGGAAGAAAGGAGAGGGGGAGTAGCCGCGCGAGCTCACTTTGGGCGGCATATCATCGTCGATCCAAAGGTAAATTCTTTACCTTAGATGACCTCTATTCATTTTAATTTTAAACTTAGTTCGGTGTCCTATGCTGAATGCCAAGGTAACGTAAAGTTTGTCGACTCATTTTGTGTAGATAACTGATAAAAGTCATTTGTCCAAAAATCCAAGAAAAAGTAAGAATAGTTTATTACTCTAAATTCCCAAATTTGAAATAATGTAGTGGTTTGTTTTTTTTCGATTGCACGAATATTATGGTATTGTGTAGAGATTAATTGTTTTAATAATATTTGAAAGAGAAGATATTGAAAAATTTGGAAAGCATTATGTATATGATGCAGTGTGATAAGTTTGAAATCTGGTGAAACAAGGAGCGATTGACGTTTCCTGGATGTCTGAAAGCGTGGAGAGGAAGAAGATGAGTTTTCTTTTGTTGGGTACACAACCCGTTAGGCCGGGATCAGAAGGCTCCAGCAAATTGGGTTAGACTAAGTCCATTAAGCAGCCTCTGGGTTTATTTTATTTTTTATAAAAGGGGGTGGTTGTATTACTAAAGATTTAGATACTGATTAAGCATACCTTAAAGGAAGAATAGAGGTGTTACACTGATTTAAAAATAAATTAAATTAGAAAATAATATTAAAAATATTACCAAATGGGCTTCTAGTTTAGTGGGGGAGGAATATTTTATTGGATTTCTATCATAGGAAAAAAAACATATAAAGCAGGTTGAAGTTAGTAGAGTTATTTGTGTCCAAAGAAACATCCAAACAGATCACCTACTCATCTTGTGAATGAACAATAATGGGTTGTGTAAATAAAGATAAAGATAAATATAAAAGTCTTAGAGAATTAGTTAAGTTAATTTAAGAAAACTTTTATTAAATTCCTAAAATGGTAAGTATTATTTATAGCAATCAAAACTATAGCATTAAATAATAATAATAAAATAAGAAAAGTTCATTAAGAATTAATGATTGCGAAGCAATAACAAAGTAGTTACGTCGTTATAGAATGGGTATAAATAATTTAAGATTAACAGCGTATATTATCATGAGAAAACGTCGAAGTATTGGACGAGTATAAACTAGAGAGTGAATAAATAATTTCATGACGTAAATAATTGAGTATAATTATGTAATCAACCTTTTTAGATACCCTTTAACAACTTAAATTATCTTGAGAGAAAATGAGTTAGACGGTTTGAAATAAATAATTAGACATTTGAAAATAAAGAAATAGATCTCTTACGAGAATAAAACAAAATCAGTTAAGGGGTTTAAAATTATAATTTATAATAAATCGTCCTAATGAATATACAGGGTAAGCAGTAAAGATTTCTTATCAGAGTGATATGAATAAATGTGTAGTTCCGAATCGAAATAGAATGATCACGAACTGTATCTCATGGACTGTTTATTGCTCCATAACTATGACTGTGTCCATGGAGGACAATGTGAATTGTAACTATAACTGTAACTATGACTATGTCTCTGGAAGACGATGTGAAATCGTAACTATGACTGTAACTATAACTTGTGGAAGCTATGATTTGGTCCATATTGATAGTGCGAATTTTCATCTCATTCCGTGATTGTGACTGAGCGATATTATGTGATACGATAATGAGTCTATGTGTATATGTGATTGGTTGTGTTGGTGAATAATGAAAATACATTGTTACATGAATATCATGAGATAGGATATTCTACGTGCTTAAGGAAAATTGTTATATGTGTGAATGTGTTTAGGAAATGGTAATTTATGTATGGATATATGTAACATACGTGTTTAAGGAATGATATTTTATGTGTGGTTATATGTAATTAATATGAATATGATATTGCGTTTGTGAGATTGTGAATAAATCAAAAGTATTTCATAAGAATGTAGTTACGTAATAATGGATACCTTATGGAGGATTTTAAAAATATGGGAAGGAAAGTACTTTATATGTGGATATATAATATCACGGTGATTATACTATTATGCAATTGAGATTGAGAAATTATGGATATCTTTTGAATGAAATAGTATATATGTAAGTGAAAAACATATGATTAGTGAGATCAACGATGTTGTAGTAGGAAGTGAAAATCAGATGGTTGTGAAGGACATGGTAAACTAGAGGTAAGGGTAATGGTTCAGATCAAAATATTATCTCTGATCTCTAAATTGGAGTATTAAACTATTCTTTTGAGCAAGTGATGACTCACCACCTTTTTATAAATTTCAGAACAAGGAGTGCACGACCAAGCCAAAGAACCATCAGAACAAGGAGATCTTGCTTAAAGGAAACAAAGGATAGAGAGACACTTGTCTTTTTCTTTATGAATTTGATTTTTCAGATTTTTAAAACATTGTTTGATTTCTTAGCTTTCAAAAATAGTAGGAAAAAGTTTTAAATACCTTACAATATGTTATAGTTGAAGCATGTTGGAATTAGTTGTGAGAATGACAATCCTTATATAAAAATATGAATGTTATTACTTATTTCGATATACATGAATAAAAAGTAGCAGCCATATTATTTATAAAAATTTGAGTTATTACAGTTGGTATTAGGGTCATGATTCACAACACAAGAAATATTGTTCTCCGAACCGAAGAGAGATCGATAATGTGACAAACACATGATTCATATCTTAAGACCATACCTAAGAGTGGTCACGTGAAAATTTTGAAAACTCAAAGGTGTAATATCTAATCCTGTGAGAGCTAGGATCAAATATAACCACTACCAGCAAGTTAATAATTAACCTTCCTATCGGAGGAAGTCTTAAAAAGGTCCAGTTGCATAAAGAAAAATGAACCTCATAACTCACTACGTACACTTTAGGGACCTTACAACATAGTTAATCGTGGATTGAGGTGTTTTAAGGATTAGTCAACCATTGATGGACTAAGGGAAACGATGACTCAATTAAGGATAATTTAGAATCTCACATCACCCAAAAAGAGAGGGAAGTCTTGAAAATCACAACAGCCTATGGAATCCACAAAGAAACATTCGAAAGCGAAGAAGCTGCCACCGAATCCCAACTTATTAAAATCTTTGGAATTAAGAGGCACACACCAAAACAAACACATTCTTAGGAAAGAAGCTACCACGATGTAAAGTGATTTCACAAAAGAAAAAGAGAATGTTACATATCTAGTGTAAGGTCTAACATGCTGTCGGAGAGAGAGCTCAAACCCTCACACTCCTACCAACTGGAGTGAGTATTAAGACTCGTTAGAAAATTCAGATAGAGCCCGCTAATTTAGGAACGTACACCCAAACCTTACCTAGCCTTTCAATTAAACTCCTAAAAGCAGACATGAACCAAATAGGACTTAGGGATGCAAAGAGAAAGGAATCACTTAATTTTTCTTAAGATAAAGAAAGGAAGGAATCACTTCATAAAATCAAATACTTATTTCCTAAGCTAGTCACGTATACCAAACCCGTAGGAACCTTTGATATCATGGTAGGAAAGTCCTCTAACCCAGCAATGTCATCACTTGCAGAAAGATCTGGTGCTAATCCGACGGCATCCTTGAAAGGAAAAAAAAAGGAAGCTTATGAAGATGTTAGAATAATTTAAGAGTATATAGTTAGTGGTCACACTAGCAAAAATGTTATATAATAACATTCTATTGAAGATGCCATTTGAAAGTAGATAAAGATATTTATTTTTCAAATCCTTAGTAAATGTAAATTTGGAGGACCAAATTTTATTTAAGAAGGGAGAATTGTAACATCCTAAAAATCGGACGGTTAAAAATTAATCTTGAGATTCAATAGCCCAGAGTTACCAAGAACCTCGTATAAAAGTTGTCTTTTCAAACCCATAAAAAAAAAATCCTAGCCTCCATTTGAGTAGAGAAATGAAAAGAGAGAGAGAGAGAGAGCAATGGCAAAAGGAAAGAACATAGCCAAAGAGCACTTCTAAATCTCGTGAACATCGACGCGATGAGATGTGATTATTTCTTTTCTCTTTCCCATACCGAAACCCAAAACATGTATATTCTTTTTAGATTTGATTTCGCGACAACATATTGTTGTTGTGTGTGTGTTTGTGCAGCTTAACAAGACAAATATCACCGCTGCGCATCAATTTCTAGTAGTATAATTCGAGAAGGGTAAGATTCATTTAACTTTTTAATTTAACTGCAATTTAGTGTAAATAAATTGTGTATTTAATCTATTGTATAATTAATCTAGAACTATTGGAAAATAAATGCTTAAATAACTGCGATGTGGAAGGTTGTCATGGTGTCAGTGAATCTAAGGGTTTGGAGTTGGTAGAGAAGATGCACAACTCAAGTGGGCCGAGTCTGGGCATCCTATTGGGTCTTACTCAAATCACAAACAAGTCCAAACCTAGAATAGTAAAGACTGACCATCTGTACGCCTGAACCCTTTAAAAAAGAGCAGGCCGAATTTGAAAAGCGTCACCCAAGTAAAACCCAAAGCCCTTAAACAATGAATAGAAATCAGGAAAATAAAACTGAAAATAAGGAAATGTGTAAAAGGGCAAAAATTAAAGAACCCAAATATGATTCTGACAAAGCTCAAGTTTTAATGGACAAATGGGTAATGAGTTACTGACCAGACGCCCAATGGAAGAAGTGTTTATTGTATCAGACATGTAAGACTTGGAATGGAAAATATATATAGATACATAAGAAATAGCATCACAGAGATAAATATATGTACATCTAAAACGAAACAATAATAATAATAATGTTAAGGCTCATGAACATAAATAACAATGAAATTAAAACAAAGGAAAACAATAGAAGTGATGGGCCTAAATAAATAAAAGAGCCAAGCTTCCCGTTACAGGAAAATAAGCCAGCCAAAATTTAAGAAGTAGAACTCAAGAGCTTCACTAAAGGAATCAGGTAAGAGTCTAAGAACCAACCAAAGTAGATGTGGAAATTGTAAAAGAATTAAGGAAAATGTATTGAATCAGTATATAGACATTAAACCCCAAAATTAGAAAGAAAATATAAAATCTATAAAAGAGAAGGAAAAATTAAATGATGTAAAACTACAGAAAATTAAAATAGGAAAAATAAAATAAGATTTAATAAAAGGGCACATGTAGATAAGGGAGGCTGTAGAAATTGGAATTACAGTAGTGGTAGAAGACATTGGGATAGTATTAAAATAAATTAAAAATATTATTAAAAGGAAAGAAAAATGCATAATTAGTCAAAAAAAGAAGTGACCAGAGGCCAATGTAAATTTCTGGTAACCCACATGTTAGGTGCCAACGAACATACCGTTTAGTCAATTATCATTGAGGAAGGGGTGGGTGTGTGGCCGCGATGTCAGTCGAGAGGATTGTGGTGACCCTTTCACGTGAAACGGGCTTAATGATTATGGTAATGTGCATTATATTTGTGTGATCTTGTATGAATGTAATTATGTTTTTAGTCCTTTTGTATTAGTGAGGGTACAATTGTGACTGCAATGATTGTGCTCTTGGGAGGGTGATGTGTGTGTGTGGCCAGTTATGGTCAAGTGATGAACCCGTCCCAAAGAGTGTGTAATATACTGTACCATACTAAGTGAGCAGAGGGGCGAATGCGTGTATGGCCGTTACAGTTGAGTGTAAGTACTGTCTGTTAGTAATATCGTATGGTTTTTATTGACATTTATTGGTGATTTGTGTCCACATGTTAGTGGTGGTATTCATTTTTCCCTCTTGATAATGATGGAAACGGTATTGTATGTTGAAAACACCAGTGTCTACTTATGAAACAAATGAAAGGAAATGGAAGTGACATAGTCACTTTGAGATCTTTAGAAATTGATACTATCGAACTGGTTGAGGAAAAACTGGAATAATAATGATAGCACATATTATAGACATTGAGATTGAAAATTGTTAACATTTTTATAATATATTACTTATTAACGGAAAAATACAAAGTTTTATGACAAGTCTAATTGAACTACAGTTGGGAGAAATATGTGAAAAGAACATCAAATGTGATGAGTAAATTTGGATAGAGAAACCCAATTATGGCCAATTGAAGAAGGTCATAATGTAGATTCACTTAGGATATGGTATGAAAGACCCAAGTGTACTAAATACAGTTCATAGGTTAACTTGTTAAATATTTCTTCCTGGGCATTTGTACTCTACTCTTTTATATCTTACAAAACAGGAAATTCAAGAACAAGCTCAATACCAATTAGAACGATGACGAGGCCCCAAAGCATATGTGAGTTATAACACCTACAGTTAGTATTAACTCAACTTTCAAAGACTTGAAATGTGATCTCGTTTAGTGAGCTAGGTGATTCTTCACGAAATTGTTTTGGATTCTGTATTCTCTTAGATGTTGGGGAGTAAGTACTTGGTTATAATAAATTTATATTTTCTTTCTAATAAAGTTAATATTGCATATTTGAGTAATGTCAAACTCAATTAATATAATATTCTTAAATATTTTAAACAAACTTGAATTATTGTTAGTAAAAATAAGATCATCATCATAAAGACAAACAAACAAAATATCTCCATTATCATGAATTTGAAATAAAAAGCATACTCCTTAAGACAACAAACAAACACATTGTCTTGAAAGTATTTGTCGATGCGCCTATTCCATATCTTTGGTTCTTACTTAAATTCATATAAGGCTTTCTTCAATCTCAAGATTTTATATTTATGTCCATTGCGCACATAACCTAATAATTGCTCAATATAGACTTCTTCAAGATAATCATTTGGGAAGCCCAACTTTACATCTCATTGATAAATTATTCACTTCATTTGAGACGTCAAGGAAATGAGTAAATGAATAGTCTCTATTAGGGTAATTGGTGCAAGAATTTCTTCATTGTCAACTTCGTGCTTTTGCTTGTAGCATTTGACAACAAGCCTTGCTTTGTATTTATCCACATCTCATTAACATCCTTGTTCACCTTGTATACCCATGTGACTCTAATTGCTTCATGATCCTATGAGGAGTTGTTACCCAACTATTTTCTTCTCAATTGACTTGATCTCCTCATCCATTGTTTTGTCTCCACATTTTATCTAGCATGGCTTCATCAAAAGCAAATGGCTAATTGATTATGAAAAGACAATACAATTCATTGTTATTGAAAATAACTTCATTAGATTTTGCATAATGTCAGCAAGACCTCTCATTTTCTATGGCTTTCACTTAAACCTCCATGAGTAGATGACAAAAGTGAAGTTAGAGTTGTCTTGCAAGGACATTAGTGTCTCTTGTTCTTCTTTTCCGAAATATGGAAGAAAATGATAAGTTTTCTCGTCTTGGGCTTCCCAATTCCATGTGGCTTCATCAAATTTAACATCTCGACTTACCACCATTTTGTCACAGCTTGAGTTGAACAATTTGTAACCTTTGGAATGTGGATCATAACTTATAAGGATATGTTTAACACTTCGATCATCTAACTTAGATTTTTCCTTGTGAGCAACTTGAGCATATGCAATGATTCCAAAAATTCACAAATGACTGAAACTAGACTTTCTTTAACTCCATGATTCTTGAGAAGAACATAATCGTACTTTTTCCTTCAATTTGGATTTTCAAGGAGTCTCTAAAGGAAACATTACCTCTCAACTTTTGATTAAATTCTACGAATTTGTCTTTATATCCACACATGTGATTGCTTCATCTATTATTTAAGTACCACGAATTATTAACTTCTTTATATTCTTCCTCAATTGATAGTAACAATGTTGCTTTTCCATTTCTTGGTGATCATCAACAAGATTAGCCCTTTTTTTTTATAAATAAAGATTAGTCATTTCTTCAATATTATTAGTAGCACTATTATGGCAAGTGGTTGTGGAGATATTCGAAAGAGGATGAGAGATTGTGGAGGCTCGTTGGGCTAAGTGTTGTGTGGGCAGGGAGGTAAGGGATGTGTATAGACCACATGACATGAGTTTATGGAATAAACTTAACATTGGGAGTAAAAAATTCCTTGAATGCACTAAATGGAAGGTGGGGAAGGGTGATAGAACTCGTTATTGGTTGGATGAATGGGCTAGTGAGGGTAGGCTAAAAGACCATATCCCGAATATATTTGGCTATTGCAACTTCAAGAAATATGGTAGTGGAGGAGGCTTACTCGGTGATGAGCAGGAGATGCAAGTGGTTCGGTGATGAACAGGAATGATTTGTAATAGCGATGGTAACAGTGATGTTATCACCGACTATGATTATCTAACAGTTCAAGTACAGTTGATATAGTTGAGGCGCAGTCAAAATATGGTTTTTGGGGGTGGAATTTGTGGCGACAACCCATAGGGTTTATCATTTTTCTAATTTCTTCCCTAGCAGAATGTGAGAGGTTACCTTTTGATTTACCAGAAGCAGAAGAAGAATTAGTAGCAGGTTATCAAACCAAATATTCAGGTATCAAATTTGGTTTATTTTACGTTGCTTCCTATTTAAATCTATTAGTTTCTTCGTTATTTGTAACAGTTCTATACTTGGGTGGTTGGAATATTTCTATTCCATACATATTCGTTCCTGAGCTATTTGAAATGGATGGAATCCTTGGAACAACAATCGGTATCTTTATTACATTAGCGAAAACTTATTTGTTCTTGTTCATTTCTATCGCAACAAGATGGACTTTACCTAGGCTAAGAATGGACCAACTATTAAATCTTGGATGGAAATTTCTTTTACCTATTTCTCTGGGCAATCTATTATTAACA